>NC_141676.1:10122068-12577068 GCF_028749965.1 Puma concolor
GGCCAAAAGACCAGTCGGAGAACTCGCTTCCGTTGCACACTGCTGATTATATTTTCTTGTTGTACCTTACCTATTTGAAGATTGCTCGAGACTTCAATCCTAACTGGATGAGTGCTGTCGAAATCTTGGATGACGACAATTTCCTGGGGGCTGAAAATGCTTTTAACTTGTTTGTGTGTCAGAAGGATAGGTGAGTGACCAGCTTTGGGGATGGCGGGGCGGGGGGCAGGGCCCCTGAGTGGTGGATGAGGACGTCGGGTCCTTTCTCGGTGTCAGCGCGCCTCCTCACTGAGGTAGAGTTCTTCCACGAGGGAGTCAGAGCCACAGCAGTCGTTGTCTCCAGGCCGCCTCCTCCGCTGGGGCGTGCGTGGGCTCACCAGGGACGCGGAGCACATGGTGTCCCGTGCGTGTGGCCCGTGGCGGGGATGGGAGGTGCAGGGAGCGAGTTTCTCACACTGCCTTTCAGCGCTGCCACTACCGATGAGGAGCGCCAGCACCTCCAGGAGGTCGGTCTCTTCCACCTGGGCGAGTTCGTCAACGTCTTCTGCCACGGCTCTCTGGTCATGCAGAACCTGGGCGAGACTTCCACGCCCACACAGGGCTCTGTGCTCTTCGGCACAGTCAACGGCATGATTGGTAAGGCGGGCGCCTGCAGGGCGCGCTGTGGCACAGATCCCCGTTCGGAGGGACGCGGACGGCGGTGGGCCGCTGCCAAGGCGTCCGCTAGCAGAGGCTGCCTCGAGCTCGGCTCTCCTCGCGTGGCTTCCCGGGGCTGCCCTCGGAGGAGGAAGCGTGCCGCGGGCTCTGCGGCTCACGGCTCCCTTTGCTTCTCCAGGGCTGGTGACCTCGCTGTCCGAGAGCTGGTACAACCTGCTGTTGGACATGCAGAATCGACTCAATAAAGTCATCAAAAGTGTGGGCAAGATCGAGCACTCTTTATATCCTTTCCAGGGGCGTGTCCCAGCACAGGTAGACAGCTGCATTACCCTAGGCTGCTTCTGGAAACTGCTGCTGTTTAGGAACTGTCTTGACTAGCTTCCCATGGGGAATGGACTTTTGTGGGTTTTGTTTTGTTTTGTTTTGTTTTGTTTTGAATGTCTGTTTTGAGCGAGCAAGCATGGGGAGGGGGCAGAGAGAGAGCTGAGCAGGCTCCCCACTGTCAGCACGGAGCCTGATGCGGGGCTTGATCTCCGATGTTCGTGAGAGTATGACCTGAGCCAAAATCGAGTCAGATGCTTAGCAGACTGAGCCACCCAGGCACCCCAGTGTGTGTGTGTGCTTAATACACTTCTGGAAAAATTCAAACACACGGTAGCAGGGAGAATAGTATAGTGACTCCCCATGTACTTATCACCCAGCTTACCTGGTTCATTTTAGAAATGTATTATTTGTGTCCTTGAAATACGCCTCTGGTCTTTCTGACCTTACATGTCAAACAGGAAATTTAGATGACCACGTAGGAATGTGCTTTCAGAGATCTTGTTGGCGACAGCAGGGTCTGAGAACTCTTGTGAGAGGCTGGTGGGAGAAGAAGGGAAAAGTGAAGAAGCCGAAAGCTCCAGAAGCCCAGGGATCAGGCCCCTGTGACACCCAGGATCCAAGTACTGCTGGACATTTGCTTATTCCTGGAGATAGAAAGAGTCCTCCCCAGGCAGGAGGGCGGGAGGGCTCTGGGCCCATTCCAAGGCAGGACGGCCCAGCTCTTGCCTGCGATAGAGGCAATGGGCTGGTGTGTCAGCTTTTGCTACCCAGCAGGGCTTTTGGCATGCTTCTTCTCCCACTAAGCCTCAGTTTATTCATCTGTGTAGATCAAGGTTACACTTAGAAGCGTGGTTCTTCCCGGGTGTGCACGCCGGACTACCTGGAGTGCTTGTAGAAAACATCCGTATGTGGCCAGGCTCTGTGCTAAGGAGACGGTCTGATCTGTAGTTTTCTTAAAGTATTTTTTTAATGTTCATTTATTTTGAGAGAGAGACAGACAGACAGACAGACAGAATGAGAGACAGAATCCCAAGCAGGGTCCGCACTGTCAGCACGGAGCCCGACACAGGGCTCGATCTCATGAACTGTGAGAACATGACCTAAGGTGAAATCAAGAGTTGGATGCTTAACTGACTGAGCCACCCAGGTGCCCCTGATATGTTTTAAAAACATTTTGGAGATCACTCTACTAGAGAATATTTGGATCAGGTGATAATTTTACCTAAGGCCTTTCAGTTCCAAAACTGTCTAAAGAGCAAACATTTCTTGTTCTCATTCTGGTGATCGCTTTAGATTGTGGTGTTGGGCAGAGGCGGGGATGACTGAGAGTAAGGCTGTTTGCAGATAATTGCATGTTCCTTAACTCACCTGTCCACCTGGAGATCCTTTCATACTGAGCGAAAGACAGAACCGGCCACAGGCTTCATTGATGGAGACTTGATTGAGAGTTTCCTAGACATCAGCCGGCCCAAGATGCAGGAGGTCGTGGCAAACCTACAGGTGAGCTGTGCGGTGTTTGGACTGTGACCCAAGTCCATGGCAGGGCCAGGAGTGCTGGAGACACCAGAGTGCCGGTGTCTCCTGCCTCCACCCCCAAGTACCAGCGGCCCTTTCTAAGTAGTTTCCTACCCATGTGGGAAGGTGGAGTCTGAGGGCAAGGGGATGTGGCTGAGGGTCACGGCACTGTACTAGGAACTTCACCTGTGTGACCTCCAGGAGTGAGGGCATATTCGGGCATGTACAGATCTCTGGCAACCCACAGATGGGAGGCAGGGTCAGGATCCTATAGGGAAGAGACCTTGCCGCAGTGCAGAGTTTTGGGGTATTGTTCACTGGAGATGGTGCCTCTGGGGGACATTCTGGAAGGGAGAGAAATGTATGCCAGGTGGTGGCCTTCGAACCAGCTTTGCTGTCAGGAGACCTTGCTGACTTGTACCTTTAAGGAAAGGTGTGGGTTTCCGATGAGACCTCCTTCCCTGCCACGGCAATACTGCCGACAGGTGCTTCTCGCTGTGACTGTCCTTTCGCCCCTCCCTGGGGTGAGAGAGCACCCCAGTGGCCCTCACAGTCCTCCCCTTTCCTCATTGCAGTACGATGATGGCAGCGGAATGAAGCGAGAGGCCACCGCCGACGACCTGATCAAGGTTGTGGAGGAGCTGACGCGGATCCATTAGCCAAGGGCTGGGGTCCCCTTTCCCAGACCCTCCCTGAAGGCTTTGCTCTCCTGCCCTGCTCCCCTCCCCCACCACTGTCTTCTCGGCCAGGGGAAACCTTCCCCTGAGCCAGCTGTCCCAGAGGCCACAGTCTACCTGTGTGGAAATGGGGATTTCTTTGAACTAAAACCAGTTCACTGGAGACCTGGGAACGGGGTGAAGGTGAAGTATTTTCTCCCTGGATGTTTAGCAGTCTCAGATGATTCCAGCCATCGCTTTGGACCACCAAGCCTTGATTGGTGTTGCCGGTTGTCCTTCCAGGGAGGGAGTTTGCAGCTCTTGGGCTGAAAAGAAGCTCTGTGTGCGTGCGTGTGTGTGTGTGTGTGTGTGTGTATGTGTGTGTGTATGTGTGTGTGTGTGTATCACACTCATGCATTGTCCTCTGCTATCTTTTTATTTAGGTTGGGGTGTGGGGAGGCTGTGGGTAGGGGGGAAGGGGGTGGGACGGGTCATTGTCTCTGAAGTGAGAGCTTCCTTTTGCTTTCTCTATTGCCTGAGAGCTTTGGGTCTGGAGGCCTGACCACCAGGCCATGAGCTGCTCTGAGTCTGAAACCTGGAGATGGTGGGTGTTACCCAAGCCACAGCCTTTTTTGTCTCTGGGGAACGGCCTTCTTCAGAGGGAAGAAGGTTGGGGGCCGTGAATTGGTTGTTAGTTTCCGAGTTTTACCAAATAAAGTAGAATCTAAGAAGAAAGATCCATTTGCTTCCGCTTTCCTTCCTGCTGCCCAGCTCCCCAGCATCAACCCGGTCACACTGCAGCGGTTCAGTGTAAAGTCCTTTCCCTCCTTTACGGCAGCTGCTGTAGTCACTTGACTTTGCTGCTGCAACAGCGGTTCCCAAGGAGGGAAACGACAGCTGCGTCTTCTTTGCCACGTGGTCGTTTTTGGTGGGATCCCAAGGATAACGGGAGTCAGGTCTTCAAAATTCAGTGGCCTTGATTGCTCTTGACCCTGTAGTCACCATTTGATTCCCAGTCGCCTCTGTGAGTAACCTGCTGGGCCTGGGGGTTGCTTGGGCTCCCTTTCCTGGTGTCATTTTAGACACGTGTACAGCGTCCGGCCAAGCAGCCCCCAGGCGCTACTCCTTGGCCAGGGCGAGGAGCTCCTCATGCGCCTCCCAGCTTCCTGTTGCCACATGCCCTTTGGAGTCTGATTTTATTTCCTCTGGTTTAATCAGGTAAACCTTTGGCGCCTTGGGTTTGAGAATACAGGAGTAGGACACGTTTGGGGTTCACCCTTCTGTCCAGCAAACAGAGCCTGTCTTCTTTTGGCTCAGTGGGTCACAGTGTTTGGGCCCACATTTCCACCAGTGACCCAGTGGGAATAAAGGCTGCTCTGTCCCAACAGTGGAGAGGAGGGTTGATCCTGGGCATATTGGCAGGCTCCTTTAAGACCAGCCTTTGATACAGTGTCAGGAAAATTGTGGTTTCAAGTTCAAACTGTGGTTTCGGGAGATTCTAGCTTAAAAGAGAAAGGGCAAGGAAGCATCTCCACTTTGGGGGTCTTCGGGAGTTAAGTCTCCTTTCCTAGGAGGCATTCCGTGTGTTTCTTTACTGTTCTATTCCCCTTCCTCTTCTGGGATTTCTGAGGGTGGGGAGTAAGGGTCTTAAGGGAAAAAATAATCAGCATCTCTCAAAAAAAACCACAGTTTGAACTTGAAACTCAACACTGTGATTTGAATTCTTCAAGTCATGGTTTGAATTGAAAAGGCCTGCCCCCATGCCAGAGACCAGCTTTAATGAGGCAGGCAAGCAACGGTCTCCAGATTGTGATTATTTTAAAAATTTAATCCTAGATGGAGGATTGACTCTAAGGTGCGGAGGTGAGAAAGAGACTGTGGTGGGAGGATTATTCGGTCCTTTTTCATGGTCTGACCTGCAGCCGCGGAGACCTGCTACCTTGAGTAAGGAGGTTCTTCCGTATCAGTGGCTTCAGTCTTGACTTTGGGAGCTGTGGAGTCCTTGCAGTTTTGTTTTGTTTGCTATAATCTTGGGTATATTCACTCTGGATTGAATTCCAGCAATCCTTTGGAAACTGACGTTCTCCCGCCACACTCCCACAACCCCTCTTAAAAACGATTAATCACCTCTCGAGGGGTGAAAGGTTGCCCTTGGAGCTTTGCTACAGCCAGCTGGAGTGGCTCCTTTCCATGTAGGCGCTGATGAGCTACTCACCCCAGGCCTCTGCACGAAGGGACCTTTGGGAGAATAATAGAAACACTGACTCATCACATGACCATTTGGAAGGGTCACAAGCCAGAGGCCGCCTTTCTGCAGCCAACAACAACTTGGATCCTCCGCCCTCAGTGGAGGGTCCCTTTTGTTACGGAGAAGCCACAGGCCACAGAAGTGGGGAGGAAACACGGAGGAGCTGTGACGAAGGGGTATGCCTAAACTAGTCCTTGGAGACGAACAATATTAAATTCGAGGCTCTCAGAGTCCAAACTCTGAGAAGCCTCGAGATCTAACAAACCAAAAGACAAAAGAAAGTAGCAAAACACCAAAGGAAAGAAGCGAACTGATGATAAGAGGAGCAAGGTGAATGCCCTAAGGTCCAAAAGGAACTGGGGAAAGGAAAGAAATGCCCGGGGCTGTTGAGAAAGCGGTTTCTTTTGGAACTCACCGAGGAATGAGTAAATTTTGGAATTTACCATGTCTTAAACATCCTGGGCTCCTCTTGAGGGGAAAATGAGGGTTTGCTTCAAGCACAAAGCTGCAGGTCAACTGTCCAGCTGCTCAGTGACCAATATGGAGCAAACCCTGCTGTAGTTCCAGGGGTGAGCCGGTGGCGGAGGGGACAGAGAGTAGCAGAGTGCAGGGAGGAGGCAGCTGAGTCGCACTGGAGCGTGGGAGAGGCTGGCACGAGGTGGGACAGGTGTGTGCAAGGGAATTTTTGTCTTGTGTAAATGTGTTGAGAACTTGTGGGTAGCTCCTGAGACCAGGCAAAAGGAACACCTGTGTGAGTGGTGGCCAAATAGGAATGATTAAGGGCAGTGGTGTACTAGATTTGGGGGGGCTCAAGTGAAGGAAGGGTTTTGGTTTATTCTTACTCTTGAGTAATTCAGGGCTGGGTTCTCGACTATGTGGACACCAGAACACTTTTTTAAAAGTAACAGGAATGCAGTATGAGGCACAGGGAGAAAGTGCACCTGTGGATGTTGTGAGGCAAAAAGGAAAGATGCCACAGGATCCTGAGGTTCCTTGGGACTCAGAATGGGTAGAAATAGGAAAGTCACACTCATCTTACGATACAGAATTTTGGTGACCTACTCGCTGAGAATTTGTTGCTTAGATTGGAAGATGGATCAAGCGTGACAAGGTGAGACAACAGGCCTATCTTTGAACATCTTCGAAAAGTCGACCTCACAGGTTCAGGGAGGGAGATTGGCTTAGTAACTTGCGTTCAATGAACAACAGTAACAACATAAAAACATGACAGCCAAGAACACCTCTACTGGAAACTTAGGTTCATGTGGATGCCGGGAAAGCCAAGTCCTATTGGGCTGTGTTGACAAAAGGATGGTGTCTGGAAGGAGACAAGAGTCCAGACCGTTGGTGGCACACCATGTTCGTCTGTGGTCGCGGGTGTTATTATGGGTCTCAGTGACAGCCTAAGGTGGCCTGTAGGAGGGCAGCTGTAGAGGCAGAACCAAAGGAGCTGGGATTCTTTACACTTCCTAACCAATGTAGTTCATCAAAACTGAATTGGGCTGCCTATTGACAGGGAGTTCCTTATCCCTGGAAGTGTTTGAGCAAAAGCTTGACTCACCGGAACTGGGCCGCTAGGGAAGATTCCTGCACAGGACAGAGGGCACACAATCTGGTCATCCTTCCAGCTTCCTCCCAGCTGGACGATCCCGATTTTCATCCACCCCCCTGCCTACCAGTCTCCGATTGTTGGCCTGGGGCAGCTGCAGAAATGGGCAAAGAGCAGCCTGTGGGTTCAAGACCCGCTAGTGCCCCCTGGCCGGGGCGCAGGTGGATCCACTGACCCCGCGCACTCAGGGTTCGCGTGCTGATCTGCTGGCAGGCTGCGAGCCGGCCTAGAACTGCCCAGCAGCGCAGTGACCCAGCGTCCCACCTTCTCGTGACAACACAGGCAACTCCCGCTCCACGGAGACCGGCAATGCCCCGGCGCACAGCCTCCCGCGCCAGCCTTGCTCCGGGAGTCTCTTTCCTCCCAGGGCCTCAGTCTGACGCCCACAGCCCTTCTCAGGAAGCTGACTCCCAAACCCGGGCAGGGGGTGTGGGCCGAGGCCGAAACCCCGCCCCCAGGGGTCCCTGATCTTTGCCCCCGCCCCGGGCTCCGCGCCTCCCCTAGAGGCCACCGGCCGGCCGGCGGCGCTGCCTTTTGTGCGTTTCGCTCCGAGGTGCCAGAGACCCCCCACCCCCACCCCCCCACTCCCGCCACAGCCGTCCGCCGCGTCCCCTCGCGGCCCCCGGCCCCTCCTCTCGGAGTCCCCAGCCCCCCTGCTCGGCTCTGCGTGCCAGCTCGGGGCTCGCTGGTTCGCTCCCCGCGGCGCCAGGAGGAGGGGCGAGGGCCGGCAGCCCCCTCCCCCGCGCGCGGCGCCGGAGCCCAGCCGAGCCGGGGGGACCCGCCGCCGCCGCCGGTCATGTGGGCCGGACTGCTCCTCCGGGCCGCCTGCGTCGCGCTCCTGCTGCCGGGGGCCCCGGCCCGCGGCTACACCGGGAGGAAGCCGCCCGGGCATTTCGCGGCCGAGAGGTAAGCGCCTCGAGCCCCTCCCCTGCCCCGCCGCAGGGGCGCTCCCGGCGTGGGGCAGAAGGGCGCCCCGGAGCCGCCGGCAGCCGCGCCTCGGGGCTCCCCTCCCGGGCGCTGTCCGTGCGCGGGCGCAGCCCGGGGAGGGGGGGGGGGTCCGGACAAAGAGACAGCAGCCTGTGCTCCGGGCGGGAACCCGTTCTGCGCCCCTGGAGGGGCTGTCCTGACAAGAACCTGGGGGGATGGAGATCCAGGCGCTGAGTGAGCCCCTCTGAGTCTGCCCTGGCGCGCGGACCCCTGGCGAGGGCAGCCCGGGACGTGCCACCTGGTCTCCGGAGCGGCTGGTCGTCGCTGGCGAACGGGCCTCCCGGCCGCGCCGGCCGCGCCGGGGCTGGGGGCTTCCTCTGCGTCCAGGCTGCACGCACGCCCCTGGACCTTGGAACCGCCGGGCTCTCCCTGGGTCACGTTTCGGCTTCCGCCTGTGCGCGCGCGCGGGCGGGGGTGGGGTGTTTGCCCCTTTGCTCTTTCCCGGTTGATGCCACCCTCCCCTCGAGTCCCCTCCCGGCGGAGGCCGGGCCGCCGCGTGTGCGTGATGCTCCGAGCGAGGGAACACGGTGTCAGCGGGCGGCCTGGCCCGCGGCCACCGCCTCGGGGGGCGCGCAGGGGGGCGGCCCCGCCAGGCTCGCAGCTCGCACGTGTGCTCCGCAGCCACCGCCAGTTCCTGCCCAGATGGGCCGGGCCCCCGCGGCGTTTCACAGCCTTCCAGCCACCTGTCTCCCCGTCACCGCCAGCCCTAGGAGGCTCCTTGGGGCGCTCGGCCGCCGCCCACCTGAGGGCGCGGCTCCACCAGCCTCGCGAGCATCCTTCCGTCCGCCGCTCTGGTGGCACCCCAGCCCCTTTCAGAGCCCCGTCTGAGGAGCCGGAGCCGCTGGCTCCTCTTTCCCAGGCTGCCGACAAAATCGGTCTAGCAAGGGGTAGCGGGTGGGACATCACTGCCAGCACCTCCCACCCCCAGCCCCCCAGCCCCCCAGCCCCCCAGCCCCGCGCTTCTTTGCTTCTTCTGTGATAACTTCAGAGAGGGGAGAGTCTTTGAGGCTCCAGGGACCGTCTGCTGCAGATGTTTCTGGACCGCCGTGTGCCGAAAGTTCCCCTTTCCGGAGCACTTGTCGCGTTTGACAGATACTCTCAGGCGTGGAGTGAGTCTGCCTTTCCCATGTGGCCAGTGCCTGCTGTGGCACCTGGCACGTGGCGCGTGTTCTGGGTGCTCCGCAGACTGCCTGAGTGGCAGCATATTCCCAGCAGCCTCCGTAGGGCAGGGTTTTCTTGTCCCTCTCCTGCGGTGCGGGGATTCCCAGTTCTAAGTAGGCTGGGCTTCATCTCGGCGCCTAGCCACCACAGGACCAGTTCCCCTCACCACCTCCATCCCCCTCCCGGACTGTGCACCTGCTGTTCCCTCTGCCTGGAGCACTCCCACCCCCCTCCGCTCTCACAGCCTGCCCCTACTCTACTTTTTCCTGCCTCAGCCTAGATTCTGTCCTTCCAGGAAGCCTCCCCTGACCCTCCTTGGGACTCCAAAGCCTGTCCCATTGTGGCACTTGTCACACTATTTCGTTTCCGCCTGGTTGTTTGTCTGCCCAGAGCCCCTTGAAGGTGGGGAAAGTGACTTGTTCCTGGCTGTACTGCTATGCCTCCCCCAGGGTCAGGCACACGCTTCCCTTTGCTGTTTTGGGCAGCTTGCTGGCACCCCCCCCCCCCCACCACATTGATGTCACCTGGGGAATGACCTCTCTCTGGCTTCTCTGGGGCTGGCCTCCTCCTTTGTCTCTTCTGCTGGTTTCCTTTCTCAACCTTTCTCTCAACTGCCATTTATTGAGCACATACTATGTGCCGGGCGGGCATCGCTTTTGACACTGAGGTGAACAAAAAAGATGAAGCCCTGGTCCTCAGAGAATGAGAGGGGAGACAGACAATGAACGAATCAACAAATTGATAAGTAACCGAATGCCCCAGAAAGTATGTGTTATGAAGAAGAATAAAGCAAGATAAGAGTGGGCAAGAAGGATCTCTCTGAGAAGGTACATGAGCCGAGAGACCTGGGTAAAGGCAGAAGAGAGTTGGGTGCATTTCTGAGGAAGAACCTTCCGGACGGAGAGAGCTGCAGGTGCAAAGGTCCTGCGGCAGCCATGCCTGGGGCTCTTCAGCCATTGCCATCTTTCCCCGTCAGTGCTGAGGCCCCTCTCTCCCGGCCACTCTGCCTCTGTTCATGTGGCAGGTATCTGTAGGAGGCTGATGTCTGTTCTCTCACCCCTTTTTCTTTGTCCTGCCTCCGGGAGAGACTGTCTGGGTCGTTTTTCTTTGGGGACTTCCCACTGCCCCTCTGGCAGGTTTCGAGAACTATTTGTTGACTGGCCGGGAGACTTTCACGGCCTGGTAGACCAGTCCCTTGCCCGGTGCGGAAATGTGGAAAAGTATTCTCTCCTCTCTTCTAGACGCCGGCTGGGCCCCCACGTCTGCCTCTCAGGCTTCGGGAGTGGCTGCTGCCCTGGCTGGGCACCATCCATGGGCAGTGGGCACTGCACCCTTCGTAAGTGCCTGTCCCTGTGCCCCAAACATCCTCCACAGCAGGGCGCTCACTCCCTGGGCTGGCCTAAATAGGGCAGATTGGGGGCCCCAGCCCCCACTACCTCATCTGCATTTCTCCTCTCAGCCCTCTGCTCCTTTGGCTGCGGGAGGGGTATCTGCATTGCTCCCAACGTCTGCTCCTGCCAGGACGGAGAGCAAGGGGCCACCTGCCCAGGTAACGGGGTGGCGTGGGGGGGGGGGGTGGGGCATGGCTGAGACTACGTGCCAGGCACAGGGTTTGGTCTTAGAGTATCATCTTCCGACAACCACCTAGGTGGGCGTTCTCATCCCCATTTTATAGATGAGGAAACTGAGTCACGGAAGTTAGTGGCTCGCCCAGGGTTTCATGGCTAGTAAGTGGCAGTGCTGGATTTATGATCGGGCCTTTCTGCCTCCCCAGCCCCTTCCCAGCAGAATTGAGGTGGGGACGGCCGGGAGTGGGGCATGGTGTGTGCTCACCCGTGTGCTGCCTGTTTCAGAAGCCCACGGACCCTGTGGAGAGTATGGCTGTGACCTTACCTGTAACCATGGCGGCTGTCAGGAGGTGGCCCGGGTGTGCCCCGTGGGCTTCACCATGACAGAGACGGCTGTCGGCATCAGGTGTACGGGTGAGAGACCTGGGAGCTGGCGGGGACGGGGCAGGAGGGGATTCTGTCTCTGCTGTCCTTCCAGAACAGTCTGCAGAGAGATGCAGGGCAAGGCTGAGCCAGGGAGAGCTCTGGTTTGAGAGTGGGCAGGGAGGTGCCGGCCCTCCAGATGCCCAAATATCCATCTGACAGATATTTGGGCAGCTCGGGGCCAGGAACTTGAGCGAGGGCCTGCGGTGACGAGTCGTGGGTTGGCCCCCGCTTCGCAATCAGAGGAGGGGAGACAAGTAAGGGTAACCGCAGCCCCGTGTGACAGGACCCTAAGTGGTGAAGTGCCTGGAGGCGGACCCACAGGGGGACAGATAACCAGGACTGAAGTCAGGGTTGACCACGGAAGGCTCCCTTGGGAACGTGATGTTTGAGTCACTGAGGGAAGCAAACCTCAATAATTACTGTGTAAAAGTGTGATTCGTTTGTGATTTCAAAAAGTTCTTTTTTTTTTTAATGAAAAAAGTTTTTGTTAATGTTTATTCATTTTTGAGAGACAGAAACAAGAGAGTAAGTGGGGAAGGGGCAGAGAGAGAGAGAGGGAGACACAGAATCCGAAGCAGGCTCCAGGCTCCGAGCTGCCAGCACAGAGCCTGAGGCGGGGCTCGAACTCATGAACCACCAGATCCTGACCTGAGCCAAAGTCCTAAGCTTACCCGACTGAGCCCCCCACGCGCCCCTATGATTTTAAAAAAGTTCTTACAGACCAAGTCTGTTACCTTCCTCAGAGGCAGCCTCTGGGACCAGTTTCTTGCGTATCTTTCCAGAGAGTTGAAAGAAAGCCTTTTTTTGAATTTGGACTTTGTAAAAATAAGGTCTCTTCTCCAAATATAAAAGTGAAAAACAACTTATTTTGGAACATTTGGAAAGTAAAAGGAGGGTAGAAGATGAAAACAAACATGTCCCCGATGTCCCTGGATATTTGTTCCTAAAATGAACTTGTTTTTTCTTCCCTTTTCCCTGGACGTGTGTGTGTGTGTGTGTGTGTGTGTGTGTGCGCGCGCGCGTGATGCATATCTGTGTGTTTTATAAATTGGCATCAGTCATGCCTTATCCATAGTTTTTGCTCCTTATTTTGCTCTCTTTATATGGTGAGTGGGGAACAGTCCTTACAACAGAATTTTTACCGGCCATGCCTGTGGCTGCTGTCACTGCTGTCCCTCATTTAGGTCGCCTGCAGTGTTTCGCTATCAGTAATGCTGCAGGAAGGAGGCTTCTCATCGGCCTCTCTCAGTATTCCCAGAAGGAGAACCATTGGGCCAAGGGTCTCACTAAGGAGTTTTGGTGCTCGGGGCCCATTGCAACATCCTCTTCAGGCAGGCTGAAGCAGTTCATCCTCCCCTGCATGTTTTTCATGGGGAGTACTTCCTGCCTACACTTCTTGTTGCCCAGGGGACTGGGTCAAGAAAAAGCCAGAGAAGAGTGTCAGAGCTAGCACCGAGCAGGGCAGCACTGGCCGCCACCACGAGGGATCCCGGTGGGATGGGGTTAGTCAAGGTGGGCTTCCTAGAGGCGGTGGTTGTGGTCCCGAGGGACCCGCTGTGGGGAGAGCAAGTAGAGAGAATGCAGGTGTCCTGCAGGCACGGGGCCAGGGGGTGGGAGACTCGGATGCAGACTGCAGTGGGCGGTTGCAGATGCTGTGGGTCCTTGAGAGCCACCATGGACCACAGTTCTTAGAGGAGGAAGGGATGCCATGAAGCGGGGGTGGGGAGTTCTGTCCCCTGGTGCCTCTCACCCTGCAGGCGTGAACTCCCTCCCCCCCCCCCCACCCCGCCCAGAGGATACTTGGATCCAGTCACCCCACCCTGGGCAGAAGCCTCAGAACCTCATCGGCACTCCGCAGCCGAGCCTTAACCCACTGCTCCAGCCCTGTCTCCCGCTGCCCCTGTCTCTGTGCCTGGCCCCTCCTGCTGCTGCCTCCTGGTCCTCTGCCCAGTGCTCCTCCAGCGGCCGCTGGGGCCGGGCGTCACCTGGGGGGGCACGTATCACCCGGCCGTGCGCTTGCCTCACAGGCATGTGTCGTGGCTCTTAAATGTTATCAGACCGTAACCAGCCGGAGAGTCTGCGCCATGTCTTGGTCACATTTGTGTCCTCAATGGCCCCTCCAGATCGGCTGTGTACAGGTGGTGCTCAATAAACACTTAGTGGACTTTAGTCAGCCTCCCCGTTCAGTCTCCTCTGCCCTGTTAGGGTCGCCCTGCGGTGGGGCCATTGAAAATCGTTCTGTCTCAGCCATGCTGTCTGTCATCTGGTCTGCGTGGGTCACAGAGCAGGAGCCTGGCCTCTCGGCCTCTGCTTCCTGGAGGTTCCCTCATGGCCGATGACCTTCCTGGGGCCTGGTCTTTCTGTCTCGGGTGGGGGTTCCACCCGGCTGAAGGCGGGCTTCTTGCGCAGACAGGGTCCCTTTGGGGTAGAGTTTTTCCCTGCACGCAGCCACGTTCAGAGTGGTCCGTGCAAAGATGTTTTCTCTCTTCCTAGACATTGACGAATGCTTAAGCTCCTCCTGCGAGGGCCAGTGCGTGAACACAGAAGGCGGATTTGTGTGTGAGTGTGGGCCCGGCATGCAGCTGTCTGCCGACCGCCACAGCTGCCGAGGTGAGTGGCCCGGGGACAGGTGACCCCCACTGCTGGGCTCTGAGTTGAAGGTGCGGCCCTACCCAGCCCAACATGTGCACTTTGTCCGTGCATTACTGCGTCTTACCTTCCCCATGGTCCCCTGAGGGAGATACTGTATCACCCCCATTTTGCTGATGGGAAAACTGAGGCTCACCCAAGGCCGTTCTGTCAGTAAACACTGGAGTCAGCTTGAATCCTGGCATGTCGACTCTAGGGCCCTTGCTGTGACCCGGCACAACAGGGTGGAGGGAGGGGGCTGGAGAGGCCTAGGGGCTGGGCGGAGGAGGCCACCGAGGTGAGGGAGGGCCTCGTGGGACGTGGGACATGGGACACCGTGCCTGCTGCAGTCATTCACCCCCTGCATTCATTAGCTCCACCTGCCCCCAGTCTGGTGGGGAGAGGCAGAACAAGGTTGGGGTGAGGGGTCAGTGCTGGGGGAGCCCTGGGGAGAGGAAGGAGTCTTTGCTCCTGAGTGGGTAGGATGAGGGAGATCTTTGAACACAGTCACCCTTTCCTTTAAGATGACTTACAGAAGGAAGCATTCTCTCTTAAACGAGGCAGATGAGGGGAAAGCTGGCCCGTGAACCTGCGCTATTATTTTCTATTGTTTGAAATGGTCATAAATGGGAAAATAAGTTTTAAAAGTTGCTAGTTCCAGACCTTCTCTGCCCCTCCTTCTCTCTACTCTGCCTGGGGAATAACCCTGGTGTCTTAGCCCTCTCCGGTTGCTGTAACAAAATCCCACCGCGTGGGCCGCTTTAACAACAGAAATTTGTTCTCACGGGTCTGGAGGCTGGGAAGTCCGAGGTCAAGGTGCCAGCCCATTCACTTTCGGGTGAAGGCCCTTCCTGGCTTGTAGCCAGTCACTTCTTGCTGGTTCTTACAAGTAGAGATTGCAAGCTCTAAGGGCACGATCCCATCACGAGGGTCCCCCCCACCCCCCAGCCGCCTCAAGACCTCATCTAAACCTAATTAAGGACAAGAGACGAGCAGCAGACGGTTGCAGAACTGGATTCTGGCACCGTGCTCACACTTTGCGTGCCTTTTGGCATTTCATTCCCATTTCAAACTGATCCTGTGAGGTTGATACTGTTTACTTCCGTTTTCCTGATAGGACCACTGAGAAAGTGAAGAAATTAAGTAACTTGCCCAAGATCATGTTAGGGCTGGGATTTGAACCCAGTTGTTCCTCTCCCTGCTTTTTCTCCTCTCAGCAACCTGTCGCGAAGGTGTCTCCACATCCGGGCAAACAAACCTGCCTTGTTCCTTTTTTTTTTTTTTTTTTTTAATGTTTTTATTTATTTTTGAAGGAGAGAGAGATAGAACATGAGCGGGGGAGGAGCAGAGAGAGAGGGAGACATAGAATCTGAAGCAGGCTCCAGGCTCTGAGCTGTCAGCACAGAGCCCGACGCGGGGCTCAAAACCACGAACTGTGAGATCATGACCTGAGCTGAAGTCGGACGCTCAACCGACTGAGCCACCCAGGAGCCCCACTGCCTTGTTCTTTTTAACTGCTTCCTGCTGCTCTGCAGCGCAAACACCCCCTAGTTTACCAACTCTTCTTTTATTGATGAACATGTGGATTATTTCCAGCTTTTCATGATTTCAAACGATGGTCTGGGGAAGCTTTGACAGAGGAGGTGCTATAGAAGCTGAGTTTTGAGGTATGAGTAGGAGTTTGCCCCCAGTCAAGATGCACAGGCATGCCAGGCAGACAAAAGAACATGGGCCAAGAGGGAGGCCCCCAAGAACATGGTGCATTTAGACGATGGCAGAACAAAGGTGAGGGGCAGGGAAGGAGGTAGGAAAGGCCGCCCGGGGGGTCGAGAGCTATGGTGGAGCATTGGTACCACAGTGGTGCCTGTGGGAGCAGAGAGTGGCCTGATCAGAGGTGCCCTTTGCACAGAACAGCCTGGAGGCCAGGTAGCAGATGGCTTAGGAGGGGCACAGGGGAGCTGCGTGAGGCCATTACTCTTCTCCAGACTAGACGCAAAGGCAGCCCAGGCTATGGTAGGGCAGTGAGGATGGAGAGAAGAGGGCTGGTCCAGGGAGAATGTCACTGATAGGCTGAATGTGGGTGGTGAGAAAGAGAGGGTTTAAGATGGTCCTTCACGGCCCTGAGGATGGAAAACAGGAGAGGAAGACGGGGGAGCGCACCATTCTGATACTCCGTGGGGGGGGGGGGAAATGACCTTCAGGCTTGCTCTGGTCCCTTCCAGACACTGACGAATGCCTCGGGACCCCCTGTCAGCAGAGGTGTAAAAACAGCATCGGCAGCTACAGGTGTTCCTGTAGACCGGGTTTCCATCTCCATGGCAACCGGCACTCCTGTGTAGGTAAGGTGGGGGGACCCTGTTGTCTTCATGGTTAGGCTGCCAGCCACCGGTCACCTGGACAGGGCGAGCCCAGGGACGGGGACGGGCCAGCAGTCTGGACCTCCTGGCTGCCTGGAGCCCGTAAGCACTTGAGCGTCTGCTCAGAGCCTGCCTTTATCCTGGGGTTGGCGTGGCTCCTCACGGAAGACCCTGTCTTGGACTTTTCCTGGCCACATGCAACTTTCATCCTGTTATGTTCCTCTTCCACCCCTCTCCCAGATACACCCCAAGGATTCCTCTCTGCTCACCCATTTTCTTGGCTGCCTTTGCTCCCCTTGGTAAATAAAGCATGTTAGTCTTGGTTCCTCTGGTTTAGAAGGAGACCCCTGTTTTCTCAGCCCATTAGCAGATATTTCCAGAAAGGGATTGGCATGTTTGGCTCAAGCTTGGCTCATGGGTTGAAGGTGGGGTCCCGTGGGCCTGAAAACAGACCTTGTTCTGGCGGAGTTTGGTATTTGTCCTGAAGCCTACCTTGAAGCAGTGCCGTGATTTTCGAGACTCTTTTCAGAAGGGGCTGCACCATCTCAAACCTGGCCCGTGGGATGGTGGAAGGTTTGGAGATGACATTCCCAGCAGGGCTCATCCCCACCAGCCAGCGTGTAACCACTGCTGCGTGGTGCTGGGGGACGAGTCACCGGTGCATCCATTAAACGCCAACTGGATGTATGAACCTTACAAAGGGACTAGCAGTAGATTGTGGCCCCACTCCTAGACATCTGAGTCACCTCCCACACTCTGAGGTAGGGATGGACCCAATCAGAACATGGCTGGGAGAGTCTCCCAGTCTCTTCTGGGCTCAGGGATGGAGGAAGAAGTAGCCTCAACAAGGCGGCTGTTGGCAGCGAGGCTCTCCTGCAGATGTAAACGAGTGTCGGAGGCCTATGGAGAGGCGAGTCTGTCACCATTCCTGCCATAACACCGTGGGCAGCTTCCTGTGCACATGCCGACCTGGTTTCAGGCTCCGAGCTGACCGCGTGTCCTGTGAAGGTGAGCGACCGTTCATACCTGCCCTCCTAGGCCCCAGCTCCGTCCCAACCTTGGGCCGGGTTTTACCAGGCCCCGCCCCCGTCCCACCCAGCCCCCCTCCCTCCAGCCCGCAGGCTCCGCCCCCTCCCACACAGGCCACGCCCTCCAGCCCCAACCTTTGGCCAGTTTCCCCAGGCCCCGCCCTACAGCTCCAAGGCGCCGCCCCAACATTAGGCCCGTCCCCCCAGGCCCCGGTCCCGTCCCAACCAGGCCCCGCCCTCCAGCTCCATCCTTAGGCCTGTTTCCCCAGGCCACGCCCCCGTCCCACCCAAGCCACGCCCCCTGTCCTGGCCCTGCCCTCCCAGCGCTGGGCCTTTTTCCTTTTCTACCCATTCTTTTTCAATTCATTTTGTTATTTCCAACTCTTCACTTTCTTTCTCACTTCTTCCTTCTACTTCTTTACCCATTCGTCCTCCCTTGTCATTTTACTGTTTCCCTAACCCTTTTGTTTTCCCCCAAATGGTAAAAAAAGGTGGGGGGGGGAGCGGGGAGAGGAGCATGTGACAGGAGTCGCAGTAACCTGGGCTCCCAGGGACACTTTGGACGATGTGGCGTCAGTTCGCTCTGCCATACTTTGACAGTGTGCCTATAAACATGCGTTTCCGATCATCTAAATGCCGAAGATGCTCTTTCTAGCCCATGGCAAGCTTTCCCCGGGCTGTTCCTTCATCCCGAGCCTCAGCATCCCCTCTTGGGAAGCCACGTCTGGGCGGGGCAGCAGGGGACCCACTCCCAACTTGTCATTGGGCCTGCTCCTGTAGTGCTTTCCCCTCAGCCTTGTGTGATGGTCACTGTAGCCCCCTTGGTCTAGGGTGAACTGGGGGTATTAGACTCTTATGCTGATGAATAAAAACTGGTCCACGGACATTCAGTGACTGGCGGTGGGCTGCAGTCTCGCCTCCTGCCACTGCTGCTGCCTCCCTCAAGAGACCCCCGTGCTTCCGTTTCAGCTTTCCCCAAAGCCGTGCTGGCCCCCTCTGCCATCCTGCAGCCCCTGCAGCACCCGCCCAAAATGCTACTGCTGCTCCCGGAGGCGGGCCGGCCTGCCCTCTCCCCTGGACACAGCCCTCCTTCCGGAGCCCCGGGGCCCCCAGCTGGCGTCAGGACCACCAGCCTGCCGTCTCCCACCCCTGCACCACACACTTGGCCGCCAGCCACCCTGGTGGCCACTCCTGTGCCTAGTGCCTCCCTCCTGGGAACCCTGGGACCTCCCTCGCAACTACAGGAGGTGACTCCTTACTTGCCCAGGGGCCCAGAGGCCACGTGGTTGGCACCAGGGTCCTCTGCCTGTTGGCACCTGGGAGCCACGTATGAGTCCGGAAGCCGCTGGACAGAGGCTGGGTGTTCCCAGTGCCGGTGCCAGGTAGGTGGGAGGGATCCCGAGGGCTACCCTGGTCCAGTGTCTGGGACCTCGTGATGGCTGGAAGTCCTGCTTCTGCTTCCAGAACGGGGAGGTGAGCTGTGAAAAGGTGATGTGTGAAGCTGCTTGTTCCCACCCGATTCCCTCCGAAGATGGAGGCTGCTGCCCATCGTGCACAGGTGGGAGCTGGTCTGGGGGAGGCTAAGAGTCCCCCTCATGATCCTGCTTCTCTTCTTCCCCAGCCCTTCTGCAGCTGAAAGGCTGTTCTCTAACTTTGGGGTACGTTAGAATCACCTGAATCATTAGAATCTGGGGGCCTCACCCCCAGAGCTTCTGATTTATTAGGCATGGGGTAGGGCCTGTGGATTTGCGTTTCCAGCAAGTTCCCAGGTGATGCTTAAGTTGCTGGTCCAAGGACCACACTTTGAGACCCACTGGTCCACGCTGTGGTATCCCTCAAGGGGAACTTTCCATCTTTTGGGGATCCTTTTTGAGCCTCATTCATTCATTCATTCATTCAGTGAGTTCCTCCACATCTCCCTTCTCCAGATGTCCCCTTCCCTGTCCCAACTCCCCTCCCACAGCCAGAGGAGGGATCCTTCATCAATCCTGTCCTCTTTCCAATTCCCTCCCATGATCTGTTTACAGTTTTTCATCGGCTTCCCGTTCCTGCAAGGATAACGACCCTGAATCTTAACGAGTCCTCCAAACAGAGCTTGGCAAAACTCACTCTGCACACGAATCCCTGGGATCTCGTTACAATGCAGCTTCTCCTTCAGTAGACCTGGGAGGGTGGGGGGGCCAGAACTGCTGCGTTCTCTGAAGCTCCGGTGATAAGATGCTGAGGTCACTGCGAGTGGAACAGCAGTGAAGACATCTTCCTAAGGGTTAGAATGAGCATAGACTTAGTGGTGTCTTCAGGATGTTCGTGGCCTCTTACCACGTTCCTGCTCTATACTGAGCCCTGATTGCGAATGGCTGTGGATCCGTCCAAGTCCCTGCCCACGGTGGTGTTCCCATTTTACGATAAAGACAACTGAGTCCAGAGAGGCTAAGTGACATGTCCAAGGTCACCCGGGTTCCTGAATGGACAGGCCAGGTTTTGAACCCAGGGCTGTCTGGCTGCCTTTCCTGCCTTATGGGGAAAATATGCCAGGTCCTGCATATAGTTCTAGGTTTACAGACACGAATGGAGCCCTCCTGGGCCATCTGATGTGGGTGTCTCTTGCTTACCCCTCGGGGGGGGTGGTCCTAGGACTGCACAGTTCTGGGTGCCTGGATCTGCCACTCCCAGGACATCCTGGCTAGTGAGAGAATGTTCCAGGTACATTATGCCTGGAAAAGTAATGAGATCTCAAGCTTCCACCACTTTGAAGAGGTCTGATGCCTCCACTCTTGTTTGTCTTTCAAAGGCTGTTTTCACAGTGGCGTCATCCGAGCCGAAGGGGACGTGTTTTCACCTGCCAATGAGAACTGCACCGTCTGCGTCTGCATGGTGAGCCTCACAAGAGCCCTGAAGCCTCGCGGGTGTTTTCCTAACCTTTGGGGGTTTTAGAGGAAGAGGGAAAGATCGGGTGTTAAAAGTGAGCTTGTCAAATGGAAGGAGAGTTCCCAGGTTGTGGATTTTGGTTGGAATCTGTCGAATTTAAAGGCGTGGGGGTCTGTGGAGTCAGGGAGGCTTCTGCTGAGCAGGAAAGAGCCAACAGGCAAACAGGGTCCATCTGTCTAGGAAGGGGAGGGGATGAAACTCCCTCGGAAACTTCCCACCAGGGAGGCTGTTTTTCTCTCCAGGCAAAATATTTGCCAGCACAATAAAGGTATCCACATCTGGGAGGGAGGAGGCTTATTACCAGACGCCGCTTGTTAAGAGTATTATTTCGCTTTAGGCAAATTCACTTCTGTAAGAATAGTTATGAAGCACCTACTGTGTTCCTACTGTGACGCCAGGTGCCGTCACACAGATTTGATTATGAGCACGCAGTGTGCACCAGGCACAGGGCTTGGGGCCTTTCATCTGTTGCCTTACCCGAGGCTCCTGGCAGCTCATCTGGGTCGGCTTTACTGTCCCTGTTCCACAGATGAAAAGACCGAGGCCGGGAGGTGGCAAGAGGTCTGTCTGTATCCAAGGCCCGGGCTCTGATCGCCAACCCTCACTACCAGCCTCTGACCATCACTGGCCTGGCAGTGACCGCAGAGGCTGCAGTGTGAGATGGGGGGTGAGGCAGGTAGACAGCCACCTCCACGCTTTCCTGGGCTCTTCCTGTGTGCCACACACACGCAGTGGCCAAGCACTTTCGTGGATCATGTCATTGTGTGTATCCTCAGCGATCCCCGACGGAGGCACCTCTTCCACCCCATCTCACGGATAGGGAGACTGAGGCTAAGTGAGGTGATGGACATTGTCCAGAGTCGCACGACTCGTTCGTGGAGGAGCAAACACTGCAACTCACCTCTTGCTGCTCCAGAGGTGGGGGGGGGGGGGGGAGGGGTATTTTTTATTTTTTTATTTTTTTGAGGCGGGGGATTTTTATTTTTTTTTTTTTGCCTTAACTTCAAATTTAAAATTAAGTTTTAACGGGCACCCCGGTGGCTCAGTCCGTTAAGCGTCTGACTCTTGGTTCAGGTCATGATCTCACGGTTCGTGGGTTCGAGCCCCACGTCGGGCTCTGTGCTGACAGTGCAGAGCCTGCTTGGGATTCTCTCTCGCCCTCCCTCTTGCTCTCATCCTCCCCTGCTCACACACACACACACACACTCTCTCTCTCTCTCTCTCAAAATAAATAAATGTTAAAAATATTTTTTAATAAAAAAGTAAGTTTTAAATTTAATTCTTTGAATAGCCAATAGAGTCACATGGTTCAAAACTCAGATGTACAGGAAGGTGTCTTTGATGGAGGAACCTCTGTTTGCCTCTTCCCGGCATCCTTCCAGAAGCTTCTATGTGCCGTGGGAGGATGTTCTCACCACACCATAGCAAATGCCAGGAACTAAGTCCCTGCACACTGTCCTTGTTGTCACCATGGTGGCATTCAAAAGGTTTGGGATGGCTTCCTTTTGGAGGCTTTGGTCTTGGACAGGAAGCTTGAGGGGTGGTGTGAGATAGGGAATGAGCTTGAGGGGCCTTGGGGCCTGGTTCCCCTCCTCCCCTCTGCCCCCACCCACCACCATCTCTCCCCTCCTCAGGCCGGAAATGTGTCCTGCATGTCCCCTGAGTGTCCTCCCGGCCCCTGTCAGACCCCCCTGAAGTCAGATTGTTGTACTTGTATTCCAGGTAAGTGAGTCTTTGGGGTTCCGGGTGGGGGACTTGGCTTTTGTGTGTGTTTTTGGGAGCAGGGTGAACAGAGCAGGGGAAGGAGATTGAGTTTTGCTTCAGAAACTCCAAGCAAGTGAAGCATTTCAAAGTGCCAGCTTAACTGAGCGCCTACTATGTGCATGGTGCTTTAGATGCTAGATTGGGCTCACAGCCCAGTCTGCCCCTGCTCTAGGAGGCGCCTTCAGCACGGCCAGGAAGGGGTGTGAGTCTATCCTTGGCATGGCTCTGTCTTGAGACTGGAAGGGCGTCTCCCCTTCCCCACTAATGAGTTGGTCCTTTGTTGAAAATGTGGTTCTCTTTTCCTGGGATGACCTCATCATCATCACAAATGTTCCCCGACGGCTCTGTGCTGCTGCCTGCCAGCCCTTGATCTCATTGAATCCATGTGGCACAGCCTTGAGGGAGTACGATTCAGAGGCCCATTTCATAGATGATGAAACTGAGGCTCACGGAAGTCATTGCTGCCCAGAGACATAATGACCAGTTAATATCAGAACAGAACTGGAAATCAAGGCTGCCTGATTTCAAAGCTGGTGTTCTTTAAAAAAATTCTTTTTTTTTTTTAATTTTTAAATTTGTTTAACGTTTTAAAAAATATTTATTTATTTGAGAGAAAGACTGAGTGCGAGTGGGGGAGGGGCAGAGAGAGAGAGAGAGAGAGAGAGAGACAGAATCCCAAGCAGGCTCCAGGCTCTGTGCTGACAGCACAGAGCCAGATATGGGGCTCACACCCACGAACCGTGAAATCATGACCTGAGCCGAAGTCGGATGCCTAACCAACTGAGCCACCCACGTGCCCCTAAAAAATTATTTTCTTAACTTTTAAGTATTATTTTTAGCCAAGACATTTCTGAATAGGTAATATACTGCCTATGAAGTAGGAGCTTTTATCAGTTCTTATCAACCCCATTCTACAGATGAAAAGATTGTGGCTTAGACAAATTAAGTATGTCCCCTCGAATCCCTCCCTAGTGGGTTGCGTAGCTGGGATTTGAACCGAAGGCGGTCTGACTAAGGGGGACCTGGGCCAATTTTTAGGCTGTTTTAAAAAAAAAAAAATTTTTTTTAACATTTATTTATTATTGAGAGACAGAGAGAGACAGAGCATGAGCATGGGAGGGGCAGAGAGAGAAGGAGACACAGAATTCAAAGCAGGCTCCAGGCTCTGAGCTGTCAGCACAGAGCCCGACGCGGGGCTTGAACTCACAAACCACGAGATCATGACCTGAGTCAAAGTCAGAGGGGAGGCTCAACCGACTGAACCACCCAGGTGCCCCTAGGCTGTTTTTATCTGTAGGGGGGCAGTCTTCAGAGGAGAGGCTCTCACTGACTCCTCCCTACCTCCAGGGGATGTCATTTGTCCCGGACCTTGTCTTGGGTGTCTGGGCCAGTCTCTTTTCATTTCTTCTTTTTTTTTTTTTTTTCTTACTCTTTAGTTATTCCGGGATTCCCTCCCTTTTTGGTTAAGGACCTTAGTTTGCACATGACTCACTCTCCATCAGTTTTTAAGCAACAGCTTATTTTTTTTGTCAAGGGTTTGGAGGGGAGCGGTTGGCTCCCTGAGTGTGGGGTATGCTGGAGGGCATGGTGGGAGTGTTAGCTTCCCGAGGGCCCCCCCCCCCACTGTTCCCCTTTCTCTTTAGCTGCCTTTCCCTTTCTCCTCTGCAGTGAGATGCTATTTCCACGGCCGGTGGTACGCGGACGGGGCTGTGTTCAGTGTGGGAGGTGATGAGTGTACCACCTGTGTCTGCCAGGTAGGTGGGTGTGGGGGAGGGGAGCAGGGCGCAGGACTTTCCCAGCATGCCTCGACCAGGAGACTAGGAGCTGCCACACGGCAGAAGGGAAACTGAGGCAGCAGGGGCATTAAGAGGACCCGCGTTCACCAAGGCCTGCCCATAGTCTCCTTGGAGTTCACCCTTCAGCAGAGCTATTTATAGAGCACCTACTGTGTACCCAGAGCAATGCCAAATGCTGGGGACACAGCTAAGCACGAGACAGCCCCAGTCCCCTCTTTCAGGGATCCCACAGCCTAGGTGGGCTGTGGGCTGGTGACCGGGGCTCCTCACCGGAAGGGAAGGCTTCTTGGAGGAGGGATGTTAAGTTGACACCTGAGGGGTGAGGGAGAGGAGCCTGAGGCAGGTGTGCCCGGCAGAAGCGAGAACGCACAGCCCGTTCTAAGGCCTGAACGTGTCCCTGCTGCCTGGGGCACAGAGTGCAAGAGACTAGGCCAGAGAGGAAGCTGTGCGTAGGGAGGGTCCTTGAGCTGGGGTCTGAGAAGCAGGGCCTGGGGCAGGATTCTCGTGTAAGTCATCTTCGGAATGGCAGCCAAGGGCAGAGGAAGGAGCCAGGTGAAGACGGGGTCTCAGGCTGACTCCACAGGGAGCTCTGGAGGGAGTTGCACGGCAGAGACGGGTGTGCGCAGAGATCAGGGAGCTCGCATCAGTTAGTTGTATGCACTCCCTCTGCTCTCCGGGAAGTGGGGGTGAAAGAACCATCCAGGCACCTGAAGGACTCAGCGGCTGTCAACCAAAGGCAGTCCTTAGAGGAAGGGGTCACGGGGAGGAGGGGGCCTCACAGCCTCTCCCACAGACTCAGGAAGGGCTTTTCTGGCCAGGCTGAGGGCTCTGGACTTGGCAGAGCTGATGACCGGTTTTAATTGGTGGAGCCGTGCGATCATATTGGTGCACGAGAACGTTCTGTGGCTGCAGAGTGAGGGTGCACTGGGGTGAGAGCAGAAGGCTGTTGCACAAGTGAAGGGAAGGGGTGCTGGGGCTATGGCCCGGGCAGGCGGAGACCCCCAGCCCAATAGCTGGGACGTCCCAGAACGTGCTCCTGGCCTCCCCCCAGCCACCTCCACCCCCATCCCTGGAGATTCTTTGTCACTTTTAGGAGAATGACAGCAGCAGCCTGGCAGCCTCCTCTTCAGCTTTCAGATGGCCCAGGGCCAGGGAGCTGCCCTCACTGGCCCGTGTGCCTGGTTCTCTTCCAGAATGGGGAGGTGGAATGTTCCTTCACACCATGTCCGGAACTGGATTGTCCCCGAGAGGAGTGGTGGCTGGGCCCTGGACAGTGCTGCTTCACCTGCCGGGAGCCCACACCCATGACAGG
Source organism: Puma concolor (assembly GCF_028749965.1). Lineage (NCBI taxonomy): Eukaryota > Metazoa > Chordata > Mammalia > Carnivora > Felidae > Puma > Puma concolor. The sequence continues at coordinate 10,147,033 of NC_141676.1, forward strand.
TGAGGGCCCCCAGCCCTGCACCCCAGGGCGATGCCCTCCAGCCCAGGGCGATGCCCTCCAGGAGGGAGGCTGAGCTTTGCGTGCAAAGACTTAGGGTGTGTGTTTCTGTAAGCGTGTATGTCTCTATGAGTGTGTGTGTGTGTGTGTGTATGTGTTTGCAATATTTGTGCGAGTGTGCCCGTGTGTGTGTGAATGTGTGTGCTTATGGGTTTGCAGGTTAACTGTATGTCTGTGCGAGGTGCCTGTGTGAACCGGGCACACGTTTGGAGGGAAGAGTCACTAACTGAGGGAGCCCACAGACAGCTGCGGGCAGCCCCTGGGTCCAGCAGGTGGCGGGACAGACACCCGGGGAGCTGCCTGGGCAGTGTGAGCGAGCAGAGGCGGCTGTCCTTGGTGGGGTGTTGCTGTAGGTCCGGCGGGCGCTCAGCACCTCCTCGGCGCTCGCGCCCACCCGAGCTTTCTCCCTCACTGTCCCCCGGCCAGGCTGCTCTCTCGACGACAACGGGGTTGAGTTTCCTATTGGACAGATCTGGTCTCCTGGTGACCCCTGTGAGTTATGCATCTGCCAGGTGAATGACAGCGTGCACGCCTTCAGCTGCTTCCCCCGGCGGTCCTTGCCTCACCCCGAGCAAGCCCTTCTGCCCTGCGTGGGCCCTCCGGGCCGGGCACCCCCGGTCCAGAAGCCAGGCCGCCTCAGCCCGCCCCTCGTCTCCCTCCCATGCTGGCAGGTTCCATGTTTATAGGAGGGGCTGGGACCCAGTTTCTTCTGTCCTTGGTAGCTCTTTTGGAACAGCGGAGCTTGGCAGCCTGCCTAAATGGGGTGCCACACGCTGCTTGCGAGGACTCGGGTCCCAAGCGCAGGTTTCCCCGGGCACAGGTAACTGAAGGGGCGTAACAGCCCGCGGCTCAGTAGTGCAGTCCTTTCCTGCGAAGCTGCAGTGTTTCCTTCGGGAACGTGAATCTGTGACCTCAGTTCATCAGAAATGGATAAGGAGGGGGTGCTTGAGCTTTAGAGTCCGGTTGACCCCGATATGCCAACATAGCCACTTACCAAGAAACACTATTGTTTCGGCTCATTGAGTACGCACGTCGGCTTTTGTTTCGAGTTCTTGATTCATGCCTCGGAGCTTAGAGCATTATTTCTCAAAATGAGGTCCCTGCACCAGCGGTGTCCTCGGCATCACCTGGAGCCTGTTGGACACGCACAATCTCCAGGCTGCTCAGACCTCCGGGCTCAGAATCTGCATTTTAGTCCCCGGTGACCCATGTGCACACTGGCGTGCGAGAGGCACAGCCCCCAAGTACCTTGGATGCGCCATTTGTTAAAAAGCCTTAGACCCTTGCAGAACTTGGGAATGTTTCCTTGGGATTACAGTCGGGAGGAGGGTACCTCCGCTGCCTTTCCCCTTTGTGACTGACCCAGGGCACTCATAGTCTAAGAAAGCTTTGTCAACGTTCAGATTCTCGGAGGGAAGAAAAGAAACCATATGTGGTGCTTTTGTCTTCTGAAATAGACATTTCCGGTGGAATAGTTTTCTATAAAAATAGGATTTTATTGTACTCTATAGGTTTGGGGTGAGCCAGGGTTCCAGGGAAAAGCTGAGAGAATTTGGATGGGGTGGTGGTGAGCTTTGGCTGTTGCCAGAGAAGGACAGGAAGCCGAGGAGACCAAAACCCCGCTCTGACCTTCCTTCTCCTTAGATAGGGAAGCCTTCCCGGAAGGCTCACACCCCCTTTCCCAAGGAGCCGGTCCTCTGTGTGGGGGTACCTGCCACGTCCTAGCTGCATCATGGCGCCCTCCAGGCAAGCCTTGGCCAGTCTGAGGCATTGCCCTCTCTGGTGGGAGGGAGGGTGGGGTCGGGCAAGGAGGCCGGGCCCGGTTGTGTCAGGTGGGGTCTGGGTGAAGTTCTTCCTTCCTTCAGGCAGATGGCTCAGTGAGCTGCAAGAGGACAGACTGCGTGGACTCCTGCCCTCACCCAATTCGGATCCCTGGACAGTGCTGTCCGGACTGTTCAGCAGGTAATTTCCTGCTTGTGGGGCTACACAGCGCCCCTTCCCCCCCACATCTGGGCTCACCCTGCCCCAGGTTCCTCCAGACAGGACCACACAGGCTTTATCTCCGGTCATCCTCACAACAGCCCCATGGGAGAAACCCATTTTACAGATGAGGAAAGTGAGGGGGGTGGTTCGTAAAGCAGTTTGCCCAAGGCAGGCCCAGTCTGGGTCTAGAAGCAGAGAGAAAGATATGCTGAGTTTGTAGCCTAGGTGGGGTGACAAAGGTTCACACCTGTGAAACAGGGAACAGTGAGAGAATATAAAAATGATACTTTTTGGGGGTGCCTGGGTGGCTCAGTCACTTGAGTGTCCGACTCTTGATTTCAAGTCATGATCTCACAGTTTGTGGGATTGAGCCCCTCATCAGGCTCTGCGCTGACAGTGTGGAGCCTGCTTGGGATTCTCTGTCTCTCTCTACCTGTTTGCATGAGTGGTCTCTCTCTCTCTCTCAAAATAAGTAAACTTAAAAAAATGATACTTTTTTCCATTTTTTAAAATTTTATTTAAAAAAAAAAATTTATTTTTACATAATGTCTACACCCAACGTGGGACATGAACTTATAACCCCAAGTTCAACAGTCACACGCTCTTGCAACTGAGCCAGCCAGGCTCCCAGATACTTATTTTTTTTTATATTAATTTTCACCTGTTCTATTATTTCAAAAGTATTGAAGAACATACAGAGAGCAAAAATAAAAACAATTTAAAAGGCCCCTTATCACTTTTAGCCTCATGGTTTTGTTTTTTTCATCTCTTTTCAAGACATAAGTATCTTTATCTGTATATAACGTATCTATAACATGTATCTATAAGTAACAAATAATATATCTAACATATATACATGATAAAAGAGTTTCCTGTTGTCCTGTCACCTCCTTTTATACTTACTAGAATGTGATAAATGGCATCGAGGTGGCAGCCCTCAGATCTGGCCTCTGCGGGCTTGGGGAAGTGGAGGGAGGCGGTGTGGGGGAATGTTCTGGAAGGTGGGGGGTCGACAGGGGAGCAGAGAGGATGGCTGTGGTGCCGGGCTCTCAGGTTGTGTCTCCCAGTCCCCCTGGCTTGATCTTGCCCGGTGAGGGGCAGGGGAGGAAACGCTTCCCTCCCTGGAAGAAGAGCCACTCTGACCCCTCTGCTAAATCCAGTGCCAAAAAAAAAAAAAAAGTCCGCACCCAGTCCAGACCTGTGTTTTGTCTCTTCTCCAAACCCCGCGCTGACTGCCTGGGGCTGGCCTGACCTTTGCTCCCCAGAAAACTCTTGGACCTTCATCCTTGGCAGGCACCTGGTCACCAGCCACCTTCCTGGCTGGCGCTCACCCCCTGCTTTCTCTGGCAGGCTGCACCTACACAGGCAGAATCTTCTACAACAACCAGACCTTCCCATCCGTGCTGGACCCGTGTCTGAGCTGCATCTGCCTGGTAAGGACCACCCAGACCTGACCCCCGTCTGTGGAAACTCCACAGACACTGACCCCTGCTCATGAACCTTGGAGGCACAATCCAGAACCTTCCAAGAGAAAAGTCATCCTGGGTCACGGTGAAAGTTGGCTCCCTCCAGCCCTACCGAGGGTGAATCTTTACTCGGGGCCAGAGAAATATTTTTTAAGTCTGCCCAGCAAAAGCCCTCCGCTTCTGGGTGATCAGGGGGAGTCTTGGGGGCTCCCAGTAGTAAACACGTGCGTGCTCGCTGAGGGTGCAAGGTGAAGGCCTCAAGCCCAGGACTCTGAGCTGGAATCTGTGATATACTCCCATCATCGACTTCTTGCTGTGTGCCGATCCAGCTCTCGGCCCTCTCTCTGCATGAGCTCAGTTCATCTTCGGGGGAATCCTCTGAGGTAGGTGCCAGGGTCATGTCCATCTGCTAGGTGAGGAAAGTGAGGCACGGAGAGACGAAGTCCTTCCCTCAAGATTCTCACGCTGGTCCACTCAAGTGCCAAGAATCGAATCCTAGTATTCTGAGTCTGCGCTCCAGGAGGTGAACCTTTGCCCCTAAGCCAGGCTGCCTCTCGGTCTGAAAAAGCATGCGAGATAGTTAACATCATTTAGTGTTTGGAAAATGGGGGAAAAAGTCCTATTCCTTGTCACGCTGGAAACGTCCGAGGCCAGTCGAGTGAGCACACCGAGTGGAAAGGGACAAGGTCTACAGAAACAGAGAAACTCAGGGTGAACGTCTCGGGCCTCTGAGTGGCCCTGTTTGTTCACGTGCTTCCGGGAGCTTCAGGCTTCTGGGTCCTTCTGTCTCCTCGGTTTCTGGTGCTCACCTTTCCTGGGTGTTTTGTGGATTTGATCGGCAGGGACCTGTTGAAAGATGAGCGGCACGGTCAAGGCCAGGCCCTTGGCTCTGTGGGGCTTGCGTTCTGTCGAGAAGACAGACTGAGTGAATGAACCTGTCCCCCAACTGTGGTGGCTCCGATGATCGCTCCGTGGTTATGTGGCTGTCCTTCCCGAGTGTCCCATCAGCTGCTCGGAGGAAAAGGCCTTGTGTGTTTTTTGTGTCCCGCAGCTGGGCTCGGTGGCCTGCTCCCCGGTGGACTGCCCCATCACCTGCACCTACCCTTTCCACCCCGACGGGGAATGCTGCCCGGTCTGCAGAGGTGAGTGGGACCAGCACCCCTATGTCCGAGGCTCTCAGCTGGGCCTTGGCCCTCATGGGCCTGTCCCCTCTGCCCCCACAGATTGCAACTATGAGGGAAGGAAGGTGGTGAATGGCCAGGTGTTCACCTTGGACGATGAGCCTTGTACCCAGTGCACGTGCCAGGTAAGCTGGGCCTGGGGACGCAGGGGCTGCCCGGCCAGGGACTGCGTCTGGCCTGTTGTCCCTTTGCAAAACTGTAAGTCCCCTCAGCCAACATAAGCCCACCTTCCTCCTGCCTTCCCAGCTTTAATTGCCGGCCAGCATTCCTCCAGATTTGATGGTATCCTCCCTCTTTGTGGTCTCCTTAAAGCGGCCCTGCTGTTCAGCCTCTGTCCCAGGAGCTTTCTGTCGGTGTAAGAGGCGCGTGGGGTGCTGTCCTGGGACGGGATGGGGCTTCCTTACGTGTGTCCCTGTGCTTCCCCAGCTGGGAGAGGTGAGCTGTGAGAAGGTGCCCTGCCAGCCGGCCTGCTCGGACCCCTCCGCACCCCCTGGGGACTGCTGTCCCTCCTGTCCAGGTGAGCGGGCCTCTGGGCCCTGGGGCTTCTCCACTGTCTTCCTGCACTTTGCTCTTGCCAGAAACGGAGAACTTGTAAAGGGCTGGGTGTGAGACACCCAGGCTCAGCGAGGGAACGCGTCTGGCTCGAGGCCACACCGCCAGCACACGGCGAGGACAAGCCTGGCTCGCTCATCCTCATCCAGTGTCCCTTGTGCCACATCTGTGACACCTGTGTCTCTTTTCCTTCATTACCTCCTCCCTTAATCTCCTTTTCTCCTCTTTCTCCCTTTTCCAACAACAACAACAACAAAACACCCCACAATTTAGGAACTGAATCAACTTGGCAGGAGAGTAACCACAGTATGTCCTGAATACTAGGCGTTACCATCTCCAGTTTCCTGGTGAGGAAACAGAGGCGCAGAAGGGTGGAGGGGCACGCTCAAGGTCATGTAACTGACAGGCAGGAGAGCCGGGATTTGAGCCCAGAGTTGATGCTTTTTAGCTCCTGCGTTGTCCTGACTGCTGAACACGATTTTCATTTTTTTGTCCACTCCATCATGAGTGTCCACCCGTGTGGCTCTTTCTGCAGAGGTACAGATAGGACCCAGACAAAGTGCTGTAACACATGGCTTTAAAGTACCGACGTGGCCCAGAGCTGGCCGTTGCAAAAAGCCCCCAGATACTCCGGTTTGCTCACCCTCTGACTTTTAAGCTGACGTTTGGACAGTTTCTTGCTGCTTCTTTTTCTGTCTATTCATAATGGACCTGCTGTGAAAAATCTCGGGTCCGACAACTCTGTTCTTTTCACACTTTGTGAGTTGTGTCGGGGCCCTGTGGTTAGCAGGTGGAATCCTGGGCCATGGGGCACTGGCGGGGGGGGGGGGGGGCGGGTGTGGCGCAGGGACCCCAGCAGCATGACAGCGCGTAACCAGACGGGGCCCCTCGACCAAGCGGCAACTTGCCGTGGGGTAGCCGGCTCCCCACACGTCCTCCAGCTCTACACCATGTGCCTTGAATTTAATTTTTCCAATTTAACACGCCCGTAAAGTACCTTACGTGTGGCTATTGTATGTTTTTTTTTTAATGTTTATTTATTTTGAGAGAGAGAGAGAGCGCGCACGCTACTGAGGGAGGGGCAGAGAGAGGGAGAGAATCTCAAGCAGGCTCTGCGCTTGGGTCGCACGGGGCTCGAACCCACAAACCTCAAGATCACCACTCAAGCTCTAGCTGCTGGTGTTGGGCTCAAGCCGGGGTCTCTCCGATTCCTTGCCCCGTGCTGTCTTGCCTTCACAAGGGGAAACAGAGGCCCAAGGAGGTAAGGTGCAGAGCCTGGTCGCTTCTCCCAGGAACACTCCACCTTTGGCTCCATTCGCCATGCGCCTCTTCCTAACAATAGCTCCTTTTAGGGAGAAGCCACTTTTTGTTGAAATAGAATATGAATTGTTTCCTTTTGCTACTTAATAAACATAACAGTTTTCTTGAGATGTAATTCATGCGCCACTTAATTCGCACACTCAAAGCATATAGTTCCGTGCCTTCGGGTATATTCAGAGTTGTGTGTCCGTCTTTCAGATGATTTTTAAAATCATTCCAGGGGCACCTGGAATGAAGTCGGTTAAATGTCCGACTTTCGCTCAGGTCACGATCTCACGGCTCGTGAGTTCGAGCCCAGCGTGGGGCTCTGTGCTGACAGATCGGAGCCTGGAGCCTGCTTCGGATTCTGCGTCTCCCTCTCTCTCTGTCCTTCCCCTGCTTGCATTCTGCCCCCCGCCTCAAAAATAAATAAAAAACATTACAAAAATTCTGAAAAGTAAAATGTAATCATTCCAGGTTTTATGGATTTGACAGCATCTGTCTCCTTCTCATCATACCTTTCTCCAATACTCTCCCTTCTTATGCGTCTTCACTCCTCGCTCTCTCGGCCTAAGCCTCTTCCTTTGCTTGTTCTCTGCCCGTGAGTCAAGCCCTTATGACGTGCCGGGCTCCAGGCTGAGACTCCAAAAAGTTTTTTTTTTTTTTTTCAATAGACTTTTTTTTAGAGCAGTTTTAGGTTCACGGAAAAATGAGCAGACGGTACAGCCTCCCCTGTCACGAACATCCTGTACCAGATGGTCCGTTTGCCACAATCCACGAACCTCCACGGACACATGGTTATCACCCAACGTCCGTCCGTCCTTAACATCCGGGTTTAGGCTGAGATTTCCCATGCACCGTTCATTCAGTCCTCAGAGTGACTCTGTACGTCGTGATGATGCCCATTTTACAGATGAGGACACCGAGGCCCAAGGGAGTTATGTGCCTTATACAACGTCACAGAGCCAATGCCTGGCAGAGTGACTTTGGGGGATTGCCCCCCTCTATTCAAGGTTCCCTTTTGGTCTCTCCCTGGAGGCAGGGGCCAGCTGGTCCTTACCAGGTGTGAGCGGCCTCCGTCCCCAGGGCAACTCATCCCAGAGCCGCCTCGGCCGTCCGGAGAACCAATATGCATCTTGATTCCTCCTCTTCTCTCTAGATTCCCTGGAAAGAAGAGCCGTGGAGTCTGGCAAGGCAGCTCGGAGCCCCCGTGGGGACACTGAGGCCCCGGTGAACTGTAGCTCGTGCCCGGGCCCCCCAGCAGCGTTGTCTGAGAGGCCAGTGCCCCATGTTCTCCAGCTCCTCTTCAGAACGAACGTGACCACCACGCAGACTCTACCCACGAGCCCCTCAGGAGACCAGGCCTCACCCTCACCCCATCCGGGGTCCGGGGGCACATTCCCAGGGGAGCCGGGGGCCTCCCAGCCCTCCCCGGGGCCTTTGATCCTTCCAAGAGCCTCCACTCTACCTCTAGCTGCTCCCGGGGCTCCTGGGCCTCCTCCTGTAACCCCAGAGCCTGAATCCTCATCTGGAGCCCAGACAGCAACCAGACAGCCCTCTCCGCCTGCCATCGTCCTGACTGAACCGTCAGCCCGTTCCGCGACGGCCCCCAGCCCCTCAGAGACCCCCGCCACCCTCCTCCGGCCTCGCAGACTCTCTCCCGCCGCCTCCAGACTGTCTGAGGCCCTGGCAGTCGTGGCCAGCCCCAGCCCCCGGCGCACGGGGACCTCAGAGGGGGAGGAATCCACCGGGTAAGCCGGCCTCGGCTTTCAGGGCCCTGCCTGGGAGACTTCGGACACAGAAAACTGCCAGGGGCCCTGGGCACTGGCAGGGAGGCTCTGGGGCAACCGAGGCTGGTGACGCCAGAGGCTCACTGCTGCAGGGCTCCTGGGGGGGATGGAACGTCCCCGGGGTCCAATGCAGCCTTGTCCCCAAGAAGCATTTGGAATGTGCCGTGAGAGGAGGCAAACGGCATTCTCCACGGTCACATCCTCCTCGGACACCACGGCGGCCTGTCTTGGAAGGAAGGCTGGGGCTGCTGAGCTCCCTGCTCTGGAGAAGAGTCAGAGGGCCTGCGAGTCCCCTGGGATTGTGCCTCCAGCCGTCCCTCGTCCCTCCCCGAGATTTCCCGATTAAAGGCTGTCTCCGTCTTCCCCCCTCCGCCGCCGGCTGCCCTGCTCCTTCACTTCTCGCCTTTGGAAAGGTGGGGAAATGTCACTCCGAGCCCACCGGTGGGAAAGTAACACCCCACCTCCACCCCACCCCACACCCCGGCTGGGGAAAAAAAAAAACACCTGAGCTGAACCGGGGCAGGGGGGGTCTCGTGTAAGCACCTGCTGACTTCGATGCTGGGAGGGCTCCTATACTGGAAAGGGAAAAGACGGACGGAGGAGGAGCCTTCGTAGGTTGGTTTCCCTGGGTGGGAGCCTCTGGAATTAAACAGGAGCAGGGTTGGTTTCCCTAGGGCACCCTCTCAGCAATGGCACCTGAGGGGTGGGAGGCAGGGAGGGCAGCCAGGAGGGGGAAGCCCCGAGGCCTCAGCCAACCCCCTCTGAGGCTAGGATGGCCCTTCAGAGTTGTCCTGAATTGGGGCCCAGGGCCAGGGCTTTGTGACCCCCGTGTTGACCCAGGAAAGGGGCGCGACCTTGGCCAGGCAGCTCCCTTCAGCCCGGGGAGGGCTGATGGCCGAGAGCTATTAGCCAACAACCTTCCCGGCAGCCCGCAGCTGGGAGAATAAATCTTCAGTCCCGAAGGGGAGGATTTGGGCGGGTGCAGCCCAGTGTGTGCGACAGATGGAGAGGACCCAGTCAGCAGCTTGCCACCACTGAAACCTGTTTATTCTGCAGCCCCCATCACATTTGCCCAGCCCTCACCCCCACCCCCAGCTGCCCTCTGACCTGCTGCCCAGCACACTTCCTGGGGCGGGGCGGGGGGGAGCGTCCGTCTGGGGTACCCACCTAGACATGAGTGTATCAGTGAGGTCCTAATCCCAGTGTGGTGGCAGGAATCGCGAATTTCTAGCTGGGAGCGTGGAAACCTGAGACTCAGAGATGCAAAGGATTTAGAGACCGTTTTATCCAGTAAGACATAGGCGTGTGGTGAGGAGTGAGGTCTGGGATGCCCTGCTCGGCTGTGACTAGCCCAGGGACCTTAGGTCCGGCTCCTGGGTCTGTCTAATGGGGAATCGTAACACTCCCGCAGCTCGGAGCTGTGACAATGGCAGGCTCAGGCCTCTGTGGTTTGCACTTGTGACTTGGTGCGGCCCACCCACTTTACGAAGCACCCCCGCCCCCCATGATCTAATTTCAGGATGAAAGTGTTTAAGGCTGGCTGCCTCCACACTGCCCCTTCTCGAACAACCCGGCTATCGGTAATGGCTAGAAGTCAGTGCCAAGTTTCTCATGGCTATTCAATAAAGTATGCAACTTGAGTGTTAATCCCAGTTTCCCCCTCCACAGAGCTCAAGTAAATTGTATTTATTTTGAATGTTTAAAAAAAAAGCAAAGCGGGGCGCCTGGGTGGCGCAGTCGGTTAAGCGTCCGACTTCAGCCAGGTCACGATCTTGCGGTCCGTGAGTTCGAGCCCCGCGTCAGGCTCTGGGCTGATGGCTCGGAGCCTGGAGCCTGTTTCCGATTCTGTGTCTCCCTCTCTCTCTGCCCCTCCCCCGTTCATGCTCTGTCTCTCTCTGTCCCAAAAATAAATAAACGTTGAAAAAAAAAAATTTTTAAAAAAAGCAAAGGGCAGGAGGATAGCTGTAAACGTCCTCCCCGAGGTGGTCCAAGTATAAATAATGCTTATCTGGACCCCTGCTCCCTATTCACAGCTGGGACCACAGAGGCCCGGAGAAGTGTGCTAAGGTTGTGCAAGAGTATGAGGTCTGAGCTGGGAGGAGAGCCCCGTTTCTCTGACTCCCAGTCTGGGTTTTGTCCCTTCACATCACACTTGGTTGGATTCTTCCATTGTAGTTTTAGAGACAGTATATGGTAGGGCGCTGTGATTACCCTGTTTTGGTTTGGGTTCCCCCAAGAGCAGACTTAGAGATAAATATCTGGGGGAGAGTCACTGACCTGGGGAGTGATCCCGGGGAGCACGGCAAGGGAAGGGGGCGGTGAGACAGAGACGGGAAGAAAACCAATCGCGGTGCATTACAGAGTGGGTCGCGGCTATGGGCATCTGGTACCTAGCCCTTCCGCAGGCCCTCTGGGAGACCGTGTAGCACAGGCCTCTGAACTGTCCTCCTGTGGACAAAGGCATCCTTGTGCCTCTCTTGTCCCCCTCTTGCTCCCAGGCTGTTGGCTCTCCAGCATGTCCGACTGGCCAGGGCCAAGGATGGAGCTTGCCTCCTTTATACTGTCTCCCGGGCACAAGCAGGCGCTTGGAGAAGAGGTAGGGGACTGTCTGCAGAGGGCCTCCCGGCTGGCCGGGACTGCCATTACCTCACACTGTGGTCAGCACCGTCCCTTCCCAGGACCCCTGGGGGGCCCAGGGCTGTCCTCCTTCAAGCAGTGCTGATGTGACATGTTGGGAGGCCCCAGTGGAATCCAACTTGGTAAGACCGTGTTCTGCCCGAAATAAGCCCCAGGATGCATGGGCCCCTGTCCAGGGCTGGCTGGCTCCAGCAGGCTGGATGGCTGCCTTCAGGACCCCAGATGGGTGAGAGCTGCTTTTAATGAATGGGATGAGCCTGTCTGAATTCTCAGCAGCTGGTCTGAATTCTCTGACTCCAACATGCAGGGGCGGGGGTGGGGGGTGGGGGGTTGTTGTTGGGTGTCTCCCCAAGCGCCCTGCAGTGTCCCGTACCTGGGACTCCGTGCTTAGGAGGGGTCTGAGGAGCAGTAGAGGATGCTGGAAGCCTGGTCTGCGGTGTCAGTTTCCCTGGACCTGGGGAGTTCCCAAAGGGCCACATTAGGAGACCCTGTTCAAAAGACCTGGGTTTGGAGGTTTTGTTTTGCTTTAGTTTATTTATTTTTGAGAGGGAGAGAATCCAAAGCAGGCCCCAGGCTCCGAGCTGTCAGCACAGAGCCTGACACGGGGCTCGAACCCACGAACCCTGAGATCATGACCTGAGCCGAAGTCGGATGCTTCACCGACTGAGCCACCCAGGTGCCCTGTGGGTTTGGAGGTTTTTAGATGAACAGGCTTGAGAACAAACCACAGTAGGCTTCGAATTAGGATAAACTCAGATTTAAGAGTACCTTCCCTGAATTTTAGTGTGCAGTGCGTTCACATCATTAGAAATACAAACACGTAAAACTGTATTCAGTGAGACATCTCCCCCATCCCCCTTCTACCCGGCCCCCCCTCTTCTTCCTTTTCTGGTTTCTGATTCTGGGTGTCCTTTCTCAGGTCCGGTAGGTATGTAAGTGCAAGGAAATCTTAGTTTCTTCCTTCGTAATCCAAAGGCAGCATAACACAGGCCTGTTGTCACCTTTGCATGTGTGTTTTCACCTAACCATCTCTTCTCAAGATCTTTCCCAGCACCTAGGAGAGCATGCTCATTGTAAACCTTGGCGGCCCGCACACCGAGTTGTTTAAAACCAGCCCCCCACCGGGTGGACATTTGGGTCGTTTCAAATCTTGCTCTTACAAAAGATGCTACGAAGAATAACCTTGTACTCACATCATTTTGCACGTGTGCAAGTGTATCTTTAAGAGAAATTCCCAGAAGTGACGTCACTGGGCCAGAAGGTATACGCATTTCTAACTTGGATAGATATTGCCAAATGGCGTTCCTTGGGGGCTGTACCAGTTTCCGTCCTTACCAGCAGAGTGCGTCCGGCGACGCTGTGGGTTCCACAGACCAGTGGAGCAGAGACCTAGGAGATGAAAATACAGCCCTGGACAAGCGTGAAGGGGGAGCTGCGCTCAGACCCCCAAGGCCTGCGGGGAGTGGGGAGGAAAGACGAAGAAGCCCGAGACTGTACAAAAGGAATGTGAATCCGTCTTATCTCGTGGGGCGAAATGGGAAGAGTCAGATCAGATACGTCAGCTCAGGGTTTCTCAGTCCAAATGGTCTGTTTAAAGGGGAGCCTTTTTAGATTCTGTCGGGATCCAGGAATCCCAGGGTGAGGAAACGGAAGAGGGGCTGGGAGGGAGGGGCTGGGCTGCAGCTGCCGGGGCCGGGAGCAGAGTGGGAAGGGTCCAGGAAGCCGGGCCTGCATCCCCAGAGCCGAGCACACCGCCTGGCTCGTGGGAGGTGCTCCGGAAATGCCAGAAACGGAAACACAGCAGAGGAGACAGGACAGTGTGAAATTCCTCCCCAGAAACCCAAGAAGTCCACCTGTTTGCCTCGGGACCGCAAACGACTGGAACAGAATGCTGATGGGGGTGGGAGCGGACCCATCTGGGTCTTACGCGTGCCCTCGGTGAAGTCAGATCCACTTCCTTGTTGTTTCCTTCCAAAAAGTCATCTTGAATTCATTGCTCAGTCAACACATATTTATTGAGCACCTACAGTGTGCCGGGCCCTGCTCCTGACGCTGAGGCTTCAGCCGTCCCTGCCCCAGTGGATCGAAAACAAGCTGTCCCATAAATGCACGATGGCAGGTTGTGCTGAATGCCCTCACGGATGGGAGAGCCAGGCTCCGAGCCGAGCGACGGTAGTCAGGGAGGGCTTCGCAGGGAAGCGCTGTTTAAGCTGAGGTCTGCAGGACGCTTGGTGTTAGCAGGTCAGGAGAAAAGGAGCAGCAAGCCAGGTAAAAGGGACGGGGTGTGCAGAGGTCCAGAGGTAGGGAAGAAGTTTGGGCATCTGTGGAGGTGGCAAAGGGCCAGGGTGGCAGGAGCTCAGGGTGAGAGGGGTCAAAGTGAGGCAGGGAAGGTGGCTAGGGACCAGAGCATGCAACGGTTGGAGGGCTTATTGTCTTATTCAACTGTGCAATTCCAAGGCATTAATTAAAGGTCTTCATGGGGGTGCCTGGGGGGCTCAGTTGACAGCGTCCGATTTGGCTCAGGTCGTGATCTTGAGGTTCGTGAGTTCAAGCCCCACATTTTGGGCTCGCTGCTGTCAGCGTGGAATGTGCCTCGGATCCTCTGCCCCTCTCTCTCTGCCCCTACCCCGCTGGCAAGCGTGCTCTCTCTCTGTCTCTCAAAAATAAACATTAAAAAAAAAAAAAAAAAAGAGGGCTTTAAGCAAGGGAGTGATGTGATCAGATTTATGTTTCAAAAAGATCTTTCGGCTGTGGAAGATGGGGTAGGGAGGGTATTAGTGACAGTAGGGAGACCGGGACATCCTAGAGCCCCACATCTTAGATTTGCATGGGTGACAAATGACAAATCGGGGGAGGATGGCGACAAGAGAGTTTCCAAAGCCATGTTGTCCTGTGCACCCCAAAGTCACTCCCTGTCCGCAGGGAGGCCTAGTGCCGGCCCTCAGCCTGGAATCCAGCGGCCCCCCCGGCTGTGGGGGTTTTTCCCACGGTGCAGCTGAGAAGCTGGGGTCTGCAGTGGGTTCCCCAGCTAGAGAGGAACCCGGGAGGAAGCGGCATCACGCTGAGCTGAGTCAAGGTGAAAGAGATCACTTTGCGGGAGCACTTCGCCAAGCCTTTGGGAAACATGCCTTGGGCATCTCCAGGAAGCACGACCTAGAAAGCTAGGTGTTGCCTGCTTCTTTTGTAACTTTGTTCCTCATTGGACATTGTGCTTCCAAACCCATGGGCAGAAATGCTCTAAGGACTTCCTGTTTTCATAGCTAGGGAGATATCTGCTAATGAGCCTGCTCACTTCCTTCTCACACCCTCTGCTCAGGGGCCTGGAATACCGTCCTCTTTATTTTTTTTTTTTTTGTAAATTTTTTTTTTCAACGTTTATTTATTTTTGGGACAGAGAGAGACAGAGCATGAATGGGGGAGGGGCAGAGAGAGAGGGAGACACAGAATCGGAAGCAGTCTCCAGGCTCCGAGCCATCAGCCCAGAGCCCGACGCGGCGCTCGAACTCACGGACTGCGAGATCGTGACCTGGCTGAAGTCGGACGCTCAACCGATTGCGCCACCCAGGCGCCCCAACACCGTCCTCTTTAAATGACTGACAGGGCGGGGCGCCTGGGTGACTCAGTCGGTTAAGCGTCCGGCTTTGTTCGGTTCAGGTCATGATCCCAGGGTCCGTGAGTTTGAGCCCCGCGTCGGGCTCTGTGCTGACAGCTCGGAGCCTGGAGTCTCCTTCGGATTCTGCGTCTCCCTCTCTCTCTCACTCTGCCCCTCCCCTACTCACGCTCTGCCTCTCCCTCTTCCAAAAATAAATAAGCATTAAAAAAATAAATAAAAAATAAGTTTAACTCATTGATGGGAAAATGGACCAGTTCAGTGATCTGTACCCAGAGTGAGAGGCTCGAGGGGTTTTCAGGCGTTGGTCTGGATCAAGCAGCTGACCAACAGAGAGCAGCCCAGTAGATTTGGGGGTGTCAGCTTTGGTCACCCCTCCGACCCTTGCCTGGCCTGGCCTGCTTAGGAATGTCGGTGGAAAGCTACCTGCCCTCGATCTCTTTCTTTTTCTCACTATCTCTTACTGCCTTTGGGAGAAAGAAGTTGACTCCCTCACCAAGAACCTTGGTGCCCTGTTCCACGAGGAGGCAACAGGCCTGGCATTTCTGGTGCCTGTCTTTACACGACGCTCCCAGCCAAACCCGCGGAGGGCTGTTCATCTTCCTGACTCGATTATGGGGTGTGAACCACTGTCACTGCTTGGTGCGGTCCAAGCGGATGTGCTCATCTTGTCCCCCTGGCCTGGCGTTCTAACCCCGATGGTGCGGCGAGAAATACGAAGAGAAGAGACTGCACGGAGCGTGTTTCAGGAGGTTGGGTTTTTATTCTACGTTATTGGTATGATAGGGAACAGGGCCAAGATTCCGCCTCCACGATCCCATAGGAAGAACAATCAGGAGAATTATATACATCTAGAGTGGACAACTAAGGCGGGATCTTCCTGGGGACGTGGCGGGAAAGACGCAGGCTTAGGCCACGGGGGCCAGGCCGACCTGGTTGTTTGCCCTGTCGAAGACAGCAAAGTACTGGCGGATGAAGACATCACCCAGGATCCAGAGCTCTCCGGAGGCGGTGGGGAGGTTCATGCCCTGGAGGCCGCTGATACAGCCCTGCTGGCTCTGGAGAAAAGGAGAAGGAAGCTGGAGATGGGACACAGGCTCGGCAGTGACAAGGCACTGGGGACTAAGCCGCAGGCAGCGCGGGCCGCCGCAAGGCACGCGCAAGGAGCGGCGTCCTGGCTGGCGTCCGGGGACGTGGCTCTTCTCGGCCGGGGGTCGGCCTGTATAAACTGCTCATTCTACTAGTGGTTTCCAGGGATTACTAGACATTATCCAGTGTTTCTGGCAGCTGTACAGACCCTGACATCAGCATCGGGGCTGAGGGGTTTGGGGAAAACTCAGCCGCCGTGAAGGATTTTGGAAGCTGGGGTGACACAGCCTTTTCTCATTATTCTGACCCCCTCCAGTGGCAAAGGGGATCGGCTGTTAGTCCTTTTCATGTACTGGGGCACCGGGCCACAACCTTGGCTGCGCGCTAGAATCACCTGGGGGGCTTAGGAAAAGCCCACTGTTTAGGCCCCGCCCCCTACTAATGAATCAGCATGCCTGGGGGACCGCCCCCCCGGACCTCAGCACTTCTTGCAGAATAGCCTCGAGTCACTGGGCAAAACTACCCGCCCCCCACCGTGGCTCGTAATCTACCAAGTAAAGATTTGTTACTTCACAAGCCCCCGCCCTGCGGAAGGTGCGATTTCCATTTGCTCAACCCTTTTCGCGCCTTTGATGTGGTCGCTCTGACCTGATCACCCTCACCACCCTCGGAGGATGGGGGAAGCTGGCGTCTCTAGTTTTCAGACCAGGAAACTGAGGCCTGCAGTGGCTGCAGCTTGCTCAGACTCCGCGAGCCAGTAATTGGCACCCAGCTTGCACTCAGGTGTGCGGCTAGAAACCCTCTCTTCCTGCCACTGGCCTTTGCCTCACTTTTGCCCTGTTGGGGGAGCGGCGCTGCACCCACAGTTTCATGCATGCAGCTGTTTACAATGTATCCTATTTTCTCTGGAGGCTGTCCAGAGCAGCCTTCAGCTTCCTCTTGTGGAAGCGCCCCTTCCCTTGTGCAAAAGCCGGGGGCGGGGTGTGGGGTGTGGTGTGCTACGTGGCCGCATTCCCTGCAGGCACACCTAGGCGGCTGGCCCAGAGCCCCCTTACCTGCAGGATGTAGGCACTGGGAGGCAGTGGGTACTCATTGCCGTTGATGGTGAAGACGATGTCGGGCAGGTTGCTGATGGCTGAGCAGCTGATCCCCATCTGGAAAGAGTTGAGGGTTAGGAGTACTTGGGTTTCTTCTGCGTGGCGGACAGACCCGCCACTTGGGTCCAGAACAGGGCAGTCAGGGCCGGACTCACCTGGCCGTATGAGTTCTGGCTGGCTCCAATGTCGCTCTGGATGTTGGCAATGGCGTTGCTTGGGCCAGTCAGCAGAGAGGTGCCTGTGTCCACGATGGCCTGGCAGCCCCCGTTACAAGCGATGGACTGTCCGTTCATGGTGATGCTACACATGGATGAGATACAAGGAAGGGTCCCCTGAGTCCCCAGGGGGTAAATCTCCCCAAGGAGGAGCCAGGTGGCCCCAGAGGGTCCCCTCCTTCCCTCCACAGGCCAACACATAAAATTCCAGCTTCTCCATCGTGCATTCAGTTACTCAACAAATATTGACCGAGTGCCTGCTCTGTGCTAGGCATGGGGGATGCAAAACCAGACAGCCACACGGTTCCAGGCCGCGGGGAGCTCACGGTAGAGGAGGAGCAGGACACGTGGCAGGGGAACAGAAGCATGATCCAGGGGGCAAAGGGGGTGGTGCCGAGCAATCAGGGAGGGCTTCTCAGGGAAGCGGACACCCAGCGGTTGCTAGGGAGGTACAGAGCGGGAGGAGGACATCACAGGCAGGGAGTGACAGAGATACGGAGCAGGGGCAGGAGGTAGAGGAAGTGAGGGACTTTTAGCCATGGCTGCGGCAGGTGCAAGGTAACCCTACGTGCCCGTTTGCCCAGGACAGTCCCGGTTTTAGTACTGCAAGTCTGGCGTCCCAGGGAACTGCTCATTCTTGGGCAAACCTGTGTAGGTGGTCACCCTAAGAGGCCAGCGGGGTGACAAATAGCTGGGGAATGAGGCTGCTTGGGGGAGGGGCAGGCTCCAAAGGGGGCAGTGGTGGGGGGGAATGAATGCCCTGGAATGAGCCCCCTCGCCCTAGGGTGGGAGGAGTGACTGCCAGTTCAGGGTCTCCTCAGTGCTGGGGTGTGTGGACAAGGATACTGATAGATTGTCCTGTCTGTTCGACGGGAAGGAAAGTGGCTGTGTCATCCTTGCAGAACATCTTGAGGCGGGTGGGGAGGGTCCCCAATAGCTCGCCTCCTCCAGTGAGGTGTCTTTCTTGGGATCTCTCTGGCTTGGCCAGCTTCTGCTTTCTCCCGCTGGGGTACATCTCCCTGGGCTGGCTGTTTGGCTGTTCCAGGGGGATTCTAGAAAGCTCCGTTAACTAGGAATCTGTATGCAATGGAGATCCAGGGCCCCTGCCAGGATGTTGCGCCATCCAGTGTTCTCACCTGTCCACGGAGATCTGCCAATAACCCTCGACAGAAACAGGGATCCAGTTCAGATTTCCAGTGTAGTAAGAAGAATCAATGCCACCGAACATCACCACGCTGCCACTCTGGTCATTGCTGGCGGGGGGGGGGGGGGGAGATAGCGATTCATCCATTCATTCATTGACCTGAACATCTGCTGTGTGTGTCCTAAGAGCCACCCCCGCGATTGAGCTCTTGCCAGTCCCAGGAGCTGGGATCCTTACACCAAGGCCCCTGAGTGGTCACTACTGTTACTTCCGCTTCACAGCGAGGAAACCGAGGCTCAAAGAAGTGAGGCAACTTGCCCGAGGCCACACAGCCAGCGAGTGCCCGAACCGAGACCAAGATCGGAGCCCAGGTCTTTCTGGTTCCAACGCGTGTGGTTTCTGCCGCATATTCGCCCTCACTGCTGTGCATGCAGGGGCGCCTGGGCGGCTCAGTCGGTTAAGCGTCCAGACTCTTGGTTTTTCGGCTCAGGTCATGACCTCACGGTCTGTGAGATCGAGCCCCACATTGGGCTCTGTGCCGGCAGTGCGGGGCCTGCTTGGGGGTCTGTCTCTCCCTCTCTCTCTCTGCCACTCGCGCTGTCTTGCTCCCAAAATAAATAAATAAGCTTAAAAAATTTAAAAAAAAAAGAAAGAAAGAAAAGAAGGAGATGCGTGTCTGCTCGTAAGGATTTGACAGTGTAGTTCACAGGTTATCAGACAGGGCGGTTTCTAATTTGCTCCTGTCTGGAATGCTTTGATTGTCATGATCCAGTGGCCGTAAGGGTGTGCCACCGAGAGCTAGTAGATAGAGGCCAGGGAAGCCACTAAACATCTTACAATGCCCAGGAGAACCCCAACAGAAGGAGTTATCCGGTCTAAAATGTCCATAGTGCTGTGACTGAGAAACCCTGACCTCTCTTATGGGTAGCACCCATAAAGGCAGGCTGTGTTTAAGAGCCGACTTGAATATTAAGGGTCCCAGAGGAAAAACAGATGAACGGTTCCTCCTGTTGTAAATTGCAGGGGTCCTTGTGACCGGGACATTCTCTTTCTAAATCTCTGCAGTTTTGGGTTAGATAGGGAAGCGAAGGTGGGTGACTGCAAGAAATTAACCACGAAAGAACTGGCCCCAGATATAATGGTCCCCACTCACCTGACCCCACCCCAGCTCCCTGCAAACCTCTGACCGTGCAATGCAACTCAGGGAGGTTATAGGGGGACAGTTAACAGCTCAAGAGAAACATCGACCACGACCAATCGCTTCGAAAGAGAAGGATGTGTCACAAGAAAGCCGAGTGTCTCAGGAAAATTGATGACACTCTCTGATATTCTTGCATAAACCTCTGCTCAATCGAACCAACCCTTGGCGTATTCCGTATTCATTCTTGGAATTAACTCATAGCCACAACCGGAACCTAGATTTGCTTAACTAACAGAGGAAACTTGCTTTCATCATTTAAAAGTTCCCTTATTGAAGACACAAGCCCTATTTTCCAGCCTTGGACAGCCCCCTGTGGGGCCAGGTGGCTGTGACCACCCCCCCCCTCCCCGCCCCTGCCCAACTTACCCACTCAGGTAGACTGAGAAGAGATCCTGAGAAACAAGCCCCTCATTCCACATGTTGTCAAAGACGGGTGTGGCCCCGGAGGCGGAGATCTGGGGGTAGGCCAGGCCCAGGATGCCATCGAAGGGAGCATAGTACAGGAAGGAGCCGGGCTCAGTCTCACTCAGGCCGAAGATCTGGTTGGTGTCTGAGACGCCTCCGACCTGGATCGGGGGAAACCACGATGTTTGCGGTCAGCGCGGGTTGGCTGGGCACTGTGGGCACCAGCCCTGGGCCCAGAGGGTCCCTGGTTCATTTCGAGTAAGACTTGGCTTCCGGGGTGGCAGGCGGGAAGGAAGGGCGGAGGGCTGTCCCCGGGAAGGCTTGTTATTCCTGTGGAAGTAACCATTGCGACTGATCTCCAGATGGCCACAGTCTGTGGAGTGAGAATTTGCTGCAGAGCAGATGGCCACCGTGTGTGTGTGTGTGTGTGTGTGTGTGCGCGCGCGTGCATGCACGCGTGCACGCTCTAGCTTCTGATGATTGGATGCAAAGGAGACCCCAGACAAGTCACAGCCCCTGACCCCTGCTGCACCTGCAGGGGCTGGGGTGGGGTGGGGTGCTTGTGAAGCTCTCGTGACTCAGGGGGGCTGCAAGTGGGGGGTGAGGAGGGGAAGGAGGTGCTGAAAGAGAACTGAGCCTTTGTGCCTTCCGCTCTTGGCCCTACCCGCCATTCAACTTGGGGGTGCTTGAGGTTGGCCTGTGGCTCTGGGAATCCACTCCCTTACCCGCTACTATCCCCCCCCCCCCCAGAAATGTCTGTGACATCTCTGCCACTTTCCCCCCCCGCATCCCATCTCAGGTTACTTTTGTGATCACCGAGCCCCCCCCCCCCCCCCCGTCGCTTGAATAAGCTGGCTCTGGGGGAGGGGGTGCACCGTGGTCCCCAGGGTCCTCGGAAGATGGCTCCAGGGCTGGGCAGGGTGAGGCGGCCGGCTGGCAGGTGCTCACCTGGACGGTGTCGTATCCCAGGATGCCTGTCATGCTGCCGGTGCCATAGGCGATGGAGACTGGGTTGTTGGTGGCCTGGTAGGTGGAGGACTCCTGAGGGTTGAAGCGCTTGTGGTTGGCTGCCGGGGCAAGAAGTCACGATGTCAAGTTCGAAAAGCTGAGCGAGAGTCACGGGCTGAGAGCGTGTTCCTTGGGGGCAGGGGGTGCCTTGGTTCTGGGTGGGGCTTTGCAGGAGAAATGTAACCCTCACCCCAGGTTTCGGAGCCTAAGCATACCCAGGTTCCACTTGTGTCTGGTTGGGCCAGTAGGGACCCTGTCACTGAGGGCAGGTCCCCAGCAGACCTAACGGTCCTCCCAAGGTGGCCCAGGCTAACACTGAACAGAGCAGGCTCATGGCTGTCCGTGGTGCCGAGCCCTTTCAAATCCTTTCTGCCGGTGGACCGGGCTCCTTGAGGGCAGGGACCGCGTGTGATTCACGCCGTTCTCCCTGGGCCCCTGAGTCCAGGGCTTGGCGCCTAGTAGCTGCTCAGGAAATGCCTGCCGAGTGAATCCCTGAGTGACTCCCCCCAGGCTTCAACCCTAGTGGAAGCCCCTGGGTGTTCAGGGCTCCAGGTCGGTTGGTCCCCGAGAACCCGGGCAGGGCAGGGCCAGGCACTCACTGCAGGCAGGACTCTTGCAGTAGACAGAAGGCACCCACAGGTTGGAGGAGCCGGTGTCGAAGATGACGGTGAACTGCTGAGGGGGGGTGCCGATGCCGATGGTGCCGAAGTACTCCATCTGCCAGGGTGGGACAGCACAGCTCAGTGACCGCTCCCCAGCCTGGCCTCCCCGGGGACTATGTCAGGGTGGGCTCTTCAGCCCACCTCCCACCTTTCCCTTCACCGTTCTCCCGGCCTTTCTCTCCCTGTCCAATGCATCCATCCTTCAAGGCCCAGCCTGGCCTCCCCCTCCACCTGGAAGTCTTCCTTGATTGCTTCTCTGTTACCCTCTGACTGTTCTTTTCTAAGCACCATGAACACCTGATGATTATCGGCTGTCCCCTCTTCATTCAGCTCTTGTCTGGTATATCTTACTCTCGTAGTCCTAGAGAACGTTCGCACGTTCTTGGACAGGGGGTAGAAACTTACAGCACCCATGAGAGTCTAGGCTCAACTGCTTTGTCATTAAACTGCCGACGGGGAGGTAAATAAATCCCCTCACGGTGGGGCACCCCTCAAGGCGTCTGATTCCTAAATCTCGGTGTGTGTAGCAGGTTCAAGAAAGCACAGAGTCAGGATTGTTATTCTCAATGGCAGCGCCTTCTCCCTTCCCAGCTCTGTTCCAGCCCCGTGAGGCTTGCCGTTCTTTGATGATGATGTCAAGCTCATTCCCCTCCCAGGGCCTTTGCACTTGCTATTTCTTATGGCGGGCAAATGTTTATTCTAGATCTTTCCTCGGCTGGCTCCCTCTCACCACTCATTCGGTGCTCCAGTCGACTGTCACCTCTGCCAGGAGGCCCTCCCTAACCGCTTTATCTAAATTTGCCCTTCCCTCATGGTTCTCCTTCCCCTTACTCTGATTAGTTCTTCTTTGTGACCCCAGTCATTACCTGAAATTATCTTAGATACTTGTCTCTTACTTGCCTTTCCCTCTAGAACCTACGCTCTTTGTTTATCCACCATTGTTTCCTTAGCTCCTTGCGCCGAGACTCTGGCACATAGTAGGTGCTTCATAAATATTTGTTACGTGAATAGGTGGGCTAATTTTACCAAGCTCTTGCCAAAGGCCAGGCCCTGTGCTAAGCACTCCAAAACCCCACGAGAAACAAAAAACAAAAACAAAAACAAACTCCCGTCCCCCCCAAAAAGCAGACAAAACCAAAGAACATTATTGCATTAATTACTTACAGCAACCCCCCGAAGGTAGATATTAGTGGTTCTGTGTTACAGACAAGGACAGTTGAGGCTCACTCAGAATTTAAATGACTCGCCCAAGGTCACACGGCCCCTCGGCCCTACGGCCTAACTTTCACCAGGTCTGGCAGATTTCACAGGCTACGCTCTTAACGACCGGCAAGCTTGCTTCATAGCCGTGGCCCAGTGCCATGTACACTGGGGACACGACATCTCCTAAGGGGCAGGGTGTTGCCATTGGGTCCCAGATGGAAGAGTCAGAGTGATCTTCCTGAAACTCCAGTCCGATCGTGTCGACCCTCCCGGTGAAGACAACTGAGTGGCGGTTGAGAAGACAGACTCTGATTTGGCTACGCTCACCGACCCCTCAGTCCTCCATCGTGCCTCTCTCTCTAGCTCTCTGCTCTCCCTGAACACCGGCCTCCTTTCCTCGCATGCGCTCTGTCCCCCGCTGTCCCAAGGTCTGGCACACGCCGTCAGCCCTCTGGGACGCTCTCCTGTCCCCTGGAAACCCCCTGTTGTTCCTTCCCTGCTTGCCCCGGCCACACCCTCACAGTGTGAGACTGTCACTGAGCCGGGGTTGTGAGGCTCACTGGGGACCGTCTGTGTGTCCCTCCTAAGACTGTGAGCTCCTTGAGCGCAGGGGCTGTGCCCCTGGGCCCAGCACGGTCCCTGACACGTAAAGAGGCGCTCCGTATGCATAAACACCGGAGGAAAGAGTGAATGAATGGCAACAGCTCTGACGGTGACTTCCTGCCCTCCCTGGGCCTCTGGGATCCCGGACGCAGACCCTGCGGTCACTGCCTGGGGGTCCGGAGCGCTGGCCCATCCTCCGAGCTGCCCGGTTGCCGGCCCGTGCACTCACATCCATGTAGTTTTCCAGGGGCTGGGCGGCTATCAAGGTGGCGGACTCATCGTGGAAGTACTTGTTGGCTGGATTGAAGCTGTACTTCTTCAGGAAGTCATCCAGGAGACCGTGCTCGATCAGGTTCTCCCTCAAGGTCTTCTTCTTGGTGAGGGGAACCCTGTGGCAGAGCAGTGGCAAAGGGGGGGCGGGGTTGGCAGGAGGAAGAGGAATCGGGCGAGGAGTCGGCCCGTGCGGTGCCGCGGAAGCCTCGGAAGGCCAGCCCGGGAGAGGACGAAGAAGGGAGGCCGAGGCGGGGGGGTGAGAGATGCTTCTCTTTTTGGCACGCTAAGGCAAAGAGGTTAAGCGGTTGCCCCAAGTCGCTGGGCACCCAGCTGTGGCCAGGCTGGAGCCCCACGTCGGCGGGGCTGCGTCCCCAAGAAGGCAGAGAGAGAGAGAGAGACAAGAAGGGAGACTGGAGCCAGTGGAACAGAGTGGAATCGGATGGGGGGAGAGGGGAAGAAGGAAATCGTGAGGCGGGGAGGAAGACAGCAGGACGAGACGGCTGTTCCTCGGGCAGCGTGGCCCCGGACTCACTTGATGATGGTACACTCAGAGAGTGCCACCAAGCTGAGCAGCAGCAGCCACTTCATGGTTCGCGTCGGTCCCGATCTCCGGAGAAGGGTAGATGGCTGGAAAGTGTACCACAGTCCACGGGAGCTGCTGCTTATATACAGCCCATGTCCTTGGGGATCAGCCTTATCGGCCTCCCAATGTCACCCCTTATCATAACCCCAAACAGAAAGGTTCCCGATAAGACGGTCCCCGCCCCCAAGCTCTGTTCTGAGAAGTTTCCAATGAAGTAGATTTCCATTGTAACCAGAGCCCGCAGCTGGGATGGACCTGGGGGTGGGGGGGGGGAGCGGCAAGCTATGGAGGGGTGGCCTATTTCTTACATGGAATCCATTAAAATGTGACAACTTGAATATTTTGACAGAATGGGTCTAAAGTGCACTTAACCTGGAACGGATGCGGAGGAAGCTCGTCGCCCCCTGCTTTGCCCCCGTGGCACAGGGGGCTGGGGTTCTCAGGGGACGGTTCCCCACCCGGCGATGGGCCACGTTCCTATAGCTGCTAGCCCAAAACATATTCCTAGGTTGGTGGCTTGGGACTCAGGACACATTTCTTTTTTTTTATTTTATTTTTTTAATGTTTATTTAGTTTTTGAGAGAGAGAGACAGAGAGAGAGAGAGAGAGAGAGAGAGAGACAGAGCGTGAGTGGGGAGGGGCAGAGAGAGAGAGGGAGACCCAGAATCTGAAGCAGGCTCCAGGCTCCGAGCTGTCAGCCCAGAGCCCGACGCAGGGCTCGAACCCACAAGCCGTGAGATCATGACCTGAGCGGAAGTCAGACGCTTAACTGACTGAGCCAGCCGGGCGCCCCTCAGGACACATTTCTGCCCAGAAATGTCTCATGAGGGTTTGTCGGGCTTCGAACTAGCCTCCAGGCCCTCTTACGTTCTTGTTTTTCATGCAGCAGAGAGGAAGAGGAGGGGGTGGAGCACGTGGAAGAACAAGGCCTGTCTTTCCTGGAGGAAGCAAACTTGAAACAGGCTGGGTTTGTCACGGGAGTCTGTGCCCTTCGCTTTCTGCATTCCTTCTCTCCCTACTGCTCCTCTCTGACCCTCCCAGGTTGCTGGAAGCCTCCGCCTTGGAGATCCCACCGGGGCCTGACGCTCCCAGGTGCTTCATGCGTAAAACGTGGCCAGATCAGCTACAGTAGAGCAAGGCTATCGGGGAAAATTCATACTAGCATGTGAACGGCTTCAAAGAGAATTCTCTTCTTAGAAGATGCCTACTGGGACGCCTGGGTGGCTCAGTTGGTTAAGCGACCGGCTCTTGATTTTGGCTCAGGTCATGATCCCAGGGTCGTGGGATTAAGCCTCACATTGGGCTCCGGGCTGAGTGTGTAGCCTGCTTAAGATTCTGTCTGTCCATCTGTCTGTCTCTTTCTCTCCCTCAGCCCCTCCCCACTCTCACTCCCTCTCTCTAAAGTAAAAAAAAAAATTAAAAAAGAAAGAAAGAAAGAACAGGATTACCAGCCCACCAGATTCTCTACCTTGTAGGGGGTGTTCAGGGGCCACAGTGGAGTGAAAACTTTGATTCAGAAATTGTTGGGGAGGGATATAAGTGAGAGAGAGGTTGCCAGCCCTATCTGTGGGTCTTGTTTTGAAATCAGATCCCCTGGGCCACCCTTGGTTTTTCCAGCATCAGGAGACACAGATTCTATGAAAGCTCCAAGTTCCCCCCCAGTGCCTCTGGGTGACTGTGGAGGGGTGGGCGGTGTGGATCAAGGTTGGGACCGGTGGTGGTTAAATACAAAGCATACTTGCGTTTCACACTTAACCCGCGAAGACCCGTGAAGACATCTTGGTGGCCCAAACGTGGATCGTTGCCTGGTGTTTTCCACGGTCCCATCTTTTGGTACCTGCTTCCTCTCCTCTCTCTTTAATTCCCCTCCAGCTTTTCTCACTCTCACCTTTGGGATGATCTCAGCACATCTACGGGGCAGCTGATGGTCCTCCGGATGGTTGTCTAAGTTCTGGGAGCACCAGAACCCCTGGCTCAAAGCTGCCATTGGGCAGGGGGGAGGGTGGGAGGGGGAGTGTGCAGGGGTGGGGGTGCTCATCATTATTCTTTCTACTTTATGTATATGTTATGTGTATCTGAAACCGTTCATAAATAATTTCTGAAAAAAGAAGGAAACAAGGGGCGCCTGGGTGGCTCGGTGGGTTGAGCGTCCGACTTCGGCTCAGGTCACAATCTCATGGCTTGTGAGTTCGAGCCCTGCGTCGGGCTCTGTGCTGACTGCTTGGAGCCTGGAGCCTGCTGTGGGTTCTGGGTCTCCCTCTCTCTCTGCCCCTTCCCCGCTCATGCTCTGTCTCTCTCTCTCTCTCTCAAAAATAAATAAACATTCAAAAATTAAAAAGAAAGAAACAAGGACCGAGTCTTTTTTTTCTTTTTTTTAAAGAACCGAATCATTTGTGCCTACTTTTCAAGTTGGAAATGTGGGTGGGTGGGTCGTAGCGGGGAGAGTCAGGGAACCCTCGGGATTGAGATGTGGGGAGCGGACCATAAAGATCATGATGTGTGTTTTATTCATCTTTCACTTTTCTCAATGAATTATATGGTGCACAGAAGTGTTCAAGACGGTGTCCTGACTGACCCCAAGCAAGCTGGGCTTGGTTACGAGCAGCTCGGGGATGCGGCTCAGAGCAGGGGCACGATTCCATAATTAGCCGTTTTTGCCATTGCCTGCTCATTCTGGTGACTTGCCCGGAGTGGGATCATCCCAAGTGTTTCTCTCCCTTGGCCGTTAGAGGAGACGGGAGCTTAGGTCTATCGACCTCTTACCCTTAGCTCACTCTGTTAAGTAATATTATTACCCACATTTTATGGATGAGGAAACCGAGGCTCAGAGGAGTTGTGCCGCTTGCCTGAGGGACACAGTGAGAGAGCAGGGGTTTGAACCCAGGCCTCTCTCTCTTGTTCCCTCTGCCTTCCGCCCCCATCGCCTGACTGGGGTTTACTGCAGGCCATGGAGGAATCTTCTGAAGACTCCTGGGTCCAGCGTCCGGGTTTGAATCCCAGCCCTGCCTCTGAACATCTGTGAGACCCGGGGCTAGTGATTGGGTCTCTCTGAGACTCAGTTTCCTCATCTGTAAAATGGGGATAATGGTACTGCCACTTCCAGGGGACTGTAGTGACGACTGAATGCAGGGTGCTAACCAGCCACACCCTTCCAGGGGCTAAGGCCAAAGCCACGGTCAACCCCCAGTGCTTGGCCCCCCTTGCAGGTGGCTACGCAAAATGTGTGGCCCCTTTGGAAAATGGCTTAGCAGTTCCGTACAGAGTAAACACGCACTTACCATTTGACCCAGCAATCCCCCTCCTGGGTATTTACTGAAAAGAAATGAGAACCATGTGTCCTCACAAAGACCTGCACACAGATGTTTATAACAGCTTTTTTTCGTAACTGTCGAAAACTGGCAACGACCCAGAAGTCCCTCAGCTGGGCGCTGGATGCGCAAACGGTGGTGTAGCCACACGACGGGAGAGCGTTCAGCAAGAGAAACGAACGAGCTGCCGGACAAATCTTACAAGCATTAGGCCGAGTGAAGGAGGCCAGACTCAAAAGCCCACATCCGTGCGATTCTATGTATACGACGTTCTGGAAAAGGCAAAATAATGGGAACAGGAAACAGGGCAGAGGCCAGGGAAGAGGTTGACTTGGGGGAGATGGAAATACCCTCTCTCTAGATGGTACACTTGAAAAGGTACGTTTCTCTCCAGGGCCACGGACGTAATGCACCTGACCTTACAGCAGGTGGCGTGTGCAGCCAGTGACAGCCACACGAGGGAGGGGGGTGAAGGGAAATTGGGTGCCTAGGTTCTGCCCACGTGGGCCCTGGAGGGGGGCGACACATGGCATTCATTTCAAATAAGATGTTGTAAGGGGCGCCTGGGTGGCTCAGTCGGCAAAGGGTCTGACTTCGGCTCGGGTCATGATCTCGCCGTTTGTGGGTTCGAGCCCCGCGTCGGGCTCTGTGCTGACAGCTCGGAGCCTGGAGCCTGCTTCGGATGCTGGGTCTCCCTCTCTCTCTCAAGAATAAATAAAGATTAAACAAATTTAAAAACAAAATAGATTCTATTTAAAAAAAAATAAGATATCATAATACTACTAAAGGAAATGCAAAAGAGAAGAATGACCCCTTCCTCATCCCTAATTTCAGTTTGGTCCTTTGGCACCGTGAGTAAAATCTGTTACAATTTGCTTTTCTCCTCCACATCGAATGGTGGCAGTGACAAAGCTGGGCCGCTGTGGCAAAGCTTTGAGGAGCGCCGAGTGAGGACCCACAAACATTCCTCCAGAGCCCCTGGCTGGCAGGCTCTTTCACGCCATCCTGGGGGTGAGGGTGGGGTGGCCAGGGTCCATCTAGGAGGGGTAGACAGTGTTCAGGCTCTCCGCCCGTGGGCATATGAGAGGGTTGTAGGGTTTAGAGTCTGAGGATGGGCAACAATTTGGGGGGCACAGCTGGACTGGGGGCCCCCCCCATGGGAACTTCAGACAGAGGAGAAATGTGTTTGTGAAGCAGAAGGAAGGCTTTTTAGGAGGGAACCTGAAGGAGCCACTTACGTATTCATTCAGCTCATTTTTATTATGCACCTGCTACATGCTGGGTTGGCATGTTCCAGCGGCTGGGGGTACATCTGTTCCCAAAATGGAAACATGCCAAGCCTTCAACGGGTTTGTGGTCAAGTCAAGAGAGGCCAGGGGTCCAGGAGGGCTGCTCTCCGTTTCCCACCTGGATAGGTCTTTGGATTGCACTAATGGGAAGCTCGTGGATTGGGGAAGATAATGGAGTCTTTCTTTCTTTCTCTTTAAAAAAGGTTTATTTTTGAGAGAAAGAAACACAGAGCATGAGCAGGGGAGAGGCAGAGAGAGAGAGGGAGACACAGAATCTGAAGGAGGCTCTGGGCTCCGAGCTGTCAGCACAGAGCCCGACGCGGGGCTCGAACTCACAAACCTTGAGATCATGACCTGAGCTGGAGTCGGACGCTTAACCGACTGAGCCACCCAGGTGCCCTTGAGTCTTCCTATATTATAGATTTTAACACCCCGGGGGGGGGGGGGGCTGAAATGGATGGCACCAATTCCCAGTTCATGGCAGAGTCTATGATGACCCTCAGTTATCCTTGCCCTCTGGTATCTGTGCCCCTCGTAAACCCCTCCCTTGAATGTGTGCAGGACCTGTGACTTGATTCTAGTCTGATCATCAGCCAGGGCCACTCTGTGGCTGCCAGGGGTGGTGGGGAGAAGCCAGGATACGGCAAAGCCGATGGGATGTCACTTGTATGATGACATTAGGTGGGATCATCATTCTGTCTTTCCAGTAGATTGTTTGTATAGACTTTCTCCCTTGCTCACTCTGATGAGGCGAGCTGCCCTGCAGAGAAGCCCAAACATTGAAGAACAGGGGGTGGTCTCCAGTCATTAGCCAGCAAGGCACAGAGCCCCCCCACCCCGCCCCCCCCCCCCCCCCCCCAGTCTGACACCCAAACCCACAAGGAACTGAATCCTGCCAACAACCATGTGAGCTGGGAAGGGGACCCTTCTCCGGTCGAAACTCAGATGAGACCACATCCCTGGCTGACACCCTGGCTGCGGCTTTGTGAGAGACCCTGAACCGGAGGAAGTTGACTACCTACAAACCTCCATCCATGCAATAAGGCCTGTGTTTCCAAGGTTCTCCATGCTTTTCTCATTCTTTGAGATACGCGAGCTTTTAAAAATTATTATCCTCCCTTGCATTGTCCCTACTGACACAGTTCTGAAGGTCTAAGTGGTCAACACAGGTTCATATAACCGAATAGTGACACTATTTAGAGCCCGGGACCTGAGTCACAGAAGGCTCTTGTCTTGGGAGACCGTTGCTCTGGGTTGCGCTCTGTGCACACACACACACACACACACACACACACGTGGCTCCTGCCCATTGGTTAGAGCGTAAGGTGGACATTCTGTGATGGCCGCAGCCTCCAATCCCCGGGGTACTCAGAAAAGCCACTCTGCCCAGTCCCCACGGGAACTCCCTGGAGGGAAAGTGGAGCCCCCCGACTCCAGAACCTTGTGTTCTCCATGAGCTCTGATCATCTGCCAGGGCCCCTCCGTGGCTGCCAGGGGGGATGTTGGGTAATCTCAGCGTGCCAGATTGGCCTGGCAGAAAGATTAGACAATGCTGTTTACTTTGCCATTAGCCCGGCCTGGCACTTGGCTTTGAGGGCCACCGGGAAATCCATCATCAACGCGGGGCAGCCCCTGCCAAGGGCACAGGTGTTCACAAATGTTCCTCGAACGTATCAAATCAAGCAATGGAACGAAATCTAAAGAACCCAATCATGGCAAGACTGAAACAGAGCACTTAAGCGTGATAAGTGTTATCGAGCTGTTGTGATAGGCTTTGTGACGGCTCGTCCCCTAGGGGCTTTCAATCTTCCGACAACACTGACCATACACTGCCACTCCCCAGTCCCAGGCCTGTGGAGTTTCTCCAAGGGAAGGGAACAGGTTTTAAAATTAAATCCATAATCTCATTATTTTTTGGCCCAAGTGTACGAATTAATGCGTGTCCCTTGCAGGTTACTTAGAGGTAAGCAAAAACTTTCAAGTGATTCAACCCCACCCAGCATTGTCCACCATTAATGTTGCAAATGCATGCATTTCTTTCCTACAAAATATGCTGTATGGGGCCATAAGGTACAGCACACTGTGTTGTGACCTGCTTTTAAAAGGAAAACTAAACGTTCGTGTGTCTGCCAGGGGCTTCCTTGTGAGTTTACACCATCATCTTAGAAACTTTTCTGGAAGCATAAGGTGCTCACGGAAAGGTGTGTGTCCCAGGGAAGGGCTTGATAAAACGCCACAAACCAAACAAATCCGTGTAACCATGACCCAGAGCCGAGAAACATTACAAGCGCCTACAGAGTTCCCTCAGGCTCCCTTCCAGATGCAAACCTGCCCCCAAAACCGAGGGTAATCACTGCCTTGACTTCAAACGGCAAAGATTAATTGGGCCGGTTTTTGTACTTCAGGGAAACAGCACCGTGTAACAGGCAGCCTCTGTGCCTAGTCCCTTTGCTCAACATTTTGTTTGTGAGATTCACCCCAGTATCGTGTGCAGGTGCAAATAAGCTATTTTCTCAAAAAAAAAAATTTTTTTTAATGTTTAATTTTTGAGAGAGAGAGAGAGAGAGAGAGAGAAAGAGAGTGTGAGTGGGGGAGAGGCAGAGAGAGAGGGAGACACAGCATCTGAAGCGGGCTCCAGGCTCTGAGCTGTCAGCACACAGCCCGACGTGGGGCTCGAACCCGCAAAACTGAGAGATCACGACCAGAGCCAAAGTCGGATGCTTAACTGACTGAGCCACCCAGGCGCCCCACGAATCGGCTATTTTCACTGCTGCGTGTCAGTTCGTTGTGTGAATACACATTTTATTGACCTCTTCTCCGGTGGGTGGGCATTTGGGGTAGCTTCCCCAGTGGGGTGCTTAGGAACAGTGGTGCTATTAACATCCCAGTACACGCCTTTTGGTGAATAGATGTGTGCGTTTCTGTTGGGTGTAGACCCAGGAGTGACGTGCTGGATTGTAGGGTAGACATATGTTCAGCTTTCATAGAAGCTGCCGAGCGGTTTTCCAAGTGGTTGGACCTTTTTGCGTTCCCACCAACAGCGGGTGGGAGTTCTAGCTGCTCCGTGACTTGCTCAACACTTGGTACGTCTGTCATTGAATCCTAGCCACTCTGGTGGGTGTAAGGAGGTCGCTTCTTGTGGTTTTAATTTGCATTTCCTGATGAATAGTCGCGTTGAGCACCTTTTCGTGTGCTTGTGGGCCATTTGTGTGTCTTCTTTTAGGAAGTGCCTACTCAAGTCTTTTGCTCATTAAAAAAAATTTAGGTGGTGGGGCGCCTGGGTGGCACAGTCGGTTGAGCGTCCGACTTCAGCCAGGTCACGATCTCGCGGTCCGGGAGTTCGAGCCCCGCGTCAGGCTCTGGGCTGATGGCTCAGAGCCTGGAGCCTGTTTCCGATTCTGTGTCTCCCTCTCTCTCTGCCCCTCCCCCGTTCATGCTCTGTCTCTCTCTGTCCCAAAAATAAATAAACGTTGAAAAAAAAAATTAAAAAAAAAAAATTTAGGTGGGGGGCGCCTGGGTGGCTCAGTTGGTTGAGCGGCCAACCTATGGCTTGGGTCATGATCTCACAGTTCGTGGGTTCGAGCCCCGCATCCAGCTCTGTGCTGACAGTTCGGAGCCTGGAGCCTGCTTTGGATTCTGTGCCTCCTCTCTCTGCCCCTCTGCCATGCCTGCTCTCTCTCTCTCTCTCAAAATTAAATAAACATTAACAATTAAAAAAACAATTTAGGTTGGGGGATCTGGGTGGCTCGGTCAGTTTAGCGACTCACTCGCGGAGCCCGCTTGGGATTCTCTCTCTCTCTCTCTCTCTCTCTCTCTCTCCCTCTCTCTCTGCCCCTTCCCCACTCACACGCACACTCTCTCTCAAAATAAGTAAATAAACTTTAAAAGTTAACTTGTTTGTCCTTTTTACAATTTGTGGGAGTTTTACATCAGTAATTTAATTTTCTAGGAACGAAATCCCTTTGTAAAATCTTACGTGCATGCGATGCCATTAGAGGAAAAGGAGAACAGCTGAGTCACTTGGCAGCCAGGGGATGAAGCCCCCGTCGCCCTAAAAGACATTTCTATGGGACCCCTGGGAATCGAAGGAACACAGTTTGAAAAACCCTTGAAATAGATGCTCTTCTCACCCTTACCTCGAAGGTGTCTATCTCATTTGCAGGTTTGGAGTTTGGGAGGGCAGAGGTGTGAGACCAGAAGCCTCCCCTAGGAAATCTCTCCCCTACAGCTGTCCCCACCCAAATTAGTAAAAGCAATTGCCTGTAGGTGTCAAGGACTTTCCTGCGTCGTGCCAGGTACCCAGGTACCCTCGTGGTCTCCTCCTGTGAGATAGAGCCAGGACTATATGGCCCCATTTCACAGATTTATAGCTGGTAAACTGAGGCTCAGAGAGGTCCAGCAGCCTGCCTACAGTGCAGAGCCGTGGAGGCAGAGCTGGTGTCCTTGACCCCTCTACTCACCTCTGATGCCCACTGTGCCTGTCCTGCTGGGCCTGAGACTCTTGGGATAACATGCGTGCAAATTCTCTTGAATGGAGACCGAGGAGAAGCTTTTAGGGGCTGGCGTGTTCTACTTCTCGGCCTACGTGGGGTTTACTCAAGCGTTTTATGGTAATGTGTTAAATCATATATCTATGCTTTAAAAAAATTTTTTTTTAAAAATATTTATTTTTGAGAGAGGGAGAGAGACAGAGCATGAGTGGGGGAAGGGCAGAGAGAGAGGAGACACAGAATCTGAGGCAGGCTCCAGGCTCTGAGCTCTCAGCACAGAGCCCGGCTCGGGGCTTGAACTCACAGACCATGAGATCGTGACCTGAGCCGAAGTCGGACACTTAACTGACTGAGCCACCCAGGCGCCCCAAAACATATATTTGTGCTTTAAGCCTATTTACGTGTTGGTTATGCTTCACGATAAAAAAAAAAAAAAATGAGGGGCGCCTGGGTGGCTCAGTCGGTTAAGTATCCGGCTCTTGACTTTGGCTCAGGTCATGATCTCACGGTCGTGGGTCGAGCTCTGCATCGGGCTTCGTACTGAGTGTAGAGCCTGCTTGGGATTCTCTCTCTTCCTCTCCTTCTGCCCTTCCTCCTTTTGTGCTCTTTTTCTCTCTCTCTGTCTCTCTCAAAATACATAAATAAAATTTAAAAAAATGAAAATGGGAAAGCAGATAGTCCCTTCATTCTGGTTCTGGATCTTCCTTATCCACTAAGGAAAGTGAATTTCTCATTGGGTTTGTTTTCCAGACCTCCGAGGGATGACAAACAGCACATGAGAGAGAGAGAGAGAGAGAGAGAGAGAGAGAGAGAGAGATTGAGAGAGAGAGAGGACACTTGTCCCAGCACGGTCCATCTCCTGGGGGCAGGTGGGACAAAGCTCCTCCCGCCCAGACCAGCCCCTGGGACAAGGAGGCAGATCAGTGCCAGGGACGGTAAGGCACAGATGCCTGTGAGCACGAAGATGGCTAGGGGTGTAAAGGCAAGTGGCTGTGGGAATTACGTCTCATTTGAACAACCCTATGTGTTACATACCCCTCCTATTCCTCTTTTACTGGTAGGATGCGCAGAGGTTCAGTAACTTGTTCAAGGTTACACAGGTCACTCAGCAGGTGGAGGGGGGCAGAGCTGGGCTTCAAACCCGGGCTGCCTGGATCCGGAGCCCACGCCAGTGAGCATTGACGACCACTTTCCCAGGAAGACGCACACAACAGGCACACACCCAACTTCAGAGCTCCCGAGGTTCATCCCTGGGGCCCAGACAGCGGGGGAGTTTCTGCTCAGGCACGTGGAGCTGTTGACCATGGATGAGGCAACATACAGGTAGTGAGCTCTCCTCCACAGGAGGTATGCAAGCAGAAGCTGGTGCAGAATAGGCATTCCCTACAGATTAATGAGGTGAATGAATACGTGAATGAGCGAGGGAGTTGCCCCAGGACAGCAGGAGCCCGCTGGCCTTCTGGGGGCAGGAGCATGGGGACCCTGACAGCCCCAACTTTGTGGTCTTTGAGCAGCAAGGGCCCTGGACACCGTGGTCCAAGCTTTCGAGGACAGTCAGGAGGCAGGAAGGAGGCAGTGGCCCCTGGGGGGGTTAGGGACGCCGTGCAGAGTCCTGGGAAGGAAGAAGCGCCCTCCGGAGTTTCCACCCCAGCTTTGGGTAAAATGCAAGGGAAGGGCTTGGGGGAGGCAGACATTCGGAGCTGGGCAGAGCGAGGGTTAACTAGAAGCCCACAAGGAAATGTTTGGAACCTGGGGAGTGGGCTGGCAGGGGATGGAGATATTAACCAGGGTATGGAAAATTCTCGGGAACTGGAGCATGACCAAGGAGTTGGCCTGAAGTCCCTCAGCAGAGGTGAAGGGAGTCTCAGAAAGCCCCCTGCCCCTTCACAGCCCCTGCTCCTCCGCAGCCACGTCCCCTGAGCTGGGCCTGCCAGGGGGCAGCGGAGACCCACAGGAGCTGCTGGCCTGGGGCAAACTCCTGCTGGGAACACAGGTCAAGGTCGCTGATAATGAGTCCGGCCCCACAGGGCCCCAGCACCTTTATCCTCAGATGCCACATTACTCCCTGGTGGACCCGCCTCTGGACCTGATCTCCTGAGTCTTTTCTGACTTGATTGAGGCCCTGTTCCTTCTGGCGGTGACCTGGGTCCTGGCTTCTGACCTGTGACTTTATCATGTTTGGTTACAGGGGTGGGAGCTGGGGAAACAGCCGGAGGGTATTTAAAACCCTTGCTTGGGCCTCTCGGGCTCCAGATGAGAAAAGCCATTCTTGAAGCAGCAGGGGGACAGCTGGCCGCAGGCACTGCAGGGGTCCTGCCTTGGGGGTGGGGGGTGCGCGGTGAGGCCACGAATCCAATCTTTCTACGGCCTCTTATGGCTTTGCGACACCCACCTTGGCCTGCTCCCTGAGCACCCAGATTCCCTGGGAGTCCTTTGCCTGGCTCATCTCTTCGTTCATGCCTTCGTTCCATGTGCCCGGCGGTAGGCCTGCTAAAGATGAGTTAGCCGTGAATTTTGTCCTCACTGGATTCACATCTGAGTGGGAGGAATAAGATCCATACTTAAATCACTATAATAAGGGGCAGAAAATGATCGTAATAGTTAACTAGAGCAGGATGCTGAAAAGGGACATGGGGCTATAGGTCATTTAGAAAAAGGGGCTGTCACAGGGAACATCTGGGAGGTCATCATGGAGGAGGTGGCATTTGAGCTGTCTTTTTTCTAATGTTTATTTAGTTTTGAGAGAGAGAGAGAGAGAGAGAGAGAGAGAATGAATGGGGAAGGTACAGAGAGAGAAGGAGACACAGAATCCGAGGCAGACTCCAGGCTCTGAGCTGTCAGCACAGAGCCCGATGCAGGGCTCGAACCCACGAACCATGAATTCATGACCTGAGTCAAAGTGGACACTCAACCGACTGAGCCACTCAGGCGCCCCGGCATTTGAGCTGTCTTAATGAGAGTAGCCTAAGGTCTGTTTCCCCTTCCCAGGAAGAATCAACTTTTTTTTTTTTTTTTAATGTTTATTTATATATTTTTGAGAGAGAGAAGGAGAGAGAGAGGTGGAGGGAGGTGGAGAGACAATTCCAAACGGGTTCCGTGCTGTCAGCACAGAGCCCGATGCGGGGCTCAATCCCACGAACCTTGAGATCATGACCTGAGCTGAAATCAGGAGTTGGACATTTAACTGACTGAGCCCCCCCCCCCCCGCCCCCGCAGGCACCCAGGGGGAATCAGCTTTTTACAGGGATTTGAATCCAGCACAGAGTCAATGTGGGGTGAGTGGTTCAGCGCCCTGACAGACCCTCTGGAACGAGCTTCAGATCGCTAGGATAGGAGGAGGCGTCCTCGGAGCCGGCTGGGGGCTGGGAAGTGCACCCCCAGAACCAGTAGCCCCTCTCAGCCGGAGTCGGAGGCGTGCCTGTGTGACAGGCACCGGAGCCCCGGTCTCTTCTGCCTGTCCTGTGCCGGCTCAGGTAAGGCCCCATCTCTCCCCCTGCCGTCCTGTGGCTCTCTTGTCCCCGGCACCAAGCACGAAACCCTTTTTAAATTTTGAAACTTTGTCTTTGGAAAAGATTTCAGAGGTAGAGAAAAATTGCCAGACTAGCGCCACAAGCTTCCGTATACGCTTCACCCAGGTACGCCCCTTACTGACATCTCGCCATATTTATCTCCCCTCTCTCTCCCTGCACACACGCGTGCATACACACACACACACACACACACACGCACACACAGTATTATGGTGTTGAACAATTTGAGTCAGCTGCAGACGTCACGAGCCTTTACTCCTAAATCTTCAGTGTGTATCTCCAAAGAAGAAAGACATTTTCTTAGGTAACCACAGTACAATGATCATATTCAGGCGACTTGACATTGACACGCTGCCATTCTCTGATACACAGCACGTATTCAAACTTCACCAGCTGTCCGAAGATTGTCCCTTTCAGTGATTTTTTTTTTTTTTTTTTTCCTGACCCAGGAATCAATCCGGGATCATGCCTTAGTTTTGGATGCCTGGTCTCTTCCCTCTCCTTCAGTCTGGAACAGCCCCTTAGCCTGACTTTTGCTGTTTGTGACTTTGATGGTTTTGACGGGTACCAGCTGCTTTTGCAGAATGTACCTGGATTTGGGTTTATCTGATGTATCCTGACTCTGAGATTCAGGTTATGGGTTTTTTTTTGTTGTTGTTGTGATTTGTTTTGTTTTTGTTTTGTTTTTGCTTTTTAGCAGGAATGTCACAGGAGGTACTGGGTGTTGATCTGTCCCATAATGTGCATTGCTGACCTTGGTTACTTGGTTAACCTGTTAATCTGTGGGGCACCGGTGGGGCTCAATCGGTTAAGTGTCCGACTCCTGGTTTCGGCTCAGGTCATGACCTCACAGTTCGTGGGTTCGGGCCCCACATCGGGCTCCGCACTGGCAGGGCAGACCGTGCTTGGGATTCTCTCTCTCTCTCTCTCTCTCTCTTCTTCTCTCTCTGCCCATTCCCCCCTCCCCGAAAATAAATAAATAAATAAATGGAAAAAACAACAAAAAAAGGGGGGCATCCGCTGTCCAGATTCTCCATTGCGATTCCCAAGTCGGGATTACTAAGGTATTCTGCGGGGGAGGTGCTTTGAGACTGGGTTCATAAACTGTTCTCCATGAGACCTTCACCCGGGTTGAAGCCTCCCATGAGGATTTGTGTCCGAATCGATTATTAAAGCGAGGGCTGCAGAGTGGTAATTTTCTTTTGCATTTTTCAATGGGCAGTCTATGGTGAGGAAAAGCCATTCCTTTCACCCTACGTATTTATTTACCTGTATTTATTGATCGCTATGGACTCATAGATACTTGTTTTAGTCGGTGAGTTATAATCTGTTATTATTATGCTTACGTTTCATGCCTCGCTGGTCCTGGGTTTGGCCACTGGGAACCCCTTTCGGCTGACACCTGTATTCTTTTGACACATCCCAGCATTTTTTGGTGTGTTTATCTACGTAATGGGCTGGATTAGCTCCCCCTCCTCCCCTTTTCATATGTTGAAGTCCTAACCCCCAGAATTTCTGAATGGGACTCTTTGGAGACAGGGTCCTTAGACATATGATTAAGATAAAATGAGGTCATATGGGTGGCTCTAATCCAATCTGACTGGTGTCCTTATAAGAAGAGATTAGGACACAGACACACACAGAGGAAAGACCATGTGAAGACACCAGAAGAAGGCGGCCGCCTACAAGCCACAGACAGAGGCATCAGAACAAACCACCCTGCGGACACCTTGAGCTCAGACTCCCAGCCTCCAGAACAGGGAGAAAATGAATTTCCATTGGACAAGCTGGTTCAGTCCAGGAACTTGTTACGGCAGCCCAAGGAAACTGATCACAGCTGGCAACATCCACACTTCGGGCGTTTGCAGAATTGTATGCCGCGTGAGCCCCTGATGCGGGGTTTTCTTAACACTGGTTTCACATAACATTCATCCCCAGAATACTTATGGAGCATCTGTCATGTCCCAGGCCCTAACGTAGGCACTGGGGAACCTATCAAAGAATAAGACAGTGCCTTGAACAAATCGCTTCCTCACAAATTTTCGCTGCAGGAAAGGGGACGGACAATCCCAGGAGAAATAGACAAATTGTATAGAGTGTGAAATGGTCACAGTGGGGGGAAGAGGGAAGTGAAAACAAGGAAGGGGCAAGGGGACAGAGAGTGTTGGTGAGGGTTGATAGTTTATTATTATTTTTTAAAATGTTTATTTATTTTTGCAAAAGTGAGCAGGGGAGGGGCGGAGAGAGAGGGAGAGAGAGGATCCAAAGCAGGCTCTGTGCTGTCAGAGCCCGATGTGGGGATCGAATTCATGAACCATGAGATCATGACCTGAGCCAAAGTCTGACACTCAACCCACTGGGCCCCTCGGGCACCCTGAGGGTTGACATTTTAGAGGGAGGTGCCAGTGAAGGCCTCAGAGGAGGGGCCCTTGGTGCACACACTTGAAGGCGATCAGGGAGGAAGTGAGCGTACTCGTGACCCACGATTCCCGCTGCACCTCTCTTTATGCGCCAGTTTCGAACTTTTATTAACATAACTTCCCTGGGAAAATATTTACAGCTAATAATTTTTAGCTAAATACATATAGTTGGAATCTATTTATCAAAGTCATAGCAGGTCTAAAGGGGGGAGCGTTCAAGTGACAGTGGTCTCACGTTGCCAAATGGCCATTCAAGTAGCTGGAACCGAGCTGCAGGTGGCGGGGAAGACGACGCGGAGCGCGTGTGCAATACCTC
Organism: Puma concolor; assembly: GCF_028749965.1. Lineage (NCBI taxonomy): Eukaryota > Metazoa > Chordata > Mammalia > Carnivora > Felidae > Puma > Puma concolor. The sequence goes on from NC_141676.1 coordinate 10,186,444, forward strand.
CCTCGGCCACTAGGTGTCAGCGCGTCATAGTCGGTTCCGGGTTGGCTTTTTTTCTGCGGGAATGGATTTGTGCCAGTGTGCAACCCCAGCACAGGTCTCATCCCTCTGTTGGAAGCCTTTCTCTTCCATAGAATCATGCTTCGCTTTCCTCCCAATCTTAGTTTAAGGACAAAGCTCTAAAAAGATGCTATCAGTTGACCCTCTTACAAGCAGTGTTCGAATGCTAGCTTTTCCCTTTTCCTCTATATTCTCTCTCACCAAAGCCTATGCGTCCCTTACCGCATGCAGTCTGCAGAGGCTAAAAGTGGAGGGCTGCGGGGGTGGGGGGGTAGGGGGGAGGATTTTTGTTTTGAAGATCAGGATTTATGCCCGCGTTGGTGGCACAGGCTCCACATACAGAGGCTCCAGGAAAGTTTGGTTCATTAAAAGACACCAGCTCCAGCCTTGAGCTTAGACTCACTTAGGGGAGCAAAGGCCCTTTACGGTTGATGTGAAGGCAGTGAGCCCACGCTGGACACTGAGGCCGCACATGTCCCCCACCGTGGAGGCAGCGGTGGGCACTCGTGGGGAGCACTTCCTAATTCAACTCTTCATTTCATCAGCATGTATTTCTTGAGGGCCTACTATGTGCCTGTCACCGGGAGCTGGAGCCAGAAGCTCAGAGACCCCCCCCCCCCTTTTCTGTACATTCCCTTCCTTGCAGGGGGTCATGGGGAGACGGCGAGACAGCATATTCTTGCTCTTAATGGTGGTTTCTGACCCACCGAGAAGTTGCCTCCGGTTCCAGGAAGACTCACGTGCAAAACGAGTTTTACAAACTGTTCCCTTGAGTCTCCATTAAGCCCAGTTCTGGATTTTTGTGTGTTTAAAAAAAATTTTTTTAATGTTTTTATTTATTTTTGAAGGAGAGAGAGACAGAGCGCGAGCAGGGGAGGAGAAGAGAGAGAGGGAGATGCAGAATCTGAAGCAGGCTCCAGGCTCTGAGCTGTCAGCACAGAGCCCAGCACAGGGCTTGAACTTACACTCTGCCAGATCATGACCTGAGCCGAAGTCGAAGGCTTAACCGACTGAGCCACCCAGGCGCCCCCCTAATCCAGCCCTTTAAAAACAAACTTTATTTATTTATTTGAGAGAGAGAGAGAGCGAGAGAGAGAGAGAGCATGCGCGTGTGCACTCACGAGAGCGGGGCGGGGGGGCAGCGAGGGAGAGAGAGAATCCCAAGCAGGCTTTGCTCTTATATCGCAGAGCCCGGGGCGGGGCTCGATCTCATGAACCCTGAGATCATGACCTGAGTGGAAATCAAGAGTCGGACATTTAACCGACCGACCAGACCACCCAGGTGCCCTGCTAATCCAGTCTTCTATCCCAGGGGCCCATCATAGTGCCTGGCACGTCGTAGGTGCTCAGTAAATGCGCAGCAAAGGAAAGGATGCCAAAGGAAGAAATGTCACGTCCCCCACTGTTTGTCCCCTGGGAGTGATGGCCGCACCATGCATGGGATAGGATGGCGTTTTCCACTTTTTTACTCCTTCTTCCGTCTGGGCCTCCCTCCCTCTGCCTTTTGACTCTCGCTGACCCATCCTGGGCCTCTGCCTGGGGTCTCCAGGTGGGGAGAAGTGATGCCCCCAACCCACACTTCCCAAACCAAGGCAGCTCAAACCAAATGGTGTCCTAGCTGCACCCCTGGAAGAGGCTCAGAATAGCAAGCTCTAGAAGGCTGGGGGCCTTGTGCACCCTGGGTCCCCTTTTACGTGAGCGTCTATCTCCCCGAGAAAGTCTTAGAGGGCTTCTGAGGGGTGGGGAGGGCTCAGGCATCCACATGGGTCTGCCACTTGGGAAGCAGGACTGGAGAAGACACTGTAGGTGGCAGGGAGTTGGTGGCTGTCCTTTGCCCGCTTGGCTGGGGGGGGGGGGGCAGGGTGGAACCACCTGAGCTTAAAGGGCCTCGTTCAGGAGAAGGTCACTGCCAGCCGGTCCTTTGCCATGGAAGGACAGAATCTATTTTTATCATCCCTCTGAGCGAGGAGGGGGCGGATCTTGGTGGCAGAGTCACCAATTTCCCACCTGTCTAGAACACACTTCTGCCGCCTCTTCCGGGGGCCCCTCCCCCCGAGCCGAGTGGTCCCGTGAGATACTGTCAATCGCACCCACAGCACAGATGAGGCCACGTGACCAAGTAGGGCCAATCATGCGGGGCCACTACGGTCGGGCCAGGGCTGGTCACATGACCCGAGGTGGTCCAATCAGAGCCTTCCCTGGTACCCGGCTCTCGCGGAAGGTTTCCTCCTTTCCGTTTTGATTCCTTACGGCTGGGAGGTCGCGAGGCCGGCAGCCTCCCGGTCCTTCAGCCCAGGCAGAAGACCGAGGGAAAGAAACTTGTCAGGCGAAGAGAATCAAAGATGAGAGAAAGGAAACAGGGAGGGAGAGAGAGAATGAGCTGATGGCATTTGATTCCTTGCGTCCCCGAGACCTCTGGACCTGCTCTGGTTCCTGCGTCCTGGGGTCCCCAGTAGCCTTCCAGCTGGAGTTGGGCCCCTCTCACTGGCGGTCCAGGCTAGATTCTGGAGCCCTGCCTGATCCGGATGCACCGCCCCGACCCAAAGAGAGGCACTCATTCATATTAGCACCGTGGAAAATGAGGTCTTTTATTCTCCACTGGGAGAAGGGCTTTGCAGAGCCGAAGACACAGTTCAAGCCGGCCCCTGGGCAGGAATGCCCTGACTGCGGGGTGTGTGTGTGTGTGTGTGCGCACACGCGCGCGGGTTTGGGGTGGGCACGGTTGCTTCCTGGAGCTGGCCCCAGTGTTTACACTGCCAGAGCCAGGCCAATCCTGTTGTTTTCTCGGTCGAAGACGGTGAAATACAACCTCAGGAAGACATCGCCCAGGATCCAGGAGTCTGAGACCAACAAGCTGTCTCCGCTCTCGTCAAAGCCGCTGTAGCAGGTGCCCTGAGGACCCTGGAGGAGACAGAAACACTCACCAGTCAGCAGTGGCGGAAGTGGGGTGCCCACGCAGGAACCAGAACTGTCTGCAGCTCTCACTGTCCGCCGGGTCTTTCCTTCTGACTCGCGCCGGCCATTGCCTCTGCAAAGTATGCCTTCCCTTCTCCCCTCGCCCCTACCGGCTCCTTCCGACTGAGCTCAGCCCCTGCAGGCAGCCTTCCCGGGGACCCACGCTGGCCTTCCCTGGCCACTCAGCGGCATCTGCAGTGACGCGGCTTGGCCTCCAGGGGGGCTCTTCCTCCCGGCTGCTCCCCAGCCTTCCTGCAAGTCCCGGATCTGAGGACCGGCCCCGGGGTTGTGGGCTCCTCACCTCCTGGATGTAGGCACTGGCTGGCACCGGGTAGTCGATGCCGTTGATGGTGTAGACGATGTCGGGCAGGGTGTTGGCGGCATCACAGTCAACTACGTACTGTCAGAGAAAGCGAGGGAGAGGAGTTTGGCCCAGCCGACCCTTCTACGTGTGGGGAGCCCTAGGGCGACCCTGCCGCGTGACCCTTCACCTCGCCGCTGTAGGACCGGTTGGCGCCGATGATCATCTGGATGTTGAAGACAACGTGAGATGGGCCAATCAGCAGCGAGGTTCCTGTATCAATGATGGCCTGGCAGCCACCATCACAAGCAATGACCTCCCCGTTCATGGAGATGCTGGGAGGCAGGGGGACAAAGCAGACCGGAGGATGACTCTGCGGGCTCCCTTCGCTACCCCCCTCTCCCCGGCTTCTCCCGCACACCCCCTCAGCTCAGGCTTAATGGAGACTCAAGGGAACAGTTTGTAAAACTCGTTTTCCACGTGAGTCTTCCTGGAACCAGAGGCAACTTCTCGGTGGGTCAGAAACCACCATTAAGAGTAAGAATATGCTCGGGGCGCCTGGGTGGCGCAGTCGGTTAAGCGTCCGACTTCAGCCAGGTCACGATCTCGCGGTCCGTGAGTTCGAGCCCCGCGTCGGGCTCTGGGCTGATGGCTCAGAGCCTGGAGCCTGTTTCCGATTCTGTGTCTCCCTCTCTCTCTGCCCCTCCCCCGTTCATGCTCTGTCTCTCTCTGTCCCAAAAATAAATAAACGTTGAAAAAAATTAAAAAAAAAAAAAAAGAGTAAGAATATGCTGTCTCACCGTCTCCCCATGACCCCCTGCAAGGAAGGGAATGTACAGAAAAGGGGGGGGGGTCTCTGAGCTTCTGGCTCCAGCTCCCTGCTGACCCTGCTGACCTTCTGTGACTTCCTTCAGCTCTGCAACTGGACCAAACTCTCTTGGGCCTCAGGGCCTTTGCATACGCTGCGGCCCCTTTCTAGAACCACCCCAACTCCCTTGGGCTAATTTCTCCTCATCCTCCAGGTTCCAGCTTCAGGCAAGTCTTACGCCCACCCTCGGTCAGGTCTCCTCTCTGGGTCACCTTGGCATAGTTTCCCTCATTTCTGGCATGCATCAAAGGGAGTAATTCCTTATTTGTGTGACTTGTTTCCTGTACACCTGCCCTGTGAGATGGTGAGCTCTGGAAGAGCAAGTTCTATTCTCAGGGCCTCCCTCAAGAGACCAGGACTCAGCAGCTATTCAACATGTTTGCTGAATGAACGAACGAACGAACAAATGAAGAGGAAGCGAGCGAGGGACAACGAGAGACCCGTATTTGGTGCGTGGCTCATGATGGGGCCCCCACAGTGAAAATGGAGGTTCCCCTTGGCGGACGTCTCTCTGATCCCCTTTCCGTCTCAGCCTCCCCCACAGGAGGCGGGCGCAGACCTGCAGCCGCTGCTTCTTCCCCGAGAGAGTTCAGCTCCCCACGTCGGCGGGCCTCCCTTGCCCCTCGCTTCACACTCCAAGATCCGGGCCTGGGCCTTCTTCCCTGGCCAGGACCTCGCCAGGAGGCGTGGGGCTGTGAGGACCCATGGGCAGCGGGTGTCCGGGCACGTCTGCGTGCGTGTGCCCGCGTGGGCATCACTCGGGGCGGCGCTCTGAGGGCCGGGCCTACCTGTCCATGGGTAACTGCCAGTACAGCCGTTTGGACACCGGCACCCAGTTGAGGTCTCCGCTGTAGTAGGAGTGGTCCACACCGCCGAACATCACCACACTGCCCTCCGCGTCCTTTCTGAGGTGGGAGGGAGAAGGAAGGGCTCATCGTGAGTGAAAGATAACCGGGCCGGGGGGGGGGGGGGGAGGGTGTGGGATGCTTTTCTCAAGCTCAGCAGCACTGTCTGAGGGCTGTGTTTATCGTGGCTCACTTGTCCACACATCCTCTGCTCTCCGTCTTACAGACAGGGAGGTTGAGGCACGGAGAGGTTGAAGCCTGGCTGATGAAATGGTGAAGCCGGGTTCGAAGCCGGACAGTCCGGCTTCAGGGCTGGCTCTGACCATCCCCTGGGCCGACCCCCTTGAGCGATCGGAGCGCTCAGATAGGCGGTCGGAGGACGCGTCGGCCAGAGAGGTCTGGCCTGCCATCTTTCAGAAAATTGGAGCGCTCAGGCTCACCCGGGGTGTGGGCTACGGGCCCCGTGCTCGGTGAGGCCCCACATCTCCGCCATCCCTGTCTGGAAGTTCCCAATGCTTGTCAAACAGGGGCCCTCACGTTTTCGTTTTGTACTGTTCCTGCAAATTATGCAGCGGGGCCTGGGAGCACGCAAACAATATTAGTGAGGGAGGAAACTTCTCTGCCGACCCCTCTCCTTCCTTCCATAGCAAGTCTATGGGCCCATCTTGCTGCCTCTTCCGCCAACGTATATCCCGACTCGTGCTCTGTTCCCGCCCCGCCCCCCCCCCCCCCCAGCCTCCACCTCCCCGGACCAAGCCGCCACCCTCTCTCTCCTAAAGAGGCTGCTGTATGTAGCCTCTTCCCTGGCCTCCCTGCCTCCGCTCCACGGCATCATTCTCCGGGGCACCCCCAGGGTGAGCTTCCAAAATTGTAAATTGGATCATGTCTCTTCCACCTAACCCCTGCCAGAGGCCTCCGCTCCCCGTTCGAGCAAAACCCCAGGGGAGCCATGGGGCGCCTGGGGGGCTCAGTCGGTTAAACGTCCGACTTCGGCTCAGAGCATGATCTCTCGGTCGGGGGGTTCGAGCCCCACGTCGGGCTTTGTGCTGACAGCTCGGAGCCTGGGGCCTGCTTCAGAGTCTGCGTCTCCCTCTCTCTCTGCCCTTCCCCCACTTGTGCTCTGTCTCTCTCTCTCTCTCTCTCCCCCCCCCAAGAAAAAACCCAACCCAGGGGAGCCTTGTCCCTGCCTCTCTGCCAGACTTCCTTCCCACCTCCCTCCTCCCCCAGGGCTCCGGCCGCACCCGCTCCCTTGCTGGTGCTCGGGTGGTGCTCAGGTGCTCCTCTGCCTGGAACTTTGTCTCCCCGGCCCGGCTCTCTCCCATCTCAGAGGTCTCAGCTCAGAGAGGCCTTTGCCGTAGCCTGTCTGCAACCTCGCCCATTGCTGTCTGTTCTATCACCTTGTTTTGTTGCTGCCGTGGAACCAGTTACCATCCGGAGGTACTTTTTCCCTTTCTTTATGTACTTATTTCTTGGCTGCCTCCTTCGCCAGCCCATAGTAGGTGCTCAATCAATACATGTTGAATGAATCTTCTCCTTCGACTGGCTCTCGTACTCCTGAGGCTCAGAGGGGTTCAGCAGCTCTGGGGTTTGAACTCAGGCCCCCTAGAACCCACAGCCTCCACCATACTCTCTGTCCCCTACACACATCTGTGGGTCAAACTCAGCCTTGGGTGGAGAAGACACAGTCTGTCAGCAGGGTCCTTCACGAGTCTGGGCTTCTCCCCTGCCCCCACATCCCTCCCAGCCCCTCAACAGGTCAGGGGACTTCAGCTTTTCCCGCTACTGAGCCCGGAGACTGGAGACTGGAGATCTGACCTGACCACACACCATGGGGGAGAATCCTACAGGCTGAGATCGAGTCCTGCCGTCCGCAAGTACCTGCCTGGGCAACCTTGTGCAAAGCTCCTCTCTGAGCCTTGGTTTCCCCATCTGTCAGATGAGGGACTTAGACTGTGGGGGTCAGCAAAGCTCTCCCGTCAAGGGCCAGAGCATCATTATTTGAGGCTTCGCAGGCCGCACGGTATCTATTGCGATTGCTTGGTGTTGCCGTAGCAGAGCAATGGCAGCCACGGGCGGGACGGAAACAAATGAGCCTGGTTGTGTTCCAATAAAACTTTATTTACAAAAAGCAGATGGTGGGCCACCTACGGCCCCCAGGCCATTGTGTGCTGACCCCCGGACTAGGCTCTCTCTCAAGAAACGTTAGGGTCAAGTAGTCTACCATTTTTCGACAAAGGGCCGGTCCAGCCCGGACTTACTTGCTCAAGTAGAAGGCAAAGAGCTCCTGAGAAATGAGACCCTGCTTCCATAGGTTGTCGAAGACAGGGACGGTCCCTCTGAGGCTGAGGCTGGGGTAGGCCAGGCCCAGGATGCCGTCGAAAACTGCGTATTCCATGAACTTGCCGGGCTCCCTCAGGCTCAGGCCAAACGCCTGGGCCACGTCAGCGAGGCCCCCGAACTGCGGGAGAAGAGGGTGTTACCGGGGACGGATTTGGAACGTGGGGCTGGGCTGGGCGGATGTGGGCAGGGAGATACGACTAACACCACAGAGAGAGACCGAGGCGTGGCCGTGCCCTGGGCAGACCTCAGGTGGCCGCGACACGCCGGGACAGACACACGCGTTGTCTGCGTGGCGCTGGGGATTTTAACCCACACCTGCTCCCCCGTGACGCCATGACTTTGTCACAGGCGGGGAAACCGAGACTGGAAGCGGGACCAAACTGTTCCCACTTGAGGACAAAAGGAAGCGAGAGGAGGGTGGCCGTCTTATTGGCATTGCTATGACGCAGTGACAGAAATGGCGTGCGTCCCTCACAATTCATTGTGGATCCTGTGTCCGCCCAAGGGGTGTGTGTGTTCAGGTGCTTTGGAGGAGGCAGTCCAGGGTTTTTATTAGATTCTGGAAGGCCCCCGAGGGGAGGGACCCATTTATCAGGCCACTCCCACTCCTGTGGCCCCTGCTTTTTTGCCTGGGAGCCCAGGAGCTGTCGGCTGCACCCAGACCCCCCCCCCCCGTATCAGTTCCGCCCCCACCTCCCAAACACCCCCCACCTGTGTGAGCCCTGCGCTGCCTCCCAGTGGGAAAGGGACTCCCTGTCGTCTAGAATACCTCCCTAGGGACGCAGCCCCACAGGGCAGGCGGCCAGCTGCCGGGGGACTTTGGGAAAGACAGGTGCTCCCACCTGACCCCACATCTAGTCCTCTAAGCAGTCATCGCTCCCACGGCCGGCCTGCCGCAGCCTCCGGTTTCCACGTTACCCGAACGGTGTCGTAGGCCAGAAATCCTGACATCGTCCCGGAGCCGTACTGGAGGTGGATGGGCCGGCCCGAGATCCGGAAGGTGGAGGACCGCAGAGGGTTGAAGACGTTGTGATTAGCTGCAGACACAGGAGGTGAGCGTCCGTTAGTCTGCTGAGGACCGGGGACGGGGCGGTGGGGACGCGTGTCGGAAGGCTGCACTCACCGCAGGCAGGGCTAGAGCAGTAGACGGAGGGCACCCACAGGTCAGATGAGCCGGTGTCAAAGATGACCTTGAACTCCTGCGGGGGCGTTCCAATGCTGATGGTGCCAACGTAGGCCAGCTGCAGGGGCCGGGAAGGGGTGGTTACGGCAGGCCCTGGGCCTCCCTGACTCCCAGGGTGCCTGCCTCCACTGGGTGTCCCGGGTCTCCTGAAATCATCTACCTTACAGCCTCTGCTCAGGCCAGTGCCTCTGTTTGAAAAGCTCCTCAGTGTCCCCTGCAGCTCACTAAATCCTTTCCAGCCTTTCAAGGCCCAGCTTGAGTGCTTCCTCCTCCAGGCAGCCCACCTAGGCCAGCCCAGGCCACTTCCCCTAAACTCAAGAGGTATATCAACACCATGCGGCTGGCCCTTTTACTGGACCTTCATTTACTTTTTGTCTGTCTTCCAGGCTGGGCTATGCCTCCCTGGAGAAGAGACAGTAACTCTCTGTCAACAATAACAGTAACCTCACACACTGGGAGGCGCTCAATAACTTTTTTCCTGGTGTCATTCTTGGGGCTGTGGAGGCCGAACTTCCTCTGCCTGGGGTGTCGGGCTGGGTTCACAGTGGGCTTTGTCGTTTGATCCGATAGGGCTCGCCCTTCGAGTATAACTCAGTGCTTTGCTTAGTTCAGAAAGAACAAAATCCTGCAAGCCAAGCACCGTGGTTCACAGGTGCCCAACGATGTATCGTTGGCACTGAAATGGATGTTTATCTGCCCCCTTGTCACTGCTGGACCCGGTCACCACGGGCCAAGTGCTGAGGTTAGGAGTGCCTTCTCCCCTGGGAATGGGGTCCCCGCTCCCCAGCGCTTCTGCCTGCAGGAGCCCCAGCCCCAGCCCCCCTGCGCACACCTCCAGATGAACCCCAACGCTTGACCAGAGCCCTAGTGTGCTCTGTAGACTCTCCTCCCCCCTCCCCCCCCCCCCCCCCGCACTCACATCCAGGTAGTTCCTCATCGGTTCAAAATATATCCCCAGGTCCAGATTTACAGAGTCAACAAACTTGTAGGCCAGGTTGTAAGGATGGTTCTCCAGGAAATCCTTCAGCCTGTCTTTCTCCCTGAGGTTTTCTCGCATGGACTTGACCCTCGTCAGAGGGATTCTTGAAGCCAGCATTGGGAGAGAGACACAAATGAGAGACGGCAACGGCCTGCCCCGTGTTACCCGGCCCCCGCCAGATCTTCTGCTGCCTGTCACGCTATCGGGGGTTTTCCCAACATTTTTACGATGTCCTCTTACTATCAGGACAGGCCCCCCCCCCCCCCCCCAAACACGATGGAAAGACCGAGGCGATAAACTTAGGTTTGGATACAGGTTCTGTTGTGTAATCTGGGGTAAGCCATATGGCCGTTCTGTGCCTCACTTTTCCACCTGCAAAAAGGTGGAATGACAATAATCCCCCCCCCTGTCACGTAGCATGTTTGGGCGTTAAGCAAAAGGATGGCTAGGATGCACCTGACTGGTAGGAGGCCTCGACAGTGGCAGCCATCCCTGCTGCTACTGTCACCTTACTGTGTCTTTGTCAAAGAAGCTCCGGGAAGGAGGTGGAGCAGAAATCGTCGTCATCTTTTTACAGGGAGTGTGCGACTCGCCTGCGGTCACACTGCTTGTTAGAGGCAAACCTGGGCCTACAGGTAGCCCCCTTGATCTTTTTCCGGGGCTCAGCCAGAAGACAGGGGTTACAGAGGAAGTGAGGAGGTGGGGAATAAATTAGGGAAATGAAGAGGGTAGAGAAACAAGAAAGACTCAAAATGGAAAAAAATACAGTGTTTTGCATTCACAGAGACGTCCAAAGAGACAGAGACGAATAACAGAGACATAGACATGTGGAAATGGAGAGAGGGCAGAGAAGAGACCCAGAAACAAATGCAGGAGAAATGCTGTTCCTAGACAGAACCATGCCTGCGGTTGCACAGGTTGTACACTGAGCAATTCCAAGGAGCACCTTTTCACATAGCTCGTGTGACTGGCACCCCTGGAGCGGTACAACCCTGCAGGCCTGCCCCAAGACACCCGGGGCCCCAAAGTGCACATGGTAAGCTACTGATCAATAAAGGGAGACTTGAACTTTAAGACAGTCTGGGAATGATTAGATTCTCTTCTCTACCCATGGATGGGCAGGAGAATAAGACGGCAAGAAAGAGCCCAGAAAGAGAGCTGATGCCACCTGCAGTCCCTGTACTTACGTGACTAAGCACTCTGAGAGGGCCACCAGCCCAAGGACCCAAAACCACTTCATGCTTTCTCCTCGGGTTCTGAGCATGCAGTGGCCGGCAAAAGTTGTTTGCTATATGTGCTCTGACCTGTCCTAGTTGTCCCCTTGAGGGCTGCTAAGTGGACCTGATAAGAAATACAAACCTCCCCGATAAGATCTTTAGCCCATCAGTGTTTGTGAAGAGGGGATTTAGAAAATTCACAGAATACATAGATTTCTGGTGTAATCTCTTCCTTGGGGCTTGGCTGGAAAAACAAAAAAACAAAAAACAAAAAGTCCAAACCACAAGATCTAACGAAGAGCGGGGACTTTTGCTGTCTTGGAGATAAAGGTGCTGCTAATAATGTGATAAAAACAAGTGCCAGGTGTTATGCTTGACTTTTCTGATTTCTGCAGTTCCCCCAAGGGTCCTGGAGATACATGCACTGGGAGCCTCATTTGGAGAGGAGATTGCTAGGGGGTCAAATGTACAGTGAAGACACTGAGGGACAGCACACTGCATACAAGTGACTTGAGGTGATGGGATGGCACAGACCAAGGGCACTTACGATGTCTCTCTGTTCCAGAGATTAGGCTAGAGCAATAGTATGATTGCACCATTAAAAAAAAATTTTTTTTAATGTTTATTTATTTTTGAGAGAGAGATTGAGAGAGAGAGAGACAGAGCATGAGCGGGGGAGAGGCAGAGAGAGTGGGAGACACAGAATCTGAAGGAGGCTCCAGGCTCTGAGCTGTGAGCCTAGAGCCTGACTCGGGGCTTGAACTCAGGAACCACGAGATCATGACCTGAGCCGAAGTCAGACGCTCAACCGACTGAGCCACCCAGGCGCCCCTGCACCATTTTAATATTAGGAGAAATGTGATGTGTGCATCCAAAAGAGATCTTATTCATAAACAAACATTTATTGAGGGCCCACCGTGTGCTGGGGTCTGGGCTGGATGCTAGAAAGAGTCAAATAAGACACAAGTGGTCCTTGTGTTCAGGAAGCTTGCCATCTAGGGCAGGGCTCACACGCTCAAGATCCAGGAGGTGAGGGAAACGAATGGAAGGGCTGGACGGGGCATCCCCTGCCCCACCACAAGGGGGCAGCCTCTACCCCGTTCCAACCAGCAGCTGCCACTTCTGGCTGATGATGCCAGCCTGGCCAAGTTTTCAAGAGAGGTCAGAAGCCTGGATATTTATGTGAAATCCTTACTTTCAAATGTGAGCAACTATTTTCTTAAAAACAAAACGACCCGCAAACATAGTGTGAGACAAGCCTCAAGCAACTGTGGGCTGTGGGCTGCACAGGTTTTTATTTCTAGCCAAGCGGTGGGAGGAGAGCACAGACTGAAGGGGTGTTCAGTTCACGTTGGTTGAACGAATAAGAGACTGAATGCATCCTCGCCATATTAGTTGTCTTTGCCTTTTCAAAAATTGATGTATTTAAATTCAAGTTAGTTAACATACCGTGTAGTATCGGTTTCAGGAGCAGAACCCAGGGATTCATCACTTCCATGCACCCAGTGCTCATCCCAACAGGGGCCCTCCTTAGTGCCCATCACCCATTTAGCCCACCCCCCACTCACTGCCCCTCCAGCAACCCTCAGTTGGTTCTCTGTCTTTAAGAGTCTCTTATGGTTGGCCCCCCTCTCTGTTTTTATCTTATTTTTCCTTCCCTTCCCCTGTGTTTATCTGTTGAGTTTCTTAAATTCCACATATGGGTGAAATCATATGACATCTGTCTTTCTCTGACTTAATTCACTTAGTATAATACAGTCCGGTTCCATCCATGTTGTTGCAAATGGCAAGATTTTATTCTTTTTGATCGCTGAGTAGTATTCCATTGTATCACATCTTTTAATCCCTTCATCAGTCAACGGACACTTGGGCTCTTTCTATACCTTGGATATTGTTGATAGAGCGGCTATAAACATTGGGGTGCGTGCGTCCCTCCCAATCAGCATTTTTATATCTTTTGGAATACCTAGCATTTGTAAAGAAGGACCACCAGGGTCAGATGAGCCAACAAACTTACCAGTAACCTCTGTTTGCTGAGCACGTGACTTAATTTCCCAAGAGGATTCATGCCTTGAAACATTTTGTCTGCCAAGCCAACACACAAAGGAATAATTAAGTTTTAAGTTTGTCAATCAAAGAAAGCAAAAAAAAAAAAAAAAAAAAAAAGCTTCTGCTTAGCTTGAGATGAACAGGGCTGCCCAATTAAACTGGTGTTATTCCAGCCAAAGAGAAGGGAATGGAATTTTCCAGCTCCTGTAGGACTGCCAGGACGCTGGTGTTGGTTCCTCTGTGAGATCTGTCCAGGACTGACCCTTGAGTAGAACAGTGGGATGCTGGCCTGGTCCCCAGGCTTGGATAGTAGATGGAGCGGGGGCCCCTTTTTAATTTAAAAAAATTTTTAAAATGTTTATTTAATTTTGAGAGAGAGAGGGAGACACAGAATCCAAAGCAGGCTCCAGGCTCCGAGCTGTCAGCACAGAGCCCGAAGCGGAGCTCGAACCGACGAACCGTGAGATCGTGAGATCGTGACCTGAGCCGAAGTGGGGCGCTTTACCTACTGAGCCCCCCAGGCGCCCCGACACATGCCCCTTTTTAATGTAGCGATTCTACTTCTAGGACTCTCACCCAAAGATACATTGGCAAAAAGCCTTTTACAGGCTTTTTCAAACTGTTAATTCAACCGAGTAAAATTTAAAGATCTAATTGGCTATATAATTCATGGATCGGGCAGCGTCCTGTCTAAGCAAAGAGAGGGGAGCCCCTGAGGAGCTGTATGAAATGGAGACTTTTCCTACAAGTCAGGTGGGGCGAGAAAATTACCAGCAAAAGAAAAAGATTGTGCGAGGCAAGCCTGCTTTCCCTCGAGGGGAAACTAAGGGGTCTTATCATGAAGATCACCTTACTTTCCTTTAGGGGATCCAGAGGGCCCATCAGAGAATTCCTGACTGACCGGTTAAGACCACATTTCTGGGGGAGGTTGAAACTGCAGTGAGATTATGTGTTAAGCCTCCACTGGGGACTTGGCCTACGTGATGCCCTTGGGGCCCGTGATTTTGTTTTTTTAAGGAAGATGTACTCATAAGCTACATGCACTATTTGCAAAAGCAAAAAATTAGCAGCACTCCCAAAGTGACGGTCAAGGGGAGCGTGGATACGAGCTGCAAGGTGGCCGCACAATGGGGTATAATGCAGATGGAAAAAAGAAAGGGATGGGTGAAATCTCAAGGGTATATTGTTTGTTTAAAAAAAAAAAAAGACAGGGTAGAACAGAACACAGAACAGTATTTGTAGCTTGCTGCTTTTATATATGCCTACTTTTACTAAGCATCCGTGGAAGAAGAAACTCAAAACTAACGAGCACAGTTACTAATAGGGAAAGGCAGGGTCAGAAGCGACATTTTTTCTTGTTCTCTTGTGTGGCTTTGCAACCATGTACATGTTCCACAGAATCCCTCACCCGAAAAGACGTCCCCCCGCATGGAGGATAAACTGTGGCAAATGAACACAACGGTCCTCAAGTTGGTGACAGCTTGAATTGGAAGTCTCAGTTGGTACCAATTAATTATTTTTCTTTCTCTAACTAAATATGTACAGTGGACCTGTGAATAATGTGGGGTTTAGGGGCGCTGACCCCCTCTCCCCAGGCTGTCGAAAACCCACATATAACTTCTGACTCCCCTAAAACTTCACTACGAATAGCCTACTGTTGACCAGAAGCCTCACGGGGAACATAAACAGCTGATTCACACATGTTTTGTACGTTATACGTATTATATCCTGTATTCTTAGGATACAGTAAGCTCCAGGAAAGAATGTGTTACTAAGAAGATCATAAGGGAGAGAAAATATACTTGCAGTCCTGCACCGTATGTATTGGAAAGACTCCAATGGAGTTTAAGTGGACCCGTGTGGTTCAAACCCGTGTTGTTCAAGGATCAGCCGTATTTCCCGGCTCTGGCAGGTGAAAAGCCTGGGAGCAGGTGATAACCTGATAGTGGAGACTGTCCTGGGGCCCAGCCTGTGGCCTCCAGATACCATTTACTACTTATTAGAGGATCAGGGATTCTTGAAGAGATGGCCGATTCCAGGGCTGGGCCAAGAAATGCACAGGGTGAGCCTAGGATTGTCTCAAAGGTCCAGAAGGTTGGGAGCCTCCAAAGATCACCGAAACCCTGTCCAACGGTTCAGGAATCAATAGGAAGAGGCTTCCGCTGGCCAAAAGTGGGATGCTTTATGCAGCGCCTCAACTTGATCAAAACAAATCAAATATACAAAAATTCATGAGTTCCGTAGGATATTATACGGCATCTAATTTGTCACCACGGGGCATTGCTAGGGCACCGACTCGTTAGTCTGATCATTGATGGAGAAAGGGAAATAATCATCGATATTTACGCTATTTTTGTCGGAGTGAAGTATATTTCAGGTAACTATAAATAATTGGCAAAGGCAAGTTCTTCTTTACTGAAGCATCCTAGAAATTAAATTCAGAAGGAATGGTAGAGTGAAGAAATCGCTGCTTTGCAGCCCCTAATAAAACAATGGATCTGGGGGAAGCATACAAAGGGGAGACACTATTATTTATTCGAAGTCTTAAGAGACAACAACCAAATGCAATGCATGTGTACGTCCTTTCTATCCTGATCCCGAATTCAAATCAGTAAACCGTTGAAAGGCATTGTGAGAGGGGCGCCTGGGTGGCTCAGTCGGTCAAGCGTTCAACTCTTGATTTTGACT
The DNA here is from genome assembly GCF_028749965.1 of Puma concolor. Taxonomy (NCBI): domain Eukaryota; kingdom Metazoa; phylum Chordata; class Mammalia; order Carnivora; family Felidae; genus Puma; species Puma concolor. The sequence continues at coordinate 10,201,926 of NC_141676.1, forward strand.
CAGGTCGTGATCTCACGGTTTGTGAGTTCAAGTCCCACATCCGGCTCTGTGCTGACAACACGGAGCCTGCTTGGGATGCTCTCTCTCCCTCGCTCTCCGCCCCTCCCTCACTCAGGCTTGTGGGCTCTCTCTCAAAATGAATAAGCTTTAAAAAAATTGTTGAAAAAAGGCATTTTGAGAGTACGAGGGAAATTCGAGCATGGACTGGACATTAGACGATATGAAAGTTATTGGTACTTTGGTTTGGGATAAAACAGCATTGTGGTTATATATATTTAAAAAATCTTGGGGTGCCTGGGTGGCTCAGTCCGTTAAGCGTCCGACTTTGGCTCAGGTCGTGATCTCGTGGTCCGTGAGTTCGAGCCCCGCGTCGGGCTCTGAGCTGACAGCTCAGAGCCTGGAGCCTGTTTCAGATTCTGTGTCTCCCTCTCTCTGACCCTCCCCCATTCATGCTCTGTCTCTCTGAGTCTCAAAAATAAATAAACGTTAAAAAAAAATTAAAAAAAATCCTTACCTCTTAGAGATGTACAATAGTCTTAAAGTGAAATGGTAATCTGTGCCTTAAAATACACCAGCAAAAATGAATGAATAACCAAAAATTTTAAAACGAGGGTCTAGATAAAACAAAGATGTGTGTAATTGCCATGGGCTGAATTGTGACCCCCTCCCTGTCCCTCAAATTCCCATGTTGGAGCCTAATGCCCAACATGATGGTATTTGGAGGGGGGCTGGTGGGGAGGGAGGGAGGTTTATTTTTTTAATTTTTTTTCAAACAGTTTTTTTAAAGGTTACTTTTATTTGAGAGAGAGATAGAGAGCAAGCAGGGGAGGGACAGAGAGAGGGGGACAGAATCCCAAGCAGGGTCCGCTCAGTCAGCTAAGCATCTGACTCTTGATTTGGGCTTAGGTCATGCTCTCACGGTTTGTGAATTGGAGCCCTGTGGCGGGCTCTGTGCTGACCGTCTGGAGCCTGCTGGGGACTCTCTCTCTCTCTCTCTGTCCCTCTCTCTCCTGCTCCCTGGCTCACGCTGTCTCTCTCCAAATAAATTAATTAATTAAAAAAAAATTAAAAAACAACCAACCCCCCCACACAACCCTCACATTTTGAGGTTTCTGCCTTTAGTGTTACCCCGATGGACCCAAGAAGAGCAGACTTGAGCCGGCCCCCTCTGACTGGGTCACTGGGAGCTGCTTCTCCTTTAGCTCTTCCCCTGGGAACTGCCCCCCCACCCCCACCCCCACCCCGGGGCTGCCTGACCATCCAGCTGGAGATTCTGAGGAGCCACGACAAGGCCCGGATGTGGATGAGTGCATTTTTAGAAAAAACCAACCGGGCATTCCCCCCCCCCCCCCCCCCCCGCCCCGGACTCATCTTCAGTGCTGTCTGCAAGGTGAGGGACAGGCCTGGGTAGGGCGGGAGCCAAGGAGTGAGGCCGAGGGTGAGGGGGTGTGAAGCTTTGGAAGAGGAGGGAGGGCAGCTTGGGCAAGGCCCCGGAGGGACCGGGGTGTGGAAGAAGCCCCAGGCAAGGAATGGTACCTGCCCCTGGTCCAGCCCCAGCGGGTCTCCCCGTAAACATGCGGGAGGTGGCATCCTATCTGCCAGAATTCCGGCTCTGGATGTGGAGGTGACATAGAGCCATCCTCGCTGCTGGTGAGCCACGGGAAGGAGGCACAGCCCCAGCCAGCGGCCCCTCGATTGCTCCCTCGCTGGCGGCATCATCTCAAGCCGGACTGCAAAAGGGCAGGCCATGCAAAGCATTTAAAATATTATCTGATGGAGCTCTCCTTCCTGGCAGGTCTTGTACCCAGAGTCCTTTTATCGGTATTTATTCCTTTAGGAGAGATGATTCATCAGCCTAAGCTGGGGTTTCTGTTGAAGAAGCCGCAACCTTCCCCGTCGGTAACATCTGTGTTTTAACCACCTGATCTCAGCCCACAGATGCCGAGCGGCAGAATGTTCTGCCGGGCAAGGCCCAAAGGTCCTCCGGCTCAGGGGTGGCAGTTACAGCATGGCACCTGGTCTGCCCTTGCCCACCTGGAGTCCAGGGCAGACCCCGCCGGGCAGTCCTGGGCAACACGCAGCCCTCAGCCACTTGTCACGCTAACCGGCACTGGCGTGCGGTCTGGACCGTCTGCTGTCCTTGAAAAAGTCCAATCCCTTCATCCTCGAGATGAAGCAACTGGGGCCTGGGGAGTGCGACTCACCAAAGAAAAGCTAGCGAAGCGCTGGGACTCCAGACGTCTGGTCCTCAGGCTGGGAGGGCGCGGAGCGGGGACAGCTCAGAGAACGCTCAATGGCATCCACTGCCGTCGCCTCCGTGGGCGACTCTCGGAGGTCCTCGGCTGCCGGGGCCGAAGTCCTTCCCCTTTCTTCTCAAGTCTGGCCTGCTTCCGTCACCAGACCTGCCTCTGGGGGCAGCAGGAGGACGATGTTGGGAGCTGGCTCTCCTAGGTGCCGGGCACAGCGGGCACAGCCCCAGCTGGAGTGGCACCAGACGGCAGTCACACAGACAGCGTCTGACTCAGGCCGAGCCCCACGGCTCCCCTTCCTCGTTCATGCAATCCTGGGACTGCCTGGCACTGGCCTGAATTTAGAGCACTGAGCCTCCTCTGCTCAGCCTTTGGCAACTTAGAGCCGATGTCTTATTCGTTCTTTAGGGAACGCCTAGCCAAGTCAGGAGGCTCAGACAAGCCTGCATTCAAGGGGCTTGTCTATGCTCAAGAAAGACTTTGGGGGGCGCCTGGGTGGCTCAGTCGGTTGAGCGTCCGACTTCGGCTCAGGTCATGATCTCACGATTCGTGGGTTCGAGCCCTGCATCGGGATCTGTGCTGATGGCTTGGAGCGCGGAGCCTGCTTCAGATTCTGGGTCTCCCTCCATCTCTGCCCCTCCCCTGCTCGTGCTCTGTGTCTCTCTCTCTCTGTCGTGCTCTGTCTCTCTCTCTCTCTGTCTCAAAAATAAATAAACATTAAAAAAAAAGAAAAAGGACCTTGGAGCTTTGAAGGCCCTGATGGGGGATGAAACCACTCGCACTCTCTGGGGACTTTGCTGTGTGGATCCGGATGGAGGAAAAGGGCAGACCCATAAGGACAGGCTGGGCATTACCTGGATCTCAACTGCTTGCGGGTTGAGTTCCAGCGCCCGGGCCTCAGGGTCAGGGGCTGATGCCGATGCCCCACGGCCATCTTTGGAGAAGGAATGGAGGGACCAGATCGGCCGAGGGCACAGCCACCTCGGGCGGCCCCGCGATCACACAAGGGAAGATCAGACCAGAGCGTTTCCTTTCCTCTTGGCCCTATCGGTGTGCTGGAGGTTCCGCCCAGGAGGACAAGCAAACCGAGAGAGTCAGAGTCGCTGGTGGTAGCAGTGACATCCGCTGTGCCCCTGGAGATAACCAGCTTATCCACACGGCCCGAGGCCTGCAGCAAACTTCGCACTATCTCCCTGATCGTCCTGCCTCAGGACGCACGCAGCCTCGGAGGTGCTGGGGAGGAGGGTGATTGCTCATTGCTGGTAACTTGCAAGTGAGGTAGGTGATGAGGTCACGCTGGGCGACCTGTGGCCGAGGTGTCCCCTGTAGTGTGGAAGGAAGACAGGAGCTAGAAAAGCAGCCATTTATTGACTTTGGTTACCATGGGACTTTGCGATCGCGGTTCCGTTGTTTGGAATGTTCTTCTCCCAGGCCTTTGCATGGCTGTCTCCTTCTCCACGTTCAGCCACCACCTCAACCGTCCCTTCTTCGGCGAGACTTTCCCTGGCCGGTCCGGTTTCCCAGGCACAGAGCCTGACTCATTCAAGGGGCCCCAGAGACACCGGATACGTTTTGCCACGTGCTTTTCATGGATGCCCTGTGAGGCCGAGATTGTCCCCAGTTTACAAATGAGGAAACTGAGGCTCAGAAGAGTCAGGTACTCCCTTCAGGAGATACGGCTGGTGAGTAGGAGAGCCAAGATTTGAACCCAGATCCACCAGACTGCAAGTTCCATCTAGGACCTAAAGAGATCCTTATCACCAGAGATGGGACATTCAGCTCCAAGAAGACCATACATAAATAACCCTTGTTCATTTCTTCCTAATTTACTGCCCCGGCTCAAATTCCGTTTAGGATTCCTAACTGAAGCTCCCCAGGTTAAGTTTTTTTTTGTCCTGTTCATTCCTCACAGATTTATGGCCTCTTTGTCTAAAAGGTGTGAAAACTTGCCTTGAGATTTCTTTGGATCTCAATTTCATTATTGGGTTTCTGCGTGCTTGTAATAAAACTTTTGGTTTTTTTCTCCTGTTAATCTGCCTCATGTCAATTGAGTTCTTAGCCGGGCTCGAAGACCTTGAGGGTGGAGGAGAGTTTTTCCTTCCCTTCAGTGGCCTTGGGTGGAAAGTGAGGAAGGCTTCCTGGTGGGGGAACTGCATGGAGGGTGAATGGATGAGAAGATGGGCATAGGGAGCAGAGAACATCAAAGAAGGCATCACCAGCCTCCCAGTGAGCTCAAGGGATTGTCAGTCACCTGGCGAGGTGGAATTGCGAGGGTCATAGGCCCGAGTGACACATGCTATCAGTCAGAATAGACAGCAACAGGGGCGCCTGGGTGGCTCAGTTGGTTACGAGTCTAACTTTGGGTCAGGTCACGATCTCAGAGTCCGTGAGTTCGAGCCCCGTGTCGGGCTCTGTGCAGACAGCTCGGAGCCTGGAACCTGCTTTGGATTCTGTGTCTCCCTCTCTCTCTGCCCCTCCCCCGCTCACCCTCTGTCTCGCTCTCAAAAATAAATAAACGTTGAAAACATTTGTTTTAAATATTAAAAAAAAAAAAAAAAAAGAATGGACAGCAACAAGCAACGGCCACCTGAAAAATCATGTGTCTTTCTCGCTCTTCCTGTCTGTCCATTACAGGCCCTGTGACTGGAGATGTCACCCCTCTGGGACGCAGATGGTTGGAGACTTCGCCATCTGCAGTGCCACTGGTTGTCATGGTGAGGACAGGTGTCGGCTCGCACGGTGGCCGTCACAACGTTTGCCGGGAGTGACGTGCGCCACACCGCTCAAATTTCATTGGTCTGAACAAGTCACGTGGCCGCCCTGAATTTAAGGGACCACGGTGGAAGTGTAATCCAGCATGCATGTAGAATGAAGATTCGAAAAATCTGGAGGACAGCCCTAATAACACACGGGCTGACATGGGAAAGAGCAAAGACCAGGTCATGGGTGGGCCTTGAATGCCGTGTTCAGGAGCGTGGAATTTTTATCCTGTGTACGATGGGCAGCGCTGAGTAGGTGAGTTGATGTTGTTAGGCCGTGGAAAGCAAAGGAGTAAAAACGAACGGGAGGCTGGAACACGAAGAGGCTGCAAGAGAGGAAAGAGGGGGGCTGTGGAAACGGGTGGGGGCGGGCGTGTGGACAGGTCACTGGGGAGGGGCGTAGTGGGGGGTGATGGGAAAGAGGGAGAGGCCACAGACATCCTGGGGGGCTGTTTACCCTGGAGATTCCAGACTCCCGTGAGGCGGAAGGACCAACCTCAAATCTAAAAGGTTTTCTCAGAACCAAGCGAATTTTCACAGCAGAATGGGACAAAGTTTAAACTGTGGGGAAGGCAGATTTCGCTTGAGTTTTAGAACCACTTCTGTTATCAACTTCTCGTTGTCGCTTAAGCTATTTGCCAAGCACTTTGCACGGAAAGGATCTGGCGTAATATTTGGAAATGTGAATTTCCTTCCTGTTCTCGCGGGGGTAGGACAGGAGCTCTGCCCCGAAAGAACTCCCACCGCAGCCAAGTGTTTGGAAGTTAAATGAGAGCACCCAGCGGTGTGGGGGGCAGGGCGGACAGAGGAGCAAGTCCCAGGATGGAAAGGAGGAGGCAGTCATCTCTGGGGGACACGTGGGTGTCCCCCTGGGGGGCTGGTTCTCCTCCCGCTCAGCTCTGCGGGAAGGGGGCAGAATTTCTGATCGAAGGTAGGGGGGTGCCGAGGTCTGATTGCTGCGCATGTGGCCTTGAGAGGAGCTGGCGGGACCCCGTGGGACTGGCCCTCGTCCGGGGCGGGGGGGGGGGGGGGGGGGGGCCCTGTGTGACCTGCCCAGAGACAGAGGGCGAGCTGTGTTTCTGGACCCCACCCCCACTTTTTTCTGACACCACACGGGTGTGCGGATCTCACTGGATTCCATGGAGGGGGAGGAAGCGTGGCCTGGAAGGGAGAGAAGACCGAACTTGAGAAATCGAAGGATGTGTGAGACACTGTTTTACAAAATGAGGGGGAGCAGAGCACGGCGCCTGAGAACGCAATGCTGGAGCCAGAGGGACTCGGCTCACATGCGAGCGTGGCCTCGACGAGCTGTGTGACCTCGGACAAGTTATTTCCTCTTCCTGTGCGTCACGTTCACCATCCTTCATCACCAACGTGATGGGTTCATCACCAATCCTAACAGAGCCACATGCATGAATATGCATAGGTGCTTAGACCGTTGCCAGGTGCTGTGTATTACATAAAGTCGGTTATGTTCTTTGGATGCAGATCCATGCCGGTTACAGTGCCATATGTGGGGAGCCTGTCTGGGACTCGGGGGTTAAGAAGGAGCTGTCTCTTAGTGGAACGTCATGACTGAGGGGCCATCTGGTTCCATCCCTGGCTTTGCAGGGGCAGGAATCAAGGCCCAGAGAACAGAAAGGCCTTGGCCCAGGTCAGCCCAGACTGAAGTCACTGAGTGACAAAATGAATTGGAACTCAGAGGCGTTGTGAGGCCCACGCCTGAGGCCGGACTCAGACTCTCCCTAGCCGTGTGATGTTGGCTCTGGGACGGCCTGCCTGGGAGGATTAGGCTGCTTTGTGGGCCTCCGGGCCCAAGGCTGCCTGACCCCCTCTCTGGTGGGGTCTGCCTGGGGTCTGCTGCCTGGAGAAAAGGCTGTCCTTTTTTTTTTTTTTAAGTTTATGTATTCATTGTGAGAGGGGGTGGGCAGAGAGAGAGGGAGAGAGGGAGGGAGAGAGAGAATCCCAAGCAGGCTCCACACTGTCAGTGCGGAGCCCGATGTGAGGCCTGAGCTCCTGAACCGTGAGATCACGACCTGGGCCCAAATCAAGAGCCAGATGCTTAACCGACTGAGCCACCCAGGTGCCCCAAGAGGCTGCCCTTTTATTCTGTCACCAGCCGGTCCCGGTCCCGGGGCCCGGGGAGCCGTGTTTGACCTCCTGGGGCCTCATCGTGGCCCATCGGGTGGCCAGTGACGATGGAAGTATGAGCAGCTGTGACGGGACCCGAGGCTCACAGTTCTTGGGGGTCCCCAGCTGGAGACAGAGCCCAGCCTGTCTCACTGAGCACTTCCTCAGTGGCCATTCCCTTTCCCTGCTTCCTGCTCTTAAAATACTGGCGTGTGTGTGTGTGTGTGGGTGTGTAAGGAACAGAGTGTATAAATGAGTGAGTACGTCAGTGTGTATGAATGTGCGTATGGGGGAAGGTGGGGATTTAAATGCTGAGGTGATACACACTCCAGCTGACGGCTCCTCCCTGGTTCCCCAGAATGGCTCGCTCTAGAGTCTAGAAGGGGCTCTTCCCCTCGGTGGGATTCTTTTTTTATTCTTTTTAATTTTTTTCCTATTTATTTTGTTTATGTATTTATTTTTGAGAGAGAGAGAGAGAGAGAGAGTGTGCGAGTGAGTGCACAAGCAGGGGAGGGGCAGAGGGGGAGGGGAGACACAGAATCCCAAGCAGGCTCCAGGCTCCGAGATGTCAGCGCAGAGCCCGATGGGGGGCTCCGACCCACAAACTGTGAGATCACGACCTGAGCCGAAGTCAGATGCTCAACTGAGCCACCCAGGCGCCCCTGGGTTGGGCATTTTCTTTTTTTTTTTTTTTTTAATTAAAAAAAAAAATTTTTTTTTAATGTTTATTTATTATTGAGAGACAGAGAGAGACAGACCATGAGCATGGGAGGGGCAGAGAGAGGAGGAGACACAGAATCTGAAGCAGGCTCCAGGCTGTGAGCTGTCAGCACAGAGCCCGACGCGGGGCTCGAACTCACAAACTGCGAGATCATGACCTGACCCGAAGTCGGACGCTCAACTGACTGAGCCACCCAGCCGCCCCTGGGTTGGGCATTTTCGAGGTGAGACTTAACCTTTCAGAGTTCCCCGTGGGAACAGGCTTGTCCCTTCCCTGTCCTGCCTTCCCCTGGTCCTTCACTGGTTTCTCTGAGAGCAACTTTGAAAGAAATTCCTTATACATGACACCTCATCTTTGGGGCTACTTCTGGGGAGGCTGACCTAAGAAGACCTAAGACGATCTTCTTCAAGCAACCCACCAGGACCTTGACTTATTTAAGTTTCCCTCCTATGTGTTCCTAGAGCGCCCTGAAGTTTTCTCTGCCATGCGGCTTTGCCCTTTCTTGAATTTCTGATATCCCTGCTAGACCACATGTTCTGGAGGGCAGGGATCTCACATGTTCATAAGTCCATGGAAAGAGATATGGTTTCTATTCTTCACACTCTGTTGTCCAAGTAAGGCTAATGCAGGGGTTGGGTACTAGGTTACAGGCTCAACTTCCATAACCCAGGCCTACCTAACCAAGACTTAAATAAAATACAATTTCATTTCTCTCCGGTGCAGTGCTCCAGGTGGCTCCCCAGTGACGGGGACTCAAATTCTTTCTTGCTGCTGTGCCACCTTCAACACGTGATATTTACCTCTTGGTCTAATGTGGCTGCTCCAGCGCCTGTCATTACATCTGCATCCTGGCTAGCAGGAAGTAGACAAGGGGAAGCAGGACATGCCCTGTTCCTTAAAGGACACAGCCAGAAGTTGTAAATATTATTTCCACTCATATCTCACTGGCGAAATGAAGTCACAGGAGTCCTTTTAGGTGAAAGACAGGTTAGGAAATGTATGTCCTCTTTAGTCTTTTCGCCTAGGTGGCCCTAGACTCGGGGTTTGATCATTAAAGGAAGAAGGAGACAACATCCCTGTTAAGCCCTCCTGTTTCAGTGCAGATAAGCTGTTACACTGTGAAGACATACAACCCCCAGATCTCAGCGGGTCAACACAACTAAGATTTATTGCGCACTCAGATGTGACACGGGTTAGCAGGGGACCCTGCTCATCACGGTCATGCCCTCTTGATGCAAGGGAAGGGGATGCGTGGCAAACAGGACACTGCTTCGCGAAGGCTTCTACCTGGAAGTGACATATTGTGCACACCGCGGTGGGCAAAGAAAATTCCATAGTCATGGCAAACCTGGGGTGGGGGCTGGAGGCGGGGCGGTAATGTGACCTGGCTAGAATATTTATGACGAGCAATCATGGTCACCACCCTTCATTCACGTGCCTATACTTTACTCTTTTTTAGCTCTCCCCACCCTGCCCCTCAGCCTCTTTTGGCCAGTAGATACAGATTTGGATGAGATCGTATGAGAGGATATACGCTAGGCTGTTAATAAGTCAGGAAACCAAGGGCGAAAAAAGTGAAAAGAAAAAAAAATTCCCAAACCTTTAAGAAGGCATGTTTCTAATCACAATTTTGCATTGGCACAAGGGTGCATCAGTATATATATATTCGTATATATGTGGTTTCTGCCTAAATGTAACAAGATCATAAAGAAACTTGTAAAATGTAAATTCATTTACCAACCCCCACAGAATACTAATGAAGGTGTACTGTATTAATGGTAACCGGATCAGGTTTAAGTTTGGGTACACGTGGCGAGAAACCTAAAATAGCCGTAACAAGATAAAACTTGATTTTTTTTCCCCCTCCCACTCAAACCAGTCTGGAGGTAGGCCATCCAGAGTTTGAATGGTTTCCATTTCCTAGGACACCTCATGGTCCAACACAGCTAGAAGAATTCTAGCCGTCACATATGAAATCAAGGCAGCAGTTAAGAAGGTGGAAAGGCAAAAGGACTCACCTCCCAGCTGACTCCGCTCCTTTAAAGCAGGCTTCCAAGTAATTCCTCGCAATCCTTCTGCCTATTACACAAAGTCACCATCATAACTGGCAGCAAGGGCGGTTGGGAAATGCAGGGGTTTTGGTTGGTTGGTTTGTCCTTTTAGCTACTGGACACATTGCTGTACGATAAAATATACTCTATTTTATTTTAGACACTTTTTTTTTAAGTGTACTTACTTATTTTGAGAGAGAGAGAGAGAGAGAGAGGTAGTAAGGGGAGAGAGAGAGAACCCCAAGCAGGCTCCATGCTGTCAGCACGGAGCCTGACGCGGGGCTCGAACTCACAAACCGCGAGATCATGACCTGAGCCAAAACCAAGAGTCGGTTGGACCCTTTACCGAGTGGGCCGTCCAGGCACCCCTACTCTATTTTTTTTTTTAATTTTTTTTTTTCAACGTTTATTTATTTTTGGGACAGAGAGAGACAGAGCATGAACGGGGGAGGGGCAGAGAGAGAGGGAGACACAGAATCGGAAACAGGCTCCAGGCTCCGAGCCATCAGCCCAGAGCCTGACGCGGGGCTCGAGCTCACGGACCGCGAGATCGTGACCTGGCTGAAGTCGGACGCTCAACCGACTGCGCCACCCAGGCGCCCCTCCTACTCTATTTTTAAAGGAAAGCGAGAGGCAGGGTAACGCTGTAGGCAGCTACCAGCCCCTGCCTTGGAGACACGACTCCTTTCTGGGGGGTACAGCCGGATCTGCTGAGCACCGAGTGGACGCCAGGAGGAAGGAGCCCGAGTGAGAAACCAGCCAAACCAATCTGACTTGCAAGTCCAGGAAAAAAAAAAAAAAAAAAAAAGACGGAGTCTTCACCGAAGATCTCCTGAAGCCCGAATTGGGGATTATGCGTGCCAGGCGGCAAAGCTTCCTTCAAAAATTGCTTTTCCAACCGGGTCCCGAATCCTCGCCCCCACAATACCTCAGCCTCTCAAACACCTTCTTCGTCCGACCTCAAACTTGGACCTACCTGTTCCGCTTTCCTCACTTCTGCTTACATCACTTCTCCATCCAGTCAACCAGCATAACAAGATCCAAGTGGAGGAGCCCAACCAACCCACCCACCCTTGGTAGAAGGGGGTAGAGAGGAAACACAGGGAATATCTGGACTTGAATTTCATTTTTTTGTGCTGGATGAAGATCATCTGAAGGATGGAGATATCTTGGGGAAGAGAGATCTCCTGGTCCTCTCAAATTCCCACCAAAAATGTAACTTCCCCGAGGCTGGAGATGGTGTCTGTTCACCATTGTCTCTGTAGTGCTAATTCTTTTTAATGTTTGTTTGTTTGTTTGTTTCTTTCTTTCTTTCTTTTAATATGAAATTTATTGTCAGATTGGTTTCCATACAACACCCAGTGCTCATCCCAAAATATATTTATTTTTGAGACAGAGAGAGAGAGAGTAGGGGAGGGGTAGAGAGAGAGGGAGACACAGAATTCAAAGCAGACTCTGGGCTCCGAGCTGTCAGCACAGGGTCCAACGTGGGGCTCGAACTTGCAAACCGTGAGATCGTGACCTGAGCTGAAGTCGGACGCTTAACCGACTGAGCCACCCAGACCCCCCTGTGTCTTCAGTTCTTAGCAGTGAATGTATGTGGAATGACAGAATGGGAGAACAATACGGAGCTGTCTTCTCTTGCTCTCGCGCACTCTCTCTCTCTCTCTCTCCCTCTCTTTTGCATGTATCAGGCTCACTCTGAAATATGAATGAAATTGGATGTAACTGAGGCACGGTATAAGGGACATATGTGCCGGCGATAGGACACCAGGACCGAACGGGGTGGGCTTGAGCCTGGGGAAGCCGAAAAGAGCCAGAAGTGGAAAACAGGAGGAAACGAGGTAGGAAGAGCACCCTCTTCCAGGGCCACCTGCCTCAGATGACTCGCCACGTTTTCCTCCCTCCCTCCCTTTCTCCCTCCCTCCTTTGCTCTAATTCTCTATCTTTGCTAATTCAGCCATCCCCCCCCACCCCAAACCTGGATGACTTGGCAATGACCTACTTGATGGGGAAAGTATAGAGCAGTTTGTCATTTCCCCTGGATAGAATCATTGTGTCTGTCACATTCACAGGTTATTACCGTCATTGCTTCAGGAGTTTCTAGCATTCGCAGAAGATGATGTATAAAATAGTTCCTGCCCATCCTTACAGAAATTACTCTCCGGAGGGAGCGAACGGTCCATTACAGAAAAATGTAGCAAATGCTGAGAAAGGAAAGGGTGTGGGGTGTTTGAAGAACGTACAAGCGGGCACTTACCCAGCCTTGGGGGTACAAGAGGGGCTTTCCAGAAGTGGAGTCTAAAACCTGAAGGGCACGAGTGACAGCAAACCCGAAACGAGAGTGGCTTACCCAGGGTGGTCGATTTCCCTCTCCTGTGGAAGTCCAGACGTGAGTATCCAGCAGGGTCTCGACGCTCCATGGCATCAGGGCTCAGGGTCCTTCTGCTTTGTTGTGCCTCCAAGTGAGGCCTCCATTCCCCGGTCACCTCACAGCTCAAGATGGCTACTCTAGCTCCAGGCATCACGTCTGGATTTCACCTGCCAACACAGTACCAGTGGGTGAAAGGCTTGCTAAACAAACTCAAGCTAATTCATCCTAGTGTTTTCTAATTTTTTACCACCAAAGTAACATATGCACAAGATTAAAAACTATATAGCACAAAAGGCTTATGACACAAAGCGAAGGTCATCTGCCTCGGTCCTCCCGACCCCTCGGAAAACAGCGTCACCCCAGCTGTCTGACGGCGCTGTAAAGGGGAGCCACTCTGACATTGTGCTCACAGTGAGATGTTTGCAAAAACCAACCGTGGTATCCCTCACGCAAGTCAGTAGCTGAGACTGTCTTCCTCACCGTCCCTTCTGCCCTCTAGAGGTGATCACTGCGTGGTCACCTGGCCCAAGGGTCCTTAATCCATCTGCTACCTGGCAGCCCACGAGGTGGCAAGAAAGAGGAAGGAGGCTCTGCCCAATAGGGACAATGGCGATTACCATAGCCAATCAGATCCATTCTCTCTATAATTTGAAATCGAAGTTTTGAGACTCTCTGCTGAAAGGAATTTTGATATCCCAAAAGAAAGAACAGAGTCAAGTAAGGATGGGACCTTGAATACTGCTGTGCCTGGTGCTATCGAGCTCCTGGACTTTATAGTAATGTGACCCAATAATTCCCATTTTGCAGATGGTGGCCTAGAGTTGGATTTCTACCACTAGCAACGATGGTCTTAATTCCACACCTAATATGGTGGCCAATTTTGGATGGTACGGTTTCCTTGGTCTAAGAAGCTCTCCTCCTGGGATCCCTTTTTTTACAAAGCTGCAATCATGGACCCCGCTGAAAAGCCAGACAGGAAATGGGGTTCACCCCCAGGTCTGGTCGTTTAGTACACGGTGCCCAGGGAAGAGAGCACCAGCTAGCATCGGGGGCTTTTCTTCCCAGGTCATCGGTCTCGGGATTCTGGGCAAGTGAGGATGTATAAGGACGTCTGTCAAGCGCTACGCACACAGAATGGGCTACAAGTGCAATCTCGGGCCTTGGGAAACAGGTTACTTGGGAAACTACTCAAGAGTTGTTTTGAAAAACCCGCCAGTCAGTTCCAGACTGACAGGCACTGCTCTCTGCCAGGGACACAGGTCTGTGGTCACTCCCGGCCTGGAGCTGACTGATGTCACGGCCGTGGGCGTGTGGTTGGCTTGGGGGCCCCTTAGTCCGAGCTCAGACCACCTAAATCGTTCCCTAGGTGCTGGGATTCCACTCCTTTCTTCTCGGGCCCCTTTCGGCCGCTTAGAGCAGCCTGCCCAAGGCCAAGCCCGGTAAAACAGAAGAGCCCTGGTCTCGGCCACCAGAGGAACCGCGGGAAACCCGCGCAGGCGCACTCGCCCTGGGCGGCCGGGTCTCCGCCCAATGGGCGGTCCCCTTCCAGGGGCGGGGCGGAGGCCTGCGGGGGGCGGGGCCGGGCGTCCGCCGCTCGCGGGAGGGGTCTCGCGAGGACGCCCGTGGGTGTGGCCCGGGGTGGCTGAGCGTGTGTGTGTGTGTGTGTGCTGGGGAGGGGGGCGGGGTGGGGCGCTACCGTGGTGACTCGGGACCGTGGGTCTCCCAGCGTGGTGCGGGACAGCGGCGTGGACCCCGCTCCCAGCCCTGGACGTTGGAAGGGTGTCACATCCGGCGGGAGGGGGCGGGCCTGCGGGCCCCGGAAGTGTGGGCGCGGGCCGTGGTTTAACCCGCGGCGGCTGTGGCGGCGGCGGCGGCGGCGGCGGTGGCCGGGGCAGGTGAGCGGGACCCGGGGAGGGGCGAGGACGGGGAAAGGGGTGGCGCTGGCAGTGGCTCCCGGCGCGCCCCCGCCTGTCCGCCTCGTCCTGGCAGACGCCGGTGATTGGGCGCGAAGGGCGCGTGACTACCGCCGGCGCCCCTGCCCCTCGCAGCGGAAGGGAGGGAGGCCGGCGCCCCTGCCCCTTGCGCCCTCCCCTCCCTTCCCCCTGCGGTGGAGCGTCTGGCCCCGCCCCACCCCACCCCCTCACCGCCACCCTCCACCCCCCACCCGCATTCCATATTTGAGCATCTTGTTGGTCATAGTTCTAGTGACGTTGGAGTCCGTTTGCCCATTATACAGATGGGAAAGCAGGCCTCAGAGTGGGATCTGACTTGCCAGAGGTCGAACGGGAGGCCGGTGGCAGAGTAGGGTCGCAGTGATCCTGGTCTGTGACTCCCCGCCTGTGCCCTTTCCCCAGCGCAGGGAAAGAACCAGAGCTTTCAGCCTTTAGTCTGTTCTTACCTTTTTTTTCCAGCGTCCCTGACCAAACCCTACCCCTGGACCTGCTGGGTAGAAAGGCATTGGTGTGTGTGTGTGTGTGTGTGTGTGTGTGTGTGTGTGTGTGTATTTTATACGTGTACGTACATTATTTATATATCTCTATATATCTATCTGTCTAACTTTCTCCAGTACGTGTCTGGTTCTTGGGTACAGATGGCAGTGGTATGCGTCTGTGTATCTCCAGTATGTGCCTGATTCCTCCTTTCGTCCCCACAGCCAATGAGGTGGTTATTTCCCCACTTTATGGATGGGAGAAGGAGTAACCCGGGGCTATGTTGTGAGTTCCTGGCAGAGCTGACCCTACACCTTGGCGTTTCAGCCCCTGAGACCGTCAGGACTTTCGTAGGACAGGGTCTGGGCTCATCCACCCTAGGAACGTCCACCTTTAGCTCTGGAAACTTCACAGACTCACTTCCCTTCGCTTCAGCAGAGATACAGTGATCCTCTTGCTGACTCAGCCCTTTTCCACTCCCTTCGTTGGCTCCTTGCCTCTTTTCCAGGAGTCATTGCACCCAAGATGCTGCCACCTGACTCTCAGGACTGTCCGTCTTGGAGCTGGAGGTGGCGGTGACAGAGGGACTTGGGAAGGAATGACTTTCCTGGGCTCTTGTGCAGAGCTGCGGCCCTGCCCAGGCCTGGACTTTGTGGTCCTGGGTGGGAGGAAGGACTTGGGTGAAATATCGGCCACTGAAGTGAGAGTCTTTGTTCTTGGTGGTCCTAGTGGCCAGAAAGGCTTTTTTCCTCGATTATCTTGGAAACTGGCTTGGTGCCTTTGTAGTTTCCATTAGGTGGAACATTTCATTTTAGACTTGTTCATTTAGATAAGCAGTTGGTCTGATTTCTTGACTGCCATGTGCTCTTGGCACTGTTCTAGGGGCTTTGTGAACATACTGAATTCTGAGAATACTTCAAGGTAGGTGGTGATCCCATTTTACGATGAAAAGTGAGTTGTAGAGGTGTTACATAATTTGGTCACACAGCCAGTAAGTGGCCGAATTGGGATTTTTTAACCCAGTAGTCTCATTTCAACGTTTATTTATTTTTGGGACAGAGAGAGACAGAGCATGAGCGGGGGAGGGGCAGAGAGAGAGGGAGGCACAGAATCGGAAACAGGCTCCAGGCTCTGAGCCATCAGCCCAGAGCCTGACGCGGGGCTCGAACTCACAGACCGCGAGATCGTGACCTGGCTGAAGTCGGACGCTTAACCGACTGCGCCACCCAGGCGCCCCTCGGTAGTCTCATTTCAAAGCTCATGTGTTTGCTGGACCTTAAGAGTAACCTGTGATGCAGGGCACCTGGGTGCCTCAGTCGGTTAAGTATCGGACTCTTGATCTCAGCCCAGGTCTCGATTTCAGGGTCGTGAGTTCAAGCCCCGTGTTGGGCTCCACGCTGGGTGTGAAGCCTACTTCAACAACAACATTAAAATCATCTATGATGCTTGTTAAAAATACAGAGTCAAACCTCTGGAGATTTGTCTGGAGGGGTCCCAGGAATCTGTATTTTTAACACATGCATTGAGTAATTCTTACTGTAAGTCAGATTTGTGAAGCACCACCTTTTTTTCCATTAAAAACTTTTAAATGTTTATTTATTTTTGAGAGAGAGAGGGAGGGGCAAAGAAAGAGGGAGACACAGAATCTGAAACAGGCTCCATGCTCTGAGCTGTCAGCACAGAGGCCGACACGAGGCTTGAACTCATGAATTGTGAGATCATGACCTGAGCCTAAATTGGTTGCTTAACTGACTGAGTGGGAAGCACCACTTTCAGGGGCTTGTAGATTTTTGTTCTTGGAATTGAGATTATTTCTAAGGATTCTCGTTTTCTTTTTACTTACTGCTGTGCAATTTGCTACTCCGACATAGATCTGCTGTTGAGAGGGCATCAGGCTAACTAGCCATGCGGATCATTTCCCGATACTTTTGGCCAGGACCAGTAGGGTTTTTCCAGGCTGACATCATTAGGTCATTGAAGACCTTGTTTTAATCCCACTGGATCTCTGTTGTTCCAAAATTCTATTAGTTTCTGCTCAGAGTTTGGACTTTTCACAAGGTTCCGGTTTGTTCCTGGATAGTTGCCCTGTAACAGAGATAGATCTCTGTCGTGGCGATGTCTCTGAGGATTCGGGAGCTTAAAAAGGCATGTTTACTTCACAGGTGCTCCCTCCACTGCATTTCTCTTTCCCTTCGCTGGTTTCTGTGAAAGACTTGAGCAAATACCAAACAGGTTTGTCGTGATTTAGGTGGTGCCCCTGGGGCTTAGGATGGGCTGGAGAGTGGAGAGAAGGAGAGACTCAACCATGAGTACGTTATCAAACAGATAGCCCAGGTCAGGTATGCCTAGCATTGAAGACACGGCAGCACTTTTAGTCCCACTGCTAATTCATGTGATTCCTCCTCAGCAGGATTACAAATAGTAGAAGACACAAAGTCAGCCTTATGCTCTTACTTTACTCTCTTTCTGTCCAATAAACGCTGCTTTCTAACTTAATGTCTTTGTAAACAGTGGATGTAGCTTGTGTGACTTGAAACGTTTTAACGTACTGAGGCGTGTTTTGTGGCGCAGGATATGATCTTCCCTGGTAGGTGTTCTGTGACTACTTGGGAAAAAGGTGTTTCCTGCTTTGCTGTCTGGCATGTGGTATAAATGTCCGCTGAGTTGGTTGGTAGTGCTGTTCAGGTCTTAACTGCTTAGTGCTTTTCTGTTTACTTGTTCTATCCGTTATTGAAAAAGGGGGGGGGGTCATTGAAACTTACAACTGTAATTGTTGGTCTGTTCATTTCTCCTGGTAGTTTTATCAGTTTTTGCTTCATGCAATTTGAAGCTCTGTTATTAAGTGCATAAACATTTGGAGTGTTTTTGTTGGATGAATTGACCCTTTCAGACCCTGGTAATATTCTTTGCTCTGAAATCTACATGGTCTCATATTAATGTAGGCAATCCAGCTTTCAAAACATTGTTGGATTGATATCCAGAATGTATACGGAACTAACAACTCAAAATAGAAAACAGAAACAAATGATATGACTAAAATAGGCAAAGGACTTGAATAGACATTTCTCCGAAGATACACAAATGACCAATTAAGCACATGAAGATACTCAACGTCACTAGTCATTAGGGAAATGCGAATCAAAATGACAAAAAACCCAGAAGTGGTGGCAACAGGATGTGGAGAAATTGGAACCCTTGTTGCTGGTCGGAAAGTCGAGGGCACGGCTGCTGCAGAAAACAGTATGGCAGCTCCTCCAAAAATTAAATACACAATCACCGTAGGACCCAGCCATTCCAATTATGTATATGCCCGAAAAAAGTAGAAGCAGAGACACAAACAATATGTTTGTACACCAATGTTCACGGTAGCATTGTTCACAATAGCCAAAACGTGGAAGCAGCCCAAGTGTCCATCGACAGATGAATGGATAAACAAAATGTGATACATACATAGAAATTATCTCGCTTTAAAAAGGAAGGAAACTTTGACACATAGTACCACCTGGACAAAACTTGAAGAAATAATGCTAAATGAAACAGGCCAGTCACAAAAGGACAAATACTGCATGATTTCTCTTACGTAAGGTTCCGAGAGTAGTTAAATTCATAGAGACAGACAGAATAGTGGTTGCCAGGGGCTGAGGAGGACGAATGGGGAATTAATGTTTAATGGGTATAGAGTTTCGTTTTGGGATGATAAACTTCTGGAGGTGGGTGGTGTTGATGGTAATATAACCGTGTGAATGCCCTTAATGCCACAAAAGTGTGCACTTAAAAGAGGTTAAAATGGGGGCTCCTGGGTGGCTCAGTCGGTTGAGCATCTGACTTCGGCTCAGGTCACGATCCCATAGTTCGTGAGTTCGAGCCCCACATCGGGCTCTGTGCCGACAGCTCAGAGCCTGGCGCCTGCTTCGGATTCTGTGTCTCCCTCTCTCTCTCTGCCCCTCCCCTGCTCACGTTCTGTCTGTCTCTCTCAAAAATAAATAAACATTAACAAAAAATTAAAAAAAAGGTAAAATGGTAAATTTCATGTTGTATATGTTTTTCCACAATTTAAAAATGGATAGTGTTAAAAAAATTAGTGTTTACTTGGTGTATTTCTTTATATTCTTTTACTTTTAAATTATTTGTGCCTTCGTATTTATTTTTTTCAACGTTTTTATTTATTTTTGGGACAGAGAGAGACATGAACGGGGGAAGAGCAGAGAGAGAGGGAGACACAGAATCGGAAACAGGCTCCAGGCTCCGAGCCATCAGCCCAGAGCCTGATGCGGGGCTGGAACTCACGGACCGCGAGATCGTGACCTGGCTGAAGTCGGACGCTTAACCGACTGCGCCACCCAGGCGCCCCTTAAATTTTTTTTTTTTCAACGTTTTTATTTATTTTTGGGACAGAGAGAGACAGAGCATGAACGGAGGAGGAGCAGAGAGAGAGGGAGACACAGAATCGGAAACAGTGTGCCTTCGTATTTAAAGTGGGTTCTTGTAAGCAACGTATAGGTAGGTTTTGCATTTTGTAAAATTCAATTTTGTAATCTCTGCCTTTTAATTGGGATGTTTAGAATATTTACACTTAATACGATTATTAAGTGGGCTTAACTCTTAATACGATTATTAAGTTGGGCTTAACTATTATCTTGCTATTTGTTTTCAGTTTGCCCAATATTCTTTGTTCCCATTTCCTTTTTCCTCTGGTCTCTTTGGGGTTGAGTAATTTTTATGGTTTCATTTTGTTCCCTTTGCCTAGTTTATTTGCTATAACTCTTTTTTGTTTGTTTTTTAGCAGTTGCCTTAAGCTTCATAGTTTGAGTCTTTAACTTGGCACAGTCTATCATCAAATGGTATTATACCACTTTACATATAGTATAAGAACCTCACAGTAGTATACATTTATTAGTTTCCTTCTGGACTTTGTATTGTTATCACACATTTCACTTGTACATGTGTTGTAAATCCCATAATACATCGTTATTATTATTTTTTAAAATTGTTTATTTTTGAGAGAGAGAGAGAGAACTCATGTGCATGAGCGGAAGAGGAGCAGAGAGAGAGGGAGACAGAGGATCCGAAGTGGGCTCTGTGCTGACAGCAGGGAGCCTGGTGTGGGGCTTGAACTCAGGAGCTGTGAGATCATGACCTGAGCCAAAGTTGGGCGCTTAGCCAACTGAGCCACTCAGGTGCCCCACATTGTGATGATTTTTGCTGTAAACAGCCGATGATTTTGTAAAGAGATCAAAAAGAAGAAAAATATATTTCCTTACATGTTTATCATTTCTGGTGTTTTCCATCCCTCTGTGTAAATCCATTTTGTTTCAGAGTCTTTCTCACTTTACTATTTCTTGCAGTGCTGGTCTGCGGGTGATGAATCCTTTCAGCTTTTGGATGCCTAAGAGAGTCTTTATTTTGCCTTTGGTATTGAAAGGCATTTTCCCTGGGTATAGGATTCTTAATTGACTCGTACTTTTAGCATTTTTAAAGATGTGGTTCCAGTGTCTTCCGGCTTGCATTATTTCAAATGAATAATCTGTCGTGTCTCTGGTTTTCGGGCTTCCGTTCCTGATGTGCCCTTTTTCCTTCTGGCAGCTTTTCTTCGATTGCTGGTTTTGAACAATTTAATTATGATATGCCTTGGTGTACTTTTCTTCAGGTTTCTTGTTCTTGGGTCAGCTGAGTTTTTGGGATCTGTGGGT
This sequence comes from Puma concolor, assembly GCF_028749965.1. NCBI lineage: Eukaryota > Metazoa > Chordata > Mammalia > Carnivora > Felidae > Puma > Puma concolor. The sequence continues at coordinate 10,222,329 of NC_141676.1, forward strand.
TTGTATAGATTTTGTCAAATTTGGAGAGTCGAGTTAATTCTTCAGATACTTTCTGTGTTCTCCTTTCTCTCTCTCCTTTGGGGACTCCAGTTAACATGTATTTAGGATGCCTGAAGTTGTTGCACAGCTCTCTGATGCTCCCTTCATTTTCTTCCCTGGTCTTTTTATTTTTCTCTTTGTGGTGGTTTTGGATAGTTCGTATTGTCGCTTCTTCAGGTTTATCAAGCTTTTGTCGTTCGCCTCATCTGTTGCTACGTTTGCCCGGTATACTTTTTATCTCAGACATCATAGTTTCCATCTCTGCAACTCAGTTTTTTCTTTTAGCTTCTTGAATATGTGGAACATGGTTATAGTGGCCATTTTAATGTCATTTTCTGCTAATTCTGTTCTTGAATATGTGGAACATGGTTATAGTGGCCATTTAATGTCATTTTCTGCTAATTCTGTTATCTGTATGTATATTTTTAAGTTTCTTTATTTTGAGAGAGTGAGAGAGAATGCAAACGAGTAGGGGAGGGGCAGAGAGAGAGGGAGAGAGAGAATCCCACGCGAGCTCTGTGCTGTCAGCTTGAAACATGATGCGGGGCTCAATCCCACAAACTGTGAGATCATGACCTGAGCCAAAATAAAGGGTCGGACGCTCAACTGACTGGGCCACCCAGGCGTCCCTGTTATCTGTATTTCTGAGTTTGTTTCTGTTAATGGAAAAGCTTTCTTGCTTCTTTGTATGTCTGGTAATTTTTGATTGATGTCAGATGTTGAGAATGTTATGGGTGCTGGATATTTCTGTATTTCTATAAATATTCTTGGCATTGTTTTGGGACACTGTTAAGTTACTTGGAAACAGTTTCATCCTTTAAAGACTCGCTCTTAATTTTGTCATGTGGGATCAGAACAAGGCAGTACCTTCTTCATGCTAGGTTTTCCACTTTGGCTGAGACAGAAATTATTCTTGGCTCAACTTTGGGTCCAAGGATCGTTCCCTCTGATCCTGATCTGTACTACGCAGCCAAAAAGTGGAGGGGGACCCTTCATAGATTTCCAGAGCTCTCCCTTTGTGTAGCTGTCTCCTCTCTGGTTTTAGGCCCTGTAAAGTCTGGCTGCCTTGACCTCCCTGGACTCCCAGCTTGCTTTCCCCAACCCGGGGAGACTGTCGGGCTCCAAGACTGGCAGGCGTTGCCTGGGTACTTTCTCCCTGCATCGTGGCCTGGAACCCCTTTCTGGGCAGTGAGCTAGGGCAGTTGTCCCTCCCTCTCAGAAATCACTTTCCCGAAATGCCTGATGCCCATTGTCTGAAAAATCATTGTTTTATTTATTTTGTCTGGCTTTTTGGTTGGTTGGAGGCAGGAGAGAAATCTAGTCCCTGTTCCCATGTGTTGGCCAAGAGCAGGTGCCCTTTGCGGTCAGCTCTCATCGAGTGCCTTGTGTGTGCTAGGCACTGACCCAGTGCTGGGTTGCAGACCTGAGTGACACACGGGCTGTGTGGGCTGTGCCCTTGGGGAGCTCACAGTCTGGCTGATTCCTGTATCCTAAATGCTGGGCGGTACTTCTAGAACACTATGGGAGGGTGGGAGAAGGAGCTGGCATTTGAAGGCTGGAGGAGGCAGAGGACAGAGTATTCCAGGCAGAAGAGCAGGAGGAGCAAAGGCTGGATGGCAGGGCTGGGAACGCCTTGGGGGCAGAGTCCCCGTCCCACTCATCTTTATACAGGTGCACAGTAATGGGAAGCCTGTTGCCTGTCCTGGGACCAGTGGGTAGAACAGAGAGTTGGGGCAGGGTGAGCAGCCCGTGAGGGAGTGGAGGGCGATCTAGATGAAAAGGGAGGTTTGGGATCAGGTGATCTGGGACCTTGCCTGTCAAGCCAAGGAGCAAAGATTTTGAATATAATACCAAAGCACTGGGGAGCTATGGAAGGTTTAAGCAGGGATGTGAGTGCCCTGACTGGCTGTGTCCTTTAGAGATTACTGGGGTCTGTGGGAGAGGGCTGGTGAGGTTGGAGTCTGTTAGAACCAGATGGGCAGCTGCTGGAGAGGCTGGCTCGGAGTGGGCATTCTGCCAGAGGATGAAAATGAGTGCAGAGCCCAGGGCAGCTGCTGCTAAGGCGTTGCCTATTTGGTAATGGCCTTTGCTTGTTTGATAATGACCTTCAAGGGGCCCTGCCTGAGTCGAGAGCAGATATGAGGAGGCTCTGGCCTAGTTTCTCTTTTCCTGTGGCTACCCTGTTGCCCTCGGCACACCTGCCCGCCTTGGGGTGCGGGGGGGGGGGGCACCGAGAAGTTCATAGTGTCAGACGTCATCGGCAGAGGGTAGGGTCTACAGGTGTCTCACCTTCTACCAGCCTAGGATGGCCCCAAACCGGTAAGAACAGCGAGTTTCATTGCCTCGGACTTTGAATAGACAAACCTCGAGGGGCCTCATACAGACTCCTGGATATGTGTCCTGAGTGTGCCTTTGCCTTGACCTCAATCCTGACCCTTCCTAAACGGATGATTGAAGCTGCCAGCTCAGCTTGCTCCGTGCAGATTAGCCAGTGTCGGGTGTGGGGAGGCCGACAGCTGCAGGCTGAGCACCTTCCTGAATCACCTGAACAGTTGGGGCAGAGGAAGAAGGAAATGGCAGGTGGGTGTGGACGGTTTTCTTTTCACTGAGCCGTGGGGCCAGAGAAGGAAGAGGCTTTGCAGAGTGTCTGGGTTGTGTTTCCCTGTCAGGAAATTTCAAGAATGGGCTACTTGTCAAGTAACCTGTTTCTTGGCCACCATACTGACTGAAGCGGAACGTTATTGATCTGAGTCACATCCAGCCATTGGATTTATGTTGTGCCGTTGATTGATGGCGTCTCTGGAGGAATCTTAAGTTCCCCCTCCTCAGTGTCCAGGGAGGGAATGGGCCATGTGGGAGCTCAGCCCTGGTGATGAAGATCCTGACCGCTTGTTGAGCCTGGCCTGAGAGCCGGGCATTAGACTTCCCGGGCAGTGATTCATTTCATCCTCGTCAAAACCCTGTCTTCTAGAAGAAACCGAGGTATAGAGAGGTGAAGTAGCCTGCCCAAGGTCTCTAGCCAGTAGTGACCGAGGGCTCAGGGCTGTGTGTCTTCCAGAGCCGTTAGCCACTGGGCTTTCCCTGCAGGGCCGAGGCCCGAAGGAGGTAGTGTTCCCCGTGCTATCTAGAGAGACCAGGCCCTGTTCTTTAGAAGTCGAATCGAAAGGCATCAGTAATAACGATCACTTAGTAAGTTTTTCCCCGGGGCCGGGCACTGCGTTCTAGGGACATGCGCTTGACCGAGAGGCGGTGGGAGTGTGGTGGTGGGGGGGACGGGCCGTAAAGCCAGACCCCCTCAGTGACACTCAGGCTCTAGCATTTCCTCGTTGTGAGACTGGTCAGGCACGAGACTCCTTCGACGCAGGTGTCTTGTCTGTAAAGCGAGAAAAGCTGAGGGGGACACAGCCGTGAAGGCGCGTTGTGAGGGCCATACGAGCTGCTGCACGCAGAGCGCCTAGAACACTGCCCTGTACCTCGCAAGTGCTCTGCACGCCATCCGTGGGGACTGTCCTCCTTCCTCTTGTGCTGGTGGGACAGTGAGGCTTGGGGAGGGGCACTGAGCGAAGCCTGGTTCGGCCCCTGCCCCCAAGGAGTTCCCAGCTGAATGACCCTGGCTTTGCCCTTGCCTTCCCCGGGCCGGAGAGTCCTTTCCCGTGCCTTCCCCATCCTGCGAATGCCTGCCTGTCCTTCAGATGTCAGCTCTCCTCTGGGAAGCATTTCTTGCTCTTTCTCCCAAAGTGTTCATCCTGCTCTCTTCCTGCCTCCCTCTGCCCTGCTGCTGAGATATCACAGCTGCAACAGAGTGGAGGAGGGGGGCTTGGGCACAGGTGAGGGATGAGGGCAGGGCTTTTCAAAATGTGCTCTGGGAAGGTGCCCTGAGGGCCCCCTTGAGGCTTTGGGGGAGACCAGCTGGGAGAGTAGGGCTCTCCCCCTCCCCCTTCTGGGAGGAGCATGGCTTCCGGGACCTGTTCTGTGCCCTGGGGGGTTGGGGGAATGTTTTAAAGGAGAACAACTTTGGAAATTTGGAAAACTAGCAAAGCAACAGGGTGCACCGGGCAAGTGGGAAAAGAGGATGGAAGTGGAGGTCCTGACAGCTGGAGGGATGGGGACCAGGGAGGGAGGGGATGGCTGGCTTTCAGGGAAGCTGGAGGGCGGAGGGCGCCGGAAGCAGTGCTTCCAAAAATTAATCCAAAGGTGCCCGGATCAAAACACTCTGGAGCAATGACCAGATACAACCTGGTGATTGGACATCACAGGTGTCTCGGGTGGCCTGGAAGATCGGGAGCGAGGGCGCGAAGCTGAGGGCATGATGGAAATGGGGGTCAGGCAGAGAGTGTGGTTTGGGGAGGGAAAAAGGTGACGGTTGAGGTAGTCACTCCTGGAATGTTGAGGAATGCTGTTGAGGGGAATATGCCCCGCAGGCATGGGAAGGGTCCCTTTAGGGGACGGGCTGGGTCATCCAGGGACTTTATGTAACCAGGGGCTCCACACCCTGCTGTCTGGCTCAGGCTCCATAGGTTGTCCCCTGCTGATGGACACCCCCCCCCCCCCCGCCCCCCGCCCCCAGCCTGGCCACTTAGCCCGTAGAGGCAGTTTGCAGAAGTCTTGGGCCACTCTGGAGTGCCCCCTGCGTCTGGCACAGTAAATGGGCTCATCATTCCTGGATCTTCTCACTTAGGGGCCTGCCTCTGGGAAACGGGGGTCAGATAGAGTTATTCAGTAGACCTGAGGAGCATGTGGTTGTTACATAAATACTATGTAAAGATGACAGTTGCCTTCCGAAAGCCTCGTCCTGAGAGGTTGTATATCCCTCCATCGATGTACAGGTGCACTTATATTTGAGGATCTTTGTTCAGATTGGTTTGGAGTCTGTTTCCGAAAGCCACATCCTTAGCCTTCCTGGGGACCTGCCCTCCCTCCTGAGCCTAGCTGGGTATCTGGCCAGGTTGTCAGGCAGTATTTTCCAAAAGTAAGGTGTGAGCGTGTGAATTAATGCTACCGAACGCCTGCCTGGTGGTTTTTCTAGCACCTCTAGCAGTGATCTCGCTGAATTCTCTTTAAGTCCTTACAACAACTCATGATGTTGGTAGTGTTAGCCCCATTTCACCAGTGAGAAACAGTAAGAAAGGCGGAATAATTTGCCCAAGGTCATACAGCTAGTCAAGGATTTCAAGGTCAAGCTGGGATTTCAGTCCAGGAATATTTGGTTCTTAAGCCCTGAACTCTTTCCACTTCCCTTCATGCTGTCGTAACTATTTAGCACTGGGGGGTGGGGAGGAGTTCCCAACCCCAGAAATTCCTTAGAAAGAGAGAAAAGAAGGCTCCCTTCTGGTGCTTACGTACCAACTTTTCAAATTGAAGGAAAGGTCAGTTCGATGGTGCTTTGGGCCAGGTGAGCAGTGCCTGATGGTTTGATCTGTTTTTATTAAGTCCTGTGGGAAGTCAAGTGACTGAATGGTCTGATACTTGGGTGAGCGGCTAGAATCATTCTACGAAAAGAAAACTAGATCAGGTCAACAAATATATCCTCATTAAGCTGCAGGAATAGGAAGGTTTCTAAGGCAACCGCAGGTGTTTTTGACACGAGGGGTGGGATGGGGCCAGGCCTCTCTAACTCAGGCATAGGGAACTGCACAGGTTGCTATGGTAACTACTTGCTACTTGTGGGAAATGTACAAGAAGCCCACGGCCTTTACAACGCTCCCTGCAGGGTGATTTTGGGCTTGAAGTAGCTTGCAAGTCAGTGTGGTGTGGTAGCGGTGAGGAGGGGAGCGACTGGAACCTGTGCTTTATCTCCAGCCGGGAGCCGGGAAATCCCGAGGCACCCTGCCCAGTCACAGTCTGGGTCCCGATTCAGTTATGGCAGTCATTTTGCTTGACTCGATATCCAGCTCCAGGGGCGTCAGGAGGCGCCCCGAATCATCGGATTACCCCCAAGAGGCAGAATAATTAACATTTGTTCAGTGCTCTGGAGCTTGCAAAGCCATCTCGGGGCCGTGTGCTCATCTGAGGCACAAAACCCCTACGGTAGGATTATCGTCACAGAGCCCATTTTCCAGGTAAGGAAACTGAGGTGAAGAGACTTGATCAGGGTCACACAGCTTCAGGGTTGTGGAGCCAAAGCGCAGACCCTGGGCATCAGTCCACATTCCGTGCTTTTCTCTGCATCCTGTTGGGGGAAAGCTGGCCTTAACTGTTCAGACAGAGACAAGGGGCATAAGAGGCACCAGGCAGCTCCAAGGCTGGCATACCTTGTTCTGATCTGAGCTCAGAAAATACTGCATTTTGCTTTACTTTTTTTTTTTTTTTTTTAGTTCATTTATTTTTGAGAGAGGGGGTAGGGGCAGAGAGTGACAGGGAGAGAGAGAGAATCCCAAGCAGGCTGGGCACTGACAGCGCAGGGCTCGAACTCACAAAGATCGTGAGATGGTGACCAGAGCTGAAACCAAGAGTCGGATGCTTAACTGACTGAGCCATCCAGGTGCCCCTCTACTTTCTTTTTTTTTTTTTTAAGTTTATTTATTTTGAGAGAAAGAGCGAGCGAGAGTGCCCGTGTGAGTGCATACGTGCACAGGTGAGCGGCGGAGGGGCAGAGAGAGAGAATCCCAAGCAGGCTCCAGGCTGACAGCGTGGAGCCTGACATGGGGCTCGAACTCCCGAACTGTGAGGCCATGACCACAGCCGAAATCAAGAATCAGGATGCCCAACCGACTTTTTTAAGGCACCCTTACTTTTTTTTTTTTTTTTAGCGTTTACCCTTGTAAAGGATCTGATATCAGTTGAAACTATTTGTTTTTGAGCTGAACAGTCCTGGCAAAGGTGGAGATTGAGCAAGAGCCACCGGCGCGTTGTCCCCCTCTCTCCCTCATCAAGGACAGATCTGGAAGGCGGCCCTGAGTTTGAACCCTTCCCAGCACCCTTCTCCCTCGAGACATCCTCAGCCCCCTCCACCCCACCCCAGGGAGCAGCGGGAAAGGGCACTTCCTCTGGCCTCCACCCCCCAGGGTATCACATAGTCACCTTTGGGCCTCGCTATCCTCGCTAGATCGTGTTCCTCTTGTTACGGACGTGTGAGACCGATGTAGCCAAGATATCAAGTGATGGAAAGAAGGCGACACCGAGAGATGCAGGGCCAGTGGCCGGAGACTTCGTTTACCCTCCTGGTTGCGTGCGTACTACCCGGGCCCTGGGGCCGCACCTGCGAGCCTGTCCCCTTGCTTCTGGTGGCTGCTCCAGCCTCGTCGGCCCCCATTCTCAGCTCTTGGTGGCAAAAGGTGGGCCCAGGGTGCCCGTGCAGTGCCCTTGTCACCTCATCCCCCTGTCCTCCCTGCTTTTCTGTGGCATCTGTCCTCCGGGCACGTGTCTCTCACGGAGGGACCCACCCGGCGTTGCATTGTTTTACAACTTTTGTGTTGGCTACTGGAATTTTAAAAAGGGAGAGGTGTCCCCTGCATCTGCATTCCTGGCTTCCCCGGGAGACCTGGCGGCTCTGGGCCGCCCTCCTTCCTGCAGGAGGTGCCTGCGCTGGGCTGGCCCCTGACGCCAGTGCCTGCCTGGCCCTGGTGGGTGCCCGAGTTCATGAGCTTGGGTGTAGGTGAGAGCTGCGGAGGAGACAAAACAGAACAAAACAAAAAGTTTTTCTTCCTTTTTATTAGCAAGGAAACAGTGACTTTTTCTCTCCTTGCGGAGGGAACGCAGATTAGCACATGCGTTGCCTTTCCCACTTTGTTCCCAGTCTGATTCCCTTTGAGTCGATGGTGTCACCCCCCAAACAGAGGTGTTATCTCGCTGTACTTGTGAATGCTGTAGAGCCACCTGCCTGCGCCTCCAGCCTTCTCCTCCCCTCTCTCAGCTGTGTGGATCTTCAGCGGCTCCTTACAAGGGCCCTGCTGTCACCTGCCCTTGGCCCTCTGGCTCCTGTCCCAACACCAGCTGCCCCCCTTCAGTGAGGACTTGCAGGCCTCTGACACCCCCACCCCTCAGAGCCGTCCACCTTTCCCCTCCTCACTCCACTGGTCCCCACCTGTGCTACGTCCCCTCGTCCCTGCATTCACCGTGATGGGTTCTCAAGGTTTTTGCTTTTTAAAACTGAATCGAGGGGCGCCTGGGTGGCTCAGTTGGTTAAGCGTCGACTCTTGGTTTCGGCTCAGGTCATGATCTCACGGTTTCGTGAGTTCCAGCCCCGCATCAGGCTCTGTGCTGGCAGTGCTGAGCCTGCTTAGGATTCTCTCTGCCCTTCCCCTGCCCACGCTGTCTCTGTCTCTCTCAAAAATAAATGAATAAAAACTGAATTGCGTCGAGGGGAGTTGGCCTCAGTTTTTTTTTTTTTTAATGTTTATTTATTTTTGAGAACAGAAACAGAGCATGAACAGGGGAGGGGCAGAGAGAGAGGGAGACACAGAATCTGAAACAGGCTCCAGGCTCTGAACTGTCAGCACAGAGCCCGACACGGGGTTCGAACCCACGAACTGTGAGATCATGACCTGAGCCGAAGTCAGATGCTTCACCGACTGAGCCACCCAGGTGCCCCTGGCCTCAGTTTTATATGTTGGGGTTGTGCCTGGTGCATAGTAAAAACTCAGAGTTTATTTGCACCCCTCTGCCCCCAATCATCCTTCCTCCTTTTATTTTTTTAAAAAAAATTTTTTTTTCAACGTTTATTTATTTTTGGGACAGAGAGAGACACAGCATGAACGGGGGAGGGGCAGAGAGAGAGGGAGACACAGAATCGGAAATAGGCTCCAGGCTCTGAGCCATCAGCCCAGAGCCCGACGCGGGGCTCGAACTCACGGACCGCGAGATCGTGACCTGGCTGAAGTCGGAGGCTCAACTGACTGCGCCACCCAGGCGCCCCTTTTTTTTTTTTTTTTAATTTTTTTTTTCAACCATCCTTCCTCCTTTTAGTTGGGGTCTTGTGCAGTTCTTGGCGGGTAGTAATTGCCCCATAAACATTTGCTCAGTGAAGGCATAGAGAGATGAAGGAAGGCGTGGTAAAGGGAAGTAGGCCTGTTCTGGAATCTCCACATCTTGCATATGACTCTCTGCCAGCTGACTGACCTGTCCTCTCCCTCCCTGCTATGGTCTGTTTTTTCTGGAAGCCCTGCTGTGAGCTATCAGTGGGCCAGGGTCTGTGCCAGGCACTGGGGAGACACAGTGAATAAGACCATCCCCCTGCCTTCAAGGGGGCCCGTGTCTTTTCCTCTGTCCCCTCCTGCAGACCCCATCTGAGAAGTACCCAGCATCCTCTTGGGCAACTTGGCCAGCAGAAGGGGGTCTGAGTCAGGGCCCGGGGTGCTGAGGGGCATGGTGATTGCACTTGTCAGGCTCCAGAAGCAAAGCCCGTGGACCGGGGGTCCCCAGATGACTTCTCCATAATGTCCCAGTTCTCTGCGTTGTAACATCCCTGGTCACAGCTGCTTTGAGGAGTGCCGGTTTGGATTTTCCTGGCGGTGGGTGCCCAGGCTTCAGGGGCACCTGCTTTGTGGGCCTTGGGCAGAATGTCCTGTTCGCCCCTCCTTTTCCATATTCTGAACCCAGAGAAGTGCTTGCCGTGTTCAGCCTCACCGGGTGACCCTGAGAATCAGGGGGTGGCTCTGTGACTTCTGAAAGGCCTCGGGAGCTTCCAAGGGCAGGGGAAGCCACGATAAATCCCTACAAGATTACACTTGCCAGCCCAGGCCTGAGCTGTTGTCGGAGGGCGGGGTCGTGAGCCACCTCTGTCCCGGAGGTGGGGACCCAGGATGGGCCTGGATAATTGGCGTGCTCGCGTGGGATTGTAATCTCTGCATCTCGGGCAACCTTATTACTAAAGCATCTTCGTGGCTCTCCTGCGAAGGGCAGGGCAGGTGGGGCAGAGGTGCTTGTGATGTTACAGCAGCCGGGGTGGAAGGAGACTTGGGCCTCCCGTGGTGTGACCCCAACAGCTTATAGGACCTTGGGTAATACCCTGTTTGTTTCTGGGCTTCCTTTCATCTCTGAAATAAGGATAATTAAGCCTCATGTTTGCTTTAGTTACTGGAGTGATTATATAAACTAATGGCAGAGTTGGCTAAGGGGCCTGTTCTGAAGCCCGCAGTGAAATGGCATCGACACAGGAGAGTGGTCTTTTGCAACCACGGGGCTGAGATGTTTCTTTTTCTGGATACGGGGGCGGTCATCTTTCCTGGTCGGGGAGCGGCCGGGATAGTCATCACAGACAGGAGCCAGAACACTCTCCCGTCCCTTTGATCTTCCGAGTTCAAGAAGGTGCACGCGAAGGTGCCTACCTGGGAGGGAAGTGGGGGCAACCTTGGCACCTAGGAGCACCCCCCTGGGGATGGGGCGTCCCAGGCAGGGACAGTGCCGGGAGAGCGTGGTCTCTGTAAGAGATCTGTGTGCTTCATTCATGGCCCACTTTGGGGAGAATTCCCGCTGTCTGCAAGATGGCGATTTTTCGGGTCACCAGCTAGATGTTACAGGGATTTGTGTCGCAGGGATTTCAAGGCCATCAAAGAGCCAGGTGTGGGGCTTTAGATGGCAGAGAAAGATTGTCACGTGGAGCAGCCACACACTTCCGTGCGCCGCAGCTAATTTTATTTCTTGATTGGCCACCATTCTTAGCACAGCAGAGTCCCCTTTCTTGCTAAGTGTCTACAGTAGCTTCCCGCCAGACTTTGATGACCGGTGACATCCTCGGTGCTGTGGCCGTCCCCGTCCCTGGTGAAAGCAGCAGTGGCCTTGTGCAGGTTGTAGCAACATCAGGCCCCTCTTTGTGCGACCCGGGGAGGGGACTGGGCCACTCTGCTTTTCACGGACGTCCATCGAACGCCCACGCTCACTGCCGGTTCAAGGATGGACACCAGATAACACGGAGGTATCGAGAGCTCTGTGTCAGCCCCAGCGGGAAAACAGTTCAGAAGGTTATAAAATACTGGAATGTTTGACAAAGGTTTTGTTTTGGTGGCTTTTCTCTAATCAAATCATTTCCCTTTTTGTGGGGGTGGGGGGGGACAGGAAAAGTGGTCGGTGAAGGCAAGCCCATCGAGGAAGCCAGTCTCCTGGGGTGGCTGTAGGGTGGCTTCTGTGTCAGTGCCTCCCAGTCAGGCCGGCTCCCAGTGCCTTCTGAGCCTCCAGCCCAGCGCAGACCCTCCCCCTTGACGTACCCCCGCCCACTTGGCCTCCGCGTCTTGTGGGTCTCCTGGCCTCTGGAAGCCTGACAGTGCAGCAGGCATGCGCTGTATGAATCTCCCCGTGGACGTGGCCCCGCCTGGACTCTTCTGGAGAGCGGTAGCCTCCTTGTTCTGCTGGTTGGTCTTGAGACCGTGGTGGCTGCTTCTGACGCTGCCTCACTGGGCCCACGGCCACGGGGCTGCAAACCCGGAGCCTCAGTCCCCGGGCTGAAGACCCCTGTCTCCTGCCTGGCCCCACCGTGCTTTTACGAGCCAAGCCCTAGGCGCCCGAGGGAGGTGCGTTTCGGGTCCTGGCAGAGGTCCCTCCATAGAAACAAAACAGGAGATTGAGCCCTGCGTTCTCATCGTGCCTCCGCGTGGACCGGTTGACAAATCCCTTCCTCTCCAGGGTCTTTGCTTTTCCTCTGTCAGGTGAGGCTGGGCCCGCCTGAGTTCCCTCAGAGGGAGGGGAAAGCAAGGCAACAGTGCCAAACTGGTTTGACCCTGGGTAGCTCAGTTAAAATGAAAACTCCGTTAAAATTCATTTGAGAGCCCTGGAGAGTTCTGGGTCTGGGAGAAGACTTGGAACTCAGGCGATTGTGAGGCACGTGGCGCGAAGTCCCGGACTGGGGAGGGCACTGCCCCAGTCACTCACCCAGCTGTGTGACCTCGGGTGAGTTACTTCTCCTCTCTGAGCCTCCTCTCTGAGGTCGGGTGACAGTGGTACTCACTGTGGTCAGGGTCCTTGTAACGGCAGGCATTTGTGGGGTGTGCACTTGAGTGCCAGGCATGGACGGAGAAACTAAGGCACCGAGAGGTAAAATGAGCCGGCTCCTAAGTAGCAGGGAAGGAATCACACCCCGACAGCCTGACTGCAGAATCTGTTCTCCTAACCGCTAGGCCAGTGGCTCTCCAGGTGTGTTTCCAGGGCCTCTGGGGGTCTTTGAGACCCTTTCAGGCTGCCTGTGAGATCAGGATGATTCTCATGAGCTAAGACATTTTCCTTTTTACTGTGTTTCTCGCGTGAGTATACAGTGGGGTTTTCGGAGGGTACATGGCACGTGATCACATGATTGTTCTAGTGGCTAATGGAATACGGGGGCTTGCGTATTCTTTTTTTTTTTTTTTTTTAATACTTATTTTTGGGAGAGCGCAAGCAGGGGAGAGGTAGAGAAAGGGGGACAAAGGATCCGAAGCAGGCTCTGTGCTGACAGGCTGACAGCAGCGAGCCTGATGCGGGGCTCCAACTCACAAACTGCGAGATCGTGACCTGAGCCGAAGTCGGGCGCTCAACCGACTGAGCCACCCAGAGGGCCCTGCGTCTTCTTGTATTTGAAAAATGTCTCTCCCTGGCCACCATGAACAGGTGTATCCATCTAGACAACCTTCCAATCTTAAGAAGGTTATATATATATGTATATACACATATATATACGTATATACACATATATATGTATATATATGTGTGTGTGTGTGTGTGTGTATATATATATACACACACACTCCTATGTTATATAAGCAGCATGTTTATAGAAATGACTCTTCACCCAGAAGAATCCCCTTGAGATCCGTTCACGTTGTATACATCACTTCGCTCCTTTTTACTGGAGAGTAGCACATAACTAATGCAGCCATACCACAGATCGTATGATCGTTTACTAATTGGGTTCTCGTTGAGTTGTTTCCAAGCCCAGGCTATTCCACTTAAAGCTTCTAGGAACATTAAAAAAAAAAAATAAATGAAAAAAATGGCTCGCTTTTAATACCTAATATGGTCAGTACTGACACCTAAACTCCACACAAGGGAACCTTCTTTGGGTTCCTCTGTAATGTTCGGGGTGGGAGGTGTCCTGAGACCAAGAGCTGTATGCGACCTGTTGCTTGAGGCCACGTTGCCTTGTGTGGGGCACGGAGCGTGACACCCGCCATGCGAAGTGGTTGGGGGAGGGTTACTATGCTCGGGGCTCCCCGGTGGGTGCACGGGACCCCCCTATGTGGAGGAATGAAGCCTCACCCGCTGGGGCCTCCGCACATGCCCTGCCGACCTTGCTGGAGGTGTGTGGTCCGCCAGCTGCCCCCCGGAGCTTCCCTTGGCCCCCGGCTCTCTGCGCTCAGCCCCGACCGCAGGAGCGGGCAGACACCCTACCCTGTTCTGTGCTTGGACCCCGGCTGAGCGCTGCTGCTGTTGTGGGTGCGAAGGCCCGGCAAGTTCTCAGCCGGATCTGGGCCACGCTGGAGGCCTAATAAGTAATTTCTGTGGTGTTGGAGCCTCGGGCCAGCATTTGCACTAAGCCAGACCTTGCGCTAAGCTAGCGCTTTGTCTGCCCTCCCTTTCTGAGCCTCACACCAGCCCATTCTGCTGATGAAGGCCCGGAGGCTCAGGGAGGTTCCCATTTGTCCTGCGGGTCCCGTCAATGGCCGACCCCCTTGGTTGGCTGCGAGGTAGCAGCGTGCCTCCGGAGTTCTTCCCGGGGCCTGTTCTAGCTGCCGTTCCCCTGCTCCAGCTTTTAGACCAAGGCTTTTTGGAGCAGCAGGGTGAGACGTGGACCAGAAGGGTGTTGAATTTTGAGGCTGCCGTTTCCTGATCTTTCTGGTCCCCACCCGGAAAGAGCCAACTGCCTGCCCCCAGGGCAGGATCAGGAGGGACCACACATGCAAAAGGCATGCGCTCCGGTGCCCAGTAACCTGTGGCCTCTGCCGTCACCTGACTAGCCGGGAGCTGTCGCCTTTCTTGGAACCTGGCCCTGGATCAGCTGGATCAGCATCCCCAAGGGAGATTCTGGATTTCTGGGCCCGCCCTGGCCTAGTGACACAGAACTCTACCTTTGGGACTGGGGCGCCTGCCTTTTCAGTGGGCTTCCCCCTGGGGTTCAGGCGCGTACCTGCACTTGACATTCCTTGCCTCGGAGGTTCGGGACCACCCTGAACCCTCAGGAGAGAAGAGACGGTGGTGGTGCCTCTGTTTGGCTAGCTCTTTCTCAGGAGGGTGACCCTGTATTTTGTTGTCAAACTAGGGCACTTTTGAGCATCAGAAGGGAGCACCGTTAACAGCCGTGCCGGCACATGAGGAGTAAGCCGGTGCTTTGCTGGTGAATGGGGTGGGTGTCCCTGTTGATCCTTTTCTCCTTTCATCTTTCTGATGACCTGGGAGATACCAGCCCCTTCCATTGCAGACGGGGAAACTAAGACCTGGACAGGGCCGCTTCTGACCACACGGGCTTAACCTTGGTTCTTGATTGCAAAGCACCTCCTTGGATTAACCATCACTGTCGGCCCACGCTAGCTGAGCACAGTACCCGGGAGGATTGGGAGCCTCCAGGTCTTGCTATCTTTCGAACCTGGAATCTTTTGAAAACTAACATCACTTTCATAATGAGAAAAATCTACATCGAAGCTATAAAATGTGCTTCTGGAAAAGACAGCAGGGGAATCCTGTCAGCAGAAAGAAAGAGTGTGCTGGGGGTGTCTGTGCTGCCTTCTCCAGGTCCCCGGGGCTCCCTCTCGGCGCTTGGCTGTGACCCCTCTGTCACACAGACAATCGATGTCCCTCTGGGCAGAGTGACAGAGGGGGAGGGTTGCTAAAACCAGCTCTCCCGTCCAAGCAGATGTTCTTTGTGGGTCGGTCAGCGTCCTTTGCCTTCCGATTGCCCTAGGGGCCAATTTGATTATTTTTTGTGGTCGTTCTTCTCCAAGGAGACCTGCATGTGACGGTCCGTTTCTGTGGCACGTGGAGGGGACTGCAGTTGCAGAGAATACTTGAGGGAAGCCCAAGGTTGTCGGTGCACTAGATAAAACTAGCTGCGATGCCCTTGAGCCTGTGATGCTGAGGCCGCAGAGCCCCTGTGTGTGAAGGTTTGGGTGTGTTTCTGGTTCAGACAGAAATAGACACTTAGCGGAGGTCATGCTGGCATCGGGGCTCACAGGCGGCCTGGGGCCAACGTAGTCTCTGTCCCTGGCCACCCGTCCTGTCCTGCCCTGTCCCGTGTGCACCTTGGGTAGTTTCATCCCTCACCGTAAGGAATCCCAGTTTTGCCTCTGGCTGCCCAGTGCTTTCACATACCTGTTGCTCATGGTTTGGGAGAAGGAGTGGCTTCCTGGTGTCCCCGGGGACAGGGGATGGCAGGGTGGCCGGAATGTGCTGGAAGCATCGTCGGAAAACCGTGGTTTGTCTCTCGCTTCGCTCTGTGTTCACAGGGAGGATGGAGACACTAAAAGACAAGACCTTGGAGGAGCTGGAGGAAATGCAGAACGACCCGGAGGCCATTGACCGGCTGGCCCTGGAGTCCCCTGAGGTAGAGCAAAGCTGTCCTGGGGCCCAAGGAAGAAGGAAGGCCAGCAGGTGGGACTGAGGCCCTGCTTCAGGACGCCGGCCTGGTGGGAGTTTGGGCCGTATTCTCCTCCCTTTTCTGTGGCCTTCATCCTGGTTTGGATCAAGGCGGAGGAGCCCCTGAGATCGGGATCCAGTTCCTGGGCCCTCTGGGAGTTCTAGGGGGCGGTGCTAGGGCGTCCAGGGCCCCCATGTGAACTCGGGGGGACTCACCTGCCCCAGGAGTCCCCACGTTGTTGTTCCAGCCTGAATCTGGAGGTTTCTAAAGGTACTGCTACTGTTCTGTAGCCGCCTTTCCCCAGGGGCCTTGTGTGGCCCTGCATCTCCGGAGGAGCCCTTCTTGGGCTCATCTCCTGTGCAGTCCTGTTTCCTCTACCAAAGGGCGCCTAACCAGCTCCACTCTCCGCAGTCCCCCTGGGAATAAAATCACCCTTGCAGACGTGTAGAGCTTTACACTTTATAAAGGCTTTCCTGCCCTCCTGTGTCCTCAACCGTGACTCCCCCTGTGAGGTCAGGAGGCTGGACGTGGCTGAGAGCTGGGTATACCGCGGTCCTGCCCTGAGCGGCGCCAGCCTGCCCACTGCCCTGGAAGCCCCTTCCGCTGCCCCTAACGCCGGGCGGAGACCCAAGCACAAGCGATGCCGAGCTCGTCTGATGGGCGCTTGGAATATATTTTTATTTTCACTGATGAACCGGCATGGTGTGTCTTTCCTGGGGGTTCACGACCTGTTCTTGACAGAAGGGAAGCCACCCCGCCTAGCTTCTTCCTGCTTTCTGTAGGTGTGCGTAGCAAGGCTGTATTCCCTTGCCTTTCCTCGCCTGTGCTCTCGCTGCCCGCCCCGCGACCTGCCCCTCTACCCAGACGAGCAATCTTTGCCGGGGGGTCGGGATCGAAGAGGGGGCAGGGACGCAGTAGGGGGCAGGGTCTGAAGAGAGGTGGGGGCGCTCCGTGGCACATCCTGGTGCCTTGAGCTCGCTCCGCGAGGACAGAAAGCAAAGCCTGTGTCGGTTAAGCTTCAGGCCTGCCTCTGTGGTCAGTTAGGCCGTGACTCTGCCGGGGTCTGCCTTAGCTGGCATAGTGCTGGGCATAGAACAGGGTTTTTTGTCTGTTTGTTTTTTTAATTTTAGAGACACAGAGAGGGTGTGTTCGAGCAGGGGAGGGGCAGAGAGAGAGAGAGAGAGAAAGTGAGTGAGTCCTAAGCAGGCTCTGTGCTCAGTGAGGATCCCGATGTGGGGCTCCCATCCCACGACCCTGGGATCATGACCTGAGCCACAGTCAGGAGTCAGATGCTCAACCGACTGAGCCACCCAGGCGCCCCGGGCGCAAAGTGCTCCTTGACTCTGCCGTGAGCACAGGTTATAGGAATCCCAAGGCCAGCTCTGAATGGCATGTGAAACTTGGCAGAAGCGAGTCTTCACAGAAGTATCACTACTTGACATCCAAGCTGAGCAGGCTGATAGAATCTACGCCGAAGTGCAGAAAATGGCCGCACAACGTCTTGGGCTGCAGGCAACGCGAATTTTGTGGCGTGCCGCCAGCCTGACCGATCGATTTGAATCCTCCGCGGGGAAAGCTTTCTGGGATCAAGGGGAAGTGAAGCAGGGCAGGCTCCTCAGGCTTGCAAAAGCCCTTGGACGAGGTTTCCACCACGGTCCGTATAAAACACAATTTTACACGTCCTCGTCGCCGTGTGGCTGTGCAGAGAGGAGCTGGTTCACGTGGGGATGTGGACACTGCTTGGAGAAAAGAGAGCTAGGTAGCAGGGGGCCTGTGTCCACACAGGGCAGTGAATGGTGGGGTCGCGGCAGGCTGGTGAGCTCTTTTGACGGGGGTTCCGGAACTGTGGTATCGACCTCTTCTAAGTGACAGCTGGCGGGCTTCATAGTGACCCCCCCAGTGGAGAAAGATTTGGGGGAGGCTGTGGGAGAGGGAGCAGAAATGCATAGGGCAAGGCGTAGGGCAGAATGATACAGCTTAGATATATTTGTTGGTCAAGACCCAGGGAAAAGGCAGTGGACACATGAGGCCAGACGTTCTATGTAAGGGGCAGCTGAGCAGAGGGCTTCAGGCCTCCTGCTCTGGAGCTTACCCAGTGACTCAAAAGAGTGTTAGTGGCAGCAAATATAGACGGCCCAGATGTGGAGGCAGCTTGCTGTCATAGGGAGACCAGAGAGACCACAGCCAGGCCCATGATCCCTGGGCCCCAGTGGCTGCACTGTGGAGGGGAGGCGGATGTGACGTCCCTCTTCCCTGTCTGGAGCATGAAAAGCAGGCTCCAGTCCTGCCCCTGAGCTCGGATCTCAAGGCCCTGTGGCTGGGGATCAGCAGGAGGGCAGGCTTCCCGGAAGCCCCCTCTTCCCAGGTCCCCATGGCCTGGTGGAGGACGAGCCGGCCCATCACATGCTGACCAGGGTGGCCCCTGCATGGAAGCCGCCCTTTGCCGAGCTGTGCCCTGAGCCCTCTGCTGGGTGCTGAGCGCTCTCTTTGGTGCCACGTGTCACTGTCTCAGGGGTGGTGGGTCTGAGCCTCCGCCCTCCTCTCGGTAAAGGGGACTCCCTGGCATGTGGAGGGAGCTTTGGGTCAGAGCAGGTCCGGGAAGGGTTCCTGTAGCTGTCGCCTCAGCCGCTAGTGGCAGCAAGGGACCTGGCTGAGGGCCAGAGCGCTGCTTGGCTTGGGGAGGTGCTCTCAGGGGGCGACGTCCGGGGGCAAAGGCTGGCTTCAGGTGGCCACAGGTCGCCTGTGTCGGTGGGAGCCTTCTGCTGGCTGTGAGACTCCACTCCAGTTCTTGGGGGCCCCCTCTGCCCGCTTATCTGCACAGCTTCTCTGCAGGGCATGCCTGTGGCCTCGGAGGCGAGGGCAAGTTTCTCCTGAGTCAGCGTCACCGTCTGGCCCTGCCTTTCTCATCCCTCAGGGTGACTGTTTTGGGGCCTCATGCACGTCCGGCCTGTGGTCTGGCTTTGGCCACCTTAGCGCACCTCACGGTGGGCCTCTTGCCTCCGAAGCTTGGGGAGAAGTGGTTTGAGAGTTTGGTCCCTTCCCTCCTAGAAAGCCTCTGACTTGTTCCTATTAATTGGTCCCCCTGCTTCCTGGAGGCGTCCGCGGTCCTTGGTGGGCCTGGTTCCCGCTCCCCCTGTGGCCGTGGGCAAAGCTGCCGACCGTCAGTGCGTTTTCCGCACGGATCCGCCACAGAGGGTGTGGGATGAGGTGCCTGGGTCACAGTGCTTTGCTTGGGGTCCGAACCCGGGTCTATCGGACTCCAGTCGGGGGCATCGCCCACTTCTGCCGCGGTGGGCGATGCGTCCCAGAAGCCCCCGGTCCAGCCTGCCGCGGTGGTGAGTGGTGGTGGTGGGGAGGGTTCTCCCGGTCCACATCCTGTTCCCTTAGGTCCAGGACCTGCAGCTGGAACGAGAGATGGCTCTGGCCACCAACCGCAGCCTGGCCGAGCGGAACCTGGAGTTTCAAGGTCCCCTGGAGATCAGCCGCTCGAACCTCTCGGACAAGTACCAGGAGCTGCGGAAGCTCGTGGAGCGGTGCCAGGAGCAGAAGGCGAAGCTGGGTAGGGGCGGCCTGGGAGCTGCTGGAATAGGTCCCCATCCTTGCCCCCGGACAGGAAAGGGCCAGCAGTGAGGACGACCGTGTGCCCAGCCCCCGTGCTAAGTGCTTTCCGTACGTTTTCTCACAACAGCCTGTAAGTGGAGGTACCACTGTTCTTGTTTCAAACATGAGAAGAATGAGGCTCAGAGAGAGTCAGGGACATGGCCAGGGTTACGTGGCCAGATTTGGGCTGGATCCAGACAGCCTGCATTCCGTGCTGTTGCTCACAACGCCACCAGCCCAGCTTCCGGTTTCCAGGGCTGACCCGGGCTCTCCGCGTCCCGGGATCTGCCATCTGCGAGGTGGGAGGGGCTGTCCTGGTCTGGACAGTGAAGAAGCCGGATGCTCAGAGAGTGAGGCCGAGCAGGCTTGGGGCTCGCCGGTGCATCTTTGCTTCCTGCTGGCATCGGGTGGCACTGGGGAGGCCGGCTAGCCAAGGTCTGGGTTGGGCTCGGTGGATAGAGCTCCTCTCTGCCTAGGAAGGTGACCTCAGGGAACTGGGCCACCGGGGGCTCCACAGCAGACCCCAGGGCAGCGGCCGGACCTCGGAACACACAGGGGTCACTCCGAAGGTCTTCGCCCAAACCTTAGCCTCCAGCACCGGATCAAGAGGCGCTTTCAGAATGTTGATCTTTCTGCCCTCCCTTCCAGAGAAGTTTGCTTCAGCACTGAAGCCAGAGACCTTGTTAGACCTTCTGCAGATCGAAGGCATGAAGATTGAAGAAGAGTCTGAGGTAAGATGGCCGTCGTCACCCCCTCTTCCGGCGGTAGCGTCGGCCCCTGGAGCAGGAGCCCTCGGAACGAGCACTGGGTGCCTGTAGAGTCGGGACAGGGGGCTTTAGATGGTGGCACAGATGAATGACGCCATCGGTCCCGGTGGATGGGGAGAACAGGAGCCTGGTCCCGCTGGCGGGAGCTGGAAGGGCAGCTGCCGGCCAGGCCACAGGGCAGCTGGCAGACCTGGGTACAAGGTGGCGCAGCAGGAGGCCCCGAGGACTGAAGCCAGGCCCCCGGCCCCTCCCCGGCGGCCTGGCCTCTCTTTTCTGCTTCCCTCTGGCCGTCTCTTCCGTCTGCGGGCAGACTGGCTCCCTCCAGTTCTCCGTGCTCTGGGTGCCGGAAGCTACCAGGTCCTCCCAGCCCGGGGCCCGCCTGCAGTAGGAACCGAGTAGCTGGTGTCCATGCATTTATTTATCACATACGGGCAGCAGCCACTGCGAGCCCGGCACAGCGCCAGGGGCGGGGGACAGCAATGGCCACAGTAGTCCCTGCCCTCCAGGGGCTGACACCCTGGCGAGGGAGACGGAATACACCAGCGAGCGCAGGTAGCCTGTGTCGGCAGTGATGAGGGCCGCGAGGAGAAATTCGCAAACGGAGGCCAGAGAAGATAGGGGGTGGCTGCAGTGCGCTGAGGTGGGGGGGCCGCAGCCGGGGAACACGGGTGGCCTTGATCCCAGGCAGGCCCTTCGTCACCAGACCTTATCTCTTCTAGGCCATGGCCGAGAAGTTCCTGGAGGGCGAGGTGCCCTTGGAAACGTTTCTGGAGAACTTCTCCTCCATGAGGATGCTGTCTCACCTGCGCAGGGTGCGCGTGGAGAAGCTTCAGGATGTGATGAGGAAGCCCAGAGTTTCCCAGGAGCCGGCTGGTGACGCCCCTCCTCCGCGCCCCCCCGCCCCCGCCTCGCCCGGCCCCCCCGGCGACACCCCCTGTGGCCGAAGAGCCGCCCCCGCCACCGGCGGCCGTGCCTCCCTACCCTTTGCCCTACAGCCCGTCTCCTGGCATGCCCGTGGGCCCCACCGCCCAAGGCGCGCTCCAGCCGGCCCCCTTCCCCGTGGTGTCCCAGCCCTCCTTTTCCTACAGTGGGCCTCTGGGCCCCCCTTACCCGTCAGCCCAGCCGGGACCCCGGGCTGCCGCGGGCTACCCCTGGTCCCCACAAAGGAGCACGCCCCCCCGGCCAGGCTATCCCGCGGCCCCCACTGGTGCCTCTGGCCCCGGTTACCCCTTGGCGGGGAGCCGGGCCCCCAGTCCTGGCTATCCTCAACAGGCCCCTTACCTCTCGACTGGAGGAAAACCTCCTTACCCAACACAGCCCCAGCTCCCCATCTTCCCAGGCCAGCCCCAGCCCTCAGGCCTCCCCCAGCCGCCCTACCCTCCTGGGCCTGCCCCTCCCTATGGGTTTCCAGCACCTCAGGGGCCCTCCTGGCCCGGGTATTAGACACAGTCCCGGCCCTCGGCCCTTCCCTACTTCTACGTGTACCGCAACCTTTGGCCCGCCCACCACTGAGATTCGAGGTTAAATTGCAAGTGGACTTGGGTCCTCCTTGTGGACTTGTGTCAGCACGTGGGAGCCTCGGGGGGACCTGGTCGGGAGCGTGCAGGCCTGGAAAGGCGCCGGCAGCGTGACTGGCTTGGCCGCACCAGACGGTCACGGCACTTAGTGGCCTCCTGGGGGAGGGGAGCGCCTCCTTTCAGTGACTGGCTTCAGCTTTTCTGGTGCTAGCCAGGCGGGGAGCTCGGTGCCTCCCCCGTGGGTGTCCGTGTGAGTGGGCCGGTGCGTGTGCTCGCGGGCACGCACTTGTGCTTGCGCTCACGGACACCGGAACCCAATGCGATTATCTTCGTGACGAGGGGGTCTCCGGCCCCCGCTCACCCCCTGCCTCTCTCCTGGGATCTGGCACATTCAACCTGGTGCCCAGAGCAAGGGACGCGACTCTGCGTCCGTCTGGTCCATTCAAGGATGGCCTGGAGCTAGAGTGGGATCCGGGGAGGGAACAGTAAGGAGAAACACTGATTTTTAAATCACATAAAGCCATAATTGAACTCCGATAGGTTGATGTCAGATAAGCTTGTCCCGTGTGCTGGTTTGAACGACGGCAGCAGAGCCAGAGCAGCGAGAAAGCGGGGGGCTGTGAAGGTGGACCCCAGAATCTGAGGCAGAATCTGGAGGGGAGGGGCCAGCTCCGGCCCAGGAGATGGTGTCGCACTGGACTCCTTTAGGAATGGAGCGGCCGCCCTCTCTTCTCTGGGGCCCTCCACTTCCGGTTGACTGCTGAGGCCCGCCCCATCCATCCGCTCCTTTAGTGCCTTGAATCTCATCCGCAGCAGCCCCTCCCTCCGTCTGCTGCCTCTGGCTCCCTCGTGTAACTCCCCACCCCGGCACCCCTCCTGAGACACACATTAAAGGATGCCCTAACAGCGACTTCCCAAGTGGTGCTTCCTCAGACACCGTGACCGCCACCGTGTCAGAGTCCGCTCCTCTGCTTCCCTCTTGTCGTCAGAATGTAAAGGGCAGGGATTGGGACTCGCGCCGCCTGCAGCCTCCACCCCGGGCACGCCGGGGATGTTGAGTGTGTTCGGTGATAACAGAGACAATAGACCAAAGGGGTGTGGTGAGCGGAGCTTTACCTTGCTTGTTCCAGATGGGATCCAGGTCTCGAGGGCAGACTCTGGAGCTGCTATCGGCCAGGAAGTCATATGTGCCTTGAAATGTCCACTACTTGAGTACCCAGCGTCTGGTGGGCCTGGGGTGCTGGGGGCCAACGAGGAAACTCGACTTTCCGGTGCCTGCCCCCCTCCCCGGCCCACGCACCATCGGTGGGTGTTCGCGACGAGATGCTCCATTCGCTGTTGGGTCCTTGCCAATTTTTCTTGCTTCTCGTAAGTTATTTATCAAGAGAAATCACTAATGGACTCTACTGGTTCGAGTGCTTCTGAACTGGATGACCGATCGCCGGTGTGTTTGTGTAATTAATGGCCATAATAAACTTCGATGAGTTACAAGTTGTGCTGTGGCTCGTCCAGTGGGTTTGCGAGGTGAAGATGTGGCTGCCTGGGGCGGGTGTGGAATCCCTTCAGGATCACGCTCTGCTGAGAGGCCTCTTTGATTCCTGTCCACAAAGCCTCATCTATCTGGCTGTCCTCTCTCGAGCTGCTGCCCTCCCCTGCGCCTTTGCCCTGGGGCTAGGCTCTGACGACCTTCCCCTTTTCTCTCCTACTCTCTGGTTTTCTTTCTTTTTTTTTTAAATATGAAATTTATTGTCAAATTGGTTTCCATACCACACCCAGAGCTCATCCCATTCTTCGGTGTTTTCTTTCACGCTGGGGGCCTACGTTTTTGCCTCTTCCTGGGCCAGAGCTTGGGCCATGCGAGGCCACAGGCTCCCACCAGGGGGCGTGCGGGGCTCAGCCTAGGGAGCCTGGCGTCGCATTCCTGCCACCCGCTTGGGGGACAGGGCCTGCCTGCTGTCGGCCTGGCCAAGACCCCCGGGCGGGGCCACGTCTTCCCTTCCAGGTTCTAAACGGATAGAGGGACGGTGGGGCACGAAACTGGCTGCTTACCGAGTGGTCTTCAGCCAGCGCCCAGCCTGCTCCCTCTCCGCCTTGAGCTCAGCGGGCTTTTTATCACGAGGGTTGGGAGGGCACCTCCCGCTTTCAGCAGTGAGGGCGGCTCCGGGGGAGTCAGGAGACCAGGCTTCCAGTGGGCCCTCAAGTCAGCCCTTCTGCTTTTCCTTCCCTGCAAAGTGCCAAGGACGGGCTGCCTGTGGACACCACGCAGGGATGCTGTGCATCGCCAGCATTGGATATTCAGCAGGGCCAAGTGACCTGCATGAGCTTGTTGGGTCCTTTCAACAGCGCTTGGAGCCCCAGATCTGAAGCAGGGGAGGGAGACTGCACGATGGGTGGGCCGGGGACCAGGTCGCCTAGCCCGGGGGTGCAGGGGCAGGACCCGTTCCCGGCTCTGACCGCCCGCAGGGGCTCCTCCACTGTGCGATGCCTTTGTGGTGTCCGAAGCCGTCCGCCTTCCAGAGTCACACTCCTGAAAAAAGCTCGGGGGATCTAAGCCCATGTTGAGAATCCCTGGGCCTCAAAGTTTTAGGGCCTTCCCCCACCCCCCATCTCCTGAACTCTGGCTCTGCCTTGCAGATGTCCAGGACTAGGGACACAGGACACCAGGGAGGGCTAGAAGACAACTTGGCTTTGTAGGAAGAGGCCAAAAATCTCACTCTGGCAGCACAATCTGGTCCCTGGCTTGGCCTTGGTCCCAGAGTCGCGGCAGGGAGGCGGCACCATTTTCTGAGGAAGGGCTTGATGGAGAGATGCTTCAGCTGGTCATCCAGGGCACGGGTGCCCCTGCTGCTCCTGGCCCTGCCTTCCCTGCAGGCCCTCCACACCTTAGATCTCGCAGAGGCTCACCACGCCTCTCCCCGCCCTGCATCTGCCGGGTGAAATCACCAGGCACCTTCCCCGCCCACCCACCGCAGTGGGCCTCCCCTGGCCGCAGAGCCAGCTGCCCAAGGACACACCCTGAGTGTCAAATTTAGAGCCTCAAAGCGATTCCTGGCTTCAGTGAGCAGGGCCCTTGGCTGAGTTAGCTGGGGCCAGGCCACTCGAAACGTCCGCTCGGCCGTCACGTTAGTCCCGTTCTGTACTCCCAGATCCTAGAGGCACGTCAACCTCAGAGCTAGACTTGTTCCTGTTTACTCACGGTGAGCTTTCCTCCGGGGCCTCAGTCTCCCAGACTCCGCTCGAGGAGGGTGTGCTTGAGCCGGGTCGCACACTCACACTCCCCCCCCCCCCCCCCGGGGGCGTCTCCGAGGCCGAGAGCGTTCCTACTCGACGGTCCAACCGAACAGGTAGATCTTTTTTGGAGTGCACCACCCAAGCCCGCCACCACTTGGAAAACGAGGTTTCTAAAAAGATTTTTATACTTCAATGCAGCTCCTTTGGTGGGGGGGGAGGGGGGGGCTGGGTGGGTTTTAAGCAGGCCATGGTTGTGTTGAGGCCGTGCACGGTGGCCAAGCTAGAGAGTCAAGAGCTTTTATCGCGAAAGGTGCCGGTCGCCCTGGAGGGACTGGGGGCGGGCTGCCCCAAGACGGGCACTTTGGCTTGCGGGCTATTTTGAGCTGAAGGCCATCAGACTCTGAGGGCTCCAGAGAAGCTTTTGCCCCGCCCTCTACTACATGGAAGAATCTAAATTGGAGGTCTTTCCAGAATAAGTGTTCTTGCCAGAGATAAATGTTATCTGAGCGACCCGTCTGTACGGTGGGGCAAACACCGATTCCCAAACATCTGCTCTTTTTATTGCCCGGCGAAGTGCAGTGCGTTCCTTCCCTTGAAGTCCCAGAGCCCTACCCCTTCTCCTGAGTTCAGAATGACACAGAGACCTCATGTGGTCCACGTTTGGGATTTCCATGTCTGCGTGGATGCCCCGTACGGATGCCGATTACGTTTGGTTTTCTCCCGTTGATCGGGCTCATGTCAATTTGGTTCCGAGTCCAGCTCGAAGGACCTCTGAAGAGACAGGAATTCTTGCTCCCCGACAGCCCTCCCAAAGAAGGCTCTCCGGTCCCTTTTGAGGAACCCCTCCCCCCCTGCCAAGTGTAGGAAGGTGACTGCGTGCCCCTGGTTCTGGATCCCCAGCGTGTTTGGGGGCAGATCAGAGAGCTGGGCTTGGCCACTGGGCTCTCACAGGACTCTGGGCCCTGGGCAGGGGAGGACGGGAGGCCTGGGTGGAAGGTGTTGGCAGGGCGCTGACTAGATTCTTCTGGAAGGCCAGTACCCCTGGCTCCCCTGATTCTGTGGGCGCCCCTCCCCCATATCCTTCTAGTAACTTCCTGTCGCCTTTTCAGAGTTGGCGTCTGCAGCTTGGACCGTAAAGAGCTTTTGCACCCAGTGAATACAGTGACAGATGGTGTGGAGGAAGGCCCCAGACCCAAGATGCCTTCTTAGGGGACCGGTGCCCCAGGGCTTAGCGGGGCCCCGCGCGGCCTCTGCCTTTACTGAATCTTCAAGTTCCCAGTGAGATGCCCCCACTCTCGCTCATCCTTCCTTTTGCTAAGGAAACCCAGGCACTCACTGCAGGGTAATGCGTGCACGTGTGCGTGTGCAAGCATGATCTCTCTCTCTCAAATAAATACACGTAAAAAAAGAAGTTAGGGCGTCTGGGTGGCTCAGTTGGTTAAGCGTCTGACTTCAGCTCAGTTTGTGACCTAGCAGTTTGTGGGTTCAAGCCCCACGTCAGGCTCTGTGCTGACAGCTCAGAGCCTGGAGCCTGCTTTGGATTCTGTGTCTCCCTCTCTCTCTCTCTCTCTCTCTCTCTCTCTCTGCCCCTCCCTGGCTCATGCTCTCTCTCTCTCTCTCTCAAAAATAAACATTAAAAAATAAATACATAAAAGATTAAAACAAAAAAAAGTTAACTGTGATTGGGTGAAACCACTACAGCTTTGAACTTCAAACTGCTGTTGGAAATAAAACCCCAAATCGGCTAGGGATTTCCTAGGTGTCCCCTTTGTGCCAGGCAATGAGGTGGCACTTTGGGCTTGGCAGCCAGCGGCCCCAGAGATCTAGTGTTCTCTGTTAGGGAAGACGTCTTGGAGCGGGGGTGGGGGGAGAAGCGGGGGGGCGAAGGGTGGCCGCAGAGGGAGGGTGGCGATGGGCTCCGAGGCAGGTGGCAGTTGCGGGCCACACAGTGGCTTCGTTTAGGGTGTGAAGTCCTCTGACCACAACAGCCACACCGATGTCCCCGGAGGGGTCCGGGGGCCGGACCCTGGACAGAGGATGTGAGCCCCCCTAGTTCTCAGGAAGTAGAAAAGCTGTTATTTACAAAGAACATATTAAACATCCACTGGAGAACTGAGCCCCCACCCCCACGGCAGAGAGGCGCTTCCTTGTTTGTCCTCACTGGGGGCAGAGTCTGAGGACAGAACTGATTCCTCTCGGCGCTGCTCCCCGCGTGTCTGTCTCTGGGCTCTGCCTTTCACGGCCCCCGCACTCAGAGGTGCAGCCGAGCTGTTTTGGGGGTCCTCACTGGGCCAGGCTCCCGCGGCATTCGGCGGCAGGGACGTGGGACATGTCGGAAGGCACCCTTGCCTCGGTCCATTTCCTGGTTCGGGGGCAGAAATAATTTCCAAGGGGCGAATGCAGAGTGTTCCGGAAAAAGGTCGGGCTCTTGCCGTTCTGTGCCTGGTGCTGGTTCTGTGGGGTGAGAAGGGAAGGAAACCTCACACCCTGGAGATGGTTCAGGGAGGTGGGGGGACGGGCCCCAAGCCCCCGATCTGATGGCAGGGACAGAGGGGTGTAGGTCCATCAGGAAGTTCACAGGGGCTCCTTTGGGTGGCCTTCTCAGATGGACTTTAGGAGGAGGTGTTAAGGTCAACGATCCTTCTTCCATAATTGCCAAATCAGCGCCCATCCCCTAAATTGTTAACGTTATCCTCTCTCTCCACAGGAGTCAAGATGTGCCGAATCCCCCGCTCTGGACGGGCAGGGTGGGCAGGAAGGGAGGGACGGAGGGCCGGGGAGCCGGGCTCACCTTTCACAGCCTCTGAGCCCCGTGCAAATCGTAGTCACTGTCGGAGGAGTTATCGGGCTGGGTGGAAACACGATGCAAGGCCCCTTCCAGAGCTGCAGAAAGAACAGAGGCCATTTGCAGCAGGCTCTATCCCCCCAGGCCACAGAGAGAAAGAGAGAGAGCCCAGAAGCCCGTGGGGGTTTGAAGATCACAGGGGCTTTATGAGCTGGTGGCTGGACAGTCCCGGATCTGTTTTGATCAAATCAGCCAGCATTCACTAATGATACTGAACTCCAGGCTCCCTGGGGCTTAATTGTTAGTGCCAGTCAGGGAGCATTCGATACAGGGCTCCTGCAGGCCGCAGATAGCTCTGTTCTGCCTCGAAAGAATCCGAGGGGCCTCGTTTACCATCCGGCCCTCAAGGCCCCGCAGAGAAACAGGCCTGTTAGGTCACAGCAGTGCCGCGGTTAATGGCATCCCCAGCTTCTTCTTCTCTCTAGTTGAGTGGCTCATGGTCTCCGGGGGGACAGCTCAGGCCTGTTAAGGCCGTATCCCTTCCGTACCCTGCTGTGACCACTGTCAAAGGTTCAATCGGAGCGCCCCCCACCTCCCGTCCCCGGGGAGGGGACGCTTCTCTGGGCCTTCGCATGACCTGTGCTCCCACCTGCCTTCATCCCCGGAAGCATCGGCCGCTGCTCACCTGGGCAAGCAGAGATGTGAGAGTTCCTAGGAGGGTGACTGTATTCATTCTCCACGTGTGACACTGCGGGGTTCTCAACCTGGGACCGGACGGTGGCCGTGTGGTTGCGATGGAAAGACACTGAACAGGTGCAGGAGATGGTGTCATTAACCTGGCTGCTCTGTCCTCTTCCTCCTTCCCCACAGGGTCCCAGAATTTCTATGGCACCCACAGCTCCTGGGATGCATCCCTCCACTCCTTTATTCCAGGGCGGGCTCACGCTTGCAGGGGTCAGACTTTTAGAGCAGCTGGGGGTTGACCAGCAATCTGATTGGCGGGAAGGGCCTTCAGCTGGTCAGTTAGTCTTTCATCAAACATGTATTAAACAGGGAACTGGAACACAAGTGATAGGGGCAGATGCAGTCCCTCCTCTCCTGGAACTGAGGGCTTTGTCTTGTAAAACAAAACAGAACAGAACAAAAACCCTCCACAACACAGAGCCTTCTTGAAGGATCTGACCCTCGGCTTGCAAAAGGGAAGGAAGAACATGGAGTGGAAAATGGGAGGGGGGCCATAATTCCATCCGTTAGGGCGGTCTAGGAGAGAGGATGAAGAACGAGGGTAGAGGATGGGCTAGCTGCTTCAAAATGTTTTAACACTGGCCTTTTAAAGTTGTTCCGTGATAAAGCTAGCTTGGCCAACCTTTCTTGCAGAAATGCCCGTTAAGGTTCTGATAAGTCCTGAAATAAAGAACCAACTCTAATTTTGCTTAACTCCTCCACTTCTAAACCTATGTGATCGTGGAGTCCTCCTTTCGGAGCACCACCTGTTCACACCTGGTGACCACAGCCCCACCTTAGGTGAGCACGGTGGAGGTCAGAGGCCTCAAGTAGCTGCTGGCTCCTCCCTCTGTGGTCAGCAGTGAGCTGTGACCCCTGTGGACACTGGCTGGGGCTGAGGGAGGACCTTGCCTCTGGGGACACTTACTGTTCTGGTTCATTCCTGTCGGGCCAATCCACTGGCGCTGCTTCTTCTGGCGGACTGGGCGACAGACAGGAAAGGCACGTGAGGACAAGGGCTGGGCAGGGATCGTGGGAGGGAAGGATGGGGGGAGGGAGTGGAGAAGGGAGGCAGGTGCAGCTGAAGGCAGGACTGCTGAACTTTGCCCCCTGTGAAGTCTTTCAGGGTCTCAGTTTTCTGACTTGCTCAGGAGGGTACCTGGACCAATCTCATGCTGAAGGAGCTTGTCTAGGGGCTGCTTCTCCAAGAGAAACAACCACAGGGCTTTAGAACCAGAACCTAGGAGGGCGCTGGGGACCTGGCCAACACTGTACCCCTCCAGGCCTTCTCTTTTCAGCCTCTCTAATCTCGCTTCCTGTCCCTGAAGAATTTTCTCCAGAGTTCTGCAAGGCTAGGATAACAGCCCCCTAGATTCACGACAATCGCCCATTAGATGGATGAACAAACTGAGGCTCAGAGAGGAAGCCGCACACTCAGCATCCTGTGGCCGCCAGGGGGTGGAGCCAGGCCTGGGACCGGAGGCTGGGGGCGTGCCTCAGTCTGAAGAATGGCCACGCCCTCCCCCAGCGTGCGCCGATCAGCACTTCTTACCATGTTCCTGACTTTCTCTTTCTGTTCCTATGGGCAGGAGAGCGGTGGGGCTGGGCGGGGCTGGGTGGCTAAGCAGAGGTGCCCTCCCGCCCACCCGGCTCCTCTTAAAGGGGCTTGAAAGGGAGGGCGTTTGGGGCGCCCGCACCTACATTTCTTCACCAGTTTTCGGTAGGCATGAGGGCCGCACACGACCAGCAGCACGGCCAGGAGCACAAGGCCCAGGATGATGCTCATCACGGTGCCTGCGCCCGGGCCTGCTGGGTTTGGGTCATGGCCTGGGGGAGACAGAGACGTCAGGGCGGTCCTGCCCGGGGTATCGGAACTGTAGGCTCAGAGAGAAGCCACTGGCCACTTGGCTCCCCCGCCCCTTCTGTACCCCTGCCCTTCCCACTTGCTGCTTGCAGTAATTCACCAGCTTGTCCGGAAGGCAGTTATCTACTCCTCCTCCTCTCCCCCCTTTCTCGAATTCTCTGTTACCCATTCATCTGTCCCCCATCTGCCATCCAGCAATTCATCATCCAGCTATCATCTGCCACTCTTGTTATCAACTATTCAACTTCCTACCCTTGCCCATTGCTTATAAGGGATCACCTTGCCATCATATTCTAATTGCCATCCATCCCTCCCTCCCTCCCTCTCTTTCACGCGTTATTCTATTACCATTTCTCTCTTGCTTTTCTATCTTCCATCCCGGAAGAGTAGGAAGATAGGATGAAAATTCCCTAGTTCATTGTGGTCAGTCTCCTATGTGCCGTTCACGTTCACTGCTGTCTGAGCACAGTCACCCCTTCTCCCCCATTTGCCACCTCTCCATCCTTTTCTAGGGCTCCGGGGCTCCTGGATCCTGTCCTTCAGAAACATGCTCACTGACTAGGTTCTAGAGAGAAAACCCACCGTGGGCCGTGGCCAACTCACATGTGACAAACACCCTCCTACAGTAGGCTTTTTTCTCTTGAAGCTGATAGCACTGGGACAGCTTCTCCTGGGGACAGAAGAGCCCATGGGAGGTCTCGATGGCGTCCAGCACCCGGTAGGAGTCGACGCTGCCGCACTGCAGCTCCTGGCACACCTCCTCCCACCGCGCCGTGCCCTTGGGCCGGGGGCCGTCGCACAGGACTTCCCACTGCTTGCCCTGGCGCACCTCCACGGACCCCTCACACAGGCTGCGGCGTCCCACCAGGCGGCTCTGCACCTTGGGCTGGAAATCTGGAGAGGGGACGCAATGGAGGTCAGGTGGGAGGTTTGGAGGGAGCTCCCTCGGCCCCTGGCCTACACGCCCGGCCACAGGGGCCCCCAGGTCGCTGGCCAAGAGGGGGCCCCGGCAGAGCCCAGCTCATGGGCGGCTGGGAGCACCTTTCTTCCTGTCCTTCCCCCCTTCTTGCATCTTCTGGCATTTCCCCCATCAAGCTCTTTCCCTGGCACCTCTGGGCAGCGGCCGGTAGCTATCTGGAGGCGTGCGGGCGTGCAGCGCTTTCAGGGGAGAATCTGGCGGAGGGGAGACGCCCGTGGCAAATGCGGGAGGGAGTCGGCGCCCGAGCTGATGGAGGTAAGAGAGGAGCAGCGAGAAACAGGCTCCTCCTGGGTCCACTTCCCTCTGGGAACCATTCTCATTTTCCTGCTGCTCCTTGGGGGAGGGGGCCAGGTGGGAGTGCTTTTCCCGAAAGGAGAAACTGAGGCCCGGGATGGGACAGAACCCAGGAATCCTCTGCCCAGCCTCGAGGGGTGGGCTTTCATGAAAGGGCCTGGTCCTTTCAGAGAGAGACACCGAATCCATTTCTGCTTGTCAGGGGGGGTGCCTGGGGTCCACTGCCGGGGTCCTCAGCCGAGGCCCCCCTGAGCCGAGGCTCAGGGTAGAGTGACTTGTGATCTCACCGGCTTGGCCAGTTTCCATAGCAACATCTGTCTTCAAGGCCCCAGCAAGTGTTCTATTTAGAAAAGCCATTCAAAGGCAAGGCCTCTGGGTCTGTTTTGCAGGCTGTAGCCTGCTGGAGGGCAGGGGTGGGTGGGGCTGAGAGCCAGACCGGTTTTTTTTCCCTCATCAGGCCAGGAAACCCTGGGCCTGGGGTGGGGGTGGGGGGCGTGGAGGGGGCAGCTTCTACCTGGAGGGGCAGTGTTTTCACTCTTTCACCATAAGTATCCACCTGGGCTGGGGGTGGGGAGGTTGGCGGATGGGGAGGGGAGGGGTGGGGGTGGGAGCAGGTCTGCTAATGGGATAGCCCAGTGGTCCAGGGCAAAGCTTCCTAGATTCATGCATGCACCTCCCGCCCCGCCCAAGGACCCTGCTGAAATGCAGATCCGGGTCAGTCCAGGACCGCACTTTAGGCAGCCAAGGCTGAGACAGGTGGGGGCCTGGAGTGACACCGCTGGAGTAGAAATCCCAGCTGGTGCTCTGGGATGCTGGGCAAGACATTTAACGTCTCTGAGCCTCAGCTTCCTCATCTGTAACGTGGGCACAATAGCAGCCACTTCCTTGGGTTGTTGTGAAAATGAACGAATGTCCTGGGAGCGTCCCTGGCCCCATGTGAGTGCCGGGGAGGTATGACTTCTTACAGTCTGGACTCCACTAGAACCCTCCGGGGATGGGAACCCACCGCCTCCCAAGGCGTGCCAGGATTATTCTCAATCTGACCTGCGGTCCTGGTTTTGGGGTCCCCTAGGCCTCCCTCTTTGGTCTCCTCCCTTCAGCCACGTCGGATACCCAGGCTTCTGGTTGCCCTCCGTGCAGGAGCCTCCGCAGGAAGCTGTCGGAGGACCTGCTCTGGTCTCTCTCTGCCTGCTGTGCCTCGGGGACCTCCCACTTGTCACCACCACTCCACCCTCTTCGGTCTCTGGGATTTACAAACTCCCCTCCGGCAAGGCTGCTTACCCTCCAAGCGCCCCGTCTGCTCTGGTCCTTGGCACAAGTCACAGCTCCCACCTAAAACGCCCTCTGTGCTCTGCTCCCCCCAAACCCATGCTCCTCTCCTCCTTCCAAACCTAAGGGAGACCTGGCTTCGTCCTGGAAGTCCTGCTGACCCCACCTTCCTGAGCGGCCGCCATGCCAGCAATGCATTGGGCTTGTTCGGTGTCACTTTGCAGGGACTCCCCAGGCGCTGGGTGTTGAGTTGCAGCCTCCCCACCCGGGCCTCTGTTTCCCTCCCGTTCATAGTGCCCAGTGCCCTGTGCTACATGCAGGGGTTTCCAGACACAGGCGTTGACTGACCGTCTGGGGGCGCCCCGTCCGGTCCTCACCGGGACTCACTCACCAGAACAGACGATGGCCAGAGCTTGGCCGCCCTCACGGGGCTGGACTTTACTGAAGCACTGCTCCAGGGAGGTACAGCTCGTGTTCTGGATCTTCCATCGAATTGGCAAGGGCCTGCTCTCCTCTGGGTCTTGGGCCCTGGAGGTGTCCTCCTCTGGCAGATGCTTCAGGAAGGAGCCACACTGGAGGGCCTCACAGATACGGTTCTCCAGGTCCTGGGTCTTGTCCTGCGCCTCGTAGCTGATGGCACCACCCCGGCTGCCCCAGTAGAACTCCACGACGCCGGCACACCGCAGGCCCCCGGGCCCTGCCACCAGCTGCAGCCTGGGAGGGGCTGCGGGGGGAGACAGAGGGCAGCAGGCCTGAGCTCGGCGGGGCTGGCAGTGGGGGCTTCCTTGCTCCCGGCCCTTTGGCTCTAACACAGGGACAAATGGAAGACTGGCCGACAGCCGTGGGAGGTGGTGAGGCCGCATATTGCACGGGACAAACACGAAGCCTTTCCACGTTTGTCTGAAACTCAAAGGCAACTGGGCATCCTGTGTTTTCATTGGCTAAATACAGCACCCTGCCCCCAGGGACCTCAGAATCCTCTTACCTGTGGGCTGCGGAGTGGTTGTGGGTGGGGGGGTCGTGGGAGGAGGTGCTGTCCTGGGCGGCTCTGCAATAAAACACACTCTGGTGAAGGAGGGACAAGAGCCCTGGGGAGGGAGGACTGGAGGTTTCAGGGAGAGAATGTGGGATCGGGGGGGGGGGGGGGGGGGGGGAGCGCTGGGAGCCCCTGGCAGTTTTGAGAAAGACCTGGAAGTCCGGATTTAAGTGCCACTGGCCCCGTTAAGCCCACTTGCCCCACACGTTGTCTCTAGGCCTCCTGTGGGGCGGGCAGCACCAGCCCATTTCACGGTGAGTACAATGAAGGTTAAGAGGAGACCTTAATGTTAGCAATCGGCAGAATCCGCTTTTGGGCCTCCTCCCTCCCACCAGACAGGTGCTCCCTCCCCCAAGCCCTCCCCCTCCAGTTCCCCAATGGTGTGTGTTTCTTTGGGGGGGGGGAGGTTATTGTCAATCAGGAGCTCCCTTCCGCCTGCCTGCTCAGGCCCCAGATCCCAGGCCCCGGGGCAGCCTCCTCGGGGCTGGTACGCAGGCCGAGCACACTGTGTGGCCGGCTAGTTACCCACCCAGGCAGATCAGGCCCAGAGGGTCCCTCTGGTTTGCGTTGCTGAAGCTGCAGTTGGAGAAGGACCCCACGAATCCATGGCAGGTGATCTGGTTCTTGGGACTGTTGAAGTCAGGGAAGTGGGCAAAGGCCACGGCCTCCCCGCAGGACAGCAGGCGGCAGAGATTCGAGGCCTGCTTGGGGTCCTCCCAGTGGTTCGGGTTCTTCCCCCAGCTCCGGCTAGACACCGTGTGCCACGGTTTGTTGTTCTTGAAGGAGACCTCCAGCTGGCCCTGGCAGTGCGAGTTGGAGCTTGTCAGTCTCACCCGGAGCCCTGGGGGGTCAAAGAGGTGTATGCGGGTGGGTCAGGATGGGAAGGGCCCTCCG
Organism: Puma concolor; assembly: GCF_028749965.1. NCBI lineage: Eukaryota > Metazoa > Chordata > Mammalia > Carnivora > Felidae > Puma > Puma concolor. Next base: position 10,256,799 of record NC_141676.1, read on the forward strand.
TAGGGGACCCCTCACGGCCTTCACTCCACCGGGTTCCCATGCCCAGCCAGGCTGGCTTCTGATCACCCCCCCCCCCCCCCCCCCGGGGCTGCCTGCCTTGATCCTGGGAGCTCCGTCCTCTGGGGCGCTGCGGGGACTTCCCACACACTGGGGCGGTCCCCCGAAACCGGACCCCAGAGGATGGGGCTCGAGACCTCGGAGCCGACGCGAGCTCGGAATGGCAGGTTCTCAGCCCCCGTTCTCCAGCAGGATCGCCCCACTCCTGCAAATTCTGTTTCCATAGAAATAGGGCCTGGCACCCGTTTTGATTTTTCTAACTTTTAAATCAATTTTGTGAACATGACTTAGACCCAGTGAAATGCACTCATTTTAAGGGCACTTGCTCAATGGAATTTGACAGATGTACAGCCGCGTGTAAGCACCACCACGCTCGAGTTGCAGCCCGTTGCCGTCACCCGGAAAGTTCCCTGGTGTCCCTTGTGCAGTCAGTTTCCCTGAATCCCGCCTCGGGCGACCACCGATCTGCTTTCTGTCGCGAAAGAGGAGTTTTGCCTCTTCTCAGACGTTATGTAAGTGGACTCGTTACCGTGTGTGTTTGCTTTTGCCGTTCTGTGTTTTTTGTCTGGCTTCTTTCTCTCCGTGTTTGCGGTTTCTCTGCATCCTGACATGTCTCACCTTCCTTTCTATTGTGGAATAGTGTCTCACTGTGTGGCCAGGCCACTGTCTGTGCATCGAGCTGCCAGTTGGTTGCGGTGAACAAAGCCGCATGGAACATTCCTGAACTGATGTCTGTCTGTAGGGGCACGTGTTCCGTTTCTCATGGGTGAATACCTAGGAGTGGAATCGTTGGATGATAGGTAGGAACACGGAGGGTGTGATTTTATAAAGCTCCGTGAGAGGGAGAATAAGGGTATATATTTGCTTCTGCGTAGATTCTGAAAAGGGAGACAAGAAAGGAATCCATGTGGCCGTCACCTGGGGTGTTAGGGTGAGGGAAGGACTGGGCAGATGGGAAACAGAAATGGAAATGAGATTCTTCACTGTAAGTCTTTTTATATTTTTAAAGTTTTAAGCCAGGCAACTGTATTACCCTATTCAAGACTTTTTTTTTTTTTTTTTTTTAATGTAAAAAGATTTTTCCAAGTGATTGGGAGGTAGAGATTTTCCCTGGTTGGAAACTTCTGGTCAGGCTGCCTTTTTCTTCTAGGCTTGGGGAGCAGAAGCACGGGGCTCGCTAGGGCTTGCCAAGGTCACTAGACTAGTTAGAGACGAAGGGGACTTGTTCCAACACCTGATATTGGCAAGATATCCTGAAGCTTTCCCTCCAGCGAGCAGACTAACTGAATCCCCACCAGGGAACAGATTTTTCTCCCCATTTTATAGGTGGGGAAATTGGGGCTTATAGAGGACAAGCCACTTGCCAGAGCTCACAGCTAGGATGCCTCTGTAGTCCCGCCAAGGCCCCTGCGGCCCCTTCTGGTTGCACATGGCTTCGTGAGACTCTAGCCACGTTTCTCCCAAAATACATTCAGCATGATGTTATCTTAGGAGATGTGAAAGCGTGAGGTCTGGGGTGAAGCGAATCTGAGAACTGCTGAGTTAAAAAACAAAAACATTTAACAGGTTTCTTCCCTGCAGGACTTCTCAGGGGCTTTCCTAGCCGGCACACTGGTTCAGTCTCCAGTGAGTGACAGGATATTGCCTACCTTGTATCCAACATGTTCCATGGAACCTTGTTTGGGATACACTAGCCTCTTAAAGTCCAACCTCGAAGGCAGGGCATTCGACCTGCTTTACAATCTTGTGCCGCCTTTCTGTGCGCCCTCGGCTGCAAATACATTTGACCGGGGAGATCCGGCAGGACTGAGAAGGAAACAGGACTCTGCAGGGTGCATTTATGGGCCAGTATGTTTTCTCTGCATGGTGAGTGGGTTATAATGATAATTATCATGAGGACTGGCATTTTGTATGGTGCCTTACGGCCATCGAGGGCATCCTTCCGCACATGGGCGTCTAAGTGTGTGTGTGTGTGTGTGTGTGTGTGTGTGTGTGCTGGGGCTCGCTCCCTCTGCGGGGTGGGGTTCACCCTGGCAGGTCCCCCTACAGCCTGATGGAATCACAGCCCCGCCCCACCCCCAGTCACCCCCTGCTCCAGGCCTCTGTATGGCCCTTCCTTACCTGAGTTCTCCACGTTGGGCCCTCCCAGGCAGGAAGTGACTGCAGAAAGGAGAGAGGAAGATCAGGATGTGGAACCTCCTTCCTGCCAACCCCCCCCCCACCTTACACCCTGAGCACACAGCCTGAGCAGTGGCCTCTTCTGCGCCCCCCAATATGGGGTTCAGAGGCAGAGAGTTTCATACTACACGTCAGAACCCCTAGGAGGGTCGTGAAACCAATTTTGTGGGTTGCAACGGTCAATTTTTTTTCCTGTTTTTAAACTTTTCTTTTATTTTTTTATTTTAAAAAAAAATTTTTTTTTTTCAACCTTTATTTATTTTTGGGACAGAGAGAGACAGAGCATGAACGGGGGAGGGGCAGAGAGAGAGGGAGACACAGAATCAGAAACAGGCTCCAGGCTCCGAGCCATCAGCCCAGAGCCCGACGCGGGGCTCGAACTCACGGACCGCGAGATCGTGACCTGGTTGAAGTCGGACGCTTAACCGACTGCGCCACCCAGGCGCCCCTAAACTTTTCTTTTATTTTTTTTATTTTTATTTTTATTTTTTTTAATTTTTTTTTTCAACATTTATTTTTGGGACAGAGAGAGACAGAGCATGAACGGGGGAGGGGCAGAGAGAGAGGGAGACACAGAATCGGAAACAGGCCCCAGGCTCTGAGCCATCAGCCCAGAGCCTGACGCGGGGCTCGAACTCATGGACCGCGAGATCGTGACCTGGCTGAAGTCGGACGCTTAACCGACTGCGCCACCCAGGCGCCCCTAAACTTTTCTTTTCAAACGAACGTCAGTAACATTGATTTGCCTTTAGTGCACAGATCTAGAAATGTTAACACATACATAGATCCGTCTGATCACCCTCCTGGTCAAGGTAATATTTCCATCGCCTCCCAACGTTTCCTCGGGCTATCCCCTTGTAGCAACATGCAGGCTTACAACCGTTAATTTCTTAAAAATTATTTAGTAATAGCAACCATCAAATCTTGGCAAACTGAAGTGAACTAGAACAGAGAATGACTGTGAAGATAGGGATCACTTCTTAGTGCATTCGGCTGCACCATAAAACTGTCGCGGGCGTTGCTTTCAATCTAAAAAAAAAAAAAAGTTCGAAATTCAGGGGCACCTGGGCGGCTCAGTCGGTTAAGCGTCCGACTCAGTTTTGGCTCAGGTCGTGGTCTCACAGTTCGTGGGTTCAGGCCCCGCATCGGGCTCTGCGCTGACAGTGTGGAGCCTGCTTGGGACTCTCTCCCTCTCTCTCTGCCCCTCCCTTGTTGGTGCTCGCTCGTGCACTTGCTCTCTCTTTCTCTCTCTCAAAAGTAAATAAAGCCGTTAAAAAATAATTTAAAAAAAAAGCTTGAACTTCCTGGTTGTAGAGAACCAGAGAAATGACCCAGAATGGGCAACCCGGGCACCATTTGTTACTTCTTAGTCTCCCCATGGCGGGATAGAAATGACAGTGATTTATTTTTAACAGCTCCCAGCTTCCAGAGGAGGAAGTCGAAGCTCAGAGAGGTTGGGGCTGGCTCAACGTAAGGCACAAAGGGGTCAGGGCCACTGTCCCAGCGAACACGGGTCTTAGGGATCTGGCCTCCCCTCTGGTGTGGCTCCTGCCCAGGCACGTTCAACGGTAACGTGGGCCAGTTGGGACATCGGGCCTTCTCCCAGCCCCTTCTGACTGCAGAGTGGGAAGCTCATGGAGCAGCCTGTGGCCAGTTCATCTGTGGCTGCCGTGGAGGTTTGATTTGGGCCGGCAAGGGACGGAGTGGGGGGCACGCTCGTGTGGCCTCAGAGCCCACCCCCCGGGTTTGCCACTCAGGGTTGTCAGGCATGAAGTAGGTGTTTTGATTTCCATCTGCCTGACTCCCGGACTTGCTTTCTCGACTGGGATCCAGGGTCACTACTTTACAGAGCAAATAGTTCCATTTAAGTTGCTTTGGGGAAATTACTGTCGGGTGTTAAAAATGTGTTTTGGGCGCCTGGGTGGCTCAGTCGGTTAACCGTCTGACTCTTGACTTAGGCTCAGGTCGCGATCTCACGGTTGTGAGTTTGAGCCCCGTGTCGGGCTTACTGCTTTGTCGGTGCAGAGCCTGCTTGAGATCCTCTGTCCTCCTCTCTCTGCCCTTCCCCGCAGACCCTTTCTCTTTTTCTCAAAAATAAGTCAAGATGAAAAAGAAACATAGGTGTGTTTAAAAAAGCCTGTTTTTGCCTGAGTGTTCCGGAGGCAGTGGTAGCATTTTAAGGGAAGACGTGCCCCAGCCAGCCAGCCCTCTCCCCGCAACCAAGACCCCTTGTGATAAAGCCGTCACGGCACCGTGATGCTCAGGGCTGGTGTCACCGCTGGTGGAGCTGGTCAGGCCTGGGGAGGACGGCGGGCCTGCCGGGGAGGAATGGCTGCCTGTCTGGGATGCTTGGAGAGCCAGAGAAAAGGGGTCTCACCACTTCTCTCTCCCCCTGGACACCGTCATATTCCCAAGGTCACCACAGTCAACATCCATTAGTAACAGAAGCGAACAATTATTGAGCACCTACTGTGTACTCAGCACTCAGGGTGGTTCCTTACGGACATCATTATTAATCTCCCATACGGCTCTATGATACGAGTTGAATCCAATCATGGTGCAGATACTGGGAGAGGGGAAAATGCTTTGTCCAGGCAGATACTGCCAACAACTGGATTCAAACTGTGAGTTTGCCTTCCGAACCCATGCTCTCTGTCACCTAGTTGTGTCTCCAAAGTGCCACGTTTGGGGATGCGGAGATGAACGTGCCCAAGCCCCTGACCCCGAGGTGCTGGAACCCTCAGACATTGAATCCTCTGTGGGGAGGGGGTGGACCAGACCATTCTTGCAGATCTTACACAGAATGGCCCAGGCCCTGCTTAGAGAACATTCTTGGGAAAGACTGAACAAGCTAGAGAACCAAGTAAAGTCCCTAAATACTCTGCTGAGGAAGGGCGTCTAGGTAGCCCAAGGCTTTGTCTCTCTCTGGGTGCCTGATGTTCTCAGTAGGGCAGCATTTCCTGGCTCGTCCCTCATCCGGGCATCCGTATACATTAATTCTCTCAAACTTCACCATAGCTCTATGCAGTAGGCATTATCATTTTGATCCCCATCTTATGCGTGAAGAAATGGAGAAAGATTGGCCAACTTGCCAAGCCGCTGATGACTGTTGGGGCCGGTTCTCCAAGCCAGGCCATCTGTCACAGACTCTGCGCTCTTGACTGCTGGGTCACACTGCCTCCCCTCCCTTCAGAGGGAAGGCTGTGACAGCCTGCCCCGTGTTTCACCAACATCCTGCATGCTTCGGGATGTGCAAACCTGATGAGAGGGAATGGACTTGAAATTCCGTTCAGTTAGTGAAACGTGCCATGGGGAGGCTTGTCCACGAACTTGCTCTGTGACCTTGGCCAGCCTCTCTGGACTTGGCTTCCTCACTGTAAAATGAGGAAGTTAGACTCCACGATCCCTCACCTTCCTCTCGGTTCACACCTCTCTGATCTATAATCTTTAGTTCCTGGTGTATCTCAGTGGCTGGCAGGGGGCCAGGCAGAAGCGGACGCTGAGATTCTGTGTGTCCAGAGACAGGTTCAGGTTTATCATTGTCCATGACATTTTTTTTCATTCTTTTAGCTGCTTCCCACAGGGGTCCAACAACTTCCTTCCCTGGGACCCTGCAGACTGTGCTCAGGTTCTCCTGAGACCCTCTGGGGCTGCGGCTTAGCCGGCCCCCCGCCTGCAGCCTGAGGCCCAAGGCTCTATGGCTGCAGAATCTGCAAACAGAAGCCTGGAGCCCCGGGAGACCATGAGGGACGCGAGGCATGGACGCGTGGTGTCATTTCCTAATCCGCCATCCACAACTACAGCCGAGCAGCTGGGGCCAGGACTGAGAATCCTCCAGAGGCCCCTTCCCTCCCCTGTCAGCCTTCCCTCGGAGCCCCACTATTTCGGGCTTGGAGTGGCCGAGCCCAGGCAGAGCGCACGGCTGAGAAAGTCCGAGAGAGAGAGAGAGAGAGAGAGAGAGAGAGAGAGGCTACGTTTTCGCTCTCCCGGCCCCTCTCTTCATCTCCACATTTGCAGAGCGAGGCACCCTACTGTCACCCCGTGTCTGGAGGGCCCCCGCTTCAAACACATGATGGGCTCTGCAGCGAAGCACATGAATTTTCACACTAGGTAGGACGCGCGAGATTATAAATAGCCCCCCGTTTGTTCAGGTCAGGATTTGCCCCAAGGGCGTTTTCCAGAAATCTACAAAGGTTTTTTTTGGGGGGGTTGGAATTGCAGATGCACGTTCGTGGGCCTGTGTTAGCGGTTCCACTTGGCGGTACTTAGCAGAGCTGGGACTGGGCCCAGGCTGGCCAGCCCCGGGCTCACTCACAGGCCCTGCCGGGACCCACGCACATTTGTCTTTGCAGCCACCATACGCTGGCAAAGCAGTGGAGGCATGGCGGCAGGGTCCCAGGGAAGGGCTGGGACACCACGGACCGTCACAGTGACAGCGAACGTCGATGGAGCTCTGACCTCGAGCAGACCCCACCTCCTCTCGACAGCCTCACTGAAGGGGGCCGTCACCACCCGGTTTCCCGGATCAGCCAGCGGACGGACTTCGTGGGGCTTGGAGGTCCGATGCTCCATTTTGCCATAAACAACGATTCCCTCGAATAGTCCACACACGACTCACCGATTTACAGCAAACAACACACGTTGGGCTGCCTTCTGGGGGCGTTCTGGATTTTTCTTCCTTTTGTCCTCTGATGAGAGGCTGACTTGGAAGGTCAGAAGCCCCCCTTTTCTGAAATGACGCTAATCAGTGGAGCCGTGTCTAACCCGAGTCTGTATCAAGGCTTCAGGGAAACAGAGATCACAAAGGCCCCCAATTCCGTTTCTCCATCGAGCACCGGACGAAGTGGTTGGTTTTTGATCAGGAGTCTTTTTATGTGCAGAACGTGGAGAGTCACACAGTTTGTGCCAGAAGAAGCCTGAGGGACGCTTCCCGCAGAAGAGACAGCAGATTCGGGCCTCTAATCCCGCGCAAGGGGCCTGCGCCGTCCCACCCGGCACATGCCGGCCGATCGCCGGCAGGACGACAGGCACGGTCTACACTGTGATCGCTCTCTCGCTGGTGGCCTGCTCTGTCCAACTGAATTTGCCTGAATTTCATGCCACACATGCGTCTCCAAGGTGACAGCGACAAGCCCTCCGTTTTGTTCAGAGCTTCGCACGTCCCAGAGCTTTTTTGTACCCACAGCCCCGTGAGGACGGGCCCATGCTCATTCTCATTTTTTTTCAGATCGGGAAACTGAGGTTCAGAGAGGTTGAGCGACTTGCCCAAGGGCACACAGCTTGCTGATGGTGGGGTCAGGACAAGAAATAACATCATCTTCGCTTGATAAGGCCCTATGGGAATCTGCCACCGGGAGAACCAGGACCCTGCTTACCCCTGGCGTACAGATAGGGGAAACTGAGGCCAGTGAGGGAAGGGCTCACTCTAGATACCTCCGTGGGAGTCTGTGGTGGTGCAGGACCCTTTTAGCCTCTGCCAACCACCACCAATTCCCTACCCTGTCCCACCGCACCTGTCCCAGCTGTACCCCAAGGGAAAAGGGAGTCTCAGCGTCCCTGTGGGAACCGGATGTGATGTTGATGGTGGTGGTGGTGGCTAGGGAGGAAGTGATTCAGGGCCCTCATCCCTCATCATCCCTCAAAACCCCAAACCAGAAGTCTTTTTCTGGTGCATTTGGCGGGAAGGCATTTGCAGCCTTTATGGGTCTCTCTTAGTGCGAATTCGTGTTTCACTGAATGGGAACATGGGTGTTGCCCGAGACCTCGTTGGCGTGCAACAAGCGCCCAGCACACACACGGTATGACCTGCGATCTGGAAGATTCTGAGTTCCCAAATGATCTGGCCCGAGGCTTGGGATAAGGGTGTGTGGACCTGGGAAGGTGAGGGGGACCATTCCTTTCGAGGGCACTTATCCCACTTCCTCTTCTACTCTGCCTGCACGGCCCCTCCCCACCAGGCTGGGTGCCCACAGGCCCGTCTGCCTGGATCGTCCTCACCAGTCCCACCCAGTGTGAACACTCACTTCCTACAAGCATTTGCCCAAATATTATCTCCTTGTGAGATGCACTGCCCCCTCCCTGGGTAAGCACAACCCCCTCCCCCCAAACTGCCCTGCAGCACTCCCAATCCCCCAGCCCCACCCCACGCATGACTTCCCAGCACCCGGGCCATCACTGGTCTTCCCATCACACCCCGACTACTATCTTGGATCCACCAGGGAAGGGATCTCGATTGTTCAGTTGTGTCCACAGCACTTAGAATAGTGGCCGGCATATAGTAGGTGCTCAATAAATCCTTGCTGTCTAAATGAATGGATGAGCCACCTTTAACAATTGCATTGTCCCTTAAGGTGGGCACAGTCGTCATCCCCAATTTTGAGATGAGGAGGCTAAGATTCTCGTGTTCTTGTCATCTGTGAGTGGCCCGATAGAGATCAAACTGCAGTCTGCGTTACTCCAAAGTCCCACAGGCCTTCACACACGCGCACGTGCACACAACCCATATGCACACGAGGACGCACACAGCACGCTCGCACGGGTTCATACACGCACCCACAATGCGTGCGCACACACGGAGTAGGTGACCCATCAATTTTATCAGGCAGAGTTGAGGTCCCTCCTCGGTCTCTGTGGGGAAAACCCTGCTGAGGTGTTGGCGCTGGACAGAGTGACCGGAAGGGCCAGGGACAGCCCCTGAGCCCCCAGGTCCCTCTATTCCCTGGGAAAAGAAGCTGGCCGTTTGCTTTGCTCCCAGAACTAGCAAGACCCTCAGCCTCCACATCGTGGATCCGCGGACCGGGCAGCCTGCTTGCAGCTAGAGCCCCTCTCCCCTCCTCTCCCATGGATGCCCAGCCCCTCTTGGGCCTGTCCCGACCATTGCCTGTGCCCTCGCCAACCCCTGGGCACACTTCCCTCTTTTCTCTGCCCGGCTGGCTCTTTCCTGCATCTGCTTGGCCACTGAGTCTCAGCTGTTGTTTCCTTCGTTGTACTTAGCACGAGCTCTAGAAACTCGGGAGTGTTTGGGTGCTCTTGTCCAGGGCTGGCTGTCCCTAGTGCGTTTACACAGAGCTGGACACATGCTGGATGCTCCATGAATATTCGTAGATGGAGAAACGAAGGCGTGAATAGTCTGTGCAAAGGGACTGGGGAAGAGAAAGATCGATGGCCAGGCTAGCGTCTGGCAAGACTCTGCTTCCCCAGGTCCTCCATCACCTTGTTTCCTGCTGACTCGACCCTGATGATGATGATGGTCATGATTACTACGACCATCAGTGCTTGCTGGGCACCTACTACCCTCTAACCGACCTTCCTACCAAAAGCCCTACGTTCATTGATTTGTTTAATCCTGATAAGTCTCTATGGGACCCCTGCTCTTTTATTATTCCCATTTTGCAGAGGAGGAAACTGAAGCTGACAGAGTGGTCCGAGGCCGCCCAGCTGGCAAGTGGCGGACCAGAATTCAAACGGCAGAGCCCATGACCTTGCCATGCTTCAGTGCTGGTGGCTGGGCTGGACCCTCAGGGCTGCCTCCGCCCTCCTCCTCCTTCTAGGTGAGCCCCAGGCAGTTTGGGGTTAAGGACAACGACAGGAGGGAGCGGCTGTCACTGTCACCCCAGGTGTACCGCGGGCATCTTCATGCCCCAAAGGTCCCCAAGTTGCTGGCACAACCTTGAAGGCCAGCCAGGAGACGCAGCACCCCCAGGGGTCTGGTGGTGGGGCGTCTCCTCCTGGAATGGCTCAAAGGGTATGTGTGCTGTTTGCCCCCAGCCCCAGCTCTGGCCCTCGGGGTCCCCTGCCCTTGGTGCTCATATCCGCAGGTGGCAGTTACGTTTTGCCGCCATTTTCCTACTTGTGTGAGTGGCTTTGGGGTGTCTGTGCTCTTCGGGGACAGGGAGCCTCCGTGACAGCAGGAGCGCTGGGCCAGGGTCGGCTCTGCTGCTCACTAGCGCCGTGCCCTAGGCCTGCCTCTCGGCTTTTCCGGAACTCAGTTTTCCTGACTGTAAAATGGGGGCAACGGGCCCGCCTACCTCACAGGCTGTTGTGAAGCTTACAGAAGAAAACGACTTTACGCGTCTTTTGCAAGCTGTGACCCACCAAACGATGGGAATGTTTACTACCCACCAGTTCACACAAACACACACCGGGAACCATGAGCTCCTGGGGTTCCAGATGGTTCCCATACTCCCTGTGATGGGGCTGCCTCTAAGTCTCCCTGGCTCTGGGCTCCACGGGGCTCCACTGGGCTCAGGGAGCTGCCCGATCCTGCCAGGACCTGGCCCCTTGATGGCATTCCGATGGGAGACCCATGGAGCAGGGTCCCTCCCCCAGCCCCAGCTGGGAGCCTGGCCAGCCTCCCTGCTCCAGTCGGGTCAGAGGCCACAGGTCAGGGACAGCTGAGGGACCTCGGGGTCCATCCTAGGAATCCTCAGGGCCAAGGAAGCCCCAGCAGCAACTCAGGAGGGTCCCACCTCCCTGGGGACATCTGCCCTGGGGACAGGAGGCATGGATCTCTTGCAGTTTCATGTTAAAAAGTGCCATGTGAGCCTGTGTGTGTGCACATGGGCCATCGTCCGTGTGCGGGGGGAGGTAAACCTACATTTGGAGACCATGTCTGGCCCGTGAAGACACACACACACACACACACACACACACACACACAAACACCCCTACTTACACATACACACATTCGTACCTACTCACACACATATACTCAAACGCTACGCCCCAGCCTGTCTGGGAGGGCCTGAGGCTCCCTGCTCAGGCAGGCCATGGTCCCCGCGTCCTTTCCCTCCAAACTGGGAAACCGCAGCCCCCTCCAGTTCCCACCTGTCCCGTAGGCAAGCATCTCTCTCGCCCCACGGTAACCCCCAAACCCTTGAGAAGGGGGGCAGACCTCGTCCAGTTTACCCCCTGCTTTTCATAAATGGGGAGACCTCCAGCTTCTACCCACTCCCTCCCAGCAAACAGGAGGCCCCAGACTCACCCATCCCTCAGCTCCTCAGAGGCCCCGGGGGGCTTTCACAGTGGCCCAAGAGCGGACCCAAGTGCGTGCTCACGCCCTGGCTGGTGGGCCTGGCTGGGGCTCCCCTGGGACAGAGCGAGGGAGACTGGCACCTAAGGGTGCATGTCTGACACATGCCCAGCTGTGTTCTCAGAGGCGGCCCCCACCCTGCCTGGGCCCACTGTGCTCGGAGCATCATCAGAACTGCCCAGGAGACCGTGAGTCCCCGTCCCTTGTGCATCCAGGTAAAAGGTGGGCACTCAAGGTTGGGGGGGGGTGGTGGCGGTCCAGCTGCAGAGGACGCTCGGGCCAGATGGGCACTGGACGACTTGATTTCTGGGCTGAGAGTCTGATGGGGCACGGGTCCCACCTGAAAGGGTGCGGGAGCGAAGCAGAATGGGGGACGTGCGGTGAAGGGATGGGGTGGGGGGGACTGGCAGTGCGGCCTCAGCCCTCCCTGATGCTCCAGAGAGGTGCCATGTGGGCCTGAGTCAGACCAGAGCAACAACTGGCATCTTCTCCCTTGCACCCCTGAGTCCCAGTACCCGGTACATGCCCCAGGCGGGGTACTCACCCAGCACCCCCAGCAGGTACAGGGCGGCCAGTGGTGGTTGCTGAGACCCCATGGGCGCGGCCTCCTCCTGCCTCAGCCTCGCCAAGCTCGGCACCTGTGGGCGAAGGGTGTCTGGTTCCTGGGTCTCCCTCTCAGGGAGGAGGGGTGGGGCGGGCCGGCGCGGGCAGGGGTGGGACAGGGGAGCAGGCAGCGTGGGGCCTGCGTCATCCGTGTTTGAAGTTGAACTGTCAACTTCCTCCTGGCAAAACCATCTGCCCCAGTTCGAATGGCGGCCCCGGCCCCTGCCAGCTTCCTGCCTGAGGCGCACCGGGCTGGGGCCGCGTCCCCCCACCCGACCGCAGGACGCCGGGCCAGGCTGCGGGCCACACCGCCTGGCGGGGGTGCCACGGTGTTGGGGAGCTCTCGGCCGGGCTGCGGAGAGGGAGGAGGCCTGGCCTCCACAGAGGGGAGGCCCGAGGGGGGACTGAGGGGGCGGGGGACCAGTCCCCGAGGCAGGGGTCGCATTGAAATGACACTGAGCTGCGCTAGGTGGTGAGCAGGGGAGGTTGGGGCGGGGGGGGGCCCACATCGGTTCCAACCGCAGGCACAGCGGTGAAAAACCAGAGGAGGCCCTCGGCCTCCCCTTCCTGGGGATGAGGTGGGAATTTGAGGTGACTCCCCCGCAAGAAGCGGGTCCCTCCACGGACGCTGGGCTCGCGTCGGGCTGCGTGCGTGTGCATGTGAGTGACCGCCGTGTCGGTGCGTGTGATCTCCACGTCAGCGTGCGTGCGTGCGTGTGCGTGCGTGTGCGTGCGTGTGCGATCGCTAGGTCAGTACGCGTCATTTCCATGTTGCGATGTGGCTCCCACAAGTGCTGGAGTCAACCTTTGGCCTGTTGGGGAAGAGGCAGGGTGGCTGGGTTTCTGCAAATTATCCGGTTGGGGGGGGGGGGGTTGGGGAGAGGGGGCGGCGGGACCGGGCGCAGGGAAAGGGCCGCAGCACCCCCCCCCCCCCCCAACCCCAGGGGCCTGGGCCGGGTTCAGTCCCTCTGCACTCCAGGGCGGGGTAGACCCAGACCCAGGCTCCTCGGGGCTTCTTGTACCTGAGCCCTCTGACAAGGTTCAGAGACACAACACGGTTGACCGTGAAGAAGTGTGACCTCCCCTCCACACCCGTCCCACCCTGCTCCTGCTGGGCCCCCTCCTTCTGTGCCCTAAGATTGCTCCAGCAGCTGCTCTGACACCTGCCTGCTCCCCCCCCACCCCGCCCCCACCGTCCCTCATTCAACACCGTCCTTGTCTCCTCTCGGAGCATTTCAGGTGCTTTGTATCCGCTCCTCGGAGGCAAGAATTGAGGTCCGGGTCAAAGGCTGAGGACCCCCAAGATAGTCGTGATGTGGGGGACACACTGACCACCTCATACAGCATTCAGAGGGACCCCTTCCCCTCCTCAGAGGTGACTCTGCATTAGCATCAGCTAACCCTTCCAGGGCCTGCCCCCTGCCCTCACATCCTTCCTTCCTGTCCTGTGACTCTGGAAATCCCAGAACTTTTATTCATTCATTCGGCAAAATTTTGCCCCGTGCTACCCACCAGGGACGCAGAGGTGAAGGAGACAGAGATGGGCCCCACTCTGCCCACCGAGGAGTCCGAGGGCCCCTCTGGAGAATTTTTCTCTTAAAGACTCCATGTTTAGAAAGCTTTTATTGGTGGGGCGCCTGGGGGGGCTCAGTCGGTCGAGCGTCCGACTCTTGGTGTCGGCTCCGGTCATGATCTCACGGTTCGTGAGTTTGGGCCCCGCATCGGGCTCCGTGCTGATGATGGCTCGGAGTCTGTTTGGGATTCTCTCCCTCTTTCTCTGCCCCTCTCCTGCTTGTGCTTGCTCTCTCTCTCAAAAATAAAACTGAAAAAAAAAAAAAGAAAGAAAGAAAGAAAGTTTTTATTGGTCACACTCGCTTCACGTCTTAAGTGGCCCTTCACACCCTGGGTTACCACACTCCGCTTACATGACTGCACTTTGAAAGGGACAAGGGATTTTACTGAGCATCTAAGTGAGCCTGGGTGTGGTCTCTTTTAGTCTTCCCGGCCTTCACGGGGAAGTGGGTGGAGTTTTCTATTTCACAGAGGAGGAAACTGAGGCTCAGAAAGCAATGCACTTGGCCTCGGGAGGTCAGACTTAAGATCTGAACCCACGTTTCTCCGTCTTCAAAACTTTTCTACTCCCCGCCACCCCCACGTACCAAAAGCAAAGAAAACAAACAGAAAATTTGACTTTTTATGTGATCCCTGAGTCTTCATTACAGACAAGTCCGTGGGTTCTAATCCCTTCTGTTTGTTTTCTGGAAAGTTGGAGGCAACTCCGGGGCCCCTGAGGCTCGGTTCCTGACCCATCCCAGTGAAAGGGCACCTCCACCCAGCCCAGTGGGCCACCTCCCCTGCCCCCCTCTCGCCCTCCCTCTGGGTGCCCAGCCCCCGAGAGTTGCCCCTCCTGCCTCCCAGGCTCACAGTCCCCCATCAGACCCCAGATCCCAGGTGGGAGTTTCCTGTTCTCAACATCGAACTTTCCATGACACAAGAGGAAGTCAGCTGAGCTGGGGCTGGGTTTTCCAAGCAGCCCAGCCAGGCGGGCGGGCGGGCGTGGAGGCCGAAGGGGCAGGGAGGGGGTTAGCAGCCCTCAGGGCCCGGTATCAGTACCTCCTCGGCCTCTGCCAGAGAGGCGCCTGCCTGTGCTGTCCTGGCCCACACCAGGTAACCCCCGGGGGTGCGCATGCGTCTGTCAGCCGGGCTCTGCTACTCCCCAGCGCCCCCAGGATTTGCCCTCTTGCCAGTGCAAAGGGGCCACTGGGGCCGCCTGGGGAAGGGGGAGGAGCTGAGCCCTGGGAGGCAGAGAGGGGTGGCTGGAGGAGAGGAAGGAGGCCCAGGAATGTGCCTGGTACCTAGTAGGACCTCAGTGTTTGCTGAATGAATGAATGAATGAATGAATGAATCTGTGCAATGGTTGCCAAAGACCTTGGGATGGCCTGGTGGCCAGGGGAGATGCCTCTGCCCGGTGATGGTGGGACGAGCTCTCCAAGCATTTATTTGTGAAATGACTCGGTGACCTGAATCCTTGAAAACCTGTAGTTGGCAGCTTGGAGAAGGGGGTCCCACTGAGAGGATCAGGCTTTGCAGAAGGACACCCCGCCCCCCACACCAGGAAGTACATCCTTTCCCGCGGGCTTTGCTCCTGCTCAGTCAGATCATTGGTGGGGGGTTGGGGCTGGAGGAGGGAGAAAGTGGGGCATGATAAGATCAGATTCCGGTTCTGGATGGGCAGCTGAGGGGCACGCAGGTATGGCGGAGGGGCCCCGGCCCGGGCAGGTGCCAGCGTTCAGATTGCCCCCGGTTGCCAGGTGGGTGCTGAGGGCCTCGGATGACTTATCTGTAAAATACGGGGTTCGATGATCCTGAGGCCGGTTCTCTTGTTCTAGGAACTCCCCAGGGCTGCGTCAGTTGGTTTTCTGTCCTGGGACCTGAAAGGTTTGACTCTTTCTTTTGTGTGACAAGGTGTCAAGGGCTGGGTTTTTGGCAAAAGGGCAGAGGGCAGGAGATTGAAGGTTATGCTGGAGAGGGGTGTGCTGGCTCTGTGAGGTGGCTCGGTGTGTGCACTTCCCCGAGTCCCAGGGAGGTGGGGCTGCCCTCGAGGGCCTGTCCAGCCTGCAGGGACAGGTCAGGGCACCTTCCCCCCAAATCTTTCCCAGCCCCTCCTGGGAGCTGAGTTTTGCTCCCTGACAATCCTGGGCTCATTTCCTGGTAGTGAAATCTTGGGTGTATGACTCAAGCAAGGTACCTAGACTCCTCATCTATACATCATGATGGCTTGAAGATGAAACAGAATCATCTGTGTAAAGGGCAAAACACAATCGTGGTTTGATTATATCGTGATGAACCTTGATTATATCGTGACGAACATACCAGGGTGGGGACTAGAAGGTTTGGGGGTCTGGAAGCCGACTTTCCCTTCTGACCAGGTGAATGATCTTTGGGCAACTTATTTCCCTCTTTCGAGACTTCCTTTTTAAGATGGAGTAGGGGATGATCCCTACGTGGCAGGGCTTCTAGAAGTTTCCATCACAAAGACACGAAGGGTTTGCAAACTCTAGTGCAATCTCTTCAGCGGACCCCAGGGACTCTTCATAGTTCCTTGCTGGGGCTCTGTGCATGGGGCCCAGAAGACGACCTTGAATGAACCGACCTCCCCTTTCTCTCTGACCCCCTACCCCCACGCGAGTCTGCTGCAGGCGTTCCAGTGGTGTGTGTGCAAGAGACACATCCCCAGTCCCTGGTCCCCTGGCGGGTGTGAATCACATATCTCGGGGACTCAGCGTTCATGGTTTCTCTTCTGTTGCTCCTGTAAGTAAGACTGGATTTGTTCGACCACGGGGCGTCGTTTTGCTGAAGAAAATAAGACCACCGAGTACAGAGAGTAGGGCAAGTGTTAACCAAGCCCATTTTTCAGATGAAGTAACTGAGGATCAGAGAGGCACGGTGAATTCCCCGAGGCACACAGCCAACTGGCAGTGAGGTTTGGACCGGACCCCCGGGTCTCCTGGCCTATGAGCCACTCTTTCCTGGCACAGCCTCTCTTGAATCTTGGACTTCCCCTGCCCCGTGAGGGTTTTGCTGTGTTACAGTGGAGATTGTGGGGGGCACAGGAGGCCGGCAGACCAGCTGTGTGTCCTTGGCCCGCAGCCTCTGCTCTCAGAGCCTCCCTTCCGTGAAATGTTGGATCAGAAGCTGCCCGGAGGGTTGTTGAGGACTGGCTGAGGGCATTCGTGGAAAAGGCACACAGGGGGTTGTCAGTGTCGTCGGCTTTAGAGCACCCGACTCTCCGGCCCCGAGAAGCAACACTCAGCCTTCTCAAGTTTCTGGCACCTGTAGGAAACTCTCCCGTCTCTCTTTTTTTAATTCTCCAACCCAAGCCTTCTCTCCTCAGCATCAAGCACCTGACACCAAGCTATTTCTTGAACAAGTGAATGAATGAACGACAGGGGGGCTTTCAGCATGGGCTCATGAAACAGACTGACAACCCTCAGCCCTGAGCTTCTAGTCTAGTGGGGCCACGACCCGACAGGCAGCTGGGACAGAACACCAGAAGGCCTGGCCCGAGGGGGCATGCAGGAGGTGATATCCCTTGTCCAATCTCTGGGAAAGTCAAAGAAGGCTCCCCGGAGGGGGTGACATCCAGGCTGAGACCTGAAGGGTGAGTAGGAGTTTACCAGTTTGGCAGTGGGATCAGTTTTTCAGGCTGAGGATGGAAGCTTCTGGGTCCTGTTAGCATACTAACTACCATAACTGCAAGTAAGAAGGGTCTTGAATTTGGGGGATCTGGGGGTCAGTCCCGACTCAGCCCCTCACTGGCTCTGTGCCCGGGGTGGATTGTCTCCCCCCAGGCCTCAGTTTATTTATGACATAAAGGGGCTGCACCAGATGGTCCCCAAGATTTCTTAAGCTGTGAGTTAAGGCTTGAGATCTTGTGTAAAGGTTGTCATTCACGAGAACCTAAAAAAACCGATACAGGCCCCCCTTTTTTTTTGAAAGACAGAGTTGCAAAAGCCACAACATTAAAAAAAAACACCTCATATGCAGTGTTATTTTTAGAGAGCTCTCCTACACTCCCCAGGATGGAAGGCAATGTACACAAGGGTGTTTAGGTCCCCTAGGGATAATGAAAACGTGGGAAGACAGGGCCGAGGGCAACTAAGTTCCACCCAACTCCAGTCTGGAATGTGATACGGCCAGCAAGAAAGGGGACCTAGACCACAGCATATGACTCGCAGAGAAGGCCATTCTGCTCAGTGAAAACGCCCATTTCAGGACAATCTGCGTCTTGCCATCTTATTTTCATGAGATAAAAAATATGAGTGAGTTCAATAGCCGGACAGAATGTTTCTACGCTACCAGAAAAAGGTTTTGCAGAATGTTCATCGAAGTAATGCGAACCGAGGTTAATTGTTGGGGACGGGATTCAATGGAGACGGGGGCGGGGGGGTGGATTGGGCTTTCGTTTTCATTTTATGCACTCCTGTGTAGTTTAGCTATTATTGAAGGACGTGTATTATGATTTTGTGACAAACTAAAAAATAACGTAAGAGGGATTTGCAGAAAAACTTCTAAAGAGAAAAGTCCCATGTAGGGTTGTATATCACATATAACATTTTAATATCATTTTCCATTTTCCTTAATAATGAAAACAATGGGTGCTTATTGAGAAAAGTGAGCAAGTACCACAGAGTATAAAGAAAAATGAAAACCGCCCATAATTTTGCCATCTAATATGCCCCTGTTAATGTATTAGAACATATATTTACATTATTTTTATTATTATAATAACTATACTCTGTTTCAAAATTAATATCATATATATGATAAATATTTTTGTATTATAAAAATATGTATATGTGTATATATTAAGATATATATGCACACAAGCACACAAAGATATAGATAGATAGATAAATAGATATACACACACACACATGCACACGTAGGTTTATATTTGTAACCTGTGTTTTCTCTTCTAGTATATAGTTTCTCTTCTTGAGTAGCTTCCCTTGTCATAGACTTATATAACATGATTTTTTGAAATGGCCTATAATAGCCAAGATATAAAAGTCTTGATACGTGTTTAATCTCTATTAACTGGACATTTGCGTTGTTTACCATTTTTTTCTCGTTACTATTAAAAGCAACTATGTGCTGAACATTTCTGTGCAAGCATCTTTAAAAAATATCCTTACTCCCTTTAAGTAGAATTATTTGAATCAAAGATTATGGCCAATTTATTTATTTAAATTAGAAAAAATTTTTTTTATTTTAGAGAGAGAATGTGTGAGTGGGGGAGAGGGGCTGAGGGAGAGAGAGAATCCCAAGCAGGCTCCGTGTGGAGCCTGGCTTGGGGTTCAATTCCACGACCCTGGGATCATGAACTGAGCTGAAAAGCAAGAGTTGGCCTATCAAGCAGGCGCCCCATGGCCATTTTATGTTATCTTATTTTTTATTTTAATTTTTTTAAATGTTTATTTATTTTTGAGAGAGAGAGAGAGAGACAGGGAGAGAGAGAGAGAGAACAGGAATATGCACGCACAGGGGAGGGGCAGAGAGAGAGGTAGACAGAGGATCCAAAGCTAGCTCTGTGCTGACAGCCTGGAGCCTGCTTCGCATTCTGTGTCTCCCTCTCTCTCTGTCCCTCCCCCACTCACGCTCTCTCTCTCAAAAATAAATAAACATAGAAAAAAACTTAAAAAAAATTGAATTGGTGACCTCCACGCCAGCTTAGTAAATCTGAATGCTGATCAGCTGACTTTACTTACCAAGAGGCATACCCAAATAGGTAGTCAACCACTTTTGGGGTGAGGGTGGCCACTCTGGGTGCCCCCTGACAGTCCGTGAAGGAGCGTCCCAGGCGCACCCGGGAGGGCAAATGTCAAATAACACTGACACATTTTTGATGACTTGCTGAGCGTCCAGAGCTCTCCTATGACGACTTCTGCTTGTCTAGTGATCTGGGCCCCCATTGGTGGGAGGCTCTGAGGAGCTGGCTGTGTTGTAGAGACGAGGGATGGGGTGTGGGGGTGCTCAGCCTTGGCCTTCAGGAAGAGGCAGGTCAACACAGGCCTCTGGAGACCGACTGGTTCTGGTCTGGGTGGGGAGGGAGGGAGGGTGCCCTCCATCCACTCTGTACCCACGTGGAAACTTTACCTGGACGTGCAACCCAGCAGGTCCCCAAACTTCAGAATGGATTCCATGTCCTGAGCTCTTTAAGCTCTGCTGAGGTCAGGGCCGTGTTGAGTTGGCCTTAGGAGAGGGTCTGGAAGCGGGTGTTCGCTGCTTCTGCCTGTGATCCTAATGGTGCTGGTGCTGGTGATGTTGGTGATGATGGCTACCGCTTACCAAGGGCCTGCCCCGTGCTAGGAGCTCTGCGTAACTCATTATCTCAGTTTTTTCCAATGTGGGTAAGGAACCATCACTAGATACGGAAGGCGATTTGAGGTGGCCCACAGATGACCATCACTATCTTAATAGTTAGGTGTTTAGCATAAACTAGAATATACTAGAAAGTAGATAATTAGCATACCAAATCCATGATTTATGAGAGTGATATAAAATCTTACTTTTAAATTAGATGACACTGTTGAGTTGATTTAAACAAAAAATATTAATACTTGGTGCTTGGATAAGGTCACCATGAAGGTGGAGTTTACATAGTTGACATTTGGGACCATTAGAGCAGATGCCATCATTATCCCTATTTTGCAGAGGTCAGAGTAGAGAGAGTTTAACTGGCGAGAACTCACACAATATGCAAATGATAGAGCTAGGTCTTGGACGCAGATGTCAAATTTCGAAAAGATTTTATTTAAATACAGGATACACACAGGAAGGTGCATGTATCATAAATGCATAGCTTCAGTGACTTCACAAATCGAACACAGGCATTGTTCATTGGGTGGTAACCAGCACCCAGGCCAACAAACGGACCCCCACCAGGATCCAGAAGGCCTCCTCTTGTGCCTCCTTCCAGCTCCCCACCACCTGCTCCCCAGGCACCCACCATCCTGACTTCTATCATCACAGACCGTATTTGCCCGTGCCTGAACTTTATCTCAACGGTATCACACAGCGTGTGCTTGTTCGTGTCCGACTTTTTTTTTTCAGTCAACATCGTGCTTGGGAGATTCATCCACGTTATGGCGCATGTATAGCAACTATGTGTTCTTCATTGCAGTATAGTATTCCACTGCGTGCTGATACCACAATTTATTGACCCATCCTACCAGGATGGCCATTTGGGTTGTGCAAAGCTTGATGCTCTGCTGCCCCCCACAGATACCTGCACAACACCCAGCAAGCAGGCCTTTCTCTGAGGAGCTAGAGACCAAGGAAGGGGTGAAACACACCAGCCCACTATTACAGAGCTGGGGCTTTCTTCAGTGCAGAGTGGCCTTGAGGTGGCCGGCGTGGTGAGCGGTTTGGACGATCTTAATGCTTGTCTTGTGGCATTGCACTTTATAACATGCTGTTCCCAGCAGCATCTCACGGTCCTGTCAGGCAGGGCGGGGAGCGGCGGAGGGGGGTGGGGCTCGCCCCCATGCTATCAGTGAGGAAATGAGGAAGGGAGGGGTGCCGGGGGGAGCTGGTGAGCCCATAGAGACCCGAGAAGGATTCAAAGCCAAAACAGGTCCCTGGCTTCGTGGAGTGAGAAGCTGCCTTCCTTTGAGCCTGATTTTATTTTGTTTGCAAAACAGGGGGAGGGTCCCTGCCCCCTCCCCGGGGAGGGCCGTGGGCGCCGTGACCCACAACGCCCGACTGCCGCCCTCACAGAGCAGAGCGGTGAACTTTCACATTCATTGTCGTGGTGGATCTCATAACCACCCTGGGAGGAAGGCAGCACATATAACATTTGCCCCATTTTTCAGAGAGGTGCGGTGACTCACCCACAGTCACAGGGCCGAGTGAAGAATTTACAGGGACCCAGGGCCCAAGGGGATACTCCCTTCCCTGCTGTACTGGGCCTCGTCTCTAGGGGAGCCCTGCTTTTAGTTCATAGCCCACACTGGGGGCCTTGGGGCCTGAAACACAGGGACGTGGGGGCCCAGTGAGGGTAGGGGGCTACCTCGGGATACACTACGAGAAGGATCAGGCCTGATGAGAGCCCACCTGCACCCCACCGCCTGCAGGATGGGGCCGGGGTGGAAAGCCTGGGACGTGAGGGTCACAGAGAACCCCAAGACAGAGTAGGCAGCTGAGTAGCCTCCGTCAGGTGAGAATAATAAAAGTATTTTCTGGATTGTCTGGAGGATTAAATGAGGCAAAGCTCCGGGCACGGTGCCCCCCTCCCCCACCCGCCCCGACTCCGCTGATGAGGGCGGCTCAGGATGGCACACACCCCTTCCCCAATATTCCAACAGGGAAGGTGTCTGTGAGTGTCAGGGACAGACCGAGCCGGCGCACGAACTGTGACCAGGAAGTGCTTCTCCCTGATTCTGTGACGGGGCCACTCCACTAGGCTGGAACGTAAAATGGGCTCTTGTGGCATATAAACCGGCCCCCGGCTGTGGGCTTGCACTGGGGGGTGGTGGCTTCAGGGAAGACCCTTGTCTGGGCTGCGTGCGTCTCTGGGGACTGGGTCCTGCCCTTGAGGGGGCTGCTCTGTGCCCCCGGGAGGTTGGTCTGATCCATGCACAGGGCTGGCCTACGCCCTTGACCAGACAGGCACAAAGGGGCTCACTGCCAGGGCCACGCACCCAGGGGTGAGGTCTGGGCGGGGCGCGGGAAGGAGTGTGCGGGGGCGGAAGGAAGCTGGAGCTGGTCCTGCCTCCTACGCTCCCTCTCAGCCAGGCCTGGGCCCAAGGCTGCCTCCTCCAGGAAGCCCTCCTTGGTTCCCACTTGGCCTGCCTCATCTCCCTCCGTCTTCTTTTCCCCTCTCAGCTCCCTTCCGACTTCCCCTCTTTGATAAAAGAAAGCTAAAAGTCACATTCTGTGATTCTGAGAGCTCATTTCTTTGCAGGCTCTGGGAAAGGCATAGGATGTACGGAGTTCTGGGGTCAAGCCGGATAGCAGGATTTGCGGAGACAGTGGCGTATTTAAAACACAGAGGAGCATTTTTCACAAGAGCTCCAGTGTCAGCTGGGTTTCCTCCTGGTGCCTGGGTCTCTGAAGAGTGAGGCTGCCTGCTGGGGTCATCAGGGAGCAGAGGGGCTTGTCCAGCACGCTGAGGTCCAGAATGGGGTAGGGCACACAGCTAGAGGCAGGGTCTTTCAGCCCGAGCTTTTCGGGATCCTGCTACCCACTGATTTCTAGTGGTAAGTGAATCTAAAGAGGGGGCCTTTGGGGCCCAGCTGAAGATCTGTCTTTGCTCTGCCTGGGGTTTGGGTGGTCCTGGGACAGGGACGCCTCAGGATGGGCGGTCAGGGCCCCGGTCAGGGCGGCCAGGGGATGAAGCTCCCTGCCCAGGCGTATCACTGAGAGCTGCTGGGCCTCCCGCCTAGTTTCTGCCTCCTCCGGGGGCTGCCCCAGGCTGGGGAGACTGTCTAGGGCACCCTGAGCCCAGGGTGGGGCAAGGGTCCTGACCACGGGGCCTGGGCTTGCGTTTCTGGGTCCCACCAGCTGCTGGATGTCACGTGCGTGCATTTGCGCCTTTTTCGGGGCAAAAGGCCACACGTTTAGTCTGAGTCTTGATGCCTCCCTTGCACCTCATAAGGTCCTAGAACCTCTAGCGCAGGACAAGCCTTGCAACATGGAAGTGTGGTTTCGTGTTTTGTTGATTTGCTGGGTTTTGCTGCAGAGAACGTACCTTCTCCCCCACCTGGCAAACCACCGCCTGGGGACCCAGGCTTTGTGTGCTCTGTCTCTATGGCTGGGCTCTGTGTGCATCGATCTTTCCGCCAGAGACGATAGCTCAGCTCGCCTGCATTTCCGTCGCCTCCCTGAGTCCTGCACTGAGGAGCCCCGGCATGGTTCTAGAAGGCCGCCGGGGCTCGGAGGAGAAATGAACCCCCTTGTACAGAGAAGGCCCCCAAGGTCAAGCGGCCAGCACAGGCCCGCACAGCCGGTGCAACATGGCATCTGGGACTTGATGTTGTGCGTCCCGGGCCCTTTCATCCCATTATTTCCCAACCTCGCTGCCTTCCACGTTGCCATGACAACAGGAGACCAGAGGCCGAGGGAGTTAATATTTATGAGCACTTTCCAGGCATCCTCTGCTCACCACAGTCCTGCAAGCCCGGATCTCGTCTCCACTTTATGGTCACTGCTCAGCGTGGATGGGTAACCAGGCTTCGGTGCCA
Source organism: Puma concolor (assembly GCF_028749965.1). Taxonomy (NCBI): domain Eukaryota; kingdom Metazoa; phylum Chordata; class Mammalia; order Carnivora; family Felidae; genus Puma; species Puma concolor. The sequence continues at coordinate 10,280,415 of NC_141676.1, forward strand.
TTCTCTGAGCCCGGAGCCCCTGCGTGTCCCACAAAACCGTGCGGCTGCCTTGCATTTTTGTGACCTTGTTCTGCACCAGCACGGGCTTCTCCGCCCACTCATCTCAAGCCAAATTCTATCTTCAGTGTCTCAGAAGCATGCAGGCCCAGCAGATTCGACACCAAGCCGGGTGGTCCCCACTCTTGGTTGACAAAGAGCCCTCCCACACTTTGCAGGTGGCCCTGTGGAATTTGGGGAGCTCGGGGATCAGGAGAGGGACTCACATAACAGGGAGCGGCCGGACCCCACGTCGGGAGAAGGAGTTCGACCCTGTTCCCGTAGTGGCCCTTTTGGAAGTTAAGTGTTTTTTGTTTTTTTTTTTTTCCTCTTCCCTCTTCACCTGTGTGTGTGGCCTGGGACGTGTGGGTGCGTTTGGCAGCCTTTGGGATGACTAGGTCCAGCTCTGGAGGGGTCATGGGGGCAAGGTGGGACGGCCACTCCCAGGTGCTAGGGGTGGGGCGGGAAGGCTAAGTGACAGAAATGTGATAGATCTGTGATCAGCTACCGGGACTGCGAAATGCACGTTCCTTTCCTATGCAGTGAAAAACTCATGCAGTAGAAAAACTCACAGACATTTTATGGGGAGCTTCGGAAATAAAAAGGGATCATCTCCCAGTCCTTGTAACCAGGGGACACCACCTGGGCGTGTTTGCAGCTGTGCGGTGTTCCAGGGTCCAGGGTCCAGCCCCCAGCCGCAGACCCAGCAGCGTGGGACCCTCTCGAGTGTCCCCGGTCCCTGTGTCACCCTCCCTCCTAACACTCAAGCCCCACCCCTCAGCACCAGTCTCTTTCTGACTCAGTTTCCTTCCCCAGTTGAGGTCAGAGAACTTGGTTTTCTTTTTTTAACTACCTTTTTATGTGATCAGAAAACTTCCTACATTCAAGACCCCTTCTACAAAGATTGGAAGACGCATGAAATACATAGAAAGCAACTTTAAATCACCTCCCAGAATCCCATCGCTCAGAGACCCCCATGGTCCCCTCCAGTGGCAGCAGACCCCCCCCCCCATGCCCCCTGGCCCAGGCTGTCATTTCTGTGCACTTGACCACCCCCAGCTTAAATCTTAAATCTGACCCCCTTAGCATAACTAGATAAACGTATTTATTTCAGTGTTGCTCTTTGTTCTTAGAGCATTTTTATTATTGTAAAATTTGCATGCTCATTGAGGAAAATCTGAGAAGCACAGAAAGTAAATATATATATATATATATATATATACACACACACATATATGTATATATATATACACACACACACATATATGTGTGTATATATATATATATATATATATATTTTTTTTTTTTTTTTGCTTCTTTAGCAAAGAAAGAAAACTAATAATCCCACCACCCCGACGTGACTGCTATTCGTCTGGAATAGCTCCTTCTCATCTTTTTGGATATTTTTAAAAGCATGTGTTGAAGGTGTATGTTTCTGCAGCTGAGAACGTGTTATGTAGAAGATTTTAGGTCCAGGTCTGTCCTGCAGCAGTGTGAATAACCGTTTCTCATGTTAATAAAAGCAGTGGCTTATGTGCTCTGTTGTGTGCTCAGACTTTGCCCAGCACGTGCAGGCAACAGCGCGCTTAATTTTCTCATGACCTTTTGAGGCAGGGGCTGTTGTTAATTTCAGAGGAGGAGACTGAGGTGACCTTGTCTGAGGCTGGAGAGCTGGCCCCCCTGCCCCGAGGTCCGTGTTCTTAATCACTACATTCTGTCTCTTCCTCTAAATTTTTAATAATGTTTCTAGTTCTATAGAAAAGCAGCAAATGATCCTCGTTAACGAGTCAGAAATTTCTGAACAGCATAAAAAATATTCAGAATCCCATCGCACTGTAATGTTTACTTCTGACACCTGTCAGCATTTGGTGCCTATATAGTCCCCGTATTTTTATAACAGATATTATCCTAGCTGGCCAGTTTTGAAGGATTAAAAAGAAAAAAATCTTGTGTTTCCCAAGTCATCAGACCCTCTTGAAAAAAGCAAAATTTTATTGATGCCTATCAGTCCATCGAGTGGGGGTCTTTTAAAGTTTATTAATTTATTTATTTTGAGAGAGAGAGAGTGTGTGTGTGAGCAGGGGAGGGGGAGAGAGAGAGAGGAAGCGAAACAATCCCAAGCAGGCGCCCTGCTGTCAGCTCAGAGCCCCGTGATTGTGATCGTTAGATCATGACCTGAGCTGAAATCAAGAGTCAAACGTTTAACTGAGCCACCCAGGTGCTCCTTGAGTGAGGGCTTTAGCGGATGTAATCACTTCCTGGAAGTTGGACTTACAGGTTGGGTTCTCTTTCTGAATTTACCTAGAGCCCAGAGATAACTAACTTTCTGCATAAAACGGTTCCTGCATTTCTATGTTTTTAGGATACAGTCCCGGAAACTGAATTACTGGGCGCGAGGGTTTTTATCACTCCTAATTTCTATACCAAATTATTTTACAGATGGTCTGTCTTCAATTAACAGCATCCACTTTACTTCTAGATAAATGACATAAAATATTACTTTTGTTTACTTTGCTTTCCTTTTCTTCCTGATGAAGTAGAATTTTTTTCATGTGTTGGTTGGCCACTTGTATGTCTTCTTTTGTGAATTGTCTAAGTGCTTTGCCATCAAACTTTTTTTTTTTTTTTAATTTTTTTTTTCAACGTTTTTTTTTATTTATTTTTGGGACAGAGAGAGACAGAGCATGAACGGGGGAGGGGCAGAGAGAGAGGGAGACACAGAATCGGAAACAGGCTCCAGGCTCTGAGCCATCAGCCCAGAGCCTGACGCGGGGCTCGAACTCACGGAGCGCGAGATCGTGACCTGGCTGAAGTCGGACGCTTAACCGACTGCGCCACCCAGGCGCCCCTAAACTTTTTTTTAATGAGGCTAGAAATGGACTATATCTGCAGTGTCCAATGGGATAGCCACTAGCCAAAAGTGGGTACTGAGCCCTTGACGTGAGGCTACCTTGACTGAGAAACTTTTTAATTTAATGTAATCTAAATCTAGATTTAATTTAGTTTAAGGACTTCATTTCAATCTAAATTACTTTAAATCTAAATTTAAATAACCACATGTGGTTAGTGGCTACCATATTGGATAGCACAGATCTAAGCCTTTGCCTAGTTGTATACTGGAGTCTCAGTGGATGTTTTGTATTGATTTGTATGAGCTCTTTATATATTACGGCTATTAATCTTTTGTTGTTTTTGTTGCAGATAATTTCCCCAGGTTGCTACCTGACATTTACTTTTTTGTTCATATTGTTTACAGAGTATCAAAATGTTAGGTAGCCAAATCTCGTGATCTTTTTCTTTTGTGGTTTCTCCATAGCTTTAGGCTTTGAAAGTCCTCCCCCTCACGAAGGTTTGATAAATTCTCTCATCAAATTTATTCAAGTCTTTCTGTGATTTTTTTTTTCCTTTAGCTCTTTAATCCACCCAGAATAATTTTGCCTGTGTGTCATGTGGTATGGTGTGTTTTAGTCATCTCTGTTCCTGGCGGAGAATATATACTCAATACATTTTATCTCAGATGAGGCACTCTGGTGCCTGTAGGTTAGGTTGGGTGGGTGGGGGTTAGGTTTTAGCAGGGTGAAATTAACTAGTGGGTAAAACACCGCTATTTAAAACATTGATATGTTTTTAGATTGTGATGTTTATGAAGATCTTAATGACATAAGAAAATGCCTCTGGTACAATGTTATTTTCTAGGAAAGATACACAATCATAACCTACAATGTAATATCAACTATGTTTTTAAAAGGTAGGGTGAACATTTTGGAAGAAATATTACAAAATATTGATAGTAATTACTGGTGGTGTTTTTTGTTTTTTTTGTTTTGTTTTGTTTTGTTTTGTTTTGTTTTCTGCTTCTTAACATTTCTATACCAAGTACTGACTCCAATACTTGAATGATCAGAAATGTTACATACAGGGGCGCCTGGGTGGCTCAGTCGGTTGAGCGACCAACTTCGGCTCAGGTCATAATCTCACGGTCCGTGAGTTCGAGCCCCGCGTCGGGCTCTGTGCTGAGAGCTCGGAGCCTGGAGCTCCCTTCGGATTCTGTGTCTCCCTCTCGCTCTGCCCCTCCCCCACTATGCTCTGTCTCTCTCTGTCTCAGAAATAAATATTAAACGAAAATTTTTTTTAAAGAAACGTTAAATACAACACTTGAAGAAACAATGTGCCACCATTTGCCGCCTCTAGCTACCTACCGCAGCCTCTGTCTGCCAAGACAAAATTCACATGGTCTGGTTGAGGATGGGTGGGCACTGGTGGGGAAGGGGTCCTCCCTGGCTTTCGGTTCATGCAAGCTGGGAGCGAACTCCTTTATAGCATTCGTAGCTTGTGAAATAGCCCAGAGCTGTTTTCTCATCTCTAAAATAAAAACTGGGGACACCTAGGTGGCTCAGTCGGTTAAGCATCCAACTCTTGATCTGGGCTCAGGTCATGATTTCACAGTTGGTGAGTCTGAGCCACCCATCGGGCTCGGCACTGGTGGCGAGGAGCCTGCTTGGGATTCTGTCTCTCCTTCTCTCGGCCCCTCCCCCGTTTGTGCTTGCTTTCTCTCTCAAAATAAATAAATAAGCCCTCTCTTTCTCTCTGTCTCTCTCTCTCTCTCACACACACATGCACACATACACACACACACACAGTACGCATATGTGCAAAGTCACACGTACCACTGAAACACATTCAAAGAGCACCAACATAATTTTTCTTAAAAAAAAATTGTTTTAGTGTTTATTTATATTTGAGAGACAGAGAGAGACAGAGTGCAAGCAGGGGAGGGGCAGAGAGAGAGAGGGAGACCCAGAATCCGAAGCAGGCTCCAGGCTCTGAGCTGTCAGCACAGAGCCTGATGCGGGGCTCGAACTCACGAGCTGTGAGATCATGACCTGAGCTGAAGTCGGACACTCAGCTGAGTCACCCAGGAGCCCCTAAATTTTTAAAAAGCAACATTCATGATCATCTCTATCATTTTCCACCAAGCCTGCTGCCCACATGTCACCAGGGCTAGAAGTTTGGTCTGAATCTTTATTCATTTGTTTATTTTACCAAATGGGGTCACAATCTACTTACAACTATAAAATTGCTTCCTTTTCCTCCCCAATAAATTGTGAGTGACTTTCCATGACAGGACACGCGGATTGTGTCATTCTCAGTGACATCTGCTCGGTCCTCTGCCATTGGAACGTGCCATGATTTCTCTTATCCTTCTCTCCATCAACATCTGTCTGGTCCCCTGCTACAAGGAGAGCACAGCAAACACATCTTTAGGCGGGTGTTAGTTATTTTTTAGGACGGATTTCCAGAGGCGGCATTCCTTCGTGCACATGAACATTTACAATTTTGAAAGCCAATGCCCAAGTGGTTCCTTTAAGACAGCAGAACAGAATCCTTTAATACACGATTATTGTCAAGGTAGGAACCCTCATCACCCCTGACATCCTCAGCTCTGGATGCTATTGACTGTTTTAACTTTTACGGCGATGACAGGTATAAAATGTCTTATTGGGTTTTACAGTTTGATGTCTTTAATTATCAGGGAAAGTGAACCCTTTTTCATATGTTTTGTGAACATTTATATTTTTTCATTGCTTATTTATCTATTCATATGCTTGGCCTGGTTTTCTTTTGGGTTGTCTGCCTTTTCCCGGTTGATTCATAGGAGCTCTTTAATATAATGGATATTAATTCTTTGTTACACATGTGGCAAGTATCATGTCCCAGCCTGCTCTTCTGTTTGCAACAATTTAGTTCTATGGTATCTTAGACTATTCATAACTTTAAGTTTTTATGTGGTCAAAACTCTTTTTCTTTCTCTTTATGGCGTCTGGTTTTTAGGTCGTGCCGAGAAAGAACTTTTTCCACACTGAACTTATAAAAATTTTCCTCTAGATTTCCTTCCGGTATTGTTTTGTTTTATTATGCCGACACCTTTAGCCCACCTGCATTGGTTTTGAGTTTGGTTTTAATTATTCAAAGTCATCTTGAAAGGTTTTACATTTTATTTCCCCCCCCGAAGAAAAGCAGTTGTTGTCACTACTGTTTGAAAACTACAGGGGCCCCGGGGTGGCTCAGTCGGTGAAGCGTCCGATTTTGGCTCAGGTCATGATCTCTCGGGTTCGTGTGTTCAAGCCCCGCGTCGGGCTCTGCGCTGACAGCTCGGAGCCTGGAGCCTGCTTCGGAGTCTGTGTCTCCCTCTATCTCTGCCCCTCCCCTGCTTGCTCTCTCTCTCTCTGTCAATAATAAAATAAAAACATAAAAAAAAATTAAAAAAGAAAACTGCATGTTCCCCCCAACTGATGAGAAACACTACTGTGTTCTTGAATCTCCTTATAAATTTGGGTCTTTTGAGGGAGGGGGGAGTTCTTTCTTATTTCCCATTAATTGATCTATTTCCCAAAATGATACACACAGTTTTAATTCCTGCAAATCTGTAGATACACATTCTCTCAGTATGTGGAAGGATGTTCTTCTTCTCAAACGTTTCTTATCCTCCCTCATTTTCCTTTTTTTTTTTTTTAATTTTTTTAACGTTTTTATTTATTTTTGAGACAGAGAGAGACAGAGCATGAACGGGGGAGGGGCAGAGAGAGAGGGAGACACAGAATCAGAGGCAGGCTCCAGGCTCTGAGCCATCAGCCCAGAGCCCGACGCGGGGCTCCAACTCACGGACCTGAGCCGAAGTCGGACGCTTAACCGACTGAGCCACCCAGGTGCCCCTCCTCCCTCATTTTCAAATACATGTGTCAAGTCTCCCACCCCTGAAAAACCCCACTAGGCTTAAATTTCAGTGAACGTACACATTGATTGAAGTAGAATTAGCATGAATAACGTGGCCCTCGCCCTGTCGAGGCTCTGGTGTTAGACTAAGTAAAATTTATGCGCTGGTCCTCAGGCTGTCCGTTTGTAGAGAGAAGATTGGGTTAGATGTGAAGTTTTCTTCCTGTTCTGTAACTGGAAACAGCAACAGCAATAATAGCATTTTTAGAGCCTAAAGTGTCACGCTGGGCACCAGGGCCCACACAGATGGAGGGGACAAAATCCTGTTCCTCCGGGGGCTTTTCACCGAAGGGGAGGTTCAGCAGGCGCAAGAAATTACGGGCAGGAGGCGAAATTAATGCATTCTAGATTCACGGACAAAAGTCAATAAAAGAAAAAAAAATAAACGGATGGAGGGAGCTGTGGACTCCACTGGTCGATAACCCCCTTGGGAATGTTTTGCCTATGGCACAAATGTCCACTATTTTTAGCGATATTTCAGGCAAAAAAAAAAAAAAAAAAAATTTAACAGTAGTGCCTGTATCTAAGTTTCCAGGCACCTGCCTACCTGTTTGGGTACCTTTCTGCTTTCAGTAACCAGCTAGTTTGTGAGGGGCTGTTTTGCTCGGACACAGGAAGCATGTGTCCAGGCTCAGACACTCACAGCTTCTCAGAATCAGATGGGACCTCAGAGACCAACATCTTGATCGCGTCGACCAGGAAAAGTCTCAGAGAGGGGAAGGGACTCGCCCGGAGTCCCACAGTTAACTGGAGCCAGGAGAATTCGGGGAAGGCTCTGTGGGTTTCCCTCGGGGGCCTGGGGCTGGCTTTTCTGTATTCTTCAGCGTCTCTACCATAGCTGGGGTCCGCGACTCTGTGTACCCATCCTGCTGGCCTGAGTGTGACCGCGGTCAGGCCGTGTGTGCTGGGGGACGGTGGGGGGTAGTGACCGAAGTAGGTACTGGTGTGTTGATGACAGTTGGGGGCAGGAGGGTTGTGACAGCCACACACTCACAGTCACTGAGAGGCCATCTCGATGCACCAGGTGGCCCATCTCCCCGACGGCACCAAGCTCTCTGGAATCTGCCTCTCTGATTCCCAACGCAGGGAAGGACCACCTGAGTTCAATCGCTGCCCCTTCTGCCCCGGGCAAGGGCTCACAGAAAGCCTGAAAGCCCCCACTCCCAAGTCTAGGCAGAGGAGCCCAGAGTCTGCTGGGCTGGGTGCTGGGTGGATGGCCTATGGAGAATGGGGCTTGGGCTTAATTATCCTGAAGCCCCGTGGACTGTCCCTCACCCGCTAAAGGCAGGAAGCTGGGGCCTTGCTCTGTCATCATCACCTCCCTCCTCTGGGACTGCCCCAGGTGAGGCCCCATTTTTTCCCAGAAGCCGACTCCCACTCCCCCTCCACGGTGAGGTAGGTGAAGTCCTCTGGCCCCATTCCTGTAACCGGGCCCCGTGACTCCAGGTCTGGGTCCTTAATCTTCTCTCTCTTTAAAGGCAGCTTTTTTCTTCACGACATAGATGCACTTCCAACCCTGAGAAGCTTGTGAACTGAGATGTTTATTTTCCAAGCAGTGATGTCTTTGTGGATGGCTCATTCTATTCATTCATTCATTCATTCATTCATTCATTCATACTTTCATTGAATAAGTATGCACCAAGCACCTGGCCTGGGCTGGGCACCCTGTCTATGAAGGTGGATGGAACACAGTCAAATTCACCAATTCGGATCCGACCTGGATGAATGCTTTCCCCTTGCTGGTGGCAGGAGGGGGTTTGGTCAGCTTCCCCCCAGACTGCCTGGGACAAGCCCAAGTGCTCTTTGGAGTCAGATAGCATCCCACCCGGAGGCTCTGGAGACCAGTGGGGGCTTCCATTGCCTGTGGCCTTGGGCTCGCACTGGCTTCAGACCATATTCCCTACGGCACGGCTGGGCGCAGTGTCTCCACGGGACCCACAGTGCTGCCGGCCACATCTTACCTATGATCAGCTCGGCCTGTGGTCGTCCCCGGAGAGCTGCACTGCCCTCGTGAATCAGGGCGGCCCCCAGGGTCATGTTCAGCATTTCCTAAGTGAGCTTCTGGTTCTCACCTAAGGTGGACAACTCTCCTCCCCCCCCCCCCCCAGAGCTGCTCCCACCACCAGCTCTGCAGGAAGTGGTTCTTTTCTCTCTGCTTCCCCCCTCTTCAGTCACATGCAGGGGCTTAGCACCATGGGGAGGAGAAGCAGGGGCCAGCGGGACAGGGTCTCTGCTCGGATCGCCCTGCACCGGTGGGTGCCCAGGTCCAGCCGCAGAGGTGACGCCGATGTGCCGGGCACTTGGGGGAAGCCTTTGGAGGTTTTAGTGCTCTTGTTCCCTAAAATGGATGCACTTTTTCCTGTCTTACCTAGTAAGGATATTGATATGTGCTAATTGTAAATTATTCATAGAATACAGAAGAGAATTAAAAAAAGAGTAGGCTACCCCTGGGCTTGCGACCTAGAGACCACAGCTGTTGTTCCTCTTGAGACATGTCTTTCTAGATACTCTTCTGTGCATACATTCACAGGTACTCTTCTAGATACATCCTAGATACTTTTCTGTGCAAGCGTGTGTCCGTTTTAGAAAACAAGAACGGGCTCTTGTAACACATGGTTTCGCAATTCGTGGCACGGCCGTCTCTCCCAGTCAGGAGACGTAGATCCCACTGACTGTTTTCAGGAAGTCATGATTTATTGCTCCCATCGCCTGCCGGGGACACTCAGACGGTTCCCATTTTCCGGGACTGTGCCCCTGTGCGGTCCCAGTGTGATGTCCTCGAGGTAGATCTCTAGGTGTGGGATTATGGGGCCACAGGGATGAACAGTTAAAAGGCCAGGGTACTGGGGCGCCGGGAGAATGCCCTGAAGGGCGTAAAGGCAGGGAGCAGGGTAGGAGGTGAGACATGATGGGGGCGTGGCCCAGGCTGGTCGCCGCGGGGGGAGTAGAAGTGGGCAGGGTTTGCCCACTTGTTGCAGGTGGAAACGGCAGGATTTCTGGGTGGCTTGCACGTAGGACGTGAGAGCAAGAGGAGCCGGGAGTGACACCGTGGGGTTTTGGCCAGGGCTTCCGGAAGGCTGGAGGAGTCCTGTTCCGAGCTGGGGACTCTTAGGGGTTTGCTTTGGAGATGGCGTCGAGCCCCCACATGGGGTCGCTGAGTGGGCAGTGGGACGTGGGAGGTTTGAATGTGGGGCCTAAGAGAGGTCCAGGCTGGGGACGTACCCGTGTCATCGCCGTGGTTGTGAGGGGGAGGGCAGCGGTCATGTGAAGCCATTGCCCGGCCCTCCTCTACCCCTCATTTGTGCCTCAGAGAAGGGAGCCCGAAGTCCCACCTGGTGCCCCCCTGGCCGTGCCCGTCGGCCACTCCTCACCCGACGCTTCTTTTTTCAGGCACCTGCTGTCTCTGTGTGGGTTGTGGAGGGGGTTGCTATTTTGGGCTCCCTCCACCCCCACCGCACAGAGCAAAGAGCTTCCGAGGACATCAATGCCAGACCCAGCTCGCTCCAAAACGAGGTCACCGTGGAGCCCGGGGCCTCCACGCCCCGGGCCCCGGCCATATCTGTCAGCGATCCGAGACTCGCGTGGCCCCGCTCCCAGCAAGCGCCGTCTGGGCTCGGGTCGCCTCACTGGAGCTCAGACGGCGGGTTCCAAACGTCTGCCGTGGGAAGGGGCCTTGTGTTCGTTGCAGTTCCGCCGCCAGACTTGGTCCCCGGAAGGAGCAGGAGGGCGGCTGCGCCCCTGATCGCCGGGACATACATCGCAGAGTCCCTGGTGTCCTATTTCACAGGAAGGATCCAGGCTGAGGCAAGACTGTCTTTGGCTGAGCCTTTTCCCTTTTGATCAAGCATATAGCATATAGCGGGTTAGCTTCGAAACAGATGGCTAAACAGACATTTGAAAAAAAACGCACAGCGAGGCACGACACCCACCCACGCGCGCGCACGCGCCCATGTGGCCGCTGCCCAGCTCAGGATGTGGAGCGTTTCCATCCGCCCTGGAAGGCTGCTCGGTGCCTCTTGCCCACAGCAGCTGCCTCCCAGCAAGAACCAAGCCCGGTCCTGACTTGCATCCCTAGCAATTAGCTCTGCCTCCCCTGGGGCGTCACGTAAACGGAATCCGAGTGTGTCTGGTCTCTTTCACTCATCGTTCTGCCCGTGAAATCCATCCACGGGCCTGAGCGCAGCAGCCGGTTGTGCCTTTGTGTTGCCGCGTTGCATTCTGCCGTACGAATACCGATTTTGTTTCGGTCGATGGTTTTGCTCTAAGCAGCGTGAGGCCCTAGATGCTGTGTCCGTTTCAGCCTCGTAGCCACACAGCCCTGCACCGAGTTAGTCCGATAAGCGAACGGATCACCATTCTCTTCGGGGGACGTTAGACAGGTCTGGACGCGAGCCACACAGTGCGTGGTCGCCACAGCCGTGGACGGTCTCTCAGCCGTGCACGGTCTCTCAGCCGTGCTGGGTTACCTATCAGGGGCCAAGTAGTTGCTCAGGAAGACCTCTGGGGAGGACCCAGAGTCCACAGTCGTCGTCCCTCCCCGCACCACGCTATGGAGGGCATGTCCTCTCCTCCATCAGGCCCATAGCAGACCACCACCTCATTATGATCCTGGTTCTGGGGTCGCGTGAGCCCCTGATGTGATCCCTTGGTCCCCAAGGTGGGGGGTGGAGCCCACCCCTACAGCCCCGAGGCAATGCGTGCTGCCCTGGTGACAGACGTAAGCCAGTGTGAGGACACTGGCTGCTGAGGCCTTCACCCCCTCTGGGCCTTGCTTCCTTCATTCGTACGGGCAGTCTGACTGTGCCTCATTCTGGGTTCGCTCGGGACCTCCGTCCACTGCTGCCCCGCTTGGCTGTGGCAGCCTGCAGTGTGGGACAAACGTTTCAGCTCTGTTGGCCGCTGGGGTCCAAAGCCGCCGTCCCAGAATCCTCCAGGCCGGAAGCTGTTGTTCGGCCGGGGTGTGCTACCGATAAGACCGCGCCCCCCCCCCCCACCCCCCTCCCCGCCCGGCCCTGGCCATCGTCTTTGATGGTGAAATGTGAAATCAGGAAGCGGCTAGCTGTTGAGTGAAGTTGTATCGAAATGAATCCATCAAGGTGAATGGGATCTCGATTTTCTGCTCCGTGGTCGCTGTTTCCTGGGTGGAAACAAAAGATGACAGGGTGCTTTCAATAGAAAACAAAGTGCGGTGGATGATGGAGTAAATGTTCGGTGGGTTGTTACAACCAGGCCCTCTGTGCAGGGGAGGGTTCTTCCCACAGGCCCCAGACCTTCTGCCTTTATGCACCGAGGTTGGCTCGACGCGGTCTGAACATCTGGGTGAGTCCCAATGAAGAGGCTACCTATTCCGTCTACACTGGTAGCAAATGCACAGCACACACAGGACCACTCCAGAAAGCGGGGGGGGATCTAGGGTCTTGGGACATCAGAGGTGGGGACTTTGGGAAGGGAGAGGAAGAAAGGCGGAGGGCCTGACTGTCTTGGCATCCTTCCCTTGAGTCGGAGCGACCTGGGGATTCACAGACCCACAGGTACCAACGATGACGTACATCACAAGGGCCACGTGCCTTTCGAGTCTGTAGGTCACTTTATAGTCACAAAGGGCTCTCCCGGACACTGACTCCATCCACCCCGAAAAGTATCACTGTCCTCATTTTGTTTTATTTTGTTTATTTTTGAGAGAGAGAGAGAGAGAGAGAGAGAGAGCATGAGCAGGGGAGGGGCAGAGAGAGGGGGGGACAGAGGATCCAAAGCGGGCTTTGCGCTGACAGCAGAGAGCCCGACACGGGGCTCAAACTCACAAACCATGAGATCATGACCTGAGCCGAAGTCGGACACTTGACCGACTGAGCGCCCCTCCCCCCCACCCCCGCACCCCTCATTGTCCTTCCTTTAAAGGTGAGGAAACAGACACAGAGAAGTTCAATGCTGCACACAGTGCCACCCAGCTAAGAATGGCCCACATGGTCCCGTGGGACCCCAGTGGCCACCACCTTCCCTCTGCCAAGCGAGATGTCCTCATCGATCCCCCAGTTCTCGAATTCCTTTTCTACCTCTTACCTGACCCTGCCGTCGACGTGTCTGCCTGGAACCGAGCTCATTAATGGTGTCTGTAAAATGGGGGTGGAACCTGTCTTTCTCACTGTGGGGCTCGGCTGCATCCCCCCCTCCTTGTGGGAAGTGACTTGGGGTCCTCTCCTCCATTTACCCCTGGCTTTCCAGACCCTGCTCCCTGGTTACATGCTGCTTCGAGTTGAAAACATAGGCGGGAGAGGTGTTGGGGCTTGGGAGTGAAGCACGCGGTCGACCTGGCCTCTGCCGCTGGTTTGCTTTAGCCCTGGGGACAGTCACCTTATTAAATGCTGCAGTTCCCTTGGGCTTAGCTCCCCAGAGCACCTTCCTTATTTCCCCATTTGACTTTGAGTTATTTTGGTAGGTACTCTGTGGACCTCAGGCTTCCATACGGGAATACATTGCTTTCGAAATGAGACTTACATCCTGAGCCCCCAGGGAGAAGACAGAGAAAAGGTTCTCGGCAGAGATTCTCTCCAGACGAGTTCAGCGGAGGGGCAGGACCTCTATTACCACCTCTCCCGATCTGGATCCTGCGTGGGCAGCACTAGGCTCACGAATCCTCTGCCTACCTCCCATCAGGTGCTCGACCAATCCCTTTTCCCCAGAGCCGCTGGAGTGCTCTCTGGACGACAGAAATCTGGTCAGAAATCTGGTTTAAGTCTCCCCCAACTTAAACTTTTTTTAATGTTTATTTCTTTACATGGAATATTTAATGTTTATTTACATTAAATATTTAATGTTTATCTTTGAGAGAGAGAGGGAAGGAGAAAGAGAGAGACAGAGAGAGAGAGAGAGAGCGCGAGCACGCGTGCACAAGTGGGGGAGGGGCAGGGGGGGGAGAGAGAGAGAGAGAGAGCACAAGTGGGGGAGGGGCAGAGAGAGAAAGAGAGAGAGAGAGACACAGAATCCAAAGCTGCCTCCTCAAACCCACAAACCGTGAGATCGTGCCCTGAGCTGAAATCGGATGCTCAACCGACTGAGCCACCCAGACACCCTGCCTTCCCCCTGACTTATTCCCAGATCTTTATTCCCCAGATCTTGAGCCCCTTGGTCAGCACGCAGGTAATGCCGGGCAGGGGAGACACAAGAGGGTGAGGGGGGGGGGCTGCAGTGAACTGGATGGAGGATGGTGGCCGCACCCCATCTAAGGGGGACCATCCCAACTCCGTTGTCATAGAAGAATACGGGCTCCGTGTTCCCAGGTCCCGATTTCTCGACACAGCCTGGGAAATCTGGGTGTTTATGTGAAATCTCCCAATTTTCAAAGGTTGCTTTACACTTTTTTAATTTTTTTAATGTTTTTATTTATTTTTGAAGGAGAGAGAGAGAGAGACAGAGTTTGAGCTGGGGAGGGGCAGAGAGAAATCCGAAGCAGGCTCCGGGCTCTGAACTGTCAGCACCGAGCCCGACGTGGGACTCGAACCCACGAACCGTGAGATCATGACTGGAACAGACGCTTAACCGACTGAGTCACCCAGGCGCCCCTATACTTTTTAAAAAGTGCCATGTGGGCCACTCACAAAGCATTTTCTGTGGGCCGGATACCCACGCGTTGTGACCTGTGCCCTATCGCTACACGTTCGCAAGATGTCGGTGGCGCTCCCTAAATGTCATGTTCTTTCATCTCTGCGACTTCCCACGTCCTGATCCCTGCTCTGTCTGGCAGGTCAACTTGTCCTCATGCCAGAGGTGGGACTTTCGGCCAGTGACTTAACATCTTGGTGCCTCTGTTCCCTCCTCCATAAGGTAAACGTATCATGGGAGCTGTCTCAAAGGCTCCCTGGGAAGGAAGACTGCGTGAGCTGATGAACGCCACGTGTTAGAAAGTGCTTGGCGTGTTATAGGTGCTAAGCCAGTGTCCGCGAACATTGTCATCGTCATTAATCGGTCATCCTTCTCTTGGCGGTCTTGTCGGAGACCTCTTCGCGGACTCCCCGGGGACAGACTTCCCCACCCGCCTGGATCCTATAGCGCCCGTGGCCCCCACCCCATCCCATCTCGCTGCACTGACGGTCTGTCGGCCTCTCTGCCTTCTCCGTCTTCCCCTGGGGGAAGGTCGTCCTTGAGTGCCGGGCCAAGGATGTGCTTCTTCTGGGGGCACGGCAGGTGGGCTTGTGTGGCCCCTGGGTGATGTGACACCCATCCCCCCAGTACCCCCCTCCCCTCACTCGCTGGTGGAAGCCAGGAAACAGGAAGTGAAATTGACAGACGCTGACCAACTTGGTTTCACTTCGTGAATGAGAGGGACTGAGCCCCCCCCTCCGGGTGGGGGTGGGGTGCATGGGGAGTCATGGTGTGCCATCGAGATTTTTTGGATGCATCTTTCAGTTTCAAAAGCACTGTTACCATGGGTTGAGAACTTTTAGCACCAGATGACTGTGTCCCAAACAGGACGTTGCTATCTGGGTCTGGTAAAGTACCTGGGAGTTTTCTGGGCTCCCAGCTGTGGGGCCTGACGGTGATGTTATGGTCCCATACAGTAGCGTTCCTCAACCTCTGAGCCATGACTAATTCTTCTGCCCTTGAGCTGGCGTCTAAAAAAAAAAAAAAAAAAAAAAAAAAACAACAAAAAACAAAAACCCCTCTGTGGTCGCAACCAAGATGTGATGACAGACTCTGAGCCCCGAGAGTCTCGCCCAGCCCACTCTGGCACGTTTCGGGGATGCTGCGAAACTCAGCCGGGCTGTCTGTCACAGGAGAGCCAAGCGAGTGGGGGTAAGACATTCAGATCAGCACAAGTTCTGTTTCTCGCTGCTCATACAAACAGGCACTTGCCGGAAGCTGCCTCAGTGGGGACGAGGTGGAGCCCTGTGAGGGCACGGTCAGGTCTTTGCTGGGAATGATGGAGGTTTTCCATTGTCTCATTTTCCATGACTCTGATACGGTTATGACCCGGGACTTTTTTTGGGGGGGGGGATGGGGGGGTGCTGGCTGAATGTCTGTGATATTCAGGAGTTCTGGTAGGAGTCGGGTGAGGGATAGATGGGCTGAACTTGAAACTTGCCCCAAATTTGTGTTCCATTCATCATGGCCTGTTACCCACACCATGTGGGAAA
Organism: Puma concolor; assembly: GCF_028749965.1. Lineage (NCBI taxonomy): Eukaryota > Metazoa > Chordata > Mammalia > Carnivora > Felidae > Puma > Puma concolor. The sequence goes on from NC_141676.1 coordinate 10,296,356, forward strand.
TATGTGTTCCGGAGCTGTGTGGTGTGGCTGAAAGAACATGGGATGTGGGGTCTGGTTCGTCCTGGACGACCTCCCGGAGCTTGAGTCTGTATCTTTAATAATGCACGTGTAGGGGCACCTGGGTGGCTCGGTGGGTTAAGTGTCCGACCTCGGCTCGGGTCATGATCTCCCACTTCGTGGGTTCGAGCCCCACATCGGGCTCTGTGCTCACAGCTCAGAGCCTGGAGTCTGCTTCGGATCCTGTGTGTGTCTCCCTCTTTCTCTGTCCCTCCCCGGCTCGTGCTCTGTCTCTCAAAAATAAATAAACGTTAAAAACATTTTATAAAAAAAATAATAATGCGCATGTGATACAGGACCAGTGGGAAGAAATTAGAGGGCCGATGTGCAGACGGGTTCTGGGACGGAGAGGGTGAAGTGTGGTTGCCATCACTGATGCCCTTGAGTCCCTCCCCACGCTCCAGGCAGCTCAGCCCATAGAAGCTGGGGAAGGTCAGCCTCGGGGCTGGCTCCCGATTCTTCCACGGCCTTTTACCTAATTTTATTTGTGTGCTGTTGGATCCTTTTCAAAGAGGGCCCTCCCCAACTGTGTAAACTTCAGGCCCAAGAAAACCTGGGTCCATCCCTGATCCCGGGACACGAATAACGAAGGATGGTGTCTTTTGGCTCTGGGTTAGAATCTTGGCCCCATCTGTAGATAGGGATCCAGCTACTGACCTCTTTGCGCATCTTGTCTGTGGTTGTTATGAAAAGTACTTACTTAATACCCCAAAGGAGAATCAGAGCCCCGGGGACCAGCCAACCTGTGTCGATAATAATGGCGGACAGTCCTGGCTGGAAAGTGAGAGGCTGGACACGATACTCCTTTAGCTCAGTGGTGGAGAGGGTAGGAGGTGTGCAGGGTCTGGTTCTCCCCGAGGAGTTTGTCTGCTGACAGTGACTAACACACACGTGGCCCAGTGACAGACCTCACAGCTAGGGTTTCAGGGGGCCGTGAGGTGGGCAGGACAGGGGCCATTATTCCCTTTTAGCAGGTGCACAAACACACCAAAAGGGGTCAAGGAGCTCTTTCAAGGTCACGCTGCCGCTAAGACGCATAGCAACATTCAAATGCGTTATCGAAACTCCAAATACAGGGTTTTCACCTGCTGCCTTGTTGCGTCTCCAGGAAGCTGCACCTACGAAAGACCAGGGAGGATTTGCTGACCAGGATCTGCTCTTTCTAGAGAGTGACCCCGCTTTAACTACCTACTGTGGGGGCTCGTGTGCCACGCTCCGTGCCCGGTGGGGTCACCACGTCCTCTCAGCCCACCCGGGAGCCCATTACTCTCCAAGGGGGGGGAAACAGGAGACTGAACTCAGGGGCGCTCCCCTCCCCTCCCCCTCTCTCCGCCATTGTCTGGCTCACGGTTAACCCGAAGAGGTTGGCAGTGGTTCAAGTGGTGGAAAACCAAACTGCCCACGTGAGACGTGGTGACTGACCCTTTGATTTTGCGATTCTCTTTTTCCTAGTTGACGGTTGGCTTAAGCATTTGGCATGGTGTGAGGGGTGGTCTTCTTATATTCTGATTAATTCTGCACATTGCCTGTCCGATAGGGTAATGTTGGATGTCAGCGGCAATCAGCCTACCTACAGAGCGTCCGTTAGAGTTTATATCCGTGCTAGAGACCCAGGTGAGGAAGGACATAGAATGTCAGGACCGGAAGGGGCTTCTGGATGTGTCCAGTCCCAGGCTGGCAAACTCAGATGCCCACAGGGGCTGGGCAGGTGGCCACGCCATGGGAATCAGGCCAGGAATAAGCCAACAGGGACTGGCAGGGCTGTGGGGTTCAAACTCAAAAATGTCAGTACCTTGCGAACAAAACTTGTCACATGGAGCACATTTGGCTCATGTGTCATTGGTCCACAGCTCGAATGTGGCCAGACCTCTTCACTACACTACCGGGGGGAGGTCGGTCTTTAGGGGCAGTGATTTCCCACCGTCCGGGCAGACCACGAATAAATTCACGAACACAAGCGTTGTCTTGCAAACTAAAACAAAACAAAACAAAACAAAACACCTTCACTGCACATAAGGTTTTAGAATGTATTGAGTGTGGCCACACAAATTATTTTAATGGGTCCTCATAATATCCTCACTTTATTTTTTTACAACATTTTTAGTATTTATTTATTTATTTATTTATTTTTTAAATGTTTGTTTATTTTTGAGACAGAGAGAGACAGAGCATGAACAGGGGAGGAGCAGAGAGAGAGAGGGAGACACAGAATCTGAAGCAGGCTCCAGGCTCTGGGCTGTCAGCACAGAGCCTAACGCGGGGCTCGAACCCACGGACCATGAGATCGTGACCTGAGCCGAAGTCGGACGCTTAACCAACTGAGCCACCCAGGCGCCCCTAGTGTTTATTTATTTTCGAGAGAGGGAGAGAGACAGAGCATGAGCAGGGGAGGGGCAGAGAGAGAGGGGGAGACAGAATCCGAAGCAGGCTCCAGGCTCGGAGCTGTCAGCACAGAGCCCGACGTGGGGCTGGAACTCAAGAGCTGTGAGATCATGACCTGAGCCAAGGTCGGACGCCTAACCGTCTGAGCCACCCAGACGCCCCGTAACATCTTCACTTTAAATGTGAGGGGACTGAAGTGCAGGGTAGCCAACTTCGGTTCCATGTTGGGTGACCGTTAAGTCCTGCTTGCACTGGACAGTCCTGACCATCGTTATTGTCCCACTGTCGTCATGAATAGCCCCTTTTATTCCACAAAGTGCCGTGACTCAGGGGATTAATCACGCACTAGCCACAAGGTCCCCGTGGGCTATGGACTTGGCCATTTTCCTTGACCTTCTGAGACAACACGGCCAGCACCTGGCCAAGCAGTCCTGATTCCTGTCTGGAGCTCTCTCCTCTGCCGTCTCCTCAGCAGAGGGACAGTGATGTGGGTGCTGATATGAACCCTGGGGAGAGGTGGGGCAGTGCAGCTGTTAAGAACAGCGCTGACCCTGGCGCCTGTCTGACCCGGGTTCGAATCCAGATTCTGCCACTTACCTGCACACGCCTCAGTTTCCACATCTGTAAAAGGGGGCTGACAATAACGGCTATTTCACAGCCTCGAGCTGGAGATTAACTGACAGAATGCATGGAAACTGCTCAGCACGTGGCTTGCGGTGACATCATTTTTTTTTTTTTTAAATTTTTTTTTTTTTCAACGTTTATTTATTTTTGGGACAGAGAGAGACAGAGCATGAACGGGGGAGGGGCAGAGAGAGAGGGAGACACAGAATCGGAAACAGGCTCCAGGCTCTGAGCCATCAGCCCAGAGCCTGACGCGGGGCTCGAACTCACGGAGCGCGAGATCGTGACCTGGCTGAAGTCGGACGCTTAACCGACTGCGCCACCCAGGCGCCCCGCGGTGACATCATTAATTACTACGGGGCTGTCGACCAGTGTTCGGGGCAGTTCATGGCCAAATCCGTCACTGCCCGGTGGTGAGGAGTGACGGCCTGACCTGCTTTCGGGGCTTGAAGCCCTGCGCTGCCCCACATCCTTGGGCGCTGGGTGCAGTGGGGGAGGGGAGAGGCCCACGCAGATCTTTGTGACGCTGCTTGTCTCCCTAAGGAGGCAGGTTTCGACTTTCATTGTCGCAGCAGGAGACGGAGAATTGACTGGGGCACACTTTGGGATCCAGCGATGATGTGTTTCCCCAAGGACCGCTGTCGCTGTCAGGGCACAGACAGGACAGGAGGGGCAGGGGGCAAGGAAGGGCGGGAGCAGGGGGGCTTGCCAGGGCCTCAGGGCCCATGGGACGTGTGGGTTTGAGGGTGTTCTCCAAGCAGCCCAGGGCCAAGTACCCAGAACCCTGCCAAGAGCTTAAAAAACCCTCTGTCCAGACTGCACCCTAGACCAGCCAGGTCAGCATTTCTGTGTGACCACAGACATCAGGGTCTGGGGGGCTAGGAGCTCAGCCCCCATTCTGCAAATCAGGGTCCAACCCCGTTCGTCACCGGGACTGCAAATTCTTATTGCGAGCACATGCGGATAACGCTGGAAAAGCACGGTGAGCCACCAGGGGCCGTGCAGGCATGAGGTCAGTGTGTCCGTGCAGCCTCCAGGACCTCAGGGCAGCGCTCGTTTGACAAATGAGCCTAACCGGGCGCCCTGCCTCCGTGTTTACTCATCGTGTATTTGCTCCCCTGCGTCTGGTCACACGTGGGGGTAATGGAACCTCGATGAGATGAGGAAAAGCACTTTTGGGGTCTTCGTGATGCTGGTCTGGGGTTTGGGGTTTGCACCGGCTCGAACTTGCAGCCCAAGGGTGTGGTGACTGGCTTCACGTGGCCCACGGCTCAGGGCTGTCGGCCGCCAGCCATGTGGCTTCCCCAGTCCAGGCCTCAGTTTCCTCCTTTGCGCTTGGGGATCTGCGCGCCTGCCAGCGTGAGGGGCCGGTGCAAGGCTTCTGCTCGGCCATGCACTTTGCAGCATCTCAGCTGCATGCCTCTAAGGCCTTTATTACCGTTGCCACAGAGAACTCGAGCTCTGCTGACTTCTGGATCTTTCTCTATTTGCATTTCTGTTTCCCTGTATTATTTGCGGCTGGTGGTTCTCCACCTTCATCCGAATTGCCTGGGGCCGCTCTTTATTTATTTATTTTTTTTAATTTTTTTTTTCAACATTTTAATTTATTTTTGGGACAGAGAGAGACAGAGCATGAACGGGGGAGGGGCAGAGAGAGAGGGAGACCCAGAATCGGAAACAGGCTCCAGGCTCTGAGCCATCAGCCCAGAGCCTGACGCGGGGCTCGAACTCACGGACCGCGAGATCGTGACCTGGCTGAAGTCGGACGCTTAACCGACTGCGCCACCCAGGCGCCCCATGGGGCCGCTTTTTAAAACGCCGGTTCTGTGTTTCACTTAGCTGGGGGTGGCGGTGGGGGTGGGGCCCGGGAACCTGCATTCGCACGAGTGTTCTCTGAATGATTTCTACAGCTCAGTGTATGGGGGGGAGGCGAGCGGAGCCCCCACTCCCTCCTTTCCTTCCCTTCGTATTTTCCATCTCTTTTGGGCGTTGGTACTTGGGCTTTGGTGTAAACAGAGCAGGTGTGACCCGTGCTTACCGCTGTCTCGCAGGTGTCCTATCCCTCTGAACCCCGGTTTTCTTGACTGTAGGGCGACTGCTCAGGTACGGGGACATTTCTTTTTTTTTTTTTAATTTTTTTTTCAACGTTTTTAATTTTATTTTTGGGACAGAGAGAGACAGAGCATGAACGGGGGAGGGGCAGAGAGAGAGGGAGACACAGAATCGGAAACAGGCTCCAGGCTCTGAGCCATCAGCCCAGAGCCCGACGCGGGGCTCGAACTCACGGACCGCGAGATCGTGACCTGGCTGAAGTCGGACGCTTAACCGACTGCGCCACCCAGGCGCCCCAGGTACGGGGACATTTCTGTGTGCCTACCTGGGCTCCAGGCCACTCGGCCTGAGGCTTCTCCCCGGTGTCAGAGCCAGCCTCCGCCCCTCCCAGGGACCCCCCCCCCCCCCCCCGGAGACCCCACATGGCCAGCCCTTGGGGAACAGTACTGTGGTGGGCAGAGCCTGGCTCTGGGCTGATGTGTGGCCGTGAGGAAGTTCGGGATGAAGGACCGAGTCTAATCCCAAGCCCAAGGGACGGGGCAAGTGGCCATGAGCTGCAGGAGGGACACCGCGAGGAAGGGAACTTGTCTCGAGCCCTGGTCCTGGGGGGCCTCCTCTGAGCGGCTGGGATCCTAAGAGCGAGGATGAGGTGGTCATGAGCTGCCAGTTCCTGAGCACGTGGCCATTTGCCAGCCGCCTACTTTCACCTTGCGCTCGTTTCATCGGCACATCAGCCCCCGAAACTGCTCCTGTCCTCGTTCTTCGAGACACGAAGGGGCGGAGGCCCGGCTGGTAAGCCCCCGCGGGGGTCCCGCTCTGCTGTGGTTGCACTCACTCTGCTGCGGTCTTATTGCTACAACAGGACCGGCATCTCCACGGCGCGGTACAGCCTCAACGCACTTCTGAACACGGTCTCCAAACTGAATCCTTACCTTCTGACGCTCTATCCCCGGGTGCTTTTTAAAAACCGCTCTATTGGGGCGCCTGGGTGGCGCAGTCGGTTAAGTGTCCGACTTCAGCCAGGTCACGATCTCGCGGTCCGTGAGTTCGAGCCCCGCGTCGGGCTCTGGGCTGATGGCTCGGAGCCTGGAGCCTGTTTCCGATTCTGTGTCTCCCTCTCTCTCTGCCCCTCCCCCGTTCATGCTCTGTCTCTCTCTGTCCCAAAAATAAATAAACGTTGAAAAAAAAAATTAAAAAAAAACCGCTCTATTGAGGTCTGACGAGTGTGGTACAAAACCCACCTGCGTTACCTGCACAATTTAATAAACTTCAGCAAACTTGCAAGGCTGTGCCGCCATCGCCACGATCCAGGTTCACGGCGTCTCCGTCACCCCCAGAAGATCCCTTGTGCCCACCGGCTCCAGGCCGCCACCGATCCAGTCTTGCCACCACCTTCCCTCGCTGTCACCGTGACATTTCACCGCAGAGGAAGCTGAGGGCCAAGAGTTGTGACTGCCCCAATTGTACAGCTGAAGTCTTGCTGGCTAACCTGGCAGAAGTGTCAGAGCCGGACTCGAAATCTGTCAGCCCAGTGCTGAACCCGTTCCGGAAAAGCCTCGCTCCAGCAGCAAGCCTCGCAGCTGTTTTCCCATTTGGTTTTCAAAGTCCTTTCCCCTCTCCCCCTCCTCCCCTCCCTCCTCCCTTCCCCCTCCTCCTCCCCCTCCTTCTCCCCCTCCTCTCCTTCCTCTTCTCCCTCCTCCCCCTCTCCTTCCTCCCCCCCTCCCCCTCCTCCCCTCCCTCTCCCCTCCCTCCTCCTCCCCCTCCTCTCCTCCCCCTCCTCTCCTCCCCCTCTTCCCCTCCCTCTCCTCTCCTTCCTCCTCCCCCTCCTCCCTCTCCCCCCTCCCCTCTCCTCTCCTTCCTCCTCCCCCTCCTCCCTCTCCCCCTCCTCCCCTCCCTCTCCTCCTCTCCCGCTCCTCCCTCTCCCCCTCTTCCCTCTCTCCCTCCTCCCTCCTCCTCTCCCTCCTCCCCTCCCTCTCCTCCTCTCCCCCTCCTCCCTCTCCCCTCCTCCCTCTCCCCCTCTTCCCTCTCCCCCTCCTCCCTCCTCCTCCCTCTCCCCCTCTTCCCTCTCCCCCTCCTCCCTCCTCCTCCCCCTCCTCCTCCTCTTCTCCTCCCCCTCCTTTCCTCCCCCTCCTCCTCTCCCTCTCCTCTCCTTCCTCCTCCCCCTCCTCTCTCTCCCCCTCCTCCCCTCCCTCTCCTCCTCTCCCCCTCCTCCCTCTCCCCCTCTTCCCTCTCCCCCTCCTCCCTCCTCCTCCCCCTCCGCCCCTCCCCCTCCTCCCCTCCCCCTCCTTCCCCTCCCCCTCCTCCTCCCCTTCCCCTCCTCCCCCCTAACTTTGCCACCAGGGGCGACCACGGCCAGGCCAGCCATTTCCCGAGGTTGCTGAGGCCTGGAAATCAATTTCAATTGAATAGTGGTTCCCTCCCTGCAGAGAGACAGAGCTCATTTCCTGCAGCGGGAAGGGGGACAGTGATGTGTGGCTGGGGCTTGACCCAGCTCCCCCAGGTAGGAGAGCGAGAAGCGCACGAGACACTGCGGCTCTTTGGTGTTCATCTGTAAAGCTCTCAGGTGCTGAGAAACTAAACCCAGAAGCGAGCCGCTTTAGGGCATACGGACGGCATTTTCCCTTCTGTTTCCCCTTCCACGGTGTTGGTGACGTCGTGCTGGCCATGCTGGGGACTGACTGCTCGTGCCAGCACTGCGCCCAGGGCATCTACCTACCCAGGTCTCTGGCCCCCCAGGGCAGGACCCTTCCGGGGTCCAGGGATCAGGCCACGGCTGGGGAGATGGGGCAGAGCAGGGGTCCCCATCTGTGGGGGGCCCAGATCCCTGGGGGGCAAAGCCTAGACTCGCCTCATCCCCCAGGGTTGGAAGATCTGTTCCAGGGAGGCAGGATTGGGTGGGAACAAGGGCCTGCCTGGAGCCACCCCGAGATGAGATACGGTCCAACGTGCGGTTCGACCTGGTGTTTGAGTGTTGGCTTTTGCGGTCTTGGCAGGGAGGGCCCCCCCGGTCAGGATCGGCAGTGTGGGTGTTGATGAGGGTTCTCAAGCCCTGACCTCCGTGCACTGGCTCTACCGAGCTCCTGTCTCAAAGCTCTCTCGGGAGGATATTCATCTCTTCGTGGGGTAGGGGAGGGCATAGGACAGGGCGCCTGGCCAGATCTCGTGGAATCCTGGCTCTGTCGCTGCCCTCGTGACCCGGGTGCAAGTAGTTCACCCTTCTGAACCTCAGTGTCCACACCTGTAGAATGGGAACCAATGCCCCAGGGAGTTTCGAGCACCCGGCCGCTCGAGCCTGAGACATTTCATGATTGCAGTGTGGCCTGCCTGGGCCTCTCGTTTTGGGGGGGTTCTATCCCAGGCCCCAGGAAATGGTAACTGTGGGTGCCTGCAGGGCCCGGAGGAAGAAGAGGAGGAGGACAGTTCTGTGTAAGCAGTTGGTGCTGAAATTTGTGTTATTTCCTCTAGGGGATGGTTTGTTCATTTTAGCTGGTGATTATAAATCAAGGGCCCAAATGCGCGCAAAACCACTTTCGTCAAGACTTTAATGAGGCTGAAGGGAGCCTGGGTGGGAAACAGCCTTCGTAGGGGGCCCTCACCGTGTGCCAGGCACTGTTAATCAGCCCTTGAGGCTGCGTCCTGTCTTGTACAATCCTCGCAACCTTGTGAGGCAAATCTTCTCTGCCCCATCTCACGGATGAGAACATGAGCTTTAAGAAGGTGAGATGAGACGCCCAAGGTCGCATGTCTAGGAGGTGATGTCACGGGAGCAGTAGTGCCCGGGTCTCTGCGACTCCAACTCCCCTGATCTTGACGCTGTTCTATAGACACACACTTCATGTGTGTTGATGCAGAAAGGGGGTGGGAAGGCTAGAAAAAGCGATGTCTATGTGGGAGCACTCATTGTCTCAGCGGTGGAGAGGTTCCTTATGGGCAATTTTGGTTTTGGTTTTTAGATGTTTGTGCACCTTCTAAATGTCAACATAAGACTATGCAGGGGAGGTAAAAAAAAAAAAAAACACAACAAAAACTTTCCTTTACCCTCTTAGGTTCTGTCCCGGGGGCATGTGAATCAGGAGAAAAGAAAGATTAATAGGAGAGGTTTATTTTGCATGGATCCGAGGGCTTCACAGGAAAGAGGTGAAAACCCACAGAAATTAGACTCAGGAGCTTATACACCATTTTGACAAAAGGTGATAAACTGCGGAGAAGTAACTAGACAAAAGGAAGGGCTTCTAGGGAGGTTAGCTGTGGGAAGGTAAGTATATGAGGGAAACTAATGGAAGATAAGGATTACTTAGTAAGGTTTGTAATCCGGGGTCAAGTTGGTGGCTTTGTCGTTGATAAGACCCGTCTCTGGTGATTAAGAGCCACCGTCCTCTTCCCTGTATGGGAGAGGGAGACACCTTTACAGGTGGGAATTTATGTTACCTCTACAACAGGAAATGTATACCCTGCTTTCAGACAGAAAAGTGGAGGGTGGGGAGACAATTGCTTTCAGCTCAAAACGATCCTTACGCCAAAGTGGCTTACTTTGGGGAGGTATGCTCCGATCTCCCTTTACCGTATATTACCTTTATTTTTAAAAAATTTTAAAAATGTTTACTTTTGAGAGAGAGATAGAGTACAAGCAGGGGAGGGGCAGAGAGAGGGAGACACAGAATCCCAAGCAGGCTCCAGGCTCTGAGCTGTCTGCACAGAGCCCGATGTGGGACTCGAACTCACAGGCCATGAGATCATGACCTGAGCCAAAGTGGGATGCTTGACCGACTGAGCCACCCAGGTGCCCCTATATTACCTTTAAATCAGGATACATGTGGTTACATTTCTTGTTCTAAATGTGCTAACTTTAAGGACGCGATCAAAAAGAGAAACATCCGTGCGTTCAAATGTCCACAATGGACTTGCCTACCAGGTAGGAAAACCGATGTACCCCCTAACATGTGACTAATGGAAGGCCTGAAAAGCCGCTCAGATTAAGCAGCCATTAAAAACGACAGGCTGGGGTGCTGGGTGGCTCAGTCGGTTAAGCGCCTGATTCTTGATTTCAGCTCAGGTCATGAGCCCAGGGTGGTGAGATCAAGCCCAGAGTCGGGCTCTGTGCTGTGTGTGGAGCCTGCTTAAGATTCTCTCTCTCGGGGCACCTGGGTGGCTCAGTCGGTTAAGTGTCTGACTTCAGCTCAGGTCATGATCTCACAGTTCGTGAGTTCGAGCCCCACGTTGGCTCTGTGCTGACAGTTCAGAGCCTGGACCCTGCTTCGGATTCTGTGTGTGTGTGTGTGTGTCTCTCTCTGCCCCTTCCCTGCGGGTGCTCTGTCTCTCTCTCAAAAAGTAAATAAACATTTAAAAAATTAACAAAAACAAGAACAAGATAGGCTGGGTGGTGGTAAGGCAGCTGGGGAATGTCCTGGGATGTGACAGGATGCGACACGAGGCAGAACCCAGTGGGGCTGTGTGGGGAAACAGAGTTCCACGGAGCAGCACCAGAGGGACCAGGCTCAGGGCAAAGTGGTCTCTGGGGGACACAGAGAGGGCTTGGGTGGCTTCTCTCTCCTTTGGACTCCTGCGGTGCAGGCCTCACTGTGGCTGTAAAACTCGGAGGAGCCTCAGTCAATTCATTTTTAAAAAGGACAACAAAGAAAATCAAATTAAAGGAATGATTTTCCATCACAAAGCCCTGTTTCATTACCAAATATAAAAGACTAGTGAAGAAAAGCATCCTCTTCCCCCGGGGGTGAAACTGCGGTGGGTTGGTTATTCAAAGAAAACAGAATTCAGCTGAACAGGCTGTGAGAGTGTGTGAAAAACACATTTCAAGAGCTTTGAAAACTTAGAAGTAGTAATAACCGCCGAGCACCAACAGCTAGGATTTATTGAGCACTTACTATCTGCCGGGCACTGAGCTGCCACATTGTCCCAGATGGCCGCTGTCACCGTCATTGCTGGATGCAAGCGCTGTCCTTGAGGGCCTCTCACGCCCCAGCTCACTTAGAAGCACAACCACCCAGGGAGCTGAGGAAACAGACCGAGAAGGGAAGTAAACTGCCAGTTAGTCATGTGAGGTGGGCGCCATGATTACCCATGTTTCACCGGGTGAGAAGTTAGAAGCCCAGGCGGGCAAAGTCATAGCTCAAGGTCAGAGGTGCGCCAGCTGTCCCGTCGGTGGCATGAGTGAATGTGTGGCTGGTGACACGTGGTAGTTCGGAGAGTTTCTTTAGAAGGGGTTGGGGTTCGTCCCAACCTCGACCCCAACAGACCCTGCAGTGTGGAGCATTGACTCCCTCTTTGCCGAGGCCAGGTCTTAAGGACAGCTTTGAGATTTAGATACAAAGAACAGGTGGCAATGAGCCAGGCAGGTAGCTTTCTATGAAGTCACTTCAAACCATGCTAGCATTTTAAGATCAGGCAGCTGCTGGGTTCCAGAAAAAAGCGACCCCCCCACCCCCACCAGCCCCCGGCTGCCTGGAGTTGGAGGTTGGGAGTTGGAAGCAATGACCTGCCCAACTGTGCTGAACCTACAATAGGTGGAAAGATGATGGAAGAAAAAAGAGAGGGCCCACGGGGCCTGGAGGGGTCCGGGAGGTTTCGTGGGGGAGGAGGGGAGCACTCTGGGGCCTCACCTGGTGGCTGGGCCCGAGGGAGGGCATGCCAGGTTCGGGAGACAGCCAGCAGGACAGCTTAACGAGTGCCAGGAGGGGGCTGTTTGTTCGGGGCCGGGCAGACGTGCACCCTGAGTTGAGTGTCTTACGTGCTCTTCTGCAGAAGTGCGGGAGCTTTAGAGGGGAAAGGGTGTTGTTCCTTTTGTTTTGTGTTTTTATTTTTATTTTTTATTTATTTAAAAGAATTTTTAATGTGTATTTATTTTGAGAGACAGAGAGAGTGAGTCGGGGAGGGGCAGAGAGAGAGGGAGACACAGAATCCGAAGCAGGCTCCAGGCTCTGAGCTGTGAGCACGGAGCCCGACGTGGGGCTCGAACCCACGAACGGTGAGATCATGACCTGAGCCGAGGTCAGACGCTCAACCGACTGAGCCACCCAGGTGCCCCTGTTTTGTGTCTTTAACTGAGACTTTTTTCTCAGCCACCTTAGAACCAGGTAGGTCACTGGTTTAGAGTTCTGGATCCACAGGTGGCCTTTCAAGGGCAATTTTGATTGCCTGACTTTGTGGCTTTACCTGGTGGGCGAGGAGAACAGGTCTGTTTGGATGGCTGAAGAAACCGTAGAAAGGGCCGGTGACACCCTTTGTTCTGAAGTTATCGACTAGTTGTGACTCAGATCATTGTATGACTGATAAGACGACACCTCCTCCTTGGGTGACCCAATCACTGAGTCAATGATCTGGTGACCGGTCCTCTGTCCTGCCCCTGACTTCTGACATTCAGTTACTTCCCTTCTCGTTCCCCCAAGAATATGAGGCAGCAGTGGATAAAAGGGAATGGGATGAAAAATTAGAAAAACCTGCATGGGGCACCTGGGTGGCTCAGTCGGTTGAGCGTCCGACTTCGGCTCAGGTCATGATCTCGCGGTCCGTGAGTTTGAGCCCCGTGTCGGGCTCTGTGCCGACAGCTCGGAGCCTGGAGCCTGCTTCGGATTCTGTGTCTCCCTCTCTCTCTGTCCATCCCCTGCTCATGCTCTGTCTCTCTCTGTCTCAAAAATAAATAAAAACATTAAAAAATTAAAAAAAAAAAAAGAAAAAACCTGCATGATAGGAAAAGAAGGCTAGAACATAAGATGAATTTGTCCCCATGATCCACCAGTGCTGAAAGTTCTGTCCATCTGACAGGTGGGGAACCATTTGTTTGCTTCTGAGTTTCCTGGTGGCCAAAGCAAAGAGGTAAACCCAGTGGCCTGAGGGCCATCTCTACTGCCTTTAAAGAAGTTCTCATAGGGGCGCCTGGGTGGCGCGGTCGGTTGGGCGTCCGACTCAGCAAGGTCATGATCTCACAGTCCGTGCGTTCGAGCCCCTCGTCGGGCTCTGGGCTGATGGCTCAGAGCCTGGAGCCTGTTTCCGATTCTGTCTCCCTCTCTCTCTGCCCCTCCCCCGTTCATGCTCTGTCTCTCTCTGTCCCCAAAATAAATAAACGTTGAAAAAAAAAAAAAAAAAAGAAGTTCTCATAGCCAACATGAGCAGTGGACAGGAAGTTTCATGGGGCTCTTTCTCACGAACTCCCTCAAGACCGAAAGGTCTGCCCCAAAGCACAATTCGGTGAAAGCAATTCCTCAGGGGCCAAAGCAAACACACGCTCTCGGAAGAGGCCTTAATTATTGTCAAGGCCTGGTTTTGAGGGTCAGAGACACTGTGTAAAGCTGGGATTCTTGGCGAGGGTTTTCCCTAAGGGTCTCAGGAACTGCCCAGGCCTCAGAAATAAAGTGACGCGTGAGCTGTGCTTAGAACAGTGTCTGGTGCGTAGTAGGTGCTCAGTTAGGCTGTTCTGCTGTTGCCGTTGGGCCAGCGCGGTTGTGCCCAGTCGAAGCGCACTCTCGTGCTTGCTACGCAACATCAGAAGCTCTTTGCAAAGGAGAGGCTCATTTCGAGAGCGTCTGGAGAGGGTCTGGTGATGCTGGCAGGGGGATTATTGAGAGATTTGCTGCAGAGCAAACACCGAACTCAAGGCACCCTAATGCGTGCATTTTTGAGGTTCAGGGAAAGATGGCAGGGAAGAAGAGGGGGGCTGAGAGGGGTCTGCGGGTGACGGGGCGGGCAGCACGGGGCTGTATCACCGTCGCACGGCTTCTGCCTGGTTGAAGACAGGGCTGCATTCCCGAGGGTTTGTGGCCCAAGATGGGCTTTGGAAGTCACTTTCCAGTCACTCTCTGGATCAGGAAGTGAGCCTGGCAGGGATCTGGGGCCCTTCACAGTATCATCTGAGAGAGGAACCCTATTTTGAGTTGTGCCATTTATTCGAAATTACACTGAGCACTTTGTGTTCTTGAAAAATCAGCTGCCATCCCAAGAAATCAGACTGCTGCAGCTGAGGCGTCTCAGAATTCATCTGATGTCCTCCACATCCTCGTGTTGCCAAGGAGGAGACTGAGGACATGATGGGGGATAGTGAATTCGCAGTAGATGTGACACACTAGCCCGGAGGCTGACTCCCAGTCCAGCTCACTTACTGATACGCTAATTGCTAAGGGAAACATTGCCAACAACCTGCATGTGCATCAGTAGGGGCATTAGTGATGCCCCACCACCTCCAAGCCTGAGCAGTCCTGCTCTCCCCATTCCATATATACCTCTCATTCCTGACCCTCAATTCTGGTTCCTATAAAAATCCTAGGAATCGGGGCGCCTGGGTGGCGCAGTCGGTTAAGCGTCCGACTTCAGCCAAGTCACGATCTCGCGGTCCGTGAGTTCGAGCCCCGCGTCGGGCTCTGGGCTGATGGCTCAGAGCCTGGAGCCTGTTTCCGATTCTGTGTCTCCCCCTCTCTTTCTGACCCTCCCCCGTTCATGCTCTGTCTCTCTCTGTCCCCAAAAAAAATAAATAAACGTTGAAAAAAAAAAAAAGCCGCCTGTCAATTTACATTCCAACTTGCGAGCCGTCTTTTAAAAATATTTGCTAAATTAGTCATCTTTGCGCAGGCTGAAAATCGGGAGGCCAGGGCAGAGCTCCTGGGTGCTGTGGGCGTCACCTACGGTTGGCTTCACAACCTCCTGCATCCCTTCCAGTTTGATCCAACAAACATCAAAGGACATGAAAGGAGGGTTGTCACAAAGGCATCCTGAAATATTGGATGGAAAGACCGAGGGTCATAACTTACAGGCTCAAGGCAATTCTCCCCAAACCCAAACAATATTGATGTGTGTGTGATGGGAGGGAGGGTGGACTTAACTCGTTTTCAAGTTCACGTAAAGGATAAACTGATGAGAGTTACCAGGGACATTTTTCAAGAATGAGAGTGGTGAGAGAAAGCTCGCCTTTCTAATTCTTAAGCTTTTAGTATTCCACAAAAAGAGAAGAAGAAGGTGATACAGGGCAATGTTTATCTGATTTAAGGACAAAGGAAAGACTTGCTAAACACCACTTGCTAAACACCACAATAACGCATTGTGGACAAAAATGTAAGCCATCTGATAGCTAAGCACGTATTTGCAACATGTAATGGGAAGGCAAACTGCTGCTATGGAGGTTCTTCAAAGAATTAACAGTAGAAATACCCCATGATCCAGAAATCCCGCTGTAGGGTATACATCCAAAGAAAATGAAAACACTACGTGTCATAAGGCACCTGCACCACCATGTGCATTGCAGGGTTATTTATAACAGCCAGGATGTGGAAATAATCTAAGTGTCATCAGTGGATGAAAACATAAAGAAATGATGGTGTATATATATATACTGAATTATATATATATATATATACTGAATATATATATATACACTGAATATATATATACTGAATATATATACATTTTATACTGAATATATATATATATCTATATATCTAATGGAATATTATTCAGCCATAAGAAAGAATGAAATCTGGCCATTTGTGACCACATGGATGGACCTTAAGGGCACTATGCTAAGTGACATGAGTCAGGCAGAAAAAGACAAATACTGTATGATCTCACTTATAGGTGGAATCTAAAAAAAAGAGAAACCCCCCCCAAGATCATAAACACAGAGAACAGTCGCCAGAGGAGGGGGTGGGGTGGGGTGGGGTGAGGGTGGGGGTGAGCGAAACGGGTGACGGGAATCAAAAAAAGAAAAATACCACTGGAGGCATTTTGTCCAACAGTCTTGGACTTTCACAGACGAAGACATTTAGATTAAAATAGGATTCCTCCATATTCTCATCCGATCAATATTTTAAAATGTCGATGTGGAGCTAATTATGTGTCAGATATTGTACAATGATAATAAAAAGTAGTCATACACTGTATTGAAGTTAATGATATTGCACCGATATTTTCCTACTGTTGACAACGTATCCTGGTTATCTAAGAGACTATTACTGGGGAAAGCTTGAAGGGCCCACAGGGACTCTACTTGGGCAATAGCTAACGAGTCAATCTATTTCAAAGTAAGAGAGGTAATATAAACAAAAAGCACAACCAAAGAGCATCGTGAGCAAAAATTTAAGCTGATAACTGAGAGCACATATTTGCAACATGTAGGAAAAAAGACTAATATCCCTGGGATTTATTCATTTGCTTCACATTTACTGAGTGCTTATGATGGTTGAGGCATTGTTATAAATGCTGGAGATTCACAAATACATGAAATACTTTCATAGTTCCATAAGAAAAAGATGAGACTTTAACGGAAAAGTAGGTGAATATAAAAGCGATTTGCAAAGGAAAAGATAGTAACGGACGATCAGCAGATTCTAAACACCCAGCCTGAGCATCGTGAACCTGCAAGTTAAGTCAACAAGGAGGCATAACTTTGCACTCTAAAAATAGTTTAAATGTTTTAGAACAATTCAATTGAGTTTTGATCTGTTGAAGAGGAGACTGGTGAAAACATTTTAGAGATAATAGGGTTTTTTTAATTATTAAAAAATATGTGAAATTCTAGAAATTCTAACTCTGAGACTTTATCTTAAGCAAGATGAATAATCAGAGATGCAGGCAAGATTTACTGAAAAGGATGATTATTATGGCATTCTCTCTCTCTCTCTGTCTCTCTCTCTGTCACACACACACACACACACACAGAATGGGTCTCATCCAAAGTGCTCAACATTTGAATAATAGTTGAATAAATTAAGGTGCATCTGTATGTGGACTTTAAGTAGACATTAAAAACTTTGTTTTCTAAGGAATTTTAATGACATATTACTAGGTGAAGAAAACATTAGGATGTAAAAATCCTATGAATTTTTAAATTATACGTCTTTAAAAGCATGCAGTGTTCCTATCCGTGTGTGTATGCAAAGGGCTGAACAGAAGTGATACATGTGGGCAAGATGCACAGCCGGTTGTTGGCTTTGGGGGAGACCTCTTCTGTCTCTTTTACAACCAGTATTTTGTTTTTGAATTTTTGCTAGGAGGAGGTAATGCTTTTGTAAATAAGGAGCTGTTTTAGGAAGTTAACAGAGCACAATTAGCATCATCGAACGCCCACACAGCCCTCTAGCAAAACACGCAGGAAATAATTCTGGCATGTCGATGATGAGGATTTTGAACTATATTTTTGTCCTTTTTTATATTTTCTGAATTTTCTATAAAATAAGTGTAGCTTTCATGGCCAGGAAGTGAACCACAGCTGGTATTATAGAACGTCTAGAACGTCTAGGTGACCCCCCCCCCCTCCGCCCCTAGTGAGTTTTGCATGCTCAGGGTGTTCACAATCCCAGGAAACAGTATAAACTTACTTTAAACCATTGTTAGTTACATTTCCAATCTTCAACCTCTAGATGCTTTTTCTCCTGAAATACCTGTAAACTTGAAACAATGTGTCCAATCGTTAGTGTGAAAAAAAGTGCAATAAATAATCTCTTTCAGAGACTTTCTGGACCCTCTGTAACACCTGAGGACCTCTAGTAAAGTATTTGAAAATTTAACATGCTGTTTACAAACGACTTTCGCTGGTGGAACTATACACATGGAAATACACACTTTGGAAGACAGTTTGATGTTGTTGCATACAGTTAAACACTCACGTGACAGATAGCACAATAATTCCGCTTCTGGGTGTTTACCCGAGAGAAATGAAAGCTATGTCCAGACACGGCTTGCCCATGAATGTTCCCAGCAGCACCGCTCATCACAGCTCCAAGCTGGAAACTGCCCACGTGCCCATCAACAGGTAGAGGGACAGAACTGGTATATATCCACACGTCATTGTAACAATAAAAAAGGACAGACAGCGATAACACTACCGCAGGATGGACCTCAGAACATGGCATTGAGGAAGAAAAGCAGACGCAGGAGTGCATATTGTACAATTCTATTTTTATAGGAGTCTGGAAATGACAAAGTCAGCCAGAGGGAAAGAAAGCCTCTGGGTGGTTGCCTGGGTCTGGGATGGAGGGCGTGACCAGGCAGGGCAGGAGGGATGTTTCTCTTTCTTTCTTTCTTTCTTTCTTTCTCTTTCTTTCTTTCTTTCTTTCTTTCTTTCTTTCTTTCTTTCTTTCTTTCTTTCTTTTCTTTCTTTCTTTCTTTCTTTTCCTCCTCTTTCTTTCTTTCTTTCTTTCTTTCTTTCTTTCTTTCCTTCTTTATTATTTATTTTATTTATTCTCAAATTAGTTAACATACAGTGCAGTCTTGCTTTCAGAAGTAGAATCCAGGGATTCATAGGTAACATACAACACCCAGTGCTCATCCTGACAAGTGCCCCAGGAGGCAACTTTCTGGGGCGTCATGGAGATGTTCTCTGTCTTGACTGTGGTGGTGGTTACGTGAATATGTTTGTGAACATTTGTTCACCTGTGTGCTTCAAATGCATGCATTCTGTGGTATGTAAATTATACCTCCGCAAGGTTGATTTTTTAAAAAGTGAGTTTATTCTATGCAGAGCCAGCTACATCATTAAGAAGGGGGCAGCAGACCAGTAAAGCATGCCTAGCGCCCCTCTGGGTGTGGGACCCTGCACAGGTCCTGCACATGAGGCCGACTCTGGTTCTGTTTTCTGATTTTTCAGAAACTCTCAGACACCCGTGTGTGTGTGTGTGTGTGTGTGTGTGTGTGTGTGTGTGACACTACTTTACATAAATGGGATCTCACTGAGAACGCTGTTTTTAAATTTATTTTTTCCTTCAAAAATATGCTGAGGTCTCCTCTCTAAACCAGTAAATCCAGCTGCCCATCGTTCTTCAGAGAACATTCCACGGTGGGGTGTGCCGTAACTGAGTAAGCCATCTCCTCGTGATAGTGTTGAGGGTGTTTTCTGTTTTCACCAGAACTGGCACCCACCCCCATTGTATGGGGCTCTGTGCACAGAAATTTCTAGGCCCTTTCCCAGAAGCCGGGGCCCCTCCCCGCCAAGGCATTATCTCTGATGTGCCTAAAGGTTGTTTGCTTTTCATATTTCCCTTCCCTCTTTCTTTCTTTCTTTTTTTCTTTCTTTCTTTTTCTTGAGCTTTAAATAGAGTGAGTAGGTCTCTCCAATCAACTTTCTTTAGCTTGGAGGCTTCTGCCACTGTTTCCCCTCCAGGGAACCCTGGCCCCTGACCCCTCACTGTGCCCAGATTATGCCTGTCACTCCAGAGGCCCCGAAGGAGGGCCACAAGGCTAGAAGCTGTACAACTGGGGTTCCTCAGGGCCAAGCAGTCCATGCTCCTGCCGGCAGGATCATCCCTAAACGTTCCCTGAATTTCCCTCAGCCCTGCCGGGCCCTAGGACGTGTACTGAGCCTCGGGGCTTCCAGAACCTACGGTGAGAGGACGGCTTTATATCCCCACAGGGGAGAGACACTGCCACATTTCAAAAGAAGGGAAGTGTCAACTTACATTTTTACCATATACAGCTCGGTGTGGGCTTTCCACGCCCAGCATAGTCTCGGAGGCCTCCCGCCGCTGGCTGCAGAATGGGCCGAGGTTAACGGAGGCGTGTGAGGCGCCCGGAGCCGCCCTCTGTCAGTTAGGCAAGCATTAATTTGGCACATGTCACGTGCCAGGCCACGCAGCACCGTTTGCCACCGCCAGGCTTGTTTGAAAGGGAAGAGAGTGACGGCCTGTGACTAGCTCTGCGGCCCCAGGAAAGTCACCTGGTCCCCCTAGCTTCCACTTTTGCTGGACAATGCGATCTTTGCACCAGACGACCTGGAAGCATCTTTCGGGTTTCTTTCCAGGCCCCAAGTGTGAGGGTCCTGTCTGCCCCCTCCAGACGGGACGCACTTTCCTCAGCTTAGAAGGACAGCAGCATGTTCTCTAGGGAGTCTGCCCTAGGGTGGGAGGTTGGGGGGTTCGAAGCCCGTTGTTTTAACTTGGCCGGACGGGCTGATGGGGGTCCAGTGTCCGCGAGGGCGTTGAGCACTCCTGGGAAGGGCTCTCGGGCCCCATGTGGCCTCAGATCCCTTGGCAAAGAGCATCAGTAGTTTTGCTGGGGGGAAGGGAGATGCTAACTCCTGCATTAGGGAGGGCAGTCCAGAGCATCAACCGAGCTCAGGTGCCAGTCACACAGCGTGACTGCGGAGTCCGGAGAGAGGGTGAGGGTGCAGTGAGAGGGGGCCGGAGTCAGGGGAGCGACAGATTCCCAAGAGCAGGTAGGGGGGTTGGTGAATGTCAACTGATCAGGTCAGCTGGAGTCTGCTAACCGGCTTTTATCAAAGCCCGGATTCTACTCTGAGGCAGGGAGGCAGAGGCCCCGTCCTTCCTGACAATTACATTCAAAGGGGTGGTCCTCGGGTCCTTGAGAAAGACAGCCCTGGGTCGTGGGAGATGTGGGTACATCTCGGAGGGACAGAGAAATGTTTACGATTCTAAGCTTTTTTTTTTTTTTTTCCAATAAATGCTCCGTGGAAAGGAAGCCATCCTCGGGTGTCGGCCGGAGCAAACAGCACAAGGAATGAAGTGACCCCGAGACAACAAGTCACTTCGCGAGAAGGATGGGTTCTCGTGTTTTTATCCTCAACAGAATCCGAAAAATTAAAAATGAATTTGACGCTGGATTACTTTGTGATGTTTGGCATCTAAGCTGGACACAGTTGAAAAAATGGACGGGCCTCACTAGAAAAAAAAAAAAAATCCCTTCCAGCGTCATCCAGCCAGCGTGTGCATCCTGTAAAAATGAAAAACGGGATGCTGGTGTCTGTCTGGTTTTAGCAATAAACAACATCCATCCGTGGGTGCATCGACTCAATGAGGAGGAGAAAATATCTAAACACCTCATTACAAGAGAGATGCCTTTCTAATAACATTTAGCCTTTTGTGGCTAATCATCATTTAGCAAAATTGTAATACCCACATTACTGTGATTTGTGTGCTAAGAATAATTGTAATGACCACCTGGTGGAGGGGGAGAAATTTGATCAGAGCCTCATGACCACGGAAGTGGTAAAGCTTTAATGTTTTAATTTATGTATATCGTTTTTTTTTTTAACGTTTATTTATTTATTTATTTATTTTCAACGTTTATTTATTTTTGGGACAGAGAGAGACAGAGCATGAACGGGGGAGGGGCAGAGAGAGAGGGAGACACAGAATCGGAAGCAGGCTCCAGGCTCTGAGCCATCAGCCCAGAGCCCGACGGGGCTCGAACTCACAGACCGCGAGATCGTGACCTGGCTGAAGTCGGACGCTTAACCGACTGCGCCACCCAGGCGCCCCTAACGTTTATTTTTTTTTGAGACAGAGAGAGACAGAGCATGAATGGGGGAGGGTCAGAGAGAGAGGGAGACACAGAATCTGAAACAGGCTCCAGGCTCTGAGCCGTCAGCACAGAGCCCGACGCGGGGCTCGAACTCACGGACCGCAAGCCGCTTAACCCACTGAGCCACCCAGGCGCCCCTATATCGTTGTTTTAAAACATGGTCGGAGGATTATTATGAGGCTTTACTCGCATACAACTGATGCTGGCACGACACGGGTTTGAACTGAGTGTGGGTCCACGAATATGCGGATTTTTTTCTATCGCTATATGAATAGTACTATCGATGTATTTTCCCTTTCTTATGATTTTCTTAGTAATATTTTCTGTTTTCTAGCTTGCCTTATTATAAGAATACAGTATGTAATGCATATACCATACAAAATATGTGTTGATTGGCTATTTCTGTTACTGGCAAAGCTTCTGGTCAATGGTAGCTATTACTAGTTAAATTTGGGGGGAGTCCAAGGTTATATGCGGATTTTTGACTATGCGGGGAGGGGGGTTGGTCCCCCTAGCCCCCCGCATTGTTCAAGAGTCAACTATAGTTTTTATTTTTTCATTTTTATTTTTCTTAATGTTTTAAAATTTTTTTTTGAGACAGAGAGAGACAGAGCATGAACGGGGGAGGGTCAGAGAGAGAGGGAGACACAGAATCTGAAGCAGGCTCCAGGCTCTGAGCTGTCAGCACAGAGCCTGATGTGGGGCTCGAACTCACGGACTGTGAGATCATGACCTGAGCCAAAGTCGGACGCTTAACCCACTGAGCCATCCAGGTGCCCCATCAACTGTAGTTTTTAAATAGATGATGGCTGCACACTGGGGGAAGGCGAATGTGTTTTTAAGATTTTATTTTTTATTAATCTGTGCACCCAACGTGGGGCTCGAACCTACAACCCCAAGATCAAAAGTCACACGTTCTGTGGACTGAGGCAGCCAGGGGCCCCCGGGGAGGCAAAGTTTCACCTCCAACTCTGTTAGGTTTCTGGCTGGGCTTGAGAAACTGACTTAAAATGGATTAATTAGCAGGAGAAAAGCACTGGGGGCCTTGTGATGAATGAAGACCCAAAGACATGATAAAAGCCTGCGTGCTTTTATAACAGGTTAAACAAAGAGCGGCAATTGTGGGAAAGAAACTAAACCAGACGAGAGGCTAAAGGGAGATGAGAATTATTTTAACAGATTCTGTTCAGACAGAATTTTCTCCATCTCAACTTCTGGTCCTTGATGATAAGAAAGTTACTTTCCTTCTGGTCTTATAAGGAAGACGTCTTTTACATGGAGATTTCATCTCCTGCTTTCAAGAAAAGAAAAGAAGGCCAGAGTGTTTTTCTTGCATTCGCTGTTTTCCAAGTGGCTTTAACTCAAAATAATCCTTATGCCAAAGTGGTGTATTTTAGGGTGGTATATTCTGCCGTACTCCAACACCCATGTTCTTGGCAACACTGTTCACAACAGCTAAAATGTAGAAGCAACCCTTTGACAGATGTGAATGGATAAGCAAAATGTGGCCTATACTTACAATATTATTTTTGCCCAAAAGGCTGAGTACAAAGGAAGGAATTTTTCTTTCTTTCTTTAAAAAAAAAAATGTTTAATGTTTATTTATTTTTGAGAGAGAGAGAGAGAGAGAGAGAGACAGGTGAGGAGGACGGGTAAAAAGGGAGGGAGACACAGACTCTGAAGTAGGTCCCAGGTTCTGAGCTGTCAGCACAGAGCCCCAACACGGGGCTCGAACCCACGAACTGTGCGATGGTGACCTGAGTCGAAGCCAGACGTTCAACCAACTGAGCCACCCAGGTGGCCCCAAAGGAAGGAATTTCTGACACCTGCTATGACCTGGATGGACCTTGAGGACATTATGCGAAGTGAAATGAGCCAGTGGCAAAAGAACAAATCCTACTGCATATTCCACTCCTGTGAGGGACTGGAAGTGGTCAGAATCATAAAGACAGAGGGGAGAATGGAGGCTGCCTGGGGCTGGCGAGGGCGAGGGGAGCCAGTGTTTCATGGGGACAGAGTTTCAGTTTTCCGAGATGACACAGGCTATGGGCATGGCTGGTGGGGACGGCCGTGCCACGTTCTGAATGTATTTTACACTGAACTGTGCACTTAAATATGGAGAAGATGGTAAAACTTGCCTTGTGTGTATTTTACCACGATAAAAATATTTGGAAAGAGAAAAGGAGGACGGTGGATATCAACATTCTATTCCACTAGGTTCGTTGAAAAGGATAATGGTAACTTTTTTCTTTTAACATGTCAGTATTTAAAATGTGACATTGAATACGAAATATGAATCACATCCTGCCTCATCAGACTCTTGATGCAACGTTTTAGAAAACAAGCAAAAAAGGTCCCAGGATGTCTGATGCAGTTCTCTCGAAACCATTCACGAGACCAGAGAGGAAGCAAACTCTCGCCCTTGGGCGGTCGGGGCCCGGGGCTTGGTTTTGCATGGCCTGCAAATTAAGAAAGGTCTCCTGCATTTTTATGTGATTGAAAAGAAGTAAAAAGAAGAATAGTTTGTGACACATAAAAATGGTATGAAATTCAAATTTCAGGGCCCGTAAATAGACTTCGATTGGAACGCAGCTAATCTCATTCATCTACGTCTCGTCTCTGGCTGCTTTCCCAGCACGAAGGAAGAGTTGAGTAGTTGTGACACAGACCATATGGCCCGCAAAGCCTGGAATATTTACTATGTGGCCATTTGCAGAAGGTGTTTGCCTACCGCAGAGTAAGGAAATCGGGGAAGTGGTTCCGGCTCTGCTCCCAACCGTGGACAAACCACTCCAGGGCTCTGAGACTCGGGCCTCTCATCTGAAAAAAACGTGCCATTTGGACAAAGTCGTGTTTGAGTTCTCTACCATTTCTAAAAACTTGGCAAGCTTGGGAAAGCAATGCACACTCAGGTATTAATGGCCAATACCTCCCAGGAGTACTCACCTTTGACAGTGACCCCGGAAGAGGCAGCTTCTTAACCCAAAGAGGTGGGGTGCTACCCCACCATGGGTTGGTGGCCGCCATTTTGGTGAAGGGGTTCTTTCCAGCATCGTCCATTTGCAGTGTTTGTGGTGAACAGACAAAGGTTTGAACAAATCAATCTGTCCAGGGACGAGCATCCACCAACACCCCCTAGAGGCCACTCCTGGTTCGTTCCCAGCCCACCGACTTCCTGTAGAGGCCTCAGGAAGGCTGGGCACATGCAGGACAGAGTGGGCGCTTTTCACGCCCTCTGTCTCTGTCTATGGAGAGCTCTTGTTTCATGCTGGGCTTGCAGGGAGGGCGAGGTTACAGGCAGACCAGGGGCAGGCCACACTGAGTGAGGCAGGCCATGCTGTGCAGGCCCCACCCACTCCAGCGGGCTATGCACTGGGGTCTCCCACAGAAGGAAGGGAGGGCTGGGCGTTCAGGGTCTCCCTCTGACTCCTCCAGCTTCCCCAGCCAAGGTGCCAGCATGCCCTGTTCCCCCATGGGTCAAACGTGGCCCTGCTGGCTTTTGTGGAAGGCCAGTGGGGTGGGGGAGGGGTGACGAACCCAGTGCCAACAGGGTCCTAGTCTGGGTGACAGGCAGCCTTGTCCCATCTCAAAGGGGCACCTCTCTGGCTCTCTCTCAGCTGACTGTAGCCGATTGTTGAAATTCCAGGTCTGGGGTTGCCAGCATTTCCAAATTTTCTAAAGAAACCGGAAATCTGGAATTCAATGGGAAATCTGATTTCCAAATGTTGGCAGTTCGTTTCAAAAAC
This sequence comes from Puma concolor, assembly GCF_028749965.1. Classification (NCBI taxonomy): domain Eukaryota; kingdom Metazoa; phylum Chordata; class Mammalia; order Carnivora; family Felidae; genus Puma; species Puma concolor. The sequence continues at coordinate 10,321,471 of NC_141676.1, forward strand.
ATCAAAAAACCGAGCTGGTCTCTCAGGAAAGCACATCTATAGGTCAAAGTTAGGCTCCAGGCTGCAAGATCAAGGCCTGTGAGGGGGCAAAGCCTAAGCTCTGGACTTGGGAGCCCAGGTGGGCCTCAGCTCTCTCTGCCAGTGTGGTCGACTGAGGCCCCCAGAGCATCGATTTCCTCACTTCCAAGGTGGGATGATCGTCCTCACGGGCGTCCTCACGGGCGTCCCTCCTCTCCTGACTCGGAAACTGTCCATGTCTCCTGATGACAAGAGAAATGAAGTCGGGGCCGGTTGTCGGGTGGGTTTGCTGTGCTGCCCACCGCTCCATTTCTGGATGCTTCTGGAAGGGCGGGCGGGACTTACCTGGGTAACTGTCTCGTCTTGCCCTCTCAGGCACTGCCTTGAGGCACCTCCACCCACCCGAGGAAGCCTGTCAGACGGGAGATGCTTAGATCCCACTGATCGCCACCCTGGGGAGGGGGGAGCTGCTGAGATGGCCTTGATAAGAGTTTTGCAGCGAGGGTGACTCTTTTCCGGTTTTCGTGTGGGCGTTTTCCCCTTAGAGGAAGATTAGAGGTGGGTCCACCACGTTTTCTCTGCCGCAGGTGCCTTGACCGTGATGGTGACCGCACGAGGCCATCCTCATGGGGCGCAGCCCGGTGTGCGGCCGGGTCAGGGGGCCCGGGCGGGTGCTGGCGGACCCGGGTTTGAATCCCGCCTGCAGAGCAGCGTGCAGAGGGAGGGCCGCTGGAGGAGGAGCAGGATGAATGGGGATGGCACCGAACGGATGAGTGAGGAAGAACGTTTGCTGTAAACCCCGGATGGCGCAAGAATGACTTCTCTCTGCTTTGGGAGTGCGTTCGATCCCCATCGCCACGCCCCAAAGGCTTGCTCTCTAATTCCGTTGCATCTTTTCGTCTTTTTAAGCCCAATTAAGCCTAATTAAATTAAGCTTAATTTAATTAAGCCTAATTAAGCCTACTTTAAGCCTAATTAAGAAGTTACTATAGGGTGGCTCAGTCGGTTAAGCGTCTGACTTCGGCTCAGGTCACGATCTCGCGGTTCGTGGGTTCGAGCCCCGCATCGGGCTCTGTGCGCGCAGCTCGGAGCCTGGAGCCTGCTTCCGTTTCTGTGTTTCTGTCTCTCTCTCCCCCTCCCCTGCTTGGGCTCTGTCTCTCTCTCAAAAATAAATATTAAAAAAAACATTTTTTTAATAAATAAACGTTAAAAATTTAAAAAAAAAAAAATAAAAAGCGTGGTACCCAGGAGACTTTGGTGTTGAGAGGCATCACTCCCAGCTCACGCGGGGCTCCGTGCCTGCAGGAGGGGGTCTTCTAGCTCCATCAGGTGGGGCCTGGGCTCCTACAGCATGGGGCTCAGTGACAGTGAACAACCCCGGCGTGGGTCTGGGACCTTCAGGAAACCGGTGTGTCCCCCAGAGGGCAGGATGATGGAGGGGTGCACAGCAGGAGCGGGTGGGCAGGAGGGGCGGAGGGAGCGAGAGAGGAGCGAGGCTCAGCCCCTTTATTGTTTTAAATTGGGGCAGATATGAGGGATGACAGTGACAAACCATTCACAACTTAAAAAAAAAACAAACAACCCTTTTGGGGACACAGATGTTCAGGTTGCAGCATAATCTATTTATAGAAACATGTCCAAGGAAGGAGCAAGCCCACTTTTCAAAGAGAGAGACAATTAGCCAAAGACCTGCCGAGCCCCGTAAGAGCTGTTGAGTCTATTCCTCAAAAGGCAGGTGTGTCCCTATTGTGCCTGACAAACACTCCAGGGAGCGCCTCGTCTTTCCATACTTTCCCAGCTCCCGGGGAGAACTCATGACGCGGGTCCTGAGTCCGGCCAGACTCTGCTCTGGTCCTGTGGGTACCCCAGGAAACAAAGGGGGCAACACTCACTACCTGCCCGGAGCTGACGCGGCAGTCTGTGCCTCCTTTTTCTGGGGCCCTCCTCTTGTGATGTGGCCGTCTTGGCACGCCAGACAGGGGCCCAGAGCTTCCTTTCAATGCTCAAGGAGGATTTATCGGCAGTGGGAGCCATTAGAGAGTCAGTGTCACATCCTGCTGGTCTTCGCATCCCTAGAGATGAGCAGAGAAAATGGCTCATAGTGGACACTCAACAAATATATTAGGGGAAGCCTGGGTCGCTCAGTCGGTTGAGCGTCTGACTTTGGCTCAGGTCACGATCTCACCGTTCGTGAGTTCGAGCCTCGCGTCGGGCTCTGTGCTGACAGCTCGGAGCCTGGAGCCTGCTTCGGATTCTGTGTCTCCCTCTTTCTCTACCCCTCCCCACTCACTGTCTGTCTCTGTGTATTTTATTTTTGAGAGAGAGAAAGAGAGAGAGAGCGTGAAGGGGGAGGGGCAGAGAGAGAGGGGGACACAGAATCGGAAGCAGGCTCCAGGCTCCGAGTTGTCAGCACAGAGCCCGATGCGAGTCTCGAACTCACTAATGGTGAGATGGTGACCTGAGCCAAAGTCGCTCAACCGACTGAGCTGCCCAGGTGCCCCTAAAATAAAAAGTGACTTTCTAAAAATTAGATATGCCATAAGAAAAATGGGGGGAAAGCCTCACTTGCCGTCTGAGCGGGGAGCAGGGTGGGTGCGGAGTAAGAAGGGGAATCAAAACAAGACACTAAAGACTGAGTTGGCTTCATCTGCTCTGTCTTCCTGGGCGGAACAGACCGTGAGGCTGGGTCCTGCCACCTCGTTTCTCACACACTGACGATGTTCTCTTTTCTTCTCCAGCTCCCAGTGGCCGCTGCTGTGTGCCTGCTCCGTTGGCACCTGCTGGCCCCGGGGTCACCGCCTCTGGATTCTGGAAAGCTCGGGAGCACTGGATTCAGAGAAGCGAGCCCTACCCGGGCACTTTTCCATTCTAGTGCTGCCCATAACTGTCTCTGTCCCACAGTGAGCTTCCTGAGGGCAGGGACCCTGTCTTCTTTCAGGGCCAGGGCCCTGAGGGCACCCATTAAACTATCATGAAATGGGTGTCCCTGAGCTCATAGCCATAGGACAGGACTCTAAATACCATCAGATCACAGATTGAGAAAGCAACACCCTTGTCAGCCCTGTGCCAGCTTTTCTCTGACATCAGGAACACCTCAGGCCAGCGGGAGGACGTCCCTGCACCTCCCCTCTGTTGCCCATCCCCACATGTAACCAAGAACAGGCTCAGACTCAGCTGACTGATGTATCTAGCAAAAGGAGTGACATTGCCCTTGAAGAATGACCTTCAATTTGTAGCGAGCGACACTGGTTTCCCCCTCACGACGGCAACACAATGCTTCCTTTAAATGTGTTTTACATTTTAAAGCAATTTCAGACTTAGAGAAAAGCTGCAAGAATAATATAAAGAGGGGTGCCTGGGTGGCTCAATCGGTTAAGTGTCCGACTCTTGATTTTGGCTCAGGTCACGATCTCACGGTTCATGGGTTCGAGTCCTGCGTCGGGCCCTGTGCTGGCAGCACGGAGCCTGCTCGGGATTCTCTCTTTCCCTCTCTCTCTCTCTCTGTCCCTCCCCCACTTGTGTGCACGTGCATATGCTCTCTCTCAAAAATAAATAAATAAACATTAAAAAATATATATATAGGGGTGCCTGGGTGGCTCAGTCAGTTGAGCATCCGACTTCCGCTCAGGTCATGATCTCGCGGTTCATGAGTTCGAAGCCCACGTCGGGCTCTGTGCTGACAGCTCGAAACCTGGAGCCTGCTTCAGATTCTGTGTCCCCCTCTCTCTCCGCCCCACCCCTGCTTGTGCTCTGTCTCTCCCTGTCTTTCAAAAATGAATAAACATTAAAAAAAATTTTAAAAAAATATGAAATTCCTGGAAACTGCTCATTGCTGGATATCCCCTAATGTTAATATTTTACAACTTAATTACCCCCTCCCCCTACCTAACCCTTTTCCCAAACAGAAAATTTTTTTTATGAACCACTTGAAAGTAGGCTGTCCCTTCACTCCTAAATACGTCAATATTTTATTTTATTTTATTTTTTTTAATTTTTTTTTCAACGTTTATTTATTTTTGGGACATAGAGAGACAGAGCATAAACGGGGGAGGGGCAGAGAGAGAGGGAGACACAGAATCGGAAACAGGCTCCAGGCTCCGAGCCATCAGCCCAGAGCCTGACGCGGGGCTCGAACTCACGGACAGCGAGATCGTGACCTGGCTGAAGTCGGACGCTTAACCGACTGCGCCACCCAGGCGCCCCAATACGTCAATATTTTAGTGTGTATTTCCTAAAAGCAAGAATTTTTTCTTCCATTAACCGTGGTTCACATATCAAAATCAGGGAGTTAACAAGGATACGACACTATTGTTTTTTGAAGGTAGAGAGGAGTTGATTCTCTTTGTTTTCCTTTATTTTTATTTTTTGGGAGAGAGAGCGTGTGTGGGTGCACGAGCGCATGCAAGCGGGGCAGGGGCAGAGAGAGAGAGAGAGAGAGAGAGAATCTCAAGTAGGCTCCACACTCAGCACAGAGCCCCATGCGAGGCTCAATCTCACGACTGTGCGATCATGACCTGAGCTGAAATTAAGAGTCAGATGCTTAGCCGACTGAGCCACCCAGGTGTCCCTGGATACAGCACTATTTTCTAAACTGTTGACATCATTCCTATTTCTCCGTCTGCCCCAGTAATGTCCTTTATAGCGAAAGGAAATCCCAGATCACAGCTTGAATTCAGTTGTTCTCTCCTCAGCTCCTTTGGTCTGAAATATGTCTTGGAACTTTGTATTGGGTGATGTTAGTATTTTTGAGAAGCACACAGTCGATGTTTTGTAAAATGGCTATTTCCTTTACATTTACGTTTTCAAAACTGTGAATCCATCTATAGAAAAATTGCAGGCATGCGTAGGACATATCATAGATTCGTTCCAGACCACTGCTGAAATAAAGCGAATCAAATGAACTTTTTGGTTTCCCAGTGTATATAAAGGTTATGTTCATACTATACTATAGTCTATTAAGAGTGCCACGGCGTTATGTCTAAAAATAAAAACAATGTACATACCTTAATTTAAACTATTGCTAAAAATTGCTACCTGTCACCTGAGCTTTCAGTGAGTCCAGCGAGTTATCATTTTTTGCTGGTGGAGGGTCTTGCCTGGATGTTGCTGGCTGCTGACCCATCAGGGTGGTGGTTCGCTGAAGGCTGGGGTGGCTGGAGGCAATTTCTTAAAGTGAGACCATCAGGTTTGCTGCGCTGAGTCTTCCTCACCTGAAGGTTTCTGGCCCGTTGTGGGCTTAGTCATTTCCCAGATTTCACTATTGTTGCCTCTCAAGGAACAGGGAGGCCCCAAGGAGAGGGAGGGAGACCGAAATGGCTGGTGGGTGGAGGGGTCAGAACACGTACATTTATCCATAAGGCTCGCTGTCTTGCACGGCGCGAGTCACGGTGCCCCCAGGTACCACAGTCGCATCAAAGATCACTGATCACAGGCCAGCATAGCAACTATAACAATAATGAAAAAGTCGAAATGTTCTGAGCATGACCAGTATGTGACCCAGAGACACGAAGTGAAGCCAGTGCTTTTGGAAAAGTGTGCACGTGAATGAAGAAACTTGATTGTTGCTGGGCGGCCAGGAAACCTTCAGTCTGTAAAACACGCACTATCTGCGGAGCGCGATACTGAGAATCGCAATCAAATGAGACGTATCTGCGGAGCGCGATGCAGCCAATGGCGATAAAAGGAGACGCGCCCGCATTAAGCAACCAGAGAACAAATGGTCCCCCGATAAAGCAAGACCGTGGAGACACACGGAAAACTGAGGTTTAAGAAATGCTGATGGTTTCGATCACCTACCTTCTGCCCCTGGCTCCTCATCCCCTCCGGTGGGGTTCGGGCCTGGGGGGCTGGGTTAGAGCCTGTGGGTCACGCTGGGTGGAAACTCAGCCTCAGGGGGCAGGCATGAGGGTGTTGGGCTCCCTCCTGGGTGCTGGTCAGGGCTGGGGGGGGGAAGGCTTGTGCAGATCTGAACGAATGGTTCATAACATGGAGAATGGAGGAAACAGCCCAACAAGGCAGCAGGAAGACTTGAATGTGGATAGGAGAATTTTCTGGAAGCAGAGGAAGGTATCTCAGCAGCCTCAGACTCACAGCTATTGCACCCCCCTCCCCTCCCCCACACTCTGGAGTGTTCCCCAGATGTTGGAGGAGCAGGATGGCCTGCCTACTTTGGGTCCTGCACTAACTATCCCCAGGGTAGGTGGCCTGGGGACAGAAGGCCAAGATGGTCTTGTGTCACCCGAGACCCCACAGGGACCTTCTCCAGGGATAGGCTGTTCTTGCCAGAGCAGGGGTGTGGGTATGAGCTGGGGTGGTCCTGCAGGCTCCCGGGAAGGAGAAGGAGTGAGGGAAATGGAGGAAGCCCTGGGAGGTCGGGGCACTGGTGCAGAGACGAGGGTGGCTGTCGTGGACGTGTGACAAAAGGTATCGCTACATCTCAGTCACTCAGAAGAGCTGGGGGTTACTGACTCCAGTTATGTTAGCATCTCCTCAGACGAGAGCAGGCCTCCACCTGCCTTCACGCCAGGCCCCGGGGGGCCGAGCGAAGCCCACGAGAGGGGTGGCCACACCTCAGAGGGGAGGCCTTGGCGGGGGGCGGGGAGGGGAGTGGGACCCCATGTTCATGCTCGAGTGGAGTGTGGCTCACAGGTCCATGAGGGAGAATGTGTTTGCGGGTACAGATGGGGATCATTTTTCTCTCCCCGCTGTGAGAGACTGGAGGGGGTCGAGAAGGGCCTGGCCCCCCTCTGCCGTGGCGGGGCGGGCAGGAGACCCCACAGGCAGAGGGGGTTGCTCAGAAGGCAGTGACAGCTGGAGGATGACTCCTCCTCTCTCCTTCTGCACTTGTGGGGGTGGGGGGCGGGGGGGGCGGTGAGCCTGGAGAGAAGGAGCCAGGAAGGGACACCTGCCTTCAGCCAGGATAGGGCTGGGGTCCTCTTGGTGGGGGGCAGTCCCTCCCCAAGAGAAGACGCTTCGCGATCCTTCCTGGGCCTCCAACCCGTCCCGTCTCATTCTCCAGTCCTTCCACTCTTCCATCGTCTTTCCTTTCTCCTTCCAGCCTACTGACTGGCTTCTCCATCCGGGTCCTAGCTGGGTGACCTCAAGCAAGTCCCATGACTTCTCCGGGCTTCACTTTTCTCACCTGGAAGACAATGGAGATTAGAATATCCTGCTGCCCTGAGAGGCCCTTGAGGTCCAAGGGACGCCCAAGGCTAAGGGACCGAGGACGGTGCCCCGCTCCAGGGGAGGGGGGTGGATAAAGTCAGCTTTGGCTGCCTGCTGCGACCCACGCGTTGCCTCCGGATTACTTTCCTCTCTGTCTCATCACGCACTCTCTCCCTCCTCCCCGCCTTTGTCTCTCTGTTCTTTGTCTTCCTCTGTTGCTATTTCGGTCCTTCCTCGACGATGCTGGTGAGGGGTGAGCCTCTTTTCATGTCAGGATGCCAGCACCGCGTCAAACTGGTAAACAGCTGAAGGATGTGGTGGGAGATGAACTTTCCACTGGGGCGACTTTGAACTTACCCCTTCCCCGATGGGTCTCCCCTGCTCCCCCCCCCCCCTTGTGGAGACTCCATCCCATCTTCGCAAAGCCAGGACGGGGGGTCTGGGGCCACAGCCAAGAGAGGCCCACGCTGAGCAGCCGCACGGGGCCCTGGCCACTTCTGCCCGCCTCCAGGGCAGGGGTGGAAGTGGGGACCGCAGACGGGGCGGCGGGGAGGATGGGGGCCCGAGCAGGGCTTGGCAGATGCACTCTGGGGCTGAGGTTTCCAGTGGAAAAGTTCGGATCCCAGCAAGGCAGGGAAGCCAGAGCCCGTGCCCCTGGGAGTGACCTCAGAGCCACATGCTGCAGCCCAGGGACGGGCCTCTGGCAGGATAATTGAGCCCAGGCCTCCTTCTGGGTTCAGCCCTCAGGGTCCCCCAAATGCCTGGAGGATGCAAATGAGCTGCGAGGCCTGAAGAGTAAGTGGTATGGTGCTCTCTGGCTGGGCATTCAGATCAGTAAGCACAGAAATGAGCCTTTAGCTTGGCCCGTCCCACCTCAGGAGGCCACGTGGAGGGGGAGCCACAGCCCGGCCACACCATGACCAGCGGACAGCTCTGGCGAAAACTCTGGATCTTTCCGAGCCTTGGTTTCCTTAGCCGTGAGATGGAGATAAATATTAATACCTCGCAGAACATTAATGTGTTAGTACCTGGAAAATGCCCAGAACAGCACCTGATGGAGTACTCGGGAATGGAAGCTGTTTTTAAAAAAATTTTTTAAGTGTTTATTCATTTTTAAGAACAAAAGAGAGAGAGAGAGAAGGAGAAAGAGAGGGAGAGAGGGAATGAGAGGGGGAAGGATCAAGAGGGATACACAAAATCTGAAGCAGGCTCTGAGCCATCAGCACAGACCCCGGTGCAGGGCTCGAACCCTTGAACCTTGAGATCATGACCTGAGCTGAAGTCAGCCGCTCAACCGACTGAGCCACCCAGGCATCCCAGGAATGGAGGCTGTTGTATTGTCACTGTCATCATAATTATCACTGTGGCTGGGGGTACCGTGTCAGAAAGTCATCTCCCATGTATGTGCTCACTCTCCACGTCCTGGGACCCTTCTCCAGCCCCCAGTCCTGGCCATCAGTGTTCAGTGACCACCCCCCAACTGGTCTCCCTCCAACCCACCCCCACCTCACAGCGGTGATCTTGCTAGAGCATCCGTCTCATCTGGTCACTTCCCTGCCTTAGAAACTACTCACGACTCCCCAGTGCCTGTATGACCACGACCGAACCCCTGGCTGAGGTTATAGACCCTCTGAGATGCTCCCCAGTGTTTCTTCCCATGTGCGGTAGACTCCCTGCTCCCCACACTTCAGCCAACACGCTCCACACATGTTGCCTCTGGGAACACCCTTCACTCTCTTTTCTGTCCATCCAACTCCTACTCATCCTTCAATGGCCAATTCATTTGTTCTCTCCTCTGTCCTGCTTTCCCCAGCTTTCCATCAAAGTTAGTGGCTTCTTCCTCTCTGTCTGCACAGCCCCCTGGAGCACTGTGTTGGAGTCACCCATGAAATAGAGATCGTATGCTTGACTAGCACATGGGACAAAACTCAAATACGGTCAACGTTACTCTCAAAGATCCCTCGGGAGAATTCTCTCGCATGCTTTAAGAAGTGAAAAGAAGCAAGGAGCCTAGGACCGTGGGTAGAATGCCATTTTTTGTTTTGGTTTTTGTTTGTTTGTTTGCGTTTTTTTTTTTTTAATTTTTTTTTTCAACGTTTATTTATTTTTGGGACAGAGAGAGACAGAGCATGAACGGGCGAGGGGCAGAGAGAGAGGGAGACACAGAATCGGAAACAGGCTCCAGGCTCTGAGCCATCAGCCCAGAGCCCGATGCGGGGCTCGAACTCACGGACCGCGAGATCGTGACCTGGCTGAAGTCGGACGCTTAACCGACTGCGCCACCCAGGCGCCCCTGTTTGCGTTTTTAATAAGCAGGGACGTGGGGGAAGCAAGAGATATTCACAGTTGCTTGTCTTTGTATCACAGAAACAGTACTGTTCACCTGAGAAGGGGGCAGGAGGAGGGGGAGGGCAGATGGGTGGGTAACAAGATTTTAATGATATGCATGTGTATGTTGTTTGGAGTTTTGAACCACGTGACTATTTAAAAGAAAGAAAACGAAGGGGCACCCGCATGGCTCAGTTGGTTAAGCGTCCGACTTCGGCTCAGGTCACGATCTCCTGGTTCATGAGTTCGAGCCCCGCGTCGGGCTCTGTGCTGCCGGCTCAGAGCCTGGAGCCTGCTTCGAATTCTGTGTCTCCCTCTTTCTCTCTGCCCCTCCCCCACTCATGCTCGTGCTCTCTCTCTCTCTCTCTCTCTCTCAAAAAATAAACATTTAAAAATTAAAAAAAAAGAAAGAAAACGAAAGAAGGGGAAAAAGAAAGAGGGCTGGAGGAAGGCAGAGGAAAAGTAAACGCTGTTAGGAAGGCTCTCCCGTATTTGAGTCTGTCGTGCATCGTCTCCAATTTAGATGTTTCCCCCTCCGGCGCTGGCTGACCCAGATGAAGGGGGGGTGGGGGGTTGTGTTCGGGCCCACTGTGCACGAGGGTTTAGTTGTTAGTAACTAAAGTCTTATCTGATGTGGCAGGATGCCCAGGTGATGAATTGTTCTCAGGGTCCGAGGGAACAGATGGCCCCCCGGCTCCTCCCTCCCGCCTCCCTCCTTCCCGCCGGGTGTTTGTTCACTGAGGGGGACTGTGGGCTCCATCATTGCTTTCCTTTCTCTTCTGCTGCCGGGCAGATACACTGAAGTTTGTGTGGGTTAAATATGGCCACGGTGGGCCCTCACTGTGCAGTGCAATGGTTGGTTTCACACTGGGGCTTTCGAGTTAGGTAGAAAAGTCGTACTACCTGCCGAGCTGTGTGACCTCCGGCTTGTCACTTAACCTCTCTGGCCCTCGTTTCCTTCTTTGTAAATTAGGGAGGATACCACCTTCTCAAAGAGCTCGTAGGAGGATTACGTGAAATGATTTAAGCCTCGCACGTAGCAAATGCCACTCACCCCCGCCATCGCCATTGCCACCGTATCCATGGTGACATACTGTGGCTACTGGTCTCTGTGTGTCTGCCGCAGAGACCTTCAACTCCACAAGGGAAGGGCTCAGTCTCCCTCCTCTCTGTGCCTGGTTCCGCACAGGTGCCCGGGTAATGAGCACGGAGTCCCAGTACCCAGCAGGTGCCAGTGCTGGTGTTTCCAGGCTGGTGTTTTCAGATCTCAGAGCTGGGCCGGGGCTCTGGCTGTGCCCAGCAGTGTGACTCCAGGGGGCACGGGGACAAGAATAGGTTTCCACCGGAAGTGCCATGGTTAATGCTCAGACTCTGAAGCCAGACAGCCCGTAAAAGCTGCCGCTTTTTTAGCTGTGTGACTCCGGCCTTTGACTTAACCCGTCGGGGCCTCGGTTTTCTTACCAACAAAACTGAGTTGGTGTGACAGTTGACTGTCCTCAGCCTCTGATCAGGCGGGACCGCCCTTTACCTTGTGAGCGACCTGGTTTCCTGTGCTGTCTCTGCTCGTGCCATTGCATTGACTTGGAATGCCCTTTCCTCTCCTCTCCCAGACAGCAAACTCCTACTCATCCTTTACAGCCCATCTCAGGCCCCCCACCGCCACCCCCACCTCGCCCAGATCTTTCTGGATGGCCTCCCTCCAGCTGGGTCAGGGGCTCTCCGGCCCCCCCCCCCCCGTACATTCCCGGGGCTCATTCTCTCGCTGGCTTGCAGAGCCGAAGAATTCCTGCCATGCCTTCGTGCTAGGAGACAGCCCCTCCCGCTGTATCGACGTTTCTGAAATTGGGATGCGGCTGCCACATCCGTTTAACACCTTGGTGTTTCCTCTCCCAGATCCCTGAGGCTTATCGTAATGGTTGGTCTCTGAAGAGTGGACGGTGAGCACACCAGCTTATGTTAGGGACGCTTCCCTGCCAGGCTCCCACCCCCTCCCCTCTTCGGATCGAAGCTGGATGCCATTCGGATCTCTGCCTCTCCACTCCGGGCGCAGTCTGGCTCCATAAGGAACCCTCCACGTCCCCTGGAGGCATAGAGATGGCTGCGGAAGGCCGGCTCTGGGAGCAGCCCCCATCACCCAGCGCAGGAGGCCTTGTGGTTCTGGACCCCAGCCGTCAGAAAGTCCCCCTGACGCGTGTGACCCTGGTGCCACCAGGCTGCAAGGGGGCAAGGGAGACACGTCTCAGAGCTTCCCACTTTCTCTCAGACTGGTGTGTGTGGGCAGAGAAGGGGCCGGGGATGGGGAGGTGGCTCTCGTCAGAGAGGAGCCAGAACTCAGAGGGCATCAACAGCCCCCTGGGTGGCGGCGGGGGCGGGGGGGGGGGGCGCGTAGGTGGGATAGGGCTGAACTATGACTTGGCTATTAATGCTCTGAGTGACCTTGGGCGAGTCCTTTCCCTCCTGGGGCTCAGCGTCCTCATCTGGAAAACGAGACGGTGCTAAGACCCAGGGATTGGTGGCTGTCTTCTCTTCTCCTCCCCCCCTCTCTCCTTTTAAGGAGCTCTCTCACCTCCACTGAGAAAGAACTAAGCCTCTAACCCTTGCCGCCAGCTGTGTGGTATCACTGCCATGCCCCCTTTCCAGATGAACTTCACAGCAAAGGCTCAGAGATGCCGAGTGGCTTGCCAGAGGCCACACAGGGAGGAGATGGGATATGAACCCAGGCTGCAAAAAAACAAAAAACTTTCACAAACCACCCTGGGACTCTGTCCTGGCCCACCCCAGCCCTGACTCCTCCCCCAGAAATCCCCCCCCCCACCTCAACCCGAAGGCTGGGGAGGGTTCAGAGGGCCAGAAGGGGGCCATCACCGGGAACCACATCCTGTGACAGTTGCCCTGGGGAGAGCTCGCTTTCTCTCCAAGTCTGGGACAAGTGAACGGAAAACAGGCCCTCGTCAGCCCCGCTGGGCAGGACCCACAGCCCAGCCTCCTGTACCATCTGCCTGCTCTGGGAGGAAACCTGAGCCCCGGGCAGAGCCGGCCGCTGGCCCTTGCCACTGGGCCCAAATCGCGGCCTCTGGGCTGACAGAGGGAAAGGATTCCTCTGTACGAAGCCACTCCACAACCCGTCCCCTCCGGGCATATGCCAGGCTCGTTTCAACTCCCCCGGGCCTGGGAGCGATTCTTTGCCAGGCGGCAGCTCTGAGCGTCAATCACATGACCCTGCCTTGGAAACCCGTGGAGCTACTGAGCCAGCGCCGGCCGAGTGGGGCAGAGAAGAGAGGGACGCAGCCACTGACCTCCCTCACGGGCATGTCTGTGTCCACCTTGTCCCGCCCTCCACACACACACACACACACACACACACACGCGTGAGAGTTCAAGGACTTGTCACTCAATGCCCCATTTTTATTCAGCAATTACTTTAATCTCAGGACACTCGGAACAGGACACCAGCAGCCGGCCCCGAGCCCTCGGGCCTCTCTCTGGAGGCTGCCGGGACGTGTTTGTGGCTCTGGGTGCGACACTGTATATTCCCATGCTCCTCGGGGAAGCTCCCAGCAATCCAAGCAGACAGATGGGCGCGAGGTACTTCGCACAGCCTCTGGGCCCCTCCTGCTGCCGTGGGCACTGGTGCCCAGCTCTGGGTCTATGGGGGAGCTGGGCTAGGGCCATCGTCGTAAGCCATGGGAAGCTTAGAATAAGGATCTTCTGTCCAGGGACGGTCACCGCAGAACAGGGCTGTGCCCCAGTGGGCTCCGAGGGTCTCTAGAGGCTGGGCTGGCTGCGGGCGCCAGCACCTTGGTCGTGGGGGAGGGGCAGTCGTCCCGCTCGCGGTCAGCTGGCGGTTCCCAGGAAGGCTGGACTCCGTGCCCGGGCCCTTGCCAACCTGGGCCAGTGGGTGTGCCACCCCCAGCCCCAGAATCCACCTGCCGAAGCAGCCCAGCAGCCCCCGCACATGGGGCGTCCCTGGGCAGCGCTGGGACGGGGCCTGTTTCTGTTCTCTCAGCACCTCTGGGCCCGGAGTCGTCTGAGAACCCGGGGAAGCAAACGCATCGTAGACGCCTGAGGACCCGAAGGGGCCTCAGGAGTCATTCAGCTCAGGCCCTCCTTGCAGCCTGCTGAGTGGTGGCCCAGGTGACTCGTTCATCCTTGAGACGGAGAGCTCACCACCTCTCCGAGGCAGCACCCTCCACCTTGTGGCTGTTTGGGGCCGGGGGAGGGCTGGGCCAGCAGCTTCTGTTTGATGGACGGAGACTGAGCGGTGCAAGGTGAGGGCTTTCCTTGCATCTCTCCGGGGGAGGCTTCTCAGCCCCCTGGGGGGGGGGTGGTGAGCTGGGAGGACGGGGTGGGAGAGCGGGGGCAGGTAGAGCAGGAGTCCAGCGGAAGGGAGTCGCCGGAGCCTCTCGTGGGCCCGGCCTAGGATGCCCCGATGTCGTCATAGTCCTCATTGCCAGTGGAACCAGGCTGGGGCCTGGGGGATCCTGTGTGGCCAGGGGGCTCGGGTTAGTGGGAGGCTGGTCACCGCCCCTCCTAACCCCATGGGACGGAGCCGAGCGGGTCCGAGTCCGCCCCCTCCCCTGTGATGCCGGGCGGTGTGCAGTGATGAGACTCCCGTTGTATGTTCTTGGTCGCGGCCAGCTCCCTTGCTGGCCTGTCAGCCCAGAAGGCAGAGCCTCGTCTGTGCAGTGTAGGGCTACAGTCCCCAAGTTTGCATAGGACGAGCTGGGCGACTGAGTGCTGGCAGACGCCCGCCTCCTCAGTGTGCCCCCCAAGGGACCATCGGCTGCTTCTGTTTGAATGCCTCCGCTAATGGGGAGCTCACTTCCTCTCCAGGCACTCTTTGAGTCTTTCTCTGTCTCATCCCCATCCATGTTCCCCACCTCCTCATTTTACTTCCTTTCTTTTCCCCTTGGGCCGATGGATCCGATGGATCCAGAGTTCCCCCTACGCGTGCACCCGCTGCCCCTGACCATCCCCCCCTTCTGGGACCCACCTCCCCTGCCGCTGGCACCTGGATACTGAAACTGGTCCGTCGAGGGAGGCTGGGGCGGCGGCTGGAAGTTCTGGTACCACTCCCCGGAGGAGGTGCTGGAGCTGTCGTCAGCCGAGGGCCCTGCCGGAAAGCCCCGGAGCCGGTCACTCTCTGCCTGGGGACAGCCAGCTCACGAGCTGCCAGGGCTAGGAGGCCCTCCCGACTCACAAGAGTGAAGTCCCTGGCTTGGCCACGAATAAGAAAATGAAGGTCCGGAGAGGGGTGGAGGCTTGCCCAAGGTCACACAGCAAGTGGCTGCAGGGCTGGGGCTGGGATCCCGAACTCAGCCTGGCTCAGGGCTTCCGGCTGCACGCTTCCTCCAGCCAGGCCGGCTACGGGATGGGAGGCCGGGGTACACGCAGAGTCCACCTGGGCCCAGCTTACCTGAAAAGGTAGCCTGGGAGCCAGCCAGCTCCAAGTTCGGGGGCTGCTCCAAGAAGGGGCTCCTCTCTGTAGAAAACACCTGAGGGGTCCACGGAGGTAGCCTGCTACTGGGGCTGTTGCAGTAATCCTCCCCGGAGGACGTGCTGGATCCCCTGTTGCTTCCTGGGTGGTGCTGAGAGCCCAGGGAGGGCGTGTCTGCGACGTAGTGTCCAGCCCTGGCGGGTGGGACCTGGGAGGCACTCGTCTCTTCAAGTCCTGGGCCAGGAAAGGGAGGATGGTGAGGAAAGAAGCGGCAATGCATCAAGGGGGCTTTCAACTCGGTCGGGGCCGACATCCCGTATCACCGACTCACCTTCCTCCAGGGGAGGCATCTGGAACCTGCTCTGCTGAATCTCCTCCTCCGTGACCCGGTGCCGCTGGGAATCTACAAGCAGAGCGGTGGTGAGGAGGGGTGAAGGTCCACCTCCTGGTCCTGGGAGCCCGGAGGAGGGGCGGGTGGGCCTCGGGACTTGGGAGGGGGCCCTGAGGCTGAACAGTGGAGGAGGACAAGCCCAGGGGTACCGAGGGGCTTAGAATTTCCCATCACACCCCAGGCTCTTGTCCAGCCAGACCCCAAACCTCAATCGCTAACCAGCACGGGGACAGGCTGCTTCTGGCCAGAGACCCCAGTGCCTCGAGCCTCTCTGGCCTGCCAGCTGCCCCTCCTCCTCCTTAAGGAAATAGGAAGAGTCCTGGGCTCTCCGCTCATGCCCTGGAGACTCTGGGCAGGAAAGGGGCAGGCGGTGCCTTCTAGGAGCACCTAGAACTTTCTAGGAGCACCTAGAACTTTCCGGAGTGGAAGCCTTGCTTACATCCAGTTCCCTGTTTCAGAACTGGAGAGATGTGGATTTGTTGAGTCTTAAGGACTTGAGGGTCTGGAACCTTGCCGTCAGCTCTCTCAGAACCGGTACCCCTGAATTTCCATCACAATGTCACAGGATTTTGGACTCCTGGTCTTGCCTCTTATGTGCCTGGGCTCAGAATCCCAGGCTCTAAGGATGCCTCATCCCGGTGGCTCCCAAATGCTGATTTGTGGCACAGAGCAGAAGTGGAATCACCCACCTCCCACCCCATAGGCCCTGGTGTGCCGGGTGGGGCACAACCAACCGGTGGTCCCCAATATCCATTCTCCCCTCTGGCCTTTATCTGGACACACAGCTGCTTGGGACAGAGGTTTCGTCTGTCGTCCTCTCTTACAGCTGGGGGGGCTTAAGTTCCAGCCGGGGTGATGTGGGTGGCCGTGATGTGGGCGTCTCTGGCATCCTGCCTTTTAGGGTAGGGCATGCCCCACCTTCCCTTCCCATCCTGCTGCCCAGAATGTGGATGTTGTAGTGAGCCATGCTGGACCATGTGGACAAGGGCAACAGCTTAGGGATTGCACAGCAGCAAGAAAGGAGGAGCCTGGGCCCCTGCCGACTTCTTAGGATGCTGTCATTTGGGGACCTCCGTCACACACAGCCAAACTCTCATCCTCGCTTATATGGCGGGTCCCGGGGAGAAGGGGAATGTTTGACAAGCTCCCAAGGGACTTCACAATAGGCATGGGATTCTGTGCTCTAACCTCCAGCATTGTGTGGGCCCTGCCTTAAGCACTGTCTTTCCTCGTCCTATCCCCAGCAGGCGGGAAGGAAAGCTGGAAAAGCCGGCTGAGAGGTTCAAGCTGGGCTTGCCCATGAAGGGAGGGGAGGGTGCCAGGTTGATGGGCAGAATGGGACACAGAAGGGGTGTGGGAGAAACCATCTGAATGAATGTCTCTTGCTTGGACTTGCTTGTCTAACACAGCCACGGCCACCTTCCGGTGAATGTCGAGGGGCGGGTCTTAAGACCCCGCGTGGCCAGAGACAAACGTGGGAAAGAAGGAAGTTGGAGCCATGGAGAGGTCTCTAGGGTCACAAAGTATTGTGAGAGTCTCGGTGTAGGACCATCTGCCGTGGATCCAGTGGGTAAGAAGGGGCATTCAACCCATGTCATGCAGGGGTCACCAGATGGAACCTACGGAGGGTCCCCAGCCACATGGGCCCTCTCCCTGGTAGGGGCGGGTGGGCCCTCGGGAGCCCAGGCACTCACTGTAGAAGGTGGTCAGGGCCACGGGAGGCTGGGCGCTGAAGTCATAATGCTCATAGTCTGAGTCCGAGCTGGAGTCCGAGTCCTTGGGGGGTAGGGCCTGGACCTGGATGGGCAGCTTGGGAACTGGGGAGAGAGCAGAGTTGGGGCACGGGGGAGTGGTGGGCAGAAAGGCGCAGGGAGAGGCAGCAGAGAGCATGGGTGGGGGGGACCAGAGACAGAGCGGCAGGGAGAGCACGGGGTAGCCCATCTTGTACAAGCCCATCCAGCCTGGGTTTTCCAAGCTCCCCCCCCGGCCACACTCCAAACACGGGGAACTAACAACGCGTGTTTATTTCACAAGCACGGAGCAGTCACTACATGTCAGGCGCTGTTCTAACATTTAAAACATGATCTCGTCCGGATTCTCGGAACAACTCTGTGAGCTAGGTGCATTACGGTCCCTCTTTTATAGCCAAAGAAACTGAGGCACAGGGAGGTTCTCACCTTGCCCAGAGAAGCAGGCAGTGTGGCTCTTAACCTCGAGACCATAACATTCAGTGAGCGAATGATCTGGGCCCAACTTATGTGCTAAGTTCTGTATTCATAGTCTCTTCTCAAATACGCTGATACCGTGCAGAGAGAATATGTATATAATTTGGCTGAGTTTTGTATTGCTTTTCCAGTCACCGAATACTTTCAAATAAAGGTGATTTAATACAGTCATAATGCAATGCAATGAAACTCGAGTTCCTTTACAAGACTTTCAAGAGGTATAAATCCCTATGTTGTAAAAGATGGATGACTGATCTGATTTTTTTTTTTTTCATTCAGAAAAATGAAATAAAATTATGTTCCAGGAAACCTGGATGGGGCTCTGCAGGAAGGCTGATTGAGGCTATTGAAAGAGGCGATAATATCACAAACCTACCAGCCAATTAGCAGGGCAGAACTTTCCTCTGAGAAATGCCCTGTATTATTCCAGAACTCTAAAGCTTAGTCTAGAATGACTGCCTTGGAGGGTCCTCTGCCCAGATCGAGGCACGGCATGCTCAAGGTCCCACGGGCACCAGTGGGCTGGCTGAGGTCTCATCTCCAACTGGGGTGCTGCTTTGACCTACACAGTTCTGACTCTCCAAAAAAGGATTCCTTTCCTGTCCTTCCCAGCCTTCCTCACTCCCAGGGTGGTGGACATCGTACCTTCTTCTTTGGAAATGGTGATGGGAACATCTTGATAGCTATTGATACCCTCTGGGGTGGTGGTGGGTGGGTGCTGGTCGTTCACCATAATGGGCAGGGCTGAGAGAGGAGAGGCAGAGATGCTATAAGTCACTTTTTGGTCTCTCCCGGTCTAGCTGGTCCTGTTCTCACGGAGATGCCTCTCTCCCCACCTCTCCCTCAAATCCACACGCACGTACGCAGTCTAGTCCTCCCATGGACCACTTCTGCCAGGCATGCTGGGAAAATCCTGCCCATCGGGAGGTGCTCCCAGGGGTCTGGGCTGGGTGGCCATTGCTGGATGGTGCTCCATTCTGCTGAGTCCCTTGAGGCCCCCATCCCCCTGAGAAGGCCACACCTCAGGCCTGCTGCTTTCCCTCTCTGGGCCTTTCCTGTGGCTCCCAGAACTCTGCACCTACCGTATTTTCCTTTAACTTTCAAGAAGATGAAGGCTGTGGAGATGAGTAAGCCAAGGAGGAGAATTCCCAGAATGATGCAGAGGATGAAAAGCATTAGTTCTCGCGATTTCCAGGCTTCTGCTTTCTGGATCGTAGTAGGTTCTGGAAGCAAGAACCCCAAATCAGAAAGAGGAACGGACATAGACTTCTTGCCTCTCCAGCATCTCTGCAGCCGACTTACTTCCCTTTTGGACTTATCTTCCTCCTCTCTTCTTTTTTCCAAATGTCCCCATCTGCTTTTAGACACTTTATATTGGGAGGTGCCCAAGAAATGTTGAATGAACAATTAGCTGAGTGAGCCTTTCCCCTGGCCACCCGCTCAGTAATCATTGAGTGCCCACTGTGTGCCCACTAGGCTCTAGGGATACAAATACGACATCGGCATCATAGGCCTTGAGGGCCACTGTCTAGTGGGGAGATCAACACGTTGACTCAATCCAGTATGGCGCCAGGCTTACTGGGAAGGAGGTATGGTCAGGCATGAGGCCTTACAAGGGGCCTTCTCTGGTAGGGCAGGGTGGGAGGTGGACACCGAGGCTGGCTTTCCAGAGAAGGTGACGTGGAGCCACCTCTGGCAGTGAACAGACCATCAGGAGGGCGAGATGTCCTTTCTGTGCCCTGGATGCATCGTTCCCATCAGACACGTACTCCCTGAGGGCAGAGGTGAGGGCCGTGATTCTGGACCTCCCAGCTCCGCAGCCCTGATGTGACTTCCTGTCTTCACCCCTCTCTCGGTGCCACCCCTGCTAAAAAAGAACCCAAAGCCTGCCAAGAGGCTATAATGAGGCAGGTGCTTGGAGCCCTCGAGAGAGGAGAGACGGGACTCATCTCCTCCTCGGTGTTAGGCCACAGGGCTGGATGAAGGGTAGTGACAGCACCACAGGGGGCTGGTGGGATGCGAGCATCCTGACCCCCTGGCTGGGCATAGTGACTGCTCCCCACTGCCAAGAAATTACCCTCTCCCTGTTCTCATTTTTTTCCCCTCCCCTGCATCTGCAAAGGGCTTGACTTGAACCAGGGTGGGAGGTGGGTTTAGCAGCAGGAAGTGGGTGTAAGAGGGAGGCTGGGCTGCGGGGGCCACGAAGAGACCAGTGAATTCGGGCCCAGAGGGACAGGCTGAAGGCAGGGCTGTGGGGCCAAGGGCTAGAATGTGGATCTTTCTTTGCTCTTTGAGGGCTGATGAGGCTTCCCACCTTGACCTCAGAGAGAGAGAGAGAGAGAGAGTATGCGAGCGGGCGTCTGGGGTCCTGGCAGGAGTTCACCCTACAGCCCGTACCCTTCCCAGCGTTCCATTCCCTCTCTGTGCCTTCATCCATCGCCAGTTGTCTGTCGACTTAGTGCCCCTCCACTCTGTCCCCAGGCCCCTGTCCACCTTCCTCCAGTGGAAGCAGGGGACGGCACCCAGCCGGTGAACCCCCTGCCTATCCCGGGGTTGCCAAGGGGCTCCGTGCCCGAACTAAATAATCACGAGAACATCTAATGCTCCGACGGTGCTTACCGTGTGCTCTGCCCTGTTCTAAGTGCTTTAGAAAAATGAATTCACTGGAGACTCACAGCAAAGCCAGGAGAAAGCTACGGCGATTATCATCCCTACTTTATAGTCAAGGGATCTGAGGCTCAGAGACACTCAGCCCAACATTACCCAGCTAGCAGGGGACACGGCTGGGCTTTGAGCCTCAGGAGTCTTCCTGGAAGTCAGCCAAGCTACACACAGCTGGCGGGCAGACCAAGCCTGGTTCAGATCAGAGCCTTGGATGCAAACTCCGGCCAAATGCCGGCTGGCTGCGCCTTCATCCTGTGAGCGCGAGCTTTTTTCTCCGGGTAAAGGCTCTAATGAGACCTCCCCGATGGGGACACCAGGAGCATCACAGGGCCGGGAACTAATGATGGCAAAGCTCTGGATCGGTGCCCGGGATGTTATTAACCCACTGACTGTGAGCTACCACTGGCCCGTGTCAGACCAGGTCAGCGCTGGCTCTCTCCAGCTCTGTTCTCCTGCCCGACAGGAGAGTGGGCTCCTGTCCATGAAATACCAGGATTCGGGAAAGCTGGGGAGCTTCCACGGCAGGGAGGGGAGAGGAGAGGGGCAAAAGCACCCACAGAATGGAGCCCGGGGACAAGGAGGGGGCGGAGGGAGTGGCAAGTCCATCGGCTGGAGGTAGGGGACGTGGGAGGCGTGCACCCACCTCCCTGAGAAACCGCACACCCAGCGACACTCACCCACAGTGACCGGCTGAACGCTTGCAGGGGCTTCAGAAGTGGACAGATTGAGCAGACTTCGGGAGCCTGTCAGAAAGCACCGATCACTTACTCAACACGTATTACCAAGCACCTACTGTGTGCCAGTCCTTGTGTTAGAAACTGAGCAAGACAGACAAGTGACCTGGAACTTGGGGGTGCATATGGGTAAGAAAACCTACCTTTCCCACCCCCCACACTAAGGAAACTTCATGCTGGGAAGTTTCTTGGGTTAGAGTAAGAGGCTGATGAGAAAAGAATGATCCTTTCTTTCTGTAAAATCTGCTACAGACCCCAAATCTCTTTTTCTGTCGAGTCCTGGGTTCGTTCTTCACATTGGCCCCGGGAGCTGGGAAGCCAACATTACGATCACTATCATTATCGCTTGACAGGTAAGGGATGGGGCTTACAAAGTCCCTCGGTGGATATCACCCGATTTCCCAGCTACCCTGCGAAAGGGCAAGGATCGGCAACCACACGGTCATGGAACTGAACCCCCCCCCCCCCCCCGCCCCAGTGGGTAAATGGTGGAGCTAGGCTTCGTAGACAGGTGTCTGAGCTCCCTCGCGACGCCTAATGCCATGTTTCTCTGGGTCTAACGCTCTGGCTTTGTCATAGTTTAACACCTCCGAAATTGGGGCGATGGCATCCATTGCTACAACTGATGTCGTGCCACGAGTTTATTTTGGCAGCATTGTTGTCCTTTATGGTACATAAAACAATAACTGTGACCTCCCGATGCCGCCTTAGATTTGGCGAAATATGGCAGAGTCCAGTTCTTAGTGGGGAAATGAGGCTTAGCGGAAATAAGCGGCACCGGGTGCTCCCCAATGCCTGGCATGTGGTGGGGGCCCCAGACTCTGTCGCTGATGTTACTATTAGTGTCTCCCACTGTTATCCTTCTATGCCACCAGCCCTGGGATAGCAGTTGGTTTCATGTCCTTGAGCCAGTTCTGGTCAACAGAGACCATTGCTTAGCATGTAGGAATGTCTCACCAAATATTGGACGTCACGATCTGGGGGCTGGATCGAGGAATCTGGGGGCAAGAGTGCCCTGATTATTTAGCCGTGTCTCCCTGGGAATGTAAGGGCAACGGTCCCTGGAAGGCCAGTAGTTGTCATTCCTGACCTAGTCCAAGCCATGGTCCCTGGCCTGCCAGTTCTCAGGCTTCAGATTCGGGTGGAATCCTAGTCTACATCTGGGGGTAGGTGAGGTAGGGGTGGGGAGGAGGGATACCTGAGCAGAGGACTCTGGCTGCCCTCGACTGTCTGCAGAGATAGGGGTTGTTGAACCTCCAGAAGCAATCGGAGGGGGTGGGCTCCTCCCCTTTGCATGAGTAGTACATTTTCCCCGGCAGGGAATGGGGCAGCCCCTGGAGTCTTGTGGCCACGGTCCCACAGCCCAAGGTCCGGCAGAGCACCTGGGCCTCCGAGGAGTACCACTCACTGTCACACACTGTGCTCCAGACCCCACGGAAATGTACTTCCACCTGCCCCTCGCAGGAGTCGGCGCCCCCAGTCAGGCGCCAGGACTGGTGCTCTGCAGAGGAGAGGTGCGGGGGGTGGGGGTGGGGGCAGAGTCAGGTCAGGACCCTTTGGGCTGAACCCCCCCGCCCCCCCCCTCCCAAGCAGGCCTGGCTCATGGATGCAAACACCCTACAGCCAACCAGTCTCCAGAATCCGTGTCCTTCCCCCTCTATATCTGCCCACACATCCCCCGGGGGTCATCTGCTGCATCTACACTGGCCCATGCTGCTCTGCTACTCAAACTGTGGTCCGTGGATCTGCAGCATCGGCGTGGCGTGGGATCTGGTCAGAAACTCAGACTCTCAAGCCCTGCCCGCACCTACTGAGTCAGAATCCCTATTTACCAAGACCCCTTCTCCCCAGCCCCCATGCCCGCGCACAAGTAGAAAGAAACACTGGCTGGACTAGAGCTTCGTGGCCTCATCTGGAAGGCTGACAGCCTCCTCCGTCCGGCTCCCCTTGCTGCTCTGAACCCGGTGACCGGCTGGCCCCCGGGAAGAGTCTCACCACCGATGTGGCTTCCTCCAGGAGGTGGGCAGGCTTACCCTCCAACTCTGGAGTCCTGGCTCCCTCTAAACTCCACCTGGCTTGCTTCCTTAGGGCGCTGGTCACTCTCTCCCTCCGATGTTGCCTGTCTCTTATTTGCTTGTCCCCGTATTTGCGAGGACTCGACCTCGCTCCGGCAGGGGTCATCCCTCCCGGCTCCCAGTAAGTGCGGGTAGATGACCCCCGGCTCACCTGAGCACAGCACGCCGGCGTCCTCCTTGTGACCGCAGTAGCCGTTTCCTGGCAGCCCACGGCAGTCCCACAGGTGGTCCTCGGTCCCCGAGCAGTTCACCTGGTCCCGGTGGATGGGTCCTTGGCCGGGCGCGAAGTGCAGGCCGGGCAGGGCCTGGACCGCCCAGCCGCAGTTCAGCTGCCGGCACACCACGTGGGCGTCCTTCAGGTCCCACGTGTCGTCGCACACCGACCCCCACTGGCCGCGCTCTAGCATCTCCACGCGGCCGGCGCACGGACCGCTGCCGCCCACCAACCGCACCGCGCGGTTCTCTGGGGAAGGAGAAGAGGTTTGTGGGTGGTTGGGAAGAGCGTGGGGGGGAGGGGGGAGGGTGGTCCTAGCGGTGGATCCGATGAGACGAGCTGGTAGCTCGGTGGGCAGGACTGGAAAACCCAGTCAGGGCTGAGGACCTAGTGGGCAGACGTGGGGGACTCCACCGGACTAAGGACCTGTGGGTGGGCTATGGGGCCGGTGGGAGGGGCTAGTAACCTGGTGGGCGGGACAGGGGAAATCTCTGGGCTTGTGGACTGGGTGGGCGGAGCTGCAGGCTGGTGGGTGGGGCTAGAGGCCTGGTGGGCGGAGCCCGAAGAGCAGGCGGTCCTCGGGGCTGGAGAGCCGCGCTGCTAAGGGACACAGGGAACCTGGCATATTTATGCACATGGGAGGTAGGGGCAGAGATAGAGGTCCTGAGCGAAAGCAGAGGCGGGACCAGTAGGTAAGGGCTAGAGACCCAGTTAGGATTGGGGAGCCAAGGGGTCAGGTTGGGGACCACAGGGGCGGAGCTGGAGATCCAGTAGGGGGAGAGGTCCGGCGTCCAGATCTGAGGACTTGCTCAGAGCTGGAAATGAGACAGGGCTGCAGTCCACCAGTGTGGGAACCAGCTGTGCTTGCGTTGGTGGCGGGTGGCCGGTGGCGGGCGGCGGGGGGTGGGGGGGGGTAGGGGAAGGGAGGGTCCGGCGGGCGGGCCTTGGGTCCAGTGGCCAGGGCTGGGGACAGGAGTGAGGGACAATGGCTTGAAGGCCTGAGGGTAGGGCAGGCAGGGCCAAGATGACGGTCTACTTGTACCTGCGCAGGTGACCTCAGCTGGCCTCCTGTCGCTGTCGCACAGACGCTCCACCACGTCGCAGAGTGGCCACTCGGGCCCTCTGCACAGGACGGCGGGCGCCAGGGCCAGTGTGGCGTTCGGGGCCTCGCTGGCGTTCCCCGCGCCTGGACCAGGCGGCAGCTCCGAGGGCGGCAGGGTGGGCTGGACGGCTGCCCCCGCCCCGCCGCAGCTCAGCGCGCGGCACGCGGCCTCGGTGGCATTGTGGTTCCAGAACGCCCCGCACGCGGGCTCCCACGACTGTCGGATCCAGACCTCCACCGTCCCGCTGCAGTGGCTGCTCCCATTCACCAGGCGGATCCCGAGCGGCTCTCCTGGAAGTGCCAGACGCCAGCTGAGACCTCCACCGATTGGGACTCTGCAGACCCCAGGGATGGCAGTGGGGGGCGGCGGCTTCCAGGGGCTCCACCGCTGACCTGCTGTGTTACCTCAGACTATACCCTCCTGGGCTCTGGGCCTCAGCCTTCCCATCTGCAGAATGGGGCTGGGCTGGTTCATCCCCAATCCCCCTTTGGGGCCTGACCTGGTTCTCCTTAGAGTCAGGAGACGGGGGCTGAGGGTGACTGTAGAGGTTAGGATGCCTTTGTTCCATCTAGGGTGACAGAGAACCAGGGGTCCAGTCCCCGCAAACCTCCCTCTCTTGCCCCTGTCTCCAGGGCACCCTTGTGTGAAGGAAGGGCAGAGTTCTGGGTGCCAGGCCCTGCCCTTGTACTGTGGATGCCATGCGTCCACTCTTAGGCCCCTCTGCTGTTCGGAGAGTTACCATTGAGGCCGCCATCATGACCTTGAAGCCCTGGAGGATGGAGATGGGGTTGGTGATGGGGTTGAAGACGGGCTTCTTGGGATGGTGGTAATCCAGACACCGTCCTTGGGGAGTCACCTGCCTATTTTTGCCCAGGACTACACCCTCAGGATAGCACACAGCTTTGCACAGAGTAGGTGCTTAATATGTGTTGAGTTAATCAAGGACCCACTTGGCAGAACCCCCCCCCCCCACTAAGAGTTCTTCAGCTTGTTCTCAGCAAGTCTCCTTAAAATGCTTACTGAACATTTTGACCTCCCATACGTGACATTTTATTTTAAGGTAAGCCCCTTGCCCAGTGTGGGGCTTGAACTCATGACCTTGAGATCCAGACCTGAGCTGAGATCGGGAGTCAGATGCTTAATGGGCTGAGCCACCCAGGTGCCCCAAGCATATGTGACATTTTATCAGTAGCCTTTCAAAGATGGCAGTTCTAAGATCTCAGAGGGAAGGTGATGGCAGGACTCAGGCACTGAGCCAGGAAGTTAGGGAGCCTCCCTGATACCCTAAAAGTCTTTCCTCTCCCATCACTCAAGACCCCCCCGCTTGGTCTCAGAAAGCTGGCTGTGCGCCCCAGAAAGATTGTTTCCTTACCTGACTCCAAGGGCTGGGTCTCTGTGCTGCTGGTGTTGGGCTGGCCGGATGGGGTTGGAGTCGGGTGACCTGAAATTAACCAGCAGTGGCCATGGTGGGTGAGTGAGCACAGAGGTAGAGGGCACAGGGGTGACTTCAAGGACAGGGGACACTTTCTGTGGCTACGTGGGGACCTTGACACGACATGGCCCTGGGCCTTGGGCATAGTTGCCTCCATTCAGGGTAGGGAAATTCTCAAGCTTTCTTCTGGGGCATTTTCCACTTCCCCTTTGAATTGTGCAAACGTGCTCAGACATCAGAGTAGAGCAGGGAGGAGTGACTGGAGGCTTTGGGGACACACTTCCTGGCTGAGTGACCGTGGATGGGCTACTACCCTCTCTGGGTCAGAGTCCCAGTTTGTTGGCAATAGCACTTAGGCAGGTACTGTGAGGCTAAAAGGAGTCAATACCTATAAAATACTAGACCTACAGAAGAAGCTCAAACGGGAGTTATTGTCAGGAAGAACATTGTTGTTTGGAAAACCTGTTTGAGAAACTCACACCAGGCTTCTGGGTAATCGTTGCATCTGGGGGCGGGACCATCAGACTGCAGAGCTTTCAGATGCGGAGAAACATTTGCCAAAGGCTGAAGTTATGCAAGGTCCTCGCAGATAGTATTCCATTTTCCTCCAAACAGGCAGTGAGGTAGATATTAGCATTTGCTTTTTACAAATTAGGAAAGGGAGGCCCAAAGAATAGAAACCAATCGCCTGGCCCAGATGGTACCCCTTTGTCCTTCCAGAGCCCTGTCCTCTTGGCCCCCTGGGGGCTGACCTGTTTGGGCTACATCAGCATCTCCCTGGGCCCTTTAACTTTTGCTTGGCTCAGCCAATGGGGAGCCCCAGCAGAAGTAGGAGGGAGGGAGGAGCGTGGAGTGGTAGGTGCTTATTCCCCTGGCTCCTCCTGTCCTTGACTCTCTCCTTCCAGGTCTCGCTGACCACTCCCTGGTCTTGTCTCCTTGGGTCCAGAGTGGTAACAGCTCAGCCACTTCTGGTTCTTGCTTACCTTATCCTTTGTAAATAGTCTTTTTGTTTTTCTGTGTGTTTTTAAATGTTTATTTATTTTTGAGAGAGAGAGAGAGAAAGAGAGAACACACAAGCAGGGGAGGGGCAGAGAGGGAAGGAGACAGAATCCCAGGCAGGCTCCACATGGTCAGTGCAGAGCCCGACGCGGGACTCGAACGCACAAACTGAGATCGTGACCTGAGCTGAAGATGCTTAACCAACTGATCCACCCAGGTGCCCCCGTAAATAATCTTTTTGTAAATAAGCCCCTTCAAAGTCTCCTATTTTGAAAGCGCCTCCTGTTTCCTGTTGGGACCCCGACTGATATTGGCCCGAGGCACCCCCCGCCCCAGCTGAGCAAAAAGCAGAGTTTGGATTTGAACAGTCTCCGAGGAATGGGCTCCGTGCTGGGCAGGGATATTCCAGTTTGCAGATGCAGAAAGGGAGGGCTGTGGCCAGGGCCGCTGTGCTCCCAAAGGAGCGCCCCTGCATTCAGGGTCTCTCCCCTGCATTCAGAAGGGCGTGTGCTCGCTGATGGGCCGATGTGGGGAAGAGGCAGCGAGCCTCCTTCGTCCCTTCCTTCTCTTTCTTCTCTTTTGACCCAGTATTGGAGGCCCTGATGCAACCACAAGATGGAGGGAAATGCGGACCCAACTGGAATTTTGTGTAAGAAGTAAACCTTTTTTCCGGTTCACATCCTGGTGCCCCCTCCGAAAAAACATACGCAAACCCTCCAAAAAAACCCAAAAAACCCAGAAGTGAACCTCTGCTGGGGTAAGCCATGAAGATTTCACCCTATGTTTGTTACCCCGGCCCAGCCTGGCCTGGCCTGACTGATCTAGGGGCTGCAGACTCAGGCACGGCTGCTACATATTCTGAGAAGCTTCTCCGGACTCGTACCCAGTCGTGCGCCCAGGCGCACCCAACGCTCAGGCCTGCAGACACAGCTCTCCTGTAGGCACCCATGTGGGCCACTCCATCACTCAGACAGAAAGTAATCAGGCCTAGAATTGCCTGTCCTTGCCAGCTCCCTGCTTGGCTGCGCAGCCTGACCCCCGGTGGGGGGAGAGGACTCAGAATTCAGAGCACAAACTCCGTGGCTAATGGAATATTCAGAACCAGGATCCAGACGCCCCGAGGTTAGGACTGCAGAATCCCGGTTCCCACAGCAATGGTCCCAGTGCCACAGAGTAACAGTTTTCAATACGTGTGCCAGGGCCCGGGGTGGGGAATGGGGTCTTGGCTGTGGCGTGTGTGTGCTTGTGATTGTGGTGGGTGTGTGAGTGTGTGGTTGTGACCATTTGTGTGCAAGCGTCTCTGTGTGTGTGTGTGTGTGTGTGTGTGTGTGTGTGTGTGGAGGGCCCTAGATCGACTGCGTGTGTCTCTCTGGGTCTGGGAAACCACTTTCGTGTGCAAAAACACACATGCTTTCTGTTAGACCAGAAAACCCTGGAGGGCGGGGCTCAAAGCTGAACCAGCCCTGTGTCCCAGGCTGTCCAACCCCGTGGTTGCTGATTGACTGGCTGATGGAGGAGTGAGTAGACCTGCCAGGTTTTATTTTGTTTTTTTACATTTATTTATTTTTGAGAGACAGAGCACACGTGGGGGAGGGGCAGAGAGAGAAGGAGACACAGAATCCGAAGCAGGCTCCAGGCTCAGAGCTGTCAGCACAGAGCCCGACGCGGGGCTCGAACTCACAAACCGTGAGGTCATGACCTGAGTAGAAGTCAGACACTCAACCAACTAAGCCACCCAGGCGCCCCTAGACCTGCCAGCTTGAAGGACAGCTGTCACCAAGGCAGTTTATTCATTCTCAAGGGTTTGTTTTCTGTGTCCCAGGCATTTTCCTGCCCCCAATCCCAAGGAGGGATCCTGGCTTTTGTGTTCTCTGAGTCCTGTGCCTGTAGGAACAAAAGAAGAATTTCCCTCCCACCCTCCTTGCATCCAGGCCTCGGCTGGCATGCAGGGCCCAACGCAGCACCGGTGCGTCCCAGGCGTCCTTGCTGCCTTTGTCTGGTCCTGCGTTTCACACTTATCTTTGCATTTGATTCACTTTTTGCTGGAGTAAATTTATTTGAAAAGGAACCGTTACCTTTTCCCGGGAATCTGCTTTACAGCAACTATAAAAGTGTGGATTGCGTGTCTAGGATGGCTAATCACTGGACACAGAGTGAATGCTCATTCATTGGGGAAATGGAATGAATTATGGCCCATTTACAGCATGTCCTCTGATGCCGCCTTTATAGAGAATGAAATGGACACACACCGGTTGGAGGGGTTTCCATCCTGTGTTGAGTAAGGAAGCAAGATGCAGGGAAGGAGGTGTAATGTGATACAACTTTGGTAAAGCGATGGCCAAAAAGAAAAAAAAAAACACCTTTTATGAACTGGTACGATTATATGGACATGGGGAAGGGTGTGGGGGGAAAGACAGAGGAGGCCAGATTTATGGGCGTGTGACCTGTGCATTCACAGGCCCCCAACTCAGAAGGTTCCCTGGACGTGGTTTAGTGCTGTCTTCATCTTGAAATTCTTAACAGTTTTTTTTTTTTTTTTAAATTTTTTTTTTTTTTTTTTTTTTCAACGTTTATTTATTTTTGGGATAGAGAGAGACAGAGCATGAACGGGGGAGGGGCAGAGAGAGAGGGAGACACAGAATCAGAAACAGGCTCCAGGCTCCGAGCCATCAGCCCAGAGCCTGACGCGGGGCTCGAACTCACGGACCGCGAGATCGTGACCTGGCTGAAGTCGGACGCTTAACCGACTGCGCCACCCAGGCGCCCCTTAACAGTTTTTTAACAAGGGGCTCTACATTTTTCTATTGCACTGGGGGGGCCCCTTCACATTTTGTAACTGGTCCTGGGGCCGAGCCTTATGCTGGTGGGAGAAGAGAGGGAGAGAGAGAGAAAGCAAACAAGGAAAGAAGGAGATAAAAGGCTGTATTTAGGAAACCATGTGTGGTATGAATGCATTTCTATAAAATCAGGTACCGAGGTAGACGTGCACAAACTTAGCGAATATAGAGCACAAATGGACTTTTAGTACGGCGTGCCCCAAATGGAAGCTAACTGTGAAACTAAGTGTACTAAAAGGAAAGCCACATAAGAAATATTAAAAGACGCGTCATCATCGAATAAAGATGGTCTCTTTGGTAGGCTCAGAAAGAATGACAGAGCCTCGAAGAGAAAATCATTAAAATAATTAAATCTTTTTCTTCCCACGTGGCTCCGTGTTATTGGATACTAAACTCGGTTATGCTGTGTGCCCCACAAAATCATCTTGAGTGGTGCCCCCCTCCCCGTTCTGCAAAAGTATGGACCCACAGGGATGAGAGATGGAGGGGAGGGCTCCGACAGGGGGGAGAAAAGCTTACCCCCCCAGCGCAGGACGACGGACAGCAGCTTTTCCAGATGGCCCCGAGCAGAACGGGACAGGACCCTGGACAGGGTAGCCAGGGGAAGATGCCAAGGGAACGTGAAATGTAGGCGACCGAGGACAGGAAAAATGAAGAGTCACCTTTCCTGGAGGCTGAGAGACACTTGTCCTCCTCTTGTGTCACCCAGGCCCGTGGGACTCCCTGGGGCTTGGAGAGCTGGGGGACATGGAAAGGGAAGAGGCGTAGACACTGAAGGAGAGGCCGAGGCCCAGCTGGCCGGCCCAGTGTCAGAGCAAGTGGGGGAGGGGAGCTGTCAGGCCCCTTCGGGGTCACCAGAACACCGCCCTGGGCACACCAGGCACACGGGGTGAGAGAAACACCAGCTGAAGGCTCCAAAGATGTGCCGAGAAAAGCATAGACGTAATAAGTGCTTGCCGAGAGGGTGATGCTGCAGGGCCGGGGTTTGGGGGAAGGCAGGGTGGAGACGGAGGGCTACAGCCACGTACGTGGAGGGGGCCCACAGAGAGAACCCCACCCAGCCCGGCTTTAAGCTTCTGAAGGTCTTCTGAGACCCAGAGGGAGCCCGAGTTCGGTCCCCCATTCTGTCCTCTCCTTGAACCCTGGATTTTTTCCCTCCGTGGCCCCAGTCGCATGCAGTTACGGTGGTTTTAGTGATGTGCTGTTGATTCCCATCAGGCCCGCTAGATTCTAAGGGTCACAGGGACAGGGATGTTCCATATCCCCAACACTTGGCACAGTGCCTTGCTCAGAAGAGATGCTAAAAGGATATAAATAAATGAAATGTGATCTCTACTACAGAAAAAAAAAAAAAAAGCATAGGAAAAATAAAAACACTAGCAGGAAATATGCCCATACGGCGAGTTTTGTTGTTTTCTCTCTCTTTCGGTTGCTTTAAATTTTTAAAATCTTCTACGACAAATTAAAAATCAAAGGTCTCCAAAGAAACAAGCGGGCCTTTTTTTCGGGGAGAACATGTGGTTGGCTCGCAATACTAATACAATGAGTTTTTTTAGTGTTTCTTTATTTTTGAGAGAGAGAGTGCGAGCCCAAGTGGGGGAGGGGCAGAGCTGTCCGCACAGAGCCCGACACGCGGGGCTCGAACTCATGAACCACGAGATCATGACCTGAGCTGAAGTTGGACGCTTAACCGACTGAGCCACCCAGGTGCCCCCACAATGAGTTTGAAGCCAGCTGTCCACTCATTCCGCTCACCCGAGCCTGTGGAGAGGGTCCGGCAGACCACGTGGCCAGTGTGGCCGTGTCAGCCAGAGCCACACTCACACCTGGAGGCGAAACAAAGAGCTCGTGTGCTCCGTGGGTCAAGCCGTTTCTTCTCTGGTAAATGTCAGGATTGTTGGGGGCAGAGTGGAGGGGTCACACCGGGGCTGAGTGTTAGAGGAGGCGGGTCCGGGCTGATTTCTATCATTGGCTCTCTGTGTCACCTCGGATGGGTCTTTTATACTCCCCGGACCTGTTTTCTCACTTGCAAGACAACAGACTGATAGCTTTCTGGTCTCTTCTAGTCCTTCGATCCTTTCATTATAATTAGATAAAATATATAATGAAAGGCAACTCTAATGAACACTCACTGTATGCCCCAGAGATGATGAGTATTATCAATGCGCTTTAATCCCATGTAGTATCTATTCGAATCCTGAAACTATCCTATGAAGTGGGAACTATCAGCCTCCCTGTGTCATCACAGAGAGAACTGCAACACAGAGAGGTTAAGCAAATCACCCACGGCCGCCCAGCTGGTCAGCATTAGAGGCAAGCGTAGAGCCTGGGCAGTCTGGCTTCAGAAGCCACCCTTAAACCACTACATCGTACGACTTCCAATATCCTGTCGATATAAATGGAAAATGTGTCCTGTGCTCTCAGTCTATCATTACAGGGGGCGGTTCACCATATGCAAAGAGTTCGTATGTACCAAAGCGGCAAGAGGAGTAGAAATCTGGAGATGTTAGAGATCCTTTGGTCCAAAATGGAGAACTGTGTTGTGCTGCACTGTCCGATATGGTTGCAATGTTCATTTTATTTTAACGCAGTTCGTTTAAATGTCATCTTACAAACTGATACTTGATCCAGTCGTTGGAAAACTTCAAAAACCGTTCGAGCTGCTTAGATACGTGAATCTACCTTTGCCATAGCGAATTTTATGAAATCCGAATACAGATCAAGTACTGCTGATGAAACTTTAGGGTCCGGACTGAGATGGGCTTTAAATGCCAAGTATACACCATATTTCGAAGACTTGGTAAGAAAAAAAGTGGACTGTGAAATAGCTCATTAATAACTTTTTATATTGACAGCATGTTGAGATGATATTTTGGACATATGGGTTCAGTTAAAATATATCATTATGTTAACTTCATCTGTTTTCACTTTTTAAAATGTGGCTACAGGAGAATTTAAAATGACCAATGTGGCTCACATCCTATTTGCATCAGACAGCACGATGTGGGGGAGAACATGGGCCTTGCATCCACAGGCTTGGACAGGAGACCCAGCCCTGCCCTTACTAACTATTTTTTTTAAGTTTATTTATTTATTTTGAGAGAGAGAGAGAGCACACGTGCATAAGTGGGAGAGGGGCAGAGAGAGAGAGGGGGAGAGAGAGCGAATCCTAGGAGGGCTCTGTGCTGTCAGCGCCGAGCCTGATTCGGGGCTTGAACTCATGAACCATGAGATTGTGACCCCAGCGAAAACCAAGAATCAGATGCTTAACTGACTGAGCCACCCAGGCGCCCCTTCCAATACTTTAGAAGAACTCATTTAATTTCATTTCATTCCCACAGTAAGCCCGCAAAGTGGGGACACTGAGGCACAAAGACGTTTTGTAATTTACCCAAGATGACACGGTGAGAAAATGTCGGAGCTGGGATTTGGACCCAGGCTCTCTGGTTCCAGAGCCCACACTCTCAACTGCTCTACTCCACTGGTTGGAATCCAGGGTCCTGGTTTCGGCTTCAGTGACAGTGCCGGGGGCAGGGGAGTGGTGGGGGGGGGGAGTGGAGGGGGGGGGCGGGGAGCTCTGACAAGCCAGGGGATGTTCCAAACTCCTTCCACCTCTGCACCGCTCAGCAAGCCCTGAACTCAGACATGAAAGCTCCCCCCATAATGGTGGTACAGCTTCCGGGGGCTGATTTCCGAAAGGGGCCCTGACTCCCAGGGTGAGCTGCCACCGTGAAGAGACCGTCCTTCCTGGGGCAGAGGCTCCTGGGATGGCATTTGTCCCACTGCCCTCATAACACGGAGGACACAAGTCTGCCAGCTGAGCCACGAGCTGCCCCTGCCCCTTCCCCACCAGCTCCCCGACCCAGGCTGGGTCCTGTACTGTCTGCCCCCCCCCCCCCGTTTCTATTGTAAGGAGGAAAGGGACACTTAGAAGACCAACCACCAGTGGAACCAGGGTGGGGTGGGGCGGGTATCGGGGAAGCAGCCGGGGGGCGGGGGGGGGGGGGGGGCGGGACTAGGCGACTGGTTCTCTTTCAAGAAATTCCCTGGAGGTCGTTACTGGGCAGCGATCCGCCGAACGGCTGGACAGAATAAAGGAACAAGCTACAATTCCATTAAATTTGGAAAGAAGCATGGTGCCCGTTTACACAAGTAACTTGCAACTGGAGGTAGCTGTGTTCTGTCTTCGAAGGGACTTGGGGGGAGATTGTGACATCCAGTCGGGTTGCGTTTACTTTGTCACGGAGACTAAGGCTGGCTCAAGGGCTTGGTGGGACAGCACAACCCTCGCTCACTGGTGTCGGTGGCTGTGGTGAACAGACCAGGCTGTACCCGCTGGGAATCTCTAAGTCCAAGATGGTTGGGGTGACCTTCCTCCCTTTGGAACCTATAGAGAAGTTAGGGGGCTCCTGGGTGGCTCAGTCGATTAAGCATCTGACGTTCGGTTTCCGCTCAGGTCGTGATCTCACGGTTTGTGGGTTCGAGTCCTGCATGGGGCTCCTCGCTGACAGTGCGGAGTCTGCTTGGGATTCCCTCTCTCTCTCTCTCTCTCTCTCTGCCCCTCCCCCACTCAGTCTCTCTGTGTCTCAAACTAAATGAACTGAAAGAAAAAATTTTTCTAATTAAAAAGAAAATGTAAGGGGAAGTCAATGACTTGGGATTTTGGCTTTATTTTATTTGATGGGCGTTTTTGTTTGATTTCACTCTCTCCTCTTCTACCTAGGAAAATCTTGGGGACACAGAGGAAACTCAGTGCACACGCTATGAACTGGACCTTTGTGTCCCCCCGCAACCCACCAAATCTGTATATTGAAGCCCTGCTCCCCAGTGTGATGGTTCAGGAGGTGGGGTGCTTGGGACGCAATTCGGCTTAGATGAGGTCATGAGGGTGGGGACCTCCTGATGGAAAAAAGAACAGGAGACAGGCACTCTGTCCCTCTGCCACATGAGGACGCAGCAGGAAGGGGGGGCAGCCATGAACCAGGAAGAGGTTCCTCACCAGACACTGAGCCTGCAGGCACCTTGACCTTGGACTTCCCAGCCTCCAGAACTGTGAGACCACGTTGGTACTTTGAGCCATCCAGTCTGTGGCATTTGGCTCTAGCAGCCCAAGCTGAGACAGCACACGATTGATGGGAGTTCAGAGCTCCAGAGGACTCCACTCCCTCAGGGCAGAGAACATCCAGCCTTTTCAGCTTTCTTGCGTCACCCTGTCACACGACAGAGGATGTTCATCTGCGTGACCCCCTCCCTGCATGCCCAGCTGGAATTTCTGTCCCCTTCATCGCCACGTCCAACGGCCGCTCATAATTCCCACCGAAAGGGAAGCTCAACCATAGGAACAACGCAACATAACCCGCTTTGGGGCCCGTTAGATTTCTGGAAGTCCCCCGTTCTCTCTCTTGCTCAAGAGAGCAAGGCTGTGTGAGTGACACTGTGCCGAGAGCTGAGAAATGAGTCTGTGGCTGGCCTGCGTTCAATTCCATTCACACCCGTTGACCGCTCGCCGCGTGCCGGGACGGGAGCAGGTGTCAGGGACACGAGCGTGTAACTGGGAAGGTCTGTGGGTTGCCTCGAGGGCTGTGGGGAGACCATACGTGAAATGCCTCGGATGTGGTATCTGGAAGCTGTCGTGATGACTCCCCCATCCTGAGGCTTTGGCCTACTTTCTCTTGTCCTGTCCTGAGTGGATACGGTCGGGGGGGGGGGCATCTGGCCATCGATTACACGTTCCGTCCCAGGCACGAAGATGGCTCTGAGGACCCTTCAGCCTTCTCTGCAAAGGGACAGTTCCAGCCCCCCAAAGACTTCGTTATTTCCTCCTTCCTCCCCATCCCTCTTATGAACCTCAGCAGAGCTGCCCCACACTCACATATTGCTGCCCCCTTCCCTGGCTCTGCAAGTTCTAGAGATGTTCATCCTGTGGTCCTAGAGACGAGACGGGGCCTGCGGTTGCCATGGTAACAGGAGTTCCTCCAAAACCAAAGGCTCCCATGGTCCTGACCCCACAGCCGCCTCCGCCAGACCCCACCTTCTGGACCACCACCGCCCGGTGAGATGAGACACCACCACCCATGGAGAGTCATGAGCAGCTCCATACTAAGCCCAAGGGGTGACAGAAGGGATGTGGTTCCAAGAGAGCCCAGCAGGCCAGAGGCACTGACTGGCCTTTCACAGGTCCCACCTGCTCGATCCCCCATAAGAATTCAGACCACTGAGTGCGCGAGGCAGACGTCCGGTCCCTCCTCTAGAATTCTGATTCTAGTAGGTCTTGGGTGGGGGGGTGTTTGAACCAATCCTGCCCGGGTTTGGAACCCAGCTGCCTCCACGCCATGGGCATGTTGGGCCAATCTCGTTATATGCCAGCCTTGCTTCCCCCACCTCACAGATGTAAATGTCTCGTATGACTGACATACGATCACAAGAGAGACCCAACGCCGGCTGGGTTAAGTACTCAAGATCTTGCCGGGTCAATGACTATGAACGTGTATATGTGATAGATGTGTGTGTGTGTGTGTGTGCACATGGGCATAGGAGGTGGATAGAGCGGATTATAAACACATTACGCAGGATGGTCACATCGTTGCACATATAACGGATCGAAAAATGGCCAATAATACCTCAAAAAGCTGAAGATGTTCAGACCTTGACCCCCAAACCTATTCCTTTCCATACATATCCTAGAAAAAATTATCTGGCATGTTCACATGCAAACATCCACAGGGATTTTTACTGCAGAAAGAAAATTAGGAGTGGGGCGCCTGGGTGGCTCAGTCGGTTGAGCGTCCGACTTCAGCTCAGGTCACGATCTCACAGTTCGTGGGTTTGAGCCCCGCATCGGGCTCTGTGCTGAGCGCTTGCTCAGAGCCTGGAGCCTGCTTCGGATCCTGTGTCTCCTTCTCTCTCTGCCCCTTCCCCACTCACGCTTTGTCTCATTCTGTTTCTTAAAAAATAAATAACTGTAAAAAAAAATTAAAACAAAAAAAAAAAAAAAGAAAATTAGGAGTAATCTAACAGCCCACCAGCAGGAAATAATTAAAGATACTGTGTTATATTCATAGACTGGATTATTTCGCTAGAAGCATGAACTAGATCTTTATCTGTCCACTTGGATAGATCTTGCAAACATAATATATTGAATGAGAAAAGTAAGTGTTAGAACAGCCTGTCCAGCATGCTAACACTTATATAAAATATGGCACATGTGCCCATCCATTGGGTATTGATACATTTTTGTGTAATAAGAATATGAAAGCACGGAAGACAATGATATACATGTCACACTTTGGAGTGTGTGAATCCTCTGGGGAAGGAAGGAAAAGAATAATACGTATTTCAACAGTATCTATTTGGTTTTCTTTCTTATTAATATAGATCATTTTGCCAAATGTAGCAAAAATGGAAACATTTCTTGTTTGTTTGTTTTTTTTTTTAAATGTAAACATTTCTTAAACGAGAGTAGTGGGGATGCAGAATCCGAAGCAGGCTCCAGGCTCCGAGCTGTCAGCACAGAGCCCGACGCGGGGCTCGAACTCACGGACCATGAGATCATGACCTGAGCCGAAGTCGGATGCTTAGCCGACTGAGCCACCCAGGCGCCCCCCGTTATTTTTAATAGAAGTCTGTATAACTCGCCTTAGCTCCACCCATGTTTCCAGGGTCATGCCCGTGGCCAGGCCCTCTCTGGGCTCTACTGTAGAAAGGTGGAGGTGAGGGACCCCCAGGCCAGCCTGCAGTTTGGGGTCCAGCCCGGAGGCCCAGGTGTCATGAGTTGGCTAAATCCTGTCTCTCTGGCTGCACAAAGGGTGTCCCCAGGGAGCCCTGAGGAGGGTGAGTCTAGAAAGTTCCTGCAGGGGAGGAGGATTTGGGCGAGGCCTTGATGGTCAAGGAGCGTTTTACTAGGACCGGGTGAGCAGATGCACATTTACCAAGGGCTTCCTCTGTGCCGAGTGCTTTCCATACATTATTGTACAGAATCCTCATGACAACCCTGTGAGGAAACCCGTCTTCCTGACAAAGAGGCCTGGAGAAGTTAAGTTACTAGCCCAAGGTCACAAAGCTTGGTGTTGACAGACCCAGAATGCAAATGCAGGTTTGCTCCC
The DNA here is from genome assembly GCF_028749965.1 of Puma concolor. Classification (NCBI taxonomy): domain Eukaryota; kingdom Metazoa; phylum Chordata; class Mammalia; order Carnivora; family Felidae; genus Puma; species Puma concolor. The sequence goes on from NC_141676.1 coordinate 10,359,194, forward strand.
CATATTTATTCTTTCCATGACTTCATGCGGCATCAGCCAGTGAGAGGAGGCAGAAGGGCATTCTGGGTCGGGAGTACGGCACGAGCGAAGGCCCCGGGGCAGGTCAGGGACTGGTGTGTGAAGGCAGAATGAGATTCGAGAATAAAATCCTCCAGAGCATGGCCCCCTGTGCAAAGCTCAGGGCTAGGTTTCTGGGTTTCAGTGGAAGCCGAAACCCTGCTGGGCCGCACAGGGTTTTCCAGGGGGCCTGTCCCCACCCACTGGCTCTCTGGAGGGACTCTGGTTTGAGTCTCTGAGAGCTGCTGGAACAGCAGTTTCTGGGTGAATGAAGCTTGAGTGTGGGCACGGGATGAAAATCCCCCCAGCTCCTTGAGGCGGTGCTGACACCTTTCTGAGGGGGCCTAAAGCCCCCATAGGAGAAGGGCCCCCGGATGTCGGGCACCCAGAGCTGCTGGAAGCCATCGGCATCCCTCTAAGGAAGGAACCAGGGCCCCTTCCTGAGCATGTGACTTCAGGCTGGGACTGGAATGTCTTGGGGGGAGCTGGGGGCGGGGGACAGAATATCACCTCAGATCCAGTCTGAGCCCACAGTCTTAGCCACCAGGCCTCACGGTCACCCCACGCTTCCCTCCACAAGTCACACGTAGGCTTGCTTTTGAGGGGGCTCAAAGTCCTTCCACGTTTCTGCCTATCTTAACCCTTAGCCAAGAAGGTGCATTCTTTCGGTCCTTCGTTCATTCCTCACCGTTGGCCAGGCTGTGCGCACATCGCGGTAGGGCTCACACATGTACTCATGGCTCAGTACAGTCGGGGAGAATTTCTATCCCAGGGGTCAGAGCAAAGTGCTCTAGGAGAAGTAGAGGTGGGTGGGAATAACTTTGACTCCAAAGAGCAGGGGACCATCGGGAGGGGTCTTAGAGGATGTGTAGGAGTTCTCAGGGATGAGAAAGTGGTGGGGAGAGAGAGAGAGAGCCATCCAAGCCTTGGACAAAGGACTCGAGAGACCCAACCTGCACCTTTCCAGAGGTGAGTGGGCCAGGAGGAGAGATCACCAAGGGCAGCAACGACCCATTCCTCTGTCTGTACCCGCCTTGTTCTCCCGGCCAGTGGCCTGGCCTCACAGGCCTTCCCATCATTCTCTGCCAAGGTGCTTCAGCCCCGATTTATACACCAGAAAGACATGCTGCTTTCTCAAGCCCCTGCTCCCAGTGACGGCTAAGATCTCTGATCAGCGCCTCTCCCCAAGCCTTTAGGCTTCAAACCAGGATACGCAGAGGCCCGGCTGAATGTTTGGTCAGTACCAGAGTATGATGGGCACTTGGCAAGTTCGGAAGAGTTTTGGGGTGGGCGTCCCAAGCTCTGGCCACCGGCACCCACTGCTTTGGGGTGAGGGTCTGGCTCAGCCAACGGAGCCACCGCTCACTCCCAGCTGTGCTCTGCCCTCCCAATCCACTCCTCTGGCTTGTGACTTTGTTTCTAAACTCTCGAGTCCTGGGGAACGGAGAAACCAAGAAGCCACCACCAGAGGGTTGGACGTCTGTGAGCCCTGGAGTCAGACCGATGTGGGTCCAAGTCCCCCTCTTCCTCTTCATACCAGGATCTGGATTTCTTAGCCTCTCCGCGCCTCGGCGACCCTTCTCCAACGTGAATGGGGATGGTCATGTCACCTCCCTGGAGCAGTCAGGGGGATTAGCCGATAAAGGGGGCACCAGAGGGCCCAGCTTGGGGTTTGCGTGCACACTCCCTTACCGCGGTCTGGGAGCCCCAGAGACCCCCAAACTGAAAGTGTTTTCTTAACTCTGTTGGTGGTGGCACCTGACCTTTACCGAAGCAAGGTCTTTGTTTATTCCGTGTGGTGTGGACAATCACACATTGTTGCTGCAGATATATTAATGTATTCGATGCCAGTGGCTGACCGGGCCCTGCCTGAGACCTGACAAAGTAGAGAAGAAATCCAAACAGTCTCGGTTCTGAATCACACCCGGCCCCACGGATTCCAGAAGGAGACAGAGGACCCAGAGCGGTTTTCTGTTTCTCTCCCGAAGGAGTAACTGTGCAGGTCAGTCCTCCACATCTAAGGCCACAAAAGGTACCCTAACCTCCCCCTCCCCTTCCCTTCTCCTCGCCCCCCCTTAAAGGAAACCGTCCTTAGAAAAGGAGATTGTCTATAAATCAATAAGGAAAAGGCAAGAGATGGGACACTGGGCAAGCGGCCTGGATAGGCACTTCACGGAAGCGGCAACACGCGGGACCCATAAACTCATGGGAAGTATCCAGCCTCACAGTCATCAGAAAAATGCAAAGTAAGGCCACGGGGAAACGGTATCATACACCCACAATTGAGAAGTGGGGTAATGCTGAGTATTGAGAACGGGGGTCAGCAGGGACTCTGTAGATTGCTGGGGGGAGCCGAGCCCACACAACGACTTTAAAAACATTTCTATAGTCATGACCCAGAAATTCTACCCCTGAGTCTCCCTCTCTCTCTCTCTCTCTCTCTCTCTCCCTCTCTCTCTCTCTCACACACACACACACCCCCACACACACGCACACACACGCGTGTGCACACACGGCTATGGGTGGAATTGTGTCTCACCAAAAAAGATATGTTGGAGTCCTGACCTCAGTACCTAAGAATGTGACCTTATTTGGAGGTAGGCTCTTCACAGAGGTAGTCAAGTTAAAACGAGGTCATTGGTGGGGCGGGTGGGAGGGGCGGCTGGTCCAGGAGGACTGGGGTCCTCATGAAAAGGGGAAGTGTGGACACGGGTGTATGTGCGTAGGAAGAATGCCACGTTAAGATGAAGGCCGAGATCGGATCAGGGCTTCTACAAGCCAAAGAATGGCGAAGAATGCCAAGCAAACCATCAGAAGCTAGGAGAGAGGCCTGGGAGAGATGCTTCCTCCCCGCCTGAGAAGGAGACCCTGATCTTGAACTTGCAGCCTCCCGAGCTGTGACACGATACACTTCTGTTGCTCACGCACCAATCCGTGGTGCTGCCTTATGGTAGCTCTAGAAAACGAAGTCACACATACCTGCAACAAAGGTGGCCTTCCAGAGGCAGGGGCTGGGGGCGGGGGGAGGGCCCCTGGGACTTCTAGGGAATTCCAGGAGGCGGGTGGGAGGGGGGAACTTGCAAGATGCATGGTTGTGCCCCCTCCTTCACTTCCAGAGGGCCAGACCCTAAACCCGCAAGTGCTCCCGGGACTGTTTCATGGCTTCTGTTGACATGGCTGGAACCAAGACCATCCATGCACGTGCAGATGGCTAGAAATGGTCCGTAAAGATCTTCAGGGAAGGTGGAAATTCCATTTTGAGGGTAAGAATGGAGGAGCTGGCATTGGGGCGTAGGCCCGTGTCCCCTCAGGAGGTTCTGGACCTCGCCCAGGGCCACCGAGGAGGTGGTGGGGTCTGGAATCAAACGCTCGTCTCCCGGACCCCAGATTCCACGTGCTCACAGCGGTCCTGACAAACACGGATCAGAGGCAGCACGATGCCCCCCGCACCCACCGTCATGCTGACGAGGGACAAAACACGCGCCTCGCTCCAGGGACTTGCAGCCTGCCTCCTTCAAGAACGAAAGGCTGAGTTTTGTGCTGGGTGACAGTTCTTTTCATGTGGTTGTTAGAACGATTTTTACAATAAGGATGACTAATGTTTACGGCGCGTGTGCATTTTCAGCTGGAACCCGGTGGAAGTGACAACGGAATTTGGCGGAAGTGAGACAAGCCAGGATTATGACCTTGGGTAAGTCCCTGTGGGACGGGGCGGCGGGTGGGGAGGGGGCTCAGTTTCTCCAGGGTAAAATGGGCCAACCGGGCCAGATGGGGTCTGACCGCTGGAGGGAGGGGGCTCCCTTGCCTCTGACGGCTGGTTTGAGGGTGCCCGGCAGACTGCACTTCCTTCCCTCACGGCATGGCCCTCCAGTGTCCCCAGACAATTTAAGAGTGGGTACTAACTGGTACTGAATCCCACAGTAAAGGAAATTAGTCCTTCTCCAGTCCTTTGGTGCTTGGGGTTCCAAGTCTTGGCTGGTGCCGCCCAGCCTTGAACACCCAACGCTTCGTACCAAGGGGAGAGTGACTCAGGCTTGGATAGCAGGCTCTTTAAAGCCGCTTTGTTTTCAGTGTTTTGTTTATACGGATATATTCTGTTTACCGAAGTAATATTTGTTGGAAATGGATGATGGTGACAGAAGGTCCAAACAAACTGACTTAGGTTTAAGTGTGGAGTTGATCATAAACCATATTTGTTAAATAATTGTATATGCCTGAACGCAGATCGGGTCACGTCTTTTTATACCTAAAACTCTCTGAAGATTTCCCATTTCCCACGGGTTCATTCCAAGCCCCTGCGTGACTGACGATCCCTGACATCTGCAGCCTGTCCGTCTCTATCTTCTCTGCTCCCTGCTCCCTCAGCAATCTCCTCCAGCACCTCAACTGGTGTCCACCTCAGGGCCCTTGCACCTGCCTTCCCTCCGCCCAGAAGGTCCTGCTCCCTGATCTCTCCATCTCGATTCCAGGTTAATCTCATGAGTCACATCTCTGCTCAAATGCCCCCAGAGGCCTTACCTGGACCCCGACCCCAGTCACTCTCTGTCCTTCGGACTCTGCTTTATTTCCCTTGTTGCAGGTACTTCCTTTCTGATGTGATACTGATTTTGAAATGTGCTTGTTCATTTGTCTGTTTCCCCCCCACTAGAATATAAGCTCCTCGAAGTCTGAGGCTGTGTCCCGTATCCTCAGTGGCTGAAAACGGTGCCCGACATGTAGCGGGAGCTACAAATGGGTGGCAAAACTTGTAGGCGGGGAGGGAAGCGGCCCGGAAGCAGAGAGGAACTGAACCAAGCTCTAACCTCTGAGGTGGAGCAAGATGGCCGCCGCCAGAGGCCCAGCCTGAGGGGCCCACACCTTGGCCTCTTCAGCTCCAGCCTTCGAGGCGCTGAACCAGTTGGCTCCTACCCCCTGAACCTGAGCCAAGGAAGCCAAGCCAGTGACTAAACTTGCAGAAGGAACGATATGGCGTGGTAACATCGCCATGGAGAAACGGTAGTGATGGTAACCGATTCAGGCCAGGGTCATCACTAATGTCACAACTAGAGGGTAGAAGTTTGAGGGGAGCTAACGTGTTTATACATTCTCACAGAATCTGCCCCCAGGACGCACATGAGTCACAAAGCAGAAAAGAGCAACCTTACCTACAGACATCCCCTTAGCCACGCAGTCAAAATTAGAACACCGAGATGGGACAAGCCGATGGGGCACGCCCCTTGACACGAGAGGCCGACGATAACACCATGGCACTTCTGTGCTATTTCTGCCATAGAAGGCATGACTAATCACAAGGAATCATCAGACAAACCACGACTTGGGATACAGATCACAGAATAACTGGACCATACTCTTCCAGAGGATCAATGTCATGAAAGAGAAAGAAAATCTGAGAAATTATTCTAGGTTGAAGGAACAGAAAGACATGAGAATAAAGGACAGTCCCCTAACTGGAGTTTTCTTTTGCCTTAAAGGACGTTATTGGCACAACTGGAAAAATCTGAAAAAGTTCTGTGGATGAGGGTTAGTTTCGTATTGATGTCAACTGGGGAGAGCACAGGACCCCCCGCTATGCCCACTGCAGGCCCCACTTTCCACTCCCGCTCCGTGACCTTGATCCCATCTCCCCCCCCTCCCCCCCCCCCCCCCCCCGCCAGTCTGCGCCTTGGTTTTCTCCTCTGACAAACAGGAGTACATGATTGGCAGCCCTCCGGGGTTTCTTCCTGCCCAGATACTGTCATGATATTTCTAGAATCCTATCTGGAGAATGTGGCACATTTCTCCGAGGAGTTGAATTCATTTGGCAAGTGACTTTAGTTTAGTCAAGGGAAGTAGGGAAAAGTGAATCTCCCTGAGCAGACTCAGCAGGCAGGGGGTGGGGGGTGACACGGTCCAGGGATGGTTTCCCACCTCTGCCCCCCCCCCCCCGCCCAGCCCAGCTCTCACGCACTCCTCCCAGATGAGGTGAGCACCCTAGCAAAAAAGAATTAAAAAAAAGCATAGATCAAAATCTTTCCCCTAAGTTCCATTTAGAAAGAGGCAGCTGGTGGGGGTGGGTTGGTGACCAGAAGGTGGCTAGGGTCCCAGTTCTCTCAGCGACTGGCTGCATGGCTGGAGCTCTGTGAGTATCAGTTTGTCCTTCTGTCAAATGGACAGAGCTTGTGCTTGGCTTTGCACATAGCTGTGGCGACACGGTGACTTCAGCTCTGTGCCCTCCCTCGCTCAGGCCTCAGCAGTTGACTTCCAGATTGGAAGTGGGGTGCTCAGGTGGGACCCTCAAGACATCTTGAGAAGCTCCCAGCGCTGAGGCCCTTCCTCACTCGCACAGCCTGCGGCCCCATGCACAGACCCCGTGGGCATCTGCGAGCACGGCCTGGAGAGCCCAGTTCAGCTTGGCCATGATGGAGGGGAGGCATGAAGACGTATAGGGTAGACCTTCTAACGTGTGCCACTAGCTTCTAACACAGGTGGAGACGCAGGGGAAAGCCAGGGGATCACTTTCCTCTTTTGGGATCCCAGTCTAGCATCCCCCAAGCCCCATCCGCCCTCTCTCCCTGTCCAGGCTGGCATCTCAGAGGCTCTCTCGGTGGCCATTTTCTGGCAGAAGGCGGTTGGGCCACAGGACTCTACAAAATGGTGGGCGGAAACTCGGGCTTCCTTCTTCTTTTTCTGCCGTCCCCATGAGCTCCTGTCATGGCCCCTGGCCCAGCAGCAGTTATGGCCATGGGACTCTTCAGCATGCGCACGAACCCCATATTTTCCCAAGTACTCCAGAGCCAACATCTCTTGGAGCCTCATCCTAGACCCGGGTTCTGGAAGCTGACATTGACCCTGCTTTACAGCCAGGGAAACTGAGGCTCAGAGTGGCTCCTTGGCCAGGAAGTGGCTTCTGACTCATGAGTAGCTTCAAGGGTTTTGTTTTTTGTTTTTTGTTTTTTTTTTAATTTTTTTTTTTTCAGCGTTTATTTATTTTTGGGACAGAGAGAGACACAGAGCATGAACGGGGGAGGGGCAGAGAGAGAGGGAGACACAGAATCGGAAACAGGCTCCAGGCTCTGAGCCATCAGCCCAGAGACTGACGCGGGGCTCAAACTCCCGGACCGCGAGATCGTGACCTGGCTGAAGTCGGACGTTTAACTGACTGCGCCACCCAGGCGCCCCTGTTTTTTTTTTTTTTTAACCGGGTTCCATGACCGCCCAGCCGATAGTGGGTGAGATGAAAAGTCTCCAGAGAATGGGGAGACCTTTCCCGAAGAAATCTTGAAGTGGACGGGGTCCGTGGCCCAAACCCTGCCTATTTTCCAGGGCTGGGAAAGAACATGGATCAGGAGTCACAAGGTCAAGTTAAAGATCCACTAGCATCTATTAGCATCTATTAGCTGTGTGATCTAGGAAAAGTCCCTTCGCCTCTCGGAGCCTCAGCCACTTAATCGGTAAAATGGGGGTAATAACTCCTATTTCATAGGGCTGCAATGAGGAAATAGATCTATGAATTTACAGAGTGCTGTCTGGGAAGCCGTTACCCTTGTGACTGCCCGGCTAACATCCTTAAACGTGTGTACGGTCTATGTGTGTGCTTTCTGTGGGCTAGTCACTGGGCTTGGCATTTTCATGAATATCAGCTCATCGAATCCCCGCCACACAGCAGTCCAGATGAATCAGGAGGAAGAGAACGTTCCCATATAGGACCAGCAGGGCCGGCTGGTCAGCCACCCCCCACAGCAAGCCCGTCCTGGGCTTTCCCCTTGACTGCCTCACCTCCAGGCTTCTGCTCAAATCGGTCCTTCTGCAAGGAATGTTTCCCACCCAGTATAGCATGGAGACGAGTCTCGTGTATCCATTGCCCGGCTTCCCCCCAGTGATGACATATTATGTAACTAACCAGAGTAACTTACCAAAACCAGGAAGCTGATATTGCCACAACACAACGAACCATTTACACTTTCCTCAGGCCTCATTAGTTTTTGCATACTTTGTGCCCAGGATGTTTGGGCCACTCTTCTCTGTATGTCCAGCCCCCTCGGGACAGCCAGGTTCCACCCCACCCCCCTGCCCCTACCGCCATCGCCCATCTGAGAAGCCACCAAGTGTCTCCAGGAGGCTCGGGCCCTCCCCCTCTTAGACTCCCAGCTCTGGAAGGCAGTGTAGCTCTGTGACGGAGAATGTGGGTTTTGGAGACCTACGGACCTGGATTTAAACTCCGGATCCGCCCCCAGCCTGGGACCAAATACATAAACTTCTGAGCCTTAGATGACCCAACCATAAAATGACCCAATGTCAGGGTGGGACAGCATCCGCTCAGCCGATGCTTACAGAACAGTAAGTCCCCTGCAGTGAATGGTGGTTACGGCTGTCAACGGATTGCATCTGTTGTCACACGTACCCCAGGCTGACCCTGTGTGTTTTATCATCTTCCTCACAGCACGTAAAGTGTTTGAGGACAAACCTTCGTATCTCACATCTCGGTGTTGTACAGGGCCTGGCACGCAGCAGGCGCCCAATAAATGTGACTAGATGGAACCTCCCGCCAGACAAACCGTCCCCAGGCTCGCGGTGCCTCTTCAGCTTCCCCTTCATTCATTTCTGGCCTAGGCGGGCAGGGTGGGTGCACAGCAGGACCCCACAAGGGCGCAGCCACATTTGACCCCATCTGTCCCTGAGAAGCCTTCCAGGAGACCCAGGAACCTCAGAGACCCCTCAGACTGCAAGCTGGGGGGGATGGGGGAGCTGGGGGAGAACCTCCTATTTGCAAGGAGCCCCGAGGACAGCCCTCCAGGAGGCAAGCCAGGCCGCTCTTCCCTGGGAAAGAGCCAGAGCTGCGACCCCTAAGCTCAAGTCCTGTCACTTACTAGCTACAGACTTTGGACCGGTCTCTCAGCCTCGATAAACCCTGGTTTCCTCATCTATACGCTGGACTTGTCATGTGGGTAAACGAGCTCACTGTGCAAACGGCGTGTTAACCGCTAAACCCTGCACTCGCATTTATAAGACGCTTCTCCTGGCTGTGTAACATTTATAACTCACATTTTTAAGCACTACTATATTCAGGCATTTTCCGATGCAATTATCTAAATTTCATAATGTGGTGAGGTGGGTGTTTTTATTTGTAGCCTGCAGGCACACAGAAGCTGAGAAATAACCCAGGTCACCCAGAGCCGGGACCGAGAAGCCAAGCCGGCCTCCGGCCAGGGTCCACGATTCCGCGTGGCAGGTGCCAGCCGGGGTTACCATGTCGCGCCCATACTCCAGTTGATTTCTAACAGCTGGATCTCTGCTGCCCTGCTCCACAAACGGTAAAGCCACAGAGTACGAGGGTTTTTAGGCTGGGTTTTTAGTGTTCAATTTGCCCGTTTTTCCAGTGAAGAAACTAAGCCCAGAGGAAGGAATGGGCCTGCCCAAGATTCCCCTGCAATCGAGAGCCAGAGTGAGTTCTAAAATCCTACGCTCACCCGTCTTCCTGGTCCCTTGTCCCCACCCTACAGGGGCTTGTTCCCAGAGGTAAACTGGGGGGATGTGAATCTGGGCACCATTCTCAACTGCAAGGCTCACCAGGAGTCTAGGGGCTGTCCTGGGGGCCTGGGGACATCCCGAAACGGGGTCGCCATGTTCTAAGATGTCCACCAGGAAGGTAAGCAGAAGGCTTCCCCAGGCTCTGTCCCGTAAGGGGAACAGATTGCCCACCACCCTGGTCCTTTCTCCGGACCAGGGTGAGGCCCATAGCTGAAGCCTTGAGAAATGATTTAGGTGGTCACTGACATGCTGTTAAATTACATGAAGGCAGTTATGCCCTTTCAGCTTTTCTGACTACTGGGAGGAGAAAATCTCTCAGGGCGCTAGTCCCTAATGCCTCTCTGACATCTAGAAACCCTCCCATTTGAGCTCAAGGAAAGCAGCAACACATTTGGCTAGAATTTAGTGACATTTTGTTTCCATGATGTTTATTTTCACCATTACCACCATTAAGGTGATTTACAATGGCTTTATCTTTAAGGGAGCAAGATAAAGTTTTTTTCTAAAAACGAAAGTATTTACACCTTGAAACATCAGCTTAGGGGCACCTGGGGTGGCTCAGTTGTTTAAGCATCCGACTTCAGCTCAGGAAATGATCTCAAAAAGATAATTTGAGCCCTGCATTGGGATCTCTGCTGTCGAAAAATAAAAACAAAAATCAAATATCCACTGAAAATATTAAGTAAATTATCAGTGAATTGGCAGCTTTCGAAAACCCTGGGAAGGGACAGGAATGAGGGCCCCCAGGAAGTCCTGCTCTGAGGGACTCTGGCAACCCTGACTCTGGGGGAGGCTTGGGGGGGCGGGTAGGAGGCAGTGCCAGGGATTGGGATGGAGAGTCTGAGGACGCTGTGAGTAGAGAGGAGATGGGCTTGGGGATTCCAGCCCCCACCAGGGTCTGTTCAGTGCAGGGCTGAGCATCAACATGGGTACAGGTCGGTGGTTTCACAGCCATCCACATGGCCTAGTCTTTTCCTCCAAGCCCCTGTCCCAAAGCCTCCATTGGGGCCACCTGCTTAATCCCTCCCTTGTCCCCAGGAATAGGGCTGATTCTTCAGCCTTTGAATCCAACGGCTGGGGGCCCAATGTGATGCCTGAGCTTCCCTATCAGGCAATGAGACTGGCTCCCAGCAGGCCTCAATAAACGCAGACTGAGTGAGGCAGTCAGTGGACAGTGTTTCTTACTCATTCTAGATGCCTCTGTAATAAGCCACGTTACCCTAGGAGCCGCGTCATCCCACATCACAACGATGGTGACCGTCATGCCAACGTCCCCCACCAGTCATTGACCTGTGACCAGAGAGCCAGACTAAGCCAGGAGAAATACACAGATGCCAGTCATATATTATTTATACATCTGTCTTGTCGGCTGGGAAGAATGAGGGGGGGGGGGGAATGAAGAAAAAGAAGAAGAATAGAATAGCAAACACATTTGTTTGATTTAATCCAATCGGGTGGATTGGATTAAATCTGATCCAGGACACATAGAGAATTAGGCTTGCAGAAGTTGGGTCCAGAGGTCACAGGTCAAGGGACCGGCTCAAGTGGAGGGCACAGCCTATCCAAAAGCTCATCTCACACGCATCAGCAGCATAGGAGAATCTTAATCTTCTATTTCAGCAAAACAATAGAAAAGCTGACCTCCTGTCAATGCACTAAGACAGAACCTCCAGTCTCCAGGGGGATAATCCGTGTTATCTGCTATGGGACAAGCCTTTTCTTCTTGGTAAGTGGCTTTGAAGCCCAAGAAGATTAGAATTTGAAAAATAAAGATGATGGAAAGACGTGGAAACCCCGAGTAATTATACATTTACGTTAAGTTTCGGTTGGATCAATTTCCCTGTGTTGCTGCATGAAGTCCTGTTACCTGTGATGTTAAAGAACACGTGGCTGCTGGAATTTCTCGTGTGTGTGACCGAGTAATTGACTTCAGTTGAAATTTTGAGTTAAAAACTTAAGAGAGTTTGGTAATGTCTGTAAACATTATTGGCATATTTCAGAGAACTTAATCCTCACTTTGTTTAAAAGTTAGGGTTTTAGATCTGTAAGTATTCTCTGAAATCCTTGGAACAGTTGTGTTTCTTAGAGCTGTTTGAAGCATTTATAAGACAATCGAGTTCGTTAGATGTACAAATGCAGCTTAGATTAGGTAAAGCAGTGCTATCCGATACAAACATCATGCAAGCTACCTGGGTCATTTAAAATGTCCTAGTAGCCACATTTTTTAAACGTAAAAAAGGAATAGATCAACCTAATTATAATGATAAAATGTATTTAACCTAACATATCCAGCAAATTATCATCTCAACATACAATTCACATAAAAGTTACTAATGAGGTATTTTGTGTTCTTTTTTTGAACATGTCTTCGAAATCTGCTGTGTATGTTACCTTTCCAACCTTCTCAACTCAGACTACCGCGTTTCAAATGCAACTTCCCGTGGCCGCTATATTAGACATTACAGATCTAAGGGAATTTAATTAGCTACCTTTGTGAGTGGTATTTATTATTTAAGGCGCTTACTCCGTTCAACCTGATTTGATGAGATATTCATCAAAGGCTCCCTGAGAGTCATTGTTGAAAATTACTGGACTTATAAATAAAGTGATTTTTGTATATTGAATTTACAAGCGAAAGGAAAAAAATCGATGTTAAAAAATTTGTTAATTTAAGAAACTTTTTTTTTTTTTTTTATAAAGTAACCACAAACAGCCTTTTTAGTGCACAACAGAAGCCCTCAACCCACCACCGTCCAGATGGAATTAGAGTCACCAACCTCGGCATGGCCCTTGGGGGAGAGGCCTGGTTCTATGTTATCGCTCTGCACACAGAAATGTCAGGTCTGACCGAGCCCTTAGGGATCGTCCACCCAAAGCACCCCATTTCACTGGCGCAGAAACCCAAGTCCAGATCAGAGAAGAACACAGGGTGAGTCAGAGATGGGGCCCAGGCAATACCCTGGCCTCCTGACCCCACCCAATCTTCCCCAGTAAAAAGGCTTCAAGTCCATTCCTTCTCCCTCTTCGTCCCCAGATGACTGATCAGGAAACTGAGGCACAAAACTGGAGGGTATGTGGACAAACTGGTCCTGGACCCAGGCCTCCAGGGAGCACCAGCAGAACTGGAAAGCGTGGTCCCTGCCCTGGTCATTGAACAGCATGCACCCAGACCTGAGGAGAGAAGGGCCCAGAACCCAGGCCAGCCTGGCCAGAGAAATGGCTGTGTGAGGCCCAGGATGGAGCCTGGTGCTAGGACTGCAGAGGACAGAGGAGAGGGGAGGCCTGCTGAACGTGAAAGAGCCATGGCTGGGTCTTCCGGGGCCCAGGAGGGCCAGCCTCTGGCCTCCTGCGGCCCCAGACGCAGCCTGTTAACCCCTCGGGGGCTCCATGCAGCTGTCAGAGTGAAGGCCCTGGGACTCGCTCTGGGGCCTCATTCTTCCAGGATCCTTTCCTCCCTCATCTCTGTTGTTTTCCTTTCTTTCTTTTTCTTTCTCTCCTTGGAGACCCTCATTTCCTTTCCCCAAGTCTGATCGGCCCAACACACTGATTTCGCCAAGGAGAACCCCCCAGGCAGATCGGGGTCCATCTTGCCCGCCTAGGGCTCAGCTCTGCTGGGGTTTGGGCCTGCTGGACCTGGGCGGGGCGGGGAAGAACATTCTGGCAGGCCCGGGGAGCAGCCTCCCTACACCAGCTCGCTCTGGCCTTCCCCACCTTACTCCTGGGGACACCGTTTCCTTCTGCCGGCAATGTTCTTCCTGCCAGGCCCTATTTGTCAGCAGTAGGACATATGCCTCTGGGGACCCTTTAGGAGGCTTTCAGGAAGCAGCATTTAGTGCCATTAAATCACACGGCAGGGAAACTATTCCCCATTCCAAGTGCTATCAGTCCCCCTGGAAAATCAAGAAGAAAGTAACAATTTGGAGCCAGGGTGTCTCTATCGCTACCCCGTCTCCCCTTTAACAGAGGGGACAGGTGTCGGCTTCAGGCTCAAGGACCTTTGCTTTCTTTCAACTTTTTGCTAGCACGTAATAGAAATTGGTTTCCACCCCCATTTATTTTTATGCTTACCTTCATCTTTTATTTATGGCACATGATGTCGGTTTTCCACTTAGAATCGTGACATCAAGTTTCCTTTCAAGACTAAACTGGTATTAGTAACAAGTGAGACCATTGAATATGAATGTGGCTTTAGAAACACGGAGTGAAATATCTGTGCTGGGAGTGGGGTGAGGCGGGCAGGAGTGTCAGGAGGGGACAAAAAGGGCTGGGGTGGAGGGACCTTGGCTCCAGGAGTCCCTTCATTTCACCCTCCTGGCCTCTCCCGGGGCCCTGGGTTCCCACCTGCTTGCGGCACCACTCAAGGCCGGTTCCCCGGGGCCCAGGGGCCGGCCAGCCACCCTCTCTGTCCCAGATTTCATTCTGAGCCTAGGCCGGCGGTCGGGTCTCATGGAAAAGGACGGAGGGTGGCGACAGTGGAGATGGGGAAGGAGGGGCCCCTACTCTGACCCTCTGTCCGTCTTAGGTCTTAGCTCTTAGCTCCGGGGCAGAAGGCGGCTGAGTTCCGGGTGCTCCTGGTAGAGCGAGAGAGACCACACGAGCCCACACGGAGATGAAGGCACACGCGTTCCAGCTAAATGGCTTTCCCCGACCCGGGGTGAGTTCAGGAGCACATGCCTCTAGATGGAGGCCAAGAGAGGAGTTGTCCGCCATCCCAAATAACTCCCCGCCTCTCTCAGCTCTCCGAGTCGGCTTGGGCTTGGGTGGCCCTCCTGATGGGGCCTCTCTGGGTCCCCTTGTGACAGCAAAGTGAAAGCACTTGGTATCTCCCCTGCCAGGCGGACCCGGGCTCCCTGGCCCAGAATTCTGTTTCCATGAGTCTCCCCATCCCCCGAAAGGTCCCAACAGGAGCAGGATCTCTAGCAACTCTGGGCCCCCGCCCAGCTCCCGCCAGCTTGGACCCCGCACTCGACAGAGGCCAACGGCGTCTGATGAACACAGCCAGCCCCCAAACTGCCTGCCTGACGCCCCTGCCCAGGTCACAAAGTGCCTTGGCACCCTGGGGGAGCTCAGGAGGGGGCAGGAGGGGGTCCTCAAGAGCTCTCCTATTCACTTGTGCCCTAAACTACCCCTTACTGGTTGCATGTGAGCCACAAGCCCCCAGCTGTCCTCAATTCCCATTGGCTTCCCTGAATTCTGTCTCCGGACCGTTCTCTCTCTCCCTGAGAGTCACCGAGAAATGGGGATGGGGGAGTTCCCAAACTTATGGTGGGAGGCGTCTCCCTCCTCAGACCCTGGGAGCCCGCTGACAAGACACCACGCGCGCATGCTGAGACTTCTGGCACCGTCCGGGCACAGCCCAGCTCCCCCAGGGGGATCCTGGCCCCTCTCCAGGTCCCAGCCGCTGTTGCCGTAGCTGGGGCCTCCCTGGTACCGTCTCGGCTAAATGGTTCTAGAAAGGTGAGTGAGAAAATGACCGGAAAGGGGGCCAAGCAAGAGGCCAGGACCCAGGTCGCCCAGCATGAGCGGCAGGAGATGGGAAAGGGGCCCTACCTGAGAGGGCTGCCAACAGCAATCCAAGGATAGCAGAGAACAGCCACATGTCCGGGGCCATCTCTGGCTGCTATGCGTGCCTGCCAGCAGGAAGCGCCATCCCCGGGCCAGGAGGTGGACGTGGCTGCTGGGTGCTCCTCGCACCCGCTCGCTCGCTCGGACCTTGGCTGCTCCTGTTTATGACTCTCTCTCCGCAAGAGAGAGCGCTCCTTTGCACGCATGCGACCAAACCAGCCTGTGAGTGTGTTTCTCACACCTCTGTGCTCTCTTCTTGTGGTTTTGGTCTCCAGGAAGCCAGGCTGGTATCACAGGGGCTGAGGGGGAGAGCCCAGCTGCCTGTGAGCCCACCCAGCCCTGCTGAACCCCAGAAGTCATAGAGAGGGACACACACACACACACACACACACACACACACACTTCCTCCAAGTGTCTCCCAAAGAAAAGGGAAACGCGGACACGCTTCCTTTCTGGAGACCTGAAGCACAGTAGATGATCAATCAGTCCAGGTGGGAAGAGTGAGCGCATGACCCACTCCCTGTCCCGGTCCACGGAAGCCAGCTCTTCTGGGATAAAATCGCGACATTTACCTCGTCCTTGGGTGTGTCTGTGGCTGGTCAGGAGGAGGGTGGGGTCCTGCACTTTTGAGAGGGGAAAGTCCCAGATGCCCTTTGGAGAATTGTAAATGGAGAAGGGTCTGAGAGATGGGGTGTCCCCCACATCCTCCCAGGCTGGACCTGTCCCCCGAGATGGCACAGGAGGCTCCAGTGCCCCCCCCCCCGGCCCCCACCTATGGGCTGGGTGTTCATTCCCTGGTGAGAGTCAGGCAGGGGAGCTGGTCCAAGAAGGATGAGCAGGATTTCAACAGGCAGAGATGGTGGAAAGTGTCTGGAAGGGCCAGAAGGAACAGCAGGAGCAAAGGGCCAGGACTGCTGGGAGGTGCTGAGTTGTTCAGTTGGTCTATGGTGAACGCTGTAGGAAGGAAGCAGGGACCTGTGTGTTTCATTCACCACTGCCCTCCCTGTGGGGCACTCCCTGCAGGGCATACTGTAGGCGCTGAATAAATGCTGAGTGAAGGAAGGAATGGACAATTTAATTTGGTTGTATAAGCAGAGCCCTTGAAGAAACTGAGTCCGGAGGAGACTGGTTTTATCTTGGTCCTTCCCCGTGTGACCCCATCTCAGATTTACCTGGCTTGGCCTGACACTCCCCCCCCCCCCCCCCCCCCGCTTGACTTCATTTCCCCGTCTGTGGAATGGGGAGGATTTCCTCACTGGATCCCGGTCCAAAGGCGCCTCTGATGTTGCCGGTATGGGAGCCACGGGAAGCCAGGCCCCTCCACTGTAAACCCGGCCCAGACCTGCAGGGTGGACAGGGCCCTGGCACCAGCTGACGCTGCCCTCTTGTGGAGGGTCACTGGTAGCACAGGCAGGGGACGGGGACCTCTACCTCCTGGGTTCACTTCCCTTTAATGGACACTTAGGGAGACTGGTGTGGGGAACTCTGTGGAAGGTGAACGCAAGAAAGCAGACCCCTGCTTTCAAGGAGAACAGAGTTCACAAGCCCAGAGGACCAAACCACAGGCCAGGGTGAGATGAACACAGGAGAGGTCTCCTGCTGATGAGTAGTGTCCTAAGAGAGACACGTCTGAACGGGCTGGAGGACAGGCTAGACTTCCATTTCTGACAATACGGTAACCAGCATATGCTGAAAGTTCTCCTGCTACAAGAACTATTTTTAAACGCCTTTAGAAATGCAAAGGTGAGGTGGTAAGAAAGTAAGGATAGACCAACAGGACAAGAAAGCACGAATCCGAAGACATGATTGACGACAGAAGCAGAGGGTGCCCTGAGGTACCCGCTGACCCCAGGTGGCCAAGAACTTCAGTTTAATGGGACAAAACCTAGCGCCTGAGCAAATGAAAAGCAAAATCAGAAATCTCCCACCTAAAGCAAAACAATGAAAAACAACACCCACTTAGGAGGAACAGGAAAGAGAAACCTCTCAAAAGGATCCGACGTAGAATGTGCTTGGCTCAGCACTGACTTCTGAGTGGAAGAAAAAGAAATGCTAACCCTGAATGTTCCTAACCACAAGGCCGCCTGCAATGGGGTCTGAGAGAGAAGAAAAGAGAAAGGAAGGGAAGGGAGAAGGGAGGGAAGGGGAGGGGAGGGGAGGGGAGGGGAGGGGAGAAGAGAAGAGAAGATAAAAGAGGAGAAGACATAAAACATAGGACACAAGTGTATTAGTCATGGTTTTCCAGAGAAATAGAATTAATGGAATTTATGTGAGATTTATTATAAGGAATTGTCTCAAGTGATTTTGGAAACTAAGCCCCAAGATCTCAGCTGGAAAACTGGAAACTCAGGACAGCTGGTGGTACCATTCCAGTCTAAGTCCAAAGGCCCAAGACCCAGGAGAGCCATTGGTATGAGCTCCAGTTGGAGCCTGAGCTGAAAGGCAGGGGAACACTGGCATCCTAATCTGAAGACAGGCAGAGAGAGACAATTCTCTATTATCCCTTCCTGTTCCATTCAAGCCCTCAGTGAATAAAGCCCATCCGCAGTGGGGAGGGCAATCTGCTTTACTCAGCGCACTGATTCAAATGCTAATCTCATCTAGAAACACCCTCACAAACACACCCAGAATAATGGTCAGCCAGATATCTGGGCACCCTATGAATCAGTCAAACTGACATCTAAAAGTAAGCATCACAACAAGGCCCTTGAGGTGAGAATTGCACAAAGCAGGAAGCAGTAAACTCAGACCTTCAAACACTTTAGCTGCTGGAATTATGGTATACATAATATCAAATAGGGTTGTTTCATATACCTAAAGAAAAATAAAGTTGATCATTGAGGCTATAGAGAAGGAACAAGGGACTATGGATAAGACACTAAGTGACCAGGAAGATTTGGAGAAAAAAAAAATACAATAAATGAAAAATGTAACCTTCAAAACTAGCAATGTAATGGGCAGATTAACTAGCAGATTAACATAGCTGAAGAGAGAACAAGTGAGCTGGACAGTAGACCTGAAGAACTTACTGAAAATGCCACCCAGAGAGACAAAAAAGGAAATTATGAAACAGAAGTTAAGAACACAGGGGCACCTGGGTAGCTTGGTTGAGTGTCCGATTTCGGCTCAAGTCATGATCTCACGGCTCGTGAGTTCGAGCCCCACATCAGGCTCTGTGGTGACAGCTTGGAGCCTGGAGCCTGCTTCGGATTCTGTATCTCCCTCTCTCTCTCCTCCTCCCCTGCTCACGCTCTCACTCTCTCAAATATAAATAAATATTAAAAAAAATTTTAAAAAGAAGTTAACGTAGAGGACGTAACAAGGTGAATGGCTCGAATTCAGAATCGATGAAATACATAGCCCTCCGATCCCAGAAGCTCCCTCCAACCCCCAGCTGTTAAATAAAAATAAATCTCTCTCATTAAAACCAGGAGGAAAAAGAATTTTAAAAGAATGAAAATGTTTTCATACACACATCAATCAATCAATCTACACCAATTACTTCTGGTAACAAAATTGTTAATCTAGAAAGATGAACTACAAAGTAGGTTTATCGCTAACTTTTTCATGGTAGCAATGGAAGCCAGAAGACAATGGAATAACATCTCGAAGTGCTAAGAAAATAACAGTCGATCTTGACTATGTTTCAAGAAGGAGATTGAATGGAGAATAGATTTGCAGATCATATATCTATCTGATGAGGGGTTAATATCCAAAATATGTAAAGAACTCATACAACTCAATAGCCAAAAAAAAAAAAAAAAAAAAAAAATCTGATTAAAAAAATGGGCAGGGTATGTGAATAGATATTTTTCCAAAGAAGACATTCGAATGAACGACAGGCACATGAAAAGATGCCAACATCACCAGTCATCAGGGAGATGCAAATTAAAGTCACAACGGGATAGGGGTCCCTGGGTGGCTCAGTCTGTCAAGCACCCTACTTCAACTCAGGTCATGATCTCACAGTTTGTGAGTCCGAGCCTCGCATCAGGCTCTCTGCTGTCAGAGTGGAGCCTGCTTCCGAACATCAGTCTCTCCCTCTCTCTCTGTCCCTCCCTCGCTAGACCCCCCTCAAAAATAAAAACTACATATAGGCCATGGAATATTACTCAGGCATACAAAAGAATGAGATCTTGCCATTTGCAACAATGAATGGACCTCGAGGGTATTATGCTGAGTGGAATAAGTCAGACAGGGAAAGACAGATACCGCATGATCTCACTTATATGTGGAATCCAAACACCGAACCAAACCAACAAAGCAAAACTCATGGATACAGAGAACAGAGCGGTGGTTGCTAGGGGATGCAGTTGCGGGTGCACAAATGCATGAAGGGGTCAAGAGGTACAGACTCCAGGTGTGGACCAAACGGGTCATCCGGATGTGTGCAGCAGGGCGACCATGGCAGGGGTGTCGTGGCGCAGGCTTGAAGGTGGCCGGGAGGGTGGATCTTGGACGCTCTCATCTCAAGGAAAACACAAAAGCTTTTTTTTGTAGCTTGTGATGGTGGCAGATGGCGATAGGGCTTATTGTGGTGATCATTTGCAAGCATCAAATCATTACCTTGTACACCTGAAACCAATATGATGTAGATCGATTATGCCTCAATTAAAAAAAAAAAAAGACCAAAATGGCTTTGCTACAGACTCAAACAAAAATGAGGCTGAACAGAATCATTTTCAGATAAACATTGAGGGCATTTACAACTAACAGACCCCCAGCTAGGGACATTTTAAAGGGCAATCTTCAAGAACAAGAAGAATAGTCCAAGGGGTGCCTGGGTGGCTCAGTTAAGCATCCGACTTCACCTCAAACATGATCTCGCGGTTTGGGAGTTTGAGCCCCACATCCGGCTCTGTGCTGACAGCTCAGAACCTGGAGCCTGCTTCGGATTCTGTGTCTCCCTCTCTCTCTGCTCCTCCCCTCTCCTGCTCTCTCAGAAATAAACATTAAAAAAATTTTTTTTTTAATTTTAATTAAAAAAAAGAAAAGAAAAGAATCCGAGAAGGAAAGTATACGTTTCAAGTAAGAATGGTGAGGAAAGAAATACATCAACACGGAGGCGAATTAAATAAGCATGGGTGGTATGTAACAATTACAATAACGTCGAATTTGTGGGGTTAGGAAACACAAGATAAAAACAGAGAACCAGAAGATAATGGCATGAACGAGGAAGGAGTGCGCGAGTTGGAAAGATCTGTTATGTGGCAGACCCATAAAACATCGACTGGCTTTTGATTTTGTTCAATTAAACGTGCATGTTAAGCCAGCGGAACAATAACATGGAATGACTTGAAGAGCCTGATAGAAAGACGTGCAGGAAAGGGAAGGAAAAGAAACGAAATAAGACAAGCAGGATGAACAGAAGGATGGCAGGTTTCCTGGCAGAGGGCATGGGGTAAGTTGAGGCAGGACGTCGTAGTGGGAGCATCCCTGGGAATTGATGTGACGTACCTCAGGAACATGTCACGGACGTGAAGCTCTGTACAGAACCTTAGAAAATGAACCCAGCTGGATACCCAACTCGATGAGCTCGTTTTTATTTATAACTCTTGGAGCCAAGACCTTTTTTTTTTTTTTTTAAGATTTTATGTATTGATTTATTGATGTATTGATTTAAAGTAAACTCCATGCCCAACATGGGGCTCGAACTTACGGCCCCGGGATCAAGAGTCACGTGCTCTACCGACAGAGCGGGCCAGGCACCCTGGAGCCAAGACCCCTTGAACTCCATTTGCAGGGACACCTAGTGCCCCTGGCATCTTCCATCCACACTGTGTCTCTCTCCTGACCTTGGCCCAGCAGAATAGAATAAGCAACATTATTGAGGGAAGTAAGTCTGCCTTTCTGGCCCGAAGGAAGGGAGGCCCTCAAACTTCATCCCCGCCATGTGGCGCAGGGGGGAAGCCTCATGCTGACGGGCACTTAGTGAGCTCATCGTCTTGTGTCCAGTGTTTCACATGGGACCCCCCACCACACACACCCCGGTTCTCGCAGCAGCACAATGAAACGGGTACTGTCCTTAATACACCTGTGCAGATCAGGAAACTGAAGTTAGGCAGTTTGCTCAAGGACCCGCAGTTAAGGGTGGTGTAGAGCTAGGCTCCCGACTCAGGTCTGTCCAACCCAAGACCCTGAGCTCTTAGCCTTGGACAGGTCAGCCTTGTTGCGATGGAGGGGGTGGGGGGGGGAGTGGTCTAAGCATGAATGCTTTGGCTGAGACACAGCATCTCTGCCAGGAAGGTTCTGGCTCTATGGGGCTCTGAATTTGGACCAGTCCTGCCCCAGCTCAAGTCAAGCCCCCTCCTCAGTCTCTGGAGTCCTGAGACAATCCCCGAAGCAGGTCCACAGCCAGTCCTCATCTTTTCTGAGGCCCAGCGTTCTGTACCACAGTCTATACATCCGGTCCTTAAATGTACACATAGTAACCCACATCACTTGGTCACGCATTCAGCACGGATGTCGTGTGTTCTGGGTACTGGGGACACAGCATTGAGCGAAACGGGCAAACATTGCTGTTTTTGGTGGGAGAGTCCCATTATAGACAACGGACATAGCAAATAAGTCAATTATATGGAAAAAAGAAGTCGAGCTGAATCAGGGGGACTAGGAGAGCCAGGAAGGGGTTACAGTTGTAAATAGGGGCTTAGCCTGCTTCCCCCCTCCTCAGATGAGCCACGGTTGCAGATGGGTTATTAGGGAATGTGATCCCAGGGAACAGAGAGGAACGTGGAGGGATGACAAAGGAGAAGAAGGAAAGTCAATAAAATGGCGCACCATTGGGTTGGCCCCACTATAGCGAGTGGTACTGGATGTCAGACTTCCTTGATGGTTCTCAGAACAGTCCGCCCCAGGTCCAGCCCCCATTCCCGCCTCCCAATGCACCAGCGCTGAAGGACAGAAGCAGAGAAGCTGGCTAACACCTCCGGGAAAAGGCATCACGCCCACCGGATTGCTGGAGCCTCCTTTGGGTAGACCTTCTGTGCTGGGCATTCACGTAAGACACGGGCGCCCGCTCCCCCAGACCTGTCCACAGGCCCTGCCCAGGGGTTCATGCACACCCATGCCTTCAGCCACTTCCTTCCACAGGCAGCGGATGACCAAACGTACTTTCGTATCTCTGCCCACCGGCAAGATTCCCATTTCTGCTCACTAACGGCCTACTCTGCTGTCCCGTTTGTGAACCAGGGCTGAGCTTTTTCTCTTCCATCAATGGCAGCTCCATAGAGGCCAGAGGTATGAGTTCAAAGAGAAACACGGATGCCACAGAGGTCGGGGCCATCTGTTCTTGGAACATCATTGCACCTTCTGGGCCCGTTTGGGCCTGAAGCTGTTGCGTGCAGTGAATCCCTGCTGCCCGCCCCACAGATCTTACAGTCTCCAGCTGATGACCAGCACTTAGGTCGCCTCGTCATTGGCCACCCATCGTCAGACACAAGTCTCTACCAGGGCCTGGTAGGCCAGCAGGAGATGGTTTTTTGTTGTTTTCTTTTTTAAGTTTATTTATTTTGCAGGGGGAGGGCAGAGAGAGAGAGGGAGAGAGAGAACCCCAAGGAAGCTTTGCACTGTCAATGCAGAGCCTGACACGGGGCTTGAACCCACGAACCATGAGATCATGACCTGATTCTAAGTCAAGAGTCAGATGCTCAACCGACTGCGCCACCCAGACGCCCCTAGGAGATGGTTTTCAGATGACAAGTGGTTCTCTGCTGCAGGAGTCAGACCTCTTTTCTCCAGGGCGCTAGAGGCTTGTGTTGCACGGTCTCCCCCTTTACAGCCTTTCAGAGACTACACACAGCATCCGTATCAATCTTGGTGCCTCTGGCATGACCAGACTGTCCGGGTCTCACAGCCGGGGGCCAGGGCGGGGCACAGCAGCCTGTGCCACTGCCTGTAACTGCCACAAAGTCTTCTTTTGCTCTGGACCCCACTCAGAACCGGCAGCCCCTCATGTCACATGGTAAACGGGTGGGAACAGAATTGCCAAGGATGGTCTCTGTTCCAAGTTCCCAAAAGGCCCACTGCGTACTGGGCCCTGTTCTTGGTGGGAGGGGCTGCAGGTGCAAAGTCTTGGTCTTTGCCATAGAGGCAGTGTCCCGGCATGCCCCAGACCTTTGGACACCTAAAATCTTGCCCAATATGGCAGCCACCTGAATCTTTGGGTGGGGGAGGCGTGTCTCCCACATTCTAGCACACAGGGGGCAACAGTTCTCAACCTTGTTGGTCTCAAGTCTCCTTTATGGTCTTTTTTTTTTTTTTTTTAAGTGGGCTTCATGCCCAGTATGAAACCCAATAAGGGGGTTGAATGCAGGACCCTGAGATCATAACCTGAGCTGAGATCAAGAATCAGATGCTTAACAGACTGAGCCATCCAGGCACCTCCAATTTTTTTTAAATGTTTGTTTGTTTATTTATTTATTTTTGAGAAAGAGAGGTGGGAGAAGGGAAGAGAGGGAGGGAGAGAGAGAATCCCAAGTGGGCTCCACGCTGTCAGCACAGAGCCCGACACTGGGCTCAATCTCACAAACCGTGAGATCATGACCTGAGCCAAAAATCAAGAGTCAGACAGTTAACTGACTGATCCACCCAGGTGCCCCTTCCAGCCTCCTCTATATTCTTAAAAATTATCAAAGACCCAAAGAACTTTTGTTTACGTGGGTTGTATCTATTGATACTTACCGTATTAGAAATTAAACTGATAGGGGTGCCTGGGTGGCTCAGTTGGTTGAGAGATCGACTTCGGCTCAGGTCGTGATCTCACGGTTTGTGAGTCCGAGCCCCGCGTCGGGCTCTGTGCTGACAGCTCAGAGCCTGGAGCCTGCTTCTGATTCTGTGTCTCCCTCTCTCTCTGCCCCTCCCTCCCTCATGCTCTGTCTCTCTCTGTCTCAGAAATAAATAAACATTAAAAAAAAAAAAGAAATTAAACTGACAAATTCTAAACATTTATTTAAGTCATTTAAAAAGTATCAACAATGAGCTCATCACATGTCAATGTAAATAACACTTCCAATGAAAAATTACCATATATTCCAAACCAAAAAAAATTGGGGGGGGGGGGGGGAAGAGTAGCATGATTCCACACGTTTTGAAATCTCTTTAATGTCTGACTTTATAGAAGATGTTTGGACTCTCATATCAGCTTTCTCATTCAGTCTGTTGAAATGTGTTGTTTTGGTCGAAGCACACTGTATATGGAAAAAAAAAATCTGGCCTCATAATACGCAGTTGGAAAAAGAAGGAGTATTTTTATACCTTTTATTTTTAAAAAATATTTAAAATATTTAAAATATTTAAAAAAGTATACCTTGTAAAGATAATTTAGATATCCTTCGCCGATACTGCAACAAAGTTTGACGAGTGATGTTTTCTAAAGGTTGGCTGGAGTATGGGATCTAAAGTTGTGTTAATGAACTTTAATCTGCTGTTAAATTAAAATCCAATGGGGCGCCTGGGTGGCGCAGTCTCAGCCAGGTCACGATCTCGCGGTCCGTGAGTTCGAGCCCCGCGTCAGGCTCTGGGCTGATGGCTCGGAGCCTGGAGCCTGTTTCCGATTCTGTGTCTCCCTCTCTCTCTGCCCCTCCCCCGTTCATGCTCTGTCTTTCTCTGTCCCAAAAATAAATAAACGTTGAAAAAAAAAATTAAAAAAAAAAATCCATTGACCTACCTGGCACTTTGAACGGATTTTTCACGCATGCGTGTTTGTGTAATAACATGCATCGATCATTCTGGAGCATGCTGGCTCGCAAAAGTTATGCCGATCTTCCAAATGTTGACATGTGGCATTATATGATAGGAAAAAGTCGCCTTCGTTAATGTCGTCTCTGATCCCCTCAGAAAACTTTAAGTAGTGGGAAGCTGTCAAGAGCGCAGTGGTAGATAAGAGTTTCTCTCGAATTCGAGACTTCACTTGAGAGCTCCAAACTCACGACTGGCAGCAAATACTGCCATTTGTGTTTTTTGGAAGTGACAGGCTTCCTTTGCTCAGTTTCAAAAAATTGTCTGCCAAATTCTCCAGTCTGAATAACCAGAGTTTTTAAGTAAAGATGGCATTCCATGACAAAAAAAAAAACCAACCAAAAAACCCCCCAAAAACGACGACCCAGCCAGCTCACCGGCAAGTCAGATGACACGACAATCTTCCCAGTAGTGGCCACCGCACCGTGGGATTCAGCAGTAGGGCTTTATATATTCTCCTCTTGTCACCCAGAATACTAAAAAATTGTGCACGCAAGAGTTGTGATTTGATAACGTTAGTAATTTTAGCTGCTTCGTTGAGGACGTTCTTTTTTTTTTTTTAATTTTTTTTTTCAACGTTTATTTATTTTTGGGACAGAGAGAGACAGAGCATGAACGGGGGAGGGGCAGAGAGAGAGGGAGACACAGAATCGGAAACAGGCTCCAGGCTCTGAGCCATCAGCCCAGAGCCCGACGCGGGGCTCGAACTCACGGACCGCGAGATCGTGACCTGGCTGAAGTCGGACGCTTAACCGACTGCGCCACCCAGGCGCCCCCTGAGGACATTCTTAAGTAAAGCTAGCAATGCGTCTCCCGCTTGTCCTCTGAGCACGGGGTTGGAGAGTTCCGTGACTTCTAGGACAACTTTATGCCACTGCAGTTATAGCCATCAAGGCTTTTGTACGAGGCAGATTATGACAGTAAAGAAGCGAATGTTGTCTTAATGTTAGTATGAGAATCGTTTTGACCCTCTAGATCCCAGCAGTGGCCTCGGGGACCCATAGGGGCGTCCATGGACCTGACTTTGTAAACTGCTGGTTCTAAGGAAAGGGCCACGGTGCTCAGAGCTGAAACCTATCACCATGAAATCCTAGCTCTTTGCTAAAGCGTTGCCCCAGACACGTCAGCCTTCTTTGAGGGGCAGCCTTGTGGACATTCGGCAACCGGGACATTCCGCCCCGTTGTCTCTTCTCTCCCGTGGGCAGGATTTCAAGCCCCTTCCTCCTCCTGGTCGCTCCCCATTGAATCTTTAAGTGTGGAACCTACTGGACCCAATGTTCTGCTGAACCCAACCTGGAGCAGAGGTGATACCAAATTTGACCTTTGTGTCACAATCAAAGCCTCAGAACTACATTAGAGGAACCCCGGAAATTTAGGAAAAGAAAACAAAGCCCTATAATCTCATCACCTTGACAGCCACTGTTACACCGTGGCCCCAAAAATGTTGACTCATCCTGAATCTGTTGATGAAATCCCCAAGGTTTGGTGTTTTTTTTTTTTTTTTTGTCCTGCTAGCTAAGCCACGTCATCCTGGCCCTTTCCACATGGGGCTGCAGTGTCCCATGAAGACAGCCTGACCTTGAGATCTGTCCACTGCCCCGTGGACATCTTCTGGGGTCTGGAGTCCAGTGGCCAAAGTTTTTACTAATTTTTCCGGCTTCGGGTGACCTGCAAATGAGATCACCCTCATCCAACATCAGCAACCCCTTTCATAAATTCTCCATGTGGCAACTTGAACCTTAGATTAGAACATTCGATGTTGAGAAACACTCACTGATGATGTATGTCCTCTGTTTTCGTTTCGTGGGGCTGCTGTTAACAAAGGACCACAAATCAGGTGACAGACAACAGAAATGTATGCTCTCACGGTTCAGGAGGCCAGGAGTCTGACATCAAGACGTTGGTAGGGACGCACTCCCTCCAGAAGCCCTCACAAAGTCTGTCCCTTGGGTGCCTGGGTGGCTCAGTTAGTTAAATGTCCGACTTGGCTCAGATCATGATCTCTGATCTCGGCATTCGTGGGTTCAAGCCCTGCATCGGACTCTGTGCTGACAGCTTAGAGCCTGGAGCCTGCTTCGGATCCTGTGTCTCCCTCTCTCTGCCCCTCCCCGCTTGTACTCTGTCTCTGTCTCTCTTTCAAAAGTAAATACAAACATTAAAAAAAAACACAAAAAACAAAGTCTGTCCCTTGCCCCCTCCCTGTCTCATGGTGGCAGGAGTTCCTTGGCATTCCTGGATTTGTGGCCACATCATTCCACTCTCAGCCTCTGTCTTCCCAGTGCCTTCTCTTCTGCGTGGCCCTGTCTCACCTCCCTCCGCCCTGCTCTTACGAGGACATTCGTCGATGGCATTTAGGGCCACCGGGATAACCCAGGATAAGCACCCCCTCTCAAGATCCTTAATTTGATGACATCTTTTGTCATATCAGACAATATTCATAGATTCCAGGGATTAGGATGTGGACACATTTGGGGGGGCCACCCATCAGCCCGCCATACCCTTTAACCGCAGACATTTGCATATTGGCAGTTCTCAACCAGGGGACGTTTGGTAATGTCCGGAGACAGTTCGATTGTTACAACTGAGGGGGAGGAGGACAGCTAGCATCTTGCTGACAGAGGCCAGGGATACTGCTAACTACCCCCCAATGCACAGGACAGGCCCCGCAACAAAGAAGCATCTGGTCCAAAGCGTCAATAGTGGCAAGGTTGAGAAAAAACTTTATAATAAATTATTATTATTTTCTACCCTGTCTAAGAAGCCTCCACTGTCATCCCTGTGTCTTGCTGCAACTTTATGTTTCACTGCAGCCTTTGTTACATGTGACATTAAATGCGCCCCGTTCTATCTGACTCCCTTGTCTTCGCTTGCTCCCTGTCTGTCTCCCCCAGCACTGGAGCATCCACATTGTCTCCATTTGGTTCCCTGTTGTATCCTCAGCCCCGTGAACAGCACTCAGCACATAGTAAACGATCTCTACACATTTGTTTTTATTTATTTATTAGTTCATTAAGGTGCAGACATTTCCTGAGCTCTTACGATATGCCAGCCGCCGGGCTGGGTTATCTCATTTGGATACTCGAAGAGAAACCTGTACGGTTAAGTATTTTCATTCTCCATTTTGCAGATAAAGAAACCGAAGAGGTTAAGGGACTCGATGAAGATCACTTAGCTCTCGAGAGGTCAAGACAAGGCCTTTTCTCGGGCGTCCAGCCCCAGGGTGGATCCCCTTGGGGAGGGTAGACTGCCAGCAGACGTCCCTAGTTCGCTCCCAGGACAGCCCTTGCGTTTCTCTACTCTACGCCCAGCACGGTGGCAGGCCCTGGGACACAGAGATGAAGACACAACCCCTGTCCTCAGACAACACTAGTCCAGTGGGAGAAATAGGCAAGTAAGCCAGGCCTTTGTGACATGAGTCCCTGCAGGGGACTCTGGGGGCTAACCTGAACATGGGAAACCGGGGGAGGCTTCTCGGAAGAGGTGACAGCTCAGTCGAGTCCTGGGGGAGCAGGATTCGTTTGTCGTGGGAGGCAATAGGCTGGGGGAGCAGCCTGTGACAAGTTCCAGATGACAGACAGGACTGGAAGCTGACAGCGGCCGCGCGGCATCATGGGAGCGGGAGGTACGGAGAGGGAGATGCCAGGGATGAGGCTCAGGGACTGGCAGGGGAGGGGACTGAGGAGTTTGGACAACGGGGGACCGCCCCCCCTCCCACCGCAGGGTTTCAAGCACTCTGTCCTCAGTGGTCCGTGCACTGAAAGGTGCTGCTGCGGTGGTCCAGGCAGGGCAGGATGGCTTCCTGGATGGGACAGAGGTGGGTGGACACGAGAGACAGTTGCCAGGCAAGACCAATGACTTGGGGGCAGGACCCTCGGGGATTCTGGAACAGCGGCAGGCATGCCGGCCAGCCATTTTTCTAAAAGGTTGGTGGGCGTGGGCATTTAGTAAAAGGAAATAATACGTAACAACGATCGCCGGTGGCACATTACCACCCCACGGCCATCCCCAATCTGCGCATGTTCTCACTCCTGGCTGCTAAGGGGGCAGGGAAGGCAATGTGGGAACACGTCCCCTACTGCCATCTCCCCCTGCGGCCCATCCACAGTCATGTCCCACATTCTCCTGGGGGCCCTGGGAGTGCCCTGCTCATTCATTCTGGCCTCATGGGCTTGGAAAGGTGTCTGCTCTGTTCCTTGCCTTTAAAGGCACCCGGCTTCCCTGGAATGAAATAGAACAGCCGTGTCCTGCGACAACACGGCCGAGGAAGGGCACTGCGTGTGCGGCTGCCCGCCTCCTCAAGAACGGGGGTCCAGCACGGACATTTCAGCCACCCGGATGTGCAGTTCCCAGCCACCCGCACACACCAGCATGTGCCCGGACTGGCCGTCCTTGGCACAGAAGACTGCCGCGGACGGCCACCTGCACAGCGGTGCGGGGTTGCCCTGGGCTGTCCTTGTCCCTCCCTCTGCTAGGTCCCTTTCCACTCCATGGCTGTCATAGCTTTCGTCTAAGCGGCTCTATGTCGTGGTTTCCCCCTATCTCCAAGCCCAGGAGCCCCTACAAGGAGTAGGTTGGCCACGTATAAGAGAAACCCACGTTGTCCCGCATGTTCGAGGCAGGACTTGGGTAGACCTGGGAGATCAGCCGGTGCCACTTCAGGGGCCACGCCCTGGCCATCCTTAACGAACTTGCAGGGAGAGGCTGCGCCTGTACACTGTTGACAGAGACCCTGCGGTCTGTGGGCCATGTGACAGGACGGCCCTGGGGCGTTACTGAGAAACGGTACCTGGAAACTAGGAGCGAGATCTAGGTGTCACTGCCCGGTGACAAGTAATTTAGAAGGTGAGGCTGGGGGCTTGAGGGGTTAGGTAGGGACTTCCCACAGCCTGGCACCTCTTGCCGGCCCTGCAGGGTGCTGTCCGGAGGATCGAGGAGAAGCCACTGCCAGCAGACGTCCCTAGCTCGCTCCCAGGACAGCCCTTGAGTTTCTCGAACTCAGCGGTAGCAAATGTGTAGGTGAAAAGACTCATTTCACCAGCTCTGAAGGAGGCGTCTACAGGGCCACTTCAGCACGTGTCCTACTAGACGGGGCAGCTGCCGCTTGGCTCCATGTAAGGGTGCCAGCCCAGAGTTCCCAGACCCCTGCCACCACCCCCCCCCCGATTTCAAAAGTAGCTGGAAATCTAGATTTTCACATGAACATTTCTTTTTTTTTTTTAATGTTTATTTATTTTTGAGAGAGAGAGAGAGCAGGGAAGGGGCAGTGAACGGGGGGTGGGGTACAGAGGATCTGAAGCAGGCTCTGAGCTGACAGCAAAGAGCCTATGCGGGGCTCGAACTCATGAACCATGAGATCATGACAAGAGCTGAAGTTGGACCCTCAACCGACTGAGCCACCCAGGATCCCCCACACGAACATTTCTTAATGTTTAAAGGAGATAACGAAAATTTTTTTATTTTTTCAAAAAATTTTTTGAACATTTATTTATTTTTGAGAGACACAGTGAGACAGAGCATGAGTGGGGGAGGGGCAAAGAAAGAGGGAGACACAGAATCCGAAGCAGGCTCCAGGCTCCGAGCTGTCTGCACAGAGCCTGATGCAGGGCTCGAACCCACGGACTGTGAGATCATGACCTGAGCCGAAGTCCGATGCTTAACCGACTGAGCCACCCAGGCGCCCCAGGAGATAAATAATTTTTAAAAACGTTTTGAATGAAGAAACAATAATGGAAACAAAGACAAAAACTTCACGCCGTGTGGCCAAATTCTCTCTGGACCCAGCTGCCTCTGTTTGTGGGTCATGGTCATGGGCCGCCAGCTCTGTGTCTCCTCAGTACTGAAAGTCTACTCTCCAGCTCCCTTAAACACGGGTGATCGATGTTTAACCCGTGTTCAGGTGACAGTCACGTCTCTGTTCAGAATGCTGCTTCCTCTGCCTGCAAGAAGCAATTTGTCCCCACGGTCTCCCTAAGTAAGCAGGTCCCGGGACCTTCTCTAGTCACCCCACCCCCACTCCCCAGTTCCTGGCCCCCAGGCACCTCGGGAGCAGGGACTGGATAGAAAGGAAGAAACTTCACCTGTCTCTTCTTTGATGCTTCCTTCTCTTGGCTCTTCTCCGCTGGCCACATTGCTTGTGGGGGACTTGCCCTTCATCCTCCAGTGCCTGAAGGTCACTGACAGCAGATCAGTACTCTCCTCTGCAAAGCTCAGCCCCCTGGGGCTGGTGCTTGTCAGATCCGCCACCCTAGTGACCTTGCCAAGAAAGGTCACAGCTGAGTCTGATGTGACGTGTGCTTTCTGATCACACCCTGACGATCCCAAGCTTCTTCCACGTAGAGGCAGAGGCAGCTTCACTGGAACCTCGGGAAGAGGCTAGGAGACCCCGGGGTCTGGCCACCCCATCCAAAGCACCTGTCCCTGACCAAAGGGGCTGAAAGAGAATCCCGGGTGGAGAGCACTGTCTTTTCTCTGCCGCCCTGCATCACACCCTACCCTGCGTTGACTTGTCCATCCATCCCAGCGTGGCTTGTCGTCTGATAGGAAGCTTAAGAACCCAGTCTTCGGTGGCCATCTACAGCTGTTTACTTTGGCTTTCAGCCTTTCTGATGCTATTCTTACAAATCTTGGCTTGGGAGCCTCTTTCCATTCCTCCATTCAACCAGTGTTTATTGAGCACCTACTAGGGGCCAAACACTAGACACTCACGGGGAATAAAACAGTGAAAGACTAGGCAAGCTCAGGAGGTTAAGTGGCCGACTCTTGATTTCAGCTCGCGTCATGATCTCACGATTTGTGAGTTCGAGTCCCGCGTCGGGCTCTGTGCCGATAGTGGGGAGTCTACTTGGAATTCTCTCTCTCCCTCTCTCGGTCTCTCTCGAGATAAATAATAAATAAACATTTAAAAAATGAATCCAGACACAGACTTTACGTACTTCACAAAAATTAACTCAAAATGGATCATAGGCTTAAATGTAAAACACAAGACTATGACATTCCCGGAAGGTAACAGGAGAAAGCCTGCATGACCTCGAGTATGGTGATGACTTTTTAGATGCAACGCCAAAGATGAGATCCACAGAATAAATCATTGATAAGCTGGATTTCATCAAACCAACAGCTTCCGCTCTGTGCAAGACCACGCCAAGAGAATTAGACGACAATCACAGTGTGGGGGGAAATATTTGCAAAAGACACATCTGATGCAGGACTGTTGTCCAAAATATACCAAGAACTCTTAAAACTCAACAATGAGAAAACAAGCAACCTGATTAAAAAAAAAAAAAATCCAAGGACCTTAACAGACATTTCGCCAAAGAGAAACAGATCAGAAATAAGCATATGAGAGGCGCCTGGGGGGGGGGGGGGTTCAGCTGGTTCAGTGTCCAACTCTTGGTTTCAGCTCAGGTCACGATCTCATGGTTTCGAGAGTTTGAGTCCCATGTCAGGCTCTGAGCTGACAGTGCGAAGCCTGCTTGGGATTCTCTCTCTTTCTCTCTCCCTCTCTCCCCCTCTCTCTGCCCCTCCCAACTCACGCTGTCTCTGTCTCTCTCAAAAGAAATGAATAGTCTTTTAAAAAAAATAAAAAGCAAGCAAGCCAGCAAGCACAGGAAAAGGCGCTTCAGATCCTGTCATCAGGGAAGTGCAAATCAAAGCAACAATGAGATGCCACTACATGCCCATTAAAATGGCCAAAATCCAGAACACTGGCAATACCAAACGCCAGCAAGAACTGGGAGCAACAGGAGCTCCCCTTCATCCCCGGGGAGAATGCAAAACGGCACAGCCGCTTTCGAAGACAGTTTGGCAAGTTTCTCGCACAACTCTGCATACTCTTACCATATGATCCAGCAATCGCGCTCTTTGGGATTTACCCAAAGGAGTTGAAAAATGACATCCATGTGAAAACCTGCTCAAAGATGCTCAAAACACCTTTATTCATAATGGCCCAAACTTGGAAGCATCCAGGGCGCCTGGGTGGCTCAGTCCGTTAAGCGTCGGACTTCGGCTCAGGTCGTGATCTCGTGGTTCGTGGGTTCGAGGCCCGCGTTGAGCTCGGTGCTGAGAGCTCGGAGCCTGGAGCCTGCTTCAAGTTGTGTCTTCCTCTCTCTCTCTCTCTCTGCCCCTCACCCACTCATCCTCTCTGTCTCTCTCAAAAATGAATGAACATTAAAAAAAAATTTTTTTTAATTAATTCTTAAAAAAAAAAAGACAATGTCCTTGACCGAATGGAACTTCTACTCTATTGGGGAAGACAATAAACCAGTAATGGAACAAGTATTCTGTGCTCTGAAGACAGGAAAACAAGACGGTGTGACAGATGGAGGGTGCTGGGGATCCAGCAGGCAACTACTTAGGACCGTCAGGAAGGTCTCTATGAAGAGGAGACATTTCAGTTGAAATCTGAATAAAGAGAAGAGGCCAGCCATGCAGAGCTCCGGAGGGAGAGCAGTTCTGGCAGAAAGCAGAGCTCAGCAGTTGGGGGGAATGGAAAGAAGGTCCCCGGGGCTGTTGTGAGATTGGAGGAGGGCGGGAGTGAGAACTCTCTGGGCTTCTAGGCTGCACCTGAGGGCCAGCTCTTAACCCCAGTGCATCGCAGGGCTCTGAGCAGGCCGTGCTGAGGCCCGGTTTGGATTTGGTCTGAGGTCCAGACCACTCTAAATCTCGACTCACTCGTGGGCCCTGTGTGGCACCACATGCTTCCTGAAGGTGTCCCCGCTTCCTTCCTCCCGATGACAGTTACACAATCTGAATTGCATTCGGAGAGCTTCCCCTGTCACTCACGGGCCCCTACAGTGGTTCACCCTTGGTTCAGTTAGCACGAGCCCGGTAATCCCCACCCTCCCTGCCTACAGGTCCTCCCTCTGGGCCTCGCCTCTGCATCTGTAAAGAGGGCGGGGGCGGGGGTGGGGACCACATGAGGCAAATGGCCTTGGTAGTCCCCTCACTGTAGCTTTGGATAGTGATTGAAAGAGGATGCAGCCAAAGTGGATTCCAGGGAAGAAGCGAAAGTGAAAGATGGAAAAGAGTCCTCCGGGCTCCCGGGCTCCCGAGGTGCGGGCGGGAAGAGTAGTCTGGGGAAGGAGGGAGGTTTTTAGAAAGCCAGGCCGGCAGAGACCCTGTGACCCAGGCTTTCATTTCGCCCAAGCACCCCACAGCACCATGTGACCCAGCCTGGCCAAAGAAAGGGGAAGCGAGGAGAGCCCAGAATTTCTCAAGAAGCACAAAGCTGGTCGGAGGCGGCTGGCGGCGGAGCAGGGAGCCAGAGCCAGAGGGGGCCAAGGAGGAGGGGAGGCAGGAGGGGGGAGGGGGCAAGGAGGAGGTGGAGGAGCCAGCAAGGCCGGTGGGGGCAGAGCAGCCCTGTGAGAGGGCCCCCTCCCCCAGAGGACACGCCAGGTGTCACAGGGGAAGGGAGACAATTCAGACGGGGCGACGACTGGGAGACCCACAGGAACGGAGGGGGAGGGGCGGAGAAGTGGGGCGAAAAGGGGTCGGCAGGGGGGCCTGAGGGGTCGAGAGGAGGGGGAAAAAGAGCCGCGGGAGGAAAGGAGGGAGAGTCAGGGGTGGGTGGAGGGGACAGGGGGAGAGTTGAGGGTCAGGGACGGGGAGGTAGAGACCGGGTAGCCGCAGAGGCCGCAAGGGGAAAACCAGGCAGAGGGGGTCAGGGAGACCGAGGGGGAGAGGGGGTGAGCCACAGCGGGTGAGAAGGGAGGGCCGCCCGTTCGGGGGCCGCAGGTGGAGGATGCCGGCGCCGCGCGCCCGGGAGGAGCGCCGGCCGCTGCTGGCGCGCAGGCCGCGGGGGCCCCGACGGTGGCGGCGGACGGCGGCGGCCGCGGTGCTGCTGGTGGAGGCGCTGGAGCGCGCCGCCTTCTTCGGCGTCTCGGCCAACCTCGTGCTCTACCTCAACAGCGCCCGCTTCCACTGGGACGGGCAGCAGGCGTCCCGCGCGGCTCTCGTCTTCCTGGGCGCGTCCTACCTGCTGGCGCCCGTGGGCGGCTGGCTGGCCGACGCCTACCTGGGCCGCCACCGCGCCATCGCGCTCAGCCTGCTGCTCTACCTGTCCGCCTCCAGCCTGCTGCCCGCCACCGCCTTCCTCGACGGCCGCCGCTCCTTCTGCGGGGAGGTGCCCGAGTCGTCGCTGGGGCCCGCCTGCCCGTCGCCGGACTGCCCGCGCGCCTCGCCCACCCCGTACTGCGCGCCCACGCTCTACTCGGGGCTGCTGCTGCTCGCCCTGGCCGCCAGCTCCATCCGGAGCAACCTCACCTCCTTCGGGGCCGACCAGGTGAGTGGCGGCGGGTGGAGGCCCAGGCGACGCGCGCGCGGGGCCCGCGGGGTTCGTGGGGGCTGAGACCGGGAACCAGGGGAGACCTCGGGCAAACCACTTCCCCACTCTGCGCCCGGTTTCCTTATTCGAAAGAAGAGGGGCGGGGGGAGCCAACTCTAACAGTCACGATGGCCACGATGGCCACGAGCCACCTTCACTGTTGTAACTCCTTTAATTCTCTTAACTATCCCGGAGGTAGGTGGTATTATTGTGTCCATTTTACAGGTGAGGACACTGAGGTTTGGGGATATTGATCCACCTGTCCAAGGTCACACAGAGAGCAGATCAAAGAGTGGGAAGCTGGACTTCAGGCCCTACCATGAGCCCCATATTTTTTTTAAGTTTATTTATTTATTTTGAGGGGCGGGGGGGAAGGGCAGAGAGGGAGAGAGGGAGAGAGAGAATCCCAAGCAGGCTCTGTGCTGTCAGCGCAGCCTCCGTTATGGGGCTCGAACCTACGAAGCTGTGAGAGCATGACCAGAACGGAAACCAAGAGTGGGAGGCTTAACAGACTGAGCCATCCAGGCGCCCACATGAGCCCCATCTTTATGTGTTATGGGGGGGGGGTAGGGAAGGAGAAAGCCTCTATCTGACCAGCAGTGCAAAGGTTGGTTCAAGCCAGTTTGTCCAGATCCCAGCTCTGCTACTCACTACCCAGGAGCATCGGGGCAAATATTTTAACTGATGAGTGTTTCTCTGTATGCTTTTGGACAGAGCATGGCACATAGGAGAAATTCAGTAAATATTTACTAAACAAATGAGTAAATGCCTAACCACGTGGCTATGTTTTCATAGCTTTCCTCAGTAGGATGTTAGACAATAATTTTAAGTAATATGTAATATGATTAAAACAACCAGCTATGGTGTTAGTGAGCCAAATCGAGGCAGAACTGCATGCAGAATGTGATTATAGCCCGGAGGGCAGCCTTCCAGCCCTTCCATAGGAGAAAAGACCAGGAATCAGCTAAAACGGGAAACAGGAAAAAAAAAACTGTAGCAGTGATCAGGCCACTGGGCTAATTGTACTTTTCCCTCATTGTGTCTGTTTTTCAAATGTTCTTTCGTTGTATGTATTCACCACCATAAAGGGTGACATTTTAAAAAGAATCATTGCATCCAGCTGGCATCCACAATTCCAGTGTCCTTGCCAAGGACTTCCTCATCTGGCCTGTTTGGATTCTTTGGTGACGGGGAACTCAGTGCCCCCTGGGCAGCCTGTCCAGTCCTTGGATGCTGTTGACCTGCCTTCAGACTAGGAGATCCCCAACATCGACCAATAGGAATCCCTCTTCTTCCCTTCGTTGTACTCTTTCACTGACATCCGGTATACCGCCAGGGGCCCTTAATCTGTGCCCTTGACCTCACTGACCTCCAGAGAGCCTCAGCCATCCAGTGCCCCCTGTCTCTCCCTCCACCTGGTGGCAGAACTCCGGTGACATCAACAGTGATAACTGCTCTCGCACATTCTCCTGTTTTCTGAGCTTGGCCTTTGGGTGGGGCAAAGCCAGACTGGAAGGCTGCCCCCTGGGGTCCGAACCTGACGTAGGACAGGCTGGAAACACTGAAATGGTTTCAGGCAGGGGTGGACCTCACTGGATTTGAGTTCTTTAAAAATGTCTCTGGCTGCGGTGGAGAGTGGATGGGGGTAACAGGGGTAGGTACATCGGAGCGGTAAGGGGCTGCTGCAGAATTTAGGGGGGCGGTCAGATGAAGGATGTGTGGGTGGGAGAAGTTGGCACCGTCTGGCAGACAGCCATACCCAGGAGCTGCGGTTTGAACACCCTTGCTGATTTCAGAAAAGGCCATCCATCATTCTTGACAAAGCGCTCATTTTGGGAGAGCTCATTTATATCCTGAATGGGCTGCTGGTCTTCCCCTTAGAGTTGCAATTGTCGTATTCATTTACTTCCAATGACTAAATGGAAGTGGCTGCACGTAATAGGACTTATTTAATTTTCTGCTTGAAAGTCGACAGCAAAAATTCTCGTTGAGTGGACAGGCCCCTCCTTCTCCGTTGCCGAGAGGACCCCTCAGAACCTCTGAGGGGATGCATCCCTATGGACTCTAATTTTATATTTGGAAAAGGAACAAAATACCTACTTTTCCCCCCCACGCAGTTACAGAAAGTAAAGCTTGACAAAAAGGAGAGCTTTTTTTTGGGGTTTTGAGATGTGGCGGTTTGTTGAAAGAGCCACGGGTGTAATGTGCACAGAATCACCTAGAGAACTGACCTCTAGTCCTCACTGCCTTTTAGAAATGCAGACGCCTGGTCCCTGCCCCAGATCTACAGAGTCAGAACTGGGACTGGGGTCTGGGAGAGGTGGGATCAGTCAGTGCAGCTGACCCGAGCCAGCAGACCGGAAGGGGGCCTGGGGCCTGACTGTTGCAGATTGATCCAAATCCTGGGTAAAGATTTTCAGTCCTTCTGCCCTTGCTGGGGGGCCTGGTTTTGGTTTTTTTTTTTTTTTTTTTTTTTGTTTTTGTTTTGTTTTGTTTTGTTTTTCTCACCAGGCCAGAACCCTCTCTTGGGGCTGTGTCCAAGCCCACCTCTGTTTTCGCTGATATGCCAACCTTGTTTGACTGCCCGTATATCAGAGGGAGCAAGTCGAGGGGAAGGGATGGGCCAGAATAGAAAACTCTGCATCTCCAAGTTGCAGAGGAGATTCTCAATTAGACTTTTAACTGTTCTTTCAGTAAGATGTGTACATCCTATTTAATAATGTGGAACAGACCTGATCTTTATTGGCCTTCTTCCGATTACAAAGGTGATGCGTATAAAGGTTGTTCAGTCAAAGACAAAGGGAGAAATCAACCGGAAACGAGCAGAGTGGCATCAGACATCTGTTGTGTGCACTACTTGGTGAACATAAAAAGGTGCCGTGAGCTGTGAGCATGAAAAAACAGCTGTGCCAAATGTCCTGGTCATTAACAAGTGACTCCCAAGGGAAAGGTTTATTCATTCAATGCATAAATATTTATTGAGTGTCTATTTAGTGATCCGGCGGTAGGAAAGTGCTGGAATGTTCACCCACTGACCCAGGAAGTGCCTCTGTGGGAAAGGGGGCGCAGGCACATCGTGGCGGGGTGCCCCTGGACCTCCTGGGCCCTTACCCTCACGCCTGCCCAGCAGGTGATGGATCTTGGCCGCCATGCCAGTCGCCGCTTCTTCAACTGGCTTTATTGGAGTATCAACGTGGGTGCCGTGCTGTCGCTGCTGGTGGTGGCCTTTATCCAACAGAACGTCAACTTCCTGCTGGGCTACGGCATCACCGTGGGCTGCGTGGGCCTGGCCTTCTTCATCTTCCTCTTTGCCACCCCCATCTTCGTCACCAAGCCCCCCGCAGGCAGCCAAGTGTCCTCCATGCTTAAACTTGCTCTCCAAAACTGCTGTCCCCGGCTGTGGCACCGACACTCCACCAGGTGAGGAGAGGGCTCGTGGCGAAGCGGGCCACGGAGCCTGAGGAAGGGCGGTGCTCCTCCTGGGGAGGCGCAGTCCAGTTGGAAGAACATTCCGCTCCACCTCCCGCGGTAGCCCTTTATGACAACCTGCTCTCCGGGGACCAGAGCTGCCCACTGTGTCAGAGGTCAAGGTGGTGGATGGTGATACTGCCGTGGGTGAACTGTAGAAAGTGAGAGGATGTTAATGGTCCTGACGGTGACGGTGCCTGTGAAGGTTGAGATGGCGGTGTTTGTTAGCGAATCAATGGCGACCGACCGTGGCAGTGGAGGCGGTGATGACGGGGATGGTACCGGCAAAGGCTGTTGGGATACAACACCACCCTGACATTAGGTATAAGAACGTCTAAGAAATCAGCCAAACTTGTTCCTACTCCACTAGCCGGCATCCCAGGGAGGATGGTTCTTGATCTTGCAAATGCACAATGCCTTCCTTTTGCTCTTCTTCCTAAGTTAATTGGCTGCTTACGCCAAGCCAACTTGGAGGACTTGGAGCCAGTTACAGAGCCTGTGGGTAGGATCGAGGCAGGAAAGGTGCGGAACATGTTTTTCCAAGCTGGTGCATTGCTGCGGGGTTTTGTTTTAAAATTAAAAAAAAAAAATTAACGTTTATTTTATTTATTTTAGAAAGGAAGGGTGGGGCAGAGAGAGAGGGAGGCACAGAATCCGAAGCAGGCTCCAGGCTCTGAGGTGTCAGCACAGACATGTGGCCT
This sequence comes from Puma concolor, assembly GCF_028749965.1. NCBI lineage: Eukaryota > Metazoa > Chordata > Mammalia > Carnivora > Felidae > Puma > Puma concolor. The sequence goes on from NC_141676.1 coordinate 10,398,551, forward strand.
CACGCCTGTGGCTGGAGCTTGCCACAACAAGGTGTCTGGGTTGCCAGAGGAGGGAGCTTTCCAAGACAGAATGTTCCAAAGGGAAGGAAGCAGAAGCTGTTGGTGCTTCAGGAGGCTTGAAATCCCAGAGCATCACTTCTGCTCATTCCTTTGGTGAGCACAGCCACACGGCTGGCCCAGATTCAAGGGCAGGGGAACTAATCACCCATTAGTGGAAGAGTGTCATCACATACTGGGAGGGGAGAAGGTGATGGTGGCCCTTCTTTGGAAATGACCACACTGGTGTTATCCCTTTTGGCATCTCAAAGGCTCAGATCTTGCGGTTCGTGGGTTCGAGTCCCGTGTCAGGCTCTGTGCTGACAGCTCAGAGCCTGACCTGGCTTCGGGTTCTCTGTCTCCCTCTCTCTTTGCCCCTCCCCCCCCAAAATAAATAAGCATTAAGGAAAAGTTTTAATTTTCAAAGGATGCGGCAAAGGGTAAAGGTCATAGCAGTGGTTGACCTATCCTGTTTCCCCGATCACTTCCCTTGCCCCCCTACCTCTCTGCTCCCTCCCTCCTCATCCAGTAGGGAGAGGGCTGTAATGTTGTCTGTGGAGGAGTCTGGACTTGGAGACAGCAAGCAGGGGGTTTCGGGGGGTGTATCAAACCTGGGCCAGCCTCTCTGAGTCAGGCTTGGACAGGGACTTCCCTGCTTCCCACTGAAAACTAATGCTGCCAGCCCAAAATCCCCCAAGACTCCGCTCGCCACAGTCACTGGTCTACTTTCTCCGGGACCACGGGGCCACGGCTCGGGTGGGATGGGTCTTGATCAGCCACCTGCGCGAGAGAGGAGGTAATAGGGAGGACGGTGACTGGGAGTGTAGTGAACACTGCGGGAGGCTGGCTCTGGGGGGGCGATCGCCTCCCTAACGACGAGAATGGTGAGGATGTTGGCAGTGGTGAGGATGGTGAGGATGGAGAAGGTGGTGCTCCTGGAGGAGGGAGGAGATGGGTCATTTTGGAGGTGATGGCTATGGTCACTGGTGAGAGGGGAGCAAGATTAAACTAGGGGCTAGTGATGGCCGTGGTGGTGGTGATGACGGCTGCTATTTTATTTGCTGCCATGGCCCCACAGAGACCCTCAAGGCACCCAGACGCTGCCTGCGCAGAGGTCTCCCCAGCCTGGCCCCACCCCGCAAGAGGACATGGCCAACTTCCAGGTTCTGGTGAAGATCTTGCCCGTCATGGTGACCCTGGTGCCCTACTGGATGGTGTACTTCCAGGTGAGTGTCCTGACCTTTCGTCCTGGCGGCACTGGCTCCCCAGTCCCCCGACTGGGCTCGGCTGTCACTGAGCATGTGAAAAGGGGGTCAGGGGTTCACAGAGTGAACTGGAGCTACGTGGGGCCTGGCACAAAGCCATCCTGATAATTTTTAAGTGTTTATTTTTGAGAGAGAGAGAGAGAGAGAGAGAGGTGGGGACAGAGGATCCGAAGTGGCCTCTGTCCTGACAGCAGAGAACCTGATGTGGGGCTCGAACTCACAAACCACGAGATCATGACCTGGGCCGAAGTCAGATGCTCAACCGACTGAACCGCCCAGGTGCCCCCCCCCCCCCCGACCCGGGCCCACCATCCTCATAATTAATAGCATGGGGAACTCTGGAGACAGGTCTGAGGCCCCATGACGTGAATGTCACCCCATCTGTCTGGGCCTCATATGTGAAACAGGTGGCTTCGAGGCTGTAACAGCTCTACGGCATTCAGATTCTCGGCCGTGGCATCTGAGGCCCAGAGAAGGTGTGCCCGTTGCTCAATGCCTCCCGGCCAGCTAGGGGCGAAGGTTGAATACATGGCAGCAGTGATCCCCCACCCCAGTGGTCTCACGACCACCTGCAGAGCTTTAAAAAAACGGATTCCATGTCCTACCCCAGACCCCTGAAAGAGAATCGCTGGGGGAAGTTTCTAGAATAAGAAACTGATGTTGGTACTCAGCCAGGTTAGAGAGCTGCTACTCTCCACCATTTCCTGAGGGGAAGGTTAGCAGTGTGTGTGTGTGTGTGTGTGTGTGTGTGTGTGTGTGCGCGCGCGCGCACAGGGTGGACAGCAGCCTACCCCAGCCTCTACCCTCCAGACCACAAGGTCATCGCCTTCCATGTCCCCTTTGTAAGAAGCTTGTTTCGAGTTACAGAAGATGGGGGCTGTGCAGGGCCAGCCTGCTACTTGGGGGTGGCACAGACAGGGTGTCCATGATGGGACAGGATATGGGGTGCAGGTGCCCGTGGCTGACTGTCAGTCATACTGGTTGTCAGAATATTGACATCCCACATACCACCAGGTAAATGGCCGCGGTCCTGAGCGACCCAAGTGCCCTCCCCAGCCCCTCCTGTGGGATTGTCCCGGACTCCCCTGTGTTATACGGCAACCAAAGGGGTGATACCTGTGGGTATCGGTGGGCAGTGGGGCCCCCCGGGAGCCTGCTCCTGCACCTGTGTCCAGTGCCATTCTGGTGGGTTCGTGCCTATGCGGCGTCTGTGCTGTCTTAGCCTGTGGGACTCAGCCTGGCCTCGGTGTCAAATGCGAGCTCCCCGTGGGGACAGCCATGTCATTATCTTCCCTATGTCAACAACCACTTATCCACGCCTGCTCTGTGCCAGGCCCTGGAGATACAAATGTGAGTCGGACCAGCTGTGCCCAGGCTCTGGGACAAGGCTGCACACGCAACGCACAGGCCTGGGAGCAGAGCGCAGGAAGGCAGGAAGCTCCCCTACGGGGCCTGGCTCCCCGAGGAGGAAGGAGGGGAGGGAGGTCAGCTCCCCGCTCCCCCCTCCCCCCAACCCAGGCTGGGGGAGGGGACCGCGGGGAGCCCGGCTGCAGAATGGCCCTCTGGGAGCTGGGAGTCTCCCGGCCTGAAGGTGAGGCCCCCACCTCTCTTGGCAGATGCAGTCCACGTATGTCCTGCAAGGTCTTCACCTCCACATCCCGAACATTTTCCCTGAGTACCCATCCAACAGTTCCGTGGCTCTGAGAGCCGAGGGCAGCAGCTACAAGGTAAGAGACCACGTGGGCGTCCAGCCCCCCACTTCAGGCCCCGCTGGGTGCCTCCTCCTCCTCCGAGAAGAGAAGGAAACGAAGCTTCCACACCCAGGGGGCAGGGGTCCTCAGGGAACGGGAAAAGCGCCTGGGGGATGGGTAAAGCTGTGCCCCAGCCCAGGCATCCTGCCAAGATGCTCAACTGCTCGGAAGAATTCAGGCCGGCTTTGCTCCCACCCGTCTCCGCCAGGCCCTCAGATAGACGCGCCAGGGACCCTCAGTTCTATCCTGAGTCCCCTCACTCTCCGGGACCCCCGGATGCCCAGATGTCTGCCTTCTACCGGGACTTTTCAAACCAGTTCCTTGGCATCTCAAAGACTCATCAAAGGTCCTAGGAGCTGGCAGCTAAATGACATGGGCCGCTATACCTTTGTTCCCGGCCCAGGGAAGACATCACTGATGAACCTTGACATGTTTTCATGCTGGGCCCAAGAATGTACCCGGCAGCCGCTCCCCATTGGTAGACTTAGAGGAACCCATCTGCCCTCCCTGATCTAACCCCATCAGCGACTTCCACGGCTGAGGAATGTGCATTTCAGAGAGGGGAGAGGGCCGACCCTGGCCCACCCAGGGACAGTCTGGAGGCCAGTTCTCCCAACTCCGGCCCAGAGCCCTTTCTGCTCCGCTAGCCTGCCTTGCTTGGCTCCCTCTTGCCCAGATCCCGGAAGCCTGGCTCCTCCTGGCCAACGTCGTGGTGGTGCTGATCCTGGTGCCCGTGAAGGATCATTTGCTCGACCCTTTACTGCTGCGTTGCAAGCTGTTGCCCTCGGCCTTGCAGAAGATGGCACTGGGGATGTTCTTTGGTTTTGCCTCCGTGGTTGTGGCAGGTGAGTGGAGGGACTCCGGGAGGGAAGCTGGCCTTTGTCTGGGGTCGGGGGAGGCTGGCTCCATTTCGGGCTAATGCTGGAGCCGTGGGCCCGGGGCCAAGAACACCTTCCTGCCACGGATGCCATCTTGGCTTCCCAGAGGGTGTGAGCTGAAGGGGACCCTCCTCCTCCAGTCCAGCCTCCCCTCGTCCTGACGAGTGAAGAAACTCAGGCCAAGAGAGGGAATAAGGTGTTCAGTGGGATGTAAGCTCCCTAAAGCCAGGGTTCTTTCTTTCTTTTTCATTTGGTGCCCATGGACACCCAGTCAATGGGCTTGATGAATGTTGCAGACACTCAACCACTTAAAAAAAAAAAGAAAGAATTTATCATTTATTCTCTTCTTTCCTCCGGTTCTAAAGGATTTGCAGCCATTTATAAAATGGTCAAGAAGCCTTTTGTGCTACTGCACAAACCTGAGTCCTCTTCAATTAGAAACTGAATGATTCTGAAGTTACTTAGCGTCTGTGAGTGCCATCTTTTCAATGGGGATACAATGGGGATTCAGCCCTGGTGCAGGACCGGGGCTCTGCCCTCACGGAATGTTGTCTAGCAGGAGTGTTCTGGGGATTCAAAAAAGCCTGTCAAACCCCCAGTATTGTGCCTGGATCACAGGTAGGAGGCAGGGGGGAATTCAAGCTGGATAAACAGTATCGTGTTAACAAGGATGAAAACCAAGCCACGTTTCTACTCGGTTCCGTGCTTTAACGCACCCTGTCCCGTTTCATCCTCAAAGCGACCCCGGGAATTTTGTTCTCACTCCTTGCACGTGAGCACTGGGTCTCAGAGAGCTTACGTGGTTTGCCCAAGGTCACACAGCTAGCCAGCGTGGCAGGGCCAGGATTGGAACCTGAGTCACCCAACACCACATCCAGCGTCCGTTCCACTACAGCACAGCTGCCTCCTAAGCAGAGAAGGGGAAAGAGAGAAAATGAAGCTTTGCAAGCCAGGTTAGAAAACCATTCTGTAACACTTGATCCTGCGAGTGGACACAAGTCGTGTGGTCGCACGGAAACGGGGCCAGCAGCGAAATCAGACACACTGGGGCTCTCAAATCCAGCCCCAACTACTCATTAGCTGTGTAACTGTGGGCTGGGTGCTTAACCTCATTTTTTTATTTTATTTTATTTTTTTAATTAATTTTATTTTATCTCATATGCAAGACTGCATATTATTTTTTTAATATGAAATTTATTGTCAAATTGGTTTCCATACAACACCCAGGGCTCATCCCAACAGGTGCCCTCCTCAATGCCCATCACCCACCCTCCCCTCCCTCCCACCCCCCATCAACCCTCAGTTTATTCTCAGTACTTAAGCGTCTCTTATGCTTTGCCTCCTTCCCTCTCTGTAACTTTTTTTCCCCCCGTTCTCCTCACCCCTGGGTCTTCTGTTGAGTTTCTCAGGATCCACATATGAGTGAAAGCATATGGTATCTGTCTTTCTCTGCCTGACTTATTTCACTTAGCATAATACTCTCCAGTTCCATCCGTGTTGCTACAAAAGGCCAGATTTCACTCTTTCTCATTGCCAAGTAGTATACCATTGTATATATAAGCCACATCTTCTTTTTTTTTTTAATTAAAAAAAATTTTTTTTTCAACGTTTATTTATTTTTGGGACAGAGAGAGACAGAGCATGAACAGGGGAGGGGCAGAGAGAGAGGGAGACAAAGAATCGGAAACAGGCTCCAGGCTCTGAGCCATCAGCCCAGAGCCTGATGCGGGGCTCGAACTCACGGACCGTGAGATCGTGACCTGGCCGAAGTCGGACGCTTAACCGACTGCGCCACCCAGGCGCCCCAAGCCACATCTTCTTTATCCATTTGTCAGTTGATGGACATTTAGGCTCTTTCCATGAATTGGCTATTGTTGAGAGTGCTGCTATAAACGTTGGGGTACAAGTGCCCCTATGCATCAGCACTCCTGTATCCCTCGGGTAAATTCCTAGCAGTGCTATTGCTGGGTCATAGGGTGGATCTATTTTTAATTTTTTTGAGGAACCTCCACACTGTTTTCCAGAGCGGCTGCACCAGTTTGCATTCCCACCAACAGTGCAAGAGGGTTCCCGTTTCTCCACATGCTTGCCAGCATCTATAGTCTCCTGATTTGTTCATTTTAGCCACTCCGATCAGGGTTAGGTGATATCTCAGTGTGGTTTTGATTTGTATTTCCCCGATGAGGAGTGATGTTGAGCATCGTTTCATGTGCCTGTTGGGCATCTGGATGTCTTCTTTAGAAAAGTGTCTATTCATGACTTCTGCCTATTTCTTCACCGGATTATGCCTAGCACATAACAGGCTCTCAATTAATGCAAGTTGTCCCTGTGAATGACTACAAAACCTCATCTGAGCTTCCTAGCAGCCAAGGCAAAAATCAAAGGGTTGAAACTCAGATCTGGGACCTCCACCCTGCCCCCGGGCCAGTATTCTCTTCCTTACCTGCTGCTCAGTCTTCGGCTACCTAGTGAATACCTACTACATGCCAAGCTCTGCCATGGGCTAAGCTGCCCACAGTGGGCCTGACTCCAGTCCCCCCCTTCCCCCCACTCCAGGAGGCCTAGAGATGGAGCGTTTACAGTACATCCATCGGAACGAGACGGTGTCCCAGCAGATCGGGAAGAATGTGTACTATGCAGCACCTCTGTCCATCTGGTGGCAGGTCCCTCAGTACCTGCTCATCGGGATCAGTGAGATTTTTGCCAGTATCCCAGGTACGCTGGACCCTCCCCCTGCTCTCGCACCAGTGATGGGCTCTGCCTGGTGCTGCCTCGAGCCAAGTCAGCGGCCTCACGGCCACAGCTTCTCGGGTTCGTGCGGGTGGAGGAAGGCCAGGTTCCCTAAGTGGGGCTGCCTTCACCCAGTGGGGACTTCCCAGCACCTGGTTTGTGCCGGGCACCGTGATGGGCACTGCAGATTTGGAGGGGATTAAGACGCTCCTGTAAGGACTTCCCACACAGTCCCTGGTGCCGTCCGTGTTCCTCATCCCCCGGGTCTGCGCATTTGCTGTTCCCTCTGCCTCAGGTTCACAGTGAACAACCATTTCCCCTTCCCTTCTGAGCCTAAATGCCAGTTTCTCCGTATGGCCTTTTCCGAGGCCCCCGGGCAGAGGGAGTCGTTCTCTCCTCCTGTTGCCAATGTCTGTCCCGGCACACGGGGTGCTGCGTTGTCAGAAAGGCAGCACGTGTTTGTCTCCCCGGCCGGGCTGTGAGCCAGAGCCGTAGGGTGGGCGTGGGCTCTTCACTCAGCCAGGGAGCAGCTTACTCAGCTGCCGGCCAGGGCTAGGCTCGGGGGGGACTCAGAATTGGGAGGCATCACCCAGACGGTAAACCCAGTGGAGGACTGTGGAAGGGACTCTAGGGTGTTGGGAAAGCCCAGGGACGAGGTGGGGAGGAGGCAGGTGGGCAGCGGGGGCAGGACTCAGCAGGTGGCAGGAAGGAGGTCACAGGCAGGGGAACAGCATTGGCAAAGAGCTGAGCTTTGTGGGGAGTGTCCGGAAGGCTGGCAGGTGCAGGGCCAAACCTGGATGTTGAAGTTTCTCCTGGGGGCCATAGTCTCACACACACCCCCCCAGTGTAGACTTTGGCAGGGAAAGGATCCCATTAGACGTGTTTTAGACCCATCTGGGTGTGTGAGGAGGAAGGCAGGAGGCAGGGGAGTTTAAGAGGCATTTGCAGAGGCTGGGCAGGAAATAGCCGCGCCCGCAGTTTGGTCCAGGGCAGAGGGAAGAGGAGGAGGGGAGACAGAGCAATGTGGGGGCGTTCAGGTGGAGGGGAACAGACGGGCAGGGCGGAGGCAAGGGGTCGGTGGTGCATGGGTGTCGTCCTAGCCACGTAGTGGGCGGTCCTGCCAGGGAGGCCAGGGTGGGGGCTTGTTGAGTGTGGGCCGGAGGCCTCGGACCCCGTCTCTGCCTCTCCACCAGCCTGATCCCGCCCCCCCTCTGCAGGCCTGGAGTTTGCCTACTCGGAGGCTCCTCGCTCCATGCAGGGTGCCATCATGGGCATCTTCTTCTGCCTGTCAGGAGTGGGCTCACTCTTGGGCTCCAGCCTCGTGGCACTCCTGTCACTGCCAGGGGGCTGGCTGTACTGCCCCAAGGACTTCGGTGAGTGTGGGGCCCTCCCTGGGGGTGGGAGGCTCAGAAGGGTCGTGGCAGCTGCTAAGTGCCTTGACCCCGGGCAGAATGAAAATTCTCAGGCTGGACTCGGGAGAACCGGGTTCTAGCCCAGACTTGGCCAGTCGCCCACAGTGTGGCTTCCCCACGTTGGGCCTCAGTTTCCCTAACTGTCAAAAAGGAACCCGTGTACTCAGCAGGCCTCCAAGGCTCCTTCCTGCATCTGGAAGTCTGTCATTCTGGTTGAAGGGCCACCTTTCCCTGTTGTGTTGGTGTTTGAAGCCCCGTAAAGAATAGCTAGCGACCAGGGAGTTACAGAAGCCACAGGAAACAGGCCAGATGCTAGAGGGCTGTCTGCCCGCCCACTGCCCACACCTTCTCAGCGGCCAGTCCCAGGGGAGCCCTGCCCGACCCAACCCAAATGCCAACCCCTCCTTTTCCCCAGGGAACATCAACAATTGCCGAATGGACCTCTACTTTTTCCTCCTGGCCAGCATTCAGGCCGCCACGGCCCTCCTGTTTATCTGGATCGCTGGTCGCTACGAGAGGGCAGCTCAGGGCCCCGTCTCTCAAAGCTGTCCCAGCAGGGATAGGGGCTGAGCACACCGCCCCCCTCCCCCCCGACCCCTCGCTTCTCTCCCCAGGACACAGACAGCAGCAGTCCCAGGTGGGGGTTCCTTGAGTTTATTCTGTACCCGACATTAGGATGAAATGGTTCCCATAAATAAGGGGCATAAGCCCTTCCTCACGAGCATGGTCCATGATGGGGGGGGCAGGGCAGAGGGGGCCTGGGTGGGAGTCCATTCGAGTGACCAGGCGGGGGACTTGGATCAGTGAGCACCAGAGGGTGGGCAGGAGGCTGCCGGGGCTGGCGGCCGATGGTGCTGGGCCGGGCAGGCCGGGCAGGCGGGGAGGGGTCAGGAGCTGCCCCGGATCCTCTCCATGTAGCTGCGCAGCTCCTCGGGGTCCTTCAGTCCCATGTCCTCACATACCCAGCGGATGTCCTCCTCGCCGGCCACCAGGATGGACTGCACGGCAGGGGCCCCCACAGGCTCCTCAGGCGGCTGGGCTGGGGGGGCTGGTGCAAACGTCACAAACTCCACGCGCTTCCGCCGCCCCCCGGCTTCCTTCCGGGCCAGGGTGCTCGAGGAGCCGGCGGTGGCCCCGGCGGGGGCCTGGGCCAGGGTCAGGGCCTCCCCTCCTCCCCCACTCTCGCAGGGGCAGCCCCCCTCCCCCTTGGGCAGGCCGGGGGACTGCCGGTCCAGCTGGCGGCTCAGTTCCTCCTGGTCAGTGCCCAGCCAGACCCAGTTGTGGGGCTGGGGGGAGGCGGGGTCGGTGGCGCCGTCGGGGGGCTCCTTGCGCTGGTAGCGCAGCACGAAGACCACACCATTGACCAGGAAGATGAGGATGGCCAGACAGAAGATGCCCAGCAGAGCGTACATGCCCAGCTCTAGGTCGGTGACCCGCTGAGGGGCGGGAACCATCTCCTCCGCTTCCTCCTCCTCCTCCTCCCCTCCAGCCTCCTCCTCTGCCGGCTCAAACTTGCCCCTCATGCCCCCCCTGTCCCCAACACCGCCCGCCTCCCATCGTTTACGGCCCGTGCTGGCCTCTGTGGCTGGAGAGCTCCGGGCAGGGCTGGATGGGAGGGCGGGGGCCAGGGTGGGAGCAGGGGGCAGCCCCAGCCAGGCGGTGCCGGAGGCCAGCGGCACACGGTGGCGGCCCCGGCGGCAGGGCTCCGGCGGGTGCAGAGCCACATGCAGGGGCAGCCCCTCGGCACCCGCCCCACTCACCACCACCCCGAGCAGGGCGCCCCGCTCCTCGGCTGGCAGGATGGCACCGGGCTCCTCAGCTGAGACAGACAGTCCCAGGTCACGGTGGTCGTAGAGCTCAGCGGGGGCCAGGGTGCGGTCAGAGAAGGACAGCCAAAGGGAGAGGGCCACCTCCTGTGGGGCACACGGACACAGGCAGAGACATGCGAGGGCACGCACGCATGCACACAGAGACCACTCCCACAGAGACAGGCCACACGGAGGAGAGATCAGAGAGAAAACAGACACAGGCAAATGGACAAAACACAGGGAGAGAGGGGACGTGCGTCAATCACCTGTCTGCCACTCAGCCCTGGGGTCTGAGTCATCGGGAGGGTCCTCAGAGCCATCTAATCAACCTCCCACTGCCACACTCCAGCCAGCCACTGCTTGGTCACCTCCAGCTGCAGAGAGCTCACTACCTTATAGGGCAGTCAGACCTCATTCTGAAAATGCTAAGGTGAGGGGTCCAGGTACCTCCCACCCCCCTGTCATTAGCCCCCATCTGGAGATGTTGACCTCATCCCCCTGACCCCCAGCTGTCACCTGCTTTGGGGCGGGAAAGGCTGACTGTGCCCAGCACGTGGCTGTGACCTCCCCGGGGTGGGCAGTGCCTCGGCTCAGGGCCAGTGAGATGCCCATCACCGGCTGCACCCGCAGCTCCAGCACCGAGACCTTGTCATCCGTCACGGCCAATGCCTGCTCCCCCAGGATGGAGTCAGACAGTGGGGAACGCACCTGAGGGTGAGAGGGAGCTACAAGTTGTGGGGGGTGGTAGGTACACAGACAGGTCTGAGTCCGCCCTGGGCCCAGCATCTGCACGGGCTGCTTTTCCCCACCCTTTGCACCCCATATGCCCTACACATACCTGGACCCCAATCCCATGCCCAGGGACAGTTTCCTCCTCCAAGACCTGGCCCCCACATACCCACCCCCAGCCCTTCATTCTTGGAGGATATCCCCCATTACAGGGCCACCCTATTCTCCCCCAGCCCCCAATCCCACTGGGCTCATACCTGCCCATGAACACTCCCGGGGCCACCTCCACCCTCGCCAGGGGGTCTGCTCACCTCGATGGAGGTGACACCGGGCTCCCGGCCTACCAGGACGCGTCCGCCCTCCAGTGAGGCTACACGCGGGTCCTGCACGCGCGCGTGCGGCGCCACGAGGTGGGACACGTCCAGCAGCCAATCGGGGCCGAGCAGGTGGGTGAGGCGGCGGCCGCCGTCCAGCGGATGGGCCGCAAAGGGGACAAGGAAGCGCACGCCTGCGCGCTGGTACTGCAGGCGGCAGCCTCGGGCGCGCCGCTCCGCCTCCTCTGCAACCGCTGGAGCATCGGGCTCCGGCACCCTGTGGGGAGGGGAGGGCCCGGGGGCGGGGCGTCAGCTTGGGCTCCGCCCCCAGCCTCTGAGGCCCCGCCCACGCGAGAGCAAGAGCGAGAGCGAGAGACACACACACACACACTGGTGGCACCATTCCTCGAGCACAGCCACACTTCTACCCGCTGGCGAGGCGCCACAACCCCGTTTCTAACTGGTGCCTGTGCCTGTCCATCAAGCCACTCTTGCCCTCTTGCTCCTAACTGGAACTCTTGGCTCCTGGGGAGGCGAGGAGGAGCCTCACCTTTGGCTCTGGCGGGACTCTCAGTATTCACCGAGCTAGGGGCCATCTCAGGCTTTGAGGACACAACAGTGAACGGGCTAGACAAAAACCTTTGCCTTCAAGTCTTAACAATCGCGGGGAGGAGCGTGAAGGGGGTGGACAGACCGCAAACAGATGAACAAGGTTCTACAGTCATTAGAAAGTGATAAATACTTCAGAGAAGTGAGGCGTGGAAGGGGGAGAGGGAGGCAGGGAGGGTGAAGGTCTGCAACTACAAATGAAGTGGTCAGAGGCTGGGTGGTGAAAGGCGGGTGGGTAGGAGGAACCGGAAGCAACCGGGTAGTTTTTTAGACCCCCACCCCCCCCCCCCCCCCCCCCGCCCCGGTGCGTGGGACCAAGGCCACATTCTCTGCAACCTCTCTCGGTCCCAGAGCGACTTCGCCAAGGCCTCCACTCACCCTTCGGCTGGGCCGGGGACCCTCCAGCCTCGGACCTGCTCCAGGGTGGTGTCGGTCAGCTCGATGCGCAGGGGCAGCAGCGGGGCCCATACTGTCAGCCGCAGCGAGGCCCGCAGCCGGCGCCACCAGAAGTCCACCTGCACCCCGCGAGCGCCTTGGCTCTCTTTGCCAGCCACAAACACAGCGTCGCAGGTCTCGGACACCTATGGAAGGGCAGGAGCTGGGCTAAGCCGTGGAAGACAGGTGTGGACCAGAGAGGGCTGCCCTGACCCCTCGCTGTGAGAAGGGGCAGGGCTGAAATTCGTGATGCATGTCACTGTCCTGTTTTAAGATTACGAAGATTTCGCCATGCAGTCAAGATCCGCTCTGGAGGAACCAGCCATCCCCCAAGTTCACCCCGGGGGTTCAGCTGGGGAAACTGGCTATCCGCATATAACAAAGTCTTTCTCCTGGCCGAGGAGCATTGGAGCCCACAGATTTGGCTCCTCCTTAGTGCTGGCCTCTGGCTTTCCTGCTGGAGCCACCTGGCAACCCACCACAGGAAGGAAGGCAGAGAGCCAGGCCAGACCTACCCACCCCAGAGCCCTCAGGAAGGAACCGCGCACAGGGGCAAAGCGGCGTCATAAATGGCAAGACGCCTCTTCCAGGCAGGCAGCAAGGAGTTAGGAAACACGGGCTCTGGGCTTCTCCTCTTTGAACTTCAAAGTCTGGAAAGTCGCCCTCCCCTTTTTGTCTTTTTACCTCATGGATCGTTACCAGGCTCTAATAATCATCACTGATGCTTTTAATTCTTGCAACAGAATAACATATTCCCGTTTTAAAGCTTAGAAAACCGAGGCTCAGAGAGGTTAAGAGACTTGTCCATGATCACACAGCTAACTGATCACACAGCTAACTGATAACAAACATGGCTTTCAAACTAAAATCTGTCGATCTCAAGGTATATACTCTTTTAAGTGGGCTTTACGTCGAACGCGGCTAAAATTCACAAACCTGGGATTGAGAGTCGCGTGTTCTACTGACTGAACCGGCCAGGCGCCCCCAAAGTGCTCTGAGCTCTCCCAGCTCAGTTCATCTGTCAGTGCAGTAATGAACGTGAAGGTGCCTAAGCTGGGCCTGCTGGGGTTACATAGCTCCCACCTGACTGTGCACAGAGGCGGTAGGAACAAAAGAAGTTGAATCTGGGGTTCCCCCGCTGAGGTTTCTGGTGTCAGTAAGAAACTTCTCTCGGGGACCTGAGTGGGGAAGGCGTAGGTCCATCACTGGGCACACTCACACGGGGTCGGCGTGTGCCACTCACCTGCAGGACCTGTGTGTTGGCCGACTCGCAGCCGATGTGCTCCGTCACCTCCACCAGGGCACCCCCACCGTCCACAGTGACGAGGCGCACAGGCACACGCTGCGGCTCTCCGGTCAACGGAGCCGTGTTCACCAGCTCCTCAGCCTGGGGGTGCGGGAGGAGCTTAGCCCCAGCCTCTTTGCCTCACTTGGCCGCGGGCCTGGCCAAGCACAGGTGGGGGACTCCTTACCTTGGCCAGTGGGACAAGGGCTCTTATGTCCCGCTCCGACACCAGGATCTCCCACACCATTTTGTCCTTCTCTGCTTCGGGGGCCTGGCCTGGGTACTCCAGCTGCCATGTGACAGGGCGAGTGACCGCCACACCCCCACTAGTGCCATTCTCCACCAGAAAGTCCACCGACAGGAACTCGGATAGTTCAAGGGGGCTGCTGGCCAGAAGAGAGAGAGAGAGAGAGAGAGAGAGAGAGAGAGAGAGAGAGAGAGAGAGAGACTGAGTGCTTGCTAGTGGCCACACGCTATTGTAAGCACTTGCTATATTCATGAGGTGGGTCCTAAGACAATCCCTGATTTACAGATGCGAAAACTTAAGTACAGAAGTTCTAGAACTTGCCCAAAGTCACAGAGTGAAAGGCGGCAGGGCTGGGATTAAACTCAAGCATCCTGGCTCCAGGGCCCAAGCTCTTACATGCTCTTGGCTTCTGGAAGGTCCGTGTAATCACTTCACCACCCCCCTGGAAAGCTTGCTTGCTCTCCTGCCTTCCTGGGCCCTCTCCACTCAGACTTCTGCTTTCCATGGCCATTCAGGTGGCAACAGCACCTGTGTCAATTTCTACCAAGCAGGAAGAGTCACTTCGAAGCCCCAGGATCGGCACTCGACCCCCTGAATAATAACCCTCACAGCTTCCTTTGATCAAACACTTGCTGGGGCGCCTGGGTGGCTCAGTCGGTTGAGCGCCTGACTTCGGCTCAGGTCATGATCTCACGGTTCGTGAGCTTGAGCCCTGCGTGGGGCTCTCTGCTATCCACGCAGTGCCCACTTCAGATCCTCTCTTCCCCTCTCTCTCTGCCCCTCCCAGCTTGTGCTCTCTCAAAAATAAAGAAAACATTAAAAAAACAAACAAAAAAACCACTTGCTGGATGCTTGCCATAGAGGATCTTATTTCATGTTCACAAACCCTGAGGGATGCATTATTAGCCCCATTTTGCAGGTGAGGAGCCTGAGGCTTGGGGGGGGGGGCGGTAAAGGGGGAAGTGAACTGGCTTGCTTGTGATTATTCACCCAAAAGTGTCAGAACCAGGACTCAAACAGGCGTTACCATGCTGACGGCCTTGGCCCAGGCTCAGAGAGTAAATCAGAGATGATGTTAACCACAGCTGAGCTTTTTTGGAACTATCAATGGCCCAGAAAAAGGGCCCCACTTGGTGGTTGCGGGAGGCAGGGTAGGGGCTGTGAGGGCTGGAACTGAGTGGCTGGGATAGGCTGGCATCACGTGACTAAGACTCACAGACACTCACTGCAGGTAGGAGCAGCTAGACACGGATACGTAGGAGCTCGACGAATGACTGTCTGCTTTGTGCTGCTTCCTTGAAGGAGTCTGTTCTGTGCTTGCTCCCGTGGGGCTACGGAGGCGGCATGGCAGCCCCCTTCCCTTGGGCCCCAGAAACCCACTCACTCCTTCCCCTGCTCCTCCGGGGAGGGAGTTGCCCACCTGGAGTCTGGCCCCGTGGGCCCGGCACGGTGGCAGGTGATGAGAGTCGTGTGGTGCTTGGAGGCCTTGAAGCGGTCCAGCTTGGCAGTCCACAGGCTGGGCTGGGCGGGGCGGGCAGCCGTCACGTGCAGCCCCTTCTTCACCTTGATCCTGGGGAGAGGACGCAGGCCCAGTGTGTCGCGGCGGGTGCCAGACTATGGACCGAACGAGGAGCAACTCAAGGGGCTCCAGGCACCGGCCTCCTGTCTGGCCTCCCTGACTCCCGTCGGAACCTCCTGCTCACCATCCTCCCATCCACAAGGACCCCATCTCGATGCGCGTCATGCCACACAGCTCTCCCCAGCACCCCAAGACCCGCTGCCCCCAGCGTCAAGTCTAATCCCGGCATCGAGGCCCTCCAGGATCTGCTCTGTTTTCGTCTTGGCCTGTAACATCTCTGTCACCCTGCCCCAGCTGCACCGAAAGTTCTTCAGCCCATTTATGCCTGAGTCTTTGCTCAGGCGGTGCGTTCAGCCTTCTGCCTCTGCTCGTTCTTCAAGCCTCCAGCAACTCGAATAGTTTCCTTTAGGAAGCTCTTCCAGGAGCAGGATGGATTTCTCCCTTGCTCCGCCCCTAATGTAGGCCCCCACCGCGTCTTGTGCCTCCACCAGAGCATATCCCCCAGCGCATGCCGTACAGCTCTCTTCCCTACCCGTTGGTCCCCTTAGTGCCAGGTGGGGACCGGGCCTTGCTACTCTCTGTAGCTCCAGAGTGGAGACACAGGGCTTGCATATTTTTTAAGTGTCTACGAAAGATCTAACGAGTGTGCAAGTGAGCACAGGACAGTGTGACAGACGGGGACGGGACAGGCACTTGGGAGACGCACAGGGACAGGACACACACAAACCCAAATATGAGAGAGAGGCACGTCATACTCTGCAAATCCTCATCAGTGGAATTGGGGTGGGGGGGCTACTTTGGGGAACTTCCTGTAGAAGGGGACACAAAAAGGAGAGCCTTTCTGTGGGGGAGGAGCAGGCTCTGTCCAAAGGTGAGGGGCAGGCAGGAGAACATGCAGATGAATGTGACTGGGGCAAACATCCCATTAGAGCATTAACCACCCCCAGGCACCGCACTTTCCAGTTTCTAAGTTGTCTCCTGTTTTTCCTCCCTAAAGCCCTCACAGCTGCCCTGTGAAGAAGGCAACGTCAGCCCCACTGGACAAGGAGTCTCAAGGAGGTGACAGGGGAAGGGGAGCTTCCTATTCTGACTCTAAGTCCAGGGCTGTGCCCGCTGCTGGGTCCTGCCTGCTGCCAGGACAATCACGCCTCTTGGCCTGGAGGGGTTTTGGTGGGCTCGTGTTTGCAGAGATCAAGGGTTCCAGTAAGGACCCCAGAAGGAGAAGGCACCTGCCCTGTCTTCCTGCAGAGGCCCCTGCCTCCAGCCCACCCCAGGAGCCCCGTTCTCACCGCAGGGTCAGGACACTGGCTGTGAAGTTGTGCCGGAGCAGGAGGGTGGCACTGAAGAGCTGGCCGGGCCGCACGGGCACGTCGGGCACCCGCAGAGTCACCGCCTCATCCAGGGGCACCTCCTGGTACCGCGGGGGGTCCGCGGGGCGCAGCTCCACGCTGCCCACCGGAAGAGCCTGCTCCCTGGCGTCCTCCTCCCCGCCGGGGCCACAGCCCCCAGAGCCCTCAGCTGCGGGCTCCAGCGTGTAGGCCAGCTCGGCCCGCGTGCTGGAGCCCTGGGAGAACCAGTGGGAGGGAAACTCCAGCTCCACCACGCAGGCGCCTAGGGATGGCTGCAAACACACAACAGCCAACGGTTGGCATGGCGGGGGCGGGGGGGGGGGTGGCGAGTCCCAGCATCCACGATAGGAGATGCACAGCTGGAGGGGTCCTCCTGCTGCAGGACCAGCAGCGGCCACAGTGACACAGCCAACCAGTCACGTGACTGGGGCCGTCTCGGAACTCATCCAAGAGCCACGCTTCTGCCTGTGGGAACAGCCTCATTCCAAAGTGAGCCAATCCCAATGCCTCCCCCCTAATTACGCCCTGGGACCACCCTGACTACACCCCAGCCTTCTAAGAATCCCAAAGCCCTCAAAATACCTCTTTCCAGTGGATCCCTGTGCTAGACCCCCAAAACAGTGGAAGTTGCCATTATAAAAGTGATATTAACAACAGTGTGAACGCTTGCTGGGTGATCACGCTGTGCCAGGCGATGGCGCTGGGCTAAAAGCTATTCTTGCGTTCATTTCATTCATTCTTTATTCCAGCTCCACACGAGGTAGGCATCGTTATTACTCCATTTTATAGATGGGGAAGCTGAGTCCCAAGAAAATTAAGTTACATGCCCAAAGGCACCACCAACGGACTGACTTCCTTAAGGGTCCCTAAACCACCCTCTCAAAGGGTCCCCATGAAAGCTAGCGGAGCAGGAAGGGAGTCAGGTGGTCTGTGACTCCCACACCAGCCGGGGGTGGTAAGCCCTCTCTTCCCTACCCCAGGGCCGTCCTCTGGTCGGCACAGCAGGCCGGGCCAGCTTAGGCAGGGCCCGCCCACTCACCTGGAAGTGGCAGGCTCGGTGAGCAGTGCCTGCAGAGTGAATGGCGTGGAGCCGGGCACAGGGCAGGCTGCCAGGCCCCGGTGGCCAATCCTGCCCTTTGAGGTGGAAGAGGACGCGGGCGTGGGGCTCTGCTGGGGTCACAGCTGCTTCCACTGACACAGCCCGCACATCCCACGGCACTGGCCGTTGGTGGGGCTCAGTGACCCGTGGAGGGACCACCTGGAGGGAGAATAAGGGTGTTCGACAAAGCAGGGGGTTGAGGGAAGCAAGATCTGGAAAGATGGGATGCCAGGCCTCCAGCCCCAGCTTGGCAGGAGAGGGCATTTGCAGGCCTCTGGATGATGGGGAGCACAGCTGGGGCTGGGGGGACTCCGGAGCCACATACAGCAGCCCTCAGCTCTGAATCCTTTTAGCCGGGGAGTCCCTGGTGCCGTCTCCTTACCTGCTGCGTCGCAAAGGGCGGGTAGGAGGCCCGGAGAAGTGGCTGGGCCCTGGGCCATGGCTGCAGGAGCAGGAAGGTCTCAGATCTGGAGCCCAGAGAGGAGTTGGCAGGTGGATAGCGGCCCACCTGCTGCACCCGGAAGTGCTCAGGGGCATCAAGGAGCTCTAGGGCCGCAGGCAGGTAGACAGGATCCAAGGGGTCCTGTTCACAGTCCACTGAGGAAGAAGGGATAGGGATGGTGACAGCTCCAGAGCTGGCAGGGCTGAACTGAGCTCCGTTCTGGGGCACAGTTGTCCCATTTCACAGATGAGGAAACTGGGGCTCAAAGAGCCTCACACAGGTAGCACGTGACAGGGCCAGGATTTGAAGGTATATCCCAGACAGGATGCCAGCTTCCAAACCATTCCTCCTTCTACCTTCCATAGACTCAGACCTTCCTCCCTTGAGCAGAACCTTCTCAGCATTTCGTCCTCATTCCTGCCCCCTTACCTACTTGCCTCTGATATCGAGGCATCTGTAGGGTACAGTTCTCCCTAGACAGGGCCTGTGCAGTAAAAGGTGGCGACAAGGTGGGCTTTGTAGAAGCAGAGATGCTGTCTGTCCCTGAGTCCTTGGCCAGACTTGTCTGGGCATCCACCCAGCCTTCCCCTCCATCATCACCATGGCAACCCTGCAAGGGTTGCCTCTGTACCCAGTACTGGGTACTGGAGTGCAGAAGTGGGATTGGGGGGGGGGGGGGCATGAGCCTGGGGAGAGAGTCAAAATATTCAATGACTAGAGGGGCAAAGGACCCCGGAGACCATATTGGGTTTGTACCGACTATTAGCCCCAATAAGAATAAATGTTTTTGAACACTAACTACGTGCAGACTACTATTTAAAACGTTTTACATATATTAACTCTTCAGTGTGTGTACTAACTCTGAGACCCAAGCCCTGTCACTATTATTTCCACGTTACGGGTGTGGAAGATGAGGCTGAGGTCGAGGGACTTGCCTTGGGGTCACCAGGCTGGAGACAGGTGTTGCCGGGAGTCAGAGCTCAGGCATTACACCCAGAGGGATACCTCACCTCGGCTCCCTGTGCTGCTTGCAAGGGTGACAACTGCCGGCTGCGCTCCCTGGACTGTGGGTCTCTCCCTCCTCCCTTAGGGTCCGGGGTGAATGTTGCCTCCTCCTTTAAGGAAGCCCTTCTTGATTGCGGGACCTCTCACCAGTACCCTCAGTCTTTCCCCGGCTAGTCGCCTCATCTGAAGTAGTTGTCTTCCTGTCTATTCACAGGGGGACTTGTTCTGCTCATTCCAGAATCCCCCCAAGTTGGGCAGCTCTCCCTGGAGATGATGCTCTGGGAGCCTGGAGGACTGCGTGTACATCTTAATTCTGACTCCGTGGAGCTTGGGTCCATCATTTAACATCTCAGAGCCTGAGTTTCCTCACCTGTAGAATGAGCATTTAGTGACACCGTGAAGAGGGGAGGGCTTTGTAAAGTGCGGAGTGCTGACTGGGGGGAGAGGGGTTATTGCTACTGAATAATGGATGTGACAAGGCCTTCCTCATCTCTTAGAAGGGGTTATTAGGGCTCCTGCTGGGTCCCCTGGGGAGGGGAGCAGGTGGCTGAAAGCAGCCCCGGAGCCAGCTTCCCAGCTTCCTCGGAGCCAGCTTCCTCGGTGCCCCATCCTGGGCTTGAAAGATGGTTTCAACCTCTCTCAAGACCCTCCCCACCAAGGAGCGTGTGTCTGAGAGGCTCCAGCCGTCCTGCCCCCAAGTGTAACAGGTAAGTGACTAGGGCTTCCCGGGGGGCAGCCCCTGACCTCCGGTCCTCCTATTTCACTGCCAGGATAATTATAAGATGCTATGTGGCCTGCCTCCCACGGACTTCCAGCACCCAGAGCTCAGCTCTCACGGGGAGGGTGAGGGGGGTAGAGGATGCCTCACTATCCCTCCCCCACCCCCACTCTTCTGTGGTGTCATCCACCTAGCAGCCACAGCCCTGCCAAGGGCAGTCTGACCCCCCCCACCCCCCCACCCCGGGCACAGGAGAGTCGCTGCTCCTTCCTCCAGTGATAGGGATCGCCGCAGGATTCAGGAAGGCACGGATGGGGCAATCTCTGGAGACTCCAAGGTCAGCTTGCTGTTTGGGGCAAGGGGAGGGCGGCTGCGCACCTCGCAGGTCCCAGGCATAGGGGCTGCTCCCCGTTCCCGTGGGGGCTGAGTTGGTGGTGGGGGGAGGAGGGTAGGAGCCACTGGGGTGCAGCCGTGGGCACCGCAGATTAGGGAGCCGGCGCGCCTGGGTCAGGGGCAGCCGGGTTAAAAGCCCGGGCGGCAGGGGAGCTCGCGGAAGGTGCGGGGACCCGGCGGGGGTGGGAGGGCTGACGGTGAGCGCCCGGGGCCCGGCCGATCCCGGGTCAGGAAGAGTTGCCGGGTTCCGCGAACTCGGGAAGCCACAGAGGAGCGCGGCTGGGGGGCAAGATCCTGGGGGTGAGACCTCCAGCCCTCAGGGCACAATGTGGGGCGACCCCGCTCGGGGCTCAGTCCGGGAACCCTCAGCTCCGGGCTCGCCGCATCCCTCCAGTCCGGCCCCGGCCGCCCCTCGCCCCGCCCCTCCCCTCCCGCTGACCTCTCACGACGTCCAGGGCCAGGGCCACCAGGAGGCAGAGCCAGGGGCCGCCGGGCCCCCGGGGAGCAGCTGCCGCGCGCCCCGCCATCCCGGCGCACATCCGTCCCGTGGAGGGCGGGGACTAGGCGGGCGGCTCAGGTGGCCCCTGCCCGCCCGGCATCTCCCGCGCCCGCTCCGCGCCGCCCGGACCCGGCCGGCTGGGTCCCCGCCGCCGCCCGCCCGGCCGCCCGCCCGCGGCCGCAGCTCCCAGACAATGGAGCGGGAGCTGGAGCAGCAGGGTGGGAGGGAGCGAGCGCGGCACATGGGCTGCCCCTCCGCCCCGCCGGGTCCTAGTGCCCTACGGATCCCCGAGCCCCGAGCGCCCCCGTGCACCAGGTCGGGGAGAAGGCCGCTTCCCTGGGGGACGGAGCCACAGGGGCTGACCCGCCGCTACCGAGAGGGACTCGAGGCGTTCGGGTCGCTCCCTCTCGGAAGCTCCTGCCCGTGGGGGAAACGGCCACTTCCTCTGCCTCACGCCCGCCCCACAAGCAACTCACCTGTAGAGGCATCCACACCTGAATCAGGAATTCAGGGATGTGCGGAACTGAGCTGCAAGGGTGGAAAGGGGGAGAGAGGGGCAAACAAGGCCCAGGTGACCATCACCTGGGCCTTCGCTGCTAGAGCCCTGGACCACTCCTGTGGAAGAAGTTCTCAGGGGCGGACAGCTGGAGTTTCCTGCCTAGCCCCAGCTCTGGGAGGGGTCTGTGGGCCTCAGGAAGGGCCAGGGCCCCTCTGCTCCTGAGGAAAGTCCTTCCTCCCAGGTCCTGGCCTCCTGGCCCAGCCTTGCCTGCCAGGCAGTTAGGAGAGGTCCAGACCAGAGCACCTGGCTGCACATTAGCATCTCCCGGGCAGTTTAAGAAACTGGGCGGGGGGGGGGGGGGGGCAGAAACGACATGCCTGTAACCCTCTACAAAACAACTGATCTAACATAGGCCAGGTTGAGAACCATAGTGCAGGAAAATCCCATCTGATGAGGGGAGGAGGGAGGACAGGCAAATCTCCTGGCTGCCAGCCCACCAGGCTTTCCTATTCTTACACTCAATGGGGGAAGGGGTATCTTCATGGCCCTCCCCCACATCAACGCTATTCCACCCGAGCGGTTGGTCAGTTCCCGGAAGTTTTGTAAAGGGCACATGCCTTCCTCAGGAAGGAATGGTCCACGAGGGAAGGGTACCCAGTACTAACAATTCTGTTTTGCCCCCCTCCCCTCCCTCCTTCTCTACCAGCTTCACACTGCCCCTGCAGGGACAAGTCAAGAACACGGAGCGGCTCTACAGGAAAGGATTTAGCCCGAGGGAGAAATGAAAGCAATCCAGACTTTGAGTAAATACATTTTATATGGAACAAGATAATAAAATAGCGTGCATTTTATTTAAAACCAACCAAGCGCTGATAAAAATATATCTCACTGCAGCGGTGATTCCACATCAAACCTTAACAGTTAAGAACTGGGAGTTTAATTCATTCTTCACATCACGTGCTGGGCCTGGCGGAGGACACCCACCTCCCCCGGAACCTCAGAGAGGAAGAATGAGAGCCCTGGAGGAGAGGGCTCGGGTGGCAGGCTCACGCTGTCCCGCTCAGAGCTTGTGAAGGGAAGGGGCCCCGATGTGCGGCTCTAGTGTGTCTGCTCCGCACGCCTCCGGGGCCACCAGGGTGGACCCTGATCAGCAAGTCCTTAGTGGCAGGAGTGGAGGGAGAGGGAGGGGTGGAGAACCGTCTGGAGCTGTGCAGACAGGTGAGTCCTCCTCTCTCCTCCAGTGTCTCTGGAATCCCCACAGGGGATCTGATGGCCACCGCAGGGTCCAACTTGCAGGCACAAGCCTATGAAGCAGTCACCTTTTGCTTTGGCTGAAGGGGAATCAAGAATCTGAGAGGGAAAACTCTCTTCTTGACACAAAGCAGCCACAGTGCACTTTCCTACATACAGTACAGTGGCGGGCAGGCAAAGGGCCCTGCTGGCTCGGATTAAGGCACTTAGAACAGACTCCATGTACATCCTTGCTCCCAGCCCCGGGTGGGAACTTCCCCCTTGCCTTCCCCTCAGGTCCCACATGCCCTGCCTCTTCCCCAGAGCTAGGCAATGAAGAGCATGCCTGGAGGGATTGTGGTTTGGGTGGAGCGCAGGGCCGGAAGGAGACACACGAGGAAGGAAGCCTGGGGACTTGGCAAAGGAGGAGCTAGGAGAGCATCAGGAGGAAGGCAAGGCAGCAGCGGAGGGGAGCCAGCTGAGTCACAGGAGACCAGGGGCAGTGATGTTCACTGAGAGCAGACGCACAAGCCACGGGGAGGCCGTTCCAACCTGCCCCGACTGAGGCAGGCTGGGAGCAGCAAAAGGGTTAAGAGACAGACAGAGAACCCAATCCCAGACAGAGAACCTCAGAAGGCAGGGCCCCCGGGGACCCGCATGGGGAATGGTCTTCCTCTTTCTCAGCCGGGGGTGGGGGGTCCGGTGAAGACAGGAAGGTTCTGACAGTTCAGAGACGGGGCAGGAAAGGGGCAGGGTACTGGAAGGAGGGCTGTGCGATCCAGAAGCAGTGCAGCTCTTTGGTACGACGAGGACGATGCAGGCAGCCTTGTCCTGGCGCCCCCTCACTCCTCCTCCACACCCCGGGGCCCCTTGGCCGCCCGCCTCTGTCGCCAGCGCAGCTCTTCCACCTGGCGCTCCAGGCCTCGAACCTTGGCCTCCAGTTGGGCCCCTGAGGCCCGGGTGCCAGTGAGCCGGCTCAGCAAGGCGTAGAGGGTCAGCAAGGCCAGGAGGAGCAAGGCCCGGGTGGAAGGGTCGGGCACTGACCTCACCAGGGCCACAAAGCCGGCCAGGAAGAGGACAAGCTTCAGGCCCCACAGGATCCGCCCCAGCAAGGCCAACACCAAGCCAAGGAGCAGGGACAGAAGCCAATAGACAACTAGGGCCCCTGCTCCCCACAGCAGGAAGGTCTGGACCTGGCTGGGGCTGAGCTTCAGGCCCTGGGTGAGGTGATCTCCTGGAAGAGGGAGAACCACAGAATCAGCCAATCTGGAGTGGTGAGGGCATGGGGTGGGGGGAGAACCAAAAAAGGAGCTAAAACTCCCTGCAAAGGAAAAATCCTTGCCCACAGGGTCACAAAGGTAGGAGCTTGAATGTCAGTCAGCTCCTGTTCCTGCTGGCTGGGGGCAGATTACTTCCCTCGCCTGAAACCCAGTTCATCTGCAAAATGGGAGTGATGCTCTGGGCCGCGAGTAACAATTAAATGAGATACTATGGCTTAGCCAGACAGGAAGCAAACACCTGGTAAGTAGGGGCAACCGTTAGCCTGCTCTTATGTTTGCCTCTGGCGACACCTGGCAGGGGTTAAGCACCTGGGGAAAAGTCTGCGCCCTGAAAAGATAAGCTCCCACAAATAGAAGGTGACAGGCTAAGCTCCAGGGGACCGAACCAGTACTCTGCCACTCACCATCTAGCCCCAAGGCATTCAGCAGCTGCGCAGCAATCCCAGACAGCGCGAAGAAGGCCACCGAGATGGCTGATGAGATGGCCCACATCACCTGAGACAAGGTCTGTGGAAAGAGCAGGGCAAGGAGATAAGCTTATAATCAATCATGCCCTTCTCTTTAAGCCTCCAACCACCACGCAGGCAAGGCCAGGAGGGAATGTCCCTCACCTCCTTCTCAGCCAGAGGTATGCGAACCAAGCCTGGACAGCAGGCCGTGTCTCCTTCCAAAACTGGAACTCAGGACATCTGGGCCCTAATTCAACCGATTTGCTAGAATATTTTGGTGATGGTAGTAGGTGAATGTGTGTGTGTATGGGGGGGGGGGTGGGGTGGGTGGTCATCAAATCTCTATAGTTGTCACCCTGTAGAACTGGGGTCCTCCCACGGAATCATGAAGTCGTGGAAGCAACATCTGTGAAGGGCTAGGATGTTTCAACGAAGGAGGAGTCCCTCAGGTCTACTAGATTATGGATTTTATAAATGATCATCTCAAGTGTTTAGAATGACCTATCAAAAGCATGTGATGCCATACCTAGGATGTCATTAGCTGGCAAAGACAGCTCTGTCTTAAGCCCCTGAGTCAGGCCTACCTCTACCTCTAGAGGGGAAGGAATTTTCAGATCTTGACATTTTGCCAATTTAAGACTTTAGGTCAGATTTAGACCAAAGTCAGACTCTGTCGTCATCCAGTGACATGGGTTTATAAGGACTGGCCCGTTTCCTAGTCTTTCTGACAAGAGAGGGCAGGAATAAGGGAAATTTCAGGAGAGCTACAGGCCCTAGGGTAGGAATCGAACAATGGGAGTGCGAAAAAGCGGGAACTCTCTGGCTGCATCTTGTACAATGTGGGGCTCTCTGCAGCAGGGATTATGACACAGAGAGGATGTGGACCCAAGACGGGGTGGCCATGAACGTCTCCTCCTTTGTCTTTCTTCGGTGTGTGTAGTCACAGCAGGAAGCACCTTCCTTACCTCTGAAACCAGGTGAATGGTCTCTGGCCCGAGCCAGGCCTCCAGCGTTCCCCGCACAGATCGACCTATCTGGCTCAAGAGGTCAACCGGGGCCTCCCTCTTCTGCTGGCCTGGTGGCACGAAGTCTGCGTGGGACTGGGATGATGCCGAGTGGAGGAGGATGAGGGCCACCAGGACCGTCAGGATGACTTTGAACACATGCTTGCCCCGCGGTGGGCCTGCCATGGCTGGGTCTGTTGGGAGAGCAGCACAGGGTGAGCGGAGCGCCAGAACGGGCACGGACACCCCCCGAATGCCCTCCTGTACCCCCACCCTGTTAGCCGAGAAAGGCAGAAGTGGGCCTTTTAACCTCAGCTGAGCACGACCTTTTGATTCACCGGTTCCTCTTTCACATTCTTTACCACTTGCACGTTCGTTCGTTAACCGGCAAGTATTCTCCAACGCCTCAGGGGAGACTAGATCTAGGATTGTTCCAGTTCTAAAAATCTGAAGGCCCGTCTCTAGGTCTTAGGTGTTACGGGCATAAAACAAATATAAGGCTTTGTCCCCAGGGAGGTTATCATCTACTTAAGATCAAGCAGACATAAAAAACAACCTAGGAAATAGCACATAAATAAGATTCCTGCCGTGTAAAGATGTAAAGAGAAGTGCTCAGGTATGTGCTCAAGCAAGAGAAAACTGCATATATGCCTCCTGCCCTGCAGGACCATCACAGGAGGTGGTATTAACCTCCTACTGGTAACAGATGAGAAGAAACAGACTCAGGGGTTAGGCACTGCCCCAGGTCACTGGGCTAAGTAGAAAGGTCAGGGTTTGAAGCCAGGCTTCTGCTTCCAAATCGCACACTTATTTGGGAGAGAAGTGGATCTCAACTGTGGCTGCTCTTTGGAGCCACCGGGGAGCTTCACAAACTATTGATGCCTCTGTCCCAAGTTCAGACTTTCTGGTGTCACTGTCTGGGAGTGGTTTAGGCTTGAACCTGCAAAAGCTCCCCGGGTAATTTCGCTGTGCCGAGCTGAGACCCACTGACACAGAATGACCTCAATCAACTCCCCAGCCCCCAATGTAGGCAAAGGGTTAGAGCACAGCCTTTAGGGAAAGATATTATTAATAAAAAGCTAACCATGTGCCCCCTATCTCATACAATCGCCACCATCAGGTAGGCATTGTTACTGTTCTCCATTTTACTGAAGAGGAAACTGAGGTAGGATAAGCAATAAGGGGGGGGGAGCCAGGATTTGAACCCAGGTGCGTCCGATATCAGACCCCTCACACATACTGCCCTGCCGTATCATCTCTGAAGTCAGTTTCAAAAGTGATTTGGGGGCGCCTGGATGGCTCAGTCAGTTAAGCGTCTCTTGATTTCGGCTCAGGTCATGATCTCACAGTCGTGAGATAGATCCCGAGTTGGGCTCCGTGCTGGGCATGGAGCCTGCTTAAGATTCTCTCTCTCCCTCTCCCTCTGCCTCTCCCCTGCTCACTCAAGAGTACTCGCTCGCTCACTCAAAAAAAAAAAAGGGATTTGGAGAGTCACACAATAGATTATTCACGGGCTAAAATAAACTTGGCATCTAGCAATCATCTCCGTGAATGACTCCTGGTGACAATTCACTTACCCACTTTGTGTTTTGTACTCTGAGCTCATCTGTAATACGATGCCACAGGCAAGTTAAGACCCAACAAGCACAGATTCATTGAAGCAGGTGTGGACCAGCCAAAAAAATGTTTGCAAGTTTGCTATTTACCACTGTGCTTGAGAAATGTCAAACAGCACCAGCAAATCCCCTGTTCTCTCCCAGGGTCAGAAATGAACCTGTAGCTCCAGGGAGTTTCCGTGATTCAGACCCAATGATCAGAGGCTAAGCCATGCCCCTGATGTAGGAGCAGCCAGGCGTTTGAAGTTTTTGCAGGTTACCAGATCACTCTGGGAGTTACCCAGAAATCAGAGCCATCAGGGTGGAGAGGGATTCTTACTTTGTAGAAAGGAGAAGAGTCCAAGAAAGAGTTATAAAAATATCCTATCCGGGGCACTTTCTGGCCCAGAAACACCTGCCCTGAGTTCCTCTTGAGGTCTGTGGAATCAAGCAGGGCTGCAAAAACATGCATTCATGTGGAGCGGCCTCAGGCTGGGAAGGCTTTTACTCTTCTCCCCTCTTTGGCAGAAATCAAGAACCAGATGGTTCCTGCCTGCCAGTGGTCAGACAGGAGGGAAGCACAGGTCAGTTCCTAAGCTATCTGGGTCATAACCACACTGGGGACTTAAAGAGCAGGGTTGCTATCTTAGGTTGGATCCTATATCCAAGGACCTCCACCAGGAGGGATCAGATATCGTCTCCTCGGTTCTAGAAGGTCAGGGTGATGTGAGCTGCTCCCCCCATGGCGGCCTCCTGCATTCTGTGCCAGCCTCGACTTTCAAGCAGACATCTGCCTCAGTCAACAGGAGCTGGGGGACCTTGGAATAAACCCTCCACAGTGAGGCCATCACTGGCTCCCCAGCTGACCTTCTAAAGTGCACCAGAAACCAAATCTAACAGGATTCTAGAGGGTGCCCTTTGCAGATGAGACTGAAGATCATTGGCTGGTCCGTTTCTTCAAATTGTTTTATTTAACAGGATCCCTTCTCATTTCTTCCAGGTTCTTTCTGCGCAGCAAGAACCAGACTCACTGTCATCACACCTCCTCACTGCAGCCCAACCAAATACTTTTCATAAAGAGAAACCATGGCAGTCAAGAGCCGGAGCAGCCTTGAGCTCTGAGAGGAAGTAGGTCTTAAACATATTCACCTCCTGCAGTGTCTGGCCTCAAATGGTGGCACTCAACAAATTGTGTGTGTGTGTGTGTGTGTGTGTGTGTGTGTGTGTGTGTGTGTGTGTGTTCATATTCACACATACAAGCAGCCATCTGCCCCAGTTCAGTGTGTATGTGAATGATGTTAAGCATAGACGTTTATTTCTTGCACGTGTGTGGTGCTTTATAATTTACAAAATGCCTGTTACTTCGCTATCTCACTGAACTCTTCCAACAATCTTACAAGGTACTGCTATTCTACATTTTACTCAGAAAACTATGGCTTAGAGTTGTTCAAGCTCGCACGGCTGAGACTTGCCTCCGGAACCCAGGATCTAAATCTCGCCCTTCTGCTTG
This sequence comes from Puma concolor, assembly GCF_028749965.1. Lineage (NCBI taxonomy): Eukaryota > Metazoa > Chordata > Mammalia > Carnivora > Felidae > Puma > Puma concolor. The sequence goes on from NC_141676.1 coordinate 10,426,701, forward strand.
TTCCAACCCCTGTGCTGCCTCAGAAACACAGGGCCCTCAAGGCACTTAAGAGTTCCACCAAGTATGAATGAGCTCAAAGTGAGAGGATATGCAGAGTCCCGCCAGGAGCTGACCCACCTGCGGCACATGGTTTTGTACCAAGAGGTATGAGGACAGCAAAAGATTGGGGCCAGCCCTGCCACTTCTGTCCAGGTACCTGGAAGATGGCTCGGGCAGGGCCAAGAGAACCCGGCTCAGCTGGGGAAACTGCTCCACTTAACTATGGTAGTGAGAAGGCACTATATGTTTAGCTGTGGTTTGCCAAGAGGGCAGGGTGGGGCAGTCCATACACCCCCTGCCAAGGCTCCTTCCTCGGGATAGCTTCCTTTCCCACCATGAATCACTACGTGGCAGGAGGGGCAGCTGACTTAGTGCCCTCTGCTGGCCCTGATTTCCCCCATCATTGCTCAGAGCTGCCCCAGTGGAGCAGTGGTTCTCGGCTCTGGTTGCCCAGCAGAAAAGTCTGTGGAGCCTGTTCAAGCAAGGATGTCTGTCCCAATCGGGGCCATCTTAGACGCTCCCAAATAGGGGCTCAGGATTTTGTTTGTAGAGCCCCTTGAGGATTTCTGATGCATAACCAGACAGCTGCCAGAAATGATCAGCAGCAAAGGAAAAAGTCTATTCTAGGCAAAGTCTCTAAAGTGTGGCAGTGCGCGTAGGAACCTAGACTTCTCTCCCAGGCTCCATTCTGCCACAAACTAGAAGCCACCGCCTTATGCCTATGACTTAACCTGAGTTTCAGTCTCCTCAGTGTCAAATGGGGTTAAGCAGGCTTAAGAATTATTACGTGTTTCTGCAAGAACTTTCTAAACCTTAAGCATCAGTAGGAATGTTGCCGTTCACAAACTGCCAATAACACCGCTCATTACATTGTAGCATAATTCAGCAGGTTTACATGCCGGCCTCCCCCATTAGACTTCCCGCGCCTCCGGTTGAACTTCACTTTTTTTGGAATCCCCAGTGCCTAGCGCAGAACGATGACTAATGGATGCTTGTTAAATGAATATTAGAAACTCGCCAAGGTAGCAAGGGAGAAGCGGAGAGAAGAGGCTTATTTTAAAGTTGATCCAAATACGCAGCGGCCGCCGGAGCAGCACAGCTGCGTCGAAAGGAAGCTCCTTGACGGGGCGAAGCTGCCACTGAGGAAAATGAAGTCAGCGTCCCGGCAGGTGGGGGCAGCCCCCGCTAAACCCCTGGCAGCTGCTGCCCAGCAACTGTTTGGGGGCAGGGCGACGGGCAAAGGGGCAGCTTCCTCCCCAGGGCCCAGCCTCCCCCCAGACAGGGTGTCAGTCGCATGTGCTATTTCGAACAGCAAGTCCCCTGCCAAGCCCTGCTGGGTGGCGTCGCTGGCAAGGGACGCGGCGCGGCCCAGGGGTTCGAGGTACCCCAAGGGACTCGGGATACCCCAAGGGGCTCAAAGCGAGGCCGCGGGAAGCTGGGTCGTGGGGCGGGGGCGACCGGCTCAGCGCTAGCCTCCTACCCCAGCCTGACAGCCGCCCCGCCCCTGCCGGACCTCTGAGCAGCGCTCCGAACCCTCTTCACCCCGGAAACGCGTGCCTCCCCTGTTACCTAGTAACGACGCCCCCTGTTGCATAGCAACGAGGATTCGGATCCCCCGTTTGTTTCCCCCGCTGGGGGCCGTCGGACCCCTCCCCACCCGTGTCCGCCAGGCCTCGCGACTCCGCCCTGCTCCCACCTGCAGCGGCTGCCGCCTCCCCGTCCCGCGTTCTGTCCCCGAGCCCCGGTCTCGACTGGCACTCACCGGGCTCCGGCCACTACTGCCCTTCACGTGCGACTTCGCTAAAACGCGCCACCAAACCCGCGCCTCAACTCCGGGGCGTTGGTTTATCGTCTGCGCACGCGCAAGGCGGGAGGAGCCCGGGGACCTGCCGGTCCCCCTCCCCGCCCAAACACCGTGCCGTGGGCGCATGCGCCCTACCCTCTTGATCACGTTTCTCCCCCCACTGTCCACCCCCACCGAGCATTCCCACCAAAAAAGAGTGGGATCAGAAGTTCGAGCTGGGAACGGAAGTTTCTGGCAGGAAAGGGGGAAGAAGCGGCTATATCTGAGCTGTGCAGTAAGTAAACTGAATCTTTGAAATTCGGAGTCGAAGCCGGGCCGTCTCTTCAAGCCCTCAGCATTTCGGTCCACGTAGTTTCAAGCTACCCAGTACCTCCCGGGCATTGTGGGAAATGTAGTTCTAACCAAGAGGCACCTGGTCTTTTTGAGGAACTTTCGCGCTAAAAAGGCACAAAGGAAAAAGGTATTAGGGGAGCAGTAAGAGGTACCAGCTCTGGAAAGATGCGTCCGCCCCCTCTGAGAGCGATTATGCACCCGAACCCTGCTGATGGCTCTCGAATGTTCATTCAGTTATAGAGAAGGAAAGGAGCCAACTTCCAGACCCCATTTCCACACACACAAAAGCAAGATTTGGCTGGTTTGTGATTCTAGGCACTTTTTTCTTCATCCGTCTTGACCTCAGCTGTTTCAACTTTACTATCCAGTCCTAGAAGTTCTTCACTTCACGGTGGGGTGTGCAGCCATCTTCCTCTGGACCCTCATTACTCCCTGCATCAGCTAAGGGTCTCTTCCAGAACAGACTCTAGCAGCACCCTGGGCCTCACCTTGTAGCTTTTCTAACAGTCGCAATTTTACATTTGCTTGTGAGATGTTTCTGATCTGTAAGGACTGCCAATCTCCCAGATTCCTGTTCAAGAAATGTAACATTTTGGGGCACCTGGGTGGCTCAGTTGGTTAAGTGTCCAACTTCGGCTCAGGTCACGATCTTGCAGTTCAGGGGTTTGAGCCCCATGTCAGCTCTGTGCTGACACCTCAGAGCGTGGAACCTGCTTTAGATTCTCTCCCTCTCTCTCTGCTCCTACCCGGCGCTCTCTCTCTCTCTCTCTCTCTCAAAAATAAACATTTAAAAAATGTAACTTTCCCCCCCGCCCCCTATGACAAGTCACTTTCTTTTCAAACCTTTTCTATCTGAGCAATAGAAATAATCTCAGACAGGTGCCTGGGTGGCTCAGTCAGTTAAGCGTCCTACTTCAGGTTGGTGAGTTCGAGCCCCGCATTGGGCTCTGTGCTGACAGCTCAGAGCCTGGAGCCTGCTTTGGGTTCGGGGTCTCTTTGTGTCTGTGTTCCTCCCCAACACGCACTCTGTCTCCCTCTCTCTCTCAAAAATAATAAACATAAAAAAAGAAGAAGAAATAATCTCAGTTCTTCCCACCCTTAGTCTTCAGAGTGTACACGCTGGAAAATTCACATGGGGCCAAAGTGTGGGGGCGGAGGGTAGGGGCAGTCATCTAATCCTCACTGTCAGTTAACTGCATTGTCTTACCTGCTCTTCTGTTACTTTTCCACACAGGCTGCCACTACATCTACCTGGGAAATGGAGCTTTTCTGGGTTGTTGGCCGATAGCTCTGCCTCTGCTCACAGTGGTATCTCTAAGACCTAGTAGTGTGCCTTCCTGGCACACGGTAGGCACTCAGTAAGGATCGTTACTGGCTCTCTCTTTCTCCAGTCTGTCCTCCTCCAACCCGTCCAGTAAGTGTCTTCCAGAGGAATCTTTTGGAAGTGTAGTTATCACTCTGCAGCTCAGCTGCTGGTCAGCTGCCAGCCCCAAGTCTAACTGCCTCTGGTTCAAGGCCCTGCCTGAAAGGATCCATTTTATTTCCTACCACATCCAAAGATGTAGGATGCTTGGCTTGACGGGCAGCCTGTCATTCAACCAAGGACAGTTATGAAGTCCCTGCTGTGTGTCAGGGGCTGTGTTAGACTCTGAGGAACAACGGTGACCAGAACAATGACGGTTCCTGATATCACAGCATTTGCCGTCTAGTGGAGAACACAGATATCAAACAGATACTTGTAAACAATGATATAAGTAAGTGATTATAGCTACCAGAATAGCTTGGAGAATTACAGGGTACTGTGGGGGACTGAACTTGAGTCAAGGGTCAAGAAAAAGGCTCCAGAGGAAGTGCCATTTAAAATGAGATTGAAGTTTCCTTTGGAGGCAATAGGAGGGGAGGAGAGAGGAGGGAGGTGTGCCAGGCACAAGTAGTGAAACCAGCCAGAGGGAGTAAGTTTGAGGACTTGAAAGGGAAGCTGGAGAGAAGATCAGGTGGTGGAGGTCAGTAGGGGCTAGATGGTACAGGACTTGGGGGCCAGTTTTCTCTGCATTCAGGTCTCAGCAAAAATGTCACCTCCTCAGACATGCCCTCCCTGAATACCCCTCGTAATGCAGCCCATCTCTCCCATCCACACCACTTCCCATCCGTCTTTCTCTGATTTGTGTTATTCTTGGCCCTTACCAGTCTCTGGAATTTTCTTCTTAGAGTTGATTGTCTATGCCACCCCCCTCCCCCAAAGAACGTAAGCTCCAAGACAGCAGAAACCTTGTTTGCCATCACCATTTGTATCTCCAGTTACCAGAGCAGAGTCTGGCACGGAGGCACCCAATCAATATTTGTTGAATGAATGAAAAGCCTGAGGAATAGCAGAAATAGATTTTTCATGGAAAGGGGATCACTGGCTGTTCTATAAAAAGTGGATTAGAAGGAGGCTAGGCTGGAAACAAGACCAATTAGGATGCTATTTTACTGCTGCAAGGGAGATAATAGTGGTTTGGACAATCTTGCTTGGCTTCAGGGATAATGATAACAAACACGAACGCGTGTATCATACTTATTATGTGTCAAAGTACAAAGCACTTTTTAATATTAACTCCTCACAACAACCCTGTGAGTTAGTTCAACCTTTGTTATTTTACAGATGAGGAAATTAAGGAGAGAATGTCATACAGTTTGCTAGCTGGGTGAGCTGGGATTAGAGCACCCACAGGCTGGCTTCAGAGTCCATGCTCTTGACCACTATGCCTTACTGCCCTATATACCTGCAGCCATGCTTCTCTCCAAGCCTATGTGCATGCTCTTCCTCCTCTTGGGATGTCCTCTGCTCTCTTCTATTTGAATATTGCCCACCTGTCAAAATCCAGCTCATTCACACCTCTTCAGCCAAGAAGACTTCACTGATCACACCCGTCTGTCCTGCTTTGTCTGGATCCCTTATAGTCCACACCACGTGTTCTGTACATGATTCCTTAATCTTATCTTACAGGTATCCACTTAGAACCGACAGATCTGAGCTCTTCCAGCCTAGCTAAGTCGTGCAGGAAAGGGGAAGAAAAGGTAATGACTTGCCCAAGATCACAGCGCGAATTGGTAGTAGGGGCAGGACCAGAACCATTTCTTAGCCAGTGCTAGTTTCTCTATCCCTCTGTATCCGCGCTTTCTTCCCCGGTCACCTAGCAGTGACTTTCAAAGGGCAGTCCTAGATACACCTGCCTCAGAATCACGTGGAGTACGCCCTGAAAATACATACTGTCTAAGGCAGACCCCGGGAATATGCATTTTAACAAGTTCGTCAGGAAATTCTCATACGCTAAGAAATTTGCAAGACGACGGTCCCACGGACCAGCGCAGCGCCGGTCTCGACAAAACCTCGTTCCTCGCATTGGCTTTAAATTCCCACTGCATTGTGGGAAATGTAGTTCTGACTTCGTGTCCGTCCCCGGGAGCGCTTTACGGAAGGAGCCGAGCCTGTCCGGAAATGGCCGAGTATTCCCTGGCGGGCCCTTTCCTGCCCGGGTGCATTGTGGGAAAGGGCAGTTTCCGTTAGGTGCTGGAGGCTGAGGCGCGCGACCGGCCGCAGCCCCACGTGAAGCTCTACGCGAGCATCGCTCGGCGGGGCCGCTCCCCGCCAGCCGCGGAGCGTCCCGGAAACAGCGGGGGACCGGAAGCGGCCCGCGGCGGCGCAGAAGCGAATCCCGGAGCCCGGTGCCAGGCGCCTCGGAGCGCAGCGACGGCGCCATGTCCCTGATCTGCTCGAGTGAGTGTCGGCTGCGGCCGATCGCGGGTCGCAGGGGGCCGGAGCGCGGAGCGGGAGGAGCTGCGGGCCGCTGCGGTGCCGGGGTCGGGGCGGAGGCGACAGCAGGGCTCCCGGGGGGCAGGGCGGCGGCTTGTCAGCGCCGGGGTCCTCCTCCTCCTCAGCGTGGGGTGCATTTGCGCAGCGCTTCACAGTTTACATAACGCCTCAAGTTTATTGTCGCAGACGTCACTGAGGCCAGCCACCTCGTTTACGCAGTGAACTGAGGCCTGGATGGAGGGAGCTTGGTGCAGGGAGACAGCTGTGGTGTAGGAATCGGGCTTGTGCAGGACCTCCCTTCCCGATTGGCTTTGTGATCTGGCGCAGGCTCTGGGCCTCAGTTTCCTCATCTGTAGAAAGAGGGCATTCATTTGCACGGGCTGACGCCGGAGGTCCTGCGCGGGTAGTCAGAGATTCTGCAGTTTGCGAAGGTCACACAGTGAGTTGGAGGCAGTGACAGGGCTGGAATCCAGGCCCCTGGCTCCCAGCCTCAGGCTGCACGGCCACCAAACACAGCGCACATTTATAAAGCCTTTTGGTCTACGCCCCGCTTCCAAGTCTGTGATCTCATTTTATTCTCACAAGAATTCTCCAGAACAGATGTGACGATCCGGGTTTTACAGATGAGGATGCAAGGCTCAAGGAGAGTGTCGCATGGGCGGTGGGGCTAGTTTCTCTGCCCCCTGAATCCATGCCTTTTTCATGCCTTGCGCAGCCTTTGCTTTTGGTATTTTAATGCGGCGCGCATCCGTTTTGCATTCTCATTGTTCCGTCAGGTTACGAGATCATCCCTTTCTCTGTTTGCTTCCAGCTCTCCAGCCGCCCCCCCCTCCTCCCCGCCCTGCTCTTCTCGGAACCCCTCCATTAATCCAAAAACAGGGAGGAAGGGAAATGAGGGCTAGAAAAAGGAATCTTTCATATTGAAGACATTGCAGCTTGCAGAGTGTTTTCTCGTTGGTTGTCCCCTCTCTGTCTCGCGGAAGGTTCCCCCCCACCCCCCACCCCCATTCCCAGCACCATCCTTCCTTTAGATGTTTACACGAGATGTTTACTGGGTGCCTGCTGGGCATCTGCATTGTACTGGAAGTCAGAGACCAGCCATAATCCCTATCCTCAAGGGGTGCATCGTCTACTGGGGCCGGCATGTAAATGATACCTCTGTTGGGGGTTGTGAGGATGAGTTAATCAATGGAAAGTGTTTACAGTCATGCGTGGCACCTGATAAACACCACGTAAATGTTTCTTCTTGTTATAACGCTTGTCACGTTGCTGTGTGATTTCTTTGTCTATTAATCCACCGAGGCTCTAGGTAGAGATTTGAGTGGCCGTCTGTATCTGTGTCATAGAGCATAATGGGTGCCAAAGCATCTTTGTTCCAAACGGAGATGGGTGGGGATTATCGACTGCTCTGTAGGTGCGTGACACATCGTAGTCGCGCAGAATCATTTGTTGACTGCCTGTCAGGAGAGCGATGGAGAAGCTAGTCGTGTAGCCGTACAGATACGGGGGCGCTACAAAACTGGTTGTCACGTCCTGCTTTCTGTTGAGTGTGGGGACATGTTTTGTTGGGGCCAGTGGCCTGTGAGGCATCCCCTTGTCCCAAGGTCCCTTTCACCACCCCAAGCTCACTGCCTGCCTTTTCTCCACAGTCTCCAATGAAGTGCCCGAGCACCCATGCGTGTCCCCTGTCTCTAATCATGTTTATGAGCGGCGGCTCATTGAGAAGTATATTGCGGAGAATGGCACAGACCCCATCAACAACCAGCCCCTGTCCGAGGAGCAGCTCATCGACATCAAAGGTGCCCGGCGGCTGGCCTCCGTCCGGGGCTGTTGTAACTCCAAGCTTGACAGGGTGGGAGGTGGCGCCGGCCCCCAGAGAGGGAGATAGTGCTCTGTTCACGCAGGCTGAAGGGGAAGGGGGGGGACGGGGAGAGGAAGAGTCCCCGCCTTACGGTTCTTCGCATCCGCTCTCCCTCTCTTGGCAGTTGCTCACCCCATCCGGCCCAAGCCTCCCTCCGCCACCAGCATCCCAGCCATCCTGAAAGCCTTGCAGGATGAGTGGGTGAGTCCCTGGAAGGGAACCGACGGCTCCCTACTTGAGGAGGGTGGACCACGGCACTAGGACTCGGGTGGGAAGGACGGAGCCTCGTGTTTTGTTTGGAGGGGCAGGACGATCATGGAGGAGGCGGCGGCCGGTTGTCGAAGTCGCACAGGTCCGGGGTCCGGGTTTAGCTCCCTTGCTCACTTGCCACGTGTCCTTGGGCACCTCGCTCCGATGTGAGTGCTGGGTTTCCTGACCGTGACAAGAACTTGGGCCGATCTCTCCGGGTTCGGGGAGAATTAGAATAAGGTTAGAGTGTCACCCTCGTGACATCACGGACTTGTCTCATTTGTGGGTGTATCCGCAGTGCCAGGAGCAGCACCTGGTACGTAGTAGGTGCTCTGCAAGATGAAGGAATGAATACGTCTTGAGTGACCATCTTGCACGGCACCCGACACAATGAGGGCAGTCCTAAATGTCGGCAGTGGCATTATTACCCCGACACGGGGTGGGGGGCGGCCGCGTGGCACTGAGATTTGCCAGTAAATCAGTGGAGACGGGGGTGGGAGAGAGCCGGCTGCCACTCCTCTCGGCGCCCCGTGTTGGCGTGGGGCAGGAGCTCTGGAGCGGCTGCCAGCGCATGCACGGTCCCGGCGGTGGAAGGAGGAGGCCGTGTCCTCCTAACCTGGCCTCTCCTGCTGGGTGCTCCCTGACCCTCCCCACCCCTCACGGTGGCGTGTCCCTCCCCCCAGGATGCAGTCATGCTGCACAGCTTCACTCTGCGCCAGCAGCTGCAGACGACCCGCCAGGAGCTGTCCCACGCGCTCTACCAGCACGACGCCGCCTGCCGTGTCATTGCCCGTCTCACCAAGGAAGTTACTGCTGCCCGAGAAGGTGCAGCCTCTGCCCCGCCACTCCCCCCTCTGGGCCGGTCCTGCTTTGTAATCCCCCGTTTCTAACGTGTTCTTCTCTCCCAGCTCTGGCTACCCTGAAACCCCAGGCCGGTCTCATCGTGCCCCAGGCCGTGCCGAGCTCGCAGCCAAGTGTCGCGGTGAGTGTCCACCCCTCCCCGCCCGTCAGCAGCCCCTGGTGTGTGGGGTCTCACGCGGCTCTCCTGCAGGAGTCTTTGACGTTCTGTGCCCTCCTCACCTCTACCTCTCTTGTCTTCAGGGTGCAGGCGAGCCGATGGATTTGGGCGAGCTGGTGGGAATGACCCCCGAGATTATCCAGAAGGTGAGTTGCTGGAGGTCACTTGGTGGGGATGGGTCAGCCCTCGGTCCCCCCTCCGCCGTCCGCCTTGAGTGTGGTGTGACTAGAAACACCGCTCCGTGTGTGGCTCGGCAGAGTGGTGCTGAGCGCGGGCTTGGCCCGCACTGCCTGCGTTCGTGCTCTGAGGTTACCGCTGACAAGCCCAGGACCTTGGGCCGACTCAACCGACTCCATGTCCCGTTTCCCTTCCAGACCGAGAGTAAATGGTGTCTATTTTCTAGGCTCGTGGAATTTACAAGATTGTAGTTACTGGTAGTGCAGGTTGGAGCCCTTACTGTTACCGGGGTTCTTTGCAGGTCGTAGAACGCTTTGTTACACGTTTTCGAGGGAGACAGGACAGATGGAGAACCTGAGGCTCGGATTCAAAGGCAGGCTCCCAAGAGGCCGAGGGGGCCCGGTTCCAGGGCCAGCGCCTCTGTCGTACTCACGGCCTCTCCTTTTGTCGGAGCTGCTCGTTTGTGTCTTGTCCGAGCACTTTCCCTGCTCAGCTTGCAACCTCCTGGTGCACACGTGTGAACTGGGTCTGGGAGCCCTGCACTGCTGGCTCAGGTGCTCACTCAGCCATTTGTCCCCTCTGAGGCCTTGGGCAAGTGACCTCACTCCCCTGAGGCTCAGTGTCCTCCCGCATGAAGTAAGGTCATCCGCACCCCCTCATCAGGTTGGGGGGAAAAGTAAGCGGAGGTAACGCACGTGAGCCTTTAGCACAGAACTCGGCAGATCGCAGGCGTGGGTGCCACTTGTGAAGGCCTAGATGTGACCAGCGTCCGGCGTGCCGCTGGCCTGGCAGAGTGCTTGGTCTCACGTTGCGCCTGTTCCCCTCTCTTCCCCAGCTCCAAGACAAGGCCACCGTGCTGACCACGGAGCGTAAGAAGGTGAGTCCTCCAGAGCCAGGAGAGGGCTGGCCGGTGGAGGCGGCTGACGCCTTAGGGGAAAGGGGGCTCGCCGAATCCTGCACTCACTGCTGCTTTTGTGGGGGGCGCTTTTCCTTTTTCTCAGAGAGGGAAGACTGTGCCTGAGGAGCTGGTGAAGCCGGAGGAGCTGAGCAAATACCGGCAGGTGGCATCCCACGTGGTGAGTGGCCAGGTCCCCGCTAACTGGGAGGCGGGGTGTTGCAGCTGTTGCTGGGGTGGGCGGGCCAGCGTGGGGGGGTGGAGGGGCTGTAGAGCTGCCTGGGGGCCCCGGCCACTGCGTCCCAGGGCTTGTCTTCTTGCCCGGGGCTGGCTTTCCCAGTAGTGTGGCGAGGGACGTGCCGCCTCCAGGCAGAAGGCCAAGCGCAGCAGATAAGGAACAGAAGTCACTCTTGTTCCCCTGGGCCCGGGGTGGAAGTGGGGGCGTTGCGTGGCTTCGTGGCTGGCCTCGGTTCGGCCGTGACTGGGTTTGGTGTCGTGCCCTCCGCTCAGGGCTTGCACAGTGCCAGCATTCCTGGGATCCTCGCCCTGGACCTCTGCCCTGCCGACACCAACAAGATCCTCACTGGTGAGAGCTGGTCTGGCCCCGCGGGCCGAGGCGGGGCGGGCGGCAGGGTAGGGGCACGCTCCTGTCCTCTGCATGGGCCCGGGGTTGCAAAAGTACCGTCTTCAGCCGAGGGGTGTGGGTGGGCATGACTCACTGTTGGATCTCATTTGGGTCCTTTCCAGGAGGGGCGGATAAAAATGTTGTCGTCTTCGACAAGAGTTCTGAGCAAATCCTGGCCACCCTCAAAGGCCATACCAAGAAAGTCACCAGTGTGGTGTTCCATCCTTCCCAGGTAAAGGGTCCTGCCAGTCACCCTGGGTCCCTCATTCCTGCACCCTGGTTTCAGTGGTTTAGGGTTGCAGACCCAGTCACCCAGCGCCGTGCCGTGTCCTTGTGAAGTGAAGTGGGCCCGAGGAGGAGCACCAAGCCTCCAGAGCGGGCCCTTCAAGGCCTTTGTTTACAGCCGTGGGTCGCCCTGTCCTCCGTGCAGAAGCCCCTAGAGCAGTGGCCTTCAGCCCAGGGAAAGGGAGGCAGTGAGAGCTGGAACAAGCAGACTCAGAGGCACGTGGCGTGTCAGGAAAAGGAAGAAAGTCCTGTAGTGTTTATAGTACAAACTATGGAAAACAAAGCCGAGCAAAATCTTCACGTATCTGGGAAGGACAGGTGCGTCCGCATTCCCATGGTCCTGCGGGGTCGGGGGGAACTTGACATCAACCGTTGAACATGGTGCGGGCTAAAATTGATGGAGTTGCTGGTTTAGAGGGTACAGGCAGCCTTCAGACCAGATTAGTGACATTGTGGGATTGGAGTCTTTAGGTCTGGGACGGTTTGGGTCTGAGACTGTAGGATTGTGGCTGGGTCTGTGCTTCCCAATTAGCCTCTTCCCTGTCCCTTAAGGAAATTAGAAATAGGTGAATACTGTGGGTTTTTCATAAAACTAAATGTTTTTAAAATGGGAGGCACTCCTTTCCTGCGGCCAGGTGTTGATAAGTTGTTTCTCTTACGAAATCGTGTCGATGAAAGATGGTAGTTGTTTTTACCTTATAGTGTTTAATGTCCTAACCCAAATAATTGGTGCGTGTACACGGTAGAAGTTCTCTCTCTGCCCCAAATCTTTCTGAGGATTAACTTGCTCCTGAAATCCTGGAGTCTGTGATGTAGCAAAATAGGCCCTTGCAGACCCTCACAGATCCTCTGCTGTTCAGAAGTACGTGGTTCCTGACGGTAGCCATTAGGTAGCTACATGTGTCTATTTGAACAGAGTGAAATAAACTAAAAAAAAAACTCAGTTCCTCAGTTGCACCGGTCACCTTTCTCTCTCTGGTACTAGAAACAGGGCGTGGGAGATTGCTTTCTGCTACAGTTACCCTTCTCACTACTAGACAGTGAAGCCTTCTCTTCTAGGCCAATGCTGTTTGAGTTACCATTTAAAAAAAAATTTTTTTTTTTCAACGTTTTTTATTTTTGGGACAGAGAGAGACAGAGCATGAACGGGGGAGGGGCAGAGAGAGAGGGAGACACAGAATCGGAAACAGGCTCCAGGCTCTGAGCCATCAGCCCAGAGCCCGACGAGGGGCTCGAACCCACGGACCGCGAGATCGTGACCTGGCTGAAGTCGGACGCTTAACCGACTGCGCCACCCAGGCGCCCCTTGAGTTACCATTTTAAATGGCGTTTACCATTGGCTCTCACGCATCACCAGTTGGATGGATGGTTCTGGGCAGGACAGGCCTGAAAGAGAAGCAGTTGTTGGGCTCATGGCCATCTCCACCCCCCTTTTGTAAGACTGTTGGGGTCGATCTTTTCTGCCTCTGATATTTTGCCTCTTGTTTTTCCTTTTAGGAGCTGGTGTTTTCTGCCTCCCCAGATGCTACTATCAGGATCTGGTCGGTCCCGAATGCCTCTTGTGTGCAGGTTGTTCGGGCCCATGAGAGCGCAGTGACGGGCCTCAGCCTCCATGCCACTGGGGACTATCTCCTGAGCTCCTCTGATGACCAGGTGCGGTCCCAGCCCAGACCCCGCAGAGGCCTGCTGGTCTCCAAGCTTGAACATCCGGGGAGGAGGGAACACCTTCCTGTTGGGCACCCACTTTCTTACTGGCTCGCTGTCTCTATTTTTTCAGTACTGGGCCTTCTCTGACATCCAGACAGGGCGTGTGCTCACCAAGGTGACAGATGAGACCTCTGGCTGTTGTAAGTTGTCATAGAGGCACTGGGCTCTGTCTGTTTTTTGGCTGCTTATCATTTATTTATGTGTTTTACTTAACCATTTGCTCCTTTGTTCTTAAGATTTATTTACCACCAGTGCTGGCCGGGTGCCAGGCGTTGTACCGGGCACGGTGAACAATGTGAAGAGAGGCCCCTTTTGCTGTGCTGGCCTCTCCCGTGGGCTCTGACCACAGCTCCCTGTCCCTCCCCCACAGCTCTCACCTGTGCACAGTTCCACCCTGATGGACTCATCTTCGGAACAGGCACCATGGACTCGCAGATCAAGATCTGGGACTTGAAGGTGGGACATGGCAGCCTCCATCTGAGGCCCAGGGTGTGAGCTCATGACTATGCGGTGTGATAAGTGCCAGTGGCACCCGGCCCTTGGGTGTCCCAAGGGCAGAGACACGGTGGCTGTGCGTGCGTGTGTGTGCGCGCGCACGCGCGCGCCTGTGTGTGATGTGATGGATGTGGCCCGGGGTCTTGGGCTGGGCCATCTACCTCTGCGATTCCTGTTAGTTGTCCTTCCCTAAAGGACGGTGGAGGATGGCTCAGAGGTAGGCATCTGGCGAACTCCCCATTTTCTCTGGGTCGTGACAGTGGGTGACGTTGTACCACTCATCCTCCACCTGTAGGAGCGCACCAACGTGGCCAACTTCCCTGGCCACTCGGGCCCCATCACCAGCATTGCCTTCTCAGAGAATGGCTATTATCTGGCTACGGCGGCTGATGACTCCTCTGTCAAGCTCTGGGATCTGCGCAAACTTAAGAACTTTAAGACACTGCAGCTGGATAACAATTTTGAGGTGCGCCCCCTCCCTTCCCCAGCTCTGTCGGTTGCCTCTCCTCACTTGTTGATTCTTCAGTGAATAGTCTAAACTGCTTCTGCGCATCCCTAATTGTCCCATAATTTCTGTTCTCGTGTGACCTCTCTCCTGGTTCTGGCAGGTGAAGTCACTGATCTTCGATCAGAGTGGTACCTACCTGGCCCTTGGGGGCACAGACGTCCAGATCTACATCTGCAAGCAGTGGACAGAGATCCTTCATTTCACAGGTAGGGTCTGACCCTGGGATCCTGAGGTCTCCCGAGTGTCCTGGCCCAGAAGGAAGAGGGTAAATAGCACGAGGTTAGGAATTTCCAGGGAGTAGGCCCGAGTTTGCCTAGGCAGCTTTTACTCCCTTCCTGAGGCGATAGAGTTTAGTGGCTAAGAAACTGCACTCAGGAGTCAGACTGCTGGGCTTTAAAGGCTGGCTCTACCCCTGCAAGCTGTGCGTCGTTGGACAAGTTACTTAGTCTCTCTGGGGAACGATAATAGGGCATACTCAGTGCGGTGAGTGTGTGAGGTTTAGCTGAGTTTTTATATATATATAGATATATATGTATGAAGTCATGTTTATGCACAAAAACGTATAAACAGATGAAATAGCTGTGTACTTACACACGTACACATGTGCATAAATAATTAGAACCGTGTTTGGCACGCTTGTTTCGGATTTGCCATTGTTCAGCATTGTGTCTTTGTCTTCTGTGGGATTGGAGCAGTGACTAAGATCCAAGCTTTGCACTAATGGAATTTCCAGTCAGTTGAGGAGGGTAGATGTGGGATGAGTTCACAAATAATTACTTGATTGCAATTGGTTTCTGAAGTTCATTTATTTTGGGGGAGAGAGCGCTTGTGCGGGTGCAAGCGGCGGAGGGGCAGAGCGCGAGGAGAGGGGAACCTTAGCAGGCTCCACGCTTAGCACGGAGTCCGACACGGGGCTCGATCCCACCACTGTGAGATCATGACCTGATCCGAAGTCAGGAGTGGACGCTTCAACCAACTGAGGCCACCCAGGTGCCCCTACTTAATTGCGATTGTAAATGTCAGAGAAGAAAAGCATAAAATGCTGAGACTGCGGATAGTAGGGCTACTAACCTCCTGATAGTTGCGTGGCCCTGGGCACGTGACGTCCTCTTTGAGAGCCGTAGCTTTTTCATTTTTTAAAGCGGTCACATTGGCACTGCTTTGCAGATGGTGCCAGCTGGTGACACAGAAATGGCTTGCGTGGTGACAGAGTGCCTGCTGCACACTTGGGTGCTGAGTGAATGGCAGCTGTTAGCTGTCTTTGTTGATGAAATTCTCATCCTCATTAGCAGGTTGTGAGCAAGACCCAAGATGCTTCTCCCACCCCCGTGTTCTCCTGAGCCCGGCTCGGTGTGTGTGTTCCAGGGGTGCCCAGGCCTAACTGGAACCCTTCGTTGGGCTCCGGTGTTTCGGAGTTGAGCGGGGTGCAGCAGTGGGCCGGAAGCACAGCCTGGGCTCTGTAGTGGGGGCTCCAGGAGTTGTCCTAAGCCTTCAAGGAATTTGCTCTGATGCTCCTGAGCTACCCCAATCCAGCAAGGCACGTCACCCAGCCCCTTCTGCCCTTGCTACAGCCCTGCCCTGTGCTGGGGGCCCAGGTTCCCTAAGTCGGAACCCCCTGAGCTAGGACAAGCTAACGGACGGTTCCGATTATAATATAAGCAAGGAGTTGGAACTAAATATATGCTATAAATAAATACGAGTCAGCTGAGCACTGAGGTCTTAAACCGAACTGAAAACTCAGCCCAATTTTTAAAAATAAGGTGGTGAGAAGTGGAAGAACAGGACCATGTCTGCTTGGTCTGTCCCACCCTCTGCCGGCTCCCAGTCAGTTCTAGGACTTGAACTGCGCAGAATTGCAGTTGCCCCAAAAGCTCAGGCAAGGAGGAGTGACGTTCCTCTGTTCACTCACCCCACAACAAAAACCTGAGTTGTCGCTGTGTGCCAGGCGCCGAGTAAGGCCCTGGGGATGGATGTTATGCAGGCTGGACTAGCGCCCTGCTCTCGGCAGCATGAGTCCACTGGGAAGTAGCGAGCACTGACCCAGGGAGGGCTGGACAGACTGAGAGTAGATCATCAGGATCCGCACTCAGACCCGAGGGGGAGAAGCCTTCTCACCTTTGCCTCTTGTCTCTCTCCTCAGAGCATAGCGGCCTGACCACAGGGGTGGCCTTTGGGCACCACGCCAAGTTCATCGCTTCAACGGGCATGGACAGGAGCCTCAAGTTCTACAGCCTGTAGGCCCTGGCCCTTCTGATCTGGGAGCTGGGCCTCATCTCAGTAGAGGGGTAGAATTAGGGTGGGGGGGTGGGGGGAGGAAGGGGAGAGACTAGCGGGGTGGGGGGGGGGTCTCTGGGGCGGGACATTCACATCATTTCACTCTGGTCCGGGTGGTGACCTGAGAGTCACGGCGGCGGGGACCACCCTCATCCATGCAACCTCCAGGCCTGACAGGAAGGATCATGGGAGGTAGAACTGTCACTCTCTGAAGGCTCGGGTCGGAGCCCAGGGCCTCTCCCCTCATGGCGTTCATGGAGTGTTCCAGTTCCTGGGAGATGGGGAGAGGCTGAGCCAAGGGACGTGTGAAGGGATGGGCATGAGGGCTCTTGCAGGTTTTTGTAAGCAGTGATTTAGTTTCATTAAAAAAAGAAAACAATAAACCTAGCACCTTCCTGTGTGTGTCTGTAAAAGGAGACTTAAGCCGGGACGGTCAGGGGGAGGAAGCACGTTTGCCAGAAGGATTCTTTCATACCCCTGCAGGCCTTGACCTTGGGTTTCAGAGGATCTCCTGTCACTGGCACCGCCACATCTTTTCTTTGTGGGACTGGCTTCCACAGCAGCCCAGAAGGGAGGGAGAAACAGCCTTTTCTTGCTGGTGAGGAACTGTGAGCATCCAGGAAGGACTCCCTCCGCTGTGGGGGCTGCGAAACCTGTCCCAGGCTGGCTTAAATCAGACATTCCAAGCTCTGGCTTTTGAATGTTTGAAGTAGAGCTGATTCCAGGGGAGATCTCCAGAGCATAAATAAACATGGAAGATCAGATAGTGAAGGTGAAGGCTGCTGTAGGGGGTGAGAGTAGGATTCTTGCTACTGAAGGTTGGGTGGCCTCTAAGGGCTTACAGTCTTCTTGCTTAGGACCTAAAAGCGGGGGAAGGATGCTGCCGGGAGGCCAGGTTTCCCAGGGGGAGTGAACAAGGCCCGGGGAGGGGCAGGAGGGAGGCCAGGGTGTGTGACCCGGGGTGGCCCAGAGAGGTCTTCTGGACCCTGGATGAGAGCCGTCCCGTGACCTGATGGGAGCCAGTAAGGGAATACGAGGTGAGAAAGAGGGGGTCCGTGGCTGTAGATGAGGATATGTTCTGGGGCGGGGGGCCTGGGTCGAAGCACAGGGTCCATGTCGATGCCACCCAAGAGCTCCATGTGTGTTTTGCTGGGCCCCTGTTCCCTGTTCGAGAAAGTTGGGGCATGCTGTTTTCTCCTTTGGAGGGTCCCGTTGCTTCTTGGCCAGTAAAACCTTTGAAAACTGCAAGAAAAGAAACCCTTTAACTTTTTAACCCAGCTTGCTCATCTGACTTGGACAGTGTGTGTGTGTGTGTGTGTGTGTGTGTGTGTGTGTGTGTGTGTGTGTGTGTGTGTGAGTGAGAGAGAGAGAGAGAGAGAGATTGTCCACGGAACCCCCCCTTCCGAGAATGCACCATAGCTGTAGTTCGCACATAGCGCAGCCGTGGGCATCTTCGAGCACACAGCCTCTTGGGTTAGTTCTTACAGGAGACTCCCAGGAGGGGAGAGAGGAGGTGGCGCTCAGAACACCTAGAGGTTTTGCAACGTCAGCCAAAGTAACTCCAATCTTGGATTTGAAGAGGGTGGGATTCTATGCCTTGTTAAGAAGCATCGAGCCCTTCTCCTGAGGCGGGACAGACCTCGAAAGGAGGAGGTGTAGAGCTGTGGTTTGCAGGTGTTAGAGCAGCGGTGTTGAAGGCGTTGAAGGCGGGGATGGGTGGAAGGCAGGGGGCATCCTGGGCCTGAGCTTGACCACGGTGCTAGCCCAGCACTGCGCCATCTGTTGGTTTCTGGCCAGATATTAATATGCAGGGTTAGGTTGGCTTTGTTTCCAGGAAAACTGTTTCAGAGATGAAGACACAGGTTCTTGGAGGATCCCTGGGTTAGGAGGGGACACTGGTCGTGCTCTGATGGTATGAAGCATGTGTTAGGTCTGTGCTCGGGTGCAGTTCTCAGCAGGGTGGGGCTGGGAATACATCTCGAAGGATCTCCGAGGGACTGCAGTCCCCGCCCCCACCCCCCCCAGTCAGTTCCGGACCACTGCCCTAAAACCAGGCCTTAACCCCTGCTGTCCTGGCCTCGGGGAGCCTCGCGTTTGGGTTTTAAGTCCTGAGATGTTACTTCCTTCCTGCCAGCTTGTCTACTCATATCAAGTGAGTGCTGGACGCCGTACTTACTTTGTCTCATTTTATTCTTGAAGCAGCCTTGCCCTTAGCCGCCCGCCATCTGAGCAGCTGCCCTGCATCCCCCTGCGGCTTCAGGCCTCTTCCTTTGGGGTCCAGGGGACGAGGTGAGAGCGCCGAATCCCAGCCCTGCCCTCACTAGGGTGCGACCCTTGGGCATATTGCTAACTTCTCTCTGATCCGGTTTCTTCATAAGCTGGGGATACTGTACTTATCAGGGATGTTGTAAGGCTTAAGTGAGTTAGGATGGACGAAAGATCGTCGGATGGGGGTGCACGGGATACGTACTGCATATGTGGTGTCTGGTGCTGCCGCTTCAACTGTGACCACTCCTGCTGCTGTCCCTCCTGCTGCTGTCCCTCCTCCTGCTGCTGTCCCTCCTCCTACTGCTCTCCCTCCTCCTGCTGCTGTCCCTCCTCCTACTGCTGTCCCTCCTCCTGCTGCTGTCCCTCCTCCTGCTGCTGTCCCTCCTCCTACTGCTGTCCCTCCTCCTGCTGCTCTCCCTCCTCCTGCTGCTGTCCCTCCTCCTGCTGCTGTCCCTCCTCCTGCTGCTGTCCCTCCTCCTACTGCTGTCCCTCCTCCTGCTGCTCTCCCTCCTCCTGCTGCTGTCCCTCCTCCTACTGCTGTCCCTCCTCCTGCTGCTCTCCCTCCTCCTGCTGCTGTCCCTCCTCCTACTGCTCTCCCTCCTCCTGCTGCTGTCCCTCCTCCTGCTGCTCGCCCTCCTCCTACTGCTCGCCCTCCTCCTGCTGCTGTCCCTCCTCCTGCTGCTGTCCCTCCTCCTGCTGCTGTCCCTCCTCCTGCTGCTGTCCCTCCTCCTGCTGCTGTCCCTCCTCCTGCTGCTCGCCCTCCTCCTACTGCTGTCCCTCCTCCTGCTGCTCTCCCTCCTCCTGCTGCTGTCCCTCCTCCTGCTGCTCTCCCTCCTCCTGCTGCTGTCCCTCCTCCTGCTGCTCTCCCTCCTCCTGCTGCTGTCCCTCCTCCTACTGCTCGCCCTCCTCCTGCTGCTGTCCCTCCTCCTGCTGCTGTCCCTCCTCCTGCTGCTCGCCCTCCTCCTACTGCTGTCCCTCCTCCTGCTGCTCTCCCTCCTCCTGCTGCTGTCCCTCCTCCTGCTGCTCTCCCTCCTCCTGCTGCTGTCCCTCCTCCTGCTGCTCGCCCTCCTCCTACTGCTCGCCCTCCTCCTGCTGCTGTCCCTCCTCCTGCTGCTGTCCCTCCTCCTGCTGCTCGCCCTCCTCCTACTGCTGTCCCTCCTCCTGCTGCTCTCCCTCCTCCTGCTGCTCTCCCTCCTCCTGCTGCTGTCCCTCCTCCTGCTGCTGTCCCTCCTCCTGCTGCTCGCCCTCCTCCTGCTACTGTCCCTCCTCCTGCTGCTCTCCCTCCTCCTGCTGCTGTCCCTCCTCCTGCTCCTCCTCCTGCTCCCTTCCTCCTACTGCTTCTCCCCTCCTACTGCTGCTCCCCTCCTCCTCCGGCTCTCTCCTCCTCCTGTTCCCCTCCTCCTCCTGCTCCCCTCCTCCTACAGCTTCTCCCCTCCTCCCCCTCCCCCCCTCCCCCTCCTCCTGCTCCCCTCCCCCTCCTCCTGCTCCCCTCTCCCTCCTGCTCCCCTCCTCCTCCCCTCCTCCTCCTCCGGCTACCTGTAGTGCTCCTACCCTCCTAGCACTCCTACCACCCCCACTGCTCCTACCACCCGCGGCCACCATTTCTGCCACTGCCACCACTTTTGCTCCTGTCAGCACTCCTACCATTCCAGCTCCTGCCGCTGATATTCGTCCCACTTCTGCTGCCGCCGCCAGTTCCATCGCCGTTGCTTCTCCTGCCTTTGCTTCTGCCACCCCTGCCCCCACTCGTCGTCCTCCTCCTCCTAGTTTACTACTAGCTTAACGACCCCAATGGTGCAGGTGCATTCACACGCAGACTTCTTTTCGGTAAACACAGTGCGGTGCCCTACGCGTATTTTCTCTTACAATCTTCGGACTACCGTTTTCCATGGCTGACTTCATTGTCAGAGGAAGGTATACAATACGTGGACGTGTGCATTTGCGATACGCTATGATGAAGACGCGTCTGCGTCAGCTTCGGTGTTACCGTGAGGCTTCCGCTCGATAGGCTGTGAGTAGTTAAATCTCGGAAGTCAGACTTAACACACGGATGTTCAACTCCCCGGGGGCTGGTACCCTAACCGCTGCGTTGTTCAAGGGTCCCTCGTAACGCTTATATTCCCAAGTGGGGGCGCTGTCCCCACTGCCTGACCGCTTGCCCGGCACTGCGACTCCCACGCCACTGCTGGTACTGCCCCCGTTACTCCTCCGCCAGCTACCTCCGCCCTCCCGCCCTGCGTGCTCTTCTCCGGGGTCCCTCCCCAGAGATGGGCTCGCTCCAGGAAGCCCCGCAGGGGAGCGACCTCACCGGGCCACGGTGCCCGGCTCTAGCACGGCTCTGTGATCTTGCGGGTGTCCGTGCGTTTGGCTTTCTCCACTAGATTTTCATTCCAAGGGCGGGGCCGTGTGCTCACTGCTGTCACGCCCCCTTTCCTGTATGTCACGTTGCTGCTCAGTGACAGGCGGACTCAACTCGGGGGGCTCAGTCCAGAGCCCAGGCTCTGACTCTCCTAGGACACAGAAGCAGGGGGATGGCAGACTTGGTTATTTCGGCCAAAATGGGATGGAGAGTTGCCCCCCCACCCCCCACCCTCCGCCGTTCTCTCTCCATTGTGGGCTCAGCCGCCTTGTAGGTGAACCTTCTGGCAATAGTTCTCAGCCGGGTGGGTTGGGTTCTGGTGGATTCTAAGAGGGCTCACCTCTTCTGGACTCGTGTTGTCAGGCTCCTGAGTTTTGTGTTCAGGATCGAGGAGTCGTTAGTCCAGGTGTCTGAAGGGAAATGGTTTGTGGTGTAATCGGCGCTCACTGCAGCCAGCATGAACTTTGGCCCCTCGGCAATCCACGCCTGGGCTCGTGCCTGGGGACCAAGTGTGCCCAAACCCCATGTTCCTCCGCCCTTGGAGGTTGCTTGGCCTTGGGGCGCTGGCCAGGGCGACCACCTGGGGGCGCTGTGGTTACGTTAGTCTCTCCCGCAACACGGGCACCGGGGCAGCTCGGCACCAGAGGATGACTGTGCCGGGCAGGTGCTGTTACCCCCATTGTACAGACGGAAACAAGCTCTCGGGGTGCCTGGGCCTCAGGCCGCCCAGCGAGTCATGGAGCTGGGACTTGAAGCCATCCGGCTGCAGAGACCGAGCTGACTACCCTGTCATCTGTGAAGACAGGCACCGGGAGCTGACAGCCCGCTCCGGTTTTCTAGGAGTGCAGAGTCGTGGTTAAGTGTGGGCTCTGGGGTCCAACCCGGTTCGGATCCCGGCTCATCAGGTTTCTGTGCCCGCGTCCGTGTCTCAGTTTCCGCATCTGAAAACCTGGCCAACGGGTGCCCGCTTCAGAGGGTGGCCGAGGGTTAATGGCGCCAACGCACGTGGAGAGCACACGTTGTTGGCTGCTGTTTTCCCTGCTTCTGTCTGCGCTGGCATCCAGTGACACTCTCGGGGTCGCGGTGGCCCCTGACGCTCGACAGCTGTGTCCATAAAGATTAAGGCTCTGGAGACACAGAGTGACCGGGGACATAGGCCAGTCGGGGAGGCGGCAGCGTGCGGATGACCACGGCCACGGGACGAGTTCTGAGAGGCGCAGACGTGGAGGAGGGGTCGTGGCCGTTCCGTGAGTCAGGTAGGTCTGAGGAGAGGTGACAGGCAGGTTTGGGACACAGAGCAGAGGAGCAGAGTGGGGGGTGGCAGGCGAAGGAGAGGATGCGGCTGCCCACCGCCTGGCTGAAGCGAGGAGGGGCGGGGGAGCCGGCCCACGGACGAGCTGGGAGGGGAGAGCAGACAGTGTGGACAGCCGGGGGATGAGAATCCTGGAGAAATGCCCAGCAGACTGGAGTCTCAACCAGCAGCCTGAAGTCAAAGATCTCACCGGGAGGTTTGCAGCCGTGGGAACAGGCCTTTGACATTTTTGAAATTTCTTATGGTGAAACACTGGCTCAAAAGGGCCTCAAACATACCTTTTCAGTTTAAAGAATACTAAACACCCTTGTATCCAGCGCCCAGCTTAAGGACAGTAGTGGGGGCCCTCTGTTCTTCTGTGACTGCAGAAGAAACCACTCCCCTGAAACGGGTGGATCCTTCTTCCACTTTTCCCTTTAATTTTACCACGATATTGTGCGTATGGGGGGGGGGATGCTTAATTTTGAACTTCTTGGACCTGAAATCGTTCAGCTTGCTCTGACTTCACTTGCTTCACGTTGTTCTCGAGATTTACCCGCGTTGACGCGTGTGGTTATGGTTCATTCACTGCTGTGCAAACAAAGGCAGTGGCCAGACAGAACTCCCACCAGGCTTCTGGAACCGCGCTCCTTGGAGAGGGGAGCAGCCCCACAGGGCGGGTCCCACGTGGCCCGTCCCTCGCAGGGCAGTGCGCTGTGCGCGGGAGGTGCCCACGTGGGGCTGTGGTGCATTTCAGCTGCATGGTCACGAGGCTCAGCTCTGCCACGGTCACCAGGGGAGGGGACACGGGAGCCGTGACGCAGCAGAACCTTTGTTCCAGCCCTAACCTGCCAGCTCATCGTCTGGGGGGCTGCACCGACCCTGCCCCGATACAGTCGCGGATCTAGGGTCCACACTGTTCTTGCAGCTGGCCGTGGTGGCCAGCCCGCGTGGCGGGAGTTACCTAATGAGTGCCGCCTTCATCCTCAGAAAAGCGCCTCATCAGGGGGCTGGCGTCCAAGCTTTGTAATTGATCGGCGCCTTAGGCACTTGGCAGTGGCAGGACTCCACGGAGCCTTGTAAGAGGACAGTTCCCTTTTCGGGGAGGCCAGCCTGCGAGTGATAAACCCGAACAGATAAACCCTCTCGTTCACTGTGGACTCGGTCATAGGTTCACACCCACAGTGCATTGCTGCGGCCTCCTGTTGACACCTGACGTGTGTTGTTTCCAGTTTGCCTATCATAAACAATGTTTCTGTGAACATTCTGTCGCAAGGGTCTTTCCTAGGCTATTAGTGAACCTAGGAGGGGACGTGTATAGATGGCACCATAGGTAACGATGAGCCCTTTAGCCACACAGCATTATCAGTCTGCACTCTCGTTAACCATGTGGAGGAGTGTTCGAGCCTTCATACCCTTCACCAACCCTTCGTATTTTCTGATTTTTAAATTTTGCTAGTCTCGTGGGTGTGTGATAGTACCTTGAAGTTTAATTTTCACATCCGTGATTACTGATGGGGTGGAGCCTCTTTTCATCCACATCCAGGCCCCCCCCCCCCACACACACACACGTTCTGTGTTTGATTATTTTGTCAAGGTGTTAACTATCTTCCCAGTGTGTGCCTTATCTTTTCACTCTCTAGTATCTCATGAGTTTGGAAGTTATTATAATTCTTTGAGACTGGCTGAAACCACATTCTGCGGCCCCCCCGCCCCCCGACAGGATTTGCATTTATTTGCTCTTGCCTGAAGCCCGGGATCACTTCAAATTAAATTTAGCCATTGAGCTTTTTTTCAACTGAAACTTTGAGCATTCCCTAGACCCCTACCCTCGTCTAAGAACTTGGCCTGCACACCCTAGAGAAGACGGAATTGTCACTCTCGGGGGAGTGCTTTTTGTTGTTTGTGTCTATCCAGCACGGAGTTGAAAATAGGCAAGGCCCCTTGCTGCCCCCGTCTGTGCAAGGGGTTCATTTCTCCTTCAGTCTTGCATTGAGGATGAAGCCCTCTCCAGTCCCAGCTTCCATAGGAGGCCCAGCTCGAGATGCCCCACATTTGGCAGGCTCTGGGCTTGACCTGTGCTCCCCTGGACTTGTTAAAACAGAACATCAAGGTCTCCAGGGTTCTGCAGAAACCCCAGAATAGAAGTTGGTTTTACTTCTCAGAGTTTTTGCTTTTATTTTTGGCCTATGTACATGTTTTTCCCGTCTCCTGTTTGCGATGATGTAAACAGGTTTTTAACAGATGTGCATATCATCTGACAGTTTAGTGGTTTCCTTCTGAAGGTTAATAAGGCATCTAGTCTTCCTGCTGCTGGGACAGAAGTGGCACTTTTCTAGGAAAAGCTCTTACAGAAATGCCTGGGCACGCGGCCACTCTTCAGGGAGTCAGAGGTTGCTGAAGTCGAGGCGACAGGCTGTGAGGTGTCGTCCCCCTTTAAGGCAGAGCACGTGGCTTTGCTCTCTGCCAACATGGAAGCATGAGAGAGCCCGGGGGCAGGCGAAGTAGGGGAGTCCGTGGGATCTTCACCCAGCTCCAGCCCTAGCCCTTACCCCCTCCCTAAAAGGGCAGGAAGAGAGAACCTGAGAGGCCCCTGAGCTGATCTGCTTCCTGCCACAGGTCAGCACAAGTGGTTTGTTATCAACCCCATCAGGTCTGACCCAACTGTTGTCAAGGCTCGAGTTCCTGCTCCGGCTCAGAGGTGGTTTAGGGGAGGGAAGAAGTTCTACGTTGGGCAGAATTTGGACGGGGTTTTGAGATCTGCGAAAGCCAAAGCTGAGATTGCCCCTCTCCGGGGAAAGCAAGGGAACCTCGTGCCGCAGCGACCCTCACTGCTCACGTACGTCCATCCGCTCCTGTCAACGGAGCCCTTGGACACAGGAGTGTTGACAAACTCCGCGGACAAGTACCGATTGCCAAAGTTGTGAAAATCCCCACACCTGCATACACTTGACAGTGGGCGAGAAACACCTCAAGCGCCACGTTGGGACATCTAGAGAGCAAATGGATCCTTTCGTGATTACATAGGGTAATAAGGTTCTGGCCACATTCGAAGATACAAATAGGAGGGAAAAACGACAGCTGCATAATCCTCTCGAACAGCAAGACAGAAGAGCTGCACCGAGGAAGGGAGCAGGGGCAGACTCGGTGGGAAAGAAGATGGAGACCCTGCCTGCCCCCTGACTTGGGGAAGCTCTCTGCAGACAGGGAGAGAAGTTCAGGAGGGCAGAGACACAAAGAGAAAGTTCATAAGACCCCGAGGCTATAAAGATGCTTGTCCTCTAATCAAAGAGGTACATTTTATTAAAAAAATTTAATATGTATTTGAGAGAGAGAGAGAGAGAGAGAGAGAGAGAGAGAAGGGGCAGAAGAGGAAGAGAATCTCAAGCAGGCTCCACGCCTAGTATGGACTCGATCTCATGCCCAGGAGATCAGGACCTGAGCTGAAATCGAGAGAGCCACCCGGGCGCCCCCAAAGAGTTACATTTTAGGCCAGCAACGCTATCTGCCTTAGGCAGCGCGGGTGCCAAAGCTTTAGAACGATACTGATCTGTGGCAGCAAAGTGGAGTGGGGTGCGGGTCGGGGGGCAGGCTACTGGTACCCCGTGTGTTCCCCCAGAGCCTGACAGAAGGCGCACAGCTTTTGATCCAGCGGTTCTGAGAACTTCTGAGAGAACTGTATACAAAGAATCACACGCTTAGATAACAAGGGTTCACATTCATAGATTTGAATTCTACCCAAAGGAGATCAAATGTATCAGTTTAACGGCGATATGGAAGAGACGGCAGCTATTAAAATAGGGAATAATTCAAGAGGTCTACCTTTGTGGTAAGAAAACACACACGACACCCTTAAAGTTACATAATGTGATTCCATGTGGGATCTACAGAATCGTGGTTAAGCACAGCGTCGATGCAATTCATAGAACCACCCTTCTGTGCCATTTGAAATGCCTACGTGAGCCTGGATGATGAAGGCCGTGGTAAGAAAGAAGAGTCGGTCCCGGATGGAAGAACCAGAACCTTGACCCCTTCAGACCAAGTCAGTCTGGCTCCTTCACCCGACACCAAAGCTACGAATCCTCATAATTTCACCCTGGCCCTGAGTACAGGCCAGGAGGTCGGACAGCACTGGCCATCCCTGGTCACAGCGGGAAGGTAGCCCCAGACAAGGGAAGTTCCTTGGCTAACTCCCACGGCAAGTGTCTAGAACATTCGGGCCTTAAGATCCATGCTGCCACCCCCAGCGAGCCTTTTTCCCAGCCCCTCCTCCTCTGGGCTATAAACTGGTCTTCAGAGTTTAAGCAAAGCATGAAGCTTGGGGCAGAGAAGAAAAATTCTAGTAGTTTACGGCGTTCAGTAAATGTTGTCATGTGCTCCTTGAGGGATTCTTCTGTTAATTTACCTAACACCCCTGTGGGGATGGGGATCACCCCCATTTTCCAGAGGGGGAAACAGGCTCCCAAAAGTTCAGTAACTCAGTATTACAGCTAATAAGAGAACTGGGGTTGTAACAAAGCAGCTTGATTTTGGAGCCCCTCTATTTGACCAGTATCCCCAGACCGAGAAGGTAGAGCGGGCCAGAAAAGAGAAGCCCCTGCCTAGTGTCAAGGCCCCCGGCCTCACTTGTGTGGTTCCCTGTCACAGCTCATGCCCCACCAAGGCCTTTAGAAAAAAGATCGAAAGTCAAGTTTGGACCCACCTACCAGATTATTCTCTCCTGTCACCAGAGGCTGAACCCTACCCCACCCCCCCAACCCCTCCCAACTGCTACCCCTTCCCAGCCTAGATCTACAGGTCAGTCTGGAAAGGTCTTTGTGGCCAAGTCAGAGATGAAGGCCTAGGTCCTACAGGGGCACACGAAAGTCAGCAACACAACCAGTGTTGGTACTGAGCTGTGGGGGGGGGCCAGGCTCGCTGTGGCAGCCAGCATCAGGGCCAAGAGGCTGCTGTGTCAGCCCGGGAGTGGACTAGTCTGGCGGGGGGGGGGGGGGGGGGGGGGCGTGTGCTGAAGGAGGGGAGAGGGAGGCTGGCGGGCCCCAGCATCCTTTAGCGGGAAGCTGAGGCTCAGAGCAAGACTGAAGAGTTCCTTCAAGGCCCCAGGAGCTCTGGGTGCCCCTTCCCCACGGGGAGCTGAGCAGCGTGCTGTGAGAAAGTCAGAACTCCCATGTCTGGGCGACGGGGTCAGGCCTTCACGGGCCATTTCACCCTCGGGGCTCCCCATTCCTACCTACTGGGGCTCGGACTCTGCTGTGATTGTACCCTCCTCTACCCTCGCTTATCTGGTTCTCTCTGGAATGCCGTCTCTCCTTGCTGAAAGGCAGTCTCCCGAATCAGCCTTGGGAGACACCGGACTCTGCCCAGGGCGCGGCCCATATTAAGTATTTGTCGAAGAGGTCACGGTTCTGACACGACAGACCTGACACGAAGGAACACGCTTCTGAGACCGAATCTTTCTAGTCGCCACGAATAGCTTTCCACACCCGCTGGGCAGGCTGGACACGGTGCTTTATTGAGCCCAGTCGCCCTCTGTCGCCCTCCTGGAGCTTCTGGGCTTGGCTTGGCTCAGGCCCGCGAAAACCCCGACCCCAAGGACCAGGGCCACAGCCACCAGCAGAAGGACCACCCAGAGGAGAGGCCTCTGGTTAGCGTTCCTGGGGGAGCCTGTGGGAGAGAAGGGGTTTGAAGGCTTGCAGGGCTGAGCGAGGTGCCTCCGACCGTCTCCACCCACCAGACCTTTGTGATGACGCCCGGCAGAGCTGAGGCTGCCCTCCCCCCGGGTCAGGTGGGCTGTCTTTGCTCAGTTCCCTGCCCCCAGTGCTGTCACACCCCTTCCCGCCTGCACTGTAGCCGAGCGTCCCCCGGCAGCAACACGCCTGCCGGTACCTGTGGGCCCCAGCGGGGGCTCCTGCCCGGAGGAATCCTCAAAGTCCACTGGCCCTGGAGAGCTCACGAGGTTCTGCGGCCCGGTGGCCGCGCCGTGCGGAGTGTAGGATCGTCGCTGTCCTGGGCGGGGGAGGGGTGGCATCGTGGGCCGGTCTCTGGCCCGGAAGCCAGGAACAGGCCTGCGGCCAGAACAAAGACCGCCCCTCCGCCCCGCCCCGGACTCACTAGCGGGCCTAGAGCTGCACGTGGTCGAGCACGTCTCCAGCCCCGAGGCGGAGCAGGCAGAGGAGTGGCAGAAGAAGTAAACCTGGTGGGAAGAGAATACGGTCAAGAGCACGGGGCCAGCTTGGAGCCACGGACAGGAAGCACCAGACCTAGGAAGCACCCAGAATCCAGGGCCTAGGCGGAGTCCACACTGCTGCCAGCTGTCCGGCCGCCAGGCGGGCTGAGGTCTGGCTGTGTAGACCAAGACCAAAACCACGGCCTCGCCTGCTGAGGGTCAGCGCCAGAACCGTTGTTTCCTAATTTGGAACCTGTGCCTCCCCTCCTTCCCGGTGGCCCGAGTCTGCAGCCGGGTTCCTTGCGGGCAGGCAGCTCGGCCTGGGAGTTGGCCCCAGCCCTCAGCTTCTCCAGTGTGGCCCCGACTGCAGAGTCCCCCGGCAGTGCTGGCCTCCGAGGAGGTGGGGCTCCGCCAGGCAGCCGGGGGACGGGCTATCCCCGCTTCCAGAAACAAAGCCAGGGGCAGCTCCCAGGAGGAGGAGAAGAAGCCGGAGGAGCAGAGCGAAGCTGAGCCAGCCCCCGGAGGCCCAGCCAGCAGATGCGTCTTCATCCAGCAGGCGAGAGGCTCTTGGCTCCCGAGAGGCAGGAGGTAGAGAGGAGAATGAAGCCACCCTCACAGTGCTAACCGGTGACGTCTGTCTGCACCTGGGGTAATAACGTGCGGCTGCTTCGAGATCCAGAGTTGGCTGTATGTAGTCTTGTGAGGGCATCTTTCAGTAGAACAAATTCCATGGAAGCCTAGGGCCTACGGGGTCACTTGTGCATTCTGCAGAAAACTTAAATATGCCCTAAGTGGACCCATTTACCTCCCAGAGAAGTTGAGAGATTATAAACATTCCAAGCAGAATTGAAACGCACGCTTTCTAGAGTCAGAAGCAAAGTCACTCTAGAACACCGTGAACAGGGTGCAGATTTAGGGTTGGTGGCATCCATACTCCGGGTTTCCCTTCCTCCCTCTTGAGTGGTCTGGAGGTGGCCAGGACCTGGCTCACCACCCTCCACGAAGCCCCGTCTGGGGACCTCTGGGGACCCATAGCTTGCGGGGTGCTGGAGGACTTCGGGGACCAGCTTATCCCATGGAACATTCGGGGAGCAGGCATTCCGAGGCACTTCTCACCTGTCCCCTGAGGGCCCTCTGGGAGCCAGGGTCCAGGAGGGCGAAAGTGGTGATGGTGAAGCGCTGGTGGTGTGATGGGAAGGACAGCCCTGCCCCGTCTGAGGCTACCATTCGGGTCCTGTAGCTGTCACCGTCGAAAGGACACCTGAGAAGGAAAGAGGCCAAGGAAGCCGCAGAGGGACCAGGGAGGGGGATGGAGGGAGCCCCCAGGGCAGCCCCAGCCCCCACTGCCGCTCACCCCTCTGACAGGATGGGCCACTGAGGCTGCTGGAAGGGGCTGACACTGGGAGTGGCCCAGCACTGGTGCAGCAGCAGGACCAGACCGGGGTCTGTCCTGTCCAGGAGCCGGACCTCCACGGACACAGGCTCGCGGAGCAGCCTCACGATGGGGTAGTCCCCCTCCTCGTAGAAGGAGCGGAAAGTCTCATCTGCAGGGCGAGGGACTCGTGAGCCTTGGAGGGCTGTGCGTGGGGACGCGGGGCAGGAAGAGGGCTCCAGGGACTGTACCCGTGGCGATCCGCAGCTGGAACCGCAGGGGGCCGGACTGGATCACGGGGGCCGGTGAGGGGGGTGGGAAGATAGACGCCCGGAACGGCAGGAAGTCACTGGCGTTGATGGTACAGCGCACGTGAAGCCTGAAGTCCAAGTGCAACAGCACGGGGTGGAGAGAAGACCCAGAGTCAGCATGGCCTGCTCACTTAGTAAACCAGCCGCCAGCTACGTGGATGCAACAACCAGGGCGCCTGGCCCAGCAGGGTGGCCGGACCCCACCGAGCAAGCCGCTAGGGGGCCCTGCACCCCCTGCCCCACTCACCTGCCCAGGACAGCACAAGCTGGTCACAGATAGCGCCCCAGTGTCACCACTGTGCTTGCAGTGGTAGATGGTGGGCCCTGGGGACTGGGGTCTCTCTCTGGCCTAAGTGACACCACACGCTCCCAGTGGGGGGCCCACGTCCGGCCCCCTGGTGTTCTGCTAGGGAAGCGGACCCCACCCTACCCCACCCACCTTCACCTCCAGCTCCTAGGCACTCTCCCTTTACTTCTGAGAGCGAGGCCCGCGCTCCAGGCCCGCGCTCCAGGCCCGCGCTCCAGGCCCGCGCTCCAGGCCCGCGCTCCAGGCCCGCGCTCCAGGCCCGCGCTCCAGGCCCGCGCTCCAGGCCCGCGCTCCAGGCCCGCGCTCCAGGCCCGCGCTCCAGGCCCGCGCTCCAGGCCCGCGCTCCAGGCCCGCGCTCCAGGCCCGCGCTCCAGGCCCGCGCTCCAGCTGCAGACCCTGTCTGACCACCTGCCTATTCCCACCGGCTACAGCTGTTCCCCCTCACGGCCCCCTTCCTCTGGGAATCCCTGGAGCCCTGCTGGGTTCCGACTAGCTCCCACCACTTGTGAACCCAAGGGTCTACAGCACAGCCGATCTATCCCCACCCCCAACTACCCCCTGGCCTGTAGAGGCACTTAGAATTTTAAAGCAAAAGACACTTGGACCCTCACACAACACCCTTCCCTGGCCCTCAGGGCAGGTGGGGTGGAGAGAAAGACACCTGGGCTTCCGCTCTGTGCCAAGCACAGGATTTTATGCACAGATGTATTGGCCCCATAAGTTCAAGGGCAGGTGTGACAAGCCCAGCTCCCTCGGGGTGCCCACCCTGGCCTCCCGGGCTCGTTCTGCCACCAGAGCCTGCAGGTCCCAGGGGCCCATTTCAACAAGAGGTAACCCTCTGCTCCTCCCTCCACCCCAGCACACCCTCCGAGAGGTCCCCCCCGCCCCCCCCCGGTATTTTCTGCCTCATCTGTGGCTTTGTGACCTCGGAAATGGGGAGGTAGCAACAGCCACACTCAGGGCCTCCACTTTTTCTAGGGGCCTCGACGAGGATGCTTGCAGCTTAGCTTCTGAGCTTAGTTCTTGGAGGAAAAAAGGCAAGTGCTGCCGAGGACCCTGGGGCTGGTGGGGGGGGCTGGGAGGAGCCCAGGGGCTCTCCTGAGATCACACAGCAGGGAACAGCAGGGAACAGCATGGACAGGAGCCCAGGTGGCTCCGCAGCCCGTCCTAAGCTCACCCGTGCTCCCCTCACACCCAAGCCCACAGCCCAGCCTGTGCAAGAAAGGCTGCCCTCACCGGAAGGCGCCATCCCGTGTGATGGAGCCCCGTGGCCCCATTCGGACGTCGATGTCTGACACCAGCTGGTTCTCATAGAGGAGCTGGTTGCCAACCACCTGTGGGAGAGGAAGGACAGCTGGGTGAGGCCCTCCCAGGGGGGTGGTCCTGGGCACCAGGCCATGGCCCCACTCCTACCTGGACGGTGGTCCCACAGTGGGTCAGAGGGAATTGGAAGACCACGAAGGACCCCGTGTCCTGAGTCGGGGAGCAGCTGGTGGGGGCATAGGCCACGTGGATATTGGCCAGCGTGATCCCATGTGCCAAGGCTGTTTCTTGGGACACCACCAGGACGAAATGGCCATTTCTGAAGCACTGGACAGTTGCTAGGACGAAGACAGATCAAAGAGGCCGACCAGGACCTCGGAGTTAGTGTTTGCGCGGCAGACGTGGGGGGTGGGCTGGGAGACAGTACTTAGGTGTTGCCCTGGGAGTCGGGAGACCTGGCTTCTCTTACTCTCTGTGCCTGTGGTGGCTTGAGCAAACCCTTTACAGACCCAGATTTTCTCGTGCATGGAAATAAACTACGAAAGTAGGGGCACTGTTGAATTTGTCATCTAAACTGGGATGTCCTAGGGGTGTCTGGCTCAGCTGGACGAACATGGGACTCTATCTTGGAGTCATGAGGTCGAGGCCCACGTTGGGTTGTGGCGATTACTTCAATAAACTTAAAAAAGTAAACTGGAATGTTCTAGATCTAAAAGGTAGGGGTACATGCAAAGACAGATCTATTAGGGGGGCGCCTAGGTGGCTCAGTCGGTTAAGTGTCTGACTTCGGCTCAGGTCGTGATCTCATGGTTTGTGGGTTTGAGCCCCACGTCGGGCTCTGTGCTGACAGCTCGGAGCGTGGAGCCTGCTTCGGATTCTGTGTCTCCCTCTCGCTCTGCCCCTCCCCTGCTTGCGCTGTCTCTCAAAAATAAATAAACGTTAAAAAAAAAAAAAAAAAAGATAGATCTGCTACTAGTTCCTTGGGACAACGGTTATCAGGCAAGCTGGGACCTGTGGTCCCCCCATCTAAAGGTCCCGTCTGTGGCCCATTCTCCATTCGGGGGCTCGGGCTCTCCTAGGGACTAGGTGTGAAGCAGTTGCAGTGTTGGGGGAGGGGCAGGGGAGGAAGCCTTCCAGTCCTCATGGCTTCCGGTTTCAGGTGTAGAAAGGCCTACCTGTGTTGCCATAGTAACAGGGAACCGCTCTGCTGTGGTCATAGCAGCAGCCAGCCTTCTGACAGGCTTCCTTCGAACCTCTTCTCACCACACAGGGGATGTGCCCAGAGGGCACCTGGCACTGCTCCCAGGTCAGAGGTGCCCCTGGGGAGGGGACAGAGCGGTGAGGACACAAGAAAGGGCCACACTGGGCAGGAGACTTCCAAGGGAAACAGAGGCAGCTGGCTTCCTGGGCCCAGTCAAGGGCGAACAGGCAGTTCGCTGCTCCAGAAGGCCCAGACACAGTACACGCACGGAGAAGTCCTACGTACCTGGGTGAAGGGGCTCGTCAACCCCCCAGTGTTCCAAGATGTCCCACTGGGGCAGAGTCAGGGTGGGACGGGTGGCTCCAGGTCTAAGGGGCAGCAGGGCAGGGGTCGGACGGGTGAAGCTGTGCTCCTGGGTGGGGCGGAGGGGCCGGGTATGAGGGGTAGGCAGGGAGAAGCCTGTGCGTGAGGCCAGGTGGGACTCCGGAGTCCAGGTGTGGCCAGGTTTAGGACAGATCAGGGTGACCTCTCCTGCCGCGTCAACTCGACCGTCGCGCAGCACGGCTTCTACGAACACCCTCAGGTGGAAGCGCCCGTCCTGCAGGTGAGAAGGTGACCAGAGAGCAGCTAGGTGAGGCCACCGGGCCTCCCAGGCAGAGGAGGGCGTCAGGCAGGGAGCTGGATTTGTAGGCTAGCCCCGGTCACCAGCCCACAGGTGGGTGTGACCAGCACAGCGATCCCGAGCTCCCTCTCGGGCTTGTGTGAGGTCAAGCTGGCTCCCAGCCGTGGGGCCTGCCCCGAGCTCAGTAGCGATCCCTACCTTCTCCAGCACGTGGCAACCTCTGTAGTCAGCGGAGAAGACGGCGGGTCCCAGGGGCCTGGCGGTGACCCAGTGGTAGCAGACAGAGCAGTTGTGGACCTCGAATTGGTTCCCAAATTCATCTGAGGCAGGGGAGACAGGGATGGAAGTTTGGGAGGGCCAGCAGTGCTGAAGGGTGAAGCCAGGGGCTGCTGGTGACCGCTGAGAAAACCCCACTCGGGAGCGGGAGACCCCAGCTTCAGCCTTAGCTTGGGGACTCACTGCCGGTGTGTTCTTGGCCAGGCCCCTCCCCTCTGGTCTCAGTTTGCCCATCTGTAAGGGAATAGCTTCAGCTGGTCTTAGGATCCTTCCCGCTGTGGTTCCCCGTTAACAGTACTGGACGGCAAGCAGGAATGAAAACTTGGAGGAGAAAAGGTTAGTACAGTCCCAGGCAGCAGGCTGGGTATTTGTTTTATTTAAGTTTTTTTTAAGGTTTCTTTATTCTTGAGAGAGAATGTGAGTGGGGGCACAGAGAGAGAGAGAGAGAGAGAGAGAGAGAGAGAGAGAGAGAGAGACAGAATCAGAAGCAGGCTCCAGGCTCTGAGCTGTCAGCACAGAGCCCGATGCCGGGCTCGAACCCACGAACCGTGAGATCATGACCTGAGCCGCAGTCGCTTTACTGACTGAGCCACCCGGGTGCCCCTGGGCTGGGGATTTTAGACCTGTTCTTGTAAAGTCAGGGATCCCTGTTCTGTGGCTGAGGCGCTGAGTGTGAGTCTTCTCAGCTGCACACAATGAGGGGCAGAAGGATTTGGAACTGGGATCTTGTGACCCGTCTGCCAGGTTCACTGGCCATTGCAGTCATGGGGCGGGGGGGGGGGGGGGGGAACACCTGCTGGGTGTCCACCCACCTTGCCCGCCCAGAGCACCAGGGCACCCCTCGGGGGCGGGCATGACCCCTGAACTCCTGTTTAGGGCACATGGCGAGGCTGGGGTCACCGTTCCCATCTTACAGTTAAGGAAACAGGGGTTCAGAGAGGTCAGGTCAGTTGTTCAAGAACACAAAGTTGAGAAGCTGCAGATTCAAATCCCCCCTCCAAACCCACTCCCGCTTTCTCCGTACCAGGCCACAACCACCGGGGCCCTGCCCCTCGGAGGGGCCTGGGGGCCAGCAGCCTGGGCATCAGCTGACCGTGGTCACCGACGCAGAGCCTGGGCCCTAGTGAAACCAACACCTGCCTCTCAGCAAGATGGTCGTGAACACTCGCCGTGGGAAAAGAGGCCCTGGGTGACCAGGGAAACTGAGGCTGGCAACTCACCTTCCTCCCTCCTCCTCCCCAGTGTGGTGACAGAGTGGGGGCCGAGGGGCCTCTCCTCGTCCTGCTGCACGGGAGGTGGGGACCCGCGTCCGGCCATGCTCACCTACGACCTTGAAGCGGACGGTCTGGCCCGGCCGGGGGAACACCAGCAGCTGCATGCCCTTGATCCCACAGTCAGAGCTGTGCCGCAGGCCCCGGAGACCAGGCTCAGGGTGCGGCCGCTGCCCCAGCCCCAGAGCGGCCACCAGCAGCAGCAGCAATGCCACGCAGCCATCCCAGACCATGGCCGAGGCTCTTGTCATCAAATACACCACGGCCACCATAACGATCCCCACTCACTCATGACCCGGTGACGCCCAGGCCTTATATGGGGGAGGTGGTGACTGGAAACTTCTAGGGGCAAAGGGGGCCCACCTGGAGGAGCCTGGCCACCAGGGGCTCTGGTGAAATTCCCTCCCTGAAGGCCAAAGAAGGCACCCTCCCAGGCCCGGGCCCTGAAGGTGCTCTGAAAATTGCCCCTCACCCTGACTTCCTGCCTTCCAGCTGGGGGTTGATGCTGGCTCCGCTGAGTGATCCTGGCTGGGAGGTGGGGAGGAGGGAATCTTCTGGTATGGTTGAGGCTGCAGGCAGGTGGAGGAGGTGGTTCCAAGTCCCTCATCATCCCTTCCCTGCCCAGTCTGGCTCTCCAGGGCCTCCTGTCTGCACTGGGGCCTCCGGGCCACCGAGAGCTGCGGGGGCCGTGGGGGCGGGCAGCAGGCTGGGTTAATTTACTAACCGGGCCCTCGGACGGCTGTGCAGGCCCCAGAGGCCGAGACACTGCCCCTGCCCTAAGAGTGTGCAGATGGATGGTGGGCGGACAGGTTGGTAAACAGACTAGTGGCCCCTCACGGGGCTGTCCTGAGGGTCAGGACATCAATGGGACCGTGGCTGTTACTAATGGAAAATAACAAGGACGGACAATAAATATAACGGGGCCTCCTGGATGGGATCCTGGCGCAGAACAAGGACATTAGGTAGAGGCCAAGGAAATGGACTTAGGTTCGTAACAGTGGATCGACAGTGGTTCATCAACCAATAAACGTACTGCCCCAATGTGAGACGGTAACTGTACGGGGCCCTGGGTGCGGGGAACCTGGGACCTCTGTGCTAAATCCTGGGCAGTTCAGAGAAGTAAAGTCTATTAACTACAAGCAGACTGGCTCACAGGTGGCAGGGCTCCCCACGTGCCAGGCTGTCCCAAAGCCTCATTACCGCCGTCCTCATGTCAGGGGAGCGCCTCGCCCCGGCCCCACCAGCCTTAGCCAATGCCGCTGAGCGTGGGCCACGGCAGCTGGCACGTGGTGGATCGGTCGGTCCTTAAGAGTCAGGCTCCAACCCAGCCCCTGCTTCTTTCTAGCCGGGCCACGTCACTTTTCTCTGCTTCCTTTTCCGGCTTGTGAATTGGGGATGATAATCCAACCTCGCAGTGTGGACAGAAAGACGGACGGCGACGAAGAACGGGCGGGATAAGTTCTCTGTGGTCACGACTTAGCGCTTGGCGGTGACGAGGTCTGCCGTGACGAGAGTTTACGTGGGGGAAGCTCGGTGAGTCACCCGGGGTACAGAGCGGGTTAAGGGATGGGCCAGGCCGGGGTAGGGGTGGTCAGAAGTGTGGGGGGCACAGGGGATGGTGGTGGGGGTACTGTGTTGAGGCAGAGGGAATTGGGGGAGATGAAGGCATAGGGCTGCAAACGTGGACTTCAGGCTGGTCTGGGCCCCTGGAGGGGGTGGGGCTGGTGAGGGGGGTTTTTCCTGAAGGACAAGGGAAGGCTTTAAAGTTAGTTTGAAAGCATTTCAGACTTACTGAAAAGAATCTCCCTATACCCTTCACGTAGATTCCTTGAATGTTAGCTGTTGTTAAAAACAAGACAAAAGGGGGTGCCTGGGTGGCTCAGTCAGTTAAGCATCTGACTTCGGTATAGGGCATGATCTCATGGTTTGTGAGTTCGAGTCCCACATCAGGTGAGCTCAAGCCCCGCTTCCGGTGAACACGAGCCCTCGCTCCCTTCTGCCTAGAAAAGTCTTTTTGGACAGCTCCTCAGGGCGCCTTCCTGTTAGACTGGATGTTGCCGGATTCATGAACGGTCGCAGAAAGCCAAGGGGACGTTTAAAACGTACTCAGTTGCACTTTATTTTTCAACGCTGTGTCTCTTCACGTTTGTTTTAGCTCTTCCTCTTAGCTCTTTCTGTTATGTACACAGACACCCACGTCCACACTTTCTCCCTTCTCATCTGAGAGCTGGTTGCAGATGGTCCTCCTTTACCCCCAAACACTGCAGACGGTACTTCCTAAAACACAAGGAAAATGATCCGAACCAGATCAACACTGGCGTAACACCAGTGTCTCACGTACAAACCTTACTCAGCTCCCCGACTGTCCTAATCGTGACTTTTACAGCAAAGGGCAAAGTTTGTTTTTCCTCGACTAGGATCCAATACGAGACCCAGATGATGCTTCTTTAGGCTTTTCCAACCTGGCACAGTCCGTGATTCTTTGTTCTTCATACCCTTGATGTTTTGAGGAGTACAGGCCAGTTTCTTTACAGGATGGCCCGCCCTCGGCTTTGTCTGGCGTGTCCTCCTGCTTAGATCCAGGCTATGCATTTTTGGCGGTGTATTAGTTTGCTGGGTCTGCTGTAACAAAATACAGCCACGTAGGCGGCTTCAACAATAGAAATTTATTCTCTCACAGTTCTGGAGGTTGGAAGTCCAAGGCCAAGGTGTTGGCAGGTCTGGTTTCTCCTGCAGCCGCTCTCCTTGGCTTGCCGATGCCTGCCTCCTCGCCGTGTCCTCATGTGGTCTTCTCTTGGCTCTCTGTGGGTCCAGATTTCCTCCTCTTATAAGGACACTAGTCAGACTGGATTAGAGCCCACCCTCACAGGCTTATTTTAACTTAACCACCCCCTAAAGGCCCTGTCTCCAAATACAGCCACATTCCAAGGTGCTGGGGGGTTGGGCTTCCACATACGAACGGGGGGGGGGGGGCGGGGGGGAACAATTCAGCCCGTAATGGGCAGGAATAGCCCAGAAGTGACATTGTGTCCTTCTCAGGGCATTCTGTCAGGAGGCTCATCATGCTGGTTTGTCCTATCGCTGCTGATATAAATCCAAACACTTGGGTGGGATGCGGTCTGCCAGGTGCCTCTGCGGTCAAGTTACTGTTTCTCTTTGAACACAGGAGACACCTTGAGAGTGGGTATGTGACCACCTTGCTCCTTAGCAAACAGTCACCCACGGGTGCGGTGGTTTCCTGGCTCCATCATTCCTTCCACGTGTATCTGCTTTTCTGCCATAACAGGGCGGTCTCCCTGCGAGGAAACAGGGCTCAGGTGGTGGAGAAGCCCCCCCGCCCCCAACCCCCGCCAGAGGAGCGGAGAACCTGGATTCTGTCCTGTGCTCACTGCTCAGGGGCAAAGGGACCTGCTCCCACCAGTAAAGTAGAAATGGGAATGATTACGGTAGGGATGGAATCTGATATACAGAAAGGTCCCTGCACATGAAGGCAATGTGTCCCCCGAGGCCCTGGAAAGGCAGGAAAAGAGCAAGGGAACTTCCTCACGGCCAAGGGCGGAAGGATGCCCTTGTAAAAGTTGTGCCAAGCTGTCCTGGAGAGGAGGAGCCCTGAACCCTTGGTTAGGATTCCAATTCTTGCAAAGGCTCACGGGCACCACAGCTCATCAGCCTGGGAAGGATGTCAGCTCCTCTGCTCACCCATTGGAGACCATGTTGCCTTGATTTCCTCATCTGTGTAATGGGGCCAATAACTACCTAACTCGTAGGCTGGCCGTGAAGGTGAAATGAAAAGACCCACGTGCAGCGTTGAGAGCAAAGCCTGCATCACTTGAACACAGTGGCAATAAAAGCCACCACTGTTCTTACTGCGGAGGAAAGAGGGTCAGATCAGAGTGACCAGACTTGGGATTTCGGCTTCCCACTTGGCCTCTTTCTAAACCTCAGTTTGCTCATCTCTTCTTACCATTCTATTTTCTTCTTACCGTTTTACATTTCATTTTTTAAAACGGGGCTTCACTTACTTAATCTGTAAAATGGAATTAAGAATAAGATCCACCTAGGGGCGCCTGGGTGGCCCAGTCGGCTAAGCGTCCGACTCTCGGTTTCGGCTCAGGTCATGGTCTCACGGTTTGTGAGATCGAGCCCCGCGTTGGGTTCTGCACTGACCACTCAGAGCCTGGAGCCGGCTTGGGATTCTTTCTCCT
The DNA here is from genome assembly GCF_028749965.1 of Puma concolor. Taxonomy (NCBI): domain Eukaryota; kingdom Metazoa; phylum Chordata; class Mammalia; order Carnivora; family Felidae; genus Puma; species Puma concolor. The sequence goes on from NC_141676.1 coordinate 10,465,679, forward strand.
TCTCTCTCTGCCCCTTCCCTGCTTGTGCTCTCTTTCTCTCTCTCTCTCAAAATAAAGAAATAAACTTAAAAAAAAAGAAAAAGATAAAGATCAACCTCGCTGGGGTGCCGTGAGCCAGACGGGCTTACTGAGTTCTCCGTCCTGTCTCTCCTGCTCGTGAAAGCCAGGGACAGAAGGAGGGTGCCTCTCCCGACGGATACATGTGAAGTGCTGAGTGGGGTGCCTGACACGTAGTGGGTACCCCATAAATGTTAGCTAGTGCTATCGGTAGTGGGTTGGGTGGTGACCCCTCAAAAAATAGGTCTGTGGCAAAAGCCCTGGAAACGGGGAACACAGCCACAGCAGGTAATAACAATACCGACTTTGACGGTCTCTGAAGCACAGGGCTTGACTTTTCTCTCACAGAGATCTTGTGGTTCACCGCTTATGGTGTGGCCTTCAGTTGCTTCCAGAATGAGGTTCTCAGCCAATATGTGAGTGGGAAAGGCAAATGCAATCTGTCTGGAGTCAGGAAGAGACTGAGATAAAAGCACACGGCACTGAAAATAACTAAATGGCAGCTGGTTCGTGCATCCCTGCCCCGTGGGGGCCGTGAGCTGAGCAGTTGGCTCATTATTTCCTCTGATCCTTGAAGCAGGAGGGAGGGAGGTCACGGAAGGCCCTCGGCTAATACCAGACCCCAAGGACCGTGATTCTCCTTTCCAGTGGGTCAGCGATCTCTGTGGTCCCCCTGAACCAGCAGCCCCGGCATCTCTTGGGGCACCTGATGGAAATGCAACCTGCTGGACCGGACACTCTGGGGTAAGGCCCAGCGTCCTGGGTTCAACAAGCCCTCTGGGAGATGTACACTCAGCTGCACATTACTGGTGTCTGCTATTTATTTCAGGCCCTCGCCAAAGGCCTGGGTCACCCTCCTCCGGGCCCTGCTCTCTGTGAGGGCCCTTGGCACTCTTTCTTTTTTTAAATTTTTTCTTTAATGTTTATTTTTGAGAGAGACAGAGAGAGAGAGAGAGAGAGAGAGAGAGTGGGGGAGAGGCAGAGAGAGAATCTGAAGCAGGTTCCAGGCTCTGAGCCGTCAGCACAGAGCTGGACTTGGGGCTCGAACTTATGAATCGCAAGATCATGACCTAAGCTGAAGTTGGACGCTTAACTGACTGAGGCCCCCAGCCTGTGCTCTTGACACTTGGTCGCTGGAGGCTCCTGTCCTCTGCTTCCAGCCAGCAAGGCCCCGCCCCAGGCCCCCTCTGCTCCCGAGGCTTGCTCTCAGAGGGGCAGACACAGGCTGTTGGTTCCTGCAACCAGCCGGGAGGAGGCTCGTCGCACCCCAGCATCGTACACATAGAGACTGTGGGTGGCATACGGGCTCTGGGAATACGTTCCCAGAGGTCTGTCTCCACCGTGGGAGTGCAGCTGAGGGGCCCCACGGGGACAAACGTCACTGCCTCCTTCTTTAGAAAATGCCTTAGGGCCCTGTTCATCTGGAGTACTTTTTTGTTTGTTTTAGCAGCTTTTAAGTTGTCCTCAGGGAGGAGGGTTGGGAGATGAGCCACTTGGAAACAAGGGTTGGGGGAAAGGTCTGAGGAATGAAGATTTCAGGTACGAAGCCCCTTAGCGGGGCTGCCCTGAGAGATTGTGCAAGATGTTCACGCACAAGGGGGCAAGGGAGGGCAGAGATCCAGTGGGGAGGAAGGGGGATGAAGGGGGGGATTCTTTTTTAGCCCCCAAAGCAATTTGTGCACCGACTTCTGCACTTTGGGGAAGGGGCTGGGCAGGAGTCCTTTGTAAAAATTCTACTGCCGTGAAGTTACTTGCCCAAGTCACACGCCAGGGAGTGGCAGTGCCAGATCCAAACACAGGCGGTCGGGCCCCAGAGTCCCTGAGCTTACCCACCACCCTCCACTGCATGACCTTAGAGGATGTTCATGGGTCAGCAGGGCAGGGGTGGGGTGGGTGCTCCTTTCCCTGAAGCAGAATGGAGGCACCTGCCTACTTTCTTGGGAGGGCTGTAGGCACTTGCCTCCAAGACCGAGCCCCCTGTGACCTACAGGAAAGGACGCCTCCCAGCGCTCATATTTTGGATAATCAAGGCTCTTACCGATCTGCCACTTTGGGCTGCAGCGAGAAATACTATCCCCATCACATGGTCCTGGTATCTTATACATTCTTCACTCAGGATCGCAGGCTCTCAGCAAGTTCGTGAAGCTCCAGGCCCTGAAATTTAGCCTGTGTCTAAGTGGAAGATTCCTGTACACTCAATCCCGTGGGAGGGGGTGCCTTGCCCTGATACGGGGGACACTGGGGTTTTAAACATGTTTTACTGAGACCCTCCGACGTGCTGGGACGCTGGATTTGAAGGAACGGTTCCTGACCCCGGGAAGCTTGGTCAGCAAGGACCTGGGGAGCAATTAAATGCAAATTTATAAAGCTCTGTCAGCTCACAGCCCACTTTAAATAAAAGCTGTATTGCCCTCGCCCTATAGCCTCTACCCATGTCCTCCCCGGAGGGGACAAGGACTGACTTCTAAGAGCACCTCCCCGTGTGCGGGGCGCTCTGTGAACGGAGGCACCTCGCTGCCAAGCCTTCGAGGTAGATGCTGTCGCTCTGCTCACGGATGGCCAAACCCGGCCTGGCAAGCGGAAGTGGCTCACCTCCCAGCTGCGGCTGCAGGGCTGGCCCGGCCCCGCTCTGCCCACTGCCGCGCCCTGCCTTCCTGAGGATTCTGGGGTGAGGAGAGGGCAGCCAGGACGGTGGACATGTGCCCAAGATGTCCTCTTCCTCATGCCTCTCTCCCACGCAGCGGTCGCTCGAAAATGCAGCCCCCGATGCACACTCCCATTCCCCCACGGGCACGCGTACCGACCTGGGGCTTCTGCCAAATCTCCTGTGTAAAGGGAGGGGGTTGAGCACGGGCTGCCGGCAGTTACGTCCCTTTCCCATTGATGGAGATAAATGTTACTGGAATACCAGTGTGACAAGTCAGCCTCCGCTGTCCCCGCCTCCCCAGACCCCACCCCTAAACACACACACACACACACACACACATACACACACACACACATGCACGCACGCACACACACACTCCGGAGCTGATAGCTATTTCCTCCCTCAGCCCCACTCCCCTGCCTCTGCCTGCTGGTGACTCGGTGACTCGGTGACTCGTCTGGCTGCCACCAGAAGCTGTCTCTGGGGCTGGAATCCTGTGCTCCTTCTGTGCCCAGGTAAGGAAGCAATAATAGCCCAGGGGCTCGGCAGCCTTAGTGCCCTCTCTGGATCCATGAAGGCACAGTTTTAAGTCAGGATGGCAGAGGGCTGGATTTCCCGAAGATTGGAGGGGACACACTGCTCAGAGAAGCAGAGGGCACAGGGGTAAGCACCAAAGCCCTCTTTCCAGACTCACAGCAGTCTGGGTGGGAGGATGACAGGGGCAGTCTTAGGGTAACTGACTCTAAAAGCTTGCATTCCCTGCCCCTGACCCCCACCCAAAGCAGGACCCTGGCTGCTGGGCTCCATGACTCCCGGGAGGCTGGGGGCTGACTCCATGCAGCCAGAAAGACTGATCCCGATGGGTCCCCAGGGTGTAGCAGGACTGTGCTCTCTGAGCATCCCCATTAGACCTGGCAAGAGGCTGCTGCGCTGAAGGGAATGTTCCAGTGCAGAGAGGGGATGGCATTCATCTGTCTGCAGGGTGGAGTCCCAGCTGTACCTCTGCAGCTGAGGAATGGTGGGCAAGTTGCTATGCTTCTCTGGACCTCAGTTTTCTCTTCTGAAAAATGGGGTCTCACAGGGTCACCGCGAGTGTAATTGTTCTGCAAACTGTAAAGCTTGAGAAGCGTAAGCATTCTTGGGGAGCACGGGCCCAACTGCTCCCCCCGCCCCGACCTGCCTGCGATCCTGGGGCTCATATGCTTGGAAGAGTCTAGTCTGATCTCTTGGGGCCTCGCCTTCCAGAGGCCCATGCTACCTGGAGAAGACTGTGGGTTTTCTCATCCCGGCCAACAGTGTTACCCCTGGAAATGTGAGTACTGAAGACCACCCCCCGCTTCCTTCTCTTCTTGCTTACGGCAGAGGTAGAGGAAAGAGAACACAGTGAGCGTTAAACTGTTGCTTCCCCGGTTGTCTGTTATTTGGGTGGCTTGAGCCTCGGCTTCCACGCCTGTAAAATGGGATGGAGTGAAGGTCTAGTGCCTTTTTTCTAGAGTCCTGAGCAAGAGAGCGCTTATGTAAAGGACCTACTGGAATCTTTGGCGCATAGTGGGGCCTCAGGACAATCTGAATTCCCAGTCCCTGCCAGCCATCCTATGCCTCCTGCCGGCAGCCTCCCCCACCACCCCCCTGCCCCCCTGCCCTTGTGGATCTCAACCAGCCTCACATCAGGAAGTCTTGGGGTTTTGATGAAGCTGTGGCTGTGCACATCTGGGGTGTCCGCACATCTGCCAGAGGCTGGCTTCCCCAGCGCTTACCTGAGTAGTTTCTCAACCACTACCTGCTGAATGAATGCGTGAGTCAGTAAAGGAATGGGTTTCCTGGGGCAGGAGGGTGGCCCGGTGCCCTTGGGCAGAAGGCAGTCTTTCAGCCCCATTGGGCCTCCAGAGCCCCAGTCTGGCAGTTCTCATGCCTAGCTCTCTCCCTCCTCTTATCTTATTTCCTCTCCAACTATGAGAGGAGGGGCTGGCTCCACCGGTCAAAGTCAACATACCCCACACGCCACGGTTGTGGGAGCAAAGGGCTGCACAGAGAAGCTGCAGAGAGGCAAGATCTGGGGGTGCTGTGGACAGGGAGGGCACATGTCTTAAAGGCACAGCCTCTTCCTTCCACTCCCATCCCCCAGGCCGGCTGACTCACCCCCGTCCTTCAGGTGGGGCCTTGTTTGTGCCCCAGTGGCCCCGGGGGATTGGGAGTCCTGCATGGCCTGGCCTCGTGTGTGACCTTAGGGGACCTGCTAACAAGAGTCACAATACTGACGCAGTGCTTCCTGTGTGCCAGGCTCCGCTCTAAACGTTTATGTATATTAGCTCATTGAACACTCCCAACAGCCCTATGAGCTAGGTCTTGTTATGACAGATGCCCGTGTCCCAGAGGAGAAAGCAGGCCCAGGAAGGTTAAATGGCTCGCCCAAGGGCGTGCAGCTGGGATGTTATTCCCCCACCTGACTGCCTTGGCTCAATGTCACTGGTGCCCGGTGGCCTCATCTATACCATTCACGGGTCAGGTTCCTATCCCCTGGGGAGGGGGGTCCCCTGCTGCCCTCGCTCTGCCTACCTCAGCACCCCCTCCTCTCCACCGCAGAGCCGGCCATGTCTGCCAACGTCACGCTGAAGCCGCTCTGCCCCATCCTGGAGCAGATGAGCCGCATCCAAAGCCACAGCAACTCCAGCATCCGCTACATGGACCACGTGTCAGTGCTGCTGCACGGGCTGGCCTCGCTGCTGGGCCTGGCGGAGAACGGACTCATCCTCTTCGTGGTGGGCTGCCGCATGCGCCAGACCGTGGTCACCACCTGGGTGCTGCACCTGGCGCTGTCCGACCTGCTGGCCACCGCCTCCCTGCCCTTCTTCACTTACTTCCTGGCCGTGGGCCACTCGTGGGAGCTGGGCACCACCTTCTGCAAGCTGTACTCCTCCGTCTTCTTCCTCAACATGTTCGCCAGCGGCTTCCTGCTCAGCGCCATCAGCCTGGACCGCTGCCTGCAGGTGGTGCGGCCCGTATGGGCGCAGAACCACCGCACGGTGGCCGCGGCCCACAGGGTCTGCCTGGTGCTCTGGGCCCTGGCCGTCCTCAACACGGTGCCCTACTTCGTGTTCCGGGACACCATCCCGCGGCTGGACGGCCGCATCATGTGCTACTACAACGTGCTGCTCCTGAACCCGGGGCCCGACCGCGACGCCACGTGCAACTCGCGCCAGGCGGCCCTGGCCGTCAGCAAGTTCCTGCTGGCCTTCGTCGTGCCGCTGGCCATCATCGCCTCCAGCCACGCGGTCGTGAGCGTGCAGCTGCGCCACCGCGGCCGCCGGCGGCCCAGCCGCTTCGTGCGCCTGGTGGCGGCCGTGGTGGCGGCCTTCGCGCTCTGCTGGGGGCCCTACCACGTGTTCAGCCTGCTGGAGGCGCGCGCGCACGCCGACGCGACGCTGCGGCCGCTCGTGTGGCGCGGCCTGCCCTTCGTCACCAGCCTGGCCTTCATCAACAGCGTGGTCAACCCGCTGCTCTACGTGCTCACGTGCCCCGACGTGCTGCGCAAGCTGCGGCGCTCGCTGCGGAGCGTGCTGGAGAGCGTGCTGCTGGACGACAGCGAGCTGGGCGGCTTGGGGAGCAGCCGCCGCCGCCGCGCCTCCGGCCCCCGCCCCGCCCCCCGCCCCGCCCCCGGCCGCCCGGCCGCTGGGCACCAGCGCCTGCTAGCCTGGCTGTGCGGCGGCCGCGTGGCGTCCGCGGAGAGGGCCCGGGCCCGGTCCCAGGACGAGAGCGGCCCCCTGAACCGGGCGCTGAGCACCACCTCGGGGTAAGAGGGCGGCCGGGGCTCGCCGGCCCGGGAGGCAAAGGAGGGCGGCGATGCCGAGCGAGAGCGTCCCGAGGGCGACATCAGGCAGCGACCCAGGGATCTGCATTTTGCAGCGCCCGGCCTCCTCGGTCTCCTCGGTCTTTCTCAGAATCCCAGGCAGGCGGCAGGCGGGACGCCCAGATTCTGCATTTCTAGCAAGCTCCCTGGAGACGAAGTTGGCGCAGGGGCAACACACAGTGAAAACCACAAGATTTCTCCGACTGGGCAGTGGACTCCGGAGGCACGCAGGACACACTCCCCCTGAAGCTCAACTTTGTCAGATGGTGGGAGGGGGAGGGAGGGGAGTGTTTTTGCATGAAACCAGTGATGGGTTTTGGGGTAGAAGACAGGGGAAAGGTTTGGGAAGCACTGGCCTGGTCTAACCTCTTCATTTAGTCCCTCAGCCACCGTGTACTGAGCTAGACGCTTTATCTCACAGTAGGTTCCATAATCAGACTGAGGCACGTGGAGGTTCATCCACGTGCCCCAAGTACAGGGTCTGCACGCTGACCATGAACCATCACACGTTCCACTGCCCCAGGTAGAAAAGCAAGGCCTTTTCTACAAGGCTTTTTTTTTTTTTTTTTTAAATTACTTTAACATGTAATCTTTTTTTTTTCAACGTTTATTCATTTTTTGGGGGGGACAGAGAGAGACAGAGCATGAACGGGGGAGGGGCAGAGAGAGAGGGAGACACAGAATCGGAAACAGGCTCCAGGCTCTGAGCCATCAGCCCAGAGCCTGACGCGGGGCTCGAACTCACGGACCGCGAGATCGTGACCTGGCCGAAGTCGGACGCTTAACCGACTGCGCCACCCAGGCACCCCTAAGGCTTTTCTTATAAAGTAGCAAAAGCGAGGGCTGTCGTGGTCAACCGGGGCTAACCCAAATGCAACGGGCATCTTTGCTGAAGGTCTTCTCATTGTTTAGTATTTCAACGTGTACGGCAGCCTCGGAGACCCCAGCACGGGACATTTCCTTGCGAATCTGACACCTGTATAGGCCTGGTATTCCATGGGATGCCCTGTGGGCAATGCTGGTAATCCCCAAATCTTTGCAACCCACCTCCCGACTAGCAGCCACTGGGCAGCTGTGCCTTCCAATGTGCAGATATAAGGGGTAGCTCGTCCCTCCCTTGTAGCACATCCACTGTGCCGCGTGCTTCCTCTGCCACCACGGACTGGAGGACAAAGATCGCTGCGCTTAGGTCTGTCCCGAGGCCAGGCACAGAGTTGCTGCCAGTAACTGGTGGATGAAACGTCTGTGGGAGAGCAGAGAAACCCTCTTGGGCTCTCGGTCCAGTGCTGCCTGTGCCACTCCTGGCTGGGGTCCTGGAGACTGGGCTGGCCAGCTTACCGTTTGCCACGGTGCTGGGCCTTGCCCACAGTAAGTGCTCAGCAAACGGATAGTAGATGCACAGCTGGCTGAATAGACACCCCTCTTAACACCTCGCCATGCGCCCTGCCAGCCTCCCCTCACTTGTCGCCGCCTGACGCACAATGCCGTTTCCTTGTTTATTAGATTTTCTCCGTCAGAATGAAAGCTCCTTGTGGGCAGGGGCCTTTATATTCCCCAATACCTAGAATTGAGCCTGAATACAGCAGTGTTTCAATAAATATCTTTGATGCAGACTGCGTGGCGTAAATCCAATCTCTGAGGGGCCTGGGGCTTCTGCAGCGTCCGGTACAGGTGAGAGGGAGCTGGGGGACCCTGGCTCCCTGCAACCTCCCCGCCTTAATCTTTCAGTGTGGAAAAGGAAGGGGAGCTGGGTTCAGTCTGCCAGGCGACAGGGTCAGTGGGCTGCAGAGGGACCCAGAGCAGCCATTGGGATGGTGTGAGGGGAACCGGTTCCCGACTGCAGCCTCCTGGCCTGGGTTGGACCCATGACCTTGAGACAGAAACACACATTTGGGGAATCACCCTCCAGATGTTAGCTCCCCGAGGAACCAGAGAATTTACTCTTCTTGGTTGCAAGGCACTTGAAGAAGGAGGGGGAAGGAGGCGGGGGGTGCTGAACCTCTTCCCTCCTCTAGTCTCTGCCAGGCCCGAGTCCTCAAAGGCTCAGAGCCCCTCTGGGGTGGGGTGGGGTGGAGTGGGGTAGAGTTGCAGGGCCGAGACCCGCAGAGGCACGTGACCAGCGGCCGGAGAAGTGCGGTATCTGACACAGCGGTGGGCCACAGACGGCCTCTAAGTGTCCCGGACTCAGACCTTGGCCGCTGGCCGCTGGGGGGGCTGCTTCTGCAGCAGCGCCAGCGTGTCCCGCTTCTCGATGGAGCGAAGCTGCTTCTTCTTTGCCCGCTTGAGTTTGGCAGGGTTTCGGATCTGGGGGTGGGGTGAGGAGAAGGCGTCAGTGCGGTTGTAGTCTCTGCCCTGCGCCCCGGGAAGGGAGGCCTCCCCACGGGGGCCTGGGTCATATGCAGCAGGAGTGGAGGCCGCGAGGCAGGGCTGCCGAGGTCTCTCGAACACAGCGCCCAGCCTGGCCGTGGTTCAGGTCCCCCGAGCCAGACAACACTCACCACTTGGACGACCTCTGCCCTCCGCTCATTCTCCAGGCGGCGTTTCAGGTTCTCGGCCCGGCGCTGTTTCTTCTCCTGGAACACACAGAGGATGGGGATTCGGGTCTAGGAGCTGAGGCAGCCCTGGTCTCTTAGGCCCCAGAGTGAGAGCTGGCTGAGTTCCCAGGGAGGAGGAAAGGCCCTCTCACCCCGGCCCGACTGTCGCTGGTGGTGTGGCGGGGGGAGGGCCAGAGAAGAGGTATGCCTGTGGGACGAGAGGCCCATGACGGCGGGAAGTTCCTGACTGCAGCGGACAAGGCAGGTGCCTGATTATGCGGCTTAGATAGGAGGATGGTCGGGGGAGGGAACACACAGGTGGTTCCCTACCTGGAAACTCGGGCACGTGCACCACGGCCCCTGGCACCAGCCCCTGATCAAATGCCAGGGAAGAGGGGTGGCCTGGCCCTCTCCCTCACTCCCACCTCCTCAGGGTCTCCCCTAAGGTTCGTCCAGGCGTGGGGCTGGGAAGGGTGGAGGCTATGGAGAAGAGGCTCCCGAGCTATCTGGCCCTGGCTCAAATCTCGACTCTGCTACTTCCAGATGGGTGACCCTGGCCAACTCGTTTAACCTCTCTGTGCCTCAACGCCCCATCTTCAAAGTGAGGAGGGTTACATAGGATTGTCCTGAGGAATAAATGAATGAGTACATGCACCGGCCCTGGAATGGTACCCGGCCTCCTGGGAGCACTTCAAAGATGAATCTAGTTGGAGTCTGTATTGGGAATGGGGAGTCCAGTGTCTTCTGGCTGTGGTGACTGCTGTCGCTGGTGGGGCCTGAGGGGATGTCGGCCCCGAGGCCGCTGTATGGTCAGGAGCCTCGCCCGGCCTCTCAGCGGAACAGGGGTGGCCTGGGCCCCCGGGGAGAAAGGAGAAGTGAGACTTGGGCTCCCATCAGGGGACCGGCTGGGCTGGGGGCTGGGCAGGGGTGTTCCTGAGGGGCGGTGACAAGAAGGCCTGTGTTGCCCAAGAGGGAGTCAGGGCCACACAGGAAGTGAGACAAGGACCTGGCACACGGCAGCCGCTTCGGTATCTGCAGGGCCTCGGCCACGGGCCAAGCTGGGGCGGCTCGAAGCAGGCGACGGATGACGGAATGACTGGCTCAGCCCTTTCCCTCAGTGAGCGGACTCGGGGTGAGGTGCTTCACTCCTCCGGTGACCCTGGGATCACTAGGCAAGTGACATTCCTCCAGTAATGCCAGTCCTGGTGTGATGGTCCCTGACCCATATTCTCTGTGTGCCACCCTGGGGCTTCCCGGAGATCGGGAACCTCTGAGAGGGCATTTCGGGCCTGGGGAAGAACGTCCGGGAGACAGCCGGAGGAACGTGTGGGGTATCCACTTTGCTGATGCATGATGGCTGCTTCTTGGAGAACGATGGCAACGATTCCGGGGATGAAGCTTTTCCACCTGAGCAAGGACCCTAAGCCCATCTCACCAAACGCTTCTATCATCAGTGAGGGCCACTGGGGGGGCCTTGTCCCGGGCTCTTCCCCATCATCGAGTGTCGTATGGAGCCCCGGGCAAAGCTGGACGTTCCACTGGGCTTCCCTACCTGGGGTCCCAGACCCCACTTCTGCTTCTAGCCTGGTGCCCTGCCTCCCTCTGGGCACAGGTAGGAGTCCCCCTCTCCCCCACCCAGGCCTATCACAGCAGTCACCGGATCAGGCCCCTGAGCTCCAGCCTCAGCCCAGCTGGCTGGCCCCTCACCTGCCGGCGTCTCTCCTTCTCCTCCTCCAGGTGCCGAGCAAAGTCCTTGGCCAGCTTCCTCTCTTGCCGGTCCTTCATCTTCCGCTGCCAGGATGTGCGCAGGGGCTTGTCCTGAACCATCTGGGAGAACCTGTGTGGGAGATGACGGGCACTCTTGTAGTCCGTGGGGGGCACCAATGCCCACTCTCTTCTCGGCTCTGGACCTTCTACCCCAGAACCCAGGGAGAATGACATCCCTACCTGCCTGCTTGCCAGGCAGGCAGCCCTCCGGGTCTGCAGAAACTTGGGGCAGGAATGGGCCCCACTCATGCCGGCTGCCATTTCTTAAGCCCTAGTTATGGGTCTCTGGGACAGGTACTTTTGTCCTCTCCATTCAACAGAGGAGCAAACCAAGGCTCAAAGAGGTTGAACCATCGCCCAAGGTCACCTTGTACCTGAACGGCAGTCAAGACTGAAGGCTGTCTGTGACCATAGTCCAGACCACACAGCCTTTCTGTAAAGTTCTGCTGCTTCCACCAAGCAAAGTCAGCTTGGGTGCTAATGCTTCTGGAGATAGGGCTCCCTCCAGGGCCGGCCTGTTCTGTTTCAGAACGGCGCGGGTGGTGAGGGGCCTCTGTAACGAACTCTTCAGAATCTCCCTCCCCAGTAGGGGGAATGCAAAAGGGGCAGTAGCATTAGAAGGTATCGGGGACGTCCTGGTGTTCCTGAGTGTGAGGGTGACATTACAGTCACAGGACAAACGGGATGGTCTCTGTTAGAATGCATCCTGCAAGGATGTACATGTGGAATGATCCATCTAGGATGTGCTGGAAAATACTGCAGGAAGAAAAAGAAAGTTGAGCAGGTGATGAGACCATGGGGGTTCACTTAGCTATGCTCTCCCCTTTTCCATAGGTCTTTCTCCTTGAACTATCTAAAGTCTTCCTGGGTGTCCCGTGGGCCTTTTCTCCTTAGCAGATCCTCTCCTAGTGGCCTTTTTGCCTCCCCTACCCATTTCTTGACTTCTGAAAGAGCTCTTTTTCATCCACTTCTTGGATGAAAAAGAGCTCTTTTTCATCCACTTTCATCCACTTCTTGGTCCCTTATATGGGACCCCAAGTGGTCACAGGAGGTCAGCGGGCCCACCCCAGCCTCTGAAGGCTGTGGTGCACACAGGGCAGAGCCCATTCCCCACCGTGGGGAAAGGTCAATCAATTCTGCTCTCCTGGGTCATCTCCCCGCCTTCTTGCTCCGCAGGAGTCTGGTACGCACAGCCTGGACCTTGACCCCAGGCCTGTCCGCCTTCGGCCGAGTTCTGACCCGAGAACACTCCCCGCCCCTCCACACACACACACACACACACACACACACACACACACACACAGCTCCTTCGCCCTCTCCCCAAGGACCCGGTGCTGAAGACCTGGCTTCCTAAGGCCAAAAGGACGGGGCTGAGCACAGACTTCCTCCCTACCCCAGTTGCGAGAAACCCAAAGGGACAAGGATGTGGGGACTTGGACGCACACAGAGCCCCAGGACACAAGGCTGCATGTTTCTAGAGCAGCACAGCCCGGCAGAACTGTCTGTAATGCTGCAAATGCTCTGTATTTATGTTGTCCTGTAAGGTGGCCTCCAGTCGCTCTGTCAGCTGAGCACGTGAAATGTGGTTGGTGTGACGGAGGAATCGGAATTTGGGGGTTCTTAAATTTTAATCCACTTAAATTTAAATCGCCACATGTGCCCGGCGGCTCAGCTACTGGGGCGGTGCGGTTCCAGAGCACTGGCTTTACCTGGAGGTTGAAGGCAGGCAGGCAGGCAGGCAGGCAGGCCGGCCTGGGTTTCAGGGCCTGAATCCACTGCCTACTACTTGAGTGACCTTGGGCGAGGTAGCCTGGGTTTCGGCAACTTTCCACGTTATACGGAGACGAGAATGGCTCCTGTTCCGAAGGGTGTGGGACGATCAATGGAGACAAGGCTGGAGAAGCATTTAGCGCATGGTATGTACCCAATAAACGCCACCCTTCAGAGAAGGAAGACGACACACCCAAGGAGTCCTGTGCAGGTGCCATTTGACATCGGTCTGGAAGGTGGGGCTGCGACCAGGCCTTCCCAGCTGACTGCCTCCCTCCGCAGGCCTCCTTTCGGATACCTCCTGCTGCAGATGCTACCTCGCCGGTCTCTGGGCCCACTCACCACCCGCCGAAGCTGCTTCCTCAAAGACCCCAGACATCAATTCAACGGCCTTCTGGCTCTTATCCACAAGCCCGGACTGCAGCTTCTGAACCTGTTGTATTTCTACTACAACTGCCTCCTTACTGGTCTCTCGGCTTTCACCCCTGACCTCCTAGCGTTGGATATCCCCTCCCCCCCCCATTTCTCCCCACAGCCTTGATTTCCTCATATGTAAAACGAGCAGAATCTTAACAGCAGCTGCTTCACGGTACTGATGTGCAGACTAAATGCCACGACGCGTGCCGGTCCCGCTCTTTGCAAGGCCTTTGCCCTGGCCAACCCTCACCAAGATGCTTAGCAGTATTCTATACACTCAGGGCTTCGTAATACCTCTTATCACAGAGACAAATAACTGTTAACAGATACAAGGTGGTGAAGGCCTCCCGGCTTTTTATCAAGTTATGGCTGCTTTACTCGCTTCTGCTTCCCTCGGTAGGCAGAGGGCAAAGATAATGCTTGCTGAAGGAAAACACAAATAAGGTGTTACAGGAGAGGTCCACAGGTACTCTGAGGAGGAAAGCATCACATAACCTTCCAGGGCACGGTCTCACCCTCCCTGGGTTCCCGGGGCATTTTACCACATTCTGATTATAATTAGCTGTTTGTGTGAGACCCCCAAAATGTGAGCTCTCTCCAACCCAGGGCCCGTCTCCAGGCGGCACTGGCACCCCAACACCACAGAGAACCACACCCCTGCCCCGCGGTCTCCAACTTCACCTTTTCTTGGAGCGGTCCTTCCACACCCGCCCCGATTTGGGCTTTCCCTTAGGGATTACAGGAACCTTCTCCACCTCCTTCAACTTCTTGGACGCTGGGGCCTGGGCTGAAGAGCTCGTCCGCTTCTTTGCCCCGAGGCCGCTTCTCACCGTCTCCCCGGCCGGAGGTGGCTTGCTCGGCTCATGCTGACCCCGGGGGGAGCCGGGTGACTGCGCTGTCAGCTCCTGTAGTGGCCGCGAGGGCTCCGGACCCGGCGCTTGCTGACCCAGGTAAGGCTCTGGTGATGCTGGGCCCGGCTGCAGCTGATGTCGGGGAGACCCCGGGGCCAGCTCCTTCTTATTCAGGGCCAACTCCGAGTCCAGTTCTTCTTGGGCCTGGGAGGACTCTGCGGACTCCCCACTTAGCTTTGGCTGAAATCCGGGGGATTCTGGACCCGACTCCGGAAGTATTGGGGGCGACTCCGGGCCTGGATCTTGCTGGCGCTGGAGGGACCCTGGGCCTGGCTCTGGCTCCCTTCGGGGGGACCCCAAGCCTGCACCCTGCGGTAGAATAGGCGATCCCGGGCTTGTCTCCGGCTGACGTCGGGGGGACTCCAGGCCGGGTTGCCGCGCACTCCGAGGTGACCCGGGCTCCCTCGTTTCTTCTGGGTCCGACCTGAACTCCACAAGGGCCCGTCTCGCCTGTAAAACTGAGCTGGGGGTGTCGGGGGACTCAGGGTTTAGGCCTTCCAGCCGCCGGCTGCGCCTGAGCGGTGTATCCATGGTGGGGCCTGTAAGTTTCCAAATTTCACCCACGTGCAGCCGCGACCGTCTCTGCGGCTACCGGCGCGGTCCTATGACGTCAGGAGCCGCCCTATCAGCGTGGGGCAGGAGGGGCTGTTGCCGGGGAGACCGGGTCGGTGTTGGGCGGAGAGGCGGGATCGACGGCCCGAGGGGGCTGGGCTTACAAGGCGCGTGCGCAAAGCGCTTTGGCGCATTTACCCCCGGGGGATGGCTCGTTCGTGGGCTGCGTTTGCCTTTCGTGCAATCTTACTCCCCCGGGGTGGAGGAAAAGAGTGTGCAGGCAGAGAAGGGAAGGGGGTGGGTGACCCATTCCCGGGGGAGACGAGGATTGGGGAAGAGGTCCAGGGCGCCTGTAGGCAAGGCTGGGTGGAAACTGCGGCGAACTCACTCCTGTGCCATTAATTGGACAGGGGTCCCACTCTCGGGGCCTCAATTTTCTCATTTGTAATATGGGTGATTTTGCACGAGCTTAGTGTATCGAGAATCATCCTGACGGAGTACTCATAACCACCAGAGTTAATGCTCTGTAGCGAATCCCAGAAGCGGGAAATGTGAGTCTTGAGTTGCATGTTAAAGGTAACCCTTTCTTCCCTTCTCCCATCCCGTGCTTAAGTGTCTATGGCTCTCCCTTTTCAACATTTTCAACATTCATGCGTGAAGTTGAGGTGCTGGTAAGATGCACCACCTTTTGTCCTGTGGCCCAATTGCACCTTCAGCCCCAGTTCTGGAAACAGTGCTCAGATCATCACTGAGCTGCTTTTTAGCCAAGGCAGAGGTCCTTGCTGCAGGGTGTGAGCCTGCCTTCTCCCTTCTGCTGCATGAGACCCAAGAGGAAGTTTTGATTCACTCACAGCGTGAGTCTGATGACGAACATCTTGGAAGCTGCCCAGCTATATCCCAGATCTTCTTCAGTGTTTCCTTAGAACTGCCTGGGGATGGCCCGCAGGGATCCCAGGACCCCTGTCCGGCTGTCCCACTGGCTTCTTTTACAGACCACTCTTTCTCCAGCTGAGGGGTTATGAGAGGGCCTGGGAAGCTGTCCAGGGGTGCTCAGGGGACACAGAAGGCAGAGCAGAAGTCCAGGCCCTGAGCACTGCCCCTACCCGCTGAGTCACTCTGCTGACACTGGAGCGGGAGTGAGTGTCAGACTGGGCCCAGGGTGTCTTGAGTGCTGATGAAGGAGGAGGTGAGGAGGAGGAAAACCCAGACAAAGGTTTCTGGAGGATGGAAAAGTGGACTGAGAATCCCTTAATACCCGTTGCCCCTTGGCTGGTGCCCCATGGCATCCAAGATGCATCCTGGTGAGTTCGGCCTGTTGAAACTCCCTCCCTAAGGGTTAGGGAGGCTTCTCCACCATCCCTTCATGTCATCAGAAATAGTTGCACTCTCGTGCGGTAATCACGTGTCAGCCTCTTACCTTCCTGGCCCTAACATCTGTAGGCTCAGCACCCTCCTGTTCCCGGGCCATGGAAGGCCCTGCAGTGGCCCTGCCCAGCTCAGCTCCTCACTGCAGAAGCAGCTAGGACCCCTCCTCACCCAGCTCTCCTAGCCCCCGGCTCTTGGTTCCTTAAATTCTTTGCTCCAGCCTGGAGGCCAAATGGCCCGCCATTCAGAATTGAGCCCAGTGTGCATGACCAGGGTGGCTGGTGGAGACTGGACCAGGCCTGCTCCAGGCCAGTTTCTGCTCCCTGCGTCCTGAACTCCTGTCCTCAGCTGGAGGGGTCACTCACAAATGCCAGTCGGATTGGATCCCCACAGGCCCCTCTTAAAATACTTCAGAGGGTGGCGTCAGATCCCTACTAGGGTGGTGTGAGAAAGGGAGATGTTTTACAGACATGTTTTGAATCCACGTGGAGACCCTTCATCAACCTAGGCATCAAGCGAATTCTGGCCCAGAACCCTCCACTCCCTCCTGAGCTCAGTTTTGTCAGTGTCATTATAAATGGTGCTCAGGGGCCCAGGGGAGAGGCCTGAAGTTTTCAGAGAAGCCTGATGGCGGTGGTCACTGCTGGGACTCCCTTGCTTCCTACTGCAACCATCCCAGCCTCCTTTCCCTTGGGGGTGGGGAAAGGATGCTGAGGGGTTCTACCCCCCTCCACAGAGGCCCCCAGCAGGACTGAGCCCCGGTGGTCTGCAGAGACACTCTCTTTTGGCTTTTTCCTGGTCCCTGCTTTCCCACTCCCTTATAGGTGTTGCCGGGGTCATTTTCTGTTCTTTTTTAAGGTTATTTATTTATTGGGGGGGGGGGAGGGGCAGAGAGAGAGACAGAGAAAGAGAGAGAGAGAATCCCAAGCAGGCTTTGCACTGTCAGCGCAGAGCCCGACGTGGGGCTCAAACCCACGAACCGTGAGACATGCGTGAGCTGAAGCCCACAGTCAGCTGCTTAGCCGACTGAGCCACCCAGGTGCCCCTGCTGGGCTCATTTTCTGAATAGACTATTTGCATGTAAGTCCTTGTCTCCGAGTTGCTGTGGAGGAACCCAGCCTAAAACACTGGGGTGAGCAATTATTGGGCCCGGCGTTCTTTCAAGGGCTTGCTCTATACAAACCTACTTAAGCCTCACCCCTGTGAAGCAGGTGCTGTTGATAT
Organism: Puma concolor; assembly: GCF_028749965.1. Classification (NCBI taxonomy): domain Eukaryota; kingdom Metazoa; phylum Chordata; class Mammalia; order Carnivora; family Felidae; genus Puma; species Puma concolor. Next base: position 10,482,770 of record NC_141676.1, read on the forward strand.
TACTCCATTTCCCGGAGATAAAGAAACTGAGGCACAGAGAGGGTGGGACACTTATAAAGGTCACACAGCAAATAAGTGGTGGAGGGGGATCCACACCAGCTGTCTGACCACAGAGCCACAACTCTTAAGAGTAAATCTCCATGGGGGGGGGGGTGGGGTGCCTGGGTGGCTCAGTTGATTAAGTGTCTGACTTCAGCTCAGGTCATGATCTTGTGGTTTGTGGGTTCAAGCCCCGCGTTAGGCTGTGTGCCGACAGCTCAGAGCCTGGAACCTGCTTCGGACGCTGTGCCTGCCTCTCTCCCTCTGACCTTCCCCTGCTCGTGCTCTCTCTCAAAAAATGAATAAACCATTAAAAAAAAATTTTTTTTTAAAGGAGTGAATCTCCCCATTATCTGGCTAAGGAAATCGAGGCACAGGAAGGCCAAGGTGCTTGCCTGAAGTCACACGGCTACACACTGAGGTGCTAAGATTACAGTTCCAGAGCTGGGATGCTTAGCTGCCTTGCTCGCCTCTTCTTCACGCTGATCCTGGTCCGTGCACCATGGTGCTGGGCGCCTGGTTGCCCCGCGGGCCAGCTGTGGCTCTGTGCGCCTCGCACAGTGGGCAGAGCGTGCTATATCGGCACTATTCACCTTACTTATGTAACCCGAGATCTGCTGACTGCAGAAAACCGTGCACCCACAGAGATACGGATCGGGTGTTCTCCTCTGAGCCATCGGTCCCCAGCCAGCCACAGGTGCTGCAGTGAGAGGACTCGGCCGTCTCCAGATGTCAGGGACCCGTATCTGTACGGTCCTCTGCTCGGCATCGAGATCAGAGGTGGCCAGGGAACGGGTCCTGTGGTCACCAGCAGCGCTAACCGGGCAGTCCCCAAGTGCCAGGCTTCTCCTGGGTGCTTGCTCGGTCCCGTGGGATGTCAGTGCAAGCGGGTGACTGCTGGGACCAGACGAGCACTTGCCAAATGAGGGAACAAAGGGAGAAGCTCACGGCCGCCCTGCGGGGGGTGGGCTGGGACCGGACACCTGAGTCAGGTGGGAGGTGAACGCCCCGGGTTTCCTGACAGGGAAATCCAAGGCTGGGAGGGGTTGTGATTTGGCAGAGGGTGACACTTGGGGAGAGTGACACGGAGGGAAGGATAGGACTGGAGCTTGGGGCTTCCTGATGCCACACCCACACTCTTACTGTCCCATCGCTGAGCCAGGAGTGGAGGCAGGGGGAGCTGAGGACGTAGAAGGGGTTCCTTAGTCGGGGGAGGTGGGTGGGCGGCTGGCCGTGGGACATGGCCCACTGTGGCTGGAGTGGGGACAGGTGGAGGTGTTGCGGGGCTGGGCCGCCCTTCCACTCAGAGGTCTGTCATGCATTTGAAGGCAGCTTTCCTGTAGTTTCCCCAGGGTTGTCTTCTTCCAGGCCAAATGTCTCCCTCTCCTCCAGCTGTCCTCAGACAACACAGTAAACCTCCAGGAGAGACAGCAGTGCTCTACAACCTTCCAGAATGTGGTGTCCAGTGCTCCCGCAGGCCCCTAGGGTTGACTGCCCCATGGAGAGCTGAGTGCATTTGTCACCTCTCTGCTCCACGACTCCCATCAGGGTGGCTGGGTCCCCATCCTCTTCCTGCTGGCCGGCCATCAACGGAGACCCTCAGTCTCGTTCCAGCTGCCGTCCCCTGGATCCTGGACGTGAGCCGTTGGCTCTCCTGGACAGGTGCGGGCTTTGTCACTTGGCCTGGCTGCATGTGGCTTTGACCTGCTGGAGATCCAGCTCTCCCCCTCCTTCAGTGTCTGCTCCCCTCCCCCTTTGCGTGTGTGAACTGCTGCTTCTAGAAACCTTGAATCAGACCCTACTGAGAACGTGCGACAGGACAAGGGTTATGGTGTCAGTTCTTATCAGGGGTGCTTATCTCAGATGCTCATCTCCTGTGTGTTCCCAGAAGCTCGCACTGACTCTCAGGGCCTCAGGAGGAGCAGGGCAGAGACCTCAGCAGAGGGGCCGGGGAAGAGGGTGTTGGTGGGGGTTGGGGGGAGCAGCACCTGGGGCCCTTGGTGTGAGGCCTCCCAGCTGTCCCACGGGGCATTGCCGGGGGACAGAGAAGCTGACTGGATGGGGAAGGGGCCACTCTGCAAAGTTCTTGGGTACCTTCAAAGCTTATCTCCTCATCCCCCACGGCAGCTGCGGGTTCTGCTAAAACAGGAAGGGGCAGACCTACCCCCCCCGCCCCCCCAGAAGACAAGACCTCCTCCCTGTGCCAGCCACCACAGCATGTCCCCCTGTCTTCAGGCAGGTCCAAGAAGGGGTGGGGGTGGGCTGGGGAATGAACACCTGTGCCAGGTGGGAGGGAGAGTCCCCGGGGAGGGGGCCACGGCAGCTCGTACCCCACCTTGAGCTCTCCCCGGCAAGCATTGCAAACAGCAAACAAACGTCGGGGAGCATCGGAACCCTAGGGAGGTGTTGAAATCCAGTCTGGGCCCTGGCCCCAGAAATTGTGATTCGGTTGGTCTGGAGTAGGCCTGGGAGGCCGCATTTCTCTAAGCTCAGTGGTGCAGGAAGAGCTTTCCCGCTTCACTTTCCCAGACGGGGTGGGGCCAGGCTCACCACCACCTTGTCATTTAGTGATCCACCAAATATTTACTGAGTGTTTGCTCTGTGGCCGGAGCTCTGCGTATAGCAGCGAGCAGGGCAGTTCTGGCCTCTCCCGGGAGGGCGCCTGCATTGTCTTGGGGGCGCAGATATTCAACCCTCGAATCTTAAAACTTTCCTCGGAGGAAGGCAGAGCGGGAATCATTTTCCCTAGTGTCCAGGTGAGGAAATAGCATCGCGGAGAGGTCACGTGACCTGCCAGCCCACGCGCAAATGGAAGGTGGCAGAACCTGAACTCAGGACGTGTAAGTCGAAATCTGGCTGCCCGGCCCTGGCCAGGAGCCATCTCTGCTCCTGAAGGTTGTGTCTAGGAGGCAGGGCTACAGGCCTTGGACACGCATCAGCGGGTGACAGCTGGGGGCTTCATCCTTGTGTGGGGATGGAGAACTTGGCGGAGAGATGTTCCCATGTCCCCACCCACGACTCTCAGTTCCGAGATCTGCCTGAGTGCAGAGTTTCACAGTGAGTCACCTCCCCTCCCTTCCTCCCCGATCGCTAATTCTTCTCCTTTCATTTCCCCTAACGTTTTATTTGTCTTTCTAGGCTCTGGCCTTTCCTTGGCGGGATATCCGCTCCAGGGAGGGATGCCTCCCCCAACCAAGATGGCAGCCCTCATCTCCATGGCAACCCCTGGACACCTGGCCTTGGTGACCAAGGAGCAAAGCATGAGGCTCCTTTCCTGAAGCACAGACCAGCGAGGTGGTCCCTGTTTGAAGGTGGGGTCTGCAGGCCCCGTGGCCAGGAAATCTCAGTTCTCCCCACCTCTGCACCCTCCAGCTGTGCGCTGCGACCAGCCCCGAATCAGACTGAGCTGGCTCACTCAGTGTCAGATTAGTGAGATGAGGTGTCCCCCGAGCCAACGGTCTTGCTTCTTTGTTCTTCTCACGCCTTCCAGAACCTCAAACTCCCCAGGTGCAAGATGGAGTCGCTGCCCCTGACGCCCCTGCTGGATCCGCCAGGCTCGTTTTTGTGGATCTCCCACCCCAAGGCTTGTTCTGCGGAACAGCCGTTGTAGAAACAAACAGGTCTGTTTGTTTACAGACGTTTACAGCTTTTAAAAGCGTATCGTATTTACGGTGAATTTTCAGGACATAAAGATTGTAGCAATTTACGAGAAGGTATTTTATTGCAGTGGATGGAAAATACACAAAACCATACCAATGTCCCTGGAAGTTTTGTTTTTTTTTTTTAAAAAACGTTTTATGTTTTTATTTGAGAGAGAGAGGAAGCATGGGTGGGGGAGGGGTAGAGAGAGAGGGAGAGAATTCCAAGCAGGCTCTGTGCCGACAGATGTAGGGCTCGACCCCACCGACTGAGACTGTGATGTGAGCCGAAATCAAGAGTTGGATGCTTAACCGACTGAGCCACCCAGGCGCCCCTGGAAATTCAGATGACCGAGATCCTGTCAGCGTGGTTACCAAGCATGGAGGCTGTGGCAACAGCCCCCTCGGGAAGTTGCTCCCACCACCCGGGTTTTTAGAGAAGGAACTTGTCCAGGAACAGGCAGGTGGCAAAAGGCGCAGAGAGGATTTGAACGCAGTGCTCCGCCCCCAAAGCGTGTGCGCCTTCACCCGCACCTCCCTGCCCTTGTGTTTTAGCCATTGGACCTACATCAAGAATAAGCCCGGGGGGCGCCTGGGTGGCGCAGTCGGTTAAGCGTCCGACTTCAGCCAGGTCATGATCTCGCGGTCCGGGAGTTCGAGCCCCGCGTCGGGCTCTGGGCTGATGGCTCAGAGCCTGGAGCCTGTTTCCGATTCTGTGTCTCCCTCTCTCTCTGCCCCTCCCCCGTTCATGCTCTGTCTCTCTCTGTCCCAAAAATAAATAAACGTTGAAAAAAAAAAAAAAAAAAAAAGAATAAGCCCGGAGGCAGACATTTTAGGTCATTAAGAAATTGCACACCTTGCATAGAGAGCAGGCTCTGTTACTTTCAGTTCAAAATAAAATATCACACAATGCTCAGATATTATCACTCTCTGCCCGAGTGGTTTTAGCCCTCTACCTGCGAGATGGCTCTGGGCAGATTCGGATACCCTGCCTTTTTTTTTTTTTTTTTCCTTTTGAGATTAGAGACAGAAGGGGTGGGAGACCGCATTTTCTAAAGTTGGCAGCAACGGTATCTGCTATCCACGTCCTCTTCTTCCAGTGTGACCTCGACACCCCTTCCCTTGAGTAGCGGGGCCTTTGTCTCTCCTACATCCAAACCTAGAAGGACCTTTGTGATTGCTTTGGCCAAAAGAGTATGGTGTGTGACTTTTTTTTTAAAATTTTTTTTTTTTTTTATTTTTGAGACAGAGAGAGACAGAGCTTGAATGGGGGAGGGGCAGAGAGAGAGGGAGACACAGAATCGGAAGCAGGCTCCAGGCTCCGAGCCATCAGCACAGAGCCCGATGCGGGGCTCAAACTCACAGACTGTGAGATCATGACGTGAGCCGAAGTCGGACGCTCAACTGACTGAGCCACCCAGGCGCCCCTGGTGTGTGACTTCTGAGGCCAGATCGTAAGAATGTCATGCGCGTCTGCCTGGCTCTCGTGGCACGCTCACTCTGGGAACTCAGCCGCCATGTTGTGAGGAAGCCCCCATCGTCCTATGCGCCAACCGCATGGAGAGGCCAGTGAAGGTGTTCCAGCTGACAACCGCATCGTCTGCCAGGCATGAGCCAAGATGCTTCCAGATCCTCCTAGCCCCCACCTGTCAGGTGACTCCCGATTTTGCATCTTTCCAGCAGAGGTCCCCGAAATCATGGAGCAGAGGCCACTCTCCCCACTATGCCAGGTTCTGCACCGCAGGACCTATGAGCGTAATCAAATGGATGTTTTACATCACTGGGTTTTGGGGTTGTTTGTTACGAAGCAATGGTAGCTGCAACAGAAGGTATTTGCTTACAATCAGGTGTCTACCTCAAGGGGGAACGTCTTGCGCCCTCTCTTGGAGCAGATGTTATTGGCAGGGATGGTGCCTAATCAGCCTCATGACTTTATTGGAAGCAGATTGGGTGGGCAAGCTTTCCTTGTTCTTTAGTTACAATAAATTAGTATGTATTACACACTTACTTGTTTATTATTTCCCACCGGCCAGCATGTTGGTGCCCTATGGATGGGATTTTTTTCCTATCGTGTTTGTTACTGTATTCCCAGAGTCCAGACTAACACCTGGCACTTAGTAGTTCCCCAATAAATAATTATTGAATGAATGAGTCGATAAAGATGACACATCAAGCCGGCACAATTTTGGATGATGGTTTCTCAAGAGAGATTTATTAACTTTACCTGGGATACTTGTTATGATAATGTACCATTATTTTCTGGACAAAGGCCAGCTCACACTGTGGTGGGGATTTCTTGAGAATCATAGTAGAGAATAGAATAGAGAATGATGAGAATCGGGAACATTTAAAATAATTAAGGGTTGGAGCGCCTGGGTGGCTCAGTCAGTTAAGCGCCAGACTTTGGCTCAGGTCATGATCTCCCAGTTCGTGGGTTCGAGTCCCGTGTCGGGCTCTGTGCTGACAGCTCAGAGCCTGGAGCCTGCTTCAGATTCTGTCTTGCTTTCTCTCTGCCCTATCCCCACTCGTGCTCTTTCTCTGTCTTTCAAAAATAAATAAACGTTTAAAAAACTAAAATAAATAAATAAATAAATAAATAAATAAATAAATAAATTAAGAGTGAATAGTTAAGAGTCCCAACCTTTTCTCAAAATTTAAAAAAAAATTGTTAAATGTATGATGAGTGGTAGGGGGTCTTTAGGTGCATACGAAAGGGGTTTGTTCAAGGACTTTGTTCCTGGACACTCTCTAGAGGGATTTAGAATCAGTCAACACATAAGAGATCGATTCCAGCAAACTGTCTTTGCTGCCTGGCATGTTCTGGATGTCACGGGTGCACAAACCAGCGAAAGACAGGGACGCTGTCCTCTAGCTGAGACCAGCTGAAGCCTGTGAGGCAGCCAACCCAAGTAGGCAAGTGAGGCCCAGGGGCAAAACCGATCAGGTTTCACCAGCTGAGGTTCCTGAGGATGAGGGGCTATCAGGGAGGACTTCTTGGAGGAGGCAGGTCCAGGCGGGCAGCTTCCCCAGGCACTGACTCAGAGGAACACTGAAACCTCATAGGGATTTACCAGAAATCTGCTGCCTGTTGACTCAGGTTTCCACCTGTAGGTCCTCATGGAGCTGGTGGAAAGGAAATCCGTGTCCCTTTTGCCAAAATACTCTTAAACAGATAAGTAAGTACATAAGTGGATAATACCCTTAAATAGAAAGCTTTCTCCTCCCTAGCACTGGCACATGTCAGTGGGGGTAGGGGGGTATTTTTTGATGTGCATCGCAAATTACTGTGTCCACTGGCCTGTCCAGCCATGAGACCAGCCCGCTGGCAGCCCCCGGGGGTTGGGGCGGGCATTGCCAGGCAGCCCAGATTCCGAAACCAATTAATGCACAGCAAAGAGGTGTTTACCAAGATCGCATCCGCGAGACTTTAAATGTCTCCACAAAAGTTTTTGGTTGCAAAGAAACTACAGACAGAATAACTATAGAGAGTAAACCATGAACACCTGCAGACAAGTGGAGACTATTTTTGTATTTGAAAAACAATTCTTAATGTTTATTTTTGAGAGAGAGAGAGAGAGGTGGAGAGAGAGAGAGAGACAGCGCAAGCAGGGGAGGGGCAGAGAGGGAAGGAGACACAGAATCTGCAGCAGGCTCCAGGCTCTGAGCTGTCAGCACAGAGCCCAACGCAGGGCTCGAACCCACAAACTGCGAGATCATGACCTGAGCCGAAGCTGGACGCTTAACCCACTGAGCCACCCAGGCGCCCCCTGGAGACTCTATATAGAAAGAGATGTGTTTGCTCCCCCGGAAAGTCACTCTGCCGTTGGCAACCGAGTGATGCGCTCCATCCAGCTTTGTGTTACATGCGGGAGAGGAGAACCAGGAAAGACAATTCCAAATAAACCGGAGTTCTGGTCGGTGCATACAACTCCATTTGGACCATGAAGAAAGAGCGTTACAATTTTTATCTATGGGAAAATGATTTTTTCCCACCCCAAGTTAACGTTGCACAAATATTGGAAGATTATTAATTTGAAGGGTACCAAGTATTTCTGATCTGCACGGCAGGCAGTACTATTGAGAGAGAGCAGGGGAGGGGCAGAGAGAGAGAGAGGGAGAGAGAGAATCCCAAGCAGGCTCTGCACAGTGTGGAGCCTGATGTGGGGCTCGAACCCACAAACCGTGAGATCACGACCTGAGCCGAAATCAAGAGTCGGATGCTCGACCGACTGAGCCACCCAGGAACCCCAAATAAATATCTTTCTGAGTGCAGCCTTGAGCAGAGCCGATCCACTGGGACAGCAGCCTCAGTGGCTGCCCACGTTCGGTACCTGATTCCACACCACCTCCTGGTGGCCTGTCATCATAGGTCTCTGGGGCTGAGGGTTGAGAGCAACTTTCTCAGGGGCTCCTGTGCCCTGATAATTTATCACCCAGATGGGAGCCTTGGTCTGGGTGGCACATCATGAAGACAGGTGTAACTAGACCTGTACTAAGGACACATGGGCGCTCTACCTTGCACGTCCCAGGTACTGGCACGTGCATTCTGCAACCTGCTGTCACCTCTGACAGAGGTGGGCACCAGGAAGCGGCGCGCGTCTGAATGTCTATCAGCAGGTCGACAGTACCTTCTCTGCCAGGGTGAGGCCTCTGGTTCACGCCGGTTCGCCACCGGTCTCGGGTCCTCTGGAATCAACGACACACGGAGCGTTAGTGCAGCTGGCTGCTGAGTCCGACCGTCTCAGCCGTGGGCAACCAGGCTGTGTGATGCGGGGAGCAGTTACTTTACCTTACCCAGCCTCCGTTTCCTCTGGTGTGAAATGGGGTGCAGGTTGGCACCCATGTCCCATAGTGGGAGGAGGGACTGAGGTACGCGTGTAGAGACCGGGGGTAGGGCCCTGGCGCCCAGTCGTTGCTGGTGAGTGACGCCCGCTAACCTTACGGAAGCCATCATTGGCATCACTGGACCTGTCAGAGTCCCTGACATCAGACATACGCTCTTTCCCTCGCACTGTTTTCAGACGTAAACCAGGTGAGCCGAACAAACCTGGGTCTGTTTTCTGGAAGGATCGGGGGTGTGAATATTTGGGGCAAGGGCTAGCCTCCACCTCTCCCACGTTACCCTGTGATTTGACTGTGCGATCTCCTGTGGGTCCTCAGCACGTGTTCCTCTCCTTCTGAAGGACCCCCGTTTCGCTTTGCCCGGCCAGTTTCCCTTCCTTCCCCAGATGCCAGCTTTAGCATAGTTTCCTCTGCACTCCCGTTCCTCTCTGGAGTCCCCCGAGGGCCGGGAATGGCTTTCCTGGCGGTCTGAGCTAGATGTCGAGATGTGTGGTGGGGAGACCACTCTGCCTGGCCCTTTCCTGCCTCCCTAAGCACCTGCATTGGGGTCTGGCCCAGAGCGGGTGCACATGCATTTTGTCCGCGAGAATTTGCCCCACAAGGATTCTTCCCCAGCAAATCTGTCAGAGAGCACAGAGTATACCTCCCGAGACTTCTATCGGCTTCTTCTGTGGAGACTGGGGTTTCACCATGGAAGGTGGGTTGCCTTGGCCTGGGGTAAGTGGGGGTTGTGATGATTAATTTTGTGTGTCAGTTGGGCTGGGCCACCGTGCCCAGATATTTGGTCAAACACTTTTCTGGATGTTTCTTCGGAGGTGGTTTTTTTTTGGGAGGGGGGAGAGATTAACATTTAATCAGTGGACTTTGAGTAAAGCAAATTGCCCTCCATGATGTGGTGGGCCTTGTCCAATCGGTTGCAGGCCTGAACAGAACAAAGACTGATTTGCCTCTGGCTAGAAGGCACGGATGGGAGCCGCGACTCTTTCTGAATCTCCAGCCTGCTGGTCTACACCATCAGAGTTTTAGACTCACCAAACTTCCATAATCACATGAAATTGGTAACGATGTTGAAGAAGAAATCTCGGGAGGGACTTTCTCCTCCTCCACCCGCCATCTATCTACAACGCTTTCCTTCCTTGGGGTGGGGGGTGGGGATAATGAAACAATTATACTTTTTTTTTTTTTTATAAGTGTGTTTACATTCAGGGCTTGCTACCTGTACGCTTGTCTTTACTGAGCATTTTTCTGAGAGTTGCCTGATTTCCTTGGGTGGGAATGGATGGAAGTATCGTAACTTCTCCACTCATGTTCACGAAAATATTTTCCTTTCATGGATTCTCATTTAGCATCGGGGTCTTGGGAAACAAAATCGGGTCGCCACATGAGGAGTGGACAGATAATCCTGCCTGCTTGTCTACCCACCCGTGTGGACATGAGATGCCCGGGGTCCCCAGACTTTCACACACAGGTAAGCTATGCAACTTTAGGCACTGCGTCCAGACGGATGTGATCCCAGCTGAGTGCCAACCTTTTATTGATGACAAAGAAGCCACGTGGGGGGATGTTTCCAAGACACCACGAGCAGGTCTGTCTCCATGCTGGTGTGTGTGTGTGTGCAACTGGGGGACTGATCTATGAAGCTGGGAGTTCCAAACCCCAGAGAAAGGAATGGAGAGACCACAGAGCCTCAGAGAGGCCAGGTGCCAGAGAAGAGTCCTCACAGGCCATATTGAGCTCAGGTCCCGGGAACAGCAGGTGCTTTGTGCTCACGCAGCGGCTGGGGGCTCCTGCACCTGGTGAGGTGGGCTTTCAGGAGGCGCTGCTATAGCCATGGGCATGGCCTGGGTCCAGGTGCTAGAGTCGGAGAGGAAGGAAGAGCCAGGCTAGTTGCCTTTAGCTCGCCCTGAAGCCCCCGCAATCCCATGATCCCTTAAGATCCTTTTGTGTCTGCTCCCCTGCGACCCAGGCCTCCCCGCTTGCCGGCCAGGCAGCACTTGCCTGACCCCCAGACCACGGGCTCGGGGCTGAGTTCCTCTTATAGCCCCGGTATCCCCTGGAAAGAAGGTTGCCCACGAGTTATATCTGGGTTCCGGAGCTGGCTGTGACCTCAGCCAGGTTACGTCAACTCTCTGAGCTTCACTTTCTTCTGTGACATGGTACAGAATCCCTTTCCTGCTCCCTGGAAGGCCGGTCTTGAGGGGCCAGGGCAACGAGCTTATCACCAGCCCAGCCTCTACAGGGCAGGCTCAGCTTCAGGCACCAGCCAGGACCCGGAGGTGTCACCTCTCTGCCCTTTCTCCCCGTTGCATCTGCTGCCCCAATCTGAGTCTGGCCTTGCCACACGCTGTCGCCCCTCTACCTACCCCTGTCAGTTTTACAGTGGCCCTGGCCTTTAAGCTCCTGTAGACATCTTCTTCCCCAGCCCTCTTCTCCATTCTCAGGGACTCCCCAGAGCAGCATCCCCGAGCATGGACCCAGAGGGGCTCACCCTGGCCGCTGCACAGGAGCCCCCCCAGTGTAGACCAGTGGGGCTCACCCTGGCCACTGCATGTTGGGTGTAGGGGAGAGGCTTCTGTCCCCTCCCCCCACCCCAATGTTCTTGTTGTCCCTCCTCCCTTCTGCATCCCTGCTCGGGTCCTGGGAGTCAGTCCAGCAGATCTGACCGGGAGGGCACGCACTGGGTACTGGGCTGAAGACTGGTACGGGGACGGGGAAAGGAAGACAAGCTTCCAAGGAGGTGGCAGTCATCAGCCATCCGTTGAGCACCTGCTAATCCCTTTATCAGGTCGGTAATATTATTAGCCCCATTTCACAGAGGATGAAACTGAGGTTCAGGAAAACATAGCCACACAGTGGGGGAGCTAAAGCCATCCAGTTCCAAATTCCACAAGATCAGCCACTCAGACAGACTTCCCACAGCAAAAAGTATAGAGAGGTCAAGTAAGAAAATACACAGGAGAGCGTCTAGGATTATTTGGCGTTGGAGCACAGGAGAGCTGGGGGGCGGGTGGGAGGTGAGGAGGTAGAGACGGAAGAGATGCCTGGCCGTGAAAGGGGAGCGAGGGAGGACCATGGTCTCAGCACTCAGGAAGACGAAAGGCGGGAGCAGTGAACAAGGGTCGGGGTGGGAGGTAGGAGGAACAATTTGGGCTCTACTGGTAAGGACAGCTTGGAGGGGGGCCATGTGAAGATTCAGGTGCACGTGAGGTCACGGGCAGGAAGTGGAGTCTTGGGGGTTTGGGGGAAGGTCTGGAGTCACGGGCAATAGGGCTGCTGAGGTGGTCAGGACAGAGCGGCAGTGGACGGGACGGTGTGTGTCCGCCCTCCCGTGCCCACGTGGGGTGTTGGACCCCATTGGGAAGAGTGGCACTGGCCCCTCCTGGCCTTCCCCCGGGACGTAAGCAGAAAGGACTCCGACCAGTGTCCTCGCTCCCTATTCTTGTCACATCGGGGGCCACGGTAGTGACCGCACGATGTGTTTGTGCGTCCTCCTGCAGATCGGACCTGGACCCCAGTCAGGAGAGGGTGACACTCACTGGTGAAGCCCAGTTACCTTCAGCCTCACCGTCTTCCCAGCTCTGTATGCTCTCTGGAGGGCGCCCTGCGTAGGAGGTGACGGGCTGGAGGCTCTCGCTCCGTGCACGCATTCTTTATACCACTCGAAGCAAAAGAGCAGGTCTAGCGGTAAGTCTGGAGCAGGCAGATCTGGGGTCGGGTTCCACCGCAGTCCCTCTGTAGGTACGTGACCTCGAGCTCATTGAGAAAGCAATTCAGTCGCATCCCCTGGCTCCCACTTCGGTAAGTGCGGAATAAGAAGACAGCTCCAGGGAGTCGTTTCCGGGGTTCGAAGGTGTGCAAAAGGGCAGGTGCTGGTTCCCTGGCCCCTCCACTTGCTCTACGTTTTGGGCCCGGGGCACTCGCCCGGGGGTACCTGCTCCGGGCAGCCAGCTGCACCACCAAGGCGCACATCCCGAGGCTGGCGCACGGCAAGCTGACCAGGTTCAGCCCTGTGCTGACCTTCACCCGCCCAGGAGATCAGAGAGCATCTGTCACGGCCCAGCCAGCAAGGGAGTGTGCTGGCCTCACACGCTTCAGGAGTCACAGGCTTCCTCCATGGGCTCTTGATCGGGGGGAGAATTGTTGACCTTCCCCGGGGGACTAGGAGCTGATTACCGGAGGTAGGAAAGACATTTCTGCTTTGACCGTGGACCCCATGGGCCACAGACCCCAAGAGCTGCTGATGGTCCTGACTGCTCTGGTGTCAATGGCACAGGTGACGCACGTATGGTCCCTCCTTCCTGTGCCATGGCAGACAGCACGCATCAACCCTGGTAATCCACCAGAGCAGGCGTCAGTATAAGAGCCGCCCGCCGTCTGCTGTGGGTTTGTGTCCTCCAAAAAGATAGGTTGAATTCCTATGGATGTGAATGGGACCCATTTGGAAATAGGGCCTTTGCAGCCGTCATCAGGTTAAAACGAGGTCTTCCTAGATTAGGGTGGACCCTTAGTCCAATATGACTAATGTCCTTATCAGGAAGGAAGAGACGTACGTCATGTGATGAAGGGGGGCAGGGGGCGAAGGGTTGCAGCCGTAAGCGGGGGAAGGGCAGGGACTGCCAACAACCCCCAGAAGCTCAGGAGAAGCAAGGAAGGATTCTCCCCCAGAGCCTTCAGAGAGAACGTGATCCTGCCGCCATCTTGATTTGGGGGTTCTGGCCTCCAGAATGGTGAGGCTATGAATTTCTGTTGTTTGAAGCACCCCTGGTCTGTGCTAATACATTCTGGCAGCCGGAGATGAACACATCATCTTGCTTCCCTCGATTCGAAATCATCGTTGTGGTGTTCTCTGAAGTTCTGGCCCAGCAGGGGCAACATGGCGGCCGCGGGAAGGGCTCTGCTGTACAGAAGGCGTGGAGGACTGGGGCATTTACTGACAGGCACAGATGCGGGAGGCCCCCACAGGGGAGGAGGGTAATCAGGTGTCCCACGGCAGGCAGGCAGCTTTGAGAACCAAGCCCCCTCTGCACCCTCCCCGCCATCCTGTGGAAAGGTTCCCACAAGGATCCTGTGAGCTTTCCCAGGATGCCTTGTACCCGGAGGTAGAGACGGTGGCTGAGAAACTCATCCTAGGAGTCGTGCAATTTGCCATAGCCATCAGGGTGGCCGCTCCTGTGATAAAGACCTGCAGAGAGGGGCAGGAAGATTCACGGTCCCAGGGAATCCCGGTGGCTCTGCCTCCCGGTAAAACCCCTGCTCTGGAAAGTTCGCTGGAAACTTTGCCATCTGTGAAGGATTTAGCCTGGGGGTGGAGGTCTATGGCTCATCACGATGTGGCCAATTAACAGGGAGGAACAGGGCTATGGCTACAGAGAAGGGCAGGAGGTCTCCCACCGGGCTCTGCAGAACTTGGTAGGACAGAATTCTAGAAGGTGACCACTAAAGACTCCTAGGTGCCTCGCCCACTACTTCTCCAACTATATGAGCATACAAGTAGCTAGGCACTCGTTAAAATGCAGACTGATTCAGTTGGTCATGGGGGGGTGGTGGGGGCTGAAATTCTGCATCTCTAACACCCTCCCAAGGGGATGGCCAGCGCTGCTGGTCTGTAGATCACACTTTAAGGAAGGACCAGTCTCTTAATAGGAAGATGAAGAGACTAGGGCGGATTGTTCCCTTGTCTCCGCCTAAGTCACAGGGCTGGCAAGTGATAGATCTGGGTCTAGAAATCAGGTGTCTGACTCTACGTCCTGGGGAGGGGGAGGGTTTCCACCGCAGAGGCTGTTATTTCTTGACTTGTGTGCCAAATGTGGGACCCCCACCCCACCCCACCTCAGGAACCTCACCTTCCTTCTTCCTCGGGCCGAACCTACTGGGCCAGGAGACCCTTGTCCCCTGCTCCCTCCCCTGCCACCCCATGTGCAAGGGAACGGCAGCCTCTGGCTGACCACCCAGAAACCCAGCTCCCAACCTGGGAGCACCCAGCCCTGCAGGGGGGGATGTGAGGTGGGGTGAATGAGATCTTCCTCTGGAGCTCAGGACAACTCCGCATCCTGAATCCTTACCCCCATTTCAGACTCAAACTCTCTCCCCCGAGGGCCCAGGGAGGGAGGAGGATTCCCAGGTCCCCGTAACCCTCCCTGGTTCGGCAGAAAGCCTGCCTCTGGCCACCACCAGGCAGCATCTCCAGGGTACTTACCACCAGTCCGCCGGCCAGCAGGTGCCAGTAAGTGGTGGGAGACGCCACGAGGTTTGGGGCCCAGTCAGGATAACCCCACAGCTGACGTGAAGAAAGCCAATAAGGATCTGCAGGGCCTGTGGGGTGGGGGTGGGGGTGAGCTAAACCCCGGTGGTCTCTGGGGGGGCTTCGTCTTTCAAGCACTTAAGTGGCTGGAGCTGAGCAGACGTCTGTCCGGATGTCACTTGCCAAAAGGGATCTTAGGCAAACCTCTTCATCCACCTCCTGACTTGGCAGTGAGGGAAACAGAGGCCTAGAACGCCTGGCCAAGGGTCACACAGCCAGTTAGAGGCAGACCCAGGGCCCCCCACCCCCAGCTGGGCACCACTGGTCTGTAGAACTCTTGGAAGCCTTGGGGTAGGTCCATTTTGGGCATTCGGCCCAGTCCTCCTTCACGGGAGATTAGCAGTTAGTAAGTGGGTTGCCTCCAAGGGACCAGGCTCCGAGCTAAGCACTCTGTGTGCATCAACTCACTGAACTGTCAGAACCCGGGGAGACAGGCACCCTTGTCTGTGCCCAAGCACAAAGCCCGTGTTCCTTGCACGCTGTGTCCCTCATTCCATGTAAGTATCCTGATAGTTTCGACCTCGCCTTCCAGAATGCTGGGTTGCCTTGGCTGATTGCCCCAAATTTGTGGTCATTTGTTCCAAGCTGTGACCTTGTTCTCGGCTTCTTTGACCCCGGGAGCAGCACCGTGACCTTGCCCTTGACATGCTGCATCCCTGAGTGTCACCCAAGAGACGTAGCTTCTCCCAGGCTCTCTCCGCTCTTTCTTTCCTTCTCTGCCCACGGACAAGGTGAGGGAGCCTCCATTCTGGAAAGAGGCTCAGAGCTCCCGGCTGGTGACCGGATGATGTAGGATTCAAACATGCAGTTCAACTGCTACTGTGACCTCAGTGCCGGACAAACATCCTCAGCCCACACTTGCTGACCACGGGCCAAGACCCACTCAGGCCTGGTGGGGAGAACGGCCTGCAGGTGTGGGACATCAGCAAAGGACAGTCAAGGGGAACCAGAGGGAAGCTGACTGCTTACCCCAGAGTGGCCCCAGGAGCAGGTCACCCCGCTGGCTCTGGGTTCAAGCAGCCACCCTCCGGGATGTGGTGGCAGCCCCAGGCTTCCTGTTATTTTCCCAAGCTGGAGGCCATGCAGGGAAAGCCTTGCAGTTTTGTCTTGTTCTCCGGCTGCTCTAACTTTCCTGCTGGAACGTGCCCTTGGCCCTGCAATTCCTGCCCACTCCGTAGCTGCTGGGACTGGCAGTGGCTGTTTCGTGTCTACCTTGGAGGGAGGAGGGTCTGTGGGGACTGAGTGGTCCACTTACCCCCGAGGTGGCTGGCCGTCCCCAGAAGAAGAGGTCCTTCCTGCCAGGGCGGGGGGCTCTCCTGGGTCTGAGGCTGCAGGGAAGGCTCCTCCGGGCTCTGCCTTGACACCCTTGGGGTTTCGGGAGGAGGGGGCATCACTGGCTGTTGCTCCTGGCTTGTCACCCCTGATGCACTGATTTCCAAGGGCAGCTGGGCCGGGGGCCGGGCTGCCTCAAGCTCGTTGGAGGGAGCTAGAGCTGGGGTCTCGGAGCCTGCCGCCTCAGACATCCTCTCCCTGGAGCTCCTGGGCACAGCCCTATGTCATCCAAGGATGCGACAAAACATTTCCAAGCGGATCCCCATGTCCCGGGTCCCAGTTTCCCCATCTGCATTGCCAGGAGAGGACATTGGTAAGACATGGGTGTTTACGCGTGTGCAACTTGCAGCCGTTAAAAGCAGAGGTCTGGCTGTCTGCAGAGAGCGATACGTATGCATCTTAAACAGGGCTGAGTAGGAAATTAAAGCCAGAAACCGAGCGAGACGTCACAATGCCGTTTGTGTAAATTAAATCCTTGCACACACCGGACGATTCCCCGGACAAACACACGCGGGCGCCAAAACATACCGAGGGCGCTGCCTGGGGCTGGAGGATGAGAGCCGGGAGGGTGAGTACAGGGACCAGTTGAAGCAGGTGGGGGCCGGGTTGGGACCACCTGTCTTAGGCTCAGGCTTACCAACGAGCATTTACAATTCCGTAACCCCCATCTCCGTCGCACTCACGGGAAACAGTACTAGCTTGCCTGGGTCACACTGTTCATAGGGACCGGAGCTGGCCTCCGAGGCAGGACAGCTGGCCACGGAACCCGAGTTGTTCCTGCTTTGGGGCTTCCCTCCCACCCCTCCCCCTCCCCCTCCCTCTCCCCCTCCCCCTCCTGCTCTGCCAGGCTAGTTAATAACCCCACCGACTCCGCAGCTCACACCTGTCTCTGCGGCTCGTTAACCGCGTCTCTAGTTCCCTCAGGTGGGTGCCCCTGCTTAATTACTACCCATCCCCACCCCCCCCCCCCGAGTTGTGAAGGGCTATGAGTATCACAGGTCAGAGGGACGGAAATGGGTGGGCCCACGCTAGCACCCATGCCTTCTGACCCCCACATCCTGTGTTCAGTCCACTGGCTCACGCTGCCTCCCTTTGCAAAAATGGGGGACCTTAAAAATAAACAACAGAAACCCCAAACACCTCAAATTATGAGTGAGCTCAGGAACGGAGAGCTGGGAGGCCCCCAGAGTCAGAGGCCTGAGACTTTGAGCCTTCCCCTGACCGTGGGGGCCTCCATCGGCAGCCTGGGCGCCTCCTCCCCTCCCGCCGCATGGCTCCTTCTCTTACCGAGCCTGCAGCCTCTCCCTGCTCCAAAAAGGGCCCCGCTCCGTCCCGCTGCCCGGCCCCTGCTCCAACCGCATCCACAACCTGCCACCTTCTCCCTTCTCCCATCCCCTGTGGCCCAGTCTTGCTTGATCGCCACCCTCGGCTGGGTGCCTGCTAAAAATAACCAACACTTGGGCCTCAGCATCTCCAGGTGAGGCGCCTGGGAATCCCGGCTTTGAGCACCCCCTCGGGTGATCCTTCCACTCAGACCAGCTTGCGGGTCGCATCCACGCATCCACCCCTCGGGCCCTCGGCCCCTGCCGTGTCTCTGAGGCACCAATGAGGTCTGGCTGCATACGTGTTAGCTGCTTTTTTTCTGCTAGACGCAAACCATGTGCAGGAAGCATGGACCAGGGGGGCCTTCCTGAGGCTTGAAAGTGTGGTCCCCACTTGGGTCCTGTAGACCTGCCTCAGGGGGCCTCCTTTTATAAATGGGTGCCTCCTTTTGGGATGAGCACTGGGTGTTGTATGGAAACCAATTTGACAATAAATTTCATATATTGAAAAAAATAATAATAAAAATAAAAATATAAATGGGTGCCTGCCGATCGCTCGCCAGTCTCACATCAGCTCAGGGCCATGTCTGGACCTAGGCAGGTGCTGGTCAGGCCGGCATCCCCACCCCTCCTTCTGCTGGAAGCATCCAGAGCCCCACGTTCACTGCCTCCCCAAGCTTACTGTGGGCGCCGCTGTTGTCCCTCAAAGGTCAGGTCTGGGTTCTCCTTCCTCCAAGCTCATGGCCACCTTCACTCTTTTATTTTCGCAACGATTATTTTCCTAGACTTCCTTCGCCACTTCTGGGGGCCATGACCGTGGAGGAGCTGTGGGCGGTGCCAGCGTGGGGTGGAAGGCAGGCGTTGGAGCTGGCGGAAGGGAATGTCTCCTGAGTTCAGTGGGAGTTGGCTGGTGACGGTGTGAAGGAACAGTTTGGAGGGCGGGGGGTGGGGGGAAACGTAGCTTTTTCCTGTAAAGGTACTGACTTGCTGTGTGACTTTGGCAAGACCCTTCCCCTCATGGGCCTCAGTTTTCTCATCTGTAAAATGGAGATGTTGGACCAGCTCATGAGCCCCAAGGCCACTTCCAACTCTAACTGACATTCTTAGTCTCAGGTTGAGATCAAGTAGACATTCCTAGCATAATTGTTAGTGACGCAGGGAAAAAAAAATGCATCCATCATCCAGGTGGGTGTGACTTCCATGCCTGACATTTGTGGGGTCATGCCTGGACTCTGCCTGTATTTCCGCAGAATTTACCTTCCATCGACTGTATCCCAAAATTTGTATGTTGAACCCTGACCCCCAATGTGATGGTATTTGGGAGTGGGGTCTTTGAGAGGTGGTCTGCCCTCACGAATGGGCTTAGTGTCCTTACGAAAGAGGCCCCAGAAAACTCCCTTATTCCTTCTGCCATGGGAGGACACAGTGAGAAGACAGTCTGTGAACCTGGGAGGGGGCTCTCACAGGACACCAAATTTGCCAGCGCCTTGATCTTGGACTTCCAGCCTCCAGAACTGTGAGAAATGTCTGTAGTTTAAGCCACTCAGTCTATAGTGTTTTTGACGCAGCAGCTGAATTAAGACGGAAGCTTTTAGCCAGGCTCCGGGGCTCGCCTGAGTTAAGCAGTGATTGTTGTAAGGGCTGCCCTGGGGTTCCATTAAATATGCTGCTTTGTGACCGGGAATGTCACCCCTCTGATGCTCGGCCTCCTCATCTATGTACGGGGCGTTGGGGGGGGGGTGTATCCTCATGCCCGGGGCTCCGTGGGTGCCAAATCAATTCCTTCTGTCTCCCCTCTGCCCGTCCAAGCTGGGGAGGGGTCTGAGCCGAACCCCAGCCACGTAGCTCTGCCCTCCTTCAGCCTTCCCCAGACACATCCGGAGAGGAGGACAAAGTCAGCACATGCCCGGGGATACAAAGCCGGAAAAATCCCAGCAGCCTCCCCCGTCTGGCCGGGCTAACACCTACGGAAGAGCAGCTGACCAGATTCAGTTTAAAAAGGGAGAGATTGGCCAAGCACGGACATCTTAGGAAAGGATTAGCCCTGGAGGTAGTTCATAAATGGGGTAGAGGATGTGGGAGGGTCTCAGGGCAGGAGAAGCCACCGTGTGAGGGCCACGCATCCCCCATGAGGAAATGGACAAAGACAGAGTGTTTGGAACCTGAGGGAGGGGGACAAAGGCTCACAAAGAATAGGAATTTGTTGGGAATTCCTTCCTGGGTCATCTCAGGAAGAAACACGGATGCATAAGCCCCAGTGTCTGGGCCCCAAGAGCTTGTTGGAGGAACAATAATGGGTTCAAGTCTAATCACAAAGTTCAAGTCAGCTGTGCCACTAATGTTCTGTGGGGTGACGACGGGTCAGTTAATCCCTTCCCCGGGACTCAGTTTCCCCATTTGTAAGATAATGGGGATGAGCTGGAGTGATTAGTATCGTCAGAGTTCTGAGTGAGGCTGTCAACCCCATGCATGTTTCTTGCGGGGGCGGGGGGGGGGGGTGGGGAAGCGAGCACCTCTCTGGCTCCTGTTGCCATGGAAACAGAGGAGAATAAAGTCCTCCTGCCCGTGCGGTTTGAGATGCGGCTGGGGACACCCAGGGAGCAGGGAGCCCGGCCAGGTCACTGCAGGGCACAGGACCCTGGTGCCCAGGAAGGCCGTGGAGCACAGACTCCTGGGAGAGCTGAGACGCCAGTTTGGAAATTCAGTAACTCTGCTGACCATGCTCTGTCACCCTCCAGGGCTTCTAATTTGTACCCAGAGCACGGCGGAGACCCACTGTGGGTTGCCCACTGTTGTTCTCATCATCTGCGTTATTATACAGACGATGAAAGACACCGTGCGAGGCAGGAGCTCGTGGGCGGGCGGGGAAGACGTGCACTGACCAAGGGCAAGTATTTGGGGCCCTGGACGGAACCCCCTGATTCCTGGGCCTTGTGTCACCGACAGGGTATGAAGTGCTTGGAAATAAGTGGCTTTAGGAGGGAAGCCTTCTTGCTGGTGGCCAGTTCCTCTTGACTTAACACTCACTTTCTTTATTCGTTTATGTGGCTTACTTGGCTCCTGGAGGGCTGGGACTTTGAGACCCTTAACCATGAAGGGCCCACCGTGAGAGCCAGCGTGCGGTGGCGGGCAAGGAGTGTGTTGGTGGGGAGGAGGGGGGGGTTGGCTCCATGGAGGAGTAGGTGAGCCAGGGAAATTTCCAGGCAAAAGAGCCAGATGGGGGAGTGGAGACGCCACCTGATGGGGCTGGAGAAAGACGGTTCTGGAAAGGAGAGGAGGCTGGAAGGATTCTCTAACGGCCACGGCCACGGCCACGGCCACAAAGACAACCAGTGAGGGTAGGGTGGGTGAGACATACTCCTCCAGGCTTTCCCCCTCCAGAAAGCAGCCCCTGGGGCTGTTCACCTGTCCTCTGGAATCACAGGTGAGAGGGTCCCAGATAAGGGTGGCTGTTGGGGAGCCCTCTGCTCCCACCCTCCTCCCTTCCCTCTCCTCAGAGCCCCCTCAGCCATGTTCTTCCAGATGAGAGAAAGGGTCCGGCCCTGGGAACTCCTCAGAAAGAGTCTTTTCCAGGATTTGGAGTGGAAGCGGGAGGCCGGGACAGAAAGGGAACAGCGGTGGCCACAGGACACAGAGCAGGGACAGCAGGGGGGAGGAGTGTGGGGTTGGGGCCGGATGGTGTCGCTCTGCCCTACGCCCGCCAGACGGGGGCCTGGTGCAGGCCCCTCACACTCGTGGGCTTCGGTTTCTGCTCTGTAGCAGTGGAACAATGGCTAAATGCAGGGCTGTCCGCCCTGACCCTGCAGGCTGTCCATCCGCCCTGACCTTGCAGGGCTGTCCACCCTGACCCTGCAGGGCTGTCTGTCCACCCTGACCCTGCACCTCTGCTGGTCAAAGGCCAGGAGCGGGAGCCTGGACTTCCGCCCGGGCCAGCAAGGGGACTGCTTCTCATGCTGGGTGAAGGGGGGCAGAAGGACCTGCTGGAGAAATGAACCGTGCCTTTCCCCTCCGCTCCTCCAGTCTGTAGCCTCATTTGTTCTGCCTCCTGGGAAGGGTAGACACGTCTTCTGATGTCTGTCTGAGGTCCAGAGAGAACATGGGACAGTAAGAGCATCTTTGTTTGCGTTAATTTATATATTTATTTATTATTAATTAATTTATTTATTTTGAGAGAGAGCAAGACAGCGTGAGCAGGCGAGGGGCAGAGAAAGAGGGAAACACAGAATCCGAAGCAGGCTCCGGGCTCCGAGCTGTCGGCACAGAGCCGGACGCGGGGCTCGAACACGAGAACCGCGAGATCATGACCTGAGCCGAAGTCAGACTCTTCACCCACTGAGCCACCAGGTGCCCCAGTGCTTTCAACATCACGTCACATCTGGAGGTTGTGTCCTTGGAGCAGCCTCTGGGAGTGGGAAAGTCAGAGGGAAGCCACATTCCAAGGATGGGGGTGGGGGGCGGTGAGTGCCCAGGTCTAGCTCACAGGGCAATCGGCGGTCATGTCTTTTTTGATCATGGTCCCCTGGCGCTTGTCCACGTTTCCCTGAAATCCTTCTCCGAGAAAGTCACTGTGTCTGAGCGGGCGCTGCACCCACATCACTGGGGATACAGAGGGGAGGTAGTGAGGCCAGACGCCCACACCCGCGCCTGTGTGCGCATGTGCGCGCGCACACACACACACACACACACACACGCACACACACATATATTCTTGGGCCACTTTCACCTTCTCGATGTTGGAATCTTTGCCCCATGGCTGCTTTGCTTCCCTCGGGTGCACCTTCCCCCTCTGTGCACTTCGTACGCCCCGCCCCCACCCCCCTGCATTGCTGTTCTTTTCTCAGCCCTCCCTGCACCATGCCCGCCACCTTCCTGTGTCCTCACGAAGCCCCAGGCTCCCACCTGTTGTGGTGGGCTGGCCCAGCTTTGCTGGCCAATGGAGCTCCGGGGCAGAGAGGGGCCCTGTGCTGTGTCTGAGGTCTCACCCTTTTCAGGGCCACACGCAGCCCCGGCCCCACCCTGCCTCACACCTGCTGTGTCACCTTGGACAAGTCACTTAACCTCTCTGAGGGCTTGAGGTACCGGCCAGAGCAGGGCGGGAGACTGACTGTGAAGAGGGTCTTTACTTACCCTTCTGCAGGATTAAACAGGCAAGAAACTCCTGATTACCAAGCCTCGAGTGCCGGGCACAGGGGCTTGCCCCTGAGCCGATGAGCCAGAGGTTAAGTGCTGGCCCCCACTGAGGTGAGAAATTCTCCTGACTTTGCACACCACCATGATCTCTCCAGAACATAAATCGATGGCTCCCTGTGGCCGACAGCACACTCTCGAAGTGCTGGCCTCATTCTAACACGGTTTCCCAGCTTTGGCAATATTGGCCTGGGGGGCTCGTCCTTGCTGGGGAAGGTGGGGCTGTCCCGGGCATTACCCCCGCCTCCGCTCACTAGAGCTGGTAGCATCCTCCACAGCCAAGAATGTCTCCAGACGTTGCCCATGAGAACCACTGCTCTGGCCCAGTTAAGCGTGAGTCGCTGGAGGTAGGGCGTGGCGGGGTGGGGGGGGGGAGGTCTGCACAATTTAAAGGCTCCCAGGTGGTTCTGATCCAGGTGGTTCTGGGGAGGGCCCTCTTCCTGGCCTGCCGGTGGCCGCTTCTCACCGAACCTTCTCGTGGCGGAGAGCAGAGACGGGAGCGAGCTCTCCCCTGCCTCTTCCGAGGGCACGAATCCCAGTCACGAGGACCCCACCCTCGCGACCTAACTTCCTCCCGGAGGCCCCACCTCCTAACACCGCCACACGGGGGGACTGGGGTTTCCGCATAGGAGTCTGGGGCGGGGTGGGGGGGATGGCGCAGACCTTCAGGCCACTGCAACGCTTTTTATCTTACCTGCTGTCTGTGGATGCTTAACTCCCGTGTGGAGAGGTTCTTTTCTGTATTTGGAAACTCCATTTGTAATTTCTTTTTCTTTTTTTCAAGTTTATTTATTTATTTTGAGAGAGACAGAGGCAGCACGAGTAGGGGAGAACAGAGAGAGAGGGAAAGAGAGAGAGAGAACCCCAGGCAGGCTCCGTGTTGCCAGCGCAGAGCCTGACTCAGGGCTTGAACTCACGAAACCTAGAGATCAGGACCTGAGTCGGACGCTTGACTGGCTGAGCCACCCAGGTGCCCCCTCCATTTGTTTTTTTTTTTTTTTCATTTTTTTTTCAACGTTTATTTATTTTTGGGACAGAGAGAGACAGAGCATGAACGGGGGAGGGGCAGAGAGAGAGGGAGACACAGAATCGGAAACAGGCTCCAGGCTCTGAGCCATCAGCCCAGAGCCTGACGCGGGGTTCGAACTCCCGGATCTCGAGATCGTGACCTGGCTGAAGTCGGACGCTCAACTGACTGCGCCACCCAGGCACCTCCCCTCCATTTGTAAAAAAAATTTTTTTAATGTTTATTTATTTTTGAGACAGAGAGAGATAGAGCATGAATGGGGAAGGGTGAGAGAGAGAGGGAGACAGAATCCGAAGCAGGATCTGGGCTCTGAGCTGTCAGCACAGAGCCCGACTCGGGGCTCGAACTCACGGACCACGAGATCATGACCTGAACCAAAGTCGGACGCTCAACCGACTGAGCCACCCAGGCGCCCCGACCCCCCTCCATTTGTAATTTTATAACTGTTTCCTGCTTCCCTCATCCCGTGCCTTTGTCCATGCTGTTCCCCATATTAGGGCACTGTTCCTGCCTTGGAGGCCCAGCTCAGGCACCCAACCCTCCTGCAGGGATTCCCTGAGCGCCCCGCCCCCACGTTCCCCTGACACCCTGTCCTGCTGGTCCTGTGTTTACTTCCATTCCCGGGAGCTACCTGGCAGAGGGGCCTTTTTGCCTCTCTTTAAGTTCCCACGTATTCAAACACCAGTCTAGGGGTTTCTGTGAAAGTATTTTGTAGATGTGATTGGATCCATAATCAATCAACCGGCTTTATGTGAGGGAGAGTTTCCTAGATAACCTGGGTGGGCCTGATTCAATCAGTGGAAGGCTCAGAGAATAGAAGTGGAGCTTCCCTTACGAAGGAGAGACTCTCGTGGTGGAGGGCGGCTTCGGGCGGGGCCCCCCCGAGATCCAGCACGCCCCCCCCCCCCCCCCCCCCCCCCCCGGTGTCTGCTGCGCCCAGGATACACCTGCCTGCCCGGCCCCCACAACCACGGCAGCCAATGCCTTGCAGCAAATCTCAGTGTGTGACTCCCCCTGGTTCTGACTCTGGCGGAGTGCTGACAGGTCCGATGGGCAGGGGCCTGGCGCACAGTAGGCCGTTTGCTACTGAATGCATGCAAGGCACCAGGAGGGCGGAAGCAGTGGGGAGGCAGAGGGGCAGATGGTCTGGTCGCAGCCCTGGGGGCGGGGCGGGGGGGTGGAGCCCAGCGGGTAAGCTCCAGGCTGTGGCCTGGAAGAAAGGTCCGCTCATGCCTTCTCTGCCTCACCCCGGAGGTGTTCCGGATCGGGTCCCTAGCACAGTCCTCACCACACCTGTTCCCCTTACAGCAGCTGCACATTTCTTTGTGCGATGGTTCGTGCC
This sequence comes from Puma concolor, assembly GCF_028749965.1. Classification (NCBI taxonomy): domain Eukaryota; kingdom Metazoa; phylum Chordata; class Mammalia; order Carnivora; family Felidae; genus Puma; species Puma concolor. Next base: position 10,507,800 of record NC_141676.1, read on the forward strand.
CGTCTCCACCCCAGAGAGGCCCGGGGGCTGTCGTTGCTGGACTCATTCCCCAGACTCCCAGGGAAGGTGGGGCTGGGGGTGGGGGTGGGGGGCACGTCATGGGTAGTGAGGCGACGGCACGAGACCCGGGCTCCAGCCCCATCTTAGTCTAGGGCCTGCTAGGTCACCTTTCAGACACCCGGGCCTCAGTTTCTCCACACGAGGGGTTAGGGAGATCACCCATGAAGATTCTTCCAGTGCAAAAGTTCCACGAGACCAGGAGGTCGAATCAGGTTCGAGGGTCCGAGTAAGCTTCTCAGCTCGGCCGCAGGGTGCAAACCCGCTTCCTTCTTGTGAACGGGGTGGGGAGGGCAGGTCCGCTTTCCTTGCTTCTCAGACGTCGGTCATTCAAGCTCTACCTTCGCAATTTTTATGGATCTCTCTGTGCCTTGTACCATTATTTAACGGGCCTCTTCGGGTGGACTTCCTTTTTATAATCTTTTTTTCCAATGCGATGATGCTCGCTGCCCGAGGTCTGCTGTCTCCCCGTGAAGGGACATTAGCTGGTGTTAGTTAACGACACAGCAGTCCCAAAACGGAGACTTTCTCCCAAAAGAAATCCAAGAGATTGAAGGAGATTGAAAAGGGGACTCCTCCCTCCACACGCGCACTGATGTTCTTTATCACCATGTTCTTGTCTCCCACACCGTTCCCCGCCGTGTCTCACGCTTCGGGGAACACTGAGTTGGTACTTTCTCTGACCCTCACTACCACTCGGTGGGGGGAGGAAGCGCCATTCCCATTCTACAGATGAGAAAGTGGAGGCTCAGTTCCATGAGGAGTCAGTGGTACAGGAAGTTGTTACTGCAGTGACTTTCTATCCCCCCCGAGCGCCGTGATCTCCCCTGCCCTGACCAGGACATGCACGACTCTGTGTGTGCTCATTTCTCAGGAACCCACCTGAGCTGGTCCCTCCCCAGGCTCAGGGGTGGTCGGCGGTGTCCTCACTGGGGAGGGGAAGGCCTCACTCCCCATGGGGACCCGGGGGACAGAGCACTCTGGTTTATTTGCCCCAAGACCACTGAACTGACATCTCTAAGCAGCGGCATCTTGAGGCCAGCTGTAGGCCGTGACACCTTTTCTGCTGGCTCACTGTCGCGGAACTCTAAAGTTCTAGAGCTCGCTGAGGCCCTGAGGGTCATCGAGGCCGCTGTCCCCCCCCCCCCCCCCCCCCCGGCCGCTAGGCTCATGAATCCCTTTTGGGGTTTGGTAATCGTATGAGCCCTGGGAGCATTTCCAATTTCCCTTCATTTACACATGGTATATATGATAATGAAGAAATTTTAAGAAGAAAGAATGAGTTTACATCACTGTACTCGATCTAAGACTGTCGAGTTAGTGTTTGCGACATTTGAGAATTTCGTATACTAGACATTCAGCTCTTACAGAAAGACCAACTTCGACATTTTCCTCTGATAAGTGATGTGACCTGTTTTGCTTTCTTAAAAACAACAACAACAACAACTCTGTAGGAAAAGCAGGTATAGAAAATGACAGTGGTTGGGGCGCCTGGGTGGCTCTGTCAGTTAAGCGTCCGACTTCGGCTCAGGTCACGATCTCACGGTTCGTGGGTTCGAGCCCCGCCTCGGGCTCTGGGCTGGCAGCTCGGAGCCTGAAGCCTGCTTTGGATTCTGTGTCTCCCTCTCTCTCTCTGCTCCTGCCCTGCTCCTACTCTGTCTCTGTCTCTCAAAAAGTGAATAAACGTTAAAAAAATATTAAAAAAAAATGACAGTGGCAGTGGCAAGCTATGACAGTGACCCCCATGCCCGGGATTACTAACCAAGGGACAAGCAGGTTCCCGGGTTCGGGACATGACGCAGCGAGAAGGCCCCGCACCACCCCTGGGGAGTTCTCCCCAACGTTCAATGTTCACCCTGCATCGACCCAGGCCTCCGGATCACTGCCAGGTGACAAGAAAGGGGAGGATGGGGGGCAAGGGAAGGACACTGTGAGGAAAAAAACAGACGCTCCACAGACAGCTGTTCTTTTCAAAAAGCCCCTGTCATGAGAAAAACGTGGGAGGATTGTTCTAGATGAAAAAAAAAAACAACAAAGTGATGTGACAAATATAATGCATGAAACTTGACTGGGTCCAGGTTTAACCTGAAGTACAGTAAAGGACATTTTTGGGACCATGGGGGGAATTCAAATATGGACAGGGTCTCCGTAAAAAAAAAATTAAAAAAAATTTTTTTTTAACATTTATTTATTATTGAGAGACAGAGAACAACAGAACACGAGCAGGGGAGGGGCAGAGAGAGAGGGAGCCACAGAATCCGAAATAGGCTCCAGGCTCCGAGCTGTCAGGACAGAGCCCGACGTGGGGCTCGAACCCACGAACCGCGAGATCATGACCTGAGCCGAAGTCAGATGCTTAACCGACGGAGCCACCCAGGCGCCCCCCAGATTTTTTTTAATGTTTATTTATTTTTGAGAGGGGGGAGGGGCAGGGTGGGCACAGAGGATCTCTGAGCTGACAGCAGAGAGCCTGATGCGGGGTTTGAACCCACAAACCGTGAGATCACGACCTGGCCCGAAGTCAGACGCTCAACTGACTGAGCCACCTAGGCGCCCTGGAATTAAAAAAAAAAAAAAAATTATGTTTATTTATTTATTTTGAGAAAGGGAGGGAGAGAGAGAGAGAACAAGAGGGGGAAGGGCAGAGAGAAGGAGAGACAGAATTCCAAGCAGGCTCCTCGCCACCAGTGCCGAGCCCGACGTGGAGTTTGAAGTCACGAGCTGCGAGGCCGCGACGTGGGCCGAGGTCAAGAGTCGGATGCTTAACTGACTGAGCCAGCCAGGCGCCCCACCCTGGAATCATCTTTAATTTTCTTACTGTGATAATACTATTGTGATTATGCAGAATGCTCACATTCTCAGGAAGAAATGCCGGTAGAAGAATCTGGGGACGGAGGGTCCTGGTGTCTGCCACTTCCGGATGGTTCCACACAAAGGCTTACACGGAGATGCAAGGGTGCCTGGGTGTGGACGTGCGTGCACGAGACGGATACACATGGAGAAAGAGGAAGCAAGCGTGCTAACCTGACACCCTAGTTGAGTCGCTCTACTCTCCTTTTCATAGATTGGTTGAAACGAAACCACCGGTCCAGTACAACATCCCATTTTACAGACGAGGAAACTGAGGCCCTGTAAGGGGATGGGGCCGGGTCAAGGTCACAGAGGAAGCGACCGCCCGAGCAGAAATTTGCACCCGGGATCTCCAGACAGCCAGGCTTTGAGGTTCTTTTCTTCGGATTCTTTGTCCTAACCGTTTGTCCCACACATCGGCATGGCTTTGGGCCCTCTGATGCTCCGTCCAAGGCCAGGGACTTACGTTTGACATTCTTCTCCAAAGCCAGCTGTGACCCGCAGACGCAGCAGAACAGAAGCAGAGACCAGAGGTTACCGGCAAGTCACTAACTGAGACCAGAGGTGACAGCCAGGAGTGGCAACAAGGGAAGTGACGACAGAATTCAGACAACCTTGAACCCCGGGAATATTCAGTGCGAGGCTCGGGGACCCCGAGGGCATCGCTGCACCGTGGGGTTTTGTAGGACTGCGATCCCGGACAGCTGCGAACCTGGGCTGCCACACGGCAAACGACCCATCTGGGAAGACGGGGTTCCCGTGAACTTTGAGGGCTGACTTTGCCGTGTGGACTGTGGTGGCTGTCGTACAGGCACGTCTCATCTGACCAGTGAGAGTAGCACTCCTGGAGAGCAGGGGCCATCCTGTCGCCACGTCTGGGCGCCATCAGCGTGGAGTCAGGGTGCTCGGGTCCGAATCTGGGCTCTACTGCTTACCAGCTGGGTGCCTTCGGGAAGCCTGCTTAACATCTCTGAGCCTGCGTGTCACGGGGATAGTGACAGAACCTACACCACAGATTGATGGGAGGGGCAAATGACATGAGCTGTGGCCCAGAGTCAGAAGCCCCGTCTCTACTGGGCAGAGTGAGTGCCGTGATTCTCCAGGGAAGAGTCCAGGCAGAGGAAGGGTAAGGGGGTGGCTCAGTGTCTGTGGAGCCTCAGGGAAGCCGGGGTGGTGAGAGGCAGAGAAGCAGGTGCTGAGATCACCGCGTGGGGTGGCAAGCGAGTTTCCTCTTATGTTTGCAGCGTTTCCATCATTTTTGTGCTTTGCTTCTTTTCGTGGAAACGTATCGGCTTCCTGTGTGTTGCTGACACAAAGTTCCCCTCGACGATAATGCGCGGCGAAAAGAAAAATCACTTTATGGAAACATGAGGGGAATAGAATACAGTCCGGAAATCGCAGGAATCACAGACTGTCCCGGGAAGGCTACATTCAGGAACGGAGAAGGCGGTTCTCCCTTGCTTGGCTTACTCCGCGGCGCCAGCCGGTGTGGACCTGGGACCTGAAGCCTCACTCACAGCCTTGGATATCACGGCTGGAATCCCGAACCTGACTCCTATCTGAGCTTTCCAGCTGCGAGGCCCAGGTCCCATCATCTACCTCTCCCTCAGAGTACAGGTGGAGACACTGAGGCCCAGGGAGGCAGGGAGATGCGTTAACCGTTTGTGGGGGAGAACTGGGCCCCATTTCCATTCGACTCGAGGCCCCGGCTGCGCCCACCCCCGATCCAGGGATTCAGACCCACGCTCCCCCAGAGACCTCACGGTGGGTTGAGTCTGGAGGCCAGGCCTCCCTGGGCTCTGAGGCTCCCTTCTGTGACTCGCCCCACGCCCCCCCGTGGACGAGCTCCCCGTGTGTCCGCCAGTGACTGGAGGGCAGCGGACAGGGAGGGTAGAGGGGTGGAGTGGGGGCTGGGGTCTGTTCCTGGGTGGGTAGGACCTGGCCGTGCTCTGGTCCAGCTGAGAAGCTGACATGTTACAGGGGGTGGGGCCCGGGGGTCCCTTCTGGGCCTGCGGGCATGGGGGCCGCCTCTACCTCGGCCACCAGCACGGGGCAGACATGTCTAGCAATAGCCCCGTTTGCCCCTTTCTGGCAACCGCCTCTTCGGAACTGTGCAGGGAGAAGGGACCCGGGGGGAGGCGGTGAATTCTGACAGTTTGGGGAGCCCGGGGCCTCCTCACCTCTGCTCTGGCTCGTCTTACATGTCACCCCAAGTCATAGTCACATCCCCATAGGCTGGTGGAGGACTCATCGGTGGCCCCCGGAGCCCCCACGACGATGTGTCCGGAGCAAAGGATAAGTCACCTTCCTGCAAAAGAGAAGCCACCGTCCCTGCTGCTACAGTTGGGGAGTGAGTGGCCATTCACAAAGCACTTATCCACAGGCTTACGTGCTCAAGGATCCCCCAAAGATGGGGAAACCGAGGCTTGAGAGACGATGGAGGGACTTCCAGAAGGCCAGTGTGTGCCTCTCTCTCCGCCTTCTTGTGGTCGAGGAGGGAGCAGGGAGAGGGGGACTGGCCCCTGGTTCTGAGCCTGTTACTAGTGTGCAGGTGACCTTGGGCAAATCACTTGCCCCGTAGGCTTCCCTGATGGGGCTGAACCAGCTGATTTGCCAGGGTCCCTCCTCGCCAGAACACGTTCCAGGGGCCACGCTGGCAGTGTCCCCGGTGACTGCTGTCCTGTCCTCACCACTCGTTTGTGACCAGGGTGCTGCAAAGCCTGTGCCCGGAGCCATTCTCTCAGACAGAGGGGGGCACGGAGGCGTGTGGGGGAGGGCCAGCTTGGCCACTCACCGCGTGTGACAGTGGGGAGTCACTTAACCCTGCTGAGCCTCCTGCTTCCTCTTCCATATGCGTAAGCAGAATTAGTGATAATTTGTGGCCACGGCAATGAGCAACCAAGAGAGTCGCCTGCAGTGTTTAGCACAGTGCCCAGCACACGGCAGATGCTGATATCCGGGAGCGGTGACTGTGAATTCCCCCAGCCGGGGAGGGGGCCTCGGTGTCCCCATCCTGTAGGGTGGGGTTGGCCTCAGTGACTCAAGGCCCCTTCCAGCTCTCTGATGTCTTAACGAGAAGACTTCCTGCCAGCCAGCCAGGCAGTAACTGGGACAACCAGAGGGGGTTTGGTAAAGCTCAGGGCCACACGATCCTATCTGTGCCAGGTGAAAACCCGAAAAACGGATGGCACTAACAAGAAATCGCTCCGAGTGTCGAACTCGAAGGATCGCCGGGATCACATGTTTTTAGTGTTCGGAAAGTTCAGATTATAATGGGAACTTTTTTCCTTTAAAGAAATGAGCCTAGGAAAATCACCTCTGGTCAGGGTCAGGGTCACCGGCGTGGGGCAAAGCTAATCTATTCCAGAATGTACCTGGCCCCAGCCTGCCGTTCTGCCGTCCCCCCCTGCAGGCGGACCAGCACTTGGCCATGGGGTGGACACACCTCGGACTGATTCCTGGATTTCCTTACGGGCTGACTGACCTTAGGAAGTGAAGGAAACTCTCTAAGCCTCAGTTTATTGATGTTAAGAATGGGGAAGTAACTACCTACCTCCAAGGGCTGTTGAGAAGATTAAGCTAAATCACGGTATGGGTTTTTGGTTGTGTGTGTGTGTGTGTGTGTGTGTGTGTGTGTGTGTGTTAATCTTCAAGTCATGTTTTTCTAAAGTGCTCATAACGGGATTGCCTGTAGCTTGAAATGCTCAGTCTCCTAGGAACCCGCCCCCCCCCATCCCGCCTCAGTTACACCCTCCACAGCCAAACCCCACAACATGCTATAGCTCTCCTGGCCTTCCCCTTCCTGGCCCCAAGCCAGTGTCCATGACTTTCTCTCTGCTGGAGGTCCCTGCTCCCACCCTGCCTGCAAGTCGGGATCCTGCCCAGCCTCCAGCCATCTCCCTGTGACAGCTCCCTGGCCCACAGATGTTTTCTCCTCAGTGACTCTGCAATTTTCACCTTCAATCAGCCTTTGCTCCCCCCTGACTTGTCTCCCCGGCTGGACTGTGGTCCCGCCTCTGTCTGTGGCCCCCACTGAGTAAATCCTCAGCGACACCCCTGCCTGCCCCCTCCCCTTCCTAAACCTCATGTCCCCACCCGTCTCTGGAGGGCCTCACCTCTGCAGACCGGCGGCCAGCCCTGCAGACTATGACGGCCGTGGAGCTCAGCAGGAAGAACTCCAGGAAGGAGAAGCAGAGCAGAGCCAGCTCCAGCCTCTGGATGTAGACCTGGAGGGGAGGGGGGGAGAGGGAGACGGAGAGAGGCCTCCTGGGTATCTGCACCCCTCAGGCTGGCGCAGTCGGGGTCAGACCCAGCCAACAGGGGGCAGCAAGGGCTTCCGCCGCCAGGTGTGCCTGGGGGAGGGCGGGTGGGACTCCGCGGGGCCGGGACTGGGTCCTTCTTAGGCGCTGCTCTACGCCCACCTCCCGGCATCTGTGGGTCCTCAGCGAGCATTTATTTGTCTGATGTTGGAAGGCTGGAGAATCTTGTGGGCCTCTGGTGGCACCGCAGGTGGCCTTAAGTGCCATCTCATCCAGCCCCACTTAGATGGGGACACTGAGGCTCAGAGAGAAGGAGCGCCTTTTATTGTTGGGGCGGGGGAAGCTGGGCTTAGGACCACCAAGCAGCTGGGACATCTCACAGGGCACGAGCGTGTGGATGGGGAGTGTGTGTGTGTGTGTGTGTGTGTGTGTGTGTGTGTCTGTGTGTGTCTGTGTGAGTAGGCCTGCCTGTGTGCCTGCACATGCGTGTGCATGGGGGAGCTCGATAAGGACCAGCCCCCCACCACCGTGGTCAGGGACCTGGCCCAGAGGCCAGCAGCCACCACGTGGAGTGTCGGGCCCACCTTCTGCTCCAGGGGCCCCACGCTGTGCTGAAAGGGCCCTGGGCTCGGAGTTGTAGGCCCAGCTTTGAGGCCTCGCTGCACCCCTGACACTTGCTGTGTGGCCTCGGTCTATGAATTTAACTTCTCTGGACCTCAGTGTTCACTCCCCTAAAACGGGGGTAATGAAGTAGACTCAGCCTGCTCTGCAGGGCTGCTGAGAGGCTCACCCATAGTGGGGTCACTGGGGCTATGTCGTTTACAGAGCCTTGACCAGGGAATTGGCCGTTCTAGAAGGGGGTCCTGAATTTGCTGCTCAGCCTCACACGGGCCCCTCTCCCTCCTGGGCCTCAGGTCCCCTACCTGCAACAGTGGGCTCGGACTCAGTGACCTGAGGCCTCCCACAGCTCCCTGCTGCTGACCAGTGAGAAGCCAGCATCCCCCCTTTGCCCCATGCCTCAGGAGGGACGGGCTGGGAACAGATTGGCCGAGGGTTTCAGCTCTGGTGCCTGGGCTCTGGAAGGTTTCCTGAGAGCCAGAAGCATCCTCCTGGCCAAGCCCAAGGCCGCACCTTCCTGGGAGTCAGGGGACCCTCGGGGCTGGGGCACTCACTGTGCTGTTGGGGTACGGGGTCCAGATCGGGAAATCAAACGTCCTCTCCAGAAAGAGATCTTTGGCAATGACAAAGAGGCCCGCTAGCACGCAGAAGAAGCTGACGCCGTGTGCTGTCAGGCAAAGTATCTTCTACAAGCAAAAGTCACAACCGTCGCCCAAAAGTTAGAGACCCAGATCTAGGCCCTGTGTCTAGGCCTGCCAGGTGCTTGCTCCGTGGCCTCAGGAAAGACTCTGCCTGTCTCTGGACCCGAGGCTCCTCATTTAAATGTGACTTTCTGAGATAGCTGACCACCGGGGAGGCCCCAGGTGGCTTTCACCTTCTATGGGACAGGATTGGGGGAACCCAAGGGCTGCTTCCCGACCCACAGACTTTGTACTGAAGGGGGATGTTCCCACCACTGTCTCCCTCTCCAAGCTGGTTTTGACCATCCTGGCGTCAAATATGTCACCTGGTCAGGGCACTGGACGTCCAAATGGCCCCTTACCAATCCCCCCCCCTCCATAGGCTAGAGCAGGAGGAGCCCCAAAGGTGCCCCACGCTCACACACTCTGGGTCTGCCTCCGTCCCCACCCGCCACGGTCCCTGAAATGTCCCCATTCCTCACTGTCTTGGGTTAAACACGATTCCAAGAGCCTCTTATCAAGAGCAAACCCTTGTAATGGACAGAGTGTGAACATATGGAAACTCCAACTTGTACCAGAACGGACGTCCCTGCAGTAAAGCCTCCCTCTGCCCAGGCGTAGGAAGGGGGAGCCTTCTGGTTCTGAAAGGGGCCCAGCCCAGGAGGAATGGCAGGTTTTTGCCATGCATCCCCTGCCTCTGTGGGTAAATGGCAGCACACTGCCCTGTTATCTATGCGTCTTGAGAAGGCAAAGGGATAGCCCCAGCCCAGCCTGGCCGGAAGGGCACAAATGTGGGCCAGGCCAGGGCTTGTGGGGCAGAAGGTGGGCTGAGGCCATGAAGTAGGAGGGGGTAGGAAGGGTCCTTCTGTCACCGATGTCTGTCCATCTGGCCAGTCTTGTGTCGGTGTTTACTCTGGGCCCACTCGGGCCACCCCGGGCTGCTCCAGCCCACCTGTGCCTAGAAAGGTGCTCAGATACCCCACGGTTTAGTGTACCGCAGAGAGATGAGAAGACAGGTAAGTCCAACAAGCTGTGGGGATACAGAAGCCAGCCATAGCAGGTGGGGAAAGACTACCAGGAGGACAGGGCACGGAGGCTGAGTTTTGAAGAATGATCAGGAGTGAGCCAGAGCGGGGTGAGAATGTGCCACCCGGAGCGGGCAAAGTTCTCAGGCCGCGGACAGGGTGGCACAGAGGAGGACAGAGTCCTGTCTGGCCGGTGGTGTCTCTGGAGATGAGAAGCAGATAGAAAGCGGGCCAGGGCCCGCAGGCCTCGTGGACTTGCTGCTATTGGAGGCAAGCAGGGGCTCCTGGGAACCAAGGAGGTGGACAGCCACGGAGGGGTGGGGTCAGACTTGCACTGCGGAACAACGGGTCGGGCCGCGGTGTGCAGACATGAGGCCAGACGGGCCGGACGTGAGGACAGAACTGGGGCCCAGGAAGGGCAGTGGGGGAGGGGCGGACCTCGGGGCCCCGGGGACCCTTCTGCTGTCGGGAAGACTCGTGCCTGCTCCCAGCGAATCCCAGAGAACGGCTTCCTGAATCTGTACTCCACACGGACGCCCTTCACAGAGCTGACCCGGGGAGGACTGGGGACTGGGACGGGAGGGAGTGACCTCACTGTTTCCACTCACCAGATAAGTGTTCGAGACCATGTCCGTCGTTATCACCAAGATCCCTGAAATGAGAAACTGCAGGCCAGATTGGCAACAGTCATGAGGGAGGTCGGGGTCCCCTGAAACCCACAAATTCGCTCTCTTCTGGCTACTGTCTGAGAAAGCCGAGCTCTGGTGGCAAGGAGCTCCCCCTGCCCACCACGTGGCCCATCCTGGACCTGCCCTGGCCATGCTGGTCTCCCCTGTGCACCCGAGCCCCCACACCGGGGATGCAGCTGTGCCCGGTGCCTCCCGACCCCTCCCAAGTCCCCAGCTCGTGCTAGCCCTCCTGCCGATGCGTGTGTCGGGTTAGGGGAGTGTGCAGACAGCCCGGGAGTGCTCCCCTGGGATGCAGGCCTGAAGGGGCCTCCTGGGAGGGGCTGAGAGGACAGAAGCAGCGGCAGGGAGGCTGGAGAAAGGGGTGGGCACACGCTCCCCCCCCCCAGTAGCTCATTTTGACCCACCTACGTCCAGCCCCCAATGCCGGGGTCCCCCAGGCCTGCCCACAGACCCCCACATCCGGCCCGTGTTTTGGTACCTACTCACAGAGGCAGCCCCCCAGAACGGATACCAAGACTTCAGCACCACCAGGTGAAGATCCGTGACAGTAGAGACCAGGTAAGTCCCAAAGAACAAGTGCAGCAGAGCGATGACAACATGGAAGGCCTGGGGGCGGGAGGGAACAGGCAGCCACTGCTGGGGGGACCCGCTGGTGCCCTGCGCCAGCTGGCTGATCCCAGCCCGCTGCCCACCTTCTAAGGGATCCTGGTGGGTCTACGGGGAAGGACTGGCCCCTTGGAGAGGGAATCCAGTAATTGTCCCTCCGCCTGTGGTGCTGCTGGGGCCTCCCAGGGCGGGGGTGAGGGGGGGCGGGGGGAGGGGACGGAAGAGAAGGGAAGGGGAGAGACTTCTGTTGAGGACTTGCTGTGAGTGACACGGAGCCAGTGCTGGTGCAGGTGTAGACAGCCTCTCCCACCCCTCGGTGGCATTTTGTTTTCAATCCGAGCAGGAGTGTGAAGCAGGGCAGCTGGAGGCTCTCCTCTCTCCCTCCCTCCTCGGGGCTCCCCGGGTGTCCCCCTCCCCCACTTCCAGGGCCCCAGGAAGTGGGCACTCACGCCCAGCTCCTTGAGAAGGCTGCTCCTCTTCCTGGGCTTCTGCTGGTGCCAGGCTGGAGGCAGGAAGCCCGGTGGGCTCGGCTCCTGGGGCAGGTATCTCTGGCCGGGCTGTGTTGGGCTGGGGGTCTGCCATGGCGGGAGCTCCCTCACTTCCGATCTGGGAATAATTGTGGCCACTCCATAGCCTTCTGCTGCCAGGACTTGGGCCAAGGACCTTAGCTGCGGATGAGGGAGAGAGGCTGGGGCAGAACGCATCTCATTTCTGGGGCTTATGTCCGGTCAGACTCGGTGTCACCTCTGTTCTCCGGGCCAGGGCCTTCCAGAACAGTCTGCCCTGCTCAGTAACCCCTGAACTTGGTTTGACCTGGAATAACCTGGCTTCTGGGGATGGGGAGGACCGGCCGCTTATAGCCTCTGTGGCACTGCAGGGACACCGCTCCTTCTGGGGCAGAAGAAAGGGTCAAATTCCCAGCCATTGCAAGACAGAACACATCCAAACTGGCGATGGTGGTTCCTCTTGATGGGAAAGAGGATGGAAGGAAACTTCTGCTGAGGACCTGCTATAGGTCAACGCTGAGCCAGGAAGTCAATATTTAACAGTGAGTCAACATTTACAAACATTTTCTCCGTTCTTGGCAGTGGGGTAAGCACTTTACATGCATTATCCGATGTCATCCTTGTCCCAAACCTCTGGGGAAGTCCTGGGGCTTGTTTCCATGTTGCAGATGAGGCCCAGAGAGGTTAAGCCACTTGCCCAAGGTCACACAGTCAGGAAATGACTGGGCTGGGACTCAAAGCCTGGCAGACTGGCTCCCGAGTGCGTGCGCTTAAATCGTTTACACACTGTTGCCTCAGTGAATGAAAGGAAATGTTCTGGATGTTTTAAGAGGCGTGAGAGAGAGGTTGAGGGAAAACCTTGCGGGGGACTGAAATCACCACTTGCTGAGAGTCCCGGTCACGATGTTGTATACTGATGGATGCTGGGGCACGTGGGGCTTGGGGGCTGCCTGGGGACTTAGTGAGAAAAGCTGGTCTTTCCCAGGAGAACAGGAGTGAGGTGGGGTGCAGAGGGGAGGGGAGCCAGTTTATGGAAATCGAGGTAGGAGACAGTTGTCCACGGGGATGGGACTCACAAGTAACGGAAGTGGACCGTTCTTACTCTTTTTTGGTAAAAAGAAAGGGGGGGGGCGCGCCTTCCCCTCAATTTTAATTCTCAATTTTAATCCCAACTGAATGAGTTCAGGAGGTGCTGCTTGAGCACCCCCATTTTTGCAGGCTTCCTGCCGTGGGGGTGCGGGAAGCAGGAGGGGGAAAGAGCTTTGGGGAGGCTGGGACGGACAAGGGGCCCGGGTAGCTAAATTCCAGACGGGGAGGAAAGGAAGGGACCGTGTCCAAGGGCCAAAGGGCCAGACGGGGGGCACGGGCTCCATGCTACGTGACGTGCCTCAGTCCCCGGGAAGTTGGCTCCATTCTGTAAACGAAGACACGAAGCCTCAGGGAGGTCCGAGGCCTTGGCCGAAGTCACACAGCAAGAAAGCGCCTGAGGTTTGGGTCTCTGTGTGGTTGGATGCCACTGCTCTGCCCTGGCTGCTGGGCCCTCTGACAAATGTCTCCGTTGGCCTGGTTCCCGATTCAGCGGAGAGGCTGGGGGTCCCAGCAGCTGAGCCCAGATTCACCATGATGCACGACATCATGATGTGACTCTTCGGTGACCTGACCCAGCTACGTCTGGGGATTTGTTCTCTCGATTCCCAGCATTTCGGGCAGAGCCCCTCCGACAGAGCCAGCTGGACCGGTGGGGGCGCGGGGTGGGGGGCGCAGCTGGTGGCAGAGGCCTATCCAGTCAGCCACCCACTGCGACTAGACTTCTCTGGTGTACCAGAGGAAGGCGGGGCTTAGAGCTGAGCCTGGACGCCACTGGGGAGCACGAAAGAAGGAAGATGCCCCCGGCCGGACTGGGTCGTCCGGGGAGATCGTGAGACCCCGGTCCCCGGAGGTGCGCCTCGTAGCTAGGCTTTCGCTTTCCAGAATGTGGCAGTGGGAAGGGTTCAAATATCCACTTGGGGGTTGTGTTCAGGGAAGCAGAGTAACCCTTCTCAAGATGTATTCCATGGAACACAGTTAAGGACAGAAAAGGAGCAGAAGGGAAATTCTGGGAAATCCTGGTTATCAACTTCGCCCTCTTTAGCAGAGCGGAGGGCCTGAGAATTCTTGTAGGGGAGCACCCGATTTTAACACTAAGGACATTTCCCACACTGAATTGGCCGTGGAACCTTTTTTCTCGTAGTCCACGGACCCTACAGTTGTTGTGTGTGGAACGCTTTTGGGCCGAGAGGCCTTAAACTGGCAGACATTTGGTTCTAGGGGATTTTGGCCTTCTTTGCCCCCTCTTTGGTTTTCTCCTGCGCATATCGTGTGTGGTCGGGGTGGGGATTGGACTGCGATCCCTAGGTGCCACTTCCAATTTCAAACAACTCTCTCTCGGGACAGGGGTCTGCTGCGGGGATGTCCCGCCACCGGGAGGGAGGGGTGCTGAGGGCGGGACTTGGGGGAACCAGAGGGACAGTCTGTCTGCTGTGAGGTTCCCACTTTCTGAGGAGGGCGTGGGCTACGAGCCCTTAGAGGGCTTACACACTATTGCCCCCCCTCTCCGTGCCCCCGCCCCCCGCCCCGTGTCCCATTCCTCCAGAACCTGGTACAGAGCTGCTTGGGTGGAGACGGGCTGATTGGGGTGGGGGTGGGGGGCAGCCAGAGACCCAGGGGGGCGATGGCCTTGGTCCCTCCCCTGTCCCGCAGCCAGCTGAGGCCCCGAAGGCCCAGACAACCTGGCGTTTCCAGGAAAGCCAGCCAGGGCCCAGGTACCCTTTGTTCCTTCAGCTCCTGGAAGCCGGCTTCCCCTAGTGTTTCAGGACAGCATGCTGGTATAAGGGGACAGTCCCCAGCAAGGAGCCCAGGGGCCAGCAGGAAATGGAGGCCTCCACTCTAGGGTGGAGTCAGGAGGCCTGGATTCTAGCACTGGCCCTGCGTGGTCTTGGGCAAATCCATTCCCCTCTTTGGGGCTCTGTTTTCTCATAATTTGTGTGTGTGTGTGTGTGTGTGTGTGAGAGAGAGAGAGAGAGAGAGAGGGAGAGAGAGTTTCTGGGATTGGAATGGAAACAGCTACAGCCCTTCCCACCTCTAATGGTCAATGACTGGTGGCAGATGGGTTCTAGGCAGTGGGTTCCTCCTTGGGGCAGATGCTGTTGGTGCCCCCCGCTCCCCATTTACCGGGGGGTGGGGCACCCTTTGCCAGCTGCTGTAATCGCTGGTGCTAAGGGCTCCTAACTGCTCCCTTCTGGGAGTTTAGTTACACCCCTCCCCCAATCTGCAGTCAATGACTGACTGGCACAGGGAATAAGAGGACAGTCCCTTTGCCTCAGGGCGGGACCAAGCCTGTGCTCCCAAGCACCCCTGGCGTGGGATCAGGCTGAAGCCAGTGGTCAGCTGAAACCACATCTGTCCTTGGATTGGTTCACCTGCCCGTCCTAATTTTTGCTCTTCTCCCCATCGCACTCCCTCATAAACCAGTCGCACAAAAGCCTTGCCTCAGGCTCTGCTTCTATAGAATCTGACTGAAGACACTCCCCTCCTTACTCCTGCTGTAGGGGACCACTCACCTGGCCCTGGGACCTCCACTGGGAGCTTCCGGCCATGCTCTGCCCTCTGGATCCGACTCAGCCCCACAGAGACAATGGCAGAAGATCAGAACATCTTTATGACATTAGACTTTGGATTCTTTCCCTCCTGGCCCCGCCTTCTGCTTCATGCCCAGCAGCCTGTGAGCTGTCAGCATCTTCCCCACCCCCCAAACCCAGGCAGGTAGAAATCCTTGCACCCTCTTTACAGCTGCAGATTTCCTTCGGCAAATCAACTTAACCTGTTTACAATGCGGGACAGATGGGGTGAAGAAGGTTGTAAATCTTCATAGAGTCACGGTTGAGCCTTTTAAAATATCTTTCTGGGGGCCTGGGTGGCTCAGTCGGTTAGGTGCCTGACTCTTGATTTCGGCTCAGGTCATGATCTCGCGGCTGGTGCATTCGAGTCCCTCATTCGGCTGTGCGCTGACCGTGCAGAACCTGCTTGGGATTCTTTTCTCTCCCTCTCTCTCTGCCCCCCCCCAATAAATAAATAAACAAAGTTAAAAAAAAAAAACTTTCCAGCTTTGGAAAATTTCAGACATTTCCAAAAGTAGAGAAAATGGTCCAGTGAACGCCCGCATACCATTGCCTGGGTTGCAGCGGTCATGGGCTTGTAGCTGACCTTGTCCATCTGCCCCCACTCCTCCCCACGGGGAAGCAGTGCTCTGGGGTCCCACAGCTGCATGTGTAAACATGGCAGGATTTATCTCTGAAAGATAAGGACTCTTTAAAAAGACTATGATCCCGGGGCGCCAGGCTCCGAGCTGTCAGCACAGAGCCTGACGCGGGGCTCGAACTCACGAAACGTGAGATCATGACCTGAGATGAAGTCGGACGCCCAACTGACTGAGGCACCCAGGCACCCCCCCTGTTTTTTTTTTAAATATATATATATTTTTAACATTTATTCGCTTTTTGAGAGACAGAGACAGAATGCGAGCAGGGCAGGAGCAGAGAGAGAGGGAGACACAGAATCTGCAACATTAAAAAATATTTAAAAAGACGACGATCCTGTGTCACAACTAAACAATTAAGGCATGTGAGGTTTTGGTGCCCACTGGGCTGCACTGAAGCTCAGCGCGGTGACCCTGCGGAGCCCTGGGCAGTACGGTTTTGCGACGACTCCCGTGCGGCACAGAGAGAGCTGCGCTGGCCCAGCCCTTGCTACCTACTGAGCGTCAAACGTCTGGTCAGTATTCCGGTTTCTCCGATCGTGTCAGGAGCATCTTGTTACCTCTGATTCTACCACTTTGTAGCCGTGAGAGCTCGGGTGAATTATCTGACCTCTCTGGGCCTCAGTTTTTCCCTCTGCAAAGCGGGGATCACAATACCTCTGGAAGGCGTTGCTAGAGGGTTCAACGAGTTAGAATATTAAAATGCTTCCAGCCGTGCCTGCCCCGTGTCAGGGGCTGTGTATGAGTATTAGAGTCACCGTGCGCTCTCAGGGGTCCCTCACACCCAGCCGTCACGCCCGCTGCAAGGTCGCTCGCCTGTCAGACCTGCCGGACTGGACAGCCTTTCTGCGAGAGGCGAGGCCGGGCCATCAGCGGCTCGGGAAGGTCCATTTCTCCTGTCGGGACACCCACCCACCACCGTCTGCAGGCTGGTTGGTGCCCCGTGACCTCCTGTGTTGTGCGTCCCCGCTTTGCACCAATTCGTCACCCACACCTTTAGTTCCTTGATCGTGGGATGAATGTTTTTCTGGAAGCTGTGGTTTTTCACTGGGTTAGAGGTTTCTGCTTCACCACATAGTCACAAACAACACGCGACACACACGCACACAGGCACACCCGTCCCCCCCCTCCCCGCACCCTCGTGCGTTAACCGACTCACTCTCAGAAGCGTTAAGGAGCGCTTAGGATGGGCCGGCCACGCTGCTATGGGCTGGAGGTCCCACAGGGGCGGGGAGTCTGCCCTGCCCTTGAGGAGCTTGGGGGCTGTGACAGGCAGGATAGGGACCCCCCCCCCCACCCCCGCCTGGCAATGAACACATCCTAATCCTGGAACCTATGACTTGGGTACCTGCTGCCGTAGAAAGACTTTGCAGATGCCATTGAGTTAAGGGTCCTGAGAAGGGGGCATCATCCTGGCCTAGCGGGTGGACCCCACATAATCACAGGGGCCCTCCATGAGGGAGGCAGGAGGAGCTGAGTCGGTGACAGCGACCGGAAGGGCTGCTGGCTTTGAAGGTGGAGGCCAGGGTCACCCGCCGAGGGTTGCCGCAGGGCCCTGAAAGCTGGAAAAAGCAAGCAAAACAGATTCTCCCCTAGAGCTTCCACAAGGCACTTGGCCTTGCCAATTACCTTGACCTCAGGACTCCTGACCTCCGGAGGATGAATGTGTTGTTGAAAACACTGAGTTTGTAGAAATTAGTTACAGCAGCCGCAGGAAACCGATAGAGCCCAGCGGGGAAGAGGGTCCGGGAGGCAGGCAGCTGCCTGGTGGGGACGAGATGTGACCCTGGGTGTGTGGCTGTGTGAACAGCCCAGCAGAGGCCACCTCACCTAGACGGGGGGAGAGAAGGATGGGGATAGGGAAGACTTCCTGGAGGAGGTGGCATCTACACGGAGGTCTGAAGGAGGGTGGGAGCTCAGTGGGGCAGATGGGAGAATGGGGGGCCAGCAGGGACTGCTCTCCAGGCCGAAGGGTCTCCCAGGTTCAGTATGGCTGTGGGTCACGTGCCGGAGGAGGATGGGGAGAGACAAGAGAGGGGAGCAGGCTCTGTCTCCAGGGCTTTGTAACCCTCCCTGGGACTCTTGGACTTTAGCTTCAGGGCAAAGGAGAGCCCCAAGTGGCAGGGCAGTAACCCCATGGCTTTTGTGCCTTAGAAAATTCCCTCTGGCTGTTATCTAGCCTAGAGATGGGCAGAGCCAGCTGAGAGCCGGGGACACAGGCTATAAGGTCAGCTGATGGATGTCACAACGTGGGTGAGAGATGACAGTGGTCCAAAGGTGCTGGGAGGAGGCTGGAGGGAGGGGTCCGAGTTGGAAAGAGCCAGGAGAATCGCGTGGGTGATCATACGTGGGGATGAGTGTGCGGGGACCAAGATGGCTCTCAGATTCTGCCTTGGGCACTGACTGACACAGGGGACCCAGGAGGGAAGGTGGTTTGAGCTGGAACAGAGGCTGCGAATTCCTTGTCGGTGGGAGGAAAGCCAATGCTGGAGCTGGCTCACAGGAGAGGTCTGGGTGGGAGGCAGATTTGGAAGCCAACGTAAGCGCCACGAGGACAGAGACGTTGGCCAACTCCCGGTGTCCCTAGAGCCCGGACACACAGCAGGTGCTCAAGAAGCACTTGCCGAGGAGCGTGCAGTGCCCAGAGGAGTCCAGGGGAGGTGAATTTTAAGGGATGGATGGAGCGGTCGTTATTAAAACAAGGCTTTTTAAAAGCCCATTGATCTTGGTGACAAGGAGGTCACCAAGCATGGCAGCAGCCTTGGAGAGAACAATTTCAGCAGAGCGAGTGGGAAGGGAGGAAGCAGACTCCATCAAAAAGAGAGAAAGGAAGCCCGTAGTTGAAGGCTTTTGGGGTGGGTGGCTTTCAAGCTGGGAGAGAAGGGACACGCTGCAATTTTCACACTTGGGAAATTAAACCGCACAAAACTGCCCACTGTGAGTCCTCCGATCTGGTCTACGGATTTTGAAAGCCAGAGCTGGTTGTAACCCCACCCCAACTCTGCACTCGCAGGACCTGGGGGCCAGGGCTTCCTGAAAGGGCTGAACGGCACCAGCCAACTGCCTGCCTTTGGGAAGACCTCACGGAAGGGGCAACAGTCAAATAGGGTTTTGAAGCAGGAGCAGGAGCTTGTTAGATGAAGAAGTGTGGGTGCTGAGAAACGCAGCCAACCCGTCTTTGGGATGAAAAAGCAGGAGGCAGGAGGGGCAGGGGTTGGTGGAAAGCACTTGGTTTTGGACCTGGAGAGCCGTGTGGTGACACACGGACTCCGACGTTAGCGGGAGCTAGGTTCAAATCCCAGCATTGCCTCTCGCTAGCCCAGTGGCCTTGGGCACTTGAGTCGATCTCTTCTAGCTCAGTTGTAGAATGGGGATATGGATGCCTGCTCGTCTGGGCTCAGGTGGGGCCAGACCAAGTGCCGGGATCGTACCACCCAGACCCCAGCTCCCACAGATGCCCCCTTTCTGTGACAGGGGGACCCAGATCTTCTGATAAATATGGGACAAGCCTTCAAAGCCCCTGTGGTTAAAAAGAAAAAGTCATTGCAGTGAGACCAGTTCAAAGTGTAAGCCACACTGTTTATTTCCCTCTGTGGTATGGATGAGACGAGCCACCCACCAGGACCTCTGACATCTGGTAGGGGTGTGTCCTCTGCCTCAGACCCCAGCTCAGCTCACAGTGACCTTCAGGGGAAGCTCTGGTCCCCGGCGGGGAGGGGCTGCCATGGCTGTGCACCTGTGGATGCTGACTGGGGTGCAGTGGGCTGGCCTCAGCCCTCCCCTGCACCCTCCCCAAACCTGACTCCATTTAATACATAAGGAAAATGAGCTTCTCCAGGGGCCTGGGGGGACATCGCCTGACTTAGACCAGGACTTCGGGGAGCCCTGGGAAGGGCCTTGGATGCCATGTAGTTAATGCTTTAGTTTCCAGGTGGGAAAACTGAGGCTCATGACATTGCCATGATTGCAAAGCAGAGAGCTGGTCCTGGAGCCTGGAGCCCTGAGGTCAGGCCACGGCCAGCTGTGTGGCCTCAGCACTTGGACTCTTTTCTGGAGGATTCTGGGCTCCTGAGCTTAACGGTCTTCCCAAGACCCGAGGGCAGCCTTGAACCTGTCTGCCAGTGAGACCAGGGATTCCCCCGAGGAAACCGAGAGAAATGCAGAGCAGCACATGGGGACAGTTCCAGAAGGGTGACAGGGCCCAGGGAGCTGAGTGAGGGACACCCACCCTTGACATCAACTAGCTCTTTTAGGAAAGAAGCCACTGAGGGAGATGTGTGGGACAGACGTCCCGTCCCCGGGGAACACTTCACCTGGGTGCCACGATGTGTGAGGATGGGGGTGGGGGGATGGGCTGCCCCCAGATTAACGCGGTGGGGGTGGGGGAAAGGCTGGGCCCACGGGGGACAGGCTGGACTCCAACCGGCGGAGTGACCTCTACTCGGATGACTCCTTGGGCACATATGCCACATTGTCGTAGGCGGGAGGCGGAGAGGCTGCGGGGCTGGGGATGTTGAAGTCAGCGCTGAAGGCGTTGGGCAGGAAAATCACAGGCTGCAAAGAAAGAACCCCCGACAGTCCTGGAGGGCTCTGGTGCCTCCGGGCGGTGTTGCAACAGTGCCCCCCTGTGGTCATTCTGAGAACAGCGCCCTAGTAATGAATTCCGTAAGGGAAGAATAGGCTGACTCACCGGCTCCACTAATATTTCAAAAATATTTACGGGGGCCGATTAGGCGTTGGGAGTGCAGCAGTGAACAAAAGAGACAAGAGTCGCCTTTCTCTAGGAGCTAAAGTTCGGGCGTTCTTTCTCCCTGGGCGGCCCCTGCCCCGGCTCCCTCCCTTGGGTGTTCAAGGTTCAAGGCCGACCCTCCGGATTAGTTTCCCTCCCTGTGAGCGCGCACTCCTCCGCGCAAAGCCTTCAGTGGCCTCACCTCCCAGTTTGCACAAAGCCACCTCCCTAGCAGCACCCCCGACCCTACGGCCTGCCTTTCCCGCCTGAGGCCGCCTTTACTCCACCAACGCCCTACCCGCCCCCCCTTCCTGTCTTCACTGTCCTCCAGATTTGGGGAAGCTAAGCTAATTTCTCCCTGAAGTGCGCTGCCCTCTGTGATGCCCCTGTCTGTGCCTCACGGCCTGCGAACTGCCTCTGTGCACAGTACTGCCCTCCAGGACCTCCCCGGGCTCTGCAACCAGGCTCCCAGAGCCGCTGGTCCCTTGGTCCTGGCGCCCCCTTGCGGTCGCGAGGAGAATAGTTCCATCCTCCCCAAAGACTTCGCTGGGTCCCCAGATGTGCAAGAGTGGGGTGGCGGGGAGGCGCAGAGGGGAGGAAAAGGGACTCGTTGCCGCTCCCAATTGCTTTCCCGAAGGAAGAAGGAAGAGGCTGGAAGCAGAGCCTTCCCAGCCAACAGCCCTCCTCAGAGGCCCCGGGGGGGGGGGGGGGGGCGGATGGGGGTGGGGTACTCACCATGTTGGCTTGAGCGCGGGTGGCTTGACACCCGAAGTGGGTGGCAATGACCGCAATGAAGAACTCCAGGATGGTGAAGATGGTAAGCACGGCCAGATAGCCCCTGCCCACATCCTGGGGACCACACCCACAGTCAAGGCAAGCCCGGGGCTCTATGGGAGGAAGGGGCCCCAGGGGGACGGTAACTTGCCCGAGGTCCCACAGCCAGGCTGGCAGAGCTGGAGCTGGAGCTGGAGCCAGGCCTCCTGCCGTGCGTCCTGTGCCCTCCCCTTCCCTCCGCGGGGCTGCCCCTCCGTGTTCCCAGGCCTGTTCTTGGGAATGGGGTCACGGGGTCTATGCTCTCATGGGGTCTGTGGGGACTGACAAACTCTGCCCGGGCCCAGGGCCCTGGGGCTCCGGGTGCCGCTCACTCTTGCCTCCCCCCACCTCCTGGATGTGGCTCTCCCATGCTCTCCACTCCGGGGGCGGGGGGGGGGGGGGCGTCTGACAACACACCCAGTTAGTGACACCGAAATCCATGAGCAGAATGGCTGTCCCCGCAAAGCCCGCCACGGCGCTGAGAATGTTTGTCCCCAGGCTGCTTCTCACCTGCAGGAGGGAGAGGAGCAGAGGGGAGAGGCCAGGAGGAGAAAGGACAGAGGAAGAGGCAACAGCCCTCCCACCCCCGCCTCCCTGGGCCCGGGCTCAGTGGCCACCCTGCGACGCGACGCATGCGTTTCTGACCCCTCTCCCTTCTCCGGTGCTCCTCCCACGCCTCAGGGTCGCCCTGCCGCTTTCACTGTGGGCGGGGTCTGCAGCAGGGTCCCTGCCTACCCTCGCGGTGCCCGCCCCCCAGGCCTGTGCCCTGCGGGTGCAGCTGCCCCAGGAGCAAGAGTCAGGGAGGCCCTCTGCTGTGGACACCGAGGCCCAGCTGGGAGGGTGATGGGGTCGCTTCCATGAGATTCCCCACTGCAGACTCCAGGGCGCAGGGGGCAGGGGAGAGTCTAGGGGCAGGTGCTGAGGTGAGGGTAGGCCAACCGCTCACGGGGAGGCCCTGGGCTTCGGGTCAAGGGGATGTCTGGGTGGTCCAGACGGTCACTCAGGGCTCACCCTCCCTCGGCAGCCGAAACCTGATGCTCTTTTGACCCAGCAGCTGGAACCTTCTGGCTGCATTGCCCTGGCCTTACATTGGGGGATTGGGACTGTGGGACCCCCTCAGGTTCAAAGATCCCTGACTCTTCTTCTGCTTTTCTTTTCTTTTTTTATGCCATCGAGGAGGTCATGGGGCCCTGAGTGGCCTCACGGGAAATCAACTAATTGGTCAATTAATCCAACCAAGTGCTGTTGAGTATGTGCTGCAGCCGGATGCTGTCAGAGGCGCTGTGAGCGCGGAGACAAGTCAGGTCCCTGAGCTCCTGGACTTCACAGCCTGAGGGTCCCCGAGTCCAGTCCCGCCCGGTTGTGACCCATTCTCCACCTGGCCCAGCACCGGATGGCCCCCGAGAGTCCAAATAGGACAATGGGTCCCTGCTTCTGCTCGCAGTGGCCTCCCTGAAATAAAGGCCCTTAAAATAAATCCCACAGTCTCCTTTAGGCCCTGATTCGTCTCCCTCCCCTCTCCCTCTCCGTTGTGTCCTCCCTCTCTGCCTCCTTCATCTCTTATAATCCGCCCTGGCTTCTGTCCCCACCGCCAGCCTCTTCCCCATGGGATACTGGTCCCCGGGCTCTTTTGTGGCTGTCTCCCTCTGAACAGCGAGCTCAGTGGCACCTGCCCCAGGACCCTAGACTGTCCGGGCTGAGTGGAATGACACCCGTTATTCCTCCCCCTTCTCCCCCCGCCCCCCTGCCCCTGCTTCTTTGTGGCACTTTTCAGGATCTATAACTACTTACAGATCTGTAACTGTTACCAGACTGTCTGTAACTGTTACCAGACACTGGAGTGTAAGCCCCAGGAGGGCAGGGCCTTGGCCTTCCCTGCTGTGCTGAGCCTGGAGCCTGCTGGCTGGATGCGCTCCCCTGCAAACCCCACATCGCCTCCCATTGCCCGCAGAGGGGTCCCAGCCACTACCCATGATGACCAAGCGCGTCTCTCCGTCTGATTTCTTTCCACGTGTCTCTCCGTCTGATTTCTTTCCACCTGTCTCCCCAGACCTCTGCCCCGGTCTCGTGGAGCCACACATGGTTTCCATGGCAACCCTGCCCAGGCCTTCTCCTTGTCTTCTCATGCTTTTCCCGCCACCAGATTGCTAAGTCCTCCCAGCCCACCAAGGCCTCGCTTAGCCTCCTCCTCTTCCAAGAGACCTTTTCTCTGAAGGGCCATGAGCACTCTGTCTGTGGACCCTCACTTGCTGCCCTGTATTGTATGTCGAAAGCGTATCTTGCTTGGTTCCTCCTGTCTTGTGTCCGTGCTGTCTGGCTGTCCTCGGGCACCGGGCACTCAGCAGGCCCCCAGGGAATGTTTGTTGAGTGAGTGAATGGACGGGAGGGGCAGAGTGGAGAGGACTCAGCCGTGGCCCCGGGTCCCCCATTCAGACTTACGAGGCAGCTGGTGTGGTTCTTCTCGGCTGCCACGGAGAGGGACCCTGAGATGACGAACTGTGTGGAGACGAGGGGACCCCGGTGAGGCTTCGGCCGGGACACGGGGCAGGTCACACCATGCCTGGGCTCTGTCAAGGCCGTGGGCACCAGGGCGAGGGCAGTGGCCCCTTGGCTGTCACCTTCCCTGCCTCCCGGCCAGCAACCTTGGGATCTCTCTGTAAGGATGTCCCCTGGTTACTAGGGGCCTGTCCCGGGAACTAGGGCGGTAGCTGGTGAGGTGCATGTTTTCGAGGGACATCATTCACATCTCATGCAAATCTGGCTCTCTCTAAAGGGGAAATTGTTGCAAAGTGACGGTCACCATTTGCTGGTAATTAGCTCCTACTCGCATTAGTTTTTGATTTCCTCAAACTAGAGGACAGGCAGGGCCAGGACTATGCTTTTCAGATGAGGACGCCAGGCCTGGAGACTGAGTGACTCCATGGTGACCCACGGTGGTGCTGGGATTCAGACCCCACTGGCCTCATTCCCAAGTCTGCACGCCCACACCCCCTCCCCGGGGCAGCTGGGAGACTCCGGTCTGGGATGGGGCTACGTAAACCCTGAAGTGCTCTCTTGATGTTCGAGATTGTCCACTGGCCACGTGCTCCCTGATTCTGCTGGAGTGGAAGGCCAGGCGGGCCGGGCGGGATGTGAGCACAGGAATGGGCTGGGGTGCGGTGGGGGGGGGGGGGGTTCGGAGCTGATCAGACTCCCAGGGGACGGAGCTCTTGCAGGGCTGAGACCCATGAGGGGGAGTAGAAGGGTTTCTGGGGGTGAGGCTTGGCATTCAGGTAATACCCAGGTGGTCAGTGCCCTTTAGCCCTGCGTCCCATCCTCTTGGCTCTTGGCTGGGAGCTTTTCCTAGGCAGGAGTGGCGCCTGGAGTAGGGTTTGCATTAAGGAGCTGGATTTAGATTCAGGCCCCTTCCTCCCGGGGTGGCTGTGCCCCAGGGAATGTGGGAGGGGGCGGGTGCGGAGGTGAAAGGCGAGCCCCAGATGGCGCCCCCCCCCCCCCCCCCCCCCCCCCCCCGGCACTCACGCAGGCTCCTCCCCAGAAGGGGACGCCGCCTTCGATGAAGAGCATCCCCACGTGGCCGCGGCGCACCATGAGCAGCACGCTGCCGAAGCCCAGGTGGATGAGGCCGATGAGGATCTGGACGGTCTGCGGGAGCAGGCGCGGCTCAGCAGGGCGGGCTCCACACCGCCCCCTGCCGGCCGCGGGGAGAACCTGCACTCCAACCCCCCCCCCCCCCCACCTTTATGCTTGGAACTAAACTCTGATTCTGCTCTTTTGAGGAGACATCCCTATAACAACCATCAAGGACTGTCTTAAGGAGGAAAGCCAGCTCCCACATCTGAGGCCCCCCCCCCCAACCCCTCGCCTGTTGCCGCGTTTCTACAGATCTGCATCTGCTTTGTGCTCTCACCCGTGGATGTCCAGCACCGCTGGGTTGCTACCTGGTTTTCTGAGCTCTCGTTTCAATGGCACATCCCTGCCATTGATGCACCGGCAGGCACATCCCTGCACCGGATGCCTCACCCTTTCCCTCCTCGTCGCCCTGCATCCTGCAGAGAACATCTCCTCGAGCATCTCTCTCATTTCAGTGCCTGTCACCGATCCATTCCAGCTGTGTGCTGGGAGCTGACATCTGGACTCGGATTTGGGTTTTTCGAAGTTGATCCATTCCCAGAAGTAGGACGGTTTTCCCAAGGAAGGGGACATGTGGGCTTCTGGTAAGTTCCGCCACGTTTTTTTTTCCCCATACGTTTTCGGTAACGATTGAGTTCTAGAACGGAGCAGGGACGTTGAAGGCCACCCCCCCCCCCCAATTCAACCTCTGCCTAACTCAGGAGCCCTTTCCAGCTCCTGACTTGTTAATAGCACCCCCCCAACCCTCAGTGGGGAGGTGCCCACCACCACGCAAACCACTGTGGTCCGTTTACGGGCAGTTCTGACTGGGAGCAGATGACTGGGGAACGTTTTCTTGGGATCACGTGGAATAGGCATGTCTTTCCGCGTACCAAGGATTTGAATATTTATAGGCACGCCCCCCCCTTGGATATTCTCTCCTGTTCTCTCTTCAGCTGCACATCTTTCGTCTTTGCAGTTTCCTTATGTGGCACGGGGTCCCCGCCGCCAGCCCGGCTGTCCTCTGCGGGCTCTTCTCCTGCTCCTGGACACTTCCACCCCTGCCATTACTGCTCACAGAACACCAGCTACCTCCGGCCCCGTGCCCGTCTTCACTAAGCAACGTGCTGCGTGCTTTATAGACGTGGCCTCCTCGAATCCCAACACAGTGAGGTCGGTGTTATTATCCTAATTTGGAGATGAGGACACCGAGGCTCAGAGATGTCCAGCAACTTGCCTGGGGTCTCCCAGCGCAGAAGTGGCTGGCCAGCCACCTCGAAAGCTGGTGTTCGTCTACTGGCGACACTCCCAAACACCCATGCGTAGTTTTCACTCTCTGGGTTCTCCGGCAATGTGGATTTGTCTTGTTGGATTCCTTTGGAGGTCATGGGTTCCCAGGTCTCTCTGAGGCTTCGGGATTCCAGGGGCTGATGACCCCGTCTCCGTGCACGGTGTCTGGTCCCTTTGCACACCAGTGGACGTGGTGCAGCCTTTAGCGTAGAATCTCAAATTCCAGCTTGTTCCAGCCAGAGCTCCTGCGTGCTACAGAGCGGTGGGGTTGAAAACAGAACTGTACGGTCAGGCCATCCTGGGGTACAGGATGCCACTTAGCAGCTGGGTGGCCTCGGGCCAGTGACTTAGCCTTGATAAGCCTCTGTTTCCTAATCTGTCCGACGGGAGCCATGGTCGCCGTCTCACAAGGTGGTGATGGGAATCTAAGGAGCCAGGGCCTGCAAATTCCATGCTCAGTGCGTGCCCGGGAGACGACAGCTGTCATCACCGCCATTATCACCACCGCCATTGCCTCAGCTATGTTTACATCTTCCATTTGGGGAAACTGAGGCCAAGGGACAAACTGAAGACACTATATATGTATGTATGAGGATGAATATGTCCGCCTCTCTGCCTGTCCGTCTATCTACCTATTTGATATTTTCTTCCTGCCCGGAGACCAACAACTCAAGGCCATCTGAGATTGGCAAAGACCTCATGGGACATCTCTCATGGGCCCGCAGGAGCTGCCCCCTGCCCACCTCTCCAGCTTCCATCTCCTCTCGCTTCTTCCTCTCCCTCTTCTCATTCCAGCATGTTAACCTTCTATTTCATCTTGAACAAGCTGCACGCGTTCCCACCTCAGGGCCTTTGCACCTGCTGCCCCCTCCACCTGATGAGCCCTTCCCCTTGCTCCCGTGTTCCCGTGGCTTCGGCCTCCAGGTTGTAGCCTCCCTGCCATCTCCCCACGGAGACCTGGCTGTCCCCCATCACTAGCGTTGTCTGTCCCACATCCGTCATTTTTGACCGAATGACCCTATTTGGAGTCATGTTCGCCATTTCTTGGCTGATGTGGTCTCTGTGAGCTCCAGGGGGGATGGGTCTGTCTCTCTGGTGCACAGGGGAATCTTCAAGTCCTCACTAAGTATAGATGGACTGCCTGCCCCTTTCTGAGGTGTCCGTGAGTGCTCCGGTGCTGGGACGCTCCCTCCCGGCACCTGTGCGCACAGGCCTCAGGTGGCCTGGGAGGGGGGTGGGGGGCGGGGGGTGTCTCCTTACCCCTAAAGCTTTGGGCTCTCCCGTCAGGAACGTCTCCGTCTCCGTGGGCCGCAGGTCGGGCGGCTGGGTGGCCCTTGGGGTCTGTGCCCCCAGCGGCGGCTCCTCAAACTGCATCACCCTGGGAGGCTGGCACAAGGGGCTGGGCAGGATGGCTGGAGGTGGGCGGAGGCCGCTGGCATCGCTGGGCGGGATGACGACGAACACGCCGTTGCTGGCGGGAGCTGCGGACATGGTGCTGGACGGCCTGGGCGACGAGGGCTCGGGAGAGAATGACGATGCTGCTGGTTACACGTTTGCAGAGAGCCTTTTCGTGTATGAACAAGTGCCTGCTCACTGCGGTCCCTGAGGATGGCACCCGAGTCACTGACTGTCCTTGGTGAAGCTTCGCCCCCCAAGAAGTGAAGGGATGTCCTAGATCAAGGCCTCTAGGAGAGGCAGGGCCAAGACTTGAATTCCCGTCTCTGACCCCAGAGGCCCCGCTCTCAGTCTCTGTGCTGTATTACAGGGAAAGGACCTTTAGGAGGACCATGTACTTAAATCGCCTCTCTTCTCCAGAGAGGGCAAGTGACTTGCCCAAGGACACACAGCTAGTATGAGGCAGAGCTGATCTACCCACCTGCCATTTCCCGTCCCTCAGCCCGGGCTCATGAGCTTGTGTAAATAATGCCCCTGGGTCATTTCTGGCCATGGACGCTTTCTCTCTGGCCACCCAAACAACTACTATTAATGTAGCTGAGAAACGCATGCCTTATGGAAGCGCTGTGTGTGGTTGACCCGAGTGAACACTTTGGGGAGAAGCACCCAGCTGTCAGAAGGTGATCTTACTCGGGCACAGAAGAGTGACCAGCGAATCTGCCAGATCACACGGAGACATTAAAAAGTCAGCCTTCTCATTGGCATCGGTTGGTTCAGTGCAGGCTGAGGAGACAGAAGTCAGCGTTTGAATCCTGGCTGCCCTTGTTACTTGAGACATGGGACAAGACGGCCACCTCCCTTTGCCTCGTTTCCTTATCTATAAAGTGGGGATAATACCACTATGATCAATCTCATAGGGTTTGGCATGAATTAGATGAGATAATGCACACCAACTTGATTAAAGCCGTCTTTTAGACTGATGTGTTATAATGCTGTTTGCATAAAATGTTTTTTTTTTTTTTAATATTATATATGGGGGCACCTGGGTGGCTTCATTAGTTAAGCATCTGACCTTGGGTCAGGTCATGATCTCACTGTTCAGGGGTTCGAGCCCCATGCCAGGCTCTGTGTTGACAGCTCAGAGCCTGCTTGGGATCCTCTGTCTCCCTCTCTCTCTGTTTCTTGCCCCTCCAACCCCTCAAAAAAAAAAAACCATTAAAAAAAATAGATGTAAACAGGTCATGATGAACAGTTAATTTTTTTTACCTCTTAGAAAAATGTTTTTAAAATGTTTATTCATTTATTTTTGAGAGAGAGAGAGAAAGAGAGTGAGCAGGGGAGGGGCAGAGAGAGAGGGAGAGAGAGAGAATCCCAAGCAGGATGCATGCTGTCAGCAGAGAGCCCGATGCAGGGCTCGATCCCATGAACTGTGAGATCATGACCTGAGCCGATATCAAGAGTTGGACACTTAATTGACTGAGCCACCCAGACGCCCTGAAAAGTTACTTTTAGTGCCTTATTTTCCTGTGCTCTGAGTGCTATCACACCCGTTTCTCTGGGGGAGAGCCAGCACACAAACCAAGCAGCAAATTCTCTGTGGTTCTGCAAAGGCTCAGCTGACGAGGGCTCAAGCCTCCCTGTCCTGGGGTGACCGTGCTCAAAACACGTGTGTGTCTCCTGGGGAGCCTCTGAGCCACTTATTTGCGATGCATCCGACCTACATCGGTGGACGGTGTAGGGCCTGCTGCACAGAAAACAGAGTGACGAGCACCCACAGGCTGTTACGCAAAGTTTTCCACGGCTGGAGGCACCCCGCCAAGGACTCAGATGTGGAAACACAGGGCAAACGTCTGCCGGTGTTTAGGGGGTGACGGAAGTCATCTGTCATTTCGAAAGGGCTTCCGAACATGGCTCCCCGCACCCTGGGAGGAGTGACAATGTGCGGTGGCAAGGACCGAGCTGCACACCGGTTATGCTGTGACTTCCCCATAAAGCGCCCACTCTCCTGGGGCTCTCGTTCCTAGAAACTCACACTGAAATGATCATTACTAGATACGAAAACTGCTTAGAACGGGGCTGGCAAATGTCTGTAAGGAGTCAGACCGTAAATATTTTGGGCTCCGTGGGGCCCCAGGGCCTCTGTTGCAATCTTGAGGCTTCCACAGTAGCTCCAAGAGGACACAGGCCATACATGCCCGGACTGCATTTACCAAGACAAACGGGGCCGGATCTCATCTGTGGGCTCCAGGTTGCCAACCCCCTCTCAGAACACTGCCTGGCATGGTGCCGGGCACAAGAAATGCTCAGTAAATTTTGGCTACTGCTTCAACTATTGTTGATATTGATTATTTGCTGTGCGTTGGGGCAGGATGTTGAACTGCTCCCAGCCAGTCTACGAGCCTACGAAACAGGCATAATGATGGGTGTGCACCTGCCTCAGAGTTTCATGGTGAGTTTCATGGATGGATAAGAGAGTCTTGGAAATTGGCAAAGTGCTGTGGGGGTGTCAGGCGCCCCTTCCGGCTTCCCGTTTCAAAGCAATGTTGGTACGATCCCATCTCATCGTGAATGTCTCTGGAACTTTCTAAACCAATTCACAGTGATGGAGCTCTATCCTGCTTCACGCTGCTGGCTACAAGGTTAACAAGAGCTTATAATAGATAGATTTTTTAATAAAGTTTTTTTTATGTTTATTTGAGAGAGAGAGAGAGCCTGAGCAGGGAGGGGCAGAGAGAGAGAGGGAGAGAGAGAATCCCAAGCAGACTCCATGCTGTCAGCACAGAGCCCAGTGTGGGACTCGATCTCACGAACTGTGAGATCATAATCTGAGCAGAAATCACAAGTCGGATGCTTAAGCAACTGAACCACTCAGGTGCCCTCAGATTTTTTTTTTTTTTTTTGAGGGCTTACTCTTTTCTAGGCACTTCATAAGTGGTATTTCTTTTTTTTTTTTTTTTTTTTTATTTTTTTTTTTCAACGTTTTTATTTATTTTTGGGACAGAGAGAGACAGAGCATGAACGGGGGAGGGGCAGAGAGAGAGGGAGACACAGAATCGGAAACAGGCTCCAGGCTCTGAGCCATCAGCCCAGAGCCTGATGCGGGGCTCGAACTCACGGACCGCGAGATCATGACCTGGCTGAAGTCGGACGCTTAACCGACTGCGCCACCCAGGCGCCCCCATAAGTGGTATTTCTTATCCTCAGAAGGATGCTTTGGTAATTGTTGGAGGCTTATTCTACAGATGAGACAACAGGGGCTCTGAGCAGTAGAGGGATTGCCCCAGGTGACAAGGTTGCTAAATGGCAAAGCCAGCGTTCAAGTCCAAGTTAGCCCATCTCCAAAGCCAGCCCGTGTCCCCCCGTTGCTGCCCCAGTGGCAGCCATGGTTACCGTTTGCTCGTTGTTCTAGCTTTTCCAATCTGGGCACCATATATTTGGTGTGGCCACATGACTTGTTTTTGTTAAATAAATGTGGTTGGAAGGACATACACACACACACGGCTTCTGGGTGGAGGCATTTAGGTATCAGAGAAAGACACCACAGGGCTCTTTTTCTCTTTGTCACAGTGACTAACAATATCCCAGACAGAGGCTGCTCTGTCTGCCTGGGTCCCTGAGTGAGGACGACGGAGAGAAGAGCTCCCAGGGGACAGGAACACGGGGCAGAGATAAACCTTTATGGAGCTGTTTGTTACAGCAGCATCACCTAGCTTCTCCTGACTGTTACATTCTCGAGAAATGAATGTAACTGCGGGTCAGACACAGAGCCCACGTCCTCCAAGGAGCCTAGCGTCTAAGAGGAGAAGCAAGAGAAGTTTGCCATTCAGTCCCACAGATGGTTAATGAGCATTTATCATGGGCACCAAATATAGGGGCTGAGAATACAGAGGTGAGTCAAGACTGACGTCCTGCCCTCACAGCACCTCGCAGTGGGGAACAGGGCCAGTGCCGGGAGAGGTTGGTGGAGGGAGGTTGAAGGGATCTGATCCTGGAAGGATGGGAGTCTGGGGCGAGGGGGACTGCCGGCCCCACAGGTCCTTGCCGTGTGGTGTGTGAACATGGAACAGTGAACCCTCTTCTTCCTCTAAGGGAGAGATAGTCCTGGGCTATTAGCTGTTTTAGAGATGAGGAAACAGAGGTTCAGAGAGGGTGAGGGTGTCTCCCAAGGTCACACAGCACCTCAGTGGAAGAACTGGTCTGGGCCCTGGACTCCTGCCTCCCTGGAGGAGGAGCTCTGACTTTGAGGAACTCGCTCACTCCTGGGTTTGGCCCCTGCCTTTGTCAGAGGGAGGGGGCCAGCGCTGGAGTCCCACTCCCTGGAGTGACGCTTCTAAACTGCTTAGAGTCTCCAGAGCAGCAAGCACGTTCAAAACAACCGACCGAGCGAGCCTCCAACCTTCTGCCTCCCCAAGGCAGTTCACTGGAAACCACCCATGTTCTCGCCAGCATCTAGAAAGGATCGGGAACACCCGAGAGCAGAGAAGGACAGGATTTTAGGGTAGAAGGACACAAGGTTTCAATGGAACAAACCTCACCGCTTTGTCTGTGGAACTGTCGCTTCACTGGGGATGGGGACGGTGAACACTGCCCGGACACCCAGGGCAGGTTGTGGCTCATGTAGGAGCCTTCCCTGGGGCTCCTCCTGGGCGCTGAGCAGCCCCCGGAAGGGAGCGAGTCGGAATTAACAACACGTCTCCGGGGCGGGAGGTGAGACCTCGCCCTCCTCCGGAGAAGAGAAAACACCTACAGAAATAGGGTCTCGGGTGCTAAGGCGGGTGGGGTGGGGCTGCCCGAGCACGGACGCATCACATAGCTCCCGAGACTTGCAATCTCCCCTCTCTACCCACCCCTGCAGCCTCGGCCAGCACCTCGGCACCCTCGGGATGTGTCACATAGCTCCTGAGACTCGCAATCTCTCCTCTCTACCCACCCCTGCAGCCTCGACCAGCACCTCGGCACCCTCAGGCTGGGGGCCACCCCTCTGCTGCACCTGGGTCCTGCTGCCAGCTCTGTGACACCCAGAAAGAGAATTCTTTTTTCTTTGCCAACCAATCAGCCAGCTCGCCTAAACACTGTGCATGTGTGCCAAGGTCAGGCAGGTGGAAAAGAGGGAGAGTCATGGTCCCCTGCCTCCAGGAGTTTACAGGGTGCCCACCAGGGGACATGACTGCCTGTGACAGATGCAGAAGACACCTAGACATCACCAATAGGCAACTTACGAGTGGCTGAATGAGCAGGGGTAGTGCTGGCCCCTCGTAGGCACTGCCCTTTACAGTTTGTAAAGAACTGTCATCTGTACGGGAGCCATGGACCTTTACGATAGCCCTGCGAGGTAGGTGTTAGTCCATTTTGCAGACCGGTACACGGAGGGTGAGAAATAGCGGTGTGGTCGAGAGGGACAGGCTGTGGACCTCGCCCTTGGGCATATTTGTCAGAGACGTTAAAACAGAGGTTTCCGCTGAGACCATGCTAAGGGTGAGCTATGCCACGGATGGCCCCGGGGTGGGGGACTTGAAAAGCAGGGGGCTGAGGACCTGCTAGATGATGTCATACCTGCATCTGCAAGGTGGGGAGTGGAGACTGAGAGAGGATTTGGGAGGGAACATTTAGAGTGATCCGGGCACTGTGTGTTCACCTGGAGACAAGAATGACTGCCGGCTTTAGGGAGGCTTGGAGAAACTGATAGGCATCCCCTGCAATTTGGACCGGAGGGAGGAGCTGGGGGGGGGGTTCCCAGGAGACGGGGGTGTCTCCATAGATCCCATAAGACCCCTCTGCAGAGAATCGGTGTCAGGGAGGGTGAAGCCAGCTGACTAGAGCAGCGGTCAGGTACCCGTCTCCCTGCCCCCACCTCTCCTTCCCATTACCCAGACCCTGCCGTTCCCCAGCTGGGGGGGGAGGGGGAAGGAGGGGAAGCCGGTGGAAAAGCAAGATGCACCAAGTCCCCTTGTTACATGCGGTGTGCCGGGCTGAGGACCACGCGCCCTAAATCTAGCCATGACATGACACAAGACCGGTGCCCCCAGGTGGGCAAATTGGGGCTGATTGTCTCTTCTGAGAGCATCCAGAAAAGCCACGGGGCTGCCCTGATTCTGCCCGACACAGTCACTGTTTTTATAAGACAGGGTGCCCCACCTGGCGCCCAGCACAGGGCTGGTCCAGCTTCTCCTGTTGTTAACGACCTATTGAGTTAGATACTATCCTCCTTCCCATCTTGCTGGTAAGGAAACTGAGCTCAGAGACATCAAGTGAGGTGTCTGATCGGGGGCAAGTCACTTTTTCTTCATGCGTCTCAGCTTCCCCATCTGTAAAATGGGGCTGGGGGATGGTGGGTCCCTAAATCCCCTGCCAGCACTCGGATTCTGTGGCTCTGGAGCTTGGGGTGAGGTGAACGGTGCCCTGGCTGGGGACTGTTCTCCAGGACCCTCCGGGACAGGCAGGGGCCCAGCGGCCCAGCACATTCCACCCAGGAGGCGGGGCTCATTACCTGTCTCTTTGAAGATGAGCAGGTGGCTTGCCTGGGGTCACCTGGTCAGGAAGGGGAACCGAGTGGGGGCACAGACCTAGGCCCTCTGACTCTACCCTCTGCTCTTCCCCAACTCCCTGCGGCCCCCACCTTGATCTAGGGGTCATACCGTTGGGGCAAGGGGTTGCCCCAGATGGCCTCAGCGAGCCCCAGGGCACTGATTGCACCGGCTTCCCTGGGTTGATCCAATGTCCTTGGTCTTCGACTGCACTAACTCATGGACCTCACTGCCTTTGGCTGCAACCAGAGTCATAGACTGACCCTTCCCGCCCCCCTGCAGCCAGGACTTGTCTCGTGAGCATCTCAGGACATCATCTTTATTCATGAGGAGCCAGAAGCAGCTTTGCTCATTCACAGTTGGAACAGCATGGAGCGGTGTTACCAGCTGGAGGAGAGAGGCTCCAGAGGAAGAAGGCTTGGGTAAAAATGTGCAGGAGCACAGCTGGTGGGGGGGGGGGGCGCTGCACAACTAGGAGGAGGCCTCTCTGCCTAGTGGTGAAGGTCATAGTGCCCAGGGTTAACCCGGGAAGAATCCACCCGACCACTCTACGAGCTCAGTCAGCTGCATGACCTGGGGCAAGTTGCTTAACCTCCCTGGGGTCTCAGATTCCCCATCCGTCAAATGCGTGGCTACCATGTTGGTGGCAACGGAGGTGCTCTAGGCTTCCAAGGATGTCCCGTCCGCTTCCCCTGTCTAGATCCCTGCTTCCAGACCCCGCCACTGCCTACCAGGCAGGAATGTGCGCCTTCTAAGTCTGACCCTGTGGCATCGGGCTGCCGGGGTGGAGGTGAGGCTGGGGGGTGGGGGTGAGGGGAAGGGGGGCCCCCGACCAGGCTCCTCCAATCCCAGCCCTCCGGGATCTGCCCCACTGGCCTGCAAAAGACGCCAGCAGATGCATAACACGTGATGGAGGAGGG
The DNA here is from genome assembly GCF_028749965.1 of Puma concolor. NCBI lineage: Eukaryota > Metazoa > Chordata > Mammalia > Carnivora > Felidae > Puma > Puma concolor. The sequence goes on from NC_141676.1 coordinate 10,542,664, forward strand.
CGGGCCTCGCCGCTCCCCACACCCGCCACCCTCCAGAGCGGCCCACGCCCGCCCCTTGGCCCCTCAGCAGGGTCCCGCTCTGTTCTGCTGCGCACACTCCCTGAGGACCTGTGGGCGGGGACAGCCCCTTCCCTTGGGTAGGCCTCCCTTCCCCCATCTATGAATGGGGGTCCGGACAATATTTGCCCTAAGCCCCTTTCCAGCTCAGTTTCCCTGCACGTCCTTCTCTTTCCCTTGGAGAAGCAAAAGGGCAGGGTGCCTATGTCTGGGTCGGAATCATCTTTCTGCCCCACTTGGGGTGGAGAGGAAGACTCCATATCCCCAGAAGGATGATTAAGGTCCTAGGGTCTCCACGGGATACCTGAGTCATCTCAGACTGGCTTTGAGGAGAGCAGACAGATGTCCCTCCTTCGCCCACCACTGGGGGTCCTGAGCCGGCAGGTGCCAGTCAGCGGGAGGCCAGTAGTTCAGATGGGGCCCGGGAGGGAGCTGTCCTGCCCCCTCTTACTGCCAGGTGGGGTAAGAACCCCGGTCACAGCATTCTTGGCCCAGTGGTCTCTTCCTCAATCCCTGCGGGATCCGATGCCCCTGCCCCACTTCCCAGTATACCCCCCCTCCCCCCGGGACCAGGCAGCTGGCCGCTGTGCCTCGGGTACTCACCGAGCTGCCTCCTCCGCTCTGCCCACGCCGCTCGCTCCCTGCTGCCTCTGCTCGCCTCTTCTGAGTTCACACATATTCCTGTGAAAGCCTTCCTATTCGCGTGGGGCTTGGAAACCCGCTCTGCTGGGGGAGTTGCTGCCTCTGGGAGGTTCTCAAGCCCCTCCTGGCTCTGAGCCCTCCACCCACCTGGCAGGGGCTGAGGAAGCTGAGGAATCGCCCAGGAGAGCGCTTAGTTCCTTCCTTCCGTGTACAGAAGGGGAAACCGAGGCCCAGAGAAGCAAGTGGCCTGCTGGGGTCCCACTGTTAGCACCGGAGCCGTGAGCGGGATCCACACTGGCCTTCACCCTCCTGCAGCGAGGAGGGACGCTCTGAGAGTCACCAGGAGGCTGCCAGACTTCCTTCCCCTGAACTTGCCCCACGTTAGATCAGGGAGGCCAGGTGCACAGCTTTCCGGCGGCAGGGGGCAGCGTGTGTGAGTGGAGGGGCGAGTATGTGAGCCGGTGGGGGCATGGGGATGGGTGTGTGAGTACGTTTGCAACCTGTGTGTGTGAATGTGTACGTGTGAGCATGCATAGTATGCATGAGTGTATGTGAGTGTGAGCACATGTGATGTGTGTAAGTGAATCGGCATAAGTGACTGTGCATTTGAACGTGGGTACACGTGAGTGTGGGAATGTATGGGTGTGTGAAAATGTTATGCGTGTATAAGGATGTGTGTGAGGTTGTGTGAGCGTGTTTGCGTGTGTGTGTGCGTGTGTGCGGACAGGGTGGTCTTCAAGTAGCACAGGCACGGAGAATTTGTGCATCGGTTTCCGGATTCAGGTTCGTGTCACTATCACCCTAGAGGCCTCTGCAAAGTCAGGAGGACCACACGGGACCTATGGCATCAAGATGGCACGGGAGATGGTCGAAGGGCATAGCCTGGGCCAGCTCTCACTTAAACCAGGGACAGAAGTGTGACAAGTTGACTGAAAAAATGGCCTCAGTTCTCTACTGCTTCATGTATCCACACCTCTTGCAGCTAGAACTGGAGTCCATTCTCCCAGAACCTTGAATCTGGGCTGCCTTGAGGCATCCTTTGCCAACGGAAAGAGGCAGACACGGCCATGTGCCGGTTCTGACCTGAGGCCTCAGGAGGCCTTGGCTTCTTCTGTTCTGTCCTGGAAATTGACATTTGCCACAGAACATGTCCAGGCTGGCCTGCTGGAGGATGAGACCCGGGCTGCAAAGCCAGTCTGCCCAGTTGTCCACACCGAGGCCCCATGCGTGTGAGAGAGTGCTGCCAAGGTCAGCAGGGCCATGTAGTTGACCCTCAGCTGAATGCAAACGCACTTGGGAATTCTGCCAAGCCAGGATCAGATCAGGAGAACTGCCGTGCTGACCTATAGACCCGTGAGCAAAAATAGATGCTGCTTGTGGTACGCCCATGGGGTTTCATAGTTGTTTGTTACACAGCCCTGTTGTGGTGATAGCTAACTGAAGCCATTCCTATCTTTATGGTGGCTCTTTCATCTCCCACATCAGTGACCATAGGCCAAGGATCAGACAAGCTATATTGGCCCTCTAAGAACTAGAAGTAGCAAGAGAAATGGAAGCTCCAGACTGAGCCCAGTGTGAAGCCCGACCCCATCCTCACCCACCACTTGGAGCTGTTGTCCCCGCTGATGACCTGTGGACAGCCCTGCTCTCTAGCAGAGTGATTCCCGCCCTTGCTTTTCCTTTTAGGAATGCTCCATTCTCTCCTGTTATTTGCCAGTTTTTAGAATAGAGGGTATGGCCTTTGGAAACCTCTAAAGGTGCCCTTTTTTAAAAAATTTAAATCCAAGTTAGTTAGCATGTGGTGTAATAATGATTTCAGGAATAGAATTAGGTGATTCATCACTTACATATAACACCCAGTGCTCATCCCAACAAGTGTCCTCCTTAACGTCCATCACTCCTTTAGCCCATCCACCCTCCCAACACCCCACCAGCAACCCTCAATTTATTCTCTGTCTTTAAGAGTCTCTTATGGTTTGTCTCCCTCTCTGTTTTTATGTTATTTTTCCTTTCCTTCCTTATGTTCATTTGTTTTGTATCTTACATTCCACATATGAGTGAAATCATATATTTGTTTTTCTCTGACTTGTTTCACTTAGCATAATAACTCTAGTTCCATTCCCATTGTTGCAAATGGTGAGCTTTCATTCTCTTTGACTGCTGAGTAGTATTCCATTGTGTGTGTATATGTATGTATGTGTGTGTGTGTATATATATATATATATATATATATATATATATATATATCTCACTCACACCTTCTTTACCCATTCATTGGTTCATGGACATTTGGGCTCTTTCCATAATTTGGCTATTTTCGATAGTGCTGCTCTACCACACATTTAAAGAAGAGTTAACACCTATTCTTTTGAATCTGTTCCAAAAAATAGAAATGGAAGGAAAACTTCCAAACTCATTCTACGAGACCAGCATTACCTTGATTCTAAAACCAGACAGACCCCACTAAAAAAGAGAACTATAGACCAATTTCCTTGATGAACATGGATGCAAAAGTTCTCAACAAGATACTAGCAAACTGGATCCAAAAATATTTAAAAGAATTATTCACCACGATCAAGTGGGATATATTCCTGGGCTACAGGGATGGTTCAATATCCACAAATCAATCAACGTGATACATCACATTAATAAAAGAAATGAAAAGAACCACATGATCCTCTCAATAGATGCAGAGAAAGCATTTGAGAAAATACAGCATCCTTTCTTGATGAAAACCCCCAAGAAAGTAGGGATAGAAGGATCATACTCATGATCATAAAAGCCATATATGAAAGACGCACTGCCAATATCATCCTCCATAGGGAAAAAACTGAGATCTTTTCCCCTAAGGTCAGAAACATGACAGGGATGTCCACTCTCCCCACAGTTACCCAACATAATGTTGGATGTGCTAGCCTCAGCAATCAGACAACACAAAGAAATAAAAGGCATCCAAATCAGCAAGGAGGAAGTCAAACTTTCACTCTTTGCAGATGACATGGTATTCTATGTGGAAAACCCAAAGCCTCCTCTCAAAACCTGCTAGAACTGATCCACGAACTTGGCAAAGTCGCAGGACATAAAATTAATGTGCAGAAATCAGTTGCATTTCTATACACCACTAATGAGACAGCAGAAAGAGAAATCAAGGAATCGATCCCGTTTACAATTGCACCAAACCCCGTAAAAATGCCTAGGAATAAAGGTGACCAGTTTTAAAAATACCACCACTAGGAGGCCATGTATTTCAGTTCATCACAGGCATTGTTTTGTGATTCTTATTGCTGTTGTCATGATTCTTGATTTTCAGATTATTCCTTTTTTGGCCAGTGGGAGCCCCTTCTAACTGGCTCTGGCATCCTTCTGAGATGATTGCTGTGGCCACTGGCTGTTTCCTCTTTCTGGTCCAACGTATTCCTATACTTTAGTCCATTCTTCAAGGAGACTTGCTTCTTTTTATTTTATCTTATTAATTTTATTATTTTTAAAAAGTTTATTTATTTTGAGAGAGAGAGAGAGCACGCACATGCATGAGTGGGGGAGGGGCAGAGAGAGAGGGAGGGGTCAGAGAGGGAGAGAGAATCCCAAGCAGGTGTCTTGCTGTCAGCACAAAGCCCAATGTGAGGCTTGATCTCATGAACCGTGAGATCAAGACCTGAGGTGAAATCAAGAGTCAGATGCTTAACCGACTGAGCCACCCAGGAACCCCAGCCCCGCTTCTTTTTGGCAGGAAATGATATTTAGAGGCTACAATCTGACCATCAGGGTATTTATCAAGCTGAGTTGTTATTGTTTCTAGTGGGCTTTCAGTGAGGAGAGCTATTTTTTCATGGTGAGAAATAAAATATGCTTTTGTATTGCTTTCTTTTAAAAAAAATTTTAAATGTTTATTTTTGAGAGAGAGAGAGACAGACTGAAGTGGGGGAGGGCAGAGAGAGAGGGAGACACATAATCTGAAGCAGGCTCCAGGCTCCGAGCCTGATGTGGGGCTCAAACCCACGAGCAGTGAGATCATGACCTGAGCTGAAGTCAGACGGTTAACCCACTGAGCCACCCAGGTGTCCCTACTTTTGTATTTATAATTCAAAATTTGTTTAATATTAGAAGAAAAGTGCCTGGCTTTTGAATATTTAGGTTTTCCCAGTGTTTAACTTCACTTTTTGGGTGTATAGTTCTATATAATTTGGTCACATGTGTGGATTCATGTCCCTGTCACCACAATCAGGACACAGAACTGTCCCATTGCCACAAAGATGCTCCCTCTTTTGGGCCATTATTACAGCCTCCTTCTACAATTTTTTTAAATGTTTTAACTTTATTTATTTTTGAGAGGGAGAGAGAGAGCGAGCACAGGTGTGCATGAGTGGGGGAGGGGCAGAGAGAGAGGGAGACAGAATGGAAGCAGGCTCCAGGCCCTGAGCCGTCAGCACAGAGCCTGACACAGGCCTTGAACCCACAAACCATGAGATCATGACCTGAGCTGAAGTCGGAGCTTAACTGACTGAGCCACCCAGGCACCCCACTCAGCCTCCTTCTAACCATAACCCCTGCAACCACTGATCTGTTCTCCATCTGTAATTTCACCACTTTGAGAGTGTCATATACATGGGCTCATACAAGATGCAATCCTTTGGGATGGGCTTTTTCAAAACTCATGATATGCCTTTGAGATCCAAGCTGTGTGTATCAACAGCTTGCTCCTTTTCATTGCTGAGAGGTATTCCACTGGACGGATAAGGTAGCTCCAGCATTCATCCAGTGAAGCACATTTGTGTCACTTGCAGTTTTTGGTTACTCTGAATAGAGCTTCTATGAGCATGTGTGTCCAGGATTTTGTGTGAAAATAAATCTCACGTTCTCTAGGATAAATACCCAGGACAGAGACTGCTGAGTCACAGAGGAAGCATGATATGGAACTTCGTAATAGTCCAACAAACTGTTTTCCAGAGTGGCAATGCCACTTATATTCCCACCAGCAACACATGCGATTTCCAGTTGCTCCTCACTCTCATCAGCACTGGGCATTATCAGTATATTTTATTCCATCCATTCTAGTAGGCTTGTGGTGGTGTCTCATCATGGCGTGGTGACTGTGTTGAGCATCTCTTCAACTGCTTATTTGCAATTCTATATTCTTTAAGTGCCTGTTCAAGTGTTTTGCCCATTTTGTAAGTGGATGATTTGTTTTCTTACCATTTGTTTTTTTACCATTTTTTTTTTTACCATTGAGTATTTATTTTCTTACCATTGAGTGTGGAGAATCCTTTATATATTCTGAAACATTGCTATATTGATAGGAAACTACACAGCATCAGGAGCTCTTTGTACTTCGTTCCACTGACTTTGTCATGGTGGGACTCTGGGTGAGTTATTCTCTGCGCCTCCGTTTCCTCATCTGTAAGTTATGTTTTGGGGATTCCACAAGACAGCAGGGGTAGAGAGTTCCTTTATTGTAAGAGTTCTTGCTGGATGGTGAGCTCTAAGAGGATGGGGGCCATGTTGGTTCTGTCCATTTTGTACCCGGGATGATGCCGCACCAGGGGAGACTGATGCAGAGCATACTGGTTACTGTAATAAGGAAATGCTTTCATTCTTGTCACCATGGGCCCCTGAGACCTCCAGACTCATCTGTCCAGTGGTTAGGCCCTCTCACTTCCTCTTGATCCAACAACTAAAGGACTAATGCCTGGCCAGAGACGTGCGCCTCCAGAACCCTGTTCCAGCACCGGGGCCTTTGCTTATCCAAATTTGTTGGTGCCATTGATGTATCAGTTGTTAAATATTTGGATTTTCACGGGTGTACCCTTGGCCTATAGCAAGTACTGAACCCCTATCTATACAAGATGACAGTATCTACGTGGTGCCCAGCACATGGTCGTGTGTCCCTCCCCTCCTCTTTCACTGTCCTGGCAGTGCTCTGAATCAGGGATGCAGCCCAGGGGCTGCTTGGGGTGCAGGTCTTGAGTAGGGATGACGAAGAAGGTGCAGCCTTGAGCTGGCATTTTGGATCCCCGCCTCCAAGTTTTCCTCCCTGGTGGAGTGAGAATAGATTCCCCCAGGGGTTCCTCCCCCCTACCCTCCCTAGCACCATGCCCGGGCACTGCTCTCAGGCCAGCAGTGCTGCTTCCCTACCTGTGGGGTATACATGGGAACTGAAACCTTTTAAAGAAGAAAGGGAGCAGAAGGAACTGGAAAACAGGGGTGGTCGAAAGAGCTCTGGGGTGTGGGCCTGTTTTGTGTCCACTGCTCTGCGGCTGAGGCTCAGAGAAGGATTTTCTTCCGAGTCTCTGTTTCCTCACCTGTGAAATGGGCTGAGAATACCTACCTGGATTATTGTTGGGGACTAAATACCCAAGCTCTGTGAAACGTAGGTGCCACACACATATTAGGTGCCCATCCCACTTGCCCTCCTAGCCCTCTAGCTCTTGGATTAGAATGGTGTCTGGAAACACACTCGAAGGGGTCCAGGGCGGTCACAGGGCCCTCTGGTGATTGGTGACAACAGTGTGTCACCCAGAAGTCCTGGCCTGGGAGGCTCCAGGCTCTCAGGTGTGATAGGATGGGGTTTAGACTCTCCACGCATTGTGCTGCCTACTCTTCTTTACTCCTGGTAGAAAAGAAATGCCTGAGCATCATTATTGATTGAAGTCCTTTGAGGAGCAGATATCACGTTAGCAAGAGAAAGGTTTGTGGGTCCCCTCCTCGATGCGTCAGTTGCAAATCATCCTGGAGTCTGTAAGGAGCCCTGCCGCCCTCTTGCGTGGCACCAGGAATATAGTTTCCAGCATCTTGACCATGTCCCTGCTCGTAGACTAGAGCCAGGGCTCTGGAGGAGGGCAGAGATGAAGGGGCGCCTCCTACAGCTGACTGTCGATGGGGTGAAAGGCACATGCGGGGGCCCTGTTAGTCCATAGGGCTTCTTTGTGCCAACGGGGAAAGGTACCTCTTGTCAAGGAAGAGTCGTGCTTTAAATTAGCATGTATGTCTTGCACATCGGATAGCTCGCTCTTTGGGGTGGGGGTGGGGCACGATTCCAGAGCTCCAGCAGGCGGCGTGTGTGTCCATTTCCCTCTTCCACTCATTCCCCCACGAGTGCTGGCCGCAGTGTGCGCCCCCCCTGCTGCTCCCTCTGCTTCTTGGGGGTGACAGCGTACCTGGGGAAGGGGCCGGAGTTGGACCTCCACGCGCTCCGTGGCCGAGGCACCACTTTAGAAGTGGTCTCTACAGTGCGCACACACCAGGAGCCCGGGGGCAAATGCACCCTGCAGTTCACCAAGGTCAAAAGATGCCTAGAGCCCGGGGGACATTATTTATGAATTAAAAAAAAAAAACCCCAAAGACATCAATAACAAACAGAAATGAAGCTGAGGAATAAAGAAGGGAGAAAATGGTTGTTCGTCTGGGCCCAGCAATGGTGTTAAGGCCATGGGCACAGTGGTTTCAGGGAGAAGGGGAGATTTCTGCCGCAATGGCTCCTCCTTGGCGCTGAAATGGGCAACCTGTGTCATCTATTGCTGGACAAAATGAGCTACACCTTCGGGGTGTTTTACCACTGGAGTGTCATTGGGGAAGGAAGGGCTGGCAGGGCCTGTAATGTTGGCCGGGCCAGTGGTAGGGTTGACGGGGCCAGTGGTGGTGCTGTTGGCTGGGTTGGCACTGAATATGGTTGGAATTGTCTGAAAGGCAAAGGATCTGAGGCCATCACCTTCCTCTGGCGTAAATTATACAAATGGCCACAAATTCTTCCCTTCCCTGTTTCCGTGTCTTTGGGTGGACCTTCCCTCCTGGATGCTGGGCTTGGACACGTAACCTTCTTTGGCCAACGGAACAGTGGTAAAAGTGTGATGCAAGCAGAGACCTGGAAAGCGTTTGCGTGTTGGGGCTCATTCTGTCTTGTTGCTTCTTGGACTACTGAGGCTGCCTTGTAAAGAAACCCGGGCTCGCCTGCTGGACAAGGAGACAAGCGGACTGGTTGTCCCTGTTGACAGACAAGCTTTCCAACCGCCAGACCTGCAAGTAAGATCATCTGAGATCATCTAGCCACCGGCTAGTCTTGGAGCTCACAGTAGGGATCAGCTGAGCTGGCCCAGGCCAGAGATCGGCCCAACAGACCCAGAGAATCATGAGCCACATAAGTTTTGGGGTTGTTTGACAGGTAGCAAGGGCCAACTGACAGAGAAGTTGGTAGCTGGAAGTGGGGTAACAAAAATTGAATGCACGCATTGTCTTCGGGACTACGTGGCAAGAAGGAGAAGCAGTGAGAGCCCTGCCGTGGAAGGCTGGATCCACGGTTACCCACGGTAGGCAGTGATGGAACACTGTCCCGTTTTGGAAGACAGGAAATGCATGTGACAGCGTTTGGATTTGGCTGAGGAGACCATCAGGCAGAACATTGGGAACGTCAGCCGGTTGCTCCTGAAGGCGTATGATCAAGTACTGCAAGAAAGGGATCAGACGGAGAATTATTCAGTTTGCAAGTAGCAGTTACAGGGATATAGAGGGCCTGGAATTTGGTGGGTCAGGAAATCACATCATCTCTTGTTTCCTGGGTCCCCAATGTAGAAATGATACGCTAAGTAAAACTAGACCTGAGAACAAAGATCACATCAAGGAGGGGTCTATACAGCTGTTGTTAGGGTCTCTGGAAGACTTGCACAGTGGCAGTGGGCCCCTTCAGCTAGACTCAGAAGCTTCTAAGAATCTTGGGTGCACCGACTGACAAAACCAAGTCCCCAAACAGATGTGGGTAGATCTTTAAAAGAGAATTTTTTTTTTACATGTATTTATTTTTGAGAGACAGAGAGCAGGCAGGGGAGGGGCAGAGAGAGAGAGGGAGACACAGAATCCCAAGCAGGCTTCAGGCTCCGAGCTGTCAGCACAGAGCCGGACGCGGGGCTCGAACCCACAAGCTGTGAGATCACGACCTGAGCCACAGTCGGGTGCGAAACTGACTGAGCCACCCAGGTGCCCTGATGTGGGCAGATCTTAAAGAGAGGCGTGTCTAGGGGCGCCCGGGTGGCTTACTCAGTTAAGCGTCTGACTTTGGCTCAGGTCATGATCTCGCGGTTCATGAGTTCGAGCCCTGCGTCAGGCTCCGTGCTGACAGCTCTGAGCCTGGAGCCTGCTTTGGGTTCTGTGTCTCCCTCTGTCTCTGCCCCTCCCCTGCTCATGCTCTCTCTCTCTCTCTCTCTCAAAAATAAACATTAAAACAATTAGAAACAGGAAAAGAAAAGGATTCTAATAAAGAGCATATGGCCACGTGGGAAAACCCAGAAGACTTGGCAAGTGTGGTGTCCTGAACGCCAAGGGAAGAGAGGCTCGAGAAAGAAGGGCGTGGCTGAGGGAATGAAATGCTGCTAATAAGTCAGGGAGGCTGAGGGCTGAGAACCTGCTTCAGATTTAGCCACGTGGGCATCATGGGGATTTTGACAAGAGAGGTTTTTGGTGAAGAGACGGAAAACCCCAACTAGAGTCAGTTCGTGAGGGATGGGAAGGGCATGCAGACATGTTGTTCTGCAGACCAGAGAGTTGCAGAAATTGTTCTGAAATCTTCCTTGTAAGGGGAAATGGAGAAACAGGGCAGCGTCTTTAGCTGGCTCTGGCATCAGGAGAGGGTTTCATCTTGCAGAGGGGAGAAATGACATGTCTGGGGGTTGTTGGGGGGGGTAATTGAGTAGCTTGTGAAAAGTGATGATGTGGATAAGAGTGAAACGGAAGGTGGAAGCAGGTGCCGGGGGGGGGGCTGGGACATTTTCTCTGTAATAAATGGAGGGAAGGCAGGCCATGGTTTCAGCGAGGGCTTTGGTCAGGGCTTGTAATTCTCTTCCGAAGGCATTCAGTTACTTGGTGGAAACGGGAAGCAAGCTCTTTAGGAGAGAAGTGGGGAGGAGGTCTTGGGGTTTGCAGAGAGAAGGTAAGATACAAGGTTGTCGTCTAGAGGTCGGGAGAGTACAGACCAGGGAAGGAAACAGAATTGCTAGACGGGTTTTCAGGCACCAGGGAGGCAGCCGTTTGGGCTGAACCAGGGTTGGGGTTTTGCAGAGCAAACTGGGGTGGGAGGGGCAAGGGACTTGGGAGCTGTTGTAATGGTTGAGCCATGGGGGGAGTCTGAGCTGAGCCACGGGGAGCACGGAGTGGAGATGGTGAGAGGGTGGGAGCCTGATGGGCTGCAGGCCCCGCGGGAGCAGGAACTACAGGGCTTGGCGGTGAGCTGGAAAGCTAGGAGGTGGAGGTCGGCCGTGACCGGGTTCAGGTGTGACCCTGAGAGTGAGTGACTGAGGCAGGGTGGAAGAAGCCATTACCAAGGGGAAGGAGGACTAGTTTCCATTTCTTTTCTGAGTAGGCTTCGCACCCAGTGCGGAGCCCAACGTGGGGCTTGAACTCATTACCCCCAGATCAAGACCCGAGCTGAGATCAAGAGTCGGATGCGTAATGGACTGGGCCTCCCAGACACCCCATAGTTTCCTTGTACTCAGTGGAAAGGGAGGTTGCAGAGAGGCGAGTCTTGCAGACATATTTCTCTTCTCCTCCTCTGCCTTATTGGGTTTGCCCTCATTTGTGTGGGGCTGATGGTTGGTGGAGGCAATCCTCTTTATGGCCATCTGGCTTATTTCCTGCCTGGACGTATTTTGCTGACTAATATTCGCTGAAACCAATCACGCAGTCCCATTAGAGATTGGCGGATGCACCCTGCTGACATTTATTTACTCCAGTCTTTTTATTGCCTCCCATGCCCGGGGGGGCCTCTGATTATCAAGGGCACAAGAGGATGGGTGGGTCAGAACTAATTCATTCCCACCGTGAGCGGGTAGCTGGGGACATCATGATTCTAGTGCACAGAGGACAGTGACTGTTGTCTTCACCATCACCACATGCTTCTCTTCTGTTCTGGGGCCAGCACTGCGGACATGGCAGGATGAGGTGGCCAAAGAGCAACGTCTTTGTAGGCAGGGGACATAGATTCAAATCCACCTCCCCCAGTTACTAGTGGTGTGGGCGTGGGCAAACGACCCTTCCTGAGGTCCAGATTTTCAGATTTCTTGTTCTTAAAACATAGTGCCCCTCTGTATCGTTTGTGAAATGAGATAATGCAGGTGAAAGGGCACGGAGCAGAACAGTTTAGTAGATAGTAAGGACTCGACATCAATTCCTTCTTTTTCAGAAGACTGAGTCTATCCGTAGATATTGTTGGGCACCTACATCCCTGTGCCGTGTTCCGTAGTAGTGGGTGAGGGGATACTCTTTGATGGTAAAAGACTTCTGGCAGCCTTTGGACTGGCCCCACGGGGAGTCCTTTATGGAGTTTTATTGGTGTCTTACCTGGGCAAAGTCTAAACTTCTTTTTCCTGCCTTCGTTGCCCTTCCATCTGTCTAGGCTCTCCCTATTGACCCCTGGTCGCTGATTTAGCTTTATGAGACACAAAAAAGGGTACTTGGCAGTGGCCTCACCTGGGCAGGAAGTGGGGAGAAGAGGAGGCCCGAGGGAAGGTGAGGGACTTGGGTGTTCTGGAAGCTTCGGTGGGAAATAGATGGGCTGGGACTGAGTCTTATCCAGCACTCCGGTTGCTCAACTCCAAAGGGGAGAGTTATCCCTCTGTCTTCCAGGTGATAACTCGGGGAGTGTCTTACTTGATTTTAGACATAGTGTATTCTTTGGCAAAGCTTCTCAGTGGAGTTGTCTAAGGGCGGTATGGGCTGCCTTTGGAGGCACCAGCATGATATATGCCACCATATAAGGGGCTCAAAATCAGAAGGAGCAGTCATTTGAGAAGATGCTATTGGGCAAAGGGTCTCAAACCTGAGTGAGCGTTGGGATCATCTAGCAGGCTTGCGGAAGCACAGACTGCCGGGCCCCATCCTCAGAATTCCTAAGTAAGCATGTCTGGGGTAGGGCCAACAGGCTCCCAGGTGATGCTGATATTATACATATGGGGACAATGACAGAGGATATTCAGGCATCAAATGGAGATTATCTTTAAGTTCTTGGTCACCTCTGGAATGCTATGTGCCTATGAGCTTTTGAGGGGAATATTACTGAAATTTGGGTTTTTTCCTGAAACTTTTTCCAGCCTTCCCCATTTCAGTAAGTGGCTCTTCACCCAGTTACCTAAGACAGAAACCTTGGCATTGCTCCCAATTTCCCCCTCTGATTCCACTCACCAACCCCCCCCTCCCCCAGTCCATGAGCCCTAGAGATCTCCCCTCCAAGCCATGTCCCAAATCTTCCTCTTTGTCTCCACTGTCACTACCTAGCTCAGGCATTCAGCGAATTGTTAATGGGCACCTGTGTCCCCAGGCACTTCCCGGAACTGTGGTTGAGTGCCTACAGCTTCCGTCTGAATTGATTTCACCAGAACAATCTGATTACCAAGGGCAACAGAAAGTGAGTGGGTCACAGCTAATCCTTTCTCACCATGAGAATAGCTTGGAACATAATGATTCTGGCACACAAAGGACGATCCTCCTCCTCCTCCTCCTCCTCATCGTCATTATCTATCTCCAGGGTGGGCACATGTTTCTGCAAAGGGTCCAATAGTAAATATTTTAGGCTCTGCAGGTTGTATGGTCTCTGTTGTAGCACGGAAGCAGCCAGTCAACCAATGGGCCTGGCTGGTGTCCCAATAAAACTTTATTTACAAAAACATTTGGTGGGCCAGATCTGGCCTTCCTACAGGCCTTACTTTGCCAGCCCCTGTACTGGACTATCACTAAATCTCCTCCCAGGTCCACCTGCCTCCTTCCTTCACCCTCCTCCTATCCTTTCCCTACAAATCAGGCAGGGTGGTCTTTCAAGCTGTAAAACCAAATTACATCACTCTCTTGCATAAACCACCCCATGGCTTTTAGCCCTAGAATAAAATCCAAAGCCCTCTGTGGCCCCTGCCAGCATTTCCAGCCCCTTCTCGAGACCTTCTCCATCTTCTTCACTAGGTTCCAGCTGCACTGGCTTTCTTTCCAGTTCCCTGGATACTCCAAGCTCTTTTCCGCAGGAGCGGCTTCACACAGCTTCCTCTTCCTGCCTGGAATGGTCTTTACTGCCTTCCCTGTGTGGCTAGTTATTCTTAGCCTTCACGTCTCCTCTTTGGAGGGGCCTTCCATGCAGAAATTCTGCCCTCTTCTCCATTTCCAGTAATGCCTATACAAGCACTGTTTCCCCATGACTGTCGGCACTCAACTGATCACGTGACTTGCCAGTCCAGCGCTGGGGGGGGGGGGGGGAGTGTGCTCTCCAGGAGGGCGGGAACTACCTCTGCTCCATCCAGCACGCGGCATACAATAGGTACTTCGTGTCACTGAATGAATGACTGAGGGAGTGGGTACGTAAGGGATTCTTTCCTGGAAGCAAGAGGATACTCTTCATTCTAGGGAGTGTCTGGTGACAGCTGCTGTGTCCCATGTCTTATCCTGAGCCTGGCAAGACAGCAGGGAGCTGTCGAAGATGTTGGGTCTGCACCCAGGAAGACATCCACGTGAATGCTATAAACTGTGGGCAGCACAAGTCCTGGGAGGGAAACGTCAGGGAAGTGTGGGCTGCCTCACGGCACAGGGGCTGGGGTCCCGGGAAACAGGTGCCTTTCCTTGACAGCCACACAGATACTGACACTGTAATGCACCTTCCAAAGAGTGAGCCCGCTTTCCCAATGGAAGGTCGCAAAGTTCTTAGGGAGGTCGAGAGGGGCTATAAATGTCGCAAGTGTGAATTAGCTACTGTGACCCATAGCCACAGTCATATTTTTTCAACTGCAACACAAAAATCAGGCTTTTTTTTTTTTTTTTTCCAGTTAAGATAAAAAACAAAACAAAACAAAACAAACCAACAGCCCTCGAAGTTAAGCCCTGGACGTCATCACTGCCAGGTCACATTGCACACCTCTCCGCTGCTCCCACTCTAGATGCCTGCTTTTCCTTTGGAGGCTTCTGGCTTTAGGAACCTAAGACAGCTTCCCTGGGGAAGTAGCACTTGAACTTACCAGTGGAGGAGATGGGGGCAGGCATATCAACTAGGAAACAGCATGATCTCTTCCATAAGAAATCCCACTTTGGGGGATGATGAGCCCTCAATTCAAGACCTGGCTGGAAAGCAGTGTAAACACTTTATAGAGCTTTTGTGCAGTGATGAGCACATTTGAATCCCAGTCTCACTCGAGGGCTGGATCTCAAGTTCCCAGGAGACAGGCTTGAGTACCTGGGCTGGGAAAAGGGGCCAAGGGCAGTGCCTTATTGGAGAGCAATGCTGGAGGCCCAAGAGGAGAGAGAGGAGCTCATGCAGGAGAATGAGGAGGGCATTTGGAGAAGCTGGAGTGGAACTAGCCTACTGTTTTAAGGAGAGGGCGGTTTGCTGGGTCAAATCCTACAGAGGTCAAGTAAGATAAGGACAGGAACAAAGCCCCTGGAGGGCATTGGTGACTTTGGTGATAGCAAAATTGCCACTGGATGGGGAGTTGGGGGAGAAAGCCAGTTGGGGGGAGGTGCCAGCTGAGGAGGCAGAGACGGTGTCTCTGACTGTCATCGCCTTGTTTTCCTATGATGTGTCCCTGTTTCTGCAGGGAGCCCTGGACTGGAGTCTGGGTTCCAGTCCTGTCTGGGCTCCTGGCTGCTCTGATGATGTTAGATGGCCAAGGTCTCTTCCATTTTCTATGCTCCGTTGTTCTAGGGAGGCTGGGAGTGAATGGCATTGTGCAGACGGACCGCTTATGACATGGTGCAGAGCAAGGATAAACATTTGTTGCCCACAGGAAGCTGTGAGCTGTCACTTCAGGTGGAAGGCCGTCTGGGATGAAGGGTCTAGCTCCCAGCACATTATCAGGGCAGGTGGTGGGATGGGAAAAGGGCTCTGCTTTGATCTCCAAGATGACCCACACCGTAGGAGGTGAGGCTTGTCAGGAGTGTCTAAGTTAACTCACAGGTCGGACAAGTCAGGAAAGAGACTCTGAGGACCGAGTGGGAGATCAAGGTTGAGGGTTTGAGGTCTGTGGAGGGAGCAGGTGTGGGATGAGATAGGGCAGTGAGAGGCAGCAGTAAGGAAGAGGGCAGAAAGAAGGCCAGACTTGCTCTGCTCACCCAGACCTCGAAGAGTAGTCTAACTGGGCCAGTCCCTTTTGGGGAGCCCAGTGTACTAACATCTCAGCTTACAGAACAGATGAGTGAAGGGCTGGTCTAGAAGCAGGATATTACATGCCCTGTATTACATTTTGATTGTCCATGATTTCCTGAGACCTGGTCAGTTCTAGCAAATGACAACCCACCGCAGCCTTGGAACCTGACTAGCCGATGGGCATCCCAAGGATCCCTGTCAGAGAAGATGCAGAAGAATTCTGAACAAGCCACTGAGAAGAAACTTTTTAGATAAAGCCAGAGGCTAAATATATTTACAAGAGTAAAATCATGTTCTAACCTTTTCGAAGCCAACTGCCATCATGTATATTTAAATAAATATTTAAATTAATGTGTGTAAACCTAGAAGTTCTAGACATAGCCAGTTCTCTTTGGATTATTCTCTTTGCCTTTATAAATAAAGGTGTGTGAGCCTCATAATTTTGGAAGATACCTTAACATTGCCTGAAGACAATGTTTATTCATGAGTACTGTTGCATCCGGGGTAATAGCATATAAAAGGAGTGATCATTTTGTGAGCTTTCTTTCCAAGCTTTTGTGAGCTTTTTTTTCCATGGCTCACTTTCTTCCAAGGTCTTCCCAATGGTGTGGCTCCTTATTGCACTGAAAACCCCTGCTCTCTCCTTTAATGCCCCCCTCAAATTTGCTTCCTCGACCAGGCTTGTTCTTTGCTTTCCCCATCACTGCCAGAATAAATCATATCCCTCTCAGGGTGCCTGGATGACTCAGTCGGTCTAGTGTCTGACTCTTGGTTTCAGCTCAGGTCATGATCTCATGGTATGTGAGTTCGAGCCCCACTATCAGTGTGGAGCCTGCCTGGGATTCTCTCTCTCCCCCCCCCCCCGCCCCTCCCCCACTCGGTCTCTCTGTCTCTCTCTCAAAATAAATAAATAAACTTAAAAAAAAGACGCTCTCTCCTTCTCCCTCTGCCCCTCTCCCCCTGTTCACGTGTGCTCTAAAATAAAATAAAATAAAATAAAATAAAATAAAGTAAAATAAAATAAATCATATCCCTCCGTTGTATCTCTGTGTGTCCCCATGTTTTGTCCCGTGTTAGGGAAAATTGCTTGCACGTTGTCCTCTCTGTGAGGCCAGAAGTTCCCTGAGGTCACGGACTTTGCTGTGTTCACCAATGTTAAACTTCCTTGAACATACCAAATGCTCAGGACATATTTAATCACCAAATGAATGACTGAAAGAATGAATATTGGGTTGTCTAGACATTTGCTTTTCCAACCATGAGCTCACACAGGTAAGCACACAAGGCCCCAGATGTAGACACCCCGGGGAAGGATCTCTTTGTTAAAATCCACTTTCAATTTCTGTCTCCTTTTTAATAGAGTCATTGCACGATTTACCAGGCCGAATGGAACAAAGTCACGATGCACACCCGTTAGAGAGACATTTCCCTAACATTGTCAGGGAAGGAGGATCCTGGGTTTCAGAAGCCCAGAACGGGGAGGTCTTCTTTTGGTCTCAGCGAAAGATGCTTCTAGAAGCTGTGGCTTTGCTTATCTGGAGCCCTGGGCCTCGTTGGAATAAGTCAGTGGCAAGTTCACCGGTTCTGGGACGACCACTGGGTTTGCCATATAGACATTCGGGAGGACCACGCCCACCTGGAAAACACAGGCGCACAGGAGGGGCGCTGGGAGGGGTGCAAGAGGGACCAGGCAGGTGCGGAGGCCTTGAGGCCCTGGGAGACTTCTCTGCTCCTGGGCCGGAAGGGGAAGCATGGTGACCCTGGGGTCTCCGCCCCCTTCCGGGCGTCTTCCCTCCCACCCAGGAACCTCGGGACTCACGTTGTGCTGACAGCAGACCAGTTGGCAGCCCAGGTGGGAAGATGCACAGGCAATGCCGAACTCGAGGAGACAGAAAATGAGCAGCACGCCCGAAATCGCCACTCCGGGGGTCTGGAACCAGAGCGGGTAGAGGTCAGGAGTGCTGGCCGGGGCGTTCCAAATGTGGCTCTGCCGTGGACTGTCCCTGTGGCTTGGAGGAAGGCCCCTAACCTCGTCTCAGCCTTGTGGGGACAATGTCTCACCAGGCTCGTGTGAGGGTCAAGGGTGTGTGGACGAGACCTGGTCCTTTGACACCCACTGCCAGGGCTCCTCTAGAGGGAAGGGTAGTCATCCTTCAGGAAAACACCTGGATCACGTGAGCGGGGAGGGAGAGGAGCGGCGGCTGCGCAGACGCAGAGACAGCGTCTACGCAGACCACTCTGTAGCCGCAGTCAGTCACCAATCCGGCAGCCAAGAGCCCTGTAGCCACGAGTCCCGTGTGGCTGCTGAGCACTTGGGATGTGGCTGGTCCCAAAGTGACAGGTGCTCTAAGTGCAGAATACACCCAGGATTTATTTCAAAGACTGCGTAGCCCAAATGCAAAATAGCAAATTAATATATATATATTCATTTTGCACGGATTACATGTTGAAATGACATTTGGGATATATTGGGTTAAATAAAACATATTATTAAGATATTTTCACTTGTTTCGTTTTCTTCTTCTTTTTTCTTTTTTGTTTTTTTAAAAATTTTTTTAACGTTTATTTATTTTGAGACAGAGAGAGACAGAGCATGAACAGGGGAGGGTCAGAGAGAGAGGGAGACACAGAATCTGAAACAGGCTCCAGGCTCCGAGCTGTCAGCACAGAGCCCGACGCGGGGCTCGAACTCATGGACCGTGAGATCATGCCCTGAGCCGAAGTCGGACGATTAACTGACCGAGCCACCCAGGCACCACCTTCTTCTTTTTTCTTAAGGTGGCAACTAGATAATTTAAAATCACACACACAGCTCACATTATATTTCTACCGGGCAGCCCTGTTCCATAGCACAGGTTGGTCCATGGGCCAAATTACGATCCATGGGCCAACTCCTGGCAGCTGCCTACTTTTGTAGGTAAAGTTTTATCGGAACACAGCCATGCTCAATGCTTATGGATTTTCTATGGCTGCTTTCCCACTACAAGGCAGGGTTGAGTAGCTGCCGTGGAAACCAAATGGCTGGGACACCTGGGTGGCTCAGTCGGTTAAGCATCTGACTCTCGATTTTGGCTCAGGTCATGATCTCATAGTCGTGAGATTGAGCCCCACGTTGGGCCCTGTGCTGACAGCTGCAGCCTGCTTGGGTCTCCCTCTCTCTACAAACAAACAAACATTAAAAAAAAAAAAAGAAAAAAAAGAAACCAGATGGCTTGCAAAGCCTTAAGTATTTATTCTCTGGCCCTTCACAGAAAACCTTTGCTGACCCCTTGTCCACAGTCATGGGCAGCAAGGTGAGAACGTGAGCAAGGATTCAGGTAGAGGCACGTGTGTGTTATTGTCACATTTAATTCTCCTCATAATGTCATAAGGTAGATTACTCTGTTGTAAAGGCAGAAACTAAGACTGAGAAAAGTCATGTGCTTAAAGTAACACAACAGTAAAGCGACACGTCGGGGACTTTAAACATTCTTCTGATTCTTGATGGTACTTCCTTCTGCTGTAGTGCTGTGTGAAGAAGCTTGGTGTTTGGGCCTTCTAACAATTTTCTAAATGTAGCCAAGTCTGAACCTGTGGGGGGATGTTGGCTCAGAGGGGTACTCACCACACCCCAGGTGTCATAGTAGGGATAAGAGTCAGGGCGGGCATAGATGGGAGGGAGACTCATATCCATGATGAAGAGTGTGATTCCAACCACAGAACAGATTGCGCTGACAATGTTCAAGCCCAAACTGCCATTCAGCTGAAGAAGACACAGAGGGTCAGGGTGGGAGAGGAAAATCATTGTAGCTGGGATGAACAGAGACTCGAGCTTCTTAACGTGAATCCCTGGAACCTCAGTTCTGTAGCAAGTAAAGTGATGGTCTGTGCAAAAAAGTGTGGGCGTAAGTTAGCTTTGAGAAAAGCTGGGCTGAACAAAGTGAAACAGGCCTTCGCTGTAGGACTTCTCAGAGCCTTTAACGAGGATCACGGATCTTGCGGAGAGGGGACTAGTCAATCGCCGTTTCCTCGAGTTTACCTACCCATCTTCGACTTGCTTATCCCACTGGGGATAGGTAGGAAGCTCCGCCCAGTGTCTTGGGATGCGACAGGCTCTGATGTCCCATGATTCTGGGCCATGTGCAGAAAGACATGCCCGGATCTCATGAGGCGCAGGGACCTGGCCATCCTGAGGCCCCTCACCCTAGACGACCTGCCGCGAGGGGAACGAAGGCGCTTTCTCGGCCCATTGTTAGGGGACCTCGGAGTCTCGTTCATGGGATTGGCAGAGACCGCTTGGCCGGATTCCTGAGGGAAGCAGGTGGTTGGGCCTCCCCTGGCTTCCCTGTAGAGATGGCCAGAGGCCCGCTCTGTGCGCCACGGCCACTGGCAGTGTCCGCTCTGTTGCAGGGGAGCGTGGGCCCCCGGGACTTTTGTGCCCCCTCCGGCACGAGCCTCTGAGGGACGGATGCTGTTCTGTCTCTGCCTCCACACCCTGATGCCCTCACTCGGGGCTGTGTTGTCCTTCCTTCCCTTGAACCCTCTGGACTCCTTCCTGCCATGACTCTGGCCAGGTTCACGTGCTCCTGCGTGTGAGTATGAGTGAGCACATGTGACAGCGTCTGTGTCTGGTCAGAAGTAAGCTCAAGGAGGGGCGTCTGGGTGGCTCAGGCGGTTGAGTGTCTGACGTTTGGTTTTGGCTCAGGTCATGGCCTCACAGATGGAGCCCCACATCGGGCTCTGGGCTGGCGGTGTGGAGCCTGCTTGGGATTCTCTCTCTCTCTCCCTCTCTCTCTGCCCCTCCTCCCCCCACACACTCTCTCTCTCTCAAACTATGTAAATAAACTTAAAAAAAAAAAGCCTTATAAAAGGAAGTAAGTGAAGGAATGAGGGGCGATTGTGCGCTAACCTTTCCCCACCGTGTGTGTCTCCCATAGGTCCCGCTGGGAGAGCCCGGGTCAGGAGGTGACTTACCAGGTAAGAGGATTTTGGCTGATTTTCGGCTGACACTGAGAGGGATCCTGAAATGATGAACTGGCACAGAAGAGTGGGGGTTTAGAAAGAGGTCAGAGGTTAGGGCCCCATCTCCAGGTTTCCATGATTCTGGTCACACGTATTCTCTCATGCACACTAGGTTCCTCTGCTGGGACCCCCAACTCAACATGGGGGAAAGGAAGGAAGGATGGAAGGAAGGGCGGAAGGAAGGAAGGAAGGGAAGAAGGAGGGAAGGAAGGAAAGGAAGTAGAAGGAAGGGAAGAAAGAGGGAGGGAGGGAGGAAGAGGAAGAAAGAAAGAAAGAAAGAAAGAAAGAAAGAAAGAAAAGAAAAGAAAGAAAGAAAAAAAGGAAACAGGAAAGGAAAGGAAGGGAAGGGAAGGAAAAGGAAAGAAGAGAAAGAGGGGAGGGAGGGAGAGAGACAGGGAGGGTAAAAGGAAGGAAGAACAAGCTCTCTTGTACCATATGACAAGGCAGCAAAGTGAGATAAATACAGATTCTAGGACTGAGCTGACCTGGTTTTTCAGTTCTGGCTTGAAACTCATGTGATGTAGGTAAGTGATTAATTTCTTGAGGTCTTTATTTCCTCATACGAACAGCGGGAAAAACTACCTGTCCTCCTAAGGGTGACCGCCAGGAGCTGATCCATGCCTTGCGTGGGTCATTTGGCATTCATTATCTTACACGCAGTCGAGCTTGCACATAGGAGATGTGCAGGAAGTATTATTTCTTTCCTTGCCTTTTATTTGCCCACAGGCGCATCTTGTTGGTTTGTCATCCTTCCCTTGGGATTCGTTAGGCACGGGGGCTTTGGAGGGAAGGAGGAAGGTCACCAGCATCTTCACTGCTTTGAGCTAGAAGCCCAACGTCACCTGGGTGAGGACTCGAAAGGTAGCGTCGCACCTCTAAGATGCTCCACCTCAAATATGAAGACAGGGAGGTGGATTGTGTGCCTTTATTTCGACACTGGTATTCTGCAGGCGCGGTAGATGGTGGGCTTACTCACTGTCATGAGCCCAGTGTGGTGGCAACGGTGGTCTGAGAGGGCATTGGCTGTGGTTGAACAACAGCTTCGCCGAGCACTCACTGTGTGGGGTGCTTTACAAACCTTGTCTTACTTAACTGCACGGTGGCCCATCCAGAACTATTATTATTCTCTGTTTACAGATGGGCAGGCTGACGCTTGTGGAGTTTAAATAACTGACCCGAGACCATCCAGCAGATGGCTGGTCCAGATAGTTGAATCCAGACCCCATGTTCTTCGCCTTTACCACACAGACCCTCCCACCACTCAGGGTAGATGCGTGTATCTTGGGGTGGAAATGGTTTTACAATGAAAAGTTACTCTAGCTTCCTACGCCTTTTAAACGGAGTGTGATTTTTCCTATACGTGGAAAAATAAATCTCAGTCTTACAACCTTCTGTTATGGAGACTTGATGGGAAGGGAAGGGAACAAGAGGCTGGCCTTCTGAGGGCCTTGCTGGTCCTTTTAGGGTGCCAAAGGGCCTTTGTTATGGGAGAGGACATTAGTGATCTTTAGGAAATACATAGTCCTGGACAAGGTAACCAAGAACAAAACTGCTTTGCAGATAAAAGGAGGGGGGCAGTCAAGAGAGTTTAGCAACCTGGCAGAAGGGGAGATGCCAGGGCAATTGCCAGGCACTTAAGATTATTCAATAGCTTTTTTTTTTTCTCCTCCCCTCCCCCATGGTCTTCTGTTAAGTTTCTCAAGATCCACATGAGAGTGAAAACATATGGTATCTGTCTTTCTCTGTATGACTTCACTTAGCGTAACACTCCAGTTCCATCCACATTGCTACAAAGGGCCAGATTTCATTCTTTCTCATTGCCAAGTAGTATTCCATTGTGTATATAAACCACAATTTCTTTATCCATTCATCAGTTGATGGACATTTAGGCTCTTTCCACAATTTGGCTACTGTTGAAAGTGCTGCTATAAACATTGGGGTACAAGTGCCCCTATGCATCAGCAGTCCTGTATCCCTTGGCTGAAGTTAGAGAGGGAGAGAGCAAACCATAAGAGAGTCTTAAAAACTGAAAATAAACTGGGGGTTGACAGGGAGTGGGAGGGAGGGGATAGTGGGTGACGGGCATTGAGGAGGGCACCTGTTGGGATGAGCACTGGGTGTTGTATGGAAACCAATTTGACAATAAATTTCATATATAAAAAAAAGATTATTCAATAACATCCAATGCTTAAGAGCAAGCCATTCTTTGGCTGTGATGTCAGCCTCTCCATTGCCCCAAACTCCATTAAAATTGGTTGTACAGACACAGGGCTTGTGGGGGGGGGGGGGGAGGAACAGGGGCTGAGTTCCAAGTCTGGGTCCATGCAAAGCAGAGAGAGGACTTCAGCCTCAAGAAATGAGACCCAGATGGAAACAAAAGAGAGCAGGTGCTCACAGAAAGATGCTCCCGAGAACATAAGCCCTACCATGTTGCAGGCGTTGTAGGGGGATTATGGTGGATGATAACACTAGGCTATTTTATTTAAATCTCATGGGATAAGAAGGACTTTGGTTAATTATCTAAAGTTACTTGGGAATTCTGCTATTGATGAGAAAAGTTGCATCTGAATCATAGGTGTGTGAGTCCAGAGACGGCAGGCTGTGTAACAGCAGAGAGAAAAAGGAGGTGGGAGGGAGGACGGGGAGAAGGGACGTGTGTGTGTGTGTGTGTGTGTGTGTGTGTGTGTGTAGCTAAGAGGACACTAGAGAGAATGCACAAGAATCAAAAAGGCCGTAAAGTGGAGAAGATAAAGGACTTGTAGTTCTTAACTTTTATGGAGTCATAGATCACCCTGAGAATCTGATGAAAGCTATAGACCTTTCCAGAAAAAAAAAAGTACACACTCGCATATCAAATATTTCGCCACCGCGGGGACTCTGAAGCCCATCCGTGCACCCAGGTTGCGTCCCCATTGCTTAATGACCATTCTGTGGCTGGGTAGCCACTCTCAAACATGGGTGGAAATGTCTTTTCTCCTGGAGCTCAGGCTGGGGGCCTAAGTTGAGCAACACTCGAGGGCTATTACCAATACATTTTTTACACAGGGGCATTGTTGTGTGAATTGGAAAAAGGTGCCAGCCCTGGGTTGATGAATAAGAAGAAAATTCGCTGACCCATGGCGTGAGCCAATTAGAAAAGGTGCCCACTCCAGGTGAACGGCGTCCTGTAGGGCTGTCACTTGGTGTTATGGCTGAATTGTGTCCCCTCAAAATTCACCTATTGAAGTCCTAACCCCCCCCCCCCCCCCCAGTACCGCAGAATGTGACTATCTTTGGAGAGGGGACCTTTAAAGAGGTGACTAAGTTTCAGTGAGATCACTAGGGTGGCCCTAATCCAGTGTGACTGGTGTTCTTATGTGAGGAGGGGATTAGGGCACAGACACACTGAGGCCGCATGAAGACACGGGGAGAAGGCGGCCATCTGCACGCCAAGGAGAGAGGCCTCAGAACAACCCTGCAGACGTCTCGATCTTGGCCTTCCAGCCTCCAGAACTGTGAGGTAACGCATTTCTGTTGTGGAAGCCACCTGGTCTGTGCCCATTGGTCACAGCAACCCGACCAACCGACATGCTTGGTAGGCGAGGCCTGAGCCAGATTCGCGCCCTGCTGGCTCCCTTGGCTGGGAAGCTGCTGCAGAGTGTAAGCCACACAGCTTGACAAGGTGGCCCCGGGTGTGCTGGCGCTTTCCGGGAGCTCATTTGCGGGGTGACCTCACGTTACTTACCCAGACGCCTCCCCAGAAGGGAAAGCCTCCGTAGAACGAGATCGCTGTGTAGTGCCCTGAGAGGACGGTGGCCATGATGGAGCCGAGGCCCACGTGGATCAGGCCAATCAGGATCTGGATGGCCTGTCAGGAGAGCCACAAGCTGAAGCCCTGGTTTCTGAGGCTGGATCCTGCCTTCCCTTTGTGCCTCCTTTTTATTTTCATAAATCGTTTGTTTTCCTGGTCTAACAAGTAATATGAAAAGTAGAAAAATGAAATGAAAACTTCCCACAATTACCCTCCGCTCAGGGGAAACACCCCACTTACGTTTTCGTATCTAGCCTCCCGTGATTCTTTTCAAATATATATTCCGAGAACCCAAGATGGCTCTGTACATTTAACATCTTATCGTGAACACAGCTGCATGGCAGTAAGCATTCTTCAAACATATTTTTTAAAAGGCTGCCTGATTCCATCTTGGGATGTTTTGGGGAGTAGTTGGAACAGAGATACTGAACAGGTAAGATTGTCCCCCCTTTTTCCCTGTTATAAATAATACTATCATGAACATCCTTGTAGATAAGTCTTTGTGTTCATCTCTTATTTCTTTAGGATGTTTTTAGGGATTGAATTGTGTGCGTCTCTCCCTCACCAAATTAATATATTAGAATTCTAACCCCCAGGGCCCGAGAATGTGACCTCATCTGGAATTAGGGTGGTTGTGGATGTGATTAGGTAATCCGATGTATACTGGAGTAGGGTGGGTGCCTCATCCTACGTGATTGCGGTCCTTTTCAAAAGACAGATACGAAGAGACACACAAGCACACAGAATTCCATGTGTGCCAAGATCGGCACTGTGCTTCCACAAGCCAAGGAACCACCAGAAGCTGGGAGAGAGGCTGGGGGAGACCTTCCCCTGGTGCCTTCACAGGGAGCATGGCCCTGGGGACAACTTGATCGTGAACTTTTGGCTTCCGCAACCGTGAGACAACTTCTGTTGTCCAAAGCCACCCAGTTTGTGGTACTCTGTTATGGGAGCCCTAGGAAACTAATATAGATATATTCCTGCACAAGTGGTATTTGGACATATACATAGATATATTAGGTACGTATATGTCTCTGTGTATACACTACAAATATGGCGGCACACACAAATATATTATTTCCTCAAATTTGTACAAATGGTAACAGACTATACACAGACTATTTTTTCTTTCCTTCAAGGATGTATCCTAGGCTAGGTCCATCTCATTACGCAAAAGCCTTCCTTGTTCTTTTTTATAGCTGTAGTACGTTCCATTCTTTGAATAATACATCGATGTAACTGGGATATATTGATGGATATTTTGGCTCTTCCCATTCTGTTGTCCACACAAACCGTGCTGCAGTTAATAAGCTCATCCACATCGCAATTCTTGTGTGCACGGGCGTATCTGCAGGACAGTCTCAGAAATGGAATTATCGGGCATTTGGTAAATTTGGAGGATACAAATTGCCCTCCACACAGGCTGAATCGACTGACCCTCGCATTAGGCCCTGAGCTCAGGCTGCCTGGGTCGGAATCCGTGGTTGTCATCTTTCAGCTGTGCAGTGAAATGTGCCCCTGCTGGTCCCGCCCAGGATGGCCTTGCAGGGGGAAAACCATTGTGAAGTGCTATTTTGTTGGCTGTCTAACCTGATTTTTCCCCCGCTAATGGCCAAAGATTCCATCCGAGAAAGCTGGGTTTAGGCTCCACCTAGTGGCTTGATACACCCACTTCCTTCCAGAGGCCACGTGGATCGACATGTACTCTTGCAACAGGACCAACATTCCAGTTTACCACTTTTTTGTGGCTTTGCTTCCTCTTTCTTTTTTTTTTTTTTTTTTTTTTAATTTTTTTTTTTTCAACGTTTATTTATTTTTGGGACAGAGAGAGACAGAGCATGAACGGGGGAGGGTCAGAGAGAGAGGGAGACACAGAATCGGAAACAGGCTCCAGGCTCTGAGCCATCAGCCCAGAGCCCGACGCGGGGCTCGAACCCACGGACCGCGAGATCGTGACCTGGCTGAAGTCGGACGCTTAACCGACTGCGCCACCCAGGCGCCCCTGCTTCCTCTTTCTTAAAGTGCCTAAGGCAGAAATTACAAGGCCCCACACTGAGACCCTGGTGATGTCGCACAGCTGAGATTTCTAGTAGATCTGGGTTTGGCAAGGCCGGATCAGCTCCTACCCCGCCTCCTGGATTTGAAGTTTCCGTATTTCCAAGCCTCCCACTTGGTCCGACTCCAGCCAGGGACCCCCGGCCTGCAGAGTGAAATGTCACTTACCCCTAAGACTTTGCCCTCTTTCAAGGCTCTCTGGGCAGGTTGCTCAGTTACAGATGACTTCAAACCAGGGGGGTTCACAGGAATGAGGTGGACTTGGGGCTGGTTGCTGGGATACGGGGGCACCTGACACATGCCTCCTTGGATCTCAGGATACCCGTTGGGGGGTGCCGCCACAAACATGGAATTGGCCATGGGTCCTGCTGAAGCCATCGGGTTCCTGCTGCTAAAGAAATGTGATGAATATAAATGTGATAGGGGCGCCCGGGTGGCTCAGTCGGTTAAGCGTCCGACTTCGGCTCAGGTCATGATCTCGTGGTCTGTGAATTTGAGTTCCACATCTACCCCTGCGTTGGGATTCTCTCTCTCTCTCCCCCCTCTCTCTGCTCCTCCCCCATTTGTGCATGCGCGTGCTCTCTCTCTCTCAAAATAATAAACTTAAAAAAAAAAGAATACATGTGATAAACTCATCTTTTTAAAAATTAAAAAAGATGTTTATTTATTTTTGAGAGAGAGAGAGAGAGAGACAGAGTGCAAGTGGATGAGAGGCAGAGAGAGAGGGAGACACACAGCAGCCGAAGCAGGCTCCAGGCTCTGAGCTAACAGCACAGAGCCTGTTGCAGGGTGTGGGGGCTCAAACCCCCGAACCATGAGATCATGACCTGAGCCGAAGTCGGAGGTTTACCCAACTGGGCCACCCTGGCGCCCCTAGACTCATCTTTCACGTAAGCACTAATGTTTGCATTAAAAAAGGACTTTTGCCTCTAGTAGCTCATTTGAGCATCTTAACCACTGATGAATGTATTAATCCTGCTTTAAAGATAATATCAGGTACCAGTTACGGGGCTCTTATATAAATGGCCAGGCAGTCAGCACTTTCCAAACACGTTTCCTTTAATCCTTAAAACACCAGACCAGCTTTATAGGTGAGAAAACTAAGGCTCGAAGGAGCTAAATGCTGCCAGAAGGCGAGAGCTGTGTTTTTTTCGTTTTCGAATCTCTTATAAAGCTTAGCATGGAGTCATACCGTCTGATTACAAAACTTTAGAGGTGGAAAGTCTCTTGGAGAACACTGAGTCCAATTCTCTCAATTTCTGGAAAGGGATACTGAGGCTGGGGGAGTGGACATGAATCCCCCAAGGTCCCAGTCACATAAATATTGGTTAAATGGAGAGCATACTCTTCAGAGGAAGCCCTGTTGTTAGTGTGGTGTCTATTCATTGCATGTCCCACGCTGCTCAGTTTTCTGGGCCACTTACAAATTCTGGTCTGGTTTTTAAAATTTCTTTAATTTTTTCGGAGCAGACACCCCCCCCCCCAAATGTTTGTGCAATAAACCCTGCTGCATGCTCTACCCCACACCCAGATTCGTCGTGTCTTGTTTGGCAGAAAGATCTTATCACCATCCCTCCATTAGCCATAAAAACCATTGGACGGACGACACATACTCACTTTGCTCTGCTGGCGGCTAAGTCTCTCTTGCTCCTGTTCCCAACTCTTTGCTGTAGGCAACCTGATTTCCCGAGAGAATGAACACACGAGGCTCGGTTGAGTGATAATGTTTAGAAAGATCTAAAGTCCCTTTCAATTTTCTCCCAGGTGCAGGCCAGGTCACCAGCTGCTTAGAGCTCAGCCTCCCGCCCCCGGTGTTTGCTTCCGGTTTCGGTCAAGGAGCCAATTAAACGCAATTCAACCGGCCAAGTGTTTAAATGGTATCTGTGCGGAGAAGAAAGGGTTGTTTTTGGTGCTCTGGGAAACACAGAGCGAGCTGGGCACTCAGGGATCATGTACATGGCTGTAGCACAAGACAGAATGACCTAGATGCTACAGTTAATTACAGTTGGAGAAACAAGAGTCCCCAAAGGAGAACAGAGGAGAAACTCACTTGCTGGACTTGAGAACAGGGAAGACTCCAAACAGAAGGTGGAATTTTGAAATCGATAAATGGCATGAGAGAAGGGGAGTCACAGCATGTGAAATGAGGATTGCAATGAACTTCAGTCTATTTTCATCTAAGCCAGAGCCTACAGGAAATCAGAAAACACCTGGGGTATATCCATGATGCACATCGTGTGACTTGCATGAAATGTAAATGTACAAGAACTGCTGTACTAGGCAATGAGTATCTTGATGGAATAGTTAGCTCATCGTGTTCACCTTTGTCTTCCTACTGGCGTATAATAGGGACTCAGCAAATGCTTATTGAATGAACGAATGAACAAATGAGGTCGATGAGATGGCTAGAACTTTGTAAAATGGTCAACAGAAAGGCTGCTATTGCAGACAGGGAGCATGGAGGGCAAAGGCGTGGAAGAGAGGGGTGGAGGACAGATTCTGGGGGTGGCTGAGAGTGGCAGAAACGTTTTGTGGGAGAAAGGACATTGAAAGTCGTGCGGATGAAAAGGTAGACAGAGCGAAACTTCATGTCTTTACCCATTTTTCTATCAGATTTCTGGACCCTTGTCCTTCTGTGTTTAAGAGTCCTTTATAGGGGCACCTGGGTGGCTCAGTCAGTTGAGCATCTGACTTCGGCGTGGGTTGTGATCTCACGGTTCGTGAGCTCGAGCCCCATATTGGGCCTGCTGCTGTCACTGCAGAGCCTGCTTCGGATCCTCTGTCCCCCTCTCACTGCCCCTCCCCTGCTTGAGCTTTGTTCAAAAATAAATAAAACAGGGGCGCCTGGGTGGCGCAGTCGGTTAAGCGTCCGACTTCAGCCAGGTCACGATCTCGCGGTCCGTGAGTTCGAGCCCCACGTAGGGCTCTGGGCTGATGGCTCAGAGCCTGGAGCCTGTTTCTGATTCTGTGTCTCCCTCTCTCTCTGCCCCTCCCCCGTTCATCCTCTGTCTGTCTCTGTCCCAAAAATAAATAAACTTTAAAAATAAAATAAAATAAAATAAAATAAAATAAAATAAAATAAAATAAAACAAAACATTAAAAAAAAGAGTCCTTTATATATTTCAGGATATTAACACTTCATCCGGGATATCTTTACTCCAAATTTGACTACTATCTTTTGATTTTTATGGTGGCTTTTAATTATGTACACTTAAAAAATTTCTGTAGCGGCACATGAAAAAATGCTCAACGTCACTCCTCATCAGGGAAATACAAATCAAAACCACACTGAGATAGTCCCCTCACGCCAGTCAGAGTGGCTAAAATGAACAAATCAGGAGACTATAGATGCTGGCGAGGATGTGGAGAAACGGGCACCCTCTTGCACTGTTGGTGGGAATGCAAACTGGTGCAGCCGCTCTGGAAAACAGTGTGGAGGTTCCTCAAAAAATTAAGAATAGATCTACCCTATGACCCAGCAATAGCACTACTAGGAATTTATCCAAGGGATACAGGAGTGCTGATGCATAGGGGCACTTGCAATGATTATAGCAGCACTTTCAACAATAGCCAAATTATGGAAAGAGCCTCAATGTCCATCAACTGACGAATGGATAAAGAAATTGTGGTTTATATACACAATGGAATACTACATGGCAATGAGAAAGAATGAAATCTGGTCCTTTGTAGCAACGTGGATGGAACTGGAGAGTGTTATGCTAAGTGAAATAAGTCATACAGAGAAAGACAGATACCATATGGTTTCACTCTTATGTGGATCCTGAGAAACTTAACAGAAGACCATGGGAGAGGGGAAGGAAAAAAAAACTTATGAGAGGGAGGGAGCTAAACCATAAGAGACTCTTAAAAACTGAAAATAGGGGCGCCTGGGTGGCGCAGTCGGTTAAGCGTCCGACTTCAGCCAGGTCACGATCTCGCGGTCCGTGAGTTCGAGCCCCGCGTCAGGCTCTGGGCTGATGGCTCAGAGCCTGGAGCCTGTTTCTGATTCTGTGTCTCCCTCTCTCTCTGCCCCTCCCACGTTCATGCTCTGTCTCTCTCTGTCCCAAAAATAAATAAAAACGTTGAGAAAAAAAAAATTAAAAAAAAAAAACTGAAAATAAACTGAGGTTTGATGGGGAGTGGGAGGGAGGGGAGGGTGGGTGATGGGTATTGAGTAGGGCACCTGTTGGGATAAGCACTGGGTGTTGTTTGGAAATCAATTTGACAATAAATTTCATATTAAATAAAAAAAAATTCTGTACTGGCACACCTGGGTGGCTCAGTTGGTTAAGCATCTGACATTGGCTCAGGTCAAGATCTCATGGTTCTTGAGTTTGGGCCCCACATCGGGCTGTGGGTTGAAAGGGCAGAGCCTGCTTCAGGTCCTCTGTCTCCCAGTCTCTGCCCCTCCCCAACTCACACTGTCTCTTCCTCTCTCAAAATAAATAAACATTAAAAACAATTTAAAAAAATTTATGTAGTAAAATTTATCAATCTTTTGCTACTGCTATAGACTGAATGGTCGTATCCCCACTCAGCCCTGCAATTCGTATGTTGAAATATAATTCCTCATGCAATGGTGTTTGGAGATGGGGCCTTTGAGGATGATTGGGGAGGAGCCCTCATGAATGGGATTAGTACTTCCTGTCCTTGTTATGCATGGGATTAGTACCTTTATAATCTCAGAGAGCTCACTAGCCCTTTCTGCCATGTGAAGACATAGTGAGATGACCATCTGTGAACCAGGAAGTGGGTTCTCTCAAACACTAAATCTACAGATACCTTAATCTTGGACTTTCCAGGCTCCAGAACCATGAGAAATAAATGTCTACTGTTTAAGCCACCCAGTCTATGGTATTTTTGTTACAGCATCCCAAACAGAACAAGACAACTACCTATGGAGTTTAAGTCTTTGTTAGAGAGCCTTTCTTGGGGCTCCTGGGTGGCTCAGTTGGCTAGGCATCTGACTCTTGGTTTTGGTTCTTGTCATGATCTCACTTTTTGTGGGTTCGAGCCCCGCGTTGGGCTCTGTGTTAACAGTGAGGAGCCTGCTTGGGATTCTCTCTCTTTCTTTCTCTCTCTCTCTCTCTCTCTCTCTCTCTCTCCCTCTGCCCCTCCCCCGCTTGCACTCACACACTCTCTCTCTAAATGGATAAACTTAAAAAAAAAAAAAAAGAAAGAAAGCCTTCCCAAGACTAAGATTAAATAGGAATCCACTTGTATTTTCTTCTAGAACTGGTATGGTTTAATTGAAAACAACAACAACAACAACAACAATTCATAAATAATCCAAATAGGCTTTATTTTCCCCTCAGACAGTTTAGTATTTGGTGTCAATGTGCCTTTTTCCCACCATAGTGCTTCCTTCCCCCAAACTATTAGTTTTTTTTTTTTTTTATGAATAATGCCGTATGTGATTTAGCTTTTTACATTTTCATTCCTAATACATGTAAAGTTTTGCTTCTGTGTAGTGTGAGGTATGGATGTGATTTTATATTTTCCCAAAAGGCTACCTTGTTGTCCCAATACCATTTATTAGACAGTCTATCTTTACTCTGGGGATGTGAAATGCCATCCTTGTCACATGTTACATTTCTGTTTGCATTTGGACCTAATTCTGGCCTTTATCTTCTATTCCACTGGTCCGTTTATCTATACATGTGTTAGTTCAAGCATTGTTTTAATTATAAGCTTCATAGTAGGTTTTAATATCTGACCGGGCTAGTTTCCCCCCATAGTATTTTCTTTCTCATTATTTTTCTGGCTATGTTCTATGGTTTTTTTTTTTTTTTCATGTGAACTTTAGTACTAATTTGTGTACTTCCATAAAATAGCTTGACAGCTTTTTGTAAAGATGTATGACACGAACCAATCCATATTGAACGAAGTACTAAGAGGCATCTGAATAGGAACATGTCAGTGACTAAGCCTCAGTTTTTGGGGACCAGGCTTAACCAGGCACTAGAGAAGACAGAATTGCCCACCTTTTTATTGAGTTTGTAGAAATAGCACCAACTTCCTGAAAGGAACTGGAGACATACAGGAGAGAGGATTGTTGTTCAAACCTATGGCAGCAAATGCTACTGATGTCCCATCCATATCCCATTCTGGATATGGCCCATTCTGGAAGTCATCTTCAGACTGTTCCCATACCAACAGGTAATTCCTGCGTCTCTTCCTGAGGATGCTTGAGAGGGAAGGCTGAAGGTGCTGGGACGTTAATAACCCAGGACTTTTTCTTAACAAAGGAAAGGTGGGTATTGATGGATAATTACTCTGGCTTTTTGACCCCCAGAGGGAAAATCCTGAAATGTATTTCATTTGTCTTTTACAGAGTCCTCAGAAAGACTGACCCCTACTTCCCTGTACCAGTAACCCACTTCTGAATGCATACTTCCCTGACTTCTCTCTCTTCCTATATCATTTTTCCGTTATCTCACAGTAAGTCCTGAGATCACCTCCTGAATAAACTGCTAGCATCCAAATCCTTATGTCAGAGTCTGCTTTGGGGGAAAAGAAAATAAGACACCCCCTGCCTTGATTTTTGAAATAACTGCAAGAATAAGAGAATATGAGACTCTAAAGAGACTAACGTTGATTATGGAGGCTGTATGTCTAGTTTAATCCTCCCCATCCCCCAAATGATGCTCACCTGAAGGCAGTGGGTAAGGAAAGGTAGTGAATGAATTACCTTCCCCTATTGACCTAGAGAGAACAGCATATCCTTAAAAGATTGTCCCTTTAGGCCAGCGTTACCCTGACACCAACACCAGATAAAGATACTACAGAAAATAAGTAAAAAAAACAAACAAAAAAACTGATAAACAAAAACAAAACAAAACAACAACAACAACAAACAAAACAAGAGAACTGCAGACCAATATCTCTGATGAATGTAGATTCAAAAATCCTCAACAAAATATTAGCAAACTGAATCCAACAATACATTAAAAAAGTCATTCCCGCCATCAAATGGGATTTATTCCTAGGATGCAAGGTAGTTCAACATGTGCAAATCAATCAGTGTGACACATCACATCAAAATAAAGGATAAGGTCCGTATGATTATTTCAATGGAGCAGAAAAAGCATTTGACAAAGTACAATGTCCACTCATGATAAAAATCCTCAATGAAGTAGGTTCAGAGGGAATATACCTCAGCATAATAAGAGCCATATAGGAAAAACTCACAGCTAACATCATATTCGATGGTGAAAAACTGAGAGATTTCCCCCTAAGGCCAGGAACAAGACAAGGATGTCTATTCTCACCACTTTTATTCAACATAGTGCTGCAAGTCCTAGCCACAGCAATCAGAAAAAAAAAAAGAATGAAAGACATCTAAATTGGTAAAGAAGAAGTAAAACTTCCACTATTTGCAGAAAACTATATATAGAAAACCCTAGAGCTGATCGATGAATTCAGTAAATTCACAGGATACAAAATCAATATACAAAAATCTGTTGTATCTCTATATACTAATAATGATGTAACAGAAAGAGAAATTAAGAAAACAATTCCATTTACCATTGCACCAAAAATAATAACAAATCTAGGAATGAACTTAACCAAGGAGGTGAAAGACCTGTGCTCTGAAAACTATGACATACTTATGAAAGAAATGGAAGAAAACCCAAACAGATGGCAACATATCCCATGTTCATGGATTGGGAAAACAAATATTGTTAAAATGTCTACACTACCCAAACCGATCTGCAGATTTAATTCAATCCCTGTCAAAAAATCAACAGTATTTTTCATGGAACTAGAACAAATAATCTGAAAACTGGAGGTATCACAATCCAAGATTTCTAGATATACTGCAAAGCTGTAGTAATCAACCCGGTATGGTACTGGCACAAAAACAGACACATAGATCATTGGAAGAGAATAGACAGCCCAGAAATAAACCCAAGTTTATATAGTTAATAAATCTTCGACAAAGAAGGCAAGAACATGCAATGGGAAAAGGACAGTTTCTTCAACAAATAGTATTGGGAAAACTGGACGGCTACATGCAAAAGAATAAATCCAGACTATCTCTTAACACCATATACAAAAATAAATTTACAATGGATTAGAGACCTAAATGTGAGACCTGAAACCATAAAAATCCTAGAAGAGAACACAGTAACTTCTCTGATATCGTTTGTAGTGACATCTTTCTAAATATATCTCTTAAGGCAAGGGAAATAAAAGCAAAGATAAACTATTGGGATGACATCAAAACAAAAAGCTTCTGGGGCGCCTGGGTGGCGCAGTCGGTTAAGCGTCCGACTTCAGCCAGGTCACGATCTCCCGGTCCGTGAGTTCGAGCCCCGCGTCAGGCTCTGGGCTGATGGCTCAGAGCCTGGACCCTGTTTCCGATTCTGTGTCTCCCTCTCTCTCTGCCCCTCCCCCGTTCATGCTCTGTCTCTCTCTGTCCCAAAAATAAATAAATGTTGGAAAAAAAAAATTAAAAAAAAAAAAAAAAGCTTCTGCACAACAAAGGAAACCATCAACAAAACTAAAAGACAACCTACTGAATGGGAGAAGATATTTGCAATGACATATCTAATAATGGGTTAGTATCCAAAATATATAAAGAACTTGCACAACTCAACACCCAAACCACAAATAATCCGATTAAAAAATGGGCAGAAGACATAGGCGTTTCTCCAAAGATGACATCCAGAGAGCCACCAGACATAGGAAAAGGTGCTCAACATCACTAATCATTAGGGAAAGACAAATCAAAATCACAATGAGGTATCAGCTCACACCTGTCAAAATGACTAAAATAAAAAAACACAAGAAACAGTAAGTGTTGGTGAGGATGTGGACAAAAAGGACCCCTTGTGCACTGTTGGTGGACGTGCAAACTGGTGCAGCCACTGTGGGGGGGTTCCTCAAAAAATTAAAAATACGATTAGCATATCATCCTGTAATTCCTCTCCTGGGTATTTACCTAAAGAATATGAGGGGCGCCTGGGTGGCTCAGTTGGTTAAGCATCCAACTTCGGCTCAGGTCATGATCTCATGGTTGGTGAGTTCGAGCCCTGCGTTGGGCTCTGTGCTGACAATCTGTGCTTCAGATTCCGTCTCTGTCTCTCTGCCTCTCCCCTGCTTGTGCTCTGTCTCTGTCTCAAAAAAAAAAAAAAAAAGAATATGAAAACACTGGGGAGCCTGGCTGGCTCAGTTAGAAGAGTATACAATTCCTGGTCTCAGGAACGTGAGTTCAAGCCTCAGGTTGAGTGTAGAGATTACTTAAATAAATAAACTTAAAAAAAAAGAATATAAAAATGTTAATTGAAAAAGATATGTGCACCCTCTGTATATCGTAGCATTATTAATAATAGCCAAAATATGGAAACAACCCAAGTATCCATCCATAGATGAATGGGTGAAGAAGATACACACACACACACACACACACACACACACACAATGGAATATTACTCAGCCATAGAAAAGAATGGAATCTTGCCATTTGTAACAATATGGATGGAACTAGAGGGTATAATGCTAAGTGAAATCAGTCAGTCAGAGGAAGACAACTACCATATGATTTCACTTATATGTGGAATTTAAGAAACAAAACAAATGAACAAAGAAAAGAGACAAACAAACAGACTCTTAAATATAGCCAACAAACTTATGGTTGCCAGTAGGGAGGTGGCCTGAAGGTGGGGATGGGTTAAATAGGTGAAGGGTAAGTTGGTTAAGCGGCCCATTTCAGCTCAGGTCATGATCTCGCGTTCCGTGAGTTGGAGCCCCGCGTCGGGCTCTGGGCTGACAGCTCAGAGCCTGGAGCCTGCTTGGGATTCTGTATCTCCCTTGCTCTCTGCCCCTCCCCCACTCGTGCTCTGACTCTCTTGCTCTCAAAAATAATAAATAAACATAAAAATTTAAAAAAAATAAGTTTTAGTCTTTTTACACGGATCCCATCCATTCCAGGTATGCCGATGGCTTTTGCATATCTTTGTGCATATTTCTGTGCATTGTTGTATTATATGGGGCCCCAAAAGAAAACAGAATACAGCTTTTTTTTAAGTTTATTTTATTTGAGAGAGACAGTGTGAGCAGAAGAGGGGCAGAGAAAAAGAGAGAGAGAGAGAGAGAGAGAGAGAAAGAGAGAGAGAGAGAATCCCCAGCAGTCTCCACACTGTCAGCTGGATGTGGGGTCCGAACTCATGAACCCGTGAGATCATGACCTGAGCCAAAATCAAGAGACGGACGCTCAATTGAATGAGCCACCCAAGGCACCCCAAGAATGCAGTCTTAAGTGTTTCATTGTAGGGGCACCTGGGTGGCTCAGCTGGTTGAGCGTCCAACTCTTGATTTTGGCTCCGATCACGATCTCACAGTTTGTGAGTTCAAGCCCTGCACTGTCAGTGCAGAGCCTTCGTGGGATTCTCTCTCTCCCTCTCTCTCTCTGCCCCTCCTCTGCTCACATTCTGTCTCTGTCTCTCTCTCTCAAACGTAAACATTTAAAAAAGTGTTTCATTGTAGATTAATGAAGGAACTATTTACAGAAGTGTGGGCGGGGGTCATGAGAACCACATTGGCACACCCTGGGAAGCTGTTACAGGGAAGCTGTTACTTCTCCTAAGCCCTTAAGGGGCAAGAGGCAATAACTGTGTCACTGTAGTAACAAGAGTTGTAGCCAATTCAGCTGCCTATTCCGCACAGCTACTGCCGAAACTGAGCAGAAAAGGGGAGAGTGAACTTGGACTTCTTCCTCCTGACTTCCAATTTCATTGGCTGAACACCACCAGAAGGACAAGAATAGGGAGTACAGATGACGCAGTCCACATTGGTCACCTTCCCGGGGTACAGAGCAGGGCAGAGGTCCTGCTGGCTATGTCTCACCTGCCCCTCCAGATCTCCTCTCCACCCTTCTCTATTCTCTTGTGTCCCTGGAGACTAGTCTTTTTATGGATTTCATCAACAGGCTCCCTAGCTCTCTGGCTTCTGATGGGTCTCCAACAACAGGACACCCTGTTAGGAAACTGGAGGGGAAAAAAGGGCAAATGATTTATTGCCTCAGTTTCCTCCCTGTGCTTTCGCCAAGGGCCGGTGGGTCCCTTGACCATGGGTCACAACTGTCCAAGTGGCCCTCTCCATGCAACTCTCTTCTTCTGGGTCTGGGGCGCCACTCTTCACTTGCCTATGCAGGCTTCTAGGGTTACGATTTAACAGCTTTGGGACATTATTCTGTCACTTGTGGTTTCTCTACACCCTGTCCACATTTTGTAGAAAACCGCTGTATTAAGTGTCCCTCCAACCTTACCCCTTGTCTCCTCTTGGAGAAGGCCTGGGTCATGGAAAGCTCAGGGCAACTATGTGAATATGACTTTTAAAATAATTTAATGCACGTATTTTTTCAACGTTCTCTTTGGATAAAAAGTCATGCATATGGATTTCTCACTCATCCAAGAATCAAAAATTGTTTTCTCGTCGTTTGAGCAAATTCTTTTCCCTCTAGTGAAAGCCCTTATGAATTGAGAGCTGAGAGTAGGGAAATCCAGGAGGATGCTGGAATACCAGTGGGGGCTTCAGTCTTTTTGGTTCAAAGGCATCATATCTGCGGGACCTATGTATTTTCCAAGAAAAGAACATTGGAGAGAGTCAAAGTGTACAGAGGTGAATCGGTGTGTAGATTTCTAGAATTCTCAAATTTAAAGAAAGGCTTAGATTCTACTGCCCAATCCCCCCCCCCCCAGTAAATGTAAGAGTTTCAAATGCTGAAGCCATATAGTTGTAAAAGCTCCCTGTTCTTCAAGATTAAGTTAGATTTATGAAGGATAATGAAGGAAACGTCTCCTTTAGGTTTCCTTTGAATTCGGTTGATGCACCATCCTTGGAGGGCATTATGGGATACAGGTTGTAAAGTCTCTCAAGACACTGGAGCTCCATTTCAATCGGTTTCAAGAAATTGGTTAGCCCTTCTATGCAAAAGAAGGTAAAGGATTTAAAAAAACACTCTAAGGGGCGCCTGGGTGGCTCAGTCGGTTGAGCACCGACTTCGGCTCAGGTCACAATCTCGCGGTCCATGAGTTCGAGCCCCGTGTCGGGCTCTGTGCTGACAGCTCAGAGCCCAGAGCCTGTTTCAGATTCTGTGTCTCCCTCTCTCTGACCCTCCCCCGTTCATGCTCTGTCTCTCTCTGTCTCAAAAATTAATAAACGTTAAAAAAAAAATTAAAAAAAAAACACTCCAAGAAGTGCTTGCTTCGGCAGCACCTATACTAAAAAACCTCTAAGAAGTAAAAGAAAAAAATAGTTAAGAAAATCTCTCCAGGCTGCGACAAAATTAAAATATATACTTTGTAGTCATTGTATACGAAGAGAGCCAAATAGTGAATTACAATCCATAATTTGTACAAATACGCTAAATATTGTTGTCAGACAACGGAGTCTTATAATGATTTTCTAATTAGAAAAAAAAACTTCCTAAGTGAAAAACTAAATAATAATAAAGCTGTGGTTTGAAAGTAAAGATTACACTTGGAAACTGTAAAACAAAATAATGTACAAATATCGCATGGAATAAAAGTTTAAATAGGATTCAGTTTTTTAAAGCATTAACCCTTCTTTGCCTAAAAAGAACCCATTAATTTTTTTAATGTTTATTTATTTTTGAGAGAGGGAGATGGGGCGCGAGTTGGGGAGGGACAGAGAGAGAGAGAGGGAGACATAGAATCTGAAGCAGGCGCCAGGCTCCGAGCTGTTAGCACAGAGCCTGACGTGGAGCTGGAATTATGAACCAAGAGCTCATGACCTGAGCTGAAGTTGGACGCTTAACCGACTGAACCACTGGGGCACCCCCCCATTTAAAAAAAAAATTTTTTTTTTTAACATTTATTTATTTTTGAGATAGAGACAGAGCATGAACGGGGGAGGGGCAGAGAGAGAGGGAGACACAGAATCGGAAGCAGGCTTCAGGCTCTGAGCCATCAGCCCAGAGCCCGACGCAGGGCTCGAACTCACAGACCGTGAGATCGTGACCTGAGCCGAAGTCGGACGCTTAACCGACTGAGCCACCCAGGCGCCCCCCCCCTTTTGTTTTTTAGTGAGAAAAAGAAACAATGTAGTGCATGAAGACCTCATGTTCTCTGCCTAATTGACAACAGGCTGACACTCTGTACTCATAAAAATAATTATATTTAATTATACTTAATTTAATTATATATAACTATTCTTATACAGGTGACTGTAGCATATTCTTTTTTTTTTAGTTATTGAATATGGTTTTATTGCATGAATTCAATCTCAAATATTGAGATATAAAGCTAAGTCAATTTTTCATGTTCTAGAACACAAGGATGGGTTTTCTCTTGCTCTGTTAATTCCCAAAGATGTGCTTAATTTAGAGTGTTTCCCTTCCCGTAGGTCAATTCCTTCTTCGTATATATGTACAAGAAATGTCGACTATTAGATGCTCCATGGTCTCTGGGGAGTCCAGATGTTCCTGTGGCTTCTAATACCTCAATCTATATTGAAGTCTTCATAAGCAAACATTTCTGGAATGATTCACCCACAGCCAGGAAACAGAGTGTTTGTATTAAGGAGAGGGAAATTACGGCATAACCAATACGACAAACAACCCTTCTTTGAAGGTCAGGGACTGCTCACTAGTACCGTGTATTAAGAACACGGTATTAAGAGCACTGTATTAGCAAACAGGCTTAGATGAGACCACAGAAGAGGTGCCTGGGTGGCTGAGTCAGTTGGGTACCTGACTTTGGCTCAGGTCATGATCTCGTGGTTTGTGGGTTCAAGCCCCACGTCGGGCTCTGTGCTGACAGCCCAGAGCCTGGAGCCTGCTTGGTATTCTGTGTTCCCCTCTCTCTCTACCTCTCCCCCACTCGTTTCTCTCTCTCTCTCTCAAAAAAAAAAAAAAAAAAAAGACAAGGCCATAGAAAAGCAAGTATGTAGACAAAAATTATAAAAATAATTCCTAAAAAGGTCAAAAGAATAGCATGGGTTTAGAAGTAAAGTCCTTTATCCACCATGTTATCTTATATGAAATTTTGAGTGATGCATTTGGGAGAAAACCTAGAAAGTCTCCGGTCTGGCTCTCTTATTTCACACGTGATGTAACTGACACGCAGAGAAAGTCAGTGACTTGCTTACCAGGACACAACCAGTTAGTGGCAAAACCAGGCTTGTCCTATCTTCCAGCCCAGTGTAAGACCTTCACTGTAATATAAGCTACAAAAAAATTATAATAGGGGCGCCTGGGTGGCTCAGTCGGTTAAGCGTCCGACTTCAGCTCAGGTCATGATCTCGCAGTCCGTGAGTTCGAGCCCCGCGTCGGGCTCTGTGCTGACCGCTCAGAGCCTGGAGCCTGTTTCAGATGCTGTGTCTCCCTCTCTCTCTGGCCCTCCCCCATTCATGCTGTCTCTCTCTGTCTCAAAAATAAAAAATAAAAGTTAAAAAAAATTTTTTTTAAATTATAATAAAATATCTATTTCATCGTATAAAATTTCAAGGCTGAATATATTAGAAGACGTAATAGATGCCTGAACATTTTTATAATCATAAGTTTATATTTAAGAGAGGTAAGAAAATCAGAAGCCATCTGTATAAGAAATGCAAAAAAAAACAAACAAACCCAAAAACGGAAAAAACAAAAGGAGCAGAGGTGGGAGCGAAATTATTGCAGTAAGCGATAAAGAACAGAATTAAAAAAAAAAAAAAGAACAGAATTCTTAGTAAGATAGCAGAAAGAAGGATAAATGTTAACCCACGTGGGCAGACCGGGCCGAGGCCAATTTCAGAGTGCTGAAGCTAGCATCCGAGTATGACTGAAAAACAACGGGGAAAAACCCAGATGTGTAACTTCGATATGGGATGTTGAGGAGAGAGTTTTTACCATGTGTTATAAAATATTAAAATATGCATGTAGGGTGATGTATTAGGGTTCTCCAGAAAAATAGAACATATGTATATCTTTCTTTATATTTCAGACATCTATATAAAGAGATTTATTATAAGGTATTGGCTCACATGACTGTGGAGGCCCAGAAGTCCTGTCACCTGCCCTCTGCCAGCTGGAGCCCCAGGGAAGCTGGCGGTGTGGTTTGAAAGCCTCAGAGTCAGAGGCAGATGGTGTAGATGCCAGTCTGAAGGCCTGAGAAAGGCAGAAGTATGATGTCCCAGCTCCATCAGTCAGGCAGAGAGCAAATTCAGTCTTCCTCTGCCTTCTCATTTTATGCAAGCCCTCAGTGGATCGGACAGTGCCCACCCACACCGGTCCGCTTACTCAGTACACCAACTCCAATGCCATTCTCTTCTGGAAACACCCAGCCATGATGCTTAACCAAGTAAACATCATTTGGCATCCTGCCGGCCCCTCGACTGACACACAAAATCAACCACCACAGGTGGCAATAATACGCACCATGTTTAGAGCAGCCACCTGGGTGGCTCAGTTGGTTAAGAGTCAGACTTTGGCTCAGGTCATGATCTCACAGTTTTATGAGTTCGAGCCTCGCGTTGAGCTCTCTGCTCTCAGCACAGAGCCTGCTTCAGATATCTGTCCTCCTGCCTCTTTCTGTGCCCTCCCCACTCCTCAAAAATAAGCATTAAAACGATAATAAAAATCAAATGAGCTCCCTGTATTTCTTGTTGTTTTTTTTTTTCCCCAAACTTGGTAATTCATTTTACCTTAAAGCTGTCTTAGATCTCTTCTGTTACATGTTTGCATGAGACAGTTACAAATGCAGGCTGATACAGTGTGTTGTACCGGTAACTTACATCCCACGGGTAGCATGACCTTTTCTCCTATTATTTTATGTGGTTAATCCCTCTTGGGGAAGTCCCAAGTGAAAAACAAAGTACACGGGCGTCTACCTTCCTGGGAACTTGGATATAGGATAATTCCCGAAAGTTATTAAGTTCTGATCTTAGATAATCATAAATAAGTTCATCTTCCTCATGAATGGCTGGTGGGACATTCAAAGGTCCCAAGAGACAATTCATCATCGTCTGGGACTGTCCTGAGCATTGCAGAAAGTTCTAGCATTCCTGGCTCTCTTTCTCTAAAGGCTTCTATTGGTGGGTCACCTGCTTCGCTCACCGCGACAAACAAGAACGTGCTCATAATTTCCCCAGAAATCCCACGATGGGGTGGTCCTTCCTTTGCCCGAGAGTTGCTGCGGTGTGCTTTTTCAGGATGAGTGGAAGCACGCCCACGTGCAAGAACTGACATCATGACAGGCCGCGGAGTACTTCTGAAAGACGGTCCTAGGTTTGGGCTAGGTTTGAATAGAGAGCGGGGCACACGTTTTATGGGAAGATGCTAAAGGAAGTTTGTAAAACCACAGACTCATGAATGCCTTTGACTGTGCACATCGTCTGAGATCAATGGGGGCGGTAAAGCATGCAAATGGAGTTAAAAAAAAATTAGGCAGAATTTGAGCAGCATGTGAGCTAAACCGCCTAGAGGCTCTGCCCCCAACTCTCTTAAGAACTTGAGATCTGTGGTCAACACGACACTTGAACTCTGGCCGCCTAAAATGTTCATGAGCCCGCCCGTGGGACTGCTGATGCCCCTCTGGCAGCTGCCACTGGCAGGAATTCATGTGCTAGCAGA
Source organism: Puma concolor (assembly GCF_028749965.1). Classification (NCBI taxonomy): domain Eukaryota; kingdom Metazoa; phylum Chordata; class Mammalia; order Carnivora; family Felidae; genus Puma; species Puma concolor. The sequence goes on from NC_141676.1 coordinate 10,585,882, forward strand.
TGTTGTGTTAGAGATCACAGAGTATTAGTTACGTGTGCCAGTGGATTCCACGTTTTAGGAATACGTGATCATGGGAGAGAACTCACAAAAGGGCTGACGGTCGTGACCGTGCGGGGTAGCGTGTCCGCCCTGGGGGCGCTCAGGTTCCTGCAATGGAACTGACGCTGTTTTCTCCTAGTGAGCGCAGGTGAGTGGATGGTCCTTCCAGTCCTGATGATTGAAACATCCTCGTTTAAGCTCTCAAGGCTCAGAGTTGACGATCTTAGGCCTTCCATTTCACATCTGAGTCCAAGTTTTGCCCCCCGCCCCCTAACAAAGAAGGGTGGGCCGGTCTTTTGGCTCCAGTGGCTTGTAGGATGGTTCGTGGGAGGGCTGGGGACCGCTCCCACCCCCACCTGATTCCTTTACTTGCAATGCGGGCACCCAGGAGATACCTGAGCTGTGACTGCTCGTGGAGAGGCGACCGTCTTCCTCGCTCACTATACATGCCTTATTCCCTGTGCATATAACCCCATGTCAGGACTACAATCTCTTTCTGTAGATTCTACCTTCATTCTAGGTGGGTACGTGGAGGCTTCCACTGTCTACAATATCAAGTAGACAGTTCTGAGCAGTTTTTTCAGGTGGCGGTGGCCTCTTTTGTAACCTGGCGTCATCTTCCGGCTGACATCAGCAGCAGCATTTTGCAGAGGTGCCTTGCTGCGTGTTCTATCAAATACGTATCCCCCACGCTGCGGGACATGGGGGTGTGAGGATCACCCCCTCTATAAACCTAACACTCTCTAAGGAGGGGGGATGCAGTGCTCATTACAGTGAAAAGCCACCTGTGGTAGTTTTCTAGGCTATCGTAACAAAGTATCACAAACAGGGTGGTTTAGAACAATAGAAATTTATTGTCTCACTGTTCCGGAGGCCTGACGTCCAAAATCCAAGATCAGGGTGTTGACAGGGTCATGCCCCCTCTGAAACCTTTAGGAAAAGATCCTTCCTTGCTTCTCCCTCGTTTCTGGTGATTTCCCAGCAATCTGGTGTTTCTTGGCTGGTAGATAGATGTATCCCTCCCATCCTCTGTCTTCATGTTTTCTCTGAGTCTTTACATACTCTTTCGTGTGTGTGTGTGTGTGTGTGTGTGTGTGCGCCTCTGTGTCCACTTTCCCCTTTCCATGAGGACACCGGTCATTAATATCGGGGCCCACCCTAATGGTCTCATCTTTATTGTAATTACCTCTATAAAGACCCTATTCCCAAAAAAGGTCACATTCTGAGGTACTGGGGGACTGGGACCCCCACATATCTTTTTGGGGGGACACAATTTGACCACAACAGCACCCCCCCCCCCGCCCCAGCAAGCTCTCCAGTGGTTTTTATGGACTTAGAATGTTGAGCACATCTGCTTTCAGAGGGGGACTCTGGTCACTAATTCTTGGAAAATAACAATTGCACCTAGCCTCCTATATCCTCGTCCTACAGCTATAATGAGAAGAGCTCATAAATGATAATCACTAATCATTTATTGAGGGATTAGAATAAACCAGAAGCTCTTCTAAGTCCTTTAGTGATGTATTATCATTTAATGTCTGCATCTCCTCCGTGGGCTAGGAACTATGATTTCTGTGTTACAGGTGACGCAATGAAAGCACAGTAAAATCAGAAGTCTTGCCATCGCTACCTTGACATTATGCCTGCCTTCAAAGTCAGAGTACTTCCCGATCTCAGATGACGGCGTCCCTTCGCTCAGACCGATCTCCTCCAGCCTAAGATAAAGTAGCTTGACTTTCCTATAGCCCCTGGACCGGCTGTATCTGTCTATGCTCGCTCAGATCATTTTTAAAAAGAGTAGAGTCGACTTGTGATCAGATTGCATCCTTTATTGAAGAAGTAGGGAGAAGGCGCCCTGGGAAGGACTTCAGTAGCCTGTATTTTCCGTGAGGCCTCTTGAGAACAATCGCGGAGTTCTTCCCCAGTTCACGATTAATCTTACTGGTTCTTGGTGAGTTATGTGGAGACACTGCACTGCGACAGCTATGGACCTGGGGGAGTGGGTGATAGCAGATTGATCACCGTGACACCAGAAGATACGAGCTTAGTCCCGAGCCACTGAATCAAAACAAGACAAAAAACAACAAAACAAAACAAAAACAAAACAAAACAAACAAAAACCCCAGCAATGACAAACACACACATATGCAAACCTAAAATGTGACCAGTTGAAACCACACTGAGAAGATAACACCCACTCCGTCCGGGGGGAGAGGTAAAAATGCAACAGACCTGTGGCCCATCAGAAACCAGAGGTTTCATTGAATTGCAACCATCACATTCAACTAAAATATAAGTCTTCAGAAAATGACTTGAACCTTCGGCTGGCCTGTGGTGGGTGCTAAGAATCCTCTGGGGTGCTCTACTTCATATTCTAGGTCAGAAGGAGAAACAACCAACGGAGGGGGGGGTGTCTGGCTTAGACTATAGGATTTGGGGGGGCGGGATCCCCGCAGAAGGCATTCTGATGGGGAGAGCCCACGAGATGGTGATGGGATGAGCGATGTGGGCTGGTGAGGTAGCCTTAGGCTTCTGACCATCTGTCAGGAGGATCGCCCACTTCTGGCAGTGGTGGACTGAGGGCAATTGAACCCCTGGAAAGTGAAACCACCGATAAGGAGGGACTACTGTATATAACCGCAAAGTTTGATCGAGAAACCCTCCCTGCTGCTAGAAAGGCTTCAATAGCATCCTGGTACCTACAGGCTAAATTCCAAATTCTTTTCTAGGGGTGGCTGGATTCTATTAGGATCTGGCCTCAATTTGCCTCTCCAGCTTCATTTTCTATCACTTTCCTCTATTTATTTATTTATTTAAAAAAATTTTTTTTAAACCTTTATTTATTTTTGAGACAGAGAGAGACAGAGCATGAACGGGGGAGGGTCAGAGAGAGGGAGACACAGAATCTGAAACAGGCTCCAGGCTCTGAGCCACCAGCACAGAGCCCCACGCGGGGCTTGAAATCACGAACCGCGAGATCATGACCTGAGCCGAAGTCGGACGCTTAACCGACTGAGCCACCCAGGCACCCCTCACTTTCCTCTAAATACTAGCCTACAGGAATCCCTCGAATGTGCCATGCTGGCTCCAGGCAGAGTTTTAGGCTGATTTACCAATATGTAGGTTTTGGTGGGAGGGATTTAATGACCTATCTTGAAAGAATTTAGACAAACTCTGTAGGTAAGGAGATAAGATTATCAGCCATTACAACCTATTTCCTTCTATCACAATTTAGTGATTGTTTCTATCCTTTATTCTATTAATGGCGTGTATTATATTGACTCTTTCCAATTTAAAATAAATTATGTGTTGGGGCGCCTGGGTGGCGCAGTCGGTTGAGCGTCCGACTTCAGCCAGGTCACGATCTCGCGGTCCGTGAGTTCGAGCCCCGCATCAGGCTCTGGGCTGATGGCTCAGAGCCTGGAGCCTGTTTCCGATTCTGTGTCTCCCTCTCTCTCTGCCCCTCCCCCGTTCATGCTCTGTCTCTCTCTGTCCCAAAAATAAATAAACGTTGAAAAATAAAATAAAATAAAATAAAATATGTGTTAAAATACACATAATAGTTATTATCATAACCATTTTTAAATGCACAGTTCAGTGACATTAAATACATATATGATGTTGTTGCAAACATCACCACCATCCATCTTCAAAAGTTCTTTACTTCCTGTAAAACTGAAACTCTATGTCCATTAAACAGTAACTCTGCACTCCCAGCCCTTGGCAACCCTCATTCTCCTTTCTGTCTCTACAATTGTGACCACTCTATCTCCTATGGAGTAGAATCACACAGCATCTGCCTTTTTGTGACTGCTTTATTTCACTCCGCATAATGTCCTCAAGTCTTATCCACGATGTAGCACACGTCAGAATTTTCTTCCTTTTGAAGGCTGAATAGTTTTCTATTATAGTTGTATACCACATTTTGCTTATCCATTCATTTGTTGATGGAAACTTGGGTTGCCACATTGTAGCCATTGTGAATAATGCTTCTCTATACATGGGTGAACACATAAATACCTCTTGGAGACCCTGCTTTCAATTCTTTGGGGTATACATGCAGAAATGGAATTGCTGGATCCTATGATAATCCTATTTTTAAATTTTCAAGGAACAATCATATTGTTTTCCACAGCAGCTGTACCGTTTTATGTTCCCACCAAAAGTGCACAAGTGTTCTGTTTTTTTTCACATTCTAGCCAACACTATTTTCTGTTTTTTCTGTTTTTTATTTTTTTGATAGTAGCCATCTTTATGGGTATACAGTAATACCTCATTGTGGTTTTGATTTGTATTTCCCTAATGGTCAGTGATGTTGAGCATTTTTCCATGTGCTTATTGGCCATTTGTAGACTTTATCTGAAGAAATCTCGATTCGAGTCCTTTGCCCATTTTTGAATTGTTTATTTTTGTTGTTGAGTTTGAGGTGTTCTCTATATATTCTTGATATTAACCCCTCATTATATATGTGATTTGCAAATGTTTATCTTATTCATTGTGTTGCTTTTTTACTCTTTTTTAAATGTTTATTTTTGAGAGAGTGCATGCGAACGATCAAGCAGGAGAGGAACAGAGAGAGAGGGAGACACAGAATCTGAAGCAGGCTCCAGGCTCGGAGCTGTCAGCACAGAGCCTGATGTGGGGCTCAAACTCATGAACTGCGAGATCATGACCCGAGTGGAAGTCGGTGCTTCACCCAGGCGCCCCTTTTACTCTTGTCTTTTGAGGCACAGCATTTTTAATTTTCATGAAGTCCAATTTATCTGTTTTTTCTTTCATTGCCTATGCTTTTGGTGTCACATCCAAAAACATCACTGCCAAATCAAATGTCATGAAGCTTTGGACTCATGTTTTCTTCTAAGAGTTTTATTTTTGGTCTTACATTTAAGTCTTTGATCCATTTTGTGTTAATTTTTGTACATGGTGTTAGGTAAGTCCAAATTCATTCTTTTGCAGGTGGGTAACCAGTTTCCCCAGTACTGTTTGTTGAAAAGACTGTGCTTAACGCGGTTTTGGTGACTGTATCTCTGTAGTAAGTTTTGAAATCAGGAAGTGTGAGTCTTTCAGCTTTGTTCTTCTTTTTCAAAGTTGTTTTTGCTATTTGGGATCCCTTGAGATTCCATATAAATTTCAGGATGGGTGTTTCTGTTTCCGCATAAATGGCATTTAGATTTTGATGGGGATTGCATTGAATCTGTAGACTGCTTCCAGCAGTATGGACATCTTAACAACATTGATTCTTCCTATCGTGAACTTGGGATGTGTTTCCGTTTACTTACATCTTCTTTAATTTTTTTCAGTAGTGTTTTGTAGTTTTCATTGTGTAAGTCTTTCAGCTACTTGGTTAATTCCTAAGTATTTTATTATTTTTGACGCTATTATAAATGGAATTGTTTTTGTGATTTCCTTTTCAGATTTATTCAGGACTTATTTCTGGACTCTTGGTTCTACTGCACTAATTTTTACGTGCAGTAAAAATTACGATTTATCCTTATGCCAGTAGCACAATGGGTCTTGGTTATTATAGTTTTGTACTTTCTTTTGAAATTGGGAAGCGTGAGCCCTCCAACTTTGTTTTTCTTTCTTTTTTTTTTAAAAGACTTTATGTATTTATTATCATTAAATAAATATTATTATTAAAGTAAATATTATTAAAGATATTTATTTATTAAATATAATTTTTAAATTTTTAAAGATATAATTTATTGTCAAGTTGGCTAACATACAGTGTGCAAAGTGCGCTCTTGGTTTTTGGGATAGATTCCTGTGGTTCATTGTTTACATACAACACCCAGTGTTCATCCCAATAAGTGCCTTCCTCCATGCCCATCACACATTTTCCCCTCTCCCCCACCTCCCTTTGTTTATTTATTTTTTAGAGCAGTTTTACGTTTGCAACAAAATTGAGAAACAGGCACAGAGAGTTCCCATATATCCCTTGTCCCCACACATACATAGCCTCCTCATCATTGACATCACTCCCCAGAATGGTACATTTGTTACCAAGGATTCACCACCACTGACATACCATAATCACCCGAAGTCCATAGCTTACCTTAGAGTTAACTCTTGGTGTTGTATATTCTGCAGGGCTTGGGAAAATGTATAATGACATCCATCATTATATATGTATACATCCATGTATAATATCCATCATTAGATAATATCATACAGAATATTTTCACTGCGCTAAAAATCTTTGTGCTCTGCCTGTTTATGCCCCACCCCCCCTTGGCAACCACTGATTTTTTACTCCATAAAAAGTAAACGTACCCATAGTTTTGCCTTTTCCAGATGTCATATAGTTGGAATCATACAGTGTGTGTACTTTTCAGATTGGCTTCTTTCAGTTAGTAATACGCATTTGAGGTTTCTCCATGTCTTTTTCCTGGCTTGATAGCTGATTTATTTTTAGCACTGAATGATATTTCATTGGATGGATGGACCACAGTTTATTTGTTCATTCACTCACCGATGGGCATCTAGGCTGCTTCCAAGTTTTGGCAACTATGAATAAAGTTGCTATAAAAGCCCGTGTGGTGGTTTCTGTGAGAGCATAAGGTTGCAGCTCCTTTGGGTAAACACCAAGGGACTGATGGCTAGATTGTATGGTAGTATGTTTAGTGTTGCAAGAAATCCTCAAAGCCACTGTTTTCCCAAGTGATTGTACCATTTTGCTTTCCCACCAATGCAATGTTGCTCTCTATTCTCACCAGCATTTGGTGAAATCAGTGTTCAGATTTTGGCCTTTGTAATATGTGTGTAATGGTTTATTTTCTTTTTTAAAGATTGGTTTGGCTATTTTGGGTCCATTCCATTTTCATATGAATAGTAGGATAAGCTTGTATAAAAATCAGTGGAGATTTTGGTAGGGCTTGGGTTGAATTATAGATTAATTTGGGGACTATTACCATCTTAATATTAAATCTTCTGATCCATGGACATGAATTTTTTCCATTTATTTAAATCTTCTTTCATTTTTTTCAATAATGCTTTCTAATTTGTGGTAGACAAGTCTTACACTAATCTTAATTTTTTTCCTGAATATAAATTACATAAACATTTTATTTTTTGATGTTATTGTAATTGTGTTCTCATGTATAGAAATAACAACTGATTTTTTGAAAAATATGTTGATCTTATACCCTTCCAACTTGTTGAACTTACTTGTACTAGATTTTTGTGTGTGGATTTCTTGGGATTTTATAGCCACAAGATCTTATCAGCTACAAAGAGAGTTCGTGTTACTTCTTCCTTGACCAACCAAACTGAATATTTTTATTTCTTTTTATTGTCTAATTTTCCTGGCTAGAACCTCCAGTACAATGTGGAAAATAAGTGGCAAAAGCAGACATCCTTGTCTTGTTCCAGATCTTAGAGCAAAAGGATTCAGTATCTCTCCATCAAGTATAATGTTAATTGCAGATTTTTTCCCCACACCTAACTGCTGCTTTTCAGGTTGAGGAAATTCCTTTCTATTCCTAGTTTGTTGAATGTTTTTTTTTTTTTTTTTAAATCATGAAAGGGTGTTAGATTTTGTTAAATTGTTTTTTCTATGTATATTGAGATAGTCATGTATTTTTTGTTTTTATGTTATCAGCATGGTTATTACACTGATTGATTTTAATGTTAAACCAGCTCTGAATTCCTATGATAAATCTTAATTGGTCATGATGTCTGATACTTTTGGTATGTTGCTGGATTGTATTTGAAACATTTTTTCCTTTGAGGTTTAAAAATTTATATTCATAATGGATAATGGTCTATAGTTTCCTTTTGTTTGATATATTTGTCTGGTTTTGGTATCAGGGTAATACTAACTTCATAGAATGAGTCAGGAAGTATTTTCTTCTCTTCATTTTTAGAACAATTTGTTAAAGACTGGTGTTAATTCTTTAAATGTTTAGGAGTATTTGCAGTGTAACCACCTGGGACTGGGGTTTCTTTACAAAAAATTTTCGATTATTATTTCAGTCTCTTAACATGATGGATCTATTTAGATTTTTATTACTCCTTGACACAGTTTCAATAGTTTGTATATTTCTAAGAATTTGTCCATTTTATGTAGGTGAACTAAATTGTTGGCATATCATTATTCATAGTATCCCCTTTTAGTCTCTCTCTCTCTCTCTTTTTATTTTAGTAGGCTTCATACCCACACGGAGTCCAAAGCAAGGCTTAAACCCTGAGGTCAGTACCTGAGTTGAGATTAAGAGTCAGATGCTTAACTGACTGAGCCACCCAGGTGTCCCCTACTCTTTTATGTCTGTTTTTCTATTCTGTATTTCATTTTTTCCACCGTAGTCTTGATTATCTACATTCTTCTTCTGACTTTGGGTTTAGTTTTCTCTTCTAGTTTATGTTCTTAATATTTATTGTTTTTGGGGCGCCTGGGTGGCGCAGTCAGTTAAGCGTCCGACTTCAGCCAGGTCACGATCTCGCGGTCCGTGAGTTCGAGCCCCGCGTCGGGCTCCGGGCTGGTGGCTCGGAGCCTGGAGCCTGTTTCCGATTCTGTGTCTCCCTCTCTCTCTGCCCCTCCGCCGTTCATGCTCTGTCTCTCTCTGTCCCAAAAATAAATAAAAACGTTGGAAAAAAAAAATTAAAAAAAAAAATATTTATTGTTTTTAACTTTAATTCCAGTAGAGTTAACAGAACATACAGTGTTATAGCAGTTTCAGGTGTGCAATATCGTGATTCGACAATTCAGTACGGTACTCGGTGCTCATCATGATAGGTGTGCTCTTAATCCCCTTCACCTGTTTCTCCCAGTCCCCCATTCCCATTCTAGTTTCTAAAGGTGGAAAGTTAGGTTTCTGATTTGAGACTTTTTTCTCTTTTTAAAAATATAGTATTTATAGCTATGAATTTCCCTCTAAGCACTACTTTAGCTGCATCAAATGAATCGTGGTATGTGGTTTGTTTTATTCATCTCAAAATGTGTTCTATTCTTCTTTTTGATTTCTTCTTTGACTTTTTGGTAATTTAGGAATGTATTGTTTCATTTGCACATATTGGTGATAGTTTAAAATGTCCTTCTTTTACCAGTTTCTTTTTTTTTTAATGTTTGTTTATTTTTGAGAGAGAGAGCAAGCACACAAGCACGCAAGCAAAGGAGAGGAAGAGAGAGAGGGAGACACAGAATCTGAAGCAGGTTTCAGGCTCTGAGCTCTCAGCACAGAGCCTGACGTGGGGCTCAAACTCATGAACTGAGATCATGACCTGAGCCAAAGTCAGACACTTAACTGACTGAGCCACCCAGGCACCTGCTTCTTTTACTGATTTCTAATTTAATTCCATTATAATCAGAGAACATACTTTGTATGAATTCCATCCTTCTAACTTATTGAAACTTGTTTTATAGCCTAAAATATGGTCTGTCCCAGAGAATATTCCACATGCACCTGAAAAGAACGTGTACTTTGAGTTGTTGGATGGAGTGTCGTATAGATGTCTGTTAGGTCTAGGCAGTTGGTTAGTAATGCTGTTCAATTCTCCTATTGCCTTTTCTCTTCTGCAGAGTTTTCCTATACATTGTTGAATATGGGGTATTGAAGTTTCCAGCTGTTGTTTTTTAAACTTTGTGTTTTCCTGCCCAATCTGCCAGTTTTTGCTTCATGTGTTTTCGGGACTCTGTTGTTGGTGCATATATGCTTACAATTGCTATGAGTTCCTGACAGATTTAACTTAAAAAATAATTATAAATATGTCCTTCTTCATGTCTACTAACAATTTTTTGTCTTAATGTCTATTTTGTCTGACATTATTTTTATAGCTGCTCTAGCTCTCTTTTGGTTTCTGTTTATATGGCATATATTTTCCATACTTATATTGGACATATTTGTGTCTTTTCTTTTTTCCTTTGTAGAATTCTTGGCATCCTCCCATCTATTCTGACCATAGAGGTTTAGAAACTAGAGTTCCGTGAAATTGAGCGTCTTGCCCAATGCCAGTATCTCTTTAGGTCAAGGTCGGATAATTAATGTCTTTCTCAACCATATTTCCCAATATGTGTCTTTGAATCTAAGGTGTGTCTCTTGTATATACCATTTAATTGGAGTTCTTTTTAAAAATCCATTTTGCCAGTCTCTGCCTTGTGATTAGAGTGTTCAATACATTTACATTTAATGTAGTTACAGATAAGATAGGGTTTATGTCTGTTATTTCATGGTCAGTTTTCTATATTGTATGTCTTTGTTCTTCTGTCTGTCCTTCTATCTGACTGCTCTCTTTTACGTTAAATAAATGTTTTCTTTCATACCATTTTATTTTTTTCTTCTATACCACTTTATTACATTTTTATTTCTGAATTATTTTTAGTTTATTATCAATATTATTTTGTATTAATAATGTTGTAATATTTATTATATCTAATTCTTGATTGACAGTGTTTTTCTTTCAGTGTTCTGAAGATGTCATACCACTTACTGTCTTTTGGCTTCCATAGTTTCTGATGAGGAATTTTATTAAAGATCCCCTTTACAGGATGAATTCTTGTCTTCTGCTGATTTCAAGATTTTCTCTTGGTCTTTGTCTATTAGCATCTTGGTTGTGACATGTCCAGGTTTGGATCTTTTGTAATTTCTCCTTTTTGGAGTTTGTTGAGCTCCTTGGATATGTAGAGTAATGTTTTTCATCAAATTTTTAAGTTTTCATCCAATATATTTTCAAGACTTCTTTGTGTAGCTTTCTCTTTCGCTATCTCCTCCCATTATGCCAACTTCCATTATGCACATTTTGGTATGACTGATGGCGTTTCAAAGGTGTCTGAAGCTCTGTTCAATTTTCTTCGTTTGTTATCATTTTGTTCCACAGAGTAGACGATTTTAATTGACCTTTTAAAAATTTTTTTAAATGTTTATATATTTTTGAGATATAGAGACAGAGACAGAGTGTGAGAGAGGGAGGGGCAGAGAGAGAAGGAGACACAGAATCCAAAGCAGGCTCCAGGCTCTGGGCTCTCAGCACAGAGCCTGTTGCGGGGCTCAAACTCAAAAACTGTGAGATCATGACCTGAGCTGAAGTCGGATGCTCAACCAACTGAGCCATCCAGGTGCCCCTTAATTGATCTATAAGTTGGTGGATTATTTCTTCTGTCAGATCACATATTCTGTTGAGCCCCTTGAATGATGTTTTCATTTTAGTTACATATTTTTCTGCTCTAGAATTTCTACTTGATTCTTTTCAATAGTTTCTGTCTTTATCGATATTCTTTATCATGAAACATTGCTTTCTTACTTTCCTTTAGACTTTTTAAACATGGTTTTTCAGTTCTTAGAGCATACTTATAATAGCTGATTTAAAGGGTTTTTTTCCCCCTAATAAGTCCAAAATCTAGGCTTCCTCTGGTACAACTTCTATTGCTTTTTCCCCAGTGTTTAGGTCATAGTTTTCTGTTTCTTTGCATATCTTATAATTTCTTTTGTTAAAAATTTCATATTTAAGATAATATAATGTAGCAATGTTGGAAAGCAGATTCTCCCAGGGACTGGTTTTTGTTGTTGTTTTTGTTATCCTAGGGGTGGCTTTCCTGAACTAATTGTGTGCAGTATTCATGTCCTGTATGGGCACTGATGCCTCTGTTAGCTTAGTGTCATTACATGATTGGGCATAGATTTCCTTAACTGCTTTGAACCAAGAAATTTCCCAGGCTTTGTTGAGAAGCTGTGTGTGCGTGCGTGTGTGTGTGTGTGTGTGTGTGTTGGGGTAAGACTTTAAAGGCTTGGAAGACAGGTTGCAACTCTATATTAGCTATCACTTCCTGTTTGCAGACAGCTTCAGATCAGCCAGAGGTGGGAGGTTAGCATATTGACAGGTCTTTCCTGGGCACACACACATCTTCGCATATGCACAAGGTCTTGATTTCCAAGTATTACCACCGTTTCAAGGTCCCCAGCGGACATCTTGTGCCCTAGTTTTTTTCTATTATCTTTTTTTTGGTATTTTCTATTATCTTTTTTTTAACCCAACTCTTATCCCTGCTCTAGGCAAACACAGTGTTAAAGGCCACTAATTGTTCTGACAAACATCCTAGAAAACTTTTCACCGTGATTGAGCTCAGAGGTGAATAAAGAGCCTTGCCAGTGGGGATTTCCAGGGACCTGCCAGACAAATCAGAAACAATGCTCTGGGAATGTTTTGTTTTTGTTTTTGTTTTTGTTTTTTGTTTTGCTTTGTTTTGATTTTTGGGCAACTCCAATCTCAGTTTTCCTCTGCTTGTGGTTGTTAGGCTGGTGTTTTTTTTTACAGGTAGTGTGGTCGCAAGGTTATTTCATTTAAAGGTTACTGTGGAGATGGGACAAGGGGGATGGGCACTGGGCAAATGATAACCACAAAACTTGCTGTTCTTACTAAGGTTTAGCCGTGGTTTCTTGCATAAGTGTTCCCTGGATTGTCACAAGTCTTTGATTAATTCCCAGAGGTAAGAAATGTTAATTCTGACAACTTTTCCCAGTGTTCTCATTTATTTTATGGAGGAATCGATTTTTAGAGAGCCTCATTCTTCTATTCCAGAAGCCGTCTCTTCAGCGTCCTCTAAAATCCTCTAAATTTTCTGAAGGGACAGGAAGATCTCAAACTTTGGCAACAAAACTTTGTAACCAAATTTGAATTTCACAGTCTAGAACATTCAGTGTCCCCATATTGCTTTTCAGTCTATGTAAAATCTTTTCAGTCTATTTATTTCCTCTAGTAATCTTCTAGGTGATGCAAGTCTAAAAGACTTCAGGGTGCATGTATCCCTTCTAATCAGATTTTTGTATCCTTTGGGTAAATACCTAGTAGTCCAGGGGCGCCTGGGTGGCGCAGTCGGTTGAGCGTCCGACTTCAGCCAGGTCACGATCTCGCGGTCCGTGAGTTCGAGCCCCACGTCAGGCTCTGGGCTGATGGCTCAGAGCCTGGAGCCTGTTTCCGATTCTGTGTCTCCCTCTCTCTCTGCCCCTCCCCCGTTCATGCTCTGTCTCTCTCTGTCCCAAAAATAAATAAATGTTGAAAAAAAAATTAAAAAAAAAAAAACAACCTAGTAGTCCAATTGCTGGATGACAAGGTAGTTGTATTTTTAGCTTTTTGAAGAACCTCCTTACTGTTTTCCAGAGTGGGAGCACCAGTTTGCATTCCCGCCAACAGCGTAAGGGGGCTCCCCTTTCTTCATATCCTCACCAACACCTGTTGTTTCCTGGGCTATTAATTTCGGCCATTCTGACTGGTGTGATGTGATAACTCACTGTAATTTTGATTTTGATTTCCCTGATGATGAGTGATGTTGAGCATCTTTTCATGTGTCTGTTGGCCAGCTGGATGTCTTCTTTGGAAAAAAAAATGTCTACACACGTCTTCTGCCCATTTCTTAAAAACTGGATCATTTGTTTTTTTGGGTGCTGAGTTCTTTAGATGTTTTGGATACTAACCCTTAATCAAATACGTCCTTTGCAAACATCTCCCATTCTGACGGTTGCCTCTTAGTTTTGTTGATTGTTCCCTTTGCAGTGCAGAAGCTTTTTATCTTGATGAGGTCCCAATAGTCCATTTTTGTTTTTATTTCCCTTGCCTCCCGAGGCACCTCTGGTAAGAAGTTGCTATGGCTGATGGCAAAGAGGTTACAGCCTGTGTTCTCCCCTAGGATTTGGATGGTTTCCCTGCAGATCCTTAACAGAAGCTGTTTTCTCCTGACTGACCAGCCAGAAACAAAATTACTCACTTATCTCACTGAATTCTACAGGACGCATTGCTGCTTCAATCCACTTGACAGTCACGTATGCACAGATCACTTCCACGATCGTGGTGAAGAGTACATATTGTAAAAGCATACTACCAGCTATCTGAATTAGAAAGAAAAGAAACATTCCTCATATTAATTAGCCATTTAAAAATTATACAAGAACAACACTTCACAAGCAGGGAATAAAGATCATTCATCCTATCAGTCTCTCACAACTATGAGGATTTTTGTGTATTTTTCCTAAGAACAAAATATGTTTTCAATTAATCAAGTACTCTTATATGCACCTTGCATTATGTCAAGTCCTACTTCTAGTAATGACTGTACAAGTTGGATACTTTTATTTCTCTTCTACATGTGACCAGACTGGAAAGCAGAGAGATTACCTTAGTACTGTGGGCTGGGTGAAATTCTCCAGGGTTTGGCACTGAGTGCCCATCTTTTCTCTCTTCATAATTTCTCTTTTGGTAAGACTCATTGCATGCTTTGTGTTTCGTGCTTTTCCATTTAATGCACATATAATTTGCATGTTCTATTTTCTCTTAACCTATGTACCATAAACATTATTACATGTAGTAGGTGGAACCATTCTCTCCCCTTTCCACATTTCTACCACGGCCCATAGTAGGACTTTCTGCTCTAGGAGTGGCTTCTAGTGTTTCTTAACGCTCCTCATCTACAATTCCCCATTTGAGAAGCAGAGATTTATCTAACTCATGATTTCACAAGAAGGAACCCAGCCCCTTCTGGGTTGTTTCCCTTTTTTTTTTTCAGAATCGTTTTGTCTTTATGACCCCAAGTTCTCCTCAACCTCTGATACCTGCCTGGTCCCAGCACATGGAGACCCGTCGTCTATCTGTATCTAGGTAGATAAGTTTAATTCATGGAGAGAGGTTGCAGCAAGTTCATTTGGTCAAAGATTTAAAACGTGTTCTCCAACTATAATAATCATCATAAAGCTGATAGTTTTTATTTACATCTGCTTGATTGTCGTATTTTATCTCAGTTGGTTCAGAATGTGAGAGAAGAAAAGTTGATGGCTATTTACTGGCCTGCTATACTAGTGTCCCAGGGGCCCTGTAATAAAGTATCACAGCTGGGTGGCTTAACACAACTGAAATTTATTGTCTCACCGTTCTGGAGGGTCAAAGTCCAAAAAGCATGTATTGGCAACAGAATGCTCATTCCAAAGTCTTTAGGAGAGGATTCTTCCTTACCTCTTTCAGCTTCTGGTAGCCCCAGAAGGGTTCCTTGGCTTGTATCAGTATAACTACAACCTCTGCCTTCATGTATACATGGCCATCTTCTTTCCATGTCTGTGTCCAAATTTCTTTCTTCTTATAAAGACACGAGTTCTATTGGTTAATGGCCCACTCTATTTGCGTATGACCTCATCTCAACTAATTACATCCGCAAGACTTTGTTCTCAACGTCACATTCTGAGGCACTGTGGGTTAGGACACATCTTTTTGGGGGACACATTTCAACCCATAATAGTTTGTCTCTGCTCTGCCTGTCCCTCCCATGTACCAAATCTATTTGCCTGATCCCAATATCTCCAAAAGTTTTGACCCATTTTAACATCAACTCCAAGTCCAAAATCTGACCTAAATATCATTAGATCATAAAGCCTCAAATCCTATCATCTAAATTATCTAAATCATCTAAATCAGTTATGGATGAGATTCCTAGAATGGTCCATATTGGGGTAAAATTCCTCTCCATCTGTGGACCTGTGCAATCAGAAAACCAGTTATCTAAGACATAATGGTGGGACAGGCATAGGATAGGTATTGCCATTCCAAAAGGGAGATATAAGAAAGAAAATAGGGCTGGGGCACCTGGGTGGCTCAGTTGGTTAGGCATCTGACTTTGGCTCAGGTCATGATCTCGCAGTTTGTGAGTTCAAGCCCCACGTTGGGCTCTGTGCTGACAGCTTGGAGTCTGGAACCTGCTTCGGATTCTGTGTCTCCTCCTCTCTCTGCCCCTCCCATGCTCATGCTCTGTCTCTCTCTGTCTCTCAATAATAAATAAATGTTAAAAAAAATTAAAAAAAAAAAGAAGGAAAATGGGGTAATGGGCCCCAAGCAAGCCCAAAACCCAATAGGGCAATTCTTTAGATGTCGAGGCTTAAGAATAATCCTGTGTGGCTCCATGCTCGGTCCACAGGGCCTGCTGAGGAGGTGGCCCTGCTTCTTCAGCTCACCATGGTGGTGGCCCCACCCCTGCAGCCTACTGGTTGGTGGGGAGTCCCACTCCTTGGGTTATTGCTGTCTCAGCCTGTAGCATATCAAAGACGTAAATATTTGTGACGTGAAATGTGTTTCTTTTCCCCCATTCTTGGTTTTCTCATTTGCTTTTGTAACAGATGTACTAATTCCATACTTTATGCCACTTTCCAATGGCTTTTAGGCTTGTTCATTCATTTCTTTCCTTTATTTCTTTTTCATTGCTCATTCATGAAATTTTATTTCTTTTTCATTGCTCATTCATTGAATCTGTGATTTCTTTTTACACACTGCCAAGTAGAGCCCATTACTATTTTCTTGGAAATGGAGAGCTTATTGATTGAATATTATTTTATTAAACTTCACTTTTTCCATATTGACTGGTAAAGTGATCTCCCATAAAATAATGTTTTTGCCTATATTAGGATTGATTTCTCAACTCTCTGTTCTTTGATTAATGTTTCTTTTTGTGTGTAAATACTATACCATTTTTTATTATACTGCATCATCTCTTGATGTAACAAGTTGCCTGGCCCTCCCCAATCATTATGTGGCTTCTAGAATTTCTTGGCCCTTTTCACACAATCTTTTCTTCCATCCATACACATTTTGGAGCAGTTTTATTTCATTCTCCCCAAAACATTTTTGGGATTCTAAATGGAATCACCTCACATCTATGTATTAATTTATGGAATCTTGTAATTCTATGACATTGTGAATTTGCATTCAAGAATGTAGTTTCTCGGGGCACCTGGGTGACTCAGTCGGTTACGTGTCTGACTTTGGCTCGGGTCATGATCTCACAGTTTGTGAGTTCCAGCCCCATGTCTGGCTCTGTGCTGACAGCTCAGAGCCTGAAGTCTGCTTTGGATTCTATGTCTCCCTCCCTCTGCCCCTCCTTCACTCATGCTCTGTCTCTCTCTCAAAAGTTAATAAATGTTAAAATAAAAAAGAATGTAGTTTCTCAAAGTATTCAGTTCTTATATTACAACCCTCATATTTTTAATATTTTTGTTGTTATTTTGATTGGGTTATTCATTTTTTCTACTTCAATATTTAAGTGGTAATTTCTAGTGTAAAGACAATGTATTGTCTACATTTTTCTTTACTAAATCATTTTTTTTTTAGTTGAGTCTTTGGGGTTTTCTAGGGATCCTATCATTTTATCTTCACATAATGACAATTTTGATCTCTCTCTTAAGTTTCTAGTGTTTCCTTAGTTGGACTGAAATTGATTTGTTAATATTCCCATGGCAAAAATTTGGAGGAGATACAGTTTGTTTTTATATTTCTACGCCAAAGACATCAAATTTGGTTGTCATTTCCATACTTTACCATTGCAACACACATCATTTACTATAGTTTTTCCATTTATATGTACAATTTTAATCCAGTTGTTATTAAACTTGGTACTTACATGTGACCACAGGTATTCATTGGTGTCTGGATAATACGTTAAACTTGCAATACTTAATATCATTATACCAAGTACAGAAAAACAGGCACTTAGGATGTTCATAACCATGCCAGCAATAAGCTGTAACAGACATACAAAGAAAACTGGTCATGTGCAGCATAAACAGGTTTTGATGAAGCAATCAGTCAGTCTGCTGTCCTTCCTAGAACATTCAAGTTGGAAATTTTTTATCTGACTGTCTGGAATCTTACTGTGGTTGATATCAAGACTCTGCCTCAAATTTGTCTGGAACCCAGCAGGATAAAAAAAATTTTTTTTTCAGAGGAAGTATTTATTTAGTCGACAAATTATTAAACAGGGCCTGCAACATGCTGAACACTGTGTTAGGGATAAACGCAGGCTTCTACTTGAAAGTCTTACAAACTAATGGGGGAGGCAAAATTACAAACACTGTATTTCATTTGACAAAATTTCATAAACATCATGCTATGAATAAGCCTCAGGTCCAGGATTTGCCAGTGTTATTCGTACCCCAGTAAGGTCACCTTACTACTACTTAATGCCTTTCCATAATTCCCAGCTTCCCTCGAGAAGCTCTCTCTTTTTTTTTTTAATTTTTTAAAAAGTTTATTTATTTTTGAGAGAGAGAGAGAGAGAGCATGAGCAGGGGAGGAGCAGAGAGAGAGAGACACACACACACAGAATCCAAAGCAGGTTCCAGGCTCTAAGCTGTCAGCCCAGCGTGCAATGTGGGGCTCAAACTCACGAACCATGAGATCACGTCCTGGGCTGAAGTCACTGCTTAACCGACTGAGCCACCAGGCGCCCCAGTATCTGCTCTCTTTTGAATGGCACTGTGATCCTTGCATGACCTGTGAAGAGAAACTCTGCCCCTTTGAGAAGGGACTCCATGGATTTTTTTTTTTTAATGTGTAAGGGATCGTTACATTTTAAAGAGGATTTTTTTTTTTTAATAATGGGAAGAAGGAAGTGATTTGATACTGATCAACCAAAGAAAGAACTTAAGTGGGCATATTAAATTTTGATTGTTCAGCAGGCAGCCGCCCTTTCATTCTGGGAGCTCTCACTTGTTAAGTCTTTATGAAAGAAGTTTATCAAACTTTGCTATGACTTCAATCTGTAGGAGGCAGAGTCAGGGCATTGCCAATGCAGTCCTCTTCCCAAGGATTGTGAATCTTGAGCAAGTAACTTAAAGATGAACAGAAGACTGGAATTCATACCTAGAATGGGCAGCTCAGATGTTATACGGTGGGGATGGTGGGGCACTTGGGTGTTAGAGAGAAGCTGTGATCTCTAGTGATGGTAACAACCTGGCCAGATTCTCCTTGCTAAAAGATAGCTTGCACTTCTGGGTTTTCTGTTTCTGGCTTCTGGAACTTTCTCAGATCCTATGTTTTTTCTTTCTTTCTTTCTTTCTTTCTTTCCTTCTTTCTTTCTTTTTCTTTTAGTGTTTATTTTATTTTTGAGAGAGAGAGAACAAGCAGGGGAGGGGCAGAGAGAGGGGGGACAGAGGATCCGAAACACGTTCCAGGCTCTGCACTGACAGTGGAGAGCCCGATGAGGGGCTTGAACCCATGAACCATAAGATCATGACCTGAGCCGAAGTCGGACACTCAACTGAGACACTCAGGTGCCCCTCAGATCCCGTGTATTTTCTAAGTTTGGTTCTTCACTTCCCAGATGCTAGGACCCTGGCTTCTTCCCAGTAGAGCCTGTCTTTCCTTGCTATAGCCAGGTTTCAGTTCACAGTGGTGGACGAACTGAGTGGTGGACAAAATTGAGAAAATGTCTTACGGAAGAGAGAAGGTGTATACAAAATTTCAGATGTGTGGGAAAGAAGGTCTTCAGGAAAATGAATCATTCGGTGTGGCTGGAACGTGGGGCATGAAGGGAAGTTGGATACAATGTGGGTGAAGTGGGCAGGGCTGGATTATGAGGAATCTGGCAGGCTGTGCTAAGGATTCCAATTCATCTTTTCGAAATGTAGAGCTATACTCAGGGCGTGTCAGTTAGAAAGACCCTTCCTTAGTACAAAGCCAGGTTGTGGTATGCTCCAGAAAATGCACACTTATAATGCTTCTGCACACTTACCCTGTGTCCACGTATGAGGTCAGAAAGGCTTATGAGCCAGGATCACCTATAGAGAGATATTTATGTTCCAGGGGCGCCTAGGTGGCTCCGTCGGTTAAGCGCCCAACTCTTTTTTTAAAAAATTTTTTTTTTCAACCTTTATTTATTTTTGGGACAGAGTCAGAGCATGAACGGGGGAGGGGCAGAGAGAGAGGGAGACACAGAATCGGAAACAGGCTCCAGGCTCTGAGACATCAGCCCAGAGCCTGACGCGGGGCTCGAACTCCCAGACCGCGAGATCGTGACCTGGCTGAAGTCGGACGCTTAACCGACTGCGCCACCCAGGCGCCCCCCAACTCTTGATTTCAGCTCAGGTCATGATCTCATGGTTCGTGAGTTTGAGCCCCACAGCACAGATGCCTGCTTGGGATTCTCTCTCTTTCTCCCTCTCTCTCTACCCCTCCCCTGCTCATGCTGTCTCTGAAAATAAATAAATTTAATTGAAAAATTAAATATTTGTTCCCCCCAAATCCTGATCAAACATTTGATTTAAATATACAACATTATTATTTTTGAAGCATTCCGCTTCCAGCATGAGAGTGTGAGGGACTCCACGGACCAACTCCTCAGCCAAATTTGTGAAAATTACTAAGAACCCCAACAATTAAAATCTCTGGAGTCCTAAGGGCCTACAACAAATGCCGAAACGGTCAGTCAAAAAAATCTACTAGGGGCGCCTGGGTGGCTCTGTTGGTTAAGCATCCGACTCTTGGTTTCAGCTCAGGTCCCGATCTCACGCTTTCACGAGCTCAAGCCCTGCATCAGGCTCTGCGCTGACAGTGCGGAATCTGCTTGGGATTCTCTTTCTCTCCCTCTCTTTCTGCCCCTTCTCCACTCACACGGTCTCTGTCTCTCTCAAATAAATAAATAAACTTGAAAACATTTTTTTTTTAATTTTTTTTTTCAACGTTTATTTATTTTTGCGACAGAGAGAGACAGAGCATGAACGGGGGAGGGGCAGAGAGAGAGGGAGACACAGAATCAGAAACAGGCTCCAGGCTCTGAGCCATCAGCCCAGAGCCCGACGCGGGGCTCGAACTCATGGACCGCGAGATCGTGACCTGGCTGAAGTCGGACGCTTAACCGACTGCGCCACCCAGGCGCCCCTTGAAAACATTTTTAAAACACCTACTACAAGTCAAAAAACTGTAGGAGTCTGCGGTATCTGAATCAAGAGCCACGCCCACTCACCCCCTTCCGGGTTCCATAAGAACACTCTGGGTTGGTGCAGGTCCCTTCTCCCCCTACCCTTTTCCCAGAGTGCTAGCTAGCGCTCTCTCCCCCCCACCCCCCCCCCCCCACCCCCAGCAGCAGATCATCTGCTTAGCATTTCTAATCATGCTCCCAGCTACTTGCTACTGAGGCTAAGTCCGAGTGCAGTCAAGAGAGGTGGACTCTCTCCTTTTGCCCCTACTTGTGGGATGAGGGCCTTCTCTTGGTGGCAGTGCCAGTGGGTACCAGGTCCCGATCACTCTTGCCTTCACTTATGGGGTAGAGGCAAGCTGTGCCCCTCCAGCAAGCCCTCAGCTCTTACAGTGGGGGTGTCACTCAGAGAGAAGCCCTCCATTGTCCCTCTGCAACGCCCCCCCCCAATCCTAGGAGCAGAGCTTTGGCTCAGAGATTTTGCCTGGGGGAGAAGTGGGTCACAGAATAGAGAACAGCATCCTAGGGCGACTGTGGATATACCTAAAGCTGCACTCACCCCTGAGGAGCAATTTAACACAGAGAGGGAGAAACAGACTGCAGGAAATTATTTCAGCCAGCCCTTAAAACAAAACAAAACACATCAAATAACAATCATAAGCCCTTGGGCTGGGAACTCTGAGTTCTGAGTGCCCAGAGTTGCTACAATGTATTTGCCCAGTTTCCGGAGCATCTGTGGCTCAGTCAGTTGTGTCTGACTCCTGATTTCGGTTCAGGTCATGATTTTAACGGTTTGTGAGACTGAGCCGTGTATGGAGTTCTGTGCTGACAGCATGGACCCTGCTTGGGATTCTCCTTCTCTCTCTCTCTGTCCCTCCCTGGTGCTGAAAGGGCGGGCCTACGCTGGCCGACTCCATCTTGTTCTGTGTCCTTCACCTAGACCATGCCTCCTCCCCTTGAGTAACCTCCCGCTCACCCGTTCAAACTTCCTGATCAAAACACGCCCAGCGACCTGCATAACAGGACTCCAACCCTTCCCCAGCCAATCGGCTGAGGCCACAGCCATTACCTCACCAACTGCCCCTAGACCCCAATAAAACCTTTGTGCTTTTGAAACTCTCTCTCCCCGGTATCTCACCGATGCGTCGGTGCAGGTAGGGGACTGAGCTCGAGCTAGCTCGAATAAAGGCTCTTTTGCTTTTGCATCGGACTTGGCTCCCTAGTGGTCTTTGGGGATCACGAATTCTGGGCATAACAGTGCATGCTCTCTCTCAAAATAAATAAATAAACATAAAAAAATAAAATGCGCAGTTTCCAACAACAAGAAATTTATGAGACAGGCAAAGAAACAGAAGTGTCTATACACCTGTGCACTTTGACCTACACATCAGAAAAAAAGAAAAAAAAGCAGGTAACAGAAACTGTCTGTGAGAGTGGCCAGATGTAGTCTTCATTAGCCAAAGACTTCAAAATAGCCATAAAGATGGTCAGAGAACTAAAGTAAATGATTAAGCAAGTAAAGCAAGATTTGCTGATGACATTGACTATGGACGATTATATGGCAACAAATTATACAACCTACATGAAATGGACAGATTCCTTGCAATGTACAAACTATTGAAAAGGACTCAAGAAGAAACAGAAAATCCGAACAAAGCTGTAACAAATCTGAAATAATAATAAAAACCTTCCATGAAGAAAAAGCCAGTTCCAGATGACTTCAATGGTGACTTCTACCAAATATTTAAAGAATTAATACCATTGCTTCACAAACTCTTCCATAAATAGAATAGGCGGGGACACTTCCTAACTCGCTCTAGGAGGCCAGTATTACCCTGATACCATAACCAGACCAAGCCATCACAATAACAAAACTATAAACCAATATCTCTTATGAACGTGAATGCAAAAAAAACTCCCTAATCCAGCAACATATAAAAAGCATTATATACACCATGAGCAAATGGGATTCATTCCATGAATGCAAGGTCAGTTTAATTTCCAAAAATCAATGTAATACATCAGACCAATAAGATGGAAAACAGCCATATGACTATCTCAATAGATGCAGAAAAAGCATTTGACAAAAAGCCAAGACCCTTTCGTGATTAAAACACTTACGAAACTAGAGTAGTTGGCATGTTCCTTAATGTGGTAAGGGTATTTAGGAAAAACCCATAGCGAACTTACTTACTGGTTTGCTTACTTCCTGCACACTCACTGGATGCTTTCCTCCTAAGATCAGGAAAAGACAAGAATGTCTGCTTTCACAGCTTCTACTCAGCATTGTATTAGAGGTTCTAGCCAGGGCAGTTAGGCAATAAAAAGAAATAAAAGGCATCCAGATTTGTCAAGGATCTATTCACAGATACCTGTTCCTCTATCCAGAATATCCTAAGGAATACACTAAAAATGATTAGAACTAATAAACAACTTTAGCAAAAAGGACAGGATACAAGATTAATGCATAAAAAATCAATGGTATTTCTATACACTGGAAATGAACCATCTGAAAATAAAATTAAAAAAAAATTCCATTTACAATACCATCAAAAAGAACAAAGTATCTAGGAATAACGTTAACAAAAGAAGTGCAAAATTCTGAAAACGAAAAAACATTTTTGAAAGAGTCATGCAAAAATATCCACGTTCACACGGATGTGAAGATTTAATACTGTTAAGATCAATACTCCCCAAATTGACTTGCAGATTCAGTGGGATCCCTATCAGAATTCCAGCTGTTTTTCCTTACAGAAATTGGTAGGCTGATCCTAAAACTTGTATGGCATTGAGAGAGCCTCGGAATGATAAATAAAAACCTTGAAAAAAGAAGAGAAAAATGGCAGAACTCACACTTTCTGATTTTAAAATGAACTACAAAGCTACAGTAATCAAGACTTTGTGGTACTTGCATAAGAAAAGACATGTAGATCAATAAAATAGAATGTGAAGTCCAGAAACAAACCCACAAAGGTGCCAAGACAATTTAATGAAGGAAAAATAGTCTTCTCAACAAATGATCCTGGGACAACTGGACATTCACATGCAAAAAATGAAATAGGGCCCTAAGGTTACATCATCAACAAAAATTAACTCAAAACGGATCAAAGACCTAAATATAAGACCTAAAGCTATAAAATGCCTGGAAGAAAACAGGCATAACTCTTTGGGTCTTTGGTTGTGGCAATGGATTCTTAAACATGACACCAGGGGCGCCTGGGTGGCTCAGTTGGTTAAGCGTCCGACTTCGGCTCAGGTCATGATCTCGCGGTCTGCGAGTTCGAGCCCCGCGTCGGGCTCTGGGCTGATGGCTCAGAGCCTGGAGCCTGCTTCCGATTCTGTGTTTCCCTCTCTCTCTGCCCCTCCCCCGTTCATGCTGTGTCTCTCTCTGTCTCAAAAATAAATAAACGTTAAAAAAAAAATTAAAAAAAAAACAAACAAAAAAAAACATGACACCAAAAACAAGAACATCAAAAGAAAAATTGATAAGTTAGAGCTTCCACAAAATTAAAACTTCCAAGCTTCAAAGGATACTATTCAGAAAGTGAAAATATAATCCACGGAATGGAAAATATTTGTAAATCATATATCTGATAAGGGGTTGTATCTAGAGTACATAAAAACTCTTATAACTGAATAATAATAAAAGGCTAATAACTAATTTTATTTTATTTTTATTTTTGTTATTATTTTTTTAAATGTTTATTTATTTTTGAGACAGAGACAGAGAACGAGAGGGGAGGGGCAGAGAGAGAGGGAGACACAGAATCCGAAGCAGGCTCCAGGCTCCGGGCTGTCAGCACAGAGCCCGACGTGGGGCTCGAACTCACGGACCGTGAGATCATGACCTGAGCTGAAGTCAGATGCTTAACGGACTGAGCCACCCAGGCCCCTCGCTAATAACTAATTTTAAACGGGCACAGGATTTGAACAGACCTTTCTCCAAAGAAGACAAAGAAGCGGCCAATGGCATATGAAAAGATGCATGACATCAGTAGTCAACAGGGATATGCATAGCGATACCACAGTGAAATGCTACTTCAGACCCACTCGGATGGCTAAAGTCTGAGGTCAGGTAATAATAAGTGTTGGTGAGGATATAGAGAAATGCGAATCCTGCTGGTGGAGTAGAGAATGGTGTCATCACTTAGAAACCATAGACTGTCATTTCCTTCAATGGTTAAACAGAGTTACCATACAACCCAGCAGTTCTATTCGTAGGTATATACTAAAAAGAATTAAAAACACGTTCAAATACAATATTGTACACACGTGTTTACAACAGCACTACTCCTGGTGGAATAAACCCAGATGTTCAGCAACTGATGAATGGATAAATGAAATGTAGCATAGCAGCACCATGGAATATTATTTAGCCATAGAAAGGATGAAGTACTAATTCACATATGCTACAACATGGATGAACCTTGAAAGCATTATGCTAAGTGAAAGAAGCCATTCATGAAAAATTACATATTATATGATTGCTTTTTTTTATGATTACTTTTTAAAATTTTTGAAATATTTTATTTTATTGTTAATTTTACTTTTTATTTTTTAAAATTGACATCCAAATTAGTTAGCATATAGTGAAACAAAGATTTCAGATGTAGATTCCTTAATGCCCCTTACCCATTTAGCCCATCCCCCCTCCCACAACCCCTCCAGTAACCCTCAGTTCTCCATATTTATGAGTCTCTTCTGTTTTGTCCCCCTCCCTGTTTTTATATTCTTTTTGTTTCCCTTCCCTTATGTTCATCTGTTTTGTCTCTTAAAGTCCTCATATGAGTGAAGTAATATGATTTTTCTCTTTCTCTGACTAATTTCACTTAGCATAATACCCTCCAGTTCCATCTACATAGTTGCAAATGGCAAGATTTCATTCTTTTTGATTGCCGAGTAATACTCCATTGTATCTATACACCACATCTTCTTTATCCATTCATCCATTGATGGGCATTTGGGCTCTTTCCACACTTTGGCTCTTGTTGATAGTGTTGCTATAAATATGGGGGTGCACATGTCCCTTCGAAACAGCACATCTATATCCCTTGGATAAATGCCTAGTAGTGCAGTTGCTGGGTTGTAGGGTAGTTCTATTTTTAGTTTTTTGAGGCACCTCCATACTGTTTTCCAGGGTGGCTGCACCAGCTTGTATTCCCATATGATTGCTTTTTTTATGATTGCTTTTTTCATGAAATGTTTAGACTAGTCACAGCTACAAAGAACACAGATTAGTGGTTTCCTAGGGCTAGGGAAAATGGGGGTTGTGGTATGGGGAACAATAAATAGATAAATGATACAAGGTTAGTTTTTGGGGCATTGAAAATGTTCTAAAATTGACTGTGGCGGCAGTCACACACATCTGCGAATACACTAAAAAAAAAAAAATCATTGAATTGTACACTTAAAAAAAACCCAGAATTGATTAACATGGTATATGTTTACCTAGGCAGCTAAAGATTTTTCCAGGTTAACATGAAAATAAGTTGGTATGCTTTCAGAAAATAACAGTTGTTGAACTCAAATATCTATACCCAACTAAGGGGCAGCCTAATGGGTTTTATTTTTAAAAAATAATTTTAAAAATTTTAGGGTAGAAGACATATGCCCTACATTCATTTTCAGCTTGAATTTGAAGGGATACACATGAATAAAATATAAGTAACATTGTATTCTTTAGGAAATGACAGTAAATTAAGAAACTTTTCAACTAAAAATATTATTTTTCTCCTCTTCTTCCTAGTCGTCATCTTGGAGTGCCCTAGGGCTCAGCCTTCTCTTTTCTTCTTTGCTTTTCCCTTCCACTGGAGGTCTTGGCAAGTCTCATTGCTTTCAATATTATTTCATATCTTGAGATTCCCAATTCAATCCTTTCAAATTAATTGCTCAAGACAAAAACTTTGCTTTAGTTCCTGGTTTCGCTCTGTTTCTCACACCCTATACCCATCAGGAAATCCTGTTGGCATCACCTTCAAATATATCCAGTAGCCAAACACTTATCATTTCCTCTGCTTCATCTATTCTGTTCAAACCACTGCCATCTTTTCCCTGGCTGACAGTAGCCCTGTAACTGACCTCCCTGCCTCTAACCTGGCACCTCTTACATGTAATCATCAAGCGAATTTCTGTCAGAATGATCCTTTTAAGGCACACCCTCATCAAGTCTCTCCTGAGAATACTCCAGTCTCTCCCTATTTTCCTCAGGGCAAGAGCTCATCAAAGAGGCCCTGCAGGATCTGGCTCCCATAACCTAAGCTACTTGGCTGCAGCCACACTGGCCTGCTTGCCAGAAGGTGCCAGATATGCTTTCACTCTGTGGCTCTTCCAATGGCTGATCCCTTTGCTGGGGATGCTATCCTGTCTGCTATCAGTGTGGCTAACTTTCTCCCTCAAGCTCTGCCCCATTGCCACCTACTTAATAAGACTAATTTGGAGATGTGGTACACACACACACACACACACACACACACACACACACACACACAGGAATATTACTTGACAATCAAAAAGAATGAAATCTTGCCATTTGCAACAGCATGGATGGAACTACAGTGTGTTATGCTAAGTGAAATAAGTTAGTTAGAGAAAGACAAATATCATATGATTTCCTTCATATGTGGAATTTAAGAAACAAAACAGATGAACATAGGGGAAGGGAAGGAAAAATGAGATAAAAACAGAGAGGGAGACAAACTGTAAGAGATTTTTTTTTTCTTTTTTTTTTTTTTTTTTTTTAAATTTTTTTTTTCAACGTTTATTTATTTTTGGGACAGAGAGAGACAGAGCATGAACGGGGGAGGGGCAGAGAGAGAGGGAGACACAGAATCGGAAACAGGCTCCAGGCTCTGAGCCATCAGCCCAGAGCCCGACGCGGGGCTCGAACTCATGGACCGTGAGATCGTGACCTGGCTGAAGTCGGACGCTTAACCGACTGCGCCACCCAGGCGCCCCTGTAAGAGATTTTTAAAGACAGGGAACAAACTGAGGGTTGCTGGAGGGGAGGTGGGTGGAGGGGATGGGCTAAAAGGGTGATGGGCATTAAGGGGGGCACTTGTTGAGATGAGGACTGGATGTTTAATGGAAGTGATGAATCACTAAATTCTACTCCTGAAACCAATACTCCACTGTATGGTAACTAACTTGGATTTAAATAAATAAAAAAAAAAGACTTAACTTGGATAATCTTACTTAAACAGCCCCCAGTGACAGCCCCTATCATGTCTCTTTTTTTTCCATGGCAGCTATCACCTTCTAGCACACTGTATTGTTTCCTTACTTGTCATGTTTATTGTCTTTATTCTGCTATTAGGGTCTCAGCTCCATGGAGGCAATCAATCTTTGTTTGCTCATTGATACATGCTACATACACAGAACAGGCCTGAAACTCAGTAACTATTTTTGATTGAATATTGGAATTTG
Organism: Puma concolor; assembly: GCF_028749965.1. Taxonomy (NCBI): domain Eukaryota; kingdom Metazoa; phylum Chordata; class Mammalia; order Carnivora; family Felidae; genus Puma; species Puma concolor. The sequence goes on from NC_141676.1 coordinate 10,613,996, forward strand.
AGCACACTACAGGTGCATGATGGTACCTAAGTATAACAGAATATTGTGCTGCCATTAGGATAACTTTTTCCACAGCATTTGTTCATGACCTGATAAATCATTATTTGATTTATTCTTATGAAGTTGAGCCACATTAGTCTGGGAAACTCCTGGGCAAGTGTCCCTGAGGTAGAAGAGTGTCTGCACTTCTGTGAGGAGTGATGTTAAGTGTTTCCAGAGAAGGAAATAGAGTTACTCTGTGTGAGTCTCGAAGAAGAGTCTATTTTTGCTTCTTGAGGTGGAGTGAGGAGAGGGAAAGGGAGAGCGGAAAACAGCGAGGCTGGAGGTTGGGGGGAGAGTTACAGGGGGAGCTGGATCATGGCTAGACCCTGGGAAACTAGAGTCATGATCTTCCCCCACCATTCCTCAAGGAAAAAACAAAAACAAAACAAAACAAAACTTTTTGTGAGTTTTTGTGAAAACTGAGCAAGAGGCCAAGTTTAGCCAAGTTCATTCATGCCTGGGTTTGTTTTTTCTGTGGGTTATTTTGTTTTTTGATGTTGTGAAGCAAAATTGGAGCAGTATACAGGGTGCCTGGGTGGCTCAGTCAGTTAAGCATCTGACTTCAGCTCAGGTCATGATCTCGCGGCTCGTGAGTTTGAGCCCCACGTCGGGCTCTGTGCCGACAGCTCAAAGCCTGGAGCCTGCTTCAGATTCTATGTCTCTCCTTCTCTCTTTGCCCCTCCCCCGTTTGAACTCTGTCTCAAAAATAAACATTAAAAAATTAAAAAAAAAATTGCGACTGTATGCTCAGAGAAACCGAAGCATGAGAGTGTCAGTTTCAGGGATCTGCAAAATCTCATCGGGCCTTCCTGGGCTTTGAGGTCCACTGTACCTATATCCCCGGGGGAAAAGCAATGCCAGGTAACACCTGGGTCACATGTACACTCTGGAAATCCACGGCAAAGCTTAGAAAAAGGGCTACTATAGAAAACTATGTTAATAGTGGTAGAAGTTAAAAAAAGATATAAAAGCTTAATGCCCATGTTATAGCCACTAAGTGGCTGCTGAGCCAAAGAGCCTCCTGTGTCTCTTTGGCCCTATCTTTTTGGGGCAAAACCCACTAAAAGGGCAGGCAGATCTTTCCCTGAATGATGAAACAAGAGTTTTCAGTTTCTTTTTTCACCAGTCCCTGAAAGCACCTTGTTTCCTCAGTAGGTTCTGATTTGCAGAGCTAATAAGCATTGGCTGCACGCCAAGGACTGTTGCTCATTTACTCACTTTTAACCCTCAAAACAATCCTCTGAAGCAGGTGGTATTAGTGGCCATATGTTTTTTCAGACGAGGAGTGTGAGCACAGAGTAACTTGCCCACACAGTCAGTGGTAAGGTAGTCAGAACCTGAATTCAGGCAGGCGACCTCCAGAACTGTGATCCTAACCGCCATGGGGGGAATAAGTTCTCAAGGCGAATGTGACTCCTTTAAGTATATTTTAATGATGCCTGATCTGTACTCCAATGATAGTGTCTGGACCTGGGTTCGCCGAAGGCAATTCTCTTTTCACACGTTGTTCTGTCTTATGTCCTTCCCTAATGAAACACTGATCTCCTGAGCTTGCCCGACCCACCTTGCCTCCCTTCCCAGGTCAGTTTTGTTTGGTTCTATCTACCCCTTTAGAGAGCTCGAAATGATTTATTCCATCCAAATCCTCACACCAGACGCCTTATAAAACCGGTTCCTCACGCTACACCCTCCTTAACACCCATACTCAAAATACACACTGGAGGGCGTCCTTATAAAAATCAAATGACTTTTTTTCCTATCCAAACGTTTGGAAAAGCCCCCCATCCCCCGCAAAAGCAAAACAAAACAAAACAAAAAAACAAAAACCACAAACAACAACAAAAACAAAAAGCAAACAAACAATCAAAACCAAAAAAACACGTGGCTCAGAAGTAATCGCTTCTCTCCAGTTTGTGCCAGGGGACCTTTTTATCTTTGGCATTGTTCCAAGCATTTCAACATACCTTGGATTTTGTAGGATGCTTCTGTGCTTGTACGCTGATGGAGCCCGAGCTGATGAACTGGGGATAGAAACAGGCATTTGTAAATCCCCACTCCTGTTGACGGTCCCCCAAACTTTCCCAATCCCAGTGACATTCTCGAGATCTAACGTATCACTGAATTCTCAGAAGAAAGCGGTTTTCACTCCTGCAGTCCTGGGATGACCACCAGCGGACGCTCTGAAAAATGAACGTCCCATTCCTCTGTCACAGGTGTCACAGAGACGAAAAGATATTTTAACATCCCTGGCCATTAAGGGAATTTTGGGTTGGCGACAGGACTTAGCCACCTCACAATGATTTTATGAGGTTGATACTTCATTGGTTTGGAGTGTCATTTATTAAGCTCATGACCTGCATCATTAGGAAGTCATCCCTAGCAGCCAGTGGGGCGCCTCTCACTTGCAAGAACTCTCCCCCCATCACGCTGTGGAAGAAAGATGTCATCAACAGAAATAGCTTCAGAAAACATTTGATCTGAAGAGTGACAGGTTGTCTTCCACAAACCTCATGTCCTGAGTGCTAACGTCACCTGCTGGCACCCGTCAAAAGATTTGTTGTGTCTGGTATATCAAGAATTTAATTATCTTCCCCAACGGTATTATAGCTTATACCCGCCTTCAACCTGCCCACAGCATTAACAAAAGTTTGACTCAGGGCTGGGGATCTCACAGTCCCGGAAGATGAGATCCTGTCATGGAGGCCCGGGCATCTTGACCTGATGTTTAAAAAGTCTCTGACACTGTACTGCTGGGTCACTCTGTAGAAGTTTATGTACATTTTTTTCTAAGTCTCGGTTTCCTAATTTGTAAAATGGGAATCAAGAGTAGGGATCACGGAGCTGTTGGGGCAATTATATAAAACAGACCTGAAGCGCTTTTGGATGGTGCCTGATACACGCTAGTATGAAATTGAATAATTACTATTTGTGGCTAATTTCTGCCGGTACAGCTTCTCTTCTGTGGCTTGGGCTTTGGATCCTTTCTACGTGATTCATGGTACTCTCTCAGTTTAAAGCATTTCTCTTTATGACATACAATTCTTTCCAGAAATCTCTGAGTGTTGGTAAATGCCCTCAACTTGGGGACTAGCACTGTAAGAAAGCCTCTAAGGAAATGTCTCCCTTCCAGACCACTTACTACTTGACCCTCCCCGTAGGTGAAATTGTTACAGTTGCATGTGTCAGAGGCCTTTTTGCGAAAAGTCATTACATTCAAATCTTCTCTCCCTTGAAGCCCAGTTTTTGGTTGAGGAGTGCAAAAGGGTGGATAAGGAACTAATAAGACCCTTTCTCCTCTAAGGGGAAATGTGGCCTTTGGTTAACTTTCTGGCTCTGCTCAGTGGGGCTCTTGATACAATTGGAATATCGGTTGTGTTATTAGATCACATTGCTTATGAATCCGATCACCCCGATTGGTCATTTGCTTCTGGATTAGATGTAACTGTGAACAAAAAATAACTTGTGCGAAGCCATGGCTTTGGGCTTCCCTGAGATTTGGGCATGTCTCTGGTGGGCACTTTAGCAACCATGGCCTATGGAAATATTACAATAGCCTTACTCGAAATACTCACTGTATTTATTTTATTTTATTTATTTTTTAAAGTTTACTTTAAAAAAGTTTTTAATCTTTATTTATTTTTGAAAGAGAGAGAGAGCGAGCAGGGGAGGAAGAGAGAGAGAGGGAGACCCAGAATCCAAACCAGGCGCCAGACTCTGAGCTATCAGCATGGAGCCCGAGGCGGGGCTCCAACTCACAAACCGTGAGTTCCTCACTTGAGCCAAAGTCGGATGCTCAACCGACTGAGCCACCGAGGCACCCCTGAAAGACCCACTTTAGAAATCTCTGTTTTCCATAAGAGACTCTTAAATATAGAGAACAAACGGGGCGACTGGAGGGGTTGTGGTGGGGGGACGGGCTACATGGGCAAAGGGCATTGAGGCAGACACCTGTTGGGATGAGTACTGGGTGTTATACGGAGGAGATGAATCACCGGAATCTACTCCTGACATCATTATTATGGTAGATGCTAACTAACTTGGATGTCAATTAAAAACTAAAAATAAAAATGCAAAAATAAATAAATATGTACTTATTGAATTCCTGAAAAAAATGAGGAGGATGAGGAAACAGAAATAGAACGATACTGTGTTGGCCCTGTACATAGATTCTCCTACTGGATCCTCAAAGCAATAATCTAGATGGTGACTATTAGCCTCCTTTAACAGACGAGAGAACTAAGCTTCACAAATTAAGTGGCATAACTGTCTGACTTGGAGGCTTTGCTTTTGAAAAACAAGATCCGGGGGCGCCTGGGTGGCTCAGTCGGTTGAGCCTCCGACTTCAGCTCAGGTCATGATCTCACGGTCTGTGAGTTAGAGCCCCACGTCGGGCTCTGTGCTGACAGCTCAGAGCCTGGAGCCTGCTTCGGATTCTGTGTCTCCCTCTCTCTCTGCTCCTTCCCTGCTCATGCTCTGTCTCTCTCTGTCTCAAAAATAAATAAAAACATTAAAAAAAAAATGAAAACAACAACAACAACAACAAAATCCGCCTTTCTCACTACAAGTTTCACAGATATTAGTAGATGTTAGTCAACAAAGGGATAGTGAGTCAAATCGCAAGTGTTGTAAACGGCCACTTAAATACCTTTAGACAAGTTCCTCTCCTGCAATACCTCTCCAAGTCTTTAATATCAAAGTGGATACTATGAATCTGCAAACATGGGTGTGATAGACTATATGACCTCAGAGCTCCTTCTGCGCAGACTATCTTGTGGTACTCGTGTTCTGTGGCACACATATTGGGGAATCCCATTCTACGGTACACTACCTTTCTAACTGATAAATAAATAAAAGTATGAATGAAAAACATAAAAAGAAATCTCTGTTTTCATTTCCCCAAATTCTTGACGGCTCTCTCATGACCCTTTTCTTTCCTTACGTAACCTCCCTAAAAATCACTATAGCCCCAAACATTAAGCTCAGACCTTTGGATTTTCACTCTGCCTCTCCTCCCCCATCCCCCCAAAAGCCTTATAGTCACTCTCTCTATTGTTCTTCAAGCATACTCCTTCAAAATCTTTTCTGCCCGCACACCCTCACCCTCGCAAGGAACTTATCAAAATGCGCAACGAACATAAAAAGACTTTTCCTGAGTATCTACTCTCCATTCCTGCCCACCATTTTGTTTCCATAGTAAAATGAGCTCCTTAGAGTCAGACATTGACTGAGTCTTTAGCTCATTGCTTGATCTCTTGAGTAATTCCCTGGATACGTTAGAAAAAAGAAATAAGTTAAAATCAATAACACCACGTTTTACTCACAAATGTTGATGAACAAAATACGTAAGTTAGTGTAACAATGACAGGGATATAACCAGTAGCTTCTCTGTTCTCTTCTTCGACAAATAATGCAAAACAGAGAAAGCCCAACGCGCAGTAAAACAGGCCATTCATGATTTGCACGGCCTGTGAGAAGAGAGAGCCATTGTTATTACTCGAGTCAAATCTACCACAGATGATTACAATACGATGACTGAAAGGTCATGGCAATATCCAGCTTATCCCGGTATTTCTGAAGTTGCAATGAAAGAATTATGTGTCAGAGAAGAAAAGGGCAGCCACGAATGGAGGGGGAGGTCTCCACATTTATTTAAACCGGGAGTATTTGTTTTGGTTTCATAGAAATCTTCAGAGATGTTTAATTTTCTAGTTGGTTCCTGTTAAATAAAGAGCAGAAGTCTATTTGTCTGTTTGGTTCAGGAGGACACGTGACCAAAGGGAGGGCTGTTGGCCCTGGGGATCTCTCAGGCTCTGCCTCGACACCCCTCTCCTTCCTACCATTGGATCTGTGAGATCAACTCTAGCTCGCAGATGAGTTCTCATCCTCCACCACGAACCCAAAAAGGTACTTTTTGACCTTGCCCTCATTCTTTCATCCTCGCTTGTTGCGGAATTAAGCTTCAGTTACCTGTTGCTCTGCTCACTTTCATACTCTGTGCTGACTTTTGTAATTACGCTCTGGACCACAGCCCTTGGCTCTGTTCAGAAAAGCATGAAGGAAGCCTCTCCTGTGACCTCTGATTTTCTATAACTCTTAAGTATTCTCAGGGGCCATGTGTGGAGCCAGGCCTTATTCTCCAGATGGAGCAGGGCCACGTACACACACAGCAGTGACAAGGGCGCCTGCAACCCCTGAAGCAGGGAGGGAAGGTCAGCCTCTCATTCTAGCCAGGCCTTCCCCTGATTGGATGAGGCCCACCAACAGTATGGAAGGCAATCTGCCTGACTCAAAGTTCATTGATTTAAATGTTAATCTCCTCTAAAAAAGCCACCTTCGCAGGAGGTGGTGGGGATGGGCAAAATGGGTAAGAGGGTGGGGGAGACACAGCCTTCCAGTTATGGAATGAATAAGTCACAGGAATAAAAGGGACAGCACAGGGAATATAGTCAATGGTATTATAATGTTGCATGGTGAAAGATGCCGGCTACGTTTGCAGCAAGCAGAGCATTAGGTATAGACTTGTCCAATCACCATGTGGTACACCTGAGACTCATGTGACACTGTGCATCAACTATACTTGAAAATAATAAATAAATAAATAAATAAATAAATAAATAAATAAATAAATAATAAAAACACAGTCACAAAAACACCCAAAATAATGTGACCAAATACCTGGGCACCCTGTGACGCAGGTAAGTTGACATAAAATTAACTGTCACAGAAAGACAAGAAGTGGCTATTGGGTGATGATCCTCCTCTCCCTTGAAGTTTACATTGAGACAACACAAAACCACGCATTTACTGGTGACCCCTGCCTGGATCTGGCACATGGGGGGTGGCAGTTTGGGACGGGATCCCATGGACTTGCCCACTATTGCCACACTCTTCTGAATCAACTCCTTTCTGGGCCATGAATCCACTGACTTACTCTTGAGTTCAGTGGGAGGCTCAGGAGGGTTTAGTAGGAGGCACCCAGTAGAAGATCCTAAACCCTTTATCTTCTTTCAGGTGGTGGATCTTACTGGTAGGTCAGTGGATGGCCAGTGACAGGCCTATACCTTCTCCCACATATTGCCATGACTGCTGTCCAGGCCAGATACAGAGACAAGGAGCAAGCAATCCAACGGTAAAACACCATGGCAAGGGGGGATGAGGTAGAGAAAACACCAGCAGCCCCTCCTTCCTGTCCCCCCATACACGAGGCTCTGCTACATTCAATTGTACCCTGCGTTCTGGCAGTGGGCCAAATCGCTTCCAGCCAGCTGGAGATAATCATAGACTTGTTATGTTGGGAATTTTCCTAGGCCATGCTTTAATTTTGCTGGCTTATACTGAAATGTTTCGAGACCCCACAGATATTAGCGCGTGATACAAAAGGGTATAGCATTCTAAGCTTTAGGAGAGGTGAGAGGGAGAACACATACGCAATATGACCTCAGAGCTAAATATAAGGGGAGCGTGTTTTGAGCCCAATGTTATCAAATGGCCACTGGCCGCAGAGCTCCAGTGTCTCCAGCCCCTTCTGGTTTTGGGTCCATTGCCTGAGTCCAACCACCTCATTTATGATCTATAAGTTTGTTTTGACCTGTTTACAAACAAAGGCAGAAAATGGACCTTCTCATTGCTTATGAGATTCATAACCCATCTCAGAGCGTATTTGCTAAAATAGGTCATGGCGTGGTTGACCTATTCAGAAATGGTTTGTGGATCCGTAATTTGTGTCCAATTAGCTATAGCCTCAGAACACTTTAATCAACTTTCCTTCCTTTGGGGAGTTCATGGTGGATGTGGCCAATGTCTCTTCCCTTTTATGTTAGGAAGATGGAACACTCACCATTTATTAACCTAAGTAGCACTTAGTCCTTACCCCCAGTGCTCTGGTCTCCAATTTTAGGGTGTATCCTTCTGACATTTTAATGAAGATACGGTATAGAAATTGTAGAGAGTGAATGGACTCTTTTTCTGTAGAGAAATATAGAGAAAAAACAAACTAATTATTTTTGAGAAAAGGCACTTCATAGTGCAGACTCTACTTTTACACTACGTTCCTTGAAAGAAGATTTGAATCAACCCACTTATATCACTCTTTGTTACGTACCTAGTAACTTCCTGTCAAAGACCAAGAGCTACTTCTCAGGTGTTACGCTTCCTTCCTGGTCTTTAAATGAGACTGAGTTGTTACCTTTTGGTGTCAGTGCCCCACTCCCATTATTTTCACCTTTTCTAGGAATTACCTCCTCCTACAAATCCCTAGGGTCACCCAAGTTAGGGTTTCTGGCTGCCATGTTTGGTCTTCACAAGAATGTCTCTCAATCTAGCCATAGTTGCTTGGATAAGATGTGGGCATCTTGGGGCGCCTGGATGGCTCGGTCAGTTAAGCATCCAACTTTGGCTCAGGTCATGATCTCGCAGTCCGTGAGTTCGAGCCCTGTGTTGGGCTCTGTGCTGACAGCTCAGAGCCTGGAGCCTGCTTCCGATTCTGTGTCTCCCTCTCTCTCTCACCCTCCCCCATTCATGCTCTGTCTCTCTCTGTCTCAAAAATAAATAAACATTAAAAAAAAAAAAAGATGTGGGCATCTTATTCTGATTGAGCCAATCAGAGTTCCCTTCCCAGGAAGTTATGTTTAGCACCAAGGTGATATAGTCCCGTTCTGGGCTCGGAAAGAAGAGTAGAGAACACCCAGAGTAAAGACATGGAGTGAGAGGACTCCCTAAAAGTCTCTAACGGTTCTCACCTCCCTGATTCTAGTAGCTTTCCTAGACCTATCTACAAAACACACCTGCATCTTTAAGACAAATTCCTCTTTACTTTAGTTAAAACAAGTGTAAGAGGATGAACATCCAGTGAGAATTTTCATAGTGTTCCAGAATAATGGCTAGGTATTAAAGCTTAAAACAAAAGGCAGTATTTTGCATCTTAAATTGACAAAATTGCCAGAGGCTCTGTCCCGTAGCCTTCTCCAAGGGCTTTTGGTGGGAAAGGTTGGCAGCTATGGTCAATTGAATTATTGTCTCCAATTGTCATTTTCCCTTTGTTACAGAGTTATACACCTTCACATGTTGCCGTATGCCTTGCAGTGTCCACGGTCCACTCCATGGAAAGAATATATCTCTCTACCTCGCTGATATTGGATGTGACCTTGGAACGTGTTTTGACCGGTCCAAGGTGAAGGCCAGGACACAAGCCAAGCCTGAGCCCAAACCTACCGAGGTCTTGGAAGTTCCTATCATTTTCCTCTGTTGTGAGGACATCATCTCCCAGGATTGGCTGTACGTGAGTGCGGATTCCAGAAGGAAGTCATACAGAGGCAGGCCCATAACTGACCTGCAGCATTGGACAAAACTCCCACAAGTGAAAAATGAATATTTGTCCTTACAAGCCTGAAATGTTGTGGCTACTGTATCTGATACCCTGGCACCAACCAATACCTCTGGGCGATATAAGAGGAGGGGGAGGGGAGAGAAGACAGAATTTTGGGAAATGACATGGTGGTAAAGCTATGGGAAGATACAGTAATCACACTCGGAGTATGAGTGTGCTTGTGAGACTAGCTTTAACGCGCCTCCTGGTGTCTGTTTTCCAGCAGATGTAGTGGCTTGCCCTTGTGTTGGTTAAACAAAGGAAGAGAGAACTGGAGAGAAATTACATGGAGGAAATGGCTGTTTAAATGGCTGTTTAAAAAGACAAGGCTGGGACCGAGCCAACCCTCTATGCTGCAGCTGCAGGCATAAAGTTTTGGGAGAAAGATCTGTCTGGTGGCCCTGGGCTGAACGACGTGACTGGGGCTACAGTTTTGCAGAGAATACTGTTAGTATGAGGGGGAAGGGTGGATGGCAAAGACAGCAAAAGAGGGACTCACTTCCGGGAAATATGGCTGGATTCCACAAATTCAGATGTAATCGATAGAGTAGAGAGTTTTGATAGTCAATAAAGTCTCAAACAAAAAGAATCAGTGTGAACCCAGACCGCTTCCAAAATAAATATCATTTCTAGCGTGGTTCCCAAAATGTGTCCAACAGAAATAGAGCTTTTGGTCACTGTGTACTCTCACGTGTAACCCTAGTGCTCATGCTTGGTTCTCCAGTTGTCTTTTCTTGCACAAGGAATCAGGAGGGTTGTTGCTGTAGAAAAACATCATGTGTCCGGACATCTTCTTCTTGAAAGAAAGCAAGGATGCTGTTGAGAATGTTAGAAACAGTGCCCAAAAGACAAAGAAACCAGGTTCATGGGCTCTCACGGGCTAAGTTGAGGCCATTTGAATACCGCCCCCCCCAAAAAAAGAATAAAAATCATCATCATTTCAAAGGACCTGTCTACAAAAGGCCACAAATTCATCATGATACACAAAAGAGAAAACTTAAAGTGTGACTAAAGATGATTAGGACACCTACGAGATGTGGACATGTTAGGATGCATTTCAATTTTCACTGATTTGAAGTGGTAGGAAAGTGAAAATGTGCATATATGTATTTCCTTTCTCCTTTTTAGTGGATATCCATTTTTAAATAAAGCACAAATTAGTGTATAGAGACATAGATGACATATAAAGACATACACGAATACATATGAAAAGATGTACTCGAATATAATGCGTCAGCTCTACGGTCCACTGGTGGTTATTTTCAGTGTCAGGGGCATCAAACAGTTGTCTGTCACTACAGGTTTCATTCATTTCCCAGGTAAAAAAAAAAAGAAGGGCAGAAATTAGCACCGAATGTTATTTCCAAACAATCGCGAGTTCAAGGATAGGTCCACGCTGCACTTCAAGACGATCAATTAGCCAAATGTCCCACAGAAGAGAATTAACGCTCAGACTCAGCCTGCCATCACTTATTCAGTGTAAACCCTAGATGATTGTACGTATTACAATGAAAGTTTAAGAGGGCATTCATACATTTCCAATTATTATAGTCGGCCAGGTCAGTGACCTGTAACGGTGGGATAAAGGAGGGGTAGGAGGTGACGGCTAAGCAAAACTGAAAGCTTTTCTTATTCATGTGAGAGGCACGGAACTAAATGTCCTGTGCTGTAACAGAGACTCACTTTCCGAAGAGACTCAGTTTGATGACGGGTGCTCAAATATAAGTAACTTTGGGCTGCTGAACCAGATCCTATAACTCCACCAGCGATCCAGGATCTGACAACCCATATACTGTAACCTTGCTTGGACTGAGACACTTTATTTTTCTTTTGGGTCTGCTAAGATTATTTGCAACCCCCAGTATGTTTAGAAACTATCCGGTGGCACCAGGCTGGCTCAGTCAGTAGAGCACGTGACTCTCGATCCCGGTTGTAAGCTTGAGCCCTATGTTGGACGATGGGATTGCTTAAAATTAAATCTTAAAAAATAAAAACAGTATCTGTTAAAACTACTGTTACCCCAGGAAATATAAAGAAAAAAGGAAGTTAAAAATGACTGAGTGCTCACCCTGCCGGGTACTTTTCTAAGTTCTATACATGTATTAACATATAGACTACTCAGTAACCCTGTGCATTAAGCACAGTAGAGGGCACATTTTAGGAGCTCAATGATTGCTGAATAACTGTATCATACAAACAAATGTCCACGTGTTCTGCAAACATAACTGAACTGACTTTCATTTCACGGTATTTTAGGTGACAATTCTTAGTATATGGTATGTGGGCTTATACCATTCATGAAGTCAATATTAAAGGGAAAGAGGGGCGCCTGGGAGGCTCAGTTCATTAAGCATCCAACTTCGGCTCAGGTCATGATCTCATGGTTGGTGAGTTTGAGTCCCGCGACGGGCTCTGTGCTGACAGTTCAGAACCTGGAGCCTGCTTCAGGTTCTTTGTCTCCCCGTCTCTCTCTGCCCCTCCCCTGCTCCTGCTCTGTCTGTCCCTCTCAAAAATAAATAAGCGTTAAAAAAAATTTTTTTTTAAAGAGAAGGAAATTAGAAAGGCGTTTGGCACGTAGTAAGTATAGAATATAGCCATGATTGTATTATTATTATTACTGCCCTAAAAAGCAAGCTCAAACTCGACATAGCCTTTCATCACATCTGGACGGCATGTCTGCCGCTGAGTTACTTCCATCTAAGCTATGGGGACATACACAATTCCCTTGGGGGACCCTGCAGACACCCCTCAAGGTAATAAAACACTGACCACACAAAACAGCTGAAGCCGAGACTCAAGAATCTCTCATTATGGAGATGTGGAGCATTAGGATAAAAAGAGAAAGCAAAGGGTTTCAAACAAGAACCCGAACTGGGTGGAGCCTGAGAACTGCAGGAGTCACAAGGTCAACTTTCCCTCCTCCGGCCATTACTTACTTCCAGGGACCGAAGATTCTCCCAGGCAGAGCGTGGTAAGTCCCCCAGCCGTCCGAATGGGGGCGTAGGGAGAGCATGGATCTTCTCCACTCAAGTAGTGTTACCCTAACAACATTCCCAGCGACGCGAGAACCCAGGACGAGGCAGTCCAGGGCCTGGCGACCTCCGTCCGGTTCAGCGTGACCGAGAGGCAACCCGGCCAAGGCTGCCTACACCGACGGCATGCCTTGAGCACAGGGCCAGAGGTGCGTGATCCTGCAGGTGGAACCCTCAATTCGGGGCCTCCCAGCCCGGGGAGCCGGGTGGGGCGCTGCTTCCTCGGTTGTGCCCCTCATCCCCCACCTCGCGCGGTTCTAACGCTGCGGTTGGGGTCAAGAGCTCGGCGTCGGGGCGGGGCGTGCTGCGCGAGGATGCCCGCGAGGAGCCCCGCGCGGACCCCTGCTGCGTGGTGAGACCCGGCAGCTCCCCGGGTGACCTTGGGGTAGTGGGCGGACAGCGATGCCACCCTTCACTGGCCGTGTTTGTACCATGCTGTGTCCTTGGACCTGTGCACACCCAGGGGAGGAAGCCCAGCTTGACTCTACCCTCCCGCTGATAACTCTGCAGAGACATCCCTCTGGAGAAGGGACGTCATGGAAGTTCCCTGCCGCCGAGAATCTTACACAGTCCTTCCTCCCTCGCCACTGGAATAGCAATCAGCTATTCCCAGGGTGTAGCACTATGTCTGGCACAGAGTAAGAATGAATGAACGAGGAGGGGTGCCTGGGTGACTCGGTCGGTTAAGGACTTCGGCTCAGGTCATGGTCTCACAGTTCAGGAGTTCCAGCCCTGCATGGGGCTCTGGGCTGACAGCTCAGAGCCCGGAGCCTGCTTCAGATCACAGCTGTGTCTCCCCCTTTCTCTCTGCCCCTCCCCTGCTTGCACTCTATCTCTCTCTCAAAAATAAATAAACATTAAAAAAATTTAAAATATTACCCCATCAACATTATGCTTCCTCCCTGCCTCCATCTTGTTATGACCAAGCCTCCTTTGGAGATCTGGTCCCTATTCCCTTCCTGCCTCCCATCCTTCCCTCCTCCCTCCCTCCCTCCCTCCCTCCCTAGAGCCCATGTTCATATTCAGACAAGCCTCATTGCAATAATTCCTCCGTCTGAGCTGTAAGAACTGTGTTCCCTTACAGCTTATTTCTGGAAAACAATACAGGGCTGCTAGCCCTAAGTTTTCATTCTGATGTGGTGTTTATAGCAACCACTGTGTGTGAGCCATGAGAACACTGATGTTGCCACCTTCTTTCCAGACTGGAGAAAGTCTTCTCAAGAGGATGCGGCTACATCAGGGCTTTTCCGCCCAGTCCATCTGGTCATGGGTGGGTGCAACAACTGGGACCGCCAGTGGGACTGTGAATCCTGAACACTCAGTAAAACAGATTCTGGAGTCTTCATCTGGGCAGCACAGCCCACATGAAGGAAATGTTTCTTTGGCCTCCCAGTTTGGAGAGAACTCATTGTTTCCTGTACTGATTTTCAAAACTATAAGCAAGATAATTACTACTCTTAAGATTCTCTTCCTATTTGGAGGCCAATGTGGCTTTACACTTTTTTCCCAAATGTTTATTTTTGAGAGACACAGCACAAGTGGGGGAGGGGCGGGGGGGGGGGGAGAGAGAGAGAGAGAGAGAGAGAGAGAGAGAGAGAATCCGAAGCAGGCTCCAGGCTCTGATTTGATAGCACAGAGCCCAACGTGGGGCTCAAACCCACAAACTGTGAGATCATGACCTGAGCCAAAGTCAGATGCTTAACCACCTGAGCTACCCATGCATCCCCAGTAAAAGAAGTTCCAAAGCTTAAAGGCAGGGCCTCCTGGGTGGCTCAGTTGGTTAAGCATTGACTCTTGGTTTCCTTTCAGGTCATGATCTCATGGTTCATGGGTTTGAGCCCCCTGTTGGGCTCTGTGCTCACTGATAGCTCTGCTTGGGATTCTCTCTCTCTTTCTCTCTCTGCCCCTTCCCTGCTCGAGCTCCTCTCTCTCTCTCTCTCTCTCAAAATAAATAAATAAACTTAAAAAAAAATACTGTACTGGAGGAATGACTCCAATTAGAAGTTTTTGTTCTTCCAAATGTTTATTTTCCTCCAAATTTATTGTGTTTCCTGTAATGTTGTGAAAAGTCTCCATTTCGTTTTTCCCAAGTGTCGACATTCAAAAAGCCAGCTCTCGACTATAGATCTGTCTTCGTTTCTTCAATGTCTTCTACGTCGATTTAGTTTCCTATGTATTTATATGAGTGTTCCTCAGATATACACGTTTTTTTATCCTCATCTTACCACTTGACAATACAGCTGTACGTACATTTTACACAGCTGTGCCTTGATCAAGGTTATCTCTTGGAGCAAGTGGATTTCTGAAGAGATCTTGTCTGGAGGGTGAAGGATCCATTGAAGGTTTCTCATCAGTTTTATAACCTGTATTCTGACCCATTAAACCTCAATCTGGGAATGGGAAATCTGTGATGTCACCACCCGCCACAAGGACCACACGAATCTTCATTGGTTGCATTCCCATTTTTCTTAAAAAAAAATTTTTTTTAATGTTTATTTATTTTTGAGAGAGAGAGATAGAGCACAAATAGGGGAGGGGCAGGGAGAGAGAGGGAGACACAGAATCCGAGGCAGGCTCCAGGCTCCGAGCTGTCAGCACAGAGCCCGACGTGGGGCTCGAACCCCCGAACTGTGAGATCATGACCTGAGCTCAAGTCAGATGCTTAACTGACTGAGCCACCCAGGCACTCCATTCCCCGTTTTTCTTTTAAAGAGCTTTTTTAAGGAGCTGAGAAATCCCCCTTTCTGGTCTTATCTGGGGTTTTGATCGCTGGAAGATGTTTGTTTACTTTCTCTTTCTCCCTTTGGACAGAATCTGGTGGTGTCTTCTAAACACATCTCTTCCAAATAGGTCTGCTTCTTGCTTTGGGACTCTTGTTGGGGGAAGGAGCCTTGTTGGGGGAAGGACCCTTGTTGGGGGAAGGTACACCTTGGACAGTGGCCCTGGGGTTTTCTTGAGTAAAATAATTCTGTAACTCAAGACCACTGGATCCAAACTGGGAGAACTTCGCACTCAACATCCCCCATACAGAAAATAGAACCAGAATCGTTCATTTTAATTTTCATTTACAGAACCGGGAAAAAGACACATTGGGACAAACTTTACTAAAATGTGTTTCTAGAAAGCTGCTTGAACAAAATGGTGATATTCTTCCTTCATTCACCATTAAACTTTTTTATTCTGGCCTGAGGCCATGATGGTTCTTTTGTTCCTTAATGTGTAATAAAAGGACTCTCTTGTATCATGAACCTGAGATAAGTAGAGTGTTAAATTGATAATTAGTGCATTTTGAAAAGTGTCATTGAATTTTTCTACTAAATGACTTTCCAAATTCATCCCAATTAAAGACCTACTCTGATTCGGTAGTTTGATTCAGAGACACAGCATGCAGGGACTCAGAGAAAGGACGCAATCAGGTTGAAATAAACATTACTCATTTTGGCATATTCTCTGCTTTTCTCAGGTTATTCTTGAATAAGAATATTAATTCTTGGACTCTGAGAGACACCTCTTCATGAGTCATCTCTTCTCTGGGCAGACAAGACATATCTGAAAAACTGATCAGAGAGGACCGTCTATGTCAGACCACAGGATTTTGAGTGGACATTTTGGAAGGGATGTTAATGGGAATATTCTCACCATTCAGGACCCTCCCCTCCCTCGCTCCCTCCCCCCAGGAATCAACAACCCATTTGCTCTTGGTGTTTTTCTTTTCCTTTTTTCCCTTTTAGGTTGGAAACTAATGACCACGCTTCATAAACACTAAACGCCTAGAATAAACATACATGAATGTTTAGTTTTCTAGTGAAACTAATAAAATTTAAACTAATCAAATTTGATGCTATGCTTAATGGTTACTACATGATGAAAGAATTCAGAAAACATGTGAAATATAACTTCATTATAGTTAACATCAAGTTGTATTTTATCTAGTGCCATTTGCTATGATGGCGTAACTGTAACTGATAACACAAAACATAATTTCACATTCAAAGTTGTCTTGGTGTGTCTCTTCTCCCTTGTTTCTTACATTCCATTCTCGTTTGTTCCTCTCCATCCCCAAGGCCAACCCTCAAGCAGAGGGTCAAGACTTTGGAACCCACGGGCTAAAATTAGCTGGCATTCATTGTTGCTGTGTATATGTTGTTTCTTTGTTCCATTTTTGGCTAGGAGCATGATTTCTGCCTTTGACAGTTGGAGTGATGATCGTAGAGACCAGATCTTTGTGATGCCAGCCATGAAAAAGAAATGATAATTATGTGATAGGATAGAGGCACTAACCATCGCTCCCATGGCAATCATATTCCAGTATATAAATGTATTAAGCCAACATGTTGTACATCTAAATTTACAAAATGTTGTATGTCAAGTATATTTCTATTAAAAAAAATAAAAAAGGGCACCATCACCCATCACTTGATTTCTCTGGCCAGGTTGCTGAAAGCTACTTTCAAATCGAAACGACTGGAGAATCCTTTTGATGCGACATCCTAAACATTTTTCAATTCTGTCTTCCTTTGAGACGTTTTCTTTTATTTCAGGTTATTTTCATATGAATCGCTCACACCCCAGAAGCCTGGATGGGGTTCGGTAAATGGTGAGAACCTGGGTTTACGCCTTCTGTTCCAACTGCCCATACACACCTCCGACCTGAGTTTCCCTGAACTTCTCTCATTTCCTCGCCTGATTTTGGTTTTTATTTCTATTCCTTCTCTCCTATCAAAGGTTGACACACTTTCAGTTAGTGGTGAATGAGTTTGAATGTCAAAGCATGCTTGGAGTGGAGAAATAAAGAATTGAAGTATTACTGGTTTCTTCCAGGACTAGTGGTATTTTTTTTTAATTTTTATGTTTGTTTATTTATTTTTATAATTTAACTTTATTTTTTATTTTTTAAAATTTACATCCAAATTAGTTAGTATATAGTGAAGCAATGATTTCAGGAGTAGATCCCTTAATGCCCCCTACCCATTTAGCCCATCCCCCCTCCCACAACCCCTCCAGCAACCCTCAGTTTGTTCTCCATATTTATGAGTCTCTTTGGTTTTGTCCCCCTCTCTGCTTTCATATTATTTTTGTTTCCCTTCCCTTATGTTCATCTGTTTTGTCTCTTAAAGTCCTCATATGAGTGAAGTCATATGATTTTTCTCTTTCTCTGACTGACTAATTTCACTTAGCATAATACCCTCCAGTTCCATCCACATAGTTGCAAATGGCAAGATTTCATTCTTTTTGATTGCCGAGTAATACTCCATTGTATAGATATACCACATCTTTATCCATTCATCCATAGATGGACATTTGGGCTCTTTCCATACTTTGGTTATTGTTGATAGTGCTGCTACAAACATGGGGGTGCTTGTGTCCCTTCAAAACAGCACACCTGTATCCCTTGGATAAATGCCTAGTAGTGCAATTGCTGGGTTATAGGGCAGTTTTATTTTTAGTTTTTTGAGGCACCTCCATACTGCTTTCCAGAGTGGCTGCACCAGTTTGCATTCCCACCAGCAATGCAAAAGAGATCCTCTTTCTCCACATCCTCGCCAACATCTGTTGTTTGAGTTGTTAATGTTAGCCATTCTGACAGGTGTGAGGTGGTATCTCATTGTGGTTTTGATTTGTATTTCCCTGATGATGAGTGATGTTGAGCATTTTTTCATGTGTCAGTTGACCATCTGGATGTCTTCTTTGGAGAAGTGTCTATTCGTGTCTTTTGCCCATTTCTTCACAGGATTATTTGTTTTTTGGGTGTTGAGTTTGATAAGTTCTTTGTAGATTTTGGATACTAACCCTTTATCTGATATGTCATTTGCAAATATCTTCTCCCATTCTGTCGGTTGCCTTTTAGTTTTGCTGATTGTTTCCTGTGCTGTGCAGAAGCTTTTTATTTTGATGAGGTCCCAGTAGTTCATTTCTGCTTTTGTTTCTCTTGCCTCCGGAGACATGTTGAGTAAGAAATTGCTGCAGGCAAGATCAAAGAGGTTTTTGCCTGCTTTCTCCTCAAGGATTTTGATGGCTTCCTGTCTTACATTGAGGTCTTTCATCCACTTTGAGTTTATTTTTGTGTATGGTTTAATAAAGTGTTCCAGGTTCATTCTTCTCCATGTCGCTGTCCAGTTTTCCCAGCACCACTTGCTGAATAGACTGTCTTCATTCCATTGGATATTCTTTCCTGCTTTGTCAAAGATTAGTTGCCCATACATTTGTGGGTCCATTTCTGGGTTCTCTATTCTATTCCACTGATCTGAGTGTCTGTTCTTGTGCCAGTACCATACTGTCTTGATGATTACAGGTTTGTAGTGTAGCTTGAAGTCTGGGATTGTGATGCCTCCTACTTTGGTTTTCTTTTTCAAGATTGCTTTGGCTATTTGGGGTCTTTTCTGGTTCCATACAAATTTTAGGATTATTTGTTCTAGCTCTGTGAAGAATGCTGGTGTTACTTTGATAGGGATTGCATTGAATATGTAGATTGCTTTGGGTAGTATTGACATTTTAACAATATTTGTTCTTCCTATCCAGGAGCATGGAATCTTTTTCCATTTTTTTTGTGTCTTCTTCACTTTCTTTCATAAGCTTTCTATAGTTTTCAGTGTATAGATTTTTCACCTCTTTGGTTATATTTATTCCTATGTATTTTATGGTTTTTGGTGCAACCGTAGTGGGATTGATTCCTTGATTTCTCTTTCTGTCGCTTCATTGTTGGTGTATAGGAATGCAACCTATTTCTGTGTGTTGATTTTATTTTATTTTATTTATTTTTTTTTAAAAAAATTTTTTTTTCAACGTTTATTTATTTTTGGGACAGAGAGAGACAGAGCATGAACGGGGGAGGGGCAGAGAGAGAGGGAGACACAGAATCGGAAACAGGCTCCAGGCTCTGAGCCATCAGCCCAGAGCCTGACGCGGGGCTCGAACTCCCGGACCGCGAGATCGTGACCTGGCTGAAGTCGGACGCTCAACCGACTGTGCCACCCAGGCGCCCCTCTGTGTGTTGATTTTATATACTGCAACTTTGCTGAATTCACAAATCAGTTCTAGCAGTTTTTTGGTGGAATATTTGGTTTTCCATATACAGTATAATGTCATCTGTAAAGAGTAAAAGTTTGACCTCCTCCTGGCTGATTTGGATGCCTTTTATTTCTTTGTGTTGTCTGATTGCAGAGGTTAAGACTTCCAATACTATGTTGAATAACAGTGGCGAGAGTGGACATCCCTGTCTGATTCCTGACCTTAGGGGGAAAGCTCTCAGTTTTTCCCCATTGAGGATGATATTAGTGTTGGGTCGCTTGTATATGGCTTTTATCATCTCCAGGTATGATCCTTCTATCCCTACTTTCTTGAGGGTTTTTATCAAGAAAGGATGCTGTATTTTGTCAAATGCTTTCTCTGCATCTATTGGGAGGATCATATAGTTCTTGTCCTTTCTTTTACTGATGTGATGAACCATGTTAATTGCTTTGTGGATATTGAACCAGCACTGCATCCCAGGTATAAATCCCACTTGGTCGTGGTGAATAATTTTTTTAATGTATTGTTGGATCCAGTTGGCTAATATCTTGTTGAGGATTTTTGCATCCATGTTCATCAGGGATATTGGTCTATAGTTCTCCTTTTTAGTGGGGTCTCTGTCTGGTTTTGGAATCAGGGTAATGCTGGCTTCATAGAAAGAGTTTGGAAGTTTTCCTTCCATTTCTATTTTTTGGAACAGTTTCAAGAGAATAGGTGTTAACTCTTCCTTAAATGTTTGGTAGAATTCCCCTGGAAAGCCATCTGGCCCTGGACTCTTGTTTTTGATTGCTAATTCAATTTCCTTACTGGTTGTGGGTCTGTTCAAATTTTCTATTTCTTCCTGTTTCAGTTTTGGTAGTGTATATGTTTCTAGGAATTTGTCCATTTCTTCCAGATTGCCCATTTTATTGGCATATAATTGCTCATAATATTCTCTTATTATTGCTTTTATTTCTGTTGTGTTGGTTGTGATTTCTCCTCTTTCATTCTTGATTTTACTTATTTGGGTCCTTTCCTTTTTCTTCTTGATCAAACTGGCTAGTGGTTTATCAGTTTTGTTAATTCTTTCAAAGAACCAGCTTCATTGATCTGTTCTGTTTTTTTGGTTTTGATAGCATTAATTTCTGCTCTAATCTTTATTATTTCCTGTCTTCTGCTGGTTTTGGGTTTTATTTGCTGCTCTTTTTCCAGCTCCTTAAAGTGTAAGGTTAGGTTGTGTATCTGAGATCTTTCTCCCTTCTTTAGGAAGGCCTGGATTGCTATATACTTTCCTCTTATGACCACCTTTGCTGCGTCCCAGGGGTTTTGGGTTGTGGTGCTATCATTTTCATTGACTTCCATATACTTTTTAATTTCTTCTTTAGCTGCCTGGTTAGTCCATTCATTCTTTAGTAGGATGTTCTTCAGTCTCCAAGTATTTGTTACCTTTCCAAATTATTTCTTATGGTTGATTTTGAGTTTCATAGCATTGTGGTCTGAAAATATGCATGGTATGATCTCGATCTTTTTGTACTTACTTAGAGCTGATTTGTGTCCCAATATGTGGTCTGTTGTGGAGAATGTTCCATGTGCACTGGAGAAGAATGTATATTCTGCCGCTTTAGGATGAAATGTTCTGAATATATCTGTTAAGTCCATCTGGTTCAGTGTGTCATTCAAAGTCATTGTTTCCTCATTCGTTTTTTGATTAGATGATCTGTCCATTGCTGAGTGGGGTGTTGAAGTCTCCTACTATTATGGTATTACTATGGATGAGTTTCTTTATGTTTGTGATTAATCGATTTATATATTTGGGTGCTGCCACATTTGGCGCATAAATGTTTACAATTGTTAGGTCTTCTTGGTCTATAGACCCCTTGATTATGATATAATGCCCTTCTGCATCTCTTGATACAGTCTTTATTTTAAAGTCTATATTGTCTGATATAAGTATGGCTACTTCGGCTTTCTTTTATTGACCATTAGCATGATAGATGGTTCTCCATCCCCTTATTTTCAATCTGTAGGTGTCTTTAGGATTACAGTGGGTCTCTTGTAAACAGCATATTGATGGGTCTTGTTTTCTTATACATTCTGTTACCCTATGTCTTTTGATTGGAGCATTGAGTCCATTGACGTTTAGAGTGAGTACTGAAAGATATGAATTTATTGCCATTATGATGCTTGTAGAGTTGGAGTTTCTGATGGTGTTCTCTGGTCCTTTCTAATCTTTGTTGCTTTTAGTATTTATGTACTTATACGTATATATTTTCATCTTTTCTCCCCTCAGAGAGTCCCCCTTAAAATGTCTTGCAGGGCTGGTTTAGTGGTCACAAACTCCTTTAATTTTTGTTTGTCTGGGAAACTTTTTATCTCTCCTTCTATTTTGAATGACAGCCTTGCTGGATAAAGAATTCTTGGCTGCATATTTTTCTGATTCAGCATACTGAATATATCCTGCCACTTCTTGCTGGCCTGTCAAGTTTCTGTGGATAGGTCTGCTGCAAACCTGATCTGTCTTCCCTTGTAGGTTAGGGACTTGTTTTCCCTTGCTGCTTTCATGATTCTCTCCTTGCTTGAGTATTTTGTGAATTTGACTATGATATGCCTTGTTGATGGATGGTTTTTGTTGAATCTAATGGGAGTCCTCTGTGCTTTCTGGATTTTGAGGTCTGTGTCTTTCCCCAGGTTAGGAAAGTTTTCCACTATGATTTGCTCACATAACCCTTCTACCCCTATTTCTCTTCCTCTTTTGGGACCCTTATGATTCTGATGTTGTTCCTTTTTAATGAGTCACTGATTTCTCTAATTCTTAAATCGTGCTCTTTTGCCTTCATCTCCCTCCTTATGGTATATCCATAAAATGAAGCTTTATTTGACAGTGAAACAGAAGAAATTACTGATTCATTCTATAACATGGACAAGCCTTGATAACATTACACTAAGTGAAAGAAGTCAGTCACAAAAGACATTCTTATGAAATACCCCAAAGAGGCAAACCCATAGAGACAGAAAGTAGATTAGTATTATTCAGAGGCAGGGTGAGTAGTTCAGGAGTTGTTCAAATGACTGCTAATAGGTTTGGGGTTCCTCTTTTGAATGACAAAAATGGTACAATGCTAGGTAGGTGGTAGTATTTGCACAACTTTGTGAATATATTAAAAAACTACTGAAGTTTATACTTTAAAAAAGTGAATTTATGATATGTGAGTGATATTTATGATATGTGAGTGGAAAAAAAATGTAAAGCAGGATGTGTGCTTGATTTTGTCTCTTTAGTTATGAAGTTTTGGAATAATGAGTCACTCTCAGTGACTCTTCCTTCTTTTGTGGAGGCCCCCAGGGTGGGCAGGAGTGGCTGTTTAAATTTTTGTATGTTTGATTTGCTGACCAGAGTGTGATCCAAATAGTGCTGCTGTCTTCCTTTCCCTAGTAAGGAAAGAGGATGGGGTCTTGACTCTTGTTTACATCTGTGTTCCCAGAAGCAAGAATTATGTCTGATGCACAGTAGGTAGTCAATAACTAGTGTTGGATAAATGAATGAATGAGCGCCTCCAATAGTTCATCACTTGGAACTAATTCTCTCTGGTTTCCTAATTCTAATATCTTGCTCTGTGATCACAAACAACCATTCTCTAGTTTCCATATATTATGACTCTGCCTAGAGCTACTCTTCGTGTTATTCTAGACCAGACTGTACAGCAGGGTGCATGTCAATGAGGGCAAAAATTGAGGTTGAAATCCCACCTGGGCTCCAGTTGCAGAGTTGGCTCCCCTTGTGCTGAAGTTGGTCATCCAGGGAAAGGGGGCCTCAATTCCTAATTTTACTGTCCGAAGGGGGACCCATCTTCTAATTCAACCCAGAAGGCCTACTGTTGCACAATCTCTCCTCTTGGACTGGGTGCTTTTTTCTAATTCTCACAAAGGCATCTTACGTGTTGGTAGCCATGTTTTCAAATCATTGGCCCCATGAACCCTATGTTTCTTCCAAAATTATTGGCCTTTTCCTGGCATCATATCCTTTTTCTTTCAGGCTGGATCCCATAGATCCAACTATTTTACCTTCTTATTAGAACTCACAAATGCAAGTTTCCCACATTGTAATTTCACCTTCTCTGTATGGAGTGTTGTAGGGAAACCCTCACAATCACATGGATAAGCAGCACAACAAATACATGGTTTCAAATCTCATTGGCTTTATCTGTGTTTTTCATCTGCCCTTTGACTATGATTTGATCATTTCTGTATCTGATTCATATAACTCTTAACCCAAACAAGTCCTTTACCAACTACTACCTTTCACTCTTAGATGACTGCCTAGCCATTTATTTCAAAGGAAAAATTAAGGCTGTCATGCCCTTCCCTTATGTTTCCCAATATATGTATTTACATGACAATTATTTCCTATTTGTTTACTTGCTGAGAACCGGGTATCCTTCCTCTGTTCCTAAAGTGTATATCTCTATGTCCCTGTGCTATTAACCTCATTTCCTTTCATGGGCTCATGATCCTTATTCCATCAGTTACCTCTTTGTCTGCAGTATATTCAAATCTTACTCCCTATTCTACATTTCCTCTTAAACTGTGTATGTACTCAAATCTCTCTCCCTCTTTTTTTTTTAATTTATTTATCTTTGAGAGAGAAAGAGAGAGAGACAGAGAGCATGAGCTGGAGAGGGGCAGAGAGAGAGAGGGAGACACAGAATCCAAAGCAGGCTTCAGGCTCTGTGCTGACAGCTCAGCTGGGGCTCAAACCCACGAACCATGAGATCATGACCTGAGCCAAAGTCGGGTGCTCAACCAACTGAGCTACCCAGGCGCCCCTCGAGTCTCTCTTATAGTTGTAGTTTCTAGTTGACGGTTGACTGAACAGATGCTACTTCTTTCTCATGTCAACTCCAATGCCAAGAAATTAAAAAAAGCAAAACAAAACCTTGCTACACTGAAAAACAGGAAGTGACATTATTGTTGAACCAGAATCTGTGAATTCCTAGGGAACAAAAAGTATACAGACTGTACTGAAGAAAGAGTGCATAACCTAAAGACACTGCAACAGAAGACGGTTCTAAATGGTGGAAGTTCCTGCATTTCATGAGCAAACGACATACACATATAGCACACAGCTATTCCACTCCTGAATTCATTTCTTAAAGAAATTATTCAAGGGGCAAAGAACTGTAGGCAACCTAGATGTTTATCTCTAGTAGAGTGAATGTGTAAAATGTTCTGGATGCGTGCCGCAGAGTGTTGGGCAGCATTTAAAAATCAATTTGATAGATGTACTGATAGCAGTGTGGATAGATCTTAAAAACGTACCGCTGAGAGAAAAAAAAGTACGTTGTGTATGTATGTTGTGTGTTTGATCTACACGAATTACAAACACATGCCTACCGTACAATGCCATGCATTGTCTGGAAACACTTAAAAATATGCATATTGTATACAATGGAACAGTTGCTCATGGAAGGAGGGAAGTGTGAGTGGGGTATGGGGGATGGGACATGGTGTTTTTTAAAAATAGAGGAGGCTTACAGACATATAAAATTTCTAACAAGGTAATGTACCTAAAATGTTTATAAAATTCAAAGTGTGATAAAACGTAAAGTAAACTTGGGGGCAAAGAGATGTAACATTTTGGGAGCTAGACTTTCTAGAAAAATGAAAATCCGAGAGACATTCATTCATTTCGTCTCAATAATATAGGGAGATATTAAATTATAATACACTTGACTCTAGGCAAGCAATGCAAATGTTAGCAACATCTAGGAAGTAGGAAATATTAGAATTTGTATTTCAAGCTAATCTATTAAGAGACACTCACAGGTAATGGGATCTTTTATAATTTATACTGACTTTATTTTCCACAATGAGATGATTTCCTTGAGTCAGAATTTAGCACATCATCATATAATATTAGATCTAAATCCCACTCCAGAAACATTATACCCATTTTTAGAATTTCTATTGTATGGGAAAATCTATGACCAGATTCAACTTGAGATAAATTTATGCTCACCTCCCCACAGAAGAAAAACCATATTTATCAATTAAAATTTTTATTAATGAAATGCGGGAAAGGAAATACTACGATGGACTTCATTAAAATGCATTTTCCAAGAAGCCTCTTGAACAAAATGAAGTTCTTCATTCACCACTACACTTTCCTCCTTGACTCAGGTCATTACGGTTCTTTAATATGTAGGAAAAGGATCCCCTTCTGCCGTGTACCTGAGGTAAGTTGGATGTTAGTAAACTGAATCATTAATACACTCCCAAATAAATAACTGCAGGATTTGGGGTAGAATTTTGGAAAGAATGCTAATCGGAAAGTTCTCATCCTTGAGATTTAAAAATTAAACCATGGGCTTTTGGTGCTTTTAAAAAATTTTCCTTCCTCCTTCTTCCTCCTTTGCTGCCTTTTTCCCTTTTTTCCTTCTCTTTATTTTCTTTCTCCCATCCTTCCTTTTTGTTTCCTTAGGTTGACAGCCAAAAATGATGTTATAGGAATAGATACATCCCTTAAAAATATTGATCACGTAAGAACATATAGTTTTCTACTCAAACTAAATTGCATTATTTAGTATAGCGTTGAATACCTATCAGTTTAAATTCTAATTGGGTCGAGAGCTATAAACATTCTCATAGGTTCAATTCATGATTTTTCTCTTTCAATTTATTCATAGGGAATTATGAAGTTGACGTGTGTGTATGTGTGTTTGGTGCGTGTGATCTAAATATACGTGTCCTCTTTTTCTCCATCTCCCAGTATTAAAATTTATGGCAGCCAACACTTACAGCATGAGAGTTTGATATTATAGCACGACATTCATTTCTGTAATAGTTTAGATCCAATCTACTTTCTTGAATCCCATTTCCCACCACTCACCTCCACAAAGACTATACTCCATGCTAATTAATTTATTTACCATTTCATAAATATGCCTTGTTTGGGTTACCATCTTAATCTGCAGAATTGCTTTGCTTAAATACTCTCTATTTTGAATTAATCTGATAAAACTATTTGGAATAGAGATAAGATTATCAGAAAAATTTTCCCTTTGGATTTTCCACTTTCTCTTGATACTCAGAGGCTACATCTCCATTTCTACTGCAAAAGGCATTTCCTTTTGAAAATACGTGAGATGTCATTCCATAGAAATTACAACGGTGTTGAAAGCCTGATATCTGGAACACTGATTGCCTTTTAATACATTTTCTATAAAGTTTCCCTCTCCATTGCTAGTTTCTGAGATCCCAAGAAACATATCATTTGAGGACGTTTTCCCATATTCTGGTGTTCCATAATTTCCATAATCATACATTCCACACATGACACTTCTGATAGGAATGAAACCTAATAGTCTTGGGTATAGCTTTCAAAGCTGAGATTTACCCATATCATTCTTACCTCATCTCATAGCTTAGATGAAAGATTTCCTTGGGCTCCTTCATTTTTTTCACATTATTTGGCAATTTGCATTTCCATTTTCCTATCAGAGCAATGGTTGATTTGATCTCAGTGATTTGTACTTTAGTATGAATGTTTCAATGCCTATCCTTACTTAGCAGATGCTTGAGGTGGAAGAAAATATTATCTGGGTATCAATGGCTTCATCCAAGTACATATGAAGGCTTAGAACCAGAAATATTTGAAAACAAGATCTGTAAGTATCTCCCTTCCCCTTTTCTCTCAAATCTTTTTTCCTACTTCTGCTCCAAGACCCCCGGGGTTGTAGGCATTCTGATTCTTTTTTTTTTTTTTTTTTTTTTTTAGTGTTTATTTATTTTTGAGAGAGGCAGAGCATGAGCAGGGGAGGGACAGAGAGAGAGAGAGAGAGAGACAGAATATGAAGCAGGCTCCAGGCTCTGAGCTGCCAGCATAGAGCCTGATGTGGGGCTTGAACTCATGAACCGCAAGATCATGACCTGAGCCGAAATCCGTCGCTTAACCGACTGAGCCACCCAGGTGCCCCTAGGCATTCTGATTCTTAATGATCATTTCCTAAATCTCCCTATGTATCTGGTCTAGAATACATAGATAAACCACTCTTTCCTCCACATTAACGTTGCACTCCTTCTGAGTTGTTCTTATGATTCAGTGATCCTTAAACCTGGGCCTCTGATAGGGGAACTGGGGAGGAAAGGGCAGATGTATCTTTTACCAAAGTTCTCTGATTCTGTGATGTTGAGGTCAGTTGGAGATAAAGTTTGTCTTTAGACATGAAGTAGTAGATGTGGAGGAAGTAGGAAAATGGATTTTACCATCTTTTCCAACTTCTCAGTTACTGTAAAATTGTGGTTTCTGAAAACGCCAAAGAGTCTACACTTTGCTATTCAACACATTTTCTCAAACTTTGAAAATTAAAGGTATAAGACTTCAGCATTCCCATATCCCTGGACCTGCTTATAACCTCCAAAAAGTTCTTTTTGTTTGTTTCTAGTGAAATATCTATTGACTTAAGCAGACTCAAGCCAGAAAATCATCTATCTTCTATCCTTTTCTCTTACGAGGTGTGAACATAAAAAAAATTATGTAATACAAAACATCTTTGTCTAGGGCAAATTATTGTCCCTCAGTTGTGTAGAAACCTGTTCAGTGCACATTAGTACAGTGTGTTTTCAGCTACCTTTAACACATCTTAGAGACGACACTAAAATCTTATTAAAACTTTAGTTCAGTTCTTCAAACAGGTTCATAATGGAAGCCAGTATCTTCTAATTCACCAAGGGAGAAAGGGGATACTTACCACATCTTTATTATCTGAGATGTTTAGCTTTGTATATCCAATGGGCCACTGTGCACGCTGTAAACAACTCCAAGATGGTGAATAAAAACAGATATTCTGAAAGGATTTTACCACTTCTCTGTTTCCAAAAATAAAATGTACATTCCTTACAGATATTTATACGTTAACACTTTTAAAATAATCAAAGCATTGTACAATTAATTGCAAGAAGATAAAAAACTAAGAGAATAACTACTCAATATATCCTCAGCCCCCCAAACTGTGGTTATTTATATGTATTTTCTTGATCATGGTGATAACTCATAATTATTGAGGATGAGCATAAGCTGACAGTTTTCTGCCAAATGGATAAAGAGAATCATCGATTACGTTTTCCTGTGTGTAGTTTTGGGTAAGGTCAGCAAATTTTCACTGAAGCCAGTGGACCTCTAGAGAAGATGGACTCGGAACACTCTTGAAGTTCAGTGTTACAGAACTTATTTAATGGAGAGACATTTAGAATTAGGCCCGTTTTAGGAAGGGCCCTAAAGAGGAAGTTACAGTGGAGGGAAAAAAAAGGTTTGGGTTTATGACTAGACTCAACAGAAGGGCTTTTGTGTCCTATGGGTAGGTGGTTTCCTCCTGGGATTGTGCCTCTGACTATAAACCCCAGTAGACCCATATCCTTGTAGGACACTTGGATAGTTGCGGGCCAGAAGGGCCCAAAGCACTTTGTGACAAGGCCACCATGGGCTATTGAGACCAGTTTTCAATACTGACACCATTTGATAGCAACTGAATCCATGACATGTGAAATTATGGGCATGTTGGTAGATCACTGAGGTAGTCTACTACTACTCAACTAGAGGTTTGGAGTCCATATTGAATCTTTGGCTGTCAATGTTCTTGAATAATTTGAGATGGTCAACGGGGAAGAAGACCTTGGATTTCTTGCTTATATAAGCATTGGTGGTTCGAGAGATAAGTTGGAAAAATGAAAGAATCAAGATTATAATTGCACTCCAACCCAGTAAAAAGAGACATTCCTATTGTGTAAATATAATCTGAAGCAATACCTGGAGGCTTATGTTTATTCAAGGTTTTACTTTAAGGTATCCTTCAGGGTATGTGTCATAAAATATTAGCATTCCCTGCAGCCAGAAGATGTTTCTCTGATGTGTCATTTAACTGATTTCTGTTAGGGCTCAATTTTGTGTAGTGAAATAACTTGGAATTTAGACCATTTTTTATTAGAATGAATGTTCTGCAAGTAAAGAGCTCTGACCATGAGTAAGTAGATTAACATTTCTTTTCTTTTCTTTTTTTAATGTTTATTTATTTTCAAGAGAGAGAGAGCAAGAGTAGGGTAGAGGCAGAGAGAGAGGGAGACAGAGAATCCCAAGCAGGCTTTGCATTGACACAGGGCTCAAACCTACAAACCATGAGATCATGACCTGAGCCAAAATCAAGAGTCAGTCGCTTAACTGATTGGGCCACCCAGACGCCCCAACATTTCTTAGCTTATTTCTGTAATTGAGTCAGAGACATAAATCATTCCCTGAGGAAGTTTACAATCCCACTTGCTGTAAAATCACTTTCAAAGCTATGTAGAAATAAGAAAAATTCAGCAAAATGCAAACCAATGTATGTGCTTTGGAGCTAGCTAATTAACTAAGAGTTTGAGATTTTGAAGTAAAGAGAGCTTGATGTATTAGGCTAAAAATTTAGAAACAGGCAACATCTGGTAGGCTCAAATCAGAAAAGCTGGTTTCTAGGTCTTGGTCAAAAGCCCATCTCTTTTGACCTCTGTCAAGCTCTGGGCAGATAGGATAGAACAGAAAGACAGGAATCCACAGAGAAGGTTTTAGAACTTATGGCTTTAACTCCCACCCAACTTGCTTAGCACTGGTTCCTATCTCCTTGCCATCATAGCTTCTTCTCCCCCCCACATGAACAAACATATATGGTTAAATGCACAAATGTCCACAGTCCCACGTGGATAGAAACACAGCTATACACACATAGTGAAACACAAACATGGACACACTTAAAACAGACTCAGACCTGCTGACAGGAAGATTGACAGACACGAAGCAGGAAGTTCAGAAAGATCCATATAGTCGTGTGTATACAGAACTGATTACACATAACATTCCAAATCACATCCATTTATAGTGTTCGACTTTATTCTGTCTGAAGATCACATCCCTGGCGAGCATAAATCCCTGGGTCCCTGGGTGTCACAAGTACATAAGGATGTTATTTCCTTCTTTGAAGATCAAATCTTGCTAGAATACACTTGATCATTTAAGGTCTGGGAAAACTGGCTTCCGAGATGAGGTACCTAGGAAGAACTGAGCTGCCCATTATGAAAATACTAGGTGGGCCTATTGTATGCCAGAATTGGTATATAATACCAGTTTTGAATACAATACTAATTCAATACCAGAATTGAATATAATGCCAAACCACTCAAAACACATCTATTAATATTTAGAATACATTCCATTTGCTTACTTGAGGTTTGGGGTGATCCTAGGTTTAGAAAGGTAACCTGTAGTTTGAACCACATTTGTAGCAGAAGGCACACATCAGAGTACACTAATGATAAAGGTCACTGCCATATCCTGCCTAATACTTAACTACTTCGATCGCGCACCAAAGAATTTAAATGTAACTCTAAATCTGTGACGAAATTCTCGTAGAAACCTGGTATTTACCTCGGGCCAAATAGGAGCTTGTGTAGTCAAACTGTATATTATAAACTCAAATGACAGTATAAGCAGACCAATCACGGCAGCGCAGGCACTTACGATGTTCACTGCCATAGTATAGGACATCTGGAATAGAAAGAAGAGAGTCACCAGTCACCGGAAGTTATCCATATACATCTTGCCAGGTACATTCAAGTAGAAGATTTATACAAATCCTGATCTTTCCAGAATAGTAAAGGCCATCAAAAGGACTGTCAGAACTGCAGATTTGTCCCAATAACTGAACAATTCGGGAGAAAATAAAACTTTTGATGTAGCGTGCATATATTCATTCCTTCTCTGACAACTGATTGTTGAATGCCAATTCTGTATCATGCAAACTGTCCTCTGTGTTGTTAGATAAAGAGGCAGAAAAGAAGTGGCCCTGCTCTCAAGGAAGACTGGTGAGGAAGATGAACAAGTGCCTATCAAATGTGAATAAGATGGAAAAAATGT
Source organism: Puma concolor (assembly GCF_028749965.1). Taxonomy (NCBI): domain Eukaryota; kingdom Metazoa; phylum Chordata; class Mammalia; order Carnivora; family Felidae; genus Puma; species Puma concolor. Next base: position 10,645,356 of record NC_141676.1, read on the forward strand.
TAACAATAGAGCCAAATTTTCAGTGCCACACAGGGTCAGATTACCAGAGAGCTAATATTCCAGGAGTTCGCCATGGTTCATTTAACATTGCTAGAAGGGGAGTCGGGAATTTTGCTGGAGAGACAGGTGTCGTCTAGATAGATAGGATTTTATCTTGAAGATAGTGGGGAATTAATTACATCCCTCAAAGTGCCATTGTTTTCAGGCCACATCTTGTTAGGCTATGTACTAAGGACAATGCATATGTAAATGTTGCTGCATAATCACACTTTGTCCATAGATGAGGTCAGAGGAGTGATAAGCCCCATGATACCTTTGGAGGATATCCTTGTTTTATACTTATTTCCTTGTAATCATTTGTATCAGTGGAATTCTATCTTTTTTTTTTTTTTAACGTTTATTTATTCTCGAGACAGAGAGAGACAGAGCATGAACGGGGGAGGGGCAGAGAGAGAGGGAGACACAGAATCGGAAACAGGCTCCAGGCTCTGAGCTGTCAGCACACAGCCCGACGCGGGGCTCGAGCTCACGGACTGCGAGATCATGACCTGAGCTGAAGTCGGATGCTTAACCGCCTGAGCCACCCAGGCGCCCCAAATCATATGTTTATCTATATGCTGTTCACTGTTGTACAATGATCTTAATTTATTCTTTTGGAATAAATTCCCCTTAGAGATAATTACATTAAAAAAATGTTCATTAACTCTTAAAATCAAGTATTATTAGTTTTACACTTTCTTTCTTTTTGATTATTTCCACATAAATTTTGAAATCAACTTATCAACAATGAGAAAAATCCTTTTAGGACTTTGATTGGGATTGTATTGGATCTATAAAATCATTTGAAGGAAAACTGACATCTTAAAAGTGTTTGTTTTTCCATCCATGAACATACCCATTTATTTAGATACTGTTCAGTTTCTCTCTGTGATGTTTTGTAGTGGTCTATGCAAAGGTTTTGGAAATATTTCATTGACACTTAGGGATAAATTCTTGTTTTTTAAGTTTATTTATTTTGGGGGGGGGATGTGTGTGGGGAAAGGACAGAGAGAGAGGATCCCAAGCAGGCTCCATGTTGTCGGCTCAGAGCCCGATATGGGACTTACACCCATGAACCATGAGATCATGAACCGAAATCAAGAGTTGGATGCTTAACCGTTTGAGCCACTCAGGTGCCCCTAGGGAAAATAATTTCTAAGTGTTTTATTTTTGAGTGCAATTGTAAAGGTGTTTTTACAAATTTCATCTCCAATACACAGAAATACAGTGGACTTCTTAATGTGAATTTGTATTCCTCAATGTTGATAAATTCTAATTAGTTGACTATTTTTTTTGTAGACTTCTTAGGATGTATAGGAATGTCTATGAATAAAGCAGGTATTACCATTAACTTTTTAAACTTGATGTTTTTTATTCCTTCTTCCTGACTTAACTGCACTAGACAAGAACTCCTGTACAATATTATATAAATTTGGTGAAACAGTAATTACTTGCAACATTCAGATCCAAGCGAAAAACAGGTTTTTACCATTAAGTATAATATTAGCTATAGAATTTTTTGTAGGTGCCCTTTAGTGGGTTGAGGACATTCACTTTTACTATTTTGATAAGATCCTTGTAAAAAAAAATTTCAAATGCTTTTTCTTCATTTCTTTAATACCCTAATATATTGAATCACACTGATTGTTTTTCGAACGTTGAACCAAGTTTGCATTCCTGGAATAAATTCTACTGCATTATGATTTTAAAAATATATCACTGAATATGATTTATGATATTTTAAGTATTTTGACATCAGCATTCATTATGGGCAGTGATCTTCTATTTTTCTTTTTCTTTTAAGGTCCTTGATAATTTTTGGTGTCAGGATTATGTTGGATTCCAAAAATTCCGTTGGAAAATGTTTTCTCCTTTGTTTTCTGAAATATTTTGTGTACCATGTGATATCATTTGTTCATTGAATCTTTGATAGATTTATTACTTAACATGTGTGCCTAGAATTTTCTTCATGGAAAGATCTTTAATGATTAATGCAATTCCTTTAACAAATACAGGGATATTTAATTTTCTATTTCTTCTTGTCCTTTTGGTAAGTTGTGTTTTTCACAGTTTATTAGTATAATGTCGTTTATAGTATTTCCATATTATTTCTTTACTGTCTCTAGTATCTGTACTGATATTTCATCTTTAATTCTTGATATAGTAATTTGTGTTTTATCTTATTGTTTCTTGATCAATCTTACCAGAGGTTTATCAATTTTATTAATCTTTTCAAAGAACAAATTTTCAGCTTTGCTAGTTTCTTGTTTATCTATCTTCTATTTTATTGGCACCTGCTCTTATCTTTATTGCTTCATGCCCTCCACTTACTTTGTATTAAATATTCTCTTTCTTTTCTAGTTTTTAAGTTGGAAATTCAGATAATTGGACTTTAAACCCTTCATTTCTTCTACTATACACTTTTAAAAGCTGTAAATTTCCTTCAAGCATTGTTTTATCTCAAAAATATTGATATGTAGTGTTTCTGTCATTCAGCTCAAAATATTTTCTGTTTTTTTTTGTGATTTTTTTATTCATGTGTTATTTCTTAACTGTATTGTGTAATTTCCAAATATTTGGATTATTTCTTGGATATACAATGATTAATTTTTAATTTAATTTGCTTTCATTTTAATTTAATTCTATTTAAGTTATTTCTGTTCCATCAGTAGGTTGCCTATAGTAAGAATAATAAACCTATTCTATAATATTTCGTGCAGTCTTGTGAAATTTGTTATTATTTTCTGTTCCAATGTATGCTGTATCTTGGTGAACATTCTATGTGCAGTTTAAAAGAGTATGTGTTCTAGAGTCTTTCTCTGTGTAGTGTTTTACAAAGATTAACTAAGTCAAATGTTTCAATTTTCTACTCCTGGTTTTTGTTCACCTGTTCTATCAATTACTTAGACAGACATGTCAAAATCTATTATGATTGTGGATTTTTCTACTTCTCCTTTTATTTCTTTCGTTTTTGCTTCATTTATCTTAAACTTCTAATATTAGATACCTACACATTTGTGGTAGTTATGTATTCCTGATGAATTAACACTTTATTACACTGAAATGTCTCTATTGGTAGTCACATGGTATGTCTTCATATTTATTGGTTCTTAATGATTATAACACATGAGCTTCCTTATGCTTACGCATGTTCATCTTTTCATGTATATTTTTTGATATTCTATTACTTCTAGTGGGCATTACTTGTTTGGCTAGTCTGAGGATATTGGACTTTTAACTGGAGTGTTTGTCTATTTACATGTGATATGATTATTGATATATTTGGGTTGTTCTATTTTTTTTTTTTGTTTTTCTTTCTCTGCTTTGAGCTAAAATATTGTTTTTAAGGTTTTTATTTTACTCATTTGAGAGAGACAGAGATAGTGCAAGTGGGGTAGGGACAGAGAGAGGGAGAGAGTGAATCCCAAGCAGGCTCTATGACACGAGCGCAGAGCCCAATGCAGGGCTCGAGCTTACGAAACCACAAGACCATGACCTGAGCCGAAATCAAGAGTCAGATGCTTAACCGACTGAGCCACCCAGGCACCCCTGGGTTAAAATATTTTTTAAGCTTTTGTTTCCTTAATGGGAAATTTCTTTATTTTTATTAATTTTTTTAATCTTTATTTATTTTTGAGAGGGGGGAAGCCGGAGTGGGGGAGGGGCAGAGAGAGGGAGACACACAGAATCCAAAGCAGGCTCCAGGCTCTGAGCTGTAGCACAGAGCCTGATGCAGGGCTCCAACCCATGAGCTGTGATCATGATCTGAGCCAAAGTCCAACACTCAACCAACTGAGCCACCCAGGCGCCCCTCCTTAATGGGCTTTTTAACTGCATAGTTTTGTATTATTGTATAGTCTAGGTTCTACTATATGTATCCTTAATATATCACATTCTACTCAGAATTAATATTGTCCCACTCCTTGTAAAACATAACACATTTATGGTATTTTAATTCTATTTACTTTTGTGTTACTTTTGTAAAATATTTTACTCACACATGTTATAAAATTGAAAATATAATGTTAATTTTTAAAGTGAGGTATATAATTGACATGCATGATTATATTGCTTTCAGGTGTACAACTTAATGATTTGATATTTGTATATATTACAAAATGATCACCACAATAAGTCTAGTTAACATCCATCATCATACATAGTTAAAAACATTTTCATCCTAGTGATGAGAACTTTTAAGATTTATTCTTTGGGGCACCTGGGTGGTGCAGTCAGTTAAGCGTCGGACTTTGGCTCAGGTCATGATCTCATGGTTCATGAGTTCAAGCCCCACATCGAGCTCTTTGCTGTGTGCACAGAGCCTGCTTCAGATCGTCTGTCCCCCTCTCTCTGACCCTCTCCTGCTTGTGCGTGCTCTCTCTCTCCTCTCTCTCTCTCTTTCTTTCTCTCAAAAATAAATAAATAAAAACTTAAAAAAAGATTTATTCTTTTAGCAGCTTTTTAATATGCAATGCAGTATTATTAACTATATCAGTTGCCATGTTGTGTCTTACATCCCTATGATTATTTATTTTATAATTGGAAGTAGACACATTTTGACTCCCTTCACTCATTTTGCCCACCCCCACCCTCCACTTCTGGCAACCACCAATCTGTTCTCTAGTTGTATAAAGGTTTGTTTTTTTTTTTTTTTTTTTTAGATTTTTAGAAATTTTAGACTTTTTGTAGAATATTCATATATATATGTAAATTTAGATTTTTCTAGGCTGAGATTGCACTGTATTTGTCTTTCTCCATATACTTAGTTCATTTAGCATAATGCCCTCAAAGTCCGTCCATGTTGTTGGAAAAGGCAAAAATTCATACTTTTTTATGAGTGAGTCATATTCCATTGTGTATGTGTGTGTGTGTTGTTCTTGTATCTTGGCTATTGTAAATAATGCTGCAATGAACATAGGGATGCATATATCTTTCCAAGTTAGTATTTTTTTTTTCTTCAGATAAATCCCTGGAAATGGAATTGGTGGATCACATGGTAGTTCTAGTCTTAACTTTTTCAGAATCCGTCATATTGTTTCCCATAGTGACTGCACCAATTCATCCCCACCAACAGTGCACGAGGGTTCTCTTTTCTCCACATCCTCTCCAAAACTTATTTCCTTTTTTTTTTTATTGTAGCCATTCTAACAGGTGTGATATTATGGTTTTGATAGGCACTCCCCTGGTGTTTAGTGATGTTGAGCATCTTTTTGTGTACCTGTTGGCCTTCTGTATGTTTTCTTTGAAAACAACAGGTGCTAGTGAGAATGTGGGGAAAGCAGAACACTTTTGCACTGTTGGTGAGAATGCAAACTGGTACAGCCACTCTGAAAAACAGTATGGAGTTTCCTTAAAAAGTTAAAAATAGAACTACTCTATGATCCAACAATTGTACTACTAGGTATTTACCCAAAGGATACAAAAATACTAATACAAAGGGATACATGTACCCCTGATGTTTATACCAGCATTATCTATAATAGCCAAATTATGGAAATAGCCCAAGTGTCCAAAGAAGATGTGGTATATATATATGCAATGGAATATTACTCAGCCATAAAAAGGAATGAAATCTTGCCATTTGCAAGGGTGTGGATGGAGCTAGAGAGTATTATGCTAAGTGAAAGAAGTAATCAGTAAAAGACAAATACCATATGATTTCACTCATATGTGGAACTTAAGAAACAAAACAAATGAGCAAAGGGGAAAAAAAAGACAGAGGCAAACCAAGAAACAGACTCCTAACTATACAGAACAAAGTGATGGTCACCAGAGGGGAGGTGGGTAGGGGGGATGGGTAAAATAGGTGATGAGGATTAAGGAGTATGCTTGCTGTGATGAGCACTGGGTGTTTATGGAAGCATCGAATCACTATATTGTACACTGGAAACTAATATTACACTATATGTTAACTAACTGGAATTTAAATAAAAACTTTTAAAAAATGTCTATTTCAATTCTCTACCCAACTTTAAACTGGTTTGGCTTTTTTGCTATTGCTTTGTGCTTGATCTTTATATATTTTGGATATTAACTCCTTATCTGATATATGATTTGTAACTATTTTCTCCCATTCAGTATGTTGGCTTTTCACTTTGTTGATGGTTTCCTTTGCTGTGCAGAAGTTCCTAATGTGATGTAGTCCCATTTGCTTATTTTTGCTTTTGTTGCCTTTGTCTTTGGTGTCAAGTCCAAAAAAAAATCATTGTCAAGACCAATGTCAAGGAGCTATGGCCTATGTTTTCTTCTAGGAATTTTGTCTTCAGGTCTTGCATTCAAGTCTTTAATCCATTTGAATTAATTTTTTTGTATGGTGTGAGATAGTGGTCTAGTTCCATTCCTTTGCATTGTGGCTGTCCAGTTTTCTTTAAAAAATTTTTTTAAAGTTTATTTATTTTGTGTGTGTGTGTGTGTGTGAGAGAGAGAGAGAGAGCACACAGGAGGGGCAGAGAGAGAGAGGGAGAGAGAGAGAATCCAAAGCAGGCTCCGCACTGTCAGCACACAGCCCGATGTGGGGTTCAAACTAATGAACCGTGGGATCATGACCTGAGCTGAAACCAAAAGTCAATGCTCAACTGATTGAGCCACCCAAGTGCCCCGGCTGTCTAGTTTTCTTCACACCATTTATTGAAGAGACTGCCCTTTCTCATTTTATATTCTTGGCTCCTTTGTCATAAATTAGGCGACCATATATGCATGGGTTTATTTCTGGGATTTCTGTTCTCTTCCATTGATTTATGAGTCTGTTTTTATTCCATTATCATACTGTTTTGATTACTATAACTTTGTAATATAGTTTGAAATTAGAGACCACGATGCCTCCAGCTTTGTTCTTCTTTCTCAAGATTGCTTTTGGCTATTTAGGGGTGCATTTTTTGTTTTTAGTAGTCAGTAAAGATATTAAGAAATAAAAAACACAGGGGCGCCTGGGTGGCGCAGTCGGTTAAGCGTCCGACTTCAGCCAGGTCACGATCTCGCGGTCTGTGAGTTCGAGCCCCGCGTCAGGCTCTGGGCTGATGGCTCAGAGCCTGGAGCCTGTTTCCGATTCTGTGTCTCCCTCTCTCTCTGCCCCTCCCCCGTTCGTGCTCTGTCTCTCTCTGTCCCAAAAATAAATAAATGTTGAAAAAAAAAATTTAAAAAAGAAATAAAAAACACAATATTTTATCTTTACCTATATGTGGTAGGCTAAATAATAGCTCTATAATAGATGTCATAATCCCCAGAAACTGTGACTATGTAAATATGAGGCAAAGGGGAATGTATAGATGTGATTAAGTTAAAGATCTTGAGATAAGGTTATACTCAAATATCTGGTTTGGCCTAATGTAGTAACAAGGGTCCTTGTAAGAGGGAGGAAAGAGGACAACAAAGAAAAGACAATGTGTTTATGAGACAGAGGATAAGAGATTAGAATGGTGTGGCTCCAGTCGAGGAATGTGGCAGCCTCTAGAAGCTAAAAAAAGGCAAGGTACAAAATCTTCCCAATAGCCTCCAGAAGGAAAACAGTTCTGTCAACATTCTGATTTTGAGACTTTTGACCTCCAAAACTCTAAAATAATAAATTTATGTTGTTTTAAGTCAATAAGGTTGTGGTAATTTATTACAGCAGCAATAGTGCACTAACATACTATATGTTTATCATTTCTGGTATTCTTTATTTCATCTTGTGTGCCCAAGTTTCCATCTGCCACCACTTCCCTTCAGCCTGAAGAACGTTAATTTCCTTTGGTATTGTAGATCTGATAATAGAAAGATTTCTCAGCTTTTGCTTATATGAAAATGAATTGATTTCACCATTGATACTAAGGGGATATTTTCAGTAGGTATGGAATTCTAGTCGACAGTTTTTTTCCCCCAGTGCTTTAAAGATGCCATTACATTGTTTTCTTGTGTCTTTTTTAGAGTAGAAATCTTGCACATATGTTGATATGTTTGTTTCTACGAGTCTTAACAATTTTAATATTAATGTAAATGGTATTTTAACATTTGTTTATCCACTGGTTTCTGCAAGCATATAGAAAGATAACTTATTTGGTTTTCATATATTTAAGATATAAAATTCATTTATTTCTTAAAGTTTGTCATCCAGAAATATTTTTTTCTTCTTTCCAATATCATATACTTCCTTTTTCTTTGCCTTATAGCAATGGATAGGACACCTTAAATAAAATACTGAAGATATATGATGATAGCTTATATGCTTCTCTTGTTAAAAGATAAAGCATTAGGGGAAGTGTTAAAATTTTCAGTTTTCACTATTAAGCATGATATTATTTCTCCCTCTCTCTTTTGACAGATACCTTTTGTTTTTTTTTTTCATTCATTGAGTTGATCACTTGATTTTTATGTTTTTAATGTGGTAGATCACATTGATTTATTTTCAAATGTTAATCTAACCTTGCATTTCTGAAATTACTCATGATGTATGATCCTTTCTATTTGCATTTTTCACTATATTATCCTTTCTATTTGTATTTTTCTATATTCTATATTTTATTTGCTAATATATATTTTTAGGATTTTTACATCTATGGTCATGAGGGATTTTAGTCTGTAATTTTCTTTTCTTATAAGATAGAGAGTTTTAGAATCAGGTAGAGTTTTAGAATCAATGATATATTGTCTTCATAATGGGTTGGGAGGTATTTTTCTTCTTTTTCTATTCTCTGGTAGAAAATTGCATAGCTTCTCCAAATATGATTGTAGATTTCTCTTTCTCTCTTATTTTGTCAAATTTTTTTGCTTATTTTAAAGTTACCTTAATAGGTAAATATTTATGGGGCACCTGGGTGGCTCAGTCAGTTGAGCATCCAACTTTGGCTCAGGTCATGATCTCATGGTTTGTGAGTTCGAGCTCCACATCAGGCTCTGTGCTGACAGCCTAGGGCCTGGAGCCTGCTTTGGATTCTGTGTCTCCCTCTCTCTCTGCTCCTCCCCTGCTCACACTCTCTCTCTCAAAAATAAATAAAGATTAAAAACATTTTTTTAAAGGTAAATATTTAGGATTATTATACATTATGTTGAACTAAACCTTTTACGATTATGCAGTGTCCCTTTCTAATAAAAATCTGATAACTTTTGCTTTAAAGCCTACTTTGTATAATATTAATACAGCTTTCTTTTGGTTGGTGTTCACAACAAATATTATTATTCCAACTTCTACTTAAACCTGTCTATATGTAAAGTATGTTTTTTTTAAACTTAAAAAAATTTTTTTTTAACGTTTTATTTATTTTTGAGACAGGGAGAGACAGAGCATGAACAGGGGAGGGTCAGAGAGAGGGAGACACAGAATCCAAAACAGGCTCCAGGCTCTGAGCTGTCAGCACAGAGCCTGACTCGGGCTCGAACTCACGGACTGAGAGATCATAACCTGAGCCGAAGTTGGCTGCTTAACTGACTGAGCCACCCAGGCGCCCCTAAAGTATGTTTTTAAAATAAATAACAGCTGTGTAAGATGAGGATCCAATTTTATCATTTTGCATATTGTTTATTTGGTTTTCCAGTACCATTTGTTGAAAAGACTATCCTTTCCCCATTGGGTATTCTTGACTTCCTTGTTGAATATTGGTTGACTATAAACGCAGGGATTTAATTCCAGGCTCTGGATTCTGTTTTGTTGGTCTGTGCTATTTTATGCCAGTGCCATACAGTTTTTATTACTATAGTTTTGTAGCATAGTCTGATATCAGGAGGTGTGATGTCTCCAGCTTTGTTCCTTCTCAAGTGACTCAGAGACAATGCTACCTGCTTACTGACTCTCCTTCTTCTGGCAAATAAAACTGTTATCTCTATAGTTGCTACAAGTATTCTGACTTACCAAGAATGTTGAACGCATCCTCTCTGTTAATACTGCAAAGACTCCCGAGAAGAGAAACTGGAAACAAAAATCACATTTATTAATATACCTAGTCATTATTTTTATATATAAACTTAAAGAGTAAAAGAATTCTGGAATGCTGTAACATGAGGAATGTCATATTAATTCTTTGGTGGGGCCATTGAGAAAATCATTCCAAAAATAATTCACTTTTCTGTATTACAGAGATGGGGAAGGCAAGAAGTCTGTTCAGTGAAACAACACATGCATTGGAAATGGAACCATGTGGATCTCAAGTTGACTTCATAGGGCAAAAGGAGTGTCAAATTTTACTTAGATTTTTTTCAATCATAATCTAGTGATCCCATAAGGTGAATTATGAGAAGATATATCCCATTAATGAATTTACTACTAGACAATGATATATACTGGTGATTTCACATGGAAGTACTTTTATTACAATGTTAAAAATATTTTAGTAATGGAGAATACAATTCAGAAAATACTTAAGTTTCATTTTACATGTTTAAATATAAGAATTATATAATGTCTTCCATGAGTAGCTTGTGCTGAAACCTTCTATCATTTCCAAAAACTTGTTAGAAAGATGACAGGGTGTACCAGAAATTTATTCATTTCATTGGTACAACTTTACGCATGCATGGAAACTTCCCATAGCATTAAAACATTAACTATTCCATTAGCGGCAAAGGGAAGGAATGTTCTTTCCCCAGAAAAATGGGGCCACTAACATGTCAATACTAAGTAGCATTTTGGGGTCAGAAGGCTCTGAATTTGAATTCCTTGCACTTTGCTTTCTATGTGGCTCAATAGAGTCACATAGACTCTATCATTAGTTTTGCTTTTTTCATTGGTAAGATGGGGATTCATATTTTCTGTCTTTCTGTTTTACTGTGTTGTTGTTGTAATAGTTACATAGAGAGCAATTTGCTGAATTATTTATACCCAACTTGGTCCTGCTAGCTTCCGCCTAAGGCTCAGAACTACATTTTCCAGAATTCCTTTCCTCTGATGGTCTCTGCTTACAAGTGGCCAAAAGAAAATCTGGAGCAGTATTTGGAAGAGAGAAGGGAAGGAGAAAGTATCACTCTCACAAGATCATGGTGATCAGAAATGGCAGCCATGGTCTTATTTTTTTTTTTTCTCCTATTCCTCTGTTATGTTTTCATTTTTGTCTTCCACAGGCAGTTTCCAGACTTCTCCATAACCTTCCCTCGGCAACCCCACTCTGGTGGCCGGGAACCCATGCCATGGCTTCTTAGATTTAATTACAACTTCAACCTTTCCACTCTTGCTGGTGCCTCAGGCAGAAGCAGTTAGAGACTCTCCTTACGATTCTCCAACTCTCCTTTCCACGTCTTCTCATCTCCAGGAACTCCCACATTTGTGAAGGCTCCAATTCTCATACTAGTTTCTGTATTTGCATAAATCTTGTGGTGGTCCTGTTTTCTTAAAAAAAAAAAAAAAAAAACAAACAAACCCTGCAGTGAAATAAGCACTTTACCAAGTGCTTTACCAAGTACTAAGCACTGGACCAAGAAGACTCTGTTCTTCCTTAGCATCTTAGATTTTCTCCACTTGAGGTTCTCATTCTGGAAAAGCCTCCCAGAAAACCAAAACATAAAACAAAGTCATCAGAAAGAAGACCACCACCAGGATGTTTTCTTTTTTAATGTCAGACAGAATCATGGTCATAAAGAAAATTACTGTAGTTATTTATTGTATATTGCAGGCCTCATCCCAAAGTGCAGAGCCTGAACACATACGTTCATTCACTTTTGCAGCTCCATTTCTGGATGATGGTCCATTAAAAACATCAAAGGAGTATATGAGCAACAGTGAATTCCAAATGATGTATAGTTAGATCATCAACTGTTTCAAAGATGTCAATTCCCCTGAAGAAGGGCTTAGGACATAGAGACCAGCTAATGGGATGTGGTATGGCAAACAAACAAAACAGAAACAAAAAACCCTTGATTTTATGGGCTATAACTGATTTATAAAATTCCCATTTTCTCTATTCATACATTTATATTTGTCAGACTCAGGCTGGTGGTATATAAGAGAATATTTGGGGGCCACTTTAAATAGGTGAATCGGGCACCTGGGTGGCTCAGTTGGTTAAGCATCTGACTTGAGCTCAGGTCATGATCTCACAGTTCGTGGGTTCGAGCCCCGCATCGGGCTCTGCTGACAGCTCAGAGCTTGGAGCCTGCTTTGGATTCTGTGTCTCCCCCTCTCTCTCTGCCCATTTTGTAATAATATTGATTTTTTTTTTTTTTTTTTTGGTGTTGAGTTGTGTAAGTTCTTTACGTATTTTGGATAGTAACCTCTATTGGATATATCATTTGCAAATGTCTCCTCCCATTCGGTAGGTTGTCTTTTAGTTTTGTTGATGGTTTCCCTTGCTGTGAAAAAGTTTCTTATTTTGATGTAGTCTCAATAGTTTATCTTTGCTTTTGTTTCCCTTGCCTTGGGAATTATAAAAATGTTGCTACTGCTGATATCAGAGAAATTACTGCCTGTGCTCTCTTCTAGGATTTTTATGGTTTCAGGTCTCCCTCCATAGGTCCTAAGACCTATGGTTTTAGGTCTTTCATCCATTTTGAGTTTGTTTTTGTGTATGGTGTTAAAAGGTGGTCCAGTTTCATTATTTGCATGTAGCTGTCCAGTTTTTCCAGCCCATTTGTTGAACAGACTGTCTTTCCCCCATTGCGTATTCTTGCCTCCTTTGTCAAAGATTAATTGACTATATAAGCGTGGGTTTATTTCTGGGCTCTCTATTCTGTTCCATTGATCTATGTGTCTATTTTTGCACCAGTACCATAGTGTTTTGTAGTATATCTTGAAATCTGGGATTGTGATATATCCAGCTTTGTTTTCTTTCTCAAGATTGCTTTTTCAAGATTTGGGGTCTTTAGGGTTTCTGCAAATTTTAGTATTATTTGTTTTTAGTTTTGTAAAAAATGCTGTTGGTATTTTGATAGGAATTGAATTGATTCTGTAGATTGCATTGAATCTGTAGACATTTTAACAGTATTAATTTTTCCAATCCATGAGCACAGTATATCTTTCCATGGATTTGTGTTGTCTTGAATTTCTTTCATCAATTTTTTAAAAAAAAATTTAATGCTTAGTTTTTGGAAAGACAGAGAGAGAGAGAGAGACAGAGAAAGGAGCAGGGGAGGGGCAGAGAGAAAGGGAGACACAGAATCTGAAGCAGGCTCCAGGCTCTGAGTTCTGAGCTGTCAGTGTATGGACCTACGCAGGGCCTGAACCCATGAACTGTGAGATCATGACCTGAGCTGAAGTTAGACGCTTAACCGACTGAGCCACCCAGGTGCTCCTCTTTTCATCAATGTTTTATAGTTTTCAGAGTACAGGTCTTTCACCTCTTTGGTTAAGTTTGTTCCTAATTTTTTTTTTTTTTGGTGTAATTGTAAATGGTGTTGTTTTCTTAATTTCTCGTTCTGCTGCTTTGTTATTAGTATATAGAAATGCTATTGATTTCTGGGTATTAATATTGTATCCTGCAAGTATACTGAATTGACTTATTAGTGGAGTCTTTAAAATTTTCTATATATAGTATCATGTCACCTGCAAATAGTGACAGTTTAACTACTTATTTACCCATATGGATATGGATGCCTTTTATTTCTTTCTCTTGTATAATTGCTGTGGCTAGGACTTCTGGTACTATGTTGATTAACATACACAGATTTTCAACTGTACAGGGGTCAGTGTCCCTAACCTCCACATCACTCAAGGGTCAACTGTACTTTTGTTTGTATGCCACTCGGTTTTGTCATGGTTTGTTATATAACCATAGGTTACTAATAATAACTTTTTCAATAAGAACTACTTTGACCATTCAATTTAAAACAATAACCTATATCCTTTCACTACTTCCCCAGAATCTTCATTCCCCCTTACTCTACTTTTTATTTTTTACTTCCATAGCCCTTGTAACATACTACCCCTGCTAGAATAAAGCTCCCTAAAGTCTAGGATCTGTTTTGTTTGCTGACGCATTTCGGGCACCAAGAACAGGACCTGACATATAGTAGGTACTCTATAAGTACTGGTTGAATGACCAAATTTCAAATTTCTTCTCCTTCTCTCCTTCTTCTTCTTCTTAATATTATGGTTATTATTATCATTATTAAGATTTTCACTCAGGATTTTGTGGGGATAACGTGGCATTATCCACCATACTCGCAGACATAGTGAATTTTTCTTTAGAGATTTCTTTTCAATTCCACCAAATTCTTCTCAGATCAACAGAACAAAAAGACTTCAGTTTTCTTTCCCTATGTAAATTCTGTATGTCCCACTATTTCCTTAGCAATTGTGCTCGCTCATATTGCTTGCTCCACTGGCAAAATAAATGGCCTATGGGTAGTGAAATAGTCACCAACCATTTTCTATTTTACAAAAATGCGCCTTAGGCACCTTACTATTACTATTGTTCCCATTATCCAAAGAGCATGTAAAAAGTATCCTGTTAACAAAGACATACTCTTATTATGAAGGAATATTACTGGTAAGGATCTAGGTTCTTTTCCTATTGATAGATTCCTTTTCAACTAGATATAAGAGTGCATTCATTGAGAATAGAGATTGTGAATTTTTTTTTGTGTTCTATCTCTGACACACTGCTTGGTTCGGAAACAGTGACTAAATGTGATGAATAAATGAATAACAATGAAGGAATAGATTATTCACTTACACACACAGATGACCAATATGCGTATCTTGTTATTACTACAAGAGGAAGATACGCTTTTCCAAATGCAATAACTTGTGTGGTAAACAAATACGTCCAGAGCTGTCCCACGAAGTGAACAATCAGACCAGTCATTATTTGTATGGCCTGGGAGGAAAGAATGCCATTAATTAATTACTACTATTCTAGTTCAATCTTTGAAAGGAAAAAACATCAAGAAAATGTCAAGATGGAGAAAAAGGCGACTACCTAACAGAATTTTAGGATTCTCAACATTTAATTTAAATGAGGAGGCTAGGTTATTATTTCGGAGCAGTTTTCAGATACAATGACTATTCACATGCCCAATAAAATTGTACTAGGAGCTCGTTTATCTACTTGGTTAGCTAAGAGGTCATATGGCATGATTCTTGGAGCCCTGAAAGAATTGATCTCCCTCAATGTTCATCAGTGCCTATGTGGCCAACAATCTACACCTGCAGATACAGCTCCCAGACTTGGCATTTCTGACCTTACTTGTCCTTCTCTCATCCTCCTAAAATTGAGATTTTCTTTTACCACCCCCATGCCCATCTGGACATAGAGTAGAGTCCTCTGTCCTTTATAAACAGGAGTCAAAAAAAGAGATAGTGAATCCTTGGGATTTTTGGCTTCATTTTTTTTTAATGCTTATTTATTTTAGAGAGAGAGAGGGATAGAGAGAGTACAAGCGAGGGGCAGAGAGAGAGGGAGACACAGAATTTGGTTTTTTTTTCAATATATGAAGTTTATTGTCAAACTGGTTTCCATACAACACCCAGTGCTCATCCCAAAAGGTGCCCTCCTCAATACCCATCACCCACCCTCCCTTCCCTCAACCCCCCATCAACCCTCAGTTTGTTCTCAGTTTTTAAGAGGAGAGACACAGAATTTGAAGCAGGCTTCAGTCTCTGAGCTGTCAGCACAGAGCCCAATGTGGGGCTTGAACTCGCGAACCATGAGATCATGGCCTGAGCTGAAGTCGGATGCTCAACCTACTGATCCCCCAGGTGCCCCAAGGGATTTCTGGTTTCTTATAACTCTTCCTAGGAAACATTATCAGGTGTGGAGATAGAGGAGGATTTCTGCCCACTAAAGCCAGACCAGCTACGATCGTTTCCAAGTCAAAGGAGGAGGAAATTTTCAAGCTTGCCATGTAGAGCCACAACTCTCTGTAGGGACTTTCCATTGGTTTTCAGATAGATGTTTCTCAGGTGTGCCTCCTTCTGCCACAGCTGAATCAACGACCCCTCCTTGCACCTCCCTACCACTGAAACACAGGAGTTAAGCCTGAAAAATCTGAAGGAGTTATATCGGAGTTCAGATCCTAGTACCTCTTGCTTTACTCGTGTTTCTACAGTGCCTGGGGACACTGACATCTTTTTTTCCTCACAGATCCTCATAAACAGGATAACTAACTTGAAATTTGCAACAGGCTTCTGTTCTGGTATATGATTATAAGGAGAGCCAAAAAGTGGCTAGTTGGTGGGGATATCTCTCTCATTTGGAGAATACTTTGCCATCCATGCAACACAATACCATGCATTACGTGGCACTTCTGACAGGTTGTGGCAGGGGAAGGAAGCAAGGGGTCTTTGGGGTAGATAGGGCTTTTCCCACATGGCAGTGGTGTAGTTTCACAGGATACAATAAATTTGTCTGAAGTCTGAGTTTAGTGAAGGATATAGGATCTTTAAAAACTTATTTTTGTGCCTTGAGTTTGATACACTTTTTATAGATTTTGGATACTAGCCCTTTATCTGATATGTCATTTGCAAATATCTTCTCCCATTCCGTTGGTTGCCTTTTAGTTTTGTTGTTTCCTTCGCTGTGCAGAAGAGTTTTATCTTGATGAGGTTCTAATAGTTCATTTTTGCTTTTGTTTCCCTTGCCTCTAGAGACATGTCTATTAAGAAGTTGCTGCTGCCGAGGTCAAAGAGGTTGCTGCCTGTTTTCTCCTCTAGGATTTTGATGGTTTTCTGTCTTTCATCTATTTTGAATTTATTTTTGTGTATGGTTAATAAAGTCATCCTGTTTCATTCTTCTGCATGTCACTGTTCAGTTTTCTCAACAACATTTGCTAAAAAGACTGTCTCTTTTCCGCTGGATATTCTTTCCTGCTTTGTCAAAGATAAGTTGGCCATACATTTGTGGCTCCATTTCTGGGTTCTCTATTCTATTCCATTGATCTATGTGTCTGTTTTTGTATCCGTACCATGCTGTCTTGATGGCTACAGCTTAGTAATACAACTTAAAGTCTGGAATTGTGATGCCTCCAGCTTTGATTTTCTTTTTCAACATTGCTTTGGCTATTCAGGGTCTTTTCTGGTTCTATACACATTTTAGAATCATTTGTTTTAGTTCTGTGAAAAAATGGTGTTATTTTAATAGGGATTGCATCATGGAGGCTCCTCAAAAAATTAAAATTAGAACTGCCCTATGACCAGGCAATTGCACTACTAGGTATTTATGCAAAAGGATACAAATATGCCTGTTTGAAGGGGCACATGCGCCCCAATTTTATAGCAGCACTATCAATAATAGCCCAACTATGGAAAGAGCCCAAATGACCATCAACTGACGAATGGATAAAGAAGATGTGGTATATAGATACAATGGAATTCTACTCATCGATCAAAAAGAATGAAATCTTGCCATTGCAACAATGTGGATGGAACTAGAGTGTATTATGCTAAGTAAAGTAAGTCAGTCAGAGAAAGACAAGGGTCATGTGATTTCACTCATATGTGAAATGTAAGAAATACAACAGGTGAACATAACGGAAGGGAAGAAAAAAATAAGGTAAAAATAGAGAGGGAGGCAGATCGTAAGAGACTCTTAAATACAGAGAACAAACTGAGGGTTGCTAGTGGGGAGATGGGTGGAGGGATGGGCTAAATGGGTGATGGGCATTAAGGAGGGCACTTGTTGGGATGAGAACTGAGCATTATATTTAAGTGATGAATCACTGAATTCTACTCCTGAAATCAGTACTACATTACATGTTAACTAACTTGAATTTAAATAATAAGAAAAAACCCCTTTTTATTTTTAAATGGTTATAAATTCACAGTAATTTGCAAAAATAGTACAGGTCCTGTGCACCCTGAACCTGGATTCTCCCAGTGGTTACATCTTATGTAATTTATAGTATAATATCAGAATGAGGAACTAGACCTTGGTATAATATGTGCCTTAGGCCAAAATATGTTTCTTATCCCCCCCAAATCACTATCAATAGGCTGGGATGACACAACAAAAACTTAGTAGAAAATATAGGAGACAAGCTTCATGACACTGGATTTGGCAATAATTTTTGGAAAAATAGATTGAATTATGTCAAAATTTAAAACTTCTGTGCACCAAAGAACACAATCAACAGAGTGAAAAGGCAACTCACAAAATGATAGACAGATTTGTGAATCATATATCTGGGAAGGAGTAAATATCCAGAATATATAAATAACTCCTACCACTCAACAACAGTAACAAAAATAGACAATCCAACTAAGAAATGGGCAAAGGACTTGACCTTTCTCTAGAGATATGGAAATGGCCAATAAGCACATGAAAAGGTGCTCAACAGCCTAACTAACCGTTAGGGAATTGTTAATCAAAACTACAATGCCACACCACTTTATACCTATTAGGATGGCTATCATCAAAAAAGAATACAAATGTTGAAGACCATGTGGAGAAATTGGACCCTTTGTGTACTGTTGGTGGGATGTAAAATGTTACTGCTGCTAGGGAAAGAGTTTGGCAGTTTCTCAAAGGTTAAACATAGAACTACTCTATGACCCAGCATTTCCATTCCTAGGTATATATATAAAAGAGTTGAGAGCAGGGACTTGAAGAGCTACTTTACAGCTATGTTCTTAGCTGCATTATTCACAATAGTCAAAAGGTAGAAGCAACCCACGTGTCTATTGGCGGATGAATGGATAAACAAAGTGTAGTTATGCATACAATGGAGTATTATTCAGCCTTGAAAACAAAGGAGATTCCACATCAACTACATCATGGATGAACCTGGGACCCATTATGCTGAGTGAAAGAATCTCATCACAAAAGAACACGTGCTACATGATTCCAAGTATCTGAGGTATTACAGCAGTCAAATTCATAGAGACAGAAAGTAGAATTGTTATTGCTAAGGGCCATGGGCAGGGAGAGGGAGTGGGGGAATTATTGTTTAATAGGTACAGAGTTTTAATTTTGCAAGATGAAAAGAGTTCTGTGGAGAAACTGTCAGTGGTGATGGTTGCCCAACAGTGTGGATGTACTTAACGTCCCTGCACTGTACATTTAAAAATGGGTTTGATGGTAAATTTTATGCTTCTGTATTTTAGTACAGTTTAAATCTTCTGTTTCAGCAAATCTTCGTGTGTATTGTGTTGGCAAGGACATGGGGGTATGGCCTT
This sequence comes from Puma concolor, assembly GCF_028749965.1. NCBI lineage: Eukaryota > Metazoa > Chordata > Mammalia > Carnivora > Felidae > Puma > Puma concolor. The sequence continues at coordinate 10,664,404 of NC_141676.1, forward strand.
GTTACTGCTAGGAGTCTTCTTATATCTGTCAAAAGCTTTAGCTGTAATTAGTGATAGGAATAGGGAGAAGTGTGTCTATTCCATCTTGTCCTGGACGCTGGAAACTGGAACTGGAGGCTAGAATGTTTTATTAAATGAAATGAGACCTGAACTCTTGGGTAATGGTAGATCTCATTAGAAGGGCAGTAATGTAGCCAGCAACCATCCTATTTATTCTCAGACACACTTTAACTATTCCTTCTCAATATCCTTGCCCAGATAAGTGGGCAAGAAGGTCAGAAATAAAAACCTTTAATATCATATTATTGGGAAAGAGGAGAGGAAATTTTGGGTTCATTGCGTGCTTTAACATAGAGTCCTCGTCCAATTCTGTCAGAAGATGAGGTAGATCTTAAATAAGTGAAGGCAATAATACACTTGAGATGTTGGGAATATTCCTGGACCAAGCTTTAATCCTGTTGGTTTGATTCCTAATCTGACTCGATCACCCAGCAAAATGGGGAGATCATGTGAAAGGATAGCCTGCTACATTTGCTGGGAGCTGATTTGGAAAACAGTGGCATGTCCTGGGGATGAAGTCAAGAACACATCACCACTATGATCACTGGCCACAAAGCTTTATGTCGGCAGCTTCTCCTGAATACAGTTTCTACAATCTGACTGTCTCATTTGGGGCCGTATTATCATTAGCTTAACATGAAATAATTTCTAGATGCCCAAAAGGGATTTTCTACCCATAACTCAGAGTATATTTTTCTTGGAGTGTGACTAAGTTGTAATGGTTTGGAATAATTTAAATGTAGTATTTAAAGTTATGTAGCTTTAGCCTGATGTACAGTTTAGATGATCGGCTTGCATGTGGAAAATGCAGGCATGACGTGACCATTAACCCTCTTCCGTTTGGAAAGTTCACAATAGAGGTGGTTAAAGTCTCCTCAGTTTTGCATTTAGAAATTGCGACACTGCAGTCATTTAGTTGTTCAGGAAGCATTTTGCTCTTACCCCCAACAATCTTGTTTCTTCTCTTATCCACAGACGACGTCTTGGCATTTTTCACTAAGATACAATAGAGAAATGGGAGGATGAAATGTGTTTCTTTTCTGCAGGAAAATTTAAGGACAAGTTAATTTTAATTATTTTCTTGGGTTAAAATTAAGAGGAACATCTACCCCTAGAGTTGCCAATTTTTCACTGTTTTGTAGTCCCCTGAGAGAATGTTTTTCCTCAAACCATCAAGATTGCAATCTTGAAAAAAAAAATCCAATAATTGTTTCTCAAATAGTCTTACTCATTTTCCAACCTTAAACTGGACTGTAGCAAATTGTCGTGCGGTGGCTTCCCTGATCCATCGATCCCTCTAGCAATTACCCATATCCCCACCTTCATGATGTCAGGGAGATTGGACTTTTGTTTGCTGAGCTTTGTTCCCTCACTCCACGCTATTTCTCTCCAAATTAGAACCTGGTGCAGGGGTACCCGCAGAATCTATCCATGTGCCTATATTGGCTGCAAGGGAAGTTGAAAAATAAAATGTCATATATTCTACTTTGGAAAGATGAGCTTCACAAGTTAGGGATCTACAAAAATGCAGGGGAGGTGTTCAATAGATAAGACAATTAAAAATAACAGACAGCTACCATTCAATTGTGGATAACCTTTGAGATTTCTATATAACTCCTATCAGTCCTCCCTAGACTGCATATTTAACATCCAGGAGGATTTTTCCTTGATCCTAGCTGATTGGGCCAAAGGTGAGCACCTAACTTGAACTGGGTCCATAGTATAAGTATACTCTTTCCTGGATTGTTTGGGCTGGTCTCCTGATGAGAAGATAGACCTTGGGAGATGTGATTTGTCACGCCCCACCGTAATGGACAAAGTGGGAGAGAAGGTGAGTTTTGGGAGGGAGGTGAATGGAAAGGACACCCAGAGAAATGAAGAGACGGACAAGGAACAGAATTTCCTGAGTTTCTGATGGCTTTCAATCTTCCCCTTCCGGAAAACTGGTTGACTTCTTGCCCTTACATTATGTAAACATAGCTATTCTCATATTATGATAAATATATCTTCGTTGTGCTAAAGCTAGTAACAGAGCGTTTCTGTTTCTTGCAGTGAAAGTCTTTTTATTTTTTTAATGGCCTCGTCTTCTAACTTTTCTCACACGGCTTTGAGAATCTGCTCTCCAGAATCTCCAATGGCTGATGGCTCTTCTGTTTTTCCCCAGCCTCTTATCTATAACCATACCTTAAGTCTAGGACGGGTCTTCAGATTCCTCGCTTACAAACTTTCCCTTCCATTTACACAAACCAGGAAATCTTATGGCTTCGAGTTGTCCCTGACATGGCCTGTCAGCGCTTGCAACTGAGAAAATGTAGAAAGGCATAGTGGAAAGAGTCAAACTGAAGTTCAAATTTTGTCCTTACCAGTTACTACGTGGTCTTGCCCATATCACTTATTCTTTCAAAGGCTGTTTCCTCAGCAGCAACCCGCCCCCCCCCCCAACAAAAAACAACAAAAACAAAAACAAAAACAAAATCCTGTAGGATTGTGTTGGGGGAGGGGGAGCAAATAAGAGAATTGGCACAGAACTGAAACCTGAACAAGAGCCAGCACTGGGAACACCTGCCCTCAGAGTGGTGCGCACGGACCATGGATCTCTGCGGTCACTTGATTGCAGGGCTAGAGGGGCTCGATCTCACAGGTGGTGCCCTTAGTTCGGTGCCGTCCAGCTCCGGGAGTCTTGGGGGCGGCACTTGCCCAGTGAGCGCCACTTCTTCAGCGGCGCCCCTCATTTCCCCTCGCGGGGCCCTAACGCTGCGGTTGGAGCCAAGAGCGTGGCTTGTGGGCGCAGCGCGAGGGGCCCCGCGCGGACCCCTGCACGGCGGGGGCCTCCAAGTTCTGCTGAGCGCAGGCTCCCAGGACACTGTCAGGGCGTGAGATGAGAGCTGACTCAGGCCAAGCTCTTCCTGCCTGGTGCTCTGACCACGGATCTGGGCCTTTTCCTGATTCCCTGGCCGCCTCCGCAGAGACCTCCCCATCAAACAGATGTCCTCATCTCCCCTTTTCTGCTAGGTTGGGGTCAGCGAAAGTCTTTCCACCTTCAATCTCGACGCGGTGTAGTGGAAACAGTACTGGTCTGTAAACCTGGGCCTTGGTCCTTAACTCTCCTATTAGATACATGAATGCTTGCGGCAAAATATTTATCTTCCCTGTTCCTTAGATTGTTTTTCTGCACCCTGAAATAATCTATGTTCTGTGTACCTCCCACATGTACGAAATCGTGTAATACAAGCTTCAAATTTGTTGTCATCAGCTCCCAACGGCTAATATATTGGAATCCTAACTTGAGCGCCAACTCCTTGAGGCCAGGTGCCATTTATAACTAACTTTATTTATTTATTTATTTATTTATTTATTTATTTATTTATTTATTTATTTAACTTATATTTCTATTTTTTGAGGAGATCACACATGCTAGCACAGGAGAAGGGCAGAGGGAAGGAGAGTATCCAACAGGCTCCACACTCAGCCTGGAGTCTGATGTGGGGCTTGATCCCAGGACCCTGGGATCCTGACCTGAGCTGAAATCAAGAGTCCCACTCCCAACCAACTGAGCCACCCAGGCGTCCCAGGAATATTTAATTTTTTAGTCAAAATAATACAAATGTGGCTTAGAAGTACTAGAAATTATGTTTAAGTGTTAATTGTAGGGGCTAGAAATACATAATTGTTATTTTAAGCTATTATGGTTAAAAGAACTGTATTTTTGTTTGTTTGTACCACTTGTCAATGTCTTTCTTTACTTTCCCACATTTGATTTGCTCCTTGTTCTCTTTGGGCTCCTGTGGACTCCCTTCCATGGCCTTATGTTTTGGTCTTAAATGATATTCTTCCCTAGGGTCCCTTCTATTTTCAATCTCTTCAGAAACTACAATTAGAAAGATCCTTGAACTAAACTTACCAATTTAGCTTACGAACTTCAAGGGGTTTTGTTTGTTTGACTAATTCTGTGATTTGGTTTCTTAATTCTGATTTTAAGGGCCTTTATAGAAGGCTTGGGATCTCTAAGATATCATCTGGCTACTACTTTATAAAGCTTTATACCTGGTTTCTTGTGGACATTTGGATTGCTGGGCCTGGGTTTCTCAATGGGACATGACATTTGCACATATAGAGTGGACCACAATCTTGCCTCAAGATCATGAAGATATTCACCTATATTAAAATCTAAAAGCTTATTGTATTATCTTTTTTAAAAATTGTGGTACAATATATGTAACATTTATCATTTAAAGCATTTGTAAGTGTACAATTCAGTGACATTAAATATGTTCCCAATGCTATATACCCATCACTATTACCTGTAGCCAAAACTTTTTCATCATACCCAACATAAATTCCATATCCATTAAAATATAACTTCCCCTCTTCTTTCCTAGTGCCTGGTAACATCTATTCTGCTTTCTGCCTTTATGATTTTGACTATTCTAGGTACCTCTTACAATTGGAATCATACAATATTTACCCCTCTATGTCTAAATACTTAACTATGCACAATGTTCTCAAGGTTCGTTCATGCTGTAGCATGCATCAGAATTTCACTCCTTTGTAAAACTAAATTGTTTCTTCATTGGATGTACAGACCACATGTTGTTTACCCATTCATCTGTTGATGAATATTTAGGTTGTTTCCATGTTTTGCCTACTGCGAATCATGTTGTTTTGAACATTGGTTTGTATGTATCTGTTTGAGTCCCTGCTTTCAATTTCTTGGGATATACACCTAAAAGTGGTGTTGCTGGAATGTATGGTAATGCTATGTTTAATTTTTTTGTTTAATTCCACTGCTTTCCAGAGACTACATTTTATATTCCCACCAGCACAGCACAAGTGTTCCAAATCTCTACATACTCACCAACATTTGTTATTTTATTTTAAATAATAGCCATTCTAGTGTGTGTGAAGCAGTATATCATTGTAGTTTTGATTTGTATTTTACTAATGGCTGGTGATGTTAAACATATTTGCATATGCTTATTGGCCATCTGTACCTTTTTGGGAGGAGTTTTTATTAATCCGTTGCCCATTTTTGAATGTTTTGTTGTTGAGTCATAGGAATTTTTATATATCCTGAATAGTAATCTCTTGTCATATATATGATTAGCAAATATTTTCTCCCATTCTGTAGGTTGTTTTTCTTCCCCACTTTTTGGTAGTGTCCTTTGATGCACAAAAAGATTTTAATTTTGATGTAGTTCAATTTATCTATTTTTTCTTCTGTTGTCTGTGCTTTTGGTGTCATACCCATAAAATTGTTGAAAAATCTGTCATGAAAATTTTCCACAATATTTTTTCCTAAGAATTTTATAGGTTTAGCTCTTAAGCTTAAGTCTTATTCTACCTTGAGTTAATTTTTGTATATAAGGGTCCAACTTCATTCTTTTGCATGTGAATATCCAGTTTTCCCAGTACCATTTGTTAAAGAAATCCTGTCCTTTCCCCCTTGGATGGTCTTGGCAACCTTGTCAAAAATCAATTGGCTGAATATGTGAGGATTTATTTCCGTCGGTCTATTCTATTCCATTGGTCTATGTCTATCTTAATGCTGGTACCACACTATTTTAATTCCTAAGCCAAAATGGCATAAATCAAAAAAACAGTTACCACTCACTCATATGGAAAACATTTTGAATGTTCCAGACCCCCAAAATAACCTCTTAGGCTTTTCTGACAACACTTAGGATACATCTTGCTAATGGATACACAAAATAAATCAAGATAAAGCACAGATGCTCACAGACACAATTCAAAGGGACGGTGGCTTGATGCTGAGATGCTAAGTATAGTTCTCTGGGGAAGGAACATGGCAGAACTTCTGTTGCTACTCAGGATGCACAATGTCTCTATAATGGCTCACTGCAAAACAAATGCTAAACATTATTTTCACTTTTTGTCCTTTTTTGTTAAAGTATAAACCAAACTAAAACCTTTGGATTTCTTTCAGTTAGTGAAAACAGGCACTAATGTAGATCTCTTATAAAAGCAAACTGACAAAACATGGACTTTTGAAAAGTAGGGGATACAAGTATAATTTAAATTAACTTATAATCAGGAAGTGTGATGCCTTCACTTTGTTTTTCTTTCTCAAGATGGCTTTAGCTATTTGTGGTCTTTTGTGATTCCATATGAATTTTAGGATAGTTTTTTTCTATTTCTTAGAAAAATACCATTGGAATTTTTATGGATTGCATTGAATCTGTAGATCTCTTTAGGTAGTATGGAAAAAAATATATTTTCAGTTTTATTTGAGAGAGAGCATGCACAAACCGGGGAGACGGGCCGAGGGAGAGAGAGAATCTTAAGCAGGCTCCACGCTCAGCACAGAGCTCAAGACAGGGGCTTGATTCCACGACCTTGGGATCATGACCTGAGTTAAAATCAAGAGTCTGACGTTCAATGGACTGAGCCACCCAGGCACCCCAGTAGTATGGATATTTATAAACACTATTAATTCTTCTCTTCCAAGAACACGGGGTATCTTTTCATTTATTTGTGTCTTCTTCAATATTAATGTTTTCAGTGTACAAATCTTTCAGCACCTTGGTTAAATTTATTCCTAAGTATTTTGTTTTTAATGCTATTGTGAATGGAATTCTCATTTCTCTTTCAGTTAGTTCATTGTTAATGTAAAAATGCAATGATTTTTTTAAATTCCCCTAGAGACTGCTTGTTTGACCTGTGGCTTAGTTAGAAGTGTGATGTTTAATATCCGTTCTTTCCTCTGCAAAGTTACTATACTGACTTCCAAAAGGTCTTTTACTTGCTTTGATCTTTAAGCAAATTGAATCCTGAAGTATATAATACTTGGTGCTTGGTATTTTTGTTCAATATTAATCGATTCTATTATTGATGAGTATTTGGATTTGGAATTTTAGATTTTTTTCAGTTGGGCTTTGGAATTCTGATTCTATGACTATTCTATGAATCTCTTGTCTTTTGTTGAACATATGTACTAATTTTCAGGCTATAAACCTAGGAATGGAGTTTCTAGTATTAGATATTCTTAAACTGTTATCACAAGTGGTTGTAACAATTTATGTGTTTCTAAAAGTTGGGTATATAAGTTACAGGTTCTCTACATGATCCGAAAGAGTTGATTCTATCATTCTTTTTAAATATGTTTTTGCCATCCAGGTGGGTGGATACTATCATGTTTTATTCAATCCTATACTCTGATTTTTTGTCTGCTTGTTCCATCAATTATTGAGAAAAGTTATGAAAATTTTCCCAGTATAATCATAGATGGTCCATTCATTATTTTAGTTCAACATTTGCTTTATGTATTTTAATGATGTGTCATTATTCACATACAGATGTAGAATTATGTCTTCCTGATGGATTGACACTTTTGATGAAATTTCCTTTTCATCTTAAGAATTTTTTTGCTTTAATATTTACCCTAATACTAGTTTGTCTTCCTTTGTTCTATTTCTTTTCTTTCCTTTCTTGCCTTCTTTGGATTTCTCACATTTTTATTTGTTTTATAAACTATTAGGTTGCTATACAGTCTTTTATTATTCTTTTTTTTTTTAATGTTTTTATTTATTTTTGAGACAGAGAGAGACAGAGCATAAGCCGGGGAGGGGCAGAGAGAGAGACACAGAATCTGAAGCAGGCTCCAGGCTCTGAGTGGTCAGCACAGAGCCTGATGCGGGGCTCGAACTCATGGACTGTGAGATCATGACCTGAGCTGAAGTCGGACACTTAACCGACTGAGCCACCCAGGCGCCCCTTATTATTCTTTAAGTGATTACAATATCCACTCTCCCTCAACTTATTAAGGACTGTTATAAATCAGTTCTTTACTGTTTTCCAGACAAGGCAAAGACCCTAGAACATATTAACTCATTCATCACCTGTATTGTGCTATTTACGTTCTCTTTTAAATATATTTTAGTACGCCTAGAAATTATTTATATGGTCACGTTCATTAATCTTTACTCAGATATTTATGCTATTTCATATTTACTTTTTCCCTTCCTACTTCTTTAAGTTTCCATGTGGGAGCCTTTCCCTTTTGTCTTAAGAACACTTACTCAATTTCCAAATCAATGCTGATGACTTTTGGCATTTGTTAACAAATCGGCTACTATTCTCTTTTGTTGCTGTTCTTTAAAGGTAAAATGTCTTTTAGCCTTGTTTAAGACTGCTCTCTCTGCGCAGTACAGAAGCTTTTTGTCTTGATGAGGTCCCAATAGTTCATTTTTGCTTTATATTGCCTTGCCTTTGGAGATGTGTCGAGTAAGAAATTGCTGTGGCTGAGGTCAAAGAGGTTTTTTCCTGCTTTCTCCTCTAGGGTTTTGATGGTTTCCTGTCTCACCTATTTCAGGTCCTTCATCCATTTTGAGTTTGGTGTAAGAGTGGAACGGGAAAAGATATTTGCAAATATCATATCGGATATAGGGCTCGTATCTAAAATCTATAAAGAACTCACCAAACTCCACACCCCAAAAAACCAAATAATCCAGTGAAGAAATGGGCAGAAGACATGAATAGATACTTTTCCAAAGAAGACATCCAGATGGCCAACAGACACATGGAAAGAAGCTCAACATCACTCAGCATCAGGGAAATACAGATCAAAACCACACTAAGATACCCGCCTGTCAGAGTGGCTAAAATGAACAAATCAGGAGACTATAGATGCTGGTGAGGATGTGGAGAAACGGGAACCCTCTTGCACTGTTGGTGGGAATGCAAACTGGTGCAGCTGCTCTGGAAAACAGTGGGGAGGTTCCTCAAAAAAATTAAAAATAGATCCACCCTATGACCCAGCAATAGCATTGCTAGGAATCTACCCAAGGGATACAGGAGTGCTGATGCATAAGGGCACATATACCCCAATGTTTAACAGCGCTCTCAACAATAGCCAAATTATGGAAAGAGCCTAAATGTCCATCAACTGATGAATGGATAAAGAAGATGTGGTTTATATATACAATGGAATACTACTTGGCAATGAGAAAGAATGAAGTATGGCCATTTGCTGCAACGTGGATGGAACTGGAGGGTATTATGCTAAGTGAAATAAGTCAGGCAGAGAAAGACAGATACCATATGTTTTCACTCATATGTGGATCTTGAGAAACTTAACACAAGACCATGAAGGAGGGGAAGGGGAAAAAATAGTTACAGAGAGGGAGGGATGCAAACCATAAGAGACCTTATCTTAAGGACTGAGAACAAACTAAGCATTGATGCGGTATGGGGGAGAGGGGAAGGTGGGTGATAGGCATGGAGGAGGGCACTTGTGATGAGCACTGGGTGTTGTATGGAAACCAGTTTGACAATAAATTATGTTTAAAAAAAAGACTGTTCTCTCTGTGGCTGTTTTTATGCAGTTTTACTATGATGTGTCCTTAGATGTACGTTTCTTTGTATTTACTAAGTTTAGGATTATAACCCTTCTTGAATCTATGATTTGATATTTTTTACATTATTAATTTTTTAATGTTTATTTTTCAGAGAGAGAGAGAGAGAGAGAGAGAGAGAGAGAGAGAGAGAGAGACAGAGCATGAGTGGGGGATTGGCAAAGAGGGAGGGAGACACAGAATCTGAAGCAGGCTCCAGGCTCTGAGCTGTCAGCACAGAGCCCGATGTGAGGCTTGAACCCACGGACCATGACTTATTTGCTTTTATCTCTATTCTCCTGAAATTCTAAATACATGGTATTAGAATTTTTCATCAGTGTCATAGGTCTCTTACTCTTCCCACTCCCCACATTGCATTTTCGATCATTTTATCAATGCTTTAGTCTGATTTTTCCTTCTACTTTTTATTTTATCTCACTGATTTCCTTATCAGCTGTTTAAAAAAAATTTTTTTTTAATGTTTATTTATTTTTGAGAGAGAGATTGCTAGCTGGGGGGGGGGGGGGGGTAGTGGGGGAGACAGAGAGGGAGACACAGAGTCCGAAGCAGCCTCCAGGCTCTATCAGCACAGAGCCCGACGTGGGGCTTGGACTCACGAACTGCAAGATCATGACCTGAGCTGAAGTCAGACGCTTAACCGACTTCCAGGTGCCCCTCCTTATCAGTTATGTTTAATAGCTGTTACATTCACATATTTAGATCTTAATTTGTTATGTCATTTCTCATTTCTATTTCATTTTTATAATTTTAATTTCTGCTGAAATCTTACTTAAGATTTTATAATTCTGTTATTTGGATCTATTGTGGGCCTGTGGTTTCTCTTGGATTTCAGTTAATTTTTTAAATTGTTTTTAAAAAAATTTTTTTAATGTTTATTTATTTTTGAGAAAGAGAGAGAGAGAGAGATAGAGCATGAGCAGGGGAGGGGCAGAGAGTGAGGGAGACACAGAATCTGAAGCAGACTCCAGGCTGTGAGCTGTCAGCACAGAGCCCAACATGGGGCTCGAACTCACGGACTGTGAGATCATGACCTGAGCTGAAGTCGGACGCTGAACCAACTGAGCCACCCAGGTGCCCCTTTAAATTCTGGCTTTGATTGAACCCCCATTGTGTATGCAAAACCTTAGTGATAACTTGATGCTCAGGATAATGCTATTTTCCTCTTGAAATTTTTGCTTTGGTAGAGTGTTAGATTTAGAGAAGCTCGCTTTAGTACAATCTGTAACTGAGCTGGTTGGGTCTCAGCATCGGTCTGTGAGAGGGATGGCCCGCCTTTGCTCACTTTCACTGTTAGGATATAGCCCTTGTAGGGAACACGACAGAGAATTCTGGATGTTTATGAGTTTCTCACTTTTCAGTGAGCCTGAGCTCCAAGTACTTGTCTCCACAACCCAAAAGAACACTGGAAACTCCTCTCAGCTTCTTAACCTCTCATCTGCTGTTTGTGATTCAGAAAATGCATCTGGCGGAAAAGCTATGCCAAAAGCTTATATTGTGCCTTGTTTTCAACTCTGGAATCTTAGCTCCTTAAATCCAATCTCCCTAAATCCTAGATCTCAGGTTATCTTCGAACAGATGGTGTTTAAAAATTGTGGCTTGCCTTTGTTGCGTTCTTTGTAGGAAGTTTGGGCTGCAAGAACCTAGTCCTTGATTGCTGAAAATGGAAACTCTCATTTTCATATTTTTAGCTACTACCAAAATCAATCTCTATAGTGAGCTTTCATTCAACTCCTAGGTATGTATTTTCAACTGCCTAATAGATCTCTCTACTTTAATGTCTCATAGTTATCTTAAATTCAATTTATCCAAAAATAGAATTTATCATATTATTGAAGCCTGCTGTGTCTTTTACATTTTGTATCACTCAATCCAGAAACTGGCGGTGGGGGGGGGGGGTTGTTTTAGATTCTTTTTTTCCTTCATCACCTATGTTTAATCAGTCACTATAGCTAAAACTTACCCTCTTTTTCATTAGTTTTCTGAATCATTGCAATAGTTATCCATTACTCCCTCCCACACTCTAGCCGTTCTTATCAAATTTAATCTTTCTAATGCATTTCTCCCTATTCAATACTTTTTCCTCAAAAATAAATCCAAGCCGGTCATTCCCTACTTAAAAACTCTTCAATGGCTTCCCACTATCTTCAAGATACAGTTCAATACAATATAGTCATCAATCTTTGATGATTTGACTTAGTATCTGGCCTTTTCTTCCCTCTCCAACTTTCACTCGAACTGCTCCTTCTTGTCATTGTGTTTTAATTATATTTTAGTTATTAGAATATACTATGATCGTTTTCACATTTTGGTTTTTGCACTAGCTACTCTCATTTGAAATGTCTCCCCACCTTCCAATCTGCTTCATCAACTACAATTAACCCCCCTGCTCAGAGGCCATATCCTTCATAAAGCTTTATTTCCTCTTATATCCCAACAGAAGGATCATTATCTCTTCTGTGCCACTTCATTTGTTTCATACTTCTGTGTATATATATATACACAGATTATATATATATAATCACACTGCATAGTCTTGATTTGTTACCTGTTTGTTTCTTCCCCTAAAACAAAAAAACAAAAAAATCTTCGTGGTGAGGTCCCTTATTAGTCTTTGATACTCCTGAGTTTAATATAATCATTAGCACATGGAAGACACTCAATGTGTGTTGAACTGAAATTCTTAGACCCATGAAATCTTTTTATAGCAACTGATGAAACCTTTTGAGAGACAAGGCCGAAAACCAACAAAAAACGGCAGCACATTTAAAAGACAGCTACATGAACTCACTGGCATGATTGATTCTGCTGAGCAAGGCTTTCTGAAGTGCTGTTCCCTATTAGAAGACGGGGGAATCTGAATTCAGAACAGATTCTTGGGAGATTCTCCTGATTATGAAAAAGCAGCCTGTTCACTTTGAAAAGCAATTGAACAGATGATCAAAGCAATGATGAGAAATAAGAAGCAAGGGAAATGAAAGGGAAGAAAGACAGCAGAGACTTTCAGGGCAGGAAGGAACTTTAATGAGGAGAGAAACAGTCAAAGAGGAACAATGAAGGGACTATGAGTCGGATGACTTCGGATTCATCCTTTGTTCAAGTAGAAGCTAGTTCTGGTAGAAGAAGTCATACTGAAATGTACTCTTTACTTGTATTTTAAAGTTTTCCTGAGAATTACGTAGTATCACTCACCAAGTCTTTATAGCCTGCCCTCTAGAGACAAACACAGATCTTTTTTTATGGTCTCTTACAAAAGCTCTCTTAGGGAGAGGTGACAGCTTCAGAGTTAAGACAGGGTTGACAGGTTCAGAGTACTAGAAGATAATTTTTCCCTCATAATAACGTATTTAAATAGGGAAAAGCTTTCTACTTGGAGCCTACAAAAATATGTGCAGAGAAATTTCTTGAATACCGAGAAGAAAAAATCCAACTTGTTTTGTATTTTCTTTTGCGCAACACCTGTGGGCTTTGTAGCAGCTTTGTTATACAGAGATATCATTAGGGCCCACAGCAGGTATGAGCACCAGGAAAAATCTCACATTTTTAAGGTTCTTAAAAAGTACTCTCAAATTCCTCTGGGACAGCTGTGAGACTATCTTCATTATGACGACTCTGAAAAAAAAATTAACCTCATGTAAATCATATCATGCTTCCTAATATCATACATCTAATAAAGACTTAGTTTTAAAAAAAAATATAAGCAGTACTGATGTTTATAGAGTAAAATGTCAAAGTTCCATTTGTCCTCTTTCTGTCCCATCTCTACTTCTACCCACTCTCTTAATTCCTACTAGACGCTGGTAGATTTGGCAGACTTCCAGACTTTAACAACAACAAAATATTCTTCTTGAACACGAACAGATGCCAGCACCCCACAAGTTACCTTGTCACGATATTTCCCAATTTCTACCCATTTCTTCCTTCCCAAAGTCACTGTCATTTTGACTTTTAGGTAATTAATCATTTCTTCCTAGTTTTACTAGCTTGCATCCCTCCGTAAACATTACAGTTCAGGTTTAGTTTTGCCTGGTTTCAAACATCATACGAATGGAATCATAAAGCATGCATTCTTTGAGTCTGACTTTCCATACTTAACATTGTATAAATGAGAATCATCATGTTGTTAAGGGTAGGTACAGTTCATTTTAATTACTATGTCAAATTTTGTTAGAGTAACATTCCTCAATATATTCACCACTCACCCATTTGCACTGTTTCCACGTTGGGACAATTATGAATTAATATTGGTATTTCCCGGAGAGTATACCTTAGTACATTGCCACACACATTTCTGTTGGGTACATACTAAGAACTAAAATTACTGATAGGGTATGTACACCTTAACTTTCCATAATAATGCCCCAAAAGTTTTCAAAGTCGTTGTAATATTTTATATTCCAAGTAGGAGTGAAAGATTTCTTTTACCCATAGTCATTATCATTAGTTAGAATTGTATTTTGAAATGTAATCATTCTGTTAGGAAATTAATATCTCAGTGCAGTTTTAGTTTAACCTTATTATTGAAACGGTTGGATTTATGTCTAATACCTTGCTATTTCTTTTCTATAGGTCTTGTGTCTTTTATGTTCCTCCCTTACCTATTAATACTTTCTATATATTATCTTAATTTTTTGTTGATCTTATTTTCTTATAATTTTTCAGTGTTCTTACTCATTAGTCTAGGACTTACAATGTGCATCTTAATTTACCACAGTGTTTCAGATGAATGCTAATTTAATTCCAGTAAAATATAGAAACTTTGTTCTCATATAGCTCTATTCCTTCCACCTTCCTTTGTGTTATTATTGTCATATTACACCTACATGTCATATAGTCAACAATACCGTGTTATAATTATTGATTTTGTAAACTTATTTCTTGAAATTTCAGAAAAAAAGGAGAAAATATGTATGTATAGAACAGGGATTGGCAAATTATGCCATATGGACCAAATTTGGCCCACTGCCTGTTTTGGAAAGTTTTATTGGAATAAAGCCATATCCATTCATTCATATATTGCCTATGGCTGCTTTAATGCTACAAGTTAGAGCTGAGTCATTGTGACAGATGGAATTAAGGTTGATAATCACGTGACTTGAAAAAAAAGATTATTTTCGATTGTCTGGGTGAGTTCAATGCAATTTACGCAATTGTCTTTTAAATCAGTTAAGAGAAGCACAAAAGATATATTTATATTGTTTTTATAGTCATCTGTGTAATTACCTTTACCTGATGCTCTTTATTTCTTCAGGTGTTGAGTTCCATCTGATATTACCTTCTTTTAGACCAAAGAATTTCCTATAGTGTCTAAGGCAGTTCTCCTAGCCACACATTCTCTTTGTTCATCTGTGTATGTCTTTATTTCACCTTCATTTCTGAATGGATAGTTAAAGGATACAGAGTTCACGCTTGACTGTTTTTTCCTCCAACACTTTAATATGCCATCTCACTACCTTCAGGCCTCCATTGTTTCTATTTTTTTAAAAAATTTTTAATGTTTATTTTTGACAGAGAGAGAGAGAGAGAGAGAGAGAGAGAGAGAGAGAGAGACGGAGTGTGAGTGGGGGAGGGGCAGAGAGAGAAGGAGACACAGAATCAGAAGAAGGCTCCAGGCTCTGAGCTGTCAGCACAGAGCCCCACGTGGGGCTCGAACTCACAAACCATGAAATCATGACCTGAGCTGAAAAGTCAGAAGCTTAACGACTGAGCTACCCCAGCGCCCCAGGCCTCCACTGTTTCTGATGAGAAGTCAGCTGTTAACCTTATAGTGGTTCTATTGTATATGAAATCAATTTTTCTCTTGCTGCTTTTAAGATTTTCTCTCCTTTTAAAATAAGTTTGGGTCTCAGGTGTCTAGGAGTGAATCTCTTTGTGATTATTCTAAGTGGATATTATTAAGCTTCTTACATATATAGAATAATACTTTTCATCAAATTTAGGAAAATTTTGGCCATTATTTCTTCAAGATTTTTTCCTGTTCCTCCACTTTCTGGGATTCTCATTATGCATATGTTGATGTACTAGATGGTGTCCCATAGATCTCTGGGGCTCTATTAAATTTTCTTATTATTTCCTTTTCTTCAGATTGGATGATCTATATTGTTCTATCATGTTTGCTGATTTTGTCTTCTGTCAGAGATCTGCTCTTCAGTCCCTCTAGTGAGTTTTTCATTTCAGTAACACTGTATTTCTAAACTCCAGAATTTCCATTTGGTTCTTTTTAAAAATTAGTATCTCTTTCATTTATATCATTGTTTATTAAAAATTAATAGCTTTATATAAAGAACCGTACAGGAGGAGAGAGGGAAGATGGCGGCGTAGGAGGACGCTGGGCTCACCGCGCGTCCTGCTGATCACTTAGATTCCACCTACACCTGCCTAAATAACCCAGAAAACCGCCAGAGGATTAGCAGAACGGAGTCGCCGGAGCCAAGCGCAGACCAGAGGCCCACGGAAGAGGGTAGGAAGGGCTGCGAGGCGGTGCGCGCTCCACGGACTGGCAGGAGGGAGCCGGGGCGGAGGGGCGGCTCGCTGGCCAAGCAGAGCCCCTGAGTCTGGCTTGCAAAAAGCGGAGGGGCCTGACGGACTGTGTTCCGACAGCAAGTGCGACTTAGCGTCTGGGAGGTCATAAGTTAACAGCTCTGCTCAGAAAGCGGGAAGGCTGGAGGACAAAGGGAAGGAGAGCTGCTGAGCCCCCGGACGACAGAGCTCAGTTTGGTGGGGAACAAAGGCGCTCACCAGCGCCATCTCCCCCGCCCATCCCCCAGCCAAAATCCCAAAGAGAACCAGTTCCTGCCAGGGAACTTGCTCGCTCCGCGCAAACACCCAACTCTGCGCTTCTGCGGAGCCAAACCTCCGGCAGCGGATCTGACTCCCTCCTGCTGCCACAGGGCCCCTCCTGAAGAGGATCACCTAAGGAGAAGCAAGCTAAGCCTACCCCTCCTGCCCCTGTGCACCTTGCCTACCCACCCCAGCTAAGACGCCAGATCCCCAGCATCACAAGCCTGGCAGTGTGCAAGTAGCCCAGATAGGCCACCCCACCCCACAGTGAATCCCGCCCCTAGGAGAGGGGAAGAGAAGGCACACACCAGTCTGACTGTGGCCCCAGCGGTGGGCTGGGGGCAGACATCAGGTCTGACTGAGGCCCCGCCCACCAACTCCAGTTATACACCACAGCACAGGGGAAGTGCCCTGCAGGTCCTCACCACGCCAGGGACTATCCAAAATGACCAAGCGGAAGAATTCCCCTCAGAAGAATCTCCAGGAAATAACAACAGCTAATGAGCTGATCAAAAAGGATTTAAATAATATAACAGAAAGTGAATTTAGAATAATAGTCATAAAATTAATCGCTGGGCTTGAAAACAGTATAGCTGACAGCAGAGAATCTCTTGCTACAGAGATCAAGGGACTAAGGAACAGTCACGAGGAGCTGAAAAACGCTTTAAACGAAATGCATAACAAAATGGAAACCACCACGGCTCGGATTGAAGAGGCAGAGGAGAGAATAGGTGAACTAGAAGATAAAGTTATGGAAAAAGAGGAAGCTGAGAAAAAGAGAGATAAAAAAATCCAGGAGTATGAGGGGAAAATTAGAGAACTAAGTGATACACTAAAAAGAAATAATATACGCATAATTGGTATCCCAGAGGAGGAAGAGAGAGGGAAAGGTGCTGAAGGGGTACTTGAAGAAATAATAGCTGAGAACTTCCCTGAAGTGGGGAAGGAAAAAGGCATTGAAATCCAAGAGGCACAGAGAACTCCCTTCAGACGTAACTTGAATCGATCTTCTGCACGACATATCATAGTGAAACTGGCAAAATACAAGGATAAAGAGAAAATTCTGAAAGCAGCAAGGGGTAAACGTGCCCTCACATATAAAGGGAGACCTATAAGACTCGTGACTGATCTCTCTTTTGAAACTTGGCAGGCCAGAAAGAATTGGCACGAGATTTTCAGGGTGCTAGACAGAAAAAATATGCAGCCGAGAATCCTTTATCCAGCAAGTCTGTCATTTACAATAGAAGGAGAGATAAAGGTCTTCCCAAACAAACAAAAACTCAAGGAATTTGTCACCACTAAACCAGCCCTACAAGAGATCCTAAGGGGGACCCTGTGAGACAAAGTACCAGAGACATCACTACAAGCATAAAACATACAGACATCACAATGACTCTAAACCCATATCTTTCTATAATAACACTGAATCTAAATGGATTAAATGCGCCAACCAAAAGACTTAGGGTATCAGAATGGATAAAAAAACAAGACCCATCTATTTGCTGTCTACAAGAGACTCATTTTAGACCTGAGGACACCTTTAGATTGAGAGTGAGGGGATGGAGAACTATTTATCATGCTACTGGAAGCCAAAAGAAAGCTGGAGTAGCCATCCTTATATCAGACAAACTAGACTTTATTTATTTATTTTTTTTTTTCAACATTTATTTATTTTTGGGACAGAGAGAGACAGAGCATGAACGGGGGAGGGGCAGAGAGAGAGGGAGACACAGAATCGGAAACAGGCTCCAGGCTCCGAGCCATCAGCCCAGAGCCTGACGCGGGGCTCGAACTCAAGGACCGCGAGATCGTGACCTGGCTGAAGTCGGACGCTTAACCGACTGCGCCACCCAGGCGCCCCCAAACTAGACTTTAAATTAAAGGCTGTAACAAGAGATGAAGAAGGACATTATATAATAGTGACAGGGTCTATCCATCAGGAAGAGCTAACAATTATAAATGTCTATGCGCTGAATACCGGAGCGCCCAAATATATAAAACAATTACTCACAAACATAAGCAACCTTATTGACAAGAATGTGGTAATTGCAGGGGACTTTAACACCCCACTCACAGAAATGGATAGATCATCTAGACACACGGTCAATAAAGAAACAAGGGCCCTGAATGAGACATTGGATCAGATGGACTTGACAGATATATTTAGAACTCTGCATCCCAAAGCAACAGAATATACTTTCTTCTCGAGTGCACATGGAACATTCTCCAAGATAGATCATATACTGGGTCACAAAACAGCCCTTCATAAGTTTACAAGAATTGAAATCATACCATGCATACTTTCAGACCACAATGCTATGAAGCTTGAAATCAACCACAGAAAAAAGTCTGGAAAACCTCCAAAAGCATGGAGGTTAAAGAACACCCTACTAACGAATGAGTGGGTCAACCAGGCAATTAGAGAAGAAATTAAAAAATATATGGAAACAAACGAAAATGAAAATACAACAATCCAAACGCTTTGGGACGCAGCAAAGGCAGTCCTGAGAGGAAAATACATTGCAATCCAGGCCTATCTCAAGAAACAAGAAAAATACCAAATACAAAACCTAACAGCACACCTAAAGGAAATAGAAGCAGAACAGCAAAGGCAGCCTAAATCCAGCAGAAGAAGAGAAATAATAAAGATCAGAGCAGAAATAAATAATATAGAATCTAAAAAAACTGTAGAGCAGATAAACGAAACCAAGAGTTGGTTTTTTGAAAAAATAAACAAAATTGACAAACCTCTAGCCAGGCTTCTCAAAAAGAAAAGGGAGATGACCCAAATAGATAAAATCATGAATGAAAATGGAATTATTACAACCAATCCCTCAGAGATACAAACATTATCAGGGAATACTATGAAAAATTATATGCCAACAAATTGGACAACCTGGAAGAAATGGACAAATTCCTGAACACCCACACTCTTCCAAAACTCAATCAGGAGGAAATAGAAAGCTTGAACAGACCCATAACCAGCGAAGAAATTGAATCGGTTATCAAAAATCTCCCAACAAATAAGAGTCCAGGACCAGATGGCTTCCCAGGGGAGTTCTACCAGACGTTTAAAGCAGAGATAATACCTATCCTTCTCAAGCTATTCCAAGAAATAGAAAGGGAAGGAAAACTTCCAGACTCATTCTATGAAGCCAGTATTACTTTGATTCCTAAACCAGACAGAGACCCAGTAAAAAAAGAGAACTACAGGCCAATATCCCTGATGAATATGGATGCAAAAATTCTCAATAAGATACTAGCAAATCGAATTCAACGGCATATAAAAAGAATTATTCACCATGATCAAGTGGGATTCATTCCTGGGATGCAGGGCTGGTTCAACATTCGCAAATCAATCAACGTGATACATCACATTAACAAAAAAAAAGAGAAAAACCATATGATCCTGTCAATCGATGCAGAAAAGGCTTTTGACAAAATCCAGCACCCTTTCTTAATAAAAACCCTTGAGAAAGTCGGGATAGAAGGAACATACTTAAAGATCATAAAAGCCATTTATGAAAAGCCCACAGCTAACATCATCCTCAACGGGGAAAAACTGAGAGCTTTTTCCCTGAGATCAGGAACACGACAGGGATGCCCACTCTCACCACTGTTGTTTAACATAGTGCTGGAAGTTCTAGCATCAGCAATCAGACAACAAAAGGAAATCAAAGGCATCAAAATTGGCAAAGATGAAGTCAAGCTTTCGCTTTTTGCAGATGACATGATATTATACATGGAAAATCCGAAAGACTCCACCAAAACTCTGCTAGAACTGATACATGAATTCAGCAAAGTTGCAGGATACAAAATCAATGTACAGAAATCCGTTGCATTCTTATACACTAACAATGAAGCAACAGAAAGACAAATAAAGAAACTGATCCCATTCACAATTGCACCAAGAAGCATAAAATACCTAGGAATAAATCTAACCAAAGATGTAAAGGATCTGTATGCTGAAAACTATAGAAAGCTTATGAAGGTAATTGAAGAAGATTTAAAGAAATGGAAAGACATTCCCTGCTCATGGATTGGAAGAATAAATATTGTCAAAATGTCAATACTACCCAAAGCTATCTACACATTCAATGCAATCCCAATCAAAATTGCACCAGCATTCTTCTCGAAACTAGAACAAGCAATCCTAAAATTCATATGGAACCACAAAAGGCCCCGAATAGCCAAAGTAATTTTGAAGAAGAAGACCAAAGCAGGAGGCATCACAATCCCAGACTTTAGCCTCTACTACAAAGCTGTCATCATCAAGACAGCATGGTATTAGCACAAAAACAGACACATAGACCAATGGAATAGAATAGAAACCCCAGAACTAGACCCACAAACGTATGGCCAACTCATCTTTGACAAAGCAGGAAAGAACATCCAATGGAAAAAAGACAGTCTCTTTAACAAATGGTGCTGGGAGAACTGGACAGCAACATGCAGAAGGTTGAAACTAGACCACTTTCTCACACCATTCACAAAAATAAACTCAAAATGGATAAAGGACCTGAATGTGAGACAGGAAACCATCAAAACCTTAGAGGAGAAAGCAGGAAAAGACCTCTCTGACCTCAGCCGTAGCAATCTCTTACTCGACACATCCCCAAAGGCAAGGGAATTAAAAGCAAAAGTGAATTCCTGGGACCTTATGAAGATAAAAAGCTTCTGCACAGCAAAGGAAACAACCAACAAAACTAAAAGGCAACCAACGGAATGGGAAAAGATATTTGCAAATGACATATCGGACAAAGGGCTAGTATCCAAAATCTATAAAGAGCTCACCAAACTCCACACCCAAAAAGCAAATAACCCAGTGAAGAAATGGGCAGAAAACATGAATAGACACCTCTCCAAAGAAGACATCCGGATGGCCAACAGGCACATGAAAAGATGTTCAGCGTCGCTCCTTATCAGGGAAATACAAATCAAAACCACACTCAGGTATCACCTCACGCCAGTCAGAGTGGCCAAAATGAACAAATCAGGAGACTATAGATGCTGGAGAGGATATGGAGAAACGGGAACCCTCTTGCACTGTTGATGGGAATGCAAATTGGTACAGCCGCTCTGGAAAGCAGTGTGGAGGTTCCTCAGAAAATTAAAAATAGACCTACCCTATGACCCAGCAATAGCACTGCTAGGAATTTATCCAAGGGACACAGAAGTACTGATGCATAGGGGCACTTGTACCCCAATGTTCATAGCAGCACTCTCAACAATAGCCAAATTATGGAAAGAGCCTAAATGTCCATCAACTGATGAATGGATAAAGAAATTGTGGTTTATATACACAATGGAATACTACGTGGCAATGAGAAAAAATGAAATATGGCCTTTTGTAGCAACGTGGATGGAACTGGAGAGTGTGATGCTAAGTGAAATAAGCCATACAGAGAAAGACAGATACCATATGGTTTCACTCTTATGTGGATCCTGAGAAACTTAACAGGAACCATGGGGGAGGGGAAGGAAAAAAAAAAAAAGAGGTTAGAGTGGGAGAGAGCCAAAGCATAAGAGACTGTTGAGAACTGAGAACAAACTAAGGGTTGATGGGGGGTGGGAGGGAGGAGAGGGTGGGTGATGGGTATTGAGGAGGGCACCTTTTGGGATGAGCACTGGGTGTTGTATAGAAACCAATTTGACAATAAATTTCATATATAAAAAAAAAAAGAACTGTACATACTTGATGCAATTATATGAATTTAGGTGCAATTAGATGAATTTAGACATACACAAACACCATGATACCATATGACCACAATCAAGGTAATAGACATTAAGACTCTTATTTGATGAGTCATCATTTTTAATATTAATATGTTAATTAACATATTAGTCAACCTGTTTTTCTTTAGTTCTTTAAAGTCTTTCTTTGTGAAGCCCATCATTTGTCATTCTCCTCCTCCCTAAGACTGTATCTATTGACTGCTTTTTTTTAAGGGTGTCACTATTTCCTGTTTTTTGCATGTCACATTTTTTTTTCTTTTTGTTGAAAAGTGAATATTTTACATAATATATTGTAGCTACTCTGGATTCTGATTCCCCAAGAGTGGTTGTTATTGCTGCCCTTTGTGACCTGCCTGTATCAATTTTGTGGAGTCTGTGTCCCTTGCAGTATATGGCTTCTGATATATCAATCTACTTACTTTTTTCATTTATGTTTTTAATCTTAAGACTGGTTTAATGGGGTTCTTCCTTGGTCAGCATACATGGTCAGCCAATCAGTGGTCAGAGGTGTGCTTAAACACCTTGTGATGTGCTGTACTGTGTCTCCCTAAAGTTTATATATTAAAGTCCTAACTCCTAGTGCCCCAGAATGTGACTGTATTTGAAGACAGAGTCTTTAAAGTAGTAATAAAGTTATAATAAAGTCATTAAGGTGGGCTTTACTCCAAATGACTGATGTCCTTATAAGAGGAGGGAAGACCATGTGAAGACCTAGGGAGAAGACAGACATTTAAAGCCAAAGAGAGAGGCCTCTGAAGAAACAAAACCCTGTCAACACCTCGATTTTGGAATTCCAGCTTCCAGAAATGTGAGAAATGAAATTCTAGTTGTTTTAGTCATCTGGTCTGTAATAGTTTGTTATGGTAGCCCTAGCGAAGTAATACATATTTTGAGCCAGTAACATTTCCAGCCTTTGTCAATGAATCAATGTATCTTAGGGGATGTATTCAAAGTTTAGGCTGTTTGTAAATCTGCCCCAGCTTTTAATCTGTGTTTGCAAGGTGTCTTATTCAGCCAGGGGTGAGCAGTTTACTAGGACCCTCTCCAGTGTCCTAATGCGTGCATAGCCTAGCCCATGCACATTTATTGTGTTCCAAGGAAACAAGGATAAGTAGGATATTATCAAGGCCCACTTTGGCTCTCTTGCTCTCAGGATCTCCCCGTTAAGTTTCTGGCTGGTTACCAGTCAATTCCTACCCGAACAAACATCATGAGCTCAGTTAGGCTGAGTGTTACATTGGCTTTCCTAGATTTTTGGCCACTGAGATGACTACTGTTTTAATAACACCCCTGGTCATTAAACTTTCTGTACTCTAACAGAGTAAAACTAAATAAAAACCAATCCTATGTAAACTTCTGCAAAAGGGAACCTGGGAGTGGAGGCTGGGAGGAATTGGAGCAGCCCCAAACTAAAATGTTTAAACTATTCTTAGTGAGATTTAGTGAATTTTCTTCAGTAAATGCTTCTCAATACTTTGTATGCTTTGGTAAATTTCCAGAATCTTTAAAAGATTGTTTATTGACAGTTTGTCCAGTTTTAGCATTTATTTTCAGGGAGCATTACTATATCCTCACTCAACCATTCTGGAAGCCCCACCCATCCCCTATGTTCAGAAAACTCTTTTTTCCATGTAGTCTCAGTTACTTCTGCACTTCAGTTAGTCCCTGCATGGAGGCCTTTTCTTACTATCCTATGTAAAAATAATCTTTGCTTTGTCTTTTTACTCCATTTCTTTTTACTCCATAAGTTTTCCACTTCCTTAAATTATTTATATATATAAAAAATATATATATATATATATGTATACATACATATATGTATTATATATAAACACTCAAAAAAATATATATATATGTATACATACATATATGTATTATATATAAACACTCAAAAATATAGTACTATAATATATATTATATATAAAATACGTAATATATAAAAGTATAGTATTAATCTAACATATATAGTACTATAAATTAATATAATATAAATATGTATATAAAGATATGTATGTGTGTGTATATATATACATATATGTACATATGTTTGTGGGTGTATATATGTGTGTGTGTGTATGTTATTTAATTGTCTTTCTCTTCCACTGAAATGGAAAGCTTTCTGATGGTAGGGATGTTGTCTTGTTAATCACTGCATTCTTTTTTTTTAATGTTTATTTATTTTTTGAGAGAGAGAGAGACAGAGTGTGAGTGGGGGAGGGGCAGAGAGAAAGAGGGAGACACAGAATCCGAAGCAGGCTCCAGGCTTCAAGCTGTCAGCATAGAGCCCCACGTGGGGCTCAAAGTCACAAGCCACTTGAGCCAACGTCAGCTTAACTGACTGAGCCACCCAAGTGCCCCTTAATCATTGCATTCTTAGTGCCTATTACAATGCCTAGTAAAGAGTAAGCCCTCCATAAATATGAAAGAATGAATGAATGTAGGTACTTAGCTTTTTTAAGCTTGTGACAAAATAGTCATTCTCATAAACTTCTGTAGTACTGTGGATTCTGACAGCATTTTGGGATGTTATCAAACTTGTCACTACACTTCTAGAAATCAGCTACCTACAGAAATACTAGTCTTATATGCAAAGATCATTGTTTATAATTTTTAAAAAACTGGAAAAAAGATAAATATGCAGCCAAAAAAATGTTGAAATAGATACTAAGGAAAAGTATGATGCTACTAAAAGGCATTGTTTTGTTTTATCATGGAAAGATGTTTATGATAGTTGAGAAAAAATGCATGTGAGAAAGCAATATGAATAGGATCACACAGTTAGTAAAAAAGAAAACCGTATGTGTGGGTCTGCGTGTGTGTTTGCGTCTTTTTTGTGTGGATTTGGATGTGTGGGTATGATGAGGACAACAACAAGTTACTCTAATTTTACTTGATAGTTTCAGGTATTACTTTGGTAACTTTATAAACAATAAGGAAAAACGTTAAAGGAAATAGTCACATATTCAATTTTCATGAGTTCTAAGACATCGTATCATCTCTTTATAGAATGTGTGCTAGAAATCAACATCTCTTGACTTGCCGGAGACTACACGTACACTTACCAAACCAATACAGCCAAAGATTGTGTATGTTAACGCAACAGAAATCTCAAAGGAGTAAGAGAGCAGTAAAATACGTGAAACTTCCCTTCCAAGTTTCTGAAAACAGAAAATAGGGAGAAATCTTGCATTATTATCTTTAGTAAATGCAAGTACATTCACAGAAAGAGCTCCTACCATGACAAAGAAAACGGGAAAAATAAGTAAGATGCTTTCACCATCTGACTTCCCTAGTCATTTTCTACTCCTTTGCCTTTGGCTCCACTTTTCCTAGCCTTAATTCCCCCAGTTCACCATCTACAGCTTCCGTTTTTGATCTTCATCACTCAGCCTTCTAGTCTTGCGTCTTAGAACTCTTCATTCTTGTTATTCTCTTCATGACAAGGGGCTCTATCCAAACACTTCAGTCAATAAGATTTGATTCTTCTGTCTCCAATGGTAAGATGCCTACTAAAAGATTTTATCAAGCAATCTTCACGTATTAAAACAACTATTGTTAATTACAGACCTACTTAAATGTATCTGTGTGGTGATAAAAATATCACATAGAAATTGTTGGAACATGATGTGGAAGGATGGGTAAACACTCAAACACCAGCATCTCACTTGGAAGTATAAGGTGATTATGATTTTGCTGGGATAATAAAGCAGATCCCTTCTGTTGTTGTCAGAAAGATATTTTCCTTTTTTTTTAAATATAAAATTTATTGTCAAATTGGTTTCCATACAACACCCAGTGCTCATCCCAACAGGTGCCCTCCTCAATACCCATCACCCACCCTCCCCTCCCTCCTACTTCCCATCAACTGTCAGTTTATTCTCAGTTTTTAAGAGTCTCTTATGGTTTGCCTCCTTCCCTCTCTGTAAAGAAAGATATTTTCAACTACATATCAGGATGAATGATACTGGCCTTAATCCTGAAAATAAATGTAGTTTTTGTGCTGGCTGTAGAAAGACAAGAATGATATGCAGATGTGGAAAGAATAACATTACAATTTTCTCTCCTTCAGTTCTTTCTCTTCCTCCTTCTCCATTTTCATTCAGTTTATTTGATATCTTTTATGCAAGAAACTATTAGGTGGTAGGGAATAGACGGTAAGAATGAAATGACCAAAAATTCTAGCTTTCTTAAGGTTTATATTCAAGTAGAAAAGACAGATAATGTAAGGTAACATATGATAAGGTTAAATATATCAAAAGGGATAAAAAACTTGCTCGGTAATTTTAGGGGACCAGAGGTTTACCCTAAGCCATTCATACCTAGGAAGGCTTCATAAAGAGGTAAGACATTGGAAATAGGAGTAGGACTGAGAAAAATGAAGGAGGGATGCAACATTCTAGGCAGCTTTAAATTTTCATTTACTAGTTTCAGTGTAACCTATCTTGTTCTGGAAAAAATGTAATAGCACACATTACAAGTGTGACAAAATAATTAAGAAATGGAGACATAAAATAGTAACGATAATAAAGCCAAAATACGTATCACACGACCTATGGTTTGATAATGTGAACAAAAAACTGAATGCAAGAATGACCGTGTTTTGGGGCGCCTGGGTGGCTCAGTCAGTTAAGCATCCAACTTCGGCTCAGGTCACGATCTCACGGTTTGTGAGTTCAAGCCTTGCATCGGGCTATGTGCTGACAGCTCAGAGCCTGGAGCCTGCTTTGGATTCTGTCTCCTTCTCTCTCTGCCCCTCCCAACTTGTGCTCTGTCTCTGTATGTCTCTCAAAAAGTAAATAAAAGTAAAAAAAAAAAAAAAAAGTAAAAAAAAAAAAGAGTGACTTGTGTTTTAAGAAAACGATAAAGGGAATTTAACTCGGGTGTAGGGAGTGCATGATGTTAACAGGAGGATAAAGAAGAGACTATAGAGGGTTTGAAATGGCAAGTTACCTTATCAGAATTCTGATCTAATTTTGTTGGCAGAAACACAATTGTAGCATTTTAGCTGGAAAGTTCTGGTGACCTCTTAGCTGCCAAGATTGTAAAAAGTCATTTTGTCCACGCTCCTTAATTTATACATGTGAAGTGTTACTCTCAGACAAATTCTCCCCGCTTTTTGCCAGAAAAGTTCAAACAGGCAAACAGCAGAGAGTGACTGAGTTCTTGACACGTGATTTAAGCCTTTGAATCCCACATAAATCAGTGAGTGCCCTTTTCTTGCTTAAGTCAATTTGCATTGTATTTCCTGGCACTTACAACCAAGAGAGCCCTAATTAATAAAAATTAGAGTAAATAATAAATAGTACTTGGTAATTGGGAAGACAGTGGAGAGACAAGGGTACAGGATTACATCAAGGTTTTGAGCTCTGGAGGCTGAAATAAGGGAGTGTTGCAGCGCAGTACTTTTGAGGAAGCAAATATTTTCCATTTTATATCTGTTGAAATTCCGTTTGACACCAGAAGCATATCCATATGAGATATACAGGCATATTTGGAATTACAGGCCTGGAGTCTGGGAGACAAAGCAGTTTAACTAACAGGTATATGTTATCATTTGCTCCATTGACACATAAAAAAACTAAGGAACAGGGAAGTTAGGAAACTTGTCCATAGGGTCACATACAACGAGTATTAAAGACAGTGTTTGAATAAAGTCAGTCTGGTTCTGGATTTATACTAGCAACCATTTTCCTATCTGAGAAGTATGTTTCAGGGGCATGCACTTTTTGGGATAGCTGAACCTACCTGGAAACACTGGTAACTTGATGAATTTGTGGGGTTAGCCAAGCAACTTGCTTATGTTAGAAAAGGTGGCATATGGAAAATATTGTAAAATGTTGGCTGCCTTAGTAAATGCAGGAGTAGAATTCTATAATGCCTCCAGGAAAAGATTGTGGGTCTAATATATAAGTTGATTTCATGTAATTAATCACAGCAAACAAAACTGAAACGTGTGCATTTGGGAGACTGAAATTGATCAATACTGAGTTCAGGTCAGCACTGATGGTCCCTTTATAATACAGTGCAGGTAGAGAGCGCGATGGGGGGAGTAGGAAGTTCATCCCTCATCTACAATGACTCTTCTCATTAGAATTATTTTTGGACTAAAACTTTCAAATTGTTATTTTTTGTTCTGTTGTTCGGAAATAAAGAGGAGGGGCATCTGGGTGGCTCAGTCAGTGAAGCGTCTGACTTTGGCTCAGGTTAAGATCTCACGGTCCTTGAGTTGGAGCCCTGTGTTGGGCTCTGTGCTGACAGCTCAGAGCCTGGAGCCTGCTTCAGATTGTGTGTCTCCCTCTCTCTCTGCCCCTCCTCTGCTTGTGCTCGGTCTCTCTCTTTCAAAAACAAACAAACATTGAAAACAAAATTGAAGAAAAAGAAAGTAAGGAGGAGCCCCACTCTAGTATGTTCTCATTTGAAATGGAAGATTTTTATTTATAAGTATTGCTGAAGTCTTTTGCAGCACTAATATTCTGGGATTCTGAATTTAAAGCCAACACAATTGAAACAGATTGTGATATCAGTGAAGATACTCATATTTAATGGAAGATGTTACTATCTTACAAAGAAATGCAGTTATTTCTCTAGTACAAGGTATACGATTGGTTATTCGATTAAATGGAAGCAAGACAGATTCATGTACATTTAGCATTTGAGGACACAAGGCAAATTGATGCGAGACACAAAAATAGGCTGCACATGAAAAGCTCTGGGTTAAACCAGAAATTACTAGGTGTCAACAAGTCCAACTATAAGCATTGGTAAGCAGAATTCTTTTGTTGATTTTGGGAATCGTTTTAAGGTCTAGGATTATACTTTTCTTTCATTAAGAGCATCATCAGTGACCCTACGTCTAATGCATATACACTTATCACTGAAGCCTTCACATTATTTACTTGATTTGTTTTAATTAGGCATGTCAGGAATTCAAACATTCTAGTAATATTTACCAAAAAATCATGTCAGAATTATTTTTGAATTAAAATTTTCAATCAAGGGGCGCCCGGTGGCTTGGTCAGTTAAGCACCCGATTCTTGATTTTGCCTCAGGTCATGATCTCATGGTTCATAAGACTGAGCCCTGCGTTGGGCTCTGCGCTGACAGTGTGGAACCTGCTTGATATTGTCCCCCCTGCCATTCCGTCCCTCCCTTGCTCATGCGGGTGCACATGTACTCTCTCTCTCTCAAAGTAAATAAACATAAAAAAACCCAAAATAACTTTCAATCGAGACCTTATTACTTAAATAAAAGAATTTCCTGAAGACTAGTAAAAGCTTTGTTTTACCTCCAAAGGCTTTAAAACCTTGGAAGAGAACTGTTTTAAATTAAGACGTTCCTAAGGAATTGGCCACTTACCGCTTGTCCATAATTCCTATATGACACCGAATTAAAAGAAGACAGCTCAATTATTGTTAGAACTGATGCAATAACTGAAGTAATTATGCATGAGATGTTCATGATCAAAGCAAATGTAATCTGTAAAGAAGATATATGGAAAGTTTGTTATATTCAAAATAAACACTTTGGTTGTTTGTACTGCTGAAAAAAATCATCTAGTCAAAATGCTGATCTAGTTTCTGAAGTTTCAGAGGTGTTAGTATGCTTGCCATTAGAGTAAAATATTTTTCTGGTTTACATGATACCCAGTTAATCTGGAGGGAACAGTGAAATATCACACCAATAAGCATCAGTCTTCCATTTGGGCTTAAAAATGTTGTATTTTACAATATTCTGGGTCATATGAAAGAAAGATTAAGATAGGGTTTGAACAAAAGGAGTTCCACTGCAAAGAGGGAAAAGAAAAAAAAAGATGGAAAATGACTGCTTATAGAAATAAGTCAAATAAGAGTCAATGATTTTTAACCCAGGATTTTCATTCTCTAGGGAGATCCATCAGTATCTTTGGATGTAAGATTTTATCTGTAAAACTGTGAGATCAGACTCATTGATTTCTAAGATATCTTTGAGCTCTAAGATTCTGAGAGTTTTTTTCTTTCCAATATCTTACCTGTACCATAGATGGATCCTCTGGGTAGATCCTTTATCTTATTACAAGATCAAATACTATCCCCAAACTAGATAGACAGTTTGGAAAATAAAGTTTTACAGTAGTATTATGTCTATACATAAAGGCATTATTAGGTCCTATTAAATTTTTTCTACTAGTAAAGTTCATACAACGTTAAAATAAGATAGAATACTAAACCAAAAACGCCCTATCTTTAAATTTAGAAACCTTTGCATAATGATACTGACCACTATAGAATGTCTACATTAAATTATGTGTTCCTAGATTTTCACTTGATTCTTTATTTTACAAGCATGGCAGATTCCTTCATTGTTTAGATACTCACTAAAACCTTTTAGTTTTGTGACAAGTGATTTCTAGGATACCCTAAGCATCTCCACTTACCACGCCTGGAGTTGGATGCTTTGCTACTCTTATTATGGAGACTCCTGCAATGATAAACTGGATATAAAAACATATTTATAAATACTCATTGATGATGCTCATCAACTTAAAACATATTTTTAACAACTCCTCTTCTAAGTCAATGATTTTTAGACTACCAAGAATTATAAAATATAAAGAGGTTTCAGTAGAAGGGATCAGGACAAGTTTCCATCATATAGTCATGAACTGAAACGTTATAGCAGGGTCACTTATCACAGAAACTTATGGGGAACAGTGGGCAGAATTCAGGTTGTGGGTTATACCAAAGATGACTTCAAGAGCCCCGAGTCAGGGACCAAGTTTGCTTATATCTGCACAGACTTTCTGAACTCACTTGATTATTATTTCAAATGCTATCCTTCCTAATAAATTGAAGCCACTGATTGTAATTACCGTGCATATATCCAGATGTGGAAAAAGTGGTTCATGAGTCTATTCCAAATTGTTTGTACAAAACATACCTCTTGAGACTGTAGTCATTATTAAGGTAACAACTACATTTCAAGTTTTTGCCTTTTTTTTTTTTTAAGAGTTTCCATTATTTCATACCAGGTTACTTTGTCTATTTCCCAGAAGTGCAAAGCTATGCCATATTGTTTGAAGGTGAGCTGTACAATTCCCTTGATATATTCCTTTTGTCTTATCTGTTTTAGGCATTTTCACAAAGATCTAAGTCAAAGAATAATTTGTGGAAACACAGCATTCATGCTATCCCGTTTACAGGAAGGCCAAACCTTGAAGCTTACTAACTCCTAATTATCTTTAAGGATAACTTAAATCTGCACACTCAGCACTTCATTATGTAACATTCTGTAAGCTGAGATTTCTAAGAAGTACACAGTGAAAGGAAGAACTAATATAAAGGTGAATTTTAAACTAGAGTGCTCTCTAGCTAATTACCAAACCATGTGCTTCACAAAATACCTTTCAAAGTTTATGACCTCAGTGAGAAGTTTTGCATTTAATTAAATTTGATTGAAGTTTTAGATAATTTATTCTAGGAGCTACACATGCTATTTTTGTAACATGTATGATTAAACGCTGAGGGCCATGAATCATTTATCTGGATTTTGACTGCAAATTCACTATTCTGTTCTGTAAAGCAATGCATTGACACTTGTGAACCAACATATAAAGGCAGGGGATCTCCTAGAGGCCACAACTTTCTCTATAGCCCTCTCAAGTGGTGGTCATTTTCTCTTACAGCCCTGATACCATTGGTTCTAGGCATAAGATAAGTGGTCTCCTTGCTTCTCATTATTACTTTCAACTCTCTCTCTTGTCAAATATTGTCAGATTCTACCACCCACTATCTGTCCTGGTTGAAGTCATCTATTGATGACTTGGTCACTCCTCTTGGTGATTTTAATTCTTGTCTCACTCTCTCACACCTCTTACATCTTGGTAATTATCCTTCTAACACCCTGGGCTTGTGGTTCTTTGACTTTTTCTTCTCCAGACCTCCGACCCCATCCTATCTCAGTCACTCACTTCCATATTCATTCTCTTGTGCTTGTTTCTACCAATAAGTGCAACATCTTTCAAATTTCAATTTAAAGTATCCCACTAGGACCACCAGCTTCTATCTCTATACCTCATGCCTGTAGTATCACAACTCTAACAGTCCTTTGGATTGGATTTATAATCGAGACCCTCACCTCTCTGTTATATTCTCTCCTTTGCCAGTTTAAACTCCATGGTCAACACTACATTCACTTACATACACCTTCAACTCCTTTTCACAGTTCTTGTTTGATCACAGATCATGGTTAAATCCAAATCCTGATAAAATGCAGTTCTCCTTCCTACCGAATGCCTGCACCCATGTGGCCAAACATGATCTAAGACACACAACCATCGTGACCCATCTCACTACACACAAATCATGTTCCTAAAGCTTAAGTGAGCTCTTAATGCTTAGCGAAAGGCAAACTACTTTTCCACAATGCATGCACTCTCTTTTTCTGGATGACTATTTCATATCCTTTCTTCAAACAACCAGTCCATTATCCCATTCTCATTCTCAGCTCATGATCTGACTTCCTAATTCACTGAGATATCTGAAGCCATTGGAAAAAAGTTCCATAAGCTCCCAATGTCCCATCTACTTGCAAATCAAAATTTGTCCTTTCTGTTCCTCTACCTTTCCATCCCATTACCCACCTTGGCTCTGTTTACATTATAGATGGACAGTTCTTTGTTGTGGGCGCCATCCTATATGTTTGTGAGGTATTTAGTCATATCCTTGTCTTCTGCCTGCTAGAAGCTCACCCCAGGTGTGAAAACCAAAAATGTCTCCAGACATCACCAAATATTCTCTGAGGGGCAAAACCAGCTCTCATTGAGAACCACTGCTAGAGATGAACTGCCCATGGACCTAGCTATTTTATGTATTAAAATTCATCATCTCTTGCCTACACCAGTACATGATTCTAATAATCCCAACCTGCTTCCATTTATTTCATATCCATTTTCTCTCTTCTGGTTCAGTCCCCTCGATAAAAGACATGATACTTCCAACTTACTGAAGCAAATAAGCAAACCCTCTCTTGACCCAAAGTTCCCCGGCTACTACCTCATTTCTCTACATACACTACATTACACCGAATTCCTTAAAGGAGTTGTATCTGCTGTCTCTAGTTCTCCTCCCATTATTTCTTAATCCAACTCCAGTCAGGTTTTTGTCCCACCATTCAACTGAACCTACATGTCAAGTTTATTGCTGGCTTCCATATTGCTAAATCCAATGGTCAATTCTCAGCCCTATTTGGCAAAATAACAGATTTCAATATAGTTTATCTTTCCTTAATTGTTTACTTGGCTTTGAGGATGCTGTACTCTCCAAATTTTTTATTACTTTATGGCTGTCTAGAAACCACAGAGTACACACATTAGAAAATGTGAGTGTAGACTCATTGTGTGAAGAAGGACCCTAAATATGAAAACTAACCAGGCTAATGGCTATTATAATTCAGATTCTTTGTCTTCCACATATCTAAGGACAATCCAACCTGTGGTTGTCACAGTCTATTCCCTCCTGTATCCACATCTCTTATAATAGCACTGGTAAATTAAAGGGTCTCAAAAAATATCTGGAGAAAAAAGGAATTTGATTTTGAATAAGTTACCAACATGGGATTTACTTACATAATTCTGAAAACTCTGTTTAGAAATTGTTCCCTATCTTCCACTAGTGGCACGAATAGTATTTACAGCATGATGAAATCACATAAATATATTCTACTCACGATGACTCCCCATAAAGGACATCCTGCTTTGTAAGTTATAGGTTCGTATGTGCCAAAGACTCCTCTAATTTGTCCCATATACAAAATCAGTAGGAAGTACCACATGAAAACATGAAATATGCCAATCATAATCTGGACAGCCTGTGAGAAGAGAATGGTATTAGTACTGAGACCATGCAATTTACAACATAATTCCAGTAAGTGTTAACTAGAAGACACGTTCAAGGTTCTTATGAAAGATAAAAGTAAAATAGCAATGCACTTACCATGTATTTTCTGGATTGGTTAGCTTCAAAAGAGAGCCCTAACTAGAAAGTACTGAGGTCTACCAAATAAAGTAAGCCATACTTGGAGCGGCAGAATGTTCAATGATAATTCTGGTCAATTCTCTCATAAAAAAGTTGACAGTCTGACTCTACTACTGGCTGTCTTCCCTACCTATCAAGTAATGGCAGGAGAGGAGAAAACTGAGGGTATTTGAGGAAAACTGTGGTTCTAACTGATCTGCATGCAGGAAGCCATGTGGCCAATATTTGCTTGTACATTAGTAATTTATTAAGGTTGAGTCACTTTTTGCATCTTTTATTTATCTTTTCTTTCAATGCATACTTGTTGTGTATCTTGTTCACAAGCATGCTGGGGTGAGGCATGGTCCAACACAGAAATACAAAGAGGGGCACCTGGGTAGCCCAGTCGGTTGAGTGTCCGACTCTTGATTTCGGCTCAGGTCATGATCCCAGGGTCGTGGGATGGAGCCCTGTGTCAGGCACTATGCTAAGTGTGGTGCCTGCTTAAGATTCTCTCTCTCTCCCTCTGCCCCTCCCCTCCCCATGCTCTCTCCCTCTCTCTAAAACTAGGGATAAAAGAAAAAGAAAACAAGAAATACAAAGATTTTCCAATGTAGACTTGCTTGTACGAGGTCTTCCTATTGGATAGGGGAGGGGTTGTGTAGGGGAGAATTATTACTCAACTTTAATTTGTAAGAAGATAATTATAATCCAAGTAAATAGGTGCCAGTAAATTTATTTCTCAATTTATATGTGGACTGGTATTTCATATATTGGATCACATTTTTAACTACTCTTTAAAAATTTCAGAGGGTACATTATTTTCACTTTAACATAAATTTTAATAGGACACTGCTTAGTGTTTTAATAGTTCCAGCTCTTGGTAAAGCAAGTAGTCTAAAAACACATAAATGCAATTGGCTAATATTAGAGATACACTTTAGAGAATTTTCTTTTATAGAAAGACCACTTTTGGGTAACAACGTTATGCATTTTTTACAGATTTAGAATTTAGGATTTCCTCTGCATCAAATTTGGAAGAATGGCATTATCTACAGAGATTCTTTGGATTTGACTGGGAGAAAATCACAAAATCCTTGAGGGTCTGGACTTCAGTTATCTCCCCATTGTCACCAGCCTCTAATACGGTGCCCCGCATAGAGCAGGCATCCAGTAAATACCTCTTGTAGAAGCACATCAGTATGAAGAACATTAATTCCACATGGCTTTCCAACTGTTAAGTGAGTGGGCTTGAAAAAGTGTCTCCTTGGCAGTTTTCCTGTATAATACTATGAAACATCCAAGTAGCCAAAGCTTGAAAAGGACTCTACAAGAAAGCAAGGTTGCTAGTGTGTGAAGGACAAGATGGGTTTTCTTATTTAAAAGTGGTTCTTAACCTAGAGTCAACAGATGGGATTCTAGGAGGTCACAGTCCTCTTCCCCCAACACAAAAATATGAGGGCCAAAGATTATTATATACACATGAATCTGGGGAGAAGAACCCCAGAACCTTCTTCCTATGTACAAAGGGGTCTGCGACTACAAAGAGATTAATAACCTCTGCTGAACAGTCAGGTGGGAGACTTAGACAAGTGATCTACACAGCAGCCAAGTTCAAAGGAAAAGTTCACATCCAGTGGAGAAGTTCTTTCTCCTTCAGATATGAAAGGGCGTGATCTTCCTAATTCCTTGGTGTTTATTAAGAGCTAGCTAAGCTCTCTGTTTATAACTTAAGAGACGAATTAGTAACCATCCTCGTGCATAGACATCAATACAGTAATTGAAAGAGATCAGCAATGGATCTCTCTCTTAGTTAAAAAAAATACCATGTCTTTGATTTCTTTTGGGATTTATTTATTACCCTGTGTATATTGGTTTAGTCAGTATGCTTATATCTAAGCACGTATTTCTTTATGAAGAGACAGAAGATCAGTCAAACTTTGTAGAAGGCAATTAGCATTAAAAAACATTTTTTGGGTGAAGGGGAGTGGGAGATACAGGCTTCCAGTTTTGGAATGAATAAGTCACAGGAATAAAAGGTACAGCACAAGGAATATAGTCTATATCATAATAGCATTGTATGGTGACAGATGGTAGCTATACTTGTGTTGAACATAACATAACATAGAGTCATGTTGAGTCACTACGTTTTATACCTGAAACTGATGTAACATTGTGTGTCAACTAAAAAAAAAAAAAAAACCCAAAAATCTTAAAAGCCCATTTTTTACTTTTTTATCTTAACCAAATATGCCCCTCTTCAGATGGAAGATCCATCCTCGCTCAACTGAAATAGTGCATGTTCCTGAATTTAATCAAGAGCAAAGTCTTACTTACCCCTAAAACAAGACCGTCTGCTGTAGAGAGTTTTGAACATACACATACAGCCATACTACCAGCATTTCCTCTAGATGATTATGCTTCGAATCTTTGGTGATATCTTTATTAGCAAACTTCTACAAAACAACACAAAACACATATACACGCTTTGCTTAGAAGAAAGTTTGATTCTTTCCCTACTGTTTCACAACCACCTCCCCAAACTCTGAAGCAATTGCTTTCTTCTTTCCCTGCCTTACTTTGTAAAGGTATCAGTTTGCATCTGCCTGTTCTGAATAACAGCCTCCATAAGTGAAAGGTCTCTATGACTAAAAAGTATAGGTATATTACAGTTATTTTTCCTGAGTGGGCAACAGTGGCTCTGGATGATAAGGTATAAAGAACACCCAGGGAACAGAGCTAGAGAATTTTCAGTAAAGCTTTTACAATTCATTTGCAATGTGTAATCGATTCAATGCAATTAATTCATAATGCCATGTTTGCATTTCAAACCCAAGTTCTTGTACTTAAATTCATCATGGGCTCATGATTTTTTTTCTTTTTTTTCCCATACACATTTGCTATCTAGTTCTTCTTTCTGTGTGAAAGAACTTTTTCTGCCATCAGACAACTTACCAGAGTTGCTTCTACAATCCTAAAGGCTTCTCCTA
This sequence comes from Puma concolor, assembly GCF_028749965.1. Lineage (NCBI taxonomy): Eukaryota > Metazoa > Chordata > Mammalia > Carnivora > Felidae > Puma > Puma concolor. The sequence continues at coordinate 10,701,331 of NC_141676.1, forward strand.
TTCTTTTGTTATTGTTTTGTTTTTTCCTGTTATTCCTGCATTTCTCCCTCGTGTTCAGAAAACCTGGCTAATAATTGTATCCTTTATGGATCTGATGTTACATCGTCCTACGTCTTCTAACATGTCATACTTAGGTCAATAACATGAATCATGCTACTTAGCCCGGTGATCATCTAAGGTATGATCTTAAACCTTGAGTCTTGGTCCTTTCAGAAAGGAGGGTTTGAGTAAATGATCTCTCATTCCCTATACTCTTAAAATCTCATGATTTGATTATTTTAATGAGTCGTTAGTTTCAAATATCGGTTTTCTGAGTGTCTCTTAAATCTCTTAAAGTATAGAGACAGAAAAAAGCTAGGCAAGAATTTAAGAGCTACTGACAGCAGAGAAAACAATGTTAATAACCTAAGTATAAATAGTAAGTTTTGTAGATTAAAATTCCACCTCTGAGAAATACCAAAGAAAGGGTATAGGCCTAGACAGCAACCAAGATTGATCATTTTGTCATGCTTAAATAAAAGACATAGAATTTCAGAATTCATATATAAAGTAATGAGGAAGTCATATCTAGATTGCTAGGAAAATAATAAAAAATAATTAGCCCTTTGGCGTACACAGAAAAAATTCTTTTCACAAAGCTGATAGTGGAAGCACCACGAGTGATTTGGGGAGAATATTTAGCACCTTTAGCGTCTCCATCAGGCCCCCACCAAAACCACCAAAACTTTAATGAAATACTCATTAAAGTACCAAGAAAAAAACAGGTTGTGTGTGTTTAAAATTCTTTAGCTTAACTGCTGGAAGGAAGAAACTAAGAAATTCGACAATATATTGCTGGAATAAAGGCTAGTTAGCACTTTTTCAAATGACATTCTATCTACATTCAGTTACCCTACAACCCAGTTAAGCATCTCATTTTTGTAAAATTAGATGAATAAAAAAGAAATAATAAATAGTTTATTTGTATTTATTTTCTGGTGGTCCCATCCCTAATCCCAAAAGCCAGCTGCAGAACAAGCCCCTAGCCCTTATTCCCAGCCCTATCTTCATCCCCTACACTTGCCTTATTACATAGTAATTCTGGAACAGTCACAGAGAGCTCATGTCTAGAAACCGCTTGTCCATCTTTTTAGCACACAACGCCTCACTGTCTTCAGAATAAAGTTCAAACTCTTTGGCAGGGCAGATAAAGCCCTTCATCAAATGTTCTCTACCCACCTTCTCAGCCTCATCCCTGTCACTCCCTGGGGTTCAGCCCCAACAGCTCCAAAACAACCTTCCTTGGGAAGCCTCTGCCCCACCAGTCCATTAATACTCCTCTCCTTGCTCCCCTAAACTACATCACGGTGTCACCTCACTTTGAATGATCAGGAGTGGCTCCCGAGGCAGGGTGAGCTCCCGGAAGTGGAGGGATTCATTTCTGCACTTCCAGGGCCAGACCTGGGCTGTGACCCTGGGACTCACACTTGATGAAACGGACTGGCCGAGGCCATCTGCACAAAGATGGGCGGCGGGGCAGAATAGGGGAGGTGGGGGACACCCAATCCTGTCTCCATGCCCCCTAAGGGCTTTTAACACCGAAGAAATCGCGGAAGCAAAGCGACATCATTACCCCTCATTTTACTTGGTCATGGTCCTAAGGATCTTGTTTTGCCCTCTCAGGTCCAAGCCGAGGCTAACAGGGGGATCCCCGCAGGGGCTGGTCTCCCTGCCCAGCAGCGCTCCTCCAGCACCCCGTCCGGGTCGTCCTGCCAGTACCCAGGCCTAGCTCAAGAGGCAGATTTCAGCTGGCGGCGCCCTCAGGGCCAGGCCCCCAGACTCCACCGGGCGAGCATCACTGAGCTTGCCAGGAGCCCAGGACCCAGCAAGCTCGCAGGCTCTTCAGGCCACGCGGGCCTCCAACGGCAGCAGCAGCAGCTGAACCTTCTGGTGCCTGCGCCTGCGCCTGCGCCTGCGCAGGAACTCCTGGTACCGGATGGCAACCAAGAGGGCGGGGGCGGTGGGGAGGGGCCGTGTGCGCAGACTCACTAGGGCTCTGCGGGCCACGTGGTCGGACCCGCTTGGTGTCTGGAGAAATGGCCCTTCCAAACTTCGCCTTCTGTTACTGACCCTTCCGGTGCATGTTGTATATAATGAGTGGCCAGGATCACTGATGCAACGTCAGTCCCTCACTTTCTCTGTCCTCAAAGGAAAATTGTAGCACAAGTGGCGCAAATGCATTTTAGGAGGTGTACCTGTTGAAAACGGCAGGTAGTTGGGTCGATAACTACCCTCCACCGTTTTTTTGTGTTTGTTTTTGTTTTTTGTGTTAAACGGAAGAAGCCAAGGAAGGAAATTAATGAAGAGACTATTTAGCGAGACACCGGCATGACTTTTTGATCCTCTTGCTGAGGTGAGTTTACCTTTCAGGTTACACCGGTATCAGTTTTCTGTTTGATGTGGAGAGTCGTGAAAACAATCTTTAGGAAAAGATGTGTAGAGAAGTAGAGGTAGCAGCCGGAGGATATAGAAGAGTCTGGTGTGGGAAGGTAGATGAGGAAGTCAGAGGTTGGGGGGAACCTTAAGCAAAAAATGTGATCTTAAATTAACTGACAAGTGCAGGTACTCCTATTATGCAATTAGCATGACTTACTGAGGCAGTAAAGTCACGGCAGAGCGGACATTCCTGCAGCCACAGAATGGCTTAATGTCATAAAGTCTCTTTTGTTCTAGGAAAATTTACATTGGTGCTTGGGAAAATTAAAATTCAAGCTTGGGATGTAAATATCTAGTGAGTGATAATGAGCAAAACGTTCAGAAACAGATTTTTCTTTTATAAGGAAATTACCTAAAGGCCGCTAAAAAACCCCTTTTTGCCAAAGGCAAATTACCAGTATATGTTAAAGCCACCAAGATCTTTTAGGATCATGCATAGCCTGAAAATCAGTTATAAACTCAGTAACTTTATTGCTAGCCCCACAGGTAGGTTCCTTGCATTCTGACTCTACAGTCCCCTCAATTGAAAGAAAAGAAAATATGTCCAGGCTGTTCTAATGCCTTTACGTCTTGTATTGGTCAGTGTATCACCAGGGGTGTTTGTTTTAGTGCTGTAATAAAACACTTCAGTTTCTAACATTAGGATTGTTGTTTTGTGCTTTACCTGTCTGAGCAGAGAGCCATCGGACAATATTAAGCATTCTATGCGCTATAGAAGAGGAACTCGCTTGAATGTGTTATCGATATCAGGATTATGGATTTTGTAGAAATGAGAATCAGTTTTGATGAGATGGTTCCCTATTGGAATTGGCTGCCATGATTGACTGATTGTTAAGAGAAGTGATTATCTTTTCTTTTCATTTAAGAAAGGAAGTTACCTTGGATTTGAGGATTTTCTTGGAGGGGGGGGCCAAATATGTACTCGTCTTTATTCAGCGAATACAATACATACTCATATGTACTCGGTGTGAACATAGGCAAGAATAGACGAGTAGGTCAAACTGTGGGATGGGCAAAGTTCCTTGGTTACTTCTTAATTCTTCTGATAATATCACAGATCAGTAAACCAAGTTTGCTTTTCTCAGTCGCCATAAACTGGGTTTAGAAATTGAGAATTAATTTCATTCTCGTTTTTGTCACTTGGTTCTCAAAACGCTGCATCCTTCAACAATAAAGAGGCAGTCAGTCATGGTATGACATCCAATATGACTTACTTTTTTTTTTTTTTTGACTTTTTAATTTTTGTCGTTTAAACTATTTTTCCATGCCGGTTATATTGTTAGTTTCTCTTGAACTGGTTCCAAGGATAACAAAGACATTACGAAGGTAACAAAAATATTATGAGGAAATGCGATGAGACCACTACGCTTCTTGATATAACGTTGTTAAGATCATTGTTGGGTCTTATTACAAGAACTCCACTGGCTATAAACCTTGATAGAATATTTTGTCGAAGTTGCTGTGAGCAATTTAATTTCCCTTATGTATAGGAGAAAACAGATAACTTCCTCTGGGTAAACATTAGGTTATTCTAGTAAGAAAAATGGAAATAAATCTGTATAACACTGGGGAAACTAAACAATTGAGTTTATTGTAGATATGCAATAAATATGTATATTTATATAAAATATAGTATTTATGTATATGGATACATATACTTGCACACATATATACTTATGTAGTAGATTTTAATTTCCATATAATTAGCATTATTACTTAAATTCAGTTCTTTAATGAGATGCTAATTAATAGCATAAAAATTATTTTGCCTTTTTTTCCTGCGTTTTCTATGTCCAGACAGTATGTTATGTGCTTGACGTGTGTTTAAAGGTAAACTGAGATACATTAAAAGTTTGAGGAGTTGAAGCAAACACTGATTTGAATTGGGCAACACAAACCGAAAAAAGGAGCACTCTGTTAGCAGGAGCTAGGGGAAAGGTTTTTGTGTAGATGTGGATGCAAAGCAAGGAAGTTATGTGATTGGCTGTAGTTTAGACAGCTGCCTTCTTTGGAAGAGCCTCGTTGGCTGTTTGTGGTTAGTTGCTCTTAAGTTTAATTTTCTGAGATTGGAGTGCATTGATTCTGGTATTGGTTGCAGTTTGCTTATGTAGGCTGTCCAGGCATTAGAGCCACTCTGGTCTAATGGCCTCCTTGTTTAACAAGGTGGATCACATTGGCTTATCTACTTAAACTTCACCATTGTTATTATTTTCACTGGTGAGATTACTGAGGCTTAGAGAAGTTGAGGGTCTTGTTCATAGTCACATAGCTTATAAAATGTGCAAGTTTGCCGTCCTAACTCTAGCAGTCTAGTTCCAGAATCTGTGCCCCTTCGCGTTCTCAGGCCTGCTTCTGGAAGAGCTCTGCCTGAGGCCTGTCACAGAATTGTGCAAGGAATACTGTTGGTGGAATCACAAGGTCTAGGGATGGTTCTCAGCTCTGGTTCTGACAGCGCGTACTCCCTTGTACTGGTCTTTGACTTTGTTTTCTCCCCTGTAAAGTTAGGGTCTCATGTCTTAACGTCCCTGACATTAAGCTTTTGATTGCTAGTGCATCCGTTTCAAGGATATTCCTCTCAAAGAAACAATTGCCAGCTGCATGACACAGCTACTAGCGAAACAACTGGAGAAGAAACAGGCCGCTTTACTTATGACTTCCTTTGAGAAAGCTCTGGTTAACATGGATTACTAACTGCTTGAATGACCGCACTTTTCCCTTCCAGTGCCCTCATTCCTGATCTTACATTTTTTTAATGTTTATTTATTTTTGTAATTTTTTAAAATGTTTATTTATTTTTGAGAGAGAGACAGAACGTGAGCGCGGGAGGGACAGAAAGAGAGGGAGGCACAGAATCCGAAACAGGCTCCAGGCTCTGAGCTGTCAGCATAGAGCCTGACGCGGGGCTCGAACTCAGGAACCATGAGGTCATGACCTGAGCTGAAGTCGGCCACTTAAACTACTGAGCCACCCAGGTACCCTTAACGTTTATTTTTGAGAGAGAAAAAGAGTGCGCGTGCATGTGGGCGAGTGGGGGAGGGGCAGAGAGAGAGGGGGCAGAGGATTCAGAGTGGGCTCTGTGCTGATAGCATCGGAGCCTGTGGGGCTCGAACCCACAAACCTTGAGATCCTGACCTGAGCTGAAGTCGGAGGCTCAATGGACTGAGCCACCCAGGTGCCCTATCCTGCTCTTATGTTTAAACTCACCCATAAAGGGGCTCCTGGGTGGCTCAGTTGGTTGAGCCTTTGACTCTTCATTTTGGCTGAGGTCATGATCTCATGGTTCGAGGGTTTGAGCCCCACATTGGGCTCTGTGCTGAGAGCGTGGAGCCTGCTTGGGATTCTCTGTCTCTCTCTGCCCCTCCCCTGCTCGCACTCTCTCTGTCTTTCTCAATAAATGAATAAATGAATAAATAAATGCACCCATAAAGAGCGAACCCCAGAAACTGTAGATATTCCACCCTCAACCCTAATAAAGGCAGAACCCCATGTTTGTGCTTGCTTTCTCCTTTTCTCCCTCCCTCCCTGTGAACTCGCTACCTGGCCCTTAGGGCATGCTATGTACCCTCCAGGACTTGTGAGTAGTAAATCTTGTTCTTTGGAGTTTCCTGATGGTTGCTGCCGAGGTGCAACCTGCATTTACAGTAAGGACCACAAGGACTGTGCCAGTCCAGCCACAGCATTGGCTTCAGGAGGGGACATGTCTGTGGGGACTGCCACGAGCGGTAGGGCCCAGGCGAGGGCCGCAGACATTCAGGTCGATAGCATCACTATCAGTAGGCCGTGACCAACAGAACTAGACATTGCAGCTGGCATTCAATGACTATATGAAGTGGCCTTTGGCCTAAAAGTTTGTACCAGATTATGTGTGTTGCTAAATACTTGGGGGCATGGCAGGAGTTGGAAAACACAGCCACATCGTGAGTGAGGTATAAGCTGGGTAGATACCGGGGTAGAGAAGGAGACTGATGCAGCTCGCTGAGTACTGGTGAGCTGCTAGAATTGAGTAAAGGGCTGTCTGTTTTTATTTTTTATTTTTTTTATTATTATTTTTTGGTGTTTTTATTTATTTTTGATGGCTGTCCGTTTTTAGAGTGAAGTCAGGGAACTGGAGAGCAGAGAAGAGGTGGGCTTGGGGAGAAGAGGGAATACTTCAAAAATATAAATTGCCTTGTAGAGAATAGTCTGGGGGAGAGGAAGGCTCTGTTTGTTTTAATTGCAAAATGAAGGGAGAAAGGCAGAAATGAGCCAGTTTTAGGAAAATGCTAATGTCCGAGTCCTCTCCAGCCTGTGGGAATTAGGACACACTGGTGGTGTGGCCACATCCGCCCGCCTTGCCCCCCTATCCACTCAAGCACACCTCAGTTCTCTGAAGATCCCCACTTCCACAGTACTTTTGGGAGTCCGCAGAGTTTGCACCCTGTTGTGAGCACAGCAGCCACTTTCCTTCAGGGCTTGCAGGTGCCTTTTGTTTGTCTGTTTTTTAAAAAACAATTTTTTTAAATGTTTATTTTTGACAGAGAGAGAGAGAGAGAGAGAGAGAGAACGAGTGGGGGAGGGGCAGAGAGAGAGGGAGCCGCAGAATCTGAAGCAGGCTCCAGGCTCTGCGCTGTCAGCACGGAGCCCAATGCGGGGCTCGGACCCACAGACCACGAGATCATGATCTGAGCCAAAGTCGGATGCTCAACCGACTGAGCCACCCAGGCGCCCCATTGCAGGGGCTTTTTGTGAGGAGGTAGCTCTGCCCCAGGTGCTGTCCCCTACTGCTTCCCAAGCTCTCGAGCCTGGGGGGCCCAGCAGCCTTGCATTGTCTTCAGTCCTCTTCACAGAGCAGGAGCCTGGGTATAGTCCATGTGCAAATGAGAACACAGCTTTCCCCATGGAGCTCAACCCCGGTCATGGTCACGGTCATGGAGGCCAGGCTGGCAGCTGGACTCCGCTTCCTGCTCTTCGAGCTCCAGCTTCAGATACTTGAGCTCAAAACTTCCTGTAGGATCTTTCCCCCGATTCGAACCGCTTCTCCAAATAGATGCCTAGGGATCCTGGGCATCTCCCTCCTGGTCATCCAGGTTTAGGATAGCTTCATCTGCTCCATGGGAGTAGGGGACAGTTGTGACCGGTTGAATTTTAGAGGGATGTAACAAATGCAAAACACACTGTGGAGAAAAGAGCTTTCGGAATTGTTGTGTAGGCCTTGAATGAATCAATGATATGTACGTATCCGTGATGTATGTGTGGATTCTGGAAGGAGGACTGTGAACCCATGTATCTCATGCTGAGATCTTGACCTTGAAGTCTTAGAATTTAGAATTGGTAGACACCCTGGAGCCCTAGAGATCTAATCATAACCTGTGTTGTTCTGAGGCAGGAAGACAATAAATATATGGTACGTGTGGGTTCTCCTCGTGTAGCTTCACTTACGTTTCTTGAGTGAAGTCTTGTACTCAAACCCAGCATTTTTTCCTTGCACATGAAAAAAGCCTGTATATACTGGCATTTAGATAAGGCCTGCTCTACCCCATTTTATATTACCCCAAATATAAGGTATGTAAAACCTTAACTTTGTGTAATCGCCTAGAACGGTGTTTGGTCACAAAGTAGTAATGTGTTTTTTTGAGCAAATGAATGAAGAAATGAATATGTTTTTAGAAGATCCAGAACGAACATGATGACCCATAGATCATCATGGATCCATCCAGCATGATCCATAAGGCCTTCCAATAGTGATTTAGTATTAGTAATAGGCATATGACTTCTATGCTAGGGTATAATATTTCTACTCCAGTCACTTTCTCAGGTCTCAGATCACAGTTACATTTTTAGAAAGCTGAGGCAATTTAAAACTTAAACTTACTGATTTGATTTTCCATAGGAAGTCTAACACTTAGAGGGTATAGGAATCCAAGAACAGAAGCTTTGTTTTTCTCAAGCGCCCAGAACAGCACCCTCTACAGAGTAGGCACTCACTAGCTATATGATGAGTGAATGAATGATTGAATGCTTTCCCCAATTGCGTAAAAACATGTTTGCTTTGTTTAAAAGCAATCTACTACATAAGAATGTTATGCTTACAGCATTATTAAAATTGCAGAAGTAGGCAGTCTTTTTTTTTTTTATTTACACTATCCAAGGCCTCAACTTAAAATACAAATTTTAGATGGTTGAAACCCGTATCTGTTAGCATCTTTTGAGTATCCAGCCAAAAGAAGAATCAGAGGGGGCAAATCAATTGACATGCTAGATATTGAGTTAAGAGACTCTTAGGTGTGATTAAAAGGTACCAGGGCAACTTTCAGGAAGCAAGTGATGACCGTACTTATTATATTACTAAACTCCTTCTCTCCCATGGGAGTCAGGTGGTTCCTTCAACATGGACTAGAAGTTTACTATAGAGAAACATTGTTTGTTTGTTTGTTTTGGAGCTACAAATCTCTCATTCTACCCCAGACCATAAGAAGAGTGGGAATAGGGGTTAGGAACACTGTGTGGACTTGGGAGCCAGACTGCCTGGGTTCAGGTTCATGCTCCCGTCTTGCCAACTGCATGTCTTAATGGCAAGTTTTTAATCCCTCTGCTGTGGTTTTCTCATCTGAAAATGATACTTATTTAAAAAAATTTTTTTTTAAATATTTATTTCTTTTTTAGAGAGAGAGAGAGAGAGACAGAGTGTGAGCGGGGGAGGGACAGAGAGAGAGGGAGACATAGAATCCAAAGCAGGCTCCAGGCTCTGAGCTGTCATCACAGAGCCTGATGTGGGGCTCGAACTCATGAGCCATGTGATCATGACCTGAACCAAAGTCGGATGCTTAACTGACTGAGCCACCCAGGTCCCCCCAGAAAATGATGCTGATTATAGTACCTATTTCACAGGGGTGTTGTGAGCATTAAACATATTAATTTTTCCTAAGTGTTTGGGATGTGCCTGGCACATAGAGTGGTCTAAATATTTGTTATTATCATTATTACTGCTACTAAAGTAAAGTGAGAAAAAGAATATGGAAATTTATTTGATGGAAATTTATTTCAAAAATCAGCTTTGCTAGACATGCTTCTCTTCTCTAAAGCAAGTCTTACTTTTTAAGTTGTTTATCTAGATTTACAGTATGCTACCCCTCCAGGCATTTTGGGTGCTATTTAGTGCCCTCCGACCATGGGGTGCGTGTCTTTATTTTCATTTAGCTGCTGAGCTTCATGGTGAAGGGCACAGCATTCCTGATTACCCAAAATGCTAAATAGTGGGGACCCAGGCAGACCAGGAAATTTGGAACTGTGTAATAGTCACCTGACATAATACATCTGCTTTCCCAGATGCAAAAATTCCATTCTTCTCATCTGCCTCTTCCTTGATTTCAATTTCTTTGCCTCCTCTTTCCCTATATATTTTGTCCCATTTGGCTTTTAATTTTTTTCTTTTTCATTTTATTTATTTTTAGAGAGAGAGAGAGAGCACAAGCAGGAGAGAGGGGTGGTGTGAGGGAGAAATAATCTCAGCCAGGCTCCATGCTGAGCATGGAACCTGACTTGGGGCTCGATCCCACAGTGCTGGGATCATGACCTGAGCCGAAATCAAGTCGGACGCTTAACTGACTGAGCCACCCAGGTGCCCCTGTCCCACTTGGCTTTTAAAAATAATTCAGAAACTTCAAAAATGGGTAATACTTTGCTGTTTCCAAACTGCTTTCACATAATATCTTATTTGATCTTTACAACATCTCTACTGGAGAACGGCAGGTAACAATTTTTGATCAATCTATCTGTCCTTTTTTTTTCTTCCCCTCTTAACCTAGTTTAGATTTCATAATCCATCATTTCAGTAATACTTTTGGCAGTGTCTCATGCTTTTCTGCCCCTTTGGTATTTTGTCATCCTGTCTTGCAAAACCCTAATCCTGGATGAAACCAAATAAGCACTTTATCTAGATTCGCATCTGAGCAGCCCAAGCCGTGCTGAAGCAGTCAGTTTGTGTTATAAATTTGTGAGCATCGCTTCAAACGTGCCTTCAGTGTAGCCTGGCAGTCCTCTTCTGTTTCTCTGATCAGTTTATTCTCTATTTCCATGACTTTTCCAACATTACCCTTTCTGTTCAATATTCTGATTCTACACATGGCCCCGACCTTGGGTGTCACCTCACTTCCGCTTAGTTTTTAAAAATTTTTTTAAATTTACTTTTGAGGGAGAGAAAGAGAGAAAGACCACGAGCAGGGGAGGGGCAGAGAGAGAGAGGGAGACACAGAATCCAAAGCAGGCTCCAGGCTCTGAGCTGTCAGCACAGAGCCTGATGCAGGGCTTGAACCTGTGAACTGCAAGATCATGACCTGAGCCGAAGTCAAGATCTTGGAAGCTTAACCAACTGAGCCACGCAGGCTCCCCCTCACTTCTGCTTTGACAGGGATGACACAAGGCATCGTAATGGGGTTTCCTACATCCTGGGTACTATTCCTGCAAACCTGTTGATATCTGCAACAATGACATCTTCTTTTCTTTGTGTTATGTGACTAAACCACCCTTCTGCATCACTTGGGCCATGCCTTCCATATACACTTTGGTTTCTTGATGCTTATACCACAGTCATCCCTTTTCTCTAATATATTAAACAGTTCTCTGTCTTAGCCGGATTGTTCCCCTTGGCTTTTAAACATGCCCAGGGTTTTCCCATTTCAGAGACAAAATAGCCATAACCCCAGTAAAACTCCCTCAGTGTTTCATCCTTGGCCTGCTGTTACCCCACTGCAAATGAGTTTGATGTACGTGAAAATACTCTGTAAATAGCAAAGCTTTGTAGTTATCCAGGAGGCAGGGTTTGATGATATGAATGTACAAAATACTGTGAGCCATATTCAGTCTTCCGGTCCTTCGCCTTTGCCAGTGTGGTAGTGGTATGTGGGAAGAAACTGTGTCAGGGAAATACATGCGGTTATCATTAGTGACAAAGTAAGAAGAATCTCAAACACAGTCTTCAAAGATTAGCGATCATCGTGGACTGTGGAGGACAGTTTCTTAAGAAGTTCCTGCAGAGCAGTTTAACCCCATGAGATTTTCTGGTGCTCTTTTTTGTTTTAAATGGCATAAGCGAGGTGGCCATCGTCTCTGGGAGGAGCTGAGGAAGACTCTGGTGCCAAGGTACTGGTTGCATACACATTTGGAATAACCAGGACAGGCTGGAAAGAAAGAATAAAAGAAGCACTATCGTTACTACAGTCCTACTCAGTCCTGTTCCCAGCCCTTTCTCCCTCCCCTGACTCAAGGTGAGCTCTTGTGAACCTGCCGTGGGACTTGACTGCTGCTCTTCTTCCTCCAGCACATACTCAATTATTTTACAGAGAAGAGGCCCAGCTCACCCTGCTGGTCTTGGTGATTGCTTCGTTGGCAGAATGGGCTACAGTACAATTTGTGCAGAACTCCAAGACCGAGAACATGATCAGCAGGGCTGAGATTCCTTTCCCAGCAAGCTGAGATCAAGAAAAAAACACACTGAAATTTTGACTCATCAGGAGGGCTCCCCGCAGGCTTCAAAAAGTTATTGGCTCATCAAAGGTGCCATTGTTCATGCTCAGCTTACTCCATGATTGTTTCTCTGTTATCACCAAATGCTTATTTCAGGGAAATGTGAATTAATTTTGAATTTTCTTTAAAATGCCACTAGACTTTCCTTTTCTCCAGCAGACTATTTAGAAACATTGGAAAAGAAGTGCACTGTTTTTCTTTGCAATGGATTTCTTGTTTTTATAAAAATGTTACCTGCTTATTAAAAAAAAAAAAATTAAGCCATATAGAAAACAATCAATCATCCCTAATGTCACTGCCCAGAAATAAGCAAAATTAATATTTTCTGCCTATTTTTCTAGAACTCTATGTAGAGGCCAAAAGGCAGATAGAAAAATGGATGCGTCGTGAGACAGCAAGAACTCTTCAAGAATGGAATTGTTTTGTACTTACTGTTTTGAAGTTTGTAAATACCATTTGATTTTAAAAGAATAGAAATAAGTAAATGAAGTCTGCTAAAATTACAACTAAAAGTGTATGAAATCCATGAAGAAGTTGAAGTAATTTTAAACCTACCCGTTTCAATTTTAGTGTGAAATGATTGCTTACGAATAAGGCGATTGGGCACTCTTATTTGACATCTGTCTCGTCTCACCTCTCTTCACCTTTCGGATTTTGGTGATTATGTTACTTTTCACTTATTTTAGTGGGGGGGAGTGGGTGAACATGAAAAGCTTTATATTCACTCCTGTAGCTGTCATTTCCCTTGCTGTTCAGTCTTCCAGTCCCAGATGATCATTTCATTGGTTTAGCGCTCCTTGCTAATCTTTTTATACAACTTCTCCCTGCCTTTCTGAGTTCTTGATTTAATTTACATCATGTGTGGTTGAATAAGCCTTGTTCAAGAATTTTATTGGATGTGTTATTCTTGACTCACTGTTTCTTGTCACCAAAAACTTGATGACATTGCTCCATTGTCTTTCCTCCCTGCATGTTGCTGTGGTGGACACTGAGCCACGCTGACTTTTCTTCCAGCTTATAGGCGATTGGATTTCTCTGCCTAAAACCTTAACGGATCTGTTGTTATACTTTATACCTTAACAAGGGTCTATATCTATGCATCTTTCTCAATGAGTGTACGTGTCTTTCTCCCAGATACGTTATTCTCTTTCAACGTAAAAATTCAGTGATTCTCTTCGTTCAGGATTTTTTACTCAGTATCCCTGGATACTTTTTTTCTGTACCATTTGTTGGATTCTCTACTCAGGGAAACCAAGTATTATTATGTTGGATGAAACTTGCCTGTCTGCCATGTTTATCATCTTCTTTCTATTTAATATATTTCTCATTGTTTTCTGTGAAGACTGTGATAGCACGTTTTCTCTCTACCATATTTTTTTTTTTTTTAAATATCAATTTTTTTTTCTTTTTTTTTTTTTTTCAACGTTTATTTATTTTTGGGACAGAGAGAGACAGAGCATGAACGAGGGAGGAGCAGAGAGAGAGAGGGAGACACAGAATCGGAAACAGGCTCCAGGCTCTGAGCCATCAGCCCAGAGCCTGATGCGGGGCTCGAACTCCCGGACCGCGAGATCGTGACCTGGCTGAAGTCGGACGCTTAACCGACTGCGCCACCCAGGCGCCCCCTTCTACCATATTTTTTGAGTCCCTTGTGTTTCTTGCTGTGTGTGATTTCTTTATTAGATCTGTAATGGTCTGGGCTACTCGGTTTCTCTAGTGCCACAGTTATTTTTATTTCATCCTGTCATTTTCTCTCTCTTTTAGAGAGAGAGAGAAGAGAGAGAAAGAAAGTGTGCACAAGTGGGAAGAGGGGCAGAGGGAGAGAGAAAGAATCTTAAGCAGGCTTCGCATTCAAAGCAGAGCCCGATGCAGGGCTTGATCCCATGACCCTGGGATCATGTCCTGAGGCGAAATCAAGATCGGATGCTCCGCCAACTGAGTCACCCAGGCCCCCCCATTTTATTTTCTTATTAATTAATGATTTTCAGTAGTATAAAAATGCTCATGAGAAATCTTCTATTGATAATTGGGTAATGTTTTCTCCCGTATTGTTTTTTGTTGGTGGTATTGTTTTGTTTGTTATGTGTGCCACTGCTGCGACATGGTATAACATGGCTTGGCCTGCTATTGGAAATTTCTTTTGTTGTCTCTGTGTTAAATGGAAAAACCTATACCTGGGATTGAATATCAATACCTGAAACCAAAGAGCTGGTTCATGTGTTAATCACAGAGTAGAGTCATTCTGTCAGAGAACAGGAATTTGAGCTAAAATTTAAGGAAGTGGTTGCCCAGACTAGTAAGGAATCTAACCACGAGAACGAGGACACTCAGTGGATTCCTCATTGGTGTGACTCACATCTCCATCAAACCAGGGCACATCTTGTGAGGAAGAGGGAAGACACGTGTGTTTGCATCCGTTTTATCATCTGATACGTCTTTTGTTCTAATCAGTTGAGTTGTGTATCTTTTATTCAAAGTTAATAATAGGCATCTGAGTGTTTCTGGTGACCCATTAACCCGCGGGAATCTTAAGTTTTCTTTCCTCCTCTCTTCCTTTCTTTTCCTTCCATTTCTTCCTTTAATCACTCTGATGTATTTAGTTTCCTACCACTTTTTTCAGTTTTCTCATTCTTCAAGTGAACAACTGTATATAGGCCTTATGTTTGTTCAGATATAGTACAGGTGAGTTTTCCCCAATTATATTTCTCCTTAACTTTGTCCACTTTGTCTTCCTTGTTTCCAGCTTCAACTTAAGGGCTAGATACAGTTTTGTGTACATTTTGCTCAGTGCTAACTATGCAGCTGTAGCAGTGAGAAAAATAGCTTAGCTGGCACTGAGCACAGTTCTTGCTGGTGAATGTGGGCTCTGCTCTCTCTCTCTCTCTCTCTTTTGAGAAATGCCTATAGTAACACTTGCTCCAAGGTCAGAGGTATATCCTGTTCCTGTGGATTTCTGCTCACTCCTCCATGTTTTCAAGGTGCACTGGAAGAAGTTAACTCTGGTGACCTTTCCTACTTCTCTTGAGGTCCTGGGATACCATGGGCTTTTAGCATTCAGGATTTGCTGTATACCTTCTTAGAATTGACTGCTCTCCACCTAAGTCTCCTTAGCCCTCGATCGGAGAGCATTAGCGAGACTTCTCTGTGTATTGTCATTTCCTGCTTTTCCTAGTTTTGTTTCTGGGGAGTAAGAAACCAGGTCAGGAGCTGTGCTCTGCCACCTTGAGACACAGCAGAATCATTTGGTTTTTCACTTGGATGCCTATTTAAATGGCGATTTTTGAGTAATTTGTGTTCTTTGGTTTGGTATTATAGAGGATATATATTGTGTTCTTGCTTCACTCCGTGGTACTTACCAAGAAGTCCCCTCATATTCTTGCCGCCTTATAAGCACTTCTGTGCACTTGGCTCTTGGGGAAATGGTCAGAGTCCATGCTTTGCCTGACTGTGGTAATGAGTGGATGATTCTGTTTGGAGAACATTGAGAGGCACGTGCTTCATTTTCAAGTTGCTTCATTTTTCAAATTTCTCTAATACAAGTTGAACATCCTTCTTGTGGCCAGTTTCCCTTCATCCCGTTCTCAGTCTAAAATGAAACTACTCCATAACTTGACTGTCTTTGTTACGCAGAATTTCAAACCTCTAGAAAATACTGTCTGGGCTTCTTTAAGTCTCTTTAGCTGTCTTCCCCATCGTTCATGTGATCAACAGTGAGAGCAATAGAGGGTGTGCTTTCTGCCCCAATCCGTCTGCAGAAGTGGCTCTTCCACTTTATTCTACAGTCCTAGTGATCCTGTGACGTAGTAGTGGGGCTGCTATACAGTCATGAGAGATACGTGTGAGAGTGGCCAGAGAGGAGAACGTGTGGTGGATGATGGGATACTTACGATTGCCCAGCAGTCTTGGCTGAGGATCCCATTCATACCCGCATCCAGCAGCAGCAGAGTCACTCCAGTGGAGACAAAGATCGCACTGACCATTTTCATGCCTAGGCTGCCTCTAATCTAATGGAGGTGACAGGAAAAAGAAACCACACCTAGGAGAAAAACGAAGCAAAATGAAATAAGAACAGTTAAATATAATGGCTCTCAATCCTTGAAATCTTCAAACAAATTTTGAAGTCGAAATGACTTTTGTTTTTCCTGCCTCTCTGAGTTTTCTTGAAAACTGTGCTGTATGCAGAGTGAAGGTAGCGTACTTCTAGTATCTGTAGAGAAAGGTACATAATACAGAGCAGAAGCTCATCCATCGCGTTTGTCTAAAGCCTCACACACAACAAGTGTGTTCCTGGTTTAAAATACTAAAACGACAAATAAAGCTTCAATGAGCATTTTTCTGTGGCACGCATTGTGTGAAATTATTTACGTACATTGTCTCATGGAACTCCTAAAACCACCATACAAGGTAGTACAACAAAGCATCCAGTGTTACATAGATGGAAAAGCGTGTCTGCAAAGACATGTTTGCTGATAAATTTAGAAATTGACGAAAACCCTGAAGTCGTTCTAGGGACTCGATAAAAAAAACCCCAGGTTTAGAATGAGGAAGTCATTAGGCTTTTGTGGGTAGAGATGTATGGGTAGAGTACAAAATTTTCTTCAGTTTCTACAAGAAGATTTCGACACGCAGCAGGATAATTGGGAAGCCAAGTCTTCAGCCAACTTGCTAGCAGTGGCTGAGTTAGTTCTTTAGAATTCATAAGAGCTTTGGCATGCCTTAGGGTCTCCCCACGGGCCTCTAAAATGCTGCTGGAAAAATTGCTTCAGGTACCATTGTAGTAGCTGTCTTCTCCAAATGGACAGATTCTGTGCCTGGACAACCTCAGTTAGAGGGAAGGATCCATAAATGATGCAGAGAAAGGGTGCTTTATTTTGTTTTTTAGATGACGACAGGAGTGGTTAATCGAGGTTAGACTGATTTTAGTTTCGTTTAGTCTAGCCTAGTCCCTAGTCCAGTCTCTAGTCTAGCGTTTAGTGTCTAGTTTAGTGTCTGGTCTAGGAGAACTTGAGCAGCAGGACTCTGTGTTCCCATTTTTCCATTCTTTCCTCCTGCGCCGGATTAAATACAATCCTGAAACCACCTCTGCTCTGGTTGTCACCATGTCTCGGCACATCACGTTCCTGCTCCTGTTTCAAAAGTAGACCGGGAAATTGCCAAAGGTGGGGAGCTGTGGCCAAGAGAGTTGAAAGACCTGTCTCAGTGATTGGTTTCATAAACTTTTTCTGTACCCAATTGGTGCTTTCAGTGATGACTTAACAAACTGTAAAACAAAAGTCACATCTGAGTAAAAATAGGCTGTGTGCAAATAAAAAATAAAAATACAAGGCAAGGCAGAACTGAGAAGTGGCAAATGAATAAGAGAGTCTTTGATACCAAAGTGGCGGGTGGGTATTTCCTGGCTCCTATATTCTGCTTTGGAGTTCCCCTAATGCAGTGTGACCTGGTGGAACCAGGGAGCCCTAGGATAAAGCTAAAAACCTTACGTATACCAGTTTCCGCTCTTGGGAGTTAGACAGTCAGGACATGGGGCTCTGCCATTTCTGAGTGGCAAATTGTGTGGACCGTGCTGGGGCACACATACCATGGAGGCAACCGGTAGAAATACTTTTGGGGGAAAGAGTGCTCCCCTTTGCATTTTCTGAATCCACTTTCTCAATTTTCCTCTCCAGATCAATTAAATGAATCTTTCTTTTTTTTTTTCAACGTTTTTATTTATTTTTGGGACAGAGAGAGACAGAGCATGAACGGGGGAGGGGCAGAGAGAGAGGGAGACACAGAATCGGAAACAGGCTCCAGGCTCTGAGCCATCAGCCCAGAGCCTGACGCGGGGCTCGAACTCACGGACTGCGAGATCGTGACCTGGCTGAAGTCGGACGCTTAACCGACTGCGCCACCCAGGCGCCCCTAAATGAATCTTTCAAAGAGTTTAAAAAGTAGAAACATTCTGACTTACCAGACTAGGGGAAAACTGCTTGGATGCCAGTATATAGAGAGCACTGGTAGCAATGAACTGTAGAAACAGACACATTTATTTGTGAAACATGGGTTCTTTGGTCGTGGGAGCTTCTCTTTTAGTAGGAAAGATTGGTCTCTTTATGTTCATCTAGTTTCCCTGTTGAAAGTTCCTCTCATACTTCTCCATTTTCTGGAGTAACTTTCCGAGATTGTTTCCTTTGGACTTCTCCCTTTTTTTCTCTCCTTAGTTTCTCACATGTAAAGAACTCATTCTCTTGTGAGCTTACCATGTGTGATGACTTCTGAGCTCACAGCTCCGTCTCTTGTCTCCGTCTCTTGTCTCTTGTCATGGTCGTGTTTTAATCATGTTCCCGATCACCTCCTTTTGCCTCTCTCCACCCAGTACATACATTTCCATCTAAAACATAATCAGGAACTAAAACTTTGGCTTGTTGGTTACTTGATCAGTGTAAACTTGAGGGTATGAGTTTAAACTGCAGGTTAAAATGGAGAAGAAAAGCTCTTCTTTTTTAAATACTCAACCAGAGCTGCTATATCTCACTTTTACAGTGGATCAGATGTGGGGCTTTTATAAAAAAATGGGCTATGCATAAGCTCGGGACAGCGGTATCTGATAGACTGAGAAGGAGAGGTGTTCTAGCAGCCTACTCACAGAGATGCCACCCCGGATCGCATATCCGCTAATAAAAGCAAAGGAAAGAAATGCAAAAACTAGTCCATAAATGGCGTCCATTGAACCTAAAACAATTCTGAAACCAATGTGCATCAATCCAATCAGGATCTGGATTGCCTGAAAAAAGAAAACGGGCATTTTAAGGTTGCTTCTTCATTTTCAGGTATGAATGAGGCATCGCTGTCATTGCTGCTGCTGCTTTTTTGTTGTCAGCTCCGTCAAGATGCATGGCTGTCCTTTATGCATATATATCTGTACCGCAGGAGGTGGGTCACAGAGATTTTGGCAAACGCTGGAGCCAGGCCCTCAGCAGAGGCCTTGTTTGAGGTATTTGGGGAGGCTTGTAAGGATGGCCCAAGGAGAGTTCTTCAGGTGCTACTGGTTAAGCATGCAATGGTGTCCCCTGAGAGCCTCTAAAAGACTCTTAGGAAAAAATGCTTAAAAAAAAGTTTATTTATTTTGAGAGAGGCAGAAAGAGCACACATGCATGAGGGAGGGACACAGAGAGAATCCCAAGCAGGCTCCACACTGTCAGCGCAGAGCCCAACGTGGGGTTTGAGCCCACAAACTCGTGAGATCATGACCTGAGCCAAAATCAAGTGTCAGATGCTTAACCAACTGAGCCACCCAGGTGCTCCTGGGAAAAAATGCTGTAACTTTTTAAAAAAAAAATTTTTTTTTCAATGTTTATTTATTTTTCGGACAGAGAGAGACAGAGCATGAACGGGGGAGGGGCAGAGAGAGAGGGAGACACAGAATCGGAAACAGGCTCCAGGCTCCGAGCCGTCAGCCCAGAGCCTGACGCGGGGCTCGAACTCCCGGACCGCGAGATCGTGACCTGGCTGAAGTTGGACGCTTAACCGACTGCGCCACCCAGGCACCCCTTTTTTTTTTTTTTTAATTTTTTTTTTCAATGTTTATTTATTTTTCGGACAGAGAGAGACATGTAACTTTTTAAAAAAAATTTTTTTTAATGTTTATTTATTTTTGAGACAGAAAGACAGAGCATGAATGGGGGAGGGTCAGAGAGAGAGGGAGACACAGAATCCGAAGCAGGCTCCAGGCTCTGAGCTGTCAGCACAGAGCCTGATCTGGGGCTCGAACCCACGGACCGTGAGATCATGACCTGAGCCGAAGTCGGACACTTAACTGACTGAGCCACCCAGGTGCCCCCCAAGAAATGCTGTAACTTTGATGGCCGTTCCAAATGGACCTGTTTTCTGCTTGGGAAATCCCTGTTATGGGGAAAATATCAATGAAGGAAGTATCGGTGAATTTATGGGGCATTAAGTACATGTTTGATAATATTCTAAACCCTTCACATTTATTGTTTCATGTAATCTTCCAACCGATTGGATGGAGACACAGAGCTGTCTGTGTTAGTTTTCTCAGGCTGCTGTAACAAAATACTGTGTTACCTTCTGGGTAGCTTATAAACAACGGAAATTTATGCCCACAGTTCTAGAGGCTGGGAAGTCCCACGTTCAAGGTGGTTGCCTTCTGGTGAGGGCTCTCTCCTTGGTTCATAGCGGGGAACTTGTCACTGTGTTTTCACATACCGGAAAAGGCTAGGGATCCCTCAGGAGCCTCTCTTGTAAGTCACTAATCCCATTCATGAGAGTTCCTCCTTCATGATCCAATAAGTATTTCCTAAAGGCCCACCTCCTAATACTATCTTTAAAGTTAGGATTTCAACATAGGAATTTTGGGAGGACATTCAGAACACAGCAGTGTCCAAGGTCATATAATTCCTGAAGAGCAGATCTGGAAATTTAATATAGGAAATTGATTCCAGAACTTGTGTCTTAAGTATTGAATCCAGCCTCCCTGAAGGTGCAGCTCCGCCTCTCCACAAAGTCATCTTGATTAGACTGGTCAGCGTAAGCTCTTCTTTCTTTCTAAATTCCTGTTTTATCTTATGGTATAGATTATACACCTTATTACTTGGTTTTATGCTTATTTATATTCTTTTTAAAAAAAAATCTTAGGTGCACAAACATTTTCTTGTTGGCCAAGACATATCCTCAAAGACAGAGAATACATCTTTGTACCTCTTAGAGCACCTTCCTTCATTCTGGATGAGCACATTTGTGAGAAATAAGTACTGTTAGATTGGGCCAGAAGTTAACTGGAGATTTACCGTTTGTTTCTTCCCAAATGTATGCCTTAATCTGCCCAAGAAGACTGCAGATACAGAGATTGCTGTGTTTATTTCTTCAGTAACTTTCTGTTGAGTACAGTTATTAAGTTGAATCAGAGTTGGAAAAAAAATCACAGCTTCCTAAATAGTGCTAAGAGATTCATATTTTCTTTGAATAATGAATTTCCTTGAAATTCAGACTAAATGAAAGCTATGAGCCTTCTCCCTGAAAAACCATTCTTAAACATCCATCCATACACACATCACACTTTTGTATAGAACTTCAGGGGCGCCTGGGTGGCGCAGTCGGTTAAGCGTCCGACTTCAGCCAGGTCACGATCTCGCGGTCCGTGAGTTCGAGCCCTGCGTCGGGCTCTGGGCTGATGGCTCGGAGCCTGGAGCCTGTTTCCGATTCTGTGTCTCCCTCTCTCTCTGCCCCTCCCCCGTTCATGCTCTGTCTCTCTCTGTCCCAGAAATAAATAAACGTTGAAAAAAAAAATTAAAAAAAAAAAAAAAGAAAGAACTTCAGAGGTGTCATGGGCCTCTTTCAGCCAACCACGGGTCTCAGTTGAAGCGATTAGGCATTATATTTGGCTTTTACAGACTCTTCTTTAGAGCAGAAGTTCAGTCATCTGACCTCAGGCTTCTTTTTTTTTTCAACATTTTTTTTTTTTTTAATTTATTTTTGGGACAGAGAGAGACAGAGCATGAACGGGGGAGGGGCAGAGAGAGAGGGAGACACAGAATCGGAAACAGGCTCCAGGCTCCGAGCCGTCAGCCCAGAGCCCGACGCGGGGCTCGAACCCACGGACCGCGAAGATCGTGACCTGGCTGAAGTCGGACGCTTAACCGACTGCGCCACCCAGGCGCCCCTAACCTCAGGCTTCTTATCCTCACCCTTGCCATCATCTTGATGGCAGTTAGATGTTGGGTTAATGCTGGTCTACTCTTCTCCTGGTATAACCCTGACTGTACCATATACCGACCAAACTTGCCTACAGGCCAGATTTGGTAATTTGGTCATTTAACTCACTCTTGATTTTTGGCCACAGCTACTTTACGTTCTGAGTCTGTTGGGGCAGATGCCCCAAGTCCTGCCACCTGCGGCTCCTGTACTGTTGTGGTGCTTGGGGGCTACTAATAGTATAGATGTACAGTCTCCAGGGAAAATAAATAGCTTCGGTCAACTGGAACTTTTACAAACAAAACGGCAACCATCACTGTAAAGTCCTTCCCCTGAACACCTCTCTGTGACCAGTTAGAATGCTCCAGTGGCTCCCCCTTTCCACTCAGAGTACCAGCCAGAGCCTCTGTCCTCCAGGCCTCACAGGGCCTGGCCCCCACCCCTCCTCTGCCCTCCTTGAGACGACCACCTCCCTCCATCATACTGTTCTACTTAACCGGCCTCCTTCCTGTTTTCCAGACGCAGCACATGTTCTCCTCTAAAGGCCTTTCCAGCTTTACCTGGAAGCTCTTGCCCTAATGTCTGCATGACATTAATGTCTGCTCCTCCCTTCCTGTCTTTGCTCAGATGTCATCTTCTAAGGAAAGCCTGCCCTGATCAACTTGAAATTGCTACCCCTGCCCTTCACTGCCTGGTACTTCTTATACTTTTTATGCTTCTTTATTTATTTACAGTGGTTGTCATCCCCCACTATACACTTTCTAGAAGAATGTTCAGAAATTTTTAATGATTGGACATGTAGGTCATGAGATCACAAACTTCTCTCCACCTATATAACTTATAAGGACAATCAAACCTTGCAAATGCAAAATTAAAATTCTCACAGTAAGTAGACTTACCCCTAGTATCTTTGCTTCTTCTCTAAAGTTTGTGGTTGCTGCTCCTGTAGCTGGGTTTACCATTTGTATGTTTCCTTGGCCCTGCTGACTCTTGGTGATGATTCCTGGAGACCCAAAGAAGGGAGGCTGGGCACTCTGAGCTTGTTTTGTGGGGTGCGTGAAACCCAGAGGTGGTGGAGACCCAGGAGCCATGGTGTTGCTTGGTGTGTAAGGACTGAGTGTGGTTTCATATGTTTGAGGTTGGTTTGTTGGCTGGGATGACATCACTATGTCCTAAGTACTACAAAACATAACAAACTTGTAAATTTACCCACGAAAGAAATTAAAGACAATCTTGTCAAGTGTCAGTTTTCTGTGTGAACGCTGTAGAGCAAGTGAGCAAATAGTGGGTGATGACAACCAATGTAAACACGATCCTCATTTGACTTTGGAAGGTATACCTCCTATAGTTCAAAGGAAGCGAAGGAGGGGGAAGACAGGGATGGTTTTATTTTCCAATGATTGTTCAATTTTGTGAAGTATTTATACATACTAACCTTCCCTGAGTTCATTGCTTCTGAAGGACAACAGAGGGAGGGAAGGGATGGTGGGCAGAATTACGCACCTTCTCTCCCCCAGAGATGTCCACATTCTAACCGAGGAAGCTGTGAATATGGTGGGTTACACGGCAAAGGGGGTTTAAAGCTGCAAATGGAATTAAGGTTGACAATCAGCTGACCTTAAAACGGAGATTTCCTGGGTTATTTGGGTGGGCCGAGTGTAATCACAGGGGTCCTTAAAAGTGGAAGAGGGAGGTAGAAGAGAGAGAAGGAGGTGTGGAGATGGAAGCAGGGTTGGAGAGAGGCTGTGCTGCTGGCCTGGAGTGGAGGAAGGAGCTGGGAGCCAAGGACTAGGGTGGCCACTAGAAGCCGGAAAAAGCAAGGGAAACATTCCTTCCTAGGGCCTCCAGGAGAGAATGCAGCTCTGCCCACACCTTGATCTTAGCTCAGTGGAACTGGTGGGCTACAGAACTGTCAGAGAATTTGTATTGTTTTAAGCCACTAAGTTCATGGTAATTTATTATGGCAATAAATAGAAAACTAATACAGGGGCCAAGGATACAATTGGATGGTAAAAAAGCAGTCCAAGATTTAAAATAATCTGTCACTGCTTTTCCAAATAGATAATTCACATATGGCCAATTAAATCGTCTTGTTCTATAGGAAAAATACTCTTGAGGTTCCCTATTCATTTTTGTCCTCTGAAGCACAGAGTATCTCGGGTCCTTTGTGGCCAAGGGGAATTTTGTTGTAAATCAACCAGCACAACTATATATGGACAGTAATCATTATTTACCCTTGAAAAAAAATATATGATACTTAAAAAAGTTCGTCTTCAGTGTCCTTAGATTCCTTTAAGACCTCTTTCCCAAACCATTTTCTTGTACATTGTAAGTATTAAAAAAGTAAGAGTGCTGAATGCCTGCATCATTGTGTGAAGTATGAGTAGTCTGCTTGGCACATTCCTCCCCTGGTGTTTAATCAGTGACGCTTATTCAGACTATGTCCTGGAATCCTGAAATTTCAGAGTCTTGCCAATTGTTTTGTCTTTTACCTTGGGTTTACAGAAGAGAATTTGGAGCAATACAGGTTAAATGCCGTGATTGAGGTTACGTAGGAAATGTGTGGCAGAACCAGGACTAGAAGGTTGAGCTCTTGGTTGTTGGTGTGGAGCTCCCCATTCCAACCACACTGCTCACTCTGGATGCTGGCAGAGCTGGCCTGTTTATTTTTGAGACAGAGAGAGAGAGAGAGAGCGAGAGCGAGAGAGCATGAATGGGGGAGGGATGGAGGGAGGGAGACAAAGACTCCAAAGCAGCTCCAGGCTCTGAGCTGTGACACAGCACAGAGCCTGATGCAGGACTCGAACCCCAAACTGTGAGATCATGACCTGAGCTGAAGTTGGACGTTTAACCGACTGCGCCACCCAGGCGCCCCCAGAATTACGGTCTTTTGATGCATGGAGAAGACTTCACAAGCCAGACTGGCTTCTTAATGGTTCAGTGATTAACTTGGTAAGGCCTCAGTCTCAAGTGAGCTGTCTAGAGAGCTAGCATTTTATGAAACACTTATTATAGGCACAGTAGGGTGTCATGGTCAGGAGCAAGAACTTGGGGTTAGAATCCTGGCTCTGACATCAGCTCTGTGTCTTTGGCAAGCTTGCTAACCCCTCTTTGCTTTAGTTCCTTATCTGTAAAATGAGGATCATAGGAGTACCTTCCTTATAGAGTTACTTGGAGTATTAAGGAGTTATTCCGTGTAAAGTTCTTAGAGTTGTACCTACTAGAACTTCATGGGTTGGCTCCATTACTGCCAAGCTGATGAAATATATTATCTCTCTTAGTCTTTAACCACCCCTGCTGCCCCCGATGAGGTAGGTACTAATATCATCCTCATCGTACAGTGAGAGAAGTGCATCAGAACCTACACTTGTAACGCTTAGCTTTGAGCTGCTTAGGTGCTAGATACAACAGAAAAAAGGTGGAAAATTAAGGGGAAAGGTGGAAAACACATTTTGGAAACCTCTGAGTACAAAGGGATTACTTTTTCAGAGCGGAAACACATTTTAATTCACAAAAGGTTATTTATTTTAATTTTTTTAAAAACTTATTTATTTTTGAGAGAGAGAGAGAGAAAGACAGAGTGTGACCAGAGGAGGGGCAGAG
This sequence comes from Puma concolor, assembly GCF_028749965.1. Classification (NCBI taxonomy): domain Eukaryota; kingdom Metazoa; phylum Chordata; class Mammalia; order Carnivora; family Felidae; genus Puma; species Puma concolor. The sequence goes on from NC_141676.1 coordinate 10,726,603, forward strand.
AGAGAGGGAAACACAGAATCCAAAGCAGGCTCCAGGCTCCAAGCTGTCAGCACAGAGCCCGATGTGGGACTCTAACTCATGAACAGCCAGATGGTGACCTGAGCTGAAGTCGGACGCTTAACTGTCTGAGCCATCCAGGTGCCCCACAAAAGGTTTATTTTAAACAAACAAACAGTTCCATAGCTGTGATTCTTGGAGTGACTCCCTATAGCTCTCAAATAACATTTGAGAATATGAGATTTTATAACCCATGGATGTGACTTCTGTGACTATTTAGTGCTCAGGCCCTATCAATGTGCTATTTCCCTAACTCCCCATCTGCTCCTTCACTAACTCCGGGGCCTGGAGCAGCTTTCTTAACCAAATCCATGTTATCAGTCCCTGTGTCTCAGCTATGAAATGAGACTAACGATGTCATTCGGAGTGGCAGGTATGAAGATCAGGTAATCTCAATTCCTGTGAAGCTGTTGGAACGGTGCCCATCTGGAGCTTGATAAAAGGCAACTATCATTCTATTCTCAGAACCCAAAGTCTAGGTTGAAGAAGGGGATGTGGGCATATGGAAAGTGTATGATGGAGATTGAACTCAAAAGGTCAGTGCCAAGACCAAGGAGCTAGGAGATGGGAGCTCATGGTTCGGTAATTAACCAGAACAACATTTTTCTTAAGATTTTTTTCTTTAAATATTACAGCAATTAAATGATCTGTGCATGGAGGTGCTCTCGCTACCTCCTTCCTTTCCTGTTGGTCATTGTCATTTTTGTTTGTTTCATTGGGAAATTTAATAAGAAATTTCAAGGTTTTTCATTTATTTATCAACATTTTTTGATTTCATATCTGCTGTTTACTTCTTGGACTAAAGTCTGTGTGTTCCATATAGAATCCAGACTATTAATAGTTTATAAAGAGTATGCTAGTCTTAGATGCATTCTTATGGGGGCAACTACTGCTTGTAGAAAAAGGTTTAAAGAGCTGAGCCAGTCTCGATCCTTTGACTTTATACTAAAATGACTTAATGTACAAACAGCTCTACTGGTTACCTAGTTGGTACAAAGGGAAGGGAAAATGCTCAGGGGAAAAACTAAGTAATAATTCAGTTGAAATGAAGATAATCCTGAAAATGATGGAGGAAAAGGGAAACCAATGAAATGACTGTTTTCATCAATAGCGCCTTTTGTGCGATATTTTTTCTTGACCGTTGGTAAAATATTTACTATCAGTTGTCCTTTCTTCTAAAAATTAGGGCAACTGTAATTATTTGTAAACCCAAAGAACACATCAAAAATAAGTCCAGTGAGGGGCGCCTGGGTGGTTCAGTCGGTTAAGCGTCCGACTTCAGCTCAGGTCATGATCTCGTGGTTCATGAGTTCATGCCCCGCATTGGGCTCTGTGCTGACAGCTCAGGGCCTGGGAACCTGCTTCGGGTTCTGTGTCTCCCTGTCTCTCTGCTCTTCCCCTGCTTGCATCTCTCTCTCTCTCTCTCTCTCTCTCTCTCTCAAGATAACAAATAAACATTAAAAAAAAATAGGTCCAATGAGATCAAAAGCACAGGACTGTTGCAAATAAAAATTGGAGACATTTACTTTATTCTAGTTTCTTTCTTCCTCCCTTCCACATGAATGTCACTTTTAACGTTACAGGGTGAGGATGACCACCATCTTTGAGAAGAGGTTGTAGCACACAGTGGATCATACTTCTAAATCATTTCTACGGCGTCCCCCTCCGCCCCCCGTGCACACATAAACAGGAATACTGACCTAGTGAAAATGAGTGATCTTCCCCACCACGTTTTTTTCTCCCCGTAACAAAGCGCCTCGATCAAAAAGTATCGCAGAAGCAGCGCTACAGTATTTCTGCTGTGCTCTGTAGTCCTGTGGTAGCCGCATTATCATCAGATTGCTCACAAATGGGACATCGCTTCCCCTTGTTGATTAATGTTCGTGGAATGGCACACATTTGAACCTCCTCTGTCATCTCTCTTAGCATTAACTTTTGATTTTTTTTCCCCTTGAAGTATCTTTATCCTGTGTTAGAGCAACTGACACTCTTTTTCATTTCTGTCTTGTTTTGCGTTTTCCCCTTATTTCACTTCTTCCCTCTCGTGGTCTCTTTTCCCTCACTTATCTGCTTGGCCTGACTTGGAGTCCAGAGTTAGCTTCATCCCTCCAGCCTGAAGAATGGGATGCCGTAGAGAGCCCACCTGGGGACAGACCGGCACTGCTCTTTCTGCCCATTGATTTGGGGGAAGAGACAGAGATGTGTCGGTGGACTTACTCTGTTCCTTTGGCACCCATCTGCTTCCTCGTTTTGTTCCAAGTTCTGTGCCAGTCTGAGATGTTTATCTGGTTATTAGAGGCACTTTTCACTTCCTTACTTCAAATCAAGGTGTCTCCTCTTTTTATTTAATTCCAAAGTCCTTCTGTCCTTGACTCCCTTCCACCCCAAGTGGGTACGTAGGCCCAACTGTAAACTTGGAAATAGGCTGTGCTTTTACGCTTTCCTCCCCTTTGTCCTGGAAGCCCTTTCTGACACCCCCAAACACGTAAGTGCTCGTTTTTTTCCAGCCCTTTGGCGCTCTCTGATACTCATTAGTGCAACATCCTACTGCATTTCAGCGCCTTTTAAGTTAGATGAACAAAATTGGAAAATGTAGATAAGAAACAAAGAAAAGCATCCATACTCCCACCAGCCACATGTAATCAATGATAATATTTTCATTTAGATTTTTAATATTTTGTTTGTAAATACATATTTTACATAGAGACATTTATGATTTTGGACCATAAATTAGGATGAAATTAGGATCCTATTAGGATCCTCAATTAGGATCATAATCATATACATTTCATAACCGGATTTTTTAGCTTCATGTTTTATAAACATCTTTTCATGTCAGTAAGTTCATAAGTATTGTAATTCCTTTTTTAAAAATTTTTTAATGTTTATTTTTGAGAGAGAGAGAGAGACAGCATGAGTCGGGGCGGGGGCTGGGGGGAGGGCAGAGAGAGAAGGAGACACAGAAACTGAAGCAGGGTCCAGGCTCCATGCTGTCAGAGCAGAGCCCGATGCAGGGCTCGAACTCATAAACCATGAGATCATGACCTGAACTGAAGTTGGACACTTAACCGACTGAGCCACTCAGGCACCCCATCATTGTAATTCTTAATAGTGACATGCTACCCCTTTTTGGGGAAGTGTCCTATTACATTTCAATTATTTATTTTCAGGACTGTCTCACAGTGACGCCTGAATGCCTTGAGGACAGAGATCCTTGGGCAGGGACCAATGTCCCATCTCTAGCCCTGTGTATTATACAACATCTCCACCATGATAAGATTCATTAAATGTATGTCAAATGACTTAGTGGAGTGAATACAGATTCCTCTTCTATGTTTTTTTTTCCTTATCTGTTTCCTTATCTGTACTGTTGAAGGTTTTCTTTCTCTTGTGGTTTTTACATTTTGATACATTTTTCTAAAATGGAAAAATAGATACTGAAGATTTATGAATGCTGTGAACTTGGGAAAGTGACAGTTTCAGGCAATAACATTGCTCAAAGACTGAAAGTGATTAAAGGAACAAGAAATCAGCGTTATTTTAGAAAGAACACAGAGGCATGGTGATACTTGTCTGGCAAAGTATCACATGCCTAACATGATTCATGTTATCCAGACAACGGAAGGAGAAAGGTGAAAATAAATGGTGTTTTTAAAACCTAGAATGCCTTCCCTTCTCCTGTGGCCTTCCAGACCCACCTCCATGCAGTAAATCTTACTTATTAGTAGACTTCTGCATTGTTGTGTCTCCTTCCTGGTCCCATAAGTATATAGTAGGTGCTGTTGGTGATGTGATTCTTTCACGTATTATTTTGATTCTTCTTCAACCTATCTCTGACTTCCAGGAGGGCAGAAGATACAGCATCATTTCATAATGCCTTGTGCCTCACTAGCTTAGACACATTCTTGTAAAACCGAGTTTAACGTTAAATACAGGTGACAGATGTTACTAGTTATTTAAAATAAAATGCTTACTTCATTTTTATAAGGGAAGAAAAAGCTTCTTTCTTTCTTAAGTGAATATGGAACTCATTATTCAGAGTTCAGAGTTCTGAAATAAGGGCTACCAAGAAAGACAAGTATTTCAGAACATGTGTTTTCTTTTCTTTTCTTTTTTATTAAAAAAATTTTTTAATGTTTATTTTTGAGAGAGAGAGAGAGAGCGCGCGCGCGCGAGCAAGTGGGGGAGGGGCAGAGAGAGAGGGAGACACAGAACCCGAAGCAGGCTCCAGGCTCTGAGCTGTCAGCACAGAGCCCGATGCAGGGCTGGAACCCATGAACCGCGAGATCATGACCTGAGCCAAAGTAGAACGCTTAACCGACTGAGCCACTCAGGCACCCCACAACATGTGTTTTCTACCTTCGGTGATCTTCTCCATTAGCTAAGAGAAGGTTGTGCCCATGGTGGTATCCCATGGGATTGCAATTATATGACCTGTGACTGAAAGGATCTCCAGAGAAAGTGTGGGAATTAATATCATTAGATAATGAACTTCCAACTAAACAAGGGATATGTGATAGTAGTTGCTATTATTATGATAATAATGTAGCTAACAATTACTAAAGCTGAGTCAGAGGGAACTTTCTATAGCTGAGTCAGAGGGAGGTTAAGTAACTTGCCCAGGGTGTTAAAACTAGTAAATGCTAAATACTAAGTCTCCACAAATACCACTTGTACATAGGTTGTAACACCTGCCTTTCATAGTGGACTGCTCTCTGTCTGTAGTAACATCGCTTGGAAACTGAGCCTGGACCCTTCAATATGCAAATATTTTCCTTTCGACACATTTGAGTGCAGTTATCTCACTAGGCTCCCTATCTTAGGGGTACTCCCTAGGGTAACCAGGTCACAAATGGAAATTTCTCTCATCTGCTCTTTTTTGATCACGTCCCTTTGTTTCACAGAAGGAAATTAAGATGTTGATACATGAGTTATATTTTGTTAACATTCATTCTCCAATCAAAGGCCAACACGCCTTTCTTAAAGAGTTACTTCTCTTTTGTCAACAGGGTAATACCCTTGCTGTTTTTCTCTGGATTTTCAGCATGATTTCAAATATTCACATGTAATTCATATCAACTATATTAATTTCTTGGTCAACTAAAAGTACACCCCTACTCCATTTCTCTAAAAAGGGAACAGTATTGCATTGAATTCTTCCTGCCAAATCTCTATTGCAAATTAATAGCGCATTTCACTGACTTTATGCTGTCATTAGATTATCATTTTAGAAGTACATTAATCTGTGCTTACCTGATTTCTCAAAACCTGGAAACGACCGGAGGAGTAATATGGTCCTTGTGAGAGTACCGTGCATATTCACAAAGTAGTGTCTGTCTTAGGTAGCCTCTGAGCGGTGCAGGCTAGTGGTTCAGGTGGCTTCTTTATACTGCAAAGTGGTTAGCTGTTTACTGGTTTCTCCTGTTTGTTCCTGTATAAAGACACCTTGTTGGGGCACCTCGGTGGCTCAGTTGGATGAGTGGATGAGTGTCGGGACTTCGGCTCAGGTCATGATCTTGTAGTTCATGAGTTCCAGCCCTGCATCAGGCTTGCTGCTCTCGGCACATAGCCCACTTCAGATCTTCTGTCCTCGCCTCCCTGCTCCGCACCCCCCCCCACCTCCACAGCCATCCCTCCCCCACTTGTGCTCCCTCTCTCAAAAATAAAGAAAACTAAAAAAAAAAAAGACACCTTGTCACACAGTAACAGTTAAATTGCTGGCCAGTTTATGAAACTGCATACATCCTAATCTTCTAAGCTTTGCGTATAAGTAACTGAGTGAACTCACATGGCAAGAATATTATGGAATCAAGTGATTTGTTCTCTTAGGCGGTGAAATTTTCACTTGCGTATACTTATTAGAACTCTATTGTATAACCAGAGCCCTGTCATTACAACTTAAGTACAACAAAAACGCTTCTCTAGTTAGCTTTTCTAGGAAGTAAGTGATCATTTTAAAAGTTTCAAGTCTGGGGAAATCGTGGAGCCGGATTCCTAAGAAATGAACCAACGGTCCGAATTTCAGACAGGCTTGATTTTGGGCAGGTGTGAGGCTGCACCCTGGTTCTGTGGTTGGAGTGGAGGAACCAGAGCACTGGCCCAGAACGGCCCTCCAGGTCAGCACTTCACAAACTACCTGCGAAGAAAGGCCATTAAAAAAAAAGTGTTTTCCATCCATTGGGAACTAACACTTTTGGGGAATATGAAAGAAATTATTCGCTAGGAAAAATAAAAAAGACAACAAGTCAAGCCCAATTCTTTTGTTAGAATCAGTGGGCGCAAAATTGTTATAATAAAAATAAAGCAGTCATAACATAGGAAAATAGAAAAGTCACAAATTTGAAGGCACTGATTCATAAGCAATTAATATAATTATATTGCACATAACTTTTGGTCTTCAAACTCGTAGCTGAATGAAAAGTTACAGAGTAAATCAAGAGTTTCCACTTTAAAAATCTATACTCATGCTTGGAACACACATTGTGTGTGTCACTAAAAATTCGATTCCACATTAAAAGATATATTTTTAATATTTATTTATTTTTGAGAGAGAGAGAGTGACAAAGTGTGAGGGGCTGAGAGAGAGGGAGACACAGAATCTAAAGCAGGCTTCAGACTCTTGAGCCTGACGCAGGGCTTGAACTCACCTTGAACCTTGAGACCATGACCTGAGCCGAAGTCAGACGCTTAACTGACTGAGCCACCCAGGCGCTTCTAAAGTTCCACATTTAAATGAGCTTGTTTCATACTTATTAGTTTGCTTAATATAAATTGTACTGAAGGCAATGCTACTTGCAGAGGATAATGTATTTTTAAGCTGTTTCTGTTTTGTTTTAATAATACTCAGAGTAGAGAAATCAATCACACAGCAGTATGTTTATAGGAAAAGGAGAGATTTAGAATATTTTCAGCAAATACACAATAATTATTTTAACATTTATAATAAGGTAATTGATGCCATATTCTCAGTACACGTCTTCAAGCCATCAGTAGTCAGTTCCAACAGCTTATCCAGTGCAGTTACAGAGTAACTATTTTTTTTCTTTTGGCTGAAAAAATGGACTCTGGAAAGATTAACTGTTGATTTATGGAGCTACTTTTGATGGGATATAAAATTTGTAAGGTGATTTTTCATGGCTCTTTGCAGATACGTTAATGTCAAAACCAGCCACCATTTCCTTTCCGGTTGCCGTTAGATTACCTGCCATCACTGTCTGTAAACACTGTTTTCCTAACTCACTGGCATTTGCTTTTGCCCTTTCATCTTTTCATTGTAAAACATTTTGCAGTCTTCCTGGCTTAGAAATATTCAGATTATTCGCCTCCAGGGAACTGGGTCTCTGAGACTGTAGGTCAAATATGAGCCAACCAAGAGGAGGGGAGTTAGCCAGAGGCCGGGTGCACTCATGAATGAATGCATGTGGCTTCCATGGTGTGGCTTTTTACAAGGCTTGGAAACCGTGTGTGTGTGGTTTCTGAGCCTGAGTTGTAGCCTCAAGTGACAAGTGCAGTATGGAGAAGTAACTGTGACATAAAAGTGACAGATTTCATCACCAGATGGCCTTCAAGTTTAGTGGGTTTTTTTTTTTGTTTTTTTTTTTTTGTTTTTTTTTTTTTTTGCATTACAGTTTTAATTCTTTTTCTGGAATATCAGGACATTATTGTGGAACCTTCAGAGACAAAAACACATGTCCTTCTGCTTCTCCCCTGACATTGTACAATCCTAGAAAATAATCAACAGTTGGGAATCTTATAATAATGCTTGTACAGTATGTCTATTTGGTTCGCATATCTTGAACCTAAAGAAAGCATTTGTCTATGAAAGACCTTGAATTCTAGTAGGTAAGGGTTAAATTGGTTTTGTGACTCTAGCTAACACTATTAAAGTGCAGAAGAACAGAGCACATTTAAAAATTCACTAGATATTCATTCATGAGGGCTGATTCAGGGCCCGACACTGCCTTGCGTTCTGATGAGTGAACATGACAGAAAGTACTTTCACACTCTGTGGTTCTGTGTCTTTTAGGTGCTTCTCTTCCTACTGTTCTGCATTAAAGCTTCAGCCGAGCAGACCAAGTTTCTTCCTAAGATAGGATCCTATCATCAGAGCCCTCCAAGTTGATGGCATAAGTAAGGGTAAAGGCAGGGCGCCTGGGTGGCGCAGTTGGTTAAGCGTCCGACTTCAGCCAGGTCACGATCTCGCGGTCCGGGAGTTCGAGCCCCGCGTCGGGCTCTGGGCTGATGGCTCAGAGCCTGCAGCCTGTTTCCGATTCTGTGTCTCCCTCTCTCTTTGCCCCTCCCCCGTTCATGCTCTGTCTCTCTCTGTCCCAAAAATAAATAAACGTTGAAAAAAAAATTAAAAAAAAAAAAAGGGTAAAGGCTACAGACATTTTCAGATATTTGTATTCTGTTCAGGTCAGGTTGGGTGGGGGAGTTTCTGAAGTATTAATACCTTTCATTTCACCAGTGGGAACCCATTTCTAACATGCCAATGCTGTGGAATAAGCCACCCGTTTTCAAAAAAATTATGACATTTATTGCTCTAATTAGCAGAAGGTCTAATGTCAATCACTGTAATTAATTGCCTCGGAGAATGTGTTTCATCATCCGAATGCCAGTTAACCATCGCCATTTCTAATGTCAACAGTAGCTACTTGGTATCTAGCTTAATACAGCTAAAAAGTAACCATTTTTACAGTGTGAATTGAAGTATTTGAACATAGATATGGTAACCCCAGGTCTTAACCCACAGATAGTCAGATTGAATGGGTCTGAAATGGGGTTCAGAGTTTTTAATAATCACTCCCAGTTGAAGGGAGGCCACCATATTTTGAGAATCACTGGATTATTATAGCAGAAGCATAGGGGGCTGGAAAAAGCTATAGTGGCAGATAAGCTGTGTACCCATTCAGCGGAATACTAGTCAGTAATAAAAAGTAATAAACTGTTGGTGTCTACAACAGCTGATGGATCTCAGGAGTATTATGTTGAGCGAAAAAAACCAATCTCAGAAGGTTACATACCATATGATTTTATCTACAGCGTATACAGTCTTAAAATGACTACATACGGTTGCCAGGGTTAGCGGTGAGGGTGTAACTAGGAAGGGAGAGCATGCGGGAGTTTCTTTGTGGTTATGGAAGAGTTCTATATTCTCAAGGGACTGTTTTGGGGATGGTTTGACCGTGCTGGTCATTGCATGAATCTATGCACGCGATAAACTATATAAACATAAAAAATACCGTATGAAAAACTGGTGAAATAAGTTCTGAGGCTTATTATTTAATAGTATCATACAAATGTCAGTTTCCTGGTTTTGGTAATTGTGCTAAGATTATATAAAATGAGAACATGAGAGAAGGTGAGAGATGGGTGCCAGGGAGCTTTTGTGCCATGTTAGCGGTCTGTTCCTGAATCTAAAATAATTTCAAGATAAAAAGTAAAAACAAAAGACAAAGCAAACCGAGGTGGATGTGAGGCTATAAATGTGAACGTTAAAGATGGCGTTTGAAAAGAGAAAAGGAAGGCCGAGCCCATGGTGGAATCTAATGCAGATACTCCGGGTTCAGATTCCTATTTTTCCCCCTTGCTAGTTGTAACCTTGGGCAAGTTGGTTAGCCTCTCTGTCCTTTAGTCAACTCATCATGGGAAAGGGGAAATAGTATCCATGCCAAAGGCTTATGGTGACAGTGAAGGGATTATGTTTACAAAACACTCTTACAGTGTTTGATACATAGGGAAAGACTCGGAGAGGTGGGGAAAGAACCGTGGAGATGTGGGTTAGAGTGGCTGGGGGAACAAGGGCAAGTGCAGGGGCCCAGAGGATCGACAGAAACACCCTGCAGGGAATGGGGAGGGGTGCCGGGTTGGGGAGGAGAACAACCTGGAAGACTAGGAGAAGACACGGGTGGGGTGCACCTGTTGGCTCGGAAGGTACAGATAACAGGATTAGCTACAGGTAGCGATTTGAACTACCTCTCCGGAAGTTTGAGCCAGGAGAATAAAAGCTCAAGTACTTGGAACTGATGTCGGGGATACTTGGAAAAGAGGAAGGTTGTGTAGAAGACAAAGATACGTTTACTTTTGTTCTGATCTGAGCGCCCTGAGAAGTTAGTGTTGCTGATGGAAGCTGTCTCGGAGGTGATTCTCGGAGGTGATTCCACTAGGTTCTTAAAGAATAAAGTCTAACATAATTATTCAAAAAGGATTTGTTGAGCAGGAGATGGGATGCTGGGGTGAATGAAAAATGGCTTTTACCTTCAGACAGCTGATATCCTAATGGGAGAGTAAGTGAGTGAAAGTCAATGAAATATGCAGTTACTCTGAAATCCAACTAGTTCATCAGATAAGAATTCATGGTGCTTGGTGGGGAAAGCACTTGCCTTTGAGCAGGACTTCCTCCGAGGTAAGAGGGTCCGTGGGATCCCTGGCGCTAAGAAACAATCTTTGTTTAAAAGCAGCAGCATGAGAATATAACTTTGTCTAATACTGGGAACCATTAGCGGCCTCTGCACTCTCACTTGTTGACTCTTCCCCAAAAGAATCAATGAAGAAGGATGAGCGGTCATGTTTGGTGATCACTTTTCATAATCTCCCCTGGGTTTTTGAGTGGGAGAAAGGGAGCCCACCCTCTCCCTGTGTTAGGAAACAGAGGTAGAGATGGGGGGAACACAAGACTGGTCAGCCCCTATCTCCACCCCCAGGGTGAACATCATGTTCACTTCCTTTCCTGTCCCTCCCCCGTGAGTTACTGCTTTCTGGAGTAGGAGGTGAGGGAGGTACAGTGTGGGCCTAGTCTCTTGGGGGCCCTGAGTTTTTTCCTCCATGATCCTTGTTTGATTTTACAAGATACCTCCCCCCTGCCACCAAGCACACCTTAGTTTTTGCATTATTAATAACAGACTCTTTTTGTGGGTGTAGTCTATCAGGAAATGTTCATTTTTTTCAGACGAGCAAAGCAAAAGAACTTCTGTAGAAAATGTTTTTTGCCAGGGGCGCCTGGGTGGCGCAGTCGGTTAAGCGTCCGACTTCAGCCAGGTCACAATCTCGCGGTCCGGGAGTTCGAGCCCCGCGTCAGGCCCTGGGCTGATGGCTCAGAGCCTGGAGCCTGTTTCCGATTCTGTGTCTCCCTCTCTCTCTGCCCCTCCCCCGTTCATGCTCTGTCTCTCTCTGTCCTAAAAATAAATAAAAATAAACGTTGGAAAAAAAATTTAAGGAAAAAAAAAAAAAAGAAAATGTTTTTTGCCAGTTATTGGAATGTAGTATATTTCAGAGAGAAGAGTTATCATTTAAGTGTAAAGAACATAGCCAAACAAAGAAGCCATCTCTGAGAAATTTTCAGTTCCAGACCCCTGCCATCCATCCAAGAGTGAATATTCAAATCTAAACTGCTTTGTTATTTTATTTTTATTTTTTTTTTTTTACTTAAAAAATGTTTATTTTTTTATTTTGAGAGAGAGAGGCAGAGGGAGAGGGAGAGAGAGAATTCCAAGCAGGCTCCACGTTGTCAGTGCAGAGCCTGATGCAGGGCTTGAAGTCACGAACTGCGAGATTGATTTTGAGCCAAAATCAAGTTGAACACTTAACCAACTGAGCCACCCAGGCACCTTGCTTTGTTATTTTTAAAAATATCTCTGCCAGAACTTCTATCAAGAGGCAGTCCTATATCATATTTCACTGACTCTGTCACATCATTAAATTATAGAATTGATATAAGATGGCACATCTTTAGAAGGAAGACAGAGATTTTCCTTTTTAGCCTTAAGAGAGACAGTAGGAGAAAAGATGAGGCGTTTGTGATTAGACTGAAGTGTGAATCGCAGCTCCCCTCTTACCAGATGGGTGACCTTGGGAAGTGACATTTCTTTAAACTCCATTTCTTTGTCTGTAAGATGGAATCACAACCACTGCAGCTGGGTCGAGGTGAGGAGTAAATAATTTACTGGGTATAACGCTTCTCTCCTAATGCCCGTTACATGGTGTATGTTTAACAAAATGTAGTTTCTCTTCCCCTTATTTAAACTATTATATTTGTATTTCTTGTATTAAGTGCATTTCCTCGTTTTGGTCCTCTGATGTGCAGGCATGGTTCTAAACGGAGATGCCTTATGAAGAGCAGTCTTAGAGCAGACCATTGCCCTTTCCTGCCACTGCTGTCCCTTTGCTCTTTGTTCTCATTCCTGCCCTGCTGGTTGAAATGGAGACCTCAGTGGCCATTACCCGACAGATTCATTACCTGGACTGCTTTGAACCTAGACGGAAGCGGAATGGGCTCACCCGTTTGCCTCTGGATGTCTCATCTAGTCCTTGATTTTGCCTCCTCTTGTTAAGACTGTTTGCTTCCATCATAATCTCTGATTGCCTCTAAGATCTCCCGTGGGCCACCTCATTCTCTGCTTGCTGAATATCTGAAAAGAGCAACTCTCATTTCTTCTATTATGGACAGCGGCTTGGCTCAGCAAGGTTATCCCCTACATTCAGTGTCTTCCTCTTAGGTAATGCTACAGAATGTGGTTAAATATTGGCTTTTCATTTTCTCTTTTCTCTCTGCTGACATTCTAATCATATCTTCTTTAGCTCATTATATCTTTTCTGTCACCAACTCTACTCTCGCTATTAAATTACCTCTTCATTATTTCTTTTATTTCATTTATTCAGAAATTATAGCATCCACCTTTTTAAAGGCACCCTCTCCAAAAAAAAAAAACCCAAAAACAAAAACAAGAAAAACAAAGAAGAAGGAAGGAAAGAGAAAGAGGGAAAGGAACATAGCTTTATTCCACACTATATGGATTTTGTGCTTTGTTATGTCTTGTATTTCCACTGTGTTTCAAATATTTGATATTATTAATTTAATAAAAGCATAAACAAAGGTAAAACACATTTTGGTGCACAAATAACACACACACACAAAAGGGAAATGCTATTAGAATGCTTTTCCATTTCACTAGCAATAAATTATTAAGCTGACATACAATTTTCTGCTTAATGAATTAATAAGGAAGAGAATATGAGAGAGAGTGGCAATTTATTAAAACTATTCTAAATTTAGTGAGCAGGGTACACCTATCTTTTAGGGTGACTGTATATCTTTTCTACAAACGATATGGAACAAATTGTCACATGTGAGAAAAAGTATTGAAATCCCTTTGATTCAGTATTACCCTGACTTCTAAGGTAAATTTATTTAATAAAGGGATAAAAGGAGAATACAACTGAGCGCATTTTAGCATTAAATGAGAAAACAGATACACAGATGAATAGATATCTAGGCAGAGCATACAGCCAGATTCAACTGTAGTGTTCACCAACAGGACAGTTGGGTAAAATAATTTTGGCGTTTCTAGTGCAGCCATTAAAATGAGAATAGAGAGGGGCGCCTGGGAGGTTCAGTCAGTTAAGTGTCCAACTTCAACTCAGGTCATGATCTCAACAGTTCATTAGTTCGAGCCCTGTGTCGTGCTCTGTGCTGACAGCTCAGAGCCTGGAGCTGCTTCAGATTCTGAAGATTCCCTCTCTCTGTGCCTCCCCTGCTCATGCTCTGTCACTCTGTCTCTCTCTCTCTCTCTCTCTCTCTCTCTGTCTCTGTCTCTCAAAAATAAATAAACATTAAGAAAAATTTTTAAAAAATAACACGAAACTATAGAAAGATGAAAATACATACACGAAACACATTAGAAATGTTATGCGGAGAAAAGAGTATGTCTCTTAATTAACAGGAATACAAATAACCATTAGCAGAATGGATTTTCAAGCATCATTATTTAATACTGTTTGAGGACCTTCTCTGTACCACATACTCTTAAGTGCTGCAAGTTCAGTGATAAACACCGTACACAAGTTCCAGCTCTCAGGAATTTGTGTTCTAGGAAGGAGAAACAAACAGATATGTCAGATTATGGCAAACAAGTGCCAAGTGGAGAGTTACGATGAAGTGTGTAGAGAACGAGGTGAAATCGGGTGGTCAGAAAACTAAGTTTTATGTTGTTTTCTTCTCCATCATTCCTTCAAAATTCTTGAAATAATGCCTTTCCAATTCAAAAGTGCATTTTAGAAGATGTTTAAAGTGATAAGAAGTTACCTAAATTCTTTGATCTTAATGATTTGGATTCCATGGAAGGAATTTAGACCAATGGTCCTGAAACCAAAGCACATTAGAATCACGTGAGAGTTGAAAAATGCTCCAGTTTAATTAAAAGAAAAATACTCATGTGTCTGCTTCATTCAATAAGCTTTAACAAAGTTTTCTACCATCTTGTGACTTGGATTGTTCCTGTCATGAACTTAGATTCACTGCAGCTGTTTCCTGCGAACGCAAAAGGGTAACTTCAGCCAAGTTTCATTTCCTACGAAGATGAAGGCACAGAGCTGTGGACAGATCTCTCGGCAGCTCGTTCACCGCAGGAGCTGCTGAGAAATGCTGCCACAGTTATATACACTAGGAGAGCTTCTAGATGTTTTAGGGCCAGCGACATCTCTCCACCGTCCTCTCACCTGGTCCACAAATCTGGTCTGACTGCTTTCCCTGTTGGTCGTTCCTAACCAAGCCGAGAACATACTGGTGAAGATCAAGGACGTTGTAAAAGCCTCTGTGAGTAAGCCGGGAGTGCTACAACCGAACCCCAGCTCTTGAGTAAACACAAGCGTCCCCGCTTTGCCGCGTCCTCTTCACCACTCACGAGGGACAGCAGGTCAATGCATCTGAACGCAGTAGACCCCACAAAGGCAGGGATGTCTGTCTGTGCTGCTCACTGCCTCATCACGTAGAACAGGACACATGGTAGGTGCTCAGTAGATATTTGGACTTGTTAAATGAACGAAGCCTCATGCTTACCTGTGCCTGCAGGTTTTAGGCCGTCTTCCGTTCAGGGTGATTTCCTTCCCTGCTCGTCACTCAAACCACTGAATCATCTCTCTCCTTCCTTTCATGACTAAACTTCCCAAAGCAGAGTCTCCTCTCACAGGTTCAGTGTTTTCCTGCCACATCCATTTTTCAGTGAATGGCAGTCTGTCGTCTTTCCTGACTGTCTTCTACAATTGTCCCTCCTAACGCTGCCAGTGACCTCCCAATTCCTGACCCCGGTGGCCTCTACTCGTCCTCATTCCTTAGGATTCTTCCCGGCAACACTGCTCTGCTGCCTCCTTCCCCTTTGAGACACTTGTGCTTCCTCAGCTTCCGAAACAGGACACTCTCTTAAGTCCCCCTCCTGCTTTCCTGGATGTCCTCAATGTCATCTTCACTGATTTCACTTTCTCCGACAACAGCTAAACCTGGGCCTTCCTTACAAAGTGTCTGTCACCTTCTCCTGGGAGCTTCCATTCATTAACTCTGTCAATTTGTAAGTGAATCTTTTGTGCAATTCCATCTTCAATCCAGTTCTCCCATCTGATTTTCAAACTTGTATTTGCAGGTATTTGCATATCAGAATGACCCTTCAGTCTGCAGTGTGAAATTGTAGAACCAGCCCAGTCTGAGCTCGTGATCCAATTCCCAAGCTTCCGGTTTCTCGGCGTCCCATCTCTCTCCACTAGCCCTGTCCCCATTTCATGCCCTTCCTACCCCTATCATCCAAACTCAAAGCTGAGAGAGATCTTTGATTACTTCCCTTTTATAGCTAATAAAGTCCTTCACATCCATTAAGTCCTGTCTACCCCCAAATATCTTTAAATACACTTTAAATATCTCTAAACACTCGCCCTTCTCTCTACTTAATGCAGGACTAGTTTCTTATTTACTCCTGTTATTTCTCTTATTTTCTACACTATTAATTATAATTTCTTGCTTTCCTACTCAAACATCTGCAGCGATTCCCTGATGCTTATGAATTCAAGTCTGGATGCTGTGGGGATTTAAGATTCCGCACAGTGTGGCCCCGGCCTTTCTCTACTGCCTTGAGTCTAATTACCCACTAATTTAACCACAGTCCATCTAGGTGATTCTGTTATTGCCTCTGAACACAACTAGGATGTTTCTGTTTTCATCCTGTATAGCTATTGCCCCACTTACCTGGAGTATTTGTTCCTTACTCTCTTACTATAGAATTTCTACCTATTCTCAATTCAACTCAAATTCCTCCTATTCCATGAGATTTTCTTGTGATGCGCTAAGCCTTCATAGAGCTCAGTCCTATCCCGTAACAGTATTGAGCAGTTGTTTTGTGCTATGAACTAGGGCATTTGACTGTTATTTAGTGCTTCCTGGCTGTCTTCTATCTCTTTTAAAATTATTTTTATTGGAATACAATTCACACATGGTAAAACTCACCTGTTTTAAGTGTTTTTAAATGGCATTTCCAAAGTTTTATGACCATCACCGCTATCAATTCCAGAGTATTTTCATCACCTCCAAAGGAAACCTGAGAGTTACTCTACATTTCCCCCTCCTCCCAGCCTCTGGCAACCGCTAATCTACTCTCTGTTTCCATAGATTTGCTTATCATGGGCATTTTGTATAAATCGAATAAGAAATCTATGGCTTCTGTATCTGGCTTCCTGTACTTAATGTGAAGTCTCTAAGGGTCATCCATGTTGTGGCATGTACATGTTGTGGCATGTACCAGTACATTGTTCCTTTTGATGGCTGAATAATGTCTTATTATATGGATACACCACATTTTCTTTGTTCATCGGTTGGTAGACATTTGCGTTGTTTCTGGTTTTTGCCTGTTACGAATGATGCTCCTGAGAATGTTTGTGTAGACGTTTCTGTGTAATCGTATGTTTTCAGTTCTCCTGAGACTATGGGTGGCCCACTGGGTCTTATAGTAACTTTACATTTAGCTTTGTGAAGAACTGCCAAAGACATTTTTAAAGAAGTTACACCATTTTCTATTACCACTAGCACTATATGAGGTTTCCAGTTTCTTCAAATACTCACCAACACTTCTTACTTCCGTTTTGTTTATAGCCACCCCCGTGGGTGTGATGTAGTCCTCATTGTGGTTTCGATTTGCATTTCCCTAGTGACTAATGATGCTGGGCATCTTTTCATGTGCCTATTGACAATTTGTATGCTTCACTTGGAGAAATACGTATTCAGTTCCTTTGCCACTTTTTAAGTTGGGTATTTGTCTTTTTAATTGTTGAGTTATAAGCTTTCTTGATACTTTTGGATACTAGACTCTTATCAGACATAAGATTTACAAATGTTTTCTCCCCTTCGATGGATTCTATTTTTACTTTCTTTATGGTGATGTTTGTGGCACAAAAGTTTTATTTTAAGCACATAAGTTTTTAATTTCAGTCATGTCCAATTTATTTTTTCATCATTGCCTAATCTAATATCATGAAGTTTCCACCTAGGTTTTCTTCTAAGAGTTTTCTAGTTTGGGCTCTTATGTTTAGGACTCTGATCCATGTTGACCTAATTTTGTGCATGGTGTAAGTGTCCAATTTCATTTTCATGTGGCTGACCAGTCTTTCCACCACAATTTATTGAAAAGATTATTCTTTTTCCATTGAATTTTCCTGAACCTGTGGTGGTTATCTTTTTTACCCCAACAAAATAGTTTTTATTTTATTTTATTTTATTTTATTTTATTTTATTTTATTTTAATTTAATTTTACTTTATTTTGTTTTTTATTGAAGTAAAATTAGCATATAATATCCTATTAGTTTCAGGTATACATATAGTGATTCAGTATTTTTATACATTCTGAAATGATCCCAAATTAGTCTAGTTACCATCTGTCACGATACAAAGTTATTACAGTGTTATTAACTATATTCCATTCCCAGTGATGCAAATTACATCCCCATGGCTTATTTATTTTATAACTGGAAGTTTGTATATCTTAATACCCTTCACCTATTTTGCCTACCCCTCCCCCCCCATCCCTCCTCTCTGGCAGCCACCAGTTTGTTTCCTGTAGCTATGAGTCTGTTTCTGTTTTGTTTATTCATTCATTTTGTCTTTTAGAGATCACATATAAGTGAAACCATGTGGTATTTGTCTTTCTTTATTTCTTTGTTTGTTTTTGTTTTTTTGAGAAAGAGAGAGAGGGAGAGGGGCAGAGAGAAAGACAGAATCTTAAGCAGGCTTCATGTTTGGTGCAGAGCTCTACTCAGGACTCAATACCATGACCCTGGGATCATGACCTGAGCCAAAATCAAGAGTCAGACGCTAAACTGCTTGAGCCACCCAGGCACCCCATGCCCCAAGATTTCATTATTTTTTATGGCTGAGTAATATTCCATTACACACACACACGCACGCGCGCGCGCGCGCGCACACACACACACACACACACACACACACACACACACCTTTCTCCATCTATCAGTGGACACTTAGGTTGCTTCTGTATCTTGGCTGTTATAAATAATGTTTCAATGAATATGGACTTGCCTATATCTCTTTGAAAATGTGAATAAATTTTTTTATTTCTTTGGATACTCAGAAGTGGAATTGCTGGGTTGTATTATAGTTCTATTTTTAATTTTTGAGGAAATTAAACCTCCTTACTGTTTTCCATAGTGGCTGCACCAGTCTACATTCCCACCAGCAGTGAATGAGGATTTCCTTTTCTCCACATCCTCACCAGCACTTGTTATTTTTTGTCTGTTTTGGTAATAGCCAATCTGATCTGTGTGAGATGATATCTGATGTGGTTTGCGTTTGCATTTCTCTGATAATTAGTGATGTTGAGCACATTTCCATGTGACAGTTGTCCACCTGTATGTCTTCTTTGGAAAAATGTCTATTTAAGTCCTCTGCCCATTAAATTTTTTTTTTTTTTGATATGGGACAAGAATATAGACCATAGAAGTGTAGGTCTATTTCTGGGGTTTCTATTCTATTCCATTGATGTATATCTGTCTGATTCCATTGATGTATATCTGTTTTGTGCCAGTACCATACTGTTTTGATTACTATAGCTTTGATTACTATAGCTTTGTACTATAGCTTTGAAATCAAAGACTGTGATAACCTCCAGCTTTGTTTTTCTTTTTCAAGATTGCTTTGGCTATTTTGGGTCTTTTTTGGTTCCATACTAATTTTAGGATTCTCTGTTCTAGTTCTGTGAAAAATGCCATTGGTATTTTGATGGGGATTGCATTGAATCTATAGTTTACTTTGGGTAGTATGGACATTTTTAACAACATTAATTCTTCCAGATCATGAGCACAGTGTATCTTTTCATTTATTTGTGTCATCTTAAATTTCTTTCATCAATGTCTTACAGTTTTCAGGTATGGGTCTTTTAATTCCTTATTTAAATTTATTCCTAGGTCTTTTATTCTGTTTGATGCAGTTGTAGATGGGATTTTCTTAATTTCTCTTTCTGGTAGCTCATTATTAGTGTATAGAAATGCAACCGATTTCTGTATGGTAAGTTTGTGTCCTCTGACTTTACATATTTCATTTGTTAGCTTAAGAGTTTTTGGTGGAATTTTTAAGGTTTTCTATATATAGTATCATGTCGTTTGCAAATAGTGACAGTTTTACTTCTTTCTTTCCAATACAGATGTCTTTATTTCTTTTTCTTGCCTAATTGCTATGTCCAGGACTTCTAATACATTGTTGAATAAAAGTAATTAGACTGGGCATACTTATTCCTGATCTTAGAGGAAAAGCTTTCATTTTTTTCATTGTTGAGTATGATTTGGCTGTGGGTTTGTCATAAATGCTCTATCATGTGGAGGTACATATTTTTTTTTAATTTTTTTTTAACGTTTATTTATTTTTGAGACAGAGAGAGAGACAGAACATGAATGGGGGAGGGACAGAGAGAGAGGGAGACACAGAATTGGAAGCAGGCTCCAGGCTCTGAGCCATCAGCTCAGAGCCCGATGCGGGGCTCAAACTCACGGACCGTGAGATCGTGACCTGAGCTGAAGTCGGATGCTTAAACGACTGAGCCACCCAGGCGCCCCTATGTGGAGGTACATATTTTCTATACCAACTTTGTTGAGAGTTTGCTTATAATAGGTACACTTTTAAATCATCTCTAATTAAGCACTACAAGTTTTGAGGACTTGGAGCTTCTCTTATCTTTAGGTATACCCCTCTATACTTTACGGTATTCCTTACCCATAGTAGGTGCCTGGTGGATATTTTGCTACTGTCTGTTTCTCCAATCAGATAGTGAGGCTCTAAGAGGAGGGATCTCTGCTTATTTTTGCTCATCAGAAGCCTGAGATCAACAAATATTTTTGGATGAATGAATTACTTTAGGATTTTTGTTCTCTCTTGCAGAAGAATGCATAGGAGGCATGAATAAGTTTCTTCTAGTAAGTCAGGAAGGGAAGTGATGAGTGAAGAGCAAACATAACTCCAGAGAATAATCTGAAATTAGCTTTGATTTTGCCACCATATGATCCTACCATATTCATTTTATATTACTTGGTCCTCATTAGCTCGGAACATATAACCAGCTTTTAAATTAAAGGAAACCCATTTAAGAATTTTAGACTTGGGGCACCTGGCTTGCTCAGTCAGAAGAGCACACGACTCTTGATCTCAGGGTTGTGAGTTTGAGCCCTGCATTGTGTGTAGAGATTACTTAAATAAATAAAAGTTAAAAAGCACTGCAGACTTAATGTAGGAAAATTTCTGATTTGAACCTTCCCCATCAATGTTTTAGGTTTTTAAAACATATCAAATCCATAAATGAACTCGTGCTAACTCAGTCTGAAGCTACCATTTATATGTATTGGATCTTTGGCTGTTTACCTGCCGAAGTGTAAAATTAATTTCCTGGCTTTTAACATATGTCATTACAGACTTTGTCAATGTTTGAAGTGTAAAATCACATTCTGCAGCTCCAAAAGTGATTTGCAAAAAAAAAAATAAAATAAAATAAAAAGGCCCTTAGTACTCAATTATAGAGGAATATTGAATTATTCTGTATTGATTAATGAAGTACTAAGTTGCAACTAAATAGCTTATGAGAATTATATATCAATAAGGAACAATATTTATGATATAATGTTAATTATAAAAAAAACATTATATTATGTAGTGATTGCAGCCAGGTACAATTATGTATTACTATGAACTGGAGTGATCAACCATCCTGGTTTGCCTCTGACTATTTAGGTTTTAGCACTGAAAGTTCTGCATCTCAGGAAATCCCTCAGTCCCAGACAGACTGGGATGGTCAGTCACCCTCTTAGGAACAAATTGCCAAAGGGATAATTGGAGAGAAAAGTCATAGCAATGATTTTCATTCTTCTTTAACAATAGACATTAATGGTGTCTCAAAAGGAGTTATGTGAGGTTAGTACAAACTGATTATGATTTGAGATCATAAAAATGAATAAAATAACTAATATAACATTACGTTAATTATACTTGAACAAAAATACATATATATATAATAAAATTTATTTTTTTAAACTTTTTTCTTTATATATTTATTTGAGAGACAGAGACAGCATGAGTGGAGAGGGGCAGAGAGAGGGGGAAAGAGAGAATCCCAAGCAGGCTCCATGCTGCTTGCGCAGAGCCCGATGAGGGTCTCAAACTCACAAAACCAAGAGTTGGACACTTAAGTGACTGAGCCACCCAGGCGCCCCAAGAAAATAAAATAAAAATTTTAAAGACACAATGGTTTTGGAGAGGGATCCTCACATATATTTCAGAAATGGAGAAAATAAGATAGAAGACAGAGCTTATCTTCTTTGAAGATTTTCTCATTAGTTTTTTCCTTGGTCTGCCATTGCTCTCTTCCCTTTCCACTAGTTCAGGCACATTCCGGAGTGCTCAGTGTGAGAAATCAGTTATTCGATTATTAAATCTTCTGTGAAAATTTTCCTTGGGAATGCATGTGTGTAAGAATACACTGACACCCGAGGGCACCTGGGTGGCTCAGTCCATTGAGCGTTGGACTTTGGCTTGGGTCATGATCTCACAGTTCATGAGTTTGAGCCCCACATTGGGCTTGCTGCTGTCAGCACAGAGCCTGCTTCGGATCCTCTGTCCCCCTCTCTCTGTCTGTCCCTCCCCCACCCACAATCTCTTTCTGTCTCAAAAATAAAAATAAATACTTAAAAAAAAAAAAGAATACACTGATATACATAGCTGATGTCCTGACATCCCACAGTTCAAACCCGTATTGGGATTATGTGAATATAAACTTAAGGCTATAGGAGCCTCCCTTGTGGTCTGACGTTACAAGAATAGAGAAGACTGGGAAAACACTGTGTTGGAATCATCTGTTTCAGACAAGAACACAAATATAGTTTTATTTATTTAAGGCTAATTTTCAGGACTTTACATATAGAGATGTTTCATCTCTTTTTTTTTTTTTTTTTCTAAGCACAGGAAAGACCTCTCGGTGGTCCCTAACAAAGTAGAAATATCACAAGGCATGGAAATTGCTTTGACTGTTGACCTGCCAGAATCTGGCAGGGTTTATCATATAGAAAATGCCCAAATGTAATTGATAGATTATAAACATTCTTCCTATGTAGGGTACTAGTATCTCTGAATATGAACAGGAATTGAGAAGTAGGGTAGCGATTGCCTGAGATTTGGCATTGTAACTAATTACATTATTTTCAAACATGATCTTTTTTGAGAATGTCCATAGTACTTAGTGTCTGCATTATGTAACCTAACAACCAAGTATATATTAATGATGTGAGTAGTTTGCCAAATGTTGTGAATGTCTGTGTTTTTTATCCCTGAGAAGCAAAACTTGATTTCTGACTCTTCTGTGTCTCTCCGAACACCTATTTTATGCTGATCAGAGAGTAGGTGCTTATTAAAACCTGTTGACTTTGCTCAGGTGGTTTATACAGGCTGTTTGGTTATTTAAAACATTTTAGGATTAGAGTAGGAAGATATGGGTACAAAAGAAGGCTCTCAAAACTGCTAGCTGTGACCATTAGCAAATTACCTTTACTTATTTTTAAGTTACTTAGTCTCTTTGAATCATTTGTAAAATATGGATAGGGATTTTTTTTTTCTTGATGATGGAAGATCAAATGTAATTATTTGATAAACTACTCTGTGAAATGGAAATTACAAATACAACCGTTGATTATCATTTAAGATGTGGGTACTCATTATGGCATCTTCTTTGATTCTTTCTTCTCTTGCCTAAAGGCTGAAAGTAGGTAGACAGTGCAACCAAGAGCCTAGAGCAGGAGTTAGGGAAAGTTAAGACAGATACAGACATGCCCATTTATAAGCTGCGCTGTTTGTATGAAGAAAGAGCTGGGTGTTGGCCACTAAGAAGTTCCCTGGTGGGGTGTAGGCACTCTAAGAGTGTACCACAGTGTCAGCCCCGTAGAAAGATAGCTGGACTAGTTCCTTATCTCACCTCCCTACCATTACTTTTTACTCTCTTTAGGACAGTGGTGCACAAGGGACTCCACAACATACGTAGATGTGGAACGAATTAAAGGAAGTGTAGGGATGGCCTGCACAGTGGTTTATCTTTTTCATCAGGGGCAGAGTCTCTCTGTTGCAGAGGGACGAGGTGGAACCTCTACTCCGACCGCTACTGCAAAGCCTCACCCGGGAAGGAGGCCGGTGAGCACTGCAAAGCCTCACCCGGGAAGGAGGCCGGTGAGCACTGCCGAGGTGCAGCCCTTGCTCTGCCTTGTTTGAATTTCAGTAAGCTGCCCCAGACAGGAAACGTGCCGACATAGTCGCCTGCCATGGCTGGATTCTCTGCGTGAGAGAGCGAGCGAGCGCGAGCGAGTGCCAGTGAGCTGTGGTCACTCCGTGCGAAGGCCAGAGAGACATGTGGAGGGTGCCTGCAGAGGGCCTCAGGAAATGAGGGTGAATACGTCTCTTGGAAGCTGTGAACACTAATGCCTAAGAAAAGGAAACAGAAGACAGAAAAAGAATAGTTTAAGGAATGCTATCGTTTTCTATCGGTGAAGGTTCCTGGTCTTGAGGAGGTTCCGGAAAGTTCATTTCCGTTTCCTCCTCCTCTTCTTGGACTGGAATGATTTCAATGTCTTCTTCATTCTTTGGTTGGGAAGATACTTCAGTCAGCTCGACCGCTTCTTCTGTTATTTCAACTAGCTGTTCTTTTTTTTCTTCGGCAGCTAGCAGGACAACTACATCCTGGAATACAAAATTAAACAAGCGTTTCTAGACCTTTACTTTTGGTGCATTTGTCAGCAGTGTCTGTGAATGTCTATCAAAGACCTTCTGTTTTCTGTGCCGTTTATGCTTTTTCCTATATGCCTCCAGATACCAGGACTGATTTCCCACGTGCCCAGATCCTCACCAAATCACCCATCAAAGCTCATCTGCAAGATCAGCAGATATTTGCCACTTTGCCTGGAATGATCACACAGTATTTTGGGAAAGAACGCTGCAGTAATGGGCGAA
Organism: Puma concolor; assembly: GCF_028749965.1. Lineage (NCBI taxonomy): Eukaryota > Metazoa > Chordata > Mammalia > Carnivora > Felidae > Puma > Puma concolor. The sequence continues at coordinate 10,750,956 of NC_141676.1, forward strand.
TTTAGATTCGAGTTTTGATTTGCCTTTTATTGCCTATAACCTTGGGAAGGTAATTTTCTCTCTAGTCCTGTTTTTCTCATCTGCAAAATGAAGGACTTGTGACAGTCTCTCGGTTGTATCGTGAATCTAACATTCTGTGGTTCTGAAGCAGTTGATGCAGCTCTGTCACGGGGATATTCGTATCTCCCAATTGTGGAGCCTCTTTGACCCATAGTTTTGGAAGTGGGATCTGATGAAAGGGTGGCGGTGGGGCGGGGTGGGGAGGGGAATGCTGGGAAATGAAGTGGACGATCTGTCCGGCTTCTGCACGTTACATGTGGGATCACGAAATCAAGATGGACGCCTGGAGCGGGGCAGAGCTGAAGGCTCGTGAGCACACGTACTGCAGGGCTGTATCCTCTGTCTAACCTTTAGACTGGCTTCAAATTTCAAGACACTTTTTCCTCATTATTGGTATTCTCTGCTTTCCAGAAATCTGCCTAGACCATTTTTCATGAAGCTCCTAGTCTCAAAGTTACGTCAGATTACATTCTCCAGAAATGAGTTTTTGTAGACGTGATTTCCTAGAGGGGCTTAGTGGACAGGATGGCTACTACTCACAGCTTTAGGTTTGGAGCACAGTTTTTTCCATTCATTCTCAACAATGCCAGCTGTCACAAGTTTCTGGAATAAGGTAAAGACCACCATCACGGCAAAAATGCTCTGAGGAACGACAGAAAAAGTGAAGGCAAGAATGTGATAACAGCTTAAAGAATATGGTTGGTACTCAGTAAATGACTCTTGGCTACAATTAAATGATTAAAAGATCAGTTCTGTAGAAGATGGGTTCGTTAGAAGATGAATTCTATAGGTGAGTAATGACCAACTGTAAACACTACTAGTTATCTTCATAACCCCGACCCTTAGCACAGCTGCCTTCACAGACGGTTAATGCATGTTGCTGATAGGAAATAAGGTAGCAGCAATTAGTTGAAGAATCAATTCTATGTAGGAAAAATTAATCAGTGACTCCCAAATTAAGTTGTATCCAGCTTTAGGTGTTATGGTGTCACAACCAAGGAAACCTGTCTATACTCGGGAGATGCATTTTCCCCTTCCGAGTCTCCACTAAAAACTCACTGAGGCAAAAGGTGTTCATAAAACTTAGGTGCTTCTTCAATGTTCACCTTAATCGTGCTAATAAATGTTAACCGATACTAATGTAAAAATGTTAAACAAACACATAGCACCTTCTGTGTACCAGTTCTAAATGTTTTTGTATATGTTAACTTACTGCTCAGAACAGCCCTGTGAGGTAAGTACTGGTACTTTCCCCATTTTACAGTTGAAGAAACTGAGGCAGAATGTGGTTAAAATTCTTGCCCCAAAGCCAGATAGGCAGTAAGTAGCAGATGTAGCCAGTCTGGATCCAGAGTTGGCACTCGTAACAAAAATGCCAGACTTCTTTCCTGAGAAGAAATCCAGTCTCACACTTACCAAGAAAACAGATCGTATGCTGTCACAATATTTTATAGACAGAGAGTTTTTCTCAGAGGGCTTACTCTCTGGTTGACAGGTGTGGATGTCAATATATGGCTTGGGACTTTTAAGAAGATTCAGATTCTCCATTTTAAAAAAATGGGAAATTGCAATATTAAATATGTCCATGATCAAAAGAATCATTCCAGAAATAGCAGCAAAGAGGCTCAGTGAGTTCATTATCATTTTCCCTTTGACCTGAAATGGAGACATAAAGACATGTTAATGGGGTTTGATTTCATTTGGAGAATACCAGGTAGGAAGGAATTCCAGATCCCATTCCTCCCATTCATAAAGGCACTGCACCCAAATCATCCTAAGCCACACTTCTCTCAGTGGTTTTTAATGTCCTTGTCACCATAAAATGAAAACCTTCATCTCTCATTCCTGTTCCTTCCTCAGTCTTCCTCATCTCATTTTACCCTGTCACATCCAATCAGTTTATCAAGAGAAAATTTTAGGAATACTCCTAAATTCTTCTATTTTGCATCCTTGCAGTTCCTTTCACTGCCCCTACCGCCACGCTGGTGGCATTCGGTAAATACTGGCTAAGTGAAGATAAATAGTCTTCAGCTTATATATGTCTGCATTAGAAGGTAGAGGGAAGAAAGGGAAGGAGGTTCTTGCATCACCATGAAGTGGGTGTAGGGAGGGAAAGCGCAGATAGAGCCCTCTGGGTCTCTACCATCAAGTGGAAACTAACAGTAGCAAGAACACCACCACCTACTCCCTATTGACATGGGTTGCAATCAGCCTCAGTCTACCATCTTCCAAAACATAATTAGGTCCGATGCCTCGGGGTAGCACCGGTGAAGGGTGTCAGAATGAGTTCTACCTGCAGGGATAATAGAAGGTCAAACCAGGAAAATATAAGTGACAGGTACCATAATAGTATGGGATTATTGATGGTTATTTTAAGACCTATATAGTTCATCCCTGGCTGTAGGACCTACAGATTGCAAGTCAGTAGGACTTGCTGTATCTGGAGAATAAAAACAACTTGATCTTCCTAAATATTTTTTTTTCTTCAAAAACTGAATTTAGCAGACCACCTCTTGAGAGGAGCCATTTCAATCCACTCCATCCGTCACTGGCTTTGGAAGTGCCACAAGTCAGCAATAGCTTATTAGTAAGTATAAAAAACTTGGGGGAGGAAACTTGCTGGTAAGCTCATGACCTGGGTGTAAGTGTGTTGGGAGGGTTATAGGACAAGACCCTCTGTAGCTCCTTATATAGCCCCTGAAGCACCTGCGTGTATGTTACTCCATTACATACTCATGACCATATGGTAGCACCATTTTATAGAGGTACGGAGGGGCAAACTGACTTGCTCAAAGTTAACGAGGATTGAGTTAATCACGGTATTGATTAGAGTTTTCCTAAACGGTGGTCTGAGAGAAAGTACACGGCTTTCAAAGAGACCTGTTAGTCTCACACATTTAACATTCATAAGACCATAAGCACGTGGCTGTTCTTTGGTCTGCCTTTAATTCTGTTTCCGCGGACATAATTCAGGTAGGCCTCATTTCCAAGTTTTTCATGAATAAAATCACAACAGCTTTCTAGAGAATCTTTTGCCTTTTGGGGTTGAGAGAGAACTCAGTGCTACTGTGATTCCAAAGGTGTGTAAGGGTTTTTGTTTTCAACTGAGAAAGTAGGCATTTCTCGGATGCGTGGGGAAGAAGGACATACGATTACTTGCCAAACTTTTCCTGGGGTTTTTCTCCGCTGCTACCAGGAGTGATCCAGAAATGATATACTGTGAAAAGAGAGGTGGTGGGTGGGGAAGGTATGGGATAGATGGGAGAGGAAGCAGACAGGGAGGGAGGCAGAGAGGGAGATGGCTTTTAACATGGAGAACTGGTTGTTAAAAAGGTATCCACATTTCCAACCACTTTCACCAAACTGTCCAGCCATTTTTGCAGTATTCATTCATTTTTCAGCAGTCATAGTTCTCCTTTTTGCATGCTCAGCTATATTCAGCTGATGCCTTTTATGCAACTAACTGGGGAGCTGCGACCAGGAATATAGTAAGACCAGAGGCAGAACACAAGTTTTTGTGCCAACGAATACTACTAACACTGTGAATTTAAAAGCTTTATTTTTAGTTTCTCTCTTTTCTAAGTTTGTGGAATTTCTCTTTGGAGTTCACAGTGATTTCACTGATTGTGATGCCAGGGAAGAATGAATCAAGGTGGCCTGAGTGCCACGGGCACACGCCATTAAAACGTTTGCTGCTACAGGAATTGATGGTGATCATTTCCCATCTTCCTTGTTCAGGCTATGAAATGGAGGGGACGCTTGCTCTCATCCATCTCTCTTTGTTTTGAACATCTCAGTCCTGGGCGTATCTTTCTGGTAGTAACTGTGAAAGTCTAATGGGGATGTAAACGTGACTCCTCTGTACCACACCCAGACACGGTTAGAAAACATGTACACGAAACAGTCATGAGGATTGCTCATGACAGATTGCTGCTCTGCTGGTCAGCCAGAGGAGATTCATTTGCGATGGGACTGATGTCACCACCTGAGATAGTAGCTAAAGAGAATTGTAGGAAGAAGGAATAGGTGGGAGGAAATGGGATGCGCCTGCTCCTTCCTGCTTCTGGAAACACCCTGCCGCACAGTCCAGATGTTTAGTGCCCTTCTCACCCCTCTCCACATTGACTTTGGAGGGTCCTGCTTTGAGCGGTCTTCCTTCCCTGTGTAGATCCATGCAGGGCACCTCTTTCTGAATGTACATGAAGTGTGACCACTGACTCAGGGAGATTCATACTCGGTTCCGTCAGCCTCTCCTTCCACTAAATTACTGTCACCTCATAACCTATTTCCCAGCCACATACTTGCCTCATCACAGAAATAATCTAGCATGCTATTGTGGAGCTTTTAAACCTTTTTGTCTGCATCACTGCCCAAAGGGCTGTTAGTTGTTACTCACCATAATACCTCCCCAGAGAGGGTACCACACAGTCATACAGATGGGTGCGTAGACCTCCATGTGGATCATCAGGAGGCCACCTAGGGCCATGTGGAAGAGCCCGTTCATAATCTGGACAGCCTGGAGAGAGAATTAGGGGTCTGATGAGGAGCTCAAGTCATCATCAAGTCAGAAAGCAAAGGCTGGAAGCCCTGATTCCGGACTCGGGGCTGTGTAAAACGCCTAAAGGAAGTGGGGAAGGTGCCAAGATCTTTGTCTTGTTGCGATCCGCTTTCCTCACCACCTGGGGCATTTCCAAGGCAGATATGTCTGGGATGCTGGTGACAAACTGGGATGGGAGACCCCTAAATATGCAGACCGCAAAATCAAAAGGAGACATAAGATCACCGTGACAACTTCTCTGTACATCCCTGATTTGGCACGCTGTGTCCGACATAAAGGACACCCCACGTTGGATTGCATCCTGTACCTGGCCTATAGCCTCTGCTTGTCTAGGCCAGAGAGTCTCGCTGATATGGAACGGAGCACAGTTGACTTACCCCCAGTGGCTTAGATTCCTTCATGAAGAAGTTTTGTGTAGGGCCCACCACCGAAGGCATCTTTTTGGGAATTATTTTTTGAACAGGATTCATGGCAGTCGGACCTTTCATAGCATCTGCTGGGAGAGTTCCACTCATTGAATTTCTGGGTGTCGCCATTTCACCCTCAGAACTCCTAAAAATAAATAATAAAACGGGGGAGAGAGAGAATAGGATTTTCAGCGGTCTTTTGTCTCATGCATTGGCATACTTTTCCCTGAGTGTCGTTGAGGATAGACATGGACTTTTCCCAGTGGCTTTGGGTCTGAGGCAAAGCCTACTACTATGTTCTAGCATCTCAGGCAAGGACATAGGGCCCCTGGAAATCCTGCCGGTATTCTTGACAACAATGTTTGGGGCATACTTTATCATGGAAGAGAACACCATGCTCATGTGTCCACATGTCCTGTTTGTTTCTCATCCCTGAATGCTTTTCTTACGCTCTCATATTGGACAGTGTATTTTGTATTGACTTTTCCTTGTCCTTTTGCTTCTCTGCCTTTGTCCATTGTGATGGGCCAGAGGCATCATGAGAGATAAGTGTCTGACTTCGGCTCAGGTCATGATCTCGCGGTTCATGAGTTCGAGCCCCTCTCTGCCCCTCCCCCACTCGTGCTCTGTCTCTGTCTCTCTCTCTTTAACATTAAATTTAACATAACATTAAATTTAAAACATTTTAAAACATTAAATTTAACATAATGTCTCTTTAACATTAAAAATGTTAGAGAGAGAGGGAGAGTCAGATGAGGACCGTCCTTAGTCAGCAGAGGCCGATTCTAGTCTTCCTTTACCACCAACTCTGCAACCTTGAGTAATCACTTTAAGGAGGTTCTCAGAGGTTGTATGTAAGACTGGCCTCCTGACACGGGTTGCCTAGGTTTAAATCAAATTCTATTTGCGGTGAAACTACAGGAAAATTCTTTAAACTCTGGGCCTTATGCTTTTCAGCTGTAAGATGGGAATAATAATTCTTGTCTTATGGTATAGGGTTTCTGTAAGACTCAAATGGACTGATGAGCTGTGTGTGGCTGGTGTCTTCATTTAGGTATATCTCAAATGTCAGCCTCTCAGAAAAGCCTTCCCCAAATCCTCGGTCCACAGCGCAGTCTTTTTCACAGCACCCGTTTTATTTGTGTACGTGGCCCATATCACTGCAGGGAATTACCTTGATTATCTGCTTGCTTGTTTACGGTCAGTCTCTTCCCACTAGAATATAAATTCCTTCAAAGCAGAGACTTTATCTGTCTTGTTCAGTATCTAAATGGTACCTGGATTGAATAGTTTCTTAATATTACTGAGGAAATAAATGTATGTAAAGCACCCATGTCTGAATAATTATTGCCTGTTTTTGTCGCTATTCTTGTTTTTACTATCATTACCTCAGTAGGCATTAGTTTCTATATTTTTCCCCATTGGAAAAATGAGAACAACGTCCCTGTCACAGACATGTTGTGAGAAAGAAGTTCAGACGTGAAAATGCCTCCTACATGGGGAGAAAGGAGCAAGTGCTGTTTGTTCTTAGAATTCATGCTTTATTCATTTCTGAAGTTAGATGGTGATTATTACTGAGACCCTTTCCAGCTCTCATGTTTTAAGACTGCCCAGTTTTCTTCATCTTGTGCTTCGTCTTGGAATTTATGTTTGCGTCAGCTACTTTCGTGAATTCTATCGGGTCTTTCCTGGGCCCTGGAACTCTCCTTAGAGATGCACCTTTGGTCTCGTCCTTGTTGGCTGTCAGTCACGTAAGGAGCCTTGGAGACAAAGACTGTCTGTCCAGCTTGCTTATCGTACTGAAGTCACACCAAGCCTGGCACTGTGGTATAGGACAGGTCCTTGGGAGTCACCCAGGCCTTACGTTTGCACCCAGTGTGTGGTTACAAAGAGATTTCGCATCCTCAGTTCATTGAAGCCTCACAGAGTAGACAAGGGATGAACTGTTGCTTTCATTTTGTAGAAAAGGTGGTAAAGGCACAGAATAGTTAGTCCCTTGTTCCCAGTTACATGACTACTGGAGATCGAAAGTGAGGGCTTGGACCTCTCCAACGAGGCATCTATGACTGCTTTGTCTGCGTGCAGACCAGGGGTCAGCCTTTCACTTATGAACCTCTCCCTACTTCAGGTGGATGTGCTGTTTGGATGACTACTATAAAGCAATTGAAAACAGACTCCCTGTCAGGAGGACAGAGGAGACTTCGGCTGGGTGCTCTGCACTTGATTTCACCCCACCTGCCGATTACCAGATGTCGTGCGGTCTTGGAGGTCTCGGTGCTTTGCACCACAAACCACACCCAACAAGATGACTGACAAAAAGGAGTGTACCAAGGTAGGCCTCTAAGGAGCCTCCAGATTGATTCTGGCCAGCAGGCAGAACTTTGGGAGCTGGTCAGAAGCTCAGAAACCATTGTGGCCATTTGATAAATGAGGAAACTGTGGCCCAGGGATGGGCCGCGCCTCGTCACAGACCTTGCACCTGGTGACAGAGCCGACCAGAAGGCAGTCACCGCGGCTCTGAGGCCGGTGCTCTCTCTGCGGCCCCACAGCCAGACCATGTCGTGTAGTTGTTTATGGAGCATCCTCTATGTGCCGGGGTTACCGCACATCTAGTTCCAGGTCGCCCAACACCTGTCTTACCCAGAAGGCATCTTGTCTTTTTTTGCAGGTGTGGAAATGCAGGTGCAGAGGGGTTGGTTCGTTTCCCCATTTGTAGGAAGGGAATGGGCTGGGAGTCACCACATTCCTCTCCAGGGGGCTCATTTTAGCGAGGACAACTTAAAGAGCAAAGGTCATCAATTATCTGGACAGAAGGAAATGATGGGACTAGTGTGGTTTGAATTTCTCCTTATTTTTCAGCTGCCTGAGGCTGTGTCACTGTTACTGGTGAGATAAACCTCTTAACGTAAGCAAGTTCTGCTGCGGCTGTATCTGTAATGGCTAATGGCAGTAATGACCACTGGGGGGAAATATTTTATTTCACTGGTAAAAATGTGCCTGGGTGGCTCAGTCGGTTAAGCGTCTGACTTCAGCTCAGGTCATCATCTCACAGTTCGTGAGTTCAAGCCCCTCATCGGGTTCTCTGCTGTCAGTGTGGAGCCTGCTGCGGAACCTCTGTCTTTCCCCCCTTCGCTCTCTGCCCTTCTCCCATTTGTACTCTCTGTCTCTCCCAAAATAAATAAATAAACTTAAAAAAATGATGTCTCATTATGGCAACTGTACTCCTCTGAAGGCTTCAACACATATTACTGTAAAATAGTTTATAAACACAAACATACCCATCATTTTGTATGGAAATAAGCTTTCTAAAATATGTACATATTTCAATGCCAGGGCATTGTCGACCAGGAACTGAAAATTTTCATTGTATGGGAATACGTAAAATTAGACCACATACTCCCAAGGATATTGTAGATTCCCGCAGCTTTGCCCTCTGGTTGTTTCTTAATTGTTCACGGTGATTTAAAACTGTGCCCGGCACACAGCTCTGCTCAAAGCCCGGTTCGTACATCCGCAGGGGTGACTGAGCACATTGGCCAAAATGTGGTAACAGCAGGATTTTGTGCTCACTAAACTATATCACCCTCAGGGCTTGGTTTATCTGACACTGCCTCACTCTATTACAGCGACTTCTGCAAATCTCTTCTGGTTTTTCAAAGGCACCACTGTTTCTGGGTGCATCCACTGCAGGACAGTCTCACAGCCTGTATGGGTTTGGGTTTGAATAATGACTGTTTAGGTCCAGTAATTACATCACTTAATGAGAAGTTCAAAGCTGCCTAGCTTTCGTTACCTCCACTTCCTCCCCTGCCACTCAAAATAGTTCTGTGTTTCTGCCCTTTCTGGTCCTGTGCACTGAGCTCTGAGGAGGAATGTTCTTGCTTCCATTCCCTCTGCCTGGGCTCCTCACCCCCTCTCCAGCCCCCCTCCTTCCTCCAGGATGGCAGCCACTCAAGGCAAGCGGGTCTTGTGTCTTCAGTCCGTGTGCACTCGCGTGCCACAGAAAGTGCTAGTCCCAGCTCTGGGGCCTGCCACGTCTGTGACCTCGCTGCTCAAAGTACTGTCTGAGAACGTGGGAGAATTTGCAATTTATAATATAGTAAAAGCTCAGAGGATAACTGTGTCTTTTGTAGGACTGAGATGTACCACAGCATCCCCATTCCCAAAGCCCCTTCCTTTCATCCAGCAGCCACTGCCCAGGCCCCCCTCTGTCATCCCCGGCGTCTTCAGAGCCCTTCCACTCTGTCCCTCCACTTCTTCCCCACCTGTCCCCTCTGGGGGCCTCGCAGCAGGTGGGCGGAGCCACTGGGCTGAGGCCGCTTTGTGCAAGGACTGCCCTGCAGAGTCAGCGGCCTTTCCTCAGGCGTGAGCACTCAGATGGCTTTATTTCTGTCCCCCTGGCACCCAGGTTCCAAGAGCTGGAGCCGCGGTTCTCTCCAGCCCCTTTACCTCCACGCCCAGTCAGGGCCCAGGTCCTGCTGCTTCTTCCTCTGTAAGGTGTCTTCTCTTGCATGCGGACCATTTTCTACCTCCAGTGTCACCCCCTGAGTTTCTCATTTCCTCCACTGGTTGAGCACAAAAATTGTACTCTTCTGCCTTCAGTCTTGCTCTCGTCTAATCCATCCTCCACAGGGGCGGCTAGAGCAGGCCCGAATCACTGCTTTAAGTCCTGCTCGACCTGAGCTTCAGCTCTTTGTCTAGTCTGTCTTGGCCTCCTGGGAAAACCTGCGCCTGGCCCCCCCACCCAATGGCCTTCACGGAGCATCTCGGCGTCCCATTCGGAAGCCACACCGCACCGCTCCCTGCTGGACCGCTGGTCTGGAGGTATCTTCCTCTCTCTTCCCTCTCTGCTTTGAAATGCTCCCCTCCTGCCCCCTTCGCGGTCTCCCCATTAGACATTCACATCCTTGGGACTGTTCCCGGCACGGACTCCTTCAAAGGCCCCAGCTCTCTGTATTCCTTACTTGTCCTCAGCTGTTTTCTCCTCTAACTGGGGGTATGTTCCCCACGGGCTGTCCTGCTAGGGTTACGTGGAGAACCTGCTTTCCATGTACTACGGGCTCGATAGATGTTAAACCGAACGACTTCCTCAGCGAAGATTCCCACGTGAGCCCGCAGGATGTTGGACCAAAGGGTGGTCATTTCACCTCACCTGATGATCAGTGACATCAGGCCATTTTGTGGAAAACAGGGAAAGGCGGTCACATTATATACTGGTTCAGGAAACAATTATGACATGGCTAAAGCTCATCTTTGTTGCCCTTCATTAGATCTTCCTCATCTGCAGTGCCCACTCTCACTGCAGGCTTCTGTGATGGATTTGAGGCGGGATCTGACGCTCCGTTTCATGTCCCCCACCCCCCCCCCCCCCGCCCCAGTCCTCCAGTCCTCTCCAGAACATGTTAGCCTGCGAGGTTTAACAACATTTGGGGTATTCACATTTAGCAGCATATCTTTGGAGACCAAATCATTCAAAGCAAGAGAAATGGAAATATTTTCATTATAACCACGGCTGATTATTTTCTTCTTCAGTGCCAGGTGGTTCTAAGAACCTTAGGATTTTAGCTCATTTAATCTTATGTAAAGCAGCGAGTGTTAACCGTCCGTCACCCCCATCTTGTGGGTGAGTAAAACCAGGGATGTAGAGGTTTGGTGACTTGCCTGTATCTATCAGAGGCCCCAGGCCTGCCCTGTGTCACTCACCTCCTGTGTACGTGGGACACCAGCAGTGGAAGTGAACCACTGTAGATACCTTATAGGCGGTGGAGCTCCGGTTGGAGCCCAGCAGATTGGTAACCACGCTCTCGTCTACGTGCTACAGTCTGCTGCTTTTGTTCGGGACACCCAGTTCACTGGCCAGCGTCTTTCTTGAGGGAGGGAGTGGTTCAGAAAGCGGGTGGGCAGCAAAGCCTGGTACCCCTCCTCAACTTGTGACACTGTCAGAAAACCCAACCGGGGAACGAGAAACTCGAGTCTCCAAAACCATCCTATGCTTTACGCGTCACTCCCTTTTAGTCTTTTTTTTTTTTTTTTAAGTTATTATTTATTGTGAGACAAAGAGAGTGTGCAGGAGGGGCAGAGAGAGAGAGAACCCCAAGCAGACTCCACACCGCCAGCGCAGAGTCCAACGCGGGGCTGGAGCCCACAAACCGTGAGCTCATGACCGAAGCCGAAATCAAGAGTTAGACGTTTAACCGACGGAGCCCCCCGGACGCCCCCTTTTTAGTCGCTTAAACAAAGCAAACTGGTTGCTTACCTGAGTGTCTGAGGCCTTAGGTCTCAAGGCTGACTCGGATGCTGGCTGCCGAGTTCACTTCCACTGCTGGTGTCCCACGTACACAGGAGGTGAGTGACATAGGGCAGGCCTGGGGCCTCTGATAGATACCAGGTGACAGGAAATCAGTGGCTTCTGCTACCTTGGCCTTTGCCCCAATCACTTTGGTTTAATGCACACATGCCAGAGCCAAAGGATATACAAAAAAGTTTCTGCCTTACCACGAGGTTTCACTTCTCGAAAAGGATCCCAGGGGACTGCCTGGCGTACTTTACGCTCCCCTAATTAGAAGAACTTTGCAGCCCCCACCCTGTAAGCAGGTGTGGACGGTGGGTCCCCAAGGGCAAGAAGGGCTCTAGAAACTCTCTACAGATGGGCTGCTAGGACTTTTACCTTTTTACTTCACTTTTAGGAGTGAGTGGGTGGGAAGAAGTCATCCAAGCAGAGAGATTCGGGAATCAGTAAGCCCGGTTGCTCGGGAGTATTGCAGGTATCCCTCTGCAACTGTTGTCCACGTTTGCCCGCACTTAGGGTCCTCGTGGGACCACGTATGTCTCGTGTGGGATTTACTAGAAATGGCCTAAAAAATATACTTTGGTATTGTAGAGCACAGACCCAGAAGCTTGAGGCAAGAGTTGCGTGTTTGGGGATACAAACTCAAGTAGCACTTTTACCTACAGACTCACTTTTCCCACCATCTTTCTGGTTCTCTTGCGTCGCCTCTCTCTTCAGTCTGGCCTGGAGCTGTGCTAGGGGTAGATCAAGTGAGGGATGGAAGAAGCCGGTGGCCAGGAAAGTGTGAACATTTGGGAAAGGAATTTTTGCCCAAAGGTTTCGTACCCCTTGCCTCCACCTATACAACCCCTATGTTCATGTTGTTGGATTTTTTTTTTTTTATTGCTTTTTAGTTTCCTTGTGCATCGCTTTATCTTATTAGGGAGTCAGGGCTGTAACTAAGCAATTGTTTGCCTTCATCTAGTGCTGAAAGAAGGCCGCACTCCTGCCAAATCTGAGTTAATTCCTATCTTCCCTCCATCTCTCCCTCCCTCTGTCCCTCTCTCTGTTCTCCTCCCTCTCCTCCTCTCTCCCTCCTCTCTTCTCTATTTCTCCTTCTCACTCTCTATTCTTTAAGATGGTTCAGACTGGAGGGTCATAAGCAATGGGCGGTAATCGTTCTGGAGTGGCTGGTCTGGGTGCAACATAAAAACAAACGACACCTCCCCACCACTGAAGCAGGTTGTCAGTGGAATGGGCTACCATTTGAATAGAGGACTTGCTGTCATCAGTGTCCACACGTGAAAGGCACGCAGTCACCTCCCATAAATTTCGTAGAAGGGAAGTGGGACCATAAGCTCCACCATCCATCTCAGATTCTGGTTGTGGGTCTGAGGATCCGCTGAACTGCTTGAACGGTCGGTGCCGGGGATGATCATTAACGTGACATCGGAGTTGTGGATGATGGGGAGGCGTGAGGCTGGAGTCCAGGATGGTGGGTGGTCACTGGAGCGCACCTTCATTTCAGTGAGCATGGAAACAGGGTCCGGGCTTGCTCACGTATGGCATCAGTGAGGCTCGGACTGGGTTTGCACAACCTGAATTCCACATCCTTTTCTCGTGTCGGCCCTGTTCTGCCCATGTCTGGCTTAGAGTGTTTGCTACCCTGTTCTTGGTGGCCAGTGAGATCAGTTAGGTGGCTCTATGATAAATAAACTTGAATTTGAAGTTTGAATAAATTTGAATTTGAATAAACTTGAATTTGATTCTGCATAAACAAACAAACTTTCACTTTACCTTTGCTAGTTTGGATTGATTGACCTTTCAGTGCTTGAGTGTGTCGACATCCCCACCACAGTTTGGATTTGCCGGTAGCACTTGCTCTATAATTTTTTTTCTCTCTGTAATGTTTGAGGATATTGGGTCTGCCACCCATTTAAAATCTCTCCCCCTCTGAATTCAACCTCCTGTCATTACCTAGTGGCTTTCTTATTTCTGATGATGGTCTCTCTCTTAAAGTCTACACACAAGTTTATTAACTAAACTTTAATTTAGTTCAGTTTGCCTTCCTTTTATCCCCCCACCTCCTAACACTCCTACTTTTTTTTTTTTTTTAATTCTTGGGACATTTTGCCTCTCCTATGAAAACTACATTCTACAGCACAATGATATCTGTCCTTGCCTCACTCAGTCAGCCTTACTACACGTCCCTTGAAAGCAGGGCCAGTTTTTCTGATTGTTGAGAGATTGTGGTTCTGTTTTGGTTCTTTCTCCCTCTCCAGATGATTATCACAATGCTCTCTCCAGTATCAGGAAGTAATATTATGGTGTGTTCCCCAAGACAAGGTGCTGCTCAGCAAGGCATCGGGGACCCCGAATTATCTGGTGTTGGAGGGTTTTGGTTTCAGAGAATTGGTAAGGGAGAAGCAGGGTTCCTGAGAGGCGAAACTAAAGATCTTACTGCAAATAGATCTTGGTTATGACTTGGAAAATGTCACTGTTGTGTTTGTAAATCACTGATACCAAAGGAAAACATAAATTCAAGTGCGTAAGAGCTTTGGAGTTTGTGAGGTCTTCCTTCTGATCCGAGAAACTACTTTATATTTTTAACAGGCAAATACTACTAGTTGAGCACCTACTTATATGCCAAGCAGTGTCCGTATAACACCTGTAGTATTGATTCCGTTTTAGGATTATGGAGACGAACATTCAGGAAATGAGGGAAACTGGCCCCGAGTCACATAAGTGATGAAATGTGACGTTGAGAAAGCAAGAAACCCTCAATTACAAATTTGAAAGAAATCCTGCCATTTACGACGCGATTTTTAAGTTCTAGGCTCTGGTTAAATTAGTTCACATTTCATTTAAAGCTCACGGCAACCCCATTAGGTAGGTATTACTGTTGCATTTTAGTCTAGGAATTCAAAGCTCACAAAGGTTAAGTAACTTGTTCAAGTCCTTAAGCTTTAAATGGCAAAACTAACACTGAGACCTGGATCTGACTTAAAAGCCCTTATGGTTAGGCGATGGTGTTCCCACCCTTAAATAGATCTCATATATCCACACATCTCAGCCTTACTCGGCTGCCGCGTAGTTTTCATCAGAACATGACTCCACTGGAAATAGATAATTTAAGTAAATAAAATGACTATTTTTCATCAGAATCTTGCTCCCCCGTCTCCTACCGTCACACATGTATGCATAGGCCTTTCTCCTTCCAGCTTATGGCAGAAACGAAAACCTGATAGTGTATTTCTTTGCATATGCTAAACGTTTTCTGTGCCAAAAGCAGCATAGGATGATGAGATTTGGAGTTTGGCGTCTTGATTCAAATCCTGGTTCTAAATCCTACTCCCTTTTGTAGTCTCAGAAAACTCAACCACTTTGAGCTTTGGTTCTCATGCTTAAGGGGCAGGCTCCACATAGCTCCCTCAGAGGGCTGTCCTGACAGGTGGAAAGACAGAGGGAAGATCCCCAGTACTTGGCGGATAGTGTCAGCGGAAGGAAATGCAGTGTAAGGCGGCCGTCTCTGCATGCAGCCTGGGAATCTCCCGGCGTCCTTGAGGCTCTTTCAGGGGGTCTGTGACCTCAAGATCGCTTTCATAATAATACTGAGACCTTAGTTCCCCTTTCCACAAGTTTAGAGCGGTCTCTCCACAGGCCACAGAACATGAGCCATCACATCAGACAGGCTGCGAAAGCAGTTACCAGAATCCAGTTGCCTTCCATTAAGCTAGAGAGAAGCTCTGCACTGGAACCACCTGGAAATCTTTACAAATTATTGATGCCCAGCTCTCACCACATTCTTATTTGATTGCCATGGGGTGGGGTGGTGCATTAAGGGGGGGGGTGTTTATAAAAGTTGCTCGGGTGATTTGAATGTGCAGTAAAGTTAAATGGGCATTTGATTCTCAATGGGTATAAAGTTTTTGTTATTCAAGATGAGTAAGTTCTAGAGATCTGTGCAACAGAGTACTTAGTTACTAATACAGAATTGTACACTTTAAAATATGTGAAGAGAATAGACCTCACATTAAGTGTTCTTGCCAAAAAACAAACAAAAAACCCTCAAAAAAGCACAGGAACATTTTTAGAGGTGATGGATATGCTGAGTACCTTGGGTATGGGGATAGCATCAGGGAATACGTATACATGAAACGTGTGCATTTTTTTGGTATATAAACTATACCTTTAAAAAATAAAAACAACGTTAAGTAACCTAAAAAAAAAAAAGGATTTGTAAAACTATGTAACAGCACCACTCTCCACACTAATTTTCTTTTTTCTTTTGGAAAAAATGTCATGTTAATAAAATGTTGTGTTAATAAAATGTTACTTGTATTATGTGTGATGGGTCTTGAATAATTGTTTTGAGTGTAAAGGGGTTCTGAGACCAAGAGTTTAAGGGACGTTGGTACGTGGGTGTAGGGATCAAAACCCTGGACTCTGGAGCCAGGCCGCCTGTTGCTGTCATGGCTCTGACATTGTGGGCTTTGTCACCAGGGGCACTTTACTTACCCTCTCTTGACTTCAGCTCCCTGGCCCATGAAATGAATATAACAGTAACATTCACCTCTTAGACTTTTTGTGAGGTTCAATGAGTAACACACCTAAAACAGCACAGTGCCCGGACTGCTCTAGTGGCTTTTACCGATATATACCTTCATTGTTAACTGTTCTGGTTATTATGAGTGGCTAACATTAATGATCTTGCAGGATCATTGTAAAATGTGTGGGTCGAGCCATTCTTCCAGACCACCTCATTTTTCCATACAACCATGGAGAAGGAGCCATTAGGTAGAGTCTCTTGGAGAGATCGGCGGGAGACGTCACGGACCTGCTCACCCCCACACCGTGGGCTTTGGCTCATTTCTCTATTTGTACGGTGGCGATGCTGTGTTGCTCAGCGGATGAACGAATAACAGGAGGCGACAACAAGGTGACCATGTGATTGAGGGAGAGGAGGACGTGGCAAGGATGTGTTTTATTAGCCAGAATGTTCCCAGAGCCCACCCTTTGAAGTCACTCCCCTTTTGCTTCAGACAGTTGCCAGCCTTAAGGTTCTATGTTCCTGCTGGCTTTTTCTCCCACACGGATCTCACCTCTTTAGGAGGTGAGGAGGAACTCACCTAAAGATTGTAACACATCTTTATTCCCACAGTACGCTTCAGCACCATTAGTCACAGTTGCAACAATAAAAGCATCTCTTCAGAATTGAGAAAGACAGAGAGATGAATAATTCAATAACGCTGAAGGCCATCAACATAATCAAAATTCCCTGGAACGGAAGAAAAAGAAGAAGAAGGAAAAAAAGGAGAATCATGGTATTAGCACAATAATGATTTTTCTGATGACAGTGAGGTAGAAATGCCCAGGTGGGAAAAGCTCTCCCACATGTCTCAAGTGCATCCCGTGCCTACGAAGCAAATTAGTGCAAGATCATAAGAATATACAGCCATTTTAACATAGCGCAGGACGGCGTATTATTTTCTTTGAGAAAGTCCTACAAAACAATACATTTCTGTATTATAGGCAGGAAAGCCTCCATTTCATAAATATATACCAATATAAAAAATGATATCAAAAAAGTCTGTTGAAGGAGAAAGATTAAGAAATAGGAAAAAAAAAAAAGAAGCAAAAATAGAAAAGGAAAGAAAGAAGAGAGGGGAAAACCCTACAGGGCCCAGAAAAAAGAGGAACATGTCGAAAAAGGCATACAGATCGAAGCATAGGCTAATAGTACCATCTTCCGTTCTTTTTATAACTGCCAGAGACCCTTAAAACGCTTTGTATCTTGGCACCAAAGAGCACGAACAGCATATACACTTTGTTGGGAGCCCAGAGGCTGGACACGCAGTGTTCTGCCAGTGAAAGTTTGTGAAGATCATAGGGTTCACATTCTGTTCTGCAACCGTGTCTACGTGGTGTGAGTATAGGTTGACAAACTGTTTATTTTAGAGTCACATGGTTTTTATTTTATTTTATTTATTAATGTTTATTTATATTAGAGAGAGAGTGTGTCTGTGCATGAGCGGGGCAGGAGCAGAGAGAGAGGGAGACACAGAATCCGAAGCAGGCTCCAGGCTCCGAGCTGTCAGCACAGAGCCCGACGCGGGGCTCGAATCCACGAGCCAGGAGATCATGACCTGAGCTGTACTCAGAGGCTTAACCGACTGAGCCACCCAGGCGCCCCTCTGTTTTGTTTCTTAGTAATATCCTGCTGTTTGAATAGTCTGTTTCTTTAGCCACTCTGTTGTTGATAGACATTTGAATTGTTTCTAGTTTTTACTATTAGAATAGATTTTCTGTGAATATTCTTTTTTTTTTTTAACGTTTATTTATTTTTGGGACAGAGAGAGACAGAGCATGAACAGGGGAGGGGCAGAGAGAGAGGGAAACACAAAATCGGAAGCAGGCTCCAGGCTCTGAGCCATCAGCCCAGAGCCCGACGCGGGGCTCGAACTCACGGACCGCGAGATCGTGACCTGAGCCGAAGTCGGACGCTTAACCGACTGAGCCACCCAGGCGCCCCATGAATATTCTTATATATATTGTGGAGACATAAAATAGGCCTGATTAATTTTCAGAAAAACTGCCAGGTAGTTTTCCAATGTGGTTGAGCCATTTTACATTCCCACCAAAAATGTACAAGAATTCCATTTGCTTCACATTCCTGCCAACATTTGGTTTTGCCAGTCCTTGTAATTAAAGTCATTCTGGTGTGCATACAAATGTTGTGATTTGAATTTGCATTCTTCTCATAACTGATAATGTTGAACAAATTTTTACGTGCTTACTGGCCATTGGCATGTCTTTCTTTGTGAAGAGCTTGTTCAAGTGCTACTCTTTTTTTTTTTTTTTTTGTCTTTTTATTACTGATTTCCAGGAGTGCTTAATACTTTCTGGATATGGGTCTTCAGTCAGATAGATGTATTGAGGAGATTAACTCTCATTCTGTGCCTTGCCTTTTCACTTACTTTTTTTTTTTTTTAATTAAGTTATAATTGGTATATAAGCCTGTGTAAGTTTAAGGTATACAATATGTTGATTTGATACACTTGTATATTGCAGCATGGTCACCACCACATTGGTTAGCTAATTACTTCCATCATGTCACCTAATTATCAATTTGGGTTTTTTTTTGGTGGTGAGAATATTTAAGATCTAATCTCTTTGCAACACTAAAGTATATAATACAGTATTGTTAGTAATATTGACATTGCTGTGCATTAGACCTCCGGAGCTTATTCATCTTCTAGCTGGAAGTTTGTACTCTTTGACAAGCATCTGTCCGAATTCTCCACCCCGCAGCCTCTGGTAACCACCATTCCACTCTCTGTTCTCATGAAGTTGGCTTTGTAAGATTCCACATGTAAGAGATATCATACAGTACTTGTTTTCCTTCATCTAGTCGGATGGAGATTTCACTTAGCATAATGTCTTCAGAGTCCATTCGTATTGTTACAGACAGGTGGCTTTCCTTCTTTCTCATCACTGAATAATATCCCATTGTAAGTGAACCACATATGCATCTGTTCATGGACGTCTAGCTTGTTTCCATGTTTTGGCTATTGTAAATAATGCTGCAAAGAATATGAAGGTGGCTCGTATCTTTTTGAGTTAGTGTTTTCTTTTCCTTCTTATACATACTCAGAAGTGTAGTTGCTGGATTCTATAGTAGTTTTATTTTGAATTTTTTTTGAGGACCCTCCGTCTTGTTTTCCATGGTGGCTGCACCGATGTCCATTCCCACCGCCAGTGCACAAGGGATCCCTTTTCTCCACAGCCTCACTGACTCTTGTTATTTCTTGTCTTTTTGATAATAGCCTTCTAACAGATGTGAGGTGATATTTCATTGTGGTTTTGATTTGCATTTCCCTGATGACTCATGATATAGTGTGTCTTTTCATGTACTCGTTAGCCATCTGTATGTCTTCTTTAGAAAAATGTCTATTCAGATCCCCTGCCCACTTTTTAATTTTTTTTGCTGTTGTACAAGCTCTTTATATATTTTGTATATCAGCCCCTTATTAGATATGTGACTTGTAAATATTTTCTCCTATTCCATAGATTGCATTTGCGTTTTATTGATGGTTTCCTTTGCTTTGCAGAAGCTTTTTAGTTTGATGTAGCCCCTCTTGTTTATTTTGCTTTTGCTGCTTTTGCCTCAGGTATCAAATCCAAACCATCATTGCCGAGACTGATATCAGAGAGTTTACTACCTATGTTTTCTTCTAGGAGTTTTATGATTTTAGGTCTTACGTTCAGGTCTTTATTTTGAATGATTTTTCTATTCATTCAAAATAGATAGATTTTATCTATTTTGAATTGATTTTTATGTATGGTGTAAGATAGTGGTCTAGTTACATTTCTTTGTGTGTGGCCTTTTAATTTTCCTGATAACCATTTATTGGAGAGACTGTCCTTTCCCCATCATATATTCTTGGCTCCTTTGTTGTGAATGTTTTTAAATTTTTTTTAACATTTATTCATTCTTGAGAGAGAGAGAGAGAGAGAGAGAGAGAGAGAATGAGTGGGGGAGGGGCAGAGAGAGAGGGAGAGAGAGAGAGAGAGAGAGAGAGAGAGAAGAGTGGGAGACACAGAATCCGAAGCAGGCTCCAGGCTCTGAGTTGTCAGCACAGAGCCTGACGCAGGACTTGAACCAATGAACTGTGAGATCGTGACCTGAGCCAAAGTCGAACACTTAACTGACTGAGCCACCCAGGCGCCCCTCCTTTGTTGTAAATTAATTGGTCATACATGCATACGTTTATTTATGACTCTGTATTCATTCCGTTGACCTGTGCGTCTGTTTGTATACCTTACTATTTTTGAGAACCATAGCTTTATAGTACATTTGAAATCAAGAAATGTGATGCCTTCAGCTTTGTTTTTCTTTCTCAAGATTGCTGCTCTGCTCTTTGGGTCTTTCGTGGTTCCATGCAAATTTTAGGATTATTTTTTATTTCTGAGAAAAATGCCATCGGTAGTTTGATGGGGATTGCATTGAATCTGCAGATTGCTCTGGGTAGTATACGCATTTTAACAATATTAACTCTTCCAATCTATGAACAGGGGATATCTTCCCATTTATTTGTGCCTTCTGTTTCTTTCATCAGTGTCTTCAAGTTCCTTCACCTCCTTGATTAAATTTATTCCTAGGTACTTTATCTTTTTTGATGCAATTGTAGATGTGATTTCTTAATTTCTTTCTCATAGATCTTTATTAGTATGTAGAAATGCAACTTATTTTTATATATTGGTATTTGGATCCTTCAATCTTACTGAATTCATTTTATTAGTTCTGATAGTTTTTTTGGTGGGGTCTTTAGGGTTTTCTGTGTATAATATGTCATCTGCAAGCAGAGACATTTTTACTTCTTCCTTTCTGATTTAGGTGCTTTCTCTTCTCTTCTCTTCCCTCCCCTCCCCTCCCCTCCCCTCCCCTCTTCTTTTTTTTTTTTTTCATTTTTTTCCCTTTCTTCCCCCAATTGCTCTGGCTAGGATTTCTTGTACTTTGTTGAATAGAAGTGTTAAGAGTAGGCATCCTTGTCTCGTTCCTGTGGGCTTGTCATATATGGCCTTTATTATGTTGAGATAGGTTTCTTTATCTCAGTGTGTTGAGAATTTAAATTATGTTTAAATTTTGCATGTTAAGTTTTGTCAAATTCTTTTTCTTCATCTATTGAGATGGTCATATGATTTTCATTGTTCATTATGTTATTGTGGTATATCACATTGACTGATTTGTGTATGTTGAACTTGGCATCCCTGGAATAAACACCACTTGATAATAGTGTATAAGACTTTTAATATACTATTGAATCCAGTTTGCTAATAACGTGTCGAGGATTTTTACATCTATATTCATCAGGGATATTGGCTTGCAATTTTCTTGTGGTGTACTTGTCTGGTTTTGGTGTGGGTATTCCTGGGCTTATAAAATGAATTTGGATGCTTCCACCTTTTAGAAGAGTTTAAGAAGGATTGGTATTAATTCTTCTTTAACTGTTTGGTAGAATTTTCCAGCGAAGCCATCTGGTCCTGGATTTTTCTCTTTTGGGAGGTTTTTGATTACTGATTCAATACTCTTCAGGGCTAATTTGCCAATGCCAATTGTCTTCAGTTTGTGTTGGTTTGATATCTCTATTTCAACTTTACTTTTAAAGAACATTTTCACTGGACATAGAATTCCACGCGTTATTTTATTTTATTTTTTTTTTATTTTTTATTTTTTGAATATTTTTTTTATTTATATATGAAATTTATTGTCAAATTGGTTTCCATACAACACCCAGTGCTCATCCCAAAAGGTGCCCTCCTCAATACCCATCACCCACCCTCTCCTCCCTCCCACCCCCCATCAACCCTTAGTTTGTTCTCAGTTCTCAACAGTCTCTTATGCTTTGGCTCTCTCCCACTCTAACCTCTTTTTTTTTTTTTTTTTCCTTCCCCTCCCCCATGGGTTCCTGTTAAGTTTCTCAGGATCCACATAAGAGTGAAACCATATGGTATCTGTCTTTCTCTGTATGGCTTATTTCACTTAGCATCACACTCTCCAGTTCCATCCACGTTGCTACAAAAGGCCATATTTCATTTTTTCTCATTGCCACGTAGTATTCCATTGTGTATATAAACCACAATTTCTTTATCCATTCATCAGTTGATGGACATTTAGGCTCTTTCCATAATTTGGCTATTGTTGAGAGTGCTGCTATGAACATTGGGGTACAAGTGCCCCTATGCATCAGTACTCCTGTGTCCCTTGGATAAATTCCTAGCAGTGCTATTGCTGGGTCATAGGGTAGGTCTATTTTTAATTTTCTGAGGAACCTCCACACTGCTTTCCAGAGCGGCTGCACCAATTTGCATTCCCATCAACAGTGCAAGAGGGTTCCCGTTTCTCCACATCCTCTCCAGCATCTATAGTCTCCTGATTTGTTCATTTTGGCCACTCTGACTGGCGTGAGGTGATACCTGAGTGTGGTTTTGATTTGTATTTCCCTGATAAGGAGCGACGCTGAACATCTTTTCATGTGCCTGTTGGCCATCCGGATGTCTTCTTTAGAGAAGTGTCTATTCATGTTTTCTGCCCATTTCTTCACTGGGTTATTTGCTTTTCGGGTGTGGAGTTTGGTGAGCTCTTTATAGATTTTGGATACTAGCCCTTTGTCCGATATGTCATTTGCAAATATCTTTTCCCATTCCGTTGGTTGCCTTTTAGTTTTGTTGGTTGTTTCCTTTGCTGTGCAGAAGCTTTTTATCTTCATAAGGTCCCAGTAATTCACTTTTGCTTTTAATTCCCTTGCCTTTGGGGATGTGTCGAGTAAGAGATTGCTACGGCTGAGGTCAGAGAGGTCTTTTCCTGCTTTCTCCTCTAAGGTTTTGATGGTTTCCTGTCTCACATTCAGGTCCTTGATCCATTTTGAGTTTATTTTTGTGAATGGTGTGAGAAAGTGGTCTAGTTTCAACCTTCTGCATGTTGCTGTCCAGTTCTCCCAGCACCATTTGTTAAAGAGACTGTCTTTTTTCCATTGGATGTTCTTTCCTGCTTTGTCAAAGATGAGTTGGCCATACGTTTGTGGGTCTAGTTCTGGGGTTTCTATTCTATTCCATTGGTCTATGTGTCTGTTTTTGTGCCATCCACGCGTTATTTTATTTCGGCACTTTAAAAATGTCATTCCGCTGTCCTGCGGCCTCTATCAGGCCTCCAAGTTAAGAGTCAGTTGGAAGTTTACCTTTATTCCTTTGAATGGGATGTCCTATCTTCTGGCATAAGTGGTTCTGTCTGGTTTTTGTTTGTTTGTTTACACTTAAACGTAATATGCAAAAAATGGTAGAAATTCTAAATTATGTTGTCTTCCTCTGGAGATGATGTAATTTTCTTCCATCAGACAGATTAGGGGAAGGTTACCTTGATCAGAATAATTCCAAGGATGGATTTCAGTTTTGTGGGATGGCTGATCTGTTTCTTTTGTCCTTGGTTCTAGGGTGTAGTCTTTCTTCAGAAGTGAAATTTCGGGGTGTTTCCTAGACTCCACCACTGCTGTTGGTGGACTCTGAACAGTTTGTGTGTCTGTCCCTAGCACTGCATGACTGCTGAAATCTATTCTTGGCCTTTTAGCCTCTTAGCTTCCTATCAGCTTGGCTTCTGAGCTTTGCATCCTACACGTTAGGAGTCAGCAAATAACTTGTGGAGGAATGCGATGGAGCATTTTGGGTTTACTTCAATGTGTACAATTCTTACACGATCCTTGCATTTCAAATCCTGGTGGCTGTGGTATCTTTCATGTATATTCAAACAGCTGGAAATGTTTTGAAATTCTAATAAGCTTTTAATTAAAGTGGTTTTCACTAGAGGGATGCTCTGATATAAATTACTCTGTCATAACCATAAAAAAAGATTTTTATATTTAAAAATTCTTTTTAATGTTTATTTATTTTTGAGAGACAGAGACAGAGCATGAGTAGGGGAGGGACAGAGAGAGAGGGAGACAAAGAATCCGAAGCAGGCTCTGAGCTGTCAGCACAGAGCCTGATGCGGGGCTCAAGCCCACAAACCGTGAGATCAGGACCTGAGCTGAAGTCGGACGCTTAACTGACTGAGCCACCCAGGTGCCCCAAGGATTTGTATATTTTATGAGTGTTTTCTGTAAACCAGTCATTGGCTGTTTTACTCCTTTCTAATGTATGCATGATTTCTTTTTTACTAATTTCCATTCTTGTCATTATATATTAATTTATTCTTCTTTCTTTGGGCTAACTTTTCTCTCCTTTAATCCCTGAGATTAATGTTTGGACCATTGTTTTTCAAAGTTTCATAATTTATAGTATCTACATTTCTTTAAAATTTTTTTTTTCAACGTTTATTTATTTTTGGGACAGAGAGAGACAGAGCGTGAATGGGGGAGGGGGCAGAGAGAGAGGGAGACACAGAATCGGAAACAGGCTCCAGGCTCTGAGCCATCAGCCCAGCGCCTGACGCGGGGCTCGAACTCACGGACCGCGAGATCGTGACCTGGCTGAAGTCGGACGCTTAACCGACTGCGCCACCCAGGCGCCCCTATAGTATCTACATTTCTAAGCTATGAATTGCCTTAAAGTATTGTTCTACCTTCTGCCCTCAAGGTTTTGAGCTTTCATTTCAGAACATGTTTGGATTTATATTTTAATTTTTTCTCTGATCCGATAATTCCTTTGAAGCACACTTCTTCATATCCAACCACGTAGGGGCTTTTGAAATTATTTTAAATCATTGTTTATGGTTTTATTGCATAGGACATACATTATGACTTCAACCTTTGGTATTAATCTGAAATTGTCATATTTACCAATATATAATCATTTTTTGTGTGTGTGTTACAAAAATGTGTATTCTGTTGTTGTTGGAATAGTAGACAAAATATATCTGTGAGCTAGTTTTTTACTTTTGATGATACCATTAAGTTTTAAAACATATCAAAGTCTAAAGTTCTTCAAACCTTCACCCTCTTCTCAGGGAAAACTCAGGCCCTTAGCAAACTCAAATAGCAAAAACACGATTTGCTCCCTTCTCTATTTACATGTTAATTCTGACTGGTATTTTATTATTATTCTATTTTTAATTTTGTTTAATTTTTTTTTAACGTTTATTTATATTTAAGACAGAGAGAGACAGAGCATGAACGCGGGAGGGTCAGAGAGAAAGGGAGACACAGAATTTGAAACAGGCTCCAGGCTCTGAGGTGTCAGCACAGAGCGCGACGTGGGGCTCGAACTCATGGACCACGAGATCATGACCTGAGCTGAAGTCAACCGCTTAACCCACTGAGCCACCCAGGCGCCCCCTGACTGGTATTTTAAATACTTTATTTTTAATCTCAGTGTATCTTATTATTGCTGTATTACACAAGCAGCCTTCACTCGTATTTGTCCATGTGTTTATCACATTCTTTGTTCTTCCTTCCTTCTTGTGTCTCATTGTGCTATCATTTTCTTTGTACTTGGAGTTCATTATTATTCCTTTAATGCTGCTCTGCAGGAGACAAGCTTGAATTTTGTGTCTCTGAAGAGACTTCATGTCACTTCATTCTTATAAGATGTTTTAATGGGCCATGAATGATAGGCTCTTGGTTGGTATTTTTTTGTTTGTTTCAAAACACTGAAGATATCGTTCAGTCTCTGGCTTTTATTGTTGCTTTTGAGAAGTTAACTGTTAGTCCAGTGGCTTCTACTTTTTCCTTTTGGTAATTTTCATAGTCTTTAGTTTTAGTTAAGATTATTAAGAATTGATCATGGAAAGAAATCGTGATTTGAAAAGTAACTGTACTTTGACTCAGCAAATTGAAGTGCACCAAAGCGTGATATGGATGCAAGACCAAATATCTAAGTTCAAGGTTTTAACATAAGGCTTCTCAGAGCCTTATGTTCAAGGTAAGACTACAGAGAAATGTCTTAATGGTAATTCCATGTGAATTAATGTTTTCCAAAAATTAGACCACTGACTATCCTTGCAACTATTCTAGTTTGCAACTCTGACCAGATCCTTTCCAGACTACTGTTCCTCTCCCCTAAAATTACCTTGTGACTACTCCAGCTGATGAAAGCCTATAAATGCTCTTTTCTGTTTCCCCTTATTGCATCTGAGACCCTATGCTCTCCTTTCATTGGCAGATTTAATACATTCAGCTTTTAACTGCCTTTGATTTTCCTGGTGGTCTTTGAAGGTGCCAGACAGTCACAGAGACCCCCAGAGAGGTCTAGCCAGACCCCTCACCATTTTGGTCCTGGTCCTTTGACTCATTTAGTGACTATTCCACTGAATCTGTTTGAGCAACCCTGTGCAGGGTTTGCACATCCGTGTTGATAAGGGGAGTCTAGCACTTTTTATTGAATAGTGTTTATTTGTCCTAGAAATCAGGTCTCCCAGGACTTTTTCATTAGCCCTTCACATTTGTTCCTGTTTACTTTTTACTTGGTGGGGGAGGAAAAAGACAGTCTGCCAAAGCTTTGCCACTAACCATCCTGTTTTCCAATCTGCCTTTTATCTATGTTTTTGTGTATCTATAAGAATAAATCATGGGGTGGGGGAGCGCCTGGATGGCTCAGTTGGTTAAGCGTCCAACTTCAGCTCAGGTCATGATCTCACGGCTCGTGAGTTCAAGCCCTGCGTCAGGCTCTGTGCTGACAGGTAAGAGCCTGGAGCCCGCTGCAGATTCTGTGTCTCCCTCTCTCTGCCCCTCCTCATTCTCACTCTTGTGTGTCTCTCTCTCAAAAATAAACACTAAAAAAAAGAATAAATCTTAGGGAAGGAATAATTATAGATTTAAAATTCTGTCTTCTTATTCAGCCACCAGGACTAATGAGTAAAATGTCTTTTTGACCACTATCCTCTCTAGGACCAATTATCTTGGATCGCTTAGTAAAAACTTGTAAGAAACCTTTTCCAGTCTTGTCTATGTGTAGGAAATTGGCTGTAGGAGAGACTCTTCTTCATATATTCCACCTGTTGGAGGCTGCTGATTTCTTGTATCTGCAGGCAGGGGTAGATTTTCTAAGGCCTTTGCTGTCCCTGATATCTTCTTACTTCCTGGTAATCATTGACTAAATCCTCAGGAATTGATTCTGTGTTATATCTCGGTGAATTATATAACTTCTCTTCTGATAACTGGTTATAAAATTTGTCTTGCCCCCCCCCCCCCCAAACAGATGTGGACTACTTTCCCTTGCCAGCCAGCTAATCATTTTTGTGTGACCTTAGGCAGGGGATTGGTTATTTTGGAAATACCATCAGGGAAAGAGTACACTTGAGTCTTTTTTCATAAGATCTCATGGAAACCTCCACCACCACCACCACTACCACACTTATTATAGACATCAAGCTATAATCTAGAAACCTCACGGAAGCAAATGGTCTAAAAGATTAGGACAGCTAATGCACAGGTGGCCCTGTGCTCCTCATAATTAGGAACTAGGCTGCTTCCTCTGCTCAAGATGACCAGAACAAAATTATTCCCCCTTCAAAATGACAGATGCCATTGATGGCGATGGGCTTATCATCTTGGCTATTTTATCTCCTCTGTGCTAGTTCAAGGTGCTAGGTTATTGGTAGACAACCCTACATACACAGTATTACCATGGCAACCTTCCTTGAAAATCAGTATCGTCATGTTTCTTCATTCACTCAGGCCGACAATAAGGGACAAGCTCCTGAAACTGATCCAAGAGGAAATAGAAAACCTAAATACACGGATGACAGTGATTGTAAAAACATCCCACAAAGAAAAACCCAGACCCAGGAGACTTCACCAGTGAGTCTTCCTAACGTTTACAGAAAATTTGATACCAATTTTCACAAAATTTAACAAAAAGTATAAGAGGAAGGAATATTTTCCAACTCATTCTATAATGCCAGTATTAACCAGACACAAAAAACAAAGACGTCACAAGAAAAGATGACTATAGGCCAGTATCCCTTATAAATATAGATGCAAAAATCTTTAACAAAGTACTAGAAAGCTGAACCTGATAACATTTGTAAAGGATTATATACCATGACTGAGTGGGATTTATCCTAGGAATGTAAGGTTTCTTTAAGACAAAAAGGCAATCAATGCAGTGCAGCATAATAATAGAATAAAGGACAAAGACCTCATGATTGTCTCAGTAGATCTAGAAAAAGAATTTCACTAAATTCAACACACATGGTAAATACATTTAACAAACTGGGAAGAGAAAAAACTTATTCAATCTGATCAAGTCCATATAAAAAACCCTCAGCCGACAGCATACCTAATGATGAAAAACTGCATGCTTTCATTCTTTTATTTTTAAAATTTTTTTAATGTTTATTTTTGAGACAGATGGCATGAACAGGGGAGGGGCAGAGAGAGAGGGAGACACAGAATCTGAAGCAGTCTCCGGGCTCCAAGCTGTCGGCACAAAGCCCGATGCGGGGTTTGAACTCACAGACCGTGAGATCATGACCTGAGCCAAAGTCGAATGCTTAACCGACTGAGCCACCCAGGTGCCCCATGCATGCTTTCATTCTAAGCACAGGGAAAAGATGAGGAAGGATGTCTGCTCTTGCAATGTCCATATTTTACTTTTTTTTTTTTTTACTTTTTTTTTTAACATTTATTTATTATATTATTGAGAGAGAGAGACAGAGCATGATTGTGGGAGGGGCAGAGAAAGAGGGAGACACAGAATCTGAAGCAGGCTCCAGGCTCTGAGCTGTCAGCACAGAGCTTAACGCGGGGCTCGAACCCATAAACCAGGAGATCATGACCTGAGCCACTCAACCAACTGAGCCACCCAGGCACCCCAATATTTTACTTCAAAAAAAATTGTTTAATTTCATTTTTCAGAGAGAGAGAAGCAGAGCATGAGCAGGGGAGGGGCAGAGAGGGACCCAAACCTGAAACAGGCTCCAGGCTCTAAGCTGTCAGCAAAGAGCCCGATGTGGGGCTTGAACTCATGAGCTGTGAGATCATGACCTGAGCCAAAGTCAGACACTTAACCTAGTGAGCCACCCAAGTGCCCCACCATATTTTGCTTCTGTAA
This sequence comes from Puma concolor, assembly GCF_028749965.1. Classification (NCBI taxonomy): domain Eukaryota; kingdom Metazoa; phylum Chordata; class Mammalia; order Carnivora; family Felidae; genus Puma; species Puma concolor. Next base: position 10,779,793 of record NC_141676.1, read on the forward strand.
GGACTCCCTTTTCCTCAGGTGATTACTTTCCAGCTTTCTCTGCAAATTTTGATGGGTCTTGTTGACTGTCTTTTCTGTAGATTTACATCCTTTACATTACCTTAAACTAATATTAGTGGTGTTTTGGAAAGATTAGAAATAAATCCCTGTTTTCAATGTATACCATGTTTTGTCAGAAGTCCAGACTAAATATTAACGCCAAAACCAAAACCATAAAAACACTCCCCTCGTGATTCTAATGTACCTCTAGGGCTATGAATTACTACCGACCTGCTCTACCTGTAGTTTTCCTCTTGTAACACTCGGTCTTTTATATTACACTCATTGGTACGTGTTTTACCTTCTCTACTCATCTGTGAAATCCTAAAGGTGGGGGTCGTAATGCGTTTATTTTTCTATTCCACAATGCCTGGTATAACCTAGAAGATCCTATTATTTCTGTAAATGTTCGTAAATAAAAGACAGTGCATGTGTCCACAATGTCATTTAGATTTTGCTGATCGGGTGCTAATAAATCTTTACAATTACCCCCATTATCCCTTACTGTAAAAATGTGGCATACTTACAATGAATAGGGTATTAATGGCCCGGCACCGGCTATTTGTGTCTTCATGGCCACAAAAATAGTTTTGATCTAGAACGAGACCAAGTGCGATGAGAATAATTCCAGCTGTTGCTGCCAAGGCACTAAGAGAATTCATTGCTTGGGTTGTCTTCACCTGAAAGAGATGAACATAACACGCAGGCTATAGGCAGAGCAGCAGTGGGAAGACCGGGAGAGGGTTTTAGTCACAGCATTGCAGTGCCACTGGGCAGCTGTGTGATCATCTGTGAGACACTTCATCCCTTGGGGCTTCGGGCTCTCAGCCGCAGAATAATGGGATCCAGGGAGCTCTGAAAAAATCCTTCTGTCCTCCATGATCTGTACCCGAGTTAACTCCCATTTACTTGGGGGAAGGAGTGCACACTGGACAAAAAGGGACTTAGGCGTTGTCACCTTGCATTGCATTTTGATGCCCTGGTAAAAGTCATGACCTACTTAACGTTTTTGTTTCATGACTCTAACTGAACATTGTATTTCTTTGCAATTTTTAGTTCTTCCCCAAACTTCAAACCTGCAGGGGACACCCTGAGCTGGAATTACTTTCTTGGCTTGTTAATTAATATCTCACATTTTTGATTCTTTGAGAAAAGTAAAAATATTCTACTTATAATTTATCTGTAAGTTGAAATCTCACACTCATTAACACTATATTATTTATTTGAACTTTTGCTTATAAGGTTTAATTAGATTGTCTTCACGGTATGCCTGTCATGTGAGCTAATAAACTCGTGCCTGTTGAAATGTCTGGCAGGAGATGGGACCACAAATACTTACAAAAAGAATGACTGAGTATGTCACTGAAATGCTGAGACCCGTTTTACTTTTGGCTTAGGAACTTGGGGATTTATTCTATGTTTCAGTGTTTTCATAAATAAGAAACTGGATTACCTAGAAAACGCTCCTGGCACTAGGGGCGCTTGGGCGTCTCGGTCAGTTAAGCGTCCAACTTAGGCTCAGGTCATGATCTCACAGTTCGTGGGTTCGAGCCCCACGTCGGCTCTGTGCTGACAGCTCAGAGCCTAAAGCCTGTTTCGGATTCTGTGTCTCCCTTCTCTCTCTGTCCTTCCCCCACTTGCACTCTGTCTCTCTCTCCCAAAAATAAACACTAAAATTTTTTTAAAAAAAAAAGAAAACTCTTCTGGCATTAGTGTTTTATGATTCTATGGACAAAAAAACCCAAAATGCCATCAATTGGTATCAGTACTTGACAGTTTGTGGAATTGTAGTGGTTAAAAGTTTTTCCAAATTCATTTTCAAGGCTAGACTTAATTATTTCAATGTTACACATTTTTTAGGAAAGGAGAAATCTAACTCACCAGGCTTCCTGTGGGTTTTCTTTCCAGTGCAACTAGGAAGGCTCCAGAATTAATGAACTATTAAAAAGAATAAATATCTTAGTGATGGGCTTGTTTAGGTCAGAGGTCAGAGAACAGACCTCTCCGTGTTTCTTGTACATGCCTTCCTAATTCCTATGATCCTCAAAGCAGTGAGCGAGATGCCTCAGGTGACTATCTACAAATGAGTAGCAGACAAAATACTGAACTAGAAAGTAGCTTTAGTCTTAACTATCTATTTGAACACTGGGCTTTAGTTTTCTCATCCATCTTCCTTTTACAGCTATTGTGGACTCAGCTTTGATATCACGACACATTGGTGTCAAATCAGTTCACAGCCAATAGGATCAGGTTCTGTGATCCTTTTAAGAAACATCCTCCTTGAGGAGGGCACCTGTTGGGATGAGCACTGGGTGTTGTATGGAAACCAATTTGACAGTAAATTTCATATTAAAAAAAAATAAAAAGAAACATCCTTCATGCCCATTTGCGATCCAGTGTGTTCTCCCAGCTAATAGGCTGGGCATTCTGAAAAAAATTCCCAGGATTTTCATGGAGGTGAGTCATGCCTGGTAGCACCATTATCTGACGGAAACTCCAGATGGGACTACAGCACACCCATTTTTAAGTTTCTGGTCCCACTGCCTGGTATTTCTTCAGCCTCCCCTCTTACCCTCACTCTCTGTGCTGAACACACAGTTCTCAGAATAGAAAGTGTCCCTTCTCCCTTGGCAGCAAGATATCCCTACCCCTTACCCCCAGCCATTCCCCACTCCCTTTCTCTGTGTGTGCCCTCCTCCTGCTTAACCACTGGCCCTTTAAAACTCCCATGAGACTGGAAGTATCCCTGGGAAGTCTCCCCTCCTTTTTGTGGGTGCCCTTCCTCTAGAGGCAGCTTGCGTGTCTGTTCTCACTCATCACACCATATGGTAATCATCCTACTCTCCACTTGAGAGACCTCGAGACCGAGAACTGCTTTTTCTATGAATTCCCACACACTATCTATTCTCTGGCACTATACTAGGTCCCAAAATAATGTTTATTGAATGTTATGAAATGTGATTAAATGTCTCTGTGCAGCTCAAAGATACCTCTGTTTCTTTACTTTTCTAAACAGTTCTAAAACGTTTTTCTAAAAAGTTTCTTGACTTTTCTAAAAAATTCTAATTAAGAATTCCCTACTTTACTTTCATCTCGACTTCTGTAAGCACTTTCTACACCCTCTGTGGTATCATTAATCCCAGTACCTTGAAATGACCTGTTTACATGTTTGCTTTCTTGGTAAATTGAGAGCCCTTTGAAGGAAGTGCCCATGTATTACTCTTTTTGTTTGTTTATTACCCACCTCCCCCCAGATTAATTGAGATATAGTTGGCATGCAGTGCTGTTTAGGACGTACAGCATAATGATATGACTTAAACATAGTGTGAAATGATTATAATGAGTTTACTTGACATCAGTTATCTCATATAACAACCCCCCCCAAAAAAATGAAAGAAAAAGAGGAAAAATAATATTTTTCTTTGTGATGAGAACTCTTAGAATTGACTCTCTTAAAAAATTCTATATGTATCATACAGCAGTGTTAACTGTCATCCTGTCGTACATTTGTCTTATAACTGAAGTTATGCTTATTTATCTCATAACTGAAGTTTGTGCCTTTTGAACACCTCCCTCCATCCCTTCTCTCCTCACTCTCTGCCCCTGGAAACCTTAAATCTGAGCTCTAGTTCTATGAGGTTTTTTAAATTCTAAATATAAGTGAGATTGTACAGTTTTTGTCTTTCCCTGTCTAACTTATTTCACGTTAACATAATGCCCTCAAAGTCTAACCATGTTATGGCAAGTGTCAGGATTTTCTTGGTTATTTATGGCTGAGTAATACACACACACACACACACACACACACACACACACACACACACACAAGTATGTATATACACTTCTTTATGCATTCATCTGTTGATTGACACTTAAGTTGTTTCCCTATCTTGGCTGTTTTGAATAATGCTGCTACGGACATGGAGGTGCAGATATATCTTTAACATAGGGTTTCATTTCCTTTGGATATGTTTCCAGAAGTGGAATTTCTGGATCATATAGTAGTTCTGTTTTTAATTTTTTGAGGAAACTTCATACCGTCTTTCATAGTGAGGTTCCATGTATTATTAACCTCTGGATCCTCATTGCCTTCCTCCATGTGTCTGGCTTATAAAGATGGCAACTTATTTTGAATGAATTAATGGACAAATAATGTCAAGATCCAAGGAAATGTTCCCAAAGGAACTTCGAGGCCCAGTGATGGAACATCAGCAATTCTGATGAATTAATGGGGAAAAAATTTCAACAAAGTTGATTTTTCTTTTAACTTTTCAAAGCATATCATGCAACTGAATGCAGCTCATTTTGTAATTAAGAATTCCCTAGTATTCCTGTTGGCGTGGCCTCAAATTTAACTCAATTGCCTATACTCACCAAAACAGAGCTCCAGAATGGATATCCTGAAATAAATATAAAGGGGAACCTTGGGTATGGGTTTTCAAGGGTAAAAAGGAAAACAACTCCAAAGAAAAAGTTCAGCAGTCCAAACAGGATCTGGATAGCCTGTAAATAGAGGAAAAGTCATGATAAGGAGAAAGCAAGACGGTAGGTTCCCTTTTCAAAAATGTGCATGATCCTCTTTTGGTTAAAAGGATTTGGCAATTACCTTCCTTTTAAATAAGGGAAGGATAGCAGAAGCCCTCTTATGATACTCCCAGGTGTTTTCTTGATCCCTTTATCTGATACTTCGCAATAGATAAAGTGATCTAAATCAGTGTTCTGGAAAATGTAGTCCATGGACTGGCAACATTAGGATCTGCTGGGAATTAGAGATGAAAACTCCCAGGCCCTGTATCCTGTATCCTATACTTAGTGAGTAGAATCTCCAGGTGAGGCTGAGAAGTCCATGTCAAACTCCAAGCATCAGGGAAATGCACATCCAAACCGCAAGGAGATAGGACTTCACATCTGTTAAAATGGCTATCATCAAAAAGACAAGAGAGCAAATGCTGGTGAGGATGTGCTGCCCTGTTGGTGGGGATGTATTACCATGGAAAAAAGTGTGGAGATTCCTCCAAAAATGAAAAATAAAGCAAATAATGAATACAAATAAAGCCAGGGTTTAACAACTGCTAGGGAAGATTGGTGAGCGTGACATAAAGAATGGAAGGGGTACCATGTGTGAGTCTGTTTTCTCTGCCCTCTTATTCTCCGTCTGTCTTCTCGGTCTGAGTAATCTCATTCACTCCCATGGTAACTATGACCATAAGTAGGTGAGTTGTGAATGAGATCCTTTTCCTCAAGCCCAGGTTCCTTTGAGTAAGTTCAACGCAATAGCCACCGCCCAGTCCTCTAAACTATTAAAATTGTTTCCTGCCTGGCTTCTCCGCACCAGCTTCCTTTTTCTCTATTCCAGTGTTGTGTCAGTGCTGAAGTAGGATAGCAAGACAGAACCAGTCCGTTTGAAACAAAGCTGCCCAACATTGTTTGAAACAAAGCTGCCCAATCTGGCGGTCATCCAATTCAGAGAAGTGTTTAAAAATTACAGATTTCAACCACCACCACCACCCTCAAAATCGCTGTTCAGTGGTTCCGGAACAAGGCCCAGGGACCTGATGTATATATTTTATAAAGCTCCTTAGGTGATTTGTTGGTTTCACAGATTGGAAGCTACTTGTCTATACTGTAAAATCAAAGTAGGGGTGGGATATAAGATTCTTGGCAATTAGGTCTCCACAAATTACCTTCCTGGTTATTTCCTTTTCTCTCCCAGTTAGTTCCTAAAGGTGATTTTTCACATTTCAAATAGTTTTGGTAAAATATACATAACAAAATTTACCATACTTACCATTTTATTTAAATTAAGAGGCTTTACTTTTAAATTTCTTTTTTTTCAACGTTTATTTATTTTTGGGACAGAGAGAGACAGAGCATGAACGGGGGAGGGGCAGAGAGAGAGGGAGACACAGAATCGGAAACAGGCTCCAGGCTCCGAGCCATCAGCCCAGAGCCTGACGCGGGGCTCGAACTCACGGACCGTGAGATCGTGACCTGGTTGAAGTCGGACGCTTAACCGACTGCGCCACCCAGGCGCCCCAAGAGGCTTTACTTTTAAAAGCGGTTTTAGGTTCACAGCAAAATTGCATGAAAAGTACAGAGTTCTCATGTACTTCCTGTTGCCTTCCCCCACTACCAACATCTCATACTGGTACATTTGTTGTCATTGATGAACCAACACTGACACATCACTGTCAAAGGCTTCACTCTAGGTGTTGTATGTTCTGCGGCTTTTGACAAATGTGCAATGGTGTGTATCCACCATTATAGTATTGTGCAGAATAGTTTTCCTGCCCTAAACATCCTGCCCTCCACATAGTCAACCCTGCCTCTTCCCTTCATCCCCTGGCAACCACTGATCTTTTTGTCTCCATACTTTGGCTTTTCCGGAATGTCACATAGTTGGAATCATATAGTTTGTTGTCTTTGTAGGCTGGCTTCTTTCACTTAGCAATGCATATTTTAGGTTCTCCATGTGTCTCTTCATGGCTTGATGGCTTATTTATTTTGACCATCAAGTCACATTCCCTTGTGTGGATGTACCGCAGTTTATTTATCCATCCTGATTTTTCTTATTTCTTTTTTGTTTGTTTGTCTTTTAGTCAATCCCCTTAAATCTTTCAAGTCTAATTTGCTCTCTCCCAAGTCTTCTTTGCCATTCCCAAACTACGCTACCATGAGCTCTTTGTTCACAGTGCTTTCTCTATCTAGAAAATTCTGCCTTCTTCCTTTCCCTTCATTTCTACTTATTAAAATTCCATCACTTCTGGGGCACCTAGGTGGCTCGGTTGGTTAAACATCCGATTCTGGCTCAGGTCATGATCTCAGAGTTTGTGGTTCAAGCCCTGCGTGGGGCTCTGTGTTGACGGGCCAGGGCCTGGAACCTGCTTTGGATTCTGTGTCTCCCTCTCTCTCTGCCCCTCTCCCACTCATGCTCTGTCTCTCTCAGATAAATAAACATTAAAAAAAAAACTTTAAGAAAATTCCATCACTCCTTCAGGGTTCAGATTAAATGCCAAATTTGCTATGATGTTGTCTCATTGCTTTTAACCCTTTTTTTTTTTTTTTTTACATTTATTCATTTTTGAGAGACAGAGAGAGACAGAGCACAAGCGGGTGAGGGGCAGAGAGAGAGGAAGACACAGAATCCGAAGCAGGCTCCAAGCTGTCAGCACAGAGCCCAACGCAGGGCTCGAATCCACAAACCACGAGATCATGACCCGAGCCAAAGTCAGATGCCTAACTGACTGAGGCATCCAGGAGCCCCAGTCTCATTGCTTTTAGGTAGAAGTAACTGTTCCTTCTCTGGGTTCCAACCCCCTCCCCCCCCCCCCCACCATATATGGCTCCTATTAGAGGCTACATTGAAATGTGGTTTTTAATATTGTCACTTTATTATTTCTAAATTATGTATTTATTCTTCTCAATGAGAGAAAGTGGGTTGTGTTTATTTCTGTAACCCCCTATAGTGTCTAACGTAATTTTTTGCACATAGTTCAATCCATATTTGTTAAAGTAATATGAACCGTTTAGTGGAAGTTTGAGTACCATTATATTTAAATAGATGTGAAAGCAGTTTAGACTGTTGGCCGTTTCCTGCATGTCAGTGGGCCCTCTTTCTCTACTTTGTTTTTTTTTTCTGAAAAAAAAAAAAAAAATTTTTCCTATTTTCCATCCTTGAAGGCTTGGGATTGAAAAGACAAATATGTTATGAGATATAGGCCCTGTCACAGCCTCAAACATACTGAATCACATTGTCTGAAAGGAGGATTGGTAAATAAAAAATAATTAATATTCAAGAAATGGATAGGTGGGTGGAGAGATGAACATTTACAGTATTAAGGGGATTTTCTGCAAAAGCCCCGCATATAAAAATACCATATCATGTTATCAAAATGAATTCTGAGTTCTGATTGGGAAAATATAAAACCGTACAACTCAGTAACCCAGGATATAGAACCTGATCTATTGACTTCTACTTGATTTTCTCTTCCTTTTCTCTGAACGTGACTAGGAAAAAACTCCTAGTTGGTCATTTTGGAGATTTTTACTTTAATTGTGACCTTCAAAAGCCCAGAGGATTCTTTTCCTATCCATAGAAATTTGTACATAGTTGGTTTAGAAATGTGACACTTCTGATTTGAGTGGAAATAAAAGTTGGAATTAGCTCCTACCTTGAAACATTGCACCACCAAATATTTTTTTCTCTTTCTTCTCCTCCACAACCCCCATCTTAGTTTAGGCTTCTGAACAAAGTAATAGAATCTATAATACCCTGATGAGGTGGCTGATTAAGCCCATGGTTCATAGACTGGATGGCTTATAAACAACAGAAATCTATTTCTCATGATTCTGGAGGCTGAAAGTTTGATAGCAGGGTGCCACAAGGTTGGGTTCTGATGTAGACCCCCTCTGGGTTACAGGCTGGAAACTTCTCTTTTGTAACTTCTCATGGTGGAAAGAGAGCTACTTACCTCCCTGACCTCTTCTTATAAAGGCATTAATCCCACTCATGAGAGTTTACCCTCATGAACTAATTAAAAAGATCCCACCTCCAAACACCATTACATTGGAATTATGGTTTCAACTATGAATTTTGGGAAACACAAACATTCAGTCCCTAACACACCCTCAGTAGAGTATACATTAGGGCAGATCTTACTTACCCCTAAGGTTTTCATTTTTGTGGTAAGTGATTTTGGAAAAGGGCCGCTGGATTCATAGGTTGTGGCTATAAACTCTGGTGACTGAAACTTGGAAACAGTGATCTCCGGAGGAAATACAAGAAACACAGGATTGTGTGCAGAGTTTGAATCCATGATGGTGTAGTTGATATTTTAAAATGAAAAAATGTTCTTGTTACTTCAGTCTAGACCATGTTCTTCTCCTGTTCCAAGGCTGTCTGGAGCGCTGGCATTGTTGTGCTTTGTCTTGGAATTATAGAACCACAGCGTCATAGAGTCATAGAATATCAGGACTGGCCGAGATCTCGAGGTTAGTGAGTAAAATTTCCAGGACTGGAGGTCAGAGGACCTGCCCAGTAGTTCTAGTGCAGTCAGAACCTCACCGTGACCTTGGAGAAGTCATGTGCTCTCTCTTAGTTTCAGATTCCATATATTCACATTGATCAGGCTGGGCTAGATGATCTGTGAGGACATTTTCCTTCCCAAATAAATGAGTATTAGGAACATTCATTCTAGTTCTCTGTCTTCAGGAGGTAGAGGACAAGAGCTCTCAGGCCCTCAGAATTAATCAGTAATCCACCTCTTGAAGTATATAGTGGCTGTTTAGGTTGTCACTTTGTTTTTGCCACCGGATTTTATTAGCTTTATCTGTGAACAAACCCCTTCAACACTGAATGGTGTGGAACAATCACCATTTGATTTTGCTTACAATTCCATGGGTCGTGTGGGTGTTCCTACTGGTCTGGTCAAGCTCAGCTCTTACCAGCCAGGTTTTCTCTGCATCTGTGGTCAATTGGTGGGGTGGCCAAAGCTAGATGATTTAGTGTGACCTCAGTCACATAGCTGGCAGTTGACAGACTCTTGGTTCTTCTCTAACTCACAATGTTTTCTAAACTTTTGCAGAATCATGTGTGCTAATCTCTCATTAACCTAAGCAAACTGCAGAGATGGCCTATATTTAAGGATAAGAAAACAGACTCCATCTCTTCATGGGAAGATCTGTACTGTCATAATGCAAGGACCTGCATGAAGGGAGGAGAAAAATTTGTATTCATTTATATACTTTCCTTTGTCATCCTCTGGTGTTTCCTTTTTTTACTTTTTCTTTTTCTTTCTTTCTTTCTTTTTCTTTCTTTCTTTCTTTCTTTCTTTCTTTCTTTCTTTCTTCCTTTCTTCTTTCCTTTCTTTCTTTCTTTTTTTTTTTTTACAGTTTATTTATTTATTTTGAGAGGTGGGGGAGAACATGAACAGGGGAGGGGCAGAGAGAGAGAGAGAGAGAGAGAGAGAGAGAGAGAGGGAGAGAGAGGGAGAGAGAGAGAGAATCCTAAGCAGGCTCTGCACTGTCAGTGCACAGCCTGATGCAGGGCTCTCTAACTCACAGACTGTGAGATCATGACCTGAGCTGAAATCAAGAGTCAGATGCTTAACTGACTGAGCCACCCAGGTGCCCCTGGTGTTTCCCAGTAAGATCAGGTCTCCCTAAATTGAAAATCCTGATGTGACAGCCTCTAGCCACTTTCCAGTTAGAACATACTAAAGTACCAATCCCCTTACAGTTTTTTCTGAATTTACTTTCTTGCATTCAGTTTCTCAGAACATGGAATCCTAATGGTGATCTTCCTTTATGAAAATCCTTTGATATTGGGTTAGTGTTCTCTTAGTTAAGCAAACTCTATTCCAGTATACTTTGTAATATACCATTTCATCCCCATTACTCATGTTGTAGCTTTCCTATAAACCTTTTTCAGTCTCTCTTTCTCTCTCTCTCTCTCTCTCTCTCTCAGCATGATGACTGGGACAATGTTGTAATAGTCATAAAATGTATTCAAATATTGCATCTTTTATCTAAAAATGAGAATAAAAATTGTTACCTTGAAGGGCTTTTGTGAGTGAATTATAAAATATCTGGCAGGTAGTGGATGCTAAACAAATTATAATTATAAAAATAGCAGCAGTTAGCATTATTTTTATTATAATTGCTGTTTTAATCATGGTGGCTAAATGCTTTGTTTTACTTGGTGTTTGCAGTATTTCCAAAGTTTATTTTGGCTGGCTCTTTATCAGATAAGTGTTCAACAGATTTTTGTGATCTTAGCTATAGGAGCTTTAGAAATGTCAGAAGTTATTTTACCTCATTTCTACATTTCAGGGTGGCCATGGAATGCTGTAGCCCTCCTGATAATAAAGCATCTAGGCCCTTCGATACATGAGTGAGATAAATTTGTGCACTGCTTTTCTTTCTTCCTATATCTTTCCATTTCTTTTCATTTTCCAATATGCTAAAACCTACAATTTCCATGAAAAATGCTCTCATTCTAAAGTGGCTTATGGAATAATGTATAATACCCCTGTATTCCTCAGTGTTCCCAAATCAAGCTTCATTTGAAGCCTCTTACTGCTGGCTTTTCCAGGAAAATTGCAATGATCCAAGTGACCGACCTTCTCTGATTCACAGTTACTGGGGTCAAGTCTCTTCTTCCCTCAGCTTCCCTAATTCCCATGCTAGAAAGTTGCATGAAAGGCCCTCTGTGCTTTCTGTTATCCCTCTCTTCCTGTAGCTGAAGCTCAACTTTGCCTTTAAATTTCTTGTCTTTCTCTCTGGTGCAAAATCTTCCCCTTTTTAAAGATGCATATTCATACTCTAGGCAGTAGCAGCTAACTATTGAGACCAGATGTCACCTGCTTAGGTGTTTGCAGATCCTCTGGTTTTCTCTTGCTCTTTCAATTACAGAGATCTTATCCCATGAATGATTGATGAAACCCAGTGCCCCTCCCAGGTATATCTCGGAAGGGGTAATTGGATATGAGGGAAGGGGATTATTTTAACCAGGGACTAAGGGGCAAACAAAATCATTTCCCAGAACATCATATAAGTAAAAACATACAATATATCAGAAACTAAAAATAAAGCCTTTAATCAGAAAGTAAGAAGGATACTGAAATGTAGGGTTTCTTTCCTTTTACTTTATTTTATTTTTTATTTATTTTAGAGAGAGAATGCAAGCAGGAAAGAGTGGCAGAGGGAGGGAGGGAGGAAGGGGGAGAGAGAGAGAGAGCATGAGAGAGAGTGTGAGAGTGTCCCAAGCAGGCTTCACGCTCAGCATGGAGCCGGATGCGGGGCTCCATCCCAAGACCCTGGGATCATGACCTGAGCCTAAAACAAGAGTCAGACGCTCAACAACTGAGCCACCCAGGTGCCCCTGAAATGTAGGGTTTCTGAAACCAGTGATACAGTAAGTATATCTAACAGAGAAGCTTACAGATGGCGAATACGGTCTGTGTGTTCCAACCTTTCAAAGATAAACTTTTCTCATATTTCCCTCTATCATGTGAGCAGACAACGAAAAATTACTAGAGATATGAGGAAATGTGAAATACAGAAACTGAAAGAAAAAAAGGTCAGAGACTATGTAAGAGAAGAAAACTTGACAAAAAAAATCCATTAATATACTCAGAAATGTAGGAAGAAATATTGCATCCATGAAATGGGAAGAGACACTACACAATGGAAATAGAGAACAAATAGATCTCTTGAAAATGAAAATGAAGGACGCCTGGGTGGCTTAGTCGGTTAAGTGACCGATTCTCGGTTTTGGCTCAGGTCATGACCTTACGGGTTCATGGGATTGAGCCCCATGTTGGGCTCTGCACTGACAATGTGGAGCCTTCTTGGGATTCTCTCTCACCCTCTTTCTCTCTGCTCCTCCTCTGCTAGCATGTGCTTTCTCATGCGCTCTCTTTCTCTCTCTCTCTCTCTCTCAAAAAAAAATAATAATAAACCTTAAAAAAGAAAAAAAAAGAAAGAAAACAAAATTGATAGCCAAAAAGAAAATATCAGTAAAAGTATTGGGATGTAGTAGAAAAAATTAACCAGAATGTAGGAGAAAAAAGAGCAAGGTAATGTAAAAGAGAGAAAATACAATAGTAATAATAACAATAAACTGGCTAATTCAGGACATTCAATAGCAGTTACAGAAAGAGAAAAGAGAAAAAACAGGAGAAAATCATTTAAAATTTTGCAATTAAATTCTCGGAAGAATTGATGAAAATAGACCCACATGAATAAATTTCAGTATAGTTGGTACAAACAAAAACATCCTTTAAGATTCCAAGAGGGGAAAAAATTGAGTCACACCTAAAGGACTAGAAACCAGAATGGCTTTGGACTTTTCAAACAGCAATAGTAGAATTGAGGAGACAGCGAAGCCTTAAACATTCAGAAGAAAAAGCTGTTCTAATCTATAATTTATAGCCAAGACAGCCCATCAAACTTTTGAAGATATCTAGATTAAAACATTTTCAGACATACACATTTTCCAAATGTTACTTTCCACGTGCTTTTCTTCACAGGGCCACTGGAGACATGGAAGGGTATTCAAACTCATCAGCCATTAAGGAAAATGTAAATTAAAGCTACAATAATATATCACTACAAACTCATTAGAACAGTTAAAATAGAAAAGTGATAATACCAAATGCTAGTGTGGATGCAGAGAAATTGGATCTCTCATACGTTGCTGATGGGAATGTAAAAATTATAAAGTCACTTTGGAAAATAGTTTGGCAGGTTTTGTAACTCAGGAATTGCACTCTTGGACATTTATCCCAGAGAAATGAAACTTCACGTTAACACAAAAACCTGTACGGGAATGATTCTAACAGCTTTCTTCATAATGGAAAAGTACAGGAAGCAACCAAATGTCCTTTAGTTGATGAATGCTTAAAATCTGGTGGGACCATACAAGAATGGAATGCTATAAAAAGCATAGACTACTGATACAGCAACATGAATGGGCCTCAAGAGAATTATGCTTAGTGAAAAAAAAAGCTCTCAAGAGCTTGAATATTGTATAATTTTATTTAAGTAACATTCTTGAAATAGCAAAGCAATGGGAAGGAAAAATAGTGGTTGCCAGGAGACAGAGGTAGTGTTGGTGGTGAGGTGATAATACAAGGAGGAATCAAAAAGGAGTTGTTTTGTGGGTATGAAACAGTTCTGTATCTTGACTGTTGTGATGGTTACGGAAATATATACATAGGATAAAATCGTATGGAGCTAGACACAGCTAAACACATGCACGCACACACAAATAGATGACAAAAGATGTCTGAAACTGAATAATTTTAATTAACTGTAAATGTACCAGTGTCAATTTCCTGGTTTTGATATCGTGTTACAGATATATAAGATATAACCAATGGGGGAAGGTAGGTGAAGGGATACATCAGATACTTACCTTTGCAGCTTCAAAGAATTTTGAATGAGCCTAAAAATACTTCAAAATGTAAAGTTAAAAAAACTTCACAGACTTTGAAAAGTAAAAAAATATATATTATTGAGGTATGTACCAAAATAAAGTATATGTGGGTATTAATTTTTATTTTTATGTTAGAAAATGATCCAGAAAACAGTTCTTAGGAACATTAAAATCAATGTGCTTCCATATCTTGGCTGTTGTAAATAATGCTGCGATATGCGTGTGAGTGCATATATTTTTTCAAATTAGTGTTCTTGTTTCCTTTGGCTAAATAACCAGTAGTGGGATTACTAGAGTGTATGGTATTTCCATTTTTATTTTTTTGAGGGACCTCCATACTCTTCCACAGTGGCCGTCCCAGTTTACATTCCCACCAACAGGGCACAAGGATTCCTTTTTCTCCACATCCTTGCCAACACTTGTTATTTCTTGTCTTTTTTATTTTAGCCATTCTGACATGTGTAAGATGATACCTCACTGTGTATTTGATTTGCATTTCCCTGGTGATTAGAGATGTTGAGCATCTTCTCCTGCGTCTGTTGGTCATCTGTATGTTTTCTTTGGGAAAATGTCTCTTCAGGTCTTCTGCCCATTTTTAAAAATCAGATTGTTTGGGGCTTTTTGGTGTTGACTTCTATAAATTCTTTACATATTTCAGATATTAACCCTGTGTCAGATATATCATTTGCAAATATCTTCTCCCCTTCAGCCAGTTGCCTTTCTATTCTGTTGATGGTTTCCTTTGCTGTGCAAAAGCTTTCCACTTTGAGGTAGTCCCAGTAGTTTTTGGTTTATTTTGTTTTGTTTCCATTTCCCTTGCCTTAGGTGATGTATCTAGAAAAATGTTTCTGTGACCAATGTCAGTGAAATTACTACCTGTGTTCTCTTCCGGGATTTTTATGGTTTTAGGTCTCAACTTAGGCATTTAGTCTGTTTGGGGTTTATTTTTGTGTATGGTGTCAGAAAGTGGTTGACTTCATTCTTTTGTATAGTGTCCAGTTTTCCCAACATCATTTGTTGAAGAGACTGTCTTTTCCCCTTTGTATATTCTCACCTCTTTTGTCAAAGATTAATTGGCCATGTAAGTGTGGGTTTTTTTCTGGGTTCTGTATTCTGTTCTATTTATCTATGTGTCTGTTTTTTTTAATATGAAATTTATTGTCAAATTGGTTTCCATACAACACCCAGTGCTCATCCCAACAGGTGCCCTCCTCAATGCCCATCACCCACCCCCCCTCCCTCCCACCCCCGTCAACCCTCAGTTTGTTCTCAGTTTTTAAGAGTCTCTTATGTGTCTGTTTTTGTGCCAGTACCATACTGTCTGATTGCTACAGCTTTGTAGTGTATCTTGAAATTTAGGATTGTGATACCTCCAAGCTTTGTTCTTCTTTCTCATGATTGCTTTGTCTACTCACGGTCTCTTACGGTTCCATACAAATTTTAGTATTATTTGTTCTACTTCTACGAAAGGTGCTGTTGGTATTTTGATAGGGATTACATTGAGCCTAGATATGGAAGTGACCTAAGGATCCATAGATAGATAAATGGGTAAAGAAGATATGGTGTATGTGTACACACACACACACACACACACACACACATTATGAAGCCATAAAAAGTGAGATGAGATCTTTCCATTTGCAACAACATGGATGGACCTAGAAGGTCTAATTATGCCAAGTGAAACAAGAGTGAGAAAGACAAATACCATACGATTTCACTCATATATGGAATCTAAAATACAAAAGAAATGTATGAACAAATACGAAGCAGAATCAGACCCATAAATACAGAGAACAAACTGATGGTTGCCAAAAGGAAGAGGGAGAGGGGGATGGGAAATGAGTGAAAGGGAGTGAGAGATAACAGGCTTCCAGTTATGGCATGAGTAAGTCACGGGAATAGAAGGCACAGCATAAGGAACATAGTGATGCTGTAATGGTGTTGTGTGGTGACAGATGTTAGCTGTACTTGTGGGGAGCACAGTGTAACATACAGAGAAGTTGAATCACTATGTTGTATGCCTGAAAGTAATATAACATGGTGTATCAACTATACTCAAATAAAAAAATTTTAAATCAGTAAATGTGTTATACCCATATGTGGCAAAAGGATGCAAAAGTCTACTGTACTTTCTTTTGTTTGCATTTTGTTTTATTTTTCATAACAAGGGAGGATAAGTGAGAAATCAGTGAAATTTTAAAAAAGGCTGTGGAAAAAATCCAGGGATAATGGAAAAGAGATTTGGGGATGACAGCTGTGTACCAGCAATAGAAGGTGGGTAGGCTTCTCCAGGAGAAGTTTCTCCAGGAGAAACTCCTTCAAAATGAAAAAATGGATATGATTTGTGATATGAATCAATGTGTTAAGAAATTTAGAAAGCTGGAGAGTTTGAAGTTGAAAAGGAAACAAAAAAGAAAAAGCAAGCAAGTAAAGAAAAACACCATTACAGAGGAAAAAACACTGCAAGAGAAAGAATAGTTTATTAAGTGGCTCAGTTCTGGCGGCATATATAAAGAGATTAGAAAACACATGTCTCTATGCCTAAACTATGAGTTTATAGAGAGAATGGAGGATGGGGAACATTTATTTGTGTCATCATGTTGGGGGTTGGAAAGAGGAAAGGGAGTTAAATTCTGATCTCCCACAATGAGGAGATCCATGCTTCTTCACTTTCTTCACATAAAGGCATTCATATAAAATGATATTTGTCTGGTGTGTGGCTGAATTAGAGGTGTTTAGAGTTCCACGTGGAGCTACTTGTTACTCAAGATAATGTCGTATGACTAGTTATCTTTAAAATCATGTGAATATCGGGGCGCCTGGGTGGCGCAGTCGGTTAAGCGTCCGACTTCAGCCAGGTCACGATCTCGCGGTCCGTGAGTTCGAGCCCTGTGTCGGGCTCTGGGCTGACGGCTCAGAGCCTGGAGCCTGTTTCGGATTCTGTGTCTCCCTCTCTCTCTGCCCCTCCCCCGTTCATGCTCTGTCTCTCTCTGTCCCAAAAATAAATAAATGTTGAAAAAAAAATTAAAAAAAAAAAAATAAAATCATGTGAATATAGAACTGTGGTTATTGGAACCCTAGAAAATGACTGCTTTGGTTGCGTGTGTGACAAGTCAAGTTCATGTAGCAAAAGGAAAAATAATGCATCAAGATGTATTGAATCATCTTTTTTCTTTCTTTATTGTGCATCAGGGATGTGATCAGAAGAATTATGGCACCCAAGAAAATTCCATGCCCTAATTCCCAGGACTGTGAATGTGACAGGATATCACACCCAAAAATAGGTTACCTTGAATGGCAAAAGGAATTTTACTGTGTTTACTTTTAAATAGGGAGATCATCCTAGATTATCTGAGTGGGTCCCATGTAATCCTGGGACCCCTTAGAACTAGAAGCAGGAGAAGTTTGAGAAGGATTTGACAAGTCATGGTTGTGTTGAAGATGGAGAGGGCCACATGAGAAGAAATGGAAGTGGCTTCTAGGAGCAGAGAGAAGCCCCCAGGTGGCATTCAGCCAGGAAGCAGGGTCCTCTGACCTCAGATGTGAGGAGCTGTGTTCTTCCAATAAGAAGTCTTCCGACTTGGAAGAGGACTGCACTCCTCAGGACCACAAACCTGGCCAGTACTCGAATTTTAGCCAAGTGACGCTCTGAGCAAATAATCTAACCAGGCTGTTTAGGACTTCTGACACACAGAAACAGAGATAATAAACTTGTGCTGTTTTAAGAAGCTGCATGTCTGTTAATGTGTCACACATCAATAGCTAATACAAGGGGGAAAAGGTAAGGCTGTTAACCATTTTGAACAAGGTTTTTTGTCTTAGCAGTTCTATTACTCTGAGGAGGCTAACCTCTCTGACAAATAATTCCAAGCTTTCCTTGGCCTAGTACCATAAAAGTTTTCTTTTTTAGGTCACAAGCCAACTGAATGTTCAGCAATGGATTTAATGTATGCAGTTATTTATGAACTGGGTCAGTTCTCCATACATCTTAGCATCTTCTGGGTCCTGGATTCTCTGCATCTGGCCAGTACAGGAGGGAAGAGAGATTATGAGAAAAATACAGGGGATTTGAGGAGCCAAGCCTAGGAGTGGTGAGCATTGCCTCACCGACATTCCACTGGTGGTTACCTTCTCACCCACTCAGATCCCTCTCACCTGCCATCATCCGTAAGTGGGAAATTTAATCTAGCAAATGAAAGTGTACTTGTGAACAGTCAGCTCATTTTTCCCCCAGGGTCTTGGTAACTGTAGGTATAAGGTAGTATTTGAAAATCAACTCTTCGGGGCGCCTGAGTGGCTCAGTCGGTTAAGCGTCCGACTTCAGCTCAGGTCATGATCTCGCGGTCCCTGAGTTCGAGCCCCGCGTCGGGCTCTGGGCTGATGGCTCAGAGCATGGAGCCTGCTTCTGATTCTGTGTCTCCCTCTCTCTCTGCCCCTCCCCCGTTCATGCTGTGTCTCTCTGTGTCTCAAAAATAAATAAATGTTAAAAAAAAAAAAAAAAGAAAATCAACTCTTCCCCTGTCAAGTGCCATCTCCCTCTCCCATCCCCCAGCCAAAATTCCAAAGGGAACCAGGGCCCGTCACCAAACTTGCTTGTACCGCGCAAACACCCAACACTGTGCTTCTGTGGATCCATCCCTCCCACGGGCCTGCCTCCCTCCCAGTGCTGCAGGGCCCCTACCACAGGGGACCTCTGATGGCAAAGCGAGCTAAGCCTGCCCCTCCTGCCCCTGTGCACCTTGCAGGTCCACCCCGGCTAATATGCCCTTGGCCAGATCCCATGGAAGCAGCACCACAAGCCTGGCATTGTGCAAGTAGCCCAGACAGGGGCCACACCACACCACAGTGAGTCCTGCCCCTGGGAGAGGGGAAGATAAGGTACACACCAGTCTGACTGCGGCCTCGCCCACCAACATAAGTTACTCTGGACAGCACAGGGGAAGTACCCTGCAGTTTGGAGCTACCACAGGGACTACCCAAAATGACAAAACGGAAGAATTCTCCTCAAAAGAAACTCCAGGAAGTAGAGACAGCTAACGAATTGATCAAAACCGATTTAAGCAATATAACGAAACAAGAATTTAGAATAATAGTCATAAAATTTATTGCTGGGCTTCAAAAAAGCATAGAGGACAGCAGAGAATCTATTGCTACAGAGATCAAGTGACTAAGAAATAGTCATGAGGAACTAAAAAATGCTATAAATGAGGTGCAGAATAAAATGGAGGTGGCCATAGCACGGATTGAAGAGGCAGAGGAGAGAATAGGTGAATTAGAAGATAAAATTATGGAAAAAGGGGAAGCTGAGAAAAAGATAAAAAAATCCAGGAGTATGAGGGGAGAATTAGAGAAGTAAGTGATGCAATCAAACAGAACAATATCCGTATCATAGGAATTCCAGAAGAAGAAGAGAGAGAGAAAGGAGCTAAAGGTGTACTTGAACAAATCATAGCTGAGAACTTCCCTGATCTGGGGAAGGAAAAAGGCATTGAAATCCAAGAGGCACAGAGAACTCCCTTCAGATGTAACTTGAACCGATCTTCTGCATGACATATCAAAGTGAAACTGGCAAAATACAAGGATAAATAGAGAATTCTGAAAGCAGCTAGGGATAAACAGGCTCTAACTTATAAAGGTAGACCCATAGGACTAGTGGCAGACCTATCTACTGAAACTTGGCAGGCCGGGAAGGAATGGCAGGAAATCTTCAATGTGATGAGCAGAAAAAAATATGCAGCCAAGAATCCTTTATCCAGCAAGTCTGTCATTCAGAATAGAAAGAGAGATAAACCTTTTCCAAACAAACAAAAACTGAAGGAATTCATCACCACTAAACCAGCCCTACAAGAGATCCTAAGGGGGATTCTGTGAGTGAAATGTTGCAAGGACCACAAAGTAGCAGAGACATCACTACCAGCATGAAACCTACAGACATCACAATGACTAAACCCATATCTTTCAATAACACTGAATGTAAATGGACTAAATGCTCCAACCAAAAGACATAGGGTGTCAGAATGGATAAAAAAAACAAGACCCATCTAATTGCTGTCTACAAGAGACTCATTTTAGAACTGAGGACACCTTCAGATTGAAAGTGAGGAGATGGAGAACTATCTATCATGCTACTGGAAGTCAAAAGAAAGCTGGTGTATCCATACTTATACCAGACAAACTAGACTTTAAATTAAAGGCTGTAACAAGAGATGAAGAAGGGCATTATATAATAATTACAGGGTCTATCCATCATGACAGCTAACAATTATAAATGTCTCTGCACCGAATATGGAAGCCCCAAAATATATAAAACAATCACAAACATAAGCAACCTTATTGATAAGAATGTGGTAATTGCAGGGGACTTTAATACCCCACTTACAACAATGGATAGATCATCTAGACACAGTATCAATAAAGAAACAAGGGCCCTGAATGAGACATTGGATCAGATGGACTTGACAGATATATTTAGAACTCTGCATCCCAAAGCAACAGAATATACTTTCTTCTCGAGTGCACATGGAACATTCTCCAAGATAGATCACATACTGGGTCACAAAACAGCCCTTCATAAGTATACAAGAATTGAGATCATACCATGCATACTTTCGGACCACAATGCAATGAAGCTTGAAATCAACCACAGGAAAAAGTCTGGAAAACCTCCAAAAGCATGGAGGTTAAAGAACACCCTACTAAAGAATGAATGGGTCAACGAGGCAATTAGAGAAGAAATTAAAAAATATATGGAAACAAACAAAAATGAAAATACAACAATCCAAACGCTTTGGGACGCAGCGAAGGCAGTCCTGAGAGGAAAATACAGTGCAATCCAGGCCTATCTCCAGAAACAAGAAAAATCCCAAATATAAAATCTAACAGCACACCTAAAGGAAATAGAAGCAGAACAGCAAAGACACCCCAAATCCAGCAGAAGAAGAGAAATAATAAAGATCAGAGCAGAAATAAACAACATAGAATCTAAAAAAACTATAGAGCAGATCAATGAAACCAAGAGTTGGTTTTTTGAAAAAATAAACAAAATTGATAAAGCTCTAGCCAGGCTTCTCAAAAAGAAAAGGGAGATGACCCAAATAGATAAAATCATGAATGAAATTGGAATTATTACAACAAATACCTCAGAAATACAAGCAATTATCAGAGAATACTATGAAAAATTATATGCCAGAAAACTGGACAACCTGGAAGAAATGGACAAATTCCTAAGCACCCACACACTTCCAGAACTCAAACAGGAAGAAATACAAAACTTGAACAGACCCATAACCAGCGAAGAAATTGAATCAGTTATCAAAACTCTCCCAACCAGTAAGAGTCCAGGACCAGATGGCTTCCCTGTGGAATTCTACCAGACATTTAAAGCAGAGATGAAACCTATCCTTCTCAAGCTTTTCCAAAAAATAGAAAGGGAAGGAAAACTTCCAGACTCATTCTCTGAAGCCAGCATTACTTTGATTCCCAAACCAGACAGTGACCCAACAAAAAAAAAAGAGAACTACAGGCCAATATCCCTGATGAATATGGATGCAAAAATTCCCAACAAGATACTAGCAAATCGAATTCAACAGGATATAAAAAGAATTATTCACCATGATCAAATGGAATTCATTCCTGGGCTGCAGGGCTGGTTCAACATTCATTCACAAATCAATCAATGTGATACATCGAATTAATAAAAGAAAAGATAAGAGCCCTATGATCCTGTCAATCGATGCAGAAAAAGCATTTGACAAAATTCAGCATCCTTTCTTAATAAAAAACCTCAAGAAAGTCAGGATAGAAGGAACATACTTAAACATCATAAAAGCCATTTATGAAGAGCCCGCAGCTAATACCATCCTCAATGGGGAAAAACTGAGAGCTTTTTCCCTGAGATCAGGAACACGACAGGGATGTCCACTGTCACCGCTGTTGTTTCACATAGTGTTGGAAGTGCTAGCATCAGCAATCAGACAACAAAAGGAAATAAGGAAATCAAAGGCATCAAAATTGGCAAAGATGAAGTCAAGCTTTCACTTTTTGCAGATGACATGATATTCTACATGGAAAACCCGATAGACTCCACCAAAAGTCTGCTAGAACTGATACATGAATTCAGCAAAGTCGCAGGATACAAAATTAATGTACGGAAGTCAGTTGCATTCTTATACACTAATAATGAAGCAACAGAAAGACAAATAAAGAAACTGATACCATTCACAATTGCACCAAGAATCATAAAATACCTAGCAATAAACCTAACCAAAGATGTAAAAGATCTGTATGTTGAAAACTATAGAAAGCTTATGAAGAAAATTGAAAAAGATACAAAGAAATGGAAAAACATTCCGTGCTCATGGATTGGAAGAATAAATATTGTTAAAGTGTCAATACTATCCAAAGCAATCTACACATTCAATGTAATCCCAATCAAAATTGCACCAGCATTCTTCTCAAAGCTACAACAAACAATCCTAAAATCTGTATGGAACCACAAAAGACCCCGAATAGCCAAAGTAATTTTGAAAAAACACCAAAGCAGGAGGCATCACAATCCCAGACTTTAGCCTCTACTACAAAGCTGTAATCATCAAGACAGCATGGTATTGGCACAAAAACAGACACATAGACCAATGGAATAGAATAGAAACCCCAGAATTAGACCCACAAAAGTATGGCCAACTAATCTTTGACAAAGCAAGAAAGAATATCCAATGGAAAAAAGACGGTTTCTTTAACAAATGGTGCTGGGAGAACTGGACAGCAACATGCAGAAGAATAAAACTAAACCACTTTCTTACACCATTCACAAAAATAAACTCAAAATGGATGAAGGACCTGA
Source organism: Puma concolor (assembly GCF_028749965.1). Taxonomy (NCBI): domain Eukaryota; kingdom Metazoa; phylum Chordata; class Mammalia; order Carnivora; family Felidae; genus Puma; species Puma concolor. The sequence goes on from NC_141676.1 coordinate 10,802,616, forward strand.
ATATGAGACAGTAACCATCAAAACCCTAGAGGAGAAAGCAGGAAAAGACCTCTCTGACCTCAGCTGCAGCAATTTCTTACTTGACACATCCCCAAAGGCAAGGGAATTAAAAGCAAAAATGAACTACTGGGACCTCATGAAGATAAAAAGCTTCTGCACAACAAAGGAAACAACCAGCAAAACTAAAACGCAACCAACGGAATGGGAAAGGATATTTGCAAATGACATATCGGACAAAGGGCTAGTATCCAAAATCTATAAAGAACTCACCAAACTCCACACCCGAAAAACAAATAATCCAGTGAAGAAGTGGGCAGAAGACATAAATAGAGACTTCTCTAAAGAAGACATCCAGATGGCCAACAGGCACATGAAAAGATGATCGCCACTCCTCATCAGGGAAATACAAATCAAAACCACACTCAGATATCACCTCACTCCAGTCAGAGTGGCTAAAATGAACAAATCAGGAGACTATAGATGCTAGCGAGGATGTGGAGAAACGGGAACCCTCTTGCACCATTGGTGGGAATACAAACTGGTGCAGCCATTCTGGAAAACAGTGTGGAGGTTCCTCAAAAAATTAAAAAGAGACCTACCCTATGACCCAGCAATAGCACTGCCAGGAATTTACCCAAGGGATACAGGAGTACTGATGCATAGGGGCACTTGTACCCCAATGTTTATAGCAGCACTTTCAACAATAGCCAAATTATGGAAAGGGCCTAAGTGTCCATCAACTGGTGAATGGATAAAGAAATTGTGGTTTATATACACCATGGAATACTACTTGGCAATGGAATACTACTTGGCAATGGGAAAGAATGAAATATGGCCTTTTGTAGCACCATGGATGGAACTGGAGAGTGTTATGCTAAGTGAAATAAGTCATACAGAGAAAGACAGATACCATATGTTTTCACTTACGTGGATCCTGAGAAACTTAACAGAAAACCATGGGGGAGGGGAAGGGGGAAAATAAAGTTAGAGAGGGAGAGAACCAAACCATAAGAGACTCTTAAAAACTGAGAATAAACTGAGGGTTGGTGGGGGGTGGGAGGGAGGGGGGGGGTGGGTGATGGGTATTGAGGAGGGCACCTGTTGGGATGAGCACTGGGTGTTGTATGGAAACCAATTTGACAATAAATTTCATATTAAAAAGAAAATCAACTCTTCCAATTTTATGAAAACCTAACCTAGGTTAGGTTTAGTAAGGTTTAGGTTTAGTAAGACAGTTAAAAAAAAAAAAAACAACAATTAGATTTCCTTTAAGTAAATCATCAGTGCTCTGGCTCCCTATAGCCTTTTCACCTGGTCTTATAAACAGCTCCTTCACACATTTACATTCCTTTGTTGGCTCCTAAACACATTTGATTTTGTCAGCTCTAGACTCAAACTCATTGATGGGACAGTACAAGGTACCTCAAAAAGGGGAGCTGAGGGAGAGATTGCCTTTGAAAAGCAGAGAAAAGTGGAATTCTTGCAGATTGGAAAGTTGCTGTGGGCCCCAGGGGGCTTTAGGGGCCTCTGACTTGCTCCCTAGAATCATTCTCAGTGGGACGGAAAAACCTCTCAGAAGATGGTTTTTATCTTTCTTACATTTTTACATTGTAAGTCCAGACCCTAGACACTGTATTTTTGCAATTTTGGAAAAAGATCCTGTATTCCAGGTGTGGTACAGAAGCATCAAATTCACAGGACACTTAGGGTCTAATATGAACCAAAGCAATGAGTTTCTCGGTGGTAAGTGGTGTGGACTAGCCACAGGAATCACCTCTCCAAGGACTTGCACTATTTTAAGACCCCAAGACCTTATGGTACATGGTGCATCAATGTGTGTGTGTGACTTTGTTGGATGGGTATGGAGAAAAATGCAGAACTGACTGCAGGGGTTGGATTCTTAAAGAATATGATGAAGAATTACAAATATTTCAGTCCACACCCAAGTTTGTGGACTGAAACACATCACATAAGCACCATGTAAACATGTGCTAATCTAGCTGAAGCAAAAGGGGGATTTATTAGTATTACTCAGAGTCAGTTGAATACAATCCTCCCCTTCCACAGCCTCTCTTTCTCTTCCCTTTGTCTCTCCACAGAAGGGGATCACTCCCCTCTGTGCCTACGCTGCCCATTTTATCTCCCCCAGTTCACAATCATGCACCTGTGGCCCACCAGGTTGTCCCTGTGGGCCCCTGGAGACGTCTCTGTCACTCTGCAGCCCAGACTCTTGGAATTACAAATCCTCTGGCTGTGTTTGAGGGATGAGTTCAGGTCCCCCTACTTCTCTGCCATGTTGGATTCTTCTCCAGAGCCAGTTGAATACAAAGTGGCAACCATTTAGGAACTGGAGGCCAACTCAGGTAGGGACCTGACCAAGGTTGAACCAACTTGGGAAGCTCAGGAGGCTAATCCTTACTACAGAGGCAAAGGCAACAAGGAGCAGATTACCAGTGTCTCTGGCTCTATGCCTCATTATTCTACTGCATATAACTTCACTCACCTCTAAGTGGAGAGTTTATGTTTTTAAAAAATGACTGAATGCCTTTGAAAAAGACTTGAAAACAAGTTTTTGTGTGGGATTCTTCTGAAGACACAGATATGACCCAGTATGGGGTGACTCACAAGGATGTGAGAGAACTAAAAGAGTGTGAGATTTCAAAAAAGAAGGAGGTTGGAGAGAGATCCCTGGAAATACTTATCTTAGACTTTTTGAAATGGGAAGAAAAATGCAGAAGCCAACAAGCGAGATGAAGAGAAAGGAGGGTTCCCAGGTCCAAATGTATCAGAGAAGTTGAGGAGAAAGAGGATTGAAAAAATGTTATTAAGCTTGGAGGATACAGGGTAACTGATGGCTTTTCACCAGAAAATTTGACCATCAAAGGTCAATTTTCTTTGACCACTGAGGATGAAATTAGATGTGTGAGTGTAGTGAGTTAGAAGTGAGTGTAAGCATATGGAGGGGAGTAGAAGTTTGCTCAGTGTATCACAGTCTGTCCTACTTTCTGTTTTGACATCTGCATCCCTGCCCTCCCCTGCCTCCTACTTCCCTGTCTCTAAGTACGTTTTGTTCTCTCCCTGTCCACTACTTCTGTACTCATTGCCACATTATACCTCGTTAATAACTGGGCAAACTTAGAGTATACATCCTCCACGTAGATTTGCAGAGCAGGGAGTAAAGTGGGTGATTGGAATCGGAAACCAGGGGAGTGGTGGGATTGATTTTTATTTCCCACAGACTCTTTTGGTTCTTGCACCTTTTGAGAGCCTACACAGACTTCTTTCTGGTTGACTTACTGAGCCCCTGTAATACACAGAGTGAGAGGCGAGGAATATTAGCGCCATAGAAAAGCAGGTCCATTAAGTATTAAGGTGTAAAACAGAAATAGACTCATAGAGAAGAAACCGGTGGTTGAGGTGGGTGGTGTGAGAAATAGGTGAAGGGGATTAAGAGGTACAAACTTCTGGTTTTGAAATAAATAAGACGTGGGGGTGAAAAGTACAGCAGAGGGAATATAGTCAATAATATTGTAATAACTTTGCATGGTGATAGGTGGTGACCACACTTGGCTGTGGTGAGCATTTCATAATGTATAGAATTGTCAGATCACTATGATGTCCACCTGCAGCCAGTATTGTATGTCAACTATACTTCAGTAAAAATGTATTAAGCTGTAAAATGAGTTGGCGATCATAAGTTGAAAGACTAACACCGACAACAAAGTTTAAATGTGAGCTACTCCTTCAAACCCAGAAAATTCTACTATGGTGTTAATGTTTGTTGTCATTTTATTTTAGTTAAGGGCAAATCCTTTGAGTGTTTTGCAGGCCCTTTGTTTTCTGGCGAGTGAATAGGTAGCAACCAGACTTGAGAACATAGGTTGGAGGAGACTATATTGTTTTTCCTTATTTTGGTTGCATGCTTGGGAGCATTGTGGCATTTGGGTAGATTTTCCATGTTAGTCAGAGTCCTCAGATTGCTGTTGGTCTTTTGGGGAACATGAGGTAGAAGTTAAAGTCATATCATCTTGGTATGAAGCTGAGCAAATTGAAATGTTTTTTTGCACATCTTGTTCTGAATTTATATCAGACAGATAGGCCAAATTTGTGTCTTGTACTGAGCTTTGGCAGGAGAAACAACAATCTGAATTTTTGTCTTCTGACTGCTGGTTGTGTAGGTTTTGGTATTTCATGCTTTCTGGTTTGTTGTCTCTTATTTGCACGGTTTCTGTTTGCATACCTTCTTTTTGGATATCTGTGGATTTAAGGTCTTGTTCCTCATCTTGATACTGACTGTCGTTGAATGGAATGCTTTGTAATTGCTGACGTCGAGTTATGACGTGCACATTTTGGGCTTCTTGGTATAGAGCTTTCTGCTTTAGGGACTCTTTCTCTAGTAGATCTTGGGTTTGCCAGGCTTGGGATTCCCACCTCAGGGAATGTGGCATTTCAAGTGCCAATTCTTGTGCTTTCCACTCTTTGTTTCTCCAGCCTTGAATTCTCCGGTCTTGGAATTGTTGGCTTGAAGATTGCCAAGCTTGGTATTCCTGGATTTGGGATTGCCAGTTTTGATGTAGCTGCTTCAGGGATTTCTCCTCTTGGGCCTGCAGGTTTTCAACCTCCTCATACTGGGGTTGTTTCTTGGGGGATGTCTCCATATCAGTCTGTTGAGCTTTATCTTTTCTGTCTTTGGGTTGTTCCTTTGGGGATTTCTCCTCTCGGACTTGCAGATCTTTAGTGTGCTCCTGTTGGGTTTGCTTCTTGGGGGATTTCTCCGTATCAGTCTGTTGAGCTTTATCTTGTCTATCTTTGGGCTGTTCCTTTGGGGATTTTTCCTCTTTGTCCTCTTGATATTTACGTTGTCCACTTGGGGATCGCTGCCTTAGGGATTGTTCCTCTAAGACCAGCAGCTGGTCTTTAGTTCGCTGATCTGAGGACTTCTGTCTGGTTTGCTTAACTTGGCTTTGCTTATCTATGGAGTGCCTCTTTGGGGATAACCAGTCCTTGATGTGCTGGTCTAGGGATTTCTTTCTTGGGGATTGCTGGCCTTGCATTTGCAAGTCCTGGGATTTCTGTTTTGGAGTTTGCCAGCCTTTGTTTTGCCTGTATAAATCATGTGACTTTCGGGATTGCAGGTTCTCATTTTGCCAGTCTAGGGATTGCCACTTTGTGGATTTCCTGCTCTGGAATTCCTCCTGAGATTTCCATTCTTGGGTCAGTAACATGACTTCTGATTGCATGTCTTGGTACGATACACGTGCAAGTTGCTGATTTCGATGTTGAAGATCTAGGGCTTGCTGATCTAGGCGTTGTATATTAGAGGACTGGGCTGCATGAAATGCTGGGGCTGCAAGTAGCATGGATTGTGCTGGCAGAGCTTGTAGTTGGGAATGCAGATCTTGGTAAAGTATGCCTTCAGATGGCGGCTTTTGGGATATCATGTCTTGGGATAATATATTTTTAGATGGCATGTCTTGGGCTAATGTGTTCTGGGATGGTGTGTTTTGGGATGGTGCATATTGATATGGCATGTCTAGGGCTTGTGTATCTTGGGATGGCATGCTCTGGTATTGTGATTCTTGGGATGATATGTCTTGGTATGGCATGTCTTCTGATGTCAGGCCTGGAGACTGTGTGTCCTGGTATGTTGGGGCTTGAGATGCCAGGACTGGCAGAGCCTGGGGTGGTAACATTTGGAGTTTTTTTATGTAACTGGATGGGAAAACTTGGAGTGGCAAAGCGCGGGACTGCAGAAGTTGGGTTTGATTTTCTGGGCGTTGTGCAATAGCAGATTTTAGGTCTTCATCTTTCAGTTGTTTGGCATATGGGATGTTTTCTGTGGACCTTTCCAGCAATGTGGGAAGCAAAGGTTTCAGCTTAGGTCTTTCCTCATAAACTTGTGAAGGTGGAGAAATACTTTTCTGTTGTTCATCTAGCATAGACACAGAAGATGTGTAGTAAGTTTTACTGCTTCTCCTCCTTGAATGTCTGAAAGCTAAAGGATTTCTTGTGACTCTTAACTTGAAGAAAGTATAGCCTCCAATGAAAACAGGTTGTATGTTTGTTGTTGAATCAGCAGTGGAGGACTGTTCTTGAAGCTCAAATTGTACTGCAGTATTTTCTTCAGGGACAGAGAGTTCACTCTCTTGAATAACATCCGAAGGCAAGAAAAATACAATCTATAAAACCAAGGGGTATAGAAAACATTAATGGAATAATCAATCACCTTGGATGTTCTTTTCTTCTTGTATTCCCAAATTATTTTTCGCCTCTGCCTTAAGACAGTAGGGAGGACACAACATCTACACAAGGAGTTAGAAAACAAATACCAGTACTAACATTGTCTTTACCATCGACTCACTGGTTTTATCACTATTTATCACTATTACCTCAAATATCGAAAAGGGGAATTTGGTTAAGATTGTCTGAAATATTCTTCTCATACTTAATATTATGAAGCTTCTAAGAAATTTAAAATAATCTTCTCAGCATTCATATATTCAGTTTTATAATGATTTACTGTTCACTTGCTAGGTGAAGATCAAAACTAATTGGATGTGGCCGTTGTCTATAAGGTGCTCACAATTATAGGTATACCAAGATATAAATAGACAGTAATACAGTTTAGCAAATGCTATTATATAAATAGGTGCTAAGTGCTTTATGGGAATGTAGAAGTCATGACCTAATTCTGAGGGCCAGGAAATTGCTTCATTGAGGAATGTTTGATCCATGTCTTGATGGGTGGACAGGAATTCCTCTGGCAAAAAGGTAAGATGAAGTAAGATAGGAGTGAAATGCAGGTAGAAGAGGCAGTGGGTAGAAAAACAAGGCTATGATGCAGCATAGTGTGAAGGCAGATGATAAACATATTGTTGGGTGGTATGCTAGCTGCAATAAGTTGAATGTTTGTGTCCCTTCAAACTTCTACGTTGAAACCTAATCTCCAGTGTGATGGTATTTAAAGGTAGAATGTTTGGGAGAGGTATTAGTTCGGGGGTGGGGCCCTCGTAAATGGAATTAGTGCTTTTATAAAAGGGAACCCCAAAGAGCTCCCGTGCCCTTCCCTCCATGTAAGGACACAGTGAGACTACCAGCTATGAACCAGGAAACAGGTTCTCACCAGACTCTGAATCTACCAGTACCTTGATCTTGGTCTTCCCAGCTTTCAAAACTATGAATAATAAGTTGTTGTTGTTTAAGCCACTCTGTCTTTGGTATAGCAGCCCAAATGGACTAAGATAGAAATTGATGCCAGGAAATGGGAGTGCTGCTGTAACACATGTCTAAAAGTGTGGAAGTATATTTGGAAATGGGTAATGTTTGGAGGCTGGAGGAGGTTTGAGTTCTACATACTAGAAAAAACTTACATTGCTATGAATGAACCATTAAGGGCAATTCTGGTGAGAGCCCAGGAAGAAAAAAAGGAGAGCTGTAGATAAAGCCTTAGTCTTCTTAGAGAATACCTAAGTAATCCTGAACGAGATGTTCGTGGAAATATGGACAATAAAGGTCATCCTGATGAGGTGTCAGACAGAAATGAGAAATATGTTGTTGGAAACCGGAAGAAAGGTGATCTTGGCTATAAAGTTGCAAAGAACATGGCTGAATTGTTTGTGTCCTAATGTTTTGTGGGAGGTAGAACTTGCAATAGTGAAGGAAATGATGGAATTTCATGTAGTAATTATTAATAATGAATGATAAATATTTTATGTAATAATGAAATTTAGCTGAAGCTATTTTTTTTAAGTTTTTCTTTCTTTTTTGAGAAAGACACAGAGAACACAAGTGGGGGAGGGGCAGAGAGAATCACGGGCAGGCTCTGTGAGCCTGATATGGGGCTCGAACCCATGAACTATGAGATCATGACCTGAGCCAAAACCAAGAGTCAGATGTTTAACCAAGTGAGCCATACAGGCACCCCTAGCTAAGCTATTCCTAAGAGGTGTTGAAAGTGAAGCTTGAATCCTTCAGATAGCTAGCTAATGGTAAAATATGAGAAGAGAGACATTACTTAAAAATGGAATTGTTAAGCAAAAAGAAAGCAGGACCAAGTCTATCCATTCTGCAAAAAAAATGAGAACACTAAGAGTACGGCCGTGACTTGTTTGATAAGGAAATCAGTATAGATCAGCCATCTCAACGATAGCCAGAACCTATTCTCCAAGCAATGGAAGAATGACACCAAAGGTGATTCTGAGAGCTTCAAGGGCTGCCACTCCTACCAGGGGCTGACAGTGTAAGAGCCCTGGAAGAAGAATGATTTCAAAGGCTAGGACCATCCCTCTGGTTCAAGCCAAGCCAGAATGCCCCCTCCCAGTGTCTCAGAGGTGGGCACCACCGCATGGGCTGCAACCAGCTGAGCCGTGGGAGTGTGACCACCCCCACTGAGGTTTCAGAATCTGCCATGTGACGGAGCACGGCCTTGGGGCCCCACCCCAGCAGAGCCACAGGCATGGGACTCCAGCCTGGAAGAATCAAAGGGCCCAGGCAGAGAGCTGCTGCAGGGGCAGAGCTCAGGCAGAGAGTTCCTGTGGGGCCTTCCTGCTGAGCCACGTGTGGTTGGAAGCCAGAGCATCCAGCCAAAGGGGGTCACTCTTGAGCCTTAAGGTCTGTTTGTCCTGTTAGGTTTTGGACTTACTTGGAACCTGACCTTTTCCCCCCTTATTTATCCCTTCTGGAATGGGAATGCCTATCCTATGCCTGTCACAACACCGTATTTTGGAAGGTTGGTGTCATAACACATTTGGTTGCATAGGCTCACAGCTAGAGAGGAATTTGCCTCAGCATGGATCTTACATTGAGTCTCACTCCTATCTGATTTAGATGATACTTAGATGAGACTTTGGACTTAGCCTTTGAAGTTCATGCTGAAGCAAGATAAAGACTTCTGGTGCTGTTGGGGTGGAAATAATATATTTTTCATGTGAAAGGGCATGAATTTGGGGGACAGGCAGGGATGGAATACTATAGATTGAGTGTGCCCCTTCCAAATTTATAAGTGGAAACTTAATCCACAGCACGAAGGTGTTTGGAGTTGGGGCCTTTGGGAGGCAATTAAATCATGAGGGTGAAGCCTATATGAATGGGATTAGTGCTTTTATAAAAGAAACCCAGAGAGCGCCTTTGTCTTTCCCACCAGGTGAGCACACAGTGAGAAGATGGCATCTGTGAACCATCTGGCATCCACCAGGCCTGAATCTACTGGCCTCTTGATCTTGGACTTCCAGCCACCAGAATTCTGAGGACTTTTTCTTGTTCGAGCCACCCAGGCCATGCTATTTTTGTTATAGCAGCCTGAAGGTACCAAGACACTAGGCCAGGAAATGCGGACCTTCCTTTACAGGTAAATGAGATCTATTGAAGTTTTTTTAAACAACTAAGTGACAGCATCTGATACAACCTCTAGCCAATGCTTCCCAGTCTTTACTTTTTTTTTTTTTTTGAAAGGGGCTGTCATTACAGCCTCAGTCTGCTGAGTTTTGCCATCCTGTGTCCTTTCTAAGGTCATCCATAGAGTCAGAATAGACTACTTGTTCTGTTTGATGAAGTGATTGGAACTCTGAGTGGTTAAATGACCTAATGATGGTGACCTCTCTGATTGATGGCAGGCCTAAAATAAAATGCCTGCCACATTCTCTTGTATGATCATCGTCATTCCCCACCTTCTAGTTTGTTTTCACATCTATATTTTATCACCATTGGAGGGATATTTATGTGAGGATAAATAGTACTTTAGGGGAGATTTATGCATTCTCACTTACCCTAAAACTTTTGTTTCATTTGAATTGTAATTTTTTTTCATTTGTTAAAAGAAAGATTTGGAGGCATGAATTGGAATTTCTTTAACTTTATTCAAGATTTTAAGTGTATGATTTTAAATGTACTCTTCTCTAATGGTAACAGTGATTGCCAGGTGCTGGACAGAGTTCCAAAGTCATCTCAAGTAATTATTATGACATTCATATGAGGTTATTTTCCTTGTTTTATAACTGAGAGAGCTGAGATTCAGAGATGTTAAGTAACCTGACTAGTGTCCCAGAACTATTAACTGGTGAGGCTAGGAGTCATACACTGCAGTTGAATTCTAGGTCCTGCACTTTTCTCTCTCCTCTCCTCTCCTCTCCTCTCCTCTCCTCTCCTCTCCTCTCCTCTCTTCTCCCCCTCTCCCCTCCCCTCCCCTCCCCTCTCATCTCTGATATATGCTTTATAATAACCACTTCAGTTACACCTTACTCCAGGGTGGCTATTACTGAAGACTATATAAAATAATGTTTGGGGCACGGTGGTTTGCACAGAGAAGTTGTTTGATAAATAACTCTTTCCTCTTTTTGGGATCAGGGTGCATATTACATAACATCTTTGCATTCTCTTTGTACTTTTCACATTGCCATGCCACTAAAAAATAACCCTTTCATGGGGGCGCCTGGCTGGCTCAGTTGGTGAAGCATCCGACTCTTGATTTCAGCTCAGGTTATGATCGTACATTTTGTGGTCTCACGAAATGTGAATCATTAGTAGATAATGGAAGGTAGATGTAGAGACCTAAACTAGAAGGTATGAGGGGCTGGAAGGAGGAGGAAAGGGGGAGTTATGTTTTATGGCGCAGTTTGTATGGGGATGAGGAAAGAGTTTTGGACATAGATAGTGCTGATGGTTACACATCATTATGAATGAATTTAATGCCATTGAATTGTATACTTGTAAGTAGCTAAAATGATAAATAGTATATTATGTATATTTTGCCACTAAAAAAGGATTACTACATGAAAGCTACAGAAATGAAGACAGCATGGAATATGTGAAAGGATCGACATGCAGATCAGTGGGACACAATAGAGCATCCAAAAAGACCTCATATAAATATGAGGTCATATGAGACCTCATATAAATATAAATATTTATATGAGGTCAATTGATTTTCAACCAAGGTGCCAAGGTGATGGGGGAAGACATTGCATTTTTGACAAATAACGTTGGCATAGCTATATATCTCCATGGCAGGGGTGCGTGAACTTCTCACCTCAGAGCTATATAATGTGTAAAAGTTAACTTGACATCTGTTAAAGATCTAAACACAAAAGCTAAAGCTATAAAATTTCCACAAGAAAATAGAGAAAAAAATCCTTACAGTCTTGTAGGCAAAGCTTTGTTGGGACACGAAAAGGACTAACCATAAAAGAAAATAAATCACAAGTTGTTATGTGAAAGAAACTATTAAGAAAATGAAAAGACAAGCCAAGGCTGGGAAGAATAGTAGCAATACATATATCTCAAAAGAGGACTTGTGTTAAGAATCATGTAAGCTCTTGTAATTCAATAAGGTAATGCAATAAAAGTTGGCTAACAATTGGGGCGCCTGGGTGGCGCAGTCGGTTAAGCGTCCGACTTCAGCCAGGTCACGATCTCGCGGTCCGTGAGTTCGAGCCCCGCATCAGGCTCTGGGCTGATGGCTCGGAGCCTGGAGCCTGTTTCCGATTCTGTGTCTCCCTCTCTCTGCCCCTCCCCCGTTCATGCTCTGTCTCTCTCTGTCCCAAAAATAAAATAAAAACGTTGGAAAAAAAAAAAATTAAAAAAAAAAAAGTTGGCTAACAATTTAAAGAGACACATCTCAAAAAAAAAAAAAGAGGACAATAAACACATAGAATCTCATCATCATTTGCCATCAGGGAAATGCAAATTAAAACTACAATGAAATTCTACTACATACACACTAGAATAACAAAATTATCAATACAACTGGCAATTCCAAGTGTTGCTGGTTATAGAGAGCAGCCATACCTCTCATATTACTTATAAGAATGCAAAGTGATACAGCCATTTTGGAGAACCATTTGATATTTTCTTACAAAGTTAAGCGTCCATTTTCCATCCCATCTAGCAACGAGGTCATGGATTTGAGAAATGCAAAAGAGAAATGACACCATATGTCTACCCAAAGATGTGAACTCAAATGTTCATTGCAACCACATGCCCATCAGGAAGTACACGGATAAGCAAATTGTGGTGTGCCCTCACGTAAAAGGAACAAAGTATTGATACATGAGACAACATGGATGAATCTCATGAATATGCTGCTTAGTGAAAGAAGCCTAGACACAAAATGTACTTATTTATGATCCACATATGTGAAGTTTGAAAAAATAAAAACTAATCGAGGTGATGGAGATACTGATTGCAAAGAGGTTCCAGAGACTCCTTCGGGGTGATAGGAATTCACTATATCTTAATTATAATGGTAGCTAAACAGGGGTGTACAATTTGTCAAAACCCCTTGAATTACATACATTTAAAATGGGTGCATTTTATTGTTAGTAAATTATACTTCTACAAAGTTGATGTAAAAGAAAAGTGGGGGAAAAAACCCCACTTAACACGGGTCCTGGAATTGTTTTTTGGGATTTAGAGAACAGGCTCAGGAACCACATTATTTAAAAAAATATTTTTTAATGATCACTTACTTTTGAGAGAGAGAGAGAGACCGACAGAGAGAGAAAGGTGGCACGAGCAGGGGGAGGGGCAGGGAGAGGGAGACACAGAATCTGAAGCAGGCTTCAGGCTCTGAGCCATCAGCACAGAGCCCAATGCAAGTCTTGAACCCACAAACTGTGAGATCATGACCCGAGCTGAAGTCGGAGGCTCAACAGACTGAGCCACCCAGGCATCCCTGGAACCACATTATTTGAGTCAGAATCTTGATGTTCTGTGAACCTGGAGAGGTTACTCTTTGTGTTTTAGTTTTTCATATGTAAAGGAAGGGAATCTTGATGGTTTTGTTAGGATTAAGTTGGTGTTAAGTGATTACAACAGTGACTGACAGAGTAAACATTTAGTAAATGTAAGCTGTAACAATTATAAATAACAGGAGTATGGCTCTTAAATATTTTTCTTCTCTGCCTCTCCTCTGGTGAGGGGATTGACTCACACAGCCTTGTGGCCCAGGGAGAAGCTCTCCGTGTCACAGTAATATAGGTTCCCATTAAGTCTGTTTCTCTTCATATACTCTGGCAGGGAGAGAAGGAGCTATGTCTGAACAGAGATGACCAGACAGCAAAGAGGGCAGGATGGCTGCCTCAAAGGGTGGAGTGAGCCAGCCATCGCTGTTAGTTAAGCTTGTTTCTCCTTGACCTGCCTCACCTCAGAAGTTGTAGTTCAACATCTGAGAATACTGCCCTGCCCACTAATAGGCTGGGGGTCACCTTGCAGTGTCCCCACAGGAACCCATTCTAGCAGTAATATCCAACGCACCTCATCGGAGGTTGTCCAGCACTTGCTTCTGAAGGAGGAGATAGTCACAGAGATGCCGAGCTCTACTATGCTGGTGACCAGTAAGACTGACAAAATTCCCTGCAAATAGTGAGGATAGATATATGGCATTTGGAATGAAAGCTGTATCATTTTAAAGGTAAAAGCCAAGGACTATTTACATCGTATGACCAAGTAAGGAAGGGAAAACCCATATTTTAGATGCCCCCACAGCCATCAGTGACGGAACAATTTTCATCTTATGTCTTTTTGACAAGCAGAGATAACAAACCCTAATGCCTGTAGGGGCCAGGCAACCATCCCAAATAAGTGAAATGGAAGGGGAGACAGTAGAGAATAAAGATATTCCTAGGATGTGTCCATTTCCCAGTTCTGAGCAATAGTTACCGTGTGGGAACAAGGACCCCATGAGGTCTTTCTTCTTTCCTAAGGAAGCTGGATATACAGATTTTTAATGTGAAAATCTCCAGCTTTTCCTTCACTTGTGGGAAGCAAATAGAGCCTATCTGCAGGCTGGATGCAGCTCACAGACTGCTGTTTTGCACACTCTGCTTCAAGGTAATAGATGAAGAAGCAGCATGTGAAATAGCATGGTGTCCAAAAGCTTAGACTGTGAAGACTGAAAGAGCTGGGTGCAGTCGGGCCAAACTTAACTTGGTCGCGTGACTGTGTCTCTAATTCTTGGTTTCCCTATAACCCCTCCAGAAGCCTGGATTTCCCCCCATTTGTTGGTAAAACTGAAATATATGAAGTGCCTACTGTAAATTTGCTGTTGAACAAGATAGACCTGCTCCTGGTCATTGTGGGATTTGCATCAAATAAGGGGGGCAAAGAGTGACAAGTAATTAGACAGTTATTTTTAAGTACGTTGCATTACGTGCCATGAGAAAGTATTGGGAGCCATGCACTACTATAATGGGAGATCTGAACAGGTCGGCCCTGGGAAGGGTAGAAACGGGATCGGGATGGACCTCCTTTTTTTTTTTTTTTTTTTAATTTTTTTTTTTCAACGTTTATTTATTTTTGGGACAGAGAGAGACAGAGCATGAACGGGGGAGGGGCAGAGAGAGAGGGAGACACAGAATCGGAAACAGGCTCCAGGCTCCGAGCCATCAGCCCAGAGCCTGACGCGGGGCTCAAACTCACGGACCCGCGAGATCGTGACCTGGCTGAAGTTGGGCGCTTAACTGACTGCGCCACCCAGGCGCCCCGGGATGGACCTCCTTAATGAAGTGAAATTTAAACCGAGGTTAAAGAATGAGGGGGAATTTTAATTGGGTAGGTGGAAGAGGGTAGGCACTGGGCTGGGGAACATTGGAAGCAGGGGAAAGCTCGTCTTATGGTCCTGGGACAGTAGGTATTTAACACATTAAGGAATTTGGGGAAGTGCCAGAAGTGTGGAGTGGGAAGGGTAATGACGCGGAATAATGTTGGAAAGGTAGGCAAGGTAGGTGTTACAGGGTCTTGTAAGCCTTTTAAGATTTGGGTCTTAATTCTGTATTTCACAAGAAGCCCTTTAGTAATGTGCTCAGATCTGCATTTTTAAATGATGACTCCGGCCACAGTGTGGACAAGTAGATTTGTCTTTGAGACAGAAGATATCCATTCAGGAGATGTCTAGAGCCCACTGTTCTGGCTTGTGTGTGTGTGTGTGTGTGTGTGTGTGTGTGTTTTAAAGCTTATTTGTGATGTTTGAATTACACTAAGGAATTGTGGAGTTGTATACACATGAGGTCTTGGAACGGATTGTTCATGATTCTGCATGTAGGCACTAATCCTGCAAAATCCCTAACTGTGCAGAGCTGAGAGTAGACAGCAGAGTTTTATAAATCTGGAGATTTAACCCTTTTGGTACACGGTTTCTCCCTGATTCATACCAACATAATGAACAGTAGTGGTCTCCTGTCCACTAGAAAAAAGAGTAAGGAATTATAATATATTGTATTCTTGGCCCAATTAGGACAGGATTGTGTTCCTTACGTAGTGTTCTGGCTTTCCTTAGTAAGTTTTTTTTTGAGTCTAATTCTGGAGTTGACCTCAGAATATATGGGATTGTTCTTAGGTTCGCTTTTACAGGTGATTATGAGGAGTAAAAAGATCTCATATGCAGTGACTGGTAGTTCTTTTCTCTTTCCTCTTCATTTGGGGATACAATTTCCCATGATTCTATTTCATTTCAATCCAAAAGGTCAAGTCTCACTAACATCCT
The DNA here is from genome assembly GCF_028749965.1 of Puma concolor. Classification (NCBI taxonomy): domain Eukaryota; kingdom Metazoa; phylum Chordata; class Mammalia; order Carnivora; family Felidae; genus Puma; species Puma concolor. The sequence goes on from NC_141676.1 coordinate 10,818,091, forward strand.
GGGACCAAAGCCTTCAAGATGTGGCTGACGGAAATAGAATGAAAGCCTAGTATGTACTCGGGGAAGTAAAGGGAGAGGCCTCTGGGAATCACTGACATGCATAAAAATAATGTCACTGAATACTTACTAGATAAATATTGAAAATTACACCTACAGTTGCATTTCCTGGCAAAGATACATCTCATCTGCTGTAGTGAGTAACATTGCTACATTTATGTAAAATAGTTTATGTTCTAAAATTATTAGAATACATATTAAGTGGCTTAAACATCTTCTCCCACTGTATTTTGTTTTTAGTATTAGTTGAGTAAACTCTTTAGATCATTTTGTTCCTTTTTAATTCTAGAAAGGTAAAATTTCATCTAATCTACATCCGTACTAATAGTAATAGCCAAAACCTATTTGACTGTTTACACTGTGCCAGGCAGTGTTCTAATTTAAGTAACCCTCCTTATTATCTTCATTTTCCACACAAAGAAAACTGGGGCTTAGGCAAGTTACAATATTAGGCCAAGGTCACAAGTGTGTAAGTCACACAAGCAGGGTTCAGATCCTGAATCACAGTGTCTTCTCAAGAGTCTGTTCAAATGCTGACTCGACTTCCATTATTAGAATCAAAATTAATGACTTGATGCATCGTGAACATAGCTCAGATAAGATCGTATAGAGTCACCATATGGAGTAGGACCACTTACATTGAACAGGTTTCTACCTATAACACATATTCCTTCGAGGGAGGGCATCTGGCAGTACTTGTGCTGGTACCTGTAGCTGATAATGGTTAGAGTAATCCCAGCCACCGCAACCAAGGAACTGATGACATTCATGGCTGTGACACCTTGTCCCTAGAAAATAGGTTTTAAAATAATATTAAATAAAAACCAAACCAAATAAAAAAATTCTTGTAAGAGGTGCCTGGGTGGCTCAGTTGGCTTAACATCCAACTCTTGATTTCTGCTCAGGTCCATGATTCCAATGTCATGGCATTGAGCCCCTCACTGGGCTCTGTGCTGAGCATGAACCTGCTTAAAGATTATCTCTCTCTGTCTGTCTGTCTCTCTCTCTCTCTCTCTCTCTCTCTCTGTCTCTCCCCCCCCACTCCGCCCCCTCCCCTGCTTGCACTCTCTCTCTCTCTCTCTCTCTAAAATAACAAAATAAAAAAATAATCTAAAAAAACATGTGCTTAAAAAAAATTAAAAAAAAATTCCTTGTAAGAAATTCTTAGTGCATTTGTCTTTCCAGATACGCCTCAAGGATGAACTGTTCCATCAGGTCAGTATACTTAAAAGGCAAGACAACTCAAATTCTGATTCATCAAAGTCAGAAGACAAACCACGTTTTAGAATGAGCCAGGAAGCCACGAAAGGGAATGGGTAGAGAAGGAGTGCTGTATGGTTAATGCTAAAGAAGACATTCATTTTATCCTAATGCACCATCTTTCATAATCTACAAGCAAAATGGTGTGTTAGAAGATATCTTGGCCTTATAATCAGACCTAATTTTGAGTCCTAGTGAACTAGGACCTTGCACAAGGTAACTAATCTCTGGGAAGCTCAATTTCTACCTCGAGAAATGAGAATAATGTCACCTAATTTTAGGGCAGTATCCATTTATTTATTTATTTTAATAAATGTTTACTGTACCCCAACTATGTGTCCAGCACTGAATTAGGCCCCTGGGACACAAAAATAAACACAGTAGATGAGGTCCTGCCTTCCTGTGGCTTATATTCATTCCCCCAGAGGATTCAAACAATAACCAACCAAATCACTAACATATTTACAGATTGCTACAAATTTGGACTGGGGTTTAATGATTTCCTTTCTTGATTTCAGTGTCCCAACATGGAAGGTATTAAAAGTCCAGATTGCCCTACCAAATTCCCTTTACTCACTCCATATACATATATATATATATATATATATATATATTCCTACTCCATATATATATGTTCCTTTATAACTTGAATATATATATTCAGAGCATCCTGCCTGCCTCTGTCTACGTAGCTCTCAGTGAGTCAGGGTTAGGTCTGCCTGTCCTTAGTTTATTCCTCAGCTCTTAAGGGAACCAATACAGAGAAAAGAACAGCATTGGGTCATTATCTGTAGTGTCTGTACTTACTTCTATGGGTGGAGAAAGATGGGGGCTTTCCCATAGTTCCCCCAGAACTTTCCTATAGTCTGTAGCTATTCTTAGAGGGAAGTGGCAGGGGACCATAAAAACAGTGTTAGAATAGCTTTAAGAGAAGGCTCACATATCCATAGCCTTAAAAAAAACACGAGTCATTGGAAGGTAGTACAGATTTTTAAGTGTCTTTTCTATGTAATATCTTATTAAATTCTCAGAATAACCTTTTGAATAACTTTTCTCTTCCCAGTTGACACAGCAATGAGTGATAGCCTTGATTCTATCCCAGAATGATCTGCTATCAATGTCAGACTCTTTCTTTCAGACCCTGGGCAGGTCCCCAAGAAAAACTTCTGTTGGTGGGGGTGAGAGCTAATGGTGACGTCGGCAGGTAGGGATGACCTGAACTGCAAATTTGATGTCTAAAGATTTTCTTGGGAGACCCTTTGTTTTAAAGGCTTTATATAGAAAGATGATGCAAAGCAAGCAGAAGGTTTTAAACTACATAGAAGTCATGAAAGTAACTTACCATACATTTTTTCTTCTCATTGATTCCTGTGATGTATCCCGTAATAACAAACTATTAAGAAGAAAAGAGATAAAAGTTAGCAGGTAGTGTGTTTGACTCTCTTACAGTATAAATTCCTTCAGAGACTGTATTGTAATCTCTATGTCTGTGAATCTCCCCAACTATATGGTCTTTCCCCCTGAGCATCAGGGAGGAAGGAGGGCAGGCACTGATGTAAGAAGAAATACTGTGTTGGATATGCCCAGCACTGAACAACACCCCTTTGCCAGGGTCAGTTGGGAGAGGCAGGCCCTTCTTTAAGGTCCACAAAATACCACCCAGATGTTTGGCCCAGCTGGGCTCTACACAGAAAGGTAATCCTGGACTCTGGGCCTGGAAGAGGGAATGGTGAGCTGTGTCTGCTCTCAGCAGATGGAGGAAGACGTTCAGGGCAGAACTCTCTAACGGCTGGTATCAGGGCTGGAATCTAGTATAGTTATCTCAGTCACTTCTTGTATCTGGAACATAGAGTCTTGTACAACCCAAGGAAAACGGAGAACTCTGTCACCCAAAGTGGAGCCCCTTACTCATTTGAATATTCTGGGAATGAGAACTTCTGTCGGAATTGGTGTTGGACCTTGAGGACATCCGGGTCTCAGTGTTAGGGACCTCAAGGTGACACACGGAGATCAGAAAGTTACCTTTGATTCCTCCCTCCACTTCACTGCCCACAACAGATCACCACTGGATCGATTCTACCTCCAAAGCGCTCTCAAAGCTTCCCATCTCTTTCTATCTCCACTGCGGCCCATCCAGGTCAGGGAATCCCCTGGATTCTTGCAGCCTCCTTTCAACTGATTGTCCCAGGTTTGCTGTTACCATCCTTGAATTTGTTTACAGCTCAGAAAACCCAATGATGTTTTAAAGATAACAAGTCTTCAAATGTCACTCTCCTGTTTAAAGATTATCAGTGGGTTCCCCTTGCTCTCATATTAGAGTGGCCACATTCTTTTAAAAAAAATTTTTTTTCAACGTTTATTTATTTTTTTGGGGACAGAGAGAGACAGAGCATGAACGGGGGAGGGGCAGAGAGAGAGGGAGACACAGAATCGGAAACAGGCTCCAGGCTCTGAGCCATCAGCCCAGAGCCTGACGCGGGGCTCGAATTCACGGACTGCGAGATCGTGACCTGGCTGAAGTCGGACACTTAACCGACTGCGCCACCCAGGCGCCCCTAGAGTGGCCACATTCTTAATATGACCACAAGGGCTGGCACAACCTGGTTCCATCCTACAGTTTTGGCCTCATTTTGTGCCAGTGCCATAGACTCATTGGTCTTCTTTCTGCTGTTCTTTCCCATATCAAGCTTCTCACTCATGCTTTGCCTTTGCCAGGGGAGGCTTTCCTTGCATTTCACCCAGTGAACACCTATGTGCAAAGCACTTCGCTGACCTCCATGCCAGGTGAATGCCCCATTAAATCTTCACAGGGCATCTGGAACTTGTCTCTTAGAGTACTTAGTGCAAGTGAAATAACGTATCTGTGGAGTCAATTTCACTTTTCCACTTCCAGCTTCCCTATCATATGACAAACCCCATCTGTTTCTAAGAGGAGCAATTCACCACCTCCCTAAGAGGGCCTTGTTTGCCTCTCAGCACCTACAACACTGCCAAAGATAGACTATGTGCTCAGTAAATATCTTCTCAGTGAAGAGTGGAGTTTTAAAGAGCAGCATGCCAGAACCTCACTAGAATCCATCGGTGCAGGTCACACTGAGTCACACTGGGGAAATTCTGTTGTGAAATAAGGAGGTGGGGAGTTGGTCTTTTTGTTTCTCTACAGTGTGGCATGTGTAATTTGAAGATTATAGTTCATATTACAGTATTTCTATTTGGAAAATGAAAATACTACTAGTTGTGTTTGACCTGGAGATTATAGAAAAAGCATGGAATATTTATGTTTGTCAAAAGAGCAGGTTTTTAATAAAAACAATAGTCTCATTTAATTATTTAATGAATTATTATTTAATTCCTTTGTTCATTGAGTTATGTCTACTATGCAGCATGGTTCTAGCTTCTGAGAATGTAACAGAAACTAAAATAGATAATACTTTTGCCATCTTGGGAGGGTATGTTCTAGTGAGGAAAGCTGTGTTGAGTGTACCCTTAAATATTGTGGCACAAGATTAGGAACCAGAGCTGTTGGGATTGAATAGAACTAGCAGTACACTAAGAATTATAATTATGGCTCTATAAATAACTAGATGAGTGACACTCATAAAATTGTCTCTGGGAATAATGAGGGGATTAAACAACAATAGTCATCTTTAAAATTCTCCTTAAGCTATGAGAGTATATGATTCTATGAGTGCTAGCTAGATATGTTTACATTATTATCTGTTCTTGAGATTAAACAACATGGTACTAAACAACTAATGGGTCAATGAAGCAGCCAAAGAATAAGCTTTTAAAAATCCACGGAGACAAATAAAAATGAAAATACAGTGGTCCAAAATCTTTGGGATGCAGTGAAAGCAGTTCTAAGAGGGAAATATATGGTGATACAGGCCTACGTCAAGAAGCAAGGAAAAGCTCAAATAAATAATCTAACTTAACTTTACACCTAAAGGAACTAGAAAAAGAAAACAAAGTCCAAGGTGAGTAGAAGAAGTAAATAATAAAGATCAGAGCAGAAATAAATGACATAGAGACTAAAAAACACAATAGGAAAAATCAGTGAAACCAAGAGCTGGTTCTTGGAAAAGATAAACAACATTGCTAAACCTTTAGCCAGACTCATCAAGAAAAAAAGGGGAAGGATACAAATAAATAAAATCAGAAATGAGAGAGGAGAAGTAACAACTAACACCACAGAAATACAAAGGATTATAAGAGAATACCATGAAAAACTATACACCAAGAAATTGGACAACCTAGAAGAAATGGGTAGATTCCTAAAAGCACACAATCTTCCAAAACAGAATCAGGAAGAAATGGAAAATCTGAACAGGCTGATTAACAGTAATGAAATTGAGTCAGTAATATTAATAATAATAATTTAAAAAAGTGAAAGTCCAGGACCAGATGGATTCACAGGTGAATTCTACCAAACATTTAAAGAAGAGTTAGTATTTCTTTTTCTCAAACTATTCCAAAGAATAGAAGAGGAAAGGAAGCTTCCAAATACATTTGATGAGGACAGAATTACCTTGATACCAAAGCCAGACAAAGACACCAAAAAAAAAGGAAGACTACAGGCCAATATCCCTGAGGAATATAGATTCAAAAATCCTCAATAAAAAAGGTGCCTGGGTGGCTCAGTCAGTTGAGCATCCAACTCTTGTCTTCAGCTCAAGTCATGCTCTTATGGTTTGTGAGTTCAAGTCCCATGTTGGGCTCTGCACTGACAGTGTGGAGCCTGCTTGGGATTCTCTGTCTTTCCCTCTGTCTCTCTCTGCCCCTCCTCCATTCTCTCTCTCTCTCTCTCTCTCTCAAAATAAATAAATAAATAAATAAACTCTAAAAAATTATTTAAAAAATCCTCGACAAAATATTAGTAAGCCACATTCAATAATACAGTGAAAGGATCATTCACTATGATCAAGTGAGATTTATTACAGGGATGCAAGGATCGTTCAATATTTGCAAATCAATCAACATGATACACCACATCAACAAAATGAAGGATAAAAATTACATGATTATCTCAATAGATGCAGAAAAAGCATTTGAAAAAATTCAGTACCCATTCATGATAAAAACACTCAACAAAGTGGGTTTAGAGGAACATACCTCAACATAATCAAGGCCATGTAAGAAAAGCCCATAGCTAACATCGTACTCAGTGGTGAAAAACTGAGAGCTTTTCTGCTACAATCAGGAACAAGACAAGGATGTCTACTCTCTCCACTTTTATTCAACATAATATTGGAGGTCCTAGTCAGAGCAGTCAGGTAAGAAAAAGCAATAAGAGACATCCGTATTGGTAAAGAAGAAGTTAAATGTTCACTATTTGCAGATGACCTGATACTACATGTAGAAAATATTAAAGACTCCACCAACTCCACCAAAAACAAAAAACAAAAAACAAAACAAAAACAACCAGAAGTAATACATGAATTCAGTAAAGTTTCAGGATACAAAATTAATACCCCCAAATCAGCAGTGTTTTTATACACTAGTAACAGTGCCCAAAGCCATCTACAGATTCAATGCAATCCCTATCAAAATACCAATGGCATTTTTCACAGAACCAGAACAAATAATACTAAAGCACTAAATTTGTGTGGAATCACAAAAGACCCTGAATAACCAAAGCATCTTAAGAAAGAAAAACAAAGCTGGAGGTATCACAATTTCAGATTTGAAGATACACTACAAAGTTATAGTAATCAAAACAGTATGGCACTGGCACAAAAGTGGACACATAGCTCAATAGAACAGAATGGAGACCCCAGAAATAAATCCATAATTATATGGTCAATTAATCTGTGACAAAGGAGATAAGAATATACAGTGGGAAAAAGACAGTCTCTTCAATGAGTGATGCTGGGAAAACTGTATAGCTATATGTAAAAAAAAGAATGAATGAAACTGGACTACTTTCTCTAACACCATACACAAAAATAAACTTAAAATGTATTAAATATCTAAATGTGAGACCTGAAACCATAAAAATCCTAGAAGAGAGCATAGGCAGTAATTTCTTTCACATCAGCCATAGAAACATTTTTCTGGACATGTGTCCTAAGGCAAGGGAAACAAAAGCAAAAATAAATTAGTGGGATTGCATCAAAATAAAAGCTTTTGCACAGTGAAGGAAACCATCAACAAAAATTTAAGAGACAACCTTCTGGATAGGAGAAGGCATTTGTAAATGATATATCCAATGAGGTGTTAATAACTGAAATATATAAAGAACTTCTACAACTCAACACCAAGTAAAGCAAACAATATGATTTAAAAATGGGCAAAGGACTTGAATAGACCTTTTCCCAAAGAAGACATATACTTGGTCAATAGACACATGAAAAGATACTCAACGTTACTAATCACCAGGGAAATCAAAACCACAATGCGATATAACCTTACACCTGTTAAAATGACTAAAATAAAAGAAGACAAGAAATAACAAGTGTTGACAAGGATGTGGAGAAAAAGGAATGCTTGCACACTGTTGGTGGGGATGTAAATTGGTATAGCTACTGTGAAAAATAGTATGGAGTTTCTTCAAAAAAGTAAAAAGAGAAACACCATATGATCCAGCAATTCCACAACTGGTTATTTACTGAAAGAAAACAAAAACACTAATTCAAAAAGATAAATGCACCCCTGTGTTTATTGCAGCATTATTTGCAATAGCCAAGATATGAAAGTAACCTAAGTGTCCATCAATAGACAAAAAGAAAAGGAAGACGCAGTATATATACAATGGAATATTACACAACTATAAAAAAAGATGAGATTGTGCTATTTGAGACAGTGTGGACGGAACTAGAAGATATTATGCTTAGTGAAATAAGTCACACTGAAAAAGACAGATACCATATGATTTCACCTATATGTGGAATCTGAAAAAAAAAAAAAGGAATAAGCAAAACAAAAAAGCGATCCAGACCCATAAATACAGAGAACATACTGACAGTTGCCAGAGGGGAGGAGTAGGGGGAATGGAGAAATGGGTTAAGAGAAGAGGGACATACAGGCTTCCAGCTGGGGAATGAATAAATCAGAGGAATAAAAGGCACAGCATAAGGCATTCAGTCAGTGACACTGTAATAGTGTTGTATGTTGACAAATGCTAGCTACACTTGGGTGAGCACAGCATCATGTATAAACTTGTCAAATCACTATATCGTACACCTGAAACTAATGGAACATTTTTTGCTGGCTGTACTCAAATAAAGACTGTCTACTCTCAACCTCCGTTTCCATATTTGCAAAAGAGAAAGTAGGGTATTTACCCATCTGATCTCCCAGGTTGGTAGTAAGGAGCAGATGACTTACTCTACACACAGGGCTCTGGAAACTTTTAAACACTGTACGCCTAAGAGCAGTTATTACTGTGATGATGGTAGATGCAATGACCAAATGGAGTTGCTTCTCTTGCCACACAAGGGACTATCTGGTCTCCTTGGGGACCACATTCATGGGATTCTTCACCCTGGGACCTGACTTGACGCAGTTCAAACCAGTCTTGAAAGTAATTTCGCAAAAGCTCCTAACTGGTAGTACTCACAATAAATGCTCCCCAGAATGGATATCCCGTGAGGAAAACGAGGGGAAATCTCTGGGAGAAATGGAAGTAATTGAATGCAAAGATGGTTCCAACACCCGCAGTGATCAGAGCAAGCAGGATCTGGAGAGCCTGGGAGGAGAGAAATGGGTACATGAGGTCACTGGTGCCCCAGCCTCTTGGGACTCTCCCGGGCCCCTGGGACATCCCACTATGCTTATGTCACGCCTCCCTCGACACGAATGCCTTCCTCTTCCGTTTGCCCACTGCCCTCAGAGCTTCAGAAAGTCCGGTGTCTCTTCTTCTCACTTACCTGGGTCCTACAGGTTCACGTCTTTCACTTTCACCCTTCACTACTTAGTATACCCCCTGTATTACCAGTTTACCTTGCGCCGGACAGATAGGAGTACATGTTTCCATATCCAGTCTGTGCCTTTGGAATTACGGCTCAGCCCCATTCTCTAAAATCTGTGAAGTTTGCTGATCTAGAGTGGAGGGGCTGGGGTGAGGTTTATGTCTCGTCTGCTCTTCCGGCAAGGGCCTGTCCAGAGGTGAGAGTAACCCAGTGGGCTCACGGGCCTGTGAGCAATCTGCACCATTGGTGGTCTGGCAGGGCTGGTGGCTCTTCTCAGGATACAGCTTCTCCTCCAGCATTCTGGGTTTTTCCCCCAGCCCACACCTCGATGGCTCCACCCAAAGTGGTACTTTTACTCTCGTACTAAAGATAGAGGCTGTATACATAGCCCTCCCCTCGGTACATGCATGACTGAAAAATGTTTTGTCTGTATGTCTACGTTGTGGCTCACGGCGAAGCTTTGGAGAGACTTTTCAAAGAACCCCCAACGCCTGGAACAGCACAAAGGGGAAGTTTAACCTCTCCTCACATGGCTTTTAGCTCCAAGGGACATGCCACCATGCCCTGAGGTCACCTCCTCAATAAAATATTTGGGGAAATTATACCAGTTTCCTGCCTTTCTCTCTGCCAGGATTCAAAGAACAGTATTAACTCCACATGAAACAGCCCTAGGATTTCCTCAGGGTTAGGGAAGTTATTAATTGCAGGGTTAAATGAGCCCCCCCCCCCAAGAAACATTTCTAAGACATGTTCATAAATAAGACATTTCTAAGGCCCTCTGCGTGCATTTCTAAACAGAATTTTTATTTCTCTTGTTCATCAAAATCTAGGAAAATGGTATTATTGGCTACATATTGGCTCTTCTGCTGAAGATCTGCTTATTTGTACAAGCAAATAACTTAGGGGTTTTTGTGATTAATGAAGAAGGAAACATTGTAGGCAAAACGTGAGGGAAAAGAAAAGGAATCAAGTCCCTTCCTGTGTCTATTCAGACACACCTGGAAAAATAGCTTCTTTTCTCCCTTCCGAGGAAAACCCGTGGACAGGAGAGCACTTACCCCCAAGACTTTTGGCTCTCCCTTCAGGAAATCCAGCAGAGAGCTCTGAGGCTCATAGGGAAGGGCAGTCAGTACTGTTTCATTTGGTTGTATCATGATGTGGGATGATCTTTGGCCCTCAGATGAAGACTCCATGATTCAATGGCAGAGCTCTATTAGAAGAGTAAGTGATTGAAAAGCACAGCTAGAGTCATGGTCTTCCATTAGCCTCCCATGGAGTCCTTAGCAATGAGCCTTAGCAGTTGCCCTACTCACTCCTACCACCACAGAATCACAGTCATTGCGTCATAGAGTCTTAGAATTCTAGAGCACATCCAGCCCCTGGGATCCACTTGTCTGGAAGACCTACTTTCTTGTCAGTTTGTGTATAAACAGGTGGCAAACACACACACACAAATAGATGGTGTACGTGAAAACAAATCCCAGTACCTATGCTCATGAGATATAAAGGAACTAAAACTTACGGAATGTCTATTCTGTTCTAGATTCTGTAGATAGTGTTTTGTTTTGGTATCTGTTAACGTTTAGTCTTTTAACAGTTCTATAGTGCTGAAACTGAGGTACAGAAGATTGCATTGCCCAAAGTAACATACTAATGGGTAGGGAAAGGAGCCACTTGTCTGTCTCTAAAATTTGTGTTTTTTCCACCCTCTTCCAAAAGGCCTAAAGCTCATCCTACTCAAGGTCTTTCTGGTTTAAACAATACAAGTATGATGAAAGGAACATAAAGTGCCTTTTGGAATTTTGCTTTTCATGTTTAATTCTTTGTAGTCCTGTATTTGTTATGATTTTAAGTATTAAACCATAAAGGCGAATGGTTTCACAAACTCAAAAACCATGTATGTACAAATGTCATCTTGAGTATTTCCTAGTTGGTGGCAACCATGGCCAGCAGGGTCTCTCAGCCTCGGCACTGCTGGCATTTGGGGCCTGATAATTCTTGGTTGTGGTGACCTGTCCTGTGCACTGTAGGATACTTGGCAGCGTCTGTGGCCCCTGCTCATTAGATGCCGGTCCCACGTCCCAGCTATGACAACCCAGATTGTCTCCGGACATTGCCAGATGTCCTTTGGGGGTGGGGAACAAAATCATTTCAGGGTGAGAACCACTGACGTAGAGAAATAATTGCAGACTGTGTTCTCTGTTTTTTTTTTCCTGATAGAATGACTCCTTTTCACATCCAGACTCCAGAGAGAGTATGTATTTCTCAATACAGCATTTTTCTTTTTCTTTTTTTAATTTTTTTTCAACGTTTATTTATTTTTGGGACAGAGAGAGACAGAGCATGAACGGGGGAGGGCCAGAGAGAGAGGGAGACACAGAATCGGAAACAGGCTCCAGGCTCTGAGCCATCAGCCCAGAGCCTGATGCGGGGCTCGAACCCACGGACCGTGAGATCGTGACCTGGCTGAAGTCGGACGCTTAACTGACTGTGCCACCCAGGCGCCCCATTACAGCATTTTTCTGCCAACATTTATTCAGATACATTTTAATTTAGGCGCCCAAGGTGCAACGCCATATTTTATTTTATTTTATTTTATTTTATTTTATTTTATTTTATTTATTTTATTTTATTTTATATTTTTTCAAATTTACATCCAAGTTAGTTAGCATTTAGTGCAACAATGATTTCAGGAGTAGATTCCTTAGTGCCTCTTACCCATTTAGCCCATTCCCCCTCCCACAACCCCTCCAGTAACCCTCAGTTTGTTCTCCATATTTAGGAGTCTCTTATGTTTTGTCCCCCTCCCTGTTTTTACATTCTTTTTGCTTCCCTTCCCTTGTGTTCTTCTGTTCTGTGTCTTAAAGTCCTCATATGAGTGAAGTCATGTGATTTTTGTCTTTCTCTGACTGACTAATTTCACTTAGCATAATACCCTCCAGTTCCATCCATGTAGTTGCAAATGGCAAAATTTCATTCTTTGGATTGCTGAGTAATACTCCATTATATGAGTATATGAGTATATGAGATATATATATAACATAATTATATATAATATATTATTATATAATGTAATTATATAATAATAGAATAATATATATTAAATATATATTTATATATAATTATATAATATTATATGTAATATAATAATATAAAATATATTATAATATGGTATATAATATAATAATATATAATATATATAATTATATATATATATAATATAAGCACATCTTCTTTATCAATTCATCCATCGATGGGCATTTGGGCTCTTTCCATACTTTGGCTATTGTCGATAGTGCTGCTATAAACATGGGGGTGCATGTGTCCCTTCAAAACAACACACCTATATCCCTTGGATAAATGCCTAGTAGTGCAATTGCTGGGTCATAGGGTAGTTCTATTTTTAGTTTTTTGAGAAACCTCCATCCTGTTTTCCAGAGTAGCTACACCAGCTTGCATTCCCACCAACAATGCAAAAGAGATCCTCTCTCCGCATCCTCGCCAACATCTGTTGTTGCCTGAGTTGTTCGTGTTAGCCATTCTGACAGCTATAAGGTGATATCTCATGGTGGTTTTGATTTGTATTTCCCTGATGATGAGTGATGTGGAGCATTTTTTCATGTGTCGGCTGGCCATCTGGATGTCTTCTTTGGAGAAGTGTCTATTCATGTCTTTTGGCAAGGCAACCTTTTAAACGAAACAAAGTGTGGGACAGGTCTGTACTTAAATTCTAACCAGAAGTGACAGATCACCAGAATCATGTGGAGAAGTCGTGAAAAGCATGCCGTGGCAATAAAAGGGAGGTGGACCCAGGGCAGTGCTGACTCACACTGCAGCCACACTCTGCAAGAAAAGCACCTGTTACCAACCATTGTGATTATTTGACGATCAAGGAATTACAATAGATTAAGCATTTTGTAACCTGACATGTTGGTTTGCCATTCACACATAGATATTTTATTGCCTTTTATTTAACATTTGGAGAAATTGTATGGGAGCTTGGGCTGACTAATAGCATATGGTTTTTCCTGTAAAATGATGCGAAAGAAGCGTCTTCATGAAGAATACCTGATTTTTAGGAAAGAATAACTGATGATAAACAGGAGACACTTACAATTTTATCTGCCTTGGTCCTTTCAAAAAAACACATCTCCTTTTATTGTTTTGAGCAGGTTATAGTTGTCAGCCTCTGCCTTTTCCCCCTGCTTCTTCTTAAAGATGGGTCCTTTGATAATATTTCAGTCTATGAATTCAGACCAGAAGGCAGAAACTAGCCTATTCCACGGAGAGGCGAGGTGAGAGGATCTCTGTGGGACAGCTGCCAACAGGATGATATTCTTTGGGTGGAAATGATATTCCCTCTATTCCCTCTTGCTTTCAACCTGCAGAAGACCACTCTTAGCGTTTGGCAGGAAACATTTAGCACTTAGCATGTGCCAATGCTGCTTTAAATAACATGAGATACTCCCTAGAGTCACCCTTGTGCACGTGCTACCATGTCACTCTCGCAACAACTTTGGGTGGTAGGTTTTATTATCACACCCATTTTAAAGAGGAAACAGGTCCAATGTTAATGCTGGTAAGGGTTGAGGCCGAAATTTGAGCTTGGCTTTCCCTTACATCTTCCATGCAACAATCTAGTGTGTGTGTTCTTTTTTTTTTTTTTTTAAGTTTATTTATTTTGAGAGAGAGGGGTGCGGGGAGTGAGAGAGAGAGAGAGAAAAAATGTGAGCAGGGGAGGGGCAGAAAGAGAGAATTTCAGGGAGGCTCCGAGCTGTCAGTATAGAGCCCGATGCGAGGCTTGAGCCAAAATCGAGAGTCAGACACTTAACTGAGCCACCCAGATGCCCCTGTATTCGTTTTTTTTTTTTTTTTAATTACAATTAACTACCACAAATACAGTGGCTCAAAACAACACACAAATGTGTTATCTTACCATTTTCATGGATCAGGGGTTGAAGCAGGGCCTAGCTGAGAGGCTTTGTTCAGGGTCTCACATGGATACCTATCATCAAGGTGTCAGACAGGCCGTATTTTCATCTGTAGTCTCAAGTGGGCAAAACCTACTTCCAAGCACAGTCAGGTTATTGACAGAATTTATTTCCTTGTGGTTGTATGACTCAGGGCTCTGGGTTTTGCTGGTTGGCTGCCCTCAGTTCCCTGCTTTCTCAACATGACCGCTCCCATCAGGCCACCAGGGAGTATCTTCACCCATGCTGGTTAAGATGGGAAGAAGGATAAAGAACTCGTGGTATGGATTTGAGTATGTGTGGCTCAGCCAGTAATTGTGAGTTACCTTTTGGGGAACCTGCAACTTTATTCTAAAACGTTGAGAGAACACAGAGTTCTAATATGTATGTTAAATATGTGCAATGTCTGCTTAGACTTGGTCGAAAGTGTTCACTCCTTTTCTTGCCGAGAATTTATTAGACCTGCTTGGTAGTGGTTCTTGCCTGATTGAGTTCCCAAAGTGAATACAGTAGTGAGACAAAAGAGGGAGTAAAAAATGACGCCCAAATCCCTAGCTTTAGAGATTGAACAGATGGACATGCCATTTATGAAAGACGACCAGGTGGGGGGAGTGGAGGGAAGTTGCAAATGAAACACACAATGTCTTGACTGCACCTGCTGTCAGTTTGGAATATTATTCCAGATAATTCTGAATATATGCCAGATAGTATTATTTGAAATCTTATGGAAATCTTATTCCAGATAATTCTAAATATAGTTCTCCAGATATTCTTAAGAACCTTTCTGTTGCCAGAGAAACAAACGAATAAGAAATGGATCCTGGATTAAATATTTTAGGGGCTCCTGGGTGGCTCAGTCAGTTGAGCGACCGACTTCGGCTCAGGTCATGATCTCACGGTTTGTGAGTTTGAGCCCCGTGTCGGACTCTATGCTGACGGCTCAGAGCCTGGAGCCTGCTTCAGATTCTGTGTCTCCCTCTCTCTCTGCCCCTCCCCCACTCATGCTCTGTCTCAGAAATAAATAAACATTAAAAATAAATTTAAAAAAATATTTTGTTGCTTGGCTTACAGAACAAGGAAGATTCTCCAAGGCCCTCCACCCCCAGTGTAAAAATACTAATACACACACATTTGAAAACACACAAATAGGGGTTGAAAACCTCATAAGAGACTAGTAAGTGAGTGCCCTCACTTCTAGATTAGTGCAGGTTGACCTACAATTAACAAACAAATAAAATACGTAGTATGTCAGATCATTGTGATTTGAGGAAAAAATAAGCAAGTGACAGGGAGAGAGAGCTGTAATTTTATGTAGGTTGGTGGGGGAAGTTTTACTGAAGCTAAGCTATTTGAAGAAAGACCCAAAAGAAGTGAGAAAGGAAGCCATGGAAATAATTGTAGGAAAAGTATTCCAGCCAGAGGGCCAACCAATGTAAAATTTATTTTTTAATATTATTTTTAATAACTTTTTAAAAATGTTTATTATATATTTGAGAGAGAGAGAGAGAGAGAGAGAGGGAGGGGCAGAGAGAGAAAGAGAGAATCAGCACAGAGCCTGATGAAGGGCTCAAACTCACAAACCGTGAGATCATGACCTGAGCTGAAATAAAGAGTCGGACACTTAACCGACTGAGCCACCCAGGCGCCCCCTGATGTAAAATTTCTAAAGAAAGAATATATCAAGTGACTGGAGTAGAGAGAGCAAAGGGGAATAGTTAGAGGTCAGAGCAGAAATGAGAGTTCAGATCCTATAAGGGTATTTAAAGACTCTGGCTTTTATTTGGAATGAAATGGAGTGGGTTTGAGCAGAGAAATGATATGATCTGATTTGAGATGGAAAAAAAAAAAATTCGCTCTCTGCCATGCAGAGAACAGAGCGAGTGGTGTAGGTGCCCCACTAGTTGGCTCATTGCAATAATGCCAATGGGAGATGATGAACCAGAGTGCTCATGAGATGGTGAGAAGCAATCAGACTCAATATATTTTGAAGTTAAAACTAGCAAGTTTTAATGCTAGACTGGATGTGGTGTGTGAAGAAAACAGAAGAGCCAAAGATGACCCCAAGGTTTTTGGAAGATCATGTTTTAAAGGGATTTGACTATGGAGAAGTGGGGGATGGCTCAGTAACTAGATGGGCCAAGGGGTCCAAAGTAGCTTTTTCAAAAGTGTTTTCATTCAATTATAACACAGAAACAAGAGAACACAGTTATATGTATACAACTCCAGCATCCAGATCAAGGAAAAGAATGTTTCCATGAGCCCATAGACCCTCTGGGTTCCTTTCCAGTAACTACCTACTCCCAAAGGTAACCACTTTCCTAGTTCTGACACTATTAGCTTAGCTTGTGTTTAAACTTTATATACACAGAATCAGACCATATGTACTCTTTTTATGTAACCAATTTCTTTTTATTATTGTAATTTTTTAAATTTATTTTTTAGTTTACTCCAAGTTAGTTAGCATATAATGCAATAATGATTTCAGGAGTAGATTCCAGCGATCCATCTCCGATATATAACACCCAGTGCTCATCCGAACGTGTCTTCCTTAATGCCCCTTAGCCATTTAGCCCCTCCCCCACCCCAACCCCTCCAGCAACCCTCAGTTTGTACTCTGTATTTAAGTCTCTTATGTTTTGTCCCCCTCCCTGTTTTTATATTATTTTTGCTTCCCTTCCCTTATGTTCATCTGTTTTGTCTCTTAAATTCCTCATATGAGCGAAGTCATATGATACTTGTCTTTCTCTGGCTGACTAACTTCACTTAGCATAATACCCTCCAGTTCCATCCACGTAGTTGCAAATGGCAAGATTTCATTCTTTTTGATTGCCGAGTAATATCCATCTTCTTTATCCATTCATCCGTCAGTGGACTCTTCTATGCATGACCTTTTCCCCCCGAACATTATGTTTGTGGGATTTATCTATACAGCTGCATGTAATTGTAGTTTGTCCACTCATGTTACTGTTTAGTACTCCATTGTATGAATATACCAGAATTTTTATTTCTCCCTTCTATTGTTTACAGTCATTTAGATAGTTTCCTTTTGGAGGCAATTATGTGTATTACTTATATGACCATTTCTGTACATGTTTTTGGAAAACACGTGTGTGCATGTCTGTAGTATATTCCCCTGGGGATAGGACCCAAGGCCTTTTTTGGGTCTTTACTGGGTAGGTGAGGTTGTTTACTCCAGTACAGTAATAAAATTATGGCTAATTTCTTCTTTGGTCTAGAACCTAGATGGGGAAGAGCATTGTGGTAAGTTATAATCTTTGAAGCCAGAAATTTCAGAATAAAGTCATTAAATGAGACAGAATATTGAGCCACATTCAATTGACGGACATGCATTTCATTCAGTTGACAGAAACGGAGCTGTATGTTCTTGAAGTACTTTTAATTTAAAAGTTCTTGCAATCCCTACTATATAACATTTAAGCAATATGAGTGTGAAAATAATACGGAAGTGGAGACTGCATAGCCATGTGACTTGGCCACTTTACACCAGCACAAGCGTGCACATTTTCTCCTCTTATTTAGGGCTGGGTGAACCACTTTCTGTTCAGTTTACCCACCTGGGATTTGAGAGACTCTTTCCCTTTCTTTTCTTTTCTTTTTTTTTTTTTTTGAGAGAGAGAGGGAGCATGAGCAGGGGAGGGAAACAAAGAGGGAAACGGAGAGAGAGAATCCCAAGCAGGCTCTGCACTGTCAGTGTAGAGCCCGATGCGGGGCTCGAACTCACTAGCCATGAGATCATGACCGGAGCAGAAATCAGGAGCTGGACGCTTTAACGACTGAGCCACCCAAGCACCCCAAGAGATTACTTTTAAGAGCAATAAAATGACTCTCACTGAGCAAGTGCAAAACAAAAACCGTTTTTCTAAAGGTTTCTTTCAGTGTCTAAAGTAGCTGAAATTTCAGGAGAGTCTAACCACACTTTGCCAGGAGCCCTGGCTTTCTCCTTTTTCTTCTGAGGCGTTACTCCTATGCATGACCTTGAAGGATTTTTGACATGTTGGATATGACCTTGTGACTGAGGCATGGAAAATGTACTCTGGAAAAGATAAAGTTTATTAGTGGGTTTTAAACTCTGATTTTGGAAGCTTTTTTTGATCCATATTTGAAATGCATTTCCCCCAAACGTATGGTAGTAGCCTTTCCAACTTTACCAAAATATAAAATGCATCGGTATTCATTCGAACAAATGCTATGCTGTGATCTGCTAATCATATTACCATTTACCAATAAGATCATAATTGAGTCATAATGTATTCCTTCCCTTGAAATAATTTCTTTTTTTTGTCTTGGAAGGCAGGAGGTTTATTTTACACCGGTGGGCCCAGAGGAGATCATTCTCCAGAGGTCTAAGCCCTTTAAATAATTTCTTTAGAAAAAAATGGGTTTGAGAGAAAAGACCAGCATTTTCGAATTGTAATGTCATGCCCTAAGAGGAAGTAAGGAAGAACACAGGACACCATCAGCAGAACAGAGAGGCCCTAGTAAGATACGACTGCATTAGCAAGGGAACCGGGTCATGGAGACTGTAGGGAGGCAGGTGGCTGTGTTCATGACAAGAAGAAGGAGATACAGGCTTTTCATGCTCAGCCCATCAGCCTACATCATTCGTTCTCCTTGTGATTTTATCTGAGCCTTGGTTCTTTTATAAGGGGTTGGGGCAGGTGATTTCTTTCTTATTTTTGAGTTTATTTATTTTGAAAAAAGAGTACATATGGGGGAGGGGTAGAGAGAGGGGCAGGGAGAGAGAGAGAGAATCCCAAGCAGGCCCTGCGCCACCAGGGCAGAGCCCGATGCGGGGCTCGAACTCACGAACTACGAGATCATAACCTGAGCCGAAGCTGGACGCTTAACCGACTGAGCCACCCAGTCGCCCTTGGGGCAGGTGATTTCGAAAACCATTTTAGCCATTCTAATAAGCAGGTCTTCTGGTTTGCGGGCCAGAAGGCACTAATAATCTCCGATACCAGTGTCATCGTGAAGGAGCCCATTCATAGAACTCTCTCCTCACTCTGAAAGTTGACTGCTATGTGAACCTCGTTGCCTCCTCTTTCTGCCACTTTTTAGACCCGGAACATCACAGCTCCAGTGTCGGGACCCAGCAGGTGTCATGTGACATGTCAGAGTACTCACCCCTGGGTTCTTGGAGTACAGCTGTTTCCACCAAAGGATGGAAGCGTAGGTAGCCGTTAAGAGTTCCAGCACAGTGAAAATGAGCATCACCACCAGCACCCCCTGTGAATCAAGACAGGAACAGTTGGTGCCATCAGCTAGCCCTGTGCCTGACTGAGAGGAGACTGGGGGTGAAGGCTCTAGCCGTGGAGAGAATAAGGCACAGAAATAAGCAGCAACGGTTTCCTCTCAGAACCGTGGGATCCCACCTTCTGAGACAAGAGTAACCCTTCCTTTATCACTAGTTGTTTTCACTGGTGTGATGTTTCTAGTGTGGATTTGCTTTTACTTACCCAGAAATGGTCTCAGTTCATCCTTTCCATCTGAAATCTCATGTTTTTTTTTTTTTTAATTCTGAAATTCACCCCACTTATTTCTCTTTGCGCACGTCCTCTCTCCCTGGCAGGCTTACGGGGCTCACATTAGATGTGTGCTGGTTCTTTTCAGTTCGCTGCCTCCTACCTGTCTGTTAACCCGTCACTCATATCTTTCAGATTTTCACTGCGATGTGATTTGATCAGACCTCAATTTCACTTCACTGTTTATTTCTTTGGATATGTTGAATCTCCTTTTTAACTGATAACACTAAATGGTTCATTTCAAAGATTATAATTTGCATTTCTAATCATACTGCTTAGTTCTTTTTCAAATCTACTCTTTTTTTCTTGCTGTCATGTTATCTCATGTTGGTTTGAATTCCTTTTCTTTATGTCTTTATTGTTGAAAATATGTTTTCATTATGGTCTTCCAAATTGGTATATAACCTCCAATTCTTGAGCAACTAAACTTTCATATTTGCTGCTATAACCCGTTTTTTTTCTTAGGTTTTTCAAAATATTTTTCCTCTCAGATGATGTCAGTATATGGGTACGTGGGGGAGGATTTTTTTGTTAATTTTTTTTTAACGTTTATTTATTTTTGAGACAGAGAGAGACAGAGCATGAGCATGGGAGGGGCAGAGAGAGAGGGAGACACAGAATCTGAAACAGGCTCCAGGCTCTGAGCCACCAGCTCAGAGCCTGACGCAGGGCTCGAACTCATGGACCGTGAGATCATGACCTGAGCCAAAGTTGGATGCTTAACCGACCAAGTTGTTTTTTTTTTTTTTAATTTTTTTTTAACGTTTATTTATTTTTGAGACAGAGAGAGACAGAGCATGAACAGGCGAGGAGCAGAGAGAGATGGGGGAGGATTTTTTGATATGTAGGACAGACCCATTGGTTGGGTTTATGGATGACTCCCTAGATGGAAACTTTAGGTTTGATTCTGATAGAACCTCAGGAGATCCAGACCCAGGAACAGTTTTTAAGTGAATCCCTGTATTTGAGGTTCGTTTGTTTTATATGGAATTTGGATTTGGATACTGTCCATCCCTGCACATGGCTTGGTGAGATGATTTCATCCTAGAAACTTTTATGGTGGAGTTTCTTTAAGCTCCTTGGGATGTTGGGCAGAGTTTTCCTTGTCTTATTTTCATAAATACGGTACATATTCAGTCTCTGCTTCTAACATTTTTGCAGGACACTCAGTGCGGGCTTGAAGAGCTTCAGATTTGTCATGGACATTAAAATGCCATTATCCCAGCTTGTAACACCTATATTCCCATCCAGGCCTCCCTGGTTTTCTGGTCTCAGCTCTTACTTGGTTGCCCGGCTGCAGGATCCTTCTTAGCTCCTGGAACCAACGATGCCTTTCTTCCTTGATCTTTTTCTGCCTCCCACCCTCTCTTCCTTCCTTCTTCCAACCTCAGATATACATCTTGAATCTTTTGATGTGTTACTTTGCTCCGGTTATCTTTGTGTTAATAAAGAGTGGACATTTGAAGTCAAGTCCTACTGCAACTTCTCCGATTCTGCAGGAAGTTCTCTGGTTGTCTGAGGGTAGGAGTCAATTTGATGTATTGAGTTTAGTTTCCATTGAGTTAAACCCTCATGCCCCAGCAGGGAGGATGTCTCCCTCACCCTCCTGGCTTTGCTCTGCACCAGGCTGATGCCATATCCTGGGCTTCCTCGCACTGATTTCTACCCAGATGCATTTCTGTGCCCTTCCACTTCCTCAAGCTCCTGCATCAGGGGGGTTGCTTTTGCCAACCTCTGGGTCACACAGGCAGACTCACAGAAGTCTGTGAGTCTGGAAACTTGCACACACGTTCTGGGATTCCTGAGACACGTCCAAGGGAATAGGAGAGATTTCATCTATCTCCCTGGCTCCTGCTAGAGGAGTCACAAAGGAAGAAAATTTTCTCCCTAAAAGGCCAAAGTTTATGGTTTTAAAACTATGAGCCTGTATATAGAGAATTGACGAAGCCAATATTTTTATCGTCAACCACTGGTGACCATCCAGCGTGGGGGGAAAAGTGGCAAGAAACTGTTGCAGAGATGATGGCATTTCTGCTAGGATTTGAATCCGTTGGAGGCTCATCTCCCAGCCCCTTCTCACTCTGCCAGCCCAGCTGGGCCAAAGTATAATTATGTGTTTGGGCTTAAAAAGTCCAAATTCTGTAGCTAACTTAATGTGGATAAAATTCAAATAAAGAGGGCTATTTCTGCCTGCGTCGAGGGGGGAGGAAATGCCTTTTCAACAAAGGAGGCACTCCGAGAGCTAAACCTATTGAGAATGGGATGTTTTCTATGCAAGAAAGACTGCTGACCTTATCTTCTTTATCCACTTATCTATCCGTGGACTCTCAGGTTGCTTCCGTATCTTGACTCTTGTAAATAATGCTGCGGTAAATACATGGGTGCACATATCTTTTCAAACTAGAATTTTTGTTTTCTTTGAGTCAATTCCCAGTAATGGAATTGCTGGATCGTATGGTATTTTTATTTTTAATTTTATGAGAGACTTCCATACTGTTTACTACAGTGGCTGCACCATTATACATTCCCACCCAACAGTGCACGAGTTTTCCCGTTTCTCCACACCCTCTCCGACACTTGTTATTTCTTATTTTTTTGATACTAGTCATTCGGATAGGTGTGAAGTAATACCTCACTGTGGTTTGGGTTTGCATGTCCCTGCTGCTTAGTGAGGTTGACCATCATTTCATGTGTCTGTTGGCCATCTGTATGTCATATGTGGGATAATGTCTATTCAATCCTCTGCCCGTTTTTTAATTGGATTATTTGTTTTATTAGGATTTATCATTTACAAATATAAGTTGTCTTTCTGTTTATGTTTTCCTTTCCTGTGCAGAAGCTTTTTATTTTGGTGTAGCCCCAATAGTTTATTTTTGCTTAGTTCTCATGCCAGAGGAGACACGTCTAGAACCCACAAGTCTTCTTTATTTCCTTTTTTGACTTGGCACAATGCATCCCCCATATTTTGCAGTCTGCCGACAGGACTCAACCACAGTTTGGGGTTTTTTTTTTTTGGTCTGCTTCCAGCCATTCAGATCAACCAGGCACAGACTGCTGAAAAAGCAGAGATTATGCAAAGGAGAGAAACTAAGAATTTCACGGGCAAGATATTCAGTCTGAAACTACTTACCGTCAGACTGACACTAGCCAGGAGACAGTCCTTGAATTCATAAGTTGAATAATAGTACCCCTAATAAGCCAGTGAGGATAGGTATTCCCTTTCTGAGTCACACGGTCGAGAGGCCCTCTCCAAGGCTACCAGGCTGTCAGCAAGGAGGAAGAGGCCTGTTCAGCAGCTAGAGAACTCGCTGCACTTGCGGTCAGGGTGCTCGTGGCCTGAGAAAGAAAATCTGCATTGGGATGTCACAACAGGAGCAGCATGTGATGCTATTAACCCTTCATCCGTTGTACTACATCGTTGCGTCCCTGAGTCTGTCTCCCTTGTAATCTGTGCACTTGTAGGGGGCACAGACTATGTTTTATTCACCTCTGTATCCCTCTTCACTACCTGGTTTATCACCTGATACAGTAAGTAAATGTTTGTTGAGTGAGAGAATGCACACGTAACTCCTCCTCCAGTATAGGAGTTCTGGAGTCCTTGGCTCTCTGCAGCACTGAAGACAGAGATGGCTTGCTGACTTCCCCAACAGCCTTAGAGTCGTTCTATTGCTTTCAGCCCTTCCAGAATCGGACCTTTGGTCCCTCCTACACCAGTCTATGGCTTTTATTTCCATGAAAGAGAGAACTGGAGAAGCTAGAATACCTACCTATAGGTGGATCAGGCCCAAGAACCACGTTCACCATATTCTGATTTGGGTCATATTCTATATTTCGGGGCAAAGGGTTCTCGCAGAATATGATGCCTCTGCAAAGACACTGAGGTGCCACACTCTGAGCCAGCTTCCCAGCATGTGCTCATTTCTCTTTGAACGTCATTCAAGGATACTGTGTGTCTGGGGGATGACTGCTCTGCCCTTCGTTCTCCCTTGGCCTGGGAGCCGTGTGGCTTCAAGTGCTGAGTTCCCAAAGGAAGTGCCGATGGAATGGGCGGCGCCTTTGCCCGGAGCTGCCACGTGTGCACTGGAGCCCACGTACTGTCTTGTGTCCTGCGTGCGGAGCCCACATCATGCTGGGTCATCCCAAGTATGGTTTTCCCTTTCAGGATGCTTGGGAAGCCACCTGTGAGAGCCACAGCCACATGTTCCTCTTCCCCATTTTATAAATGAGAAAACTGAAGCCCAGAAAAGGAAGGAACTTTTTCAAGCACACACGTGGGTCAGTGACAGATCTGAGACGAGAGTTTCCTGGTGCTGGGTCCAGAACTCTGACTCCATCCAGTGGGGTGAACTCTGTCCCCTGGTTCTGGGGTTTAGATTCTAGCTTCCAGTATAAGGAACATATACCAGCCTCAGAACACCATCTTCTGTGCCCTCAACCGTAGTTAACTAGATCTTGGATCTTCCTGAGTCAGGATGTGGCCCTTCCCTAAGTCATCTTTGTGAGTGTGTGGCAAGGCAGAGGGAAAGGTTGCTAGAGTATCAAAGACGCCACCCACACACTCCTGACTTTTGTCAGGAAAGTGGCTACAGTCTGTTAATTCCTTGTTTCTGAGGGGGTGGGGGAGCGAGCCACAGGATCTAAGCCCACACACCTCTGCCTCTGACCTTGCCGTTTAGGGAAATTGGCTCATTCTGAGACAGGTTTTTCCGGAAAAGGAAGTCTAGGTTCTAGAAGGTCATCTACCCTGTTCAGGGCCAAGCTAACAAACCGCAAAGACTCCATGGTTTATTTAAAATTGTCTGCCATTCGAGCAACTGAAGTAAACCTTGAAATGTGACCCAGGAGCACATTGCATAGGGGAAGAGTACTGGTCTAGGAAAGAGGGAATTTGGCGTTTACACCCAGTTCTGTCACCGGACCAGCAGTGAGAACTCTCTCCCCTGCTCAGAGCCCTATTTCCCTAAGCTGTCAAATGGACACTTTGAACTAGAGTTATTGCCTCTGAAGTTCTTTTTATTCCGGCGAGCTGAGATTCGACGGCTCTCATACTTACAAAGGGCATAGTTGCCTTTTTCCCAGAAATGATCGAGAGGGATCCAGTAATGGCAAACTGCTCAGAGAAGAGAGAAATGATCAGTTCAGTTGTCTTGTGGAAATGTGTGCACCATGTTACTATCCATCAATCAATAAGTAATGTAAAACTCTTAGAGAGATAACACCGTAGGAATGGTGTCGGTCCATATTAAGAGAGAGGCCTTATTTCTACTCTCAGGATGCTTAACATTGACTTTAGAGAAAGGGCAGATGCACAGAGGATTGGGATTTATGTTAGCGAAAATCACTGTGAGCTGAGGTGGCCTGGAGCGGAGGTATACACAGAAAAAGAACAGTGCTAAGTTACGAGGTGGGAAGAGAGGAGGTTGAGGAAGACCAATGATTTGAAGGGATATGAAGGTGGGAGCAGCCGACAGAAGCACGTAGGAAAGGGGCTCCAATGACAGAAGGTACAGAAACACGTGAGCTTCAAGCACTGGTGTAGGGGGCCTGAGTTAGACTGGGAGTTGAAGAAAGGGGGAGGTACAGGGTCAGGTGTGAAGAGTCTCTCATCCTGAAGCCCCAGAAGTCAGTATTTTAAGTTTATTTATTTACTTTGGAGGGGGGGAGAGCAGGGAGGGGCTGAGAGAGACAGAGAGAGAGAGAGAGAGAGAGAGAACCCCAAGAAGGCTCCCCACTCAGCACAGAGCCCAATGAGGGGCTCGATCCCATGAACCATGAGATCGTGACCTGAGCTAAAATCAAGAGTTGGACATTTAACCGACTGAGCCGCCCAGGTGCCCCCAGAAGTCAGTATTTGAGCCCAGTAGTGTAAGGATCTGGCTGGTGGAGGGAGAAAGTTCTAAGCTGGAACATTGGTTAAGCTTGTGCCTTAGGGGTTGGTAGTAGTCACAGACAAAGAGGATCCAGCATGAGCTGTTCCTGCCTTTCATAAGGGAATGTGGGAGCTCAACCACTTATTAGAGAAGTAAGGATAAGTTGTGCTCTGGGGTCAGGAGCAGGGCTTCCCTGCATCACTGCATAGTTTGCATTCACATAAAGGCTGTATCCATACAGAGGTGATGCCCTGTTAGAATTCATCTACCCAGAATGTGTGATTTTTCCTCCTTTGTGTAGGATACTACATGGAAAAGAAGTGGCCCTTTGTGGGAGGTATGACTAGACCCTGGCTAGTCTCCAAAGAAAAGGCCCCCTTTCCATTAGCCGTTAGATGGAAAGTAGCAACAAAAAAAAAAAAGTTTTCCAAATTCTCAGGGTTACTTCTGAACACATAGCAAGAGTGTCCTTGCTTCCCGTGAATCTTACCATCACCAGTTTGATTCTCTGCAGACCTGTGGCATTTACCCATGGTGCTCATTTTATTTTAAAAATGATCTTTTCACTCTTTACCTGACAGGTGGATTATTCTTAACACTGGAGGGAATGCAGTGGCCTCATCAAAGACCCGAAGAAGAATGTGAAAAATCTTCTACTTTTCCAGAGGTCGGCTGTGAGGCCAGGTAAGAAGTATTGTGCTGGTATGCCCACTGTATCACCCTCTTGCCTCCTGCCCTGGCCAGCTACTCCCTGGGATGGTGACACAGGAGGAGGGATTAGACTCCTCTGCTGCTCTTCCCGAATGGGAGAAACGTGACATGGGATGATGACAGAGAGAAAGCTAGAGGCCTTGGCCACCTGCTCCTTTCTCCCCACCTCTTGGGACTGAGTCACTCATGATCTAGTACCCACTTAGCGTTTAAAGAGCATATCCTTTCTTGGAGACCCCATTCTACTCACACGTGTAGCTGCTACAAATGGGTACCCAGACATCAAAATGGTGGAAGTTGTTGGCTTGAAGTGGGAAGAGTAAGGAGCAGAAACCAAAATCGCCCCCAAACTTGAAATCAGCAGGCAGCACATAATCTGTATAATCTACAAGAGAGAAGACGGAAAATGCTAGGAACATACTTTGAACAGATGAAAGCGATTATTTGAATGTACATTGTGTTTATAAGGAGTATAAAATATGCTATAATGTGTCATATTAAAAGGGGGGGGCAGTATTACAAGGAGCCAGTAAGCATTCTCTAAGAGAAACTCATGTATACCTAACTTCTTCCTTTCTGATAGGATTAGTAAACTAGCAAATCAGGAAGTGATAATATATACATTTTAATTTTATTTTGAAAAATATAGTTGACATTTTTTGTTGTTGTTGTTCTAGGAAAAGTAGGTGGAGAAAATTGTTCTGGACAATAGTCCAGTTGGATGGATGTAGAAAGCAAACTTACCAAGGGAGAGTTAATAAAGGGCTCAATTTCAATTGAAATAAAATAAAGCCATAATTCATCTCACCTTCTTCATCATTGAATTTTGATAATAATTACTGTTTTTATGACACCAGTGGTAATAGTCTACATTTGTTGAACACTTTCTACACTCTGGTTATTTATCTCATCTTGTTTATGGATGAGAAAAATGAGGCACTGGGAGTTTAAATAGCTTGTACGAACCCACACAAATGGCCAAGTGGAGGAACTAGGACTTAGCCCTATTACTTTGATCTAGAATCCACACTCTTACCCACTGTTTAATGCATATGCAATTAAAAGATGATACAAAAACATAGGAGAAATAATGTAAAGTCAAGAGAATTCAACCATTCATACAATTAATATTTATTGAATATCTGTCCTGTGCCAGCACCAGGGAAATGAAGCAGATGAAAGTCACTGCCACTGGCCATGTATTATGTCCTTTACAGAGATGTTCCTTGGAAAGTGGAATTAGTTAGGAGCAAAGTAGTAGGAGGCCCGAGGAGTACTGGGGACAGAGTGCAAACCCTGTAAGGTTTTGTAGGCTATTTTATCAACTTTGCCTTTTGTTCTGAGTAAAAAGGGAAGTGAAGTGGAAAATTTTGAGAAAGTGATTTCTATTTTTAAAAGATCATTCTAATGCTTGCCGCATCGAGAATAGATTACAAGGAAACAGAGCAGGGACATCAATAAGGAGGGCATTGTGGTAATTCACAGGTGAGATGATGCTGACTTGAAAACGACATTCATAGTAGAGGTAGTAAGAAGTAGTTGGATTCTCGTTGCACGATGAAGAGTCAGCCTCTAGGATTTACTGACAGTTTGCATGTGGATTATAGAAGAAAGGAATGAAGGTTGCTTCCAAGGGTTTTGGCTTAAGCATCTGAAATGATGGTGTTGACATTTATCTGAGATGGGGAATGTTGTATGAGGGGTGGGTTGGGGGACAAAAATGAGGATTTCCGTCTGGGACAGGTTACGGGAGAGGTGTAGATATCTCAGTGGAAACGTACATAGGCTGTTGGTTATAGGAGTCTTAACTTTAGAGGAGAGAGCCATGTAAGGGAAATAATCTTTTTCTTCCCAAGCCATCAGTGAAGATCATATTTAAAACTATATTACTGTGTGAGTTTACCACTGTAGCAGATGTAGCAACAAAATGGGGACTGAGCAATGGAGCACTCCAAATTGAGGGTCAGATAAATAAATAGAAACAATCAAGGAGTATAAAAGAAGCAGCCAAGAGGGAAGGAGGAAGACCAGAAGAATGTGATGTCCAAGAAGCCATATGATTAAAATGTTTCGAGTAGGAGAGGGTAGTCCGCTGCATCAAACACTTCTATTAGTTCAAGAACATTAACAGTGGAGACTTGGAAATTGGGTTACTAATGTGGAGCAAGGGGGACAAATCCCATTGGATGTGTTTCAAGAGAGAATATCATTCAAGAGGAGCTGGAAACATTAGACTTCCCACCCCATAGAGGAGTGTTGCTGAGAAGGCAAGTTGCTGGTGGGGCATTAGCTAGAGGGCCTGCGAAGTTATAAGTGTGTGTTTCTGCTGTTTTGTTCTCAAGATAGGAGAAATTGCAGGAAGATTCTTTCCTCATGGAACTGATCACAAAACATTTGCAGAGAGCATGGGGAGGATTACTGGAACGAGTAATGAGGGATGGGATTCACTGCCCAAGGGAGGCTCATCGTTAATTAGAAGATGGGCATTTGGTTAGTAATGGGGAGGGGAGAGAGAATATATGGCACCGATGGGAGTAATTGCAGATGTGTGGCAGCTTGTGGACCTTCCCTCCAGATTGCCTCAGTTTTCTTAGTATGTTAGGAAGCCAGGTAATCAATGGAGAAGGATTGAAACCTATTGAAATAGTTTTCTGGGATAGCAGGAAAGTGAATGGATGAAAGACATATCGTGTTCTTTTTAAGCAGCTTTTACAGTCCCTTTGAGGTTATGGTCACAAATCCAAAGTGGAGTCCGGGTGTGTATTTGCCAAGGTTCGTTGCATGGGTTCAGGGGCAGAATAGGCAAAGGGGCAGAGTTAGAATTAAACCAATGTGGCAGTTTTTCCTTAAGGAGGACAAAGCTGTTGATCGTGGCTAGGTGAGGAAGGCTCCATGAAATAGGGATATTATCAGTAACTCCCAGAGAGGTTAGAGAAAGTTAGCATCGACATAGAGTTGGAGGGAGTGATCTGGAAAGATCAGAGGTGATGGACTATGGGATGCTTGAAATGTTGGGGCGCCTGGGTGGCGCAGTCGGTTAAGCGTCCGACTTCAGCCAGGTCACGATCTTGCGGTCCGTGAGTTCGAGCCCCGCGTCAGGCTCTGGGCTGATAGCTCAGAGCCTGGAGCCTGTTTCCGATTCTGTGTCTCCCTCTCTCTCTGTCCCTCCCCCGTTCATGCTCTGTCTCTCTCTGTCCCAAAAATAAATAAACATTGAAAAAAAAATTAAAAAAAAAAAAAAAGAAAAAAAGAAATGTAGATAATGGTGGGTTTATTGCCGTTAGTATTGGTAAGGTCCAGGGTACGACTCGGGAAATGTTTGTCTATGGAAGGATGGGCAACATACCTGGGGAGAAGAGGTCAAGGAGCAGACAGGACATGATATTGGAGGGATCATATACATGAGTATTGAAATAGCCAAGACTTACGATACGAACTCTACCCTGGGAGTGATAGTGATTGAGGAGTCAGTATCTTGAAGATAAAAGGCACATTATCCAGGAGAGCAAAAATAGTGGCAATGACCTGGAATCCTTCTGTAGAGCAAGAGAACTGTGAGAATGGGGCTCTCTTGTTTTGTTTTGTTTTCTTTTCTTTTAACTGTATAGTTCATCTATTACCCTAAGTGTGTAAAATAGTGACTGGCACAGTGAAGGTGCTCAAAAAATGACAGCTGAATGTATAAATGAATAAATGCATTTCCAGTATCTCTTACTGATTGCTGAAGCACACAGTGAAATGTGTTTGTGATTCTAGGCCATAGGTAGGCTAGATTATAGGGAGCAGGACAGGTCTACACAGAACCAGTTGTCTGGAAGAAGTAAATTAAGGAGTGAGTATTGGTAAATGATAGTAGAATGACAGATGTTAACTGGTTTTATTGTCAAGCAACATAGTCATCAACTGATTTTTCTAAGGATGATCACTTTTCAAAATTGCCACTACGTCATTTGATGTTATTTTCTAAAACACTGATTGTTTTTAGGTTTTTACATGAAACTCATTCTTCTAAAATTTTAATTCTCCTATCAATTCGCAACTAGTCCTGATATTAGGATTACCTAAAAGAACTTTTGAAGTTTGTGACTATTAACAATTACTTGAAATAATTGTTTCCAGTGCTCAAAATATAGGTAACATTTTTAAAAATATCTCTTTTGGGAGGAAGACTGAAGTAGGACTTTTCAGATACTACATAAAAAGGGTAACTGTGTTGTTTTATTTTTCTTTTTTAAGTGGGAGTGAATTACTTAGTTGGATGACATGAGATTATTTTTTTAAAGTTTATTTATTTATTTTGAGGGAGAGAGAGAGAGAGAGAGAGCACAAGATGGGAAAGGGCAGAGAGGAGAGACAGAATCCCAAGCAGGCTCCATGCCGTTAGTGCAGAGCCCGATGCGGGGCTTGAACTCACATACTGTGAGATCATGACCTGAGCTGAGATTAAAAGTCAGCCGCTTAACCAGCTACACAACCCGGGTGCCCCTGGATGACATGAGATTCTAAAATAGGAGCTTTTAGAGACTGAGAGGAGAGGACTGATCTAGAAGTGCCCTGAGAAGCAAAGAGACTGCCTTCACTTCTATGCCCAGAAGAGAGGGTCACAGTGGAAACAGTGCCCTTGGGAGCTAGGTTCCTGTTTGCACGATTGATGAGGAGGCCTTTGAGAAACAAATCCAGGAATGAATCGGATTATGCTGTTAACGGACCCTGAATTCTAGAGGACACAACCAGGCAGGTTTCCAAAGTCAGAAATGAATAGGAGTTGGGTCTTAAAAGGGGATAGTCAGAACCAGGTGGACATTAAAGTCCTGAGTATGAAGGATGATGACTGGGGACATTCGGATGTCTTACGGTGAGGCAGACAGGGAGAAAATGTATGGTGAGGTTAGTCCAGATCGTCTCATCTCAAAATGGTTAAGAAATGAGCTCAAAATAGACAGATCTAATTTAATCACATTGAGTAAAATCATGTGCTTAAATCCAACATCCACTACAATAAAGACAAATGACAGGAGACTTTCTTATGTAGATTTCAAGTGGAGACCTAGTGGTTTTAGTTTATAGAAAGGCCTGAGGAGGACACAGTCTTCCCATAAAGCGCCATTTCATGTCCCAGTTGGCCTGGAGTCAGAGAAAAAATTGAGAGACTCTCCCAGATCCACTGTAGATACGTAGTGTGGGTATGTTTGCAGTATTTTCCACGGTGTCTCCCTTCCAGTGACGTGGACTTACTCCAAGGACTGTAGTTTCTTTTTGCAGAGTGTTTGGTGGGTTGTCCTCTTTTTGGTAGCTGTATCTAGGTTTCTCTCTTTTGGGGATGATGATGCCATTCGGAGTAAAGCTGTCAAAGGCTCCCTTGGTCTTGGGCTTTGATAGCATGATCCTGACAATGCTGGAAGAGGCAGTGAACTCAATTGGGTCCTGAGGTTCGACTTAAAGATATGAAACCATCCAAGATTTTTCTCCATTGTCCAAGAGGTGACCTGTCCTTTAGGATTGAAAGTTAATGTGGGGAGCAGTCTGGAAAGCTAGCGTGCTTGGCACAGTCCATCCATTGTGGACAGAAAGCGTGTCACTGGGAGAAAACTGTGAACACAATTGAGAGGTGAACCATTCATATAGAACTTTCCTTGCGGCCTTGAGGAGATCCACCTCGCTGTCCTTCCAATGGCCCCTGCTTCCAACATCCCTCTCATTCCTGTGTACCTCTGCTTCCCCTGTGCCACACTCCCACACCACACGCCCCAGAATCGTACCTTTATGCTGCACCTTTGCTGCTCAGTCTTCCTTCATAGTCTCGTTTTCTTTCCATTAAGATGTTGATTAGCTGGGGGGCCTGGGTGGCTCAGTCAGTTAGGCATCTGACTCTTGACGTCAACTCAGGTCATGATCTCAGGGCTTATGAGATCTAACCCCGTGTCAGGCTCCGCATTGAGCATGAAGCCTGCTTGGGATTCTCTCTCTCTGTCTCTCTCTGCCCTTCCTCACTCACACTGCCTCTCTCTCTCTCTCTGTATTTCAAAATAAATAAAGAAACATTTTAAAAAAGATGCTGATTAACCCTATTCCACATCTCTTTCTTGTATAGGTCCTGTCCCACAGAGGACCTATATTATTATTAGCTTAATAATTGTTAATATGAACATTTATTTAATGCTTGCTGAATTCCAGGAACTAGGCCATTGTAACTCTGGTCTTTAAAGCAACTTAGGTGTTATTAACCTCACTGTATACATTGGAAACTCGGGACTAATAAGTTCAAGTTCAAATACACAAAGTGCCTAGCCTGGCACATTGAAAGTGTTTAATACGTGGTAGCAAATATAATAATAATCACTATTTTTAAGTTTACTTATGTATTTTGAGAGAGAGAGAGAGAGAGAGAGAGAGCTCATGCACACATGTGAGCTAGGGAGGGGCAGAGAGAGAGAATCCCAAGCAGGCTCTGTGCTGTCAATAACTTGTATTGCTGCTTTTTAGAGGGAATGCTGTAGAACCAGGATTCTGTATGGTTTCACAAGAAGTCCCCAGACTAATGCCATCATCTTCAGACTCCACCCTCTGAGAGGGATACTTTGTCCCTCTACATTCAAGTGGAGGAAAACTTGGGGTGGCCCACCACATTTCCAGATGGTTCTAAAACCCCCATGTTGGAGATAAATCATAGCTTAGAGGACTGCTCTGCATACAGCGATTTTCTCTATGACAGAAATACATTGAACAACAGTCTAATGCAGGCTCCAGGCTAATTGCACAGTATTTTCCGAGAGCATATTCTGTGTAAGACTGAGCAACATATCAAGAAATGCGGAGAACTGTAGAAAATTGTCACCTCAAGTCTTGGAGGAAACCTAAGGATTGTTTCACCCAATTCTCTTGTTTGGAAAGTGAGTAAACTACAAACCGGAGCAGGGAATTGACTCACCAGTTCATGCAAGTGCTCGGAAGAGAGAGTAAGAATCTGATTCCTGGCTGGCAATTCCAAGGACAGTCATCTCCCCCCAAAGTTCAGGATGCAAATGAACATGCCCACCTGTTCCTGGAGCCCAGTCCTCTGAGTGGTGGCTGGCGGGCCAGCTTTCTGCTTGGGAGCTCTCAGCCAGAACCTCCTACTGGCTGTTCCTGCCAGTATACTGTTGGTCCTTTGCTCTCCAGCCTCTGAGACTTCCTGCCCTTTTCTCAGAATAGTAGTTATGATTACACAAGATATGGGCTTCACTGTACTTACATTCAACACATGAAAAATACCTCTGCTTCCTCTTTATAAATTTCAAAGTTTGGAAAATAACACAGACTACAAGTAACACCTAAGAATAAAGAGCTTGTGAAGACTGGTGATGGTCCCAGTTAGAATTTATTCCCCGCATTCGTAAAAGTAAGTCAATCAGTTCTGTCTTCGCCTGAGTTTTCTGCCTACTAAATAGGGATGGACAATAATAATTCCACTGTTGGCTCTCTCTCTCTCAAAAGCTTACAAAAAGCAGGCACTCCATAACCAGTGATAACAATGATGTTCATTTTGGATTTGGGAGAATTTATATATTTCCCCATTTCCCAGGCTCTTAGGGCAGACTGAAAGCAACCTATGGGGACTTGCTGTCCAACTGTCACTTCTCTGAGTGCCTCTTTGTTCTGTGCCCCCTCTGGCTTCATCTCTTTGTGCTCTGGGAAGTCCAGGCACATCTTGGGAAGGATTCAGTGGGTGGGGGTCAGAGGCAGAGCCCCTGGCTACGTACAAGCTCACATTCTGGGAAGTACCGGGTGTTGGGGGGACATTGTTGCCACTTGTCAAAGCCTTTTACGGCTGCTTGCACAGCACCCTCTGCTCAGATCATTCTAGGGAGTGTGGCCCGCAGCAGCGGCAGGCGGCATGACGTTCTCCATACTTTCTCAGTTTCCTGATGGCGGCAAGGCTCTCTGCTGGGAGAGGAGCAAACCTAAGCCAGGGGTGTTTAAGAAACTCATAGGATACTTGGAGAGAGTTTTAGTCCAATCCTTTTATTCTCCAGACGAGGAGCCCACCACAGGTCACTCATCATGGGACTAGAATCCAAGGGTTTTGGCAGCTGGGTCCAGGTGTGCACCAGGGCAACAGTCTGTCACTTTGTCATCGTCTTCATCCCCATGGCCAATGTCATCGTCACTGAGGAAAACCCTCGTGGTCCAGACCTTCCTCTGGGTCTGCTGACTACTAAACAAGTTGTCAAAGGAGGATGCTGGTCATTGGGCTTCTCTCACATCTCTTCTAAGTCTGAGAAGGAATTCATGGGAAAATCAGTTAAATATCCGGTCAGTTTTCTCATATATAAAGGGATAATGAAAAGGTTTTCAGAATTTTTGTGAGGATTCAGTCATATATTGTCACGTATGTAAGTCTATATACTGTGCTCAGCAGAGAATCTTGACATATATTAGAATTCAAAAAAATCTGTATTCTTTGCCCAACATCTTCTCCCACCCCCTTTACAGAAAAGTGTATTTCAGGTCTCAATAGTTTTTCTACATTAACTCTAAATCCATCCTCCTGGGTATTGATTGAAATACCTTAGCCCTTTGCAGAGTTCTAGTGCTCTAGACGGCAAACGATTCATGGTGCTGAGCTTGCTTCAAGGGTGCAGACTAGTGATTTCCCAATTTTCCACCCTCTCCACCCCAGGCTGACTGTGAAGTTAGAAAACGTAGAAGTGGATCTCAGATCTCTATGACCTTGAACAGAGATGACTGACATTTTTTTTTTCTCCAGAAATAGGGGACTCTGACTATCCAGGAGAGGTTCCCAGAGCACGGTTCATTATTCTCTTTGGGATCTGAGCTGCCCTTTTCTTTCTTTCTTTTTTTAATAATATATATATTTATTTATTTTTTAAATTGACATCCAAGTTAGTTAGCATGTAGTGCAATAATGATTTTAGGAGTAGATTCCAGTGATTCGTCCCCTACATGTAACATCCAGTGCTCATCCCAACAAGTGTCTTCCTTAATTCCCCTTGCCCATTTAGCCCATCCCTCCACCCACAATCCCTCCAGCAACCCTCAGTTTGTTCTCTATATTTAAGAGTCTCTTCCGTTTTGTCCCCCTCCCTGTTTTTATATTATTTTTGCTTCCCTTCCCTTCTGTTCATCTGCTTTGTGTCTTAAATTTCACATATGAGTGACATCATATGATATTTGTCTTTCTCTAATGGATTTCGCTTAGCATGATACCCTCCAGTTCCATCCATGTAGTTGCAAATGGCAAGATTTCGTTCTCTTTGATTGCTGAGTAATATTCCATTGTGTGTGTGTGTGTGTGTGTGTGTGTGTGTGTGTGTGTGTGTGTACCACATCTTCTTCATCCATTCATCTGTCAATGGACATTTGGGCTCTTTCCATACTTTGGCTATTGTGGATAGTGCTGCTATAAACATGGGGGTGCATGTGCTCCTTTGAAACAGCACACCTGTATTCCTTGGGTAAATGCCTAGTAGTGCAATTGCTGGGTCGTAGGGTAGCTCTATGCTTCATTTTTTGAGGAACCTCCAGACTGTTTTCCAGATGAGCTCCTCTTTTCTGTCTTTCTGCTCAGCTATCCATAATGTAGATTTTCATCATCAGGGAGCAAGTTGGGTGCTCAGGGGGAAGAAGAAAGATAACAAAGAGGAAGCCTAGCACCTAAATAAGAAATTAGTGCATTCCCAAGAATCTCCAGCAAAATTTTTCTTGAGTCTAATTGGCTAGAACCATGTCACATTGCCATTTCTATCCACAAGGAAGGCTAGAAAATACCGTTGTGTGTGTGTGTGTGTGTGTGTGTGTGTGTGTGTGTGTGTGTGTGTGTTTAGCTGTGCACTACACAATTCTTGAATAAAGTCACCATGAGTCTGTAAGAAAGATAGGGAGACCCAACAATGAAGAAGCAAATTATCTTCTTACAATTAGTGTTGAATTTGCAAGATAATTTCTATTGATGTATGTGTATTCATCTTGGTGAGCTGGATTCCTTGTAGGGGTCACATAAGCTGATTATGAACTCATTTGAAGATATAGCTGAAAATATTTGAAAAACTATGAAACAACACATTTAAGACTTTATAAGATTTCTTTCTATTTTCTTAAACCAAATGGTAGCTGTGTAAGGATATGAAACCATTTTACTATCACTTAGCAGATATTATTAAAAGGCATTTGAAGGATGCCTGGGTGGCTCAGTCGGTTAAGCATGTGATTCTTGGTTTTGGCTCAGTTCAAGATCTCACGGTTCATGGGTTTGAGCCCCACATTGGGTTCTGTGCTGGTGGCATGCAGCCTGCTTGGGATCCACTCTCTCCCTCTCTCTCTACCCCTCCCCCGCTCAAACTGTGTCTGTCTCTCTCAAAATAAATAAATAAATAAACTTAAAAAAATGAATTTGGAAGAATTTTATATTTCGTTTTTAAACACACACACACACACACACCCCTACGTTATATCAAATTTTAATGGCATTTTAAAGAGAAAAATTTCTTCGTCAGTTTTTTCCTATAATTTTGACTAGCAATTAATTTTGAGTGTGAAAGGTAAATATTTCTAGGAAATAAATCAAAACTGAATATACTGTCTCACAACAACTGATTCAACCCACTGAAGCTGATAAATGATTATAAATTTTGAATAGTAAGACTTATTCTAAACTCATTTTCCCCATCAAGAGTGCTAGTTTTCAGTCTTCAGTTTACATAACCGCTATGAAACGGCCTTCTTAGCAGTTGGAAAAACCCTGACTTTCCCCACTCAGTGATTTCTTAATGAATTTCCTCTCTGGGGTATTTCCTTACAGTCACATGTATAAACACAAATCAGATTTCTTGCTTGCTTGCTTGCTTGCTTGCTTTCTCTCTTTCTCTCTCTCTTTTCCTTCCTTCCTCCCTCCCTCTCTCCTTTTCTTTTCTTTTCTTTTTTCTTTCTTTTCTTTCTTTCTTTCTTTCTTTCTTTCTTTCTTTCTTTCTTTCTTTCTTTCTCTGTCTGTCTCTCTGTCTGTCTCTGTCTCTCTCTCTCATGTTTGGTAGCTCTGATGATGTTTATTTTACTCTTTGACACATGTCAAATCTTACCAGATAATGGGATTAAAATCTTATGAACTTTCTGATTCAATATACATGTGATGTGAGATTCTTAATATTGAATTTTGAAAAGCTATCTTATTGATATGAAATGTCACCTTCATTTTAAGTAAGTGGGATTCAGACAAAACCCCTTCACCACTTAACTGATTACAATCATACTAATTCTTGGCATTCGATAGTCAACTAGATTTACTGCTACAGATATTTCTTATTTATTTAATCTATAACGATTTTCATTTAAAATTACACTTACTTGTGATTATTTTTATTGTAGTAAGTAATATTGCCCCAATATGTACAGTGATGACATTATTTTAATGCATTTATTTAAGTAGAAAAAGTGAGTTAGTTAAAATAGGTAAATTACTACTGGTGTATAGTCATGTTTCTTTAATTATAGAATGTGGGGATACAGCACTTTTTCTGAGGAAGAACATCCCAATTCTTCTCTAAGGAGCATCCCATGGTGTTAAGGAATTTAACAGCTCAATTCCTCAAGCATGAGTATAGTAGCAATACGAAGAAAAGAAAAATAATATAGCACTTTTTTTCTTTGGCTTTTCAAAATCTTTGTAACTTATACTTGAAAAAGCAGGATTCAAAGAATGCAAAGAAAACAATCTTATTCTTTCCCCACAGCAGTTCTGTCCAAACATCCTCAATAGGACTGCATCTCCCCAGCTTCTTATTTAAAATCTAAGGCAAGTTGCTTTCAGGGAGTAAAGAGTTCAAGCCACTTGAGTATTTAAAATGTACTGTTTTACATAAGAATCAAATTTTATTTTTTTTAAATATGAAATTTATTGTCAGATTGGTTTCCATACGACACCCAGTGCTCATCCCAACAGGTGCCCTCCTAAATGCCCATCACCCACCCACCCCTCCCTCCCACCCCCCATCAACCCTCAGTTTATTCTCAGTTTTTAAGAGTCTCTTATGGTTTGACTCCCTCCCTTTCTTTTTTTTTTTCCTTCCCCTCCTCCACGGTCTTCTGTTAAGTTTCTCAGGATCCACATAAGAGTGAAAACATATGGTATCTTTCTCTGTATGACTTATTTCACTTAGCATAACACTCTCCAGTTCCGTACACAATAAAGAAATTGTGATTTATATACACAATGGAATACTACTTGGCAATGAGAAAGAATGAAATATGGCCTTTTGTAGCAAGAATCAAAATTTCAACTGTCATTTACTGTGAAAACACCTCTCAGTTTGGGTCTGCTTTAGACAGGACACCTCCTTCCTGGAGGAAAGAGTACTCTCTCTTTTTATCTGACACTCCTCCCCAGCTTGCTAAGGGAGATTTCTGTTCCTTGCAGACTAAGGGGCAGAAATGAGGAGAGCTGAAGGGCAGAAAACATCTTCCTCGATTGGTACCTTTCCACCTTGATGTCAGGCTGGTAGGGGTTGAGCACACTGGGGGTCCATCACTGGGATTCCTTGGCTTGGCGCCTTTGGGATTCCAAGGCACTTATTAGCTAGGTGCTCATGATTCCCCCTACATCCCACCCCAGACTGTTCATCGAAAATCTCCAGTCTCATTCTCTTCAGGTCTCCTTGCTTCACCTGATGTCCCTTTGCAGCAAGGTCTAAGACCACTCAGGTGGTTTCTTCCACATGGCTTACATGTGGAAGGACAGGCCATCCCAATACTATTCTTCCCGCTTAGCTGTGGCAGACAGACTCTAGGGTGCTCTATTGCTTCCTGCTTCCGGTGTTCTGGCCCTTTTGGGATTGCTTCCCCCTGAGTGTAGGTGAGACCTATGACTTGTTTTGAGTAAATAGAATACAGCACAGTGACAGAATGTGTGTGATTATGTGCATGTGATTACATGATCACATTACAGGAGGCCCGCATGTCTTCCTGGCATCTCTTTCTCTTTCTTGCTGGCTTTGAGGAAGCAGGCAGCCATGTTGAGGAGCTCCACGTGGCCAGGGACTGTGGGCTGCCTTTAGGAACTTAAGAGTAGACTCTAACCAACAGCCTACAAAGACTTCCAGGCAATTACTCAGGGGGAAAAAAATGGTGGGCAGGGGGTGGGGTGGGGCTCCATCCCTCTGTCCTACAGC
Organism: Puma concolor; assembly: GCF_028749965.1. Classification (NCBI taxonomy): domain Eukaryota; kingdom Metazoa; phylum Chordata; class Mammalia; order Carnivora; family Felidae; genus Puma; species Puma concolor. Next base: position 10,857,572 of record NC_141676.1, read on the forward strand.
TGCAAGGAATTGGATTCTGTCACCAACTGGGGAAACTTGAACGTGAATCCTTCTCCCAGACAAGCCTCAGTTGAGACCAAAGCACTGCCAACACTTTGATTGCAGCCTTGTGAGACCCTGAAGCAAAGAACCCAGTTAAACCGTGCAGAGTCCTGACCTATAGAAACTGTGAGATGATAAAGCCATGTTGCCTCAAACCTCTAAGGCTGTGGTAATTTGTATGCAGTGATAGATAAATACACTGGCCATCAGGGTCAAAAGCCCTAGCCCTGGCCTCTTTTAGTTCCTTGAGTGTATTAGACTCAAGTCTATCAACTTCCCCAAACTGTGAGGCTCCATATTAAGTTCCCCCCGGGGGTCCCCTTGCCACTTGTCTCTGAGCCTAGAGATGAGGGAGTTCTCCTACAGTGGGAAGAGGGAGGGCGGGAAACTCAGAGAACCGCCACGATTTTCTTCCGGTTAGATTGTCAGTAAAGTTTTCAAGTGACAGTCTGTTGCTAATGAAATTCTCTGAGTTTCAACTCCATATTTAAATTTCTTTTATAGGCTGGTTGAGAAAACCATTTTTGGCTATTTCTTTTGCAACTTCTGCTCCAGTGAATGGCACTTCCGTTTGTAGACAGGGAGCAATCATCAAATAAGTCCCCTGGCAAATCAAGAAGGGGGTGGTGATGGTGCTGGGAGTAGTCCCCCCAAGTGCAGGAAGTAAGGGGAAGCATGGCCTGTAGAAATTTTTAAAATAATAACAAAACTGCCATCCGACTTATAACATCCACGTGTAAGCAATTCTAAACAATACCGATAATAAAATACTCTTCGGGGGAAAAAAATCTTTCGTTGATCTAAAGTCTGAAATAAAAGCGGCCCGTTCCTGGGCAGATCCCTCCCACCTGCTCCGTCCTTGGCAGGACGCGGGGCCATCTATTGGAACCTGAGCACAATCCCCTGCTGTGTGAGTCCTGTAAACATCCGGAAGGGACAGCTTCAGCTTCTAGCCTTTCCAATACTTTCTGCTCTTCCGCGGGCCCCTTTGCTGCCATCTGCTGGGAAACTGTGAAAAGCACATAAATCCGTGATGGTTGCGAAAGTGACGAGCCTCACAGATGGGTGTGCGAGCGCGCACTCCTATGTGGTGCTGCTGTGCGGGTGCGCGCGGGCGTACACGCAACTCAGAAAGCACATGGAGCGTTTGGCTTTGTCTAACATATAAAGAATTCCATGAAAATCTTCCACCTTGCTTTTCTTTTCGTTTGGCCTAGCGGGAATGGTGCCAGGAGATCACTTGGGTGGGCCTCCGGATGAGTGTTGAGCGGGAAGCGGGGAAGGAGGAGGCGGGACGCTTTGGAGAAAGTGAAGGAGTCAGGCTGTGGCTGGGTGGGCTTCGCTTTGTTGTCGAGGAGAGCACAGCGGGGAAGGAAAGGAAGGGGAGAAGGCAGCTCACCAGTACAGAAGGACGGTGCCAGGCACCGTTGTTAAGTATGGGCTCATTATTTTCTCACCCCCTTCACTCTCCCTATTGTGCAAAGAGAGGAAGACACGGGGGAGTGAAGGGACTCACCCAAGATAAGATTGTTTTATGTCTGAGGAAGTAAATGGCGAGGCTTCTGGAGGGAAGGTGCGCAGGCATCCGATCCGCGGGGTTAGACATGCGTGCCCTGCCCTCTCTGAGCCCATCCTGACCCTGAGTGAGCTCTGGGAGGACACTCTTGGCAAAGGGACTCACGGTGATGCCCAGGTCAGCGGCCCGAGGTTCCAGGACAGGACATGCCCACGCGAGCAGCCTCTCTCTCTGCTGCGGCTCCCCCAGAAACGAATGCAGGTGAGCAATTTCCATTTTCTGTGAGGGCATGAGGAAGGGAGTGTCCTTTGCTTCTGCCTTTGAAAACAGAAACAAATCTTACACCAAGCCGGCTACAACTCTGTCATTAGCGCTCACCCCGAGGTCACAGCAGAATGTCACCTACTGGTCACTGCATGCGTCTGAGACTGAACGTCTTTGCCTCCTGAGTTTGCAGAAAACATTTATCCTGTCTCAGCGGGGGGTGAAGAGGGAACGGAAAGCATGACTGTGTCTGACTGTTGGGGAATGGAAACTTGATATGTTTTCATGAGACTCGTCTTCCAACCGCTTTCAGTGTTTTGAGATGAAGCCTACTGCTTGATTAATGTAAAGTATCTTTGAGGCTGAAAGCCTTCTTTCCCATCAGTTCTGAAGAGAGCAGTCCCTCTGCCTTTGATGATTCATGTGCATGACAATGACATCTGGTCCCGCAAAGAGTACTCTCACTGTTGTTCAGGAGGGTACCCTGAAACACAGAAGAGGAAGAAAGAAGATCAAACAAGAAGTGTGTGTATTATTGAAGTGACTGGGAGGCTCAGTCAGTGAAGCGTCCGACTTCAGCTCAGGTCATGGTCTCACAGTCCGTGAGTTCAAGCCCCATGTTAGGCTCTATGTTGACAGCTCGCAGCCTGGAGCCTGCTTCAGATTCTGTGTCTCCCTCTCTCTCTGCCCCTCCCCTACTTGCACTCTGTCTCTCTTTCTTTCTCTCTGTGTCAAAAATAAACAAGCATTGAAAATTTTTTAAAGGGGCGCCTGGGTGGCGCAGTCGGTTAAGCGTCCGACTTCAGCCAGGTCACGATCTCACGGTCTGTGAGTTCGAGCCCCGCGTCGGGCTCTGGGCTGATGGCTCGGAGCCTGGAGCCTGTTTCCGATTCTGTGTCTCCCTCTCTCTCTGCCCCTCCCCTGTTCATGCTCTGTCTCTCTCTGTCCCAAAAATAAATAAACGTTGAAAAAAAAATTTTTTTTTTAAAATTTTTTAAAAAGGAAGTATATATATTATTTATGTACACCTAACACATGTACTTAATATATGTCTACACACACATACATATACTTCTTGTTTGACATTCTTTCCTGAATATCTTAAATTTCTTAAAATATTTATACATGCCATTCAGAGACTTTCATAAGCTGCAAAGCAGTATGAAACTGGTATGTTAAACAATAATGACATAATTCCAGTGTCCATAGGAGACTTATAATTTCTTTTTTCTTCTTTTATTGTTCTTGTAGTGGTTCTGAAAGGATCAGGTCTGCTTCACAGAGCGGTAGGATGATAAATGTTTGAGAAGAATTTTTAATGTTCATATTGTAATTAATGACATTTTTGAAATACAAGTGGGTGTTTTGGTCGGTTAAGCGTCCGACTTCGGCTCAGGTCATGCTCTCGCAGTTTGTGAGTTCGAGCCCGCGTCGGGCTCTGTGCTGTCAGCTCGGAGCCTGGAGCCTGCTTCAGATCCTGTGTCTCCTTCTCTTTCCACCCCTCCCCTTCTCTCACTCTGTCTCTCTCTCTCTCTCAAAAATAAATAAACATTAAAAAAATTTAAAAAAATACACACAAGTATAGGAAATGATAAAAACTGATAGCTACATATTTACCCTAGAGATTCAAGCATTTTCATTATTTATTTTCTGTATTTACTTAGATTCACCCTTTCCCTGCTCAGAAATTAACGGTTGCACACAGCCTTAAAGCTTCTATTTTTGTCTCCTTTCCTCCTTCCCTAGAGGTGTCCATAGTGAGGAGGGAACTTCCTTGATCTCTAAGTCCACATTTCCTGTGGCAAAACTTCCCATAGAGAAATACACCTTCTTTCCATTCCTTCACCCCCAACTCTCCTTCAGAGAAGGAGTGATATGTGTAACTGCAGAGTTTGGAATCAGGGATTGGGTTCATACAGCTCAGCCCCCATGACTTCATTCGTTCATTTGTTCACTCGTTCCTTCCTTCCTTTTCTGCTAGATGTTTCCTCTTAGAGGAGAGACCTGTACTGTCTCAGCTCTGCCAGTGATTGTTTGGTTACATCGATTAAATTCTATTTGGCCTCGAACTGAAGGAATGCTTTTCTTTCAGCTTGCCACGAATAAAGTGATTTGTTTTGTTTTGTTTTGTTTTCACCTGAATATTTGCTCTCATTTTTCAAGTGGTTTCTAACCATGGGATGAGAAGAAAAGGTTATTTTTTTAGTGGTTCCCTAATCCCCCTAAAATCTGTCTCCAGAGACTAGGAACTTTAAAATAAAAGTAAAAACTGGCATTTGGGGGAGTTTGAGGCATGTGTTGGAGCCTTGATTGGGTGGCTTCAGGTCAATAATCAGTTGAGTTCAGTCTTGGTTAGAAGTTGGCAAGATGAGAATATGTCTCTTTGACGGGTCAGGTAATGCTGGGAGATGAGATGACCAAGCCTCATTTGGACGATGGATGCTTCTGGGGCAGTTGAGAGTATTAAAGGCCAATAGCAGGAGTATGTTAGGAAGACAAAAATGCCCAGGCCAGAAGATAAGGGAAAGCAAAACAGAATATAGTCTAACCAACGAACAACATCAACCTTTCATGAATAGATAAGGGAATGGGCCGATTTAAGAGGCGTAGCTCAGTGGAGTCTTTCAGAAAGTAGGAAAGAAGGATATAGAATATTAGGGTCATATGTGATTACTGCAGAAAAAGAGGCTGCAGAGAAAAGAAACATTTCCACTACTTTGAGGGACCATGGTATTTTAGTGTGAAGTACCATACTAAACGCCTGTGGACTTAAAAGGTAAGAAAAGGGACGCCTGGGTGGCTCAGTCAGTTAATCATCTGACTCTTGATTTTGGTTCAGGTCACGATCTCACAGTCATGAGGTTGAGCCCCAGAGCCCCATGTCTGGCCATCCTTAGCCTCCCCCCCAGCCTGTGGCTTCACAGGCATAGATAGAAGTTTAAGTCCAGGATTTCCGTCAGAGGGATTCTTTGGCTGAATTACAATGAGGACAAGGGAAACTGCACCTACAAGCCTGGTTTTATAGGCCTAAGTGATTCCATTGCAAGAGAAAGTGGACACAGCTACTGTGGAAAAAGACCATACCGCTACAGAGATCTCACACTCGATGCAGCATGAGGGGTCCAGGAATGCAGAAACCAGAGAGGAAAAGGACACGAAGAGGTTCTGAATAAGCTCAATGGGACAGAAGTGCCGCCGGAGTGACTTCATAACCTGGGGTGACCACAGATTTCTATGTTTTGCAGAAGTACCTGTGATGGTTAATTTTATGTGTCAACCTGACTAGGCTAAGAGAGGCCCAGAGCGCTGGTAAAACGTTATTTCTGTGGGTGCCTACCAGAGGGTGTCTCCAGAAGAGATTAACATTGGAATTTGAATCGGGTGACTAAGTAAAGAAGATGGCCGCCACTGCTAAGTATGGACTCATTGAATATGCCGAGGGCCTGACAGAACGGAGAGGAAGGCTCTCTCTGCTTGAGCGGAGGCATCCATTTATTCTTCTCTCAGACATTGGCACTCCTGCTTCTCAAGCCTTTCCATTGGGACTGAAGGACACAGCCAGCCTTCCTGGCTCTCCAGCTTGCGGGCAGCGGCCTGTAGGATATAACCACGTGACCAGTTGCTGCACTACATCTTATCTCTCTCCCCCCTCTTCCCCTTCTCCCCCTCCCCCCCTTACCCTCTCCCTCCTATTGGGTCTGTTTCTCTAGAGAACTCGTAACATAGTCCCATAATGTCTCAAAGCCTACCCTGAGAGGGAAAGCACCGTGCCCCCTCACCTCACCGCAGACAGCATTTTTAAAAAGGTGCCCAAATTCAGTTTTGTTCAGCCATCTTCCATTCTAGAAAGCCAGAATTGATTGACATCCTTGAGCATGAAAATCAAGGTTGCTTTTTCTCCATCTCCATCCTTCCTTCAGATACTTCCGAGTTACCCCTTTGGTGCTAGGAAACGGTGTTGTAGGATCTAGGTTACCTATGGGGAATCTGGAAACAGAGCTTTTCATGGGATAACTGTTTGAAAGGTTCGTTTGGGGCTTGTTTTCTAAATTTTGTAAACGTGGAGCAAAGGAAAGTTGGAATGCTGCCAAAGGATCCCCAACTCTATGCAGAGTCTGAGGGAAGCATCCCTGGGTGAGAGATCAGAAAATGCGGCCCAGATGAAAATGGGGTAACACACTGGTCTCCTCAGATCCGTTTTCCACTTTGTGCTTCTCAGCAGTCCGTGACTTGTGGTTGGAGATCCACGTGGTTTTAAGGAGCTGACTTCTCCCCTCCTTCCAGGGTGCGCTAGTCCGAGGCTGTCAGTCAGTGCCTTTGATCCCTCCCATGGCAGTGATTGGTTCAGCCTGGACATGTGACCCAGCAGGGTCCAATCAGAATGATTGTCAGTAGTCTTGTTTTAAAACTTCCGACCAGAATAGACATAAAACAAAACAAAACAACCGAAAAAACCCCACAACCCTGGTATAAAATCTAAATGTCTCCGGTGTGATCAGTCAGAAATACAGAATATCACTTTTTGCTTCCTTTGGTCATTGGTGTGCAGCACTAGAAAAACAGGCGCTGGGAGGTCCTCCTGTAGCCGAAGAAACAAAACCTTCAAGAGGTTAAGAGCCACAGAGTCCTCTGTAAAAGCAAAAACCCTCTTCGAATTTATTTTGTTGAGCGAAAACAGATACTAATGTAGGTCTCTCATAAAAGCCAAGTGGCGTAATGCAAACTTTTGAAACATGGGAGATACCTGTGTTCTGTTGGATCTAGAATATTTTAAACTAATTAAATATGCCTTATTCATTTGTATGAAGCTTTTTTTATACAATAAACAATGTGCTTTCTTTCTATTGCTTTCTATTGCTTTTAGAAACACAAAGATAAGAGGCACCTAGGTGGCTTGGTTGGGTAAGCCCCCAACTCTTGATTTATTTTGGCTCAGGTCACGATCTCACAGTTCAGGGATCAACTCCCCCACGCCCACCCTCTTGTCGGGTCAGGCTCTGTGCTGACAGAGCAGAGGCTACTTGGGATTCTCTCTCTCCCACTTTCTGTGCCCCTCCCCCACTGGTGCTCTCTCTGTCTCTCTCTCTCAAAAACAAAACCAAAAAAAGAAACACAAAAATGATTTGTTTACTGTGACAAAGATCACTGTCTCTCTGATTCAAATTGCAATTCAGATGGGCGAATTGTCTAAATACTGTACGCTGGGCCCTAGAAATTAAGGCCTTAAGAAATTAAGGAAAATGAGAAGACAAGCAACCAGCTGTTCTTGAGAAAAGACATGGGAAGCGAAGCTGGAGAGAGACAATAGAGTTTGTCTTCTCTAGTACAACCAAGGGGAAAACTTGGGCTCCCCTCCCACCAGGAATTTCGGCTCACCCAACGGTGCCTAGGCTGGTAGGTTTTTCTAGGCCGTAGAAAATTGATACTAAGCTGAGGAATCCACTAAAGACTGTGACAATTCATGATTATTTATTATTTTGCACTCGATGGCACAAAAGAAATATGTTAAGAGGATGTCTAATGCTGATATCGAATAAGTATGCTGCCTATAACTGTTACCTTGTCTTGTTTCGCTCTTGTTCCAAATTTAAATTATCTTCTCTGTCACTTCATTGCTCCCTTAAAATGTTGGCATTTTGTTCCATGAGTGAAGAGGAACCCGAAAACAGATTTGCTGCCTCTCCTCTTCCCTGCTTTACACAGCTTGGATATTTGGCATTTGACACTTGGTCACACCATTGTCCATCCAGATCAGTGTGCACAAAGGTCAGCGCCTTGAAAGCAGAAGCAGTTTGTTACGATTCTAACACAGAGTGACAAGTGAGAGACCTAACTGGGAGGGAGGCAGGTCCTGGATGCCCAGGGCACTGAATGCCTCCTGCAGGCACTGAGCCTCCTGCAGCCACCAAAGGATGACAAAATTGCATTTGTATTTCCAGAGGTCCCTAGTTAGTAGTGTTTGCAAGGGCAAGGAGAGGCAAAGACAGGCCAGAAGATGCAAAATAAAAGGGCAAAGCATGTAATATTAATATTAGACAACAAAAAGTCCTTATGACCAAAACACACAATACACAAACAATAAAAAAAAAATAATTTGAAGATTTGCCTAGAGATAGGAGAAACTAACAAAAACACCAGTCGTGAGAGTTTTTAGCGTGCGTCTTGCAAGTTTTGAGAAACGTAAGCAAAAAAACCCCAAACAAACAAACAAAAAAAAAAAAACCCCAGTATTTGAATCATAAAATGCTTGACTTAACCAGTGTAAAGGAAACATGGTTTTTAAGCTCACTTGGTACATTGATGATAATTCACCATAAATTCATCCCCAAGAAGACCTCATTCAATTAAAAACAAAAAACTCCAGGTCACATTCACTAACCCCACTGCAAGAGAAGTGGAAATAAATAACACAAATATTTGTTACCACTATAAAAAATTTCAAGACTTATGAAAATGTATAGATTTTTAAACTCTCCATAACCAAACTTAAAATCTGAAGTGAATATATTTTGTTCATATTGCAACAAACGTGTGAAATAATGGTTTGGAGGACGAATTAGGAAGGGGGAAGCAATAGAAGCTCAAACTCTGGCATCAGGAGAATTCTTGTAGCGCTCAAGGCACAGCCTGCACCATACCGACTACAGGCGTGCGGAAAACAGCGCCGTCTTCAAGTGCCCAGCAACACAAAGACGCACAGTTCTGCTAGCACCTGCCCTGTAATGCCGATTCTTGCCATCTCCCTCCCTCTCATCACCCTTTGTCCCCGAATATTCCCTCACAAAACTTCCCCTGTTGGCTTAGCCTGTACCTCAGGGCCTCCACACCCCGTTCTCTCTCCTTCAAGTCTCTTTGTGAGTTCTGTTTTATTTTTTTTTCTTCCTACACAATGGAACTTCCTAGTCAGTTTCCTTCGGGTAGCTTTTCTAGAAGCTTAGAAAAACAAACAATCATCTTTATGGCTACTTGCCAAGCACCTTCTTATGACCTGCATTAGCCCTGAAACAATTCTGCAAGCTAGTTATTGTTAAGTCAGCTTTGTCTATGTGACAGAGCATGTACGTGATTCACATCCGTGGAATGTTTAACGCCTTGTATGACCCCAAGAGAGGATTCGAGTAAATCCTAGTGTTGTAAACTATAGCGGACCTACATTCATACTGCTGTCGGGGTGTTTTGCCACGCCGTACGTCCTAGTTCCCTTTGTGCCTCTTTCTGTCTGCAGCTCCTTCATTATGAAGCTTACTCAGTCTAGAATAGATATGTGTGGAAGGAATAAACTTGAGTTTGGAGCCGGAAAACCTAGGTTCAAATCCCGGATCTTGCAATTACCAGCCATTTTGACCAAGTTCGCTGCGGTTAGGCAGTGCCCTGAGTGGCTCAGGGTTGCCCCCTTGTGAACCTGTGATAAACTGGATGAATGCAGAGCCCTGCACATTCCACTTCCTTTTTTGTGCCAGAGCAGTGCTAATGTCATGGAGACCCTCACTGAGGAGGCCCTTAAAACACGTACACAACCACACACAGTTCTTAGAATGTAAAGGTGCAGGACTGGACTCTACTTGAGAGACCAGTATCCGTCTTAGAAATATGGGACATCAGGGGCGCCTGGGTGGCGCAGTCGGTTAAGCGTCCGACTTCAGCCAGGTCACGATCTCGCGGTCCGTGAGTTCGAGCCCCGCGTCAGGCTCTGGGCTGATGGCTCGGAGCCTGCAGCCTGTTTCCGATTCTGTGTCTCCCTCTCTCTCTGCCCCTCCCCCGTTCATGCTCTGTCTATCTCTGTCCCAAAAATAAATTAAAAAAAAAACGTTGAAAAAAAAAATTAAAAAAAAAAAAAAAAGAAATATGGGACATCAGGGCTAGAAGGGACTCGGAGATCTCCCTAACTGAAGTAGGAGAAAACCGTGTCCCCAAGAAAGAACGCAACTCAGATCATGAAGGTAATGGATTTGTAACCCAGTTTCCCTGACCGTTCCTTTTCCTTGGCGGTAACCTGCCTCATCTCCTTCACATTGAGTTCATACATGCAATTGAGCCACAAGAGGGAGGTGGTGGGCAAGAAAACGTGCTCTGAATTTCCACCTAACCCCCGTGTCTGGAGGCTCAGGGAGGCTCTCCAGAAAGGCAGGCCTACAGCTGGGGTTGTGTGTACTAGATCTGGTTGGATCCCACTTCTATCCTATATTAACCTGCGGACTTAGTGGGTAAATTAATTTATCCCTCTGAGCTTGTTTCCTCTGTTTGCTAAACGGAGATACTAATGTATAGAAAGTTGTTTGTGAGGATAATTGAGATTGCAGATAAAAAGCTCAGCACAGAGTTGATTCTCAAGATAGGTGTTCACGATGATGACAGATGATACTGACAAGGCTTTCATTTCAATGAGCACTTTTTTGTGCCCTCCATCCCATCTCATCCTCTGCATATCCTCTACATCTCATCCTCTAGAGGGTAGGTGAAAGGAATCATCTGGACTTTGTCTGATTGTTATGTGCTCCAGTCTCCTCTCTTCCCCATCGCCACATTCTGGAAAGTCTGAGCACCTGCCTGGAAGTGGGCTTGGATTAAGGTAGAAGGAGAGAGTGACACTAAAACCTCACCTGATCTCATATTCTGTGGGATTTGGGTTGTGGATGGGACACCAGAAACACCGCCATGCCCTCTTGTCCTTTTTGTGGAAAGTGGACCTTGCTGCAGAAGGTGAGGGTTGAGAAATGCTCCAGGACGAATGGCCAGGTGGCACCACCAATGCCTGGCTTCCTTCCTTCCATCTTGGTGGAGCAGCCGCTGGCCTCGGATGCAGGAAACAGCTTGAACCAGAGCCCGAGGCTCCTGCATGCCAGGAGTTGGGCATCTGGACCACGCACCATGGAAATCTGTCAGGGAGGAGCTGTTGGAGTAACTCGTGATCTCTGGAGCTAGGGGTGTCTTCGGAAGGGATGGAGCTCACCTGGTCCTTTCTAATGACGCCGACAGATGAGAACAGACTTGCACGATGCCATGGAGTGGGCCAGGGGAAGAGTCAGGAAGAAATTACAAAGTAAAATGAAATCGGGACTTTGAATAGTTCTGCAGTACCCAGGTCCCTCATGGCTGGGCCGTTACCGCCATTGAGTGTTCTGTTGTTTCGTTTGGTTTCTTGTGCTGTTGTTTCACACACTGCGGAGCTTCACTGTTTTATGCTGACTCTTCTGCAGCCCTGCCTCCTCCACAGGAATTTTAAATTACCCACACCCCTTCTTAGGCCAGCCATGAAATAACCAACCACCTTATGTTCCCCGAATGCCCCTACGGTTCTCACTCTCTATCCAAAATGGCTAATTGGGGCACCTGGGTGGCTCAGTAGGTTAAGCATCTGACCCTTGATTTCAGCTCAGATCATGATCTCACAGTCATGGCATCGAGCCCATTGTCGGGCTTTGCCCTGACAGTGTGGAGCCTGCTTGGGATTCTCCCTCTCCCTCTCTCTCTCTGCTTTTCTCCTGGTCTCGCTTGGGCACACACGTACTCTCTCATCTCTAAAAAATTTTTTAAAAAAAGCTAAAGGATTTTTTTCACAAGGAATTGAGGTGAATAAAATTGAATCTAACTTAGTACACAAGTACTATTATTCTTCTAATAATGTTGGACATCATGAGTGGAATCAAACAATTTTCTGGAACCTGATAATACAGATCCCTGGAGCTCACCGGCAATTCTTTGGGCAGAGGAAATGGAAAGAGCAAAGCTCTTGAGGCCAGTGTGTGCCTGGTGTTTCTGGGGAGGTGGTGGATCTGAAGTGGAGGGCCAGAGGGTAGAAGGGGACAGGGCAATGTTGTCTGCCCATCTGCCCTGGCTGGGGGCCAGATCACAAAAGGACACTGAGGACTTGAGCTTTCATTCTGAGTGACATGGAAGGCGTCGGGGGATTCTGAGCCAAGGAGAGACAGGATCTGACTTGTGGGTTCTCAGGATCACTCTGCCACCATGCTGTGTTGAAAACAGACCACAGGCGGGCAAGAGGAGACGTGGGGAGAACAGTCAGGAGGCTATGTAGTGACCCAGGAGAGAGGGTGGTCGTTCAGACCACAGTGAGGCAGCTCAGAACAAACCTGGGGGGGGGGGCTGGTTAGGCACTTCTCTTTCTTCCCCTCCTCCTCCCCACGTTCAGCCTTATCGGATACCCAGTTATCAGCCAGGGTCTCCCCAGGAAACAATTCATCCCACAGGATTCATTTGAAGGGGCTTTGATGAAGGCCATTAGGGAAACTTAGAAGGGGTGGAAGGCACCCAAGATGAGAAATGGCAAAGCTGCGCCCCCTCTCGGGCTGAAGGCAGGAGAGGACGACCGCATTACTGGAGTCCAATGAGAGCAGGAGTCGGGGAAGAGGAGATGGTCTGCAGGCTAACTGTGAAGGGCACAGCTACAGCAGAGGCTGTGCCGGTGCAGGGAGAGCATAGGGGAAGAAATGCTTTGCCCCTAATTCTCCAAACAACGCCGCATGGTTTGCTTTATTATCCCAAATTTATAGGAGATTTGAGATTTTCCCGGGGCACAGTTGGCGAGTGGCCAGATTACGTCTAGAGCTCACATCTGCTGCCCTGGGACCTTTGTATTGTACCACATGGGGTCCCACCCTGGGAGAAATGATGAAATGAAACTTGGCCTTGGCTCACGGGGCTAATGAATGTGGAAATCGGCAGTACGGGTGGATGGGAGGACAGGGTATCCACTCGCTCCTTTCCTGCCCCTCCAGGGAGAAAAAAAGAGGTGGCAGTGAGTCTAAAAACCAACCTCGGTGTTTCCATTGCTCTTGCTGATGTTTTATGTAGTCGTTCTTGTGTCCAGAGTCACCTTCTAGAGGGTCAAGGCTGCGGCTCACTTAGTGTGCGGGAGGGGGCACACTTGTGTGCCGTTTACCTCCAGGAGCCCCACCAGGTTCACAGGGTAAAGACCAGAGAAGAATGTCCTGGTGCTTCTGGCTTAGACACCATCTACTCTTTGTTACAGGAGACACACGACTGGATAAGATGTCGGCCTCGCCTCCTGGAGTCCTGTGTGCAAATGCTACTGTGTTTGCAGATAGCTAAGCTCGAGCTCTCCCAGTTGAAGAGTGCAGCTGGCCCCAGGGTGTATCAAGGCCTGGGCTTTTATGGCTCAAGAGGCTCAGGTTTGCAGAAGGAGTAGTCATGAGATACGTGTGGAAGGTGGTATAGACGGCAGGGGAGGAGGTGTTCCAATCAGCTGGTTCATACTGACAAAGAGATGGTCAGATGGGAAGGAGCAAGAATATATGTGGCAGCTAACCAAATGTGGAAGCACTGGGGGTCAGGGGGGCTGGTCCTTAGAACGTGTCTCTTTCGGTTCCTCACTTGGAGGATGAAGAAACAAAACCTCACCGGCGTCGCTTTGAGTGTAGCCGCTGAGCAGAGGTGAAAATTGGGGCCATCTCACTCCCAGTTCTGTACCTTCTCATCTTTGGCCCCCTTGCTCCTCAGTCTTCACAGAAACGAGTTCTGGGGTAGAGTCCAGCGGATTCTCTGTGTCCTGGTTTTCCCTGGCTACTACTGCCCATCTCTGCCCCCTATTAGCTCCTGCTCCTACAGTTTTCATACCCTTTTCCTAAAAGCCATCCGCAAGAGCTAAAATCTTATTGAATCAGGCTTCATTGGCCCCTCAAAATGTTTCCATATAGAGTAGATCTTCAAAGTTCTCATGATAAGAAAACAACTGTTTTAACTGTGTGCACTAAGGGACGTAAACCAGACATTGTGGTGATCCTGTTGCAATCCATGCAAACGTTGAATCATTCTCCTGTACACCTGAAACTCATCCTATGTCAACGATCTCTCAAAAAAGAAGTATCAAATATAGAAATCCAACCTCCTAATTCAATTGAAAGAGTTCTTGTGCTGGGGGCAGGGGCGGGGCGGGAATGGGCAGACAAGTTTCAATCCGTTTGCATTTGAATATCACTCCACAGTTTACAAAACATTTGCATGTTCTTTGTCTCAGTTTATCACAGACACCGATCCTCCCTCGCCAGAGCTCAAGCGGAGGGCAGATAAATTGCCATGTGCTGGGGCTGTGAAGAACTCTTAGGGCTTGCCCTCTGAGCTTGGCATAGAGGCAGAGGTCCTCCCCCATGAAGAGTGGGGGTTCTTCAGAGACCCATCTAATTTCAAATCTGGACTTCGCACTTCCTTGCTGTGTGATCCTAGCTTGGTGTCCTAACTTCTCTGAGCCTCAGCTCTAACTTGGAGCTAATGATAACCTTCCTTGTAGAGCTGTTGAGGAAATTAAACAGAGATATGTCTGTAAAGCATCTTGTCTCGCGCCCTGCTCAGATGAGCCCCTCGATAAACAGCAGCTAGTTCTCAGATTCGGATACCCCCAGAGTCAACTTCTGTTACTGCAATGGCACATCCAGGGGCAGAACTCACAGCCCCAGTCCCTTGAGCTTTAAAAAAAAAAAAAAAAAAATTGTATATAATTTTAAGTCACCTACTATTTTATGTATTAAAACAAATTATAATGAATGGTTGCTGGAGAGTAGCATTTCTTTGGATTAATGAATCTACTCTAGGAAGCTTGAGATAGTTGATCATTCCAAGTTCAGGGGCCAGAGGAAATGACACTGTGAGAAATACTGTATCAAGCCACTGAAGATGGATTTGGAGAAGTGCTAAGATATTTTATTTAGCTTTTTTGGGAATTTATTTTTTCCTGCTGCAAAGTCACAAGATAAAATCCAATGTACCAAAAATAATGTCTTTATCATTCTTGATAAAACGGAAGTGTGGGGAGAATTATTTGCCATAGACTGTTGGTGATTATTATTTTCTGTGAATTCGGTGTTCAAAGAAAGGGAGATTAAATTTCCCTGAAGTTGTAGGCCTTTAGGGGCACCTGGGTGGCTCAGTTGGTTAACTTCTGACTCTTGATTTTGGCTCAGGTCATGATCTCACGGTTTCATGGGTTCAAGCCCCGCATCCTGCTGTGCTCACTGAGAGCACACAGCCTGCTTGGGATTCTGTCTCCCTCTCTACCCCTGCTCTGCTCTCTCTCTCTCTCTCAAAATGAATAAATAAACGTAAAAGGAGGGGGACGCCTGGGTGGTTCAGTGGGTTAAGCTTCCGACTTCAGCCGAGGTCGTGATCTCATGGTTTGTGGGTTCAAACCCTGTGTCAGGCTCTGTGCTGACAGCTCGGAGCCTGGAGCCTGCTTCTGATTCTGTGTCTCCCTCTCTCAGCCCCTCACCCACTCACGCTCTGTCTCTCACTCTCTCTCAAAAATAAACATCAAAAAAAAAAAAATTGTAGGCCTTTAGAATTCATCTTTTGAAAAAAAAATAAGAAACAATGCTTTTGTTTCCTTTTAAAACATATACATTTGTTCGGTTTCAGTGGTTTGACTCTTCTGAAAGCCGTTCTCTAAGAAGTTGAGACAAAAACCTAGTTTGCTGAATCGGCAAAATGATTGCAGGGCAGTAAGTGAGCGCAGTTGAGTGAGCTGACAATGGTAAGGAAGACTGTGATATGCGTACATTGCTTTGATGCGGGCAGGGGTTCGTTGGGCTATTGTCACTAAACAGACCCTGTCCTTATGCATCTCTAACAGTTATTTTATGTATTAGTAACATATTGGCACAGGTGTCTGGGATTATATGTTAAGCATGTTAAGAGTGATTTCTTAAGAAAGGTACCTTTCTTTGCTGCATATCCACTCTTTGCAAAACCATTCTGTCCATAATAATGGAGGAAGCCCACACAGAAAAATATGCTATGTTTGTGTTTTTAACTTGGAATTATACAAACACTGGGGGAAAAAATCTTTTCTTGAGAGATAGCATGGCAATATCCTTCCTAGTTTCAAAATAATGCAGAGCAGGGCTTAAATATATCACCTCAACTTTACATGACCCCCAGTTTCTAATATATTTGCTCTCACATTTTTTGTTTGCTCTACTATTTAATAGCAGATGTCTGAGGCTTTTCCTTTCTCTTTTGCTGAGGTTGAAATATAATTTCCTCTGATGATATATCTAAACTACCTCAACTGCCTCCTAACGCACCACCTGCATCCACCGCCTCCATTTGACTCTGTTTTACCCACATAACATCCAATAGAAACGTCCCCATGTGATATCAGGCACTGCTAAGTGAAATCAGAAAAATAAATAAGATACACCTTCAAAGGTATAATAGACTGGGAAGAAAACAGATACAATATAATTTCCTTTTAGTTTAATTTAGTTGGCTTTAATGTTTATTTATTTGTGAGAGAGAGACAGAGTGCAAGCAGGGGAGAGGCAGAGGGAGAGGGAGACACAGAATCTGAAGCAGGCACCGGGCTCTGAGCTGTCAACACAGAGCTCTACACGGGGCTTGAACTCATGAACCCCAAAATCATGACCTAAGCCGACATCCGACTGAGGCACCCAGGTGCCCCGATACAATATCATTTTAAACTGATGGCTATTCTTGGTGGATTAAACACATCTAATTCTGTTCTCTCATGAAACCTAACAAAAATGATAGCAAGAGGTAGGAAGAAAGTTATAGATCTACAAATCCAAAAACTATGGGAGAAAATGGTGTCACATTTTCTTTTAGATGTTAGTAAGCAGATGGGTATGTAGCCAATAACTTAGCAGCCCACAGAAAGTATAAATCTGACTGCTGGAGCTAGAAGCCTGGAAAAGGAGTGATCCCCATTGGTAGAAGTCAGTAAGACTCAAGAATTGGGAGTGCCCCCAGTTGGATGTGTCACTGGACATGATGCATTGATGGTTCTAAGAAGTTAGTGAATACAGTAAATGAAGTAAACTCACTAAGAAGAATGAATTAAGATCTTAGCAGGCCTAGAGGGTAACCAGTTCTAACTGGAACAACAGAATACGGGGCTCCAGAGGAACGTCTCCAGAAAAAAATGAAACTGATGAATTGTCCTTTGAGTCTTTAGACATTGAGAGTTTTGCATTCATGGTGGAATATTTGGGAATTAATTGCTTTTAGGTATATGAAAAACCAAGCGTATGAAATGTGAGGCAGTTATTAACTCCAGGGAAGAGAAATGGTTGAAAGAAGATACAATTATGTGTAGTAATTTAGCCACTAATGACTAAGACACTATATATTGATCCAACTAAAAATTATGATAAAACTCTTCTGGGAGATTGAGGGAAAAGAAAGTGTTATGGGGGGGGGGGCTTCCAGAGTAACGGAAGGGGGGGTGTAGGGGTTAGTCCATTGTCTTTAATAGTGGGGAGTTAGTTATACAAGCCCAAAATTAAAAATAGTATTAAATACATTGAATTCTAATACATTAGAAATATGGAAGTACACACAAAAAGAGAACAACTAAAAATTTAAATACTTGCTTCTAGACAAAGGAAATTAGTTGAGACCAGGGTAAGGGGACGCTAATGACCTCCTTCAGGCTAAATCCAATGAACATTTTGTTGTTGTTTTGCTTCTCTGAATTCTTTAGTGTTACTGGAAATATTTCTTCCTGTGTTAACAGTGTTAAGCAATTTATGTATATTATCTAAGATAATATTCTTAAGAATCATATGACATATTATCTACATTTTATAGATGAAAAACTGAAGTTCAGAGAGTTTATTAGCCCCAGCTCACACAAGGACTGGGATTCAAACCTAGCTCTGTGTGATTCCAGACTCTACACTCATGATTCCTAGTATTCTGGCCCTTTCTCTTCCTTTAAGGATAATTTGATTCTCAAAATTGCCATGTGAATTTATTTCCATGATTATTTTTTTAATAACGCTAACCCGGCCACCTCCTACAGCATCCTCTTGGCCCATATGAATTCCACGCATCCCAATGTAGTTTGCCCCACTCTTTAGCTCCCTCTGCCATAGGCAGCAATGTGTCAGTGTCCTGTCTTCAGACATCTTCCGGGCCAAGTTAGGCAAGAATCTCTAATCCATTGCAACTCAAAGGGTCATGTGCCAGTTAACACACGACCTTGCTTATGCTCTGCTCTGGTGGCAGCTTGAGGCTGACTTACGGTTTTCTGAACCTCAATAAGTAAAATTCCGCACTTGACTTCTGACAACCCCTTCCTCCAAAACTTTCAGAGAGTTCCCTCGCTGACCATGCACTTGTCTTTTTGTGAGGGCTAATGTGAGACATGCCAAAAACTTCTACACTCCTTTAAATTCCCTTCAAAAATCCTCCTTCTTGATGATGAATCTCTAGGATTTTCTGAAAAGGGTTGTTGGGTATGATGGTCATTAAGTAGTTTTGCTAACTTTTTTAAGTTCTGGAGAAATGGACCCAAAGCTGTCTTTAATTTGGAGGTACTTGTTATTTTCTGATTTTTGTTTCAAATAAATCCAGGGCCAATGGGAAAAATCACAATCTGCCTCCTATTGTTTTCATGTTGTCTTCGGTTTTGTCTTCCTTTCCCCGTCTGTGATATGTGGAATGTGTTAAGGTGTTGAAATTTACCATTGGTTAAGAATAATGAGACTACATGCAATGATGAATCTGTCTATGCTTTAACTCCCCTTGGGGAGGGAAAAAGGCATTTTTGTTTCTCTGGGGGATAGTTACATTATATTAGATGTGCATATTTTTTAAAAGAAGAGATAGATTAATGACGAATAAAGCTTTTGATAGTTGTAGGTCTATGAACTAGATGTTCAAGGAATGGAAAAGAGTGGACATGTGGCTATGACTTGACCAGCATCATTTTCTAATTTTTCTGAAAACATATCCAGATTTTCTCCTCTTAGAAATACCCCTCCATGGGGCTCCTGGGTGCTCAGTCAGTTAAGCATCCAACTTTGGTTAAGGTCATGACCTCGAGGTTCATGAGTTCAAGCCCCACATCGCGCTCTATAGTGACACTGTGGAGCCTGCTTAGGATTCTCTCTCTCTCCCCCCCCCCCCGCCCCTCCCCCACTTGTGCTCATGCTCTCTCTCTCTCTCTCTCTCTCTCTAAGTAAATAAATAAATAAAACTTAAAAAAAAAGAAAGAAAGAAAGAAAGAGAAGTTCCCCTCCATAATTGCAAATGGTGTATTAGGATACCTATACTCACTCCTTCTATTTCTTATGTTGGGATCATGCAGTTTTTGAGTTCCAGTTGTTGTATATGTTATATTTTACATGAAAAAGCACTTACGCTTCAATGTCTTATTGCTTTATATGTTCAATGCTATTTCATGTTTTTTTATTATTTCATACTAGCTTTTTGCTGGATTATATCCTTTAATAATTCAAAGCAACTCTGAGGTGGCCTTCTGTGTCCAGATGTTTCTTAGATAATACGTTTTTTGTCCTTGCTTTTGAGTGTTAATATTTTGTAGGACTTCTTAGAGTTACTGTTCATTGTGTCCTTCCAGAAGATAGTGAAGTTTCTGCACCTTCTAACCTTAATGATCCATGGAATCTGCCCGTTCCTATGTTACCCTTCAAAGTATCTCAAGAGACTAGTTTTCAGTTGAAACGCTTTTGGAAATACCAGAATAATCCATCTTGGAACCAAGTGGTCGTAGTCGAGGTGACTTCTGCCATCTGGTTGGGCTTCACCAGTGGCAGGAATTGAAGAACAGGAGGAGAGATAGGTGGAAAGATTTATAGAGCCAAGGGTGGCTCATCATCTCTGGGGACTTTTCATTAATGACTGGAAATAATAAGGAAACTTAGAGAAAGGAGCCTGATATTTGGGATGCTTTTTATTCAAGGACATTTGCTGATTCTGGTGCATGTCCAGTGGTGTCTAACTCTGGTTTTACTTTTCATTTTATTGATTACTAATGAAATTAAACATGTTTTCATATATTTTGTAGCCATTTGGGTATTCTCTTTGTGTGATATGCCTGGACAAGTCCCTTGAACAATTTTATGCTGGGTTGTCTCTTTTCTAGCTGATACTTACATGGAGTTCTTTCTATGTTATGGTTGTATATCCTTTCTTGATTATGTATATTTAAAATGTCATCTAATATTCAGTGGATTGTCAATTTTTGCTTTATATTTTTAGAGGTTCTGCTTTTAAGTATATACACATTTAAAGTTGTTCCATCTTCCTGGAGATTTTGACTATAATAATTTATATAGATTATATAATTTGTACTATATAGATATAAATATTATATCTATATATTTATATACTATATATAACTTATAAGGTTAAATTTGTCTGATATTAATAAGCCTTTGGTTTAGGATTTGCCTGATACATCTGTTCTCATTCTTTTACTTTTCACTATGTTGTATTTATTAAGATTTACCTTTAAAATAGTAAGTAAAGGGGCGCCTGGGTGGCGCAGTCGGTTAAGCGTCCAACTTCAGCCAGGTCACGATCTCGCGGTCCGTGAGTTCGAGCCCCGCGTCGGGCTCTGGGCTGATGGCTCGGAGCCTGGAGCCTGTTTCCGATTCTGTGTCTCCCTCTCTCTCTGCCCCTCCCCCGTTCATGCTCTGTCTCTCTCTGTCCCAAAAATAAATAAACGTTGAAAAAAAAAAAATTAAAAAAAAAAAATAAAATAGTAAGTAAGTTTTGGCTTTTTTATTTGGTTTGAAACCTTTGTCACTTATTACACATAATACATTTACTCATATATTTGGAATTAAATGTACAGTCTTACTATTGTCTTTCCTGGAAGAAAAGTAAACGTTTTAATTCTTACCAGAATTAGATAAATCAGATATACATGCTGTGATTTTTAGAGTTATAAGTAAACACATAGTCAAAGACTATAAAATTGTCAGACTAATGGAAGGGAGAAATACAATAATTAAAGAAATACTGAAAAAATACTCATATTGAAAATAATACAATAAAGAGGAGATAAGAGAATACAGAGCAGTTGCCAAAAAAATAAAAACCACTTTTTGTTTGTTCATGTGTTTAATCTATTTACTCTCTTTTATGGTACTGATTTCCTTAAATTCTCTGTGTCTATTCACACTTTAACTTTGTAATAGCTTTTTTCATGTCAGTGAATGTACATTCTGCTCACCACAGCCTACATCCGATGACCATGAGGGAGGAGCAGGCCCTGAGCCTGGTCATGTGTGCAGGTAGATTGTGACTTAAGTGGGAGAGCACCCTGCTTCTCTAGACCAAGGTGCCCTCTGAGCCTCCTTCATCAGAATCCTAGCTCTAGAGGGTATAATTATAGTCAGGACTTCCATGTGCATGCCAATTCCATGAGACCCTCCTCCCTACTTTCTCTTCTTCCCCTGTTATTTTAGAGGCTTGAAGTTATTCCTGCCTCTGTTCTGCTTCTCCCATCCTGTGTATTTGCGTGGAGCAGAACTGTAATTTTGCTTGGGAAACAGTTCTCAACCTTGGGGCTAAAACACATTGCTGTGCAGTGCCTGGGTGAGGGAGGAAGGGACAACTGACCCAGATCTTTCCAACATTATTTTAAAAATCAGTGACCTAAACAACTGCCCCAAGCTCGGCCCCACCCCCCTGTTATTTATAGTTTCTGACACTGAACTTGAACTCTGTGTTTGCTCTTATTTCTATGGAAGTTTTCTTCTGTGCTTACTTTGGGGTAGAGAGATTCTGTGCATGCTTCTCTGTCAAGTCATTTCTACTCCTCACTGTGTTTCCATAATTCTTCAAAATCACTTGCCAGCTACTGCTGTCTCTAACTTTTTTGGCATTTCATGCAATCTGGAGTGGGAGAGGAGACTGACCCTTGCCATCAGTCTGGCATCCCAGCCTCTTTTGAAGTCATGAAACTCTCTGTCGCCTCTGGCATCTGTGATGGCACATTTTCCTCGCTTTCCTAATACCTTCCTAGCTCCCTTTTTCTATCCTCTGAGAACTTCTACTTCTGCTAATACTGGTTTTATCTTCCCTCAAAGGGTTTGGTCTTCTCTGTCTGCACCTATATATAACCCTGGGTGATTTCATCCTTCTGCCTGATACAGCTGCCTGCTCTCACTCCCTGGCTCCCTCCAGGTAGCCAACTCCTAACTGCCAACCCTCTTTGAAGGTCTTGACAAAGTTCAAACTATACACACTCAAAATTTTACTATTTGTACCTGTACTTTTGTCCCTGCCCTTGTCTGTTATCCTAGTGAATGGTCCTATCACTCATTCAGCTCCCTAAAACAGAATCTGAGTGTCGTTCTTTCCTGTCCTTATCTTTGTCCTACACATCCATCCTACCACCAAGTATGACCATTTCTACTCTCCAATAATCTTTCAAATGCATTTGCTTCTCTCCAACTTCATTAGCCCCAGTGGCGGTTCAAGTAACTATCATCTGTTCCATGTATAACTGTAGCTTTCATGAGTCTACCTCCGTGACTCAGTATTATTTCTTCCTATTGTTTCTCTACATGGTGCCCAGGACAATATTTCTGAAAAACTCTTTTTTTTTTTCATTTGGAGAGTGATAACTCCAGCGGATTCCAAACAAGAGTCTTTTGAATTAGACAGGACTGTATTTCAATCATACCTGCACCAATTCTATGCATCTCTCTGATGTTCAATTTCAGCTTCCGTGAAAACCAAAGTAGACATACATCTTAAGCATATGGCATAATGCATAGTAAATATCTCATCAATTTTAAATATAGATTTAACTGCATTCATTAACATGAAGACTTTATAAATTCTCATTACTAGAATAAATTCCAAAGTCCTGAAGGTGATGTAAAGCCCTGGGTTATCTGACTATTCTTACTGTCTGCTCCTGTTCTGCTCTTCAGTGATTATGAAGCTTTTTCAGTTTCTTGACTGCCCCATGATCTCTCTTGCCCTTTGGTTTTTCTTCATTTTACTGATGGTGTTGGAAGGCCCTTCATCCCCTAACTCTGCTTCCATTCTCCTGCTCATTCATCAGGAAGTCTCTTCTGCATGTCCAGAGTTGGGTTAATTAATCCAATTCTATTAGCTCTCTTAGACTATTCTATTCTACTTTGCAGGGAACTGGTTATCCTGGATTATGGTGGCGTATTTACTTGTTTGTATGCCTGGTAGTCTGTAAGCTACCCGGGGGCAGGACTGTGTCTATCAGTTTTCACCATTTAAAAAAAAATTTTAATGTTTATTTATTTTTAAGAGCAAGAGAGACAGAGCACGAATGGGAGACTGTCAGAGAGAGAGAGAGAGAGGGAGAGGGAGGGAGGGAGACACAGAATCCAAAGCAGGTTCCAGGCTCAGAGTTGTCAGTACAGAGCCTGATGCAGGGCTGGAACTCAGCAACCGCATGATCATGACTTGAGCCGAAGTTGGACACTTAACCGACTGAGCCACCCAGGCACCCCTTTTTTTCACCATTTTATCTTCAGTACATAGCACAATGATGACTCAAAGTAATTTTTCTTTAAGAAAATGTTTAATGAATAAGAACTGAACACCACTAGCTTTCTCCTCCATATAAAATATTGAGTTCATATTGCAAATGAGGAGTCTTATGTTCAGAGAAATAATAAGGCCATGAATAAATGGTTGGAACCGGCTTTGTCTTAGTCAAATACCAGGCTCTTTCTATGATATCGGATGCCTCTTCGATTTAGAAATGTGTCTTATTAATTGCTGTGCAATGAACTTGTTGCCATCTTACAGACATTCATCCCTAATGTTGGATTTTCATGTAAATAATATATTTAAATTGTGTATAGAATGGTAACATGCAGTTTTCTAGGGAGATGAGAACAGGTGAAAATGTGTGAAATTGTGAAGAGGAGCTTTTGAAATGAGTTTTAAATGCCATTAAATTAGTTTGTGTATGTAAAGACCTTCGAGCAGTCTGACCCACAGTCAGTCATCAAGCACTGATTTCCCCTGCTATAAGATAGTAATAATACACTGTAGACTATAGACACAGTTTCACGCATGCTATTATTTTCCTATAAAAGACCGTATGAAGCAGTCACTGCTTGTTCAGCAAATTTCACAAAAGACATCCACACCCATTTTAGGGACACTGAATCAGTTAGTGCTTCCGACAAAAAAAAAAAAAAAAAAAAAAAGGAACCAGCTGTGCATCTCAGAAATACTCAGCACTGCCTTTGGGCTTCAGAAAACCTGCAGGAGAGGAACGCAGATTTGACCCGACCGAGGTGTGTAGCGGGTGCAAGCGTTGTGTGTGGACTGAAGGCACTTGCCCAGAGTCTCCGGCACTCATAAGATATTGCGGTAGATATTGCGGTCTTGAAGAAAGGTAGGCACCTGCCTTCCTGGGCTCTGGGGCTGATGGTTTTCTCATCGGCTGGTTCTAGGATCCCTGGGAGCCGAATGAGAGAGGATCAGGTCACTTCTCACAGCACGAGCTGGTATCCTGGGTTGGGGTGCATGTAGTGCGCCTTCAAATGTGTGTTTGGGGGGCAGGGCTGAGGAGCATTTTTTTTGCTGCAGAGGGTGGGGGTAAGGACAGGCTCCAAAAGGCTGATGCTAGATGAGGTGGTTTCAGTTACTTTTGACCTCTCCATCCCTGTGCTCTTAGGAAGCTGAAAGCAGTGGTTCATGCCTTTCACTAGATATTTCATGTCCTCTTGACAAGGCCCCTTCTTCCTGGCCTTTATTCTCTGTCTCTGACGTCATTTTTATAATTCAGCTTCGGAAAAGCTCTGCCTCATGCAGAATTTGGTGGAGATGCTGTCAGGCAAAGGTGGGTGGCTAGTTTCACTCCAGCCCTGGGGTAGGCTGTGGCCTGACCTAATTCCCCAACCCTGTTGGGCACCGTTCGTGAGACACCAAGCCATAAACCGAGGAAGTCCACTAAGGAAAGAGTATTTGTGGATTCTTGACATCCCTGAGCTCAGAAAGAAGCTGGAGGCAATTATGCCCCATGCACTTTCCTCAGGTGAGGTCAGTGAAACCCAGAGAAGGGAAATGATTTATCCAGAGTCACACTAGTTAGTAAAAGATTCAGGACTGGAACCCAGATGTCTTGATTCCTAGTCCAGACTTTTTCCTTACCCAGGTTCCTGTTTCTACTACCCCATTATCATCCCCAACCAACTGTCCAAGTTCAGGGCTCCTTTTGGACCTCTCTTCTATTTTATACGTGTGACAAAGAAGGAGAGGTGGCCCCTTCAGACCTCCGTTGTCATGTTCCCTCCTTGGCAGTTATGACCCAGGAGAAAAATGGTGATAAATGTTAGGAAACAAGAGACGGGTGTTCGTGCTCACCCACAAGGAGATTTGGTATCAGTAGAAGAGTGGGGAGTTTTTTAGGTTTCTCCACACCTATAACAAGAACAACAACAGAAAGATGCTGTAGTTGTCAATAGCCCAATGTGTGTCACAAATGATGTGGTGAGACTGTGGTTTGGAATCTTCCCCAATCCGGAGGAAAAAACTACCTACCTGAAATTTCTCTGTTGTTTGGGCTTCCTTCATATTTGAATATAGGGAAATTGAATCCCCTGGGGGTAAACACACTTTGTCCTTAGGGCATTTTCCTTCCCCAAGTAATTAGCACATAGATTTTTGTGGTAAGAAGATAGTAGGCAGTTATACTAAATTTATAGGCAGAGTTCTTTAGAAAGACCAGAGCATCAGCCCCCGAGTAACCAGGATGTATGTTACTACAGGAAGATGGAAAGGCCGTTAGAGTCATTTGAAAGCATTATTTTAATATAGTGTCTGCTCAGGGAAGCTCACAGTCTTATGAGATATAGAGGAAGAAGCACCACGGATGTTAGACAAGACACGATCTACATTTCCTAAATCCTCAGTCTGAAGGTATGTCTGAGAGATCAATGCAGACATTTATTTGCATTAAAAAGAAGTACACCAAAGTACCCATTCAGCTGGACTAAGAAGAATTATCAGTAGTTACCTTTACAATACTTTTGGCCTCTCTGATGTAAGGATGAAATAACTGACATGTTTTCTTTTTTCCAGCTTTATTAAAAAATAATTGATATACATCACTATAAGTTTAAGGAAGACAGCATGATGGTTCGATTTATATATTGTGAAGTGATTACCAAAATAGGTTCACCTCACATCCGTCTTCTCATATAGATACAATAAAAAGAAAAAGGAAAAAGACAATTTCTCCTTGTGATGAGGATTCTTAGAATTTACTCTCTTAACACCTTTCCTCTACTCACGTAGCCATGTTAGCCGGAAGTTTGCATCTTTTTACCACCTTCCTCCATTTCTCCCCTCCCTCACACTTTGTCTCTGGTAACCACAATTCTGATCTCTTTCTGTGAGTTTGGGGTTTTTTGTTTTGTTTTGTTTTGTTTTTTTAAATAAGATTCCACACGTAAGTGAGATCATACAGAATTTGTCTCTGACATATTTCGCTTAGCATAATGTCTTCAAGGTCTATCTATTTTGTTGCAAATGGTAGGATTTCCTTTTTTTTTTTTTTTTTTTTTTTTTGAGGCTGAGTAATCCAGTGTGTGTGTGTGTGTGTGTGTGTGTGTGTGATGCTGCCATGAACATGAAGGTAGAGATACCTTTTCAAATTAATGTTTTTGTTTCCTTTGGATATTTTCCCAGAAGAGGAAAAGTGGAATTGCTGGATGATATGGTCATTCTATTTTTTAGTATTTTGAGGATCCTCCATACTGTTTTCCATAGTGGCTGCACCAATTTACATTCCACCAGCAGTGCACAAGGGTTTCTTTTTCTCCACATCCACACCAGCTTTGTTCTCATGTCTTTTCGATGATGGCCATCTAACAAGTGTGAGGTGATATCTCATTGGGATTTCAATTTACATTTCCCTAATGACTAGTGATGTTGAGCATCTTTGCATGTACCTATTGGCCTTTTGTGTCCTTTCTTTGGAGAAATGCCTTTGAAGATCCTTTGCCCATTTTTTAACGGGGTTATTTTTTTTTTCAATCGAATTATATGAGTTCTTTACGTATTTTGGACATTAACCCCGTATCAGATATATTGGTTTGCAAATATTTTTCCCCGTTCTATAGGTTGTCCTTTCACATTGTTGATGATTTCTTTTTTTTTTTTTTTGAGACAGAGAGAGACAGAGCATGAACGGGGGAGGGTCAGAGAGAGAGGGAGACACAGAATCCGAAGCAGGCTCCAGGCTCTGAGCTGTCAGCACAGAGCCCAACGCGGGGCTCGAACTCACAGACCGTGAGATCATGACCTGAGCCGAAGTCGACGCTCAACCGACTGAGCCACCCAGGCGCCCCGATTTCTTTTGATATGTAGAAGCTTTTGGTTTAGTGTAGTCCCACTTGTTCATTGTTGTGCTGCTTGTGCCCTAGATGTCATATCAAAAAGTTCATTATCAAGACCCATGTCAAAGAGCTTTATTCCTGTGTTTCCTTTTCGAAGTTTTATGGGTTGAGGTCTTATATTGAGGTCTTTATCTATTTTGAGTTAATTTTTGTGAGTGGTGTAACATATAGGTCCAGTGTAATTCTTTAACATGTAAACATCCACTATCCCAGCACCGTTTGTTGAAGAGACTGTCTTTTCTCCATTGAGTATTCTTGGCTCCCCTGTCCAATAGTAGTTGACCATATAAGCTTGAGTTTATTTCTGGGCTCTCAATTCTGTTCTGTTGGACTGTTTGTCTGTTTTTCTGACAGATTACTATAGCTTTATAGTATAGCTTGAAATCGGAAGTGTGAAATCAGAAGTGTGATCCCTTCTGTTTTGTTCTTTGTTTCAGTTTTCCTTTGGCTAGTTGGAATTTTCTGTGATTCCATATAAATTTTAGGAGTTTTCCACTTCTGTAAAAAAAAAAAAAAGCCATTAGCCTCGTGATAGGGAATGCACTATGGCTTTTGGTAGTGTTGTCATTTTAACAGTATTAATTTTTCCAATCCATGAACATGGAATACTTTTCCACTTATATGTGTCTTTAATTTCCTTCATCAATGTCTTGCAGTTTTCAGCATAAGGATCTTTAATCTTCTTAGTTAAATTTATTCATAAGTATTTTGTTGTTTTTGATGCTATTGTCTTTTTTGTCACATTTTTATTTTAAGTCTAGTTAGTTAGATGCTATTGTAAATGTGATCAATTTTTTCATTTCTTCTTCATAAATTCCATGGTTTATAGAAACAATACTGATTTCTGTATATATTAGTTTTGTATCCTGCAACTATATAAATTCATTGATTATATCTAATGATTTTTTGGTTGAATCTTTAAGATTTCCTATATATAAAATCATGTCATCTGCAAATAGGGGCAATTTGACTCCTTCCTTTCCAATTCTGGTATCTTGTATTTCTGTTTCTTTCCTGATTGCTCCAGCTAGAACCTCTAGTACCATGTTGAATAAAAGTGGTGAAAATGGGCAACTTTGTCTTGTCCCTGATCTTAAAAGAAAAGCCTTCAACCTTTCATCTTTGAATATGTTGTTAGCTATAGACTTGTTACATATGGCCTTTATTAGGTTGAGATATGTTCCTTCTATGCCTATTATGTTAACAGTTTTTATCGTGAATGGATGTTGAATTTTGTCAAATGTTGTTTCTGTATCTTATTGAGATGAATGTGATTCTTTTCCTTCATTCTGTTACTATGATGTATCACTGATTGATTTGCATCTGTTGAACCATCCTTGCATCTCAAGAATAAATTCCACTCGATCATGGTGAATAATGCTTTTCAATGCTTTCAATGCTGAATTCGGTTTCCTGGTATTTTAATGAGAAATTATGGATCATTCAGGGATATTGGTCCCTGGTTTCTTCACTGGTAGTGTCTTTTTCTGGTTTGGGGATCAGACTAATGCTGGCCTCATAAAATGAAGTTGGGAGGTTTCCCCCTTTTCGATTTTTTGACAGAGTTTGAGGAGAATTGGTGTTAATTGAATTTTTGGTAAAATTTACCAGAGAAGCCATTTGGCGCTGGGCTTTTCTTTGTTGGAGATTTTTTTTTTTTATTAGTGATTGTATTTCCTTACTAGTAGCTGGTCTATTCAGATTTTCTATTTCTTCCTGATTCAGTCTTGGTAAGTTATAGGTTTCCAAGAGTTTTGTCATGTCTTCTAGGTTGTTCAGTTTGTCGGTGTAGAAGCCTCTTATGATCCTTTGAATTTCTGCAGTATCAGTTGTAATGTCTCCTTTTTCATTCATAATTTTGTTGATTTGGGTTTTTCTCTTTTTTCCTTGGTTAGTCTAGCTAAGGGTTTGTCAATTTTGTTTATGTTTTCAAAGAACCAATTCTTAATTTGGTTAATCTCTTCTATTGTTTTTTAATTCTATATGTCACTTATTTCTGCGTGTGCACACACTGGGCAATTTTAATGCTCCACTAATTTATAACTCTAACTTAGCCTTTCCTTCTTGTTTGCACAGAGCCTCAAAATAAGTCTTAGTTGAGGAATTAGGGAATCCTCAGGTCTTTTCTGGGCACACATACAACATACGTATGTGCATGGCCTTCTAGATTCCCAGGGATTTATTAGGAATTTTTCAAAGATCCCTGCAAAAATATCATTCCTGTTTATTTCCTTTAGTTATTTTTTTAACCAGATTTTTCTTTATTCCAACTGTATCACTGCCTCAAGAAGCTGTGAATTAAACTATTTCTGATGATTGCTTTTTTTTTTTTTTTTTTTTTAAATTTTTTTTTTGAACGTTTATTTTATTTTTGGGACAGAGAGAGACAGAGCATGAACAGGGGAGGGGCAGAGAGAGAGGGAGACACAGAATCGGAAACAGGCTCCAGGCTCCGAGCCATCAGCCCAGAGCCCGACGCGGGGCTCGAACTCCCGGACCGCGAGATCGTGACCTGGCTGAAGTCGGACGCTTAACCGACTGTGCCACCCAGGCGCCCCTGATGATTGCTTTTAACAAACACCTTGAGGCTAGGGCTTCTGTCACTGAATGAGCCTTGAGTCACTCAAGTAAAGATAAGATCTTTAAGTGGAGCTTTTCCTGATGTCTTCCAAACAGGTCAAACAGTGACAGTTCTCTGGAGATGGGGCTTTTTAAGGATTTCCAATTTTGTTCTAGCTCATCCACAGGATCTTAAGTGACTGGTTTCTATAGCTGCCATGGTTCTAAGACTTTTAATTTTCAGGGCAACACAGTTGTGAGAGGATAATGGGAAAAGGAAAAGTTAAAACATGACAAAGCTAAACAAAACAAAACAATAGAATCAATGAAACCAAGAGTTGGTTTTGTGAAAAGATCAACAAAATTGACAAACTTTTAGCTACAGTAACTAAAACAAAAAGATGAGGCAAATAACTAAAGTTATAAATGAAAGAGGACATTACTACCAATTTTATAGAAATAATAAAAGGATTGTAAGAGAGTACAATGAATAATTGGTTCCCCAAAACTTGGATAGCCTAAATGAAATGGATAAATTCCTGGAAACACACAGTCTATCTAGACTTACTCATAAAGAAACAGAAAATCTGAAGAGATCTATTACTAGAAAGAAGATTGAATGAATCATTGAAAACCTCTCAACAGGGGCGCCTGGGTGGCGCAGTCGGTTAAGCGTCCGACTTCAGCCAGGTCACGATCTCGCGGTCCGTGAGTTCGAGCCCCGCGTCAGGCGCTGGGCTGATGGCTCAGAGCCTGGAGCCTGTTTCCGATTCTGTGTCTCCGTCTCTCTCTGCCCCTCCCCCGTTCATGCTCTGTCTCTCTCTGTCCCAAAAATAAACAAACGTTGAAAAAAAAAAATTAAAAAAAAAAAAAGAAAACCTCTCAACAAAGAAAAGCCAAGGACCAGATAGCTTCACTGGTAAAATCTGCTAAACATTTAAAGACCAATTAACACCGATCCTTATCAAACTTTTTCAAAACATTCAATAGGAGGGAACACCCTGTAAGTCAATCCACAAGGTCAGCAATACCCTGATACCAAAGCCAGATAAAGACATGACAAGAAAACTGCAGAGCACTATCCCTTATAATTATTGATACAGATATCCTCAACAAAGAACTAACCAAATTCAACAGCATATTAAAAGGATTATATACCATGACCAGGTCAGACTTATACCTAGTATGTAAGGATAGTCCAACATATAAGAATGGATCAATTAATATGCCATATTAACAAAATGATATAAATAATCACATGTGATCATCTCAATTGATGCAGAAAAAGCATTTGACAAAGTTCAACATCCTTTCATGATAAAAAAAAATGCAGAAAGCTAGAAATAGAAGGAAACTACCTCAACATAATAAAAGCCAGATATAAAAAATCCACAGCCAAAATGATACTCAATGGTAAAAGAATGAAACCTTTTCCTCTAAGATCAGGAACAAGGCAAGGATGCCTGCTTTTGCCACTTTTATTCAGCATAGAAATTGAAGTCCCGGTCAGAGCAATTCGGCAAGATAAAGAAATAAAAGGCATCCAAATTGGAAAGGAAGAAGTGAAATGATCTCTCTTCACAGATGACATGTTTTTATATGTAGAAAACCCTAACAATCACACACACACACACACACACACACACACACACACACACACACACACACACGCAACTGTTAGAACTAATAAATTCAGGAAAGTTGCAGGACACAGAATCAACACACAAAAATCAACTGCATTTCTATACACTAACCATGGACAATATGAAAAGGAAGTTAGGAAAATAATTCAGTTTATGAAAGCATTGAAATAATAAAAGATTTAAGCTTAAACTTAACCAAGAAGATGAGACATGCAACACTGAAAACTATCAAATATTGCTAAAGGAAATTGAAGATAACACAAGTAAATGGAAAGACATTCCATGTTCATGGACTGGAAGACTTAGTACTGCTAAGATGTAAGTATTGAATAGAACCAACGCAATACTCAGATAAAGAAAGTGTGGTTTACACATACAATGGAATATTATTCAGCCTTAAAAAGAAAACAAATTTTGACGCATGGCTGCAACATAAGTGAGACCAAGACATCTTGTTAGGTGAAACAAGCCAGTAACAAAAGAACAACATTGCATGATTCCACTTAAATGAGATTTTTACAATAATTCAGTTCCTAGACACAGAAAGTAGAGTAATCTTTACCAGGGGCTGGGGATAGGTGGACACAAGGAGTTACTTTAGTAGGTACAGAGTTTCAGCTCCAAGTAGAAAAGGTTCTGGCAATGGATGGTGATAATTCTTGCACAATCTTGTGAGTGCACTTAAAGCTACTATACACTTAAAACTGGTTTAAATGGCAAATTTTATCCTGTGAATATTTTACCACAAAGGAAAAATGACAGAGTTCAATATGCTAACCAAAATTTCAACCATTCTTCTTGGATAAATGCTTTTTAGATTGTCGCAAGATCTTGTTCAATGTCTAGAGTTCTGAAAAAGTTGATTTTCAACATTTTTCCGGAGGGATCTCAGTGCTTTTAGAGAAGAGTAGGTTTTCAGATGTCCTCAATGGGAAATTCTGGAGGCAATTGTCCCTCTACCATATTTTTGCTTTCTGTTGGTCTTGTTTATATTTGTTTATTTTATCTCCCTTCTTGCCTTTTTAGCTGATTAGAGCACATTTATCTTTTATCATTCACTTTTCTCATAATATTTTCCATTCTTTATTGAAAAAATTACACAACCCACTTCTTATCTTTATTGGTAACTCTTGATTTTTTTCATCCTTACTTGAAATCTAAAGTTACTATCTTCATCCATCACCCAAATAAAACAAGGATGTTAGAAGACCAATTGTCATCATGCCAGTCCCAAGTTTTGATTTTTTGGGGGGTCCAGTATTTTATATTTTGTCCTTTGTTTAACCTAATGAGTTAGATATTGTAGTTCTTATTTTTGTACAAACAATATGTATCCATGCATGTTTACCAGTTTCTTTGTTAACCATTCCTTCTCGTATCATGCAACATCCTTGTAATTCTGTACCTCTGATCTTTCACATCTCTTCTATTATGGCCATTTCCTTGTCTCTGTGGCTCCTGGGTCATTTTTCCAGATTTATCTTCTAGTTCACTTATTCTCTTTTCAGTGGTCCATTGCTGTGTAACACATTTACCAAGTTGGTTTTGTTTTGTTTTGTTTTTTTTAACATCAACATTGTTTTCTTCCCGTTTGAATTTGTCACATCACTTTTGCACTTTATCTGTGCTTTCTCATTTTTGTGACTCTGTTCTTATTTGACTATTTCATCCATAGTTATTACATCTTCTGTATCCGACTATCATAATATCTGAGGCACTTGGTGTTTCTCCTCACCAAAATCTCTTGGTCTTTGTGCACTTGGCGGGTCTTTGATTCTGATGATACACTCAGATGAATCTAATCTGTAGGATTTCTTGGAGATTTCCATCAAGAATACTTGCTTCCTTCTTTGAGGACTCCTGTGTAAGAATTATTCAGACACCGATGGCTGTCTACAAAAGTGGCCTTTTGATGTGTTTTCTCTGGTGTTCCCAACTTTGACTTCTCAGAACTATGCTTGCCCAGGGAAGCTGCAGCTGTCCGCAGGTGGCATTCATTCTCAGGATGCTAAACAAGAGCGTGTGTTTTATACCTCAGCAGGCTTCTTGTCTTTGAGAAGCGTACTCTGAAATCCGAGGCGTGGTGTCTTCCTGCTTTGATATTCTTTCTGCATTTGCCCCAAACTCATCCTCGTGCAACCTTCACTGTTTTTGACAATTACTTCGTCTGAGTTATGATCATTTTAGTTGTGTCCCAGTTTCAAAATGGAGTTCTGATTTTCTTTCTCTGTAGTACTTTTGGAAATCTTCTAGAACAGAAGAAGAAACAATGACTTTTGGGTTATATCCTCTGTTTTATTCTCCTTCATGTTACGTATTCCTTATGAGTTAATTAATTATTTGTTTCTGTCATCTTATTTGCAAGGTTTTTACTTTGCTTACTATTTTCTGATTTACTCTTTTGTACTGTTCATTGTACTGCTTTCCAGACTTTGAACATATGTCACTAAAACTAACTTAATGTTTTAAGTGATTAATCTTTATTTTCATTTGGACTTTTTTTCCCCTCTCTGTTTCTGAAATGAACTCATTTGTTTTTCTTATTTCCACCAGGTTTTTTGCTAGATCACTAATAATGTATTTCCTTTGGCCTAGCATGTGTAAATAAGGTTAATAATGCTTTCCAGAGAAAATGTTCACTCTTTGACTGTGTGCTACAAATGAAAGAGCACACATGTCCAAACTTGAGACTTTTATGGAGCTTCAGGGAAGCATAAATGGTATCAAAATTGATGGTGGCTTTGCAAAGACTTAAGTTTCACTTCCCTCAAAATTTATGGATGTGAGCCATGCGACATCTGAATACGGATGCAAATGAATAAAGTGTTCAGGTGGTTTAAATGTTTTGCCACATAATCTGACTGGGATTACTATATTGAGGAGAGGAAGCAGCATAAGAGTGTAATGTTTGTGCTCTGAGTCTCAGAAAAATAATTTTATGTGCCCTTGCTATGCATTAGCAAATCAGGATTTAAAACATTTTAATGGGGGCAAGAGATTTAAATTCTCAGTGCCAAGGCTGTGATTTGGGATTGTAAATTCTCTCTGCAAAGTCCAGAGTTTACAAAGTAGGATCCAAGATTAAATAAATCATATTTAGTAAAGATGAACCTGGAGAAAGTTTCCAGCTCAGAGAACGTAACTGTGCTCTGAGTCAAAAAGGGAGATTTTACAATACACAGGAACACAGTTTATTCCTATCATAAAATTTACCTTTCAAAGGAGAAATGGCTGACATCAAGGGGATATACAATAACAGACACAGAGATAATAAGTGCGGACTTCATGTATTTGAGGGGCCCGCGTATTCACTTCAGTTCTCTCTGGATTTCCCTCTCTTCAGTGCTTTCTGGTATCTTGATGACACATGGCATTTCTCTCTCTCTTTTCTCTCTCTCTCTCTCTCTCTCTCTCTCTCTCTCTTTCTCTGTTTCTGTCCTTAAGGTGCTTCTTGTTCCTCTTTCCTGGCTGGCTCTTGCAAGAGCTACATTTTGCAAGGACACCTGGGTGACATAGTTGGTTAAGCATCCGATTTTGGGCTCAGGTCATGATCTTGTGGTTCATGAGTTCAAGCCCTGCGCTGGGCTCTGTGCTGGCAGCTCAGAGCCTGGAGCCTGCTTCAGATTCTGTGTCTCCCTCTCCCTATGCCTCTGCCCCCTTTGCGGTGTGTCTCTGCCTCTGTCTCTCTCTCTCTCAAAGATAAATAAGCATTGGGGTACCTGTGTGGCTCAGTCGGTTAAGCATCCCACTTCAGCTCAGGTCATGATCTAACAGATCGTGAGTTTGAGCCTCACTTTGGGCTCTCCCCGTCAGCGCAGGGCCCGCTTCGGATCCTCTGTCCTCCTCTCTTTCTGCCCTTCCCCCACTTGCGTTTTCTCTCTCTCTCTCTCTCAAAAATAAATGTAAAAAACATTTAAAAAAAAGTCCTTTGTAAAATAAATAAATAAGCATTAAAAAAAAAGAACAACATTTTGTAAAGATGTTCTAATAGCTGTATAATGCAGGAAGGGAATGTAGACCCCAGGTTATCCTGTCATTTCCAGGACCTCATCCTAAATTACATTTCTTACCGCAGCCCCTTTTCTGCCGCCATGGCAACCATGCAAGGAATGGAAGGGACCATATCAGAGGCTGGTCCTGGTGGGTACCAGCTGGAGCAGCCCTCTGTTATCCAGTCACATCTGTGGAAAAGGATGCCAGAGAAGTTTTTGAAGGGGGAGCCCAAAGTCCTTGGGGTAAGTCAGTTACAGATCTGGGAGAGGCCAGTCGGGTTGTAAACTCATAGCCGATGAGTTTTAATGCCAAATACTCTGTCCCATTAGCCTCACAATACATCAGCCAGCCCTAGGGGCCTGGGTATATGATGTTCAGGCCCTATCACTCAAAAATGATATGATATTCTGTTATATTTTCTAATTTAGTTGTATTGAGAGTATAGTGGCTTGGGATGGATTCTAGGGTGGTGCATCATCTGTGATAACTTTAGCTTCAGCGGAGAGAGGCAGCAAAAAAAAAAAAAAAAGGCCACATGTCGGCCAGCTGGTGTCCACCCAGCACGTCTTCCTGATAGCTGATTGCCCCGCATTGTTACTATCTCTGGGGAATTTTCTTAACCTGCTCCTCGGAGGATGAAAATTCTTCAGCTCCCTCTGCATTTCTGTCTGGAGTCTGGGGGCGGGGCGGTGTGCCTAAAAGAAATGGAGAGTTTAAGGAAAGACAGGTTAGTGCAGGTGGAAGGACAGGGAGTACAGGGGTTTATCTCTAGCCCCAGCTTTAAACCAAGGGGGCAGAGTCATCACAACACACTTTGGATCCTTTTTATGCCGTGGGATGACCGTACTCCAGCACTTTGATTTTCAGAGCCCTGGACTCACTTGTGTCCTCCGGCCCTAGACACCGAGAAAGTATCACGTTGCACTTCTCTTTTTCTTCTCCTGTACACTCCTTCCTTCACATTATTTTCCCTCGCTCGAATAATTTTTAATTGCTTCCTGATTCCTGGGTCACTGCCGTCTGAGAGTGTAGTATGTAAAGGAGATCAACAGCTATGGTAGACTAGCAGCCCCGGGGGTCAGTAAAGCACCTCTGGGTAGGTCCTGGTACATTCTTTTTACCTTGAAAATGACCGAGGCAACTGGGATAGACATCCCAAGCAGCTCCTTGGGTAAATTAACGTATCCGTAGTTTTTTTATAGGAAAGCAAAGCGACAGGGAAATATGACCATCTGACTGTTTCAGAAGACGGAGAAGAGGGGTGACCTGGTGGTCGGAAAGGGAGTGGTAGCTAATCAGTTTTTACTTTTGCTTCATCATTTCTAGGTCGTGCAGATCCTGATTGCCATGACGAACCTCAGCCTGGAAATAATAAAGATGAGTGCCGTATTGCCACTTTCTGACACACATTCTGTTTCAGGGCTGGACGTGTACATAATTGGGAGGCCAGTGATGGTGAGTAGAGTACCTTTTGATATAGTTGGAGACAGCATAAAATAGTTGCTAACATCCTGAGCTTTGGAATTATATCCTAACCCTATTTTGTCGTTCTCTAACTTTGAAAAAGATATCTAATCTTCTTTTGACTGCATTTTCTCATGTTTCAGGTAGGAATAATAACGTAAGACTCGTAGAGCCAGGCAGATTAAATATTTAATATGTATCAGGATATCACAGCAGCATGTAGCAAAAGACCCAAACCAGAATAGATTAAACACTGAAAGCACTGATTATTTCACAACAAGAAACCCAGTAGACTTTGGTGGATTTTTGGAGCATTGTAAAGTTTTACTCATCTATATTGTTCACATTCCTTGTTAAGTTTTTTTCTCTCAGAAACTTCATATATTTTTGCTATGCTAAATGAGGTTCTCTTATTAAATTTTATCTTTAAACACACAAATACATGCATATTTGTATATAATTTCTGTTTATAATGTTCTTCCCATGTGCCTTAACAAATTTTCCTAGCATTTATAGTTGTTTTTAATTGATACTCTTGGAGGTCTGCAGTATAACATATTCATATTTAACTAACAGTAATTGTAAACATTTTCCTCAAATATCTCTCTTATGTAGTTATTTTGGTTAATATACTAAGGAGAGTAATACATAACCATCTACATCGTTATCTTGATTTTGACTCTAATAGAGATGGCCCTAGTGTTTCCCTGTTAGCATGATAAAGACGTCTAATATTAGAGACAAATGTTCCATCGTGTTATAGCAAATGAAGCTCTTCATGTTTTATAAATAATGGTTAACTCAATAAGAATGTTGAATGATATAAAATGTCTTCACGTTGTAAACATAAATAACAATTAGCATGTGAATTTTCTCCTCAAATCTGTGTTTGTAAATTGTAATAATATGCAATATTAAAATATCTGGACATTTGAAAGAATACCCCACAT
This sequence comes from Puma concolor, assembly GCF_028749965.1. NCBI lineage: Eukaryota > Metazoa > Chordata > Mammalia > Carnivora > Felidae > Puma > Puma concolor. The sequence continues at coordinate 10,895,154 of NC_141676.1, forward strand.
AGTCGTGATGCATCTCATATAATATGATGGATGATTCTCCCTGCTTTTTTTTTTTTTCCAGAAGTGACTTAGTTTACCCTAACCATTTCCATGTTTTGGTACTGAGAAATGTTTGAAGAAATCTACCAAGCTGTTTCATTAGATCAGTCTTTTTTCTGGTATTAAGATACAATTTTTCGGAGCACCTAGGTGGCTCAGTCGGTTAAGCCTGTGACTTTGGCTCAGGTCATGATCTCACGGTCGTGAGTTCAAGCCCCGTGTCAGGCTCTGTGCTGACAGCTCAGAGCCTGGAGCCTGCTTCGGATTCTGTGCCTCCCTCTCTCTCTGCCCCTCCCCTGCTCTCTCTCTCTCTCTCAAAAATAAATAAACATTAAAAAAAAGTTTAAGATACAATTTTTGAAACTCCTGAAATCAAATTTGGAAAGCAAATCCAGAAATTCAACAGTCAAATAGTTTAAGACAGCAGGTCTAATCAACTTGATTCCAGCTGTTTTAGCTATATGGAAAATAATTACCCGAATGATGGAGCCACACGGAATAATATAATCAACATCTAATATGTAATTGAAAAACTTTCTTTGCTACCATTTTATTTACAACTTTTAATAGTCATATTTTAAGACAGAAGCTTTAGTTTCTCTTCTTTTATAATATTTCATTAAGTTCTGGTACCATATTAGGGTTCCTTCATGTCAGGATTTTAGAAACTTTCACTATGTTTCAAGGCCCTCATTGCAGAGAGACTTTTTTTGAAAGCCTTGATAAACTCTCCTGTGCATCCATCTGGTAAAATTTCTCCGTTGTTTCTGGGAAAAGAGGAGACTTATTTGCAATCTCTGGTGTTTCTTCCAATATAATTGGTCTGTTTAACATATTTATCCCAGTTAGGGGTAAGTGTTAGTAAGTTGGGATTTCAAATTTTTGTTTAAAGGTTTTTTAACTGCATTTTTTTTCTCTTGTTACTAGTTTATTATTTCAGGGTCCTTGTCAGTTGTAGCAGGAATTAGAACTACAAAAGGTCTGGTGAGTAATATTTGCTTTCTTCATTTGTTTGTGTGTGTGTTTTTGTTCCAAAAGAGGGATTAACCAAGTATGTATTCTGCCCGAGTAGAAAATAGAGTTTGTTTGTTTTTTAAAAATCAAGAGAGATTATAAGTTTTACATAGCTGCATTGGTATTCCAGAAATTATAATAAAAAAATGGCTGATCATAAAATTTCTGATACGGGAAGGCAGTTGCTGAGAAACTCTTTATGAAAATAAAGAGAATTCCTAAAAAGGAATGTAAAAATGGGACCCGTCAAACAGAGCCTGCACCTTGAGACTCAGCCCATAACAGTGGCACCACGTGCTGGTGTGGCAAAATATTTATTGACTTATTGATTAAAATGTGTATTCTGACTGTGTACAGAAAGGATTTTCTTTTGGTTCGTAGGGGAAGGAATTCACGTTAAGTCTGTTCAGTAAGGAAAAACAAATTTCAAACATAACTCTCATGCCAATATGCCTTTCACAAAGCCAATAAAAGGCAAAGGCCTAGATCTCAACCAATGTGTTTGCTGGCTAGAGACCATATTTGAGTTTTCTTTGCTCAAAGGATAAAGATCAGACGATGGAGCATGACCTGTATGGTTTTTCCAAATCTGACCTCGGTCTGTCTCCCTAGCATCTTGTCGAGCTGTAACTGTTAAAATCTCCCTCACGCTACAGCCACATTAAGCCTCTCATGCTTTCTTGGAGAAGTTTGGTTGTTCTAAGAAGCTTCCACAACTTCACCAAGAGAAGAGAATGCAGAAAAAGGAATGCAGAGCAGAGGGAGGTCGTCCACAGAAAGCGCAGAGGCGTCAGAGGCAAGCAGCATCTGGAAAAGAAGGTGGAGCCAGGCACCTGACCTAGAGGGCCGTGGGAGTTGGGCGCAGACAGATCTGTCCAGCTGGCATGTGAAAAAGAGTTTATCTCCTGGGCCTAGGGGTTGTCTGAAGGATTCAAGCTTGGGAACAACAGAATCATATTTGTGTTTGGGCAGGAGACAACCTGAAAGGGCTTGTGTTTCAGGGAAGAAACAAGAGAGGAGACAGTCCAGTCATCAAGATAGAGAAGGGGGACCGGTGCGGGGGGGGGGGTGGCGGGGGGGGGGGGGGGCGGGCAAGAAGTGATGTGTGCAACGTGGCTAATGGAAACACCCCCGTGGATACTGTTGGATTGTTGACTTGATTTTCCTTTCTTTCTAGATTCAAACTAGCCTAGGATTAAACATCTTCAGTTCTGTCTTGGCCGGAGTAGGGGTCCCCTTCGCTATCTCCTCCTTGGAAGACTTTCAAGCAGGTGTCTCTGCCTGCATCTTTTATCAGAGGTTGGAGAGTTGTTCCATGGCCATGGCCATTTTACTGGTGAGCACTTCCTCTCTTCCTGCGATACTGTAGGGGAAGCCAGGCACAGGAGCCCTGGCCCTGGCAAAAGTACCACACTGTATTCCCTAACTGATAAATGACTCACTTTGGGAAATTGGAAATGATTGAAGAATAGGGCCATCTTTTATTCAGAAGGCAGGCCCACATCTCATCTTTTTGTTGTTGTTGTTCCTTTCTGTTTAATTCGAAATCACCAATTCTGCAATCCACTGTAAAAAGGGAGCCCAGATGTCAATCCCTGTGTGTCCCCAGGGCTCCCTGATGGAGTTACCTGGTTCTCTAATAATAGAGTAAAATTGTCTTGAACATTATCCAATGAGTGGTGAATGACCTAGTACCCCTCCCCACCTCTCTGGATGCTCTTGAAAGATTAAGCCCTTTGAGCCTCAATATCCCACTCCTGGCAAATTCTCAATTTCCATTCTGTATTTCACTACTTGGCTGTAGCACCTGCCCTCACTTAGGTATTATCGTAATGGCTCTGTTCTCCAAATTGCCGCTTCCACCAGAGTGTGCGGGTGGTGAAGCTGTGGGCCACTGGGTAAGCACGGGGAGGGAGGCGCTATTGTGGCACAGCTGTGACCAAAATGCAATAGCATCTTTATTATTAAAAAGCCTAGGGGCACCTGGGTGGCTCAATCAATTAAGCGTCCAAATCTTGATTTCTGCTCATGTCATGATCATGCAGTTTGGGAGCTCAAGTGCGGCGTGGGGCTCCAGGCTGACAGTGCAGAGCCTGCTTGGGATTCTCTCTCTCTCTCTCTCTCTCTCTCTCTCTCTCTCTCTCTCTCTCTCTCTCTCTCCCCCCCCCATCTCTATCTCTGTCTCTGTCTCTATCCCTCTGCCTTTCTCTCTCTCTCTCTCAATAAATAAATAAACTTAAAAAAATTTTTTTTAGGTCTATTATCCATTCTCAGGACCACTGAATTCCTTTTGTCTCTCCTGCATGAGACCTTCCGGCCTTTCACTGTGCTGCCTCATCTCTCCCTCACTGACCCTTGTCTTCACCCACACGTGGAACCTCCGCATTCTTCCAAACTTATCCCGAATGCAGATCAGTTGCACTGCCTCCTCTAATCCTAGATATATCCTGAGTGCCATCCAGTCACACCAAAATAATCTCTTGAGTGTCTCTGCTAAACTAATTTCCACTCCTCTTAAGATTTCTAACAGCTCTTATGGAGTGCAAGTTTATTTCCTGCCGCTTCCTCAGAATCAGAGGGTTTCTTCCGAGAACTTAGATGCTTCCCCCCTAAGATCAGATGGTGAGAAGTTGACAAGGGCAAGATGAGATTCTGTGCCTTCCTGCCTCTGATGCCCCTGTTTGTATTTATATTCAAGTGTCCTCTCTCCTCCTCCTGAAGAAGAAGCCTACTTTCAGTTTCTGCAGTTCTCTCTACTTGAGGTCTACAAGGGCACAGTAGACGAGGACAAAATCTGGAATGGACCAGCTGCGTGGGGCTGGCTGCCTGGGTGTGGGACCCGCGCAGGCACAGGGGGCTTACCAGTTAGAAGAGTGATACACCTGATTTACTGCTCTACTGTTGCCGTCGTGAAGTTCTTAATAATTTTTGAACAAGAGGCCCTATAAATAAAGTAGCTGGTTCCACCTTCTTCTCAATCACCTTCTCCCAGAGGCTGTCACGTATCCCTATTGTGTGAACACTTTTTCTGCCTGGCTTTACAGCAGAGCAAATCCATTAGGGTTCCTGGAATCTGAAGTATCTGGTCTGTTCTTACCGGGGCACCTGCACAGTCATTCCACAGACCTGTGAGCCCATATTTTATGGTGGGTCCTACAGATGGCGCTCTGGGAGATGAAAGAAGGGGACCAGGCTCCTACCAGTAGGAAGCTCCTTGGAGGAAAATATAGAAATACTGGAGAGCACAGAGCTCCTGGGTGGCTCAGTCGGTCAAACATCTGACTCTTTTTTTTTTTTTAATTTTTTTTTTAATGTTTATTTTTGAGACAGAGAGAGATGGAGCATGAAGAGGGGAGGGTCAGAGAGAGAGGGAGACACAGAATCCAAGGCAGGCTCCAGGCTCTGAGCTGTCAGCACAGAGCCTGATGCGGGGCTTGAACTCACGGGCCGTGAGATCATGACCTGAGCCAAAGTCGGACGCCCAACCGACTGAGCCACCCAGGCGCCCCAAACATCTGACTCTTGATTTCAGCTCAGTCATGATCTCACAGTTCGTGAGTTTGAACCCCATGTCAGGCTCTGTTCTGGCAGCGCAGAGACTGCTTGGGGGATCCTCTCTCTCTCAAAATAAATAAACATTAAAAAATGTTTTTAAAAGAAATAAACTTTGGGAAGCAGCTAGAGGTTGATGAAGGCCCAAGGGCTTACTTTTGAATGTGATTCTAAGGAGAGTGAAAAAGTGAGCTCTTTGTAGGAAAGAGTAGAGCACACACTATCTGGAGTCATTAGGCAGAACAGTATGAAGTTGCCAATGATCAACTCTGCTTGATCTAGAAAGACAGCGGCTTTATATGGCTCAAACTCATGTATTATATATATTTTAGCTACTTTTTGTTGGAAGTCCAGCCTGACTCTTTTTTTGAATATAAAGTTTTATTGGAACATAGCCACATCCATTTGATTGCATATTATCTGTGGCTGCTCTTGTACTATAACTGGAGAATTGAGTATTTGTGACAGAGACCTTATGGGCTGTAAAACCTAAAATATGTGTTAGCTGGCCCCTTGTAGAAAGTTTGTCAATTCCTGGTCTACCCTACCAGATTGTAGCATCCTCAAGGTTAGGGAAATCGTCTATTTATTTGCTGTTCTGTCTTCTGTGCCTATGACAATTCCTGAAACATAGAGGCTATGATATGTTGAAGAGATGAGTAAATAGATAAGGAAATGACAAATGCAAATATTCTCAAGGCTCAGCTGAGTCTGTGTCACACTGTGTCACTGTGTCTGGACTCTTGGGTCTATTGACTTTTCCACAAGAAGATAGGTATGATCCCTATCCATGGAGAGAAAAAGAATATTTAGACCAAAGAATTCCAGGCATCCAATTCAGATTTTTAGGGTAGTAAGAGGACTACCTAGTGTTTCTCAAATCTGACCATATGTATTGGCTGAAGATAAGCCCAAAGCCAGTTCTCTGGGGAGATGGGTCACAGACTGACTAACTGGGTGTTCATTGTTAGGTTAGTTTCTTCTTGTCGCTGTAACAAACTACTGCCAATTTAGTGACCTGAGACAACATAAATTTACCATCATACAATTCTGGAAGTCAGAAGTTTGGAATGGTTCTCACTGGGTGAAAATCAAAGTGCTGGCAGGACTACATTCCTCTCTGGAAGCTGCGAGGGAGAATCTGTTTCCTTGCCTTTGCTGGCTGCTCGAGGCTGCCTACATTCCGTGGCTTGTGGTCAAATCCTATCTTCGAAGCCAGCAGTGCAGCATCTTCAAATGTCTCTTGGACTTTGACTCTTTTGCTTCCCACTTCCACTTAGAAGGATTCTCTAACTATTTGGGGCCCACCCAGATAATCTCAGAATAATCCCTCCATCTCAAGGTCAGTTAATAACCAACCTTCATTTCATCTGCAAAGTTAATTCTGCTTGGCTATGTAACGAGACATCTCCAGAGCTTCTGGAGAGGAAGATGTGGACCTCTTTGGTCTATTGATATTCTGTCCACAATTATGACTCTGCCTATAACTACCAAGACGGGAGATGATACTGTTGTGTCAGCTCTATGGAACCTCTGGTGCTTGAAAGAACTAAGTTATCTTTATGCCCCTAACCCCGCCCCCGCCCCTTTAAATAGTTTTCACATTCTGTACCTACAATAGCAGTGGAAGGTAGAGTGTAGGGAACAGCGATTGTTTTATTAATGGAAAAACTGGAAGCATGAGTGATACTCAACAGGCCAAGAATTGGCCAAGGGTATGGCTGCCATTAGGAGCCAGTTTTTCTGACCTCAGGCCAGGGCTTCTCTTTTGGCATTGTAATCAGATGGTCAGCGCTTGATTTCTTTTCTTTTCTTTAAGTCTGTTTATTTATTTTGAGAGAGAGAGAGAGAGAGTGCGTGCGAGCCAGGGAGGGCAGAGATAAAGGGAGACAGAGAGAATCCCAAGCAGGCTCCACACTGTCAGTGCCAAGTCTGCTGCTGGGCTCGAACCTACAAACTGTGAAATCATGACCTGAGCCAAAACCAAGAGTCTGACGCTTAACCAACTGAGGCACTCAGGTACCCCAGACGGTCAGTGTTTTAAACGTGTCATCTCTGTTCCTCACGGTTCTTGGCTATGCATTTGTTCCTAGAGTCTGGATGCTGTGGTGCTCCTTTTAACCGTGCTAGAGTTCTTCGTTGCTCTGACCCTATCTGCCTTTGGATGCAAAGTCACCTGTTGTCATCCTGGCGGGGTGAGTATCAGGCTTCCCTTGAAGCTGTCTGTATTAGTTTCCTGTTGCTGTGTAATACATTACAGAAACGTAGAGGCTTAAACAGCACACATTTATTACTTCTCAGGTTCCATGGGTGACGAGCCTGGGCACACCTCAGCTGGCCCCCCCTGCTCTGGGTCTGACAAGCCTGTAGTCAACAAGCGGGCTAGGGCTGCGGTCTCAGCAGAGCCCTCTCATCCTCTTCCATGCTCCCATGACGCAGTTTATTTCCTCTCAGCAGTGGAACTCACAACTCACTTCTACTTTGAGGCCAGCAAGAGAGTGAAAACCTCTGATGCCTTCAGTTCCTTTTAAAAAGTTCACATGATAAGGTCAAGTCTATCCAGAATAATGTCCTTCTTTTAATTGAAGAATAATTTTTTTTAGTTTTTTTTTTAAGTTAATTTAATTTGAGAGAGACAGAGCAAGTGGGGGAGAAGCAGAGAGAAGGAGAGAGAGAGAGAGAGAGAGAGAGAGAGAGAGAGAGAGAGAATATCCCAAGTAGGCTCCCCACTGTCAACTAAGAGCCCGATGCAGGGCTCAAACCCATGAACCTTGAGATCATGACCTGAGCCGAAATCAAGAGTTGGACGCTTAACTGACTGAGCCCCCCAGGTACCCCTGGTGTATAATTAACATACAGTGTTATGTTAGTTTCAGATGTACAGCTTAGTGATTTGACAGTTCTATTCATTACTGATTGCCCACCACAGGAAGTGTGGTCACCATCTGTCACCGTACAAGGTTCTTACAGTATAATGGATATATTCCCTAACTCTGCATCTTCGTGACTGATTTATTTTATAACTGGAAGTTGGTACCCCTTAATCCCCTTCGTCTATTTCGCCCGTCTTCCCACCCTCCTCCCCTCTGGCAACTACAAGTTTGTTCTCTGTGTTTAAGAATCTGGTTTTGTGTTGTGTTTTAGATTCCACGTGGAAGGGAAATCATATGGTCTTTGTCTTTCTCTGCCTTATTTCACTTCGCGTAACCATCCGTGTTGCTGCAAATGGCAGGACAGCATCCTTTTCTTGGAAAAGGATGGAGCTGTGTTCCATCCATATACACATACGTACCCATCTTGTTTATCCTTTTATTTATCAGTGGACGCTTGGGTTGCTTCTATGTCTTGGCTATTGCAAATAATGTTGCAGTAAACATATACCTTTACAAATTCGTGTTTTCGTGTTCTCTGGGTAAATACCCAATAGTGGAATTACCGGATGATATGGTAGTTCTATTTTTAATTTTTTGAGGAACCACCATACTATTTTCCACAGTGGCTGCACCGATTTACATTCCCACCAACAGCGTACAAGGGTTCTCCTTTCTCCACATCCTTGTCAACACTTAATTCCTGTCGTTTTTCATTCTAGCCATTCTGACAGGTTTTTAGGTGATATCTCATTGTGGTTTTGACTTGCATTCTCCTGATACTTAGTGACGTTAAGCGTCTTTTCCTACGGGCTATCTGTATGTCTTCTTTGGCAAAATGTCCAAAGAATAATATCCTCTTTGATAAACTCAAAGTCACCTGATTGGTTACCTACTCACAGGAGTGACATCCCATTATACACAGGTCCCACCCATACACAAGGAGAGGGAGTCACACGAGGGCATGGGTCACTGGGTGTCATCTTAGCATCTTGCCTACCACAGTGAATAAAGAAAAGCTCATTTTCTCCATCCTCGCTCCCACAAAGGGCCTCCTCTCTTAGTCCAGATCAGAGAGTACTTCACAATGGAGAGGACCCCAGAGAGTGCCAGGTTTCGACCCATTACCCCTATCATAGCAACCTTCCCTGGGCTACTGAAGAAAGTCAGGCTTTCAAACTTTTCTACCAATGTGCACACATCTGCCCATCTCTTACCCGGAGACTGGCAGCAGATCTTCCTGGCCACTGAGCAGAAAGAACATCACGTAGAGAGAGGATTGGTACATGGGAAGAGAGAGAGAAAAGACCAAGAGGCACCAGGAAGAAAAGGAGAAGGATCCCTTCCATGAACTGAATTAAAATGCCAGGAGCTGCTCATTAATTTGATTACCCAAAGGCAAATCATAAGACAGTAATCACTTGGCGAGATTATTTCTCTCTTGCTCTTCTCCCCCATTTTGTGCCTCTTTACTTTCTTTTGGGGTTTCCATGCTTCACCACATCTCCTGCCCCACAGAAGACAGATGGACTAACTCTATTAGTGGACCTCTGCATGTCAAGGCCCTAGAAGTTAGGGTTTTCAGCAATTCGTAATGACTGCAATTTCATTAGGTGAAGCGTCTTATTTTCATTGACCAAAGCATTTGCACAAGGGAGCAAATGCTTTAGTGTCGTAATGTCTAGACCTGAGCTCCCTTCTGCCCCTGGAGTTACAGAGCTGGAAATGCTGCTCCCACAATTCTCTTGGTGTGGATCCGGAGGAGCAAGGTCTTTGAGGCATGTGATGCCTAAGTTTCGTCTCTTCCCGGTTCCATCCCACCCCGCACCCCTACACCCCCACACAATTTCACACTGGGTTTGTGGAAGAAAGACCAGCATTTTCCTCCGTTTCCTGATGATTCCTTCCATTCTGAGTCAGCGTAGTTTTTGAAATGATTGAGTCATGGCCAGCAAATCAGGATTTGGGTGTGTTGTTGCCATCATACATAAAGAACCTAATTTGGAAGAAGAGCACTAAATTTCCCTTAACACCTTGGTTTACTCCACTTGCTGGGCAGCATCATCCACTTACAGGGTCACTGTCAGCATCTCATGCCAAGAGCTATCAATGCATATTTTTCCAAGATCCAGTCTGATCTCCAGAATGCCAGAGAAACCCCACCAAGTTGATCTAGAGAGTGAATCCAGAGAAGAGAGAGTAGGGTCTGACGATGATATGGCTACTTGGTTGACTCACTCACCTGCACCATTCTGATTGATTTCACAGGTTGTGTTGATTCTGCCATCGAATCCTCATGTGGCGGAAACAGCATCTCCCACACCATTTACAGAGGTCTGATGTCACCAACAGATCAACAGCAAAATGTTCCAGAAAACCTATCCTGCCAGTTGGGCAAGGACACCACTTGGGGAAGTACCAGAATCCAACTCTGATATATATATATATATATATATATATATATATATATATATATATATATTTCAGAATCATGTTCTCATTTTCCCCCAAGACCTCAACAACTCATTTACTGGCTCTTTATCAACAATAGCAGAAATTAAATAAATAAATCATGCATTTAATGAGTCACTGGTGCTTGAAAGTTTTTATCCATCTTCAAAACTTTAGATAAGGACATTAAGTTGGTAAGTTAGATTCAGCAGAAGGTCAAAAAGATATTGCTGAAATGAGGACTCCCTGAAGACTACATTTTTCTGCTTCCCTGGCCAACACTCCTCCTTCTGATTTAACTTTCTTCTCCTGCCTTTGGAAGTGCAAGGTGGGTTTTTTTTTTAATGTTTATTTATTTATTTATTTTGAGTGAGAGCACAAGCAGGGAGGGGCAGAGAGAGAGGGAGAGCAAGAATCCCAATCAGGTTCTGAGCCCCACGTGGGGCTTGAACTCACGAACGGTGAGATCATGCATGACCTGAGCTGAAACCAAGAGTTAGGTGCTTAACTGACCAAGCCACTAGGCACCCCATATATGTGTTGATTTTTTTAAATGACAGCTCCCTCCCTCACTTATCATTTTTTCTCCAATATTTCATTTACACTGTACAGTTTTTGGTGCACAGCATTTATCCCCGTTTGTTCTGATATCATGACCTGAATTTCCTCTAAAGAACCACCATTCCCTTACTCCCAGTTCATGCACAGGGTGAAGCTTACTCTACCCCCAACTTCTCCTAGATATGGGCAATGGCAGAATTACATCAGCCCTACTAAAGTGGCTGTTTCTGTAGTAGGTTAGTGACCTAAGAAAAACCAATTGTATAAACGACACATTTCCGATCAAAGCTAATCCCAGCATTTTTGCTTCCCACGGACCAGGAAAGAGAGTCTTCCTCTTTTCTCTTTCCTGTTGGGCTTGGAGCTGTGCCAATAGAAATCTGACGCTGTTAGCAGCATCATGCTACTGTATGAGTCCTAACAGAGGCAAGTGCTTACAGAAGAGAGCAACACTGAGAGTTTCCAAGTGAAAGATTAGTCCCTAACAAGTCCTTCAAATTTCAGATTCAAGGTGTCCCTGGAATTGGGCCAACTTCTGGAGTCAAGCCAATCCCTGAAGTTTTAGACATATAAAGAAATTAAAATAGATCTATTCAAGTACTGCAGTAACCACACGAAATCCTCCTATGGCTTCTTCTCTAATTCAGAATAAAAGCCAAAGCTCTTGGGGTGCCTAGATGGCTCAGTCGGTTAAGCATCCGACTTTGGCTCAGGTCATGATCTCACAGTTCATGAGTTCAAGCCCCACATCAAGCTCTGTGCTGACAGCTCAGAGCCTGGAGCCTGCTTCAGATTCCAGGTCTCCCTCTCTCTCTGATGCTCCCCCACTCACACTCTGTCTCTCTTTCCCTCAAAAATAACTGAACATGAAAAGCCAAAGCTCTTACTAAGTCCTACAAGACCCTAAATCACTTGATTCTTTGCTGTTTTTTGGATTTTATAAAATACCCTATACTCATATTTGCTGAGATGTTGCTTTGAGTTCATATTAAATGGCCAGAGAGTGTCTTTGGTAAGAACGTTTGCATACATAAACCTTTTTATATTTATATTCACATAAGCACTCTAAGAGTAGTGCATTTTCATCTGTAAAAAGTTTGTATGAACATTCCAGCCTATTAGAGGAAGATGTTTTGGTTCTAACTTTTAGAGAAGACTGCCGCATTTCGCATCATATCATTTTAAACTTCTCAGTAACCTACAGGTCTGTTTCTATTGATTCGTTTTTCTCCTGGTTATTGTCATTTTTCTGCTTCTTGGCATGTAAAATAACTTTTGATTGGATGCTAGATGCAGTCATTTTTATGTGGTTGAGTGCTCAAACTTTCTTTTTTCGGAGTATTACACTTTATTTCGGGGAGGCAGTTAAACTTGTAGACCAGTCTGATTCTTTTGAGGCATTTTTTTCTCTAATCTAGGTTTTTATTGTAGCAGAACACTATAACTTGTAAGTCCTTATAAGTCCTAAAATTTATAAGGAAAGTAAAGTATGATTTGTGATGTTTTTCCTTTACCTTCTAATTATAATACTAGTTCACTACAGAAAAAAACAGAAAATCTAGGAATGTATGAAACAAAGCTCACCAATAATCCTACCATTAGAGATAAGCATTGTTAACTTGCTAATGTATTTACATATACACATATATGTACGTAAAAATTTAAAAAATAGCTTTGGGTTTATATGGCATTTCTAAGCCTATATTTTAATGTTTTTAAAAGTCTTTAGAGGGAGGCTTTAGAGTCATTATTTTAGGCCAGTTTACATTTATTATTATTATTTTTTTAGTGTTTATTTTTGAGAGACCAAGCATGAGCGGGGGAGGGGCGGAAAGAGAGAGGGAGAGACAGAATCGGAAGCAGGCTCCAGGCTCCGAGCCGTCAGCACAGAGCCCGACGTGGGGCTCAAACTCACGGACCATGAGATCATGACCTGAGCTGAAGTGGGACCCTTACCTGACTGAGCCACCCAAGCGCCCCATAGATTTATTATTAAGGCTTAACTTTTCTGGAGGTCCTTACATTTTAAGTGTTCATAGAAGACTCTACATTCCAAGTTATAGGAACTTGAATGTCTCCCAGTTCTGTGTGAGCTCTGGTAATCACTAAGCTTGCAACTACTACCTACCTGTTATTCTTTGATTGGACTTTTGCAATTTCAACTCATAAATGTCAGCTCAGTATCTGACAACAAATTCAAGGGGATTTTCTTGCATGTTTGGGGAACTCTGATCTTTGCCCAGCTGCCTCCTTTATGGTTCTCCACTCACTAATTCTAGTTCCCTCAGCTCCCTCAACCTCTGAATTCTGCCTTCTTAATATAGCAAGAGCAGCAGGGAACCATCTCCCCGACCATGGTCTAAACAATTTCTTCATGCAGAAAACCAGACCACAATCGTTATATTCACATTTGTTACCTTTTGCTAGATGTTGAAAGCCCTGCATTGACTGCTGTCAAATGTCTGAAAGTAGTTGTTTAGAATTGTTTCAGTTTTCTAATTGTACAGAGTAGTCTGCAGAAGAAGTCAGGTGCCATGATGACAGAAAGAATTGATTTTTTTTTTCCTTCAATTATAAAAGGATCTCTATAAACATAGTTGTTGTATTTTTTTATTTTGTTTTCCAATATTTAAAATTCATTTCAGGGTGTCTAAATTGGTAATATCATTAAATCAATACTTGTCTGATCATCTAAAATCTTCAACCATAGAGCTCAAGTGTAACAATTTTCATATGCTCATTTTCTTAAGCCACCCTATTTAGATTCCTTAAGAACTAACTCATAGAGGTACCTGAGTGGCTCAGTCAGTTGAGCATCCCACTGTTGATTTCAGCTCAGGTCATGCTCTCAGGGTCATGAGATTGAGCCCCATGTCAGGACCCACGCTGAGTATGGAGCCTGCTTGGGATTCTGTCTCTCCTTCTCTATCTGACCCTGCCCTGCTCACGCTCTTTCTCTCCCAAAACAAATAAATAAACACTAAAAAAAAAGGAATGAACTCATGAAAGACACTTGCACTTTTCAGTTGTTATTTTATATTTAAGTTCTGATATTTTCCAATATCTTCATATAGTAATATCTGGACAGTTTTGATCCATGTTCAAAAGTTTTTGTTTTCAACCAACACAAATGGTGGTAACATAATGAGACTAAGCTATACAAACTTCTGGAAAAATATTTAAATTTTTGAATTAATCAAAATGTCCTTGGTTTGATTTTTTAAATAGCTATATGATAAACACAGAAAAGATATATGAAGTCACTTGCTTCTGATTTCGTGGTGGATGGGGGAAAATATGACTCTTAAATTAGAGATATGGTCTAAACAAAGCTGACAGTGTGTTTGGCTTCCTCTGGAATTTCTTCAAGGTCAACACTTTGTTTTTTACTGTCTGATATTTGGTGGGATTGCTACAGTTCATGTGATTCCCAGGAACTTAACTAATTTTGATTAACCTGTAGGGCTAAAATTTAGACATTTTTTTTTTCATGTCCAGTAAGTATGGACATCAGGCAGAGAAAGTTCTGAAAGTCCCTGTGGTTGCCCCCTGATCACCTACAGATGTGGATGTTCCCATTTTCTTTGTGAATGTTAGCAAAGTGTGGTATTTTCCCACAGAGAAAAGGTCAAACATCTTGTTCCAATTCTTCTCAGTTACCACATACAGCTTCACCAGAACCACCCCTTCTTTCTTTTTTTTTTAAAGTTTATTTATTTTGAGAGAGACAGAGCATGAGTGGAGGAAGGGCAGAGAGAGAGGGAGAGAGAGAATCCCAAGAAGGTTCCCAGCGAAGTCAGCACAGAATCACCCACTTCTTGAATGGACTTCTTCAGCTGGGCCAGGTGGGCTGACGGTCAAGAGGAGGAGAGTCACAGTCTGGCTGAGGGTCACCCACCTCTTGGAGCTGTGCAGCCCAGCTATCATCCAGGCTGTTCTCCTTCAGCTACCAGACCAGAGTGCCTCAGTCCATATTGACTACCTTTGAAAATTGATATTTTTTTTAAGTTGTTTTTTCTTCTAAGTATTCCTTCCCTCCCAAATTTGATTAAAGATGATGGAGAGCAATGAAAATTTTCCCACTTTACCTCAAGTTCTGAAACCACAGAGGCTGTGCCCATAACAAGGTTCTTAAATGAAGTATATTGCATATTGCATATATACATGTGTATAATATATATGTTATATATATATACACACATAAATTTTAAGTATACACTATATATGTGTATATATATATTTTTAAGTTATGAAGTCATGGCAAGGTCTGGGTGTAAGATCAGAGTCCTTTTTTGTTGACAAAGGCTATCTTTACCAGATGAAAATTATATCTGGACTACAAAATTTTGTTATTTAACACTTGGTTAAATTGCCACCTTCTTTTGATTTCTTGGTGGATAGAGAAAAATATGACTTCTAAATTTGAGATGTGGTCTAAACAAAGCTGACAATGTGTTTGGCTTCCTATGGAACCTCTTCAAGGTCAACAATTTGTTAATTAGATATCATTCTACTTAAATTTATTTTGGAACAAGGTATGAACTTGGGATACAAATGATACAAATTTGCATTCAAATCCGTCATGTGGGTACAACCCAAGTATTCTCCTTTCAGTTTAATTCTGTAGAAGTTTTATGAGAAATTTGTTTTAGTTTTAGTTCACCTAGCCAATGGGGGTTTCATATTTCAATTTTTTTTTTCAATTTTTCTGTTTGGAAGACATCTGGCCCAAAAGAACATCGGTTCAAAGTGTTTGTTAGCAAATATTATTGCTTCTCTATTCTTAGATTTCCCAAATCAGTCTTGTTTCACCAGTTTGCACATTTGAAAGGACTCACCAGACTGCCTAGAATGTCTCCCATGAGACTTTTATCTAAAGACAAAAGGTACTGTGCAGCAAGAGTCAGTGCAGGCTAGCGTTGGAGACATTCCAATGCTCCTCATTGACCCAACCAGATACGTGAACCATGCTAGCTCTGGCTTGAACTGCCCAGATTTGTGCAAGAATCTCTCAGCATCTCCTTAAGTAGTCCAGGCAAGGCTTATTAAACCAGTTGCAAATTATTAGTCAAGAAACAGATATGGTGGCGGGGGGCTGGTCACCAAGGTAGTTTGGGATTCTAAACAGCACATTGTAAACCCCAATGTTCTTGTCTCAACCAAGAGTCAAAATCCAGACATTCATTCAGACATTCAGGAATCCCCAGGGATAAAGATTGAGGTTTCCCAGCACGGCTGCAAATTAACTCCATCTCTATAACATCTTTCTTCAACAAATATTTATTGAGCACCCACCACCTGCCAAGCATGTGGCAATGAACTCCCCAAGCTGTCTGAGACCTCACAGAGCTGACATTCTAGTTATTTCTGAAGTTACAGTTTTAACACATTCAATGGAGAATTCTCAGTTAAAAGTGACCACGGAAAATTGACATCATCTCTCAACTTCATTTTCCCCATTATAATTAACTTCCCTTCTCCATACTAAAACCCCTCTGACCCGCAAACTCAGGGGAGTTAATACACATTTAATTTAATGCCTCTGTCCTGAGGTTATGTGTTACCCAGCGATATGACACAATAACATTGAAGAGAAGGCTGTTAAATAGCAAAATTCAACCAAGTGATTTAAAAGATCCAATTGGCTTTATTGAACAGTTCATGAATCAAGCAGCACACGTTCCAACAAAGAGAAAGGTGCTCCATCAAGCTACATACAGAAAAGGAAAGGCTTTCAAAGGCCGAGAGGGAGCAGAAAAAGGAAATTATTAGCAAAGAATGCATTGTTTTAGACAAGGTCATGATCCTGAGGGGGGATGGGAGGGGTCTATCAGTAAATTTCCTAGAGCTGACCAGGAAATTCCATGTTGACTGGTTAGAGGTTACATTATTGGTTAGGTGTTAAGTCTGGGTTTGCTGATGTGGGGATTTTTAACACAAGTGATTCCATTAGGGGCCCGTGGTTTTCTCCTTTACCAGGGCAAGCACAAAAGAATACATGCTATATGATTCTATTTATTGAAATATCAAAACCAGGAAAAACAAATCACTGATATTAGAAATCAATATGGTGGTTACCTTTGGGGATGTAATGGCTGGAGGAGAGCTCAAGGCCATGTGCCTCTGAGCATTGGCACTTGTCTAATTTTTGATCTAGGAGAGGGTAATGTAGGTGTATTCCCTTCATGGTGATTTGCTGGACTGTCTGTTATGATTTATGTACTTTTGATAGTCCTCTAACTGTGCTCGCTTCTGCAGCACATATACTAAAATTGGAACGATAGTCCTCTAACTAAAATATCAACATTAAATCCCTGTCTCCAGCTCTGTTTTAGGGAGAACTTGGGCTGAGTCCATTAAAAGTTAATTTTAGAGGCGCCTGGGTGACTCAGTCAGTTGGGTGTCCGACTTCGGCTCAGGTCATGACCTCACGGTTGGTGAGTTCAAGCCCTGCGTCAGGCTCTGTGCTGACAGTTCGGAGCCTGGCGACTGCTTCAGATTGTGTGTCTCCCTCTGTCACTGCCCCTCCCCCATTCACGCTCTGTCTCTCTGTCTCTGTCTCTGTCTCTCTCTCTCTCTTTCAAAAATAAACATTAAAAATTTTTAATTAAAATAAAGTTAATTTTAAAAATAAGGGTTCTGCATCCTCAATGCAAACAGATTACATATGAAGAGATTTACCTAATATGTAATATACACATAAATTGTCTTTGTGTTAATCAGTTTCTTCAGGCTGTCTATGCAGGGACAAAAAATTGCACCAGTATTGAAATTATCATTCCCGGTTTAGAAGGAAGGAAAACAAACAAGCAAACAGCAGTCACCCACATAAGGGTTTGGGGGATTCAGCATTCCACATTTTTTTCTTAACTTTCTGGTTTCCAAGGAAATAGGACTCTGAATCTACTTCTAGCCCAAACTTAGCAGTAACCCCTTTATATATAGCTCTGCTTTGATTTAAGCCAATCAAAATACTACATTTAAAGTTTACCTAAATACCACCTTTCCTCAAATCCTAAAATAATTCCACCTCTTCCTCTGATTAGATGGTTCTTAGTTCCTATAAACCCTACCCGCCCCACAACACACACACTGGAACTGATGGTCAGAACCGTTTTACAGATATACACATATATGCATATACTGCTGAATCATTTGGAAGTAAGGGTTCGACATCATGATAGTTGGTCCCTAGATACCCAGGGCATATCTAAGCCTAAAGTTCTCCTATATAACCTTACCACTATAATTATATCCCAAAATTTATTAATATAATAATCCAGTATGTAGTTCCTCAGAAACTCTAAGATCAAGCTATAAATGTTGTGTCTTTCTTGGGAAGGCATAACTGTAACAAATTCTCTTAAATAAATTAATCCTAATTATGTTTTAATGTTTATTATTTCATGAAAAAATTAGCCTAGATCTTGTGTTAGTCTGTCGTGGCACAGTTTAACCCATTTATATATTTCAGGTAGAGCAATGTTTCCCCAAGAAGCTGGGAAGTTGAATGCAGATATTGACTTATTCAGAGAGCCATAAACCTTGGCATGCCCATAAAACTGCTGTCTTTATCAGTTGGGCCACATTAAATTTGAAGGGAAATATTTCAAAACATTTTCAGATATAAGCCATTAAACAAATACCAATAATATATGTGGGACACAGATACCTCATTCTTTTTTATGGCTGAGCAATATTCCACTATATATATTTTCCATATATATATGTGTATATATATACATATATATATATACACATATATATGTATGTATATATATGTATACATACACACACATATATACATATACCATATCTTCTTTATCCACTCATCTATCATTGAAGACTTAGGCTGCTTCCATAATTTGTCTATCATGAGTAATGCTGCAATAAACATAAGGGTGTATATATCTTTTCAAATTGGTATTTTCATATTCTTTGGGTAAATACTAGTGGAATTACTGGATCATATGGTAATCCTATTTTTAATTTTTTCGGAAACCTCTATCCTGTTTTCCACAGTGGCTGTACCAGTTTTCATTCCCACCAACAGTGCAAGAATGCTCCGTTTTCTCCATATCCTCATCAACACTTGTTTCTTCTGTTTTTGACTTTAGTCATTCTGATAGGTGTGAGGTGATAGCTCATTCTGGCTTTGAACTGCATTTGCCTGATGAGTAGTGCTGTTGAACATCTTTTCCTGTGTCTGTTGGCCATCTGTATGTCTTCTCTAGAGAAACGTCTGTTCGTGTCCTGCCAATTATTTAATTGGATTGTTTGTTGGTTGGTTGGTGTTGAGTTGAATAAATTCTTTATATATTTTGGATACTAACCTTTTATTGGCTATGTCATTTCTAAATATCTTCTTCCATCCAGTAGATTGTCTTTTTGTTTAGTTGACAGTTTCCTTTGCTGTGTAAAAGCTTTTTATTTTTATGTAGTCCCAACAGTTTATTTTTGCTTTTGTTTCCCTTGTCTTAGGAGACAAATCTACGAAAATGTTGCTGTAGCCAATATCAGAGAAATTACTGCCTGTGCTCTCTTCTAAGATTTTTATGGCTTGCTTCAGGTCTCACATTTAGGTCTTTAATCCATTTTTAGTTTATTTCTCTGTATGATGTAAGAAAATGGTCCAGTTTCATTCTTTTGCATGTTGCTGTTCTGTTTTCCCAGCACCATTTGTTGAAGAGACTGTTTCCCATTGCATATTCTTGCCTCCTGTGTTAAAGATTAATTGACCATACAGTCATGGGTTTACTTCTGGATTCTCTCTCCTGTTCCATTGATGTATGTGTCTGTTTCTGTGCCAGTACCATACTGTTTTGATTACTACTTTGTAGTGTATTTTGAAATCTGGAATTGTGATGTCTCCAGCTTTTTTCCTCACTTTCAAGATTGCTTTGGCTATTCAGGGTCTTTTGTGGTCCTGTACAAGGTTGAGGATTATTTGTTCTAGTCCTGTGAAACATGCTGTTGGTTTTTTGATAAGGATTGTATTAAATCTATAGATTGCTTTGGGTAGTATGGACATTTTAACAATATTTGTTCTCCTAACCCAGGAGCATGGAATATCTTTCCATTGGTTTGTGCTATCTTCAATTTCTGTCATGAGTGTTTTATAGTTTTCACAGTATAGGGTTTTTTTTTTTTTTTTTGCCTCCCTTGTTAAGTTTATTACTAGGTATTTTATTATTTTTGGTGCAATTGTAAACAATGGGATCACTTTTTAAATTTCTCTTTCTGCTACTTCATTATTAGTGGACAGAAATGCAACAGACTTCTGTATATGTGGAATACAAATAGAAAGCAAATGATCTGAGACTATTCCTTAGCTAAAACGAACAAGGTTTTATCCTATTAGATATGCCCTGTTGCCCACAGAGATCAGAGCCAGGGGACCATTTCTTCAAATCACAAAGATCCTACACACTTTAGTCCACTTAATTCTCGGTTGGAGGACCGTTTTCCCCTTTCTTACTGTCTACTACCTGCTTCTTCTTCATTATGTGAAGAAACTCTTCACTTATGTAGGATTGTCTCAGTCTTTGCCATGAACTAGCTTGTGCTGGGCTCTTGCCCTTCCTTCTCCAAATCCCTTGAAGGGTAGAGCAGGTGGTCAGGCTGTGTTTTCATCAACAGACTTCTTGTTGCCCAAAAGCCATTTATCCCCAACCTGTGAGCAAGACTAAAATTCTTGCAAGATAATATTTGTTTTTTTTTTTTTTCTTTCCCAGTCCAAGCATTTAGGACTTTCTTAGCTTTTTTCCTCAAGATAACCTACTAATTAGAGATGAGGAAATAGCGGGGGAAGTACAGGAATATGTATAAATGGAGGAAGGAAAAGACTATTGTGTCTACTAGTTTATAACTTTTGTTTTCCAAAAGTCCAAAGAATAAGATACTGCTAAAGAGGTTATGATAAGTGCTCAGAAAGAGACAAGTTCCCAGTGTTTGGGTACACGAAGAGAAATGGAATGGAAAGAGTGGTCATGATAAAGAGAATAACAGATGTCCCTAGGGACTTGAAGAAGATTCCTGTTGTCCTGAAGAAGACAGGGGGCAAATGCTTGGTGATGAAAGCTGAGAAGGCAGATGGGACCTGGATAAGACAACCAAGCTCCAGATGGCTGTTTGGGGTCCAAAGAATTTGGGCCTTCTTATTTGCCAAGTAGAGATCGTTATCACAATGACCTGCTTTGATAGATGAACACCAGAATTACCCGCCAATCCAACTCTTCGTCACTTACACACGCCTGCTTTGCGAGCTCTGCCACAGGCAGAAGGGAGACTTCCCACCTCTTAGCAGAATAAGATAACAAGAAATTAACTTGAGTGGCAGCAAGATGGTACAATAGGAAGCCTCAGGCCCCCATTCTTCCATGAAGACACCAAATTAACTGTATATGGGCCAAAGTGCCTCGTGAGCTTTCTGGAAACCAGTTAAGTCACAGCATCTCAGGCAAGCACAAAGCCAAGGAAAGATGCATCCAAGTGTGTGAAAAAGCATGTGATATATTACCCACCCTGGCACAGCGTGGTATGATGGGGAGAAAACTCTCCTCCAGCTCTTTCCTCAGGAGGGAAGGAACAGTGGAGGCAGAGTATGTGTCTAGTATTCTGGATTTTCAAGGGGCTTCCAGAGGGATTGGTTTCTGTCTCACCGGATTCAGAGTGCCGATGGAAACTGGCAGTTTGGCTGCAAGGTTGAGGGTCACTGAGAACAAAGGCAACCACTGCGGCTTGTCATAGCGGCAGAGTGACTGTAGTACCTCGGACAGACATCAGGGGAAGAAGATGTATGGGCTCCAAAGAAGAAGTGGGCAAGCCTCTTTAACTGGGGGGTCTACATGTACAAGCCCAGAGAAGACGCATCTCAGAAAAGGTTGGAGGGGTCCCCAGAATCTCTAGCCATGCTGATTGGCAAAGGTCTTCCCCGTTATGAAGCCAGTTTGAAAGACTGGAGGAGGTGGCTTTTTTTTTTTTAATGTCCAAATCTCAAAAAAGATCACAAAGCAAAGAGAGGAACAGGAAAGCATGGCCCAACCAAACCAAAGTAAATCTTTACAAACTGACCCTAAAGAAAAGAAGGTCTATGGGTTACTTTATCTCAAAAAGATTCCACACTCATTATTTATTGCATCATTATTCCCAATAGCAAAGAGGTGGAAACAACCCAAATACCCACTGGCAGGTGAATGGATAAACCAGAAGTGGCACATGTATACAGTGGAATATTATGCAGCATTAAACAAGAAGGAGATTCTATCGCATGCTACAATGTGGATGAAGCTTGAGGACATCATGCTACGTGAAATATGCCGGTCAAAAGAGGACAAATGTTGTACGATTCTATGGCTGTGAGGACTCTAAAGTAATCAAATTCATAGAAACAGAAAGCTGAATGATAGTTGCCAGGGGCTGAGGGTGGAGGAAATGGGAAGTTGTCATTCAATAGGTATAGAGCTTCCGTTTTACAGAAAAACGTTCTAGACATCTGTTGCATGACAATGTGAATGTACTTAACACTAGTGAACTGTAAATTTTATGTGGTTATATAAATATAAATATAATTATAAATATAAATATAGATAAAATATAAAAACTAAATGGAGTGCCTGGGTGGCTCAGTTGGTTGAGTGTCCTCTTGATTTTGGCTCAGGTCATGGTCCCAGGGTCGGGGATCGAGCCCTGCATTGGGCCCTGCACTGGGTGTGGAGCCTGCTTAAGATTCTCTCTCTCTCACTCTGCCCTCCACTCAAATAAATACCATACAATAAAATAAATAATCTAATGCAATTTTGAAAATAAATAAATAAAAATAATAAAAATTTTAAAAATTAAATCAATGGGTTAAATAGCAACAATGATTCATCTCTTGCATACTTGCCTTTGCACAGAAGTCACAGAAAAAAACCTTTTTGCTTCTAGATCAATGCTTTCTCAATGAGGAGATTTTTGTCTCCTCTCCACTGGGGGACGTTTGGCAATATCTGGTGACATTTCTAGTTATCACATCTGGGGTAGGCAGTGTTACTGGCATCTAGAGAGTGCAGGACTCCCCTGCCCTGCAAAAAAGAATTATCCAACCCAAAATGACATTAGTGCTTCTCCGGAGAAGAGATGTCCTAAATTATTAATCACAGGTGTTACTGCTCTGTCAGTCCTTTCCCTCCAAGTTGGATTGGTGGAGTCCAGACTCTGGAAACGAGAGATGGTCAAGGTGGGATGGGTCTAAGTCGAGAAAACAGAGAGACGAGTCTCTTGTTCAGATATTACTGAAGCCCAAAAGAAAAATGAGGAGGAGAATGCAGTGGGTAGAGGGAGGCAGGGAGGGAGATTGGAATTGGGTGTTTGAATGGTGTGGATATTGGAGGGAAGACAGGAGATAAAGCCCTTTTGGACTACCACTCTGTATGGTCCGGTACTAAGC
The DNA here is from genome assembly GCF_028749965.1 of Puma concolor. Taxonomy (NCBI): domain Eukaryota; kingdom Metazoa; phylum Chordata; class Mammalia; order Carnivora; family Felidae; genus Puma; species Puma concolor. The sequence continues at coordinate 10,918,071 of NC_141676.1, forward strand.
ACCTTGCAAGTGTTGTTTCATGCAATCCTGTAACTCGTCTGCGATTATTTGAAGCTATAATTGTATAGAGAGGAAGACAGACTGTAGAGGGAGTCTTTGCTTGGTTGATAGAATTAATTGGTTATTAGCAAGAGTCTGTTCCTTCTCTCAGACTCATCTCTCGAGTTTAACACAAGAGAATTGCATTAGTAATCTGTGCCATCTAGTCCTGGGAACTAAGCTAACCTTAATGGTGTTTCTTAACTCTTTTCTTTAATGTGTGGAGTTAAGTGCAAAACCCAGAATCCCTTGAGGTGACAGTGATGGGTTGCAACTGTGTTCCCATGGTTCCTTCTGGCTCTCCCCCAAGGGAAAGAGGAAGCTTGTGGAATGGGGCTGTTCAGCCTCTATGACTGGCTCCAGTGCTGGCATCCTGAGCCAGCACCCTGATATATCAAAGTTGGCTTCCAAAGAACGTCCATCTGGATGCTGGAGGGTGCGTAGGACCCCTCTGCTTCACAAAAGCATCCCAAGTCTGAGTTTGTTAAATCTGTGCAGGTCCTTCCCCAACTACGCCCCCATCTGGTTTCACCACTTCCTAGAAGTGTCCAACCTTTCTGGGACACAGAGATCCATTGCTAGAGAGAGAGAAACCAGAAAAGAAAGACCACCCTATAGCAGGCAGCATCTAGGCAGTGGGTGCTGAGAGGCTGGTTCAGCCTGTCCAGAGCTTAAGGAACTGGAAAAAGAAAAATTTACATAAGTAACAAAAACATTTTTTCTATATTCTATTATTACTGTTATTACTTATATATTATTGAATGCCTCTTGAAATCAGCATAGTCATTATCACTATTATTATGACTATAGTTAGCTATATGTTATTTAGTATTATTATTTATCAATATCTCTATCACGATCAATGTTACTATTATTGAATGCCTCTTGGAAACAGTAAAGGCCTTCTATAAATATTTTCTCTAAACTGATTCATAACAAATCTCCAATGTTGGTACTGTTGCCCTGTTTAAGAGACTTGAAAACTGAGGCAGAGAAGAACACTGACTTGTCTGATAACACAGAGCTAGGAAGTGTTGGGGTGGCAATGCACACACAGAGCTCAGGGAATCTCACGTTCTCCCAATCTTTAGGTTTTCTACTGGAGACTTTGCTGAAGATGCTAGGGGTTTGGGGAAAAAAGGAAGTGCAAGCACATTTCACAAATCCACAATCTGTAAGTATCACATCCTGTGTGGCTATAAACTCTGGACTGAGGAAGGGCTGGTGATTTTCAAAAGGTGAAGACCAGTAGAAAATTCTACAGGACTGTGTGAGAACCGAGAGTCTCCTGGGAGTTTGAGAGACCTCAGCTGCAACCAACAGGCTGGTCCACGGGCACAGGTAGGCAATGTCCAGAGACTGTTTTCAACTTCTGACTCCCCTGCTGTGCCTCCCTTAGAGGGGATATTGGATTGGAAGCTCCTGGAGAGAAGTTAAGAGGCACCAGATTATTTTGGAAATAGAGCAGGCAGAGGGTAGGAGTTCTGGATTAACTCTTGCTGCTGTTTTCTAACTGTGTGATCTCAGTGAGTCCCTTACCTGAGGTCACGTGATCAATGAGAGCACAGCTCTTGCCCCTTCAACTGTTCTTGGGCCTTGTACAAACTGGACAGTCCAGGGGCTGAGAACGGTGCTATGAGCAGAGATGCAGGCTGAGCTCGTCGCTAATACTGCAGGCAGTTTGGTCACTTGAGGCTGGCAAGTGGAAGGCTCGGGCCTGGAACCTGGCTTTCATGACTCTGGTCCTGTTACCGTATTTCTACATGCTGCTGCCTCTCCAGAATGAGTCAACACAGGCACAGGCTGCTGTTGCCAGGTGGAAAGGATGAAGGGGTCACACGATCTAGTGAATTGTGCAAAGGCTCCATACTCAGGGGGAGCTGGGGTCCAGTCCTAGCTCTACAGCTCTCCAGTTATGTGAACATGCCTGAGTAATCATCATAACTGCAAATATCTCTTCGGCATTAACTCTTTGCCATGCATGTGTGCAAAGTGGGTTTTATTTCCCTTCACAACAAGCTTTTTGATTCCGAGTTTCCCTCACTACGGCATGGTTTTGGTAACTAAAGAACCAACTAACCTACAGGGTTGTTGTAAGGATTAAAAAGGCATTATAGGGTGGGGTCACCCGGCTGGCTCAGTCCATAGAGCATGTGACCCTTGATCTCGGGGTCATGAGTTCAAGCCCCATTTCGGGTATAGAGATTACTTTTAAAAAAAAAAGGCACTGGAGGATAATGTCTAATAAAATACAACTTAAAAATACTTGGGATTAATCCTAATAAGTATTATTATTGGGCTAAAAAATGAACAGTTAGGTAGCATGAGAAGTACAGAACCCGAATAGGAAAACGCTGATGAATAGAACCCTTCCTGCATCTCATAACTGGTAGGGACGTTTGAGGGTGAAATTCTTGGAATATTTGGCTATTCATTTGTTGTGAGTAGAACCAGGGGAGAGATTTCGACGTATTGCAAGTTTTATGTGACCATCTGCCTCTCGAGATTGGTGTGCCAAACGCCGTTGGGAAACAAATATTCATGATGCCAAGTATTTGTGGTTTTCACCGCTGCATGCTGTATAAATTTCCTTCCCTAAAAGAATAGGTCAAGTCCAGACTAATGGGCAAATACTGGCTTCCAATTTTGGGAGGCCTGAGAGCTCTATACTTTTTAAGAACTGGATGTGTTTATTTTCTCTTCCAGGGTTCGTGGCACAATCATGCTATCACGGTCCATGACCAATGAGGCCATTGCAGTTCTGACACCAAATGGCATCAGCTTCCCCCAAACAGGGGAACCTAAACCCACCAACCAGAGGCAATACAACCTCAAGAAACAACTAAAGGCAGAGGCCAAAGTTCTTGGGGTAAGCCCAATTCAGAACGTGCTGGAATGGGATGGGGAGGGGGGCGGGGTACAGGAAAGAAACCGTAGTCTTTAGACTACGCCATGGTGGCTCTTAAGTTTTGCCAGAGGGACTCTGGGTTCGTGAGTAGTCCAATGGAAGCCACTTGTAGAGCCATCCAAACCTTCCCCAGACGTAAGATGATATTAAAAATGTTTTTCCCCTCTTCTGATTACTAGCAATTGAGTCTTTGTTGATGTTTCCATAGTTTTGCAATAGCACACTCCTCTTTTTATAAAAAATCACTTTCTTTTTTTATTGTTTTTAATGTTTCATTTATTTCTAGTAGAGAGAGAGAGAGAGAGTATGGGCAGGGTAGGGGCAGAGAGAGAGCGAGACACAAAATCTGAAGCAGGCTCCAGGCCCTGAGCTGTCAGCACTGAGCCTGATGCAGGGCTCGAACTCATGAACCACAAGATTGTGGCCTGAGCCGAAGTCAGACGCTCAACTGACTGAGTCACCCGGGAGCCCCCAAAATCACTCTCTTGAAGTGTAATCAGGGTACGAAAAGCCATATGTCTACATGTTTTACCAGAGTAATGGTGATAAATAATTCCATATTTTATGTATGTTTTTTTCTATGTGTTCACCAATTGCATGCTTAGGCAACCTGACTGATGTTTTTGAAGGGAATTTTTCCCTCACCACAAATCATGAGAAAAATAAACTTCTCTCCCCTCTTTTATCCTTCCCTTCTGAGAACAGGGATGATATGTGTCTTTTGTTAGCTTCTCTCCTCTCATGCATGATTTGCCAGAGCTCTGTGGACTGAAGGGAGGAGAGCTGGGAGGGATATATGTAGGACTGGAATTATCTCTGCAGTTATATGATCTAAGGCTGCAGAACCTGGGGGGACCCATTGCCTTGCCTCAAATACATGATCCTGTGGGGTACTATGAGGTTTGTGGGACATAATGTTTGGAAAACTGCTTGGCAAATATTCACAGGGCTGGAAATATCTGCGGCGGGTGTCAAGGAGGCAACCTTGGCTACTTGGAAGCCAAGATCCACAGCTGTAGGGACGTGGACTGGAGGGGTCAAGGAGCCGACCGGAGGGTCAGGTTCTCTGTTGTGTCCAGCAGGGTGTGGGAGATGAAGGGAGGGACTTCCACATCACCAGTGCCAAGGCGGTGTGAGGGCTCTCAGATCGCCCCTGTTTCCATAAGAGACAGGAGAGTTGGTAGTAACAGAATGAGAGAGCCAGGGAAAACAGTCCAACACTGAGCCGGGAGCAAGGGCCATGAGCCAGAGAGGCAGAGATGCTCGAAGGCTTGCTGAGCACCTGCCAGATGGCCCGAGACTATAGTTTTCTGTGACACAGCAGCATCTCCTCCAACATCTTTGTGGAGCCCCCACCCCAGACCTTTTACAGTGTCTGTATCCTTGCTGGGATCCTGTAGACGGTGATGATGTGCGAGGACCCTGGGAGAGATAGAGAGGCTTTGCCTCTCCAAATGCTGACTTTAATCCTCTGTCTCCCTTCTTCTTCTTCCAACAGGCTATTCAGATCCTGTGCGGGGTGATGGTGTTGAGTTTGGGGATCATTTTGGTATCTGTTCCGTCCTCTCCATCCTTTACCCCGGTGTTTTCCACCCTTTTGAAGTCTGCTTACCCATTCATGGGAGGCTTGTGTGTGAGTAGAGATCCTTAGGAGGACAAGCGGGGTGGAAGTGGGAAGAAGATGCCAGGAGGGCAGGCTGTGCACCTGTCAGCTCACTGTCTGCCGGGAGCAAGGGGTCAATGGTAGAACATGTTTCCCTGTGTGTATAGCCCAGGGAAGAGTTGAGTCGGGTGGGATAGCAGGAGTCACCTGATTCTACATCTATGTCTTGGTTGGCTCAAATAATCATTTCTTCTGAAGATCACCTTACTTTTCATCTCATCGCCTTGTGGCTAACACTGCGGCTTCGTGTATACGTAGAAACTGACCTCACCGTTGTCTCTCCTTTCTGAGTAGTTTGTCATTTCTGGAACTCTGTCAGTCATCATGGAGAAAAAGTCAACTAAGCCTTTGGTGAGTATAAGAACTCTGACCCACTACTCATGGATCGAAATGAAATTTAGGGAGAACTCTCCAGGGTCAATGTCTCCACCTTGCAGGTTCAGAGCAGATATTTATCAGAGTCAGGAACTGAGTCTGGATTATCCATATTCCTGTCCAGTGCACCCTCAATCACAGACTTCATTCAGGGTACTGTCTTATACTCTAGATCAGTGCCCAGGAATCTATTCTAGAAAAAGTCTGCCTCCTTATAATGCACTTTTGATGGTGACTGGACTTTAAATTTAAGTCTTCAGGGACGAAGACGGTGACAGTGTTACAAAGAGGTGTATGTGTTGTGGATTCTGTCCAAACCCTTGAGAAAAGCCAGTCAAAATTGTTATGTGGGGAATTCTCTCTCATTCTTTTATCTATCTGATCTAAAACTCAATACTTTTGGAGGATCTGAGTATAAACTCTCGAGTCCTAAAAGGTGTAATTATTGGTATTGGATAAAAAAAAAAAAACAAATTTTCCTGCGTTTAACTCTTCCAGGAAAGCCAGGATTGGGAGTGGCAGGGAGAGGAAAGATGGATTGTAGGGAGGTTTCTAATCTGTAAAGTTTCACTAAATCTTCACTCAATCCTAGGTCCCTCAAGTAGTTTGATGTTGGGGGTCACATGTGAGAATGCCATAGAACAAAGTAGCAGAGAAACTCCATTTGGAAGCTCTGCTTAAAAAAAAAAATCTCCTGAAGGCATCAGGAAATTAGAGTGAGTGCTCAGGACAATGCCAATCCCCCCCTCTCTCTCTCTTTCTCTCTCTCTCTCTCTCTCTCACTCTCTCTCTCTCATCAGACTTTAGAGGTTGATTACTCGGAACCCTTACCTAGCCCCCAAGCTGCTAGATCAGTGCTGTCCTATAGAACTTACTGGAATAGCAGAGATGAAGCAATCACATTGCCAGTCACATGTTGCAACTGAGAACCGGAAATGTGGCCAGTGAAATAGACAAACTGAACTTCAAATTTTATTTCAGTTTACTTTAAATATAAGTAGCCCATGTGGCTAGTGACAACCGTATTGGATAATGTTTCTAGGGGCGCCCGGGGGGCTCAGTCGGTTAAGCATCCAACTCTTGACCTTGGCTCAGGTCATGATCTCATGGTTCGTGGGATCAAGCCCCGCACTGGGCTCTGTGCCGACAGTGCAGAGCCTGCTTGGGATTTTCTCTCTCATTTCCCTCTGCCCCTCCCACACATGCACATGCTTGCTCACTCTCCCTCTCTCTCAAAATAAATAAATATTTTTTTAAAGACTAATGTTTCTAGATTATCGGGGAAGCTTATGGGACCCTTACCCCAGAGAAGAGCAACACCAGAGTGAACAGAGCAGCAAACTCAAGGCCATGGGGGTGTGGGCTTTGGGTGCACTCAGGCTCACCAAGTCATGAATCTTGTAGTGAATTCTACTGTGTTCACACATTATACCAGCCCTTTCTGAGGTGGAGGGAGAGTGCTGTCCCAGAACAAACCTAAATTATTCTAAGAAACCTATACTCTAGAAATCAGGTTATCAGGAGGCCCAGGAGCGTGCACCTTAGTCATTATTTTAGGGAATGGGGGTTAGGAGGAGAAAAATTTCCTGCCTATTCTCTACTGTGCCCCAAATCTCTAACTGCTGAGCCCCTAAAGGAAGAGGAACCTAGACAGGATTATGTGATATTCTAATTTGTGGCTACTTGGAGTTCCCTGGACCACGCTCACCTATAAATATAGGTGTCAGGATCACCCTTGCTCGAGTCCCCTTTCCTGTGAGTTGGGGTAGAAGAGACCACATCTCTGAGCTCAGTGTATTTGTTGCCCTCACTCACTTCGTACATGTGGAAACGAGACCCAGAGTGGAAAATGGAACTGGGGAACGGAGCACTCAGGAAAACTGAGAGGGTCACAGGCAAAGCTACTACCGTGACGTCAGCTTCCTAACATCCAGTCTGACCTTCTGCCTCACCCTGCCACTCATATGCTACACCATCCTCGGGCCTAAGACTGGAACTCTTTCTATATACTCCTTCATACAGAGCCCTGGGTCTGTCCACTCCAGGGCTCACCTAAGCCTGACTACACTATGTCCCCATATTCCTATCTGGGTGGCGGGGTGTTGAAGAAAGTGGGGTGCAAGGAGGGGTGCCTTGCTTCATCTGGCTCCTCTGTGTGGCTGATGCTTCCACCAGGAGTTTCTGGATGAGTTGGGGGAGAAAGAAATCACATCTGCCTTTGGTCATACCTTTGAGGGGATTCTGTAGACACGGCCTCAGGAAGCCCAGCCATCAGTCTTGGGTAAAGAATTCAGGAGAGGAATATTCTCTGTCACCTACTGAAGTCCTACATGGGGAGAAACATTTCATTTATTCATTAACCTAGCCAAGATGTACCTTCTAGGTTCAGAGATGTTGCTAAGTGCTGGGGAGACATACAGGTTTAAGTCTACCCATGCTAGACTTCCTGAAGGACACAGATTAGAAAGTAAGGTTCTGCAATGCATTGGCAGAGAGGGATGATAGAATGTTGGTTGCTCATCGGAAGTGATTCTTACTCAGCATTTGTCTGTCAGGTTCAGAGCAGCGTGGTTGCAAACATTCTGAGCTCTCTATGTGCTCTGGTGGGTTTCATTCTCCTCTCTGTCACGTTGGATGCTGTGGATCCTGCCTTTCGGAAGTGTACCTTCAACAAAGAGCAAAGAAAACCTGAATGGACTACATTTAGCTATTTTATTAACCCATATATGGACAAACAATGCATCACGGCCAAAACCACTCTGACTGTAAGTATTTTTAGATGGGCTGTTCCAGTCATATGAGGTTTCTGAAAGCCTTGACTTGCCGTTACCCCTTCTTTTGAAAATCTGTCTAACTCTTTCTGGTTTGGGCATCTGGGGGAAGGCCAAGGCTCTGTCTTCCCAAAGAGGGGGGCACTGCCCGACTGAGATGACAGGGTAGGCTCTGGGGAAGTGAAATGGAGTAGAACAGGCAATGACAAATAAAGGTGATAAGGAAAAGCTAAAACTTACCTTGATAGAGTTTCTTAATAATCAAAGTAGTTCTGTTGTTAGAATCATAAAATAGGAGTTTGCCAAACCAAAAATCTTGGCACGAGGAAAGGTAAATTCAGAAAGGCAAAGACAGCAGGAAGATGTAAGTGATCAGGAAGCACGGAAAGTATGTGTACTAGGGTGTTAACTTGGCCTGAGCAGACATCAGGCCCAGCACTGAGAAGTAGAGGGTAGGAACTGTGACCCTGGAGGTGAGGGCTTCTCCTTCCGGTGACTGCAGTGATGAACAGTATTGATCGAGTGAGAAAGCAGCATCATTGCTGTTTGTTATAACTTACAGAGGTGGAATTTATTAAATTGAGAAATATATATAGGAGGATGGAGAATGGCAACTGATAACAATTGCCACCGTTAGGGAAAAGAAAGCAATGAAGTTTAGCTAATAGAAATAATGTCTTAGGTTGGAGCATTGAAGGGTATGTTTGTGGTCAGAAAACCCTGAGAAAGACACGAATAAAGGGGCTCCAGAATATCTGTTGTCCTGCAATCACAAAAGTGGGTGATGTCAAGGACACAGCTGGAGGATGGCCAGAGCTGGTCAAGCACGTGCTTGCACACCACTCCTTATGGAGCTGGCCCAAGAAACTTGTTTCCCTCCAGGTTCGTGATATGATCATGGGGAAAAGGTACCTGCAAATGAGGTTGGCAGTAATTGACATAAACCCACACTTGGTGGAGCCAGCTCATGGTGAGAATCATCCTGGAGAGAAGTTTAGGAGGGATTTGTATAATGAATAAAGTATGAATTGGTGAGGGATAATTTTGCTTTATAAATAAAGGGACTATAGTGAGCTTGCTTGCTAGGACAATTTCTCGTTAACGTCCACGAGTTGCGTTTCCTCTTCCACTGTGTGTAAATAGACGAGAAGTTTGTGCAGTCACATTTGCTCTCCTGTCCTATCATCTCGCCAGGTTTGCATGAAGGCTGCCTCAGGACAGAAATGGTAGAACCTAGTCTCTTGGTGGAGCATCTTTTTTGAGTTGGTTTGCTTTTCAGTGAGGGTGGCGGCTTTGTTTATGCTGTGTTTGTTGCCTTGATTGTTCTTTCTAACTCTCACAGACATCAAGAAAGGCTAAGAAAGCCCATCCAGAGGGGGTGTAAATATTGACTTTTACAAAGGACTTGCACCAATAAGGTCAAAACCTCATTGGTTCTCAGATCCCCCTGAGAAGGAAGTATCATGGTGCACATTTGATAAATGAGGAAACAAGCTAGAGAAGTAGAGACTTCGGGCCCACTCAGCTGCTTAAGCGGTAGAGGTGAGGCTGAGGCAAGAATGGGAGCTGGCCTTTCCCAGCCCTGGGAGTTATTATAACCACTAGCTGAGTCAACGATGTAATCAGATACAGCTATGTCTCCGAGCGAAACGTACAGTGCACAAAGTGGATTATGTGTAGCTGATGTAATTACAGTTCATCCTCCCTCTCAAGGGTCTAAATAAGCAAAGGGATTAAACTAAGCCAATTGCTAGGCGGGGCAGGAGCAGTGTGCTCTTCACTCTGTGATGGTTGAGGCCTTCATCCCTACAATCGCCGCCCAACAAGGGATGAGGGCTTCAGTTGACTCAAGCACTGCCAATCTTGTATTTCCTCCACTGCAGGGAACTCTGTCTGTGATGCTGATTTACACGGCGCTGGAGTTCTGCCTGGCTGCGCTCTCTGCCGTGATTTGGTGGAAACAGGCTCACTCTGACTTCCCTGGGGTGAGTGTGCTGGCCGGCCTTCCTGAGTCCTGCCAGGTGTATTTCAGGTTCAGGGTTGTGTTGAGTGATGTCAGCTAGAGTGACTGACAGGCTGGCAGTTGTCGGTCATGAGATACACATCGGAGCTGGTTTGATGGGGATGGAAGACAGATGAGGAAAGCAGATAACGACTGGGGAGCTGACTGGCTGAGGGTCAACCAAATGGAATGGTTGAACCTGAAAAATGGACCGGTTCGGTGTCCTATCTTGTAAAGGCAGAAACCTGGAAGTTAAGTGGCCTGCCTGGCATTGTGTGTGAGTCCGTGCTGTGCTTGGGTCCCTAGAACTTGGCTTGTGTCTTTCCTAGACAGCCCCAGTCTCCTTAACAGTCTTGACTCAGTGAAAGATATTTGCACATGACTGCATTTGGCAAACGTCCTTTGCTCTGGCTTCACCTTCCTGTGATCTGCAAATTCTTTTTTCACCTAAAAGATACTTTTAAAAACTTGTTGTTTCAAATTCCATGGGACAGCACCCTCCCACCACCATAGACTCACAGCTTCATTTAACCAAATTAAAAAGCCTTGATTTATCCAAAATTTTATTACAGAAAGCAGAATGAATACTAAGCTGATGAGCAGCACTTATTTAAAGAGCTTAATGACATGCTACACTCATCTTGTATAACACACATGCATACACACACACACACACACACACACACACACACACACACACAGATTGGAGGAAATGACATCGAGAGATGTATATATTAAGCTGAACCTTAGTGAAGTCTGAAGAACTAACATATTTTGTTTCTTTTAGCGTGTGCTTTTCCTGCCTCAGAGTTGCAAGAATAAATCCAGCACACCCTCAAAGGCATTTCGTGACCCTGGATACGAAGAACTAGTAACTTCTTAGGGGAATAGTCATCAGAAATTTGGCTTTATGATACTGTATGAAGACCAGCCAGAGAAACTCAAGAAAGCAAAGTTTGAGTTCCCTGAAATGTAGCGTTTAGGTAATGAGTACTGGAAATGTATATGCTTGTTTTCTTGTTGCTGAATATATGTGTTCAATAGCGGGGGGTCTTGATTTGGCATTAGGTAAAAGCACAGATGTGTAAGTTACCATCGACTAGATCGCCAAATAGTCAGACGTTTACCAAAAACCTAGAGAGGATTGTGTGATTTAGTGATCATGCCGAAGTAAAGGAGACAACTCTTTCCTGTCCCCCTTAATCGCCAACGGGAGTTAACTGACTTACGGTGGTGTTCCGACTCTTTCATAGTAGACAGTAGTGTTCCCTCACAGGATTTTACTCATCACTACATGTAGACAAGCCCCCTACAATTAAACCTCGGGATAAAAATAAAGATTTTATTTGATTTCTATAATGTGTATTTTATCAATAGCACCAAACAATTAACTCAATTCTACCTGGAGATAGCATCTAACCCTACAGGTTAAGGGCTCAGTCCTATTAGACTGTGACCCTACCACCCTCTTCCCACTTCAGATGCCAGTAGTAGGTCCAGATTGTCACCTGAGCTTCTGGCCCACTAGCTACAGGTGGAGGTTCCCAAGCCCCCTCCTTAGTTCAACTCATTTGCTAGAGTGGCTCACAGAACTCAGAGAAATGTTTCTCTTACTATTACCAGTTTATTGTAAAAGGATATAACTCTAGAAAAGCCATAGGGAAGAGATACAGAGGACAAGGAATGGGAAACGCTGTGGAGGACCACTCTTCCCGAATCTCTTTGTTTTTACCAAGAAGCTATCCCAATCCTGTTCTGGCGTTTTATGGAGGCTTTGTTACATACCCATGATCGATTAAATCACTGCCCATTGGTGATAAAACTCAATTTTTACCCCCTCTCTCCCCTCTCTTCTTTCCAGAGGCCAGGGGGGTGGACGGAAAGTTCCAATCCTCTCATCAATCATAAGGTGGGTTTCTCTGCTTGGGGAGGGTCCCCAACCTATCCTTAGGTTCCCTGAGGGCTTTTCCCAAAGCTAGACTTCTCTTAGCTTTGACTCCTTTCTCAGAAAAGGCAGCCAGCCCTTTAGGCAACACTCAAAGTCACTTCTTACCATTGGTTCAACATAACCAGCATGTTAACCGCATGTGTCTTTTAAGCGGCCACGCCCCTCCAGCCTGAGTGAAATGAGATTGGCGTCTACCTTGAGATCTGAAGATGTATTGAAAACACGTGTGTTTCACATAGAAAATGCTCCGTTGAGTTTTATTTTCAATTTTCTTCCACCGCCGCCACCCCACCCCCCACCAACTTTTTCCCTTACGCCAACTTGATTCTCTAAACAATTTGAATCTCTGTCTGCCTCTGGATTTTGAAACTGATTAATCTCCTAAAATCTTTCATTCTTCCAAGAGTGTCTGTACAGGGCTCTAAACAGAGAATCTCAGACTGCAGCAATTTATTTTCTCTTCCCTTTGCTGCCAAGGAAGATTTTAGAATTAAAGGCATTTTTCAGAGCTTCTGCACAGGTGACTCTACTGACATCCAGTGGTGAGAAAGAGAAATGCTTTCCCTCCCCCCCCCTCCCCGAGCCCCCCAAATAAATAGAAAAGGCAAGCCAGGGTAATAATTCAGTGTCCATGGAGAATTTCCCTGCGGGCAGCTAATATGACAGTATAAAATCACACCTGCAAACTTTGCATATGTCATCAGTGAGAGGGGACAATGCATCTTTTGGAAATAATTTATTATTTGTATCTTCAAAAAGACACGAACCATTACTATAAGAAGCTAGAATACCTATATTATTATGAAATAAAATAGGCTTTAATATGAGACATTATTAGAGAGAAAGAGGGATATTTTATCATGATAAAAGGGTCAACAGAGCAGGAAGAAACAAGGGTAAATGAAGGTGTAATTAACAGCGGAGACCCCCAAATATAGGAAGCCAAAACTGACAGAATTGAAAGAATTCAGCAACTGCAATTGGGTTTCAATATTTTATTCTCAATCATTGATACAAAAGCTAGACAGAAAATCAAGAAGGAAATAAAAGACTTGAACACTATTAACCAACTTAACTTGATGCACATATATATATAAGATAAATCTTAATATAGGGGCACCTGGGTGGCTCAGTTGGTTAAGCGTCTGTCTCTCTCTGTCTAAAAAATAAATAAATGTTAAAAAAAAAATTTTTTTTAAATAAAAATAAATAAAAAAAAATAAGAAGAAAAAAATAAAAATTCAAACTCTCTGGGGCGCCTGGGTGGCTCAGTCGGTTGAGCGTCCGACTTTGGCTCAGGTCGTGATCTCACGGTCCGTGAGTTCGAGCCCCACGTCAGGCTCTGTGCTGACAGCTCAGAGCCTGGAGCCTGCTTCAGATTCTGTGTCTCCCTCTCTCTCTGCCCCTCCCCTGCTCATGCTCTGTCTCTCTCCCAAAAATAAATAAATATTTTTAAAAATCTTAACATAATGTAATATATATTATTTGTAGTAATGCATTTGTTATACAACAATAGAAAACAAATATAGATCATATGCTAGAACTTAAGACAATAAATTTTATAAGATTGAAATAATATAAAGTTCTCTGAAAAAAACAGAATTAAACAAGAAATCAATAGCAGAGAGACTTGGTGGAATCCCCATATAGCTGTAAATTTAAATCACTCATTTCTCAATTGACTATGGGTCAAAGAAATTAAAAAAAAAAAGAAATTGGAAAATATTTTAAATTGAATAAAAAAGAAAACATCAAATATATGGGCGACAGCTAATCCTGGACCTAGAGGAAAATTTATAGCTTTCAGTGCTTATATCAGAAGCAAAAATGTCCCAAATCCATAACCTTAAGCCCCCTCCCATGAAACAGGAAAAAGAGAGAGAAAACTAAATCCAAAGTAAGGAGAAATAAGGAAATAATTAAGGCTAGAGCACAGAAAAATAATGAAGAAAGACTAAGGAAAGCAAAGTTAATCCTTTGATTAACAAACTTCAGCTACACAGACCAAACAGAAAGGAGAGAGAAGACACACATCAAAATCAGTTATGGAAGAGGGGACCCATCACCAACTCTACAAAAATTAAAAGCGTTATAAAGTCCTTATATATAATTCCGAACAATTTTATGCCAGCAACTTACACAAATAAATGAAACTGTAAGATAGACATAAATTACCAAAACTGATCCAAAAAGAATTAGAAATATATGAATGTATCTATAACAAGTGAAGAAATTGAAATAATATTCAAACACTTTGCCACCAAGAAAAGCTCAGACCCAAATAGCTTCACTGGAATATATCAGATACTTAAAGAAAAATAATAACAATCCATTATAAACTTCTTCACAAAAGAAAGGAGGCGGGGGGCGCCTGGGTGGCTCAGTCGGTTGAGCGTCCGACTTCGGCTCAGGTCATGATCTCACCGTGCGTGAGTTCGAGCCCCGCGTTGGGCTCTGTGCTAACACCTTAGAGCCTGGAGCCTGCTTCAGATTCTGTCTCCTTCTCCCTCTGCCCTTCCCCTGCTCACGCTCTGTCTCTCTCTGTCTCTCATTAATAAATAAACGTTTTCAAAAAATTAAAAAAAAAAAAAAAAGAATGAAAGGAGGGGACGGTCTCAGCTCATTCCATGAGCCAAAGCCAGACAAAGACATTAGAAGAAAGGAAAGCTACAGAATAATGTGCCTCAAGACTGCCATTTTTTTCCATTCTCCTGAGGTCACAAGGGCAAAGTCAAATAAGATGCCCATTCTGGTGATGCCTCTTTTATCACAGTGTCAGTCATAACCCAGGCAAGGGGCATCTCACCTGGGGGGGCTTGTTTCATAGATTTTTTTGTAGAGCCATTCTGAAGCCTCCAGCTTTTGAGGTATTTCCATGGCTTCAGTAGGCGTTGACCATCACAAGGCAAAGGAGGGACAGTAGAGCATTTGCCCTCTTTTGAGTGTAAATGATGCACTTCTCCGTTAGTCCATTATACACTAAATTCTTAGGAGCCATTTTTATAGATGTAGACAATTGATCCGTGTGATTTGTCCCCGTTCCTTTGGCTGGTGCTCCTCCTACTGGCCAAAGAGGGAAAAGCTCACTCTTGGTCTTGTTAAGCAGGAACACTAAAAAGGAATGTTCAGCTGACTTGCCATTCTTTTGCAGTTCCTTACTCATCCATTTTGCTAGATCCTCAGGTCAGGTTTCTATCATTTCCATATTATACCGGGAAGTCCTATCATCAGCAACTGATTTTAAAGCCTGTGCCACCTCAAACCGAAGGGGTTCAGTAACCACCTGGGCATTCCCTTTATCAAAACCACCCTTTTTACTTATAAATAAATTCTTAGCAATATTTTCAGTTAAAGACGAATCTAGGTCTTCAATGCAATGTCACTTCTGATGCCCAATGTTACAGTGGTAGCGGTTAGGGTTTAATTTCTTTTTATTTAAAAAAAAATTTTTTTTACATTTATTTATTTTTGAGAAACAGAGTGAGACAAAGCGTGAGCAGGGGAAGGGCAGAGAGAGAAGGAGACACAGAATCTGAAGCAGGCTCCAGGCTCTGAGCAAGAGGTCAGCACAGAGCCTGATACGGGGCTCGAAACCACGAACTGCAAGATCATGACCTGAGCCGAAGTCGGATGCTCAACCGACTGAGCCACCCAGGCGCCCCAGGGTTTAATTTCTAAAGAAGACTCATAGGATCCAAATGACTATGCGTCCCACTTTAAGATCTATTTTGCAGGACTAGGACACGATATAGCAACAGCGTTAAGCTAAAAATGTGCGTGCCAGCTAATGACTGCCTCATTGCAAGGGGTCCATAATGACGGGCTTGTGTTCCAATTGCCCTCCCTTTCCCCCTGTGATGCACGTTTGTTTTTGATAAGGCATCCCAACAGAAAACCTCAGGACCAGGACCAAATTGTATTGGTTTGGGGCTTCTTATACCTGGCTTGTCACATGGGCATGTTATTGCAACCAGCCCCAATAACATACCATTCTGTGGTCTCGCTGAAGCCACGTACACATCACTAGTCACACTGTTATCAATAAATAATGCTGACAAGCTGGCACAAGCCACCCAGAAACTCCTTAGACCCCTGGTTACAGAGCAACACAATGAGTCCACGTGTCCATGCCTTGACTAAGGGTCAGTGCCCCACAGGTACTCCCGAAAAACCTCTCAGGTCTGTTTCAGGCTTGCTGAAATTAACCCCAACAACATAGGCATGGGTTTGGACAGACTTGGTTTGACTAATTACTCCTTGTGTGATCTTGGATCAATTCTCAGCTTCCTTTTTTTTTTTTTTTTTTTAATTCTAATATATAGATAATAAGTAGATCCTTGTGTCTGTCATGTAAGGACTGGAAAAGAAATTCTGAGCACTATTCACTATACCTCAGATAAACGTTGAATCTATAGGTGTCACACTCAGATGTTTGAGATAAGGAAAAGGAAACATTTTAGCCTTTCAAAAGCATACTCTCAGCAAGGAGAAAAAGCATTTGGCAGAGAAGAGGCCAGGGTTTGAAGGCATCTTTTTTGGGTAGGGGTGCCTTAAGAACGGAACTAGAATTAAACAGAACTATTAATATAAACGCGAATCAGGGAGTTTGGGTCTAAATAAAAGAATCAAGTGGAAACTGATACAGTGGAATATGCACCATCAGAAGAGTTCAGAAAGCTGTTATCTCTGTTTCTGAGCGTGGTAGATTGTTCATTATCTTCTGATAATATTAAGGCTAGCTTATCTTTACCGCCCTTATATCTAACCTAAAGTTGGAAATAAAGAAGCCTAGAGTAACAATTCTACCATAACAATCCTTCTCCACAGAGGGCCAAGGGCAGGGGGCAACTCCATGAAAGATATGAAACACAAGGTTGCAAACCAGAACAGCTTGCTACTTAAAACCCACCAGCAGCCTGGGGTAGACATCAAGGTAGGCGTAGCTCATTTTTGGTTGTATATATTCTGGCTGAATTTGGCAATGATTCCGGGCTTGAGTCTGGGCTGGGGATAGGCAAAATCCCTGGATTGGGAGCAGATCCAAGCTGGAAGAGTGAGGATCCAGGGAGGGGAGGAGACAGCAGAAAAGTCTTTCTCTGCCAGCTTGGCAGTGGCTCTGTGTCAGTATTTTCTCTTACTGTCATTTGTTTTACTGAGGATATATGCACAGATAATATGATTACAAATACGTTATCTATTGCCCAGGGTCAGCTTTTTGCTTCATTTGCTTCAATGTTATAAAATTAAAAAAACATTAATAAAACTTTGTAGGCAGAGTTGGAGCCTCAGCCCTGAGCCGCCAGCTCATCTTCCTTCCTTCTGAACTCAGAGACAATCGTTATTTTTCCCTTCCCATCCATGTAAGACTTTTACCACATGTAGGTATATGCATGTTCATACACATGAGAGGACAAGGTTTTATTTACTTTTTTTAACGTTTATTTATTTTTGAGACAGAGAGAGACGGAGCATGAACGGGGGAGGGTCAGAGAGAGAGGGAGACACAGAATCTGAAACAGGCCCCAGGCTCGGAGCTGCCAGCACAGAGCCCGACGCGGGGCTCGAACTCACGGACCGCGAGATATCGTGACCTGAGCTGAAGTCGGCCACTTAACCGACTGAGCCACCCAGGCGCCCCTTACAATTAGAGTTTTGAAAAATAAGATTATCTTCTTCATCAGAAGCTGAATATGCCTTTTTTTTTTTTTTTTTTTTTTTTTTTTTTTTAACTCTTGAGATACACAGAAGGGTTTACACGGAGGCAAGTGTGTGATAGAAGTAATTCAGGAAGCTTTTAGAGCAACATGCACCACCCTTAATTTCTGTCCGTCCTTTGCATTGGAATTCATAATTTACCCATTAAAATGTTACTTGTTTCTGTTTTACAAGGTCAGCAATAGATTCCAATCTTCCTTTCATTGTTTACCATTAATTCATTTAAAAAGTAAAGGATGTGGGCGCCTGGGTGGCGCAGTCGGTTGAGCGTCCGACTTCAGCCAGGTCACGATCTCGCGGTCCGTGAGTTCGAGCCCCGCGTCGGGCTCTGGGCTGATGGCTCAGAGCCTGGAGCCTGTTTCCGATTCTGTGTCTCCCTCTCTCTCTGCCCCTCCCCCATTCATGCTCTGTCTCTCTCTGTCCCAAAAAATAAATAAAACGTTGAAAAAAAAATTAAAAAAAAAAAAAAAAAAAGTAAAGGATGTTCTCCCGTTAGATGCCGAGCGATGTTCTAGATGCTAAAGAAACAGAGATCAAGAAAACCTGATATACTAGGATGTCAGCCAGAAAATGAAA
The DNA here is from genome assembly GCF_028749965.1 of Puma concolor. NCBI lineage: Eukaryota > Metazoa > Chordata > Mammalia > Carnivora > Felidae > Puma > Puma concolor. Next base: position 10,936,068 of record NC_141676.1, read on the forward strand.
CATTTTGCTACTACCTTTTATATTTCACTTGAAATATTCTGCAGTTGATTTCATCGTTAGAAGAGAGGTGTTTCACTGAGGGTGTCATAACCTGATAATCCAGGTATTTCTAATGACAATGTAAATAGAAAAAACCTTTTGGCATGGAATTTAGGATGTGTAACACTTGCTCTTATCCTTATGCTTTGATCCAATAATCCCACAAAAGGTAATTTATGAATATGAATGTTAAAGGGATACTTATTTACAGTAACAAAAATAGGTCACTTAAAACATATACGGCATCTAGGGGCACCTGGGTGGCTCAGTTGGTTAAGCATCTGACTTTGGCCCAGGTCATGATCCCACGGTTCGTGGGTTCAAGCCCTGCATCGGGCTCGTGCTGACAGCTCAGAGCCTGGAGTCTGCTTTGGGTTCTGTGTCTCCCTGTCTCTCTGCCCCTTCCTGGCTTGTGTTCTCTCTCTCTCAAAAATAAATAAATAAAATTTAAAAATATACATATATGGCATCTTGAAAATGCTTAATAGATCATACCATTATTCTTTTTTAAAATATTGTGCAAACAGAAAAGTGATAATTAACAGACACTTGCATAGATTTTTAATATATAATGTGAAGTGTAAAACATTTAGAGACAAGGGTGCACGTAAATCATAATTAAACTCTCAAAAACCATTTATGTGTATCAGCAAAGACTTGGAATGAAAGCAAATATTGCTAGTTGTGTGTGGTTAATGTACCTTTATGTGAACTTTTCTCTGTTTTTTCAAAATCTTAAAATGCAGCCATTATGTTAAATACAGAAAAATAGTATGGCTTTCTGAAGAAAACAAGTAATGTAGGCTCAGAGGAAAAAGCCAGTCGAGTGAGATCCATTCTGTTCTATTCTAAAAATCCATCATATGGAAATTTTAGGCAATGATACAGAGAATTCATAGGAAAGCTTAAATTGCTCTATTCTGAGGAGAAAAGAAACGAACTGGAAACGTGCATCACGTTGCAGATTATTAAATAACTTCGATGAATTGTCTCAGTAACATGACATGAGAAAATCCTTATGAGGTCACAGAAACGTTGCTATTCCTAAATCACAGCTGAAGAAATAGAAACTCGGAGAATGTACCTGAATTGTCCAAAGCCACCGAGCAAATAACAGGAAGTCGCGATTCACGCAAGGGTGTGCCTGACCTTAAGGTATGCATTCTTCCAGTCCAATCCACAGCTCTTTTTTGCAGATATGTGAGAAACAACGGAGGCGTCCGCTCTACAGTGGTGAACATCTTGGGTTTCTAGAAAGTGTAAGGAAGCTGTCCAAGCCCCCGTGGTACTATTTTCCCATCCCTGCCTGTCTCCCACTGCTGTGCTCCAGAATTCCATATTCCATTGATTCCATCCTGGAGGGCTGCAGAACCGCCCCCCCCCCCCCCCCCCCCCCCGCATCCAGGCGTCAAGTACAGGTCTCTTACAGAATGAGTGATGTCGTTGCTACTGAGGGGACTGCTGGGGGCATTTCAACAAATGAAATTCAAAGTGCGCAGGTGGGACGAGCAGACACACCTGATTTAGCTCAACGTCTACACAGCAAGCTGCGTGATTTCCTTAAAAAGAATCTGCAATCCCTGGGTGTAAGTTACCTTTAGCCCTGTAGACGTTAGGGGGTGAGTATGGAAAATTAAATGGTCTACAACTTTATTGGGGGTGAATTATTTTATGCCAGCTCATAAGACTGGGTAAAAAGTGGGTAAGAAAATATATCTGGGAGTACACTTAGGTCAGATGTTTTGCTTTGAAGGTGTTTCAGGCTCCCAGAGTTCAAATGGGATGTTTGTGCCCAAATATAACATCCCCATGACGTAATATCCATCCACAGGGCCTGGGAAACCAACACCATTTTTTTTTTTTTTTTTGGATTTCACTCTTCCGAGGATTATTTTTAAGACCCAGTGAAGGTGGAAAAGATAAAATGTGATTCATATGTGGCCTTGAGATCGAGGGAGAAAAGTCTGTAATGTAGAGAGTTTTTCCACTTCCCCCCTGTATTCTATTTTTGTTCCTCCAGGTAGCTCAGATAATGATTGGCCTGAAATGTTTCTTATTTGGGATCATTGAGATTTTTCTTTACTGGCACTCTGACTTAAGGAATCTTTTATTCTGCTTTTATATTGGTTACCCGTTCTGGGCTGCAGCATCTGTGAGTATATCTGTTTGAACTACTTTGGGAATCAAAGAAGTTATTTAGAACTTGTAAATAAAGGAAAAATATATGTAATTAGTTTATCCTCTCTTTTTGTAGACAATAGCTGAGACTCCTTTTTAGACTCTGTTAGAGGCACTGTGCCAAGTAGATAGGGAATTTGTTAGGAGAGAAAGTGACAAAGCAGCCTCAGGACCAATTGTAAGTGTTTGGAGAGAAAAAAAAAATGCTCCTGAGTCCCATGCTCCCTCCTTTGAAGGGAGAGATCATTCCTACTTGAGAGGATCCAGGTGTACTTTAGATAGCAAATGAGGGGCACCTGGGTGGCTCAGTCGGTTAAGCATCCGACTCTGGCTCAGGTCATGATCTCACGGTTTGTGAGTTCGAGCCCCGCGCTGGGCTCTGTGCTGACTGCTCAGAGCCTGGAGCCTGCTTCGGATTCTGTGTCTCCTCCTCTCTCTGCCCCTCCCCTGCTCATGCTCTGTCTCTCTCTGTCTCTTAATAATAAATAAACGTTTAAAAAAAATTAAAGAAAGCAAATGAACTTTCAGGTTGGAATAAATTTGGATAGGTCAGGATGGGGGTCGGATGGGGGTGTGTAGGGCAGAATCATCCATCCTGTCCAACTCTATCACGGTCAATGGCATCTACCTTGAGTTCTTGCCTCAATTCCTGTCCACATCAATATTCTTCCATCCACATGCCCCAAATGGATACACATTCAACTTGGTTCAATTCAATGCGTTGTTCTTTAGGAATATTCTTTTGGACTGGGAGAGATGTGGGGTTCAGGTTAAGTCATCCAAGGTGGAGGTGGGTGATGTGGATAGGAAAGCGTTCTCCCCCATTAATGTCTTTCCTGTCTCATGAACAGTTCATCATGTCTGGATCTTTGACCATCTCATGTACAAGAAAACAAATAAAATTTCTGGTGAGTATCAGTTTCCCTTTTGCTCTTTTAATGAGTTAACAAGAACAGTTGACTCTGACTCTCTACAGGAGGCCAAACCAAAGCAAGATTTGGATATTCCAGTCTATTTCGTTGACTTGCAACTTTTTCTTCAATGATCTATTTCATTGGCTTGCAACTTTTTCTTCAATCATCTGTTAATTCTTTAGAAAATGAGACATACACTTATACACTTAGCTTTTTTAAGAGAAGAAATTATCCAGGGGTGCCTGGGTGGCTTAGTTGGTTAAGCGTCTGACTCTTGACATCAGCTCAGGTCATGATCTCATGGTTTATGCATTCAAACCCTGTGTCAGGCTCTGTGTTGACAGTGCAGAGCCTGCTTGGGATTCTCTCTCTCCCTCTCTCTTCCTCCCTCCCTCCCCCACTTGCTTTCTATCTCTCTCTCAAAATAAATAAAAATTAAAATTAAAAAAAGAGGAGAAAGTATCCAACTGTCTGAATTTTAGCCTAGTAAGAAGCAAAAGAAGGGGGTCTTTACAGATAGATCCTTGTTTCAATGGTTGAAGAGACGCATTTTGGAAGGCTAAGATGGAGAGGGGTGCATGTTTGTGTTTGTATCAGGGAGCTTCTAGTTCAGGGTGGATATATTGAAAATCATTCCTACCAGTGATATCAGAACAAACAGAACCCCCATAATGTTGGCTCCATGGGCTTTCATTTCTGGAGGATCACTTCTTCCCTTCTCTCCCATGATGTAGAGTGGCTTGCCAGAAAACTGCTTCAGTAAAACAGGAAATTGAATTCCTCATGAAGGATCCCTTACCTTAGCCCGTGAAGCCAGGGCGTGCCTCCAGGGTACTGCAGAAGATGTGTCTGGAAATACAAAGGGCCCTGAGTATTTCCATTAAAGGCTTTATTCTCTTCCAGATCGAAGTCAGTATTGGAGCTAACATTATCAGCACACTACTTTCAAGCACTGGGATAATTCTTCTCTCCGTGAATTTAGTTGACATAGTCTTACTTGAATGCTGGGAGTTACCGGCGTGTTCGTTGGTTAAATCTTTTATAACTGTAAGTACTAATTTGTTGGATGGTGTCTTCACACGTGATGTTTGTTTTCAGTTACCTCAGCCCTCAGCGACTAAAAGCCTATGATGAAGTTTCTAAACGTTGAAAAGTGATAGGAAAACAAATAAATATAAACATGACATTTGTTTTTAAAAAAAGTGAAACAACCTGATTTCAGAATTGCAGAATTATGTGTGTGCATTTCTGTGTGTCATTTTAAGAACATGTATTCTTATTATTCCAGATTTTCTCTGATGAACATGGGCTATTCTAAAAAAAAATGATAAAAAGACTGCTCACAGATCAGTGTGCCCAGAGAGGAGGGACCTGATCTGGAACATTGAGGACTGGCCTATGGATTTCTGGTAGTGAAAATGATACAAAATTTGGGAGCTGGTCTGAGTCATTTTAATGTTAATTTAAAAGATCAATGGAGGGGCGCCTGGGTGGCTCAGTCAGTTGAGCATCTGACTCTTTTTTTTTTTAATTTTTTTTTCAACGTTTTTATTTATTTTTGGGACAGAGAGAGACAGAGCATGAACGGGGGAGGGGCAGAGAGAGAGGGAGACACAGAATCGGAAACAGGCTCCAGGCTCCGAGCCATCAGCCCAGAGCCCGACGCAGGGCTCGAACTCACGGACCACGAGATCGTGACCTGGCTGAAGTCGGACGCTTAACCGACTGCGCCACCCAGGTGCCCCAAGCATCTGACTCTTGATTTCAGCTCAGGTCATGATCCCAGGCTCATGGGATCGAGCCCTGCATCGGGCTCTGCACTGACTGTGGAGCCTGCTTGGGATTCTCTCTTTCTCTCTCTCTCTCTCTCTCTTCCTCTGCCTCTCTCCCCATGCTCTCTCTCTATCTCTCTAAAATAAAAAAATTAAAAAATAAAAGACCAATGGAATGTTAGTAAATCCATCCTTTCTGTGAGTAAAGTTGAGTCACATGATGTGTGTATGTGTATGAACGTGTGTGTGAGAGAGAGAGAGAGAGAGAGAGAGAGAGAGAGAGGGAGAGAGAGAGAGAAAAGTCCTGGTGTATTCAGTGTTTGACCAATGCGTGTGAAAAAATGGCTGAAATAGGAGTAACTAACTCTAGAATGTTAAGGGAGTTCTTTTGCAGAGCTCTGCCATTTAGAATTCCTAGAACTCATATTTGTTTCTGTAGGAGTTTATTTATGGTTGCTCGCTGAGGCAAGGTTTGTGCCAGATCCAATATTGTGTCTCAATGGAATGTGCATATCTTGGATAGGAAGTGCATTGTCCTCAAAATATCCACTAACCCTGACCCCTTGCCCCGCGGACAACCAGGATGAGCACATTGCAGACTAAAGCTGGTTGGGGAAATCTTAATTCTTGTCCTTCTCTTCTGTAGAATATTGTGATCCTTCAAATGATACTGACTTGTGTGCAGATTTTTATTTCGTTCTCACTCTGTGGGCTCACTTACACCGTGGATGGCAAGGAGATCAGCTGGGTGAGTAGCCTTTTTTATTGAGAAGGTGAGGAAGCATTTAAAGCATCACAAAGAATCAGATGTGTTAATAGTTAACTTCAATCTCTGGTTGTATAGAGAATTGGCAAAAACAACAACAACAGCGAACACCCCCCAAAAACCCTCTTAATGGCAAGATGGGAGATGGGAGGTTAGAGAACAACAGTTACATGTTACATTCACCAGCCACTCCATTTTCGAAATATTCCTTTGTATAGATACTTCGTTCATAGTCAGTTTCCCTCATTCACTCACACATGTATTTCTTACTCATCCATCTAAAATATACTGAACATGTATTACATTTACTGTGTTGGGAGATGGGGAAACAGTGGCTTTTCCCGTATCTTTAACAAGTGGATGTCATAATAGATCGAATAAATACTTAAGGAAAAAAGTAGCAGCCAAGTAAGAGATACAATAGCTCTAGGAACACCTAAGTGTGATTTCGATATTTATTCCATACCTCATAATTTTTCATGGAATCCCATCAGTCATACACACCCCAACACGTCAATGTGCTCACACACACAGACGTATTCATATGTGTATATGTAGTCTCCCACATCACCACGTGTGCGTTCCTCCATATTGATTCTGCAAAGCCCTCGTAAATGGTTGGCCTTTGCTACATGCAAAATGTCATACTGATATTTCTGTTTCCACGTCCCTAGGATAAAAGTCAGGGGGACATATCTCATTGTGTTCACGGATAGCATTTTATTATTTTTTATGGAATGACTGTCTCTCTTGCTACTACTCAAATCCCTGTAGATGCTGGCATGGACTGTTGGCTACATAAATACCTGACAAGATCACCGAAAAAAAAATGTATTTTACGGTGGTTCCAGACATGGCTAGAATTGCCCTATCTCTGCCTAGGCTGTTGTGAAAACATTGGCCTGCCAGGGTGTTTCAGCTTTAGCATTGTAGACATTTTGGAATGAATAATTACGTGTTGAGGGGTGGGGGGGGGTGGGTGGGAGGTGGGGGCATGATCTGTTTAGCAGCATCCCTGGCCTCTATCTGCTTGATGTCAAAAATTCCTCCCACCCCCAATTTTGGCAACCAAAAATGTCTTCAGACATTGCTAAATATCCCCTGGAGGGTAAAGGTACCACCAGTTGAGGATCAGTGGGCTATACAGAACACTGCAGCAAAAAACTTACAAGATCAAATAAAAATCACTGAAAATCTGGTTGAAGTAATTGTCGATGTTGTGATGTCCTATTTCTAGGCTTCTGCACTAAGTTGCTTGATCAAATCACATTCTGAAGATCCTTACCAAGACTTACTGACTCAACCTGAAACTTACGAAGATTTAGTGCTTCAAGACGTAGACCAGGTTCACTCTCATCCGTGAGACACCATCGAAACATTTTTTACCACACCAGGGCATCTTGGATCCATGATGGCAACCAAAGACAGATCTGATAGGAATCTTCTACAAATCCCCTGCTCCCCATGTCTTTTATTATGCACTTTCACATACACAGACACAATTGGCACGGATATGTGCTTAATTTCACAGGTGACCAGCAAATACTAATATTAGCATTCCGTGGCCTAATAGACCTCTTTTCATTGGGATGGTATTACCATTTTTGAGCCAATTTCAGTTCTTAGGCCTCAGAGAGGAATTTGTTGTTAGCCACTTACTCCTTCCTAGAAACTGTACTTCCCTCTGGGTTGACAGTTTATTCAAATGAAAAATCTTTGTGCAAATAGTTTGGGTGAGTAGTGGCATACCATCTGACACTGGGTCCAATCTAAGTTTCTTTGACTGTTGAATGTACTAGGTCTGCCTTGCTTGTGTCAAGGTGAACTTGACAAAATGTAATGCGATACAAAATGCACACTCTAATGTATGACACATAGTAAAAATCTAATGCAACCTCATTATTACCTGAATGCTCATTTAATCAACCTACTGCTCAATCTTTTTTCTTTTTTTTTAATAGTGTTGCTTTCTTCTTGGTGACTGGGTATCATGGTGTTTTGTTTTTGTTTTTGTTTTTGTTTTATAAGGCACTATCCAGGGTTTGGTTTATCAAAGGCAAATTTTTAGATTAGGATTTGTGTGTCTATTTTTTAAGAAGCGAAGAAAAACATCAGTAGGGAGGAAGAGAAGATAGAAGATAGTCAAATGAAGATAGCAGGGGTAGACTGCTCAGGCTGCCATAAAAGAATACCACAGAATCAACAACGGAAATTTATTTACTCATAGCTCAGGAGGCTGGAAGTCCAAGATCAAGGTATCAGCTGGGTCGCTTTCTCTGAAGCCTCTTTTCCTTGTTTGTAGATGGCTGCCTTCTTGCTGTGTCCTCACATGGTCTTTCCTGTGTATATGTCTGTGTCCTAACCCTCCTGTGATAAGGACACCGGTGACAATTGGATTGCATAAAATATGGCTTCATTTTATCTTAATTAGCTCTTTAAAAGACACTATCTTCAAATACAATCCCCTTCTGAGGTATTGAGCATCAGAACTTCAACGTATACATTTTAGGAGGACACAATTCAGCCCATAACAAGAAAATGCAACCAGTAAAATATACCTTAGCGAGCCAGTTCCACCTGTATACGAAGTGGATCTTAGTTTAGAAGGAAAAATCTAGGAACTATATTTATATATCAACTCCTAGCTGTCGCTATTTAAAAGCTGTTCTCAGGAATTATTAATTCCCTGGCAATATCTTCCTGCCATGTACATATGTAGGACCTACCTCTCTGGGGTTGGAGAAAGTCCTCAGGCAAAGAATCAAGAGTGTGCTCTAGAAACAAGGCCTGTGGGACATGGGTTGGTCACTGACCAGTGTTGGCCAAATCATGTCCTGCTCAACTACACTCATTTCCTACGCTAGAGCCTTTTTTCACATGAAAACTTCTCAAAAAAAAAAAAATATTGCAATAGAGGAACAAACAATGGTACCCACAGCTACAGTTGTTCTGAAGCTTCGATAGTATCCATCAATTCCTTCTTTTAAGCTCCATTTTAGATTCCACGCACCCTCACTCAGTACTTCTGATTGTCTCAATTTCTTCTCCATTAGGGCAGCCCAGACATCCTCCTTTGAGAGGTCTGAGCCTCTGGTTTCATGCCTCCTCCAGGCCATGGTTGTTCCATTTACCTATTTGTGGTTATTACGAGACATGGAAACATCAGGAGGCATCCTGGTGAATCCCATGAGTTCCTGACATAATCCTTTACACCCCTATCACTTAAGAGCAATACTAATTCCTTGAAGAAAGTGGGTTCTATAGAGTACCTTCTTTCATTTTCTTCTGATTCACTGGTTTGAAGATTCCAAAATGACTCACTGTTACTAGTTTTGGTGGAACCCTTACGGTGTACCTGATAAATGCCTCACCCCTCCCTCATAGGAACCAACACTCTACTTCAGCAGAGAACAAACTTCCGGGAAAAGCATAAACCTTACAAATGGATCACTGGGATATTTCTTGAGAGGGGTCACCGTATTCTATCCATTAGGGTTATAACAATACATAATAGCCACTGGCTCAGAGATACATATAGCCATTTAAAGGACAAAGCCCCAACTCCCCAGAGTATGACAGAGTCTTGCAGTATATTTAAGAAGTCATTCTGGCATTCTAACAGGAAGAAATTAAGAACTTCTGTTCATCAAAGGACACTCTTGGGACAATGGAAACAGAGGCCACTGACTGGGGGAAAATATTTATAAAACATATATTTGACAATAGTCATGTATCCAGGATACATAAAGAACTCTCAAAACTCAATAACAAAATAGCAAACAACCCAAGTAATACATGTGAAAAATAATTGGATCTGGTGAATCTTCACTTCACCAGAGAAGATGTAGCAATTAGAAATAAGCACGTGACAAGGTACTCAAGATCACTGGTTGTTAAGAAATGCGAATTAAGACCATGAGATTCTTTTATACTCCTATCAGAATGGCTAAAATGAAAAAGACTGATCATAACAAGTATTGGCAAGAATGTGGAGAATAGAAACCTTCATACGCAGCTGGTGGGAATGTGAAATGATCACACTGGAAAACATTTTGGCAGTTTCTTAAAAATCTGAATACATACTAATGACCCAGATATTCCACTCTTGGGTAAATACCCAAGAGAAATAAAAGTATATGTTAACACAAAGGCATATGTACACAAATGTTCATAGCACCTTTATTCGTAATAGCTTTCAACCGGAAACACTCCAAGTGTCTGTTAACAAGGGAATACACAGATTGTAACGTATCCAAACAGAGGAATGCTACCACCAAGCAGTAAAAAGGAATGATCCGTCCGTAGACAATGCAACATGGATGAATCTCAATATAATTACACCAAGTGAAAGAAGACAGAAAAACTACATGCTGTATGATTCCATTTATATAAAATAGCAACAGAAAGCAGATCAATAATTTATGGTAATGGGGATGGGGGTGAGGAGGGGCAGGAAATTTGGGGGGAGTGATGTTTCTGTTCATTATCTTCATTGTGATGATGGTTCATGGTTGTGTATATAAGTCAAAACTTTTTGCATGGTAGTCTTAAAACAATGGTGGTGTTTATACACCAGTTGTACCTCAATAAAGAGTTTTGTTCTGTTTTTAAGACATTATTCACAGGCCAGAGGACTATTCCTCCAGAAAACAGAAGCCGGAAGATAGATAGATGGCTAAGATGAAGACAGTTCTTCAGACAACTTTTCTAGCTGCCTTTACTCTCATGAGAATCAGTGCTCTCTTTACAGAAATTCAGAAATCACCCCTTGTCACTTGTAAAACTAAGAACATGCTCTTTCCTGGCAGGTGAGACACCATTACCATCTGGTTGGGTAGCTTCAAAAAGTTTGGATTCAGGCTCCAAGTCTTCCTCATATTACTAGACCCCGATTGCTCAGTCCTGTGTTTCTAGCTTTCCGTAATGGAGATTAGGTTGTATCAGGTTACACACAACCCATCCACTCCCCTGATCTAGAGGGTGAGATCTTATCACACCTCGCTTTAGTTCCCTAAACTCATCTCCCGCTAGAGGAAAACAGCTCTTCTCCAAATATCCAGACAACAGGGAGGAGCTATCTCTGCCCCAGGACTACTCACTCGGGGTGGGTCTCCACCAAGCATGTTATTGACTCTCTAAGAGAGCGAGAAGTGGAAATTAGCTTGATTCTTTCCCCGGTCCTGCAACCAAGAGATGGCAAATGCTACTTTTAAATCTTCTGTGTTCCTTAGTGCAGATGAGGTACGCTGGAAGGTTCCCCTTTTAGGGCCTAATCTGATTGTGAGTGTCAGATGTATATATAAGATTGTTTAACTCTCGTGAGCAAATCATGCCATCCATCAGCTACAGAATATTTCACCACCAAGTAAACAGGGCATACTAATCTTCTTAGATATCTTCTATCTTTGGACTGTCCCTTGAAGCAGGCCTTCTTGCAGCCTTGATCGTTTATAGAATTTGAAAGATACAACAACAACTCAATTAAGAGTAAAACAAACCATTAATCAGAGGTCCCAGTTACAGCTATCTATCTAAAATGGGAAACGTTGGGGCGCCTGGGTGGCTCAGTCGGTTAAGCGGCCGACGTCGGCTCAGGTCATGATTTCGCGGTCCGTGAGTTCAAGCCCCGCGTCAGGCTCTGTGCTGACTGCTCAGAGCCTGAAGCCTGTTTCAGATTCTGTGTCTCCCTCTCTCTGACCCTCCCCTGTTCATGCTCTGTCTCTCTCTGTCTCAAAAATAAATAAACGTTAAAAAATTTTTTAAAAAAATTAAATGGGAAATGTTTTCAAAATGAAAATTACTAGAGGAAAAAAGTCAAAACAAAACAAAGACAAAGGGGTATTTCTGAAGACTGAGCATTCTGGAAATCAAACGGGGTTTCCTTAAGAAATAATGAATAATATTGAGGACCAAGATTTGTCCTAAGGAGTTCAAATCTATTAAATGAATCAATCCTCACAACTCTTATCCGAGGACAGTGCCTATAAACAATGCTTTTACCAGTTAGGAACAAGAAATCTAGAGAAGTTAAGTGCCTTACACATGGTATGCAGGAAGTAGAAAATGGTGTGATGAGGGTAGACCCTGAAACAGACATATGGAAGTCTAACTCCTTACACATAATAGAAATTCATTTCTCAGGCACACAATAATTCACATTGAGCACCCCTAGCCAGAAGCAGCTCTTCCCCAGGTTGTGACCCAGTGACCCTGACCTCAACCGTCTGGCCTTCACCATTCCTTAGAACCCTATACGTATGTTAGTAAACTGTAAGGAAGGCACAACAGAGGAGGTCACCATGGGAGTCCATGCTCCAGACCTGTCAGTAATGTTCCAGAATAAGGTCTTAGTATAGAACTGCCTGCAGAGGATGCTAAAATGTAGTTAACTCTGTGTCTAGAATGGATGGCAAAATAGACTCTGAGCAAGAGTGAGTTTTCTCCACCACCTGTCATTCTGTTGGCAAAATTACCTACTGGCATTTTCCCATCTCAAAACATACTCACTCTTCTCATCAAAGGAAACAACTCCACCCAGTCAACATACTCGTCCTGAGAACCGGAACCTTTGGGTGTATGTAGTCTGCTTCATCTGTTCCGGCTGTTATTCCTCACAGTCAGAGACCTCTGAATTAAAAAACAGCAACACCAACAACAAATCCGTTTATTTTCCATCGCCCCCTACTCTAATTCGTGTATAGTCAAGGGTGGGAAACAACAGTTCCAAAAAGGGAGGAATGGAAAACATGCAGACGTCCTTGGTCTACAAGAATAATGGAACTCTGTAGGGCCAGTGTCATGACCGTTCCCTATGTTGTCAGTGAATGAGGTTGACTGTAGACAGCCTGCTTCAGTGTGGAATGTGCTTCTAGTCCATCATCTCCTAGGGCCCTGGCTGGATATAATGTGGGCTGGATATAAACCCAGTCACTCTGACTCTGATCCTATTACAGGAAACAAATAACAGGCACAGGTACATATTGATCTCAGGAACGATTTGCTCTGAGAGAAAAAGGACCCGTCACCTGCCTTATGAGAATATAAAAAACCGATAATATATCTATACACATTAGATACATGTAGAGATGAGAATGGGCCAGTTGAATATGCAAAGGCAATCTGGAAGCAAAGAGTGCTCTCCTGTAACTAATCTCATTTTCCTTCCTCCACTTTTATTCAAGACTGACTTTCTCTTAAGTTCTGCAATTAAAGGTACACCCACTGAAGTGAAGAATGACTTTTAAAAGAACGAGCCCTGGAATCAGATGCTAGTGCCGTTAGCACTACATCTAACTAACTACATCTAACTACATCTAACTAACGTTAGACCGTTAGTGATCTTGCAAAATTACTTATTATCTCCATGGTCTCTAAAAGAGGACAATAGTAGACCTGTATCAGAAGGCCGTTTTGAGGAAAAATGAGATTTTTGTCTACAAAGTACATTTTGTCTGCAAGGTGCTTTATACATCTACAAAGCTGGACATATGCTAAAAGCTCAGTGAGTATTAGCCAATATTCTATCAGGCCTGATACTAGCTCTCTATTTTGCCTTATTCCATGCTTTATTTAAATTCCTATTAAAATACATATGAGCTGCAACATTATGCTAAGTGTAAGAAGCCAGACATGTTGTATGATTCCATGCATAGGAAATATGCAGAATGGGTAAACCCACATAGACAGCGTGTGGACTGGTGGTTGTCAGGGCCTGAGGGAGGGGAGAAATGGGGGAGAAATGTTTATGTTATGTGACTTTCACTTCAAAAAATTGAAAAAAAAATACAGTATGGGCTTAGTTAGAAGTCGCTCTTGGATTTGCCATTGGAGAAGATATGAAAGGAGACATTGATGGCCGACCACCCCTTCCCAGACGGTGGCCCTTCGTCCTCTGCGGGAGTCCAAGCATCCGAAGTCATGTCTACAGGCTCACACATCACTGCACTGCACCAGCGTAAGAACGCACCGGGGCACTGCTCGCATCTGTGCCTCTCGTTTCTCCCAGTATGAATTCCTTGGTTTTGCCATTTCACCCTTGCTACCTTGAACTCCCGATCTTGTCTCTGCTGTCACCCTTGGGGATTTGAAATTTTGTCTGGCATGCTTCTCCCTGACCCAGGCTCAGTGTCTAATACGGCCCCCTTCATGCCATCCAACGACCAAAGTGGTTAGCTCCGCCTCCAGGAATTTTTCTTTTTTCAGCAGGAAGTCTGGATGAAAACAGGAAGTGAGGGAAGACCCAGGTTAATGCAGTGATTTCTCATTCTCCCCCCATATCTGTATTGTCTTTGCATTCTGTGTCTTGGCAGGGCCTCTCCGGCCATTTTTAATTTTATACCACAATAAATGCTTCCATTTCCTAACCAGGGATTATTTAAGCCCATGAAACCTGCCTACCTGGACGGTGGCTTCCTGACCACATCACTTGTTTCTGCTGGAGAATCACCCTCGCCAAATTCCTACACTGAAACCCCTGTTTCATATTTGGCTCAAGGCCCTAGTAAGTCCCTGACGCTTCTACCGTGAGTTTTTCAAGCCACTGTCTTTCTTTTTTCTTTCTTTCTTCTAATTTTATTTATTTTTGAGAGAGAACGGGGAGGGGGGAGCAGAGAGAGCAAGAGAGAGAGAATCTTAAGCAACCCCTGCACTGTCAGCCCCAGCACATGGGGCTCACGAACTCACGAGCCACGAGACCATGACCTGAGCCGAAATTAAGAGTCAGATGCTTAACCAACTGAGCCACCTAGGCGCCCCAAGACATTACCTTTCTTAACTCGTGAATGCCCCAGGTTTTGAGAAGCATTTCCTTCCCCCATCTCTGTCCACAGAGGCATATGCTGCAGCGATTTGTGTGTATCTCAATTCATCTCCTTTGTAGAAGCACCTTTTATCAGGTGCTTGAGTTGTGCCTTCCTTCTCTGACACCGAGAGGCTATCAGGATGTTTTCATCTGAAGGCCTTCCCTTAGAGGCTTAACACTGACCTTTCTCCTGCATATTACCTCGGGAAACAGTAAATGTCTATCAGCCTATCTAAAAGTGGTATACTCTTTAGAAATGCACAGACGTAATCTCTTTTTAAATCTTATTTTAGAGAGAAAGAGAGTGCACAAGAGGGAGAAGGGGGCAGAGAGAGAGAGAGAGAGAGAGAGAGAGAGAATCCCAAGCAGGCTCCATGCTCAGCACAGAGCCTGACACAGGGCTCAATCCCCCAACCCTGGGATCATGACCTGAGCCAAAATAAAGAGTCAGACGCTCAACGCACTGAGCCACCCAGGCGCCCCCAGTTATAATCTTTGAGTATGACTTTTGAGCCTCTGTACAAGCCTGGGGGTTTCAAATTCAGTAGATTGCCCTATTCTGTTTGCTTCTCAGTGCATGTTCTTCTTGGATGCCTTCCCAGACCAGACTGCCCATTTGAATTACAAGCTCACGAGTGCTTCAGAAAACACAGAAGACTCTCCTGAGCTGCAGGGAAAAAATAATTTTCTCCTCCTTGATGTGTGAAAGACTACTAGGGAACGCTTTTCTTCCTGCAACAGCCGATAGCCTACTGTCTTCTTTGGCATGTTTAGCTAGTTTCTTTACTGAGAAATTCCTCCCACTTGTTTACTGTGATGGTTAATGTTATGTCCACTTGGTTGGGCCACAGTCCCCAATTATTTGATCAAACCATTATTCTAGATGTTTCTGTGAAGGCATTTTTTAGAGGAGATTCACATTTAAGTTGGTGGACTTGAGTAAGACAGATTACCCTCCGTAATGTGGGTGGGCCTTGTCCAAGCAGTTGAAAGTCTTAGCAGAAAGAAGACTGACTTTCCAAGAGAAAGCAGCAGACTGCCTTTGGACTCAAAATGCAACATCTTTTCTTCCCTGGGCTGGATCTCCAAACTACTGGGCTACCCTGCAGGTTTTGGACTTGCGAGCCTTGATAATTGTGTGAGCCAGTTCTTTGAAATAAATCTCTCTCTCCTCTCTTGATAGATAGATGGATAGATACATGAATACATAGACAGATACAGAAATAGTTATAGATATCCCTTATTGGTTCTATTATAGTTTATAGATATAACTAGCCACCAAGGGACCATGATATTATACTCTCAATGGCTATCTTAGAAGAAACCCTGCATGGCCCTTCTACAGGGCAGCAAAAAGGTAATTCCTCCAAAAAGGTAACGTCCCTGCAGGAGGTTACCATCTGTGTGCATTACTCTACCCAAAATAGTAGTTTTGTTCTCCTTTGAGTGGTCCGGACTTAAGCACCAAGTACTGAGATTTGAGAAATACCCGATAAATATTATTTATCTTCCTTCATCATCTTTCTACCCTCTTGAAAAATAATCAAGTAAAACAGAAGAAGATCAAAAGGTCTGACAATGGTAGATGTGGCTTATAACTGGTGGCTGCTCGATTTCCCAAGAGTGGGTCTCAGAATGACACAACCATGCAAAGTCATGGCAGGGGTGGCCCCACACAGGGTTAGCACACCATCACGGGCAGCAGCCCATTTTTCCATAGGGAGCAGTAACTCTCTACATGATGCCAGGTCCCTCCTCCCTGGTGTAACAGACTGCTTCCTCCTTTCTGCGGAAGTAGGAAGTGATGGATAAGAAAAAGGCCAGAAATGTTGCTCTGGTGGAGCTCCCTCCCCCTGGAAGGAAACACCCTTCGAAGAGAAAGCAACCCTCCAGCCATACCACACCGCCCAATAGTTACCCCTGTTCTATAGATGGGAGAATTCAGATCTAGCAAAGATAAGAACTACTCCTGTAAGGGGTGCCTGAGTTGCTCAGCCAGTTCACTGAGTTGGATGACCCGTGGGGTTTGGCTTAGGTCACGGTCTCACAATGCGTGAGTTTGAGCCCCGTGTCGGGCTCCACACTACTAGCGCGAAGCCTGCTTTGGATTCTCTCTCTCTCCCTCTCCCTTTGCCCCTCCCCTGCTCTTTCTCTCCCTCTCTCAAAATAAATAAATAAACTTAAAAGAAAAAACCACTGTTGAAAGTCACACCATTCATAAGTAGTTTGACTATAGTTCATGCCCGAGTCCATCTATTGTGGGGGAATCTACTCATGCACTGTTCTTTATAAAACAACACTAGCTTTTCATAGGAAATAGAGAACCCCTTTGGTATGCTTTATGCCAATGAAATGTGAGTTGAGGCATTTAAGGAGCTGGCATTGCAAATACGCACATTCTCATAAAGATCATGGCCTGGTGGTTTACAGAAAGATTCTCATAACTGGATTAACTGAAGGATATGAAACAAAATAAAAAGAAAAGAAAAATAATGAAGAAATCTCTAACATGAATTATGGGGTAGGCTTAATTATCATTTTCAAAAATAATCAGAATCCTCTCTCTCCGTGGTCTGGGCATCTCCCCGTGAGGATAGACCATATGCGCCATTACTCTGCTTCCTCTGATGTGTCCCTCCTCGTTCTACTTAGGGCCCCTTCCTCGCTTCATCCATCATAGACCTACTGAGGTTGCCACATGGAGTTGTGGTTCATTAATTTTCACTGCTTTATAATGTTCCTAAGTGTGTACATATCCTCCTCTCTCGTGTGTGTGTGTGTGTGTCCATTTATTTATTTGTTCAAATACATAAATATAAAAACAAATGAATAAAATTTTTTTGACATCTTGTTTGACAAATTTTTCATTTGTACTTGTGTGTGTGTGTGTATATATATATATATATATAATCCACCATGCTATATAGATGGATGTTTGCATTGTTTCAATTGTTTGCTATCCTTCCTTGAAGATACCTTGCGGTGCCTGACTCCCAGTCTACATGAGTACAAGTGTACTCTTGGGTCTATACCTAGGAGTGCAAGAACTGGTTCTTAGGAAATGCAGTATGCAACTTTATGAGAAAACGTAAAGTGGTCTTCCGAAGTGCTTTTTTTAAATCAAATGTCTCCTTCAAAATAAGAGCAAATATTCACATTGGTCTGCATGTTCGCCAACAGCTGGAGTTACCAGGTTCCCCA
Source organism: Puma concolor (assembly GCF_028749965.1). Taxonomy (NCBI): domain Eukaryota; kingdom Metazoa; phylum Chordata; class Mammalia; order Carnivora; family Felidae; genus Puma; species Puma concolor. The sequence goes on from NC_141676.1 coordinate 10,953,738, forward strand.
GTCAGTGGGAAGTTGTGCCCCACTATGGACTTAACCGACATTTCTCTGAAGACTGATGAGGTGAATTTTCTTGTGTTTCTTTTTTATTTGCATATCCACATCTATGAAGTCCCTGTTAATATTTTTTGCCCTTTTCTATGTTTGCCTTTTAAATTGGTTTGGGGCCATCTGTAAAGACTCTGCACATTAATCCTGTTGATGTTTTGTGTCTTACAATTATACTCTAGAAAGTTACTTCTTGATTTTTCACTCTATATTTCTTTTTAATTGAAAAATTAATTTTTCACGGACGGTATAAAACATACTTTGGGCAACTTTTATGCATCTTGTTTGACAAATTTTTCTGTGCCTCAACATAATAATATATCCTTCTACACTGCCTTATAGACTTTGTAGTGGTTTTCTTTTCTAAATTAATCCATTATTCATGCGGAATTGCCTTTTTTTAATGATGTGAGTTATGAGTCCAATTTTACCTTTTTTCCCCCTTAAGATCACTTAAGATTATTGGTCCAGCATCATGGATTTTCCCCACAATGTACATCTGGATCACCCATCGTTTATTAACTGGAAGACAAACCAGTGTCTCCTCAAACAGGACAAGTAAGGATTGCTTAGTAAAGGGTTGTTTACATCTCGCTTTAAAATATGTAGATTCCTGGGTGCCTGGGCGGTCATTAAACATCTGACTTTGGCTCCGGTCATGATCTAATGGCTTGTGAGTTCAAGTACCACATGGGATGAGCTCGAGCCCTGCTTCAGGTGAGCCCTGCTTTTCTCTCTCTCTCTTTCTCTCTCTCTGTTCACCATGGAATTCTCTCTCTCTCTGTGTCTCTGCCCCTCACTCACTTGTGCCCTCTCTCTCTCTCTCTCTAAAAAAAAAAAAAAAAAAAAAAGGGACATTCTCCTGAATTATCTCTTGGGCCCAATATAATCACAGTCCTTGGCTTGAGCCCCTTCGAAGCCAGCAGTGGGGGGCCAGGCCCTTCTCACACTGCATCTGTGACTCTTTGATTGTCACATCACTCTCCATGACCACAACCAGAAAATTTATCTACTTTTAAGAACCTGTGTGATTCTATTGGGCCAGAAAGACAATCTAGGATTAGTAATCTTCTTAATTCTTTTTGCAATGTTTGACTCCCGTTTGCCATGTAACATATTTAATGGTTCTGGGAATCAGGATCTAAAGAGCTTTGAGGACTGATTTTTCTGAATACCACACTGCCCTTGTCTGAGAGTGTCATCAAGGAACATAGGAAGAAAAATATAGGTTATATTCTGTTTGACGCTAGCTAAGAATTCATTGGCAGTAGAAATGTCCTGGATCTTCATCCAGAGGGGCAGAATTTAAAAAAAACTAGGGACACATGGAGCTGTTGGAATAAGAAGTAACCAACATGGACTTCTTTCCTCTGGTGAAAGATTCGGCACGACATGGACTGATACAAGAAAATCTGAATCAAGCAACTTATTTCCATTTACACAGATTTGGAGACCTTAAAATGACACTGTTTCCTGATTCCTTGAAAAGCTGGTAGATCTTACGGCGGGGAATCAAAAGAATAATCCTCATCAGCAAATAAAAGCAGTCTTTATTATCCTGTGTTGTACTCTCAGTCTTAGTCCCATGTGGTAAACAGCCAACTGAGGGAGATTCGATAGGTCAAACTGACTGGAAATGCCACACCACAGGGATCTATTGAAATGCGACCTCATCATACAAATGGTCAGGAGAGGGGCTGTTGTCATTATTTGGTAAGAAAACCACCACCTATGGAAAAATCAGAACATTAGATTCTTGTAGTCGACAATAGGGAGAAAGAAGTCATCTCATTTGCTTTAGAAACCGTACGGTCACTGAGCACCTTCCTTCTGAATCCTGATACTTTGCAGGTCTAGGTTCCCATTCTTGCCTTAACCTTCCTTTCCCTACACCTCTTCAACAATGCCAGAAGTGACCTTCGTTTGAGAAAAAGAGGACTCTTCAGTGTCTAGGGATAGTTCTTTGGCTGAGTGTGGTTGGCTATTTCCCTGTGTCTCCCCCTGTGTCACTTCCTTCAAAGAAGATAAAGACTTTATACATGGAACAGCACTTTCCCTCTTCCTAATCTTCCCCACAAAAAGAATAGAGGACACACAGAGAACGAAGCAGAGTAGAGAGAGAAGGAGAGAGAGAGACCCCATAAAGACCCAGAACACTCACCTTGTTGACGGAACAGGCCGCCCTGCACACAAATATGGAGAGAGCCAGAGCAATGCAGCCTTCCGCCAGAGACAAGAGCAGCAGTCCGGTTAGCATGCCCTGGAAAACACATGGAAAACCCCCACAGGCTATAGAAGACAGAAAAGCAGGTATTGTAAGAGAGAAAATTGTTAGCAAAATTTCACATCTGGCACTAGGAACCCCTTTCCTTAGGAGGGATTCCTGAATTTTCTCCCAATTCAAACAACTTGAAAATGGATCGTTGGAATTCTACTCTTACTCACAGGGTCTAGAATGGCAGGTAAGTCTGGGCGTGTCCATACTGATTTCTGGTGGTTTGTTTGCCTGATTGCTACCCACCTTTCATGACCAGTGTTGACTTTCGGGCCTTACACGTCTCCTTTGGTCCGTCTGCCGTTGTTCCTTATGACACACGACACCCTACAGTTAACCCTCTGAACTTCTCCCTCACTCTGGTTGCACCATGCAATTCAAATACCAACACACCCTCCCCACTCATATCAGGTGGTTGTTCCTGGAGCACCGGGAACACCTGTTTTTCTTTTTTCTCTTCGGATGGCTTTTCAAATCAAGAGAAAAGTGCCCCAGGGAAAACTGAGTTCTTGCAGAATTTTCCACTCACCAACCACACATCGGGGCCTTCAGACACGAATGGTACTAAAAAGCTAACTTTTTTTTTGCTCAGTACTCCCAGCAAGACGCAAAAGGCTAGGTCCCTTAGCCTTCAGGAGAGTGTCCAGAATCTAAGTAAGCAACGGCTGCCAATTCCATGGTGAGAATTAAGAGAGAAATTCAAACAAAACCAGTTAACAGGTTTCCATGACTGGGACCGGATATACTTACTATAAATGCAACTGCATAGGAAGACATCCACATCATTGTGTCATACGTGATTATTTCTTCAAAAATTATCACAATTATGCCAATGCCTGCTACGGTGGCACTGACTGTATTCATTCCCAGGCTGCCTTGGATCTGAAGGAGAATAAGAGAGAAGAGTTGTTGCAAACCTTTCTCGTGTTCTTCCCAGGTTAGATGTGCCAGTCGGGGACATTCAGCTCACCTGAGCTGAGTCTGGGAGTTGACTTGGAGATCTTCCCCAGTTTAAAAAGGAACTTCTGGTAAAGTCGTGGTTTTGACTCCCTCAGGCGCTCTCGTATAGCAAGCACGTGGGCACGTGGAACCTCACAGAGCACAGAGCTAAGCCCATCATTCTTGCCTAAGTGCCACGAAGGAAGCACTTCTAGGGACCCCCCTGGAACCACTTCTAGGGTCCTTCTCTAGAGAACCAGCAAGTTGTAGGTGCCTTAGCCTCATAGCTGAACAGCTCCTTACTTCACTAGACCCATCCGAGCCTCCGCAAGGAAACACTTACCAAACCCTTGGTTACTTTCCTTCCAGCAGCAATGGACAGTGCTCCAGATATGAAGAACTGACCAGAGAGAGAAAACCCACTCAGAGCTTGTCCCATCCACCTGATTTCCCCCACTCCCCTGCCAGTGTTATCTACCCAGTCAGCCCAAGATTAGGACCTAAACAGCAGTGCATGGGTTTTTGAGAGACAAGGATGAAGGTCTTGAAGACCCTTGAAAAATTTGAAACACTGGAACAATCACTAATACTCACAGAGAAGGGTCCCCATAGGTGATAGCGTATTTCAGTGGTAATGCAAAATTGAGAATCATAGTCATATAGGGGGAAAGGACTGATTGTCACACCCAGGCACATTATTATCAGCCCAATCAGGATCTGAGCCACCTGGAAGGTAAGAGACATCCTATGAGGGGCAGCTTCTCAGGAGGAAGATTCTCTCTCAGATCAGTGCCTGTTAACTTCTTCCCACCGCTGAGACCCCAAGCCTGAGAAGGTCCCAGGAAGGTGACAGTCTACAGAGCGAATCTTTTTCCTTGTCCAATGCAGGACACTGACGTTAGTCTGAAAGTATTTATTCCTATAATTACTACCTAAGTAGAAATTTTTTTTTTTTTTTAATTCCAGTGGTGGACAGCTTTCCACCATTTCTTTCCACTTCCTGAATCTGTAAGGTCTGTGACGTTCAGGATGGTTCCATTCAGCTCACGACCACCGTCGATGATCTAGAGAAGGGGGGTATTGCGAGGAAACCCCAGTCTTGTGTCAGGAAGCCTGCCCCTCCCCACAGCCTGCACTCTGATTTCGGGCCCACTCACCCCTAAGACCTGGGGCTGCCCCTTCAGGAAGAGCAGCAGACTCTGCTGCTGCGAGGGCAAAACCCAGGTACCTGGCCAGTGTGGTTGGGTTATACTCTCACTTTCAGGAAGGTTTATCGTGTAGTCCCGGGCTGTCTCTGCCTCAAATGTCCCTGTGTTTCTGTTGGCACCAGGAAAGAAAACACTTCTCAGCATGGATTCACTTTTTTTTAAAGGTTTATTTATTTTTGAGAGAGAGAGAGAGAGAGAAAGCAAGTGGGGGAGGAATGGGTGGGGGGGGGGGGGGAAGACAGAGGATCCAAAGCAGGCCCCACCCTGACAGCGGCCATCTCCACCCAGGGCTCAAACCCACAAACTGCAAGATTGATGACCTGAGCCAAAGTCAGCCGTTCAATCGACTGAGGCGCCCCCTCAGCATTTCACTTTTAAATATCTTCCTTGTTCCTCAGCAAAATCCAGGGACAGGGGATTTGGTGTCTCTGGCATAACCCAGAGTTTTCCTTCTATCCCGGTTCCCATACCTACCCAAGCAGTCAGCTCAGAATAATCTAGACTGCGTTCCAGCTGCCTCTCCTTGGCAATGTGCACACAGTTATTGATCCTAAAGCAGAGACTCTAAACCTTGTAAGACTGAAAGCCAGATATTTACCTTCCGCTCATATTCCAGAAGCAAAAGCAACTGCCCGCTCACAGCAAGATTTCAAGCAAGATTTTTCCATTCACAAATTTTCTCTAGCTCAACTTACGGAATGCCCCATAGTCCAGACACTTGTATGCCTCCCACCTAGACGCCTTCTCAGAGACAAAGCATGGGGTAAAGATGAGAAAAGATTTCTTCCTACCTATGCATCTCCTCAGCACACACAAATGGGTGGTTGTGCCTTCTGCGGCGTGGTCTCGAATTCACAGCGTTCAAAGACAGTGACCTTCTCTGATGTATGATGCGTGAAGAAGACTCTGCTCGGAATCCCGGGTTGGCCATTTGTTTCCTGTGACTTATCTCAACCTTCCCAGATGAGTATCTGTGATGTGCTTCAGCTAAGATAATAATCGAGCTCCACTTCTCACACATAAAGACTATATCAAAGGGCACACGTGTTCTCGACACCAGCTCCTCCCCACTGCTGTGCTCCTCTTCGGAACTAGGCAGAAGTCTGTGTTTGCCCAGATCCTCAACGACTGGGACCCACACCGATGGGGTGTTGGAGTGGTGGGGTTTCAGAGCTGTCGGCCGAGAAAGAATTGTTGAGATATCTTTGGTGCAAAAAAGGTGATTTTATCAAAGCACGGGGACAGGACCCGCGGGCAGAAAGAGCTGCCCCAGGATCGAACCATGAGAAGAGACTGGAGTTGGGGGAGGTAAAGTCAAGAGGAAGTTTCCAAAGTGATTTTCATATGCTAAAGACACAGGATCCTGGAGGCCCAGCTACTGTCCAGCTCAGGTTGTTTTTCCCCCTAGCAAAGCATCAACATTAAGATGGTGGGGAGTTCCTGGAGGAATGTTATGCTCTGCCTGCTTCAAGTATTTGTCAACGGGCTGCAGATTATAAGGAAATTGAATTTTATCTGCCATTTCTTTCTGCCTCTGTTTCCCACACCACACACTATCTTGGCTTGATGTAGTAGAAGCTGGATGCAAATGATGAGTTTTCATAAATAAAGGCTTTGCTGAAGCCTCTGATGAGGGAGCTTGGGGCCAGCTGAGGGCCAAATACAGGCTGGCCTCCCCACCCTCCCCCCCCAGCCCCGACCAGGTGGAATATGTCTGATATTCCTCGGACACTCCTGGCTACCCAAGAACAAAGGAAAGGGGTTTAAATGCTTGCCGTGGTGATGTGGGAAACTAAGGTAAATGACAAATTAAATTCCCTACTGCCTATAGCCCATTGCCAAGTCCTGGAGACGACAGAGTGACCTCCTTCCAGGAGCTCAGCTGCCCCAAGGATGACGCTTTGCTGGGGGCAAAAGAGAACCTTGGCTTACCATTGTCCCAACCTCGAGGATCCTGTAAATCTACTTCCTTTATCTCAACTGCCCCAGGATATACGCTGGCAATCATGCTCCAAACTTATGCCCGACACCCCCCCCCGGGCCCCCCCGCCCTGAGATGCATCTGAGGGGTCTCATGACTGAGATTTTATTAAACAGTGATAAGTGGTGTTTTCTTAGCAACAGCTAACCCCTCAGTGTCCTGGAAGCCTCACTTCCAAAATTCTTTGGAGACTTACTCTATCCCTGACCCCCTCCCAACCTGAGGATATATAATGAGTTACCCATCAGGACCCCAGTGCAGCTCTTCCTGCCCATGGGTCCTGTCCCCTTGCTTTAACAAAATCACCTTGTGGCACCAAAGACTTCTTCAAGAATTCTTTCTTGGCCGTTGGCTCCAGACCACTCACCATCACCCCAAAGCTTCATCAGCCTCTGTTTTAATTAATTCTATTTTATGTTATTTTATATGAGCAATGAAGTTGATTTTATTACATAACATTTTCAACTCCACAAGACACTTTCCATATTAAACTTTGGGTTGCATGGGAAATTTTTATCACAAGTTGATTTTTTCTGGACTTGTAGTCCATGGTAACCTCTTGTAACCCACTTCACAAAATGAAAACGGTGTTGTTCTTCTGCCCGATTCTAGCCGGATGCACCACGAGGAAGAAGTATCTCCGAGTTATCCGTGACATGTGTGCCTGTGAGAAACAGTGAGCATTTATGCAGATGGTATCTCTCTCCCAAATTCCTTCTTTCTCCTGTTAGCCTGTCCTCCTACAGGCTGACACACTGATTCTCGAAGGCATCACCTTCCATAACCAATATCCAACAGTATTTCCTGAATAATAGCAAAAGCCCCGTGATGGTGATGCTTATGTATTGGAATAACTCTCGAATTCCCCTACAGCTCTGAGGTCCTTGTAGGCTGACTTCCAGCCATAACCACTCCCCCGAGAAAGTGCTCCCTCTACTGTCCGTGTTTAGGCTAGCAAGTCCTTTTCAAAATGACAAGGTGCCTTTAGGCCACAGTTTTGGTTTTAGGCTGTAACCTACGCAGCAGTCCCACAAGAATCCTACTCTCTTGGAAAAGGTGTTTTGTTCTGGGCCTCATACTGACAAATCCGTCCTACGTGGTGTGAATCTTGTTATCGCCACGAAGTTCCAGGGGTTTGTATGGTCTCAGCCCATCTAATAGTATTGCAATTGGCTAGAAATGTCTGGAGACACTCAGCTGGGCCCCTGTGAGCTTCCCACAGATGTCTCCCCTTTCCAAACCGATGTTAGGGATGGACCAACTTTTGTGGTTATTATGATTGCAAGACACCCTTCGGAAGCCATCTTCAGGAAATCTGAAAAAATAAAGATTTGTTACAAGACCAGGAAATTACACAGCACACCGTGGTCACATTGTGAAGTCAAGGGTGGGGGGACAAGAGAAAGCAGGGGCCTGGGGTTCTGCTTTTATTGGGGACAGGGTGGGGGCCTAGGGTCTGGGGGACTCACTCTTTGCCGGTGAATTTAAAACACAAGAGTAGGAATTTCAAGCATGGGAAGAGAAAAAACAAGCGGCCCAAGGTATCAGTTAGGGAAATCGCCAAAGATCTCTAAAATAAAGGGGTCAGTGCCAGAGGTGTTATGACTCTTTACCAGATGGCTGGCAGTGTGTTTATTCTAGATGGTTATCTGGGAAGCGGATCCCTGTTTGAAAGAACGCCTCTCTCCAAATCAAAGCTTAAGTTGGCAGGCGCGTGCATTACCAAAAACAAAAACAAAAACGTCAGGGCTTACACTATACCTGATGAGGTTTTTGGGTGATGAGGGGTTCATGGGGTTTGGAACTGAAAGCCAAGAAAGCACTCTTAAAGACGTCTTTGGTGCAAAAAGGTGATTTTATTCAAGCACAGGGACAGGACCCGTGGGCAGAAAGAGCTGCACTGGGCTTGTGAAGAGTGGCTCATTATATACTCTGGGGCCAGAAGTGGTAAAGTCAAAAGGGAAGTTTCCAAAGAGAGTTTCATATGCTAAAGACTTACTGGAGGCCTATCTATTGTCAAGCTAAGGTTGTTTTTCCCTCTAGCAAAGCATTAACATTAAGACAGCAGGGGGTTCCTGGGCTTTCGGCTATTGATGGGATTGCCTTTTTCTTGTAAACTGTTGGAGACTTTTATGAGTTAACCACTTGGTTTTTTGTCCTTTCCTGTTTTGAGGTAGTCGGGACTGTCCAAGAGATATCACACATATCGCACCTGGGGCGGTGGGGTGCGCTAGCTTGTACTTTGCCCTCTGCCTGCCTTATGCTCCCTCATCAACACTGATGCATAAGAACTCTCCTCTGAGGGCAACTCTGTTGGATCCAGGCCTTTACCCACTGTGACAGGTTAAGTCACAATATCTGGAGCTCAAAATGTGCTTCCACTTAGGGATCAATCATGCACCCCCAAACGTTCCTTTCTACTCAGTCTATCTAGAATTAGTAATCTGTCTCCTTATTGTGATGTTAATAATCCGTGTCAGTAATGATCTGCCCCTCTGCTGATCTTTCTAGAAAGTGTCCTAATTCTTACACACTATTCTCTGGGGATTTCCTATCCCTTTGACCCTAGTTTCTGGTATACGTACAGTTTTTGAGTGGAAGTGATTTTAACTGAGCAATTTCTGAGTAAATAAAACTCTTCTCAGGAGGTCATGGAGGCAGAAGGCTACAGATAGTAAACCTATCACCTCCTATTCTTTCAGACATCAGGCTTTAAGCAGGGGCACTAACAATAAGCAGGTAATGGGATCTTCAACTAATTTCGTACACCTAGTGCTCCCTGTCAATGTGCCTTGGTCTGTTTTTCCCGAAGCCCACAAAGATGGGTGGGGAGCTGTCCTGATGAGGAGAACCGAGTCCAGAGAAATGGAGATAAAATGAAATTTCCTTACAACGGCAACCTACTAATACCCGAGACATGCACAATGTAACATTCCTCAAGGAACTCACAGCTTCCTTAATGTTAATACTTTGCTAGAGACTAAAAGCAACCTTATCTTGACAACAGCCAGAACCCCAGGATCCTGGAAGTCTTCTTTAACATAAGGAAATCCCTTTAGAGACTTCCATCATCTCTACCCACCCCTACTTAAAAATATATCATCAGTCGCACCTCACAATCATAATGCAGCTCTTTCTGCCCAAGGGTCCTGTCCCAGGGCATACTAAAACACCTTTTGCACCGGAGACATATCCAGAGTTCTTTCGTGACCACTGTTCTCAGTGACCTCACATCAATCCCAACAGCCAATTCTTACCCTGTCCATTCACCCCTTCCTCCTTCTTGCCTTTTAATCCTAAAATTGCACCACCTCTTCTGAAAACTGACTAGCGGTTTCCAATAAAGCTGAATGTGTGTGTCCTGAGACAAATGTCTGGATAAAGAGAGCAGGTTTGATAGCGAAAGGAAATTTTAAATCCTGCCAACTCAGAATCCTCTCCACAAAATGTGGGAAATGATGTGGTTTGATGTGGGGTGCATGAGGAAATGGTCAAGAAAGAATTCTTAAGATGTTTTTTTGGTGCGAAAAAGGCGGTTTTATTAAAGCACAGGGATAGCTCCCCTGGGCAGAAAGAGCTTCACTGGGGTTGGGAGGAGTGATTGATTACACACTTTTAGTTTGGGAGGAGTAGAGACAAAGGAAGTTTCCAAAAGGATTTTCGTATGTTAAAGAAGACTTCCAGGATTGTTGTCAAGTTAAGGTTGTTTTTGCCTCTAGGAAGGTATTACCATTAAGACAGCAGGGAGTTCCTGGAGGAATGTCAAACTCCCCTGTCTCAAGTATTTGTCCATGAGCTGCAAGTTATAAGGAAATTTAGCTTTATCTATATTTCCTTTTGCCTTTGTTCTCCACAGCAGAAAATACAGGAAACAACTTTACTTTTTTTTAAGTTTATTTATTTATTCTTAGAGAGAGAGAGGGAGAGAGAGCCGGAAAGAGAGAGAATCCCAAGCAGGCTCTGCAGTGTCAGCACAGAGCCCGACGTGGGACTCGAACTCAAGAATCATGAGATCATGCACTGAACCGAAGGCAAGAGCCAGATGTTTAACTGACTGAGCCACCCAGGCGCCCAGGTTTTACTTTTCTTTTTAATGCCACTGAATTTATTTATAGTTGTATTGCCAAGTCTACAATATCCACAAATTTTGCCCATAAAAAAAAAATGATGTCAAATTGACACACAATGTTACCATACCTTAGGTGTATAATATACTGATAAGACATGTCTGCACATTGCAGTGGGGGAGAGGAATCTTCCTCTGCCTTTCAAGTTCTTCCAGCTGGACTAAGAATTCAATTTACATGAGACAGATTAACAAGAGGAGGAAAAAAAACAGTTTTATTATGTGTGCACAGGGGTCCGATGATGAAATTGAGGCCCGAAGAAATGACCAAGGCAGGCAGTTTTTAGATATTTGAACAAAGGGGCGATCCATTTGGGAGGAATTTACAGGAGAAGGAAAATAGATACATAGGAGCTTTCATGAGTAAGGAATTCTAAGTGGAATTTGGGCTGAGGTAGAAGGTTAGGAAAAAAAGTAACGTGGTTTATTTCTACACCTTTCTCAATGTGAAAGTCCCTTTCTCGGATGATAGAGTGTCTTTTTTCTTTTCTTTTTTTTCTAACCCTCTTTAACTTTAAAAAAAATTTTAAATGTATTGTTGAGAGAGGGAGGGTGCAAGTGAGTGAAGGGCAGAGAGAGAGAGACAGAGGGAGAGAGAGAGAGAATCCCACGTACTGTCAGCATAGAGCCCAAAGTGGGGCTCAAGCTCAGAAACCGTGAGATCATGACCTGAGCCGAAGTTGGACACTTAACCAACTGAGCCACCCAGGAGGCCTAGGGTGTCTTTTTTTCTTCTTAGTACGGGAAGGCTACCTTTCCATACAGGAGCTTTGTTTCCTGCTTTCAGAGGGACAGAGGAGGGTCTGAGTGTCCTGGCAGTGACTGTTTCCCAAGTAGCTTTCATTCAATACAATCAATATGCCGTTGCGGTACATTTGGGGGTGGTCTGCCCTTGGCCCCTACAATGTTAGGCTGTGCTCACCACAAGTGTAGCTAACACCTGTCACCACAGGTGATTACAGCACCACGGACTGTGTTCTCTGTGCTGGGCCTTTCACTCCCGTGACTTATTCAGGCCAGAACTGGAAGCCTGGACCTCCCACCCCCTTCACCATTTTCCAGTTTGACTTTGAACAAGCATATATGCCAGTGTACCTAGTGCATCTGTAAGAGCAAATACAAGTTAGAAATAGAAAGATTAATTTGCCTTGGCGACAATAAGGGAAAAGTCTCCCCCCTCCCCCTTGGGATATTTACCTTAGAAAACTAGTAAGTTCCTCCTCTGTCTTATGGAAATGTCTGTACATCTTTTTGAGACAGGGAAACGGAAAGACTGTATAAAAATCTCTTTGCTCCTTTTCCTGCTTCTATTCTCGCTAGGACCTGCACCCTTACCTCACTCTACACATGCCTCAGAACGCGAAGAAATACGTCCTCCTCGAAAGGGACAAGGAGTTAATGATTTCTCTAGAATAAATTACATCTAAGGAAGGACCAGGTGAGAGAATGACGGGACACAAAGCCATCATATGTGTATTCCAGACCACTGACGTTAGACATCTCGATGCCAAGGCCCCCTAGCTCCAAGAAATGACACCTGGGCCCTCATCTGTGTTCTAACAGGTTCCTGGATACCTGAGAGGACACATACACCAGACCTCCATCCTCCATAAATCCCCCAGACCTTGATCAAAGACGAGGCTCATGCTCCTTTCCTTTGAGTCTCCTGGATGGTCCACCTGTATCTCTTCTGTCTAAATCTTCACTAAACTCTGTCACCTCCTCCTGGCTCACACTTGATTTCCATCCTTCTTGAAGCCAAGAACCCTCTCGGCTGGTCCTGCGGGACCCCCTCTAGGTCTCCAGATCCGGCCTGCCAGCATCGTCTTGAAAAGGCAAATACGTCTCTTGACAGTTTTAAGACCCAGGAATGTCTTTCTTAAGCACCTGGGAACCATCTCTTTGAAAAATCGTCATCAAGACAGTGCCCTTCACTCCTGGTTTCTGTGGAGGGTAGGACTCCATCTCCAAGAGGCAGCTCTCACTAGGTTGCAAAGCTGCTTCCCGATAGACTGCACAATGGTCATACGTGGATGTCTTTGTGTCATACATCTGAGAAACATTACTGGGGAAAATGTAAAAATTGTTGAAGGGTCTACATTGTCAGGTAAATGTGACGTGACTGATATAATCGACAAGAACTCAGTAGAACCTTGTTCGTCACATCACATTCTGGCTTGATGTTTATTCACTAGTGAAATGGGTTTTTTTCTCTTTCTCCTCTGTGGAAAGATTTTCTGGGTTGGGAGCAGACTTTATTTTTCATCATACTTCCCCAGCAAGTCATAGTTAATCCACCGAAGGGATTTTTATACAGCTAAGCAGATACAATCCTTTAGAGACATGTTCCCAGGAATAAAGACCATTGAACTCCTGGAAGAGGACTTGGTAGCACATACATTCTTTTCTATTTCATACTAAATGTATCTAGCCATCGGAATAGCCATCTGTACTAGCTAACTGTCTTTGTGTGAAGGAATAACAAGAATCCGGTATCTCTATGACAGGCAGATGGTTACAGTTTGGAGCAAGGCACTAAGCCAAACACTCATAGTGGCAAGGAAATGGTGATACTATCTTTCTTATTGTTTACATTTCAAAGAGATTGCTCTAAAGCCCGTAAGAAAAATATTCCTGCGTTGTAATTTGAGCAAGAGGTCTATTTAGCCTTTAAAAAAACATTTACATACATACCAAAGGGACAGAAGAAGGATTCACAAATACTAGGTTTCTCAAAGAAACGGTTTAAAAAGGAGATGGGAGCGGGGAAGAGAGAGGTCTATTTCCATTTGGCAACAGGGAAAGTTCTAAATGTTTTTATTCACCGTTACAGTATTGCCGAAGCCGCAAAGTGGTGGCTTAGGAAGGAAAGTCTATTCCTTTAGGCAGAGAGGTAGCATCAGGAGTGGAATCCTAAAGGACTGAACGCCTCAATTCTGGTCAGGGAATAGTGGAGGCTACTTCAGAGAAGAAATGCGGGACCTAAGGATGACCATATCTTACCACCATCCGAACAATCCCATGTTCTTTCTTGGAAGTTGGTTGAGAAAAAGTAGATGCCCCATTAATGGTCTGTTGATATCTGATTGTCTTAGAGATGCTACACCCAAAATAAGTCTAATATTAGAAAAGTTGTATAGTGGAATCAGTAAGATTTTAAGGCAATTTTTTGAGGGCGATAAAGAGTCTTTTAGTGACAGTTTTCTAGAGGATAAGCAAAGGATTCAATCATCCATATATTGGGAAAGAGTAGGATTTACTTCAAATGATGGTTCAAGTCTTTTTTTTTCCCCAAGATTGTATTTAAATTCAAGTTAGTTAATATATATAGTGTAGTGCTGGTTTCAAGAGTAGAATTTAGTGATTCATATCTTACATATAACACCCAGTGCTTATCCCAACAAGTGCCCTCCTTAATGCTCATCACCCATTTAACCCATCCCCTCACCCACCTCCCCTCCACCAGCCCTCAGTTTGTTCTATTTAAGAGTCTCTTATGGTTTGCCTCGCTCTCTGTTTTTATCTTATTTTATTTTTCCTTCCCTTCCCCTATGTTCAACTGTTTTGTTTCTTTATTTTTTTAATTTTTTTTAATGTTTATTTATTTTGGACAGAGAGAGAGAGCATGAGCAGGGGAGGGGCAGAGAGGGAGCGAGGGAGACACAGAATCCGAAGCAGGCTCCAGGCTCTGAGCTGTCAGCACAGAGCCTGACGCGGGGCTGGAACTCACAAAGTGCGAGATCATGACCTGAGCTGAAGTCGGACGCTCAACCGACTGAGCCACCCAGGCGCCCCCATCTGTTTTGTTTCTTAAGTTCCAAGTATAAGTGAAATCATGGTATTTGTCTTTCTCTGACTTATTTCACATAGCATAATCCACTGTAGGTCTACCCACGTTGTTGCAAATGGCAAGATTTCATTCTTTTTGATCGCTGAGTAAGTATATATAAAATAAGTAAGTATATATAAAAATATAGAAGTATATATATAAAAATATAGAAGTATTATATATAAATATTATAAGTATATAAGTATTATATATAATATAATAAGTATTATATGCTTTATATTATAATATTATAATATTATTATATTATATATACTATATTATATTATATATAATATTAATATATTATTATATACTTTATATATAATATAATACTTATATAAGTATAATTATATATATTATATATTATATATTATATATTATATATTATATATTATCTAACATCTTCTTTATCCATTCATCTTGATTTACAACCTGAGAGCCATGTGCGGGTAACACAACCTGAGGTATGGCTGTGTAAGTGGATTGTTGCTTTTCCTAAGTGACAGCAAACTTTTCACATCCAGGAATTATGATGGAAGTAGAATGGAGCTCTACTACCATGAAATGAACAGAATCTGAAGTAGTGGAAGAAAAGAACAATTTTCTGATTGGAAATCATTTGTTAAAATGCAAGAGATCATCTTATTCACAGCTCTGAGATCCTGAACAAGCATAGCTTATCCCACGAAGTGTCTTTGCTAGTGGACCCCTGTCCACTATTAAACAGGCTTCTCTAAGATATGTTCAACCTTCTTTGTTTTAGCTCCTGCACAATTCATTCTAAACCAGTTGTGGCTTCTTGTTTGGGGTTACTGAAGGAATCGCATTTTGTGGTTGGTTGGTCGGTTTTTAGGATCCGTGGTAACTTTTAAGGGTTCAATAGTCCGCATCAGTGTTTCTTCTAATTCATAATATAATAAGGACATTTTTAGTAGATCAGACAAAATTGCAATAAACAATCTAGAATCTAGAGCTGGGAGATCCAATACAGAAATATACCCCTTGTTCTGATACACATCCTGGGATATCTGCAGATAATCCACCTGAGCCATAGAAAATGGTGATAACCCATTTACAGAGAGCATCTTGGCCTAATAAGACCTAACAGGGTTAGAGTTATTCAGACTATTCAGGGGCCTAAAGGACAGAAGTAGTTTGGAAAGTGGAAAGATCTATAGGTTTTAGAGGAACTTAAACAAACAGACTTTGCTAAATTTCTCTCTACCACCCCTCGCTCATCTTACACTGTAGTTATCTATGGTGATAACTCTCTTCCTGGAGAAGGTCCTCTGTCTAAATTCTTTTAGGCAGTTAAGGGGAAGGTCAAAGTTTCTTCCTGAGTGGTTTGGACCTTGTTTGTTTTCAGCTTGAAATAGTCTGCATGCCAGAGTGGATATCTTGAGGTGATTAGTTAGTTCTGAACCCTACAGTTCCCATTAATCTGGCTGATAAAGATCGTTAAGTTCTTAAGGCTGTCGCTTTCCAGCTAAGGCAAAAACAATTGTTCTACTAATGTCCTTTTTTCTTATCAACATGATAAGCGTCTTTATCTAGTGTGTATCACCTCATCAGTGACTTTATCTACTGTACCACCTCATAGCAGATATAGAGGCTAAATAGACTGCCACTTTCACATATCATTTTAATTTTTTTATGTTTTTATTTTATTTTTGAGAGAGACAGACAGAGTGCAAGCAGGGGAGCAGCACAGAGAGAGGAAGACACAGGATCTGAAGCGGGCTCCAGGCTCTGAGCTGTTGGCACAGAGCCTGACACAGGGCTCGAACCCCCGCACTGTGAGATTATGATCCGAGCCGAAGTCGGACGCTTCACCAACTGAGCACCCAGGTGCCCGGACATACTATTTTATTTTATTATTTTATTTTATTTTATTTTATTTTATCATTTTATTTTTTCCAACATACTATTTTTTTTTTTCCAACATACTATTTTAAATAAAAGTTACTTACGAGACAGCCTGCACAAGAAGGACACTCAGCCCCTCCTCTGTCTCCCCTGAAATCAGGAAAGAAATCTCCCGTGTGAAAGATACCCTTTCACAGCAGGAGGAACAGAGATATCCTTTTCACCAGAGATAGAAAATTTAGATCCAAGAAGGCTGTATAAACGACACTTGTTACTTTTTGCTAATTTCCTGCCCCAGCCCAAATTCTGTTTAGAGTTCCTTACTAATTGAAGCTCCCAAAGTTAAGTTGTCTTTGTCCTGTCAATTCCTCACTGATTTATTGTCTGTCTAAAAGTATAAAAATTTCCTGCCTTGATCATTTCTTTAGGTCTCAATTTCATTCTTGGGCCTCCATAGGCATGTAGTAAAACTTTGGAGCTTTTTTTCTCCTACGAATATGTCTCATGTAGATTGCATTCTAAGTCCACCGGAAGAACTTGAAGGGTAGAGAAAGAATTTTTTCCTTTCCTACACTGATAAAACTGCAAGCCTATACATTTGGTTTGAAAGTAATCCTCTTGGTTACCTACAGTTTCCTCCGAATGTTCAGCAGGTTGTAATGGCAGTCAGGAGCAGTTATGTACCGATATTCTGTCTTTGCTCCTGTCCTTGCTACTGAGCTGCTACACATCCAATTGTATACTCAGCTTTTGAGTTCTTGCTTCGTTTTTGTATTCTTGAACAAAACATCTTGAAGACATTGTACTTACCTGTGTTAGATCATCACCATTCTCTCGTGAAACACCCCAATTCACAGCCTTCCAGTTGCCTTGATCTTAGTATTTAGAGCTCCTCACTTACAGTTCAACAATGAGACAACAGACATGATGTCACTGTTCCCTTTTATAGAACCTGACCAGAGATTTCTGAGTGTAAAGTTTGTATTCTTTTTGTTCTTTGCACTAATTCCACAATTGCTAAACACAATTATTAGGACAATCTTCTTCTATAACAAGGATAGTGAAAATATAGAGAAACTAATTCTTGAACTCAGCCTCCCTCTTAGATGAAATGTCTTAAATCAGTACAAGAATTCTAAACTAATTATCTTTCTACAAATATTGAAGGAGACTGTAAAAGGGAAAATCACACATTAGCTAACCAATGTGAGCACTCCTAGGATTCATACTTGTCTCAAGATGATTCCCTGGGATGCTTATATTGGTTCCCTAAATAGCTACGAGGCAAATATCTTGGCCAGTTTTCTATTATATTGATGGATAAGGTCTAATGCTAATTGGAAATAATTAAGTAACTGAGATCTTTTAAAAACATGGTCTAGAAGAATTCTTTGTAGTTTGGAACTTGCAACGTTAAATCTGTGGCAAGGTAATAATATTAGTGTTCTCTCCAAAATGAGAAATGTTTCAGAAAGGGGTCTGGCCTTCTCAGTGAATTACTCTCAGCACAGTAAACTTTCTTTAAAGGAATAATCTGTTCCTAAGATGTATCCCCTATTGGACAAAATTTCAAAACTGAAGCTCAAAAAAGAGAATTTGGATAAGCCCCAGAAATTGGCCTGGGGCCAAACTTATTTTCTATCAAATGGAGAGGATTTGCCATATGTGTAGTGACTTGGCCCATGAATATCATTCTGTTCCACCAGGGACATAGGATGATACCTCTGTAAGGCATCGGTGTAGCACAGAGCTTTCCCTAGGAAGCAGTATACTTGGGCTCTTTGGGGGGGGGGGGGTACAATGTGGTGAAGTAGCTGGGCATTTCTGTCATTTATGCTAGGTTTTCTCTTCAACAAGACTGAATTCCCCTGTTGTGTAAGAAAATAATTATGTAACACAGGCACCCTCTAGCCTCTACGTCCTCCAGAGAAGGTATTAAGATGGGTTAAGATGTGGAGTCTCTCCAAGATAGCCTTTTAGCTTTTATTTTGAAACATTCAGACCTTTATCACAACCTACAAATGTTGATTCCCAGAGCCTGACACACATTTTCCTCTTTGGTCTACCAGTTGTCCAAGAAGTCAGTAGTGGGTTATGTGAGGGAATTATCAGTATTGGAAAACTTGACATTTTGAGAATCAGAAACCACTTTGTCCACAGAACAATCATGACATGAGAAGAAGATAGGGAATATTCCCTGTGGAAGTTACATTGTCTTAGGAATCCTCTGTTTTTTAGAACTCAATTTTGACCTCATAAATAATGACATAAGGGTGCCTGGGTGGCTCAGTTGGTTAAGGGCCCAACTTTTGATTTTGGCTCAGGTTATGATCTCGCATTTCATGGGATCAATCCCTGCCTTTAGCTCTGTGCTGACAGTGCAGAACCTGCTTCGGATTCTCTCTCACCCTCTCTCTCTGCCCCTCCCCCGCTCATGTATGCATGCACGCTCTCTGTCTCAAAATAAAAAAATAAATTAAAAATAACAACAACAACTAGGGGCGCCTGGGTGACTCAGTCAGCTAAGCAACCGACTTCAGCTCAGGTTATGATCTCATGGTTCATGGGTTCAAGCCTCACATCGGGCTCTGTGTTGACAACCCAGAGCCTAGAACCTGCTTCAGATTCTGTGTGTCTCTCTCTGTCCCTCCCCCACTCACACTCTCTCCTTCAAAAATAAATGAATTAACATTAAAAAATATATTAAAAAAAAAACCCAAAAACATACTTCCTTGCAATCTTCTCAAAACCCCCAATTATTCTTCTGGAGAAGAATCTACAGATAAGGAACACCAATGCACCTGAGAGAGAAAACATGGCTGGCAATGACCTATCATTTGTCTCTGTCTCTGTTCTTATCTTTCCTGCTGTTACCAGGAGGGCATGATATCAGGAGGGTTACTCCTGTTGGGGAAATATAATTGAAAACAAGATCTTCTCCCAACCATGAAAACCTGTCCACAAAAGTAGAAGAGAAAGAAAACATTTTGCATAACAGATGTTTCAACTGTTCATTCAAATTTCACAGGACAACACTGCTCTGAGGGTAATGAGCACAGTTGGTCAGCGTAACATTGAACCATGTTGCCAATCATTTTTCATAGGTAGCATTAAAATATGTACCCGGCCAGCATCAATATACCCACAGGATCCAAAGTGACCAAGAATTCGTTGTTCCCACTCATGGTTCTACTTTTTCAGGTTGTTTCTTTTACAGGACAAGGAAGTCAAGAATAGAATAAGTGTCAGTCCTAGTTAATACCCATTCTTCGCTCTCAGAGACTACTAGGAGGGGTCTTCTAACTCCGTGCACTTGCCTTTCCATGACACTAAAAGGAATGTATTACCTCTCTGGCTGTTGGCCCATGGCTGAGCACCCATATGCTTTTTCATTTCCTGAATCGAAGCATCAGCTAAGGCGTCAACCCCCATATTCTCATCTCCTGAGCCAGCAGGTGCTTTTATTGTTGTCCTGTTCTCTTTTCTTTGGGAGGCACCAAGAGGAGCCAAATTAATTCTTCCTCTAAATTTCTATGTAGATTTCGATAACAGAGTACCTCACATGGTGATGATCCTTCTTGTTTGGTTATCTAGGGCCAATACTCCTGATCATCTAGAAAGCCTGTTGCCTCCACAACACGCATGTATGTGTTAATCTTACCCTCCTGTGAGGCCTGAGTCAGACTCTTCTTCCACAGCTAAATACATTGCTATCAACTCTGAGTTACTCTGTCTCACTCCATCTAGATTTTTATTGCCTTCCAGATAGCAATGTAGTCATTAACCCAGGAATTCCCATCAGTAAACTCTGGGACCTTTTTCACCTTCAGCAGGAGAGAATATTAGGATTCAGATCCCAGCAGTGGGACAAGGGGGTTCTCAGAGGGCTCCTCCCTTCCTTATTTTATGAAGCAACCAGATCGCACTGTGCCCTTGAAGATACCACCACACACGATGAATGAGTCTTTCTGTGCCGCTTCCTCCCGGAAGGTCTGTCCGAAATCACCAAATATTTCTACCCTTTCCTTGCAGAAGCTGCTGTAATCAACTCAGTGGCAAACCAGCTGCCTCTCAAATGGATTCCCAAAAGAAATTGCCTCGGGCAGATTTTTTAAATTAAAAAAAATTTACTGTTTACTTCTTTTTGAGAGAGAAGGAGAGAGTGCACGAGTATGGTAGGGGCAGAGAGAGGGGGGAGAGAGAATCCCAAGCAGATTCTGCACTGTCAGCACAAAGCCCGATGTGGGGCTTGAACCCACGAACCGTGAGATCATGACCCGAGCCAAAACCAAGAGTCAGACCCTTCACCGACTAAGTCACCCAGGTGACCTTGCCTCAGGCAGTTTTTGAGACCCAAACTCAGAACGCCTTCTCTGGGTAGACCTGTTTGATTCTTTCTCAAGGTCCCACTCTGTGTTCGGGTTGCAGATATATCTCCAGTATTATCCCAGCAGTTGGATCATAAGGAAACGGGAGGAATGTCTACACAACTGCTCTCTATAAATATTTTAATGGCTCTTCTGACCAAGAACCCACTCAAATTCAGATTTCTTGCCGGTGACTGTGTGCATAGAGCCCCAAAAGATTTTTAGATGTGGGAAATTGCTATTGCTCCAGAAGGTATATTCCATTTGGCATGAACATTTGCTGTTTTTAGGTAGGCCTGCCAAACCGACCTGTTTTCCCCATCTGAATCTCTGCAGAAGATTAGCTGTCATAACATTTGAAAGCACCCACTTGTAAAAGGTTGCATACTACCTTTTGAAGTAGGGGCGCCTGGGTGGCTCAGTTGGTTAAGTGTCCAACTCTTCATCTTGACTCAGGTCATGATCTCACAGTTGTGGGATCGAGTCCTATGTAGGGCACTGTGCTTGGGGTAGAGTTTGCTTGAGATTCTTTCTCCCTCTACCCCGTTCCCCCGCTCACATGTTCTAAATGAATAAATAAATAAATAAGTAAAATTTACTGTCCCATGGTAATATCATCAAGGTATGTATTGAAGTAATCATTAAGGGAAATATCAGAGCATCATCAGTAAAGTGACGAATCAAAATCACGCACCACCCAAAAGATGGAATAGGAAAACCCCACCACCCTTCTGTAATATCCCCGCCCCAAATGCATACACGCATTCTATCATGGTGAAGCACCGGACAAGTCCACACTAAGAAACATTCTATAAAACAGCTAGCTTGGAATCTCCAAAACCATTCAAAATCATAGCAAAGAAAATACAAAACTCTTCTAGACTAAGGGGACCAAAGAGATAGGGAACTAAATGGGTATATGATTCCTTACCAGTTCATTTCGCTATAAAGGAAAGTATTTTTGGAGTAGTTCTGGGAATTAGATGGTATCACAGTATCAGTGTGAATTGCCTGGATTAGATACAAAGTTCTTCATCAAAGATATCATGAAGTTATGTAAAAAGCTATCTACTGTATGACAGAAGGTATCTGCCACAAGTATAATCAATAAAAGGCTTATTTCCACATGCATCAGCACCTCCTACAAATCAGTAAGTCAAGGAGACAAAACAATGGGAAAAACAGATGACACTTCAATAGACACTACCAAAAGTTTAAGTGTCCAATAAACACATGAAAAATAGATACTCTACCTCACTGGAAAATAAGAAGTAAAACCAACATGCAACCAGCCTTGGTAAAGACCTGAACTGCTCTCCTCATAGAAAAAAATAGAAAAATGAGTGCAATCTATGAAAGGATTATTTCCAGAAACTGTAACAGAGGGAGCACAGGGATTTCATTTCTGAGGGGATGAAAACAAACCCGATGAGCCCTACATTCAGGATCTCTGCCCGGAGGAATAGTCCAACTCCCAGAGAAGAAAGCAAGATCAAATGAGGGCATAGTTGTTTTATTGATTTGAAAAGACAGAGACCTTAGTTCAGGGAGGCTTGTGTGATTTAGAAATTACAGGGGGAGTTTGGAAGAGGAGGCTAGGTGGAAAATGCACTCTGCAAATCTGCTTAGGAGTCCCTGAGTCTGCTTTACAGTAAATCACGAGGTACAGGGCAAAACTCCACAAACCTGGACAAAGGAGAAGTTGAGCCCAGTAAGCCCAGTGATTCCCAGAGTTTGTCTAATGGGGCAGGACGCTCGGGCTGGCGTGGAGAGTCCTTGGTAATCACTCAGCACATTCAGCAGAGACCACAAAAAGATCATGCCTGAGTAAAAGGGATAAAGTTTGCCAGGATAAGGCTACTTAGGACCCATACTGACAAAGTATAAAAACAAACCGTGAAAATATCAAACTGATCTGTACATAAGAGAAGTGCCCAAGGCAATGAAGACCAGCATTACGTAAAAGAAGAAACAAAATACAGTCACTCCAAGTAGCATGCACAATATGCACTATTCACACAAAAATTCAAATTTTCCAGACCTAACACTAAGATGGAAATTGTGACCTACAGCCAGGAAAGCAATGAACTGGAATAGACCCATAAATGAAAGAGTTAATGCAATTACGTGACAAAGTCTTCAAATAGCTATTATAAATAGTATAAATATCCTCAAAGATTAACATAAGCATGACTATAAGGTATATTGAAATGAAATATATATTTTTTAAGAAATGAAACCTTGAGAGATAAAACATACACTCTCTGAAATGCGAATTTCACTGGATGGGGTTAAGAGCAGATTACATATAGCAGAGGAAAAGGTCAGTGAACGTGATGGCATAAAACCAGACAATATACAAACTGAAGCATAAAGAGACAATGCCTTAAAATAAATAATCAGCACTACAGTAATTTGTAGGAAAACACCAAGAAATTTAACACATGTATAAATGGGGTCACGTAAGAAGACAGAATGGGGCCTGTTGGTCATCTGGATGTCTTCTTTAGAGAAGTGCCTATTCATGTTTTCTGCCCATTTCTTCACTGGATTGTTTCCCAGGTGTGGAGTTTGGTGAGTCCTTTATAGATTTTGGATACTAGCCCTTTGTCCGATATGTCATTTGCAAATATCTTTCCCATTCCATCGGTTGCCTTTTAGTTTTGTTGATTGTTTCCTTTGCAGTGCAGAAGCTTTTTATCTTCATGAGGTCCCAATAGTTCATTTTTGCTTTTAATTCCCTTGCCTTTGGAGATGTGTCAAGTAAGAAATTGCTGTGGCTGAGTCAGAGAGGTTTTTTCCTGCTTTCTCCTCTAAGGTTTTGATGGTTTCCTGTCTCACATTCAGGTCCTGTATCCATTTTGAGTTTATTTTTGTGAATGGTGTAAGAAAGTGGTCTAGTTTCATCCTTCTGCATGTTGCTGTCCAGTTCTCCCAGCACCATTTGTTAAAGAGACTGTCTTTTTTCCATTGGATATTCTTTCCTGCTTTGTCAAAGATAGGTTGGCCATACTTTTGTGGATCTAATTCTGGAGTCTCTATTCTATTCCATTGGTCTATGTGTCTGTCCTCATCAGGGAAATACAAATCAAAACCACACTGAGATATCACCTCATGCCGGTCAGAGTGGCTAAAATGAACAAATCAGGAGACTATAGATGCTGGTGAGGATGTGGAGAAACGGGAACCCCCGTGCACTGTTGGTGGGAATGCAAACTGGTGCAGCCACTCTGGAAAACAGTGTGGAGTTTCCTCAAAAAATTAAAAATAGATCTACCCTATTACCCAGAAATAGCACTGCTAGGAATTTTTCCAAGGGATACAGGAGTGCTGATGCATAGGGGCACTTGTACCCCAATGTTTATAGCAGCACTTTCAACAATAGCCAAATTATGGAAAGAGCCTAAATGTCTATCAACTGATGAATGGATAAAGAAATTGTGGTTTATATGCACAATGAAATACTACATGGCAATGAGAAAGAATGAAATATGGCCTTTTGTAGCAATGTGGATGGAACTGGAGGGTATCATGCTAAGTGAAATAAGTCATACAGAGAAAGACAGATACCATATGTTTTCACTCTGTGGATCCTGAGAAACTTAACAGAAGACCAAGGGGGAGGGGAAGGAAAAAAAGGTTAGAGAGGGAGGGAGCCAAACCATAAGAGACTCTTAAAAACTGAGAACAAACTGAGGGTTGATGGGGGGTGGGAGGAAGGGGAGGGTGCGTGATGGGCATTGAAGAGGGCACCTGTTGGGATGAGCACTGGGTGTTGTATGGAAACCAATCTGACAATAAATTTCATATTAAATAAATAAACAAATAAACATTAAAAAATATTTTTTAAAAAAGAAGAAGACAGAATGAGGGCAAAGAACTGAAAAAAACTATGGCAGAAAACTTTGTAAATTTGGTGGAAATCGGGGGCCCAATGACTCAATGCAAGATATCCTAAGGAAGATAAATGAAAAGATGACCCTGTTAAGGCATATGCTAATTAATTTTTTGAGAGCCAAAAATCAGAGCATCTCTAGAGTTGCTGGAGGGGGGGAAATGTGTACAAACAAACAAAGAGATGGATGGTAACAAATTTCACGTTAGAAAATACACACTAGGCAAGGAAAAAAAATGGGAATTTATGAAGTGCTGAGGGGACTATATCTGATGAGTATTCCTTCAAAAATAGACATGTTATCAGAAGATCTAAGGCAATATTGAAAGGGTGCCTATCATTGAAAGGCAGAACTGCTTCTGGTAAGGATTGTTATATTGAGGATTCTTCTATTGGGTGAATTTTTCAAGCTTCATGCAGCTTTAGCTGAATTTATACTCCCTTTCCAAGTGGTTGGTTGACCACTGGAGTATGGAGAAAAGACCCTTACGGTAGCCAAGGGGAAATGGAGAGAATAAATATAAGCTTCTGCATATTACAGAAAAGACGGTGTCCAACATTTGAATCCTTATCATTGTGTTGCTATCTACCACCAGAAGCCAGCAGTCTTGAGAACAGCACAGAATACAGAATACAGAAAACTATGATGTCCAGTTTTAAACTCAAAATTCCTATGCATGCAAAAAATGAGAGGGGGTGGAGAAAAGAAGGAGGAGGAGAGAATGATGGGTGGAAGGAAGGAGAGAAAGAAGGAAGGAAGGAGAGAAAGAAGGAAGGAAGGAGAGAAAGAAGGAAGGAAGGAAGGAAGGAAGGAAGGAAGGAAGGAAGAGAAGATGTAACTCATGGTTAGTTTTAAAAAATAAAAAAAGATCATAGAAACTGATTGAGTTGAGCCCAAAGACCAATCATTAGTAACTCTGTGCTCTGAAAAGGGAAACCACTTTTCTCTCGCCAGCACTCTCAAGAATAAGGAAAATAATATAGTTGACCCTTGGACCACACAGAAGTTAGGGGCATTGACCCCCCACACAGTAAAAAATCCAAGTATAACTTTTGATTCCCCCCAAATTTAACTACTAATAGCCTACAGTTGACCAGAAGCCCTACTGATAACATAAACAGTTACCACATATTTTGTATCTTATTTGTATTATATCTGGTATTCTTACAGTAAAGTCAGCTCAAGAGAAGAAAATGTTCAGAAAGTCATAAAGAACAGAAAATGAATTTTTAGTACTGTACTGTATTTGTAAAAAAACAAATCTGTGTGCTGGCAAGGATGTGGAGAAACGGGAACCCCCGTGCACTGTTGGTGGGAATGCAAACTGGTGCAGCCGCTCTGGAAAACAGTGTGGAGGTTCCTCAAAAAATTAAAAATAGATCTACCCTATGACCCAGCAATAGCACTACTAGGAATTTATCCAAGGGATACAGGAGGGCTGATGCATAGGGCCACATGTACCCCAATGTTCAACAATAGCCAAATTGCGGAAAGAACCTAAATGTCCATCAACTGACAAATGGATAAAGAAGATGTGGTTTATATATATGATGGAATACTACTTGGCAATGAGAAAGAATGAAATCATGCCATTTGCAACAACGTGGATGGAACTGGAAGGTATTATGCCAAGTGAAATAAGTCAGAGAAGGACAGATATCATATGTTTTCACTCATATGTGGATCTTGAGGAACTTAACGGAAGACTGTGGGGGAAGAGAAGGAGAAAAAAATAGTTACAAACAGAGAGGGAGAGAGGCAAACCATCAGAGACTCTTAAACACAGACACCAAACTGAGGGTCGATGGCGGGAGGCGGGGTGGAGGAGAGAGGAAAACGGGAGATGGGCATTGAGGGGGGCACTTGTTGGGATGAGCACTGGGTGTCGTACGCAAGCCAATCTGACAATAAATTATATTTTTAAAAATAATTAAAAAAATAAAAATAAAATCTGTGTACAACTGGACCCCCACGGTTCAAACCTGTTGAAGGGTCAACTGCCCTTCAGTGTCTTCCTGGAGGGATTTGAGGAGATGATGTTCCTAAAGTTCTCAGCACAAAACCTGTTTCACCAAGTTTCTAAAATCCCATCTGCCCACATTTATTTCTGTCAGTTCCTTCTGAACAAGAGAAAGGAGACGTGGTACCAGCCTGACAACTACTGGCAATGCTCCTTCAAAGGTGTGTCTGAGGAGATGCTCCAGATGAGGCATGGACTTGAGGCTGAGGCTGCCGATGAAGGACTCATTTTAACTTATTGATGATGGGGCAATGAATAGAGTTTTTAGTCAGCAGACTGGAAGAACGTGGAATCTGAGGGGTGGCAAGTAAAGGAACAGGCTAGAAGGCTCCAAATTCTGAGCAGTGAACTTTGAGAAGTATCAGCACATCACAGCCACTTATCTGGAGAGTACTGGATGTGGGAGCACAGCCAACGAGGAGCCTCACAGAGATCAGAGTGGAGATCTGAGCCCCCACGTGATGACTCAGTCTCTGCCAGACACGGAAGAGAAGCCAACACCTCAGGAGACGCCAGGCCCCCACCTCTGTGTTCTGGAACACACCAGGTATGCACCGCTCTTCACTCTTCTTCACGATTCTGAAGGGCACCTGAGGGGCTTCTTGGGTAAATTCCGGGATGTGGAGGCAGGACCCTGACTCTGGAGACAAACAGAGCCCGGGCAGGGGTGGGGCTCTGGTGCAAGGCGTCTGCTTCCCTGGGAAAATGGCAGCTCTGAGAGGGGCTACGTGGTATTTCGTCTCCCTACTGTCCTGCCTCCCTTCCCTGTATCCTCACTTATGCTTTCCTGAGGGAATTGCCTTTGTGGTAAATAAGCTTTCCTCTGGTTGTGTTTCCCAGGGGACCCATGCAGGAGTGTTGTTTGTAATAAAGGTGATTAGGGGAAAGTTTTTCTTTCATCGAGTAGGAAATAGGCTTTGCACAATTGTGTACAGAAGACGGTGGGATGCCTCCAGTAACATATTTTTGGACCTCAAATCGAGGAGAATTCGTGTTTGGATCATGTGAGCATCCTTTCCCACGCAGGGGGAAAGAGGGGGCAAAACTAGCCTCTGAATCCTTTAATATTAGTTTAATTACTGTGGGGTACGGAATGGACAAGATAGGGACGCTGGGTGGCGCGTTGGTAGTGTTTCACAAACATTGCCACGGTATAAACACAAGACCAATAAAACACATAAACGAGGTAAAATCGTACTTAAAAAGTGGTTTAGGGGTTCTCCTTCCAGCAGGAAGTGTGAGGAGGTTTACAGAGCTCTCCTCAGGCAAACTGGTAAGAATTCTTAAGAAGCATTTAATGTGTCTACAAATGGTCAGAGAGCAAGTGAATACTATTTACTGAAGACAAATCAACGAAAACACAGGGACAGAAAGCAAGAATCTGTGGTAGTTGAATCTAGACTCGCTCCCTCTGTGACCCCTCCCAGCTCCCACTCAGACGGCCATCTTCCCGACCGGGGGCAGGACCTTGACATTTGGCAGCCTGCCCCCCACTACCTGTTGTGAGGCTAAGCTCCAGGTGAGTGTGCCTGAGACGTGAGGCTCCTTCTTTTCTTCTCGACCCCCTGCTTGAGGATGAAGGCTCTTCCTTGGGCACAGCAATGGCTGAGAATACTGGGTCCTGACTGCCCCACTCCAACGCATGAGTTGGGTTCCATACTGTGAGAGGCAAGCTGAGGGGACCTGGGTCTTTTACCCTACCCCACTGAGTACGGGGCTCCTAAAGTAGTGGTGTCATTCATAGAGAAGTATGTCATTATTCCTACACCCCAGCACTAGAGCTATGATTTACTTTTGTTTGTTTTTGCCTGGGGGTAGGGAGTAGTAGACCATGGAACAGAGGTCTCCAAATCACTCCCCAAAGGAAGCAACTTCGTTTTTTTTCTATTTTCATTTTTCTTTTTTTTTTTTTTTTTTAAATTTTTTTTTTTTTTCAACGTTTATTTATTTTTGGGACAGAGAGAGACAGAGCATGAACGGGGGAGGGGCAGAGAGAGAGGGAGACACAGAATCGGAAACAGGCTCCAGGCTCTGAGCCATCAGCCCAGAGCCTGACGCGGGGCTCGAACTCACAGACCACGAGATCGTGACCTGGCTGAAGTCGGACGCTTAACCGACTGCGCCACCCAGGCGCCCCATCATTTTTCTTTTTTTAATTAATTTATTGTTTAACTTACATCCAACTTAGCATGTGGTGCAACGATGATTTCAGAAGTAGATTCCTTAGTGCCCCTGACCCATTTAGCCCCTCCCCCTCCCACCACCCCTCCAGTAATCCTCTGTTTGCTCTCTATATTTAAGAGTCTCTTGTGTTTTGTCCCCCTCCCTGTTTTCATATTCTTTTTGCTTCCCTTCCCTCATGTTCATCTGTTTTGTCTCTTAAATTCCTCATATGAGTGAAGTCAGATGATCTTTGTCTTTCTCTGACTAATTTCTGTTAGCATCATACCCTCTAGTTCCATCCACGTAGTTGCAAACGGCAAGATTTCATTCTTTTTGATTGCCGAGTAATACTCCATTGTATAGATATCCCACATCTTTATCCATTCATCCGTCGATGGACATTTGGGCTCTTTCCATACTTTCGCTATTGTCGACAGTGCTGCTATAAACATGGGGGTGCATGTGCCCCTTCTAAACAGCACCCCTGTATGCCTTGGGTAAATACCTAGTAGAGGAAGCAACTTCATTTGAAACAGAGTGTGAAGGTGAAGCCTGAAGGTTCTCTCAAAAACAGTGTAGATGGTAATGAAAGGCAATTGAAAACACATCAGTAGATTAACTGGAGATATATGCTAAATCATACACTGGCAAGCTTCACAGGGGAAAATGGAATAAGGCCTGCCTGGGGCCGGAACAAGTTTCAAATACTGACTTGGAACTCTTTTCTTTCTTTTTTTATTTTTAATTTAGTTAACCCATAGTGTAATAATGGTTTCAGGAGTAGAATTTAGTGATTCATCACTTACCTATAACACCCAATGTCCATCCGGACAAGTACCTTCCTTAATGCCCATCACCCATTTAGCCCATCCCCTCACCCACCTCCCCCCCCCAGCAACCCTCAGTTTGTTCTCTGTCTTTAAGAGCCTCTTAAGGTTTGCCTCCCTCTCTGTTTTTGTTTTTCCTTCCCTTTTCCTATGTTCATCTGTTTCATTTCTTAAATTCCACATATAAGTGAAATCCTATGGTATTTATCTCTATCTGACTGATTTGGCTTAGCATAATACACTCGTTCTATCCACGTTGTTGCAAATGGCAAGATTTCATTGTCTTTGATCAATGAGTAATATTCCCTTATATATATATACCACATCTTCTTTACCCATTTGTCAGTCAATAGACATTTGGGTTCTTTCCATGACATAACACTTCCATAATATTGTTGATAGTGCTGCTTATAAACATTGGGGTGCATATGCCCCCCTCAAATCAGCATTTTTGTATCCTTTGGGTCATAGGGTAGTTCTATTTTCATTTTTCTGAGAAACCTCCATACTGTTTTCCAGAGTGGCTGCACCAGTTTGCATTCCCACCAACAGTGCGAAAACGTTCCCCTCTCTCCGCATCCTGGCCAATACCTGTAGTTTCCTGAGTTGTTAATTTAGGCATTCTGACAGGTGTGAGGTGGTATCTCATTGTGGTTTTGATTTGTATTTCCCTGATGATGAGTGATGTAGAGCATCTAGAACTACCTCTTTAAAGAGCTTGATGTGTGTGTGTGGCGGGGGTGGGGGGTGGTCACCTGGGTGGCTCAGTCAGTTAAACATCCAACTTTGACTCAGGTCATGATCTCACAGTTTGTGAGTTCGAGTCCCGCATCGGGCTCTGTGCTGACAGCTCGGAGCCTGGAGCCTGCTTTGGATTCTGTGTCTGCCTCTCCCCCACTCATGCTCTCTCTCTCTCTCTC
The DNA here is from genome assembly GCF_028749965.1 of Puma concolor. Taxonomy (NCBI): domain Eukaryota; kingdom Metazoa; phylum Chordata; class Mammalia; order Carnivora; family Felidae; genus Puma; species Puma concolor. The sequence goes on from NC_141676.1 coordinate 10,984,200, forward strand.
TCTCTCTCTCTCTCTGTCAAAAATAAATAAACATTAAAAAGATTTTAAGGGAGCTTGATTTTGATTGCATACCTTTGTGGAGTCATTCGAAATGCCCTGAAAGGGCACTGTTGAAAAGAGTAGAGCAGTCAGCCTGCAATTAGTGGAGATTAATCACTGCTTGAGGGCAGGGAAAGAAACATTCAAAGCAAGCTCTGAGAAAACCAAGGTCATCCCAGGGTGACTGCGGGCACACCCATGGCTCTGTTCCCTGGAGAGAAACATCAGAGGCTTCATACTGCGTGGGGAGAAATAAGCTCACTAAAATAGTCCTGCCAGGGAATATAAACGTAAACAAAGAAATAAAAATAGCAAGCCGAGGAGGGGTACAATTCCCAGAAATGCTACACTATATTACCTACAATGTCCATTCTCTAGCAAAAAATTACAAGACATGCAAAGAAGCAGAAACACATTAGCATAGATAAAGAGAGGCTTTTTATAAGGCTAAAGGGGTCAGTTTCACCAGGAAGACACAATTACAAACACATACGCAGCTAACAACGGAACACCAAGTTATGGTGTTATCGGTAGCAAAACCAGACGTTGAGGGAGAAATAGATAACTCAACAATCACTGTTAGAGACTCAATGCCTCAATCCAATAATGGATCGAACAGTTAGGCACAAGGTCAACACTGATATAGGAGGCTTGAACAAGCTATACACCAACCAGACCTGATAGACTTATGGAGAACATTCCATCCAACAACAGAAAGGCTTTCTTCTCTAGTGAACATAGATTAGTCTCCATAATAGACTATCAACTAGGCCATAAAGCAAACCTCAATATATTTACAAGGATAGAAATAATACAGAGTATGTTTTCTGACCACACAGGAATGAAGTTAATGGTTAGTAATAGAAAGGAATTCGAGAAACTCACACACACACACACACACACACACACACACACACACTAAGTAGCACACTCCTAAAAAGCAGGGGGTCAGGGAGAAAGCAAAATGGAGATTAGGAAATGCATTCATGATAAATGACATATACTTACAAAATGCAGCTAAAGCAGTGTTCAGAGGGAAATTGGTACCTGAAAATACCTATTTAAAAAAGAGGAACAATCTTGGGGTGCCTGGGTGGCTCCGTGGCTTCAGCGTGTGACTTGGGCTCAGGTCGTCATCTCGGGGTTTGTGAGTTCAAGCCTTACATCGGGCTCTGTGCTGACAGCTCAGAGCCTGGAGCCTGCTTTGGATTCTGTCTCTCTCTCTCTCTCTCTCTCTCTGCCCCTCCCTGCTCATGCTCTCTCTCTCTCTCTCTCTCAAGAATACATAAACATTAAAAAAAATTTTTTTTTAAAAGAGGAACTATCTCAAAATCAATAGCCTAATACTTCACCTTAAGACACTGGAGATTAAAAAATAATAATACTACACTTAAAGCAAGCAGGGGACACCCAGGTGGCTCAGTCAGTTAAGTGTCTGACTTCAGCTCAGGTCATCATCTCATGGTTTGTGGGTTCAAGCCCCGTGTCAGGCTCTGTGCTGACAGCTCAGAGCCTGGAGCCTGCTTTGGATTCTGTGTGTCCCTCTCTCTCTGCCCCTCCCCTGCTCATGCTCTTTCTCTCAAAAATAAAATAAACATTAAAAAAATTTGTTTTGAAGCAAGCAGAAATATCAGAGCAGAAATTAATGAAATACAGAACAAAAATAAATACAAAAAAAGCAATGAAACTAAAAGCTGGCTCTTTGAAAAGACCAGCAAAATTGACATATCTTTAGCCACATTGAACGAGAAAAACAGATAGAAGTCTTAAAAATTAGAAAGGAAAGAGGGAACATTGCTACCGATCCTACAGAAATAAGGATTATAACCGTATACTATAAGCAACTATATGTAAATGAATTAGATTTCTTAGCTTAAATGGATGAATTTCTAAAAGACACAAACTACTGAAAAGACTCCAGAAAAAGCAATCTGAGTGCCCCTAAAGAGTAAAGACACTGATTGGCTTCTTAATAAAAGTGATTGCCCACAGAGAAAAATCCCAGGCCCAGATGGCCTCATGGGTGAATTCTACCAAGCATTTAAAGAAAAGTTACTACCAAATTTTCATAAACTCTTCCAAAAAAGTAGAAGAGGAGGGAACACCTACAAATTCATTCTATATGCCCCGTCTTCCCCTGATAGCCAGACAAGAAACTATATTACCATAAAGGAAAGCTACAGACTAATATCTCTTAGGTATCTAGATGCAAAAATCCTCAACAAATCACTAGCAAACTGAATCCTGAAATATATAAAAGAATGATAAGGTCGCCTGGGTGGTTCAGTCAGTTGAGCATTTGACTTCGGCTCAGGTCATGATTTCATGACTTCAGCCCCATGTGGGGGGCTCTGTGCTGACGGCTCAGAGCCTGGAGCCTGCTTCAGATTCTGTGTCTCCCTCTCTCTCTGCCCCCTTCCCTGCTTGCACTCTCTCTGTCTCTCAGAAATAAATAAACGTTAAAAAAATTTTTTTTGTAAAAGAATGATATACCATGACTACATGGGATGTATCCCAGGAATGTGAGGTAGATTTAAAGTCTGAAAATCAATTAATGTACTGCACCGTCACCTAGAAAAGTGCACCATCAAAAAGAAAAACTTCACATGATTATCTCAACAGATGCAGAAAAAGCATTTGACAAGATCTCATACCCTTTCGTTATAAAAACACTCAACAACTAGGAATAAAAGGGAGCTTTCTTAACCCTTTACTGGGTTAAGAATCCCGCAGCTAACACAATACTTAACAGCGAAAGATTGGAAGCTTTCTTGCCAAGAGTAGGGATAAGATGAGGTTTCCTGTTGCCACCACTCCTGTTGTCAACATTATGCTGGACGTTCTAGCTAGGCAATTAGAAAATGAAATAAAATAAGAAGCATTCAAATGAGAAAGGAAGAAGCGAAACTGTCTCTATTGGCACATAACATCGTTGTGTAGGTAGGAAGTCCGAAGGACTCCACTCAAAATCTATTAGAACTAATAAACTAGTTCAGGAAGGTACAGGGTACAAAATCAATATACAAACATCCCTGTAATTCTATACACTTGCAATGAACAAGCTGAAAATGAAATTAGTAAGACAACACTATTTACAAACATCCAAAAGAATAAAATACTTAGGAATGCGTTTCGTACAAGAAGCATAAAATTCAATGCTACAGAAACATTATTCAAATTAATAAGGTGTAGCTAAATGAAAAGAAATCCAGTGTTCATGGATTAGAATATTTAATGCTCTTACAAAGGCAATAGGCACCAAGTGACCTAGAGAGATTCAGTATTCTCTCTCTTACAATCCCAGCCGGCTACTTTGTAAAAACTTGATACACTGATTCTAAAATTCATATGGAATTGCAAGGGACCCAGAATAGCAAGATGTTTTTGTAAAAGAACAAAGTGGATGACTCACACTTTCAGTTTCAGAGCAACAATACAAAGCAATAATAATCAGGACAGGGTGGTACCAGCATAAGGATAGATACACAGATCAATAGAATAAAATTGAGAGTCAGGAAATAAGTTCATCTGTCTGTTTATACTCAACTGGTCTGTGACAAGAGTTCCCAAACCATTCAATATGGGAAGAAGGTCTTTCCGACAAATAATGTTGTTGGATATCCATGTACGAAATGATGAAGTCGGACCCTTAGCTTATACCGTAAACACAAATTAACCCAAAATGGATTAAAATCTAAATTTAGAAGCTAAAATTAGACTCTTAGAAAAGACTCTTAGAAAAAAATCTAAGAGATTTTTTTCTCTAGAAGGTCTCGATCTTCATGACCTTGGGTTTAACAATGGATTCTTAGAGATGAGACTGAAAATACATGAGACACAGAAGAGAAACAGATCAAGTGGACTTCATCACAAGTAATGCTGGTCTTCAGAGGAGACCATCAAGAGAGTGAAAAGTCACCCACAGAATGAGAAAAAAAGTATTTGCAAATCATATGTGAGATAAGGGACTTGTATGGAAAAAAAATAAGGAACTCTTTTAACTCAATACTAAGACAAATGACACAATTTTTAAATGTACAAAGGATTGGAATAGACATTTCTCCAAAGAAGATATGCAAATGCCATTAACACACGAAAAGATGCTCAAAATCATTAGTTATAGGGAAATGCAAATCAAAGCCACAATGTGGTCCCAGTTCATATTCACTAGAATGGTTATAACCAAAAGGTCAGTCAATAACCAGTGTCGGCAAGGATGTGGAGAAACTGGGACTGTCACACACTACTGGTAGGAATGGAAAATGGTGGATCCACCCCAGAAAACAGTTTGACAGTTCCTCAAATAGTGAAACACAGAATTATCCGATGACACAGCCATTCTACGCCACGTCTACACCCGAGAGAATTAAAAACATAAGTACACACAAAACTTTCACATCGTTGTTTACAGCAGGATTTTTCATAATAGCCCAAAAGTGGAAGCAACCAAAATGCCCATCAACTGATGGACAGATAGACAAAATTAATATATTCTTACAATGGGATACTCTATGGTCATAAAAAAAAAAAAAAAAAGAAGAAGGAAGCAATGCCCATGCTACAACATGGAGCAGTTCTTCCTGGGCCATCTTGCCACCTAATCCACATAGAACTCGTGTTGAAACCCAGACACAGAGTGACATATTTCTATAACCTAGAAAATTTCCCAGACACCTGATAAGTGACTTTTGTAAGCCTCCATCATTTTCTTTTTCCTTTCTTTTTCCTACTTTTGCTACGAAGGGCCTGCTGTGGGCACGGTATTGGGATCTACAATCGTAGACAAACATGACTTGGCCTAAGAGTCCTTTAAGAGCTGTAAAGTCTACAGAAACAGAAACACGAGTGTCTACTTCCCTACTAATACTTCTCACAGAAGAGCACAGAGTACTGTGCCTAGTGAGCAGTGAATAGTGAATCTAATGCTGTTAACGGCTGGTTTCTTCACAGAATGAGAGAAATTGTGGCTTCCAGTGGGATAGCTGTGGATGTTTCCTCAAATCAAAACCACGGTGTCCGGTTAGGGAAGGCTGTAACACCTGACACCTCAGGACACACACCAAACAAGCTGCAGAGATTCCTGAAGAAACATCTCAAACTCCTGGGGGTAGGTGAGCCTCAGCCAGGTGCAAGTTTTAGTGAAGAGAAACTAGAAGGTTTTTGTTTAATCTTGGGGGGGGGGGTGGGAGGGGTTGGGTAGCTTGGGAGATAGTAGAGTGCTGGGAATCCCATGGAGGAGGCCTTGAAGGACACCAGGGTGTATGCCTGTAGGGGTAACTCCAGGCAAGAGACAGGCAAGCTGTCACAGTGATGTGATTTTAGCTGTTGCCAGGGAGCAGATACCACGGTACCCAGCTCTACTTAGGAGCTCTTCTTAGTGACGAGTGACGGTCCAATCCACGGGTGGCCTCTGTGTTTGAAGACAGAAATCTTCTCTCTTGGAATGTTCACCGACGTCTGTATTTTATTCTATTCTGTCTTTTATCCAGGTGGCTCAGATTATGATTAGTGTGAAATTCATCATCTATGGGATAATTGGAATTTCAGTTCTCCATTACGCAACACCCAACGCCAGTTTCTTCTCATTTCAGATAGGCTTCCCGATATGGGCAGCTTTACCTGTGAGTACATCTGACTTATACCTAAAATAACTGATAGTCAATTAACTCTTCATTCAGTCATCCATCAAATTGTGCGCTGGCCGCCTGCAAAGGTTGCAGAGTTTTCAAACTTGCCGATCTAAGGTTCAATATTTAATCTCAGCCATTGTAGACTTTCTATTGTCATAGGAGCCTTAAGGTCTATGTGTTGGTGATTATTCATTAAATTCTAGGTAGCATACAGCCATACAGTAAAATCCTACTTGTTTCCTTTAGGAGACTGTATTGGGTTGGGTTATTAGATAATTTCTGGTTCACCCACAGAGTTCTCTTCAAATATGCATAGAATATTGAAGTGTTGAAGATGATGGTCATGTAGTGAACAACTATTCCTTTGAACTTGTCTTTTTTCCTGGCCAAAGCTACTGAGATGAGAATCATGGGATATGAGTGCACTTAGTCCCTTCTCTGAAACTCAAGATAAATTTAGCTCTCTTTTTAAATTTTTCTCTACCTTCCATGGAAACATTCACTGGATTCCTTTGATTTCATCCCCTCTGCTTTAGACAAGGATTTTCACCTTTAGATAAGGATTGTCAATTATTTTCATAAGGAGGCGAAGGCAGCCATGAAAATTTAGTCACGCGCTGTATGCAGTTCAATAATCTGCCCTACTCAAAGTTTTGAAGGGATTTTCATAGGAAAAGAAAATACACACTAAGGGTAATTGACCCTTTAGACATGGCCAGTTAATGTACAGGAAGAAGTGCTAATAAGCTCGTTTCTCTCTCATGAGCAGTTTATCGTTTCTGGATCTATGACAGTTGTGTCTGCAAAGAAGCAAACCGAAGCTCTGGTAATGTATCAGTTAATTCATATTTCATTTATAGATAGTGTGTGGCCTTGCAACACTCTGATATCCTATAGAAGGCCCAATAAGCCAGAAGTTCCTTGTTTTTCAGTCCATTTTGAGGACAAGTACAAATGTCTTTTCTTTCCACGAATTCATCTGATCACTCTGGGTCTGGATACAATCAGAAGCCTCCTCAGGTTTAGATAAGATCTATTCCCTTGGGTTTTCAGAATACAAATCTCCATGAGTAAAATTTGACATAGACTTTATGGCCGTGAGTAATGTTGATATAGAGAAATGAATCCCTTGAGGCTTGAACAGGGTAGACATTTATTTGGGCTCATCCATATCAGGGAAGGGAAAGAATAAAGGCTCACAACTGATGCTTTTTCCTGTGGCATATTTTATTCCGCTGTCAGCTGCCTTCAGCTTTCCTTTGCTCAATTGTGGGTTTCCATTTAATTTAACTGCGACACAGTTAATTAGTACCCAGAAGAGGTATTAAGGATTATTTGTGAATATCTCTCCTGGGAAAGGTTTATGGAGGCCTGTAAGAAATCAGAAGTTAAGGGTCCTGAATGTTTTCGGTGAATGGACTTTTTCTGTATTGCAGCTGAGAGGAAATCTGAGAGCTAACACTCTCAGCACAGTTGTTTCGAGTATCGGAATTCTCATTCTTTCACACAACTTAGTAAAAATCACCTTCATGAACTGTGACATGGAAGATTTATGTCTTGGTGTCACATCAGTTGTAACTGTAAGTATTTTTCTTCTGAATGCTGAAAAGCCTGCCTACGTATGAGGCCCAGGATCAGGAGATAAGAGATTATAGGCACAAGTCTAAAAAAGGTTCCTTCATTTGAATGGATCCATAATTTCTAGGTAAGTCCGATGTCGTTTTAACAAGAGACAAAATATTTGCATTCAATACGAACAAGGGCAGGGAACCCAAAATTCCTTTATGCCAATTTGATACCTTCGCGAAAAATTGCAAACAAATGTACCAACGTTATTTACTTCTTGGTCCGTGATTGGGGTGATTTCTATTGTCTGCTTTATATTTTAATGTTCCTACAAATTTTCTACAGTAAATATGCATTCTGTATACAATTAGAATCCAGGTAAAACCAGGAAAACTCTCTGATTTGAGGAGAGCAGGGAGCTGAGAGTCAGGAGAAACCAAGGCATCTCGAGTTTGTGGGAGAGCACACTTGAGAAGAGAGATCTGCAAACAGATAATTCCAGATCTATACCTAGGTCCCTTTAAATATTAATTACAGTACTTATCAGTGCATGTGCATGAAAAAATACCTGAGGGCAGAGGAAGGATCACCCCAAATGATTAGAGGGAACAGTACCCAACATTCACCTAAGGCCAGGTATAGAGTCTGTTTCCATCTGCCAGCCTGTAAAAATATCTTGTAACTGACAAGATAACATTACAATGTCTCACACATAATAAAAAATGACCAGACATACAAAGAAGCAAAATAATATGTTCCATAACAAGGTGAATCAATTGAAACAGTCTCAGAAAAGACACAGATGTTAGAAGTAGCAGACAATGACCTTAAGAGTTACTTTATTCTGCGTTCCATCCTTTCAAGTTACGTGCAGACATGGAAGATAAATGTTTTAAAGTCCCACATCAAACTTCTAGAGAAGAAAACTACCATGTTTGAGAAGAAAAACTGGCCGATAGGATTAATGACAGAATTAAACATTCAGGAAAATAAAATACTAATGAACTTGAGGAAATAATACTAAAAACCATCCAAAGTAAAAAACAGAGGCACAAAGTACACGTGAAAATATTAAAAGAGCATCAGTGACCAACAAAATAACTTCAAGTTATTGAAGAGACATGTAACTGGAGTCCCCACAGAAAGCGAATGTAGGACAGAAAAAAAATATTTGAATCAATTGGGTGAATCTTTCCCAAAATTTGGTAATACTTGTATACTCACAGAATCTAAGAAGATGAATAAAGCATAAGAAAACAAAAAACAGGGGCGCCTGGGTGGCGCAGTCGGTTAAGCGTCCGACTTCAGCCAGGTCACGATCTCGCGGTCCGTGAGTTCGAGCCCCGCGTCGGGCTCTGGGCTGACGGCTCAGAGCCTGGAGCCTGTTTCAGATTCTGTGTCTCCCTCTCTCTGCCCCTCCCCCGTTCATGCTCTGTCTCTCTCTGTCCCAAAAATAAATAAAAAACGTTGAAAAAAAATTTAAAAAAAGAAAACAAAAAACAACTGTTTCAGGGCACATCATAGTGAAATTTCTCAAAACCAATGATTGAAAGAAAGTCTTTTTCTTTTTAGTTTTTTAATGCTCATTTCTTTTTGAGAGAGAGAGAGACAGAGTGCAAGTCGGGTTTGGTGGGGGGAGGTGGCAGAGAGAGAGGGAGGCACAGGATCGAAGCAGGCTCCAGGCTCTGAGCTGTCAGCACAGAGCCCGATGTGGGGCTCAAACTCACGAACTGTGAGATCATGACCTGAGCCGAAGTCGGATGCTTAACCGACTGAGCCACCCAGGCGCCCCTTTAGGTAAATATAAATTAAGAGCATTACAAGGTATGACGACCTACCTAACACAATATGCATAATTTAAAAAATAGTGGCAATACAGAATGCTGTCAAGGATGCAGAGAAACGGGATGTGTTCTGCATTGCTGGTGAGAATGTAAAATGGTACTCTGGAAAATATCCCTCAGGAAAGTAGTTTGTCAATTTCCTAAAACACTAAAGATACACTTAACATGCAACCCAGCAATCTCACTCCTGGGCATTAGTCTCAGAGAAATAAAAACTGAATTCCACACAAAACCAGTGCTTGGTTGTTCACAGAAGCTTTTTATGTCACACACAAAAACTGGTAACAACCTAGGGTCTTACCGCAGATAAATGATGACTCAGCTATGATACATACACACAACAGAATACTACTCAGCAAATAGAAGGAGTGAATGATTCACAAAACAGCTTCTCTGGATCTAAAGAGCATCATGCTGAGTGAAAAACCGAATCTCAAAATATCACCAAGTGTATGATTCCACCTACACAGTATTCTCAGAATGACGATATTATAGAGGCAGAGAACAGATCAGTGGTTAACAGGGGTTAGCGATGGTGGAAGGAAAGGAAGTGTGTGTGGCTATAGGAGAGCAGCATGAGGGATATCTCTGTGGAGATGGAATAATACTGTCTTAACTGTGGTGGTGGTTACACAAATCTATGCACATCATGAAATCTCACGGAATCACACACACATTATTCCGACGTTAATGTCCTGGTTTGATACTGCACCATAGACACATATGATATAACCATAGGGAGACAGTGGATAAGGGAAAATGGGACCACCTTGTGCTCTCTTAGCAACTGCCTGTAACTTCCCATCATTATTTCCATATAAAAGTTGAAAAAAATGGGAAAAAGGTAGAGTAGGCACTTCAAAAAAAGATACACAGACGGCAAATAGGCACCTGGAAAGATGCCACTAGTCATTAAGAAAACACAGGTTAAGATCACAATTACTGGGCACCTGGGTGGCTCAGTTGGTTAAGTGTCCAACTTCAGCCCAGGTCATGATCTCATAGTTTGTGGGTTCAAGCCCCGCATCGGGCTGTGTGCTGACAGCTCAGAGCCTGGAGCCTGCTTCGGATTCTGTGTCTCCCTCTGTCTGCCCCTCCCCTGCTTGCTCTCTGTCTCTCTCTCTCTTTCTGAAATAAATAAACATTAAAAAAAATTTTTTAAACATCACAATAACCTATTACCACACATCTGCTAAAAGGGACTGACGTCATTTATGAGAACCAGTACCAACTTGGCCTTGTAGACAATTTCAACCATCTTTCAGATGAATTACTATAAAAGAAACTTTAACCTCTAGGAGACTTCTGGTTTGGGTTAGGAGACCAGGTTCAGGAGGGGGATTGGATCCGTTTCTCCTTGAATCCCCAAATCCATTGAAAAGACTTGCTCCTATAGACACTGCATCTTTTCTGCTAGCTGAGAATGAACAATATTATAATATTAACAACATAAAGTGATCACTGTGGAAAGGAAATTAACCAAGGCTATTTTTTTAATGCCGTCACTGTTGTGTTAAAATTCATAGGAACAGTGACTTTTTTTCTTCTGAAATCCAGTTTGTCAAAAGCACCACATATATTTTTTAATTCTGATTCAACCTGGTATCACCATTTTATATAATGCTAAGGTGCTCCCCACAATGGGCCTGAGGTGAAGCTCTGGGATATGGGTTTTCATAGGGCCATGGGAAGAAAATCCAATGCAACGGAATTTTATTCTCTTTAACAGGGTCTTGTGGTTATACTGTTGATCCTGAACTGTCTGCAATTTTTAATTACACTTGCTCTGTCCATGCTTACCTACAATGTGGATGGCAAGAGAATTGACTGGGTAAGTAACAGTTCTTGAGAGAACGAGGGTGCAACTGATTGTTTTATTTAGTGATGTGGGCTATGATTATTTGCATAATTTTTGAGAGAAACAAAGACAAAACGGGTGGTGTAGAATTTCTGAGAACCACTCGTTTTTTTTTTTTTTTTTTTTTTTTCATTTTTTTAATGTTTAATTATCTTTGAGAAAGAGAGAGAGAAAGACAGATTGTGAGCGGTCGGGGGGGGGGGGGCAGAGAGAGGCAGAGGCTCAGAATCGGAAGTAGACCTCCAAGCTCTGAGCTGTCAGCACAGAGCCCGACGCAGGGCTCAAACTCACCAGCCATGAGATCATGACCTGAGCCAAAGTCGGTCGCTTAACCAACTGAGCCACTGAGGTACCCCTTTTAATTTTTTAAAAGAGTTTACTTATTTATTTCGAGAGAGAGAGAGAGCGGGGTAGGGAGAGAGAGAATCCCAAGCAGGCTCCACACTGTCAGTGCAGAGCTCAACTTGGGGCTCGGAACCCATGAACCGTGAGAACCCATGAACCCATGAACCTAAGCCACGATCAAAAGCTGGACACTTAACCGACCGAGACACCCAGGAGCCCCATGAGAACCACTCTTTATATGCTAACCATACTTTCCAGCACACTGATTAATGCCTAGGACAATCAGAAACTTTCAACCATGTTGACTCTGAGTAATTCCATTTTTTTGTTAGCTTATTGGTTCATTGATTCATGTATGTATCATACACAGAACATCTACTGGTGGGCTGCACCATGTGGCATGGAAAAGATACAAAAATAAGTCCTCCGCTTGAATAATTCAAAGCATAATTAGGAACATCACCCCACGAAGGGGTAACTTATACTGTCGTGGTATTGTGCTGTAGAAACTCAGACTACCTCCAAAGTACCTGAAAGTTGTAATTTTATTCTCCTTTCCTGTAACAGCTCAGAAGTCAGCGGACCACATCTGGAGGTATAGCTTTAGCTTCTTCGTTGTGTGGCTTCTCTTTCCCTGTAGAAGTTGCTGCTCTGATGCCTTCCTTTGTCAGCCGGATCTTTGCCATATGGCCACACCGAATTGCAAAAGCTGTTGCATAATTTAGCCACAGGCTGGGCAGTTGTTTGTGTAGTTTAAACCTCCGAGTTGTGCTATTTGAGGATGCAGATAATACTGAAAACTGGTAGACAAACAATTTCCTATCACGCTCTGTTCGCTGACCACCCGAACGCCCTATTCAGCTTCCCTCCCCCAAAGTGAATGCACCACCCATTCACTTTGGAAAATCATCAAGGTGGAAAATCCAAAGTCTCACGCATTTGTTATAATTGGCTCAAAGTACAGGATTTCTGAGTGATTTGCCATTTTCTCCTATAATTCTGGTACTGCTTACTGGTTACTTAAGAAGCTACTGAATTCAAGTCTTGTTATCTGCCCTCGCTTCCACTCAGAGCCAAAAATAATAGCTGATTAGGAGGACTAAAAATCACACAAATCCCCACTTTGAAAAACAAGTCATTGATAACCTTAATGTTACCCATCTATAAGAATTATGATTCGCTTAGGCAGGAGTTGAGAAGCCCAAACAAGGATATGGCTTTCTCTTCTTCTCTTTATTAAATAGCCCTTTATTATTATTAGTTTGCCCTCTTTGGGGGTTGCTTGATTTTTGCACCCCACATTCTGATGGTGCAGGGGATCTGGGGATTGTTTCAGATGCCAAATAGTTCCAAGTTTTTGCAAGGTAGGCCTTTGAGCTTGTGAAAAGAAAATATCTTTAAACCATCAGGAATGGTAGAACAGCTTTGTTCTCTCTCTCTTTTTTTTTTTTTTTTAATGTTTACTTATTTTTGAGAGAAAGACAGAGTGTGAGTGGGGAGGGACAGAGAGAGAGGGAGACACAGAATCCGAAGCAGGCTCCAGGCTCTGAGCTGTCAACACAGAGCCGGACGTGGGGCTGGAACGCTCGGACGGTGAGATCATGACCTGAGCTGAAGTCGGACGCCCAACCGACTGAGCCACCCAGGCGCCCCCAGCCTTGTTCTCTTTAGTGGTGAATTTCAGGTCTGTATCCATGAGCGCTCTCTCAGTTCCATCCCTTGTACGTGCATTCTAGCCAGCAGGAAAAGAAAAAAAGAAGCACACACACATGTATTTTAAGTGTGCCAGTCAAGAGTGGTTCACAGTAATTTTTCTTACATCCACTTGGCCAGGTCTTAGAATCTGGCCATACTGAGATGAAAACAGCCTTAAAATTAAAGTCACAAATCAGTGGCCGTTTGCTCAGATAAATGCAAATGATTTTTTTTAAGGAAATAAGAGAAAATGTAGCTTTAACCTCATACAAGTGTCTTTAAAAAAGTACCAAATACATTTTTGGAAAACACAATGATCATCCCTCATACATACAGAAAATCTTATACATATTCTCTCATGAAATCTTTACACATGTATATATAGACAGACATAAAAATCATACACACACACACACACACACACACACACACATATATATATAAAACAGGCGCAGATTAATTTTCTAGGCCTTCGTAAATATTTAGGGTTCCCAGAAATATCCAGGCTGCTTTTTCCACATTAGAGACAGAAAAGGAAGGCAACGATCTCCTATCTCTCCCTAGTTTGTGTCATCCCTGGATATCAGTCAATTTTCTTTTTCCGTTACCTCCTACAAATCTTACGGATGTAGGGAAATAAGCTGAAAAACGTTCACACACATCCTGACACTGGGTAACTTGGCAGTGTCGGTGGTGACTGACCTTGACCTCTACTGTGCCCTCCCTGGGGAATATGTATTAAATCACAGCAGCTCAGAGTAACATGGGGTAGCCTTTGGAGTCCAGGTTATACCTTAAGGAAGAGGACTGGAATAAAACTCGGAGGATTTAGGTGAAACTATTCTGAATGATGTTTTGGCTTATTCACAGGTTTCTGCATTATCTTTCCTGAAATCGGCTTCCGAAAGTCCTTATCAAGGCTTGTTGCATCAGCCTTCCTTCTACCAAAATCTTGAGAGGAAGGACACATTGTTATACTATAACACCTGAGACAAGTGCCGATGTGAGAGTATGCTTCTGTTACCTGCAGTCATGGAGATGGAAACTGGAAGAATAAAACGAGATAAGGCCAAAACCTTCTTTGGATCCTCCTTTGTTGACTACTATTGTATTAGTCAGCATAGACCATGATGCTATAATAAGATTTCATCCCTGAAACACCTGTGCTTATCATAACTTAACCGTATATAGCTGCATGTTCCATGTGACCTATTAGGTCACAGCCACCCCTGCCAATTACAGTCATATTAAACCAACACAGACTGAAGGGTTTAGCTACAATTCAGTAGAGGCTTGAGTACAGGTGAGAGACAGGTTTACATCACGGGCCATTGTTGGGATCATCTCTAACCAATCGAGCTTCTAATCAATAAAGGATTTCTCATTCTCTTTTCATGGAGATAAGTCTGGCTAAACATTACAGCCATTACCAATATCATAGGCAGCTTCTTAAATGTAAAAGACTAGTAACGTATTGTTTTGATCAAACATTTATGGTGATTATTTTTCTTGGGATAAAGAGACCAGAGCACAAGCCTCTCTTACAAAAGCCTCCTCAATATGATTTTTAAAATTCCTTTTTCTCTTTTTAAAAATGTTTTAATGTTTATTTATTTTTGAAGGAGAGAGAGAGACAAAGTGTGAGTGGGGGAGAGGCAGAGAGAGAGGGAGACACAGAATTCGAAGCAGGATCCAGGCTCTGAGTTGTCAGCACAGAGCCCGAAGTGGGGCTCGAACTCATAAACCATGAGATCATGACCTGAGCTGAAGTTGGACACTTAACCCACTGAGCCACCCAGGCACCCCAAAGTTCCTTTTCTTCTCAGTCTTCCCCCCCAACCTGGCTTTGTTGAGGTATAATTGACAAAATTGTAGTATTTTTAAAGTGTACATATGATGATTTGATATACGTATATATGGTGAAATGATTTTCACAATCAAGTCAACTATACATCTATCACTCCACATAGTTGCTGTGTGTGTGTGTGTGTGTGAATGCTTAACATCTACTCTGTTACCAAATTTCAAGTATATAATTCACTATTATTAATTATAGTCGCCATGGTTTATATCAGACCCTCAGAACCTTTTCATCTTTTCACTCTTTCTTTTTAAGATTTTATTTAAATTCCAGTTAGTTAACACACAGTGTAATGTTAGTTTCAGGTGTAGAATTTAGTGACTCAATGCTTCCATACGACACATCCTACAACTCTTTTTTGCAATAGTCTTCACTGAACTCTCAGCACTACAGTGAGGGTTCGATTCCGTATGGCACACTTCAAGGGAAGGACAATATATGTATCTGCCCAATTATATATCTAAATTGGAGGGAAAATCTAGCATTTTCCTTTTTGAAGTCATACACTTTTTACCTTTATAGAAATAAAAAACAAGAGCTCAGATGCTTACCACCACTCTACTAATGTGTAATTGACCTATAAAAAAACTGTATGTTTAAACTACAGATCTGGGGCACCTGGGTGGCTCAGTCAGTTAAGAGTCCAACTTCAGCTCAGGTCATGATCTCACAGCTTGTGAGTTTGAGCCCCACATCAGGCTCTGTGCTGACAGCTCAGAGCCTAGAGACTGCTTCAGATTGTGTCTCCCTCTCTCTGCCCCACCCCCCCCCCCCCCCGCTCACATTCTGTCTCTCTCAAATAAACATTAAAAATTAAAAAATAAATAAACTACAAACCAATTATGTGGAGTGCCAGGGTGGATCAGTCGGTTAAGTATCCAACTCTTGGTTTTGGCTCAGGTCGTGATCCCAGGGTTATGGGTTCAAGCCCCATGTCGAGCTCCATGCCTGCTTGGGAGTCTCTCTCCTTCTCTTTCTACCCCTCCCCCTTCAAAATAAATAAATACACATTAAAAAAAATAAAGTACCTGGGAGGGATCAGCTCAAACATTTGCTTGCTGTGTTCAGGGAACCTCCTGGGAAAGGTTTAGAAATAGATTCTCATAAAATGATGTTCCCTAGTCTTGCACTAACATCTAGTTAAGATTGAATGATGTTTGGGGACACAGGTATGTGTTTCTCCTATTTTCTTACATATGGTGGCTTTTCTCTTAGATTCTTAGATGGCTTGCTCAGGCTGTGCTGGTGCCTATGGCTCATGTAAGTTTTCCTTGAGTTGTCCCATGCAAGGAAAATGTAGGCGAATATTAATCTTATAAAAGCTACTTGTTAGGTAATGGCACTAATTATTGGAGAAGGTCATCATTGTCTAAGGGCATTTCTTTTTCCATAAAAAAAATTACCCAACTCTCTGGCTGCAAATTTAATGTTGCAATTTCATAAGCCCTTAGAGCACTTCCAAGCTGTGCTGTGAAATGATCTCAATAGTGGGGATCATTTGCGAAGGTCAGGAAATAATTCTCCTAAAACCCACATTCTGTCCAGAATGTGCAACACGGAGTATTTTGATCCCCAAGACTGGCTAGCTAGTTTCCTTGGTGCTGTTTTATCCAATTTTACATAACAAATAATAAGGATTTTTTTGTTTATCACGGTAAGTACTGGGATCCATGAAGAAGGTGTACTTGGCATAGAATTATATTCTCTAGGTGTTCATTATTCTTTTTTTTTTTAATGTTTATTTATTTTTGAGAGAGAGACAGAGACAGAGAATGCATGGGGGAGGGGCAGAGAGAGGGAGACACAATCTGAAGCAGGCTCCAGACTCTGAGCTGTCAGCACAGAGCCCGAGGCGGGGCTTGAGCCCACGAGCAGTGAGATCATGACCTGAGCCAAAGTCAGATGCTCAACTGACTGAGCCATCCAGGTGCCCCATAAGTGTTCCTTATTCTTGTTGAGAAGTAGGATATTGCGCAAAAAGGCTGTCGCTTCCAAAGGGTGTGTTTTGTCAATCAGGAGTCAACAAAAGAAAAATGGTAAAATACCATTTTGTCATCATGAAGAATGAGTCACAATTTGTCCAGAGAGACATAAGAGAGGAGTGACAAAACTTTTGAGCTAATTATAGTATTATGAAGATATAAGAAAAATACACTTTTTCCTAACAACACACAGAATAAACACAAATGCATTTTTTGTCTTTTTTTCACTTTTTAAAATATTTTAGCGAGGGATGGTGGGAAAAGTGCACAGAGAGAGAGAGAGAGAGAGAGAGAGAATCCCAAGCAGGCTCCACAGTCAATGCAGAGCCCCACGAGTGGCTCAGTCTCATGGATCATGACCTGAGCTGAAATCAAGAGTTGGACGCTCAACTGACACCCAGGTGCCACACAAAATACATTTTGAGTATGGGAAGACAGAGTGCAGGAACTGTCATTGCTAAGAATTGGAATAAAGCCAGAAAATCATGGGATAATTCTTATCAGATTATTAGCCTGCATTAAACACAATGCCACCTGGGTCCTTTTACAAATTCAGTATCTAGGGACACCTGGGTGGCTCAGTTGGTTAAGCAGCTGACTTCAGCTCAGGTCATGGTCTCCCAGTCCGTGGGTTCAAGCCCTGCATCAGGCTCTGTGCTGACAGCTCAGAGCCTGGAGCCTGCTTCGAATTCTGTGTCTCCCTGTCTCTCAGCACCTCCTTTGCTCACGCTCTGTCTCTCCCTCTCAAAAATTAATAAACATAAAAAAGTAAAAAAAAAAACAAAACACAACAAATTCAGCATCTAAATACTAACTTCTATGTGTTTATGCCTTGTCTTTCCTACTTATTCTTCTCATTGAAAATAACAACAGTGATTTTTTTTTTCCCCTTGGATATTCTCCTGGAAAAAAAAAAAAGGCATTAAATTTCTATAAAAGGATGAATAGGTTTTACAGGATGCAATTGAGTCAGAAAAAATATTTCTGTTTTCCTTTATTGTTTCTACGTATTTTCTTCATATAGCATGCTTCACAAAATTTTTATAGTGCACTCTAGAACTGGAGTTGGAGCTCCAGTAAAAACATCTCTGTGGGGCAGGAACACCAAAACTAATGGTTAACGTTTCATTTCAGCCTCATTGATGGGGTTCAACATATTTTAAGACAAAGTATCCAAATGGAGCAAGCTTGCAGGCTAGGACCTTCTGTTTCCTCTCAGAGTGATATGACGTTACTTATTATGTTACTTACTAGCCTTTCTAACTCTCGTTAATAAGACAGAGGTCACAACATTCTTCAGTAGCCAAGACACAATGTTAAACGTACTAATATCATGTCTTTCCTGCTCAAGATTTAAAAAATTTTTTTTTCAACGTTTATTTATTTTTGGGACAGAGAGAGACAGAGCATGAACGGGGGAGGGGCAGAGAGAGAGGGAGACACAGAATCGGAAACAGGCTCCAGGCTCTGAGCCATCAGCCCAGAGCCCGACGCGGGGCTCGAACTCCCGGACCGCGAGATCGTGACCTGGCTGAAGTCGGACGCCTAACCGACTGCGCCACCCAGGCGCCCCTCCTGCTCAAGATTTAAAACAGTTCCATTGTCTAATGTCTTTCATTTGGCATAGTGCCCATGTTTTACTTTGAAGCTTTATGGATGGGAATTGCGTATGGAATCATAAAGATTCGTCCTTCTCTCTGATCTTCCTGGCCAACACACCCTCTGTCAGCAAGGGAAGTGCCAGGTTGTAAAGAACAATAGTATCAGGGGACACAACTATGGATGTTCAAGGAGGAAATCCAGACACCTACCAGGACCAGTCGGGGCCAATGCCTTTCCCTCAGGAGGCACAGACCAATCTGCAGAATTTCCTACGGGGGAGCCAGTCGTTCTGGAGTGGTTCGTGTTCCCCTAAATTAGCTGTAGGTCAAAGTTACAGGAAGACCTAAGACAAGAGTGTGGAGTGATCACAATCATTCCCGTATCCAGAGGACAATGGGGGCGTCATCAATAAGAGGCTGCATCTACCCTTTAGTCCAGTCTCCAAAATGTCCTGGATTTGAGAGCTCTGAATTTAAAATTTAGACACTTACACAAAAATTTCTCCAAATTATAGGAGCTCCTTCAAACAGGAGGCAATTAATTTGCAAAGAGTAAAGTTTATTTCTCCTAACTCAGAGGCACTTTCTCATTTGCTGGTTGAGCCAAATCATGATTGGCTTGATGATCATTTGCATGTGCATTATGGCCAAAGCCTCCTTTTCTGTGTTCTGTCTCTATGCCTGCAATTGAAAATTCCTCCATTTTCCTTGGGGAACCAATCTTTGTAATCACTTCGATTTTTCTAGCAGTTAGACTATGTACATATTCTTAATATCTGTTTCATGTGGTGTTGTTTTTGAGCACAGAATTTGGGGAAGCCTATTGAGAATTAAGAACCATTCAATGCTAGGAGAGAAGACTACAGATGATATATTCATAGACTGACTCACTTCACTCTATTCTTATATGAAGTTAATTATACCTAGAACTCTGTCTATTATGTCGGGAAAGAAAATTACAAAAAGAAAAAAGAAAAAAAAGATGACTAGTTCCTCTATGGTTTTGGAAAATTAAGAGTCACAGAATAGGTCAATCTATGTTTCCAAAAAGACCAAGCTGTCTCAACTTCTCAGGTGTCTCTTTGCACTGAGTTGAGGTTCCAGAATGATTCTTTCCCCCCAAACTCCCTAGAATTCTTTTCTTCCTTATACAGGAAAAATCCCATAGTGGAGGATAGCAAATTCTTCCATAACTTTTCATAATTTCAACTCACGGTGCTTAGTTCTATTTTAAATGTAGGGCACACATGTGTAATCATTTGTCAGTTTAAAGAATGTGCAATAAGAACGTGCTTTCGGAATCTCTTTCAGATATATGTCAGCCTAGGATGAACACTGTGAATGCCATATTAACAGGAGTATGGCTCATAGTCTTTGCTGCCAGTTTGGGCAGATTCATTTATGACATGCAAAACATATTAGATGATTTGCTCATTGTTATAAGGATTTCCTGGTCCAGTGAAATAATTTCCTGGTATTTTTCCACATACACAAAATGACTTCCAGAATGTATTCTCAATGCAGGTGGCAGAAATGCACAGATTATCACTGAAAGGCCACTTGAAGTAAGAAAATCAGGGCCTTGACCCTGAATGAATAAATTTCTCTGTGCTCTAAGTTATTGGTCATGCGAAGGCATGCGTACCAGGTAAGGCTAACTAAAACCTTTTTTTAGGCGAGAGCAGAATGAATGTCAATGAATTCATTCAGTGAATTTGATGCCTGTCCCTGGAAGGTAAACAATGAAAAGTCTAGATGTTTTGTTCCTTTCAGAACGATGATAAACAAAGCCCACGATTCTCTTTACAGACATCACATGGAGCCTATGCTGCCCTGATACACTGAGGACATAGTCAAGATTACTATGAAGTTCAAAAGGGTTGTTAAGATACTCCAAATTACATAAGCTTCAATAAAGCAATCTTTGCAAATCAACAGGCTTTCTTTCATGTTAGTGATGTCAGGAAAAACACAGATAACAGAAGCTTATGTCACTGTGTGAATGTAACTACAAATTTGAGTGTCTGTATGATATAGTGGTTAATTATGCTGCATAGTCACTTATGTTTGCTCTGTAGAGGAGTCAGGGTGGGACATTTTATCACTGATGAGAGTAGGTCAGTCATTTATGAATGAGAGCAAGCATGGTCAATGGCAAAACTCATTTTGCTCAATCCTGTAAACTTTTTCTTCTTTTTAATGTTTTTTTTTAATTTATTTATTTTGAAAGACAGAGCACGAGCAGGGGAGGGGTGGGGAGAGAGGGAGAGAGAGAGAATCCCAAGCAGGCTCCACGCCATCAGCACAGAGCCCAATGCGGGGCTCACACTCGTGAACTGTGAGATCATGACCTGAGCCGAAATCAAGAGTTGGACACTCAGCCGACTGAGCAACCCAGGTGCCCCCCGTAACCTTTTTCTATACAGGATTTTAATTGGCAGGGGATTATTATTCTAAGGCTCATCCCCTTTGTGCTTGAACTTGCCATCTGGGGGCCTCTGCATCTAGTTACCAGGGCTGTCGCTATGATGTGATCTCAGTGAAGGTCTGTGGTCCAGAGACTTGGAATGTTTTCTGGGACATTCTCTGCCATTTTTATATTTACCTCATTGTTAGCCATATAAAGCATATTAAAGTCCTGAGCCCCCGTGTCGTGTTACACATCTGTGTGAGAAGCCCCTCGTGTTCAGTTTTGCCCCTAGGATCCACGTGCATAAGATTAGACTGGGTACACATTGAGGAGGTGTCTAGGTAGGTGTAGGTGTTTGTATCAGAACAAGACAAAAGTAACCCTAAGAAGGATCCACAGGACATTGGGAGACCTAAGGCCACAGGCAAAAGACATACCATATGCTCCTCTGTTGTATGTCTTGATTTCTCCACAGATGGCAGTTGACTTGTCCTCCAGTGAGCATGGACCCTCTATAACATCTCCATATCATGATTATGATGATGTGGCTTCCCAACCCACTTAAGTTGTTTCATTTATCTCTTCAATGAGCAAGTCTTGGATTTGTTCTAGTTTGTGTTCTTGAAAATATATCCACGTCTCCATAGCAAAGAGGGCCTAAAGTGTCCTCAGAAATATGGGGGTCACAGGTTTGTTAAAGCTGACTTTGTTACAGTCGCCTGCTCTTTCCATCAGTGGATGACCATTGAACATAAAAAATTAAGTATACAATGCTTATGCCATCAGGACTGTCATCATGTCAGAGCCTTCTTAACAAGAAGAAAGAGACTGTTAGAAATCTGTTGGAGATTTAAGACACTGGTCTGCTCCTGCAGAGCATGTCTCAGGACCACTGATCCGTACAATTTCTGGAAAGTCATTCACTTCAGACCACACTGTGAATGCTATTTGGAATTATGCAATAGGCCATCTGTGCCAGAGTGTGATTTTTCTGATGCTTTCTCCACAGAATATAAATAGCAATGAACTATAAATAATTAAAAATAAACCCTGTCCTTAACATCTTACCTTGTAGTAGGCTCCCCAGTTTCCTGGGTCTTTGGACTTGGACCCAAATTATACATTGGCTCTCTGGGCTCCAATTGGCCGATTGTGGAACTTCTCAGCTTCCATAATCACCCATGCCAAGTCTTTATAATAAATGTCATTGCCATATCAGTGCATCCTATTGGTTCTGCTTCTCTAGAGAACCTCGATTAATACAAATAGATCTGTATCATGAAAAGAAACTGAATTCGTAATTGAAAGGCTTGTCACACAGAGAAGACTGGGGGGAGATGGCTTTGCTCCTGAATTCTATCAAACGTTCAATGAAGAAATAATACCAATATTACACAAATCCTTTCTGAAAATAGAAGAGGAAGAAAACCTATAGAGCTTTTTAAAAAATGTTTATTTTTCAGAGGGAGAGAGAGCACACAAGTGGGGGAGTGGCAGAGAGGGGTGGGAGGATAGAGTATCTGAAACAGATTCTGTGCTGACAGCCCGATGTAGGGCTTGAACCCACAGACCATGAGATCGTGACCTTAGCCGAAGGCAGGCACTTTAGAGGTTATTTTTGAGGCAAGCAGTAACCAGCTCTCCCACCCCCCCAAAAGGATTTAAAATATCATAGGAAAATAAAATATGGATATATTTACATGAGCTTAGACCCATATATCCCTACCAATATTAATAAATTAATCCCAGAAATAAAAAAAGATACTTCATAACCAAACTGGTTTATGCCAGGTGCATAAGATAGTTTTACACCTTTGAATACAGCATAAAGGAGAGAAACCATATGGTCATTACAATAGGTGGAAAAAAAGCTGTTGAAAGAGGTCAAACTCCTTTCATAATAGAGCTTTTCAGCAAATTAAGAATATATTGAAAAATCTTCAGGTTAAGAAAAGGCAGAGCAGGGCTCACTTCAGCAGCACAGGTACTAAAATTGAAACCATTTACAGAAGATTAGCATGACCACTGCACAAGAATGGCATGCAAATTCACGAAGAAAAGGCAGAGCATTCCTCTTGATGGATTCAAAACAAAAGCTAACAAGAACAGTGACACTTAACTCTTTTATCAGCTGTTGCCAGACCCAAGGATAGGAAAAGAGCATCTTTTCTTCCCCTTAGAAGCTTTACCTCAAATGCTTATGCCTTGCAGGAATCGGGGTGGTGGTGAGGAACAGTGAGATTCTCCATCATTCATGATGGGAACCCATGGGCAAGTCCCATGTAAGAACCCAGAGAAACCATAGAGTCGAAAGGATGCCATATTTCTTCTTTCTTTCTAAGTTAAAGGATAATTTAGCCAAGGCTATAGAATATGCAAAGTCCCCCTTATATTTTTGGATAATATAATTCCAGAGATATGGGCAAATAGCACATTACTCCCATCTTTGGGTTTCCTGGCTTAGGCTCTATAAATATTGTGTGCTATTTTCCTATAATGATTGTCAGGCAGTAGAAATGGGAGTAAGAAAGCTAAAGTCACTATAGAAGAACTATCATTGTTAACCAAACATACAAAGTATAATCTGGAAGCAAAGAGGGTAAAAATCCCATATTTATGGAAAAATCTCACATTTTTTATCCAAGGTGAGGACTTCTATGGACAAATTAAGATTTAATTGTAAATCAAAATATCGTCCCAAACAGAGAGCCCATGCTTCTTTCGAAAGGTCTTTGGGAGGGGGTGGGTAAATACGGATTGAGATTTGCCCTCACAATGAGAAAAGAGTGTGCAAAGCTTTGGCACTCAAAACTGTGGCTATCTGAACAGCAGAGATAAAGGATTATCTCTGTCAACATGATGCAATTTACCCCATCAGAGAAACCCATCTGCAAGAAATACAGCACAGAAAGACGCCTTTTAGGGTGAGGCTTCATTATCTCTTCATACAACAGGGAGTTATGTCTTGTTGAGGAAAACCTATGTATACCAAATTCCCACAGCCTATAGTGCCTGATAGGAACACAGATCATATACTGCTTGATGCTCTGGGGAACTTCCTTGGAAAGACTCTGAGACTGACTCTTTGGACTGATGTTTCCAGGTCCTGTAAGGATATCTAGTTAAGACGCAATGCAGTTTGGGGACAGAGGTATGTATTTTTCTTTTATTCTTATTTTAGTGGCTATTCCATCGGCCTGTGAGGGGGCACTAGTTATCTGAGAAGGACATAAATGTCTAAGGGGATTTTTTTCCCATAAAAAAAAAAAATGCTTGACTTTCTAGTAGCAAACTTAATGGTACAATTTTATTTTTTTTTTAATGTTTATTTTTGAGAGAGAGAGCACAAGGGCATGTGAGGGGGAGGGGCAGAGAGAGAGGGGACAGAGGATCCAAAGCAGGTTCTGTGCTGAGAGCACAGAGCCTGATGTGGGAATCGAACTCACAAACCATGAGATCCTGACCTTGAGCTGAAGTCAGACACTTAACCAACTGAGGCACCTGGGGGTTCCTTAATGTTACAATTTTAAAGACCCATAGAACCTTTTCAGATTGTGCTTTGAAATTATCTCAGCCATGTAATCATTTTCAAAAGAGAGAAAACAAGTGGTCTAAAAATCATATTCTATCTAGAATTTGCAACACAGACTACTTTTCCAGTGTTCCCCAAGTCTAGCTAGCTAGTTCTTTTCATGCTGCATTATCCAATTTTTTTGAAACAAATGATTACTTTTGATATTTTTTGTGAATAAAAGAACTTTGATCCAAAAAAGGAGATATTCTTGATCTGGAATGATTTTATAATCTTTACTCTTGCTGAGAAGAAGTATATGGCATTGAGTGGGCACTCAGTTCTAAAGACTGCTTTGTAAATCAGGAATCATTGAAAAAATATTTTTAAAAATGTTGACTTCACCATCATGAACAGTGAGTCACAGTCTGTTCAGAGAAACATGATATTTTTGCTTCAGATATGATTAATAATAAGGAACAAGATTAAAGCTTTTGTAAAAAACAAATTAGTGAAGACAGTATCATACTATTTATAATGTTACAAGCTGTGAGAAAAAATACACATTTATTTCCATACCTAACATAGATGCTCTGTTGGTAATAACAACAGAGATGATCAGTGTGAGAAGACGGTGTTCATTGAACACCCATTGAAACAAGGGTAGGAATAAAGTCAGAATATCATGGAACAATTCTATATAAAAGATTATTGGTCTGCATTAAACACAAATACTTCTATTTCCACTTGGATCCTTAGGCAGATCTAATGCCTAAATACTAGTTTTCTTTGTGCATGGCTTTTCCCCATCCATTTTCCATTTGAAAGGAATTATTCAGGATGCCCCCCCAATAGTAGAAAATCTCCCCAAACTCAACTGTTTAAAACCTAGTATTGAATGGAAGCCTTACCAATAACATAAACAGTCAATTAACAAATATATTTTATGTTACATGTACTATGTACTACATTCTTACAGTAAAGTAAACTAAGGGAAATGTTACTAAGAAAATCATAAGGAATAGAAAATACACTTACAGTACTGTACTGCAAAAATCCATATTTAAGTGGACCTGTGTGGCTCAAAACTGTGCCATTCAAGAGTCAACTTTATAGTGTTTTTTTTTTCCCCCTTGGTCAATCTCCTAAGAATAAAAGGCATTAATTTCTGTAAAAGAACCATCAGATTTTATAGAACTTAATAAAGATAGGTAGAAGAAATATCGGTTTTATCACTACTGCTTTAATATATTTTCCTGATAAGTTTGAACATACCTGTACACCATGCAGCTAAAACTTTTTATAGTGAATTCTAGAGGTGACGTGAAATTGAGGCTGCATGGACCATATACCAAGATTCCCATGATCTCATTTCAAAAAGATCTGTACACAAGACAGAGTATCCATTGCCGTCATGATGAAGATAGCAAAGATGATACTATTTTTTGTTTATACTCAGGATGGTCCCTGTGTTCAAATAAAGAAAGATTTCTTGGTGTCAGAGACGGAAAGCCTTCCGAACGTGAGCATTTTTGCTTAGCATTTCTGTAAGCAGATCACGAGTGGAAAAGCGAGGATTTGGGCTTAGGCAGACACGGCTCCAAGCCACCTAGCTGGCTATGCCAGTGCGGAGCCATATGGTCCCTTCCGGACTTTCTGTGAGTTGTGCCTAGTTTGTATGGTGACTTAGAGGTAGGAAGAGGAAGCAAACTCGGAGTCTAAGAACACACATGCTGCATTGTGGCTTCTTGAGTCAAATGCCGTTTGTTCTCAAACTTCAGAAAGAACTTCCTGAACCCAGAGACCAAGCAATAATATCTCTGTCAGATTTGGGGCGCCTGGGTGGCGCGATCGGTTAAGCGTCCGACTTCAGCCAGGTCACGATCTCGCGGTCCGTGAGTTCGAGCCCCGCGTCGGGCTCTGGGCTGACAGCTCAGAGCCTGGAGCCTGCTTCCGATTCTGTGTCTCCCTCTCTCTCTGCCCCTCCCCCGTTCATGCTCTGTCTCTCTCTGTCCCAAAAATAAATAAACGTTGAAAAAAAAAATTTAAAAAAAAAAAAAAAAAAAAATATCTCTGTCAGATTCTACCTAGGAACAGAGGTGTAAATGAAAGAATTCTGCACAGCAAAATAAGGAATCAAAGTAACAAATATTGTCTCTCCATGGGGCGGGAATACCAGGACTAGTGGGCGATATGTATTTTCAGCTTCAGGGCTGAGATGGCCAACATTGTTTCAAGACAGAGGACCTATAAGACACATGCACCCAAGCTAAGATTCTCAGCTTCCTATAATGTAAGCGTACGTTACTTACACAGCCTTCCTGAAACTCAATATAATAGAGAGTATGTCAGTCTGAACCGCCTGAGGTACATCGTTAAATACTTAATAAGTGTCAGATTTCCCACCCTTGAGAACTGAAAAAATTACAAGTGTCCTAATTTCTTACATTTAGCACCGTACCTGTCTTTTACTTTAAAATATTTATGTGCATTAACTATCGAATGGAATCAAAGAGACTAATCCTTTTACCTGATCTTTCTGGCCAACACATGCTTCACTTGTGTTGTGACTCAACACCCCCAGCGGGGTGAGCAACAGGGTTGTGAAGAACAACGGTACCAAGGGACACAACTATGGATCTTCAACGAAGAGATCCAGCCATCTACCTGGGCCAGTCGGGGCCAATGCCTCTCCCTCAGGAGGCACAGAGCAATCTGCAGAATTTCCTAAAGGGGGAGCCAGTTATTCTTGGGGTAAGTACAATGAAGGTCATCTAAGGATTCTGAGGTGGCTCACATTCTCCTAAATTCGCTCTGGGCCAAAGCCACATGATTACCTAAAAGTGTGGAGTGGTCACAGTGATTCCTATATCGAGAGGACTATGGGACTTTTAAATAAGGGACCACATATACCATTTAGCCAAATCACCAAAGTGTTTTATATTTGGGAACACTGAATGTAAACTTAGGTACTGATCATGGAATCCCCAAATGAAAGTAGTCCTGAGTCATTTACAACCTCCAAATGCGGGGCAAGTAATTCAAAGAGTAAAGCAAATTCCTCCTAACTCGAAGGTACTTTCTCACTTTCTAGGTGAGCCAGATCATGATTGGCCTAATGAATATTTGCCTGTGGATCATGGTAAAGGTCTTTCTTTCATTCCACAAACTACATCTATTCCTAGAGAACACGGTATATACCTTCATTTTCCTTTTGGGACCAATCTTTGTAAGTAAATTGGAATCACTTTGATTTCTGTATTACTTAGAACTTACATAAAATCCTTAATAGTTATCTATCAGCACAAAATTTAGGAGAAAGTATTGAGAAATATTTGGTGTTAGGAAAAAATACTATAGAATGAGAATACATTCACAGACTAACTCATTGAACTTTATCTTTGTACAGTTAATTATATCTGGAATTATGTCTATTGCGTCTGGAAAGAAAACAACAAAAAAAATGGTGCGTTTACCTACAATTTTAGAAAATTAAAAGAGGCATAGCATAAATCAGCCTTCATTTCCTGGGGTGCCTAGGTAGGCCAGTTGGTTAAGCATCCAACTTCAGCTCAGGTCATGATCTCAGGTTTGTGATTTTGAGCCCTGCATTCATTGGGCTCTGTGCTGACAGCTCAGACAGAGCCTGGAGCCTGCTGCAGGGAGATTCTGTGTCTCCCTCTCTCTCTGCTCCTCCCACTCTCTCTGCCCCTCCCTTTCTCTGCTTATGCTCTCTTTCTCTCATTAATGAATAAACATTAAAAAAATGTTAAATCAACCTTTGTTTCCAGAATGATCAAGCTGTCTCAGATTCCCAGGTTTTTCTTTGCCTTGAGTTAAGATTCCAGAATGATTCCTTCCCTATTCCCCCATAGGTCATGCTGTCTCTGTCTGGCTCAGATGAGAAATTATCCAATAGTGGGTAACAACCCTGGGCATAATTTTGATGAATTCCAATTTTACTTACATTTTAAATATAATGCATACATATGTACAATCATTTGCCAGAGTCAAGAGGGTAAGAACAGGGACTCCGTTTCTGATTCTCTTTCAGATCTGTAGCAGCCTTGGAACGAACACGCTGGCTGCCATATTGGCTGGAGTGTCGCTAATAATCCTTGCAATCAGAACGGAAGTCTCCAGTCACTTCTTATCAGAAACAGTTTTAGCTCGTTATTTCTTAATTGTAAGTATTGAAAGACCTAGTGGAAAAAATATCTCCTGATATCTATCCACATATATAAAATTCCTTGCAGATGTCATTTTCATCCCAAGGGAGCAAGGGGGGGAGGGGCGTGTGGCACCTGGGTGGCTCAGTCAGTGAAGTGTCTGACTTTGGCTCAGGTCATGATCCTATGGGTCGTGGGTTCCTGTCCCACGTTGGGCTCCTCACTGACAGTGTGTAGCCTGCTTGGAATTCTCTCTCTCTCTCCCTCTGTCTCTGGCCCTCCCCAATTCATGCTCTTTCTCTCAAAATAAATAATAAAATAAGCTTAAGAAAATTTTGAAAACAAAAACAAAAAACACAAGTGGGTAATAGGGCATAGATTAAAACTGACAAATCACCTGAAGAAAGATGGTCAGGGCCTTGACCCTGAGTGAATAAATATCTCTGTACTACACATTATTGGTGATGTTAGGATCTAAGTACATCAGGTGAAGCTAAGTAAAACCCTTACTTTAGATAAAACCAGAATGGGTGCCAATGAATTCAGCCAATGATTGTGATTGCTGTCTTCATCAAGGTAAAGAGGAATCTAGTTGTTGAGTCCATTCAGCACAATGACAGACAAAGTCCAGGATCCTTTCAAGAAAGTACGTTCAACAAAACCGACACTGATCTACTGATCATATGATCAAAATCACTATGAGCTACAAAGGGATCTTAAAACATTCCAATTTGTAGACACCTCAAGAAAGCATGGTTTGCAAATGAGCAGGCTTTTTATCAGTGGGTTATGTCGAGGAAGAAAGTGGATAACGGGATCTCACTTCATCTGTGTGAAAATTATAAAGGAATGAACTTGCAAATTTGGGAGTCTGTAAATTAGTCATTACGGGTATCTCTGCCCAGATTTTATCTGAAGGTGGGGCCAGACTGGGATATTTTCCTACCCTGGGTTATGAAGGAGAGTGTGCAGGGTCCACGGCAGGGCCTCTCTTTCTCAGGCCTTTAATCTTGTCTCTCCGCATGATTTTAATTTGCAGGGGATTATGATTATGAAACTGATCCTCATAATCCTGGGACTCATCGTCTCGGTGTTGCTGTCTGCATTTGGATGCAGTGCTGTCTGCTGTGATGTGACCTCAGTGAGTTTCTGTTATCCCGAGGACTCAGAATGTGTTTTAGGGTATTCTCCACCATTTGTACATTTACCTCTTTAAGTTTTACTGAACCGTTCAAACCGTAAAAAACTCTTAAGCCCCTCTTTCATGTTCGGAGCCCCTCACACTCTGTTTTGCCACTAACAGCAGCCAGCGTTAAGATTGGCCCGACACGGATACTGACAGGGCGGAGCTTGCCTGGGATTTTCATTCTCTCTCTCTCTCTCTCTCTCAAGATAAATGAATAAACTTAAAAAAAAAAAAAAAAAAGAAGAAGAGGAAGATTGGACCGGGCATTAGTGGAAGGTTGCTTGGCTGGACGTAGACGTTCATGTCAAAAAGAGTGGCCCCAAAGAAGGTCTGCACGTTAGGAGAACTAGGACCAGGGGCAAGTGAAATGTCATATCATATCATGAAATGCCATCTACTGTGTTGTTGTTTTTTCCTCCACAGGTGGTTGTCGACTTATCCTCCAATGACTGTGGAGTTGCCGTAGCCTCTCTTTATCATTATTATGATGACGTGGCTTTCCAACATGCTTAGTTGTTGGAGATACCAACTTTTGAACCATTCCTGGACTTCCTCTAATTGTATCATTAAAAGTAAATAAAGTAAATCAGTAATCAGGTAGTAAATAGAGCCTTAAGTGTCTGGGGGGCGGGGATCCAAGGTCATAGATTTGCTGATGTTGACTCTGCTGGGACCCCCTACTCTATCCTCAATTATGATTCCATTTGGACATGATCAATGAAGTATGTGATCCCTTGGCACTGGCATCGTCTCATACCGTTGGCGGTAGGAAGAAAAGGAACACACCAGAAAGGTTGTAGGTATTTGGGGATTCTGGTCTGGCCTTGGAGGATGTGTGTCAGAACAGCTGATCCCCACAATTTCTGAGAAGCCCTTCACTTTGGACTATAATGCTAATGCTATACTGGGAGCTGTGCACTAGGCCAGCTAGGTAGATCATGTGCTTCCTGACACTTTCCCTAAAATGTACAATTTTCTATGACATAAATGAATTAAAATAAACCCTGCTTTTATCCTTTAACCTTGAAGTAGCCATAATTTTCCTTTATTTTCCATTTTGGTGTTCTCTGTCCCATTCCGATTATACATCATGAAGTCAGTGATGGCCTTTTCAATTCAGGGTCCTGTAAAAGCAACCCAATGAGTAAAGTGTGACTGATGTTTGAAAATAGGGAAATACACACACTTTCTGCACACAGGTTCTGCTTTTTCAGTGATTGAGCCCCTGCAGGTCCTTATTCTCCTTTGCGTCGTGGATCCTGACTCAGCCTGAAGTAACCCACACACTGTGTGGCAAGGGAATAGTGATCATCACATTTCGACTTTTTGGAAAGGCCTGGAACACTATCAGTTTGTAATCTATAGTCAAAAGACACATGTGGCCTCTCTTAATATATGGCTAATCACAATTTAAGGAAGTGCTAGCAGATGGCTTAATGCAATTCTGCCTGTACCGCCTATAATAAGATCAGAAACTGGCAACTCACTGTGTGATTCTGGCGTAGCTGTTGCCACAGTCTGATAGCATTTCGTCAACTACAATATATTACTGGCACTTAACACTGTCTTAAACACTAGGCTAAGTCTATGGAAACAAACAAAAGAAATGTAGAAAAAACATCCACAGCAAACCTTATCTCTTCTTTTAATGCTTTTTCACAGAAAGGAAAGTCTGCTATACTCATTTACTAGTTCTAGATTTTTTAAAAGATTCTGTAGGATTTTCTACATAAACAACGATGTCTTCAATAGGGACATTTACATTTCTTACTTTCCGAACTTTAGGTCTTTCTTTTCTTGCCATATGACCCTGGCTATGACTTCCAGTAGATGATGAACAGGAGTGGTGAGCACATATACACTAGTATTGGGGAATAAGTAGTCAGGATCTCACTGCTGGGTATGTTGTAACTGTAGGTTTTTGTATATGACTTTTTCCAGATAATGGGAATCCACATATTTTCCTAGTTTTTTGAGAGTTTTTTCTTTATCATGAATAAATTTCATCAGACACGTTTCCTGTATATTGAGAAGATCATGTGGGTTTTTGTATTTATTCTGTTAATATGATGAATTGTACGCATTGATTTTTTTGTTAAACCCCTGTTGCCTTCCTGAAATAAACCCTGTTGGCTGTGGTGTGGTATCTTTTGATATACTTTTGGATTTGATGTGATAACATTTTGCTGTGGATTTCTGGACCTATGTTGAGAGTTATTGCCACATAGTTCTTATATCTTTGTCTTGTTATGGTTTTGAAGCAATGTTGACCTCGTAACATAGAAGGGATTACGTCCAACTTTTTTTCCCTTAAATATTTGGTAGAATTAGCGATATATGATGGAGTTGGTTTTGTTATTGTTGTTGTTGTAATGGTTTTTGTCTATACACTCAATTGTTTAATAGATATTAAACTAAGGAAATCATCGATTACTGAGTCAATGTTCATAATTTGTGTCTTTCAAGTAATTATTCCATTTCCTTCAAGATGTCAAATTTACTTCCTAAATTTATTCACAGTATTTCTTTATTATCCTTTGAATATCTCTGGATTCTGCAGTGATGTCCCTTCTTTTATTCCTTACATTGATATTTTTTGTCTTCTCTCTTTTTCCCTTGGTCAAGCTGAAGAAAGTTTAATAATTTTTATTGATTTTTACTGTAATGTTACTGTAATACAGTTATATATTAATACTTTGCTTGGTATACTTGAGCCTGGCCATTGAAATAGATGATAGATAGGTAGATAGATAGGTAGATAGATAGATAGATAGATAGATATAGCTAGCTAGATATAAATTTAAGTGTCATTGGAAATATAATTATTTTTTGTTTTTGCTCATGTTTATGTTTATTTTATTTTAGTGAAGTTAGAGTTAATAAGGTGCTAACACAAAGACCAAGAAAAGTTTGTTGAAAATACGAATTTCCTAGAAATTGCTCCAAAGGAAAGAATTTTATTTAGTAAGTTAAAAGAACAAATATAGTCTTTGTCAGATTAATGGAAAGAAATGCGAAGAAAGTGAGCGCAAAAAAAAACCTATAAATTGGTATTGAGGATTACGGTGCTAATGCTTGTAAAAAAAATTATTTATTTTTGAGAGAGAGACAGAACACGAGGAGGGGAGGGAAGGAGAGAGAGGGAGACACAGAATCTGAAGCAGGCTCCAGGCTCTGAGCTGTCAGCACAGAGCCCAACATGGGGCTCAAACCCATGAACTGTGAGATCATGACCAGAGCCAAAGTCAGACACTTAATTGACCAGGCACCCCACGGTGATAATGCTTCTAATTTTGAGCAACAAAACATGATTTATATCGATTTTATCGATGTACATCAAAACTGCTTATCTAGAGTTCTAGGTGTGGAAATATAGCAAATGAGGAAACACAGAGATCTGAGCATAGATTTCTCTCCCCTACATGTTGGCACAGTCTTTGATAGACATACAAGACACATAAGCTTAAGAAGACGACAGGCTCCCACATTTGTGTGGTGGAACAACACTAGGTAGGTAGAACTTTTTTTCCCCCCATTATCCAGAGCACCAGAAAGTACTTTTGTCTATGTTCTGAGAGGGAAAGCCGTGGAACCTGACAGAGACTGAACAGAATGTGGGCTCAAGGCAGAGACAGTTTTTCCTTTCTTTCCACTGGTAGATATTCAACATCATATATTTTAGGAAATTTTTAAAGATAATGCAGAAAGTTTCAGTGACGTAGACACATCTGATCTTGTCTACATTCCTGCTTTCTGACTTTCTGATTATGCAAACAACTTTACCCACCAGCGGGTAGATAGTAAGCCTTAGCTTACCAAGGAAGTTTGTCTCCAGCCCTATTTTCTAGAAGACCCAATGTAAGATACAGGGGAATAATTTGGTTAAAATTGTGACGCAGAAACTTTTCTGTCTACGATCTGCAAATGAAATTCAGAACATCAAGAATGGACATGGGTGAGTCAGCTAAGTTCATAATAATATTCTTAGAATCATGAGAGTTTTATAACTAATCTGGTAGAGACACAACGAGGAGGATTAGGTAGGTCTGAAGCTATATTAACTCATAAAGGGTCATTGGGCTTTGAAGTCAATACTTAAGGTGAGGACATCGTGGTAAACAAGGCTAATTTTTGTATTGTTGAGTAACCAAGAAATACTGCAACGTCATTCTCTAAGTAGGCAACAGAGGTGGAGAGCAGCATTCGTTAGAAAGAGGACGGCTGGGGCGCCTGGGTGGCGCAGTCGGTTAAGCGTCCGACTTCAGCCAGGTCACGATCTCGCGCTCCGTGAGTTCGAGCCCCGCGTCGGGCTCTGGGCTGATGGCTCAGAGCCTGGAGCCTGTTTCCAATTCTGTGTCTCCCTCTCTCTCTGCCCCTCCCCTGTTCATGCTCTGTCTCTCTCTGTCCCAAAAATAAATAAATGTTGAAAAAAAATTAAAAAAAAAAAAAAAAGAAAGAGGACGGCTGTAAATGTGAAAGTCCTACTCAAAATACTGACCGTTTGGATGGTAGCTTCAAGGAGCACTAACAGGTTCAACTACAGGCTTACAATTTGATATAATATTACAGATGATAATCACATAGCTGCAATAAAATATAATTAAAGGCATTAGTGAATAAAAATGTGCCCGGTATTATGGTCAGCATTTTTAATCTAAAAAATACATACTTGTTGAGTGAATGGATGAATACATAGTGACATTTGCAGTGAGGAGTGATAGGGGATATTTTGGGGGGTCAATAGTGTGTTTCCCCCCCCCCCCCAAAAAAGTTACGTTGGGAGCAATGGCTCCCTCAAACACTCAAACCTGTTACGTGTGGGCTTCGGGAGGCTAAAAAAAGGATGTGTTAGTTTGAGGCAGGCTTCGCCTAAAGAGCAGATTTTTACTTATCAGACCCATAGCTCTTTGGTCCCACATCTATAAATATGTCTGTGAATTTGGGCAAGTTATTCACCATCTTTAGATATAAGGGTCACATTTTAAAAACATAGAATAACTGATTGATGAGATCCTATTTATGAAATATTGATGAATGAGATTCATCCACCAAAGAAATAGAAAAAAAAAATCTCTCTCGTTTGCACTTCCAGTGTGATCAGACAAAATAAATTCCCTGTTTCAGCTCTTTAATGAAAAGCAACTACTGGGAATAGAAACATCGAATACTTATGATTAATCTTAAGTGTCCCATAGGAGTTCCATGTCATGATATCTTAATCTTTTCATGGATACTGCAAAGAAATTTACACACTCAAAGAGTGTTGGAACTGATATACACTAACTCTTTTTTTTTTTTTTTTTAAAGACATTGAGCATGGATCTCAAGAGCCAGAAACTATGTTTCCACTTTGATTCAGGAAATCTAAACATAAATAACTATATAAAGGGTCTAATTCCATATCATTAGCATAATAGGAGGAGAAAACATAAGAAGGAATTGTACAAATTGTAAGCAAAGCTAAACTGAAACCTAATAGGGAGAGTGATAGAATCACAAATACCAACGTAATAAGGAACAAAGTCTGCCCCTATTTCCCCAACTTAATCTAATGGTACAAAATAGTCCTAAAATTGATAGAGTAAATGATGATATAGCAATAAAAAGCGAATATTTGGTAAAAAAAAAAAAAAGGTTCAAAATGAGTTAGTTTATGAAGGAAACCCCTCTTGGGTTTGCTCTACAATGGAAATCCATCATTGTTTTTGACGAGTACCAAAGCACACCCTAACTTCTTGAGAAGATAATACTAGAATTTATGCAACGTTACATCTCTGATGATACTAAGAAAATTGGATACATCATTTCCAGTGTCACACCTATGAAGCATAAGCATGATTATATTTTATGTTGACAGACCTAGGGTTTCAACTAAATACACCTCTCATTGCCACACAGTGATCAAAGTTAAGGTGGCTTTTACATAGTGTATCCCCAGGTCTCTCCTATAATTATGGATACCACTCCTATTCTCTTTCATTCCTAAGATTATCTTGGATTGGATAAGTTACATGATATATTTAATTCAATTAAAGGGAAATGTCTTTCATTCAAAACTCTTTGCGTTTAAATCTCAGGTGATTTTTACTCCACCAGGGATAAGGCTAAATAGATATATCACCATTCCCATTGGGGGTTCTTTTATACAAGTCTGTGGCCACATGCAATGTTAAAAAGAAAAAAAAAATCTTGGAGGCTATCTTACAGTTACATAGGATTTGGTATTTCTCAACCTCTGTCATGTCTCTCCAGGCTGACCACATCAGTGATATCAGAGTCAGCAGCATGGACACATAAGCATCACTTGGCCAATGCCTTCCCTTCATACGATAAAGACTTCAGATAAAAGAAGCCCAGTATCTACTTCCATTATAATAAGATTAACAGTATGGGGCATATGACAGTGCATATCTGATGCCATCTATTACAGAATGAGCAAAACTTCGGATTCTGATGGGAAGACTGTGGACATTCCTCCAAACCCAAACCAAAGTACCCCATTAGGAAAGAGTGAAAAGCCTGGTACCCTGAAACATTTACTCGACAAGCTGCAGAAATTCCTGAAGGGGAATCTAAAAGCTCTGGGGGTAAGTAAGTAAACACTATAAAGAATTTTGAACCAGAAGCTGGGGCATATCCTGAGGGTAGAGGGTTATTCTGGCGAATTATCCTGACATAGAGGCATCAGGTTATTATCTGTGCAACCATTCTGTGGTGTGGAAGAAAGACACTTCAATTAAAAGCAAAGGACCACATTTGTAGTAGGATGGGAGGGATGCATTAAGAGGAGACCGTAGAAGTCCTAAGCTCTTAGATGAGCCTAATAGTGACTATGTCTTATTGGAGCAAGGTTGACCCCCATGGGCAGACCTCTGGGAAAAAAGAAATAGCAGACTCTCCAGGAACTGACTCTTCTTAGTAGATCTTTTCATAATATTCAAGGGATTCAAACCTTGAAAATGGATGACCATGATGTTTGGACCGAGTGCTTCTCTCTCTCCTGAGAAATGCTCACCATTGTCTTTAAGACATTGTTTTTGTTTTGTTAATTTGAATGGTTGGTAATTTGGTTTGTTTTGTCTCTTACCCAGGTGGCTCAGATTATGATTGGTGTGAAATGCATCTTTTATGGGATAATTGGATTTTTTGCTTTTGATTCTGAAATGTACCCAACTGTTTTCTTCTCAATTTACACAGGCTTCCCTTTATGGGGGGCATTGTCTGTGAGTATCTCACTTATATCTCAAATTATTATTATTTAATCCGTTATTCATTCATTCATCAACTCAACACACAATTTTTGTGACATCTTGCCAATTCTAGAGTACTTGCAATGACACTTAGTTAAGATTTAACTTTCAACCTGAACTTTATTTTACATTTTTTTATTTTTGAGAGAGAGAGAGAGAGAGAAATAAAGTGTGTGAGCAGGGGAAGGGCAGAGAGAGAAGGAGACACAGAATCTGAAGCAGGCTGCAGGCTCTGAGCTGTCAGCACAGAGCCTGATGGGGGCGTGGGGGGGGGCTCCAACTTGAAGACCTGACTGTGAGATCATGACCAGAGCTGAAGCCCGATGCTTAACTGACTGAGCCACCCAGGCACCCCTCCCAACCTGAACTTT
Source organism: Puma concolor (assembly GCF_028749965.1). NCBI lineage: Eukaryota > Metazoa > Chordata > Mammalia > Carnivora > Felidae > Puma > Puma concolor. The sequence goes on from NC_141676.1 coordinate 11,021,518, forward strand.
AATATATATTCTAATATAATAATACCCTTAAGTTCTATTCATTGCTGTCCAGCCTGAAGCTATTCAGTAACGATCTTGCCATTTTGCTGAGAAGAAAATCCTGGGTTTGACACATGGGAGAAGTATCTCTGAAATGTAATAATATTTGGATTAGAGAATTTGCTGGGTGGGAAGGGTAAGCAGGTGTTACTCTTCTTAAGTCATCACCCTTCTTGGCCAAATACATTGAGAAAAGTGCCATGTAATTTGAGTTCACATGTTCCCTTTTCTGCACCCCAAAGTGTGTCTTTGAATTATATTTATTTATTTTGTTCTCTCCACATTGAATAAGTCGTTTCGCCCTGTGGTTTTTATGTCCACTTCTCTGATTTAGCTAAGGGAATTTTACTGGTCAGAAGAATAAATTATAACTATGGTACTTTAATTGTGTGGTGCACCCACTTTAATCATCTGCTTTCCTCTGAGTTCTGAAGGGATGGCCCTGGCAGGTGGGGGGTAGAGGGGGGATGTACTAGATATGAAGAAAGATATGCATCTGGCAACAGGGTGGAAAGGTGACTTGGAAGAAGCCACTGCTCTGTAGATACCTTTCTTGTCTTCTAAACAGTTTATCATGTCTGGATCTCTGACTGTTGTGTCTGCCAAGAACCAAACAAAGTCACTGGTAAGCTAACAACCTTCCCCTTCGTCATTCAGGGAGAAAATGAGCACTTATAACACTCTGAGTTTCCCACGTGAAGCCCAGTCACCCCGGGGATTCATTATTTTGTAGTACGTTTCATCGTGTAACTGTCCCTTTGGCCCAATGAATCATGTGACCATCCTATGTCTAGACACAGGCTGGATCTCCCTGGATTTTAGAATTCTGATCCCCATATCTCGTCACCATAAGAAGAGTGAGTAAAGATTTATGTAGCTATTCAAGCCTCGTTATGGTAATGGGGTGGGGTGACGTTAAATAAAGAGAAAAACGTGGCTTAGGCTTGAGCATAAGCCTAAGGAGGAGGGAGGAGCTAATAGGAGGAGAAAATAAGAGACGCTGACAAAAATGTACATAATATTTTTATCCTATCCATGGTATGTGTTCATGAAAGATCAATCTTCTCTAACTCTTCTTCTCGCAATTGTGATTTATCATTGAACCAAATTGGCACTATAAGGATGATGAATGCCTGTAGATCTCATGGATAAGTCAATGAAATCAGAATTCTCTCCCCAGCATGTAGGGTCTAGAAACCCCTGGTCCTTAACTTATAAGCTAGTTACGTCTTTTTTTTTTTTTTCCAGCTGAGGAAGAATATAGGTGCTAACACTCTTAGCACATTGGTCTCGATTGTTGGGATCTGTATTCTGTCATATAATTTAACAAAAAATTTCCGCTATGATTGCAAGAAGGAAACTCTCTGCTTGGCCATCAAATCAATTGCAATTGTAAGTATTATCCCCCTGAATTCGGAGAAGACTGAATGCTTATCTGAGCATGATGAAGATGAGACCTGATCATTGGTATATTTCAAGAACATGACAAAAATCTTGCTTCCAGAGTCCTTCCAAATGCCTCTCTACAGGTGCAACAATTAGAAAGAGAAAAGAACTATTTCTTTTCAATGGCAGAGAGCCCCAATTCTGTGGTCTAAATTTTATCTTTTCTGGAAAAACTAGAATGATATTAAAATCTGAGTCAAAGATTGGGCAAATTTTTACTTTATCCTTTATTTTTAAAAATTATTTCCTATTATAATATTCATCACTGCTAGGATTGTAAAAATAAGTTATTACCCAAAGCTACCTGGAGAATGAATGTTTATTCTGACTTGCCACTATTTGAGCGTAATCCTTTTTTTTTTTTTTTTTTTTTTTGCAATAAAGCCATGTGAAAGAAATGCAGACAAATGGTCTGAAATAGAGGAGAGAAAGAAATCAGGAAGAAACCAGTAAAAGAAACCAGGAACATTGGAGTGTGGGAAGACACATTTTACTTATGAGGACAATGACAAAAATTTTCACAACTGTTATTTAATTTTTACCCTAAAGCGTGTTCCAAATTTAGGAGACATTCTGGGTTTTTAAAAAAATTTTTTTTAATGTTTATTTCTTGTTGAGAGACAGAGAGACACAAAGCATGAGCAGGGGAGGGGTAGAGAGAGGGGGAGACACAGAATCCGAAGTAGGCTCCAGGCTCTGAGCTGTCAGCACGGAGCCCAACGCAGGGCTCGAACTCACAAACTGTGAGATCATGACCTGAGCCAAAGTCAGTCACCTAACCAACTGAGCCACCCAGGCACCCCAGAGACATTCTGGTTTTAATTAGAATTGAGTCCAGTGGAAAACTGGGAAATTTCAGTATTTCACTGGGGAGATCTGAACCCTTACCATTTCTGCCCTGTTTATTGAGAAAAGTCAGCTTTGCAAGCGTTGGCAACATTTCTGATCTCCATGACTGAGTAACAATAACTTCAATAGTAATATTACTAATAACTCACCCTACCACCACCAATAATAATAATAATAATTTTAATAAAAATCAAAAGTGGAGTAGTTATTGTGAATTCTGTAATGTCATCAAGTTTTACTTCCCATCTTGTATTAGTATGTTCAAGAATGTTTAATATCATCTCTAACTCTTGCTTTTCTGTAACAGCACATAGATTTCTGGGTTCAGACCCAACTTCATTGCACCATTTTGACGTGTGTCCCCTTTCGACGGCCTGATGTGTCCCCTTTTGACGGCCTGATGTGGGGCTCTGACAAAACTTTCTAAACTATCATCAAAGTGGAAGGTAATGCATGACATTTTATTTTCTTTTAACAGGGACTTGTGATTGTCCTGATGATCCTAACTTGTCTGCAAATTTTAATTTCACTCCCTCTCTCCATGCTCGTCTATAATGTGGATGACAGGAATATTCACTGGGTATGTACAATTCTTAGAAGAAAGAGGATGATTTCAACTATTTCGTTAAACAATGTGGTCGATGACTCTTTTCACCGTTGGTAAAATGAACAAAAGCATAAACTAGAAGTGATTCTGTGGACAACCTGGAAGCTACTAGCTGTGTGTTGAGCACACTTGGAATACACAGTGTGCAATTCTCTATTCCATACAGAAACTCTCACCCATGGGTATCTATCCATGACTTCAAACATCTGTCCATCCATCCATCCATCCATCCATCTATTAATTTACTATATGAAGTACACTCTTTAGTGTGATGAATGCGCAACGTATATATCATCCAAAAATAATAAAATCAAGGTATAACTAATTTAAAAGCCTGAAAGAGATGAAATATATTATTGCAGGTATATAAAGTTGACAACACAGCTGACTGGAAACACAGATATAGTTAGAATTTTATGTTTTATTATTACAGGTAACAGACATAGGTAACAGAGCTAGTAGCATACTTTTCTCAACCTCATTACCTGTTTCTTTTTTGTGTGTTGAAATTATTGCCACAACTGTGTGTCAATTAGGGTTAATTCAGACAGAAAATGGAAAGGTTTCTGGTATTGAAATCCCCCTCATTTCAAGCGTATAACATTATCACAAGCAACTGGATTACATGAGTCTAAGGGCTGGTAAGCAAGTCTGAATTCCTCAGGGCAGGCAGTCAGGAAAGGAAGGCCATGGATGGGATGGACCCACGGGCATGGCAAAGGTAGATCAGAAGTCCCAGAGGACCTGAGTGGATTCTTTACTCAGAATCCAGTCATCTCATAAGGCTGAAGTCCATGTACTGGATGCCTGGACTCCTGGAAAGTCTGGGGATGGTCTGATAGTTCTCTGCTGTTGTTGGCAGAATCCAGTGGCCTGTGTTATGGAACTGGGATTGTTGGCCAGGAGTCATTCATGCTCAGCTCCTAGAAGCTGCTCTTGGATCTGTTCAAGATGTTCCCTCCATTTCAGTAACAGAGAGCTTCCTCTTTGTCAAACAGTTCTCATGCTTTGAATCACTCTGACTTCCTTTTCTACCATCCAGAGAACACTCTGCCTTGGAAAGACTCCTATACTTAGATTAGGCTCATCTGGATAACGTTTTGTTTTGTTTTCTTTTTCTGCCATAGGATATAACACAATCACGGCAATGACACCATAATATTCTTCCCACCATAGAATACTTGTGCAGCACCCAATGAGAAAAGACACAGAGAAGGGGAAGACATATTTATTCTTGTAAAGCCATGGATCTGAAGGAAAATGCGGCTCTTCTCTCACATTACACTGGACAACATGTGTTGCATGACCACACTGAGCTGTAATGGAGGCCACAGAGTTCCCTTAGGCTCAAATCTAGCTCAAATATACAGAATTTCTATTCTTAAAGGAAGATGAGGAACATTCTCAATCACATTCTTCTCTATAGGCACCAAATAGACACATCTACCTTCTTCCCCACACCTAAAATACAACTCACCAGCTCACGCAGGACAATAATCCAAACCATTTGTTGCTCTGGAGTCACTGTATCTTTGTAGTTCTCTACAACAAAAACAGAAGTAGTTCGTTGCAGTGAGGGCTGAAAGACAAATTATTTGCCCTATTTCTACTTACATTATATAAATGTGGACTTGACCAAAAATAATGATAAAACTTCAACCGGGAGATAAAAAGAGAAATGTGGGGGGCGCCTGGGTGGCGCAGTCGTTAAGCGTCCGACTTCAGCCAGGTCATGATCTTGCGGTCCGGGAGTTCGAGCCCCGCGTCAGGCTCTGGGCTGATGGCTCAGAGCCTGGAGCCTGTTTCCGATTCTGAGTCTCCCTCTCTCTCTGACCCTCTCCCGTTCATGCTCTGTCTCTCTCTGTCCCAAAAATAAATAAACGTTGAAAAAAAAAAAACTTAAAAAAAGAGAAATGTGAAATCACTGATCCATGGCAATTACAATATGTCCTAAGGCAGGAATTATGGAGACACCCTGTCCCCCAAAAGCCATAAAATGCTTAAGTTATGTCATAGTTCCCTTCTCGGGGAGGTATTAACTTACCCATTTTCCTCTCTGGCTCTTTGTATGCTAATTTTCATGGCCGTCGCTAGAGTAGACATTGGAGAGTATGCTCTTTTTAGGTACTTTTAGATATTTCTCAGTATTTGCATCTACTCTCTACTAGTATACATGGCTTTTATATGTCAAATATTCTCTGGCTACTGTAAGTCAGGTTTTTGCCTTCTATGACAACACAGTTGCACCAAAAACAGGGATGGAAAGGTAGATTCTTTATTGTCAAAATGTGGCTTTCACCGCTGCATCCACGAAGGACCTCCTGCTATGACATCCACATCCCAATCAGCAGAAAGGAAAAGGGAAATGAGAATACATACCCTTCTTCTTAAGTGTGTGACTCCAAAGTGAGATTTACTACTTATTCTCACATTTTGTCGGCTAGTACGTAAATATTTTCCCACACTTAGCCGCAAGAGAGCCGAGGAAATATAGTCCCAATTTTATCTCCATTTTCCAGTTTAGAAACAGGTTATATTGTTAAGAGAAGAAGGGAAATGTCAGCAACAGCTCTATGGGTTAAGCATTATTTAAAAATTATGAAAACACAATAACCATCCTTTATTTATAAAACCTTATATTATTTTCTCTCATCAAATAATCATTCATGATAAGAGACAGACATCAAATCACAAATACAAAATACAAAAATACTTAAAAGTTTCTATGCGTAATCACACAAAACATGTTCAGACTCTCAAAAACTTATGTTCTATTAGCAACTCATTATTTTCCAGCCCATCAGCAATGCATCACATGTAATGTCCCAATATTAGCTGGGTTGGCATTCTTCATACCAAAATGATTAAAGAAGGCCCTACTATCTCTCCCTATTTCTGTTGTTCAAGAATGATTTTAATGGATATGTTTATAGTTTCCTTTGTCTCCCTCAAAACTAAATACTAGTAACCCAAGTAGATTGATACTCACCTGGCTTAATATCTGGAAAAAATTAACCATTGGGTAGGTTTTGTTTCAAGTTTCATTTAAATTATAGTTCATTAACATACAGTGTAATATCAGCTTCAGGTTAAAATATACAGTGATTCATTGCTAACATACAACACTCAGTGATCATCATGACAAGTACATTCCTTAATCCCCATCAACTATTCCACCCATCCTCCTTCGACCTTCCCTCTAGTAACCCTCAGTTTGTTCTCTATAGTTAAGAGTCTGTTCCTTGGTTTGCCTCTCTCTCTTTTTCCCTTGCTCATTTTGTTTCTTAAATTCCACATGTGAGTGAAATCATATGGTATTTGTCTTTCTCAGACTAACTTATTTCACTTAGCAAAATACTCTCCAGCTCCATCCATGTTTTTGCAAATGGCAAGATTCCATTCTTTTTTATGGCTGAGTAATATTCCATTGGGTATATATACCATACCTCCTTTATGCATTCATCAGTGGGTGGACACTTGAGCTGTTTCCACAATTTAGCTATTGCAGATAGTGCTGTTATAAACATTGGAATGCATGTGTCCCTTTGAATTCGTATTTTTGTATCCTGTGAGTAAATACCTACTAGTGCAACTGCTGGATTGTAAGGTAGTTCTATTTTTAACTTTTTGAGGAAACTCCATACTGTTTTGCAGAGTTACTGCACCAGTTTGCATTTCCACCAACAGTGCAGGAGAGTTCCTCTTTCTCCCCATCCTCATCAACACCTGTTGTTTCTTGTGTTGTTGATTTTAGTCATTCTGACTGGGGTAAGGTGATATCTCATTGTAGTTTTGATTTGCATTTCCCTGATGATCAGTGATGTTGAGCATCTTTTCATGTGTCTGTTGGCCATCTGGATATCTTCTTTGGAAAAATGCCTATTCAAGACTTCTTCCCATTTTTTAATTGGATTATTTATTTTTCTAGTGTTGAGTTTGATAAATTCTTTATAGATTTTGGATACTAACCCTTTATCAGATATGTCGTTTGCAAATATCTTCTCCCATTCCATAGATTGCTTTTTAGTTTTGTTGATTGTTTCCTTCACTCAGAAGCTTTTTATTTTAGTAAAGTCCCAATAGTTTCTTTTTGCTTTTGTTTCTCTCGCCTCAGGAGAAATATTTAGAAACAAATTGCTACAGACGATGTCAAAGAGGTTACTGCCTGTGTTCTCCTCCAGGATTTTTATGGTTTCATGCCTCATATTTAGGTCTTTTATCCATTTTGAATTTATTTTTGTGTGTGGTGTACGAAAGTGGTCCAGGTTCATTCTTCTGCATGTTGATGTCCAGTTTTCCCAACACCATTTGTTGAATCATTGGGTAGTTTTAGTCATGATTGAAACTGAACTCACCCTCTACCTTTTTTGGAGAGCAGCCATTAAGTTCCTCTGGCCCCAAATCCACACAATTAATCTCTAGAGTAAGAGAGCATATATTTGGAGATAAGTCATTGAGGACTTAGATTATATTATTCTTTATGGCTTATTTTACAGACTTCACAGATTATTTTATGGATTATTCTTTGACTTCTTTACAGATTTCTGTATTTTTTTGCTGGAAATCACCTTCTGAAAGTCCTTATCAAGACTTGTTGCCTCAAACTTCAATCTATCAAGAACTTGAATGTAAAGAAGAAACACCTTCATGTTATCCCACAGATACTAGTAAACAAATATGAAGCTATACTTCTGTATTTTGGATCCACAGTGATAGCAAGAAGATCATACTGTGACCACTGAGGCATAAATATACACGCGTGAGAATACAACTGTGTGGTTCAAAGTCATAAAGACAGCAACTAGCATCTATAGCATCAAGAATTTGGTTGTCACTATTCTTTTGGTTGGATGTTATCACAGGCTAGGTGTATGCTCTGTAACAAAACTTTACTTTGAAATATTGGTGGCTTAACACATCAGAAGTTCATTTACTGCATACTTTACATGTTCATTGTTAGTTGGCTGTTTAGACCCACACTGATATGGGTTCTGCAAAATAGAATAATATCTCAAAAAGTTTTTTTTATTTTGCCGAGGTAGGGAAAAAAAAGTTAGAAGTTGGACCTGTGGCAATGAGATACTTTGGTCGAGAAGCATGTGTCATTCTGGCCACAGCTCATTAAATGGTGACCTTCCCAGTGCTATGTGGGAGACAGGAAATGTAGAGGGACAGAAAATATCAGTGAATAATATTATCTCCACCCCAGTGTTCTTCATCAGCCATGATCTATTTTCTGAGATCACAATTCATTTTCCTTATTCATTCATTACTACATGTTAGAAAAAAATCTCAATTCCTCCAACTCTCAAATGTATGAACATAAAGCTCCATTCCTTTCTTAAAGCTCTGAAGTTTAACCTTTCTTTGATGAAGCACAGTGAATTCAATGGAGACTTTTCTGGACCAGTCGTGAACACTTTGCATGAAGTCTTTGGTCCGTCATTTTTACACTCTGTGACTTTGGATGTGTTTCTTTCCTGACTAAACATCAGTTTCCTTATCTTTCAAATGGCCTCACTTGTGCTTACTCAGTTCCGATTGGGATATACATCAAGGAAAAGAGTAAATATACACAAAAAATACTTTTAATCATACAAAATACTGTAGATTATAGTATTTCATTGGTCTAGTGTTAGGTTAATTAATTATATTGCATCATTCAGAGTACATTAGGCTTTTGTGATGATATTTTACATATGTAAGCTTATATGTAAAAGCTTGTGTTGCTTCGTTGGCTCACTGACAATCAAAGTGTTACCCATTCCCCTAGAATATACAACCAGAATGTTTCAAAGTCTAGTAAAATTAATAGTGTGTCCATGAGATCCAACAATTCCATTCCTGTTCTATACAGTATCATAGCTACTACACACATATGGCAATTAAAATTTAAGTTCTTTAAAATGAAAAAAAGATTCAAAGCCCATTTTCTTAGTGTCACTATCCATGTTACAAGCGTTCAATGGCCACTTGTAGCTAGTCCAAAATATATGAGGGAAAGGGCTGATAAAACTAAAAGGAGAAATCGACAAATATCCTATTATATTTGGAGACCTCAACCCCTCTTTGACAGCTGATATATCACCCAGGTAGAGAAGCAGAAAGGATATAGATGACCGGAGCAGCAGTATCAATCAAGTTGACCTAATTGACATTTATAGACCTCTCCATCCAACAACAACAGAACATACATTTTTCTCCAATGTGCGTGGAATATTTGCCAATATTGGTCACTTCATGTGTTAGGCAACACAGCTCAACAAATTTAAAACAATATGAATTATACAGTTGTCAGACAATAGCAGAATTGTGATAGGTGGAAAATTCAAAATTTTTGGAAATCAAACAACATATTTCAAAACAGTCCGTGAGCCACAGGAAAGTTTTTAAAACAGGTAGAAATATGGGGTTTCTTTTGCTTTTGGGGGGCACTTCTTGTGATTTTTTTTTCAAAGCCAGATGTGATACATCATATAATAGATGGCTAAGGATAGAAATACTTACAGATACGTGTATAAACATGGTGCAGTGGACTGTCTGTGTCTCCCCTTCCCAAATTCGTATGTTGAAACTCTAGCCCTCAATATGATGGTATTTGGAGATGGGGCCTTTGGGAGGGAATGAAGTAGCGAGGGTGGATCTGTCGTGATGGAATTAGTACCTTATAAGAAACAACATGAGGGAACTTACTTCCTCTCTTTGCTCTCTACTATGTGAGGATACAATGAGAAAATGGCTATCTGGAAGCCAGGGGGGAAAACCGAGCATGCTGGCATCTGGATCTCAGATGTCCAGCCTCCAGAATTGTGAGAAATAAATATTTTCTGTTTAAGTTACCCACTATATAGTGTCTTGTTAGAATAGCTCAACTAAGACACATGAATTAGTAGACAGATGTATGTTTTCCTCTGTTAGCTAAGAGAACCTAAAAGAAATGACATCCCAATAGTAACAAGCACGCCTAGAGCCCAGATCTTTATTTCTAGTATGGTTCTCCAATAAGAAGAAATGGGCTGCGTGATGAAATGGCTGATTCTAAGACGTGGGCAAGAAGTATGTAAGATGAGGGGCGCCTGGGTGGCTCAGTCGGTCGAGCATCTGACTTCGGCTCAGGTCATGGTCTCACAGTTCGTGAGTTCGAGCCCCGCGTTGGGCTCTGTGCTGACAGCTCAGAGCCTGGAGTCTGCTTCAGATTCTGTGTCTCCCTCTCTCTGCCCCTTTCCTGCTCATGCTCTCTCTCTCTGTCTCTCAAAAATGAATAAATGTTAAAAAAATTTTAAAACAAAAAGATGTAAGGTGAACCTGAGAACATGGTCATGTCATAAAAAGAAGCAAGTGCCCCAAATGAGACACAATGATAGGGTCCATCAAAGGGACACAGGAGCCACTGAATAATCTCCCAGTGATCAAAACAGAAACAATTTGAGCAATAAGATAAATTGGTATTAGATTAAAACCCCAAGAATGTATATTCATAAATTCATACAAATACTTGAATGCATAAATAAGTGAGAGAAAATTGACAAAACCCCAGGGCAGAATATCAAATAACTTATGAAGTTACTCTACCCTCAAAGCAGTAGATCTTAACTCCCTGACTCCGTGAGTCCAGGCTGCACACGGTGGCTGGATAGTGACATCCTTCTGAAGAGTACAGTATAAAAAGTCGGGGAAAAGCTAACTTTAGTGTGGAAAAAACTGAAAATCTGTACTCAGTGAGGAGATTAAAGCCAACGTCAACAGCGTAAGTCATGTTGATAATATGTACCCTTGATTGGATGTGATAAGGATCATATTGTACTCCTGACATCTTCCTCCCCAAACCTCAAAACACTAGTCTGATCATGAGAAAAATATCAGATAAGCTCCAGGTGAGGGACATTCTGCAAAATACTTGATCAGTATTCCACAAAACTGATGATCAAGTTTTGATGATCAAGGTCATCAAAAACAAAGGAAGTCTCAGAAATAGTCACAGCCAACAGGAGGCTAAGAAAACATGGAAGCTAAGTCTAATGTCGTGTCTTGGGTGGGGATCTTGAAAGAGGAAAAGGGCACTAACTAAAAACTAAAGACATCTGAATAATAATAATGCTGTAATGATAACGTATCAATATTGGTTCATTCTATACTAAGGTAAGATGCCAACTGATTTGGGGTATATGGGAACTCTTTTAATATTTTCTCAATTTTTAAAAATAAATCTAAAGCTGTCGTAAAAAGAAATCGTATTCAAATTATTGCAATGTGATACAAAGACATCAAAATGGTTAGAATGAAAATCACATGATATCAGGGTACAGATGTACAATACCTGGAATTCAGGCATTGCTAGAAGGCAGGTGCATATGCCATATGCACTTTGGACATGGCCTAGCAGTTCCACTGCTATACGTAGACCCGATGGAATTTTACACACGCACGTACCAAAATATACGGATACATTTTGCACGCACGGCATGATTCGTCCCAAATCGAAGCATCCCAGATATTCATCAATATTTACATTTATAATAGATTGTCCTGCAAGTCTTACAATAGAATATCTTGCAGCGCTATGAACAAAGTATTACCACTGGCAATGGCGGGAATGAAGTTCACAAACATGCTAGAAGAAAGGAGCCATAGCCAGTGCATATATTTCACAAGACTCCATTTTATAAAATTCAAAGATGCAACTCATATTGGTGGTAAAAGTCAAGACAGCAGTTAAGCTGGGGATCTTAGTGAGTGAAAAGGGAATTCACCATTGTCTGAAACTGGTAGTGTTTACTCATGGATTTGGATGCTGCTTACACAAGGATATTCACCTTCTATATAACTAAAAATTGGGGACACCCGGCTGGCCCAGTCAGTAGAACATGTGACTCTTGATTCCTGGGTTGTAAATGTGAGCCCCATGTTGGGGGTAGAGACTACTCAAAAATTAATATCTTAAAAAAATATTAGGCAGCTGTTACAACCATGGTCTATTCAGTTTTCTGTATGTGTGGTATAGGGCCTTTACAAGTTATGAGAAATGACACTGTGCATCCTAGTCATTTGAGTGGCAATAGGACAAAGTGGGAGATTGGGACTCAAAACCACAATCAGCAGCAATAGAGGAGAAAATGCACTTTATTTGGTTGTGTAATAACTATGCTCCTGTGCACAGATGAGAACACTTCCTGGCAGGCAAAGAGATACACAATGAATAATATTTTCAAAAGCAGGAATTATTCTATTCAAACTCCAGCTCCTCATAAATATGTTCATGGGGGGCTATTGCTGAAGACACCTTGTCATTGGTTGACTGGATAATCACCACCTGTGGATATTGAGAATAATATATACCATTATTCACATCGTCTTTCAGCTAGAGGGATTCGCATTTATCCTGGTGATGCCTACCTTTTTTGTGTATTCTAGGACCTGAAAATTAAATGTCCCTTCCTTCAGGGCCTTACATCCCTCACTCGATAAAAATTGATATCCCGCAAGACCTATGAGGTTCCTGGAAACATACACCATAGCTCTATCCGTGTATTCCTCTGTCTCCTTCAGTTTCAAGAATGACTCATGTACATAACTATCTTTCCATCACTCTGCTTCCTTATCCTTCTCATTGGTCCAGAGAGGAGGAGAGAGACAGTGAGAGAAACAAAAACGTGACAAATTTGAACCCTCCATCAGGTCCTCAACACTCACCTGAGTGACAAAGCAGGTCACCTTGCACCCAAATACAGAGAGAGAGATAGCGATGCTGACTTCCAGCAGGGAGAGGACTAATATCACAATCTCAAACGTCCTCTAGAAAGGAGGAGCAGATTCCATGAGGAGAGAGAAGAGGAAAAGGAAAGGAATATTAATAACAGATGGATACTTCCCCTGGCCCTGGATCCTCTGATTCCAATCTGACTCCTTCTCGCCTACGGAAACGGGTAAATTCCCTCTCATAACAAACCAAAAAAGAAAAATTGGAAAGCAAATCCTAAAATAGCAGAGGGGAGTTCTATTCTGGAACTTCATTAAGTGCAAGGAAATTCAGATGAAATCACATGTGTCTGCATAGTTTTCTGGGCTTAGAGATTCTCTGTGTTGTCCACTTCAGGTTATTTTCATCCCTGTATGAATTTATACCTTTTTCTCATCTAAAGAGCAGAGAACCTCCGGGTCTGTGAAAGCGATATCATTGCCCTTTCCTTGTACATACACATACCCCCAGAGGCTCTGAGCATCTTGGCCTGGTGTCCTGACTCTCCTCAACCCACCCACAAATGACACAAAGTCTGCTGAGCCTGCCCAGCGGTCCACCCCCATCGTAACTTGACCCTGGAGACTAAAGAAAGAGCCTAATGATCAATTCTCTAACATAACTGCATTCAGAGAAGAATGAGAGAAAAAAAGGTAACTGTCCTGGTAGGTCCTAGCAGCAAGGGGCTGAAAATTCTCCCCATGAGCTCAAAGTCCCAGATCTTACTTATGGTGATAAGCCAGGATTAACTGGGAGACAGTCATCTCACACTAGCATGCATTTAGATAATATAAATATAATTGCAGAAAATAAAAGCAGCTCAGAAACACTTACAAGAATAAGACACTTTTTCTCCGGTGCAAATAGAACAGTCAGTTCTATTATTAACACGATTATCCCTATCACTCCTGCAACAGCACTGAGCAAGTTCACTCCCAGGCTGCCTTTGATCTGGAAGAGAATGATCAGTGTCCCCTACAACCCTCTGTTTCTTCTCCTTCCTCCCTTCGGAGAACACAAAAACATTCATTCATTTGGAAGGGGTTGAAGACACATTCTCAAATAATTTTCCTAAGTCTGAGAAAGAAAAGAGAATACTGCTGAAGCATTGGATTCTATATTCACAGATTAATCCCAAGGATGGAGTTTCAGACAATAGGGGCAAAAAACAAAAACAAAAACAAAAGGTAAGTCAAACCTCAGTTTCCTTATGGAAGAATTTGCCATGACCCCCATAGAGCCCAGATGATTCAGAGAATCAGAGATCATTTCTTTTGCCTTGAGATACAGCACTTCTGATTTTACTTGTTGCTCCTGGGCCCAGGGACATACTTACCAGGTTCAATGTCATTTTTCTTCCAGCTGCAATAGACACAGCTCCAGATAAGAAGAACTGAAAATGGAAGAAACCACTCAGACTGGTGAGCCTGCACCTGTCCTTCCACGTACCCTAGAGGTCATCAGAACCCCAGTCTTTAGGCCACATACTTTGCTCTAAGAAGTAAAATCCCAGGTCACATCATTGGTTTGTAAGAGGGAAGGCTGGAAGGAATGTTTGTGAATTCTACCGCTGAGGAAGTTGAGATATTCCAACATACTCACAAATAAGGATCCCCATACAGGATATCCTGAGACCATGGTAAGAGGATAACACCAGTAGGGAAAGTCAGAAGAATAAAAACACAGACCTATAACAAACAGGCACACTTGCATCAGACCAATCAGGATCTGAGTCACCTGGGGAGTGAAAAAGAAGATATGCTCAGAGTATGAAGCATGCAGGCTTCTAGGAAGATGATTTTGTGGTCTCTACACAGAACTCCCATCCCCTGGTTTTGAAAGGGTTCCCAGAATGAAATCCTTAGGAATCCATGGCGTTTTCTCAAGTTCAAGACTGTTTAGAAAGGTTTAATGGTGCGGTGCCTGGGTGGCTCAGTCAGTTAAGCATACAACTTCAGCTCAGGTCATGATCTCACTGTGAGTGAGTTCTGACAGCTCAGAGCCTGGAGCCTGCTTCGGGTTCTGTGTTTCCCTCTCTCTCTGCCACTCACAGTCTGTCTGTCTGTCTGTCTGTCTCTCTCTCAAAAATAAATAAACGTAATAATAATTTAAAAAAAAAACTAAAGGTCTTCCCCACCCCCGTCACTAGGGAAACACATTTTCCTTTCAGATTCCGGATCTCTGGTTTTGAAAAAATCTATTTCCTGCCACTAGGAAGGTCAGTTTATGACACAGCTAATCACACCTCAGGAGCCACAAGGGACAACAGTTCTCCTCTCTGGAAATGGCTATTTCCCCAAATACTACGCTTGGAGGTCAAGCTCACTTACCCCCAGTATTTGGGGCTCCCCCTTCAAGAAGATCTTCAGGTTGTCTGTCTGGTCTACTTGGATGATGTTGTCTTTCTGGAGAGGATTTGGGCCAAACCATCCAGTTGTTCCTTTGGGTGTATCAACATAGTCTTTAGTGCTGTAAAATGTAAATATTTTACAGAGAACAGATCCACTCTCCAACCCCTTTATTCCAGATATGAAGAACAGCCTTTGGAAAAAGGTATCATAAGGCAAGTTTGGTGTGACGGTAAGTTAAATTAAGTTATAATTTCACTCACACACTGTGTAAACTTGGGCAAGTCTTTTTTTACCATCTCCGTGCCCTAGGCTTTGAACCTATAAAAACGGTGTGCTTGGGGTACCCACCTCCTGTTGCTTGCCATACATCCATATGATTTCAAAAGATTTGTACATATAAAATTAGAATTGGTATATTCTAATATTTATTTATTTTTGACAGACAGAGAAAGAGAGAGTGCGAGCAGGGGAGGGGCACAGAGAGGAAGACACAGAATCCAAAGCAGGCTCCAGGCCCTGAGCTGTCAGCACAGAGCCCGCTGCAAGACTTGAACTCATGAACCTCGAGATCATGACATGAGCTGAAGTCGACGCTTAACCAGCTGAGCCACCCAGGTGCCCCAGAACTGGTATATTCTAAATAATTAGCAGCGTCATTATTTTTCATGTATTATTATTAAATTTTAATGTAAACATTAATGCAGGATGCTTAAATTTATATCTTCGAGAAAAAAAAAAATGACTGATGGAAAGTGAATCAATTGTTATAGAGAGTCCTGAAAGGGATATGTGTTATGCTTTTTGTTCACAAGCATACTATCCATTCAGTCAGTCAGCAAATTTTGACGAAATGTCTATCAATGAAATGTGCCAGACCCTGTTACAGGGTTTGTTGCTTAGGACTATAGTGACGAATAAAACACACACAATTCCTGTCCGTTGGAAGCCTACGATACAGTAAAAGAAAATAAGTGTTTAATTTATATCATGAATTTATAAGTGCGTGTGAATAGAAACTATGTAAAATGAGAACCTTCACTTTCCATGTAAGAAAACTTAGTTTTAAAGGGATTATATCACTTCTTCAATGTCAGTCAGCATTTCTGTGTTTGAAGCAAATGAGAATTACATTTCCCTAGCACACTGGCCTTTGCTAATGTTCCCCTATACCACAAGCATAGTGCTGATCAACAAAAAGCTCTCATGAGCCAGAGCTGAGTCAACATGGTTTTCGGAGGTCCTTTTTTTTTTTTTTTTTAATGTTTTTGTAATGTTTTTATTGATTTTTGAGACAGGCAGAGACAGAACATGAGCAGGGGAGGGGCAGAGAGAGAGGGAGACACAGAATCCAAAGCAGGCTCCAGGCTCTGAGCTGTCAGTACAGAGCCCGACACGGGGCTCAAACTCACAGACTGTGAGATCATGACCTGAGCCGAAGTCGGATGCTCAACCGACTGAGCCACCCAGGCGCCCTTTAGAGGTCCTTTTAATTGTCTCATACTTCCCTTGCAAATAGATTTGTTGCAGCAATAGCCCTTATTCTTTACCCTTCCCTGCATTCCTACAAGTGCCACATGACTTTACTGTCATATAAATATAGCTTCTATCAAATAAATGTATTTCCTTCTCCCCTTAATTCTGATTTCAGCCATGTGACTCACTTTGGCCAGTGAGATATCAGCAAATGTTTTAAAAACACAGGCTCTTGAGCTCATGCCATGGCTAAGAAAACAGCTGAGTCACCTTGCTTGAGGATACAAGACACTGAAAATGCAAGATGTCATAACATTCATGTTGGCTGAAGTCATCCTCAATCAGGTGGCAATTATTGATCTTCATTCTTATGAGTGATCCCAGGGGATTTCAGAAGAACCATGCACACCCATGTGCAGACTTTTCAGCAATATACATGTTTATTGCTTTAAGCCATTAAGTTTCAGGGGGGTGTTTGTTATGCACCATTACTGTGGCAATAAATCACTGATGCACCCTTGTTTGTGCTGTCTGATATGCTCTGCCCTAGTTCTAATGTGACCTATAATTAGTGTGGTTTCTTTATATTTCCCAGTTTCTTTCTCATTCTTTAGCCTTAAAGAAAAAAAGATTGGTCATTCCTGAATAGTCTCCCACAGAAACAGAGATAATTATAAATAGACTTGAGCAGTAACTTCACTACCTCTGTTGAGAAAAAAGATCATTGACAGAGGTTTGACAGCTCTCTGTTCAGGGATCAGGATCCAGGTCTAAGCAAAACATCCTGAAGACAAAACTTAAACTTGTGACCTTAGATGACATCAGCTCCCAGATCGTTTTTGTGTGTGTTTAAGGCTCATAAATATGGGGCAATATCACAACATGCTAGTATATGATCTTATGTGTCTCAAAAAAGAATAATAGCTTTTTAATTTTTTTTAAGTTATTTATTTATTTTGAGAGAGAGGGAGAGCACAAGCGGAGGAGGGACAGAGAGAAAGAGAGACAGAATCCCAAGCAGGCTAAGCACCGTCAATGCAGAGCCCAATGTGGGGCTTGAACTCACGAACTGTGAGATCATGAACTCAGAAAGAGTAATCTTTCTATCACAAGACAGAGAATAAAGAATGGGCCACAAAAGTTTCCTTAGATGATCAACTTTCATAGTTTCCCTCTCAAATCAGGTCGGGGAGAAGCCAGGGTGTGTTGAACTACCTTCTGCACATGAATATACACAACAGAGCCATTTACTAGGAAAGGAGGGCTCTGTCTGATACCTTCAGTCAGCCACTTCTTCCCTTTCCCTTCCTTCAATTTCTCTGGCTCAGATTCCATTTATTCTGGAAGTTATTTGATGTTTTCCCTTTGAAGAAGATGTTGAAGGAGGCAAAATTCTGCAGCCTGAACATTCACTCCCACATAGATGAGAGCCTAGCCTTCTAAAGCCAGGTCAAGAGCAGGCTAACTTGCCCCAAAGTTCATTCACACCTCAGCCTGTACTAGACACTTTTGACCCACATTCTTACATATCACCTGCCAACAGCTCAACCCAGAACTCTTCCTAGAAGCTGAGAACAGAAGATGGGCTCTTCCTACCTTTGCATCCCTCTAGAACTGCACGAAGTGGGAGGTGCGAGCTCCTCCGGGCCATCGTTCCATAACACCATTTCCACTGAGGAGCCTGATCTGATCTGAAGAGTAATTGGGCAATCATCTTCGACTCTGTGTAGTCACCATTATTTCCTGTGGGTCATCCTACCCAGCCCACCACAGTGAATAAACTGTGCTTGCATGAGATAGTGAAGCCACGGACAAACTAGCAACAGAGCTTGCTTTTAGATCTTGATGGCACTCCCAGGCTGTTTTCTTAAGTACCGTATTTAAGGCTTTTCATAGCAAAACCTCAGTCACAGGAGAACACGTGATTGACTTTTATCCAAGGGCCAAATAGCAGCTAAGAATAAACTTGAATTTGTGCAAATTAACATTTTGCTAACAAACATCAGGACGAAAATCACTAACCACTACAATTGAGTATACTAATCGTAGGTACCAACCAACCCTTTTGATAGCCCTTTTCTCTTGGCTACACTGGAAAACTCTTCTCCCTCTACCTTTATTGATTATGATTATGATTATGATTATGATTTTGCTTGAGATATAACATATGATGTTCTACCCTGGTCTTCCAAGATGGGTTTTCAAAAATTTACCCACAGCCCCTAGGTCCCATCAGTTGGTCTACAAAATCAGGAAAGATATTCCATTTATTTTATGGCTTGCTAATTACTTGATTTTTTTTTAAATCAGAGAACCAATTGCTGCAGAAGATCAAGAGGTAGAAATCAGACCCCCAAAATTTGGCTTTTTACTGATACTATTTTTTTCTACAATATATAACATAAATAAAAGTTATATTCTTCCCACATTGATTTTCCATGCTCTGCTCTTTGCATGTTTCACTGGATCTGAAAGTCTGCGAAAGGGAGGGCATTCTGTTAGGATATGGGCAGACAAAAGTAGAGTTGTGCTGACAGTTCAGAACCTGGAGCCTGGTTCGAATTCTATATCGCCCTCTCTCTCTACCCCTCCTCTGCTTGTGCTCTGTCTCTCAAAAATAAAAGGGGGACAAGAAAGAGGTTAGAGTGGAAGAGAGCCAAAGCATAAGAGATTCTTAAAAATTGAGAACAAACTGAGGGTTGATGAGGGGTGGGAGGGAGGGGAGGGTGGGTGATGGGTATTGAGGAGGGCACCTTTTGGGATGAGCACTGGGTGTTGTATGGAAACCAATTTGACAATGAACTTCATATATTGAAAAAAAAGTAAAAGAAATAATAATTGAAATAAATACATGTAAAAAAATTAAAAAACAAACAAACAAGAAACATAGTGATAGATTCTCTGCCTCTCTCCCTCTGCATCTCCCCCATGCATGTGCACATGTTCTCTCTCTCTCTCTCTCTCTCTCTCTCAAAATAAATAAATAAAAATTTAAAAAAAATTTTAAACCAGTATTCAGTACCTATAAAAGAATCATGCAGATGAAAAATAAAGGCCACCTGGGGCGCCTGGGTGGCGCAGTCGGTTAAGCGTCCGACTTCAGCCAGGTCACGATCTCGCGGTCCGTGAGTTCGAGCCCCGCGTCGGGCTCTGGGCTGATGGCTCAGAGCCTGGAGCCTGTTTCCGATTCTGTGTCTCCCTCTCTCTCTGCCCCTCCCCCGTTCATGCTCTGTCTCTCTCTGTCCCAAAAATAAATAAGAAACGTTGAAAAAAAAAAAATAAAAAAAAAAATAAAGGCCACCTACTTGGAGGTAATATTTGCAAGATATATAAATTGCACAAGATTAACACACACTAAAGGCTAAATGTTTGTGTACCCTCCCAAAAAGATGGCTAAACGTTTCAGCCTCCTGTGCTTTCAGCTGATGGTTCCGGGAGGTGTTTTACACACTTTTTCAAAGGTATTTGGGTAATCGAATTCCACTTGTGCAAAATGGTGGACCTAACCATCGTGTTTTGGCTTTCCTTCTCCCTTCCTGTCTACTCTCCCCACCCCTTCTCACAACTTTCTGAGCTGACCATCCTATAAACCCTCTGCACTCAAATCCTTGCTGCTTTTAGGGGAAGTGAGTAGAATAGAACCGGAAGTGGCTCTAGGAAGAAAATCTATTAGATTTTGGAAGTAAGTGTCTACACAATCAGATAATCATAAAGATTCCATATTAGGGGGAATTATAACGATGATCTCTAGCATGCTGTAACATCACTACTGAGACTCCAGACTGCAGTAGGTAGGAGTGAGGTCAGTGTAGAAGAGAAAGCTTTGAGTTAAGCAGTTTTAGTGCTTTGAACAATATGGGATAAGGATTGTGGCCGTGGCTGGTGATATTAACTGCATTAGGAACCTAGAGGAAAAGGAATAAAATTCTTAGGTCAGTTAAATATCAATGCAATACACACTATGGAAGTCATGAGGCTTCCCTTAAAACACTTATAAATATATATATTCTGCGCCATAGAGCAGACTGTGTAAAAAACCAAGCACAAATTTAAAATTTTAAAGATAATACAACTGCAAAGGGCACCAGATACCTGTCTTTAATAAGTCTTTTATTGTATTGTCAGGGACCTCAGTTTTAGGGGAGCTGTGTGGTCACTGGTGGGGTTTTCTGCTACTTCCTACCATGGACAGCAGCAACCACATCTTAGTTTACTGGAAACAGCTGTTATTTTCCAACTACGTCCCTTTCGTGCCCTTTGATACTCTTATTTGTCTCTTTTCTGATCTCCTCCATACCCCCACTCATGAAGCCTCAAAATTCAGGGTGCTACAGAGAGAAGCAGTATCTTCCAAAATGATTGAATCATTTTATGTTCCAGTTTCCCCACAATGATGCCAGCACTTGGTATGGCCGGTCTTTTTCATTCTACCACGCTAATAGATGTGAAGTAATCTCATTGTGATTTTAACTTGTGTTTTGAGCTCTTTTCATATCATCCTTTATTTATTTGGTCAAGTGTCTATTCAAATCTTTTGCCTCCTTTTAAACTGAATTGCTTTTTTTCTGGTTATTGAGTGAAATCTTTGTATATTCTGCATGCAAGACCTTTATCTGAAATATGATTTAAAACTCTTTACTCCCCGCCTTTTCTCATCTTTTCAGTCTACATCAACATCTTTCAAAGAACAGATGTTTTTAATTTGAATTACAATTTGCATTTTTTTAAAGTGGATCATGCTTGCACTTCTCCAAGTTCATCAGCAAGAGCAAGAGAGATTTTTCTCTCTAGCAAGAAAGCCTCTGCCAGTTTACAGGGTAAAGGAAAACCTGGAAATTCAAATTTTTGAGTTTTCATGACCGTATCCCCATTCCAAAATCTCATCACCCCATTGTTTTTCACTGGGGTCCCTGACAATACAACTTGGCAGTTTCTTAAATGTAAAACATCTTTTGTAGGACTGAGCCTTTCCACTTCTAGGTGTTCACCTAAGGGAAATTAAAGCTTGCGTCCATATAAAGTCTTGAACATGAATGTTCGCAGTAGCTTAATTTGTCATAGACCAACCTGGACACAGCTCAAATGCTCGATAGGCAAATTGATAAACAAACTGTGGTAAATCCATACAATGGACTGCTACTGTGTACACGCAAAAGCATGGATGACCACCAGTAGAAGGTTGCTGAGTAAAAGAAGCCCAACATAAAAGAGCACATGGTTGTCAAAAGAGATTACATATCTTATCACGTTATGACTGGGAAAGGAAGAGAGGCAACAAAGATAACGTTGTTTTTCAAAGAGGTTCCTCTTTCTGGAATAATCTACAAGGTCACCTTTTCCCACACAGGAAATGGAATTATCTTCAACACCATCACTGGGCACATTCATGTCACAATAACCACAAGGAAAATTTTATATTTAGTGAGTGAATCTACCCTCCAAGATGCAAAGGTTGGGCCACACATTATGCACTGCAATACAGACCCATAACCATGGTTGAACATTTTCACAGAGACATGGGAGAAAGACTTTCTTGAACCTATAACTTACAGTCTTCCACACATACCAAAAACTCTCAGAGTTAGTGATGGCGAGTCATCTCTGGCAACAGACACCTGTGTCCATCCTGGCATCCCGTTCCATCCTAAATTTCTCTCTTCCTGGTAGAAAATATAAATTAACCCATACAGGAAAGGGAATATGCAAATAGGTCAACATCCAGCATTTGGTAAGATTATCTTGAATATGTATGTTGGATTTTTATAATGGAAACCGGTGGTGGCGGTGGGGGGGCGCTTCTCATCCCATATCCTACTTTGTGTAAAAGGGGCTGGAAGGCTGGGGTCAATACTTCCCAGATACCTTAGCTAGTGTTCTAGAGGCAATTTATACTCTGCCCATGATACATGCTAGAAGAAGATCTGGTAGGAAAAAACGAGAAGTTACGTACTTTCTTCTAAAATGGCAGGAAAAGGGGTGGATGCATGTTTCAGCACGAGGTTCACCAGCAACATTGGTTTTCCTATCGGTCACTTGCCTCAGTGTTTTAGGGTAGCTGTCCGGCCACTGGTGGGGCTTTCTGCAACGTCCTTCCTATCATGGAACTTCCTATCATCCTATCATCTTAATATACTGGAAACAGCTGTAATTTTTTAAAAGGATAGGCAATGGCAGTGTCTTCCTGAATCTGGCTCCCCAATCATTTCCAACGTTTT
The DNA here is from genome assembly GCF_028749965.1 of Puma concolor. Lineage (NCBI taxonomy): Eukaryota > Metazoa > Chordata > Mammalia > Carnivora > Felidae > Puma > Puma concolor. The sequence goes on from NC_141676.1 coordinate 11,044,234, forward strand.
TAAAAATTTTTAATTATGGTAAAAAAAAAAATACAACCAAAAATTTGCTATTTTAACCCTTTTTAAGTACAGTTTCAGCACTGTTAAATAGATTCAGATACATGTGCAACAGCACTTAGAACTATCTCTTGTTGGGGCGCCTGGGTGGCTCAGTCGGTTGAGCATCTGACTTCGGCTCAAGTCATGATCTCACAGTTCGTGGGTTCGAGCCCCGCATCGGGCTCTGTGCTGACAGCTCGGAGCCTGGAGTCTGCTTCGGATTCTGCATCTCCCTCTCCCTCTGTTCCTCCTCTGCTCTCACTCTGTTTCTCTCTCTCAAAAATAAATAAAGATAAAAAAAATTAAAAAAGAACTATGTCTTGTTGCAAAACTGAAACTATACCCACTGAACAACTCATTTCCTACCCCAATCCCTGGCAGCCACAAGTCTACTTTCTGTGTCTAAGAATCTGACTTCTTAGATCCTCATAACAGTGGAATCAGAATCATACACCATTTGTTTTTTGTGATTGGCTTACATTACTTAGCATAATGTCTTCAAGGCTCAGCCATGGTGTACATTTGACAGGATTTCCTTCTCTTTTGAGGCTTAAAAACATTCCATTGTGTGTATAGACCATGTTTTCTTTATTCATTGGTCTGTTGATGAACGTGTGGGTTGTTTCCACCTCTTCTGTTACTGTGAGTAATGCTGCAGTGGGTGTGGGTGTGCAAATATTTCTTCCAGATCCTGCTCTCCATGTATCCCCCGAAGTGGAATTCCCAGATCAAATGGTAGTTCTATTTTTTCACTTTTTGACGAACCCCGTACTGGTTTCCGTAATGGCCGTACCCATTTACATTCCCCCCAACAGAGTGAAGGGGGGCTCTTTTCCTCACATCGTTCCCAATCCTTATTATTTATTGTTTTTGTTTGTTTTGAAAATGGCCATCCTAATCTACTACAGGTTTTTTGCTCTTTGGTTACGATGAGACTTAGATGAAACATAGACAAAACAGGTCATTGTAAGCTGATGGCAACTTAACTTTAATGGCATACCAAAGCTCCCCCCATTAACTCCCCTTTACACTTTTGAGGTCACAATTTACCTTCTTGACATGCTGTATTCATTAATAAGTTATTGTGGCTATTGTGATTTTTAACACTATTTTGCTTAACATTTACACTATAGTTATTAGGTGGCTAACATGCCAACCCGTTACAGAATCGGTCTTCTAAACCCGAAGGCACATTGACCTTTACCAGTGTGTTGTGTACTTCCATGTCCTTAACTAACATCTTTTTATTCCAGCCCAAAGGTCTGCTTTCAGAGATTCTTGCCGGGCAGGTCTAATGGTGATCAACTCCTTCAGCTTTTGTTTGTCTGGAAAGATCTGTATTTCAGCTTCATGTCTGAAATAACTTTGCTGTATACAGTATTCTTGGTGGGCAATTTTTTTCTTTCAGCACTTTGAATATGTCATTCCACTATCTCTTGGACTGTAAGGTTTCTGCGGAGAAATCTATTAGCCTGATGGTTATGTAGGGTTTCTTTGTAGGGTGGGCTTCCTGCTGGGGTCCTAAAAGCAGTCAGCAGGAACTACATCTCTTTCATGTTCTCTGGTACTCTTATCTGGCTCTTTCTGTATCTCCTCCATACTCCCAGTCATGGAGCCACAAAACTCAGGGTGCTACCAGAGAGAGCCAGGTTTCTCCAGCAGTGAGCTGCACAGCTGTGGCAGCTGGGAATTCACACGTTGCTCTCACTTTTCCCTGAGAGAGGTCACCACCAACCACTTCAGCCCCCATGCTGTGGCTCCTCAAGGAAAGGGCACCACCGGAAGTTCCTCTAACACTCTCCAATGTGTCCAAACTTGGCATTTGTTTTGGTTTTGCTTTGTTCAGAGTGCTAGAGTCTTTCCCTGGCAAGACTGGACTTCTAAAAAGTCTCTCTTTTGTCTATGAGTGTCTGCCCAGGTGAGCCCTCTCCTGGTTTTCCCCTACTGGAGGCCAACGGGTCTGGGACCAGGTAGCAAGCTCCCACGGGTTCTGCAGCCCCTCCTGACATCTGTCTGCCTGACTCCAGATGCACAAGTCAGCAAAACTCTTCCTAGGTCCCTTGGTGTTTGGCGCTGAACCCCATAGCTCTTGTAGAGGTGCTTTTGTTCACAGATGGAAGAGTCAATGTTTAGTAAGGGGAACAAAGAAGAGAGATATCTTATGCTTCGTGATGTTGGTGTCATTTCAATTCTCCAAGTTTTCCACATCAGGAGCAAATGAACAATCACTTAGAAGATGGCAGAACTCATCTATTCTACACGTCTCATTACCAAGAGAGGTGGCAGAACCAAGTGGAAACAACATGGCTATTAAATCAAGCTGGCTTGGGTTTAAATCCCAACTCTGGAATCTACTGGCTAAATGGCCTTCGGTGAATTATTTTTATACTTGTTGTGTAAAGAACCTTACAGATTTTAAAGAGAGATATTGTTTACCTCTCAGTGTGCTTTAGGGATTAAAGTGAACTAAAACAAGGCTTCCAGCAGAAGGCTAGAGACCTAGTGGAAATTCAATTAAGTTTCGCTTTATTCTCATGGGAGTTTGGATTCCAGTTCAGCTTTTTGAAATTTAGTTGATTTCCTATGGTAACTTCCCTGCTAAGGATATTGTTCCTCTTTGTTCTAATAGTGTCTATATTCACCCAAATGAATCTTTCTTTTTCTCTCTCCCTATTTGAATATAAACTTCTGAAGGACAGGATTTGTAGCATATTTCTTACCTTCTGTGACAGAGTAAAGTATCTGGAATTCAACATGAGATCAGCCATCATTCTGTTCTATTGTCATATCCATAGAATCCCATTAGATAAAATATCTATGTTATTTACGAGTGGCAAAAATGTGGCCAGAGGCTGGAAGTGATAGTTGTCTATCCTACAATACTTGTTTCTTGAAACAAAAAAATATTGAAAACTACTATACCATGTAAAAGATATTCCTAACTTTCTTACATAGACTAATTGCCAACACTCCTTCTGACTGGCCTAAATCTTTCCTTGTGACCAAGTCCTTACAGAAGCATGGGCCAGAATCCAACCCAAAATGTTATCTGAGGCCACCAAAGAACAAGAACAGGAAATGAGCTGTTCTATCCGGGCACCTTTTTGCCACAGCTGAATGTTAGAGCCCAGAATCTCCCTTGATTATCCATCCCTCTCTTCCCTGTGTTTGTTTCAGATTGAGGCTTTTGCACTGTTTTCCTAGGAGTTCGTTCCTAATAGGTTAATAGTATGTGTTAAGATATTTCTCATCACCCAAGAGAAATGTTTTTATAAGTTGCCCTCCCAAGGCTCATCTGAAAGCATTTTTTTCTCTATAGCGTCTCCCCACCTACTTCTCTGATGGTTTAGGGCTAAGACAATATCATCCTCTAATGTACATTTCATGCATTTCAATTTAGTTAGAAATATTCTATGTGAAGACTGCTAATAATTACCTTCCCTGGTCCCTTCCAGGATCCCATACCCACTTTCTCCCACTAGAAATGACAAGGTACAGGTGAATTTTGTGAAGGGCTTCTGAAAAGTTGGGATGGTGTGTCTCTTTTCGGGTTCAAGATTAGGCATCAATCTTTATGAATGCAGTATATCCTATTCACCATTCCAGGCACTTGGCTACATGATCTTTGGGCATGCATAATGAATTTGAAATAGTTATATTTCATATACCCATTTAAGAAATAAGAAAAATAACCTGAGATAAAATTGCCCAAGGTCAGAGAGTTGGTATCTAATGCAGCTACTGCAATTTGCTTCTGATTGTATTATATTCCCAAGTTCACATTCTAAATAATTCCTGTTCCTCAATATCATTCACCAAAACCCTAGGCAGGGCATCCCAGAGAGAAGCTGTTTGAGAGACATAAATTGAGCCCACTTGACCGTTTGTGGAGTGAGTAGAGGTCTTCCGGGGGGGGGGGGGAGGGAATACTCAGGAAACATAGCAACTATCAATGGACTTTCACACTCTTGCATATATAAATTCACCTCAACACTCTACATAAATCTGAAATTATGGATACAGTACCTTATTTTATCAGTGTTTTTTGTAGGTAAACCCAACCCTCATAGAATTGAATAATTTGGGAAATTTTATTTCTAAGACAATTTTCAGAAAGAAACCTTAGGTGAGCTTTTTGTCAGAAGAGTTGAGAACAAATATTATTGTTGCAGACACCTTGCTAGGACACACGTTAAATAGCATCAGATAGCACTGCTTGCTTCTGCCATCCCAACTACAAACTTAATAATTGTGATTTACCAAAAGCACAGAAATATCAGTTAGAAATCTTTTGTCACCTTTTCAACAATTTTCTATTCATTTTAGATGGAGAGCCCGAAGTCCACAAAGGGAAAAGACTGTTCCCAGTTCACATTGCATAGCAAATAAATAAGAGTCAGGACCAACTTGTAACATGAGATTCATTTTTTTTTTAATGCTTATCTTTCAGAGAGAGAGAGACAGAGTGTGAGCGGGGCAGGGGCAGAGAGAGAAGGAGACACAGAATTTGAAGCAGGCTCCAAGCTCTGAGCTGTCAGCACAGAGCCCGATGCAGGGATCGATCTTATGAACTGCCAGATCATGACCTGAACCAAAGTTGGATGCCTAACCGACTGAGCCACCGAGGCGCCCCAAAATGAGGTTCCTGATAAGAATTTCTTTAGCCCTTTATCCCACCATTTATTGACAAGACATGGCTGACAATTGTTCTTACAACTGTTTTCTGTCCATAGGGTTATTTATAGATTGTTCCATTTGATAAAACATTGATTAAAAAAAGAGGACTCCACATCCTATTCTTGGTCCCAGGCAACTGAATTGGTGCTTTGATTCTCTGTCATCCTTGGTCAGACCCTCACCCTCAAACACAAACACAAACACAGATAAGAAATCAACTGAAATTATTTCAATTTATTGCACAAATACTAGTAATTGAGGATACATCAGGAAGATCACAAGTACACTAACAATTATTGATCACATACCACATCACAGGGTGAAGTGGTTATGAAGCAAAAAATGAAGGCTGGATGAACAGGTGTGCATTAGGCAGTCTTCATGGAGTAGATGACCTTCAAGTTGAAATTCTTAGAAAGATAATTTGAAGCAATGAATGTGTGAAGAAGGCCAGTTGTGTGCTCAGGGTATGCCTGAAGTGGGCATATGATAAAAGGCAGGCAGGGGGCAGGACAACTATCAGAATGGTCTTGAGACAAAAATTGTGTCATATACACAGGAAAGATATAGTCAGTAACAAGGTTCAAATATGAATTGAGTTAGAGAAAGAATGATAATGTACAATTGTAAAGGATCCATTTTTCTTTTTTTGCGTTTTTTTTTTTTGCATTTTTAAAGTTTATTTTCATTTATTTTGAGAAATAGAGAGCAAACAGCGGCAGGGCAGAGAGAGAGAGAGAGAGAGAGAGAGAGAATCACAAGCAGGCTCCACACTGTCAGCACAGAGCCTGACACAGAGCTTGAACTCATGAACCATGAGATCATGACCTGAGTCAAAATCAAGAGTCAGATGCTTAACCGAGTGAGCCACTCAGGCGCCCCGGACTGAATCCATTTCTAGGGGTCCTGGTAGACCAGGCTTTGGAGTTTGGATGGGAATATATATGCCATGGAAGTGATGTGATCAAGAATGGTGATACAATGTAACAAGCAACACAGTGAAAGGGTATATTTTCATGTTGCTATCAAATTTTGAGGAACACAATTTTATTTCAGAAAAATGAAAGTAGAAAACCTGAGGTTCTAAGGCTAGATTAAGCATACCAAGTGTGTGGTTATGTGATCACTTTTATGGCCTGGGGAAATTAATCTCTCCCTGTCACTTTTTAATTTTGGCAAAGTATATAAAACATAATTATTTTATTAATGACTTGTGAATAATGCCCCAAGATGACTCTTCAGACCCTCCACAGGACTCGTCTGCTTAAGCTAAAGATGTGAATTATTTTTTCCTCCTCTTACTAACAAAAACATCCACAGCAATGTAATCATTTTGCTTATTTTTCTTTGTGATTTTTGATTTGCAATCTATTCTCTTACTTCTCATATCACATATACCTGCATTGTCTCTTTCTAAATGCTTCTGCAGATGTTCTATTCAGTTACCACCAGCCCCTGGTTCAAATTTCTCTGCACCTCTGGCATTCATTCACCATTGCTACTTGCTCTCCCCATCTCTGTGCCTCACCTGGAGGCAGACTTCTCTCTTGCCTACCACACCCAGGACAAGACATCTCTTGTAGACTTCTCTCTCACCCTGCCAGCAGATGCTGTCTGAGCTGGTGAGTTATTCTCTCTTTATCTGACCTCTCTCTACTTTGAACTATCTGCTGTCTACTGTTCCACAATGCACTTTTCTGCCTAATTCTTGTATCTTCTACCCTAGAATTTTGTCCTTCCCATCACCCCTGTGATTATAGGCATGTGAAAGTTAACTTGGCTTCCCTTTTATCTCAAAAGAATTCCCCCAGAGTATTAATCTGCTTCATTAATGATCTCTCCAATAATGACACCAAATTTCATTTTGACCAAAACTCTGTATTAGGTGCCATCAGGCTCTCTCTACTGCATTTCTTTTTTGTCTCCTAAAAATAAAATCTTAAGACTGAGCTTAATTTAGGTCTATAGGTGCTCCTCCCTCATCAATGCATACTTTTTTTTTTGTAAGAGGGAGAGAGAGAGAGAAAGCATAAGTGGGGGAGGGGCAGAGGGCAAGGGAGAGAGAATTCTAAGCAGGCTCCACCAGTGAGGAGTCCAACTCGTGGCTCAATCTCACAACCATGAGATCATGACTTGAGCCAAAATCAAAAGTCAAACACTTAACTGACTAAGCCACCCAGGCACCCCTCATCAATTCATATTTCTGACTTCCTACATCAGATTCATCAGTTCATATTTCTGACAATCCATGTTTCACACACACTTACCAGGTATTCTCCTTTGACCTTAGACCCAGTGACGGAATGTGTTTATCAACCAATCGCTTATCAAATCTTGTCTTTTAATTCAACTTGTTAACAACGTCTACCAATTTCTCTTTCACTCCATGTTTTAGGTATGACCATTTCTCTCCATCCCCACTGACTCCACTTAATCTCAAGTCCTCATTCATTTATTCTTCTTCCATTTCAAATTCCTCATTAAATGATCTTTCCATTTATGGTTTTCCTGTTTTTTTACCCCTCCATATCACCAGATACTGAGTAACCTAGTAAAACTCCCCACTGCTCACTCATCATTCTGCAAACATTATTGAACAAAATTGTGTCAGTGAATGTGAAATATGAATGATTCAGAAAATATACAGATTTTTGTGAGACTTTGTGTCTTTGAAAAAAATGTATGATCATTAAGGGGATGTAAAGTATTTGCATATGGAGGGGCACCTGGGTGGTGGCTCAGTCGGTTAAGCATCTGACTCTTGATTTCTGCTCAGGTTCATGAGTTTGAGCCCCATGTTGGGCTCTGTGCTGACAATGCAGAGCCTGCCTGGGATTCTCTCTCTCCCTCTCTCTATATTCCTTCCACTCTCTCTCTCTCTCACTCCCTCTCTCCCCAAAATAAGTAACCATTAAAAATATTTGCATGTGGAAGTTATATATAGTGTAAGGTGTGTGTGTGTGTGAGTATTTGGTTTGAAAAAAAATTATCATTTAGAGAAAAGAACAATTTTGACTGGAAAACCTTAAAGAATGAGGAGGGACTTAAAGTAGGGATTGAAGAAAGAAGAAATTCAAGCAAGCACAGAAGAGATGACAGAACATTCAAGTTGGGGTGCTGATGCGAAATGGTCAAACACAGTGTATTTAAGAGAGAAAATTGAAGTGGAATTAGAGAGTGGGGCCATTTGAGTTAGTTTTAAGTGTGTGTGTGTGTGTGTGTGTGTGTGTGTGTGTGTTCCCACAATAGACCTTTAATCCTGGCAGGTAAGTTATTCCTAATGTCTTAATTTTACATATGAGAAAAACCAGATTAAGTAAAAAAAAAAAAAATTAAATAACTTCCCACAACCCACTCAACTAATAAGCAATAGGCCTGGGATTCCAATGCGTTTTCTAAGATCTGTGATCCTTCTAACATTCCATGTTGGACTCTCCACATAAGATCAAACATAAGCAGGAAGCATCCATTGCTAAGCTGATGTGATAAACATCCACCAAAATGATTAATAGAATAGAATTCTTTTCAAATTTCCATCTGACTATACTCCTATTGCTAATTATCTGCCAATTGGCCTCCTTCTCACCTCCAAATTCACCTTAAAGTAATTTCTTTCTTCTTCGCAACTCAACCTGGCACCTGACCCAGTGGTATATCTTCTCAGAATGTTCCCCCATCCACTCCACAAATACACTTTGAGCTCCCATGATATAGGAAACTGGGAAACATGAAGTGAAAGAGACAAGTGTGGAAAACTTAGAACACTTATTTGGTCCTCAGTATACATTTGCTGAATGGGCTTTGTCCTTTAGGTGCTTACAGTCCAGTAGGGGGACATATATCACGCACATCTGTAGCCCTTACGAACTCTGAAAAGGGCTAAGAACCAAACATGACCGAACTGTCAAAGTTTAACTCATCTCTCAACCAGACTTCCTCTTGTTTCCTCTATTTGCACCATTATAGGCACAGAGTAAATGCTAACTGATTATTTGTTGACTTCCCACAAAAGTAGGTACGAGACAGCAATAGAAAACAAGAAAAATAGGAGTCAATCATATCTAAAAATGGGTGAGGCAGGGGGAGTCTAGGTGAGCAGAAACAACAGATAGAGTATTACCATCTGGAGAATAAATCTTAATGTAAAACTGGCAGACCATAGAGAGAATTGAAATTTTGTCGGTAGCCCCTTAAACAAAGATCTTGGTTTTTTCTAGACCTTTTGCTGTGAGTCAGAATGTTCTGAACACATAATTCTTATGAATCAGCAGGAGAAGATGTCTCCCCTTTGTCTTCCAACTCACTGTAAATTGGCGAATATATGTTTAATTCTTCATAAAGACGATCTTCTGGAATCTGATGAGGGAAAAATGATTTAATATTAATCACCAGGAATTTTCCACCACTAGACGACTTGTTCGAGAGATCTATCACATCTCTTTTGACTTTCTGAGTGTCACTCTCTTTCTCATTACACTGTAATTATTACTTCCATCTCCAATAAACCAAGCCAGACTGGCTGGCCAAGTGGGCCCAGGAGAAATTACATCAGTCAATAACAAGCTGGTGAGACTACTGTGTCTGAACTTTGGTATATCTGCTGTCTTATTTATCTTTGGAGGCAAGTGATCAAAACAAAAAAAGGCCACCAGACTTGAATGCTTTGGCAAATGGACAGATGAAGGGAGTGTGTATCATCTGGAAGATTTGAGTCAGTGCTTGTGCAAGTATTGGTGAGTCCTTTTCGTACATCAAAGGTATAATAGATGGGTAAGGCAAGCAGAAATGTAGTTGGTAATCATGAATTGGGAAGGAAAGAAAATTGAGCCTTCAGAGCAAGTAAGAAGTTGAAAGCCAAGAAAAAAGAGAGAGTAGGAACACATATGAGGGACCTATTCTGGAAGAGAAAATAAGCCCAGATACCTGGGAGGTTCCATCACATGCTACTTTCACATTTGTCTCTCATGCTCAACCCACAGCCTTTTCTAGAATTATGAAAACTCTACTTTCCTCATGCTCAGTCATGAGGATATACCCAGAGATTGGGGCTTTTACAAGTGGAAAAATGTGATTTAAAATACGAGATTTCGGAACCAAAATACTGAAACATGAAGAAATAATTTTCTAGAAGAAATGTTCCCAGAGATCCAGGCCGTACTTTTAAGATGAAGCTCAAATTCTTCAGTTTGTCATTCAGGATTATCAGGCCTCTACCTACCTTCTTTTCCTGGAATACTTCTCCAAGGCCATAGATCATGAGTGACACAGCACTACAAAACCCCAGGACGGTGAGAAACAGGATCATTGCCACGATCTCCTGTTGAACAATAACCAACAAGACAAGTGGAGTCACAAGGTAGGTGCCCTGAAAATGTGCTCCATTATAGCAGCCCCTGATTTCATCACCCCCTCAACGTGATCAGTCCCAATGAAGTGACATACGAAGGGGGACACCACACGATGGTCGTCCAGGCAGGTGACTCCAACCTCACAGAATTCAGCTGGGAAGGGGTCGGCAGCCAGCATCTCCATACATGCACCCCCAGAACACTACCCCAGAGGTTACAGCAGAGGATGGGGTTCACGGAAAAGGGAAAGAGAGCTCTTACTTGGATTGGGAGTCAGAATCTTAGCACTTCCACAAGAAATACATACGGTGGAAAACCAAGCCACAAAGCAGACATCTCCACCAGCTTCCTGGCAGTTGTAGATATGAGGCCAGCAACTCGTCAAGTTGATGGTCAGGATGAAGATTCCTATTCCTGCAACGATGCTGCTGACGGTGTTTGCTCCCAGGCTTCCCCACACCTGATGGTGAAGGACAACACTCAGACCTGGGCCTCCATCTGCCAGCGCATTCGGTAGACCTCCCTGCATTCTGACGGCTGGTTGCATCCAGTAAATTCTGCCTTGGTTCCAAATGTAAATTGAAAAAGGAAATCTTGGCAGTGTACTCATTGTTTACTAAGCATCTATAACCTTCTTGCTAGGACTGTAGTCAGGAAGGCCCTTGTGGACACACATCATCTCTCCTCAAGCAGTCTCCTTAATCAGAAACAAATCAGGGGTGCCTGGGTGGCTCAGTCAGTTAAGTCCCCGACTTCGGCTCAGGTCACGATCTTGCAGTTCGTGAGTTCGAGCCCTGCGTCGGGCTCTGTGCTGACGGCTCAGAGTCAGGAGCCTGCTTCCGATTCTGTGTCTCCCTCCCTCTCGGCCCCTCCCCTGTTCACTCTCTGTCTCTTAATAACAAATAAACGTTAAAAAAAAAAAAAGGAAATAAAAAAAAGAAACAAATCATCCATTTGATCATATGACTGTACTCACAAGGACAAGGCCCAGTGTGCAGATATTTCTTAAAACAAGTGTCAAGGTACTGATGCTTTACTGTCTTTTTAAGAAGACGATTGATATTGTAATGGTTATATTTTTAATGATTATATCCAACACAAAGTAGATTGGATAAAAAAAAACCACATCCACATTCACTCATTATAGGGGAGATGATGGCACATCTCCCTCAAGACTCCTAAAATTCCATTTTTCTTATTTTCTCACGGATGGATAAAGACAGAATTGCAACTCACCAGATATATGGCATATTTCTTTTCAGACAGAATTGGAAAAAATCCGGAAATAGCAAACTGTTCAAAAGGAAGGAAGGGAGAAATAAAGTGAGTCTCTGTCTGTCTTTACTTCCCCTTTCTCCCCTATCCTCCAAATGTAAGGTTAAGTTGTGGGTACTCTATAAAGCTATGTATTAATATTTCCCATAAGCTCATCATTTTTGTCCTATAGGGTGCTTCTCAAAATTAAGTGTGCATATGAATCATGTGACAGTCTTGTTAAAATACAGATTATTATTTTTTAATGTTTATTTATTTCTGAGAGAGAGAAAGAGCAGGGAAGGGGCAAAGAGAGGGGGACAGAGGATCTGAAGTGGGTTCTGTGCTAACAGTGGGACTCTAACCCATGGACCACGAGATTATGACCTGAGGCGAAGTTGGACACTTAACTGACTGAGCCACCCAGGCATTCCCAGATTACTTTTTTTAATTGAAGTATATGTGACACACACACAATGATACATTAGTTTCAGGCATACAACATAGTGATTCGACAAGTCAATCCATTACGCTCTGGTCACCACAGGGATAGCTACCATCTGTCCCCGTACAACGCTATTACAATACCACTGACTATACTTCCTGTGCTGTGCCTTTTATTCCACGACTGATTCCTTCCATAACTGGAAGTCTTTATTGCCCACTCCCTTTCACTCCTTTTGACCATCCTCCAACACCCCTCCCCTCTGGCAACCTCCAGTTTGTTGTCCGTATTTATGGGTCTGTTGCAAAATGCAGACTTTTATCCAGTAGGTCCTGGAGGGGGCGTGAGATTCTTCATTTCTACCAGGCTCCCGAGTGATGCTGATCCTGACAATCCATGAGTTACTGTTGGAGTAGCAAGGTCCAGCAGACCTGGTACATGACTGTTGTAAAATGGCTCTCATTTTGTTGTAATTATTTGTTTGTATGAGCATCTTGTGTGTTAGAGTGTCAGCCCCTTTGGGCAAGAAGCGTGTGTTTGTGGCATGCACATCTTGGGTCTCACATAGGTCATGTAGACATAAAGTAATTATGAAGATGTACATGGGTAAAGATTTCTTGAAAATATAAGTCAATAGCACAAATTCAAAACAATTTCAAAGGTTCAGAGTGTATGATGGGTAGAGAGACACCTAATAAGCGAAGTGTATGGAATGAAGGACAGTAGAGAGACGTGTCAAATAAAATATGGCAAAGGTTCAAAAAGAGTCATGAACGGGTGCCTGGGTGGCTCAGTCAGTTGAGCTGACTCTTGATGTTGGCTCAGGTCATCCATGATCCCAGGGTCATGAGCATGGAGCCTGCTTCAGATTCTCTCTCTTACTCTCTCTTTCCCTCTCCCCCACTTGTGCTCTCTATCTCTAAATAAATAAATAAATAAATAAATAAATAAATAAATATTTTTTTTAAAAGGAGATACAATGAGAAAGCACCTAAAAGAGTTTCCAGGACATAGTATGAGTTTATCAGATGCCCTTGGCCTTGTTTGACCTTGTCCTCCTCACCTCCTCAGTCTCTTCCTCCTGCCATCATGAAGATAACTTGACTGACAAATAGTGTGAGGGATATTTTTCTGGAATTGGATTCTGAACGTTTATTTATTTATTTATTTATTTTGATGTTGATCTCTATTTTTGGGAGAGAGAGGAGACAAGAGGGAAAGGTGCAGAGAGAGATTGGGAGACACAATCTGAATCAGGCTCCAGGCTCAGAGGTGTCTACGCAGAGCCCGATGCAGGGCTCAAACCCAGGAACCATGAGATCACGAGATGAGCTGAAATCGTACGCTTAACCAACTGAGCCACCCAGGTGCCCCTGGATTCTGAAAGTTTCGATTTATTTTTTATTAGCTAAATGTCCCTTGGGCAATTCATTTCACTTTTATTAATCTCAGGTTTCTCATCTGATAAAAGAGTACTAATGTGCTTACCCCAAGTGCTTTTTAAACTGCAATATATATATATATATATATATATATATATACTCTAAATACTAGAATAAATAGTTGGTTAGATCTGATGTGGGCAAGAGAAAAGCTACATGCAGTGTTATCTCAGAGGCAATTGTAGATGTTTACTCACAAACATTGCTCCCCAGAATGGGTAGCCTGCTTTAAATGATGAAAAAAAATCTTCCTTAAATTCGGAAGCATTGATCGCAGAGCAGACGATTATTCCAAAACAAAGACATATCAAAGCAATCAGAATTTGTGTTACCTGTAGAAAAAGATGCATATGTTTTGTAAAATAAGAAGGTATTTTTTCAAGACTGCATCAAAGTCCTTATGATGAAGGCCAAACATGAGAAATTGCTTGGGTGTCTTAAGCTATCCTGAGACAGAATTTAAATGCAATATTTTCTAGAATCATCAGGCCCCTCTAAGAATGGATACAGGCATGATCTGATGCAGGGATGGCCAATGCATTTCTCATGTGCCTTTATTTACATAGTCATGGTAGACATCAATAATTGTTCTTTCCATCGAGGTGCAGACAACAATTATTAATTTGATATTCGTGATATTAACCCACCAGCAACTGACCAGTGTTGGCAGATCCTCTTTGCCATTCTTCTCCTAGTCTTCATGAGGAAATGCTTCTCTCTACTCAACCGGGCCCCATGTTGCCTCCTCATCTACCAGATTTTTCATGCCTCATGAATCCAAGTGGGGAAACTGTTCATACACCCAAATACTCTGGCTCAGAGTAGAGCCAGTTCTACTCTGGTTGATGTGGGAAGATGCTCACTCACCCCCAGGAATTCCAGCTCCCTCCTCAAAAACCTTAGCCAGGTACTGCTTGGTGGGGCTGAGGCAGCCTCCTCCCGTAAGGCGTTATCATGGAGAGATACTTCCGAAAGTTCGATCTGGGGCACGCTGTATAGTTTAAGCAGAAATTCAGCCGTGAGAAAATTCTCTCTCTGTGAAGTTCTCAACTGACAGGAATGGGGGGGGGGGGAGGCGGGGATTGACTATTTTCTCAAAAACAATCTTTCAGTGAAAGTCTTGGGGCGCCTGGGTGGCGCAGTCGGTTAAGCGTCCGACTTTAGCCAGGTCACGATCTCGCGGTCCGTGAGTTCGAGCCCCGCGTCGGGCTCTGGGCTGATGGCTCAGAGCCTGGAGCCTGTTTCCGATTCTGGGTCTCCCTCTCTCTCTGCCCCTCGCCCGTTCATGCTCTGTCTCTCTCTGTCCCAAAAATGAATAAACGTTGAAAAAAAAAATTAAAAAAAAATAAAAATAAAAAAAAAGAAAGTCTTCATAATAATGTATAAGAAACTGAGTCAAAGTTAGTGGCCAAGATCACTGTCTGGCTAGTGATTAGATGAACAAAATGGAACAAAAAATGAGCCAAGTCTTCTTATTCTTGGTGTGGGGTCACTACCAAGTTCTTTCTCAGTGATCTACGCTGATAAATAAACATAAAAACAAACAGACGCGTTTACCTGTGTCTCTCAGTCTTTTTAACCCAGAAATGGACCTGAATATATTTTGCCAATGACACACTCACGTTCATGTGCACAAAGGAATGGCTTTTAAGGGCTGATTAAATCTCTATTCTTGTTTTCAGCCTCAGAGGAGGCTAACCAGAGCTACTGTCCTTTCTAAAACTTTGGAATATACTTAACATTTTGCAATAATATTCAGTCCAATATTGATTCCCAAAGCTCTGTCATCAGCCTCTCCTAAAATCTCTAAAAGGAAAGTCTTAATAACATGCCCATCTTCAGTATTCAAAGGAAAACTGAATTATGCACCTTCCCCACCACCCCGTTGTCTCTCTAAACAGTGGGACAGGATTCCGTGGAAGGAGATTCACAGAGATTAAACCAGGGATGAGCCCAGGGTTGTTTTGAAAACCTTCTCTCCCTGAACACACCTCAGATGCAGAGGCAAGAAATCTCAATCTTCGTTAGTACGAAACTCCCCTACCTCAACCCCACAATATAAGGTCCTTCTGTGAGGAAGTTCACGTTATTCCCAGTTCCCAAGCTGAGCGAAAACCTTCCTCCCCATCACCCAGAGAGAACGAACTACTGGCAAAGTATAGCAGATAGCTTCTTTATACTCGATGTATTCATTAAACCAGATGGGTCTGTGCCTAAATCCATGAACTGGCGTCTCCCCGGCACTGTCACTATCACTGGCCCACTGGGAACAGAAAGAAAACAGTAGCCTGTACCTACCTGGAGGGGCTTTGTGACATTGGGAAAGCAAGACCTGCCCTGCTACTACTTTCTGTGTCCATTTTTCACGAGCTGAGCGAGCGACCCGTGAAGAATGCTGTTACGATGAGCCTTGCTGGGCTTCCTCTCGCCGTGTGCTCCAGATGGTCAGTGAGGATGGGTTGTCTCATGACCTTGATGACTATCTTCATACTCAAGGCATGTGTCCCACAGATAAGCTTCCCAGCTGATATAGAGCAGTAGGTTTGTTTGTGGTTTTGTTATATCGAAGAACAAAACTGAGGGACTGAACAGGGACAAGTATGGAATGAGGAAATTTGAGACTCCTGGAGAATAGACCCACCTGCGACCCGGACCATTTACAGAACCAGAAAGAACAAAAAAACAAAAACAGTTGAGTGGAGACTGAGGAGGTGAGAGAGAACCGCAGGACAGAAAGAGATGTTCTTCTCTTCTGGAGCTTTCTCTACTTGGCCGTTTCTGTGCCAGAAGTTTCCCAAAGGTACCCTTGAGAAGCCTGTGTTCCCTGTTTATTTTTTTTAAATGTTTATTTTTGAGAGAGAGAGAGAGAGACAGAGAGGGGAGGGGCAGAGAGAGGAGACACAGAATCCGAAGCAGGCCCCAGGCTCTGAGCTGTCAGCACAGAGCCCGACGCAGGGCTTGAACCCACAAGCTGTGAGATCGCGACCTGAGCCAAAGTCAGGCGCTTAACCCACTGAGCCACCCAGGCATCCCGTCTTCCCTGTTTAAAGTGTACTTGCCTTCACACACAATCAAAGGCTGAAACACTGTCTTCAAGTGTGTCTTAGCCTCTGGATCTCTGAATTGGTCTCTGACTTCAATATTTATTGTCTTTCTCTCTCTTCCTGACTTTTGGACACTATATGTATGAGTCTGCAGCAGACAGGCTCCAAGACTGGACAGGAAGAATGCCATGGGCCTTTCCTGATAGAGTGTGGCAGCTAAGTGTTCACACAAAAGACTCCATGAGCTCCTAAATGTTACACTGACTCTGCTGCTTTGATTTCTGTGATGGTGAGGATGCGGCCATGGAGAAATAAGGGGCGTGAACTTGGTAATAAATCTTATAGGCCGTTTTGTAGCAACGTGGATGGAACTGGAGAGTGTGATGCTAAGTGAAATAAGCCATACAGAGAAAGACAGATACCATATGGTTTCACTCTTATGTGGATCCTGAGAAACTTAAGAGAATCCCATGGGGGAGGGGAACAAAAAAAAAAAAAAAAAAAAAAAAAGAGGTTAGAGTGGGAGAGAGCCAAAGCATAAGAGACTGTTGAGAACTGAGAACAAACTAAGGGTTGATGGGGGGTGGGAGGGAGGAGAGGGTGGGTGATGGGTACTGAGGAGGGCACCTTTTGGGATGAGCACTGGGTGTTGTATGGAAACCAATTTGACAATAAATTTCATATATAAATAAAAAAAAAAAATAAATAAATAAATAAAATAAAAAATAAAAATAAATAAATAAATAAATAAATAAATCTTATAGGCCGATCGAAGCAGCATCGGACCGAGCAAGGTATCTAAATTAGGGTCCCAGCTTAATGAAGGTGCTCATTTTAATAGCATAACTAGCTAGAAAAATGAATACACAGGTTAAGATTCACAGATCTGGGATTGTTTTATTTGAGTTTAACTACAGACATAACCCAGAGTGGCTCTTCCTTAAACTATGAGATACTACAAATTGCACCTCTAGTCACCTGCAATGTGTCTCTGAGATGTGATAAAATTCCCCCTCATTCTCCAGGAAACTGAGATATGTGTGTGAACAGAGGACATTACATGATATATAAGCATACCTTTCATGACAGAAATTTACTAACCCGTGTGCCATCTTCCCACTGTGCCTCTGGCAACTTGTGGACCTAACCAATGTCTTATTGGAATTAAGAAATAACACTCCTTACATGTACCCCAATGTTTATAGCAGCACTCTCAACAATAGCCAAATTATGGAAAGAGCCTAAATGTCCATCAACTGAAGAATGGATAAAGAAGATGTGGTTTATATATACAATGGAATACTACTTGGCAATGAGAAAGAATGAAATCCTGCCATTTGCAGCAACATGGATGGAACTGGAAGGTATTATGCTGAGTGAAATAAGTCAATCGGAGAAGGACAGATGCCATGTTTTCACTCATATGTGGATCTTGAGAAACTCAACAGAAGACCATGGGGGAAGGGAAGGGGAAAAAAACAGTTACAAGCAGAGAGGGAGGGAGGCAAACCGCAAGAGACTCTTAAATACAGAGAACAAACTGAGGGGGGCTGGGGGAAGAGAAGGGAAAGTGAGTGATGGGCATTGAGGAGGGCACCTGTTGGGATGAGCACTGGGTGTTGTATGTAAGCCAATTTGACAATAAATTATATTCATAATAAAATAAAATAAAATAAAATAAAATAAAATAAAATAAAATTAATTAAATTAAAATAAAATAATAAATGTTTTGCAAATGGAAAGAAAGAGAAAGAAAGAGAAAGAAAGAAAGAAAGAAAGAAAGAAAGAAAGAAAGAAAGAAAAGAAAGAACACTCGTTTACTTACATGTTTATCCAGAAAGGACATCAGGCTCTGGGTCAGGCACTGCTCTGTCACCGAGCATGCAGGGGTGGATACCATGGTCCCAGCACTGGCCCCACTCACCCTCACAAGCTAGCAGAGTAGGACGTAGATAAATGAGATCAGGTCTCCAATATGTCAGATGCCGCTGGAAACACAGGAGATTGTAACAACTCTACCTGATAAGGGCTACGCAGCGTTCAAGGAAGAGATTCCCTGAGCCAAGTATCATTTGAGCCAGGATTTAAAATTGCTTGCCTCTCCCTCAGTGAAATGAGACCACATCTGCTGGCAAATTGCCTGAAGAAATGCCCGTTGATGGTGTTTCCTGGGAGCCCGGAATAGTGCATGATGCATGCAGCAAAAAATTAGAGACTAGGCTTGAGATTTAGACGGGAAATAAATGGAGGATGGTCTTTGGTGTTCGGACAGGATACTCGTTTGCAAGAATTTTCAATAGCATAATGCAGATCAGAAACGGAAGACATATCTTCGGGCTTCCAGACTGTTTCACACGTGGGTTTCACCAGCCCCCTCTTCCCACCGCTCCTGAGAGGCCTACCCTCTCCTGGACCCACATGTGGGTCCTTTCAGCACGCACTGTTGTCTTTCACAATCGTGAACACTGAAACCTAGGCCAACATGACTTTCCTGTTTTGGTGGAGGCAAAATCGTCCAGATGAGTTTTAATCATGCCTCTGCCTGAAAGGAAGAGATCATAGTTAAAGGTTTCCTGCAGGCCGTGCATTTCCTCCTCCGGGCAGTGTATTTGCAGGCACTTTCCATCCATGCAACATCTTTTCCACAAGCGAAGCTTCTTCTCCAGGTACACACTACACACTGGATTTGTCTTTCCAAACTCAGAAGAAATTTGCTTTCAGATCCCATCTGAACAACTGTTTTCTCAAACTGAATGCTCAGTTTCCTTGAGATAAGTAGGCACCAGTTTGCATGTTACAAATGGAAAGTTGCTATCTCTTAGCGGGTATTTTCTGATACTCCCAAAGGAATTATTACAGCCTTATTCTCTCTGTCTCCCCCTACCCACCCTCTGGTTTCTACAACCCAGAGTATGGGTTCAATAAATACAACAGAAGGATGCCTGGGTGGCTCAGTCGGTTAAGTGTCCAGCTTCGGGTCAGGTCATGATCTCATGGTTCGTGGGTTCTCCCACATGGGGTTCTGCACTGACAGCTCAGAGCCTGGAGCCTGCTTCGGATTCTGTGTCTCCCTCTCTCTCTGCCCCTCCCCCACTCACACTCGGTCTCTCTCTCTCTCTCTCTCTCTCTCAAAAATAAACATTAAAAAAAAATTTTTTTTTTAGGGGCGCCTGGGTGGCTCAGTTGGTTGAGCGTCCGACTTCAGCTCAGGTCACGATCTCATGGTCCATGAGTTCGAGCCCCGCGTCAGGCTCTGGGCTGATGGCTCAGAGCCTGGAGCCTGCTTCTGATTCTGTGTCTCCCTCTCTCTCTGTTCATTCTCTGTCTCTCTCTGTCTCAAAAATAAATAAAAAACGTTAAAAAAAAATTTTTTTTTAATAAATAAATAAATAAATAAATAAGGGTGAGAGGCCCAGAGAGGCCCAAACTGACACCAAACTCCAGGATTCCCTGGGAAACTGGGAAGGAAAGGAAGGAAGGAAATAAGAAAATATTGTTCTTTTTAAATAAGAAAAACAGGCCAGGTGGCTCTAAAAAAAAAAAGAAAACCTTTGTCTCTTCATTTACATGACTCCAGAAACGGGAAGAGAAAGATTGACACAGACTGCCTCAGGTGCTTAAAATCTCCTTGAACCCTTCTTTGAAATTGGAGCTTATCTGCCAGTCTGGGCCACTGAACTGCCAAGGTCCTGCACATGTTCATTCTTTATCTGCTCCCACTCTTTCCAGCTCCCCAAATGGCACTTTCACAGGGAAAATGATACGCATGTAATATATTTGTTCTCTTGTGACCAAAAACATCTGCTTAGTGGGGAGAATATGAGACACCTAGAAACATGGGCAAGGGGCAGACATCAACTCGTATTCCTCGTATGGATGATGAGCTTGTGAGATTTCCTGAATCCTCTGCCTTTCCCGCTGCCCTCCTAAAATAACTATATTGGGATATTTGCTCATATTCACTTTTTACTGTTTTCAGTATTATTCCAAACTTTCCACAATTTCCTATTCTTTATCGGCTTATTGGTGAAAATGTAATTTTTTTAATGTTTGTTTATTTTGAGGACAGGAGGGGCAGAGAGAGAGGGAGAGAGAGAGAATCCCAAAGCAGTTTCCATGCTGTCAGTGCAGACCCCCACCTGGGGTTCAAGCTCATGAACCGGGAGATCATGACCTGAGTGAGCCAAAATCAAGAGTCGGATGCTTACCTGATGGAGCCACCCAGGTGCCCAGCAAACGTAATTTTATCTCCCAGTACCTTCCAAGTGTGGTATAAATTGCCTGTCAATCCTCTTTTTCCCATTGCTAACCCTGGAGAATAAGGTAGCACAGATTATTTCCTGGATCACCTGTCTACCCTTGTTCCAGTCTGGACTAGTTACCTCTAAGCATGTCACACTGCAGTCATCGTATTACTTTCCACTGCCCTGTCTGACACTGGGCTCCCTATTTCCTTGATCCCGTGTGTTTCTCTTGCTTAGTGTACCATTGCAGGTTGGTAGTGTTAACCTTAAAGAACAAAAACACCGAAAACAAAGACAAAACAACAGCCAGTTGTTCTAACAGCAAAATGAGTTTGCTCAGGAATGGCAAAGGAATTTGCAATTTGAGACAAGCAAAGTATGGCAACCTGCAGGCGAGTCCAAAAAGACAAGGAAAGCTCAGCTTTTATTAGATTTCAGAAGGAAAATAAGGAGGATTACTCTGTACAAGAGTTCATTGGTGAAAAACAAGGATTTGAGGTTGTGGTGGCTTTTCACTGGCTGCAGGTGGAGGTGAGTGCGTCGTTGCACAGACAAGGAGAAATCTTTCTTCTTTTTCTTAAAAGTAGAAAATAATTTTTTTTATGTTTATTTTTGAGAGAGAGAGAGAGAGAGAGAGAGAGAGCGAGTGGGGGAGGGGCAGAGAGAAAGGGAGACACAGAATCCGAAGCAGGCTCCAGGCTCTGAGCTTTCAGCACAGAGCCTGAGGCGGGGCTCAAACCCACGAACTGTGAGATCGTGACCTGAGCCGAAGTAGGATACTTGACCGACTGAGCCATCCAGGCGCCCCAGAAGATAAAATTCTATGTGAAAATATCCTCTCTTGCTAAAATAATTCTTATCTTCCTTCCTCCTGCTGGTAAGGCAGGCTGGGGTGCGGGGGGGGGGGGGGGGGGGGGGGGGGGGGTGGGGGAGTGGTATGTGTGCGAGAGCGCCCCCTGCAGGGCTCCCTAGCTCCGTTTTCAATTTACTCATGGTCAGGGTAGAACACACTCTCCAGTTACAAGCTGGGAAAGGGTACCTGGGAGATAGGGTTTTTGGGATTTTGCTAGCCTGAACATTTCCTGTTTTACACCCTTGTACTTGATTGAATTCTAAAGAGGCATAGAGTTTGAACGGGAAAATATTCTTTTGCTCAGAATCATTCACTCTATTTTCTTCATCTATAGTTCATTTTAGCAATTCCAATGTAACTTTTAATTACAAATATTTGTATGTGCCATGTATTTTCTCTCTAGAGATTTGTATAATATCTCTTCACCCATAGAGGTGAAAATACATGATGTTTGGATTTAATGTAAATCTTACACATTAATTTTACTGGATAGTCAGGGGCCATTTTTGAACTGGAGACCCACCCGTGTGCTTTGTTATAAAAAAAAAAAAAATTATCCATGTATTCTTTCTTGATAACTTCCTCATTTAAAAAGTCTGTTTCTTTCATCTTTGTGGGCCACTTATTAGGGAGATGGCAGACATCCAGAATTTGTCTCTATTTTCATGTCCTTCTCACATGTAGCATACACTCATTCCAGCCCAATGGCTTATCATTCCAGCATCAACTCAAAAATCTTAATGATGTGGAAAACCAAGGCAGAAGGAAAAAATTAATTTTCCTCACAACTTACAGCCATTGACAAGTCCGTAAGAGAGGCAGAGTGACCTTTGTCCGGGAGCTCAGCTGTCTTAATGATGACACTTTGCTAAGGGCAAAAGGGAATCTCAGCTTAACATTATCCTGACCCCCCAGGATCCCAAGTCTACTTTAACATATAAAAATGCCTTTGAAAACTTCTTTATCTCTACCCCCTCCCAAGACATATTTTGGCAATCATACTCCAAGCTTATGGTCCCCTGATAAACATCTGAAGTGTCTCATGACTGAGTTTTTACTAAACAGTAATAAATTATCTTTTCCTAACAATAGCTAGCCCCTCAAGGTCCTGGAAACCTTGTTTCCAAAATTCCTTAGAGACTTAGGCTGTCCCTAACCCCTTCCCAGCCTGAATGTATATAATCAGTCACCTGTCACAAACCCAGTACAGCTCTTCCTGCCCAAGGTCTTGTCCCCATGCTTTAATACAAACACCTTTTTGCACCAAAGACGTCTCAAGAATTCTTTCTTGGCCATCGACGCCGAATCCCAACACTTCAAGCCACATCATTAAGTCCCGAGTCTCAGCTAAGCAACATCTACATCAGATATGGTGAGACAATTCATCTAGAGGCAAATACTTTTATGGACTACTCCGGTTCATTTTTAATCAGTATCAAATTGTGACAATTTATCTAACCCTTTCTTGGGTTGTGGCTTTATTTTAAATGTTTGACTTCATGAATTATTGTTCAATGGAAATAGGGACAAAATGACCCTACAACTTATAATTTTATCTCTTAAGGTTTTTAAAAATTTATTTATTTACTTTGAGAGTGAGCAAGTCAGGGAGGGGCAGAGAGAGAGGGAGAGAGAGAGAGACTAAGGATCTATACTGATCTTTAAAAAGGAAAGCAAATTTCCCCCACTTGTAGATGCACATATAGTGAAAAATGAGCAAGATCTTGAAAGGAAAAATCATACAATTAAGGAGAATAACTGAAAACTATAAGACATTAATGAAAGAAATTGAAGAAGACAAAATTAATAGAAATATATTCCATGCTCATGGACTTAAAGAATTATACCGTCAAATGTCTGTACTACCCCAAAATAATTATACCGTGCAGCTCAAACAATGTGGTATTTTCACAACAACAACAAAGTTCCTCAAAGAGGAAGTTCTGGATAGATGCTTGAATGTTTGTGTGCTACAATATAGTACATAAATTTCTAGAATTATTAGCTTTCTAAAAAGATGATGATGATGATGATGATGATGTCATTCTCTATAAAGTAAATTACAGATGTATTAAATAATCATGTCTCCATGGACTTGAGGTAAGGAAGGGTTTCTTGCACAAAACACGAAAGGCATAAATCATGATGAAACGTTGAGTAAATACAGCTACAACAAAAACGTGGGGTGGAAACGTAACAAGAGCTAACAAAAACATCAAAATAAAACAAGACAAAATCAGAATGGGAGAAGATATTTGCAACAAATGCTGTTGAACAATACAAACAATGTATGTGTTCCTGAGACTTTCAGTTCCAGAAATAGGCTAAATTTCAGAGGTGGTTAGGTGAGAGTTCGATTTCTATTTTCTGAAATTCTCTTACATCGCCTTCAGTTTAATACTGAGGTTAGTTTTTGCCACGACCACTAGTAGCTACTAGTTCCAGCTGCATCTTAATTCACAAATACATTGCTCATATTTTACATTTGTCAACAAAGACTCCAACTTAATGATGATGGTTCCACAACTGAATCAAGCCTTGGTCCAGGAACATTTTATGGGCTGATAGAGTCACAAATGGAAGTGTTCTGATGGATCTGGATCTATCATGGTGGAGCCCAGGGTGAGGTCAACTCCCCCAAAATCTCAAGGTTGCCATCAATCTGGGGATAGCTAGAATGAATGCTGGCTAGTCAATCACAATATCCACTACAGGATGTCAAAATCCTGTAGCGATCCTGTTTTGATCAAAATTTGTTAGCCGTTATCTTTGGCAAAATGCAAAGAAATGATTGATTTATTTATAACATATTAGAGGAGAAAAATAGAATTAAATAATGAAAATGTTGATACAAATGTTACTACAAATACCTTTCCTTCAACTGAAGTTTTTTGCCTTGTATACTGTATCAGATTCCTAATCAACCTTTCCTCCACTAACTCCTTCCAAAGGAGATCTCTAAATTTCAAGTAAGTGCATGGCTTGTCCATATTTATCCAGTGGTGTGCTGGTGGATATTCAACAACTGGCTTTCCAAAGCTAGAGGGTAGGGTGGGAATGTGACTTGTGGCTTCTACCAATCTCTGAGGTGTAAATACTACCACCATAGCCAATTGTCAGCTACCAAAAATATGTTAACTTGCGGTCCCTGCAAATTTAAAATCAGCTCTCACAAGTCGATATAAGCCAGCTCAACACCACTGCAGAAATTTTCAACTGCTTCTGAAGACTCCTAGAGTTGCTCTGTCTTGTGGTCTCCTGTGAAGCGTGTGCTTTTTCTCTCTCCAAAGTTTTACCTTGCCATCTTTCCCACACACATCAAAGTTAGATACACTAAACTCTCCTGTTAGTTCCCTGGATATCCCCAATTCTCTTCAGCTGAAAGACTTTTGCATGAATCCCCCTTCATCGTGCAAATTCTAGTAATAGTTAAGACCTCATTTTAGAAGAAAAGTCTTCTAAAAAAATGATATCCCCTCTAACCCAGGTTAGAAATTCTCCCTATGTCTTCCCAAGATTCCTATATTTTTCCTACCACAGCCCTTATTACTGCATGTTGTAATTACACATTTCCATTGGGTCTAAATCCCTCACTATGAGCAACCTGAGAGCAGAGACTATATATCATTCTCTAATGCACATCAAACTTTTCACACAGCGCATGCACACAGTAGACATTCCCTAAATATTGCTGAATGGATTAAAAAAACATAAAAATATATTATATATATATAATATATATATATATATTATATATATAATATTGGTCCAGGGACCAATATTATATATACAATGAGTGTGTGTGTGTGTGTGTGTGTGTGTGTGTGTGTGTGTTCTGAAGAAGAGAGGCAACAATTAGTAGAGAAGAGTATGAAAGAATTTTTGCCCATGTGGTAAACATGATGCTAAGAATAGCCTATGGGTATGAACTTACAGACATTATGAATGACTCAGCTTAGTATCAAGAGAGGGGAATTAACTTCTAAATCTGAAACATAAGCACTTCAGCAGAAGATAAATCGGGAACCAGATATATCAGGAGGAGACTTAACATCAAACTGCCACCTTAAAAAGACAGCCATTGATGTCACCAGGGGGATGGGAGGAGCCACAATGGAAGTGAGGGTTTCTGCCATCCTCCCTGCACATCTGATCACCGTCCCACCCCAGCCTTAACAGCAGTGGCGGCACCAACAACGGCCACTTAGTACTTGCGGTTCTACGTACCACTTACAAGGGCTGAAGCCTTATAACAACCGATGAGGTAGTCCATTGACATTACACCCATTTTATGGATGAGGAAAAACAGGTCAGGGAGCTTAAGTAACTTGCTCAACTTCACACAGGTAACAAGTGACGGTATCACAATTTAAACCCAGATCTGTAAGGATCTAAAGCCCTTATTCCTTACTTCTCCGTTTTACAGTTTCTCACCATCCTTTGAAGAACAAATGTTGATTGATATTGCTCTCAAAGTCCCCGATCGACACCATCGTTTACGTATCAGGGCTTGTGGGAATCTCAGAAGCTGACCGAAATAAAACCTCTGAGACATGACCCTACCCCCCTCAAATGTGAGAAAAAATGATCTTAACGATGATAATGATGATTTTTTATTTGAGGTTTTACAATGCTGACGTCAGCTAAAGTCAAGAACCATTTTTCTGCAAAAAACATATGACTCGTTTTCCTTCTCAATGGGTGGTTGGGAGTTGGATTTAGAGAGAATTCATAAAACGGGAATTATTCTGCGTGCTTCCTTTAAACCTTGTAAGGCAATGGAGTAGGTGGGTAAGAAGAAAGAGCACCGATTATGGGAACAACTTTGGAGTGGTGAGCACAGAATTTACAAAAACAAAAAAGTTGAGTCAGATATTCAAGTTTCTTCGTGCCGTAAAGAGAGGAGGCTCCTGTCTTCCTGAGGTCTTTGATGAAGCTCTGACTCATTGGAGAGTTGAGGTTGAACTTCCTTGCTCTCAGATTTAGTTTCATCAGGAGGCATTTCTGCTTACACAGAATTACCAGGTGAGGAAATCGCCTGGAAAATAAAACATCAGTTTCCAAGAAAAGGATCATCATCTCCCTCTCCTTCCATCCCTTCCTTAATCATCATGATTATCGTCAATAATATGTGTTCACTGATTACTACTATGCTAAAGTTTTATATACATAGTCCTCCCAACCAATGTCAGAAGACAATGAAAATGTTTTCACCTTATAGGTGAGTTACCTAAAATCTAGAAAGAATTCATGGTTTTTCCTGGGTATACAGTTAGAAACTGACAGGTTACATGGAAATTATTGAACTTAATTATATCTGTATAAAAATATGTTAAATATTATTATTAAATTATTATATTGTAGTAACTGTATTATTATTGATATTGTCATTTATTATCACACTAATTATATTACTATAAGATCATACTGTGATGTTATAAATGTATTGAATATTATTTTAAATATATTGGTTCCGGTTAGATTTTCACATCAGAATCCTTTTCCAGCCTTCATTCCATCCCTCACTTTCATACAATCTCTAACTCCAGGGACCCCACAAATCCTTACTACATAAAATATCTTTTCAACTCTAGAAGTCGGAGAGAACCTTAAACCTTAGCAGACCATGTGAATTATTAGTCATGGAAACAAACTCACCTTTCTGGAATTACATGCGTTTTCTGCACACCACATGGCTGAAACAGAGATGCTGATGCATAATTCCAGCAACGTAAGGATGAGCATTAGAGACATGATGCCCTAGGAGATATGATGCCTCATATGACACATAGTACAAACATTCAGAGGGAAAACATGTTATCAAGAAACCAAATATAACATCTCCCTCCTTTAAAACAGAACAAAGTGAACCATAGATTAGGTTTAAGACACAGGCACACACCAACATTCTTTAAGAGACACCTCATCAACCTAAAAACATAGAAACCGGGGCCTGGGGGGCTCAGTTGGTTAAGTGTCTGACTCTTGATTTTGGCTCAGGTCATGATCTCACGGTTCGTGGGATCAAGCCCCATGTTGGACTCTCTGCTGACAGCATTGCCCTGGTTGGGATTCTCTCTCTCCCTCTCTCTCTCTGCCTCTCCCCTGCGTACCCTCTCTCTCTCTCTCAAAATAAATAAATAAACTTTAAAAATAAGTAAATAATGGGGCACCTGGGTGGCTCAGTCGGTTGAGCGTCTGACTTCGGCCCAGGTCATGATCTCGTGGTCTGTGGGTTCGAGCCCCACATCGGGCTCTGTGCTGACAGCTCGGAGCCCGGAGCCTGTTTCAGATTCTGTGTCTCCCTCTCTCTCTGACCCTCCCCTGTTCATGCTCTGTCTCTCTCTGTCTCAAAAATAAATAAACATTAAAAAAAATTTTTTTAAATAAGTAAATAATAAATAGATAAATGGAAAAAATTTACCTGGAGAGAGAGATACATTGCATTTTTTATCAACCACGTGAAGTGGTCACAGCTGAAGAGGCTGTAAAGGCAAAATTCTGATATTCTTGCTAACGTCTAGGAATCTGAGTCATAGCCAACTAAAGAAATGAGTAGGTAGTTCAGAACAATGGACAAAAAAGACCCCCCACCATTTCATTAATGGGATTTTATTAGAAGGTTTATGTGTCTATGCCATCCCTAGAAACTAAACACTAAACTGAAATATTAAACACAAAATTACTAGACTAGCGATCCTGCTATTATCACTGAGGCACCTCGAAGGAGAAGCAAACACAAGATTGCTCCAGAAGGAAAATACTACAAAACCCACCTGAAAACGACAACAACAACAACAACAACAAAAAACCCAGACCCATAGAAATATAAACTTAGATAATTAACAATACATTTCAGAAAGAAAAAAAATGAGGCACAAACTTCTTTGCCAGCAAACAGGAGGACTGGGAGTCAGGCAGTAAAAATAGGTCATCAAATAGGTCATCACGGAGAAAAAAGGCAAATTTAAAGGAAAACCTTAATTCTAAATTGACCTCAGAAGAGGGAGAATATCTAACGCAAACAACAACATCATTTGAAAAGTTTCTTAGGGAGCTTCCCTTTAAAAATAATATACCCCCAAAATTCCAACGTGAAGTACCACATTCCAAACTTCGGTGACTCATGATTCAAAAATCCCAGGTCACAGAGAACACTGTAAATCTCCCAAGTCAGTTTTATTAAGTAAGATATGAAATTTAAAAAATTTCATTTAATTTCTCTGGGGAGTGTAATAGTAGCAGCAGCAATAAATACTAATATTATAACACAATGTGCACTGGGTTTTTTTTTTTTTTTTTTTACTGTTTACTTATTTTTGAGAGAGAGAGACAGAGTGTGAGCAGGGGAGGGGCAGAGAGAGAAGGAGACACAGAATCCGAAGCAGGCTCCAGGCTCCGAGCTGTCAGCACAGAGCCCGATGTGGGGCTCGAACTCATGGACCGCGAGATCATGACCTGAGCCGAAGTCGGACACTCAACCAACTGAGCCACCCAGGCGCCCCAATGTGCACTGTTTTAATTGCTCATCAAATATGAACTTGTTTAACCCTTACATCAACCCTGTGAGATTGATACTATTACCATCCTCATATCAAAGATGAGCAAATTGGGGCGCCTGGGTGGCTCGGTCTGTTAGGCATCCGACTTCAGCTCGGGTCACGATCTCACAGTTTGTGGGTTCAAGCTCCGCATCCGGCTCTGTGCTGACAGCTCAGAGCCTGGACCCTGCTTCAGATTCTGTGTCTCCCTCTCTCTCTGCTCCTCCCCTACTCATACTCTGTCTCTCTCTCTCTCTCTCTCTCTCTCAAAAACTAATAATAAAAAAAAAAAGATGAGCACATTGAAACACTATCTAATTTGCCCTTCATTGTAGAGCTAATAAGTGGCAAAGCCCGGATTCAAATCAAGGTAGCATGATACCCGATATGATATTCTTCTGTACATCTGAGATCATTTGGAATATTTTATAATTAAACATAATTTTTGAAAACATACGTTTGATAAGACGTCCATGCAAATGCATAAGTCCAGTGACTGTGAAGACGGACATCCCTTGAGAGAATACTTATTAACTGCTAAATTGATCGAGACCAAAACAAACCCAACTAGAGCAACGGTAGTGCTGGCAATATTCATTCCAAAATTGTGTTCCACCTAAAAAAGAACAGGAATTTTCAATTAATATAGGAAGCACATGCTTCCTTCCTTTGGTAGCAATTCATTTAAACCCCCATCTAAGACCTGCGGGTCTTAAGAAGAACTTTGGTTCTTACTCTGAGGAAAATATAGAGTCCCTGGAGGATTTTGAGCAAGGGGCAATGCAGTTAGATTAATGGGAGCACTGAGGTCTCAAGCAGGACTAGTGTAGACAGGGCCAGCGGTAGAAGCAAGGAACCCGGTTATGAAAGATGGTGTCTGACTGGATGAGAAACAGTCAAAGTCAGATTTAGCTTGAACATAGGGCCAACAGGATGTGTGAATCAATTGGATTCAAGATTGTCAAAGAAAGAGAAGTCAGGGATAATCCTCAGGGTTTGGGCCTGGGAATCTGGAAAGAGGGAGTGCCCATCAGCTGATATGGGGAGGAAATGGAGGGAGAAGGTTGGAGGAGGAAGATTAGGATAGAGTTTGGGAGATTTTAGAACTCTTAAGTGGAAGCAATGAGATCCACCGGCATGTTGCCCAGAGGGAGATCTAGGCTGGAAGTGTTTATTTCAGGGTTGTGGGCATGCAATGTCACTTGAAGCCAGGAGCATGGATGAGGTCACCAAAGGAGTGAGTAGGGCAGGTAACAAGGAATTGAGTTCTGGGGAACCCCAACTTTTGAAGGTCAGAGAGAAGCAAAGGAAAGGAGATTGAGAAGGGGACACTGAAAAGACAAGAGGAAACCAGCTAATGGAAGTGATCTAGAAGCTAAATGAAGAAATTATTGGAAGGAGGAATGAGTGATCCACTGCATACTAAATGCTGCCCATGAATCAAGTTAGATGAGGACCGGGAATTGATCTGTGCGTTGCCAACAGAGAAATCAGTAGTGATCTTAAGGAGAGTGTTTACAAAGATGTAACAGGGAAGAAAATAAAGCCTTATTATAAAACAATGCCCTTCCTGGGTAGATTGGAAGTTCTTACTCGATAGGTAGGGAAGAAAATAAAGCTTTATTGGAAAATAAAGCCCTTACTGGGTAGATTGGAACTGGAGACAGAGTGTAGATAATTCCTTTGAGGAGTTTAACTACAGAAGGAAAAGCAAATTGTGCCCATAGCTATCAGGAGAAAATAAGGTCAAGGTATTTTTTTTCTGCTTAGATTAGTAACTGGATGCTGATAGGCTGATTGAAAAAATCTAGCAGAAAGACATTTAGAGTGATGCACTCAGGTGGGAAAAAAAAAGGAACAGAATCTAGTATTCAAATAGGGATGACAGCTTTGAAGAAAATCAGAGTCACCTACGGTAAGAAGTTAGAATAAAAAACGAATCGGTTCAGACCTGTTCTGTGAAGTGGATGTTAGAGAGGGCATCTGAATGTTCTTTTCTAAGGGCTTGGGTTTCTCAGAATAGGGAGCAAGGTCATCAACAGAGAATAAAGGTAAAAGAAAAGGGATTGGTGTTCAAGGTGGCCATCCATGGAGAAGGCAGAGTGAATGAGCTAGGAAAGGCGTGTAGCTGGCAGAGAGATGATTTAGTGAGAACACATAACAGGGACTTATGAAGTGTATAAGGAATCACTAAAGGAATAGAACTTTTGGCTTTTGGGTGTGGACTTAGTGGTGGGAAAGGGTACACTCAAAGTAGTTAGAATTAGTCAAGTTTCACAACACACAAAAATCAAGAAGCCTTTTTCTGAGCTTCAGATTCATCAAATATTCAAAGTAACCATCCCAGGAATCATTCACAATCTCCATGATTTTCTGATAATTTACCATCTGAATGCCTTAAGAGAATTTTCTTGTGCATTACACAAGACTCGGTGTCTCAGTTGAATTCACCAACCTCTACTCTCTTGTTATTAATGGGTAACTTATTTCTAGTTCCACAATCATAGGTATACAGGAAGAACTGCCACTTACCAACTTTTTTGTGGGCTTTCTCCCAGCTGCAACAGACAAGGATCCTGAAACAATAAACTGTTTAAACACAGGAAATGAAACAGATAAGAGAACATTAAGTCTCAACCATTTTCATTTTGTCCTCCGTCAATTAGTAGATATCTAGCAATGGTTGCATAAAATTTCTTTCTAAAATTCACACTCTATCACAGAGAATTATATTCGATGTTGCTCATCATTTCGTATGAATAAAATTTTTAATTAGTTAAAATTTTGAGCAAACATGTGATATTTTATTACATCTGTTTTTATACATTATATGAGCGTGCATACTTTAAAAACATAAGATAAAGACATATATGTAATGCGATATAATTATCTTTATGCTTATACTTATATTAAATGTAAATAATATTTATTTACATACACATGCATATATAACGTCATGCTCATATTCTGACTCAAGCTTCAGATGAGGGTTTGATTTATTGGATTAGATGTTCTGAAAGAACTTCAGCTAGTCTGTCTACATTGCTATACCTACTCATTTTAAATGATTATTTTGATAAGCTATTATTTTCATGACTCTAATTTTATAAAGTGAATTCTCTACAAGTTGATGGCTTTCTCAAAATTTCATGCTGTTTTATACCCCACAAATTCTTACAACAATTTGCTGAGCCACGCCTATGGTTTGAGGGCAAAGTTGCCAAAATCATGGAGAGCAAGAGCTGGCTCCATAGATTCAATTCTCGAATATTCTGCCTGAACACAAAGGAACAGGCTTCGGATTCCACGTCAAATAACAAGATGGTTATCACGAGAAAGTTCAGGGTCACTAGAGCTTTATGGTCGAGAGCATATGCACCCTGACCCTATCTTCAGCTTGTATTCATTCAGTCACCTAGGCTCAGTTTTTGCCTACTTCTTTTTCTGTAAAATAGAGATGTGCATATCCCCATGTTAATATTACTGACCTTATAGCTATATGGGGATGGAATGAAATGATACATGATGAGGTCTTGGAAATTGGCCTGGCACACCTAAAGCACTTGTATTATTAACAATAGCTAAGGTTTTTATGTATTTTTTTCCCCATTTAAAAATGGCCCAAAAAGAGGGCCCCCATGTTATTTCTACTATCTTACTGAAGAAACTAAAGGGTAAGAGCTTAGATATTTTTCTCAAAGGTCAATAAGGATGGGTAAGAGGAAGATTGGTTCATAGAAGGAATCACACGGTCAATAAACAGCAGGGCCCGTATACAGAGGGAAGGGGAGGGAGACAGGGGTGTAGTTGCAGGTAAGGCCAGATAATGTCGTGGATCTTAGACTTTACTCCATCAGCGATAGACAGAGCCGGGGCAAAGCTTCCAGCGATGGGAATCCAATGGTCAGATTTGAACCTTCATGCTGAGGATGCTTTCAAAGAATGAGCTCTGGCTTCCTGACCACATTTTTCCAACATACTGACCCCAGCTTTCTGAGAAAAGAAAACTCTTTCCTGATGGAATAACTGAAACACTTCACCATCCTCTGTTCTACAATATGGAAGTTTTCCATTTAGATAGTCAGGATTCATTATGCAGAGAAAATGTGTACTTCAGGTTTTCTAGAAAAATTCAGACTCCAAGTATTTCATCAAAATGATAGTAGGAACTATCTAAAAATTTCAGAAATGTTAAATCCAAATTACGTGTTTTATACTGCATCCAGAAACTGAATGTCATCTTTTGTCAGCATATGAGATTGTTGACAAATTATGAGCAATTTTGTTTTAAAGAAGATCTGAAGGTCGATGATTCTGAAAAACTAAACTCATGAATAAATTAGAGCCCCAGATTTGCTATAAATTTATATCTTCTTCTTTGCCAATTACATGTTCCATTTACTATTTTCAACTAAACTTGCCCATCTTGGATTTCATGGTAGTCTGAGACCGAACACTTATAAATTCTCAAAGGTCTAACACCAGAATAGACAAGAAAAAAAAAAACAAAAAAATTAGTGTCTGATTAGCAAATAGTTCCAACTAATTATCTTTTTAAAAAGAAAACATCAGGTAGTTGATAATCAAATAACAAATTTATTTATTCAAATAAATTTTAAAACCACCTAGAACCAAAGCCTATTTTATTGGTTCTGTTTTGACTCAAATAGGGGAAATCAGTCTTCTGATTTCCAGACTGTAATCAGCAGGCGAATCTCTTATCTCCCAAACCAGGACTCTCTTGACTGCACAAGACAATTCACCAATACTCATTTTTCATTTGATTTTCTTAGCATCCATAAATGTAATAGCTGGATTTAATGCATGAATACATCAAGTTAATGTTTGAGACTTAATTTGTACTCAGCAAATGTGATTTCTCTTACTCAGGAAGGCACTTTGTTTTTAAAAGTTGTGTAAGGAATTACAAATCAAACCCACAGCATGCAATCTCCAAATAACCTAAAAACAACACTTTAATAATCTAACACATTTCTAGCAGTGGTATCTAAGAAATGATCTATGGTCAGGGGAACATGAATACGCACAAAAACAGCACCCCATAGTGGGTAGCCTGTGTAGAAGACCAAGAAAAACGGGCGGAAGGGGCGAAATATGCTTTGTAAGGCACCTAGAAAAACACCCAGAGCCAGAATTGTTGCTCCATTCATGATCTGGACGGCCTATAAGAAGGAAAAAAGAAAAAAAAAAAGCATAATGGTCATGTACTAGTGTCCATGAAGAAGAGACCATTTGAATTTTCTTCAGAAAGGAGATATCATTGCTGGTAATGATGACAATGTCAAGCTTAACTGGGCAAAGCCTTATTCTGGGAGGTTTTTGTTCTATGCCATTCCCACAGATCCCAATGACAGCCCTTCATCACCACGTCTCTCCCTCCTCCTGTCCATTCTCACAAACTCCTTCCAGACAGTGGTAGAAAAGTAGAGGCAATATGGCTGGCAACACAGACGGGGTCAAATATCTTCCTAGCACACCTTGGGGCCATAGTATGATGAAGGCACTCAGACATTAAACAGCAGTTCATCCAAGCTTTCGTCAATCCAATTTTTAGATCTAAAATACGGAAGGCATTCATAAGAACTCAGCCTCCCGAGGTGGTGGTCAGACTGGAGTCCATTCTCCAATGCTGACAGGACAGTTCCTACTCCCCAGGTCTAAAATGGGTCCCAGTCTTTTCTTAAAGAAGCAACATTATTGACTTAGTGATGAATAATTCAGAAATCTCTCCTGATGAGGATAGACAAGGTTTTCCACATGCTATTTATTTTCTTCTGTCTTAAACCAATTTGTAAACTAAAGATGACCTACCCCAAGGGCCTGTAACTTCTCCTTCTGGTGATTTTGTGATCCATTAATGGGCTGGTAGACAGAGTTATTCACCACCTCTGGCTCCACCTGGCTTGCTGGGGTACCACCTGCTGAGGCTGCCTCCAGTTCTGCATTCTCATCTCCTCGGGAGGCCATCTGGGGTTATTGATGGCTATCACAGAAAAGAAATCCAAAGGTTTGATGTTTTCCCTTTCCCCACCAGCTACAATTTTTTGAGTGCAACAGAAGGGTTCATTTCCGTCCATACATCAAAATGACTCTCCACAAATGGAGCATCAATTTACATTGTTCAATTTCATTTTGTCTTGGAGTAGTAGACACCATCAAACTACTGTAGTAAGTCTGAGTGCCTCACATAACTTTGAAACAGTGAAGTGTGATTCCTTTCTCATTTTTATATGTATGTATACATTACATAGCCCCTCTTCAAATCAATTCTGGACAACCAGACAGATGGTTTCACTGAAAGTTGATCTCTTGGTTGAGGAAAATGACTTTGGTCACCTCCCTATAATAACAAGAGGTATAATTTATTGAGTTGCTCCTACATGCCAGGTACTGTCTGGTTGCTGTGACCGTGTTAACATATTTAATCCTCCCAACAATCTATGTTGCGATATTATTATTCCGATTTTAAAGATGAAAAAATTGAGGCATAGAGAGGTCAGATAACTTACCCACACTTAACACAGCTCATAACTGAGTTCAGCTCTATTAGGGACATTCTACTTTAAGGTCGAACATTTTTTAATCGTTATGCTATATAGTACTATATGGAAGATACCGTTCTGGGTCACCGTTCGGTACAGCGGAAAGAGTTTAAGCACCGTGGAAGAGACGAATCTAAATCCAAATTTGGCCACTTATTAGTTGTGTGATCTAGTAATGGGAGCCTCAGTGTTCACATATGTAAAATGAAAATAATTTTAATTTCATATTAACATGGCAAGAGGCAACTTTGATAAGGTCTGAAGTCCCTAACCTAATAGACAGTTGGTAAATGTTAACTTTAACTCATACTCTGCCTTGTGGCAAAAAAAAAAAAAAAAAAAAAGACTCAAAGTATTGTATATAAGGTTCACCAAACAACCACCTCAATCATTACACCTAAAAAAGATGTGTCGCTAAAATATACACTGGGGGCGCCTGAGTGGCTCAGTTGGTTAAATGTCTGACTCGCTTTCAGCTCAGATCACCATCTCATGGTTCATGAGTTCAAGCCCCACATCAAGCTCTGCACTTTCAGTGACTTGGGATTCTCTCTCTCTCTCTCTCTCTCAGAATAAATAAATAAACAAAATTAAATATATATATATACACACACACACACAGTATGTTCAATCTTGAGCAATATAACTTCCTAGTGGGAAAACTGATAAAGGGAAACTTGTTTCAGATGGAGTCAGGACGCCACAACAGGGGCTTCTCGTGCCCTGTCCCTCCTCCTCAGTTGTAGACCCAACAGGAAGAGAAGCACTTGGCATCTTCCAAGTCAATACCACTTTACTATCCCAGAGAAGAGCAGCCCAGCCAACAAGAGGCTGTCACAACTAAAAGCTACTCTATTTCCAAGTCCCAGTCTGCTGCAAGGGACTTTTTGGGTATAACAGTAACTCCTAATTCCCCTCTTTCCCTCTATAAAAGAGCAGTTCCTTCTCTTTGTTGTCTGGACTCACATATGATTTTGTGTTAGCTTGCTTGTCCCAAATTGCAATTCTCTACTCTTCCTGAATAAACCCATTTTTGCTAGTAAAATAACTGATAACAGGCTTCTCCAACACAAAGTGATTGCAAGATGCTTCTCTGCTTTTACAACTGATGAGGTGGACAGTAGGAGATTAACCACAGGGGCACCTGGGTGGCTCAGTCGGTTAAGCGTCTGACTCTTGATTTTGGCTCAGGTCACAATCTCACAGTTTATGAGTTCAAGCCCCACATCGGGCTCTGTGCTGACAGTGCAGAGCCTGCTTGGGATTCTCTCTACCCCTACTCCACTTGCTCTCTGTCTCTCTCAAAATAAATAAATAAGCTTAAAAAAGCTTTTTTTTTAAAGAAAAAAGAGATTAACTACAAACCCATTATATACTGCTGAATTCTGCCAAAACTGTTGACTTTGAGTTTAGAATGGTTTCTTACTTTCTACTTTTTGTTGCAAATTGTACGGCAGATCTATTGTTCTAATAATTTCACTCACTTTTATCAGATTAGATCCATGCTGCTTCCTTTCAGGATAAGGTTTACCTTTCCAGTTCTCTATCATAAAGGCTATGTGTCATGCTTATTTATTCACAAAGGCACTAAGAAGGTGAAAGTCAGAACACATTCTATCTTTAACTTTATCACATTGAAAATTGCTATTTTACCTCTCATCAAAATGTCCTGCCAATACTGATTTCCATGCTAGCATTTAGGTACACGCTCTGTTTAAACACTGATAAATACAGAATGACAAGGAACCCTTACCTTCCATGTTCAATACTATGCATGGAATCCAAGAAGGAGGAAATATCAAAAGTTGACGGCAAAGTCTGTTTTAATAAATGCCTGATGTAATCCTGGTCAGGATGTATAATAATAAGAATGGCCAAACAGGGCCACCTGAGTGGCTCAGTCGGTTAAGCGTCTGACTTCAGCTCAGGTCATGATCTCGAGATCCATGAGTTCGAGCCCCACATCAGGCCCTTGCTGACAACTCAGAGCCTGGAGCCTGCTTTGGATTCTGTGTCTTCCTCTCCCTCCGCCCCTCCCCTGCTCGTGCTCTGTCTCTCTCACTCTCAAAAATAAACAAACGTAAAACAAAAGTTTTTTAATCCCCTCAAATCCCTCTCTCATCTATGTTGAACATCACCTTGCAAAGCTCAGGCTTAACATTTATCCATTGGGAAATATGTATATATATACATTTTTTTAAAGATTTTATTCTTTTTTAAGTGATCTCCACACCCAACATGGGGCCCAGATTCACCACCTCAAGATCAAGAGTTGCATGCTTCACTGACAGCCAACCACATGCCCTGGGAAATACAACTATATTTTACACAAGATATCTACCTCGCTAAAATGTATTAATGTGGAGCGCAGTGCTCCTTCATGATCAGATACCTGCTTGCCTGTTAGTCCAGCTTCACGCCTCCCCCTCCCTATCTCACAGCTCTGTCCAGCCATGTTTTATTTCTTTTAATGCCCCCCAAGCATCAAGTTCTCAAAAGTCTTCAACTCTCCTTCTCAGTATTATTCCTCTCTTCCTGAAACACGTTTTCCCTCAAGCTCCACCTAGAAAATTTCTGCTCTTCTTCCAGACTGACTCTCAGTCCACATGCCACACTTTCCTGAGGGAAGCCATCTTGAGTCCTGGCCGGGTCTGGAGGAAGCCTCCCCTTTATTACCTCAGAACGCCCTGCCCTCTGCTTCCCTTTTCCTACTACTTACGTATCTGAACCTCAACTGACTGGATGTTCACCTGTACCTGATGTCTTCCCATCCTGGTAACCCCAGGGCCTAGATCTGTGTCTGTCACATGCTGCGCACTCAGCGAATACATGCTTAATAAATAAATGAACTTTTGGTCCCGCTTGATGTAGCCATGCCTTATGAATGATAATGTGAAATATGTTTGTGAGGATTGGAGCCTCTCATACAGAGAAACTCCCGAGTAGTTCTGGAAGGAGGAAATCTATCATTTATTTTTTAAGTTTATTTATTTGTTTTTCTTGAGAGAGAGAAAGCTGGAGTGGGGGAGAATCAGAGAGAGAGAGGAGAGAGCAAGAATCCCACACAGGCTCCACACC
The DNA here is from genome assembly GCF_028749965.1 of Puma concolor. NCBI lineage: Eukaryota > Metazoa > Chordata > Mammalia > Carnivora > Felidae > Puma > Puma concolor. Next base: position 11,082,762 of record NC_141676.1, read on the forward strand.
AAGAACGCAGAGCCCAATGCAGGGCTCAAACCCACAAACCACAGGGTCATGACCTGAGCCAAATTCAAGAGTCAGATGCTTAATTGACTGAGCCACCCAGGCACCCCTCTAGCCACATCATTTGACTTTTTTATTTTGTTATTTTGTTTATTTATTTATTTTGAGAGAGAGAGCACAAGTAGAGGAGGGGCAGAGATGGGAGGGGTGGGGGGAGAGAATCCCAAGCAGGCTCGTGCTGTTTGCGCTAAGGCCAATGTGGGGCTTGAACTCATGAACCATGAAATCATGACCTAGGCTGAAACCAAGAGTCAGATGCTGAACCAACTCAGCCACCCAGGTACCTCTTGATTTTTTAAAATAACTATAAATGGGGCACCTGTGTGGCTCAGTCGGTTAAGCCTCTGACTTCAGCTCAGGTCATGCTCTCATCGTTCATGGGTTCAAGCCCCATGTTGTGCTCTGGGCTGACGGCCCAGAGCCTGGAGCCTGCTTCAGATCCTGTGTCTCAGTCTCTCTCTGCCCCTCCCCTGCTCACACTCTGTCTCTCTCTCTCTCTCTCTCTCTCTCTCTCTCTCTCTCAAAGGTAAATAAACATTAAAGAATAAATAAATAAAAATAAAATAACTATACATATCAGGGAGAATTTTCAGGCTTCAGGCAAAATAAACTATGTTCAATAATGTGGTCAATTGAGCTTGTTTTTTTTAATGGGAGAAGTGTAGATTTCCCGAGAACCCATTAAGTTCACCTATCTGGCTTTTAGTGTGTGTCAGGCATTGCACTAAATGCTTTACCCATTTAACCACCATATGTCTCACACATCCATATAAATAGGTACTGCTGCTATGATCCTTTCCATTTTGCAGGCGAGAAAGTGGAACACCAGGAGACTTAAGTAATTTGCCAAAACCCACAAGGCCAGCAATTTCAGGAGCTGGAGACCCGAACCTGGCAATCTGGCTTTCAGAGTATCGTTACCATCCCTCTGAGCTCATGCAGAAACTCACTTACTAAATCCTTACTTCAGGTGTCCAGACCATCCCTCATTCCCACAGCCGGGAGCCGAATTTGGAGGCAGCCACTTGGATTATATATATCTAAGAGGTGTGTGTGTGTGTGTGTGTGTGTGTGTGTGTGTGTGTGTGTGTAGGTGGTGTCCACGCCCGTGTCTTTCCAAAGAAATAACTAGACAATTATGTCTAACATTTTGAACACCAGAGGAACAATCAGACTCTAAGGGGAAGCCATGCTCGCAGCTGACAGTTCCAAATCTCTACGTGACAACCAACCAGAACACTCTGCAGACATCCTCACGGCCCACTGACTCTCCTGGGTGGCACCCAGGAGACAAGAAAAAAGGGGGCTTTCTCTGAAGAGCGAATCTGTAGGGTTTACCTTGGAGGCTTCAAGCGTTGGAAGACGTCTTCCCTCTGAAGCCGAGTAGGAGACTCTCAGTAATGACAGCGACGGTGTCCTTTCTGGAAAACTGCAGCCTCTTCGGACTCAGGCTTAACGTACCTTTGCCTGAGGCAACACTCTAGGGGAGTCGGTGAAAATGTGGTGCTGGCTGACTGAAGAGTGTGCCAACCACACGGGCACCTGGGACGACTCTGCTTTCACTGCGCGTCCCCAAGGCTTGCCGTTGATTAGGAAACTGGCAGCAGGAGTAACCGTCTGCTGGCCCTGTGACATTGCTTAACATATGGTTGGACCAAGAAATGCAAGCAGGAAGTACAGGGAGATGGGTGGGAAAGCACTGTGGGATGGGGGGTGTCGAACAATCACTTTCCCAGTAAGAAAAGAACGAAGTCAGATGGTAAGAGCAGCGTCTGGAGGGGGGAGGGTGGTCACACGCATCCTTACGTTCAATTCTCACAGGCTTAGACAGGCTGGTTCGTCTGCCAACGTCAAAGATACAAAAATTAGGGGCGCCTGGGTGGCGCAGTCGGTTAAGCGTCCGACTTCAGCCAGGTCACGATCTCGCGGTCCGGGAGTTCGAGCCCCGCGTCAGGCTCTGGGCTGATGGCTCAGAGCCTGGAGCCTGTTTCTGTTTCTGTGTCTCCCTCTCTCTCTGCCCCTCCCCCGTTCATGCTCTGCCTCTCTCTGTCCCAAAAATAAATAAACGTTGAAAAAAAAAATTAAAAAAAAAAAAAAAAGATACAAAAATTAGGCAAATTGTAGTTTAATGGCATTGAATGATTGCTGCGTACCAGTCATCACTCTAAATGCCCTGCGCGCATTAACTCACTTCAGCCTCACGATGACTCCAGGCCAGGGTATAACAGGTAACCCAATCTCACAGAAGAGAAAACTATGGCATAGAAACGTTAACCAGCTTTCCTAACCGGAGCCAGTGCTCGGCCAAGCTGTGTGCAAACCTCAAGCTCTGGGTAGGGTGAGGTCAGGGTCATGCCTGCTACTCCCAGTATGATTTGTAAATAATGATGCCTCTTGGGGTGCCTGGGTGGCTCAGTCGGATAAGCATCTGAGGTCAGCTCAGGTCATGATCTCATGGTTTGTGCGTTTGAGCCTCACGTCGGGCTCTGTGCTGACAATGCGGAGCCTGCTTGGGATTCTTTCTCTCTCTCTCTCTCTTTCTCCCTTTCTCTCTCTGCCCCTCCCTCACTTGCTCTCTCTCTCTCTCTCTCAAAATAAATAAAGTTGAAAATAAATAAAGAGGGGCACCTGGGTGGCTCTGTCAGTTAAGTGTCCGACTTCAGCTCGGGTCATGATCTTGAGGTTTGTGAGTTCAAGCCCCGTGTCAGGCTCCATGCTGACAGCTCGGGGCCTGGAGCCAGCTTCAGATTGTGTCTCCCTCTCCCTCTCCCCCTCCCCCGCTCATTCTCTGTCTCTGTGTCTCGAAAATAAATATACATTTCCTTAAATTTAATAAACAAATTAATTAATTAATAAAGCCTCTCCTCACTTTCAAAAGTACCCCAGCTCAGAAGATACATTATTGGGAAAATGAATAAAAAGAAACCTCGTTTGTGAAAATGGTGTTGGGAAGCCAAAAGCAGGCAGCTCTCATGCCCTACTGCTTCCCCGGAATGGCAGAGCCCACAGGAAGAGACCTCCCTTCTCAATCCATACTATTTTGCCTTCTTTAATACCCAGCAGAAGGAAGAAAGGTGTTTCTCACCTCACCACCTTCTCCTGGCAACAGCCCAGCCAATGAGAGACAGTCACACTCAGCCAACAAGGAGCCCCTACACTTAGAATTCCCTTTTTCCCCCAATGGACTTTTTGTTTCTAACAGCCCTCCCCAGCTCCACCCCTTTCTCGATAAAAGAGTGGTCCTCCCCTTCCTTTTGAGGATTTTCCTATGGTTTGCTGTAGCTTGCTTTTGTCATGTTGCAATTCCCTACTATTCCTGCACCAACCCATTTTTGCTGGTGAAATGACTGGCAGTTTTATTTTTAGGCTTAACATTCCACAATCGTCCTAAATAAATAAAGTGCCCTTAAATAGATGATGGGAAGATCAGAGCCAAGAGGCAGTAGGGCAATAAATCACATGTGGAGATTCAAAATGCAATCTTTAGGAAGGTCACAGGACAGAGCCTGGAGGGGGCAGCCCATGACTGGGTGAGGTCCTCATTCTAGAAACTGGAGCAGAAGGGGAAACTTGGTCACGAAAAGAGAAAAAGAGGCCGGGTACCATGACCGAAGGAGCGCTCTGGGAGGGGACATGGTGAACTTGGACTCTGAATATGAAGTGAGTGGAGGCCTGGCAGCCAGAGAAATGTAATCGTGTGCAGGAGCTCTGCGACCAGGGCTGGTACCCAAGCCTGGAGTAGAGACTCTGGAGCTTTGGATGACAGAGAAACTCTAAACATAAGGAAATAGCTAACAGGATGGCAGCAAAAGGTATGTTCCTCATGTTTCACTTTAGCCAGAGTCATTGCAAATGGAATACTGATGAAATAGCAGGAGGAGAAGGCGGGGGGGGGGGGGGGGGGGGGGGGGAGGGGTCAGGGGATGTAGGGAGGGGGAGGAAGTGAGGGAGGAAGAAAAGGAGAAGGAGGAGGGAGAGCAGGAGGAGAAGGAAGAGGAAGAATAAGAAGGGAAAAGACAAGAAAGTGCTCTCAGGGAAGGAGAGGAAGAAATATGAGTAAGTGAGGAATAGTTCCTTTTAACATAGTCGTTTTAATTAAGAACTGTAGAAAAAAAAAAAAAGAGCTCTGAAAGGAAGTTAATTAAACTCTAAGACTTCAGTTGTCTCATTTGTAAATATAAGACCATAGTACCCACCTTAGAGAACAGCACGTATAAAGATTAAATGACAGAATGCATGCACAGGTCTTAGCAACTAAGATCTTTACATGCATTGGAAATAAATGAATAAAAATGGGAAGGCTCTTCAGTTCCTTAGAGAGAGAGAGAGAGATTATGAGAAACTGCTTTCACAATTTGCACAGATGACTTCTGCTGGTGTGCAATAGTCCGTAATTTCAAGAGAAAATGTTTTCAAGGATGCTGACTAGCTTTTGGTGCTGCAATAACATAATGAATAATCAAGCTCAAAATTCAAGTTGTTAATTTCCAAAAGGAAAAAAAATGAATCTTGATTTGAATGAAGTCAGTATTCCAGCTGTTCATCCACATGGGACCCATTAAGACCTTGAAAAGTGATACATTTCTCAAGCCTTGTTTGTCTTAATCCAGTAACTAAGTACTGTTTGCGTCCTTGCTTTTATCCCTACACCCAAGTGCACGCTAATGTGTGCACATACCTACTAAAATCATGCCCTTCTTGGGGCAGTACCTTTATATATCTTAGGAAGCATATGTATTCTTGTTAAGAAAAAAAAATTAGTTAACCATCTAAAATCTCTGACTTTGAAATATGTTCCATGTGTCTGGCTCATTGCTTACTAGTTTACAGCTTTGCAAGTTTCTAAGTCCCTGCTTGGAAACCATGCCCTGCCAGGTGTGACGTTCCTTAGTATAATCATAAGACAATAAAAGGTTGTGGTAGACAAAGATTGCTGTTACTAGGGTCTGGAAATAGTGAGCCACCAAATAAAATGCAACCAATGATCAGAAACAAGCCTTATTCTTTCCTGTTTTAGCCTCATGCTATTTTTTTAGACAAGGCGGGGAAATACACTTGTACAGATCTAGTCTTAGACTTTGGAGGAAGGCATTGCATTTTTAGAGTTGCTCAGGAAACCAGGAAGAGTTATCATGATATTTGTTGGCAAAAAGAGAAATAGCCTACATAGAAAACATTAGTAAAGTGTTCCTCCTCAACTTCCAACTACCTCGTGGAATCATCTGGGTGAGCCTCGCTCACCAAAGAAGGACTGTCTCTATTCTCAGTTGTTCTCACTGTAGTAAAAGAGCACTGGAGATGGGTTTAAGATGGGTTCAAGGGCCAAAGGGTTTAGGAGATACTCAAAGCTGAGCAATCCTCAGATCCTAAGCCACAACTGGGGAATATCCTCAGAGTCAATGAGTGGGGTGATTCCCAAAAGGTAGCTAGGGGTCTGACTTGTCTAGGGGGTCTGGTGACTGAGGAATGGCCCCCTCACCACCAAGAATGATGTTTGATCAACTCAACACCCCTAAGACAAATAATACAGTGAAGAAATGGGCAGAAGAGACAAATAGACACCTTTCTAAAGAAGACATCCAGATGGCTAACAGACACATGAAAAGATGCTTATCTTCAGGGAAATACAACTCAAAACCACAATGAAATACCACCTCACACCTGTCAGAATGGCTAAAATGAACATATCAGGAAACAACAGATGTTGGTGAGGAAGTGGAGAAAGGGGAACCCTTTTGCACTGTTGGTGGGAATGCAAACCGGTGCAGCCACTCTGGAAAACAGTATGGAGGTTCCTCAAAAAAATTAAAAATAGAACTACCCTATGACCCAGCAATTACATTACTAGGTATTTGTCCAAAGGATACAAAAATGCTGATTTGAAGGGGCACACGCTCCCCAATGTTTATAGCAGTGCTATCAACAATAGCCAAATTATGGGAAGAACCCAGATGTCCATCAACTAATGAATGGATAAAGAAAATGTGATATATATATCATATATATATATGATATATATATCATATATATGTATACATATATATATCACATTTATCATATGTCAAATGTGATATATATATGACATTTATATATATATCATATATATGTATACATATATATCATATATATATGTATACATATATATATATACATATTCAAATACTAGTCAGCAATCAAAGAGAATGAAATCTTGCCATTTGCAACAACGTGGATGGAACTAGAGTGTATTATGCTAAGCAAAATAAGTCAGGCAGAGAAAGACAAATATATGATTTCACTCATGTGGAATTTAAGAAACAACGGATGAACATAGGGGAAGGGAAGGAAAAATAAGATAAAAACAGAGAGGGAGGCAAACCATAAGAAAATCTTAAATACAGAGAACAAACTGAGGGTTGCTGAAAGTTAGGTGGGTAGAGGGATGGGCTAGATGGGTGATGGGCATTAAGGAGGGCACCTGTGATGAGCACTGGGTGTTAAGTGTAAGTGACGAATCACCAGGTTCTACTCCTGAAACCAACACTACACTGTATATTAAATAACTTGAACTTAAATAAATACATTTTTTAAAAAGTTTCAAAATTAAGAAAAAAAAAAGAATTTTGTGTAATCAATGTCCAGGACAGTCTTAAAGATCCGCATGCTGCTGACTGAAGGCTCAAAGTGGTCTCACTGAATTAGCACTGGCAGGTGCCTGGTGGGAGCAGAGCTACTTCTCAAGTGTCAGATGCCCATGTGGAAGCTGGAGGGAGCAGCCTAGTCAGAAGGAGCCCAGATCTCTATCTTTCAGGCCCCAAGGAAGAGTAAAGGTCTAATTTCCATGCCAGTTGATGAGAGAGGGGACCCTAGGAGACACCAGTGAGGGGGGCATTGAGGAGAAGATCCATGTTTAGGAGCCTCATATAAGCCACAGTGAATCCCTGCCCAGACCAGGGGCTTTGCATAAAACCTTGTGAGCAAGAACCCCTAGTCCTGCAACAGAAAGGATAGTCTGAAGAATGCTATGGGTGGAAGATGAAGCACTTCATGTGGGGACTTTATCCCAGGAACAAGAGAAAGGGCAGGAAGGTCTACTGCACAAAGCCAAGTCCATAGCAGTCTCTGCATAGAAACCACGCCCATTGGAAACCAGCCCTGTCTTCATGGGCAGTGGGGACACTGAGATGCAGGAAGGCATACCAGCTGCTGCCCTTGTCTGGAACAAGATCCTGGGTCTTAGACATGAACCTCTAATGTGGGAAAAAAGTAGCAGAAGAAGGAGCTTCTGGCCTGGGTAGGGCCCATAAGTGAGTGACTACAGGCCTTTGGTCCAGCCTATTACATCAGCAGACACATGTTCAATCAATATTCAGGACTAATTGGAAGATGCATAGGCACCCACTTCTATTTCTAATCAGGATATGAATTTGGCAAGATGTAATGCTAGCAAAGGGGTCACATGAAAACACAATCATTTTGATTATAGAGCCTGTATTTCTTCTACTCTTCCAATGTAGTAGACCCAAATCAAAAGATCACATTGAATGAAATAGAATGAAAAATAGTAATATTTTAAAAGGTCTCCCCATGAATAAAGAGTGATCCTGAACTATGAAAAATATTGATATTCAAAAGGTCTCCCCATAAATAAAGAGTGATCCTGAACTATGAAAAGTATTGATATTTAAAAGTCCTCCCCATAAATAAAGAGTGATCCTGCACTCTCTACAAGTCGGAGGGTTCTGTAATGTGTATAAACATTAGAATTCCTTAGTGTCTACTGCTTTTCTTCTTTGGAGAAGACTGAAAAGGTATTTTAGGGTCAAAAGCTGTTTCTGAAGGAAATAGACCCTATGCTGTTCTAGTCAGATTATTCTGTTGACAACTCATAGGAAATAAAGTCCAAAGCTAATAGAGAAATAAGAACCAACAGAGTAGTGATCATTCACTCACACTGCTAGAACACTGCTTTGCTCTGGCTGGATTCCTTGGGACCAGAGTTTCCAGATAAAATTCAAAAGTCCCAGTTAAATTTTAATTTCAGGAAAACAACAATTTAAAAATATATATAACTATGTTCCATATGATATTTGATTATTTAAATAAAGTCTCAAGTATTGCATGGAATACAATTATAACAATAATAATGTTACCAGAAATCCAAGTTTAACTAGGCATCCTGTATTCTGATCTGCTAAATATCCTACACCTTACTTAAGGCACAGATTCCACTCGATTCTCTTGGATTATTCCTATTGCCAGACATGTTGTAGGCTCTATGCTACCACTCTGCCTCTCAGCCCACCATGGTATTAGACTTCTGGTTTGTAAGTGGCTATGGGGCTCCTCAGGAAAGAGCAAAAGAGTTGGCAGCAAGCCCCAAGTGAAGCATATCTACAGCGATCCCACCCTGATGGATCTGCCCCAACTTATTGGCCAAGTAGACCTTCTGAGCATCTTCCAGTGGCTTCTTGGTAAGTCATTCTCTGAGTAAGCCATCAAGTTACTCTTGCCTCCTCAGAGTCAGCCTGCAGATTTTTACTAGGTAGTTTGGGGGCCTTTTAATGGGCTATTTGGGGAACTCCCTGCAAGCTGTGATCAAGAGCTTACCTGGGTCCATCCCTAGATGGGCTGTGATTGAACTACTCAAGTGTAAGATGTTGGGTGCCTCAGTCCAAATGTCTTTAGATCTGTACTGCTCTCCCCCCACTTCGTGTTTCCATCTCCTTTCCATCTTTCCACTAAAATCCCTATTGGCCTTCTCAATACTTTTTCTTTTAAGAGTGTGTATTTCATACAACAATTTTAATTCTTTTTTTTTAGTTTATTTGTTTATTTTGAGAGAGAGAGAGAGAGAGAGAGAGAGAAGGGGAGGGTCAGAGAGAGAGAAAGAGAGAGAGAGAGAGAGAGAAAATCCCAAGCAGGCTCCACAGTGTCAGCACAGAGTCCGAGGTGGGGCTCAAACTCACTAGCTGTGAGATCATGACCAGAGCCAAAACCAAGAGTCAGACACTTAACCGACTCAGCCACCCAGGCACCCTGAACAATTTTCATTTTCTAATAAAACAATAAATTCCAGTCAAAAAGTCTAACTGATATACATTAAAAGTATCTCCATGCAGTTGGGTTCATATGGGATGGAGGTATTGTGCCTTGTAGTCAGGCTAGCATATTTTCTATGTCAGGTTCATTGAACTGTAATTTATATACAGTAAATTTCCTCCTTTTTCAGGTGTATAGTCTTCTACATTTAGCTAACGTTCATAGAAGCGTAAACACTACTCTAATCAAGCTAAAACAGCTACACATCTACTAATTCTTGGCATGTTGAACTTTTTTCTTTTTAATCTACAATTGATCTGGAACTCAATCATGTCACTAAAACCTACTTCTTAAGAAAAAGAAGCCTTACTCTCACCTGTCCCTTGGCACTTCGCAAAGAAAGCAGGAATACATTTGCAAAAGGGAAATCGCCAGTTTTTAAGCATATGAGCTAATCAATACTAACTCTTTGATAAGTTGTAATTATGCTAAGTCCAGCTTTGCCTGGGGCCGAACTGAAAAACAAAGTACCTATTATTATATTGGCTTTGTAAATGTTCTGAAGCAGAGAATGAACATATACACAAAACCTTACATTGCTATGGAGACTCAGGGCAGGCTACCTGCTACAAATTTACAAGAGGAACATTTAACAACAGAGACATTCTTGTGATTTTATTTCCATTTTTTGATTTCCAAAAAGGACTGGCAATTATTTAAGGGACACCTTAACCAAAAGAATTATTTTGAGACTGTGCAATCTTTGCATGTTCGACTTTTCAACCCACCAGCTCTTGTGATATATTGCCCAACTTGAGAAACCCACAGTAGATTTTATACACATTCGCCTGCCTGAATGATGGTGAAAGCATCGGTACATAGGGTGAGGTCATAAAATAGATACAGACTGAAATGTTGGGCTCCTGATGCCTGGGTGGGGGAGGGTCTTAAGACTCACAGTGGAGTTCACCTGAGTGAGAAATAAACTTTTGCTCATTTCAGCCACTGACATTTAAGGTCAGATTCTTGTAACAGAACCTAATCAATACTATCTGGTGCGGCGGAGAAACAAGCTTATACTGTTTTGTACAACTGGCAGTGTAAGACCTTAAATCTGAATTCATTGACTCCTAGATTCGAACTGTTCAACAACAGTCAAGTTACTCTCAACTATTATTCAAGAATAGTCTGGGGTTGATGATTTTCCTAAAATAACTTAAAAAAAAAGAAGCACACAAGATTACATAAGCAAACAACAACAACAAAAATCCATAAAGCAGTGGCGGGGGCAGGGTGGAACAAAGGACTTGTTCATATATTTTTAAATTAATTCTAGAAATACAGACTTGATTTAATAAGCTCTTATATATTTTGCGCACAATGAAAGAAGAAAATTAAATGGCATTTGATGGAATTCGGTTAAGAAAAGAGATCCCACAATCATATTCTACCCGTTGCTTTATTTTCTCAAATGGCATTCAAGGTGGTCTTCAACTAATCCAGTTAATGGTTACCTTGACATCTCAGCAAATGGGAAAAATGTCCTTCCGTTCTTCAGTCTCCCCACTATTAGTATATATTATTACTATCTGTACAATTGCCTGAGCAAGACATCTAGTTGTCATGCTTCATTATGATTTATTTCCAAACCTACTTTAAATCCATTTGGAAATTCTTTTTTCTATTTCCAAAACACATAGAAAATTAGTCCATATATTTTCCATTTCTACTGCCACAAAGGCATAACATCATCACTTGCCTTAATTATTTATAAAATTCTTACAATGCCTCTAAGCTACTGCTCTTATCCATTGTTCATAGGGTAATAAGATTGATTTTTAATAATTTGTTTTGAGAGAGGGCAAGTGGGGGAGGGGCAGAAAGAGAGGGACCGAGGATTTGAAGCGAGCTTTGTACTGACGGCAGAGAGCCCAATGTGGGGCTCGAGCTCATGAACCATGAAATCATGACCCGAAACAAGTCAGTTGCTCAACCAACTCAGCCACTGAGGTACCGCTGATTTTCAAATATAAATCAGATTACATCACTTCCCTGCTTACAATGCCTGCAGTGACTTATCACTTTACTAAGATAAAAACAAAACAAAACAAACAACAACAACAACAACAAATAGTACATGTTCCTGCTGGTAGCCCAGACAGATTCCCCATGATAATATATTTCTGTGGACATGGGTCTCTGTTTCTTATTTTGGTAAATGACTGAATAATAAAATCATTAAAGACAATGCACAAAGCACAGTATAATTCTCACAATTAATGGATATTTTATTTATTTTTTGTAGAAGTGAAGCTAGGATGTATATAATTAAATGTTAACAAAGCCTTAAGGGTAGTGGATTTATATATGATTTGATTTATATATGATTTGATTTATATCTGACTTGTTTTACTCTTAAATATCTAATGTTTCCTGTTTTATTTGGAAGGAAGAGAGAGAATCTGAAATGAGTTCTAATAGAACCACATGAAATGGATGGTTTTATATGTCAAAATTACTTTCAAAAGTTTTTAAATAATACAGATACTACATATAAAATAGAAACAACCAGAGGTACCTGGGTGGCTCAGTAGGTTAAGCATCTGACTTTTGATTTCGGTTTAGGTCATGATCTCATAGTTTGTGAGTTTGAGCCCCACATTGGGCTTTGTACTGACAGCACAGAGCCTGCTTGGGATTCTCTCTCCTCTGTCCTGACCCCATTTCCTCGCTCTCTCTCTCTCTCTCTCAAAATAAACTTAAAAATACAATACAATACAATACAAGCCATTAAATTCATGATCATTAAAGATGATGGGAGAGTTTGTGAAGGGAAGATTGGAACTGAATTTGTTCTGGCCTCATCGTTAAATGTTTGTGTGAATTGAAGAAAGATGCCTTCCCCTTTCTGACACTGCCTGGGGAATCAAGTGGCAGGACTGGAGGCCCTTCTAAAATCCAGCCACATCATCACCTTCATCTTGTAGCACAAAAAGACTTTAAAAACTTGTTGCCTCACACCCAATAATTTCTTTTACCCCAAGCAATTACTCATCCTCTATATCCTCCCAAATCTGTTAGTATAAAATATTCTTATTTCCAGATGAGGAAAGGGCCCTCTCTGTTCATAGGTATGAACTCTTTTAGTTTTACTGAGGGCTGTGTAACCACTTTAGTAGTTTTCTAGAGAACTAAAGGTCAGCAATTTAAAATGATTTGAGTGGGCATTGAGGCAGGCACTTGTTGGTATGAGCATTGGGTGTTGTATGTAAGCTAAAGTGACAATAAATTATATTAAATAAATAATAAAATAAAATAAAACTATTTGAGGCAGCACGGGGTAGTGGTTAATGGCAGACAGACCGAGATCCAAATCACCTACTTTTTGTTTTTATTGTTTTTTTTATTTTTCTAATTTTATATTTTTTCCAGCCTTTTTGAGGTATAATTAGCCAATAAAAAGATGTGTATATTTAAAGTATCCAATGTGATGTTTTGAAATACATATATATTATGAAATAGCTTGACAATCAGGCTAATTTTTATATTAAATCCATCAACACACATAGTTACCTTTTTTGTGAGGAGAATACTTTTTTTAATTTATTTATTTTGAGAGAGAGAGTAAGCAGGGGGGGTGGGCAGAGAGAGAAAGAGAGGGAGAGAGAAAATCCCAAGCAGGCCCCCCACTGTCAGCACAGAGCCCAACGTGGGGCTCAAACGCACGAACCGTGAGATCATGACCTGGGCCAAAAGCAAGAGTTGGACGCTTAACTGACTAACTCATTCAGGCACCCCTGTGATGAGAATTCTTAATATCTACTCTCTTAGATGATTTCAAGTACACCATACATATTTACTACGGTCACCATGCTGTATATTGTTTCCAGAACTTCTTCATCTTACAACTGAAAATTCATATCCTTTGACCAACATCTTCCCACTTCTTCCCCACTGTTTCTCTGTTTCCATGAGTTACATTATTTTAGATTTCACATGTGAGTGAAATCATGCAATACTTGTCTTTCTTTGTCTGATATTCTCACCATAATGCCCTTCAGGTTCATCCATGTTGTCACAAATGACAAGATTTCCTTCTTTTCATGGCTAATATCTATATTCATAATATATGCATAATATGTCATGTATAACACACACATTTTTATCCAGTTATCCCTCGATGGATGTTTAGCTTGTTTACATATCTTGGCTGTTGTGAAAAGTGCTGCAGGGGACATGGGGGTGCAGATATGTCTTTGAGATGCTGATTTCACTTCCTTCGGATATATGCCCAGACATGGGAGTGCAGGATCACGTGGGAGACCCATTTCTAATTTTTTTGAGGAAGCTCCATATTGTTTTCCATAGCAGCTGTACCAATGTAACACTTCCAGCAGCAGTGCATAAGGGTTTCTTTTTCTCCACACTCTAGCTAACACTTGTTATTTTTTGATTTTTTGATAATAGCCTAACAGATGTGAGGTGGTATCTCAGGGTCTGGAGTTGCATTTCCCTTATAATCAGTGATGTTGAGCACCTTCCCACATACCTGTTAGCCCTTTGTATGTCTTATTTTGAGAAATGTCTGTTCAGGTCCTTTGCCCAATTTTTAATCTGGTTGTTTTCTTGCTATTGAGTTGTAGGAGTTCCTTATATATTTTGGATAGTAATCCCTTGTTAGATGTATGCTTTGCAAATATTTTCTCCCATTCCATAGGTTGCCTTTTATTTTGTTTCTTTTGCTGTGCAGAAACTTTTTAGTTTGAGGTAATCTACTTGTTCTTGCTTTTGTTGCCTGTGCATTTGGTGTTGTATCCAATTCATTGCCAAGACCAATGTCATGAAGTTTTCCTTGTATGTTTTCTTCTAGGAGTTTTACAGCCTCAAGTTTTTAATGTCTTTAATCCATTTTGTGTTAGTTTTTGGCCGTAAGATAAGAATCCAATTTCATTTTGTGTGTGTGTGTGTGTGTGTGTGTGTGCAAATCTAGTTTTCCCAAAGCCATTTATTGAAGGGACTATACTCTCCCTATTGTGTATTTTTGGCAATGTAGGAGTGCCATCACTGACTCCATCTTTGTTCTTCTATCTTGTTCATGCCTGAGCAATGACCTCCATTGGGGCTATGTGTTCCACATGGAGAGAAGGTTAATGTGTGCCTAGACTGCAATGCAAGAAGGCTTGTTTTGATGGTCCCTAAAGTGACATCCAGAAGGCTCCACTTTAGGTAACTAGTAGAGAGGACTCGTATACAGAAAGTCTCACTTTAGGTAACTATCCTGTCACCTCACCACTTTGTCCCTCTTTCCATAAAAGCTTGGTCTGGCCTCGGCAGAGAATAGCAGCAGAGAACGGGGGTGGAGAATAGCTGTGTACTATCTGGATAACCACCTGCCTGCCCCCATCCTCCCTGTCGGTAAGTAACCCTGACTAAAACTCTATGTAAATAGCATAGACTGGCTTCCTTCATTTTTTGGTCTTGAAGTGCTCTCACAGGCTGGAGGATACTTTACTGACCCTCCTCCACCTTCTAATAAGCATCTTCATTGAAGATTAGTTGATTATATAGGTGAGGGTTTATATCTGGGCTCTCTATACCATTCCATTGTTCTATATATCTGTTTTTATGCCAGTACCGTACTGTTTTGATTATTATAGCTTTGTAATGTAATTCAAAATCAGGAAGTGTGATGCCTCCAGCTTTGCTCTTAAGATTTCTTAAACTATTCAGTCTTTTTAGTTCCATATGAATTTTAGGATTTTTTTTAACTTCTGTGAAAAATGTCATTGGAATTTTGATAGGGATTACATTGAATCTGTAGATCATTTTTGGGAGTTCGGATATCTTGACAGAATTATTCTAGCTCATTGACTCAGGATATTATTTGGTGTTTTCTCCAATTCTTTTCATCAAGGTTTTATACTTTTCAGTGTGTAGATCTTTTACCTCCTTGGTTAAATGTATTCATACATGTTTTGTTAATTTTCATATTATAAATGGGATTTTTTAGATTTTTTTCATACAGTTCCTTGTTTGTGTGTAGAAATGCAACTGGTTTCTGCATGTTGATTTTTTTTTATCCTGCAATTCTACTGAATTTGCTTATTACTTTAGCAGTTTTCCAGTGGAGTCTTTTTTGGTTTTATATATATTAGATTAGGTCATCTGCAAGCAAATAATTTGACTTCTTCCTTTCCAATTCGGATGCCTTTTTTTTTTTTTTTTTCTTGCCTAACTTTTCTGGCTAGGATTTCCAATATTATGAATAGAAGTGGTGATGTTTGACAAAATTCAACATCTTTTCATGATTAAAACTGTCAACTGACTAGGTACAGAAGGATTTCCCCTTCACATAAAGCCTGTATCAGACAAGCCCATAATGAACACAATACCCAATTGTGAGAAGCTGGAAGCTTTGTCTCTAAGACTAGGAAAAGATCACCAATTTTAAGAGAAGATGGCAAATGATTTAACCTATGTTTCTTTTCTCATCTGTAAAATTGGTACAATCGTCATACATAACTTTGGGGTCATTAGGATTAAATGTGCTGTTAGTATGTGCTAGTAACATTGTCTGACACGTGTTAAGCCTCACCAAAGTGTTACCTTTAAGCTTCATATGAACTGTCAAAGGTAGATGCCCACTGTGACAATCTTTAAATTCTTGGACAAGTAACCATAAGCAGCATTGTATTGTAAATGATATAATAGCAGCACTTCAATTTTTTTTTAATTGAAATATCTTAGTGAAAAATACCTTGGCAAAATCAGATTCCAGACTCATGTAACATTCAAATACACATTTAATAACCAATTGAATGGCACAGCTCCATCCTCATAAACGATATAAGAAATATCCCAAAAGTCAGAAGAGACTTTTTTTGTGCGTTGCATGGTAAAATTGCCTCCCTGGGGAAAAGAAGGGGTCACAGGTAGCTGTTGACAAATGGTTATAAGAGGATGATACTGTGATAGGATGATCCAACCTTTCACCACCTCAATCAGTCGATTATTTCAAGTGTGGAAAAGTCACATCAGGGAGAGAACAGAAAATGTGACATCAAATTTCAGTTAAGAAAGTGGTTGTTGAAATCCTAGAATATGAATCTAATTTCCTTCTGCAATAATTACTCAAATATGATATACATAGAATACTTTTAGGAATTGACTTTACTAATTAGGAATTATTTTTAGGAACTGATTTTACTAATTAGGAAAGCCCACACAAGTTAAAGTATCTTCACACAAAAGGACTTTGTCTTTCCTGAGAATATGTTAAATTTTAGACTCTGCACAAATTTACTCTCTGGCACATTTAGATACCTATCTCTATTCTTTATTTTTACTAAAAAAAATATTAAAAAATTTTTAATGTTTATTTACTTTTGAGAGAGAGCATGCACACACCAGCGGGGGAGGGTCAGAGAGAGGGGGACAGAGGATCCAAAGCAGGCTCCACTCCATCAATAGCAGAGAGCCTGATGTAGGAATGGAACTCACAGACTGGGAGATCATGACCTGAGCTGAAGTCAGATTCTTAACCAATGGAGCTACCCAGGCACCCCTACTAAAAAAAAAAAAAAAAAAAAAATATTTAGAACATATTTCTCGAAGGTTCATATCAATTGGATCAAATTATTGTCATTGAAGACATATTGTTCTACCATATAGAATAGAAAATAAAATTTTTGTGAGACAGAGATACAGAGAGAGAGCAAGCGAGGGAGCACGCATGGGGTGGGGCAGAGGGAGGGGCAGAGAGAATCTTAAGCAGGCTACACACCCAATGAGGAGCCCAATACAGGGCTCAGCCTCATGACTGTGAGATAATGACCTGAGCCGAAAACAAGAGTCATATGCTTAGATGATTGAGCCACCCAGGTGGCCCTAAAAAATAAAATTCAAATGGCTAGTATAAATTACCTATTAACATTAAATTAATCAGCTATACCCCTAATGAATAAAAAAATGAAAAATATACTTTCACTGAATCAGGACCTTTACTGAATTAGGGATGTTTAGGGGTAAGATATCTAAGAAAAGATTTATACTAACTTTTTTTTAATACAAAAAAACAGTTTTTCGAACAAAATTCATGATGCCAACTCCAAGTCTCCATTTCTCCTTAAGGAGGGAACCCATCTGACTTGAACTTAGTAATCCTAGCTCTTCAGATGTTGTCTCAAAGTCACCAATAAAGGGACTGGGGTCCAATTTTATTTCATTATCTGCAGAAACTGGTGTGAGCCATACTGATTTCCTAAAAAACAAAACAAAACAAAAAACAGAAGCAGATATTATTGGCATACTTGGTACCAGGTCATTCTGAGTCTACAGGTGGGGACAAAGTTATTTTTTTACCACTGTTTAACACAGTGGCCATTTTCAGTATAATGATTTAGGGGTGTGGCACAGGCCTAGACCTTCTGCATAACTGATGATTTGTAATGCTTGCTTCAGTAAAGTACCAAAGTGCCCAGTGGAATGGATTTAGACAAGTGGATTCCTAAGAACAGTAAGTAAAAGCTGTCAAAAGCTTAATCTGACCCCATGCAGTGGTAGTAAAGGATATGTGTGTGTGTGTGTGCGCACGTGTGCGTGTGCAGCAGTAACATTTATGCACCAGTAACCTAATCATATATCTGTTGGCCTTGTTTTCATTTTTTTTCTAAGGAAGATAAGCTGCAAACATCAAAATTACTATCGAAGTAGAAATGCTGTAGTCATCATAATTAATCTGGTGGCCTACGGAGAGGCAATAGCTCCAGGGCATTGTTTCAGAGTGTTTTATATTACTGGAAGCATCGGCTAATATATAGGAATGAAAATGTGTGTGTGTGTGTGTGTGTGTGTGTGTGTGTCTACAGAATCCAGTGTTAGTGTCAGCTACTCCCCAGAGTATTGCTAAATTCCTCAGCCTTCGATTTGCCTTATGAAAATAAGTTAAAAGAAGATCAAAGTATTTAACAATGAGAATGTATGTAATGTACACTTAAAAATGGTTATAAATTTTCTATGCTAATTTGGATGTAAATTTTAAAAAATAAAATTTTAAAAAAATGGTTACAAATTTTATCTTATGTATATTTTACCACAATAAAAAATACCAATTCTCGGGCACTTGGGTGGCAGTCGGTTAAGCACCAGACTTCAGCTCAGGTCATGATCTCATTGTTCGTGGGTTCGAGCCCTGCATCAGACTCTGTGCTGACAGCTCAGAGCCTGGATCTTGCTTCGGATTCTGTGTCTCCCTCTATCTCTGCCCCTCCCCGACTTGCACTCTGTCTGTCTCTCAAAAACAAACAAAAAATGAAACATTAAAAAATTAAAAAAAAAAAAATTCCCCCCCCACAAAAAGGATTCTGATAATGTTATAAGATACTATACACTTGCTCTGAGCTCTACCTTCTTTTTTTATGTCAACTATTTCCATATATCAAACAAGGATGAAATCTTTTCCAAGATTTGTAACTCGTAAAACTCAATGTGAATATTACAATGACATGGTAAAGTGTTTCAGTATTCACCATTCCACTTGGTCTCAAAGTTTATGTGGGGTCCCTTTGGGATTCAGCATCTCAGTTCCACAAAACGGCAAGCAAAGTGCATCTAATGATTAGGCTGATAAACCTTTCCTTTCATGCATTTCCATGAGTTAGTATTAAAATGAAGGACTGGTTTTCTCTTTTTAGTCAGTCACTGTATTCACATGGAATTAAGCCATGAGATGTATTAGGGAATTATAAAGGAGAAGACATTAAAAAACAGCATCAGGTTTGACTCTTCCACTTATTAAGGCGACTGGGTATCTAATGATTCTGCTTTGCAGTTCAGTTACCGTAAAATAACCTAGTTACGCTAGATTGCATATGTTTTGATTCTAAAATAAATATTACATTAAAAAATAAAAATACTCCATATTATGATAAATGTCAATTTCATGCTTGTTTGGAAATACGCTTACGGGTGAGTCAAATCTAAAGTCTATGCTTTGCAGAAGCATCTGATTTGGTAAAGGTAAGATGGATGCTTTCCAAAGGAGTCTGGTCTATTGGACTGACCTAGAGGCAGAACATTCCAAAGGGATTTTCTGGCTCTCACAATGCACAATCCTAGGGTTAAAGAACATCTCTGTTTGAAAAAGGAGGGTATCCTCCGAAACAACCTAGAGGAGCACAATATTTAAGCAGAAGGTAATTCTCGTAA
Source organism: Puma concolor (assembly GCF_028749965.1). Taxonomy (NCBI): domain Eukaryota; kingdom Metazoa; phylum Chordata; class Mammalia; order Carnivora; family Felidae; genus Puma; species Puma concolor. Next base: position 11,102,046 of record NC_141676.1, read on the forward strand.
CAGGGGAGGCATACATACGTTTGTATTCTAGTTTAAGATTTATGCCTAGGGGCGCCTGGGTGGCTCAGTCGGTTGAGCGTCAGACTTCGGCTCAGGCGGCTCAGGTCATGATCTCACAGCTCGTGGGTTCGAGCCCTGCGTCGGGCTCTGTGCTGATGGCTCAGAGCCCGGAGCCTGCTTCGGATTCTGTGTCTCCTCTCTCTGCCCCTCCCCCAACATGTGCTCTGTCTCTCTCTGTAGTGAAAATACTTCTTCAGTGAAAATACTGCCTCAGGGCAGTTCAAATGATCCAATGAATAGGATAAACCTTCGCAGGATTTGTGACTCTTCCCCTTTGGAGCATCGAATGAAACTTAAAACTGTCTGCTAAGCTTTGGTGAAATACAAGAGGAGCTGAAGGACAATTTAAAATCGGTTTCCTAACCAGTCAGTCAGGAAACCTGTGCTCTTGGGTCCGTGCACATGGATGGCCCAATGTTCAGTGAATGATAAGGAAGGGACCATGTTGTCATCTGCCCATAAATAACAATAACTAGAAGCAAAATGTAATCCTTAAAACAAACAAACAAAAAAAAGACAGTAATTTTAGAGCCAGGTATAAAGATCTAAAACACTACTTCAAAGTTATTTTTAGGGGCACCTGGGTAGTTTGGTTGGTTAAGCATCCCACTTCGGCTTAGGTCACGACCTCACGGTTCATAGGTTCGAGCTCCACATTGGGCTCTGTGATGACAGCTCAGAGCCTGGAGCCTGCTACGGATTCTGTGTCTCCCTCTCTCATTGCCCCTCCCCTGCCTGCACTTTATCTCTCAAAAATAAATGTTAAAAAAAATTTTTTTAAGAAGTTATTTTTATAAATAATACTGTGCTCACCTTTGTCTTGATCCCACGGTCATGTACAGGGTATATAAAATCATATGTAGAGGTCTGAATCCAAGTCATAGGGCGACCTGATCCCAGGTGCAATTCATCAGCAAATATATACAGATCGCTGTTGTGCCCACATGGGCTAACCAAGATCATCACCCAGTCCATTGAACAACTTACTGTCACTACAGAAAGAATCATATAAGAAAGTGTCAGATGTGTATTTACATCTGGGAAGAGCCCAAAGAATATTCAGCTCTGCCCTTTGTGTTAAATAAAAGGTATGTCTTTCTCCGGCAAAGGTAATCAAGGCTTATAGAATAACATATAAAGGGTTTTCACATTACCGGTTTTTCCAAAATATCTGCATATTATCCTCAAATAACTAGGCTTCATTTATTTCACAGGGAAGAAGATCAACACATAAGAAAATCATAATCTTCTAGTCCCCTGCCTCCTCTAAAAGACATTATATTCTAAAGAGGGTGATGTATCTGGGACCACACAAAAGGCACAGAAGTAAATTGCAATGCATTCGAAGAGGAGAGATGTATTCCCAGGAATGCTCTTTGGAGAGGGAGAAGGGGAAAGGGTGGGAGAGTAGAATCCTGATCTGGAACAGTCCCTACCAAAGACAGTCAGAGCCACAGAGGAAAGACTCTGAAGAGAGAAAATCCGCTGCCTGGGACGGCAGTTCTGTGAAGGTTTCCATGTAAAACCTATTCTTATCCTTTACATTGAAATCTTCAGTCAGTCAGGGATAATCACTATTTCTAATGGACTCATTTATCCCATGGAAGAAGTAAAGGCGGACAGTAACCAGAGCTTCTCAGAGCGGTGATCAGAGTTGAACTGCATGGATCCTACTAATGTTCAGAAAGAAAACACAGATTTATTGGCTTTAAAGAGTCATGATTAGTGGTAGGGGGGAAAAACTAATGAAACAGGTTACAAAACTTCCAAAGTGGAGAACAAAAGAGAATGGAGAAAAACAAATTGAAACAATTTAGAAGAAGGCAAAAAAGCCTTAGGGGAAGAGACAAAACATCAAAGCAAACAAACAAACAAAAAGGACAAAAATTAAGCCGTAGGGGGATCCTGGGTGGCTCAGTCGGTTAAGTGTCTAACTCTTGCTTTTGACTCAGGTCATGATCTCACAGTTGTGAGTTCGAGCCCTACATTGGGCTCTGCACTGACAGTGCGCAGCCTGCTTGGGATTCTCTGTCTCCCTTTCTCTCTGCCCCTCCCATGTGCTCTCTCACTCTCTCTAAATAAAGAAAATAAACTAAAAAAAAAAAAAAAAGTAAGCAATAAGATGATTGCAATAAATGAACTGCAACTATATGTCAACAATAATAATAAATGTAAATGAACAAAATACTTCAGGCCAAATGACCAACAGCCAAATGAAGAAATTATAATGTATTTATATAATCAACTTCTAGGTAACATGGCAAATATAATTATAAAGTATCAATCTGAAAATAGTTATGAGAAAGAAGCAAGTCACAACACAAACCTTATATATCTAATGATACAAAGTTGAAATGACAGATAACCATTTTTTATAAAAGATTTTTTTTCCAAACAGAGACTATTCTTCGGTAGCCAGTACCTGCCCCACACTTAAGGCATGAGACTCATAACCCAGAACATGACCCCACATCTCATCAGATACAGCCTCCTCATGTTTTGCAAAAGTGGAAGTAACCGGGTTTAAATCTTATCTTCCTATTTTGACGCTGATATAAGTTGCTCTAACACAACCTGTCATCCAAGCTAGGATAAGTACTTTGAACTTGGATTTCATTTCGTAATTATCTTTATATTCACAGCTGCACAGAACCCAGGGAATGTTGAATATACATAGTTTGAATTGTAGCCCTTGTTGATAGTACCACCTGCACGCAGAACTTCCAGATGAGCAGAAATTACAGAACCTCCCCCTTACTGTTTAACAAAGGGAAGGGGCGGGAGAGAGTGAAAGTCTGACTGGCCATCCAACCTATAGGAAGGTAACCTTCTTACAGCTGGCTGGATAGGGCTTGAATTCTATAGCTACCCAATTATTAGATTTTGAAAAAACTGGTTAACACTGCAATGCAATTTATTCACGAGTCAGTGAAGGCCACCGAATGGGAAGATTCACAGTCAGGATGAACAAAAGTTCTGGCAGTTTGACAGAGTGTACTCAGAGCCTCAGTCCAGTTAGTGGACTGGGCTGGACTGGTTCAAGTGAATGTGCACACGAGGTGGCAATGCTAGCCAGTAACTGGACAGTTAAGCTACAGTGGTTTGGGATGACATTTAAGACAAATTTCCCATACTCCCAACGTCTCCTGGGAGCTGTAGGAGTTCTAAATAGAGCCACAACCAAAGCACTTACATGCTTTGGAGCCTAACAGAACCTGGAAGTAAATAAAGTAGTAACCTCTTATTCCAGAAATAAGTAGTTCAGTCACTGCTGAAGTCCGATCAATGCCTCCTGTCCCCCACCAGCATCTCTCTAAAGGCAGAAGAAAAATTTAAAAAATTGGGGTACCTGGGTGGCTCAGTTGGTTAAGTGTCCAACTTCAGCTCAGGTCTGATCTCACAGATCATGGGTTCAAGCCCCGCATCGGGCTCTGTGCTGACAGCTCAGAGCCTGGAGCCTGCTTCGTATTCTGTGACTCCCTCTGTCTCTCTCTCTGTCCCTCCCCTGCTCATGCTCTGTCTCTCTCTGTCTCTCAAAAAATAAATAAACGTTAAAGAAAAAAATGTTTAAATAAAGTAAAGCAACAATAGGAGTATGCTCACTAATACTCAGGTGTGATAAGTGGCTATTGTCTCCTGCAGAAAGGACATAAAGTGATGAGTAAATTGATAAGGGCTCCAAGTCGAAAGCCTTGCTAAAAGGCTGCCTTTGGAAGGCATATGTGAGCAGATCTGTGGTCAGGAAAATTGTTAGGAAGATTTTCCTTCCTAAAGCAATTAGGATCACCTGTCATGGGTGTTTTCCATTATTTATGCCGATCTCAATAATATACCACACGCCACATATGATAATGGCAGTCTGCACATCATCTAAAAATTAAATTACCTGTGCCGTGAAGCACAAAACATACACCTGATTGACTTTGACCCTGTACTCTTCACAGATGTGCTGAGTAAACTGCCCCTCTATGGTAGCTGTAGAAATATTAAGAGCTGGAGGATGACCTTCCCACAGCAAAAGCTCATTAAATTACCTCCCAGGTGACTCTTGCATCAATTTAGGAATTGACAACAGGTAGTCGTTGGAAGAAATAGTCAAACAAACGACTTTAAAAATGACCATCTGCCATCAATATTTATTACTTCTCACTTCATACTTCTCACAAATAAGTCTACCATGACTCTGAGCAAGCCAGTCCTGTGTCAAGGGGCTAACTGTCTACTTATTATCTTCTTTCCTAAAGCACTGGGGCTTTCCCATTCCCCTTCCCGTTACATTCCCATTACAAAGTAATAATAGAAAGTCGGATCACACAATGAAGAGAATGGCTAGAGGTTCAAACCTTGACGAGGAAAGCTTCCCCAAACAGTAATAGGGAGCAGTAAACCTTGGAATACATTCAGGATATTCTTTTTTTTTTTATTTTTAAAAAATTTTTTTTTCCAACGTTTATTTATTTTTGGGACAGAGAGAGACAGAGCATGAACGGGGGAGGGGCAGAGAGAGAGGGAGACACAGCATCGGAAACAGGCTCCAGGCTCCGAGCCATCAGCCCAGAGCCCGACGCGGGGCTCGAACTCACGGACCGCGAGATCGTGACCTGGCTGAAGTCGGACGCTTAACCGACTGTGCCACCCAGGTGCCCCGCATTCAGAATATTCTTAAACACTTTGGAGGACCTAAGTCTTCCCAGGGTGAAAAAATATTCATATGTAATGAGCAAGAGATTCCAACACTTCGTAAGCCAGTAAGTTCTGGCTCTTTACAGATAAACCATCAAGAAAGTAAGAAAATTCAGGGAGATGGTTTGTGGGGAAAGTGGCATTGGAGAAAGCAGGTGTTCTATATTAGTGACTGTCACCTCCAAATCGCTCCATGGGTTGGAAATATTATCCTACTGTCACCTAGATAAGAGTATCAGAAGGATCCTTCCTAGAGGAAAAAAGATTGCGACAGTTTAAAGTTGGATTCAACAGGATAAGTGGATATGGACATACAGGGAGTCCAGGCTTCTGTTGTCACTTGTTTTTCTCATACTAATCTTAGTCAGTCTGACATTATGAAGTCGTGCCTCTAGTATCCGAGAAATCTGAGGGAAAGCCCGAGGAACACATGTAGCTGCCACACAAATTGGCTGAAGTAGCTAGAATCTTCCTTGCACCTGAGCATCATAGAGCCCAGCCAGGCCTCAATGCCCTGCTTCCTCACCCCAGATGACCCCAACGCCCTGTGCTCCCCACCCCAGGTGCCCCCAATGCCATGTGCCCCTCTATCCTAGATGGCCCCAATGCCCTGCATCCCCTTACCCCAGAGGGCCCTTACTTCCTGAGTCCCCCACTCCAGATGGCCTCAGTATATTGACTCAAGTCTCCTCGGCCCGAAAGCACTTCCCTTCCAGCTGCTTGTTAAGATCTGAACTCTTCGGGAGGAGAGTTCCTGCATGGAAAGCGACCATAACTCCTCCAAGAAAGTGTTCTTTAGAACTGGCCTCTACCATAGATGCTCTCAGTGCAAGGCCAAATCAAGGCAGCAAGGAGCGACCAGACTCCTAAAGCCACAGAGACCTTCATCTGGACAGACCCCCAGCCAGGACTTCTCAGGAAACAGGAAGTGGTGCAGCCTTATGTGATTTTATGCGGCATCCCACACTCAGCTGTCTTCATTTTCCTACTGATTTAGATAGGGCATGCGGCACCCTCTCAATGTCAACCACCTAAAAGCTGCAACTCTCCAGATTTCCCAAACACTGACTCTCCGAAAGGCATATCACACAAAAAGTGCTATTTGATAACAGACGGTGTCTGCATGAGGCCTGTTGAGACCATCCGGGAGGCTAGCATGGCACATGACATTTCCAGTACATGCTAAATTGTAGGAAATTATTGGCACCAGCTGATTTTTGGGTGTCCAGCTAATATGTGGAACAGCCTAAGTCATATACGTTTGAAATCAAAAGATGATTATTTCTTCTTTTCTCTGACTTTGGCTGGAAGAATCAGCAGCAGGGATAATAAAGTGACTTGCCCAGAAACAAACATCCCCAGGAGGAGACAGGGACCTATAGAAAGCCATCTTTCTTGGCATCAAGGAAATCTAAAAATCTGTCTTTATTGATTTGTCCATAAATTAATGTTTTAGTTAGTTTAGCCAGATCAAGCCTTAAAAGTATTTACTTATAACACGGGAGAATAATGTTTTTTTCATGCTGAGATTTCTTAGAAAAGAAACATTTATATTCGTGTATTTTGTCCCCTTGTGCCATATATATAATTTTATGTATAATAAGTATATATATATTCATTCCAGTACTTAGAAGTTCCAGCTAAGCATTTTTTAAATAATTTTTTCCATCCTGTTTTTGTTTTGTTTTTTAGAGTTTATTTATTTCGAGAGAGAGAGAGAAAACGAGGGAGGGGCAGAGAGAGAGAGGGAGAGAGAGAATCCCAAGCAGGCTCCACACAGTCAGCACAAGCCTGATGTGGGGCTTGAACTCCCAAACGATGAGATCACGACCTGAGCTGAGGTCAGATGTTTAACCGACTGAGCCACCCATGCACCCCAAAGTTCCAGCTAAGCATTTTTTTTTTTTTGAGACAGAGAGAGACAGAGCACGAATGGGGGAGGGTCAGAGAGAGAGAGACACAGAATCTGAAACAGGCTCCAGGCTCCGAGCTGTCAGCACAGAGCCCGACGCGGGGCTCGAACTCACGGACCGCGAGATCATGACCTGAGCCAAAGTCGGCCGCTTAACCGACTGAGCCACCTAGGCGCCCTGCTAAGCATTTTTTTTAATGTTTATTTATTTTTGAGACACAGACAGAGCATGAATGGGGGAGGGTCAGAGAGAGAGGGAGACACAGAATCTGAAACAGGCTCCAGGCTCTGAGCCGTCAGCACAGAGCCCGACCCGGGGCTCGAAATCACGGACCGTGAGATCATGACCTGAGCCGAAGTCAGAGGCTTAACCGACTGAGCCACCCATGCACCCCAAAGTTCCAGCTAAGCATTTTTTTAATGTTTATTTTTGAGACAGAGAGAGACAGAGCATGAACAGGGGAGGGTCAGAGAGAGAGGGAGACAGAATCGGAAGCAGGCTCCAGGCTCTGAGCCATCAGCACAGAGCCCGACGCGGGGTTCGAACCCATGAGCTGTGAGATCATGACCTGAGCCGAAGTCAGATGCTTAACCGACTAATCCACCCAGGCACCCCATATGTTTATCTTTTAAATCATTCCAGTAGAAGCATCTAGTATTGTTCTAGAAGGCATCAGAGTCTACTGCTTAAGAGCTTCTACTGCTTAAGAGAGTTTCTCTGCTTTCAATTTTCACAAGTTTGGGAAAATTAGTTAAACAAGCTAAGGCTCATATTCATACTCTGTAAAGAGGTAATAATACTATTTCCCTTGTAAGTTTATTGTGACTATTAAAAGGGATAACAAATATAAGCAGTGTAGCCAAAGCTAATAGCGTACAAATATATATATATATATATATATATATATATATATATATATATATATATATACACACACACACACACACACACACACAAGGTACATAGTGTACAAAAGTATATATATTTTCCTCAAACCTGAGTGCAGTGAATTCAGGTTTTATATACTTTTCCAAGGAAGCCTTCCAGGCCAGGAAAGAGGCAGATGATATATTCAAAGTACTAAGTGAAAAAAACTGTAGGTGTTCAGCATTTGTGACTCTCAAAGGAATTCTTAAATTCTTATCCTCAATTATTATTTTTAAAGATGCTGGATTCAATAGCACAGTGTTTCAATACTATATATTTCTGAATCTGTTTCATAAACGATATTTTTCTAAGCATATGTATTCATACATGGGGCAACAGTTTGGGAATCTTTTTTTTTTTTTAAGACTTTAGGATTGCTTATGAAATGTGAGAATTTTCATCTGTGTACACTTAGAAAAACTTGCTTGTCATATATGCTACCCCAATAGCTTTTTACTTGTAAACGTGAGATGACTTCTAAGTCCTCTAATTGTCTCTTTAGACTTTCTGTCTCTTGAAAGCATCTGCTAACATTTTACTAAAGAAGTATTTATTGAAACCTCAAAAAAAAAAGAATTATTTATTTAATCTTCACTTTCAAATATACTGGCCTAAAATTATATCATTTTGGGGCACCTGGGTGGCTCAGTGGGTTCAGCATCCATCTCTTGGTTTTGGCTCAGGTCATGATCTCACAGTTTGTGAGTTCAAGCCCCACGTCGGGCTCTGTGCTGAGAGTGCAGAGCCTGCTTAGAATTCTGTCTCCCTCTCTCTCTGCCCCTCCCCTGCTCACGCTCTCTCTCCCTCTCTCTCTCTCTCAAAAATAAATAAGGATGTCCTTTTTTTTAATGTTTATTTATTTTTGAGAGAGAGAGAGAGACAGAGTGCAAGCAGGGGAGGCGCAGAGAGAGAGCGAGAAGGAGACACAGAATCTGAAGCAGGTTCCAGGCTCTGAGCTGTCAGCACAGAGCCCCACACAGGGCTCAAACTTATGAACCATGAGGTCATAACCTGAGCTGAGTGGGAGGCTTAACCAGCCACCCAGGCACCCCTCTCTCAAAAATAAATAAATAAACATTTAAAGACAATCTATTGGTAAACACTGCAATTGTGAAACAATTTAATAGGGAGTAACTGAGAAGAATGGTTCCCTGTGCCTAAATTATTTGTGCAAAGTTTTTTAGAATTAGTGATCATTTTTAATTCCCGCTATAGTATTTTATGTTCTTACTTATAGTGATTTCTCTTTCTTTTCAAACCCAAGTTTCCTTTAATTGTTTCCTTTTGTTTTTTGTTTTGTTTTTTTGTTTTTCTGTGCAGTTAATTCTCTAGCAGTTGAGAAGCTCCTATATATTTCATTAATTGGATGTTTTATTCTATTTTTATTTGTTTTAAAGTTTACAATATTACCTCTGTGTCAAGTCTCCAAAACCATCCCCAGTTTTGATCATTTGCTAGGAGCACTCAGCACATAGTCATATCACTCTATGATTTATTATAGCAAAGGATACAGAGTGAATGGGAAGGCGCATGGGGCAGAGTGCAAAGGAAACCAGGTGGAAGCTTCCAAGGGTTCTCTCCCAGTGGAGGCACACAAGACGTGCTTAATTCCTCCAGCAATAAGTGGGTGGCAACATGCAAAATGTTGTCTACCAAGGAAGGTCATTATAGACTCCATGTTCAGGGTATTTATCGGGGACATTCTCTGCCTACCACCTACCAAAATCCCACATTCTCCGAAGGAAAACAAGTGTTTAACATACAGCATAGTGTTTGCAAAAAAAAGTTTTGGCATAGTGAGCCTCTGTCATCAGAGTCATGAGAACTCTCCCGAAATCCAAATTCTCAGATGCTAGCAAGCAGGCCTTTCTTAGTATGGCAGTCTCAAGTCTGGTTTTTTTACTATTTATTTTGAGAGAGCGAGCGAGCAGAGGGATGGGGCAGAGAGAAAGAAAGAGGGAGAGAGAGAATCCCAAGCAGGTTCTGCACTGTTAGCGCAGGCCAGACATGGGACTCGAACTCACAAACCATGAGATCATGACCTGAGCGGAAAACAAGAGCTGGATGCTCAACCGACTGAGCCACTCAGAATGCTCAAGTCTGCTATTCTTAAATCTGTTCTGCATATCGGTAAATTGTCAAAATGGGTTGTCTTACATTTTTCTGTTATCCATAGCTAATTCATTTCTGTAGCAGGCAGAATTCTAAAGATCCTTTTTGCAATGTATTCAATCAAACATTAATCTAGGTACCACTGTGAAAGGATGTTACAGATAGAATTAAAATCAAGGACTTTAAAACAGGGAGATTAACCTGGATTTTCTGAGGGACCCAGTCTAATTACATAAATCCTTAGAGTGGAGAATTATTTCTGGCTGGAAGCAAAAGAGGGATTGCTTCAGAAGGGGATGTCAGTAAGATCAGAGGTTGGTGAGGAAGTCCACCTGCCATCTTTGTCTTGGAAAGGGTCCATGAAGAAGGACTCTGGAAGGCCTCTAGTGATCTCCAGCTGACAGCCAGCAAAGGAAACAGACTTCAGTCCTACAACTACATGAAATCAAATGCTACCAACATCCCGAATCAGCCTGCAGACAGGGTCTCCCGAAAAGCCTCCAGAAGAAACAGCCCTTCTGACAACTTGAATTGAACTTGGTGAGGCTCCAAGCAGAGAACCCTGGTGAATCACGTGGTGGTTACACTCCAACCATCAATAAAAAAACGAATAGACAATCTGTATTCCCTTACCACATTTTCCCAATGTTTTGTGATCATTTGGGGTTTTACTTCCAGATTTTATACTCCAGTATGAAATTTAGGCCAAAGAATAAATTTTGCTAATATATTGACCTTCTAACATTTATTTGCATTTACCTTTTTTTAGTACATATGCTCACAATTCTTTTTTCTTAATGTTTATTTATTTTTGAGAGAGAGACAGAGAGAGTGAGAGAATGAGTGGGAGAGGGGCAGAGAGAGAGGAAGACACAGAATCTGAACCAGGCTCCAGGCTCTGAACTGTCAGCACAGAGCCCCACGCGGGGCTCGAACCCAAGGGCTGTGAGATAATGACCTGAGCCAGAAGCTGGACACTTAACTGACTGAACCATGCAGTCTCCCCTCTAACAATTCTTTAGAGGAGATCTGTATGTTTTTTATTTTAATCCTTATTTTGTTTTGTTGTTGATTCTCACGTGTTTAGAGGGTATCTAAGGTTAATAATGCTTTAAGATTATAAATTTTTCTTAATCTCCTTTTTTGCCCTTCACAAATGAATTCTAGTTAGCCTGAACACAGGAGGGAATGATTAAACTAACACTATGTCAGAATTTTAATTCCATTATTCCATACAGCTCTAACACCCAAGTTTTCAGATAATTCTGATACAATTTAATAACTTTTTATGATGTGTGTTGGCCATATAATTTGAGAATATTCAGTTTGGCTATAAATGCAAGAAAGGAAGAAAATGGTCAAAATTCCTAAGAACATGAGCAAGCAAAAAGATTGTGAAACATAGTGGGAATTAATAGGATGAGTTAACTAACCAGAAGTTGTATGATAGGATACGTGCTGGAAGGCTGGTTTGTACCAGCACATCCCCAATGACCCTGTTAATCACTATCTTGAGAATGCAGAGATCGTGTCCTCCCTCTATATTCCCATCAAGCAGAATGTGCAGAAAAACATGTTCAGTGCTCAAGGTCAGGGACTCCAGGGGGTGGTCAACCCAGAGTGTCTCCCTTGTAAGGAAGAGTGTCCAGATGGCAGGCCTTGACCTCCTTGGGTCACTGGCCATGCAAGGAGAGAAAAGGCTAAAGAGAGTTGCAAGGTTAAGTTGCTACGCTATAAAAGTTTGCTACACCTAGATCAGAAGCAGGTTTGTCGAGTCCTCTGCTCCTGGATACCCTGTAAGCAACTTCCTCCAATAAACCTAAGTCTCAGCCTCTGTCTCCGGGTGTTTTCTTCAGCCCCGCCCGACCATAGCCCACCTTTGACTTAGAGTCTGCTGGGGTATCGCTACACAGGGGCATGACAAGGATGGATAGAATAAATAGAAAACACAGAGGAATGACCAAGGATGAACCTGACATTCATTAGCTGTTAGCAGGTTATTGATCACCGATGTTAACCTTAAAAAATAAAACTGCCAGTTATTTGATCAGCAAAAGATGGATTAATTCAGGAATAGCAGAGAATTGCAATTCAGGACAAGAAAGCTATGGCAAAACCATAGCCAAGTCTGGAGAACGAAGGAGAGGAACGCTCTTTTATACAGGAAAAGGGGCAGTTGGGACGGCTGTTACAGACAAAAAAGTCCATTGAAGTAACCTAGGAGTTGGAACTATAGTGAGTTCTCATTGGCTGAGCTGTGACTGTCTCATTGGCTGGGCTGTTGCTGGGGTTTAACAGAAACGTCACTCTGCCTGCTGCTGCGATAGTAATGGGCAGCAGCTCAAGTCATTTCCCCTGAAGGTTGCAAGGAGGCCCCTTTCTTCCTGTTCAATATGCACTTGACAAGGAGTGGTAGGGCGTGAAGCCTTCGTGAGACCTTCCGTTGCTGAAGCTCCCAACGCCATTTTAGAGAGGTTTCCATTTATGAATTTTCATACCAGGTGATTATCACCCTCTAGAGTTCCTTCTTTCTCACAATCATTAAGACCATCAATCAACACAAAAAAGCAAGAGGAACCCTCCTACCACATCAGAAATCTTCCTTGCTTCAGATCGCAAACCAAGGTACCTCGGGAAAAAGGAAATCGAGGAGGTGAGACTCTTCAGATGTTTGGAAATCTCTTGTCTCCTCAGCTGTGGGTGATGATCTAGCATTCTGGAAAGAACCAAGAAGCCCTTAACACAGTTGGCTTTTTCTTCTTATGGCTGAAGTTATTATAATTATAAATAAGAAATTCAGGAAGGAGAATGTGAGAAGTGGCTCTACACTATACCCCCAGATACCAGTTGTGTCTTCCCCAAACACATGGATGTGTCTGAAATTATGTCTTACCTAATATTTGATATGCATCTGTTGGACTATTAAAGCGGGGCTTTTCAGATGCTTTGAGGGATCCAAGTGGATGATACAGAAGATTCAGGAGAAACACTTATGAATTCACTGAAAATATTGTGCTTTTCATTTACTCTGGGTTCTCATGAAAACAAGCCAATTGCCCTGCCTCCCAGCCAATGACTCAGATTCGGTAAACCTGGGACAAGACGTGTTAATCTGTACTTGTAACCTACTGCAGGAGATTCTGATTCAGGTAAACAAATTCACACAGCCATGGTATGGTCTAAGTTTGAAAAAACACTACTTTCTGATTAAATTTTTCTCCACCAAAAGGCATCTTCTTATGAATGTGTACATCCTTGGGGTGCTGAAAAAAGGTGTTTTTAGAACATTTTTGTCCAATGAAACCTAGTGCAAAATCTTGAGACAAAGGGATTGTGGATAGGGATAATAATGTGATCTGGTTCCATATTTTGGCAAAAAACCAACCTTCAAAAAGCTCCATCTCAAAAGTAAAAGTTTAATAAGTTACCTTTAGAAATTATATAGTATGTCACATAGATTGCCTCAGCTTCTAAATGCAGGATAATTGTTGGCGAGCATTGTCAAATTTAGCTATAGGAATCTCCAGGATTATGAATTAATATAACAAAGGACAAGCAAAACTGTACACCTTTCATCATCAGAAACCTCAAGGTTATGTCCTTTCCATAAAATATTTTTATTTGATTTTATGTTCTTTAAAATTAACAGGAATTTATTTTAGGGTGTCTATTGCTTAAATTAATATTTGGGCTTGAGAGCCTTACAGTAGATTAAATATACAATTTCTATTTGTGAATTATACTTCAATACAGCTGAAAAAAATCCTTCTCTTTTAAAACTTGCAGGGGGAAAAGGAGTGCCTGGGTGGCTCAGTCGATTAAGCATCCGACTCTTGGTTTCAGTTCAGGTCATGATCTCACAGTTGGTGAGTTTGAGCCCCACATCAGACCTTGTGCAGATGGCGCGGAGCCTGCTTAGAATTCTCTCTCTCTCTCTCTCTCTCTCTCTCTCTCTCTCTCTCTCTCTCTCTCTCTCTTTCTCTCTCTCTCCCTCTCTCTCTCAAAAATAAATAAACAAACAAATAAAAACTTGGGGAAAAAAAGAATCTGAATCTTAACACTATCCGCAAATGATATGTGATAAAATACCACCCAGGGATATTTTAACACTATCGCCAAGTGATATGCATACATTGTAAATTTTGAGAAGCAAAATGGCACAGTGAATGGATAAGAGCATCAGACTGGGGTCTGAATTCTGAGTCTGCCCCTGGCCAGCTCTATAATCTTAGGCTGGGTACTTAACTCCAAGCTCTGAGTCCCTCATCTGTAAAATGGTGACAATAATCAGATGTAGCTCGGAGGGTTCGTGTGAGGACTGTATAAGATTATGCTCAATATCTGCACATCGTATGCCCTCAACAAATTTTAGCTAAATGTATACAACTATTGTCATTGTCCTAGTTGGAAGCATTTTTTCCCCCATCTGAACCATTGTGATAACTCACTGCCTGCTTTTCTAGTCTTAGCCTATTCTCATTCCTCCCATCATATACTCCAATGCGAGTTATTTCCACTAGAAAAGATCAGATTGTGGTCCTGTTCTCCTCAAAAAACTTCAAGACATCTCATTGCATTTATAAGCCTCTCACTGCATTTGTAAGCCAAATTTCTTTGCATGAAACCCACAGCCTCCTACTCTGAATGCAGCCCAGAGAGAATGATACGGTAGACGCAGGGAACACCTGAGTGGAGAGCTCCAAAATTTTGCCCTTGTATTTTGTTGAGAGATTATTCTTTCTCCATGGAATGGTCTTGACATCCTTGTTGCAAATCAATTGATCATAGATGTGTGGTTTTAGTGGTGGATTCTCTAGTCTATATGTTTCTCTTTATGCCCATAACATAGTTTTGATTGCTCTACCTTTGGAGTATGTTTTGAAGTTGAGACGTGTGAATCATCCAACTTTATCCTTCTTCAAGATAGCTTTGGCTATTTTGGATTTCCATGAGTTTTAAGATCAGTTTTTCCATTTCTGTTTTTAAAAATGCCACTGAAATTTTGATAGGGATTTATTCAACCTGTAGATTGCTTTGGGGGGAGTACTGTCATGTCAATTACAGAAGTTTTCCAATCCATGAACACAGGATGTCTTTACATTTATTTGGTCTTTAATTTCTTTCAGCCGTGTTTTGTAGTTTTCCATTGGTTTCCTTATCTATTCCTGCACCAATATCACACTGTCTTGATGATAATCAATTTATGTTTTGTCTTGATATTTGGTACAATAATCTTTCTACATATTCTCTGAGAATTCTTTGACTATATTTGATCAATTGCCAGCCCATAATTTCTTTAAGTTTGCACTTCCTTACATTTTTCCATCTTTTATTTTATTTTTACCTTTCAAACAAATTTTTAAGTGTACAGTTCAGGATGGTTAACTATAAGCACAATGTTTTACAGTAAATATCTAGAACTTTTTCATCTGCCATTCCCTAGTTTTAAAAACATGCTTTCCAGGAGCACCTGGGTGATTCAGTCAGTTAAGCGACTGACTTTAGATTTCAGCTCAGGTCATGATCTCAACTGTGCTTGCCCAGTATGTCTTTATTTTCCACAAAAAAAAAAAAAAAAAAAACAAGTGAAAACCCCCTATTGCCACAACACAAGACATATAATGTAAAATTGGCCTATTAATTATCAATTCATATTCCCCACAATAGTACTATACACCCATATTACATAAGACATACTATGTATATCATGCATTAACTGCCAGTCCCCATGAATATTAGGCATGTACAATAGTTTATATATATTACATAAGACATACTATGTATATCGTGCATTAATCGCTAGTCCCCATGAATATTAGGCATGTACAATAGTTTATATATATTACATAAGACATAGTAGTGCTTAATCGTGCATACACTTTATTCTAGGACAGTCCTTTATGGACCTCAACTATCCGAAAGAGCTTAATCACCTGGCCTCGAGACACCAGCAACCCTTGCTCGAACGTGTACCTCTTCTCGCTCCGGGCCCATCTCAACGTGGGGGTTTCTATAACGGAACTATACCTGGCATCTGGTTCTTACTTCAGGGCCATAAAATCCTTGAATCCAATCCTTCAACCCTCTCAAATGGGACATCTCGATGGACTAATGACTAATCAGCCCATGATCACACATAACTGTGGTGTCATGCATTTGGTATTTTTTAATTTTAGGGGGGCGAACTTGCTATGACTCAGCTATGACCTAAAGGTCCTGACTCAGTCAAATATATTGTAGCTGGGCTTATTCTCTATGCGGAGTCTCCACACGCACAACAGTCAAGGTGCTATTAAGTCAATGGTCACAGGACATATACTTAAATCCCTAATGTTCCACAGGACATGGCATGCGCGCACCCACGTATATGTGTACACACGTACACGTACACACGTACGCATACACACGTACACATACACACGTACGCATACACGTACACGTACACACGTACACGTACACACGTACACATACACGTACACACGTACACGTACACACGTACGCATACACGTACACGTACACACGTACACGTATACACGTATACACATGCAAACACTTTGATTTAGTAAATAACTAGCTTAATCAAACCCCCCTTACCCCCCGTTAACCTTATTTATAATAATACGTGTCTATTTCTGTCTTGCCAAACCCCAAAAACAAGACTAGACCATACCTAAACATAAGGCCTAAGAAAACGCTTATAAGCTTTACCAATCCCCTATCATTGCTAACTATTAATACTAAATCATAACTCTGTTCGCAGTTATCTATAGATACGCTAACCCGATCTCTAATTCGTCCCTATCGAGCAATATCTTAAATACCCAAATTAACCCTACATTCCAGTTAATGTAGCTTAAATATATAAAGCAAGGCACTGAAAATGCCTAGATGAGTCGCCAGACTCCATAAACATAAAGGTTTGGTCCTGGCCTTTCCATTAGTTATTAATAAGATTACACATGCAAGCCTCCGCATCCCGGTGAAAATGCCCTCTAAGTCACCCAGTGACCTAAAGGAGCTGGTATGAAGCACACAACCATACTAGCTCATGACACCTTGCTCAGCCACACCCCCACGGGATACAGCAGTGATAAAATTAAGCTATGAATGAAAGTTCGACTAAGCTATATTAAACAAGGGTTGGTAAATTTCGTGCCAGCCACCGCGGTCATACGATTAACCCAAGCTAATAGACCCACGGCGTAAAGCGTGTTACAGAGAAAAATATACTAAAGTTAAACCTTAACTAGGCCGTAAAAAGCTACAGTTAACATAAAAATACAGCACGAAAGTAACTTTAATATCTCCGACTACACGATAGCTAAGACCCAAACTGGGATTAGATACCCCACTATGCTTAGCCCTAAACTTAGATAGTTTAAACAAAACTATCCGCCAGAGAACTACTAGCAACAGCTTAAAACTCAAAGGACTTGGCGGTGCTTTACATCCCTCTAGAGGAGCCTGTTCTATAATCGATAAACCCCGATATACCTCACCATCTCTTGCTAATTCAGCCTATATACTGCCATCTTCAGCAAACCCTAAAAAGGAAGAAAAGTAAGCACAAGTATCTTAACACAAAAAAGTTAGGTCAAGGTGTAGCCCATGAGATGGGAAGCAATGGGCTACATTTTCTACAACTAGAACACCCACGAAAATCCTTATGAAACTAAGTATTAAAGGAGGATTTAGTAGTAAATTTGAGAATAGAGAGCTCAATTGAATCGGGCCATGAAGCACGCACACACCGCCCGTCACCCTCCTCAAGTGATAACCCCTAAAGAAACCTGTTCAAACCACCATACCCACAAGAGGAGACAAGTCGTAACAAGGTAAGCATACTGGAAAGTGTGCTTGGATAACAAGATGTAGCTTAAACAAAGCATCCAGCTTACACCCAGAAGATTTCATATTAAACTGACCATCTTGAGCCAAAGCTAGCCCAAACATCCATAAACCCAACTAACACTAGAAAATAAAACAAAACATTCAGTTACTTCAAAAAGTATAGGAGATAGAAATTTAACTTGGCGCTATAGAGAAAGTACCGCAAGGGAAAGATGAAAGATAAAATTAAAAGCACCACACAGCAAAGATTACCCCTTGTACCTTTTGCATAATGAGTTAGCTAGAACAACCTAACAAAGAGAACTTCAGCTAGGTCCCCCGAAACCAGACGAGCTACCCATGAACAATCTATTACAGGATGAACTCGTCTATGTTGCAAAATAGTGAGAAGATTTATGGGTAGAGGTGAAAAGCCTAACGAGCCTGGTGATAGCTGGTTGCCCAGAACAGAATCTTAGTTCAACTTTAAACTTACCTCAGAAACCCCTAAAATTTTAATGTAAGTTTAAAATATAATCTAAAAAGGTACAGCTTTTTAGAATTAGGATACAGCCTTTATTAGAGAGTAAGCATAAATACAAACCATAGTTGGCCTAAAAGCAGCCATCAATTAAGAAAGCGTTCAAGCTCAACAATCAAAACATCTTAATGTCAAAAAAATGCAACCAACTCCTAATTTAAAACTGGGCCGATCTATTTAATAATAGAAGCAATAATGCTAATATGAGTAACAAGAAATATTTCTCCCTGCATAAGCTTATATCAGAACGGATAACCACTGATAGTTAACAACAAGATATGTATAACCTAACCATAAACAAAATATCAAACTAACTGTTAACCCAACACAGGCATGCAAATTAGGGAAAGATTAAAAGAAGTAAAAGGAACTCGGCAAACACAAGCCCCGCCTGTTTACCAAAAACATCACCTCTAGCATTTCCAGTATTAGAGGCACTGCCTGCCCGGTGACACTAGTTAAATGGCTGCGGTATCCTGACCATGCAAAGGTAGCATAATCATTTGTTCCCTAAATAGGGACTTGTATGAATGGCCACACGAGGGCTTTACTGTCTCTTACTTCCAATCCGTGAAATTGACCTTCCCGTGAAGAGGCGGGAATAAAACAATAAAATGAGAAGACCCTATGGAGCTTTAATTAACCGACCCAAAGAGACCCCATAACTTAACCAACAGGAACAACAAATCTCTATATGGGCCGACAATTTAGGTTGGGGTGACCTCGGAGAACAAAACAACCTCCGAGTGATTTAAATCTAGACTAACCAGTCAAAAGTATTACATCACTTATTGATCCAGAAACTTGATCAACGGAACAAGTTACCCTAGGGATAACAGCGCAATCCTATTTCAGAGTCCATATCGACAATAGGGCTTACGACCTCGATGTTGGATCAGGACATCCCGATGGTGCAGCAGCTATCAAAGGTTCGTTTGTTCAACGATTAAAGTCCTACGTGATCTGAGTTCAGACCGGAGTAATCCAGGTCGGTTTCTATCTATTAAATAATTTCTCCCAGTACGAAAGGACAAGAGAAATAAGGCCCACTTTACCAAAGCGCCTTTAACCAAATAGATGATATAATCTCAATCTAGACAGTTTATCTAATTACACTACCCGAGAGCTCGGGTTTGTTAGGGTGGCAGAGCCCGGTAACTGCATAAAACTTAAGCTTTTATTATCAGAGGTTCAATTCCTCTCCTTAACAACATGTTCATAATCAATATCCTCTCACTAATTATTCCCATTCTCCTCGCTGTAGCCTTCCTAACCTTAGTTGAACGAAAAGTACTAGGTTACATGCAACTCCGCAAAGGACCAAATGTCATAGGACCATACGGCCTACTCCAACCCATCGCAGACGCCGTAAAACTCTTCACTAAAGAACCCCTCCGACCCCTCACATCCTCTATATTCATATTCATTATAGCACCAATCCTAGCCCTCACACTAGCCCTAACCATATGAATCCCATTACCTATGCCATACCCACTCATTAACATAAACCCAGGAGTACTATTTATACTAGCCATATCAAGCCTAGCTGTCTACTCTATCCTATGATCAGGGTGGGCCTCAAATTCAAAATACGCCCTAATCGGAGCCCTACGAGCCGTAGCCCAAACAATCTCATATGAAGTCACACTAGCCATCATCCTCCTATCAGCACTACTAATAAATGGGTCCTTCACATTAGCTACACTAATCACCACCCAAGAATATATATGATTAATCATTCCTGCATGACCCCTAGCCATGATATGGTTTATTTCAACACTAGCAGAAACCAACCGGGCCCCATTCGACCTAACAGAAGGAGAATCAGAACTCGTCTCCGGATTCAATGTAGAATATGCAGCAGGCCCCTTCGCCCTATTCTTCCTAGCGGAATACGCTAACATCATCATAATAAATATCCTCACAACAATTCTATTCTTCGGAGCATTCCACAACCCTTATATACCAGAACTATACACTGTCAACTTTACAGTAAAAACCCTATTCTTAACAATCACTTTCTTATGAATCCGAGCATCCTACCCACGATTCCGATATGACCAACTAATACACCTCTTATGACAAAATTTCCTACCTCTTACCCTAGCCTTATGCATGTGACACGTATCCCTGCCTATTATTACAGCAAGCATCCCACCTCAAACATAAGAAATATGTCTGACAAAAGAGTTACTTTGATAGAGTAAAACATAGAGGTTTGAACCCTCTTATTTCTAGAATTATAGGAATCGAACCTAATCCTAAGAATCCAAAAATCTTCGTGCTACCATTATCACACCACATTCTAAAGTAAGGTCAGCTAAATAAGCTATCGGGCCCATACCCCGAAAATGTTGGTTTATACCCTTCCCATACTAATCAAAACCCCTATTTTTATTATCATTATATTAACCGTTATCTCAGGAACTATAATTGTAATAACAACCTTCCATTGGCTTATAGTCTGAATCGGCTTTGAAATAAACCTACTAGCCATTATTCCCATCCTCATAAAAAAATATAACCCACGAGCCATAGAAGCAGCCACAAAATATTTCCTAACACAAGCAACTGCCTCCATAATCCTAATGATAGGAATCATCATCAACCTACTGCATTCAGGACAATGAACCGTATCAAAAGACCTAAACCCCATAGCATCAATCATAATAACAACCGCCCTAGCAATAAAACTAGGACTAGCCCCATTCCACTTCTGAGTACCCGAAGTCACACAAGGAATTTCTATATCCTCAGGCTTAATCTTACTAACATGACAAAAAAATCGCACCACTATCCATCCTCTATCAAATCTCATCCACCATCAACCCTAATCGTGAGATCAGGCTCTGCATCAGGCTCTGCACTAAGCGTGGAGCCTGCCTAGGATTCTCTCCGCCCCACCCCCACTTCTCTCTGCCTCTCCCCTGCTCATGCACACAGGCTTTCTCTTTCTCTCTCTCCAAAAAATAAACTTAAAAAAAAAAACTGCTTTCCAAGTTTAAGTTTAAAAGAGAAAATCTGATTTGATTAGTATTGGAATGAATCTATAATCCCCATCCAGGAACATAATATCTCACCTTTTTTAGGTTTTTTTAGGTCTAAGCATAAAGTTTTATAATTTTCTCTTTGGAGTCCTTGTATATTTTTATTTATTTATTTTTGAGAGGGGCACCTGGGTGGCTCAGTTGGTTAAGTGTCCGACTTCAGCTCAGGTCATGATCTCAAGGTTTGTGGGTTTGAGCCCTACACCGAGCTTTGTGCTGACAGCTCAGAGCCTGAAGCCTGCTTCGGATTCTGTGTCTCCCTCTCTCTCTCTGACCCTCCCCCACTTATGCTCTGTCTCTTTCTCTCTCTCAAAAAAAATTTTTTTAAATATTAAAAAAAAAGTATCTTTATTTTTGAAAGAGCACAAGCAGGGAGGGACAGAGAGAGGGGGCACAGAGGATCCAAAGCAGGCTCTGCACTGGCAGCAGGGAGCCAGATGTGCGGCTTGAACTCGCTAACCACGAGATCGTGACCTGAGCTGAAGTCAGACACCCAACCAACTGAGCCACCTAGGCGCCCCTGAGCGCTGCCTATTGATTCCACTATTACACCTCACCCAGGGTTCTCAACCTCAACACTATTGACATTTGGGGCGAGAGAATTCTTCATGTGGGGGGCTGTCTTATGTGCTTTAGGATGTTTGGCAGCATCCTGACCTAGACCCACTAGCTTTCAGTAGCGCAGCACCAACACCACCCCTTGTCATAGAAAAAAAAAAAAGCACGTCTCCAGATATGTCCCCCGAAGGCAAAGATGACCCCTGGATGAGAACCACTGGTGTAACATGCCATCATTGCCTCTCACTTAAGGTTCTGTCCTAGGGAATCTCCCCACTTCGGCCTTTGCTCCCTCTTGGGTCTATTCTCCACACAACAGCCAGGGTGATCCCATTGTTAAAAGCAAACAAAGAGGGGTGCCTGGGTGGCTCAGTCAGTTGGCATCCAACTCTTGATTTTGGCTCAGGTCATGATCCCAGGGTCATGAGATGGAGCCCCACATCTGGCTTCACGTTGGACGTGGAGCCTGCTTAAGATTCTCTCTCTCTCTCTCTCTCTCTCTCAGATGAAAAAATATACACATGAGCAAACAAACTAACTCAAGTCAAGGCATGTCACTCCCCCATTTGAAGCTTCCCAGTGGTTCACCAATCTTGTTTCGAATAGAAACCAGGTGGTCACATCAACTTTGGGAAACTTATGACCTACCCCATTCTACTCCAGTTGTTTTGTTTTGACCTCATATGCTACTATTCTCCCTGCCAACTACACTTGCTCTGTGAGCACTCTGGGCATGCTCTCCCCTCAGGGACTTTATGCTGGCTGCTCCCATGGTCTGGAATAACCTTGCATCCAGGATCTGCCTGGCTCACTCCCTCACTCCTTCAGGTCTTTTGTCAATCTTCACCTAGGAAGGCATTCCCTGGTGTGCCATTTTTAGAATCGCAATCCTCACCCAAATTTTCCCAAACTCCTTTCCCTGCCTCATTTTGTCCTCAGTAGTATTCACCCCTTCCTGGAATATGACTTAATATACTTTGTGTTTTATATTCCATCTGCTACCATATATAACCATGATATAGAGATTACTTAAAAATAAAACCTTTAAAAAATGCAAAAACCAGGTGTCTGGCTGGGTGAGTCAGTGGGGCATGCAACTTGGGGTTGTGAATTTGAGCCTCAGGTTTGGTGTAGAAATTACTTAACAATAAAACATTTTTTAAAAAAGAAAGAAAATATAAACCCCATGGGTGCATGTGTGTGGAATAAATAAACAAATATGCACTATTACCAGGTTCCCCTCTAACTAAACCTTAGCTAAGGGCAGGAACCAGCCACCAAGCAGAGAAGTTTGTAATTTTACCTCTAAAAACCTCTTTATGGTGAGCATAGAAGCTAAAATGACACATGCCAGCCCTTCGATATTTAGAGACAGCCATGTGAAATAGGACTGTATTTTACTGATAAGTGAGTCTCCATAAAGTTAAAAGAACAGTGTCTTTTTAGATATTTAAAGGTTTTTTTTTTTTAACATTTATTTACTTTTGAGAGAGAGACAGAGTGTGCGTGGGGGAGGGGCAGAGAGAGAGACAGACACAGAATCCAAAGCAGGCTTCTAGGCTCTGAGCTGTCAGCACAGAGCCTGACGTGGGGCTCGAACTCACGAACCACGAGATCATGACCGGAGCTGATGTCGGACGTTTAACCGACTGAGCCACCCAGTCGCCCCTCTTTTAAGAGATTTAAAATTATAGATTAGTTTTTTTAAATAGAAGAGAATTGAGGTATCATTCAGTTCCAGTTCCATACCAGCTTCTCAGATTCCTATAAAATAGCACATTAAATCCTCAGACCTAAGCATTCACTTCAGAGATTGTCTCTGAATATAGAAGTAAAAAACCAATTTCTTCTTGCAGTAAAGGTACATTGTGTGATTCACAAGGGATGGAACATTCAGAGTCTCCCTGAAATGGAAGAAATACAGAAAAAAAAAAAAAAAAGATCCAATATAGACATTACTTAGCTTTTTCTAAGAACCTGGAATTCACAAGTAAAGCAGCTGATATGTATGGGGGAGGGGACAGGGAAGGGGTATCCACTGAGAAAGAGATAGGAGGAGAGTCTGAAAGAAAGGAAATGTTCTATTCTTAAGACGGTATTCTTTTTTTAATGTTTATTTATTTTTGAGAGAGTGTAAGCAAGGGAGGGGCAGAAAGAGGGGGACAGAGGATCTGAAGCAGGCTCCGTGCTGACAGCACAGAGCCCAATGTGGGGCTTGAACTCGTGAGCCATGAGATCATGACCTCTGCTGAGGTCGGATGCTCAACCAACTGAGCTATCCAGGCACCCAGAGACCATATTTTTAAGCATCTAATGATTCAAGTGCAATGTACACGTAGGTGAATAAGGATATTTCTGCCTCTTTAAGCTATGAACAGCATCCCCGGGTGCTCTAGTACTGTCCTGCTACTCTCCAGAAAACATAGCTCCGCCCTTCATTAATAGCTACAGATCAACAGACACGCGGATGTTTTATAATATCCCTTCATATATGACTTAAGACTGAAGAACTGTACGGCTTTATGGGCATCTGGCCCTCCCAGGAAGAAGTTGCCACATAGTGTCATGGCACTTCTGTGTTCACTTCCCCAGAAATCATCAACATATCTAAGCCACCGCTTTGTAGGCTGTGTGGCACTCAGTCTTTAAGATTCAGAACTTTGTTCATAATGGAACTGATGGGTATTTCACCTTTGCATTGATCATGGAATTTCATAGAATGCCCAAGAAGGACAATACTCTTACTCATATGGGATCCCTACAAGTTAGTGACAGATATAAAAACCCACCATGATGAGCAACACCTTCAACACATACAGGAATGTATGAATTTGCAATTCTCAAACTGGAAGTTGTTTAGGCACAGTGCCCCTTGATACAAATACATGACACCTCCCTGCTAATTGTATGGGCTCTTATCTAGGACACACCTGAATCAAATCAGTGGAAGCACTACTGGTATTATCCTCTCTCCTTTCACCTTGATGTAAAAGAGAGTGTTGACAAAAATGAGAGAAGAAAATAGAGAACTATCACATCAGGCTAAAGATCTATTCAGACGCTGGGATCTACAAGGCTGAACTTAACAGCCGAATTCCTATTACTAGTAGATGTATTGATTTCTGCTTATTTCTCCAGAATATTCTAGGCAATGTTTGTGATTCTAGGTAGCATGGGTTTAGAAGCCAAACTCTGGGTTTACTTCCTGGGTCTACCATCTACCAGCAAATTATCTTGAGCAAATCACTTAATTTCCCTGTGCATCAGTTTCCTTGACCATAAACTGGCATCATAGTATCTACCTCATTCAGTTGTCATGCAGAACAAACACATTCACACAGAAGTGCTTAGAACAATGCAGAAATAGGGTACGTGATTAATAAATGTTAGCTGCTATTTATTATTGTTATTATCTGTGAGAACATTGTGCAGTTTGGCTCTTTAATCACAGAGAGAGAAAAAAAATCTCATTTCAAGATTTAACCAGAAAAATTGAATAAAAAGAACGTCCTGCCACATCTCATAAGTTTGCTAAGACCTCAAAGTTGTTATGCTCTAAGGTGTGATGACCTTAGACTTTCTCAAAAGGTTCAATCACTAGGATACAAAAAGAAATCTAATCTCCACCCATGGATGCTATTCTACTCTGTTCATCCCTCTCCTACATCTTCAGCTCAGGACAAGACCTACTGGTCTTGACTCCTTGATGAGTTCATGTGTCATTTAGACTTTGTTTCTTTTTAGACTTTGTTTCATTTAGACTTTGTGTATCTCCTTTGGAAATCTTGAATATGGGCTCAAATTTAAAATGAAAACAACCTGATTTGGCTTTTGGGGCACCGGGGCACCTGGATGGCTCAGTTGATTAAGCATCTGACTTCGGCTCAAGTTATGATCTTGTGTTTCGTGGGTTCAAGCCCTGCATCCGGCTCTCTGCTGTTAGCATGGGCCACTTTGGATCCTCAGTCCCCCTCTCTCTCTGCTCCTCCCTTATGCACATGGCTCTCTCTCTCAAAAAAAAATTATTTAAAAAAGATCTATCAGGTTTTCAGTAACCCTGACACATGTATCAAAAAAATAACCCCAACAACAACAACAAATTATCCCATTTTCAGTATTCCTAGCATTCCTGTTTCCTAGGTGACAATTATAATAACTTCTGAAAAATGCATGGCCAGGAATCAACAGATTGATGTTCCCGTTAGGGTTTTGTGGCCCCTTCCTCCGGTTATGCCATTCAACCTTTCAGGTTCGGTTTCTTATCTAGAAGGTAAAGATGAAACCAGGGGCCACGATAGGAGTCTGGCGTGTCATACTCACTTTTGGACAGCACACAATAGTAGCACTTCAGCTCTGTCACTGAGATACACTTGATTTTAGTTTTACGCAGAAGAGTCTCCTGGAGAGGCTAAGGGACAAGAAAATATTTTAAGCCGATGTTTATCTCAAGTGTCTCAGAAACTTATGTATCCTTCAAACCCTTTAAAAATGGAGACACTCTCACCAAAGTGACTAGAGACAGCATCTGTTCAGAGGAAACCAGGCCATTTTCTAAATGGACAGGTAGGTTAAAGTCTGGCACAATGCTTGTAGATAAAAGGCAACCAATTCTTGGTTGAAAGAGAAAGGATCTTAGTGATTCATATTCGAGAAAGTATTTGTTTATACCCCCTTGAGAAACACCATTCTGGTCAGTGGTAAATAGCCAGGAGTTTTGAGAACCTATGAATCCAAGGTGGAATCCCAGAGCCACTTCTACTCACCATGAATCCCTGGGAATTTTATTTAAACAATTAAGTCTATTTCCTTATCTCTGAAAAAGCAGTGATCATGGTGGTAAGGAACAACTGTGATGAAGTTCTCAGCATATGGTAAATGCCTAACAGGGAGAAAAGCTGGAAGGAAGGAGTTGAGACACTTATTAGCAAAATGCTTTCCTAAAAGCATTTCATATGTGATTCTGAAATAGGGCTCTGTTCTTGACTCCAAGAAAGGATAAGATGAATCAGAGGTACTTATATGTTTTTAAATATAATGTTGCTATTTCCTTCAGATATATCATGGTCCTAATAGATAACTTGAAAATATAAGCATAGATAAAATGGAATTCACCTACTATCACTGCCCATGGATGCTTCAGTTAATATATAGATATTTCCAGCTGCTGTCCATATAATTTGATATAATTTTATATCAAAGTTGATGATGCTCCCCTAATTGTCATGGCGATGAACCTATAACATTCTTCCCAAATCCCGTTCAGTAAAGGGCCTGTCACCCCAGCTGTTGGAATGCTGTCACCAGATAGCCTTCAGTTCTCAGCCCCTTTAGGAATTGTCACAGCTGCAGAGAGCTGTCTCACCAAGGCCACAGCCCTCTCCTGGGATGGCCCACTTCTGGTGACTTATCCAGGAGGAATATGAAGCTCCTTGCAGAGTCAGCCAAAGCTGTCTTTGGGCCCACATCATAGCTCAGTTTCTCCCTTTGCCCATTCTTCTTCTTTTTCCTTTTATAGGTGTTGACTCCCAAGGACACTTTTTTTTTTAATTGATATATAATTGATGTGTATAAATGTATCAAATTAACACATTTTATACCTTAAATTATACAGTGGTATAAAATGTGTTAATTTGATACATTTATATTACAATATGATTGTCACCATAGCCTAAGCTAACACCTCCACCACATCCCATAATGATCTTTTATTTTTTTTGTAGTGAGAACATTCAAGATTACTCTCTCAGTAACTTTCAAGTATATAATACAGTACAAAACTATAATCATGATGCTATGCATTAGATTCCGAAGCAGGTTAATTTTCTGACTACAGGCTTGTGCCCCTTGACCAACAGCTCTCCCACTTCCTCACCTCTCAGCCTCCGGTAACCACCTTTCTATTCTCTGTTTCTAGGAGTTTGACTTTCTTGTTTTTAGATTCCACATACAAGTGATATCATATAGTATTTGCCTTTGTCTGACTTATCTCACTTAACATAATGCCTCCAAGGTCCATCCATGTTGTCAAAAATGGCAGGATTCCCTTTCTAAGCAATGTGTACACACACACACACACACACACACACACACACACACACACACACACTGAAACTTCTTTATCCATTCATCTGTTAACAGATATTTTGGTTGTTTCCATATCTTGGATATTGAGAATAATACTGCAGTGACTATGGAAGTGCATCTATCTTTTTCAAGATCCTATTTTCATTTTCTTTGGATATATACCCAGAAGTGGAATTACTGACCATCTGGATAGAAAATCCTTAAGACTCAACCATAAAATTTTGAAACTAATCGATGAATTCAGTAAAGTTGCAGCATACAAAATCAACATAAAGAAATCAGTTGTGGGGGCGCCTAGGTGGCTCAGTTGATTAAGTGTCCAACTCTTTGATTCAGCTCAAGTCATGATCCCAGGGTTGTGGGATCGAGCCCCATGTCAGGCTCTGCACTGAGCATGGAACCTGCTTAAGATTCTTTCTCTGTCTCTCTCTCTTTCTCTCTCTCTCTCTGCTCCTCCTCCCTGTTCATGTGTTCTCTCTTTAAAAATATTTTAAAAAAGAAATCAGTTGTGTTTTTATACAACTAACAACAAAATATCTGAAAAAGGAATTAAAAAAACAATCCCATTCACAATAATATCAAAAACAATAAAACACCTTCACAAGGAAGTAAAAGATCTGTACCTTGAATACCACAATACTTTGATATTTTGTGTGGGGATACAAACAATGGAAAGATATCCCATACACGTGGATCAGAAAAATTAATATTGTTAAAATGTCTGTACAACCCAAAGCCATCCACAGATTCAATGCAATCCCTATCAAAAACTCAAAGGCACTGGGGCGCCTGGGTGGCGCAGTCGGTTGAGTGTCCGACTTCAGCCAGGTCACGATCTCGTGGTCCATGAGTTCGAGCCCCGCATCAGGCTCTGGGCTGATGGCTCAGAGCCTGGAGCCTGTTTCCGATTCTGTGTCTCCCTCTCTCTCTGACCCTCCCCCGTTCATACTCTATCTCTCTCTGTCCCAAAAATAAATAAACATTGAAAAAAAAAATTAAAAAAAAAAAAACTCAAAGGCACTTTTCACAAAAACTGAAAAACTATCCTAAAATTTGTATGAGACCCAAAATAACCAAAGCAATCCTGAGAAAAATAAACTTGGAGGCATCATGTGTCCTGATTTCAAACCATACTGCATCCAGTTCCAGATGGCAACACAGGAAGATCCTGAACTCACCTCCTCCCATAGACACAATGAATTTATAGCTATTTATGGAACAAATTCCTCAGAGGAAACCCAAACTCCACTACAAAACTATAGTAATCAGAACAGTATGGCACTCGCATAAAAATATACACTTCTTAATGAATATCCTCCAAGACCCATCCCAAATTTTGCTTTCTGTGGAACCCAATCTATGACATTCAACTAGACCAGACAAAGTTCTATTACTTTTCTTCACATTTCATTTGGAATAGCAAACAAAATAAGTAATGTTATGGTATAGTTTCACTGGATGTTAAAATTTTTAATTAAGTCAATATCCCAATTATGTTTTTAGCAGTGATTTGCGTCATTGATCTGTCAGTGTGCCAGATACGGCACACCAAGATCTCTGGTGAATGGGGCTCGAGGCAGGTAAAGCATTAAACACTTACTTTGAAAAGTCTTCTGATGCTTGCCTAGTGTTACTCCCTTCTTATGATTGCACTTGGCTAAACTACTTCATGAATTGTAATGTATCACTATTTCTGGAGGCTGCCTGACAAACTTGTAATGCATGGAAAATGCTTTTCTCCTCTCAACCCTGTCAACTTCCTGACATGCTCTGTCTGAGTTTTTATCTAAGAGGAACATATTAGAGTTCACACCTACAGCCCAACATCAACAACAAAAAGTATTTAGCATCTCCTTCCTTAATTTCCTCTATCCCGAATGTGACTATCAGAGAAATCAATCTAGACATACCACGAATAGAAACTTAATGACCTCTGGTTTGTGGGGCTGTTGAGGACCCATAAGATACTCGGGTTTTAAGTAAAAGCCATTCCTCTTTGGTTATGATGCCACAGCCATGAGGATGGTAGAAAAATTCATAGTAAATATTGTGGTAGGGTCCCCTCCCTAAGGAAAGAAAAACAAAACAAAAATCTCAAGCCAACCTGGCTATACGCATATGTGACAACATCCCTCAAGACCTTGTAACACGAGACCCCTTAATCAGACTGCACGTTTGTGTGTTACCATATATGGGAGAGAAAGAAGCAGAAAATATATAAAAAATTATGCCGTGTGGCATTCAGGGTTCAGTTCTTCAGGTACGAACCCAACTGAGCGGTGCCGGCAGGAATAAAGTTGCTTCCTGGAAAGAAAAGCCTGGGTGTCACGACTGTCTGTGTGAGAATCCTGCTACAATATCCTGCAGCCAAGTGTGAGTTACAAGGCAGTCGTCTCCCAACAATGTTTTATCGGGGTTCATATACATATTGTGAAATATCATGGGTTTAATCTTGGCATAGAACCAAAAGTTGGCGCAGTATACTTGCACAGCTATGAAGTAGAAAAGAGAAACTTTTTGTTGGTATTACTATTACATAGATCAGCTCAAAATTTTAGCATGACAGAAATGAAGAGATCATCTCACGTTCGGCTCTGTGCTGACAGCTCAGAGCCTGGAGTCTGCTTCAGATTCTGTGTCTCCCTCTCTCTCTGCCCCTTCCCCACTCATTTTCTCTCTCTCTCTCTCTCTCTCTCTCTCTCTCTCTTTCTATCTCTCTCTCTCCCCCCCAAAATAAACATTAAAAGAAAATTTTTAATGGAAAAAAGAAAAGAAAATTTAAGCAAATCTAGCAAGTTATTATGGACTTAAAAAAGCTGGAAAGTGAGTCAATAAATATGTATATAATTCCCTATAATTGTTTTAAGTATTTACTAAATAAACGAAAGAAACCAAAAGCATAATGAATGCACTTAAGATTACAAGTGTTCAGGGGCGCCTGGGTGGCGCAGTCGGTTAAGCGTCCGACTTCAGCCAGGTCACGATCTCACGGTCCGTGAGTTCGAGCCCCGCGTCAGGCTCTGGGCTGATGGCTCAGAGCCTGGAGCCTGTTTCCGATTCTGTGTCTCCCTCTCTCTCTGCCCCTCCCCCATTCATGCTCTGTCTCTCTCTCTGTCCCAAAAATAAATAAATGTTGAAAAAAAAAATTTAAAAAAAAAAAAAAAAAAAAAAAGATTACAAGTGTTCACACATCAGATCTGGGTGGTCTTCTCAAACAAGTAGCTTAATGAGAGCACAAATCCTTACTGCGACTCTGAAATTTCAGCATCAGAAACTGAACGGCCAAAGTTTATATTTAGGGCAACCAGCCTCCCAGTTTGTCCAAGTCAGGAGACAATTTCAGCACTACAACAAGAAAAACATCAAGAAAACCCAGATGGTGGGTCACCCCAGACCCAAAGAGCTAAATCCTGCCTCTCAAACACAATGGGTGTGTGAAGACCAGGATAGAGGACCAGCTGAGCCCCTGATAAAGCTTCCTTTCTATAGGTCACACTCCACAGAGTCCTGAGGTCCAGCCTCCACTCATGGAAGTCTTCTTATATGCCAAGTCACATTTTTTTATTTTATATTAAACCCACTCCATGCCTAGGAGTGGCTCAGTCGGTTAAGCATCTGACTCTCGGTTTCGGCTCAGGTCATGATCTCACTGTGAGTTCGAGCCCTGCATCGGGCTCTGCACTGACATTGCAGAGCCTGCTTGGGATTCTCTCTCTCTCTCTCTCTCTCTCTCTCTCTCTGCCCCTACCCTACTCACACTGTCTCTGTATCTTTCAAAATAAATAAATAAACTTAAAAAAAAAAAAAAAAACACTCCACATACTCGAGCCCCAAGAACATGACATGGTCTTAAAGGGTTCAGAAGAGAAGGGAAGTTGGGCAAGAAAAGAAACCAAGTTTGGGCACATTCTCCAGCCCCAGTACTAGAGGTGGTACTGGACCGAGATCAGGCATCCAAAAGAAACTCCCACCGTATGTATCCTTAGTTTTGCTAGGATTCGACGCGATGAAAACTTTGAATAATCCAAAAGCCACAGCTAAAGCCTCTTCTGTCAGCATCTATTAAGAATCTCTGATTCTCCATGTCCTATGTTATACCTGACCAATCCCCAACATAAGTCCATATCATACAAAAAAGGAGAAGGAGGCTTCTCAATCCCAGGAACGTTTTCATCAGCCCACACCGGAAACCAAATCCCACTCACGAAACAAGAAACTGGGAAGAGAGGCAGCTTTAGATGCCAAAATAACCAGAGCACACTCAAGTGCGAATAATTAACCACCAACTTTAACAGCACACACATGCCATTTTTATTTCATTGTCTAAAACTTAACACTTTTTATTCAAATACCCAAAAACATGAGCAATGGTAAAGCACCATGTGCATTTGACTCTTCCCCCTGGAACAGTGCATTTTGTGGGTCTACAAAAGTGCTCAGGAAACTCACACACAAATTGGAATGTAACTCGCTATTGGGGTAGAATCGTACAGTGAAGGAGGCAGGCCTTTTAGATAGGATTCAAAAATCAATAGGAGGTTCTAGTTCATTCGCTTTAGAGTCTCGGTCATCATATATGGAGTTATTTTTATGCACTAAGGTTTATTTTCGTAAAACTCTCTACTATCCTGTAACACCCATCTCCGTGTCTGAGCAGTAAAATAACAATAATAAAATAACAACAACAACAACAATAATAATAATAATAATAAAAGTGTAAGAGAATTCAATTGTCCTGTGCACCAGAAAAAACAAAGCCCTGAGAACTGAGGGGTTACAAAACCAATTTCTCCTGCTTTCATCTTATTCTACCATCCAACCTCTAAGCAGTGGCTCTCAAACTTGACCGACATCACAATCACCTGAGAGCTCCCTGCCACTCAGCACCAAGAGCTGAGCCCCAGCCAATCTCCTGATTCAGTAAGGAGACCTCAAGACTCTGCATTTCTAATGAACTCCCAAGTGATGCTTAATACTGACTGTCCAGGGACCGCACTTTGAGAATCACTGCCCTAAAGTGTTTGCCTTCAGAGCACATGCTGAGTCGGGACCCATTAGCAGCATTCCCCAAGCTTGAAGGAACAGACACATCACCCGGCCACCTTGTTATAACACCTATTCTGATTCAGAAGGGCTGGGGTGGGGGCTGAAATTCCGCATTTCTAACTAACTCTCAAATAATCCCAGGGATGCTGGTCTGTAAATCATTTTTAGCAAGACCTAAAAATACTTTATACAGAATTTAGATTCCTTTCTTCAAGACAAAAGATGCAACTAAAAAATGGAAATTCAAAATCTCACTGGGAAAAGCAGCCTGAAGGAATGTTTGGTTCCAAAGCATCCTGCTTTTTGTCTTCAGATCACCAGTTCTAGACTTCAGAGGGCTTGTGCTCTTTTTAATTAGTACAGAAGGAGCAGAAGCTTACAGAAATTAGAAATGATTAGATAGATGCACTTAACTTGCATCTAATACCATTCCTTGATATTACCTGGATCTTTCTTTTCTTTCTTTCTTTCTTTCTTTCTTTCTTTCTTTCTTTCTTTCTTTCTTTCTTTCGAGAGGGCACAAGCGAGCAAGAAGCAGAGAGAGAATCCCAGGAGGGGCAGGGAGAGAGAAAGAGAAGTGGGGCTCACCCAAAGCAAGCCTTGTGTTTACCCAAAGGGACACGAGCTCACCTGAAGCGGGGCTCAAGTTCACCCAGTGTGGGGCTCAAACTCACAAACTGTGAGATCATGACCTGAACTGAAGTCAGATGCTTAACGACCAAGCCACCCAGGTGTCCCCGATATTACCTGGATTTTTACCTGCTACGTTCACAGACTGTTCTAAAAGTAAAGGCCACTAAAGGACGAGATCTTCAAGGGCAAGGACTATTTCCACGTATTTTTGCGTTTCTATAACTTGGCAAACCTGGTACCTAATAATAGATTGGGGGTTGGGGTGGGGTTGGGGGTGAAGCAAGCAGTAAAAAAGAAATAGAAGTAATTAACATTTTTTCTACTTAAGAGTTTACCAAATAGTTATGTTCCAATTGAATATAGACACAAATATATATTAATGTTAATATTGTGCTTTTAACATTTTGTGTGTATTAGAAAAAAACATTAAAACATCATTTCATAGAATTGCCAGCTAGGTGGGCAGTACTAAAGGGAGGTCCAAGAGAAGATCAAGCCTTGGACACAGATGGGCATCACAGTGTCTCCAGTTAAGTAATCTCTATGCCCCGCACGAGGCTTGAACTCATGACCCTGAGGTCAATAGTTGCATGCCCTTCCACCTAAGACGGCCAGGCGCCCTTCAGTAACAGCATCTTAGCCCCCATCCCTGCCAATCTGCAAAACTACAACTGTTAGCAACTTGTTAGCAAGCTGATTAAGGAACAGCTGGTTTAAATCTTTAAATTACCTGATTATATCTCTAGGAGAGCAGTGCTTTCAGGGTAAGGATGAAGGCATTGAAAACAGGATCATCTCTATCTCTGGATTATTTGTCTTCTTTCGACTCATGAGCATCTATCTTCAGGCTTTCGTGATCCTTTTTTTTTTTTTCTTTTTCAATAAACTCCCAATTCCTGAAAAATCTTTAAGTACTTAAAAAAAAAACATTGCAAACTACATTTTAAGTACCGAAAAGCTTTAATAACGTGTCTTTTTTTATTTTTAAGGTTTGTTTATTTATTTATTTATTTTGAGAGAGAGAGAGACAGACAGAGTGCAAGCAAGGGAGGAGTAGAGAGAGAGGGAGACACAGAATCCGAAGCAGGCTCCAGGCTATGATCTGTCAGCACAGAGTTCCACGAGAGGCTAGAACTCATGAACCGTGAGATCATGACCTGAGCCAAAATTGGACGCTTAACCAACTGAGCCACACAGGTGATCCACATATGTCTTTAAAAAAAGAAAGAAAGAAATTATTTCTTTATTTTGAGACAGTGCATGTGTGGGGGGGAAGGCGGGGGGGGCGGGTAAAGAGAGAGAGAGGGAGGAAATGAGAGAATCCCAAGCAGGCTCCACACTCAACTCAGAGCCCCACGAGCGGCTAAATCTCATGGATCATGATCTGAGTCGAAATCAAGAGTCAGATGCTTAACCGACTGAGCCACCCAGGCGTCCCAATAATGTGTGTCTTAATGAAAATACATTTCAATTTTTGTCAGTATGGGCAGTAGGAATGCAAGATAGGATTTTTCCCTCTTTACTTACTGTATTTGAGGTTCTAGAAACCTCCAGATTTATTGAGGGTGATCATCGAATGTACAGGCCAATTTGAGGTTTCCCAGTTGTCCTCTGTATTGTCTTCTTATGGCTATATATTGCTATTTGTTTTATTCTGAGTACAATAAAGACTGATGCATTGGTTTTATTATCTCTCTTTAATCTTCTATCATACACTAAAATCTTACCCTCAACTTTCTTTTTCAGTTTAAATTCTATTATTTTTTCCTTTTTAAAAATTAAGGCAAACTTGGAGTGCCTGGTGGCTCAGTCGGTTGAGCGTCCAACTTCGGCTCAGGTCATGGTTTCACGGTTTGTGGGTTCGAGCCCCGCGTTGGGGTCTCTGCTCTCAGCAGAGAGCCCACTTCAGTTCCTCTGCCCCCCTCTCTCTGTCCCTCCCCTGCTCACGCACTCTCACTCTCAAAAATAGATAAACATTTAAAAAAAATAAGGCAAACTTTACAGACAATAAAATCCACTCTTTTTATATTACAGTTCCGTAAGTCTTGATAAATGTATACAGTCAGGTCACCACCACAACAATCAAGACATTGAACATTTCCATTACCCCAAAATGTTCTCATATACCTCTTTGCAGTCAGCTGATCTCCGAGACCCAGCCTCAGGCGACCACATATCTGTTTTCAGTCCCTATAATATTGTCCTCTCCAAAATGTCATTTAGGGGCACTTGGGTGGCTCAGTCGATTGAGCGTCCAATTTCAGCTCAGGTCATGATCTTGTGGGTTCGTGGGTTTGAGCCCTGTACCAGGCTTTGTGCTGATAGCTCAGAGTCTGGACCCTGCTCCAGATTCTGTGTCTCCCTCTCTCTCTGCCCCTCCTCCGCTCATGCTCTGTCCCTCTCTCAAATAAACAAACATTAAAAAAAAAATTTTAATGATTTAAATGGACTCATACAGTACACAACCTTTGTGCCTGCTATATTTCTTTTAGCCTAACGCTTTTGAGATTCATTCAAGTTGTTAGCGGTAAGGGTACTTTGTTCCTCATTACAGCTGAGTAGTATTTCATTGTGTGGCTGTCCCACTAGTTGTTTAATTATTTATGAATTGATAGAGATTGAGGCTGTTTCCAGTTTGGGGCTATTGTGAACAAAGCTACTATAAATATTTGTGTATATGTCCTTGTATAGACATATATAATAATTTTTCTTGGATAAATACTCAGAATTGGAATTTCTGGGTTGTATGGAAAGTCTATGTTTCATTTTTTAAGAGGTTGCAAATCTCTTTTCCAAAACGATTGTGTCATTTTGAAATCTCACCAGAAATTTAGATTTTTAATTGCTCACCCATACTTGGTGTTATGGGTCATTTTAATTTTTGCCCTCCTAGTAGGTGTGGCTTTCATTGTCCTTTAAATGTGCATTTTGCTAGTAATTAGTGACATTGCACAACTTTTTGTGTGCTTCCTTGCCATCTCTCTGTCCAAACATTTTGCTCATTCTTACTGAGTTTTCTTTTTATTGAGTTACCCCTCCTGAATCTTCTTTTTTATGAAGGTTTCTTTTTAGAAGAGTCACAGCTAGCTGTCTTAATATGTTTCACAATATTCATTCAGAATATGTCTGATTATTTCCTCATAATTAGACTCAAGTTAAACCTTTTTGCAAGAGTGAATCATAGGTGATGTTGTCTCCTTGTAGTGAAGACCTCATAAAGTTAGGAACATTTACAGATCTTTCTCATTGCTCATTTTTCTAATTTCTTTTTCTGCATTATGTTGTAGATTTCTTTATGTATCAGGGAGATTATGCTTTTATCTGTGACGTAAGATGACAATATTTGCCTCCCAGGCAGTCATTTGCCTTTTGACTTCATTTGTGGTATTGTTGCCATGGAAATTTGTTTAATTTTTTTTTCTTCAAATTGTATTTGGCTGCATTTTACTTACTGCTTCTGGAACAGATGTCGTAATTAGAACAGATTCCCTCTACACTGTTCACAAAATAATTAGCACAGCCGGCTAAGTCCACAGTGGGCTTTTTACAAGGACCAGGGGAAAGTCAGTCCAGGGCCAAGGAATCATTTGCCTTTGTCATTTGTAGTTCACTGCCATTTGTGTTTTTGTGTCCAGTGCGATCCCCAAGACACCTAACTGACTCACATGAACTCTCAGATAAGTAGCTAGTAACACTAAAACATTTCAGGTTTGTCCCACTAACACTTGCGTGCAGATGGAGAGAAGGGGGAGGGGAAAGGAGAGGAAGGAAGGGGAGTGGAGGGGAGGGAAGAAAGAAAGAAAAGGAAAGAAGAGAAAGAAGAGAAAGGAAGGGAGAAAGGAAAAAGAAAGAAAAGAAAAAAGAAGAAATCTCTCTAGCTATGGTGTCCACTGGTCCCACATACAGGCCTGGCTTCTAAGGGAAACAAGACACCTCGGTCTTACCCTCAGTCAGCTCTGGACCAGCTCAGCCAACCTCGTCTTTCAGAGCCTCTGAAAGGAACACTTCTATTCATGTCAAGAAACCCCTGTACATGTCTACAGCTTTTCCTTCTTGCTGCTTTGGGCTTAGAGTTCCATTTCTATTTGCCAGGCTTTTTCTTTCACATGAAGAATTGTTTCTCTTGTAAAATTTACAGGATAAGGGATGACTCACAGCAGAGGGTCCCCAGAGTTCGAGCCCGCATCAGGCTCTCACACAGTTCTCTTAATTGCTCACTATTTTTTTTTTACAGTATCTGTAGGTCAAAAGAAATACTAATGGCTTCATGTATGAAGTGGTTACATCAAAAATAATTTAGTATATACTTATGCCCTAACAACTTCATAGCCATTTGAAAACATTAGAACACATGCATTGAAAGAAAAATTAATGTGCTTACTTTATTGATTAAGTAACCACAATTACTTACTAACAGAATGTGTATGCCTGTTTGACAATACATAGCTTCTCAATTTTGGAATCAGGTTGGACATCAACATTCTATTTTTTGTTCCACATTTCTTTTCCCACAGTGACTGCTTCTGCTTTTTACAGCAACCACAACACCACCAGCCCCACAAGGATACGGCCTCACTGAAAGGAACATAGTGCCATCAGATGTCAGAACTATGGGTTACCTTGAACAAGCTATTTGTACAGCACCTGCCAGCTTTCAAGCATCATTGTGTCCCTGGAAATTTTAAAGTATTCTCTGGTAGCCCTGGAACTTCTCTGCAGTGCCTCTGGGCTCCCAGGACACTGTATAAGAACCATGGAGTTAAGGACAAGTTTTGCACATCTGTAGAAAAGTCTGACACGTTAATGGCCCTTTTAATGGCACAGTAAATTCTCACAAATAGGCTTCTTGTTAAATTACAGAAGAGGGACACCTGGGTGGCTCAGTCAGTTAAGCGTCCAACACTTGATTTTGGCTCAGGTCACGATTTCACAGTTTGGGAGATTGAGCCCCACATCAGGTTCCGTGCTGACATGTCTGCTTAGGATTTTCTCTCTGCCTCTCCCCTGCTCTCTCTCTCAAAATAAATTAAAAAACTCAAAAAAAAATGAGAAGATAACCACATGTGGTATACTTTGTTTTATGTTTTTTCTCGTTGATCTATTCATTCAATTCTTCAGTAGATATCTATTGAGCACCTAATAGGACAGGTGCATGTCTCAGAGAAATGAAAGCTGATTTTAACACAAAAACCTAGATAGAATTGTTCCTAGCAGCTTTATTCATAATGACAACATACAGAAAAATACACAGATGGCAGAATGCCACAACAGCCCATATGTCGTTCATTGAGTGAGCAGTCAAACAAACAGTGGTAACCTAGACCATGGAATATCATTGGGCAATAGAAAGAAACATTATTGGGGTGCCTGGGTGGCTCAGTCAGTTAAGCATCCAACTCTTGATTTTGGCTCAGGTCATGATCTCGTGGTTTGTGAGTTCGAGCCCGCATCAGGCTCTCTGCCGTCGGCACAGAGCCTGCTTGAAATTCTCTCTCCCTCTCTTTTTGTCAGTCCCCTTCTCTCTGTCTCTCTCAAAAATAAATAAATTTTTTAAAAAATTTAAAAGATCTATTCACCTTCAGTGGTGATGGATCCTTAGAAAACAGACAATATCATTACTCCCTTCATGAAGATAAATGGACACATCTTTCAGGGAAAATTTAGCAGTAAATATTAATTACCTCTAAAGTGTTTGTACTTTATCACAGGGGCACCTGGGTGACACAGTTGGTTAAGCATCTGACTCTCGATCTCGGCTCAGGTCAGGGTCTCACGATTTGTGAATTCCAGCCCCACATCAGGCTCTGCACTGATGGTGCAGAGCCTGCTTGGGATTCTGACTCTCCTTCTCTCTGCCCCTCCCCCTGCTTGTGCTCTCTCTCTCTCAAAAAAAAAAAAAAAAAGAATAAAGTTTTACACATACAGCATATATATTCACTATACTTATATATTATATCTGTACATGGTGCATATATATATATATATATATATATATATATAGTAGGTATATATTTACCTACAGTACACACACACACACACACACACACACACACATACACACACACACAGCTTTTCACAGGCCATAGGAATTTTGAAAATCTTCTGATTAAACAGACTCTGCAGGAGATACATATGGCTCACCCATGAGCGTCCATCAGTGCTAGTCTACCGCTGTGTCTCTCTGGAAATATGTCAAACCTGGTTTTACCAAAGGTTAGACTGTCTGGCCTCTAAGGAGAACAGTAAATCAAGATACTGAGACTCTGTCAAGGTTGATTTCTTACAAACAGAGAAGTAGTCAAGGTTAGACCTCCTGGCCTTGTTGACTTCTCCTTCCCATGTTGATAAAATCCAGCCCAGTTCCGCAGCTATTGGGGCAGCCCCTATTAGCACACAGGTAGAAAGAAAGAGAGAGAGAAAGAAAGAAAGAAAGAAAGAAAGAGAGAGAGAGAGAGAGAGAGAGAGAAAGAAAGAAAGAAAGAAAGAAAGAAAGAAAGAGAAAGAAAGAAAGAAAGAAAGAAAGAAAGAAAGAAAGAAAGAAAGAAAGAAAGAAAGAAAGAAAGAAAGAAAGAAAGAGAAGGAAGGAAGGAAGGAAGGAAGGAAAGAAAGAAAGAAAAAGAAAGAGAAGGAAGGAAGGAAGGAAGGAAAAAGAAAGAAAGAAAGAAAGAAAGAAAGAAAGAAAGAAAGAAAGAAAGAAAGAAAGAAAGAAAGAAAGAAAGAAAGAAAGGGAGAGAGAAAGAGAAAAGAAAAAAGAAAGCATGCCATAAACTGTGGGGGTGGGGAAATGCTCCAGTGGTGGGGGATGAAATGCATCCTGGGGTCAGAGCTTTGTGGCATCCCTAACTCATCCCACAAAGTACCAAAAATTGGCCTACAAAGGTCCTAGCAAAGACAGTCCTCTGGACACTGTGTAATGCTTGGTTGGGCTCACTCTGTATATCACTGCAGATTTCCATACCCAAGTGATCGAGAGAGAGTGGGACGTCAGGATCTGGAGCTGACAATAGGTTACCAGCCTTCTCCCTCTTCTCTGAAGTGGCTTAATTGAACACATCTGAGTGTGGCCTCAGGTATAAAAACACTGCAGGCTCCCCCAGCCCCTCCCAGCTTCCTGTTGCCCGAGGAGCTCTCGACCCAGCATCCAGCATCATGAAGGCCTGTGTGGGTTTGGGAGGATGGCTGCTCCTACTCGCTTCTTTGATTTGGACGTGTTCTGGGCAAGAGCCAGGTATCAAAGGTGACCCCGAATGCTGGTGCCTTGAAGGGGGAGTTTCTCAACCACCACGAGCCGTGGGGCTTCTGGTGGCTTAGACTCGATTGCCCTTCCCCCCTCCAAAATTTAAGAACTCTGACTCTCCTGGCTCCACACTTTATTTTCCCCTTGTGTCCAGCCGGATACTGTTGAATGAGTGAAGGAATACTGAGCTCAAGGAGTTGTGTTTTCTGCAGGTTCTAGGAATTAGTCTCTCTTCTCCCACTTCTTCCACACGTCAGCTGCTGGAAATTCCCACCAAACCGTCCTTGGACCTTCTGCTCTGTCATGTGGCTTTTCTCTCCCCTTTCCCAGCACCTCCTCTGTTCTTTCACTTTAAACCTTAGCCCCTTGATCACACGTTAACTGGCCTGCCTCGTCGAACTGCCTCTCTTCCCATCCAGAGCATCACTGCACAAGATGCAATGCAAGTGCCTGTTTCTTAAGATGAGACTCTGACCAAACCCCTCCTTAAAAATTCTGGTGCTTCAGGGCGCCTGGGTGGCTCAGTCGGTTGAGTGTCTGGCTTCAGTTCAGGTCATGATCTCACGATTCATGAGTTTGAGCCCCCGCGTCAGGCTCTGTGCTGACAGCTCGGAGCCTGGAGCCTGCTTTGGATTCTGTGTCTCAGTCTCTCTCTGCCCCTCCCCCGCTCGTGCTCTGTCTCTCTCTCTCTCAAAAGTAAATAAACGTTAAAATTTTTTTTTTTAAATTCCGATGCTTCCCAGCAGCCAGCTGGATGAAGCGTAAACTGGCCTTCAGCATGCCATAAAGCCTGACCTCAAGCCACCTTCTGATTCCGTGTGTCTGGTTCGTCCCCAAACAGGGGCTGTCAGACTGCTGGTTTCCCCCACAGGCACTGCAAGGTCCCACTGTGGTACCTGGAGAAAATCTGGTGCAGAACCCCTCATAATATATTCAAGCCATGTAGATCACAGACATTGGGTCACATCAAAAGAAGCAGATGTTAATTTAAAAACTAAGAGATTTATAAACTGTTCTAAATGCTCAGAAGGGAAAGTTAGATTACAAGTGCATGTAACAAGCAGAATTGATGTGGTTCCCAGGGGACAGGAGAGCCTTCCTGAAGAAGTCCTATGTAAGGACCTTGGGGATGTCCTGTCTTTACTTGGGGTAGGACTGAGAACAGGGAATGACTCTCTGCTTTTCTGGCTTAAGTTAAAAAAGAGTTGGGCAAAACGTCTCTGTTTCTGAAGTGGTGATCTGTGTGTAGGCTGTTGGACTGTGACCAATGTGAACGGAACACAGGGAAGTGGAAAATGGTGACTTGAGTAGACAAGGGAGGGTAGAAAGGGCAGTGGGGGGGTATGAGATGAGGGGGTGTGGATCGTAAGCAAGAAGGCCATCCTCTCTGCACAGGGCATGCTCTAAGAACAAGCCTTCCCCAGGCCTGGGGTGATGTGCTGGCCCAGCCATTCATAGAGAGCTAAAGGACAATGTCCCAGTTGTAGGGAAGCTAGGGATAGAAGATTCTGTGATGAAAACATCAGGACTCAGGAGTGAGGCAGGGAGGAAAAAAAATCAAACATGACCGCCCCCCCTTTGTGCAGGTTCCCCACGAAGAGAGCACAGGATCTGTCCCCACCCCATCTGGCCCTAGAACCTGAAAAACAGGGCCTGGCTTACTTCTGGGGCAGATGCCAGGTTAGGGCAGCTCATGTTAAGGACTTTGGTCTTTTTCCTACTCACTGTAGGAACCCCAACCAGGAGACCAGGGTTGGGTAATAAAGATGAGAATAGTGTGCTGAGAACCGTTGCATTCGTTTGACTTAGGGTCTCAGCCACCCCACAACTGCTCTCAGCAGTCACAAAACCAAGTCAGGTGGAGGGAGGATTGTGGAAGGCAGAATGACTTCTCAACAAGTAATCCCTTGTAAACCAGTTGTGTGACGTGGTGGAGCCCTGGCCTGACCGGGCTTGCCTGTCAAGATGACCCCTGACCAGCTCAAACACTTGGCCAGCCAGGCCCTTGAGTCCCTATTTCCAAGTCTGCCAAACACAGAGACGCTCATTCAATTCCTCAAGGATATTAAGAAGTTCAAACTTAAAATAATATTAGAAATGTGATGGTCCAAGGAAAGAATGAATACGCAGGTGCTTGTAAAGATAAATCACTCTCAAAGTTTTGGACCATGAAATTGAAACTGTGTGTGTCTGTCTGTGTCCCAGTGGTTGGAAATGCCTGGTAGCAAAGAGGCATATGAGGCTATTAGGACT
Source organism: Puma concolor (assembly GCF_028749965.1). Lineage (NCBI taxonomy): Eukaryota > Metazoa > Chordata > Mammalia > Carnivora > Felidae > Puma > Puma concolor. The sequence goes on from NC_141676.1 coordinate 11,144,970, forward strand.
TATTGTCATGGTCAAGTGTCTCTTGTACTTCAGAGCTGACAATGAGTAACTTTGTGCAATTTCTAGAGTGGTCCCCTCTTCTCTGTGGGGGATACATTCCAAGGCCCCTAGTAGCTGCCGGAAACCGTGGGTACTACTGAACCTTATGTATGCCATATTTCTTCCCATATGCACATACCCACGATGAAGGTTAATTTATAAATTAGGCACAGTAAGCAATTAACAACAATGGCCGATAATAAAATAGAATAATTATAATAATATAGTGTGATAAAAGTTATCACTCTCTTTCAAAATACCTTATTATACCATAAGCACCCTTCTTCTTGTGATGATGTGAGATGATACAATGCCCACATGTTGAGATGAAGGGAGGTGAATGACGCAGGTGTTGTGCTGTTCCACACCACCCCATTCGCTGCTACTGACCTTCTGAAGTCAGAAGGAGGATCATCTGGGCGCCTGGGTGGCTCAGTCAGTTAGGTGTCTGACTCGTGATTTCAGCTCAGGTCATGATCTCATGGTTTGTGGGTTTAAGCCCCATGTTGGGCTCGGTGCTGTCAGTGCAGAGCCTGCTTGGGATTCTGTCTCTCTCTCTCTCTCTCTCTCTCTCTCTCTCTCTCTCTCTCTCTCTCTCTCTCTGCCCCTCCCATGCTCGCTCGCGCATGCATGCTCCCTCTCTCTCAAAATAAACTTTAAAAAAAAACAAAGAGGAGGATCATCTGCTTCCTGACCACAGTTGACTGCAGGAAACTGAAATTGCAGAAAGGGAAACCACGAATAAGCAAGGACTCCTGTGCCCTAACTAAGTTCACCTTTGATACTAAATCTTGCCCTCATGCACTCAGGCTCCGGCAGCTTTATTTGGGCTACTTCTGTTACTATAGTAACATCACAATACTTCAGATCCCCACAAAGGTCTAGAATCCGATCAAGCTCTTGCCTCCTTTCCTGAAAGTAAGGTCCATGTTATCCTTCTGTTTCTCTCCTCCCAGTATTTAGGACAGACGGTATCAGAATGCTCAATTTGTGTCTAACATTTTCCTTCCTTGCCTATTTACCTGCCGTGGGCCTGACTATTTCCAGCAGCAAAGGCATAGCAGTAAAGACCTTCTATCTTTCTGGATAGTGACAGTGGTAATTTGGGCCAGGGTCTTGGCCAATCCCAACACCCAGTCCAATACCAATTGGCCAATCTAATACCCAATCCAGAGTATTGGATTCACATGAATCCAAATTTTTTTAATGTTTATTTATCTTTGAGAGAGCGAGACAACTAGAAAGGGAGGGGCAGAGAGAGAGGGAGACACAGAATCTGAAGCAGGCTCTAGGCTCTGAGTGGTCAGCACAGAGCATCGTCGCCTCAAACTCAGGAACCATGAGATCATGACCTGAGCCGAAAGTCAGACATTTAACTGAGCCACGAGGCACCCCAAGTGAGATAAATTTTGAAGGTAAAAGTGAGAAGACTCAGGAATAAATGAGATGCAGGTATGAAGGACAAGGAGTTTGAAGAAATCCTAGCATTTCATGGCTTAGAAGTTGGATGGATTGTGGTGCTGTTGACCGAGGTGGAGAGCAAACCAGCAGTAGGGTCAATCAGAGGTCTGGATTGTACATGTACCTTTGAGAGAACTATTTCAAATATCCACTCAGATGTCTAGCAGCTAATTATAGTTTGAGGTAACTCTCAAACTTGGGAGAGAGGTCTAGGTCAGGCATGACAATGGGATCCCCCAAGGTAATGTGATGTAGTCCAAAGAGCAATGACCCAGTGTGATTTTTCAGTCCCAGCTCTGTATTCTGTGACCCTGAAAAAGTCCCTTCATTCTCACCATATTCACTGCACACCTGCTACTGTGTGGCACACAGCCATGGGCAAAAGTTAAAACATGGGATCTATTTTCACCAAGTCCAAGTTTTCTAATACTAGGTGCTGGGGAACTCAGTTCCTAGCACGAATGCCCTAATAAAGATGCAGTCCTCTGCTCCTCCACCCAAGATGGAGGCTTGAAGACACATCAGCATGCTTCTTTCTCAGGTAAAAATTCTGAGTGCTGTGTGAATTCACTCTGGTCACCTGGGAGTGGCAGTCTGAGAGAGGTAGAGAGCCCCATGTAATGCCGTGAAGGGAATCATGTTTTCCACAGATCTCGAAGTTCTATTTCTTGTAGTTGAAAATGGTCTTCCTTCTTGGTACCTAATAGTCCTGCTCAAACATCTTGGAGCTGTTCACTGAAACAGATTTGCTGACTGTCTTCTTTTTTCTTTGCCTCCTTTAACAGTGTTGGTGGAATGCAGCCGTTTGAATTTTCTCGTTGTAGTTAAAAGAGCACTGTTTTACAGAGATGAATTGGTAGGCCCTGATGAGTTATTTCTGGGGACTGGCTGTCAGGCAATTCGAGTGTGGCCGGACAAACTTGAATTTGACTATCCTGTTAGTCTGTGCGGAATTACGATGCAGGTAAGAGAAGGAATCGTTTTCCCGGGTACCGTCTGTACAGTCTTTGGAAGCACTGCTTTATGTTTGTTCTTATTATATATTATTATTATAACAGGCTACTGGTCTTGATCATTGGTACCACAGACTGAGCAGATGCATAGAAAGAACCTGAAGAACATTTTGTTTTCATTCATTCACCAGAGACCTACCATGTGTAGGACACGGACAGTGAATAAGAAACTCAAAGAGCTTTCTCTTAGGAGGTGTAGCATACCCATTATTACATGGATAGCATGATAGATTAGCCAGCATTTTCACACAGTTTCTAATCCTCAGAATTTCACAAGGTTGATGTCATCTACACTTACATAGATTAAGGAATTGAGGCACAGGGGCCAGTGATGTAACCAAACTCGGGAAGTCAGGGCCAGAAACCAGGTCTGCTGACACCTATGCTAATAAGCTCTTAGTTTTATTTTGTTTTCAGTTATGACTCTGGGATAAGCAACTCTAATTATAGAATGTAAGACAATGACTTTTTTTTTTAAGACCATGGGGATTCGGAGGAAAGGGAGATCTGGGAGGGTCTTGAACTAGCAATCTGCTTTACTTATTCTTTTCCTCACAAGAGAGTACCAAAAATCTGAGTACCAACATCCTAATAAGGAAAGCTCTGGGAGGGTTTCGATGTAGGAGGTTTCTACCACACCAAAGGTAAGTATAATACATCCAATTTATCTCTCATCTTCGTGGGCGTTGCTTTAAACATGGGGCTAAATATTTTCTGCCAGGAACCTGGCCTTCAAGTCACAGGTAAGGGAAAACTTGGGCATGGGAGCATGAAGTTCCTTCACTGGACCCCCTTCCCAAACCGATAAAGATCGCGGTCTGAAAGCACAGTTCATGCTGGTCCAGCACCTTGCACCAGCCCTTATTCCCCCCACAATGCCATGCTAGTCACTTAGCTCTACTCCGCTACACCTGCCTTGGAGAGATCCAAAGGCATTTGAGATGCTTCTAGAGGTTCAAGGTGCCTGCCACTCCTAGAGTCCTTGGCAACAGCCTAACTCAGTATTGATCAGGGATCAGGTATCAGTAAGCAGGGATGATTTTTTGCCTCCCCCCCCCCCCCCACCCCATGGTCATTTGGAAATGTCTAGCACCAATTTTAGTTGTCAAAACTGGGCAGGTGGTAGGGTGCTACTGGCATTGAGTGAGTAGGGGCCACACACGATGTTAGCACCCTACAGGACAGTCCCCACAACAAAGGATTATATGCCCTGAAATGCCAACAGCATCGTAGTTGAACAACCTGGCCTAACCCATCACACTTGCCCTCTCCCCCACCTTTGTGCTCTGAGCAGCCTTTCGCTAAAGGAGCTTAGAACCGTGAGAGCAAACACAGCCTCAACTCTTAGCCTCATTGCTACATAAACCAGATGACAACACTTCACATTTCTAAAACTGCTTTTTTTCCTGTTTCACCCCTTCACTGGAATCACTGAACCTGACAAATCAAGAGACCCCAGGAAATATATGCTTCATCCATCTAATAGGATACTATGCAACTAATAAATTTATACAATAATCCAACAGCTTGAGAACCTCTCTATTGAAGTAGGGAAACAAGAGATCTGTAGATCTTTTTTTTTTTTTTTTTAACTATATATATAGTATATGTTGACTATAAAAAAAAAGGCGGGGGAAAAAAAAGTTAGGTGGAAATACATGCAAATTGTTACAGAATAAAAACAGCCTGATCTGCTTATAGGAATTAAATCTCATTTGTTGAACACCAAATACGCTTCAAAATTCCCTAAGAGGAGTACATGTTTTCCATTCAGAAAACTCAGTTGGTTAGCACAAATACATAATTTTTAGTTAGCTGTCTTCCTTTTGGTCTAAGTGTTTTTCAAGGATCTGGAGACCAGAAGTAAAGAAAAAATACCACGTTTTAATACGGAGATCAGAGAAAGCATTTCAGATTCCCCGCGATAAGGGTCATCTTAAAAGTCCTCTTCTCGTCGAACAACTTTTCTCCCCAGCAGCTGTGGAAAATTTTTCCTCCCTAGAATCTTGATTTGAAGAGTCTAACGCAAAACTTTCAGGGTCGAATGACCTTCAACCTCCAGTTCTATTCAAAAGCCTCTGCCACCCCTTCTCGTTCTGTTGTGTGATGCAGCTAAATGCCTCTGCTTTGCCAAAGAGAATTTAACTACCCTAACTGGGGTAAATATCATGATCTCTGGAGACACTGTGTGGCCAATTTTTTATTCGAATATATTAAAATATGTTGAGACAACTGAACACCTGTTTCAAGGGCCTCTTTTCCCACCAGGTCTTCTGTGATGGAGCCGTCTTCCATTCCTGGCTCACCTATGTACCAAAGAATCAATCCATTTCTGCTAAACTTCACCTGGAGTGTACAGTTCCCAGGTCAGTCCAAAAACTCCATTGGCTCCTTCCTTCAATACCGATAGCTCTTTGCTGAAATGCACTGCTATCTACTTGGAAACCTTGAAAATCGTGACTGTTTTTATATAGCTTCTCAGGGTGTCTGTCAATGCTATTGAACCTCTACAGAAGCCCACTACTCAGAGGTCAAAGCTCGGGACCAGTGAGTTACACAGAATTACAAAACCGGGAGTGGACTTCGCTTCTTAGTTTTAGACCCTTGGGTTCCTTCTATCCCTTCTCCCACAGATCATGAAACTTGCTGCCAAACATAACTCACAGCACCAACACTTGACGCACAGCATCTACGGAGATTTCTAAGGCAGGAAGTTGAGGTTTGGGAAGGCAGAGACATAATAATCCATTTCCCCTCCTGCATTCGAAATCCATTAATAAATCATAGGCTATGAAAGATGTCAATCAGAATGTAGTTTTATTTATAGTAAAGCCACAGGCAAATGAAGCTTTAGCCCTACAACTGGAAAGCCTCATGCAAGTCCCCCTGAAATGAGCTTGCAGACCCAGGGGAAGGAAGAGCTGGAAAAATACAGGTGTCCCCCTTGCCTATAAAGCTCCGGAAGTGCTTTTGGCAGAGGTTGGCCTCCTGGTTGTGGAGCAGACCAGAACATGGCCCTCTGAAGTCGGACTCCACAAAGAGAACGGTGTTCTGCCTAAACTAAGCATGGCCAGTTCCTTCTCCCAAATTTGCCATCAGATAATACTTTCCTGCTTCCTTAGAAAATTAAGGGACAGGACCTAGAGAAGTTAAGTTGTTTTTCCCATAGATTCCTGTCCTGGAAAGTAGTATAATATATACCTGTCTTCTCTGGAAATTTCAAAAAATTAGAAGAAAAATAGTACCAAACAGCTTATTAAAAAAAGAAAAAGAGGGACCCCTGGGTGGCTCAGTCAGTTAAGCATCCGACTTCGGCTCAGGTCACGATCTCACAGTTTGTGGGTCCAAGCCCAACATCAGGCTCTGTGCTGACAGCTCAGAGCCTGAAGCCTGCTTTGGATTCTGTTTCTCTCTCTCTCTCTCTCTCTCTCTCTCTCTCTCATAAATAAACATTAAAAAAATTTAAAGGAAACTATGGTTTAAGCCATAAGTATACAATTTCTTCTAAGCCAGTTGGAATTGAATTGTGGGGACAGGATCAGAAAGTTTGTTAAGCATTGAGTCTATCAGGTCACAGCTTTTGAGTGAACATGCTATTGGATTTTCAAAGTCTTCTGCCATGTGTTTTTGTTCTGTTTTCTGATAAGATTAAGTAACTGCTTTGCCAGAGAGAACTTTCATTACCTTAATTGCTAATGAATTTGTTTATTGAACACTTACTATGTGCCAGCCACAAGTTTAGAAGAACTTCAGGCATTTTAATCATCATTATCAACCCCATGGGTAAGGCACTCATCCCTATTTAATGTTTGAGAAACTTGGGCACAGACACATTAAAGATTTGCAGCGTCACACAGCTAGAGACTCCTAAATTTAACTCTAGGTAGAATGGCTGGAAAACCACTGCCTTGTATCCCTAGGCTCTGCAAGTCTGTATTGGTTAGCAAGCTCTTGTGTCAGCTTCCAACCTGACCAATGTTGTCTTTCAAACAAAAAGAAGAGACCTTTATTCCATCTTGATTAACGTATTAATAAACTTCAAGACATTCTAGGAAAATCTTGCCTTAAACCCAGTACTGTCTTCCAGCAAAAATTACAGTGAATATATTCTTGAAATAGTTTTTCTTAATTTAACAAAGGATAGTTTCTGTGTCCTTAAGTTATTATCTAACAAGGAGGGATTTGGTGAGGGTCTAGGGAGTTGAACAAGGACATGATCATGCATTGTGCTTAAGACAAAATAAAAAGTTATAGCTGTTACAGCAAGGCCAGGCAAAAGCTGGGTCCAAAGTTCAATCCCAAAGTTCAGAATGATATCTTAAGTCTTTGTATTCCTTTTTAATTCCCTTTCCCCAACCTTTTGAAAGCTCCTGTGTCTCACCTGATGAGTCCTATAACAACACTGAAGTGAGCAATGGCTTCCTCCTATCCTCACCTGTTCAACACTGGTTCTTGATACAGTACAGATACTGCATGAGATGTGGCTATACCCACTGGAGAGAACACTGGGTAAGGATACTTGCAAAAGCCAATATTTAATGTGCCCAATCAGGTACTCTATGACGAAAAGAAAACCGCATTTGGGCAAGTAACAACAGGTAAAGTCTAAATCCCCGTTGAAGTATAAGTGGCATACCATTCTGTAGTAGAGACATAGAGGTAGAGTCCCGTTGGGTTCTTTCTCTTGTGCTTGGACCACACCATACTTGGTATTCATATGAGGAAGACCCTCTACCTTCCCGTCTTATAATTCTCTCCTCACCCTAGGATTTTTTTTTTCTTGAACAGGAAGGGTTTCACTCTACAAATTTCATGCCTAAATATCTGAGTCCAAAACCAATGACTGTAAGAGAAGGAGTTGATAAGTTTAGAGGTTACCAGATTAGAGCATCTTTCTTATCTTTTATGGGGCAATTAAATATCTTAAGGTGGGAGAGGGCCCTTTAAAAGAACCAAATGAGCTAAGTCATTTGGGTTTTCCCACTGGGTCCAGTTCAAACAAAATTGTAAACATATAGAAGACTCCCTAGAATTTTGTCTTCCTTTTTGCCTATAATCTCTAAGACTTAGGCTCTACATTGCTCCCAGTCTTAAAATCTATACTATCTCAAGACCATCTGGGATATAACTCCTATCTGAGAGTTAGAGGAAAATCATATCCTAAAGCTAATCTTATGTATTTTAGCTGTTTCCATGCCCATTTTAGCCCATGGATTTGAGCTCAGAGATAATCTTCCCCCTCCTTTGAACAATATCGCAGCTCATAAACACCAAATATCAGCTAATTATGGACCTTGTTTTTCCACAGTCCACACCTTTTTATGGACCACACAATTATTCACTTCAAGAGCATTTCTTCCATCCTTTCACCGATGACTTTTAGAAGCTTTTGCCCTTGGACATTCAGCAGCAACACGGAAGTAACCCAGCCCAGTCATGTGGCATTTTGTTTTTATATATTTACATGTTTTTAATTCATTTTGTAATCCCTTTCACGATGCCTTTGAGAAGAGGCCATTTGTATTTTTAACTTTCAATGTGGCCACAAACCCATGAATAAAAACTGACACATTTTATGGTATATCTGTGTTTACTGCATTTCTAATTTAGCACTCCATGCTATGGGGCTGAGTTACCAAGAAGGTGGGAGCCTGGGGGAAGGTTATGACCAGTATTGTTCTCAGTAGCTATTTAACACCCAGCTGTTGAACATGGGTGCTGGTTGTATGCAGTAACATGGCTAGTAAGATCACATGGAAGAGAATGAATAGAAAGTGAGACCCTGGGTGGCTCGGTTGGTTGAGCGTCTGACTTTGACTCAGGTCATGATCTCATGGTTTGTGGGTTCGAGCCCCATGTCAGGCTCTGTGCCGACAGCTCAGAACCTGGATCCTGCTTTGGATTCTGTGTCTCCCCCTTTCTCTGCTATTCCCCCGTTAGTGCTCTGAATCTCTGTCTCTCAAAAATGAATAAAAACACTAAAAAGAAAAGTGATATTATTGGGGCGCCTGCGTGGCGCAGTCGGTTAAGCATCCGACTTCAGCCAGGTCATGATCTCGCGGTCCGTGAGTTCGAGCCCCGCGTCGGGCTCTGGGCTGATGGCTCAGAGCCTGGAGCCTGTTTCCGATTCTGTGTCTCCCTCTCTCTCTGCCCCTCCCCCGTTCATGCTCTGTCTCTCTCTATCCCAAAAATAAATAAACGTTGGAAAAAAAAATTAAAAAAAAAAAAAAGTGATATTATATTTTCAATTTGCACGTCCAATTAGTCTGAATTCATGCAAGAGAAAGCCCCTCTCTGAAGCTCTCATGGTCCAGGCTCTTTCCACTGTCGTTTTCACAAGGAATAGCTGCATTTCTCAGCGAAGGTACAGGACATCTTGATCTCAGTCCACCAGCGCAAGATCTAGATTCCGCAAACCTCCCTAGGTAGAGCTGAGGCATTAAGAAATTGGGTGTGGGAGCCTGCTTCCTTGCATTATTTCTTGTGACCACCTTTTTGCCTTGCAAGTAGAGCTGTTTCCATTTCAAAAGTCTTCTTTTCCTTTGCTTTCTTCTCACTACCTCTGACTCCTCCCTCTGATTGTCTCTCCTGGGCTATGCGTGTATAGGATTGCAGGCTACAATGTCAGGGTTAAGTGCTTTCTTGGGCTCTGCAACATCGGCAACCCCTATGAAGAGATGCCCCTGCATAGCCCTCCCTATGTTCCCAGGGCTAAAGTTCCTGATACTTTACCAGCTAACTGTGAAACTCCACTTCCTAATATTACTCCCCACCATCTCCCCACCCTTACCATCTTCTCCTGCAACAATCCTTTATCTTATATTTACAGCTCTTCCCAATGTAAACAAGAGCCATTCAAGGAGCAGTCCAAACCTCTGTATCCCCGCCCCCCAAATCTGCTGGAAATCATGCAAAGAAGCCAAGATTCTAAAATAAACCTCCACCCACCAAAAACATGTGTGTGGATGAATAGGTAGACAAACAAATACAAAAATGCATAATTTCTAGAACCTGTACATTTGAAGAGGCCCAGGCCAGGTATACTCCAAGAGTATTCTGTACTAACAATTGACTTCAGCCCCCAAAATGGGTATTTTTCTATACACAATTGTATTTGAAATAGAAACATCAGTGATTTGGCACTTGAGTTACAGTGCCACAATACCATTCATTCAGTTAACAAGTATATATTAAGAGATTACTATGAGCAAAGTATTGTTTTATGCCTTAAGAACACATTAACTTTTTTAAAAAAGACAAATTTCTTCCCTTCTTGACCTGACATCCTAATATATAAGAAAAACAAAATAGGTAAAATATATAGTATGTGTTTAGTGCTAAGAAGGAAAAAAATAAAGAAGGGGGATATAAATGTTAATGTGTGTGAAATTTTAGGTAGGGTGGAGAGAAAAGGACTCACAGAAAGATAGTTGTGAATAAAGAGACAAGAAGGGGTACCTGGGTGACTCAGTCAGTTGAGCATTCGACTGGCTCAGGTCATGATCTCATGGTTTGTGGGTTTAAGCCATGCATTGGGCTCTGTACTGACAGCCTGGAGCCTTCTTCAGATTCCGTGTGTCCCTCTATCTCGACCCCTCCCCTGCTCGCTCGCTCGCTCGCTCTCTCTCTCTCTCTCTCTCAAAAAGTAAACATTAAAAAAGACAAAGGAAGCAAGTAGCCAGCCATATGGATATCTAGACATAACAGGAAGGGTAAAGCCCTGAGACAGACTGAGGTATCTACAATAATGCCATTTAAAGTAATTAGGGATTTATGCAAACAAAACAGCCCACATTTCACATTGAACTCAAAATCTATTCATCCAATACATTAGAACAGTTAGCTTTGATGGAGGATTGATTGATTACATCGGTTAAATCAAGAGGGGGGGTCTTGCATCGGCCAATGATCACAATGTGTGATTAACTTGACCCTTGAAATCTCTTTAAAAAGTATAATCACCAAGTTAGATTTTGTCAAAAATTGGAAACAGAGGAAGCTAGGCCTCTCAGCTTTCCCAGGTGGATAGATATAACAGTGAATAATTAGTCCCTCAGCAGCTCAATCAGAGTGTTTAGTATTCCTAAAAATCATCGCACAGGGTAGCCCTCCACAAAGTAAAGAGGCCCTTGAACTCTATCATGAATCACAATCACCCGGGGAGCTTGTTAAAACACAGCAAGAATTTGCATTTGTAACAAGTTCCCAGGTGATGCTGATTCTGCCACTCCAGGGCCCACATTTTGGGAACCACTACATAAGGATGAAGGCTACCCTATGGACAACATCTTCAAAAGTCCTAATGATGCTCTAAAGATGACTCAAAATGCGTCCACTTCCTTGGTCTATACTCCAGGTCTCAGGAATATGGAGTTTCAAGTGTGTGGAGAGCTTTCTCTTTGTTCTCCAGATTAATGAAGCGATCATATACATGTCAGTGTAGCATTATGCATGAACCGACTTTAGGCTTCTCAGCTCTATCAAATTCCAGTTGCTTGAGAGGTTCTTAACCTGTGATCTAGCATAAGGAAGGCCTTTGTGGAGTTACCTTCTACATGTTTCCTTGATTTGGACATGTTCTGGGCAAGATTCAGGTGTAGGAGTACAGTTTAGCTGATAGTTTGAAAGGGTGGTTTCTCGATGACCATGAGTCATGGTAAAAGATGGCTTCACCTGCCTCCATTTTGACCTGAGCCTTTCTAGTTGGGTTCTTCATTCCAGCTTGTCTCTTGGCTCAGGCAGAAGACCCTAAGGGCAAAGCATTCCCTGATGGGAACCGAAACAACCCCCTCAAGCAATAAGGACTGAGCTGAGCCAGGAAGACAACGCCTGTGATTGACTCCAAGACAGTGACCTATTTGACCTTCACTGCCCACTTGCACGTACCCACTGACCTTTGCCCCACATTTTCCTTATATAAACCTGGAAATATTTTTAGCACTTTGGAGATAGTCTTTGAGACCTTAGTCCGCTGTCTTTGCGATGTTGGCCTCACTGAAATAAATTCCTTTCTTGCTTCACGGCCACTCATTACTCTGCCTTTGGATTTTGTCAGCAGTGGGTGGCAAACCCAGCCTGTTTGGGTCCCCTGGAGCCACACACTCTTGTACCCCTACACCCCAGCCACAACGGAATTCCTAGGCTAGTTGCTAAAAGCTGAGAATGAATGGTTCCAATTGGCCCTAGATATTATCTTTTCCTTGGGTCTGATTAATACTGTTGAACAATCGATGAACTCACATCATTATCTTCTCTCTCGAAAATATAGTCTGAGGGTTCTCAGAATTAACTGGTTTTGCCTCTTATCCCTCATTTCCTCCCATTTAGTCATCCATGGCCCATCTGCTCTCCCTTCCTGCAGATGGTACCTCCGTTCTTTTACCTCTTCACACTAAATCACATTGCAACATATCGTCAACTACTGTCCCTTATCTGATTGTATCTCCTCCCCTCTACCCCCAGAACACTGTCGTGTAACCTTAACTACTCCTTAGTTCAATTCTTTAAAATTCCAGAGCTTGCTTACAACCACCCTGGTGAAACAGACTCAAATTGTATTTCACCTTGCACATAAACCTCACTCAGAGCCCCCTGTCTGATGCCTGCTCGTCTAAGGACTTCAGGGAAAAAACATTCATGACCTTTTTATTCTGCTGTTTAAATAAACTGTCTCCAATACCATATGCAGACCATACAGATTCTACAGAAAAGGCACCTGATCTTTAGAGAAGAGACCAATGTTATGATATGACCATGCAGCTTGTGGTGGTGAATTCTATCTTGACTGGGCCACAGGGTGTAAAGACATTTGGCTTATCGTTCTTCTGGGTGTCTGTGAGGGTGTTTCTGGATGAGATTAACACTTGACTCTGTAGACTGAGCAAAGCACAACGCCCTGCCTAGTGTGGGTAAGCCTCAATAGAACAAAGAGTCTGAGTAAGAGGAAACTCCTCCTGCCTCACTGCCTTCAGGTTGGGATACTGGTTTTTCCTGCCTTCAGACTCAAGCCAAAACTGGCTCTCTGGGTCTCAAGCTTTTGGACTAGAACCACACTGTTAGGTCTCCTGAGTCTCCAGCTTGCCAACTACAGATCTTGGGACTTATTAGCCTCCATAATCACATGAGACAATTCCTTATCATACATACAAACATACGTACCATTTGGTTCTACCTCACTGGAGAACCCTAATACACAGCTACATAAATTTTCCTCAGTGCTAACGAACAATACATTTTACTCTAATCGCCTTATGAATCTTTAGTAATAATAAATGCTACATTTTAGGAGGTTTTATTTATAATAATGAGTAAAGTCTCTCTTCAAGCTGCCCCCAATGATGGATTATTGTGGACACCTGACAGGCTTCAGTTATAATAACACAAAGCAGCTGGTCCTCTCACAACTTCCTGTTCCCCAAACCGATGTTGCCTTGGGTGCTGGCCAGATGAAGGTTTTCCTGGCATTAGGAGGGCTGCACCTCCTTTATGCTGTGTTTTGGACTTGCTCTGGAGAACAGCCAGGTATTTATAGGGTAATAGAAAACATAGTGGGTAACTGATGATCAACGAGGAGGCTAATTCTTGGACTTTCCAAATCTGAATGTTTCAATCTGCTGTTACGTTGCTAATAACTAAGGGTCTATGCTAAGTGATCTGCTTTAGATGACTGAGCTTGGGATGCCTTGTCTCCCAGCTGGCTTTACCACAGGTAGCGTCCTTTGCCCTGCAACACCCTTTCCCCCTTTAAGGATCCTTATCATGCTATAAGGGAAATGGGGTTGGTTGATTAGATAGAAGAGGTTTCCAATGTATCTGAGATGGAAAGGTTATCTTGGCTTTAGCCATGGAGAAAGATGCCTGGACAGAACCCTGGAAAAGAGAAACACATTCACAGTATATGTATATGTATCAAATGCTTATCTCTGGATTCCTTAGCTATTTCAGAGGGACCTTTACTTTTTCAGCTTGGTGAACCAAAATGCCAGTAATTGGAATTATTTGTAGCAGAAATTTTGACAATGAGGCCAAGAGAGTTATATCCCAATACATTTTCAAGATACAGAGTCTAGTCTACCCCTAGAATCCAATTATTTGAAATACACATAAGGACTTTGGGATGGAGATTCTTAGTGCTATTTCTAGAGAAAAAAATAAATGATCTCTCACAGCTGCAGAGACTAATTCAAAATTCTGATAGACACAGATCCTGTATCCCACAGTAGTTTTTTTTAAGTTTTTTTTTTTTTTTTTTTTTTTGAGACAGGAGGGGAGGGGCAGAGAGAGTGAGGGAGAGAGAGAATCCCAAGCAGGCTCCATACTGTCAGTGCAAAGCCTGACACAGGACTTGATCTTACAAATCAAGAGATCGTGACCTCAACCAATGTCAAGAGTCGGATGCTTAACCAACTGAGCCACCCAGGTACCCCTCCCACGGTTGTTTTTTAAGAGTTTTTATATAGGGAAAATCAGGGGGACATAAGAATGTAGACATCTGAGGCCCATTCCACATTTAAAGAATTGGCATTCTGAGAATTTGGCCAAGGAACTTGTTTTTTTAACAATCGCTGTAGTTGACTCCACAATAACATTTTAGTAAAGAGCCAGTGACTTTATAACTACCTGATTCTAACCACAATTGGGACTCAATGTGAAGTCACTTTATGTACATGTTCATAATGGACAAAATTAACTCTCATAAAATTTGGCAAGATCTTTCAGTTCTTTCCTACCACATGAGTTCATTTTAATATCGTCCATATGCTAAGCTCTCTGAGATCTTCCCACTATTACTATTATCTCCCTTGAACTCTTCCAACTATCTATACAACATATTAACTTGAATATACAATATTTATCTTTAAATTTTTACATCTAAAATGAAATGCACACATTTTTTTTAAATCTCAAACTTGCCTCTCTCCAGTTTTCCTCATCTTAGTTAATAGTAGTACCATTTATCCAGATTCCCTTAGAACTCTCACTTTTCCTTCCCTAGCCCCACATGCACATGCATCCAAAATGTTTCTAGAATCCCACTGGTTCTGCCAATCTCTTCTACAAAAACTCAAGTCCAAGCTGCCAGCAGCCAGTCCTGGTCTATTTGAATATCCTTGACTGTTCTCCCTGATGACACTCCATTCCAACAACCTCCTCTCCTTCTACCCACTAGAATGAACTTTTAAAATCATAAATCAGATCCTGCTTACCCCACAGTGTGCTCACCATGGTTCATTATGTCCTAACCACACTGATCTTTCTGTTCTTGGAAGTCACCAACCAGTGTCTTTACATTTCTTTGTTTTTTTTTTTTTATTGACATATCATTAACATACATTAACATTAACAATGTTACATTAGTTTCAGGTGTACAACATTGTGATTCAACTTCTCTATATGTTATGCCATGCTCACCACAAGTGTAGATACCACCTGTCACCATACAACACTATTACGATATCACTGACCATATTCCCTAGGAAATCATCAACAAAACAAAAAGGCAACCAACCGAAAGGGAGATGATATTTGCAAATGACTTCTCCAATAAGGGGTTAATATCCAAAATATATAAAGAACATAGACAACTTAAAACCAAAAAATTGAAATAATCTCACTGGCCAGAATGACAAATGACTTAATGCCTGAGTCACCCTCTGTTAAAAAGAGAATATCTAGTCTACCCACCATATATGAACCAAAAAGGGAGAATGAACAGGCCAATGGTTTTGTGTGAACTCACGTTTATGATTTTAGTACTGAGATTCTCCAGTGGTTGGAAATGGCCAGCAGCTAAAGATGGCTTTAAGACTATGAACAATTTACTCCACTATACTATAACTATAACCTAACTATAGGTTAACTTTCCAGTGGTTCTATGCTTGCCTCCTGAAGAACGCACATAATTCCTTTCTCAGATTTTCCAATTAATCCTCTAAATTATCAGCAGTCTCAAATTACTCTGGGACTTAACTAACAGATCTTATATTTCACCACCCAACTTCTTGACTGCTAGAGACCTTTAATGCTTCAACTAATAATATTATAGCATCAATTGTCTTTGGCTGATTGGGCATAATACCTCTTGAAGTCACCAGCTCTGTCCAATCCTTTATCAGCAACATCCAGGCAACTTCATCTTTGGGGACCTCTCTTCACCACACGTCCTAAGTTCTACTTCCGTTTCAGTTCTCCCCAAACACAGCCCGTTGTGATCAGGGAGGGTCTGCACAATCTTCCCTCTTTCTCAGTAACAGGTAGTATTGTTCATGTATTCATTCAACAAATACATATTGAGAATTGATTGTGGGCTTGTTCTTGGCTCTAAGTAATACAACAGTAAACATAACAGACCAAAGCTTCATTCTTATGGAGCTTATATTCTTATGCAAAGAGGACAATATTTGAAGCAATTATAATTGCTAGATCCAATTAGTAGTAAGAGAAAAGTAGTATCAAAAAGTTACACCTGGTTAAGCTACAATCACTACGATTCTATACCAATTTTGTTAGTTTTAGTTTGATCAAATAACTGTATTTGGTTCAGAAAATACCAAGATTAAATGTAGATATTAAGATTTAGAACATAGGCTTTGCTTTCTTGAACTTTAAATTGGAAATGAGGGTAGGCAGACCATTGCCAGTAATTACTAATAGAAATGCCACAGTGGAAATGGCCTTTCACTTAGAACTGCACAAGGGGGCATCTACAATCTTGTTTGGGTCAATTCTCATCCATGGATATGATCACCTGGACTCTTGTTGGTGGTAGTGTTTCAAGGGAGAAGGTAAGACTATGATCATCCCCTCTAAAATATATTCTCCTCGACCAACAGGGATACCTTGTATACTGTTAACTGACTCTGAGCTTCCCTGACCTTCCATGGTACCACTATATCATCTGACACTTTTTCTTTTCTACCTCTCAACAGTGTATGTACGATGCAGCCCCTCTTTGTTCTTGGCCAGGGTTAAGTCAACTGCATTTCATAACGATCTACCTGTGGCCCCTGATGAAGTGTTTCTGGGAGATCGATGTCCTGTCACCTCAGTTCATCCAGGATTTTATGAGTTTCGATACCATCCCAAGGACTGCAACATCAGGATTGAGGTAATTAGGTATCTGGCTACTTAACTGAATCTTTTAAAGACTTTCAGCCTCACAAACTGCATGTTGTGGATTTTTCTTAGTTTTTCCCTACTAATAAGCTGAGCTGATTTTGCCAAATGTCACCTCGTCTGTCTCCCTCCCTCGTCTGTCTCCCTCCCTCGGCTGTCTCCCTCCCTCGGCTGTCTCCCTCCCTCGGCTGTCTCCCTCCCTCGGCTGTCTCCCTCCCTCGGCTGTCTCCCTCCCTCGGCTGTCTCCCTCCCTCGGCTGTCTCCCTCCCTCGGCTGTCTCCCTCCCTCGGCTGTCTCCCTCCCTCGGCTGTCTCCCTCCCTCGGCTGTCTCCCTCCCTCGGCTGTCTCCCTCCCTCGGCTGTCTCCCTCCCTCGGCTGTCTCCCTCCCTCGGCTGTCTCCCTCCCTCGGCTGTCTCCCTCCCTCGGCTGTCTCCCTCCCTCGGCTGTCTCCCTCCCTCGGCTGTCTCCCTCCCTCGGCTGTCTCCCTCCTCTCCCTCCCTCCCTTATATCAGGGGTTAGCAAATTATAGCCTAAAGGCCTGATCTGGCCCACTATCTACTTTTATGTGGTCTGTGAGCTAAGAATAGATTTAAATTTAAATGATTAAAAAATAACAAAAGAAGCATAACACTTTGTGATAGGCAACAAGTATATGAAATTCACATTTCAGCATCCATACATTCAGTTGGAACATTCAGATGGAACATCGCCAGCTCAACCTCTTTTCATTTGCTTACTATCTCTGGCTACTCTCGCACTATATCACTGGGACAGAGGTCACAGAGCCCACAAAGCCAGAATGATTTACTATCTGGTCCTTTAGAGAAGTTTGTCCATCCCTGCTCTGTAGTATAAAAGCTAACCAAGAGGCCTCAGATGCCTCTACATTTTTATAGCCTTAGGACACAGCCAGTCTAGGGGCGCCTGGGTGGCTCAGTCGGTTGAGCATCCGACTTCGGCTCAGGTCATGATCTCACAGTCTGTGAGTTTGAGCCCCGCGTTGGGCTCTGTGCTGACAGCTCAGAGCCTGGAGCCTGCTTCGGATTCTGTGTCTCCCTCTCTCTCTGCCCCTCCCCTGCTCATGCTCTGTCTCTCTCTTTCTCAAAAATAAATAAAAACATTAAAAAAATTTGTTTAATTAATTAATTAATTAAAAAAAAAAAAAGACACAGCCAGTCTTTCCTGGCTGCAGGCAAATGGAGGAAAGGTGTGAGTGGTTGACACATTTGGTATCTACAGATGACTGCCCAAGCCATCTCCTGATGTCTCAGCTCCCCCGAGAGAATCTGGCCCCCCACCTGGGGGAGGGGGCGGTTAGGATGGGCAGAACAAGAGCATCAGTCTAAGGAGGAGTGTGGAGAGTTGGAAAGCCTCATAGAAAACTTTGATGCCTTGCCACCACACATAACTCCTTTCATTCCACCCAACCCCTGTGAGAAACCCTGAGGGAAGTTCCTCTCCATTCAAAAACCAAGAAACTAAGACTTAGTGTCTTTTTAAAAAAATTTTTGATATTATGTTCATGTTCTGACAAAAATCTGAGGATGTTGATGACAGTTAGTGGTGGGTCCAGGTAAGCTAATGGGAGAGTTTCAATTACGTTAAATGAATATTGAGAATCCATTTTTTTTTAATGTACAAATACTCATGGTAGCAATCTCTAGATGATGAGATTAAATCTTTATATTGTCCATACTACATTTTTCATATTTTCTTGAAAAAAGTTATTTGTTAAGAACCTATAAACCTACTTAAAGTACTCTTTAGGGGTACTTGGGTGGCTCAGTTGGTTAAGCATCCAACTTCGGCTCAGGTCATGATTTCACAGTTCATGAGTTCTAGCCCCACATTGGGCTCTGAGCCTGGAGCCTGCTTCGGATTCTGTGTCTCCCTTTCTTTCTGCTGCTCCCCTGCTCACGCACATGCACTCTCTCTCAAAAAAAAAAAAATAAACATGTAAAAAAACTTAAATACATAAAATACTCTTTATAATTAGATGTATCTCTTCCTCATCTACTATTCACAACTCATGCTCAGCAACTCAAAGCTTCTTAGAATCTAGAGAAAAGTTTCTCAAGAAAAGAGGTTATAAACCCTTTTTTTAATGTTTATTTATTTATTTTGAGAGAGAGAAAGCATGCGAGCAGGGGAGAGGCAAAGAGAGAGAGGGAGAGAGAGAATCCCAAGCAGGTTGTGCCCTGCCAGCACAGAGCTTGACATGGCTTGATCCCACCAACCGCAAGACCATGACCTGAGCCAAGATCAAGAGTTGGTTGCTCAACTGACTGAGCCACCCAGGCGCCTCTATAAACCATTCCTTGATAGTTATAGACAATAACTTTGAGGCAATATGGTTCAAATTCAAGTAGCAGGTGCTCCCGCCTCCTAGGAGCCAAACCCTGTACCAGGTGTTAACTCTTCTGGCCACTTAGGAAAAAGCCCTCTTCCCCATTGGGAAGATGCCTTTCTGCGTGCATGTGTCTGCTTTTTAGAGCTGTTGACTGAGCCATGAATTCCTAACAAGATCTTTAAGCTGACTTACACTCTCTCTTTGTCTCTTCAGGTCCTCCCAGGAAAGCATATCCTTTTTGTATCTGAAATCATCTTTAGGTCAAAGTTCTCAGATCTTGAAGCTTCCATACCTGTGGCCTGCATTGTCTTCCAGTAAGTCTAGAATGCCCAAGTGGTTTCAGGCTCTCTCAACTGCCTTTATCTGCTTAGGGGAGGCAGGGTGGGAGCACTGAAGCTGAGAGACCAAGTTACTATGACATGGTGGACCAGACCCTCGTGAGACTCTTACCCCCTTGATGCCCTCTTATTCTGTGCTCTTGACCTCCCAGCTGTGCTACTTGTTACCAGTGTGACTTTGGGGAAGTTACTTTATAACTCGGTGCCTCAGCCTCCTCGTCTTATAGGGAAGATTAAATGAGACAACGCACATAAAGAGACTGGAAAAGCTCTTGCTCATAAGACGCACGCAGGACACAGTGGCTGGTGCCATCCCTGTATCTGTTCATTCTCTACAGTGTGTGTAGAGCTGCGTGTAGGACTAGGTCTGACTTCACCATCTACCCAGAAGCTCTTAGACTGAGAAATCAATTTGTTCTCATTATACTTATAGTCCGAATTACAAACTATGTTATCTCTTAGCCAAGACCAACGGGGAATATTAGAGGTCCTGATTCACCCACAGGGGATGGGAGTACTGAACACTGATGGGCTGGGGAGAGAAGGGAAGCTTACTAGAATACTCGTTTTGACTTTAAATGTTAAATATTTCAAATGTCTCTGTGACCTGTGGGATAGGACTCCTATTGGCTCATTGAGACTCTACTTTTTACAATCATCTAAGATTGTTAAGTTTTGAATTAGTGATTATTCATCAGGTAATAGCAAATGTGGTGGCATATTTGGGAGGGCCCTCTTTTATATAAAGCTTACTAGGTCCAGTCCTTAAACTAATAATTTATTTTCTTTAAAAAAAAAAAAATGTTTACTTACTTTTGAGAGAGAATGTGAGCAGGGGAGAGGCAGAGAGAGAGGGAGACGGAAAAATCCCAAGCAGACTCCACACTGCCAGTGCAGAACTGATGAGGGGCTCGAACTCACAAACCATGAGATGACCTGAGCCAAAATCAAGAGTTGGACATTTAACCAACTGAGCCACCCAGTCGCCCCAATAATTCACTTTCTAAAACGGAACAGGATGTAAACATTTCATACTTTTTGGCCCATCAGGGGATAAGGATACTGATGCCAAAGCAGGAAAAGTAAGGGTCAAGGGCCTGGCTTCAGGTTCTAAACCTCAGTCACCAGGACTTGCAAGGACCCTAATTCCATCCCTCTCTCTTTATCTGCTTTTCCCTTCTATAGCCGCCCAGCTCCTAGAGGAATAACCACAGGAAACGATGCAAATAAACAAGGTGGCCTCAAGAAAAGATCAGGAATAGCAAATTTATACATTGGAGAGACAGTCAACAGGAAAGGAAAGGTGAGCTTACTTAAAGCACATAGATTAATGCTGTCCATGGATATTTTGTAACCACAAACAATAAGATTTTTTACAGGGAAATTGTGTAAATGCCTGTGCTTCCAGTTCAGGAAAGGCTGGTTCATGCTTCCTTGCTTACTAGAGGTGTTGATCTTTCTGGCAGCCGCTGTCTGTCTGGCATTAACTGGCATATTAACTGGCATTAGCCATGTGACTCATCCATGCAGGATGAGGCAATGGAGGAAACATCCTTACCAAAATCAATATTAATAGAATTTTAAATATACATGTTTTAAAATTAATACGAAAATCATAGAATGTGGAATTTAATGAGGTAATAATGCATGAGAATGTGCACTCAGAAATATCTTAAGCTCGGACTCTGTCCTGAAAGGATTAAATGGCTGTCAGGGAGGACATTTCCTAAACTATATGGATTTTCCTTCCCAGACAGCAGAGGAGGAAAATCCTGAATATATACATTAGTATGTGTTACTAACCTGGGATGTAGCTCTCCATGAAGAGAAAAAGCTACAAGCTAGAGGTGGTGAGCACTTTTTAAAATTTGGGATAGGCACCTGGGTGGCTCAGTCAGTTAAGTGTCACACTTCGGCTCAGGTCATGATCTCACGGTTCATGAGCTCAAGCCCCGCGTCACACTCTCTGTTGTCAGCACTGAGCTGAGCCCATCGTGGATCCTCTGTCCCCCTCGCTCTCTGCCCCTCCCCCACACTCTCACGTGTGTGCTCTCTGTCTCACAAATAAACATTAAAAAAAATTTAATGGGATAGGTTACAGATGCTATTTTAAAAAAGATATATACCACATTTCTCTGATATATTCCACTGATAAAAAAAAAGCAAAAATACTTACATCTTTAGACATATACAACTCCTATATTAATTTTTTTAGGACATGACCCCAAACATTACCATTTTCTTCCTACCCTCACCATCCCTCCCTGTGACTTGGGAATGTTAGGCCTTTGGGGGCAAATGGTAGAGAATGACACTGGAGCAGATTCTGGCTCCTTTTCTCTTTGCAGAACTACCTTCATGTGCAGTTTTGGTGCTTAAAAAATCACACAGCTTGTCTCTCTCCACCCGAGAACTTGGAAGCAGACATAAATCCCTATAGCTGTGCCGGGGACACTGCATGGGAGCAGCTGGAATCCTGTCTGAGGATCCTGTGTGTTCTCATACATTTTTAAATGTTTTAGAAGGTTTGGTTTTTAATGGAATGGCCCTTTGTTGTTTTACGATCCCTTATTTAGAAGGGTCTGCCTCTGCTTTTAACTTCAGAAGGAATCATAATAAAATGTGTTTTCTTTTCGTGGGTTAAGTATTATTTCTTAATCCATGGTGCTATGGTGCCTCATCATCCGTAAAACTTGTTACATGCAAGCTGAGTTTGCATTGGTTGTTCAGGGTCTGTAGTCGGTGGTTAATGCTAGTTAGGCTGAATAATAGAGCCTAGAAATCCAGCTAATCTATTTGGGACTCTTAGAGTAAATTAAAGAACTGCTGGAAACGAATGAAGTTAGTGTTGTGGGTGTGAAAGTTTCCTACTTCAGCTCACATGACTCCATTCCAAAGAAAGGAGAGGAAAAACCATTGGAAGTGCTTTCATTTTACTAATGGGGCTCCTGGTGGCCAAGAAGGAGGAAGGTTTAGTCCTAGACTATCAAAGCAGGTGCTATCAGCTCAGTTGTTGACTACTGGTCCAACACGACCAACAAGTCCACAATTAAACTAAAATCTTTCTAATGTTCTCTGAACAGAACTGGTTCTGAATTTAGGATATGCCCCATCGTACGTAGTATTTGGAACTCTTTCCAGAAATCATTTGTTCACTATAATATACATAGCTCCATTTCACCCATTCTCCAGGATTCCTCAAATCTTTCACTACCCCCCTGTTTAAATACTATGGATCAGGGGGCGCCTGAGTGGCTCAGTCAGTCAAGCATCTGACTCTTGGTTTCGGCTCAGGTCATGATCTCAGTTTCGTGAGTTCAAGCCCCACATCAGGCTCTGTGCTGACAGCGTGGAGCCTGCTTGAGATTCTCTCTCTCTCTCTCTCTCTCTCTCTCTCTCTCTCTCTCTCTGCTGTTCCCCCACTCACTCTGTCTCTCTCAAAATAGATAAGCTTTAAATACATACATACATACATACATACATACATACATACATACATACCTACATACTATGGATCAGAATAGAAAGGGGAAAAAAAAGATGTTTTGAGCCGTGGACATAATAATAGAGCCAAATATCCCAGAGCAGAGCAAATATTAGTCTCATACTGTATTAGTTTGCTAGGACTTCCATGACAAAGTACCGTAGACTGGGTGGCTTAACCAACAGAAATTTATGTTCTCATAATTCTAGAGGCTAAATGTCTGAGATGAAGGTGTGGGAGGGCTTGGTTTCTCCTGAGGCCCCTTTCCTTGTCCTGTAGATGGCTATCTTCACACATGCCCTTTTGTGTGTGTGTGTGTGTGTGTGTGTGTGTGTGTGTGTGTGTCCTAATCTCCTCTTCTTATGAGGACACCAGCCATAGAGCATTGGGGCCATCCTAACAACCTCACTTAACCTTAATCACCTCTTTAAAACTCTATCTCCAAATACAGTCAAATATATGATTTGGGGGGAACCAGTTCAGGCTGTAACACTTCAGCATTTGACCCCCAAAGTATATGTCCTTTTCACATGCAAAATACATTCACCCCAGCCCAACAGCGCCCCCCCCCCCAAATCTTAAACCATTCAACCATCAGCTCTAAGTACAAAATTGTATCTGACCATCATCTAAATCTCGTGTGGGTGAGACTTGAGGTACATTGATCCTGAAGCAAAATTCCTCTCCAGCTTCAAACCTGTGAAACCAAACGAGTTATCTGCTTCCAAAACACAATAGTAGGGCAGGCATAGGATAGACCTTCTGCAATAATGTGATTATAAGAATTATATATTTGGGGGGCGCCTGGGTGGCGCAGTCGGTTAAGCGTCCGACTTCAGCCAGGTCACGATCTCGCGGTCCGTGAGTTCGAGCCCCGCGTCGGGCTCTGGGCTGATGGCTCGGAGCCTGGAGCCTGTTTCCGATTCTGTGTCTCCCTCTCTCTCTGCCCCTCCCCCGTTCATGCTCTGTCTCTCTCTGTCCCAAAAATAAATAAACATTGAAAAAAAAAAATTAAAAAAAAAAAAAAAAGAATTATATATTTGGCCATTCAGATGACCAAAATATACTTCTCATATATATTTGAACTTCATCCACAGTTACCCACTCACGGCTCCCCAAACCTTTGGAATTTCCTGAACGATAAGGGCAATGGGAGCATCTTTTGTTATAATATTTGGTCTCTGGTCCTTGGGTTCTGAAATCCCTTCAGAGAAGGAAAGGTGGCATAGGTGTCTTGTTATTCATAAAAAACCCCTAACCACCATACCTGGGTTCCTGTTAAAGAAGTGACTTGCAAAGCACCTAGGAATGTAGACGTGTTGCCAGGGGAAACAATCATGATTATAGGATTGGGACTTGCAGTCCAACCTCCTGAATTCTGGGAAAGGGAGAGGGTCTGGAGGTTGAATCAATCACCAATGGCCAGGGAGTTAATCAATCATCCCTATGTAATGAAGCGTCCATAAAAAACTAAAGGGAGAGGGTTTAGAGAGCTACTGGGTTGAAGAACTAAAACGCTTCCCTGTTCCACCTCACTGAGCCGGGCTCTACAAGAACAGAGGTCCTTTGTTCAGGACTTAGCCCTGTGTAGCTCTCCATCTGGCTGCTGATTTGAATCCTTTAATATTTCTGTAATAAATCAGTAACCTAGTGAGTAAACAGGTTCCCTGAGTTTTGAAAGCCATTCCAGCAAATTAATCAAACACAAGGAAGGGGTCGTTAGAGCCTCCAATTTGTAGCCAGTTGGTCAGAAACACTGGTACCCCGGGCTTGCAATTGGTACCTGAAATGGAGGACAGGCCTGTGGGACTGAGTCCTTTCTTTACCCATGGAATCTGATTTTATCTCCAGTAGAGAATGTCAGAGTTGCGTTGAATTCTCGGACATCCTGGTGGTGTCCAAGAATTGCTTGTTGGCATGGAGAAGCCTATATACACACACTTATACACAGACAGGAATTGGCCCAAGGTACCTAATTTACATTCTTATTCCAAAAAGGAGAAATTGAAAAGAAGAAAGGGATCACAGGTCCCAAGCAAGTTCAAAACCTAGCAGGAAAAAAATCCTTTTAGATTTTAAAGCCTAGGAATAATCCTCTTTGGCTCTATGCTCTGTACTCAGGGCCTACCAGGACAGTACCCCTGGCTCATTGGCCCTGGGCCCTGTGGTGGCAGTGTCAGCCCTGCCAAACTCCAAACCACCTTCAGGGTCATTTTTCCCTTTTCTTGAAGGGATAACACATGTTCACCACAGACAGCTCTATTGGCCTATCCTGTAGAATCCCAGAATTCAGGGGGCACGGGTTCATGATGTCGCAGTTCATGGGTTCGAGCCCCACATTGGGCTCACTGCCATCGGTGCAGAGCCTGTTTCAGATCCCTTGTCTCCCTCTCTCTGACCCTCTCCCACTTGCACATGCTCTCTCGCTCTCTCTCTCTCTCTCTCTCTCTGAAAAATAAACATTAAAAAAAATTTTTTTTAATGAATCCCAGGGGTGCCTGGGTGGCTCAGTCGGTTGAGCGTCCGACTTCGGCTCATGTCATGATCTCGTGGTCTGTGAGTTCGAGCCCCGCATCGGGCTCTGTGCTGACAGCTCGGAGCCTGGAGCCTGCTTCGGATTCTGTGTCTCCCTCTCTCTCTGCCCCTCCCCAGCTCGCGCTCTGTCTCTCTCTCTCTCTGTCAAAAATAAATAAACATTAAAAAAAATTTTTTTTAATTAAAAAAAAAAATGAATCCCAGAATTCTGACAACAAAGTGTCAGCAAGATTGGGTTTTTTTTTTTTTGGAGGCCTCTCTCCTTGGCTTGCAATCTTCTCTGTGTGTTCACACATGGCCCTGCGTGTGTGTGTGTATGTTTGCGTCCTATTCTCCTTTTCATTTCAGATGCCAGTCATATTGGATTAGGGCCCATCCACATGACCTCATTTTCCATTAATTACCTCTTTAAAGACCCTATCTCCAAATACAACCACATTCTGAGATACTGGAGGTTAGGCCTTGAATATAGGAATCTGGAAATGGCTCAATTCAGCCCGTAGCACATACCTAGATTTGTCATGTAATCCCAAAACTGGAAAATAAGGTTTTCTTGTATGGCCAACAAGAACAAACAAGATTAATAAGCATTTGAGCAATCTCTGGCAAAGTAGAAGAGACAATTGTTAAACACTTTATAAGACAGAATAAGGGTTGACTACATTTTGAATTATTCATGACATGGTTTGATAAAATAGGTTTTAACTATTAGCACACCAATCAAAAATAAAATCTCATCCAATTTTCATCCTTGGATTTTATTTTAAAAATGTGTCTTGAGAATTTAATTCTCTAAAACATTTTTTTAATGTTTTGCAATTTAAACATTAAGTAAAAATAATCAGCATCAGGAACCAATACTTCTTTGACTTCTGAATTCAGAGCATTCTTTCCTGACCTAATTTCTCAATTTGTGATGCCAAGCTTCATCCTTAACAGAAATATGCATGAAATAAGGAAAGACAGAAATCAGGGGTTGGCAGGGGCGCCTCAGTGACTCAGTCAGTTAGGTGGTCAACTTTGGCTCAGTTCATGATCTCACGGTTCGTGAGTTCAAGCCCCACGTCAGGCTCTGTGCCGATGGCTCACAGTCTGGAGCCTGCTTCGGATTCTGTGTCTCCCTCTCACTCTGCCCCTCTCCCACTCGTGTTCTGTCTCTCTCTTTCTCTCTCTCTCTCAAAAATAAATAAATGTGAAAAAAAATTAAAAAATAAAAGACATCAGGGGTTGGCAATCTATATCCCATAAGTAAAATGTTATCAAAACATAGGCATGCCCATTCCTTTCCTTAATGACTGCTTCCTGGAACTTCTACCATGTTTGTTTTTTTGGATCAACTTTATAGTCATGTTATTAGATCCCCCCTCCCCCAAATCCTATTAGTATTTTGATTGGAATTGCACAAAATTTTCAGATTTGTTAAAGGAAAATTGGCATATTTACAGTTTCTTATCCAGTAGCAATGCATTCTCTCTTTAGTCAAGCCTTATGTTATATTCTACAGATTTTCAAGATTTCCTGATTAAAGGTGCAGCATATTTATTTTCCACTGTGTATTTGTTTGCTATTGTGACCAGAACTTCTGCTATTTGTAACTCCTGATAACAGGATATGTATTTATTATGTCTATGATTATTTTGTGTATTGGCATACTATATATAGTAAATATCATGCATATTGTGTATTTTGTCTAATATGTATCATAAACAAATGTTTGTGTTCCCCCAAAAGTCATATGTTGAAACCTAATCCCCAATATGATAATATTTGGAGGCGGGATCTTCGGGAGGTGATTAGGTAAATGAGGGTGGAGCCCACGTAAATGGGGCTACTGCCCTTATAGAAGAGATTCAGAGAACTCCCTTCCCCCTTTCGCATGTGAGGACACTGTCAAAACACATTTGGGTCATCTGTGAGCCAGGAATTGGACCTTCACCAAAGACCAATTCTGTCTGCACCTTGACCTTGGTCTTGCCAGCCTTGGAACTGTAAGAAATCAATTTCTGTTATTTATAAGCCACCCACTCTATGGCATTTTGTTATGGCAGCCTGATTGGACTGACCATATGGATATATGTTAAATATATTAATTTTAGTGAGTTTTATTACTTTTAATAGGACAACTTATTGATTTCTCTTACGATTTTTAATTTAAATTTCTCTTACTTATTCAAAGCCAATTCCTTTGAAGGGTTCAGATATTAAGCCTACCACCAGAAAAAAATTATTTTGTCCCATCTTTTTAAATTTAAGAGAGACGTTATCTCAAATATTAGCTGATGGCTTCCTGTCACTAAACTCTGTCAGCCAGTGTTTGGAGGGATTAGATACCTAAATCAGATGTTTCTGAAGTGTGCCTGACTACATGTTTCCCTAAGTAATGCAATGCCCTTTATGAGCAAGCTACAAGCCAGAATGGCATGGGGGCTTCCAATCTCCTGGAAGATTCCAAAGGTGAGCCCTATCTGGAGTAGTATGTAGAGCTCCTTATATGTATATTTGGGGTAATAGGTCAGGAAAAGTAAGCAAACCGAATTCCATTTCCATACATGACCAATCTCTTAAAAGAATTATGCATTAGAAATTGCAAGTTACAATGTGAATGATTGGCAAGGGATGTGATGTTGTGTGTTACATGTTCTTTTAAGAAAGGTCATAGACTCCTAGAGCTCCTTAGGGAAATGGAATCTTCAAGATGCCCAATGAAGCCAACATTCCCAGAGTGGAGCTGAGTGTGGGGGAAAGCAGTGCAGATCAAAGATCAAATGCTGGTGACCCACTGAGATTAACTTGGCTTGATCTGGATACTATTACTTTTTTTTAATGTATTAATTAGTAGCCAACATTAAAAAGCAGGAAACTTCATGTTAAACTTGAAAACTTTTGCATTCTCTTGAAAACCAAAAGATCTACAACATTTGGGTTTGGGTTAAGTATGGAATATACCCTCAAAAACTAGGTTAGGCTCTCCAGGATGACTCCATTTTCATCATTCCTTACTTACTGATATATGTTACCTACCTAGACCCTACTTATTTATAAAAGTTGTATTCTTTTATAACACTATCTTCCAAAAACTAAAAAATATGTAAGGAAATGTATAAGATTTAGACAACTTCCTGACAAAGCAGACCATTTGGGGAGGGGAAAAAAATCCACGGAAAAGCTTTTTTTTTTTTTTTCATTTTCATTTCAGGGTCACTACTGTCTGCCTCTGGTTCCCATTCAGGAGGTAGTGGGCTTTGGACTTTTAAATAATGATGGAAATAGTAAGTAGAAATATTTTTTGTACAAAGGCAATGGATTCATCTCAAATGAATGCTAGATATGAGGGAGAGAAGATACAAACTATAACCACCTTTAGCCCTAGTAAATGCAAAATCCTTGCACATCTTGTATATGAAAAACTGTAAGATGTGTACCAAAAAATCTATTAGAATGAATAAACACCTTCACAAATGTTGCATGGTAGAAGATAGTTTATAGAAATGCAATTGATTTTTGTGTAACTGAACAATCTGGGAATGAAAGTAAGAAAACAGCTCCATGTATAATAGCAAAAATGCTATCACAAGAACTAAAGATTCCAGATAGGGAGTATAGCACCTGCGTGCAACACAGAAATAAGAAGATGCATTTAAGAGAGTAGATAAGACAATATCACATTACCCCATTACCCACCCCATAAAGCCCATGCAGCCAGCACAGAGGCACCCTCCCTTTGGGGAAGAGAGAGTGAAGTGAGAACCAGACTTCACCATGGACCCCAGCACCATGTCCGTACCACCACCAGGACAGCCCCCAAAGACCCAGCCTCCAAGATGGCTCCCAAGGACCCAGGCTCCCAGCCCACCCCAGTCTCCATACCAACCCCCTGAGACTCAGGCTCAAGCTCACCCCTGCAGGAAGTAGCATACGAATAGAAATAAAGGCACATAGAAGGAAGAAAGGACGACGTAACACTGTCTCTGTTTGCACATGACATGATTTTTTATATGGAAAACCCTAAAGACTCTACCAAAAAACTGTTCGAATAAATGAATTCAGTAAAGTTGCAGAGTACAAATTCAACATGCAAAATTCAATTGTGTTTCTATACACTAACAACAAACTATCTGAAAGAGAAATTAAGAAAATAATTCCGGGGTGCCTAAGTGCCTCAGTCAGTTAAACGTCTTTTCATTTTGGCTCAGGTCATTATCCCAGGGTTGTGGGCTCTGTGCTGTGTGAAGCCTGTTGGGATTCTCACTCTGTCCCTCTCCCCTGCTCTCTCTCTCTCTCTCTCTGAAAGAAAGAAAAGAAGAGAAAAGAGAATTCCATTTATAATGGCATCAAAATTGATAAAATACACAGGGCCCCAGGTGGCTCAGTTGGTTAAGTGTCTGACTTCAGCTCAGGTCATGATCTCATGGTTCATGAGTTTGAGCCCCACATTGGGCTCTCTGCTGTCAGCACAGAGCCCGCTTCAGATCCTGTGTCTGAATATATACATATAAAAAATAATAAAATACTCCAGTATTTCAGATTCAAAATACTCAGATAAATCTAATCAGTAAGACAGAAAGATCTTTACACTGAAATCTATAAAATATTGATAAATCAAAGATGACATAAATAAATGGAAACATATCTCATGTTCATGGGTTGGAAGAATTGATATGATTTAAGTGTCCATACTAACCAAAGCAATCTACAGAATCAGTGCAATCTCCATAAAAATTCCAATGGTATCTCACAAAAATAGAAAAAGCTAACTAAAAATTCATATGGGATCACAAAATACCATATGATATTGCTTTGTTGCCAAAGCAACAGAGATAACAAAGCTGGAAGTCAAACTATCTGATTTCAAAATATACTACAAAGCTACAGTAATCAAAACAGCATGGTACCAGCATAAAAACAGGCCCATATAGACCAAAGGAACAGAATAGAGAACCCAGAAATAAATCCACCCACTTATAGTCAGTTGATTTTCCATGAAGTTGTCAAGAACATACAGTTGAGAAAGGACAGTCTCCAGTAGTGTTGGGAAAACTGGTTTTCAACATAAAACATGAAGCTAGACCCTTATTTCACTCCATATATAAAAGTCAACTCAAAATGTATTAGGAATCAAGACTTAAATGTAAGACCTGAAACAATAAAACCATAGAAGAAAACAGGGAAAAACTCCTTGACATTGGTCTGATCAATGATCTTTTGGATAGGACCCCTGAAGTACAAAGCAACAAACTACATTGAACTAAAAAGCTTCTGCACATTAAAGGAAACCATCAACAATAGAGTGCAGAGAAAACCTACAGAATGGGAGAAAATATTTGCAAACCATGTATCTGATTAAGGTTAATATCCAAACTATGTAAGGAACTCAATTCAATAGCAAGAAAACAAATAACTGATTAAAAATGGGTGGAGGACCTGATAAGACATTTCTCAGAAGACATACAGATGGCCAACAGGCATATGAAAAGGTGCTCAACATCACTAATCATCAGAGAAATGCATATCAAAACCACAATAAGATATCATCTAGCACCTGTTAGGATGGCCATTATCAAAAAAAAAAAAAAAAAAAAACCAACAAAAGATAACAAGTGTTTGTAAAAAGAAAGGGAACCCTGTGCCCTCTTGGTAGGAATGCAAATTGGTACACCTGCTATGGGAAACAGTATGGAGATTCCTCAAAATATTAAAAATACAACTACAATATGACCCAACCCCACTTCTGGGTACTTATCCGAAGGAAATGAAATCAATATCTTAAAGAGATAGCTGCACTTATGTTTACTGCAGCATTATTTACAATTGCCAAGATTTAGAACCAACCCAGGTATCCATCAAGGGATGAATGGACAGAGAAGATGTGATATACGCATAAACACACACACACACACACACACACACACACACACACACACACACACACTGGAATATTATTCAGCCATAAAAAAGAAGGAAATCTTGCCATTCACAAGATGGATGGACTTTGAGCACTTAGTATAACACTATATAAGTCAGACAAAGGACAAGTCCTGTATGATCTCACTTGAGCATAGAACCTAAAATAACAACAGTGAACTCAAATGCAGAGAACAGATTGGTGGTTGCCAGAAGCAGGGGTGAGGAGAGTGAAACGGGTAGAAGTGGTCAAAAGCTACAAAATTCCAGTTATAAAATAAATGGGCCATAGGGATGTAATGCACAGCATGGTGACTATAGTTAATGATAATGTACTGTATATTTGGAAGATGCTAAGCATAAATCTTAAAAGTTTTAATCACAAGTAAAAAACACATTATAACCTTATATGGTGATGGATATTAACTAGGCTTGTGGTGAGCATTTCACAACAGAGACAAATTTGAAATTGTTAGATTTTTTTTGGCTTAAATGTAATAGAACATTATATGTCAATTATATCTCAATAAAGAAAGTAACAAAAAAAATTTCTCAAATTGCTAATGCAAAGACCTACAACCATAGAACTCTTAGCATAGTCATGGGGCGCCTGGGTGGCTAAGTTGGTTGAGTATATGACTCTTGATTTTGGCTCAGGTCATGATCTCAGGGTGGTGAGATCTCCCTCTACCCGTCTCCCCTGCTTGTGCACTCACTCTCACTCTCTCTCTCAAAAAAATTAAATTAAATTAAATTAAAAAGAAAAAAGAAAACAGGAAAGTCACAAATCTTCTTATCTTGGATTAAGTGATTGTTTCTTAGACAGGACACCAAAAGCAGATACAGCGAAAAAGGAAGAAAAGAAAAGAAAAAAAAAAGATGAATTGCATTTCAAAATTTTAAAGTTCTGTGCTTTTGAAAACACTGTCAATAAAGTGAAAAGACAACCCATTAATGGTATAAAATATTTATCTGAAAAGGGACTTGTATCCAGACAGAAGAAGAACTCTTACAGGTCAATAAAAAAAAGACCCAATAACACAATTAAATAGGTAAAAGAGGGGCGCCTGGGTGGCTCAGTCGGTTGAGCGTCTGACTTTGGCTCAGGTCATGATCTCACGGCTTGTGAGTGCAAGCCCCGCATTGGGCTCTGCGCTGACAGCTCAGATCCAGGAGTGTGCTTCAGATTCTGTGTCTCTCTCTCTGCCCCTACCCCAATTGCACTCTGTCTCTCTCTCTCTCAAAAATAAATAAACATTAAAAAAAAATAGGTAAAAGATCTGAACGGCCTTTTTCCAAAGAGATATACAAATGGCCAGCAGGTACATGGAAAGATGCTCAATACCATAGTCAATAGGGAAAGGCAAATTGAAACTCCATCAAATACCATTCCACACCCACCATGATTACTAGCATAAAAGAGAAAGAAAATTAGAGGCATTGTCAAGGTTGTGGAGAAATTGAACCCTCCTACACTGCATGCAAAATGAGACAGTCACTTTGGGAAACAGTCTGCAGCTGCTCAAAAACGTTAAATATAGAGTTACTGTATGGGTCTGTACTTTTACCCCTATGTATTTACCCAAGACAATTGGAAACCGAGAATCTTGCTCACAGTTGTTCAGAGCAGCACTCTTCATAATAGTCATAAAGCGGAAACAACCCAAACGCGGTATACCCATACAATAAAACATTAGTCAGCCGTAAAAAGGATTAAGTGTTGATAACATGCTACAAGATGGATAAACTTTTAAAACATGCTAAGTGAAAGAAGCCAGTAACAAAAGGCCATGTATTACCTGATACCATTTGTATGAAACGTCCAGAATATGAAAATCTATAGAAAGAGAAATTAGATCAGTGGATGCCACTGGCAAGGGGAAAGGGAGACTAGGTAGTGACTGCTAATGTGTATGGGGTGCCTTTTGGGGGTGACTAAAATGTCCTACAATCACATAATTAGATGGTTCCACAACTTTTTAAAAAGTAAATTCTAGGGGCACCTGGGTGGTTCAGTCAGTTGAGCATCTTACTTCAGCCCAGGTCATGATCTCAAGGTTTGTGGGTTCGAGCCCCGCATCGGGCTCTGTGCTGATGACTCGGAGCCTGGAGCCTGCTTCGGATTCTGTGTCTCCCTCTCTCTCTGCCCCTCCCCCACTCACGCTCTGTCTCTCTCTCTCTCCTTCAAAAATAAACATTAAAAAAAGAAGTAAATTCTAGTGCTTGCTTCAGCAGCACATACACCAAAGTAAATTCTACCCTCAACATGGGGCTTGAACTTGTGACCCTGAGATCAAGAGCCACATGTTCTACTACCTGAGCCAGCCAGATACCCCACAACGTCTTAAAATACTAAACCACTATACTGTACACTTAAATTTTTTTCAGTGTTTATTTATTTAAGAGAGAGGCAGAGAGAAAGAGAGCATGCACATATGAGCAGGGGAGGGGCAAACAGAGAGGGAGAGAGAATCCCAAGCAGGCTCCACGCTATCAGCACAGAGCATAATGTGGGGCTCCATCTCATGAAGCCTGAGATCATGACCTGAGCCAAAATCAAGAGTCAAGATGCCATGGGGCGCCTGGGTGGCTCAGTCAGTTAAGCGTCCGACTTCGGCTCAGGTCATGATCTCACGGTCCATGAGTTCGAGCCCCGCGTCAGGCTCTGTGCTGACAGCTCAGAGCCTGGAGCCCATTTCAGATTCTGTGTCTCCCTCTCTCTCTGCCCCTCCCCTGTTCATACTCTGTCTCTCTCTGTCTCAAAAATAAAATAAAACGTTAAAAAAAATTAAAAAAAAAAAAAGAGGATGCTTAACCAACTGAACCACCCAGGTGCACCTTAAAATTCTATCAAATAAAGTATTCTTCCCTATTCCATGACTGCTAGTTAAAGTGAATGTGACAGGCCTGCTTTTTTGTTTTTTAATGCTAACTAATTAAATTACAGGTCCTTCTTTTTCAATGGATAATCTTTATAATAAATAAAAATAAATCTGGAAAAGAAAGGAAGCCACCAAGAGAGAGTGAGAGAGAGAGAGATCTTTTTTTATCATAAAACTCATTCCAAAATGTGATTTGATAAGCTATCATACCAAAACACTCATAAGAATATCAACACTGGTTTCTGTGTACTATGGAAACTTGAGACTTTTCTATTTGTTAACCAAGGTGTCCCACAAATACCCATGTGCTTGTGGAAGTATTATTTCAAAGGGGTGTTGTAAGTCTCCGAAAACTATAAAAATTGGCCTTCATGCTCTGGGAAAATACTGTCAAAAGAGATCTATAGCTCTGATTGGTTGTTTTACTTTATAGTTTATTGTCCCTATCATAACATTGTGGTTGATCTGTCTGCACCTCTTATGTAGTGGCATAAACTTTGTAATAGTCTATTAATCCTTTTAATCCTTTTTGCCTTTGTCATTTCCCCCCATGTATCTGTAATAAAGTCATGCTTTGAAATATGGGAAAGGAATAGAAAGGCAAAAGAAATTAGAAATATGCAAGTCTCCATACCATAGTTGATAATTCACGGTTTGTGGGTGTGAACTAGTATATGGAAGGAAATGAGAAACATTTGTACACAACACGTACACACCTCTAAATGGATAGTCCAGTTATTCCGCGCTTAACTTTCCTACACCTCTACTTCTTTTGAGTTCATTTTGTAAAACCACTGCATGTTAAATGCAGAGTCCACTTTCTCATCCTCCACCAAAGGTCAGTGTTGAATAGTCAGAAAACCCAGGTTTGTTCTCTGGATTTCCTGCTCCCCTACACAAGTCCCCTGGCTTTGACTTCACTCTAGGTACATTTTCAAAGAAAAATGAAAGATACAAGAGGTTTTGCCACTAAGTTCTATTGAACATTCGGGGATTGAAAAATTCCAATTTTTCCCAAACTTCTCCAACACATGACAAGGAGTATATTAGAAAGGGCAACTGTAGACCAAACTCATTCACAGACATCGATGTGAAAATCATAAACGAGGTACTGGAAAATCCACCTGGATCACACATTCTCGGATCCTCCCTTACTCTAAATCCAATTTATGGGTCCCACTGGTCTTTCTTTCTTTCTTCCTTTTTTTTAACGTTTATTTATTATTGAGAGACAGAGCATGAGCATGAGCATGAGCATGGGAGGGGCAGAGAGAGGGGAGACTCAGAATCTGAAGCAGGCTCCAGGCTCTGTGCAGACAGCTCAGAGCCTGACATGGGGCTCAAACCCAGGAACCATGAGATCATGACCTGAGCCGAAGTCAGACACCCAACCGACTGAGCCACCCAGGCACCCCTCCCATTGGTCTTTCTATCCTAAAAGCACCAAAATCAAGTGTCATAAAAATGAACAGGTTCTTCATGGCTTCATCCTCAGCCATGACTGCACCTATCTTGCACTGTGCCACTGCAAGTTAAGATCCAGGATTACTTTATGATTTGAAATGTCCATAGCTCTTACCTCTTTCTGAATCCCACACTCGGTGACAAGGTGATTAAACCCATACCCCTTCTCAGTTATGTTGGTTACAGGACTGTCAATCCCCAGGGACACTTCATCAGAATGCAAAAAGTGACCTTCACCAAGTAGAGGTGGTTCCACCACAGCCTGGAAAGTAGAAGTACATCCTATTGATACTGTTGAAAGAACCCAACACACAGAGATTCAGATAGAAAGTTTTGTCCCCGAGGGCACTCAGAGAAGATTTGAGCTTAGCATCTCATAAACTAATTAGTTAGCTAGTTAATAAACACACACACACACACACACACACACACACACACACACACACACACCCCCCAGAACATCCTTGAGAGATGCAATGCAATCATTCATATGAAGTCATAACAGTTGTGAGTGAAAAATTAACATCAGGTTAGGCTTGTGCAGGCCTCTCTGGGGACAATCTCCATCATCTCCTCCTCCTAGCAGCACTTCCTTAAAAACTACACAGTTAAGGGGCTCCTGGATGCCTCAGTCTGTTAAGCATCTGACTCTTGATTTTGGCTCAGGTCATGATCTCATGGTACATGAGATTGAGGCCCCTGTGTGGGGCTCTGCTCAGAATTCTTCTCTCTCTCTCTCTCTCTCTCTCTCTCTCTCTCTCTCTCTCTCTCTCTCAAATAAACTTTAAAAAAACTACAGAGTTAAGTTAAATGTGGGATGTTGTCTCTGCTTTGCTTGCCATGTGGACGTTCTCCTGGACTGGGGGAGCCTCAAACAGGGGTGCGGCCTTGGGTCGGCATGACCAGGCCAGTGTAAATCATCAGTGGAATACCAAAGCCGCAGCTTCTCTATAGCTTCTGTCCCTCCTCCATAGCAGCCAGACACTCCTTTCGTGGATGAAGGGACAAAAGAAACCACATATTTGAGCAGCTTCTGGATCTGCCGATGGCATAAAGATCTGTACCTACTGTGTCCCCTGCCCTGTGTCCTCCTAGACAGTGACAGGAAGAGATCTTAGATTAAAGCCTGTTTATGTCTCATGAGTCTGTTATCCACAGTTGTGGTGCCTCATTCATGTGACTACCAGGGTTAGATCCCAAGGAAGGTTTTTAATAGATATGCAAAGATAGGTCCTGCAGATAAAGCTATCCATCACTAGGTTTTCATGATAAGGAAATACTAGAAGTAACAAAGTGTTTACTTTCTACATAGTATCCGGTGACTTTTTTAAAAAGGAAAAATATACGTAGTTTTGGTGAGAAAAGATTGCCGCAAAACAAGCCACAGACGGACACACGAGCAAGGCAAATAAAACAACAGGTGTTAAAAGTTAGCTTTATGACCAGGAAAATAAGTGAGAAGAGAAAAAATGACACAGTCACTTCAGGAGGGCACAGGAGACAACCATAGGCAGATGGCTGGGTTAGGAGTAGACCAGTAGGTCAGCGTGGGACATGGATGAGCCAGCTGAAACTGTTAAGTAGGGAAATCTTCTCCCCCAGGTAGGGTGAGTGGGGATGGTAGGGGGAGGGACACAATGGGAAATACCTACATCTGGAAGAAAGAATAGAAAGCAGCTCTTTCCCAAGCATCAGGATAAACTAGATAAATCACTTGCTTTGGAGGGAAGGAGAGGGCAAAAGAGAGACAGCAGTATCACCACAGAAGTCAGAAAAACAGAATGACAGTCACTTCTGCTCGAGATAGCAAACAAGAAAAGGGCCAGCAACCTATAAGAAACTACACCTTTAACCTCCAAACGACAAAGCATGAGGGTTGTTCTTGAACCCGTATCCTGTTCAATAAAAGCGAAAATCATGCACAAAACTAAAAATGATTGTGACCCCACAAAATCCTTCGTGATGTCAGCTCCGAACACGGGATCCCAGAAGCACCTGACCTGCTGCAGGGAATTTTACAGCCACTGTCAGCACCCACAGGGTGCACTTACAAATCGCTCTGCTGATTGCTTTTACTTTTCAGGAATATATGTATTGTGTTATTGCTGATCCAAATTGCCTCATATTTGGAAAAATATACAAAGTACAAAGAACAAAAGACAAACTCTATACAAACCACTATTTTTGTATTCAAAGAAAAACTTCATTCTGCCTCATGAACCCTGACATGCTCCTGATCACTCCAGGACTGACATCGGGGGTGACAATCAAGTGCCTCCAGCAAGTCTCTCTGAGAACCATGACTTCTCCTGGCCCTCTGAAGTTCCCGGGAAAACAAAATGTTCAGGGAGTGTCGATGGGTGCTTGCCGAATTGTTGGGGAATGGCATTTAGGGTGTTTTGCAAACTTGAGTGGCATCAGAATCACCCCCAGGGCTTGCACAACTACAGACTACTGGGCTTGTGCTCCAGGAGATTCTTCTTTAGATTCTTATGGGGCCCAAGAATTTGCATTTCTGAAAGTTCTCAGGTCTTGCTGATTCAGCTGATCCCAGGACTACACTTTGAGGAACACTGACTCAGTTACTCAGTTACTCAGAACACTGACTCTCAGTCACTGTGGAGAGCACTCTGTTCAATGGCTCCCAAACTTTATCAAAATCATCTGAAATTGGGGCACCAGGGTGACTCAGTCGGTTGAGCATCCAACTTTGGCTCAGGTCAGGATCTCACGGTTGGTGAGTTCGAGCCCCACATCAGGCTCTCTGCTAACATTGTGGAGCCTAGAGCCGGCTTCCCATTCTGTGTCTCCCTCTCTCTCTCTGCTTCTCCCGCGCTTGCACTCTCTCTCTCTCCCCCCCCCTCTCAAAAATCAACAAACATTAAAAATAAATAAATAAGGAATCAGATGTATCTAAGAACTACTGAATAAACATCATCTTTGCCAAATCAATGAGGAATACAAAAATGAATCCAAATCCTGCCTCTCTTCATATATTCTCCGGGTCTTTCCAGCAACTATATAATATAAACATTGTAAAACATTGATGCTATTTGTGCTGGTGGTTGAGGTCTTTTGAGACTCAGGAATGACCTAAAGAGAAACCAAGTCCAACAAGCATGGCATTGGGCCAAGTTCTAGAACCAGCAGTCTGAACAAAGCCTTTCCAAAAGAGGAGGGGGAAACCTTCACCCAATGTAGGATCTCACACCTCCCTTTCAGCTTTAGCTCCTTCTAGACATCACATTATAACAAGGGAAAAGAGATGGGATAAACTCATTTGCCACATGGCATTTTGTGTCACCCCAAGATCTGCCAGGAGGGATTTCTGCTCAGGGAACAACCTCATTCTGGTCCTCTCCACTGTGCCTCTTGACTGGAGCAAAAGATTGTGAGACCAAGGGGACAGGCCCTCAAGAACCCACTCCTCCAGAATTACCTGCCCAAATGGCCCTGAGGTCACATCCAAGATCTGCATGAGCCCCTTCCAGAGTCTACCTTCCCAGGTGTATATACAACCAGGCCCAGAGGGTGGCCAAGGGGCAGTTGTCTACTGGTAATATGGACAGAGCTTAGAAAAGTCATCTGTAGTATCCGCACACATGTACTCCATGAATTGGATGCTCCTTACAATGCAGGTTAAAGTGGGGCTGGAAAGAGAGGAGAAATGAGGCCATGGGCCATGGGGAGTGAAGTAGAGTGGTGACAGATGGTATCTTGTACCACACTGCAGTGGTCCAGCATGGAACTCTAAGGGCTAAGGGTGCTAAATTAAACATCGCTCTATCTCATTATGAAAGCTGGCTTGTCAAAACAGGAGGGCAGAACTTATCTTGATTAAGTTTCTTCAATTGATTTATAACTTTTATAGATATGGTAGATATGCCTCCCCTTGTACACTTGCCCCCATCCCCAAACATGCTAGGTAGAAACAGGCCTGCAGCCCTTGGTGCCCAGCTCAGAGTGGCTTGTGCTAGATATCTTCTGATCTCCATGGAAGCTCTTAGAACCTTGTCTTGTTCTGCTGATAAGCCTTGAAGGAACTGGGCTTTACTAGACATCATGGTTCTTGGTTCACTTCTCAATGTTCACCTTCAATAAATCCAGCAAATAACCAGAATGACATAACTTTTGCTTATCGGCTCAGAAAGAGGTGAAACAAAAGGAACAGAGATTATCTCAAAATGGATCTGCTTGATTAGATAAAGAAATAGATGATTCTAGCATACTTAGTACTTGGGCGACCTTGACTCCAAACCCAGATGCTTAAATCTTGAATTCACTCTCAATCCTAATGGAAGTCATGCTAATTATTTACTTTTAGTTTCTGGTTTTCTCCTGTCTAAACTTCTAATATTTATTCTGAGATTATCTACCAAAATGTGTTACTAATTTATCATTTGCCTTAAGGATCTGAGGTGGTTCCTTTCAGCAAATATTTGATGACCTCATGATATGGCAGGAAATACAACAGCTGACAAGAAAGACTTATCCTTACCTTTGAGGAACTTACAATCTGGCAGGGACAAGTATGCTAAACAAACACAGTTAAGAAATAATTCTGCAAGTAGAGAATTGCAATTCTCACAGGTGTTACAAAGGAAAGTACAGGGTGTCAAGAAAGTAGATAACAGGGGAAAATAACCTGGTCTGGGGGGGTGCAGATAGAACGTCCCGGAGGACGTGAAATGGCACCACTCCAAAGCAAGCCTTCAAGAGGAAAACCATATGTGCCAATGAGCCTTGAGGGGGGAAAGAAACTTGCACAAAAGAAGAATAAGAATGAGTGAGGCTGGAGCATAATGTACAAGATAATGTACAAGATAATGAGGTAACGCTGGACACACAGGCAAGGATCAAAAGGTACAGGTCCTGAGCAATCACATTTAAAATATGGAGTCTTCTTGGGGAGCCTGGGTGGCTCAGTAGGTTGAATGTCCAATTTTGGTTCAGGTCATGATCCCACTGTTTGTGAGTTCAAGCCCCACATCAGGCTCTCTGCTGTCAGCACAGAGCCAGTTTGAATCCTCTGTCCCCCTTCACTCTCTGCCCCTCCCTGGCTCTCTCTCTCTCTCTCTCAAAACAAAAAAATTAATACAATAAATAAGTAATAATAAGAAAAAATAAAATAAAATAAGGAGGCTTCTTCAAAGTGCAATGGAAGGTTTTGACCAAGAAGCAAATAATCATAAGCATGGTTTTGAAGATCACTGTAGGAGAAGAACTGAATACTCACAGCCCCAAGAGTCACAGACATATTTTCAATTCTATGAGGATTTCAATAAATCGTTAAAAACACTACCAGCTACAACAGTGAAATACCTCTTCTGCAAGGAAAATGCAAACTGACATTTTTAGAGATTAAAAGTCTTAGAGCAGTCTATGTCAAACTCGGCTCCTTGAGAATTCCTTTTCTTTAAATAGGGTCTATGTATTAATCAAGTTTGAGAAATGCTGCTCTAGGAGTTGCATGGAGAATGCTTTGGAAGGGGTCCAAGGGGCCAAGACAAAGATTTGGAAGTTATGATGGGGGTGCAGAACTCCTGGTAATGTAGACCAGAGTAGTAGCAGTAAATGCAGAAAAAAAAGCAGACTGGTTCCAGAAGGTAGAATGCTTGACACTGGTGATTACTTAGATCAGTGATGGAGGGAGACAGAGGTATCAGGCTGACAACCAGACTTCAGGTAGATACAACTGAAATGATGGTTATTAGTGAGATACTACAAGTTAAAAATTATGAACTGCCTATTATGGACCAGTTCCTACTCTAAACAATCTTGTGGTAACTCATCAAACTCTCACAGAAACTTAGGAGTTAAGAATTATTTGTATGTACATTTTACTAATAAACTGGGACTCAGGTTGAGTGACTTCCCTAAGGTCACACAGCTATTAAATAGCAAAGAATCACCAATGAAGAAGCAAGTTAGCAATAGAAGGAAGAGCTTTGAATTTGGCATATGCTAATTTTGAGATTCCTATGAGACATCCAAGTAGGAATATAGAGGAAGCCATTGGCTATACATTGGGACTCAGAAGGAAATCTATGCTAGTAGTAAAAATGTGGGAAATGTTGGTATATTCGTAGGCTTCAAACTGGATTGGAGAACACCTAGACTGTGTAGCATGAGAAACAATAATAGTTTAATACAAAGTCCTGAAGACATACATCTAAAGTTAAAATATATATATATTGGTAGTGAGGACAAAGGAGGAGTCAAAAAAGCTGGGGAAACTATCAGGGGGTGAAGGTTGATGGTACTGTCACAGAAGGGGAAAGTGTGTCTCAAATTGGAGAATTAACTACACTGAGTGCTCTTAAGAGTTCTGCTAGAAAAGACAACCCACAGAGTGGGAGAAGATATTTGCCAATCACGTATCCAATGAGAGACTTGGCTCTAGAATATATAAAGAACTCTTATAACTCAGCAATAGAAGAGAAATAAACAATAAATAATAGAGGAGAAATAAAAGAGAAATGACCCAATTTAAAGATGGGCAAAAGATCTTTTTGGAGTGATGAAAATGTGCCCTAACTAATTGCAGCAATGGTTGCACGTATCTGTGAATGCTCTTATCTGTGGACACACAAAAATCCATTGAACCAAAACCCATTGAAACCACGTTATCCAGCTAAATCGTATAGAATGTGAATTATATCTCACCAAAGCTGGTTCTTCAAAAGTGAGGGTGAAAACCAGGAGCTGTCCATTACATTTGGAAACAGCTGGTTGGCAACGTCACATGAGGAGTTTGATACAACGGTGGAAGGTAGAAGACAACTACAGAAGTTTAGAAAAGTCTGCCAGCCATTTGACTAGTGTAAGAGCTATTCCCCACCCTTTCTCTCTTCCGCTCTGAATCAGAGGACTGATCCCTGTAAACTTCGTCCCCAGACCCCTCTGTTAACTGGCTCCTATGGAAGAGTAATGGAAATAAGGCTGGATGGTGGGGATTTACAGCTGGTTCCATGGTCTGTAATCTAGCTTTCAGGGATGCCTGGGGATTTGACCCCTCGGTCAATTCTCCTAACATTAACTCGGAATTGTTATGAATTTACCTACAGCAGATGCAAAATAAATGACAA
This sequence comes from Puma concolor, assembly GCF_028749965.1. Classification (NCBI taxonomy): domain Eukaryota; kingdom Metazoa; phylum Chordata; class Mammalia; order Carnivora; family Felidae; genus Puma; species Puma concolor. Next base: position 11,187,640 of record NC_141676.1, read on the forward strand.
TCTAGAGAAAGACTAGGCACTGTTTTGTTGTTGCTGTCCCAGAGGAGGAGGACTTTTCACATATACCTGAGGGGCTGTGTAACTAACTAGGTAGGTGTAAAAGGTGACGAGACCCAGCACTCTCAAGTGCAGAATGACGGGAACATCAGAAGCTGTGCCTGGGAGTCATAACATCTCTGTGTTGATACTGTGCACGCCCTGAATCCTTTCTTATGGCTAAGGAAACTTGATCCTGGTTGAAGTCTGTTGTGCCTCACGAGTTTGATTGTAAATTTACATTCAACCTCTCTGTTGCTGGAAGAACAGAGGAGACATTGCTGAGGCACTGACAGGAGACTGGAGGCTGGGAGAGGAGAAGGATGTAGGATGTTTCTCCCCCTGAATCTCTTCTCCTGAGATACCTCCAGTGGGTCTACCTCCTGACAGGCAGCCCTCCTTTCCATGGGTCCATCGCCTCTATTGGCCCCTCCACAGCTGGAATGGTGTCTCTCTGCAGTTGCTAAACTCTGAGTTGCCCCATCTTCTCCTATCTCCTCTTTCGGCTCCCACAAACCTTAGAAACTAACCCCCCATATTAAATCAGTCTATTGAACTACCTGGTGTGTTTTCTGCTTTCCTAACTGGACCCTGACTGACACAATTCAAAGCAGGAGTGGTCTTACAAAATAAAGCCTTAAGTTAGAATTTTGGAATTGAATGCTCATTTATTTTGGTAGGACTGCAGTACCGCCTCGTTGTTAGTAGAAAATGACACATTAATAATCGGTGGCATATGGTGGCATTACATCAGTTTCCCTGTCATCTATTCTTTCTTAGGGTGATGGGCCCGTTGAAGGCAAGATTTCTGGAGATCAGTCAGCTTCTGCAGTTGGCTGTGGTTGCAGTAATTATGATTAAAGGGAATATGTGGTAAGATGGCTGTTTCTATCATCATGGGTCAGCTTACAGGGATAAAATTATAAATCCAATATCTTCACCTCTCTGTTCAACTAATGGTCAGAAAACCAGACAGCTTCTATACAAGCCTGACTAGATGTAAATATTCATTATGCCCACAGGCCAGGGGAATTGGAGAACTAAAGCTAAAATGTAATTGTACAGCTTGCAGAATCACAATGAAAGTTTAGCATATCACCCACCAAAATCCCTGTTGTAAAGATGTGGTCATTGACTAGCAAGGAGTGAGATTCTGAGAATCAAGATGAGTGTTTTGAATATACTTCAAAGAATCTGAGAATCTTGGACCAATTACTTTGAAGCGGGGTTTTGTTTTTTTTTTAGTAGAATTAGCATTTCCTATCCTGACTGATCTTCCTTTTCTTGAAGATCCTGTATTAATCTAATTTGATGCAGTTTTCTTGCAAGGACATCCCTGTTCTCTTTAAAGCCTGGGCCTGTGATCATTCATTGCCTCAAGAACCATCACTATTATCAGATCCCAGTGTGACCCAAGAAGACAAGGGCAAAGTTAGACCCAACAGAGGATAGCTTAAACACAAAAATAATTACAAGACCTTCCTAATGTACATTTGCATAAACTTAAAAAACATGTGTGGGATTGGATTCTTGGTATATTAGACCAAAGAAAACAGAATATAATGTTGGATGATGCCAAACTTGTCAATATAGATGCCATTACCAGAGACTATGAAATATGCTAACTTGAACAACAGCAAGTGGCTCCAACATTTTTCTTGGTTGATCATATGAAACCTGGACTCAAAAGTGACCTACATGAAGGTCCAGAGAATACTTTCTCCACGATGAAATTAGGAAAACAGTGAGAGGAAATGGTTGGGAATAATAGTGAGAGATTTGGTCATTACAATGATCTCAGTCAGTATAAATGTCACCCTAAATTAGCCAGATTAGATAACAGTACTAAATCATCCAAGACAAGCTTGGAGCAATGACTGTAATTGACAACAGAATCAGCATAACAATAGGAATATTTTAGCCCACAGAGGTCTCTGACATCAGCTAAATGAATCATGAGGTACCTAAGCACGAAATAGGTGATCAGCTTACTAAAGTATTGCTTATACTATATAACTGGAAAAAATTCTAAGTATCACATATCAGTTATCTACTGCTGCAAAACTAACCACTCCAAACCTAGCAGCTTAACACATTTTCTCACAAATCTATGGGTGGGCAATTTGGGCTAGATTTAGCTAGATAGTCTATCAATCTTGACCAGGGTCATTCACATTATTTTATTCACCTGGGGTTCAACCAATGCTAAACGATCTAAAATCTCCTCACACAACATCAGGATGACAACTAGAATGCTTGTGTTCTCTGTGTGGCATTTCCAGAAGGCTAGCTCAGGTTCATACATGCGATGGGTCTCAGGATTCAAACCACAGAATTCAATGCAAAAGCAATTTTCAAACTTTCTCTTACATCATATTTGCTAACTTCCTATTGACCCAAGTAAATCACATGACCAAGGCCAAATTCCAGACTAAAATTAAAGATATGTCCTGTATGGAGATATAAATTTAAAAAAACACTAGCATGTAGGTATCATTTAAAATCTTGAGATTTGGGGCACCTAGGTGGCTCAGTCAGTTAAGCATCTGACTTTGGCTCAGGTCATAATCTCATGGCTCATGGGTTCAAGCCCTGCATCGGGCTCTGTGCTGACAGTTCAGAGCCTAGAGCCTGCTTTGGATTCGGTGTCTCCCTCTCTTTGCTCCTTCCCCACGCACACTCTGTCTCTCTCTTTCTCTCTCGGCTCTCAAAAATAAATAAACATTAAAAAAATTTTTTTTAATTAAGTCTTGAAACTTAATGTGATTACTAAAGGAGAAAGAAGAGTTTTAGAGATTGAATCTTCAAATATTACAACTTTTAGAAAACTTAAATGCATTAGGAGGAACCAGCAAGAGAGAACACCGAAAAGGATCGGCAGGACAGTAGAAAAAAGGAAAAAGAAATAAAAAATAACAAAAAAATTTTCATGGGAGGATGGTGTTCCAGCCAAGTAAAGTAAGTAAGTAAGTAAGGAGAAAAGAGTTATGAATGTCAGGCAAGATAAATGAGAATTTTAAAGCAACATTGAAAGCAGCAGTGTGCAAGTGACTAGTGATCCTGATAAGATCAGTTTTAGTGGAGGGGTTCAATTTCAGGCTTACTACTTCTACTTCCATTTTTATGTTTTAAGCCTTTGCCCCATCAAATCTAATCTCTCAGGAGACATAAATAAAACATAACTATGATGCTGTTCATTAGATCCCCAGAATTTACTCATCTTAGAGCTAAAATTTGTACCCTTTGACCAACATTTCCCCAGCTTCTCCAGCCTGTAGCCCCTGGCAACCATTATTCCAACATCTGCATCTATGAGTTTGACTTTTTTAAGATGCCACGTATAGGTGATATCATATGGTATTTGTCTGTCTCTGATTTATTTCATTTAGCGTAAAATCCTCAAGGTCCATCCATGTTGTTGCAAATAACAGGATTTCCTTCTTTCTCATGGCTGAATAATTTTAGCCCACAGAGATCTCTGACATCAGCTAAATGAATCATGAGGTACCTAGCCACAAAATGGGTGATCAGCTTACTAAAGTATTGCTCATAATATATAACTGGAAAAAAAGTCTCAATATCACTTATGTTATCTACTGCTGCAAAATGAACCACTACAAAACTTAGCAGCTTAACACATTTTCGCACAAATCTATGGGTCAGCAAATGTGTCAGATTTAGCTAGATAGACTATCAATCTCACACTGTACATACATACCACATTTTCTCCATCCATTCATCTGCTGACAAAACACTTAGATTGATTCCATATCTTGGCTGTCATGAATAACGTTGCAAAGAACATGAGAGTGTAGCTACCTGAGATACTGATTTCACTCCTTCGGATAGATACCCAAGAGTGGGATGACTGGGTCATATGGGATGACTGGGTCATTTTTAATTTTTGAGGCACTTCCATACCGTGTTCCATAATGACTGCACCAATTTACATTCCCACCAACATCGCGTAATGGTTCCCTTTTCTCCACACCAGTGCCAACACTCATTATCACTTTTTCATAACAACCATTCTAACAGGTGTGAGGTGATATCTCACTGTGGGTTTGATATGCATTTCCCTGCTGGTGCTAACCACCTTTCTATGGGCCTGTTGGTGATCGGTGTGTCTTCCACGGAAAAATGTCTATTCACGTCCTTTGCCTATTTTCCAATCGAGTTGTAGGATTTCCTTATATATTTTAGATATGAATACCTTGTTTGATATGTGGCATCTGATAAATATTTTTCTTCCATTTTATAGGTTGCTTCTTCATTCGGTTTACTATTTCTTTGCTATGCAAAAGCTTTCCAGTTTTAAGTAGCCTCACTTGTTTATATTTGATTTTGTTGTTTGTGCTTTTGGTGTCCTATCCAAAAAAATCCTTGCCAAGACCAATATCAAGGAGCTTCTTTGCTAAGTTTTCCTTCCATAGGTCTGTTAGGTCTATTTATTAGTTTTCTTCAGTGATGTCATGTTTATCTGCTTCTTGTGGTCTGTATGGCCTTACGTTTGTGTCTGTGTGTTTGAAGGAGCAAACACCTCTCCATCTTTATAAACTGTTTTTGACAGGTAAAGACCTTCTCCTGTCAGGCGCCTGAACTGATGGGATTACCTCTGGGATCATAGTCATGCAGGGTTGGAACTGGATCATCTGGCTGCTGCTGGGTCCCCAGCGGGTCTGCAAACAGCAAGCCTGTTATCAGGTGCATGACGGTCCTGGCTCCTGCTGGGTCATAGCACAGGTCCCTGCACGGGCAGGACTGTCCCTAAACCACAGCTGAGAGTAGATGGAGCCAGGTCACAGGGTCACTTCAGGATCCATAGTTGGATCAAGGTCAGACAGCCTATCTCCTAGGCACTGATAGATGGGTCGCCTGCTAGGTCCCTGGGTGGGCAAGACTGCTCCCAGATCATAACTGATGTTGGAGCCAGGTCACAGCTACTTCGGGGTCCATAGCCCTAAACAAAGTCAGCAGGCCTATCACCGAAGGCTCAGATGGGCATGACTCTTCCTGGGTCCCTTGGCTGATGGTACTATTCGCAGGACCAATGCCAAACAGGGCTGTAGACAAGTCCGCAAGGGGACAAGGCTGTTTTCTGGCCTGTATCCAGGACCATGGACAGTGAGCATGGCTTCTCAGGGTGCAACAGGGAAAAGGGCCAGAAAGAAAAAAATGAGAGTTGGCAAAGTCTGTGCTTTAGCTTGTGTGGATACAGTCTTTCTTCTTTGTTGTGCCTTTTCAATAAGCTCTCCTCGGTGGCTCCACTGAGGTTTCACAACCTCTTGCTTGGAACCCAAAGCTCCCACATAAAAAAACTTTTGTCCACAGATGGCTATTAAAATTGCTGCTGTGGGGGGATATGAGTAGGGGGCCTCTTATTCTGCCATCTTGCTGACCCAGAGCAAACATTTTAAGGACAAACTGATTGTATTCTCTGATAGTTCTTGGAAGAACTCATAGACAACACTTCTTACATGTAACTTGTAGCATCTTTCCTAGTATAGCAAAAATCCACATTTGATGTGTATCTCTGTGGTTTTCCTCCTGGGTTATGAAACTCTCAGAGCACCTACTTAGAAGAAAACTGTACATCAAAAACTACTATCCCAAAGATCCTCAGGTACAAGGCTCCACCATCTTGTCTGATCCAATTTCAGAGTTACAACTTCTCTCATTTTTACACATTTCAAGCTCTTGCCCCATCAAATCTACTGTCTCAAGAGATATAAACAAAACACCACCAACTTGGAATGGAAAAGAGGAAAATACTCAATTTATTCTTTGTGTGTGTGTGTGTGTGTGTGTGTGTGTGTGTATTTATTTTTGAGAGAAGGGGGGGGGAGGGGCAGAGAGAGAAGGAGACACAGAATCCGAAGCAGGCTCCGGGCTTTGAGCTGTCAGCACAGAGTCCAACGAGGGGCTCAAACTCACAAACCGTGAGACCATGACCTGATCCAAAGTCAGACGCTTAACTGACTGAGCCACCCAGGCTCCCCTCACTTAATTTATTTTCATTGGGCTGAAGACAAGCAAGGAATGTGAATCCCAAAGTTTAGGATAGGATACGAAGAAAAATTATTTCCTCGTCCTCCCTGAACATACCTTTCAAGACTTCTTCCTGGTTTATCACAATTCTTGGACAAACACGCCTGACCACACCCCCTGACATTGTTCAACATTGCTCAATGTTTGCTTAATGAAAGAGGCTGAGGCAAGCTAAAGGAGGAGCTCTAATTACCCTCTGCCCATCACCCAATAAATAGTCAGACAAGCCCTCGCCATTCCAGAACACTGTTGGAGAGATGAGACAATCCCACCAGCTGCCCCTACTGGGGCTCCTATTGTTTTCTCTTATTCCAAGACAACTATGTGAGATCTGTGGTGAGTATGATTTGAGCTAAAATTACTCCTAGTGTGATAGTCTTCTAAAGACTAGTGGCAGGGCACTTGTGTAGAGTGACCTATTCCAGTTCTATAGGGGGTTGGATTTTATGAGTAATATAAAATGTGGCAAGACATGGTGAGGAAAGTTCCACAATGTATGTTGTTTTAAGAGAGGTTGTAGATTCAGTGCTAACTTGCCTAACCATTCTTCCTAGATTCAGATTTTCTCCACCACAGCAACCCTACTAAGTAATTATGTATTCTTCTTCATTTTCAATGATATAATATTCCCAATCCCAGAAACTTTTCAAGATCATATAAAGTATCTTTTGAATTTGAGGCACAATCTTTTTTTATTTTTTTTTGGAAGTTCAACTTATGGGTTTAGGGTTAACCCTTTGCAACTACACAGAAAAAAAAAAATAATGTTAATAATCCCTTTCAAATAATGAAGACTTCCCTCTTGTCACTTTGAGTTCAGATTTTCCAAGCTACACATCTTCTCCCTTCCAACTCTTCCTCCCAGGAGATGAGTACAAGCCCATCATCTCTCCTCTGGGTATAGGATCTGGAGATTGTGTGATCTTATTAAAAAATACTAAGTAAGAGAAAGAAAAACTGGCCAGGTTAGTCTGACCACTTACTAGCTGAATGATCCAATGTTTCTGACGTTTTTTTTTAGCTTTATCCATAAATTGAGGATAACTGGGGGAAGGTGTTGAAGGAAGTGATGTCACGAAGTCTGGTATAGCTCTCAGGGGCATGATTTCTTTTTTGTAAGTCTTTTCCCTGGAATGGAGCTTAAACCTAGTCCAAAGATGAGTAGGTGGTGCTGTCTGTGGGTACATCTTCCCGGTGTTCTGTAGCCTACAAGAAGAGAACATCACCACAGCAGAGCCTTGTGTTCACACAAGCTAAAGCACAAAATCTGCCACTTCTAAGTTTTCTTCCTAGCCTGTCATTTCCTCTGTTGTATCCTAAGAATTGGGGGTCTCTGTGGAGGCTTTGAAGTTCAATTCATTGTACAAAATGATTGACTCTGTCTTTAGTGGTCAAGGAAACTGATGAGTTGTTGACCAGGAACTGAAAAGTCCATTTCAGTGCCAGAAAATCTGCTGACCTAGATGCTTCCACAATATCTCAAACATGATTCAACAATTGTCCAATTGTTCTTGTAACAAACCATGACCTTTCTGTAACCAGTGATTCAGATCTCCACAACTCTCTTTTAAAGAGAAAAATGGTGAAGGGGTGCCTGGCTGGCTCAGTCAGAAAAGCATGGGACTCTTGATCTCCAGGTCATGATTCTGAGCCTCACATTAGGCATAGAGAACTCACGTTTCCTTGATTCTCTACACATAATGATTGCAGCTCCAGTTGAGCTAAAAGTTACAGTATGTATGGTATTTTGCAGTTTTTACATGATTTGTTGTCCAATATCTGTAAAACAGATGTTAATATCCACAATTTTAAAACAAGGAAACTGAAGGTCAGGAAAGTTACATAAGTCACTTGGAAAGATGGAAAAGGGAAAGAACTGAATCAAGCAAATAGAAAGGACTACAGACTGGGAGTCAGAAGATGCATATTCTAGTCTCCATTAAGCCTTCAATTACCAAGGTTTCTTTAAGGACACGTCGGCTAGACCTCATCTTCAAAATCAGGGAATGATACTAGATCTCCCAGGAAGGACTGATATTCTGCCAGCACACAACAGTAAGGCTGAAACAGTATTAAAACATTGAAACACTTCCATGATGGTTGGTAAAGGAGTATAACCTGATGTAGCAGAGGCTCCAGACTCACCTTTGTACCTGTTCCAGTCACATAGCTAGTGACCACTGGACAGTTCCCTCTGTGCCATATCTGTTACTAAATATTTTAATGCCTAGGGCTCTTGTTCCTTAATGTTTTCTTAATGTGTATTTCCTATTTCTTCCCTCCCCTGCCACAGAGGTAAGCAAAAACAACTATACTGATCTAAACCCTCTGATAAACACAATGATCAATTCAAAATATACCAAAGGAATCCAAGCTGCCAATGTCCTGTTGTCCCTCAGAATTGGTGGGATCCTGAACCAATGCCAAGAACAACAGCTGATCCAACAAGTCAAACTCACTGTGTATTATAAAGGTGAGTGCCTATAGTCTCCAGAAGATTTAGAACACTAACTTATCCATATAGGTTATCTCTAGCAAGAGATATTTGGAAAATATTGTGTGTCCAAAGTATACTTGCTACATCTATTCCAGCTGTAGAAAATTTGAGGGGACATAAAAGTACCTCAAAACATCAATCCTCTGCCACTTTCTCTATAGCTAGACCTTACTTCTTTGGGTCCTGAAAAATATTTTCTTTCAAAAGGCCACAAGGAAAAGCAAAAGAAATTATATACTCCTATCTGCTAATATTATATACTCCTATCTGCTAAATTATATACTCCTATCTCCCCCTACACATCTCACAATATTATTATAAGAATTATGAGAAGCCTGAGCATTTTCATACTCTATGAAGCAGAACATCCAAGTCAATTATTACTATCCTGGAAAGATGGCACCCACAAAGAGAGAAAACCCCAAGGTTTCATTATCTATTTTTTTCTTTCAAATTTTACAAGGATTGTATGATTCCCAAAACCTCCCATGATTTCATGGGAAAGACGAGAATCTAGCTTGCATTTATACAGCACTGCTGGAAAAGGCTCTGCTTTGGGAATAAAGAAGAGAACAGTCAAATATTGGTATAGTGTAGGGAAAATGAAAGAACTGACAGGCAATATAAATTACAAGAAAGACAGGAGGCCAGAAAAAATCACAAGCATGTACCTTGTTCAACTTGAATATTTCTCTTTTCAGCTTCAACTTTAACCTCGGGACAGCTTGCCTTGGCTATACTGGCTTTGGGAGCATGCAAAACGCCTGATGAAACATCTATGCGTTATCCTAACCTGGTCAAAAACCTTAGAAATAAATTCAAAGCAGAAATTAAAAATATGGGTGAGAATCAAATGTTCAGAGGCCGTGGACAACCTTGTCTTCTCTTCCACTGGTTCAGAACTGAAGGAAGTTTCCCTTCAGTCTTTCCTTCTCTTCATTCTATTCATTCACATATTTTTGCAGATCACTTTCCCTTCTTCTCTCTTCCGACAGGCATCTTGAATTTTCTTTTCAAATAGATTCAACTGAGCATTGACTCTACATCAACCTTACATATGATGATGAACACACACCTACACAAGCACACACACAAATTATAGGACACTGTTCTCTTGTTCTCGAGAAGCTTGTCTTTAGACAAATAATGAAACACACCAGAAATAGCTGAGCAACACAAGACACTAATGACTGTCATAAGCACCAAAGCATACAATACTAGTGTAAGAGCTAAAGGATGGCCACAAGTACTTTATCACCTGGAAAAGTAGGCTGACCATGACAGCTGTTAGTGAGGTGCGTTGTTTTTATTTCAACACCCACCCGATATTTATCCTATTTTTCATTAGGCCTCTCTGATCCCATCTTCTTTTGAGATGGTCTCTATTTCTACTTGTAGTTTGAACACATACCATTGAAAGTGCAAGAGGCTTAGTGGTGGGAAATTTGTGTTCCAGTCCTAGCTCTGTAAACACCTCAATGTCAGGATAGTACTTTTATCATGTTAGCACTGAGTCTCCTCAGTTTTGAAATGAAAAGAGTTGAGTTGAATTTGGTAGCTCTTAGCAGCCTTTACATTTCTCAGGTTTGCTGATTTTACCAGTGATTTCCCCCTTCTATTACTCACCTCTCCTTAAATGTAAAGAAATTCTAATAAAGCAAGTAGGAATGGCTGTAAAACTTATTACTCCAGTATTATTTCCATGAGTAAGGTATTTCTTTCCTCTCTGACAGGGAAACACAATGGTAATCCACTGACTAACTACTATCAGCTCAGCCTGGATGTTTTGGCCTTATGTCTGTTCAGGGGGAAATTTTCAATCACCCAAGTTGCTAAAATCTTCAAACCTGAAAATAAAAATTTCTATTTTAAGGGACAGTTCTCAGTAGGTGAGTCATTAAACCCAATTCCTTTGGCATATCGGACACCGGTAAGTCTTTCCCTTTGAGTTTTTTGTACCAGTAAGTACTTGGACTTTTTAAAAAATCCTCTTTATGCTAGTGTCCAGGGAAAAGAATTTTCTTTTTGAGAAGAATGGATATTGGGGAGCATTTAAGCATCTTTCTAGATGTGTAGCAATCCAGTAGAAAGATCTGGTTCTTACCCTACCTCTTCTTTGAGTTATATGACCAATGGATGTTAACTCTTGACTTGAATTTTCCCATCTGTATAATAAGGATAGATTGAAAGAATCCTCATATAAGACATTTTAGGAAGTATAAGTGTTAGAGAAAAGAAACAGTGGAAGTCAGTTATCTTAACTTTGCCTCTTTCTCTAATTTATTGGGACCATTTGGATGTGTGGGCTTACTTGGACAACACGACCTCTCCAGTGACAAGGCCCAAAACTTTGATCAATAAAGTCTGTATCCCCAAAGGATAAGGACCAGAAATCTCCTGGGTCAGCTTACACATCCGAAACAAAGCCCCCTATAGAGAGCTAGTATTGTTGCCCAGCCCCTATGGATCCAGATACACACACTTATCTTTCTCCAATGGGCCCAAAGAAAATCACAACACAGTATCTCTGGATAATAAGGAGAATATGAGATTTCTCATACCATTTCTATGGGAGAGAGAAGGTACCACATCTAAAGAATGCAAGGAGAACTAAGTAATAAGACAGAAAAAGACCTTATCCTCCCTTCTTCCAATCTCTTGTCTCATCCTCCCCCTTAAGAAGGTTTATTGGAAAACAATTCTCTTAAGTGCTATTTCTTAATCAACCCAATGGAAACACTGGAAAATTGCAAAGACATATTTTACTTGGTGTATCATCCTGAATTCTCTCTATTCCTTTGCCAATATGGCTGAGAGATAAAAAAAAAAAAAAAATGAGAACAGCCAAGATGTAGAAGTGGAAGACTGTTCATGTGGATGCATCTGCAAATCCATATGTGTTTCTCTGACCAACAGGTGAGCTATTGAGTACAAGGTACAAGGGATCTTGAAATATTTGAGTGGTTAGTACTGGAGAGATGATTGCCATATTCTGAAATCCTTCTCTCCTATCATCAACTAGTGTGACCCAGTTTCCCCAGATCTGTCCCTCTTTTAGCAATGAAAATCCTACATATCAGGAGATCCCTCAGTCCAAGGCAAACTGGGATGGTTGGTCACCCTATCACCAATATGTTGTTTCCTGGCAGATACTGGTGCAATGGCTGTCCTGGCTCTGACCTGTGTGAAGAATATAACAAATGGGAAGAAAAAAACAGATATGGAGAACTTAAATAATATCAATAATCATATAAAGTCACTGATAGGGAAGATTCTTTCTCAGAAAAAAGAAAATGGTCTCCTTGGAAACATATATAGTACAGGAGAAGCTATGCAGGTAAGTCAGAGGATAAAACAGGAGACAGAGAAGGGAGTCATGAAAGAAAGAATAGCTGTATACTTTCTTATCAGCCTAAGATATTACCCATTCTCTTTCCTATACTAACTGATTTTAAGTGATTCCTCTCCCCTGATGGAAATGTATTCTCCTCACCTTCAATCCTTACCTTTCACACTCCAATGTTTCTATGAAGCTTTTCCTGACAACAATTTTTTTTTTTAAGAAATTCTAGAGTCTACTACAACCTGTCATGTTGTTCTGGCAAATGTAATTTCACACTTTACCATAAACCATTGTTTTGCATTTGCATCTTACCTCCCAAATTAGACCATTGTTTTCCAAGTAATAAAAGGCAGTGGTAGTAATGGCAGCTAGTATTTGTTGACACAGTCATTAATGAACACAACAATCCACGGAGGAAAGAATTATCACCTCCATTTCCTAGAATATGACCATGAGTCATGGAGTATCACTAACTTGCCTAACATTACAAAGTCAAAAAGTGATTCAGATGGGGATGGAAACTGTTGGTTTCAAAATTCACACTCAGCACCTACACTGTCCCGTATATGTTCCTTGAAGTCTGGGGCTTTATTCCTGCATCACTTACTGATTTCCTCAACTCTAAGGGGTAGATACAAGAAGAGAGAAAAAAAAGATTTACAGAAAAAAAATTCACTGAGTCTTTAGTCTGAATCCGAGTCTTCCAGGCCACTCCAGGAGGAGAGGGCTTTCCAAGGGACAGACGACAGCAAGGGCACAGACCTCAGGCATGAAAGAACATAACATATTTTAGGAAGATCAAGGTTTTCAACATAACCAGTGCAAGGTCCTCAGGAAAAAATTACAAGATGAAGCTAGGGACATAACAGGGATCCAATCACACAGGTTGTTTTTACTATTGTTGCTGTTGATGCTGTTGCTTGCCTTACTGAGTTTGGACCTAATAAAACAGTGGTTTCCCATCCTGGCTGCAAATTTGAATCACCCGAAGGAGGTTTGAGAAAACATTAATGTGTAGGCTCCACACCGGCCAGTTAATATAGAAACTTAGAGGTGGAGCATGAGCCTTGGTCTTGTTTTCAAACCCTCCAGGTGATGTTCACTCACAGCAGAATTGAGAGCTACGTGCCTATAACTTTTTAAGAGGAAATGAAATATGATCCCTTTTTAAAAATATTCCACAAAGGCTTCTTGACTTCTTGGTTAATTTAAAGTTTCCCTGAGAAACTACAGAGCCACATCTGTAGGTCCAGCCCAAGTAAGCCCTTGTCTTACTCCTCGGATACCCTCCTAACTTTTCCTACCCCATCATTCTGTCCCTTCAACCCAGTTCACATCTGCCACTTGGATAGTTTCTATTCAAGGACCTATCAGACTCCCCACTGCCAAGCAAAGAATATCAGACACCTCACCCAGAAACTCAAGGGTCTACCAATATGGCCCAACCTCCTTCTCCAGCCTGTTCTTCCACTATCACCCTGAGTCTCCCCAGTGCCCTCCCAGGCCAAGAGGAATCCTCTGGGGATTTTGCCAAAATGTAGAGAGTCTCATCACAGGCAGACCAAACGCTGGCTGCATCTACTTTAGCATCCTTGATAATGCTGACCCTCTGGGAATAGTGCTCCCCTGTTTATGGCACCTAATGAAATGTTGTCATACTGTCAAGACCTACCTCAAGGACCACCTTCTGCACCAAGCCTTTACAAAGTGTCACTAAATGTTTATGTGCTCTTCCTCTTCTGAAAGGCCATGGCATTGGATGCTTCTCCTAAGGCATTCATCTTAGGGGCTCCTTTATGATTATCTGTCTGTTAACAACGTTTATCAATTGCCTCCTATGTGGCTGGTATTGTTCCAGTGCTGGGGCTACAAGAGTGAATAGGGTAGAGAAAGTCTGTTCTCATGGATGCTCTTATCAGTTGTATTATTAATCAATTCCCCACCTCCCACCCATCCCCAAACTCTTTATAAACTTCTTGGTGAATGGGGCACCTAGGTTGCTCAGACAGTTAAGCATCCAACTCTTGATTTTGGCTCAGGTCATGATCATGGTCATGGTATGGAGCCCCACGTCAGGGTCCACACTGTGTATGGATCCTGCTTAAGATTTTCCCCCATCTATTTCTCTCTCTCTCTCTCTTTCTCTCTCTCTCTCTCTCTCTCTCTCTCTCTCTCTCTCAAAAAAAATAAATAAATAAATGTTTTGGTGGCAATAAGGGCATCCTAGTTATCCAAGGTGCTTCCTATATGGTCAATGTCCAATAAATATTTACCACATTGGTTAGATGTAAGCTTTCCCCTTATTTGATGTTTCTCTCACTCATTCTTATTCCCCCTCATCTTCTCTCATGCATTAGGCTCTCTTTGTCTCATCAGACTATTACAATGAAAGTAAATGGGATTGCCAACAAACTCTGGACACAGTGATCATGGAAATTCATAAAGGAGCGTTCCGTATTCCAACTGCTGCAGCTCAAATCTTACCCGCCCTGATGGGAAAGACCTACTTGAATGTTAACAAAGACTCTCCTTGTGTCTATGGCCCAGGTAGAGCACTAAAGAGCGTGATACCCTAAGATGTGAGTCTAAGGTGTTCTTAGGGACCAAGTGTGACCAGATAAATCTTTAAAGCCTAACAGTTCCCACATAGAACTCAGTCCTCTATATGTCACCAGTGATTATAACCACCTGAGGACCTGTTCTTAATGTGGTACCAGGTATTGTTCTTGGTTCAAACATTGATAAACAAGGCAGACTTGATTAAGTGATGTCTGCCTCCAAAGGGATGTTTTCTGATGGGTGGATAGAGGGATGTTCTGAGCGTTATTCCCATTCTAAACCAATTATGGTGAGTCTGACTCTCCATTATGTACAAGGAGTGATACTTCAGGGAACTCCTACATTCTGTGAGAGGAAGATGGCAATCTTATAAGGAAATTACAGTCATTTATTCAAACGACTGATTTTTCAACAAGGTATGAAAGAAGACTTTGCTTTTGTCTCTGTTACCTCTGTATCTTTTCTTTTATCTCTGTTCATTCCTGGTTCAGCCACTTATAGGTTTAGGGACCTCAGACAAAATGTTTAATCTCTAACTTCAGTGTACTAATATAAAAAAATAAAAATGATAATAGTATCTAATGTGGTTTTTTGTCTAAGGACTGAATAAGATAATCCATGTATGATGGTTAGTACAGTGCCTGGCACTTAATATGTTTTCAATAAATGTTAAGAAATAAAAAGGCACCCCCCAAAAAGGAAGCATTATTATATTCTGTACCAAAGCAAAAACAAAATCAGGAGCCTCTGTGAGAAACAGAAGCAAGTGAATTGCTCAAATTGCTGGGAATGGAGCTGAACACACGTATTTACAAGCTGGTGACTATCTTGTTTAGTCACCGAGAGATCTGCCCCTTGACTGCTGATTCTGGCTCCTTGTAGCAAATCCTACTCTGCATAAAAGGAGACTGGGACTCAGGTCGGATGGGCATGTAAACGCTAACATCATTTTTATTATTCTGAATAGTAACTCTTCTTTGCTTTTCTGTCTCTGCCAGGTGATTTCAACATCTCCACTGTGGAGCCTATAACAGCGACACCTCCTCTCTCACCCTCACAAATCCAAGTGAATTATTCTGTGGTAATAATCAAGGAAACACATTCCACCACGGTCTCCGTAGCAAATGGCTCTGTCTTCCTAGATGTGATGGAAGCAGCTCAGAAAGAAAATGCAACCCTATTTGGGTATGTCTGTATGTAACCTAAGGTGGTGGTATTTGGTGATTTTAAGGCACAGTAAGAATACATAAGCACCTGAATACAAAGTATGTTTGAAACTCTTCTTCACTGGTAACTTTGCTGTCCATCTACATCTCATGGCAAGAATTTAAAAAAGGTAAGACTTTTCATCTTCTATCACCCAGTAGGTATTAAATTAATGTTCACCTAATGGGTAAGTCCCAGGGATCTCTCTTCTGTCAGAAAAATTCTTTCAATAAGTAGAACTTTGTTAGTCACTTTGTTTTAGAACATGGTTCATTATTTTTGAATCACTGACCTCTTTGAAAATCAGATGAGGGGCACCTGGTGGCTCAGTCAGTTAAGGGTTCAACTCTTGATTTTGGCTCATGGTTCGGGAGGTTGAGCCCTGTAACTGGCTCTGCGCTGAGAGCACAGAGCCTTCTTGGGATTCTCTCAACCTCTCTCTCTGCCCCTCCCCCACGCAGGTGCACATGCTTGCTCTCTCTCTCTCTCTCTCTCAAAATAAATAAATAAATAAGCTTAAAAAGCAAAAGAAAAGCAGATGATTGCAATGGATGCTCATACCAGACACGTGAACACACACACAAAACGTGTCCTTTAAATCAGAGGTTTCACAAATGCCCTGAAGCCTCTCCATGCTCCCCCACTTTCAGATTCATGGACCCCTAGATTAGGGTTCTATGGCCCACAGAGGTCAAATATTAAAATTACAATATTGATTTTGCCTCTGAAAGATATGGTTCCTCTGACTCCCTAAATCTAATTGACAAGTATTTACTGGGTCTAGTAACAAGATGTAAGATGCCAAAATGTAAGAGAAAATTATATATGCATATATGTATACACATATATACACATATACACCACATGTACACATATATGTGTACATATATACACATATATATGTAATATGTAATGTAAAGAAATTCTATAAAGGTTGCTTTCAAGGGCTCGCAGAAAGGCAGAGAAATGTGACCAGGGAATGTGAAACAGACACTGGTCATGTCACTTTATAATAAATACAACATGAAATATTAAATTATTCTTTCCTGTTCCTCTTCCCTAAAAGAAAGCCCACTAGCTTATGGTGCCTCTAGGACATAAGGTGAACATTTTCTTCTGCACTTTAGTATCTTCAACTGTTACTACCTTGGGTCAGAAGACTAGTAGTTGTTGACTGCAGTGTCTCCTATGAAATGATGCAGGGGCAGAAACAGGGCATCATTCCTGTATGATTTAGCATGGATTATGGAGTCCCTGCAACAGAATCATCTATAGTGTTTATGAAACATGCAGATTTCTAGTCCCCACCCAGACCTACAGAATCAAAGTATCTGAGGACAGGGACAGGAAATCTGCCTTTTTGGATAATAGCTTCAAGTAATTCTTGGGTACACTGAAGTTTGAGAAATGCCCATGGAAGGTTGCCTTTAAAAATTCTAAGTTCCCATAACCCATTTACTGTCCCCACAGTTTCACAGTGGAGGAGAGATCATGGGGCCCCTACATCACCTCTGTTCAGGGCTTAACAGCCAACAATAACAACAGAACCTTCTGGGAGCTCCTGAATAACGGCCAACCGCTGGATCAAGGTAAGAGAGGGACAGATGTGAGTGACCATGCCCAAAGCATCCAGATGTGAGGGTGCAACCTTTTGTGGTGAGTGTGCTGAGGCACTGGGAAAGTGAGATCCATTATTTGGTGATTTTGTGATTAAATCACTTAACCCACTTCTCATTCTTCCTTTTCAGGAGTTGGTAGTTACATAGTGCATGAGGGAGATAATTTGGAGGTTCGTTGGAGCACATACTAATAAATTCAAACCTTCCTCAGCTGGATCTCATCCCTTTGCAATGGAATGGCAGGCGGAAAGTGGCTTCATACCTTCCTTTTCCTTTCTCTCAATTTCAGTAGGAGACCCAATAACCCCCCCCCCTTCTCTGCGTGTTCAATAAAAGGTCAACAGCTACACAAAAAGAGCGTGTTCTAACCATTTCATTTTAAAAGGGGATTATTGATGGAGGGAAGACCACTGCAAGAAGAAGGAACGGAAAAGAGACTAGACCAGTGTCTAAGCTGAGCTCTACTCAAGGTTCTACTGCTAACTGTGTGGGTGACCTTGGGCAACAGGTAGGAATGGAGATAAGGTTCTAGATCCAATGTTGAAGCAGCAGCAGATGAGATCAAGTAGGCCCAGAAGTAAGGGATGAACCAAGTGGACATTGACCTCACAGAGGCAGTGGGTAGGGAGAAAAATATTGCTCTGGAGAAAAACAGAAACGTGAGTCTTAGAGATAAAAGGTCAGTCCATAAAGCCCGAGGAATAATATCATCCCCTCACCCAGCTGTCTCCCTTGGATCCCATTTGTTCTTCTCCCACATTTATTTATCTTTTACTTCCCCATAAAAATCATCCTGATATTCATATCATCAAAATACATGTGCAGAAAAAATCACCTTTAGTGTCCATTTCAGCAGAATGCACATTTGAAAAATATATATTAAATCACATCTCAGAAGCATGAACTGAGTTGTACTTTATAACTGAGTGCTTGAGCTACATGCACATACAGTCAGGAGCAAGACAAGCCTTTAAGATGCCAAAGGGCAAATAGTTCTTCAGATAAAGCATAAAATAACCCATTTAAAGCAACCTCAGTATACACACACACACACACACACACACACACACACAGTGGAGTATTACTCAGCAATCAAAAAGAATGAAGTCTTGCCATTTGCTACTAGTGGATGGGAACTAGAGGGTACTATGCTAAGAGAAATCAGTCAGGCAGAGAAAGACAAATATCCTATAACTTCACTCGTAGGACTATAAGAGACAAAACAGATGAACATAAGGGAGGGAAGTAAAAATAGGGAGGGGGACAAAAACATAAGAGACTCTTAAATATGGAGAACAAACAGAGGGTTGTTGGAGGGGTTGTGGGAGGGGGGATGGGCTAAAGGGGTAAGGGGCATTAAGGAATCTACTCCTGAAATCATTGTTGCACTATATGCTAACTAACTTCGATGTAAATTTAAAAAATAAATTAAATAAAAATAAAAAAAATTTAATAATAACAACAACAACAACAACAACAACAACAAAGCAACCCCCAAAGGGTGCCTGGGTGGCTCAGTTGGTTGAACGTCTGACTCTTGATTTTGGCTCAGGTCATGTTCTCATGGTTGTTAGACTGAGCCCCCCTGTCAGGCTCTGTGCTGGTCATGGAGCCTGATTGGGATTCATTTTCTCTCTCTCTCTCTCCCCCTCTGCCCCTCCCCTGCTTGCATTCTATTTCTCTCTAAATAAATAAGTAAATATAAAATTAAAAAAAAAAATTGAAAGCAACCCCCAAAAGGAAGATGCCTTCAGGTAGAGTTAGTTAAGTTATTTCTATCCATGTCTCCCTCAGATGAACTGAATGTTTCTTCATGATACCCTTAGCTTCCTCTTCCCCACCAGCAACCCTGCTTTATAGTTAGGGTTTGGCCATTGCTTTCTGGTACTGATCCTTGGTCCTCAGGGTCAACGCCACCCTGTTCTTCATTAACTGGATGTGACAGATGCCCTCATAACTAGACAGCAATGGATTCTATCCCCCTTGGGTCTGCATCTCATCCTGGAGCTAAGTCAGAGACAGAGGGCCTCCGTGGTGCTGTTTGCACAGGGAGGCAGCTGTCAGACCTGTTTGTAGACTCTCCAAGCCATGTGAAATATGGCTCACTTTCAATAATAACCAGTCAACCCCAGTAAAGCACACAATTTGTATTAGACTCATTCACCCAAATAGATAATAAGGCTATTCTAATAGGCACGCTGACATGAAATGAAATAACATCCAATCACAGCACGAAAAAGCATTTCTTTTGCAATTCTCAGTTCATTCCTCTCATTGGATCAAATACGAAATTGCATTTTATGTCACTGTGTTTCTAACACTTCCCTGTAGTGCTGCGGCCTCCATTATTAACAGACAGAGCTGAGTTTCTGCTACTCAGTGGTCCCATAGCAGAATACAGTAACATTGCTATCTGATAGGATGCCTTTAGTCTCAGGAACAGACATGGAAGTTAATGGAGTAACATTCCCTTGGCGTTCTACTGACATTGCCCAAAGAATCCTGGCTCTGGCCACACATGCTTTATGAGAAGCTCCCAAGGCTTGGGACTATGACAGAACCGAGACTGAGTCTGAGGGTAAAGACTTCCATCTGCTGCCACAGAATAATCAATACAAATAAACCTTTCGTATGTCCAGAGAGAGTCTGGGTACTTGGATACCAGAAAACCAGACACAGGATAAAACAGGCAAATAAATGAATGAAGAAGTTCAGTCAATGGTTACCCAAGGACTGTCAAAATATATGAGTTAAGAAATGTATGGCCTGTGTGGTTCCGGTGCTGGAAGTTATTTGCTAAGTGAGACAATTGTATCATAATCAGTCTTGCAGCAGCCATGGCTGGCAATTTATAAGGAAGTATATGTTTCGAGACACATACCACAGGGTGTGGCTCATCTCAGGATGGTCATGAGCAGCCTCTGGAACCCAAGATCAGTGCCATTCTGGGTCCCTAACCCTGTATTAGATTCTTCTTGCTGTTGTTAACAAATAACCACTAATTTAGCTGACAACAAATACATCACCGTATAGCCCTGGAGGTCAGAAGTCAGAAATGGATCTCACTGGGATAAAATCAAGGTGTTGAAAGGGCTGAGTTCCTTCTAGAGGTTTCTAGGGGAGAATCCATTTCCTCACCTTTTCCAGCTTCTGGAGGAGGCAGCGTTCCTCCACCTTCAAAGCCAGCAACGGTATCACTCTGACCTCTGTTTCCATCACCACATCCCCTTCTCTGACTTTCACCCCCTCCCACCGTCCTCTTCCACGTGTAAGGACCTCCGATTACAGTGGGGGCCCCCCAGTAATCCAAAATAATCTTCTATGTGAAAGTCAGCTCATGAGCAACCTAAACTCCCCCTTGCCACGTGACCTAACAGACTTACAGGTCCCAGGGATTAGCACGCAGACATCTTCGGGGGTGGCGGGCATTATTGTGCCTACCATTCCTTCGCATGGCATGCAAAGGCTTCCACTGCGCAGACTCAAACTGTCTTTCTGGCCTCATCTCCCACCACACACCATGTATCATCCTAAAACTTAATGGCTTAAAACAAGATTTATTCTTTCACGGTTCCCACAGGTCAAGGTCTCTCAACAAGGCCACAATCCAAATGTCGGCTGAGGCATTGTCTTCAGACTCAACTGGGGAAGGATCTGCTTTCAAGTTTATTCACACGGTTGTTGACAGGATTCTGCCCGCCCTGGCTGTTGACCAGAGGCTGCTCCCAGTTCTTTGCCGTAAGGGCTTCCCAATCAGACAGCTCGTAACGTGGCAGCCGGCTTTCTCGGAGCAAGGAGCAAGAAGAACCAGAGAGAGACGGCAAAAGCGAGAGGGAAGACAGTCTTTTGCCACCTCATCTTATAACTTTTGCTGTATTATATTCATTTGAGGTGAGGCCAGCCCACACTCTGGAGAAGGGGATATCACGAGGGCGTGAACCAGGAGGTGGGAACATGGGGCCATGTTAGAAGCTGTCTAATGCACCCCAATACGTGTCCTGTGCTCTCATCACAAAACCACCAACACTAGTCAAGAATGAAAACCAATGCTTTGCAACCCAGGTCTTATATCTGTTCATGAATTTGCTCATCCAGGAAGTCTTTCTTCTGTTCCTACTGTGAACCAGGTAGGAACTCAAGGGCTGGAGATAGAACAGTGAAAAGGAGACAAAGACCCTTTTGCCTGAGAGCAAACATCTAGTGGAAAAGGAGACAGGAAACGAACCACATGCATAGTGTGACAGAGGGTGAGGAGTCAGGGGCACAGTGGGTGTCTTTGGGGGTGAGGCTGTCTCATACATGAGACAGAAGGTCTGGGTGAAAGCTGGCCTTTGAGCAAAGACGTGAAGGACGTGTGGGAGCCACCATGAGAATATTTGGAGGAGGAGCGTCCTTGACAACGGAGACAGCAAGTGCCAAGGTGGGTGATGGATTCAGGGAACAAGGGGTTCAGTGCGGCTGGAGCAGAGGGAGCAAGGGAAGAAAGCAGTTGGAGGTGAGGCCCAACAGGCAACCAGGAGCCAGATCTTACAGGGCCTTGTAGGTCATTAAGAGGATTTTGAATTTTATTCCAAGATGGGAGCCACTGAGGAACGTCCCCCTAAAAAAAAGCCACCTAAAATCTAGTAGTTACAAAAAAAATTATCCCCCTCCTTTGTAATCTCAAGATATTATTTCTGTTGTATGTTATAGGGAGGTATTGCTTTAATATAGCTGTATTTCTGATACTTATATATCAGAATAATATATATACTAATTATATATATACTAATATATATATACTAATACTTATAGTACACTAATACTTCATATTTATACCTCATTGATCCCATATTGTCTAAGTATTTTTTTAAGTTTATTTATTTATTTTTGAAAGAGAGAGAGCACAAGCATGAGCGGGGGAGGAGCAGAGAGAGAGGGAGAGAGAGAGAATCCCAAGCAGGCCCCGCAACGTCAGCACTGAGCCCGATGTGGGGCTCGAACTCACGAACCATGATATCATGACCTGAGCTGAAATCAAAAGTTAGACGCTTAACTGACTAAGCCACCCAGGCAACCCCCCCCCACCCCCCCCACCCCCCACCCCCCCCCCCCCGCGCCAACTTTCTAATTCTTACTTTAAAAGATAATACCTGAAAGCCTTGGGTGTTTGAAACTGCTTTGTCCCCAGATAAGGAAAAAGAAATCAAATAAAACAATTTCTGGGAAACTCAGGTCCATTGCTTGCCTGAAGTCAAACAGCCTCCAAGAGCCAAGGCTGGGACCCAGGTCACAGTGACTTATTAACCGCACAAAACCTGCCTCCACCTAGCAGACCCTCCCCCGACTGCATGAAAGGGTATGTTGTAAAGCATGCGCCTTGAACCATAAGTAAGGCAGTGCCTTAGGAACTGCCTGGCCCTCGGGGAAGTGGTTGCTGATGAACAGCCACAGGGGTGCCTGGGTGGCTCAGTGGGTTGAGCCCACTTCGGCTCAGGTCATGATTTCATAGTTCATGAGTTCAAACCCTGCATTGGACGCGCTGTGTTGGTGTGGAGCCTGCTTCAGATCCTCTGTCCCCCTCTCCCTCTGCCCCTCCCCTGCTCGCTCTTTTTTTCTCTCTCTAAAATAAACATTAAAAAAAAAAAAAAAAAGCCCGGAGGCGGTCTGAGCAGGTGTCTGAAGGCCCAGGAGGAAGGCCCGTTTATACTCGATCACTCACCAGCCAAGCTCCTGATCTAATGGCCCAGGATCGTGGGAAAGGGCACTTCGACATCACTGCCTTCACTGCACCCCCAGCCCCAAGCGTCTCATACTGGCGGTGCCAGCTAGAAGTCACCTTCACACACCTTGCAGGGTCTAGACTAGTTAGATAAGCGTATGGAAATTAGTTCCCTCAGGGAGAGACAGGTCAGCAAAAGTGGTTAGGAGTGGCTGGGAGGGAGGGGAGGGCCGACTGGTTTACAAAGAGAAGCATATATAAGGGAAATGAGAGAAACACTCCACTTTCAAACACTAGGATTTGGGCCCGGGACCCATAGACAGGACAAGAAGAGAGTAGGATGGCCTGGTACATCCTCTACCTCCTGAACCTTCTCTGGGCTGTGGCTGGGACCAGCACCCAAACCCAGGGCTCATGTTGTGAGTACAGCGTTTCCTCCGGAGAAGTCAGGGAAGCTGTGACCCCAGGGACGGGGCAAACCTCACACGCTGAGGTCGGCTGAGGAGAAAGTGATTGCAAACAGCAACCACTGTAGGAGTTCCAAGTGGGTGAGTCAGGGAGAGCGCTTGGTTCATCTTTCCTAGCTGCATAGTGTAAGTTCTTCCAGAAGGAAGTCTATGCATTTTTTTAAGTTTATTTATTTATTTTTGAGAGAGAGAGAGAGAGAGAGAGAGAGAGAACAAGTGGGGAAGGGGCAGAAAGAGCAGGAGAGAAAGAATCCCTAGCTGGCTGCACCCTCAGCATGGAGCAGGTCTCGGGGCTCAATCTCATGAACCGTGAGATCATGACCTGAGCTGAAATCAAGAACCAGATGCTTAACCGACTGAGCCAACCAGGTGCTCCGAAGGCTATGCATTTCACATTAAGAGAGATTGAAATCCTGGTGCAGGAATGATGGCTGGTGGCACAGACAGAGAGGCTCAGAGCTGTTCTGACCTCGTGCCACTGCTAGTGGGGATATGGGTACTCGCTGAGGACTGGTCGTATCCCAAGTCTTCCATATTTTTCATGTCAGACTGAGGAAAAAAATGCAAGGAAAACATGATTTTGAGGGATGTGCTGGAAATAATATGAACTGCCCATGAATCATATTGCTTGAAGTCACTAAGTGAGAAATCACTTTCTTAAAGATAAGGGTTGAGAAGATGTTTGGTTTAATTGGCCTCAGAGGAAAATCTCAAGGTTTTCTCCTTTTTCTTTAATAATCATCCCTACATGGGAGCATCCTGGAAGGTACCAATGCTAATCCTGTCTTCTGATTGACTCACAGGAAACACGTGTCTGAGATGAGAGAGAGGGTAGGGGGTTAGTTAATGCCCTTCTCTTTTCAGCTGTCCCCCCAGCACAGCAGCCCTTGGTTAATGGCATACAAGTGCTCATGGAGAACTCTGTGACCAGCTCAGCCTTCCCAAATCCCAGCATCCTGATCGCCATGAATCTAGCCGGAGCCTACAATGTGGAGGCCCAGAAGCTCCTGACTTACAAGCTCATGGCCAGTGACATAGCCGGTGAGAAGTCAGAGCCCCTCTGAACTCTCCCTGACTCTCCAGCCCCAGGTCCTAACTCCACACACCCCCTATTCCCATGCCACCTGAGATTATACCTGAATCACCCAAATACCTTTCCCTACAAACCTGGAAAGAAATGCATGTGAAGTCAGAGCATTCGCAGAAGAGGGCAGCAACAATGAAAAGGCTCTAGATCAAATGTAAAAAGAGCAGGCTTCCAGTTCTGGCTCTATACCACGTATTAACTCCATGACCTTGGGGCACCTGGGTGGCTCAGTCAGTTGGGCATCCAACTCTCGATCTCATCTCGGGTCTTGATCTCAGGGTCCTGAGTTCAACCCTGCCTTAGGCTCCACACTGGGCGTGGAGCCTACTTTAAAAAATAAAAGTAACTCAGTGACCTTGAACAGGTCACGAATCCTGACCAACCTCACTTACGCATCTGCAAAATGTAGACGATTCTAATAACAAGGACACTAACAGTCATAATAAGAATGATAGTAATAATCAGATCTCTGTACTGCCTACCTCCCAGGAGTAGCCCTGACAATCAAGTGAGACAATAAAGTTAAAGTTATTTTCAGGTATGAATTTGTATGGGTGTTCTTGCTGCTTTTCTAAACAGACACCAGAGATTCTCGATGAAGTTGTCAAGTCATGGAGTGGTCACCAGAGTAAACATTCCTTGAGAATTTGTCCACACTTCTTTCCTTAAAAAGGAGAGATCAAAAAATTATCTAGGTGGTGCCTGGCTGGCTCAGTCAGAAAAGCACTCTTAGATCTCAGGGTTGTGAGTGTGTAACCCATGTTGGGTAAAGAGATTAAAAATAAAATCTTTAAAAAAAAAAAAAAAACCTATCTAATCACACTATTAAAAATTCAATGATCTGGACAAAAAGCAAAGAGTTCAGCCCTGGCGCCAGGCACACTCTTCCCTGACAATACCTTTGTAACCCTTTTGTTCTCTCCTCCACAGACCTGACCATTGGCCAGCTCGCCCTTACTGTCATGGCCCTCACCTCCTCCTGCCGAGACCCTGGGAATAAAGTTTCGATTCTACACAGACAAATGGAAAACTGGGCTCCTTCAAGTAAGAGCTCATCAGAAGGGAGGGGAGAGTGAGGCAAATGATTTTTCCTGAGAATTTTAAGCCTAGAACGAAAGAGATGGGGGAATGGAAAGTGAGGGAAGAAACACAGCTGCCTTTGCTTAGGATCCCTGAGATCATCCCACTGCGAGATATTCACTTCGATTCTAGTGAACTAGAATTCACTTCTCTAGTGAACTAGAGAAGACCACTGTCCCCAGGGACACAGACTTATGCCATCACCTGAAGACAGCCTCGTCCCTTTTATTCTCTTCTCATGCCGGGTGACATTCTTATTCTGAGAAGTGTTGAAGTTACCTTTTGCTAAAATGGAGGCTTTCTTTTTGGACAGGTTTTCTAAACATTTCTATTTAAAAGGTTTGGCTTTTCCCTTTTTCATGAACGTCCTCATTCTGGAGGATGTTAATCTTACGGAGGTCCTCTGTCCCCTTCCCAGGCCCCAATGCTCAGTCTTCAACCTTCTATGGGCCCAGTCTGGCGGTCCTGGCACTGTGCCAGAAGAACCCTGAGACAACCTTACCCATAGCAGTCCGCTTTGCCAAGATCCTGCTGGCCAATTCCTCCCCCTTCAACACGGGTGAGTCGGTCACCACTGCCAGGCACTGCCCTGAGCAGGGAACATCACGGGCACTGAATGGGGGGCCGGAGGGGACAGTGGGAGGGGGAGTTCTCCACGGAGGAAGAGCTCAGGATCATGAAAATGTCTACAGATGGGAGGTACTTCACAAATATTTGTTGGACATGTGAATTAAGGAATAAATGAAAGGGAAATAGTAAGACAAAGAAACCAGGACGGTACTTGAAATGTCTTGACAATGACAGAATCTTCACTGGAAACAATAAGCATGTCACTCACCCAAGTCAGGAGTTATTTCCAGGCAAATTCTTGAATTATTAAACCAATGTCTAGACTCAGCCATACACTGAACCTTCTCTTGTATCATTAGTGGTGATTCCACACTCTGTTCTTCTCAATGTTTCTCCTTATAACATTCAAATATTCTCTTTCAACTGAACAGATACTGTCTGGGGGCACCTGGGTGGCTCAGTCGGTTAGGCACGCAACTCTTGTTTTCAGCTCAGGTCACAATCTCACAGTTTGTGAGTTCAATCTCTCTCTGCCTCTCTGTTTGTCTCTCTCAAAATAAATAAATAAACAAAAAACATTTAAAATACATAAACAGATACTGATGCTCCTCCGCTTCAAGGATATACTGGAACCATTGTATTCCTTCTTTATGCAACCTTATGGTTGCTTGTGAATGGAAGCTTCTCCCCTCTATGGCACCAGGTCCTTCTCTGTCCACCCTCCCCTCCTGCAGATGATGGTGCCGACTCTGAATAATGCCGTCTGTGAGGACACTGCTGTATGCCCCTCATTCATGGTCACATTTTCTCCTCTGCCACTCTCCAAGCAAGAGTGTATCTCAGGTTAACACCCCATTACCCATGCTTCCTCAACAACCTCTCTTGTCTCAAGCAAACGCTCTCATTTCAGGCTTTCAGACCAAGAAACAAAGGCTCTGGTATGTCCCTGGGAGTCAAGAGCAGACGGGTCTCCGTGTTCCATCTGGGACCTCATGCATTGCTGGGGTGTCTCTGTCAGTTTGGGAAATTTGGCCTTCTTTGCCAACACTGGTTTCAACAACACTGTCTTCTTTAATGAGTTTATGCAAATTTCAGGCGGAGATCCCAGTAGGGAGGGGAAGATCAGTCAAAGAAAAGATGTCATCTGGCAAGTCTTGCATGTGTTCCGGTCTTGTCCTGCCAGCGCTTGCTCATTCAGTCCATGTACATTTTCCCATGCAAATCATGAAAATGCCCCTGTGCTGGGTGCCATGGGGGGGTGCAAAGTTCCTGCCACCCAGAAGCTCACAGAGCACGGTAACAACAAAACAGAGCAGCGAGTGCTGACATTGCAAAACAGGTCCAAACAACACATGCTAAAAAATAAAAAAGGTCAGGAAAGAGACCGCACCTGTGGCATAGGGCTGCCCAAGGGAAGGCTTCAATGAGAGGTGGCAATGGCTCAGCCTTCAAGCATTGGTGACATTTTTAAAGATAAACACTAGCACAAGAGAAATGGGATTGAATCAAGCGCCAGTCTACATTAATTAAAAGCATGAGCTGTGGAGTCACATAGATCTGGGTTCAGATCCTGGCCCTGCTACTTACTAGCTGTGTGGCCTTGGGCCATTATTTGGCCTCTCTGAGCCTCCATTTCCTCATCCCTTAAATGGAGACGATTATAGGTCCTACTTCACAGGTTGTCCTGAAGAATAAAGGAGATAATGTAGCTGGAACACAATAAGCACACAGTAAATGTTGCTTGTTCATACTGTTGTGGTGATGGTTGCCTTATCCCCACTGTGATTCACAGACACGGGAGCAATGGTGATCTTGGCTCTGACTTGTATGTACAACAAGATCCCAGTAGGTTCAGAGGAAGGTTACAGAAGTCTGTTTGGTCAGGTACTAGAGGACGTCGTGAAGAATATTAGCATGAAGATCAAAGACAATGGCATCATTGGAGACATCTACAGTACTGGCCTTGCCATGCAGGTAACACATCACCAACGCTCTCTGCTGGGTCCATGCCAATACGGTAAGGCTGGGTTGTAGGATCAAGAGACCAGGCTTCTAACATCTCTGGGAAAGACCAGCTAGTTTAACCTGAGGTAGATACCTTGTGGTGCTTATGTCTTAGTCTCTATACTGGTAAAATGTAGGTTGAGTCTTATTTCTTCCCTAGTTCATGGGCAAAGTGTGAAAATAAAATTATGTGAATTCTTTTCTCATTCTTGGGGAAAAAAATACAAATCAATCCAAGAAACATATCAGTTTATTACTGATAATGATCGGTTTGTTCATAATATTTACAGACTGATGAAAATTTGATGTATAAAAAATATAAGGATATTAAAACAAGTCCTAAAAAAAACTGAATTTTCTGATTCCATCTTGCCAGTCAAGTGTTCTTTTTTTTTTAGCCCTTTACTGTGATCCAAAAAATGTGGGCTTGTATTCAAAGTGATTAATGAAAATAACCTAAAGGTGATTGGATGTCTAATCTTTGTCAAGCTCTTTTATAGTCTCGATCTCATTTCAACCTCACACAGTGCTCTAAATGGCAGAGCCAAGTTTGTCTGGTACCCAAGTACATACCCAATCCTGTGCTTCCCTGGGAACCCAGATCCCCAGGCTTAGATTCTATGAGACGTTGCTTGATGCATCTCCAAATGCAACCCCCTTCCACTGATTAGGGTTGACCAGAGCAGTGTCCTCCCATGGAAGACATACTAAAGATAGTGGGGAGACATAACCAACTAGAATCATAAATTAAAGGGTCACCTGTGGCCAAATCCTCTAGCCCCAACTGAGAAGTCTGTGCTCCAAAGTCTCAAAATGCCTAGTGTAATTAATTGGAAAATGACATCATGACCTTCTCCACTCAGAAAGCCCAGGAAACAGAGAACCATGGAATCACAATGCCAGCCCTGAACCTAATACACTACAGTGGTAGGAAGAAATCCGTACATGGGGAGGAGTGGAGACTGGCCCTGATTCCACACATTAGAAATTACCAAAGGGCATGAACAGACTAGAAATCAGTTTATGTTAAACGTAAGAGTGAACACCAAGTCCCCACTCCATGTGCCATGGTTAGGAGCAATTAATGAGAACAAAGTCAGCTTCCGTATCATGTCATGGTGAATGAAATTTTGCCATGGAACAAAAGACTGTTTGTTACCATGGCTGAATCATATGAGACCAGCTCCGGGGCTCAGGTCTAGAAAGCTGTGTGGAGTATCACAGGCAGTCTGGAAGGGATATAAGATGGGTTTTATCTATGACTCGCTTAAAATAAACTTGCTTCACCTTAGTGCCAGACAGAGAAAGGTTTGCTCTTGTTAGTTTGGCTTGTGAATTCTGTTTGGGATTTTTATCACCTGCAGGGTACACTCTGATAAGCTGTGCCTGAGAATTAAAGCTTTTCCTATGAAAAGACAAAACCTCATTCTTATCCAGATATCACAGGCCACGTGGATTTCTAATCAGTTAGGAGACATATCCTCTCCCTACTTGAGTTAAGGCACACATCTAGAGTTTACTCAAGCAGCCTGTAGTCTAGAATAGCCAGATATCTAATGCGTAACTTTTTTCTAATTAAAAGTGTTCTGGTGTCAAAAACCAGAGGGCTCTGGACATGTAACAACTTGAGTTTGAAGCCCAGATCTGCCACCCTTGTGGGCAAATACTGAATTTCTCTGAATTTCACTTTCCCAATCAGAACAAGGATGCAAGGATAGTTTTTACAAATCACAAGCACAAGGCGATGCTCAATAACTGTTCACGGTCTCTCCCTTTTCAGCCTTCATTCTTCACCTTCCAGGAAGCCAGTGCCCTTCAAGTGGTCTGGGCCACCCACATGGCTTCCCTAGGCATTCATGTGGCACTTCCTCTGTTCCAGAGTTTCTTCTCTTGTTTCCATCACTATTCCAAAGGTTTCAAAATTCCTCTGGTAGGGATTTAACTTGGAAAGGGACCTGATAAACATCTTCATGCAAAGTTATCAATGGCTTCTCACAGCATAATGTGTCCTTTCTCTCTAAAGTGTTGGCATTGGTAATGTTTTATCCCAAAGAGCTACATCTTACTTTTGGGATTTGAGAATTGAATACAGCAAGTGAACAAGATATGGCTGTTGAGGAGTACCTACCTACCTGATGCCCTTTAAACCAAATTTCCCTGTAAAGTGGCCTCTCACAAGAGCCACAACTCAGGGTTGCCAAAGTTAACAGTGATAGTCATGCCTATCCAAACTGTCTGGTTGTTCATCAACTGCCTTTGGCTTACAAAGCCAGTTCTGACTCTCCTCCCCCTTCGCTCATTTCCCATTTTAAGATTCAGGTGAATCAGTCAACCAGCAATCTCAGACCATTGACATACTCTGATGGTCATGGTCAGCACAACCCTAAAGTAAGGGAGATGGTAATGACAGCTTATATAGCATACATCACAAAATGCTCTTGCTTATCATCCCATCTGAACCTCAAATGAACCTCCAAAGGTAGGAAGAAATTATGATTTCTATTTGACCCAATGAGATCTAAAACGCAGCAAAGTAGAATGAACTGCTTGGTGTATTTAGCAAGAATCATTTTTGTAAGTAACAGAAACCCAAATAACTTAAGAAAAAAAATTGGCATTTCCTATTTCATATAGACTAGAGGGTCCAGAGCTGGATTAATTTCAGGAGCAGCCAGAAGAAAGGACTCAAATCATGGTTTCAGGGACCACTCTTTTTTCATCGCTCAGCCCTGGTTTTCTTCATTGTCTCCTACTCCATGGTTTCTTCAAAGTGGCTGAGGAAGATGGTCACCAGCAGCCCACTGCTTACTTACATGGTCCCAGCTGAATACCCCCAGCAGGAAAGAAAGAAATGCTTCTCTCTCTGAGTGTCTGTATATCAGGGAAGGACTCTGTCTAGTGTGTATGCCCACCAATCACTGTCACCAAAAGGATGGCACGCTATGATTAGCCCAGCCCAGGCCATGAATCCACCCCTGTGGCCAGGGTTGTGGAGCCTCTGGCTGACAGTCCTGATGTGAATACAAAGTGTGGGAGGAGTCCACCAAAGGGTGTGCAGGACAACACAAAACAAAAGAGTTCTCCTATGTTTCACTGGCCAGGCTGTTCCAGACTAGCTGCCCCTGGAGCTTGCTTTGCCCGGCTCTCACCTTGTTCTACCTTTAAGAACTATTTTATATAAAACATACTATAAATGCAGCAGCCCTAATAGTGTTCCCCAAATCTGTTTGTTGCACAAATATTTGTTGTGTGACTGCTATGTGATAGACACTGAGCTAAGAGGTGGGGACACAGAGTGAACAAAAGAGACATCGTCCTGAACCTTGGGCAGCTCAATTTTGGACTCTGGATGATCCCCAAGATTAGTGATCAAGTGTTTCCCTTATAAAGCTTATAAAGGCCAACTCTCAGCTATGCCTAATCAACCAATCTCTCCCTCTCCTTCTCTCTCTCTCTCTCTCTCTCTCTCTCTCTCTCTCTCTCCCTCTCTCTCCTGCCCCAGGCTCTCTCCGTGACACCTAAGCACCCTCCCAAGAAGTGGAACTGCAAGAAGACTATGGACACAATACTTAAGGAGATTGAGCTGGGGAAATTCCACAATCCCATGTCCATTGCCCAAATCCTCCCTTCCCTGAAAGGCAAGACATACCTAGATGTGCCCCATGTGTCTTGTATCCCTGGTAAGAACTCTAAACATCTGCCTTTCCTTGTGGTATAAAGTGGAAACTTATGTCCATAATAATATGTGGATCAATTTCAAGTGGCATATAGGCTTGTTATGTAGGCAGAGACGCATCTGATTTCCAATTCCCAAGTGTCGTGTCTTAACACACAGCCGCGCCAGCCTGCCCTCAGAGTTCAGCCCCCATGTCCACTTCACTCAGTACACATTAAATGAGCACCTACTATAGTAGGTGGTGAAGATGATGCTGAAGATGATAGTGAAGTGAAATGATGGTGAAGGGGGAAGGTCCATGGTCTTAACAATCAGATGATATATAACTTCACTCATTCATGGGATGAATGCCTCAAACATTACACAGTATCTTCAGATATCTGCTCTTTACAAGGTCATGAGATAGATACATAGACAAAAACCACAACATTTGGAAGAATGAAATAAGCATTAAATAGAAATAGAAGCCACATACAGTGCAAAAGCAAAGGAGGTATGGCCAATCACTGATCTGGTCTGAGAGACTTATGAGAAGAGCAGAGTTGGCATTTCAGCCCAGACGTGGAGATCTAAATACGAAGCCTTGGTGCTCCTGGCACACCAAAGGAATGGGGGTGGAAACCTGGCACGTTACCCTCTGATTTGAAATATCTCTATTTTATACAATTAAAAATATAATACAAGGATACTTAAAATTCAAACACTGCCGAAATGTACACAAGGGAAGTGGGAGTCCTGCATAAAAATTTTATCACTCCAGAGAGAACTAGTCCTTGGTAGACATAGCGCCAACTCTTCTTTGTTATCAAATACTAGTATAAAGCACTATTCATCTCATGTTGCATGGACTTCCCGAGACAAGCAGAGATGACTAAGCTCCTTGTCTATCTCAGAACAGAATCTATAGAGACCGCGATCAAGCAACCGGATCCCAAGCACAGCCACATTCACCTAACTCCTTAGACTGCTTCCCAGTGATCTCCCCACCTTCACAAGATGGCTTTGGAGTCTTTCCTACCATTCTACACTACAGTTGCCCAGGCGTTTTGTTAAATGGCCTGCAACTTACTACCAGTGCCTCCAGATTCACAGTGGAAATTCCTTCAACAAAACTCACGTTCCTTATAAAACTAGCTGTCAGCTCTTCAGCCAAAAACAACTCTCTAGAATGGAAATGAGAGCTCCATGGACCACACCAGTTCCTCGGAACAACCCACCAAGAACACAATATCATTGCCATTCCTTGAAATGTTTGTTTTTTGGTTTGTTTTTCTTTTAGGATGAGTCGCTAACAACAGAGATTTTGCACCTAATAGTACAAACCCCACAGTCTTTAACAAATTTGGCCTGTTTGCTCTTCACAGGTCATGAAGGGCAACCAACCCTCCCCAGCCAAACCAACCCTGCTCCCACCTCAGCATCCAACATCACCGTCATATACACCATCAATAACCAGCTGAGGGGGGTGGAGCTGCACTTCAATGAGACCATCAATGTCAGTGTGAAAGCTGGATCGGTGCTACTTGTTGTCCTAGAGGAAGCCCAGCGCAGAAGCTCCATGTTCAAGTGAGTGTTGTAAGCGACACGCACATTCCCCCCAGGCCTTGCCTGAATTCCCATCCTCTCTCTCTCCTGCCTTTTCTTACCTTTTTTCCCTTCTGATAATTTAACAGATCTTCATCCCATCACCCCTCAAGAGGCCTGCAAACTACCAACTAGGCAAGGCTCTCAGGAAACATTAAATCACCCAAGTCAACATATGATAGAGTTTTACAAACAGGAATTCAAAGGGGAGAGTCTGTTGTGGATTAGAATAGTCCAGAAAGGCTTGGGGCTTTGGACCACATTCGAAGGAGAAGTACTGTAGGGCAGATATGGGTAGATGGTATTCTAGGAAGAGGGAATGGCTAGAAAGAAGCATTCAAGGGGTGTTTGGGTGG
Organism: Puma concolor; assembly: GCF_028749965.1. Classification (NCBI taxonomy): domain Eukaryota; kingdom Metazoa; phylum Chordata; class Mammalia; order Carnivora; family Felidae; genus Puma; species Puma concolor. The sequence continues at coordinate 11,221,473 of NC_141676.1, forward strand.
CTAAATGTCCTCAGTTAAACGTCCAACCTGGGCTCAGGTCATGATCCCACAGTTCGTGGGTTCGAGCCCCACATCGCCTCCATGGTGAGTGTGCAGAACCTGCTTGAGATTCACTCTCTCTACCTCTCTCTCTCTGCTCTTTCCCCACTTGCACTTTCTCTCTCAAGATAGATAGATAGATAGATAGATAGATAGATAGATAGATAGATAGATAAAAAAGAAGAAGAAGCATCGGAGGCAGGAAGAAGCAAGGAATTCCGGGAGCGAGTAGTCCAGCGTGACTAAAGAAGAGAATACAGGACTGAAGTAAGTAAGTAACATCCAGAAGGATAGTCTGGGTAATGTAAAAAATCTGAAAAACCAGGCTCAGGAGATTGGACTCCACATTATGGAGAAGCATTGCAAGTTTTTAAGTAAGAAAAGTCATGTAAAATGTTAGTTGGTTTGAGAATGGGAGACAAGGAGGAAATCTGGGGTGTGCCTATGGTCATGAATCTATGAAGTAATGAAGATTCCATGTAGGACAAACAGACTCACACCGAGGAAAACTCCACAGGTCTCTGTGAGAACTGGATGCGAGAGGCAAGAGAGAGAGAAGCTTCCAAACTTTTGATAGGAGTACCAGAAAGAAAGAATGTCTTTCAGAGAAAAAGACTTAATTCCTTTAGACGTGTCTAATTGTATGTGTTCAAAACAGAAGCATTGGGGAGCTTTTGAAGGGAGAATCATGCAACGCTCCTTGGGGGCGTGAGTTGGAGCCCCATGTTGGGCATAAAGCCTATTAAAAAAAATAAAAAGGGGTGCCTGGGTGGTTCAGTCGGTTAAGCATCTGACTTCAGCTCAGGTCATGATCTCACGGTCTGTGAGTTCAAGCCCTGCGTTGGGCTCTGTGCTGACAGTTCAGAGCCTGGAGCCTGTTTCAGATTCCGTGGTCTCCCTCTCTCTCTGACCCTCCCCCATTCATGCTCTGTCTCTGTCTCAAAAATAAATAAACGTAAAAAAAAAAGTTTTTTTTTAAATAAAAAGAACATGAGACAGGTCTACATGCCCATTATACGCATAGCACCACTTAAGCCCAAAGAGGCTAAGTAACAGTCCTAAGATCACATGACATGTAGCTAATAGAGTTGAGATCTGAACCTAGACTTGACCATGAAGCTCATATGTCTTCCACTGTCCTGTCATAAAGGGAAGAATACAGAAATAAATCCAGAGGAGAAAATTAAGCCTTGCGAGGTGGTTATAGTTTGCAAAAAGAGGAAGCAGGAGAGAAAAATGGAGAAGACTAAGATAGCAGAGGGAGCAGAGGGAACATGCCAGGTGCTGGAAAGGAAAAGAGGAGAGTCTTTGAAAGGGAAGGTGACATGACCCCAGTCCTGCAGAGACATGCCAAGGAGAACGACTGACCAAGTCTGAGGGAGTGAAGCTGAGTGGGATGTGGAATCTACCCCACAGGATTGGGCTCGGGGAGTCGTGCCTGCTGTCCACAGCCCAGCTCCATAATTTCCCTGACTTCTACACCCAGGTCGGGATCAAAGTTGCACTCCAAGAATACTCAGCTTTCAAACAACCCTCTGAATCTACCTTACTACTTCTCTGAGCTTAGCTTTAATTTTGCCTGATTTTTCTTTTTCTGACTGTGAATGTCATAAATACTTATAGTAGACAGGTGGGGGGTGATGCATAAAGAAGAAAACAGAACATCTACACTACATGCACAACATAATCACTGTGGACATGTTTTTATCATTTTGTAGGTGGTTTCTTCCCATGCATATTATAAACAGTTGTGATCCATCACATAGATGGGATAGCTATTTCGTGTACAATTTATGTCCCACAGTTTCACTTAACATTATTGGAGGAGCATTTGTAATGTCACTTAAAATTATTGAAAAATATAATTTTGTAACTGCAAAAAACTTCAGTCTTGAATATTCATCCCACGATTCACGTAATTATTCACCCATATTTGGGCATTTACATTTTCTTTAATTTGCTTATTGACAGGTTAAAAAAAAACTCCCTTCAGGCTAATTTCTTTTCATTTTAAGTGAAGTAATTTGATATTCATTAGTCATTTGTAATTTCTCTTTTGAGCATGATTTTATCTGATCTATAAAGCATTTAGAATGTCTCTGTCCCACGGCACCTGGGTAGCTCAGTCTGTTGAGTGGCTAACTCTTGATTTCGGCTCAGGTCATAATTCCAGTGTCATGGGATCGAGCCCCGTGTTGGGCTCCATGCTGGGCATGAAGCTGCTTAAGATTATCTGTTTCTCATTCCCTCTTCCCCTCTCCCTCCCTCTCTCTCTAAAATAAAATAAAGAGAATGTCTCTGTCCCTTCACCTTAACCTCTTATTGCCTTTCCTAAATGAGATATTAATCACATACATGATTTTATTCTTACAGATTTGAAACCACAATGACATCTTGGGGCCTTGTTGTCTCCTCCATCAATAATATTGCTGAAAATGTTCATCATAGGACCTACTGGCAATTCCTTAGTGGCAAGACACCTTTGGATGAAGGTGAGAAAGGAAAGGAATCTGGGAATCTCTTCCATAGTCTGAAGGCTACTTTCTTTCATTCTCTTCTTTAATTCATTCGTTCAATCGGCAAATAATTGAGATCATATGTATATATACGATAATCACACATACAGTGACTATGCATATATATTCATACACGTATATTATGAATATATATACAGTGATTTGATTGAATGATTGATAGATGATGGGATAGATAGATGATAGAACAGGTGGCTGGCTTTCTAAAATAGCTTTTTTAGGGTGGTTGGGTGTCTCAGTCGGTTGGACGTCTGACTTTGGCTCAGGTCATGATCTCACGGTTCATGGGTTCAAGCCCCACATCAGGCTCTGTGCTGACAGCTCAGAGCCCAGAGCCTGATTTGGATTCTGTGTCTCCCTCTGTCTCTGCCCCTCCCCTGCTTGCACTCTGTCTCTCTCTGTCTCTGTCTCTCTCTCTCAAAAATAAATAAACATAAAAAAATTAAATCAGGCTTATTCTTATGTCTGCCAATTACTTTTCTTCTCTGAGGAAAGAATGATAAACAGAAAGCCTCTGAGATCCAAAAAGATTTGGGCCTGGAATTGTCATTCTTTCCAATGCCTGGCAACTTGGAAGCCATCAATACCGCCATCATCTAACTTTCCTGCCCTAAAACACAAGAATTCTCAACACACTGCCCTTCCTTATTTTCTGCAAAATCTTCAAAAATGAATATGAGATCTTTCTCCCTTGAATGCTCTAGATTTGGCTTAACTAAGCAAGTTTAACAGTAACCACAATTTACTGCACACTTACTACGTGTCAGGTACCGTATTAGGCATCTGGCAGTCATTATTCCTAGTGCTGAAAATGATTCTTCAGGGTAAATATTATGAATGCAATTTAATACATGAGGAAAAGGAGACTCACAATTTAAGGGGCTTCTCCGAAGACATACCCCACATGGCAACTCGGAGCCTGGAAACAAGGACTCCCTAAACCTCAGTTCCATACTCTTCCATACCAACGGAGCTGCCCATTTCACTCTGTGATGACTTTAGTCCTCCAACAATGAGCTGATCCCCTGGAAGGTGGGTGTGGTTATACGCCCCACGGTCACCTCATGTTCTTCTCTGATTGTTTCTAGGCGTTGCTGACTACATACCCTTCAACCATGAGCACATCACAGCCAATTTCACACAGTACTAAGGACGAAGTGGCTTCAGGTTCTCTCAAACACCTTCAAAGGATGATGGAATTTTTGTTCATTTCATTTCAAATCTATGCCAAAAGGTGGAAATCTACAATGCTCCCATATTCCTGGTAAAAAAAAAAAAAAAAAAAAAAAAAAAAAACAACATGGAAAACACTGTGTAGAATAAATGATTCAAACTTCCCTAGAGTCTCAACATCTGTGACCCGTGAAAAAAACGTCCAGCTTCTCAAGGCACTGACTGCCAGTCATAATTTAAACCTAGGGTAAGGGGAGAAGAGAGAGCCCAGTTGATATTTTTAGAGTTCATTCTGATCTTGATTAATTAACCACACATTCCTTTATTTCTACAAATGAAATGATGTATTTTTTAAATCTCCTATGTTTTTTTCTTATACCAAGTACTACTTTTCAAATCACTTAGTAGGGGCGCCTGGGTGGCGCAGTCGGTTAAACGTCCGACTTCAGCCAGGTCACGATCTCGCGTTCGAGCCCCGCGTCAGGCTCTGGGCTGATGGCTCAGAGCCTGGAGCCTGTTTCCGATTCTGTGTCTCCCTCTCTCTCTGCCCCTCCCCCGTTCATGCTCTGTCTCTCTCTGTCCCAAAAATAAATAAACGTTGAAAAAAAAAATTTTTTTAAAAAATCACTTAGTGAAATGGCCAAAATTATTTCATATGAGACTCCCATACAACTAGGTAAATGATGTTGTACTTCTCCCCTTCCATTTCTAATATTGATTCTTGGCAAAATTAAGTTTAAAATGTATATTTTATATAATATATATATAAATACATATTTAATATATAAATATAATTTGTATTTAGTATGTAATTAAAGTTTAACATAACTTTTATATATTAAATATAAATACACATCTAAAATCCCACCCCATAAATATTATATATTTTACATATTAAATAGACATATAGACATATAACCCCATCCTATATACATATTTGAATGAAAAATTAAGCTTTCAAAGACAATCATAACTTCCATCTCTGCTAGTAGGAGTCAACACAGGGACCAGCTTTCTAGTGAAGGATATGAAAATTATATCAAAAGGGACATCTGGGTGACTCAGCCAGTTGAGCATTCAACTCTCAATTTTGGCTCAGGTCATTATCTCAGGGTGAGATCTAACCCCACTTTGGGCTCTGAGCTGAGCATAGAGGCTGCTTAAGATTCTATCTATCTATCTATCTATCTATCTATCTATCTATCTACCTATCTACCTATCTATCTATCTCTCCCTCTACCCCTGCCCCCACTCGTGTTCTGGAGCTCTCACTCCCTCTCTAAAAAAAGAAGAAAGAAAATCGTATCAAAAGACCTAAAATGTTCTTAAGTTTGACCCCCCCCCAATCCCAATTCTGAAAATTATACAAAGGAGAGAATCATAATAGGACACACATATACAAGAATCAAAACATCCACTGAAGTAATTAGACAGCAAACTTACATGTGCAGCCTCAGTACACTTCCTAATACTGAAGCACAGAGGCAGACAGACTCGCCTGCCCTGTCACAGGTCTCCCCTCCCAGCGTCTCAGAATAAGAGCCCGCCCTCTGGTAACAGTGGTTCCTGGGAGAAGAAGGTGTGAGCCACCAGCCCAAGCCTTCATTCCAAACATGCCTATTACATACGTCACTGTACTCCAGAAGAAGGCCAGGACTCTTACCATGGTGGAAGGCACCCTAAGGGGGTGTGAACAAGTGCTCTCTCATAACATGCCATGATACTCATAATATGGAAAACATGGCAACAGTCTACCTGTCCAACAATAGAGCAATGGAGAGGTAAACCCTGGTAGATCCATATGATGGGATACTTAAAAGTCACTGAGATTCTTAAGTTCCACATGTGAATGAAGTCAGACGGTGTCTATCTTTCTCTGACTGACTTGTTTCACTTAGCGTTATGCTTCTAGATCACCCATGTTGTTGCAAATGGCAAGATCTTATTTTGTTAATGGTCGAATAATATCCCATTATATAATAGAGACCATATCTTCTTTATCCGTTCATCTGTGGATGGACACATGAGTTGCTTCCATATCTTGACTATGGTAAATATTGCTGCAACAAACATTGGGGTGCATATATCGTTTTGAATTAGTGTTTTCATTTTGTTGGGTAAATACTCAGTAGTGGAATTACTGGCTCATTTGTGGAATTTAAGAAACAAAACAAACGAACAAAGAGAAAAGAGACAAGCAAAAAAACCGAGACTCTCAACTATAGAGAACTTGTGGTTACCAGAGGGGAGGCGGGTGGGGGGATGGGTGAAATAGGTGATGGGGATTAAGGAGTGCACTTGTCATGATGAGCACTGGGGGTCGTATGGAAATGTTGAATCACCATATTGTACACCTGACACTAATATAACACTGTATGTTAATTATACTTGAATTTCAAAAGTGAATTAATTTTTTAAAAAAGAAATGTAATGCACTATTAAAATTAATTTTTTGATGTTTATTTTTATTTTTGAGACAGAGACAGAGAGAGAGACAGCACAATGGGGGTTGGGGTAGAGAAGGTGGGGGACAGAGGATCCGAAGGGTGCTCTGCGCTGACAACAGTGAGCCTGATGCAGGGCTTGAACCCATGAACCACTAGATCATGACCTGAGCCAAAGTAGGATGATCAATCGACTGAGCCACCAAGGCGTCCCTTAAAATGAATTTTTTTTTAAAGTCCATAAAATTCACATTGAAGATAAATACTTGCAGACATGGAGAGACGTTCACAATGCATTATAATGCCACCCATGCCAGAGTATTATAGTATATTAACTGTGACAGAATTAATGGTCACTGATTTTGTTGGTTTGCTTCTCTGTGGTCTATGTTTTCTTCATTCGATACATAATAATTGAGCAACCGGAAGATGGGGAAAATTATTTTAAACAAAGATGAGTTTTTATTTAACAATATATTGGGCAACAAAGGGAAAGGGTGTGTGTGCGTGTGTGTGTGTGTGTGTGTGTGTGTGTGAGAGAGAGAGAGAGAGAAAGAGAGAGAGGACTGTCCCCAACTTTTACAATTAACTGTGTGTTCATTTGTACTGGCAAGGGTGGGGGACAGGCGAGCAGGTTGACAGTGGATCTCCTATGACAAGCTGCAATTCCATTTTGAGGAAGTGCTGTAATAAAATGTAGTCTGTGGGTCATTATTGCATAATGCGTAGTGCCCAAGCATGGGTTCGGTTATGGCTTCAGGGATTATAACAAGCGGCTTTTGCGACCTCTACTGGCCATGGCTGGTAAAGCCTAACTTTCTTCAGGGAAGTGGTCAATTTTCAGCATGATGGTTTTTGTGAAGATGCTAGCTAGGGAGAGGAAGGAGGATTGCTTTTTGCTGCAATTCCAATTGCAATTGTATTTTCCTTTAACTAGATGTATGAATGACCTATAGCAAGTACATGATTGAGGTCCACACTCTGATAAGGACGTGGAACTAAATAGAAAATCCTCTATCCCCTTCCTACCCAGATCCTACAATACTTTGAAATGACAAAGAATCTTGCTTGGAAGTACAAACTGCTCTGAGATTTATAAGAAGAAGAACAACAGCGAGAAAGAAAAAAGAACTGTGGACAAGAAAATAAAAATAGAAACAGAGACAGAATAGAACAAAATGGTTCCAAATTTTATCTTGGACACCAAACATGCAAAACAGCCATGATGTTTTTTTGCAAAGTAAAGTGAATTTGACCAAACATATAAAAATATGTAATAAAAGGACAATAATTCAAACAGTGTAGCTCTGGCTTCAGATCAGGGAGAACATGGGAATGGGATAAAATGCTAAAAAAAAGTTATGTGGGAATTTAGTGAATTATAAAATCATATAATCATCATATTAAATGATGATTTTCAACTTGGCCAAAGAATTATATTATATCCCTATTTCTGGCCCTTATAAGCATATTATCAAAGTCAAAAACTCTTAAGAAAATAACTGGCAGATTTTACTGTGTAAAAATGATAAATGGTCCTACCTCAAAAAAAAAATTAAAGGACATATTGAAATTTTAAAAAAATTGAATCATATACACACAGGAATTAATATACTTGATATATAGTAAGCATTTTTGAATTGATAAAAAAAATAAATAGTACAACTGATAATTGATATATAGACAAAGTACAGAAGCAAGCAAATCACACGTACAGGAAAGCGGTAGACAAAAATATACGAGACCAAAGACAGGAGAACAAGTTCAACATCACTAGTCACTGAAAGAATGCAAACTAGTGTATAACCAAGGTGTAAGCTCTATGAAGTAGGACTCAGAGAATGCGATCAGAAATCAACCCTAGGAGTGCTTGGTTGGCTCAGTCAGAAGCATGCGACTCTTGCTCTCAGGGTTATGAGTTCAAGCCCCACATTGGGTGTAGAGATTACTTAAAAATAAAATCTTCTGGGGAACTGGGTGACTCAGTCGGTTGAGTGGCTGACTCTTGATTTGGGCTCAGGTCGTGATCCCAGTGTCGTGTGATCCAGCCCATAAGCATAGTACCTGCTTAAGATTCTCTCTCTCTCTGTCCATCTCCCAGCTTCTCTCTCTAAAATAAAAAAATAATAATAATAAATAATAATATAGTCTTAAAAAAAACAGATGGGGTGCCTGGTTGGCTCAGTCAGAAGAGCCTATGTCTCTTGATCACAGGGTCATGAGTTGGAGCCCCACACTGGGTGGAAAGATTACTGAAAATAAATAAACTTAAAAAAAAAAAAAAAAAAGAAGTCAACTTTAGTTTACCTTGCTCCTGCTTATCCAAACTCCAAACCAATTCTGTAAGGCTAGGGGTTTTCTGAATTTTCATATTACTCTCTGATTAAAAAAAAAAAAAAAAAAAAAAAAAAAAAGAATAAAAATAAAATAACTCATACTATCACTTCTAGTCACAGAAAACATTCTGATCTCAGTAACTAAAATGTCCAATACTGTGTAATAGTCACTGATGGGGTTTTGGAGTGGTGGGGGGTCCAGAGCTGACAGCCAGAAGAATTCTTGAGGTGTCTTTGATGCAAAAGAGTGATTTTATTAAAGCACAGGGACAGGACCCCTGGGCAGAAAGAGCTGCACTGGGCTAGTGAAGAGAGACTGATTACGTACTGTGGAGATGGGAGAGGTAAAGGCAAAAGGGAGGCCTCCAAAGGGGCTTTCATATGCTAAAGAGGACTCTTAAGATGCCAATGGCCTAGCTATTGTCAAGCTAAGGTTGTTTTCCCTTAGTAAGGCATTAACATTAAGACAGGAGGGAGTTGGGGCGCCTGGGTGGCTCAGTCCGACTTCAGCTCAGGTCGTGATCTCGCGGTCTGTGGGTTCGAGCCCCGTGTTGGGCTCTGTGCTGACAACTCAGAGCCTGGAGCCTGTTTCGGATTCTGTGTCTCCCTCTCTCTCTCTCTGTCTCAAAAATAAATAAAGGTTAAAAAAAAATTTTTTTTTTAAAAAGACAGGAGGGAGTTCCTGGAAGAATGTTATACTTTGTATTTGCCTCAAATATTTGTCAAGGGGCTGCAGGTCTTATAGAAATTTAATTTTATCGCCATTTCCTTCTTGCCTTTGTCCCCCACATCACTATGGAGGGAAGGGCAATGTTGGGGCTCCAGGAAACTGAGTCTATAGGTTTCTGGAGATTAGGCTATTGATAAGATTGCCTTTTTCTTGTAATTTACTAAGACATTTGTAAACTAATGGAGACTCATGTCCTGCATGGCTGTGATCTGTATCAGTTAACCTTCTCACCTTTGGGCACCCAGGAGTACCTGAGGAATGTCACACATGTCCCACCTGGGGGGTGAGGGGTGTGGGGTGTCAGCTTGCCTTATGCTCCCTCATCAGTCACAACCCTGAATTCCATCAAAAGGCAAAGCTGCTCCTCTCCCCTAGTTCAGTCCTGCTCCAGATCAAGTGATTGTAGTAGAAACAACATGGCGGGGGGGGGGGGGGGGGGTCTCAATTTCCTCACTTTGTACTTTTACCAATCACGCCAGATCTTTTCTGCCCCTCATCTCTCACCTCTGTGTCTGACCCCTCTGGCATGGCTGACTGGCATAGCACCTGTTATGGGTTGAAGGGTGTCCTCCCCCTTCTCCAACCAAAAAGATGTGTTGGAGCCCTAACCGCCATCCCCCACCTCAGAATGTGACCTTATTAGGAGAAACTGTCTTTCTTTACAGAGATAATCAAGTTAAAATGAGGTCAATAAGGTGGGCCCTAATCCAATACAACTATTGTCTTATAAAAAGGGGAAATTTGGACACAAAGACACACAGAAAGAGAAGAGGATGGGTAGAGAGACAGAGAGAAGATGGCCGTCCACAAGCCCGGGACAGACCCTTCCTCACAGTGCTCAGAAGGAACGCGGACCCTGCTAACAGCTGGACTTCAGACTTGTGGAGGCAATAAACTTCTGTTGTTTTAAGACCCACAGTTTGGGGTACTTTGTTACAGCAGCCAAGCAAACTCATCCAGCACCCAACAGTGGTTGACTCCGCTCCAGGTATGGTTTAAAGTATACTCTTTCTCTCAGGGGTGCTTTACGGATTCTTCAGAGAAACACACACACACACAAATACCCTACCCTAACTGCTGAGGATATTCGGATGCATGCAAAGTCATCTCTGCTGAACGATTGGCTGGTTGCATATGATGCTTCCCTCAGGCCCTGGACATCCATCATCACTTCTTCCAGCTTCTTTCTCTCTGCTCCTCAGTGGGGTCCTGTTGGACAGGATATAAGAAAACCCTGAACCGACGCACTGCACTGGGGTCCACATCTGGTGAACAAGATATGCACGCCTTTGCCCCATCATCAGTGAAGATGTAATTACTTCCCAACGCAGCCCTCTACTTTGCATCAAACCTCCAAACATAGACTTTTCTCAAACCTGGGGCCAACACCACTCCCCCTCAAACAGCAGGGGGCCATATCAAGCTGAGTGTTTTGGAATGTCTCTCACTAAGCTTGATGGAGCACCCCAATGCCTAGCCATGGGAGAGCGAGAGTGGAACTCACAATATACCAACAACACTGTCCAAAGAAATTTTTACTGTAATCTCCAGGCTGCACTTCTTTTCTTGATTTTTTCAGTGCTTTTAACAGGCTGCAAGAAAGTGGAGAGCTAAGAATAGTGAAGCCAAATCCTGCCATGTCCTTCGTAAATCCTGCCCAAGAGGCCTAGCACCTCACTTGGGAATGTGGGGATTACCACACAGCCTGGGGCCTCAGGCAAAACTGAGTCAGACACAATCCCATTTTAACAGCCTATCATAAACATAAACCATTAGACATCATCTCTCACCTTTCATACTGGCAAAGCTCTAAAAGAAAGGTGTACAAGAAAGCTCAGCAAGGGTGTGGATAAACAGGTACTTTGATACATTGTTGGTGAAGGTCAATTTTGCATAATTGTATGGAGCAAAACGATTTTAAACGAACATTCCCTTTGATCTCATCATTTCTTTTTATGGAATTTGCCAGAAAGAAATACCAAAACAGTACCAACAGCATGTGTACAAAGTTCATTGCAGCATGGCCTATAATAAAAGATTTGTAAATAACTCGACTGAAAGACAATAGGGAATCATTCACGACATAGGTGAAACCATTCACAGGAATACCACAGGTATAGTCTGTGAATGCCAAGACAAAAACAAGAACAGTTGCCGTGGTTCCCTCTTCTTGGTCAAACAATTGAGGAGTTGGTCCTTTCTTTGAGCCTGTTGATTTAATCAATGAACAATGCTGGAAATAGCTCTTCTGTAAAAGTTCAGTAGCTTTCCAAGTTGGGATTCAATCTAATTTAGCTTTAAAGCCCTGAAATACATGTAGACATACTCATTTTTCTTATGGCAGTAAAGTAGACACTCAATGGAGACATGTTGAATGAATGCTTTCCTGTGCATCATTTCCACCACTATCATCTTTGAAACAGGATTCTAATAAGATAGTCTTTGTGTCAATAAAAACCTCTCGTAAACAGCAAGTCAATATTATTAATTACTGGGGCACCTGGGTGGCTCAGTCGGTTAAGCAGCCGACTTTGGCTCAGGTCATGATCTTGCAGTTTACGGGTTTGAGCCCCGCATCGGGCTCTGTGCTGACAGCTCAGAGCCTGGAGCCTGCTTCCAATTCTGTGTCTCCCTCTCTCTCTGCCCCTCCCCTGCCCATGCTCTCTCTCTTTCAAAATTGAATAAATGTTAAAAATAATAATAATATTAATTATTAATATTGTGTTAGAATATATTGGTTTTTGTTGTGGAAAAATCTAGGGTACTGATGGGGAGAACAAAGGCAAAATAAATGTAGAAAAAATGTAAATCTCCTTACAACCTACAGCCCATTGACAAGTCCTTGAGACAGGCAGGGTGACCTTTCTCCAAGAAATCAACTGCCTCAAGGTTACTACTTTGCTAGAAGCAAAAAGCAACCTGAGCTTGACATTGGCCTGACCTCCAGGATCCTGTAAGTCTTCTTTAACATATAAAAATCCCTTTGGAAACTTCCTTTTTCTCTACTCCCTTCCCCAAGATACGTGTTGGCAATCATCCTCCAAATATATGGCCCACTGATATACATCTGAAGGGTCTCATGACTAATGTTTTCCTGGATAGTAGGAAATAACTTTTTCTTAACAGCAGCTAGCCCCTCAAGATCCTGAAAACCTTGCTTCCAAATTCCTTAGAGACTCAGACTACCGCTAACTCCCTCCCAACTTAAAAGTATATAATCAATCACTCCATAATCCCAGTGCGGTTCTTTCTGCCCACAGGTCCTGTCCCTGTGCTTTAATAAAAGCCACTTTTTTGCACCAAAAATGTCCGAAGAATTCTTTCTTGACCATTCACTCCCAGACCCCAAAACACCACATCAGTACCATTGCTCTTTTAGAAATGCTCTACACCATATGGAAGCTAAACTGATGAATAAGTGAATACTAAGTAGCCCCTTGAGAAGGTTCTGTGGGCTTCCTGGGGCGAGGAAGTTCCATGGTGATTTATTACATTATGATATTAGTCACTCTGATAAGCAAAAACCTAATCTTTTATTAAAATGAGGTACTGTACACATACATACAGACAACACGCATGTGGGTGCCATTTACGTCAAGAACCAAACCTGGGAGATGAAGAAGGGCATTATATAATCATTACAGGGTCTATCCATCAGGAAGAGCTAACAATTATAAATGTCTATGCGCCAAATATGGGAGCCCCCAAATATATAAAACAATTACAAACATAAGCAACCTTATTGATAGGAATGTGGTAATTGCAGGGGACTTTAACACTCCACTTACAGAAATGGACAGATCATCTAGACCCATGGTCAATAAAGAAACAAGGTCCCTGAATGATACATTGGATCAGATGGGCTTGACAGATATATTTAGAACTCTGCATCAGAGAGCAGAGAATATACTTTCTTCTCGAGTGCACACAGAACTTTCTCTAAAATAGATCACATACTGGGTCACAAAACAGCCCTTCATAAGTATACAAGAATTGAGATCATACCATGCATACTTTCAGACCACAATGCGATGAAGCTTGAAATCAACCACAGGAAAAAGTCTGGAAAACCTCCAAAAGCATGGAGGTTAAAGAACACCCTACTAAAGAATGAATGGGTCAACCAGGCAATTAGAGAAGAAATTAAGAAATATATGGAAACAAATGAAAATGAAAATGCAACAATCCAAATGCTTTGGGATGCAGCGAAGGCAGTCCTGAGAGGAAAATACATTGCAATCCAGGCCTATCTCAAAAAACAAGAAAAATCCCAAATACAAAATCTAACAGCACACCTAAAGGAAATAGAAGCAGAACAGCAAAGACAGCCTAAACCCAGCAGAAGAAGAGAAATAATAAAGATCAGAGCAGAAATAAACAATATAGAATCTAAAAAAAACTGTAGAGCAGATCAATGAAACCAAGAGTTGGTTTTTTTGAAAAAATAAACAAAATTGATAAACCTCTAGCCAGGCTTCTCAAAAAGAAAAGGGAGATGACCCAAATAGATAAAATCATGAATGAAAATGGAATTATTACAACCAATCCCTCAGAGATACAAACAATTATCAGGGAATACTATGAAAAACTATATGCCAACAAACTGGACAACCTGGAAGAAATGGACAAATTCCTAAACACCCATACACTTCCAAAACTCAAACTGGAGTAAATAGAAAGCTTGAACAGGCCCATAACCAGCAAAGAAATTGAATCAGTTATCAAAAATCTCCCAACAAATAAGAGTCCAGGACCAGATGGCTTCCCAGGGGAGTTCTACCAGACGTTTAAAGCAGAGATAATACCTATCCTTCTCAAGCTATTCCAAAAAATAGAAAGGGAAGGAAAACTTTCAGACTCATTCTATGAAGCCAGTATTACTTTGATTCCTAAACCAGACAGACACTCAGTAAAAAAAGAGAACTACAGGCCAATATCCCTGATGAATATGGATGCAAAAATTCTCAATAAGACACTAGCAAATCAAATTCAACCGCATATAAAAAGAATTATTCACCATGATCAAGTGGGATTCATTCCTGGGATGCAGGGCTGGTTCAACATTTGCAAATCAATCAACGTGATACATCACATTAATAAAAGAAAAGATAAGAACCATATTTACCTGTCAATCGATGCAGAAAAGGCATTTGACAAAATTCAGCAACCTTTCTTAATAAAAACCCTCAAGAAAGTCAGGATAGAAGGAACATACTTAAACATCATAAAAGCCATTTATGAAAAGCCCACAGCTAACATCATCCTCAATGGGGAAAAACTGAGAGCTTTTTCCCTGAGATCAAGAACACGACAGGGATGTCCACTCTCACCGCTGCTGTTTAACATAGTGTTGGAAGTGCTAGCATCAGCAATCAGACAACAAAAGGAAATCAAAGGCATCAAAATTGGCAAAGATGAAGTCAAGCTTTCACTTTTTGCAGATGACATGATATATACATGGAAAATCCAATAGACTCCACCAGAAGTCTGCTAGAACTAATACATGAATTTAGCAAAGTTGCAGGATACAAAATCAATGTACAGAAATCAGTTGCATTCTTATACACTAGTAATGAAGCAACAGAAAGACAAATAAAGAAACTGATCCCATTCACAATTGCACCAAGAAGCATAAAATACCTAGGGATAAATCTAACCAAAGATGTAAAAGATCTGTATGCTGAAAACTATAGAAAGCTTATGAAGGAAATTGAAGAAGATATAAAGAAATGGAAAAACACTCCGTGCTCATGGATTGGAAGAATAAATATTGTTAAAATGTCAATACTACCCAAAGCTATCTACACATTCAACGCAATCCCAATCAAAATTGCACCAGCATTCTTCTCGAAACTAGAACAAGCAATCCTAAAATTCACATGGAACCACAAAAGGCCCCGAAAAGCCAAAGTAATTTTGAAGAAGAAGACCAAAGCAGGAGGCATCACAATCCCAGACTTTAGCCTCTACTACAAAGCTGTAATCATCAAGACAACATGGTATTGGCACCAAAACAGACACATAGACCAATGGAATAGAATAGAAACCCCACAACTAGACCCACAATAGTATGGCCAACTAATCTTGGACAAAGCAGGAAAGAACATCCAATGGAAAAAAGACAGTCTCTTTAACAAATGGTGCTGGAAGAACTGGACAGCAACATGCAGAAGGTTGAAACTAGACCACTTTCTCACACCATTCACAAAAATAAACTCAAAATGGATAAAGGACCTGAATGTGAGACAGGAAACCATCAAAACCTTAGAGGAGAAAGCAGGAAAAGAACTCTCTGACCTCAGTCGTAGCAATTTCTTACTTGACACATCCCCAAAGGCAAGGGAATTAAAAGCAAAAATGAACTACTGGGACCTCATGAAGATAAAAAGCTTCTGCACAGCAAAGGAAACAACCAACAAAACTAAAAGGCAACCAACGGAATGGGAAAAGATATTTGCAAATGACATATTGGACAAAGAGCTAGTATCCAAAATCTATAAAGAGCTCACCAAACTCCACACCCGAAAAACAAATCCAGTGAAGAAATGGGCAGAAAACATGAATAGACACTTGTCTAAAGAAGACATCCAGATGGCCAAACAGGCACATGAAAAGATGCTCAACATCGCTCCTCATCAGGGAAATACAAATCAAAACCACACTCAGACATCACCTCGCGCCAGTCAGAGTGGCCAAAATGAACAAATCAGGAGACTATAGATGCTGAAGAGGATGTGGAGAAACGGGAACCCTCTTGCACTGTTGGTGGGAATGCAAACTGGTGCAGCCGCTCTGGAAAACAGTGTGGAGGTTCCTCAAAAAATTAAAAATAGACCTACCCTATGACCCAGCAGTAGCACTGCTAGGAATTTACCCAAGGGATACAGGAGCACTGATGCATAGGGGCACTTGTACCCCAATGTTTATAGCAGCACTCTCAACAATAGCCAAATTATGGAAAGAGCCTAAATGTCCATCAACTGATGAATGGATAAAGAAATTGTGGTTTATATACACAATGGAGTACTACGTGGCAATGAGAAAGAATGAAATATGGCCCTTTGTAGCAACGTGGGTGGAACTGGAGAGTGTGATGCTAAGTGAAATAAGCCATACTGAGAAAGACAGGTACCATATGTTTTCACTCTTATGTGGATCCTGAGAAACTTAACAGAAACCCATGGGGGAGGGGAAGGAAAAAAAAAAAAAAGAGGTTAGAGTGGGAGAGAGCCAAAGCATAAGAGACTGTTGAGAACTGAGAACAAACTAAGGGTTGATGGGGGGTGGGAGGGAGGAGAGGGTGGGTGATGGGTATTGAGGAGGGCACCTTTTGGGATGAGCACTGGGTGTTGTATGGAAACCAATTTGACAATAAATTTCATATATTGAAAAAAAAAAAAAAAGAACCAAACCTAGGACTAGGCTACAGGTTTCTGTTATCTCTTGATTTTAAAATAAAGATTAGGGGAGTTTGGCTGGCTCAGTCTGTAGAGCATGTGACTCTTGATCTTGGGGTTGTAAATTCAAGCCCCACGTTGGGTATAGAGATTACTTAAAAATAGAACCCTAAAAAAGTAAAATAAATAAAAAAGTTAGAAAGATTAAAAACTGAGATGCTAGGTAATTTTCATACAGATGGAAAAAATAACAAATCCCAATGGATATAGACCTGGATGATCCCAAAACAGTGGCTTGTAGCTATACTCTGCTTTTTAAATTTTCCAAGTGCTCACAGGGCACCGATTCTCAACTTGCTTAGGCATTAGAATCACCCGTGAGGGTTTAGTTCACAATAGGAATTCTTGAACCCCACCTTCAGAGTTTCTGACTTAGTTAAGTAGGGACCAGATACTTACATTTATACAAAGGTCTCAGGGACATCTGATGCAGCTGGTCTGAAGACTAACTTTTGGGAGATTTTAACAAACCCATTCCAGTAAAAGAACATCAAGGTTTTTACCCCTACTTTGCATCATCCTAGCTGTGTGGCAAATCATTGCATCCTGGAACATCAGTTTCCTACAAATAAATACCATAGAATTATCAGAACAGTGTAAATAAAGAGCTGTGAGAAATGGCAGGACAGAAAATTTTTTAGGGATCAAAGAAGACCTCACATCCCTCCTCCCATTTCCACAATGCTTTATTCATACTTCTTTTGTGATACCTCAACATTATTATATGCTCATCATATTGTCCCTACATAAATATAAATTCCTAAAGAAATGGATCACTGGTTTTTCTTTGTATCCTCTATTGTACCTGGCACAACTCTTGCAGAGAAAAATAGACATCACTTATAATAGTTACTATTTAAAGGTAAAACTTTGAGCTTACTTTTTAGTTTTTTTTTTTAATTTTTTTAATGTTTATTTATTTTTGAGAGAGAGACAGAGCATGAGTGGGGGAGGAGCAGAGAGAGAGGGAGACAGAATCCGAAGCAGGCTCCAGGCTCTGAGCTGTCAGCACAGAGCCCGATATGGGGCTCGAACCCACAAACCGTGAGATCACGATCTGAGCGGAAGTGGGACGCTTAACCAACTGAGCCACGCAGGTGCCCCTACTGTTTAGTTCTTTTAAAATCAATAACGAGGTGGAAGCTGGAGGGCCACCAAAAGACTTCGAGACCAAAGAGGGATTGTACTGACACTTTATTCTCCATCCAAAGCAAAATTACACAATATCCAGCTTGAGATTTTTAAAATTTTTTCTTTTCAACGTTTATTTATTTTTGGGATAGAGAGAGACAGAGCATGAACGGGGGAGGGGCAGAGAGAGAGGGAGACACAGAATCGGAAGCAGGCTCCAGGCTCCGGGCTCCGGGCCATCAGCCCAGAGCCTGACGCGGGGCTCGAACTCACGGACCGCGAGATCGTGACCTGGCTGAAGTCGGACGCTTAACCGACTCCGCCACCCAGGCGCCCCCCAGCTTGAGATTTTTAAACGCGTGAGCACATTCGGATCTCCCACTTTTGGTGGAGGGGAGCAGGCAAGAGATGCCTAGAATCTGACACTGGCTTGGGAGTGGGGGTCAGTAAAAAGCTTTTAGAGCTGCTCTTAAAGGACAGAAATGGTTGGCTGTAATAAAGTCCACTAACTCTTTTGAGACAGCTTCAGTGTGCAGATAATCAAGAAGTGCCTAAGACGGTGGACACAGAAAGTTCTCCCAGTAGCTTTGGAAGCGTTCCAGGTTTTATTTGTTGCCATTTATGAAAATAATCCTTGGGGAAAGACCATACGCAGATTTAGCATGATTTAAATACAACAGACATCAGTCTCAATTTGTTAATCCTATTTGTGCCCTAAGCTTGGGGAAAGATCCTTTCTCATTCTAAATATCAAAAAGCTTCAGACCCATAAAAATGATTTTGCCCAACATCCTTCCAGAATACTTACGCGTTATTTTAACTTGATAATCAAGTTTTGATATTGTCCCGTCACTGGGGTCCCTGGAGTCACACAGACTCCAATTCTGATTGTAGTTTTCCTGCTGTGTGACCGGGGCAAATTAAACCCCACGACCCTCAGGATGGAATCTGCAAATGGGTGTCACGCCTTCCTTATCTCATGGACTCGTTGGGAGGACTCCGCGCAGTGATGAGGTACTGAACGCGACACACTGCAAGCGCCCGCTAAAAGCTCAGGCCACGGGGAATGATCAGTGGTGTTTTCCTAATGCCTCTGAGCGGCCCCCCCACACAAGGGGCTTAATGCAGTGAGCTGGGAGGCGCAACCGGGTGTGTGAAGCCAAGCTTTCTCAGCGCGACACTCGGCCCGGGAAGCCGGACGCCGCCGCCCGCACCCCACGAAAGACCTCGGATTGTAAGGAGACTCCCAGAAGGCGCCGGGGGTTCGGGGCGTGGCTAGCGGACGCCCGCGCGGAACCTAAACCTCGCGGCCCGGTTTCTTCCGCTTCCGCCGGGACTCTCTGCAGAGTGGACAGATGCGAAGGCGATTTCCGGGCCGGCCGTGTCCCGGGAGTCGCCGAGATCGCCGCGGGGAGCCCGGCGCGGCCGGGTGCGCGTGGCCATGTGGCGGGTGCTGGCTCGCGCGGGGGCGCCGCTCCTGCGAACGCAGCTACTGTCAGGTCAGGAGGCCCCTCGGTCACTCAGAAGACGTCCCCTTCCTCCCCAGCGCCAGTGCGGCACCTCGCCAGCTCCGGGAAGGCTCTGCCGACGGTTACCGAAGCGCTGGATAGGGGCCGCGCTCCCCCGCCGCGGGGACTCGTGGCGAAGAGCGGCGGCCACCTGGGGCGGGGGTGGGGGGTCGGCTCCCGGAGACCCCTGCTAGCGGGCTTCTTTGGGGAGCCCTGAGCCTGTGAGCCCACGTAGTGGAACCCGCGGCCCACTATCAGGGCACTCCGTTAGGAGTGACCGGTCCAGGTTGTGCCGGGCCCAGGTCTTGTCGCTTTCATCTTTTAATTTGATTTGTCTTTGTAGATTCCTGGGTCGCCCCGCCCGCCAGTGCTGGCCTGAAGACTTTGCTCCCGGTGCCGGCTTTTGAGGGTGAGAGCTTGTGTCAGTTTCGTGTTTTTCTCTGATGGACCCTAGAAGAGGGTAGGTGAAGACGTAGGAGGGTTCTTGTACTTCCTATCTCCATTCACTCGCGCAGTAAACTTGTATCGAGGGCTTACTGTATGCCAAGTGTTCTGAACACTGGGGATACATCAGAAAACGAGAGAGACCCACAAAGGTCCCTGCTTTTCTGGAGCAGATGTGTCATGGGATGGGTCCCGTATGGCCTACCAACTGGGGCGCATGGTTCACCCTCAGCCATGGCTGATTGGCATCAAATTTGAACTTTTGATGTTCTCTCTAAAGGATGTCACATATATGCGGTCATATAACAACATATGTGAAAAGCATTGGTTTTTTAAATACAAACGTTAAGAAAAACCTCAATTGTAAATTTAATTGACCATATCTTTTATTTTTCTTTTAAAGTTTATTTATGTATTTTGAGAGAGAGCGTGCACCAGCGAGGGGCAGAGAGAGGATCCCAAGCAGGCTCCACGCTGTCACCACAGAGCCGGATGCAGGCTCGAACTCACAAACAGTGAGATCATGACCTGAGCTGAAATCAAGAGTCAATACTTAACCGACTGAGCCACCCAGGTGTCCCTAATTTACCATATCGCTAATATATTGGAAATCTCAAAAAAAAAAAAAAGCATCCTTGACCTCTGAGGGCTTTGGCTTCTGCACGTAATTGTTAAACGATCTGTGCTCTGGAAGTACATATGGACTTGTAGGTGAGAGAAAGCATCACTAAATTCCTCTGTAGCTGCTTGTAGAAACTGGAGGAGGACGGGCAGTTTCTGTAACCCTAAATAACCCATTAATAATTTGGTATTTCCTTGAAGGCCCCTGTTTTGTGTTTGACTCCATGGCAAAGCCATGCTTGTTTTACTATAGACCTGTTTTAAATGACTTAAAAGTTATAATTTTTTTACTCCCAACTTGTCAGAACGTTTGATAGGAAAGAAGGATGCAGCGCGTCTGGCCTGCATTTCAGTCCACCTGCCTTCAGTGCTGCAAGCTGTTGGCCATTGTACGCAGCATACGGGTGTCAGCGTGAAAAGCCCTGTAGAAATAGAGCACAGATCAAAGGATTCCTGGGTTGCAGGTTTCTTAACAAGAACATGGCAGAGGGGTGCCTGGGTGGCTTAGTCGGTTAAGTGTCCGACTCTTGGTTTCCACTCAGGTCTTGATAGCGTGATTTCGTGAGTTCAAGCCGCACATTGGGCTCTATGCTGACAGCGTGGAGCCTGCTTGGGAGTCTCTCTCTGCCCCTCCCCTGCTCACACTGTCTCTGTCTCTCTCTCAAAATAAATAAACTTTTTACAAAATTACAAAAAAAAAAAAAAAATGTGGCAGAGGAGAATTTAGATATTTTCATATTCATTGTAGTAAATATTCTTTCCACTACCCCCATTAACATCCAGAGAGGCCATGTAGTATTTTGAAGGAAAAAAAAAAGTCATACGGTCTGACTTTGCTGTTTTCACTGAATGGCCTAGAACAAATTACAAAATGTCTCTAGGCCTCACATTCCCCTTTTATCAAACGGAGCTTTAAAATAGTACCCGCCTAGGGGCGCCTGGGTGGCGCAGTCGGTTGAGCGTCCCGACTTCAGCCAGGTCGCGATCTCGCGGTCCGTGAGTTCGAGCCCCGCGTCGGGCTCTGGGCTGATGGCTCGGAGCCTGGAGCCTGTTTCCGGTTCTGTGTCTCCCTCTCTCTCTGCCCCTCCCCCGTTCATGCTCTGTCTCTCTCTATCCCAAAAATAAATAAACGTTGAAAAAAAAATTTAAAAAAAACAAAATAAAATAGTACCCGCCTAATGTTCTGTTCCGTGATCTGGGTGTGTTAATGTGGGTGTGTCTATGCAGTCATTTTGTGATAATTCACTGAGCTGTACGCTTTTTATTTGGCCCTTTGATTATGTGTGTTAAACTTGAAAATGTTCAAACTTTTTAAAAAGGGAAGCCCTAAGAAATTCCTAAGCTATAAAATCGCTTTAAAGATTAAATGAGATAGTGCACATGAGGCATTCTACTCCGTGTCTAGCCCTTGGAAACATTAAAAAAAAGTTAGCCAGTCTTAACTCTGTGACATTCTTAATCTCTGTACCTTCCCAGTGGTCTCTCTTCTAGTTTCAGGCAGAGAGTGCATTTCGTTTGAAGGTTAAAACTGCGCATCTTCAAAGGTTCAGAAGCGTCTCCGTTAAGTCTTGTCATAACCAAAAGATTCCAGTTGACACTGGAAAAAAAAAACATTGGCAGGAAAAACCCAATATGCTTCTGGAATTACTTTTCAGTGGTAACTTCACGACTTTCACTTGATTGTTATAAATCTTTCTAGGAAGAAAATGGATCCTTCGAAATGTGTTGTTGTATTTATTCTTGGTTGTGCTCTTTTTAGATGTTTCCATTCCTGAAAAGCCCAAGCTTAGATTTGTTGAGAGGGTTCCACTTGTGCCAAAAGTCAGAAGGGAACCCAAGAACTTGAGTGACATACGGGGACCTTCTACTGAAGCCACCGAGTTCACAGAAGGCAGTTTCGCAATCTTGGTAAGTGAGTTCAGTGTCAAGTGGCTATAGGATGGAAGTCAGGGATTAGCATAATCTTGTGCTCTTGGAGTTGTTCTCTTCCTCCACAGGTTTTATTAGAACTGCCACCATTTGCTCTTTATTTTATGTTTATTTTTGAGAGAGAGACACAGACAGAGCACAAGTGGGGGAGGTGGAGAGAAAGACAGAATCTGAAGCGGGCTCCAGGCCCTGTCAGTACAGAGCCCGACGCAGGGCTTGAACTCACAAACCGTGAGATCAGATCATGACCTAAGCCAAAGTTGGACGCTTAACCGACTGAGCCACCCAGGCGCCTCCACCGTTTGCTCTTTAAAATGATGTGCGCTACCCAGTAAACATTTGAGTTCTCTTTTTTTTTTTCGTGTAGAGTGCGGATAGTGTAAAAGCAGGAAAAGGAAGAGGCTACCTATTTGGCCCCTATAATCATACTGTGAAATCTTCTCAGACCTCTGCTAGAAATAAAACTACCCATGACTTAGGATGTGGGACAACTGTTTCCTTACTCAGGTAGCTCCCATGAAGACTTGATGTCAGAAGCTGCACAAATGGGTGTGAACTAGGACTGATTTCCCATCAGGCAGCCAGAGCAGTATTTTACGGTCCTTCCCACAGCCTGCATGAGCAGCCCCGCCAGCCTCTCAGAACCTCATGCCCAAGCCCTGTCCCTTAGTCTGCTCCAGTCACTCTGGTTTCTGCTCCAACTCCCCAAGCCCCTTACTGTGTCAGGGCCTTCACATACCCCATTCCTCTGCCTGTAACTATTGTCTGTTTTCCTTTGGCCACTTCCTACCATTCTGGCCTCAGCTTTAAGTGTCATCTCCTCAAAGAGGCCTTCCCTGGTTATCCACTGAAATGGGTCCACCCTTGTTCTCATTTATTACTGTACCCTAGGCTTTTCCTCCATGGTTCTTACTAGAACTTCTATTTCTATCTTTATATCATTGAAGCCGCAGTTATTATGAAAGAGCCCATAAAAGATAGCTAAGTCCCCACATGTTTCTAATTGTTTCATCTACTTTTAGGCACTGGGTGGTGGTTACCTCCACTGGGGCCATTTTGAAATGATGCGCCTGACAATCAACCGCTCTCTGGACCCCAAGAACATGTTTGCATTATGGAGAGTACCAGCCCCTTTTAAGCCCATCACCCGCAAGGGTATGGGACAGCGCATGGGGGGAGGCAAAGGTGCCATTGATCACTACGTGACTCCTGTGAAGGCTGGCCGTCTCATAGTAGAGATGGGTGGGCGTTGTGAATTCAAAGAGGTACAAGGTTTCCTCGACCAGGTGGCCCACAAGTTGCCGTTCCCAGCAAAGGCCGTGAGCCGTGAGACTCTAGAGAAGATGCGGAAAGATCAAGAGGAAAGGGAACAGAACAACCAAAACCCCTGGACCTTTGAGCGCATAGCCACTGCCAACATGCTGGGGATACGCAAAGTCCTGAGCCCGTATGACTTGGCCCAGAAGGGACGGTACTGGGGCAAGTTCTATATGCCTGAACGTGTGTAGTGAGAGTGGGAGAACTAAGTGTACAAAGGCTGCTGAGAGAAAGAATCTACACTTTTATTCCCATCAGCCTACCCTCCAAGTCTTCAGGTAGCTCTGATATCTAACTGAGGAGCAGTGTATGAGTAAATGAGTTCTGAAAGATTGTACACTATCTGCTGATTTTTTTAAGTGTGTTGTATTTACATCAAATAAAGTTTGAGGATCATCTCAGGCAATAACTTCTCAATGGTCACTCCTAATCCTTAAGTGGTCAAGAGGCTGGCCTGTTAGGGGGTCTGGTTCTCCCCAGCTGTAAGATGAATGTCTTCAGGGCTGAAACATCCTTCCATCTCCCACCTCCGTTATAAGTTGGACTTAGTATCTATATGGGTTTCCCTGCCGTCTGAAAGTTTGCTTCATATCGCTTCGCTTTTACCAAAGACCTTCATTAGTAACTGTTTTTTCTCAAACTGGAAGAAATCCGAAGAGGATTTTCACTCTCACAAAATGGTAATTACTTGGCTGTACATTTTTTCAGCTTAGGAACGCTCTACTTTCAGACAGTGGGGAATTCTGTACTACCTGTTACATGTACACGCTTCAGGAGCAAGTTGCTATGATATTTACTAGTTAGAAACATTTTTGGAAAATCAAAGAAAGAAACAGTGGGACACACATTGTTTGATTGAACAGATATTTATTTATGCCCAGCTACCCATCTCTCAATCCTGGAAGGCAAAGGGAGATGTTGGACAATAAGATAAGGAACGTAACCTTTGCCTTTTAACACAAGAACTAATAGAAGTTGAAGTTGGCCTTTCTAGGTCTAAAGTTCTCTGAGGGCCAGTGTTGTGTCCCTGTAGGTTCTAGTACAGTGCACGTGCCACACAGCACTCAAATATGCTGGATGAATAAGGGCCCCGTGTGTTAAATCCCCATGTTGCCACCTCCCTGTCTGTCCTTAACAAGATTCATCTAGTTTTCAGAGCTAGCCGGCAGTTTTCTAACCCCTGTTCAAACTAAAAGAACTACAAATAGATATAAATGGTAAACCATGTGCTTTGGAAAGTGGGTAGAAAACAGCACACTGACTTAAATTGTCAGTTTTTAATCCCACCTTCTTAAAACGTTAAGATCTCCAGCAAAGAAAATAATTTACTGTCAAAGTTACAAATATATCTAAATAGTTACATGGTTCTCGAGTTGAACACTGTGGTTTTTAATGTATTTTTAGTGAGCCTCTTGTAATTACAGTAAAACCTTGGTTTGCGAGCATAATTCATCCCAGAAACATGCTTATAAGCCAAAGCTGTATCAAAGCGAATTTCCAGAGCCACTGGCTCAGTTGGGATCATGTGATGTTCGGCATCATGTACTACTCCTATCACAAGACGTCGCTCGTTTATCAAGTTAAAATTTATTAGAAATGTTTGCTCATCTTGTGGAACACAGAACAAGTTTCTTGCAGTCCAAGGTTTTACTGGTACTAAATTGCATTAGAGAACACATCTAAACCTTGAATTGGGACCAGTGTTTGGGACAATTTTATACACACATTGCTGGCCGACTAAATCCGTTTTAGCTAGCAACACAGAGCATATAAATAATGCAAGTGGTAGGCTGCTGTCACCTTTCTGACCTGACACGTCATCTCTGTTACCGTTCACAGAACACGGTGCTGATTGTCGGGAGTTCATAGTATAAACCCTTTGTTTGTTTGTTTGGGGTCCACCTTGAGTTCCTGAACCCCAATCCTGGGGCCAGCCGATCTTCGCAGAATAAGAGACTGTCCGTGGAACTCCATCACCACCCATATGAAAGGACTTTATATGTCACCGAAATAGGAGGCCTGTTGTGCAGAAGTGTGGATCAGCCCATTTCCAGGCATGTGCACACAGCATCTGATACATAACCCGTTTACCACTGATGCCTTAAAAGGTTTCAGAGTAAGACCCAAGGACTCATCCATGAGCTGAAATCAGAGCTTAATTACAGGTAATTAAGTCAACTGATACTTGAACATCTGTAAGTGGCAGGCACTGTGCTAAGCACTGGGGACGCTGCCGTGAGCAAGACCCGAATGGCGCCTATGGTTAGACAACCTTCACTTTAGACGATTAGACCCTGAAGAAGGAAGTAGACGCAGGTTGGTCAAAGGTGAGGCCTAGAAGAACCTGAGGGGCCTGGTGTTGATCAAAGAGAAAATGAGATCCTGATGAGCGGGGAGTGCACCATTTTCTGCCTCTGCAGCACTGGCTGTTCTATTTCCCGAACAGGCACCTGTTCTCAGCCCCACAGCCCTTGCCTAACCAGCTGTCCGCCGCTGTGCTCCCTGTTCCTCCAGCCCTGCCCGCCCCTCCCTCCCAGCTCCGTACTGTCTGAAGTCTAGCTTTGCTAACGTGTAATGGGTGGTTGGATGACGCCCTGTGTCATAGGTCTCATCATGGAAAGAGGGGTAGCTGTGAGGAATCTGCAGTGGAGAGGTGATGGCACCACAGAGGTGGAAGAAGGATTAGAAACTCCGGCTGAGGCTCCATCGGTGAGGACTGAAGGAGACAACAGAAACGGAGGGGGAAGAAATTCACAGATTATACACAACAGGATGCTAGAAGCCAGGATCACCAAGTCCTTCCTCAGCGAGTCTGCACTAACTTGTTACTCGGGGTTTACTGGCTGGCTCTCTTCTAAAGAGTTCGGGGTGCTTTTAATGCAAGAACTAACTCTCCTCCAGCCTTTCCCAGACACCACAGCCCAAACCGCTGCAGGGAAGCAACATCCTTCTACGAAGCATCCTGAACAGAGCGTTCGTTCTGCTACCAGACCCGGTTTGGAACAGCTTGCCACCTTCTGTCTCCCCATCTACTGCCAACCCATTATTCACCCATTTTTCTCCTTACAAAGCATTTCTTTCCTGAGTTTTCTCCAGCCTTTATCTAGTTCAGCACCTCATCCCACCCAGATTTGGGGCACCTGGTGACAAATGACAAAACCCCGAGGACACCAGAGTTTCAAGTAAGGGAGAGTAGGTCTGACCCTCCCCACAGATGGCTCACCTTGTTCAGGCAAATATGCCCCCAATGGTAGAAGCTAAGATGATCGCAAGGATGATACAGCAGATCATGATCATGATCTTCTTCTGCTCGTCCACACAAGGAAAGAAAAAGCATGTGAGCAACAGCATCCACGTGCAGACACAGCCACAAAAGAAGGGAGACAAAAGCGGATCCGGGCACGGTGGAGGATGAGAAGGGAAAGGAAGATGGATCTGGCTTCTAGAACCCAGGGTGTTAACAGAAGCATTGCTTTCGGGGACAGATTCAAAATTAGATCAACAGCAATCTCCAGGGATGTTTGGTATGTCTCTGCCTTCTAGATCCCATCCCGTCGCACCAGAGTTCTCCTGTCTCCTGGAGCCAGATACTCATGACGAGTGAACCAAATTATGGTGGGCAGGGAGCAGCTTAAATCTGAAACTCAAATACAGTTACATTTCATTCTTTGAGAGGTACACCATCTTCAAAATCTGGGACTTTTGGTCCATCTGGTCCAGCACATGGTTGAAAAAGATTTTAACCCCTTTCCAAAGCCTAAACCAAAACCACCACGTGGTGGCATCCGGCCACTGTTTTGCAGGGAAAGAGAGGCAGAACTGTTTCACAATCAATATAAAGTCATTTATTTTTAAATTATCAATAAAATAATCAACTTTACATTAAAAAAAAAATACAACAACAACAAAAAACCCCTTCACTTGTATTAAACTAAGCCCCAGGCCTCAACAAAGGCCTGTGATTAGAGCTTGTCTGCCCTAGTTGCTGGAGCCAGTCCGCTGTTCGACTTCATAGCCACGGGCAAGAGGGCATCCCCTTGGCTCTGTCTGAGTGCTGGGCAATGACGGAGTAAGTAGCCTTTGCAGAGGAAGCCAAGGGGCTGTGCCTGCATTAGGGTGCTCTCCCTATCCTAGAAAGTCAAGGCTGAAATATAAATCAGGGAGACTGGCAGGGACTGGGAATCTAAGGGGCACCATCACTAGAAAATTACCTGGCTGTTGCTTCCCTCCATGACAAGAACTGGGGGAGACCAAGAACCTGTCAAGCTTGTCAACCTGGTAGTGGACGAATTACTCGGTAGTCCCTGATCTCCCCCAGCTGACTCAGCCCTGACAACAGGATCATCCAAAGGCCACATGAATGATCTCAGATTGCTATGGGATATTCTCAGGACAAGCCTCATCAATGCACTGGTGGGAAGAGGTACCAAAACTTGTCACACCTTCTGTCTGCTAAGCAGAATAACTTAACGGGGTCAACTTAGTCCCTACCCCAGAGATCCATGATCGTCCCAGTACTCATCCATAAAACAAGGTTTCTAAATGACACGGGAAGATATTTCTACTCTGATTCATTTGCAGATAAGCAAATGTCTCTTACCTAATTTTTAGCCTAGCTCAAGGTTATTTTTTTTTTTTTTGAGGTTATAATATCCTCCATTTCTAGTTTCCTACTTCCTGAGAGACATGGGCATATATGTATATATATATATATATCTCACACACATGGTTATAAAAATACATCTGGAATACATGAAATGAGTGACTGTATATTCGCACCAGTCTTGATCATTTCCAGAGCCTGAGACTCAAGCACCTGTCCCTGGCCCAATTTTAAGTGCCTGGTTATTTCTGGCCTCAAGGCAATGGCTTCACAAAGCTTCACTCCAATGGAGAACAGCCAGTTTCCAAGAGTTCGATATGGGAAACAAATATCCCATACCCTTAACCTTTACAAATGGTAACCTCATCGTGGATCATCTAGGATCATCATGGTGCCCCCTTGAGTAAACACGAGAGATTACGACATAAAGATTGAAGTTGGTCACCAAGCTGAACATACTAAGAGCTTAATTTAAGATTGAATTTCAAATAAGTCAGCTTCTAAGACCAAAATGACATCTGCCAGTTCCTCATATTTTCAAGATGTGGGGACAAGAAATTGTAAGGACTGAGATCCTGCCAAGTGGAAGGCTCAAGTCAAGTCTTATTGTTGCCACACTTGGAAGAATCCCTTTGCTTTGTTAAAAATGCCCCCCTAAAAAAATACACTGCAATTTCTGGGAGAATACTCCATGAGGTAGAAAATACAGCACCTTGAGAAGGTTTTGAATAGGTTTTCCAAGGTGCAAGGCATAATTTGACACATTCAGAGGAAAGAAAGAGAAGCTGGGGTGGTTTGCACAGTCCAGGAGAGAAGGCACTTCAGAGTTGGGGCAGGAGAAGGTTTTGAGGAGAACTCAGGGTCGCATCAGGTAGATTAGCTTCATCCGGGCTAAACTGTTTGCTGGGTCAGGTCCAAGGATGGTTACAAGGAGACAAGGGGACAGGTCCCACTCTCTCAGGAAGGCCATTCAAACTCCATTCCCGTCTGAAGACAAGGGTGGCCACACCAGGCTGGAGTGAAATCGGGTTCTAAGAGAGGCAGGGGAAGGAGGAGGAGCTGATCAGTGCACAGGATGATGGTGGAGAGCAACATTAAGACTCGGTCACAAACCTAGAAGGTGGAGACGAAAAATCAGACAAAACTGCAAAAAGGAGGGCAATGGTGAAGTCAACACGAAACCTGAGAAATCCGGTAGACAAACCGCTGAGACGGGACCTGGGACTAAATCTCCTATTGTAAAAGAATCAAAAAGCCGTATTATGCAAGGGAAAAATAAACCTCTGGGCCTTTTATAATCTTTCACACAGGCTGTCACATTCCCATCAAAGGACTTGCCAGAGGGAGGCCAAGTCACTCCATGAAAACACCTGTTCTATCTACAGGGCCCTCATTAGCACCTTTCAGATACAAGTTCCAGAACTTGAATCTTCTTCTCCATTACTCCCCTACTCCCCACTTGTCTTACACAGTGAAAAGAACAAAGAGAAATTCAGGGGTCATCGTGGCTGTTCCATCTGAAGAGCTGGGTAGGCTTGGGTGAGTTTCCTAACTTCTCTGAGCTTCAGAGTTTCCCATCTGAAAATGGGGATAATGTTACTATCCTAGAACAGTACCTGGCACACAGTTGGGGAATATAAACATAGGCTGTCTTCCCTCCCTCCTGCCTAGAGACCTCTTGTCTTCAGGCCACATGGATGGGGGGAGGGTGTCCAGACCTAAGCAGCAGCCAGTCCCGACTTTATGGAATACGCTACAATAAGCAACCCGACACTGCTCAGCAATGCAGATAAGTCAACTAAACACAATACGTGAACTAGTCTCCCCCTTTAAAAAGGATTCATTTACGTTCTCAAGATGAAGTTGATGTTTAGTGCTATAACCATCTCTCTTCAAGATCCTGTGGTCACACCTCACAAGGGGTCTCAAGACCCCTTTGAGACCCACCGAAGCCAAAATAAAGAAGAGGGTCGGCTCTGGGTGCCAACATGGAGGTACGTGTCAGGTATTTAAAAGATTGGTATCTAGTACCTCAGCAACCCAACTTCTCTGAATTCATCAAAGAGAAAATAGAAATGAGAGAAATAGAGGTTTGTCATACTGTTAGTTGTCGCTAAATAGTAATAACAAACCTCCAACTTTGGGGAAATAATAACAAATTGAGAGTGTATTCACAATCTTGTGTTGAAAATTAGATTTGCGGAGAGATCTCAGTGATGCGGAATGAGGCATACGATTTTTTAACTGGATCTAAAACCAGAGATAATATGGTCTAAGCTGTGCGAAACCACGTCTGAACGTGTACGTGCCAGAAGGCTATGAGCAATAACACTAAAAGTTCATTCTGTTCACCTTTTCTGTTTTATAGGGTTTGTTTGTTTGTTTGTTTTTAACAATACACCCTACATTTTATTCAGAAAAGTAATATTTAAGAAGTCACAGAAGTGTTAACAGTCCCAACCACGAGATCATTGTTGTTATATGGCCACTATGGACATGAAGCCCTGATGCAGTGGTCAGTTCTATTCTTTCTACCAGACTTTAAAGAAATTAATGTCCTAGACTTTAGACTAACTATCCTCCAAGGCTCTCTGGACTTTGAAGATGACGAAGAATGGATACCTGGTTTTACAAATGAAGCGAAGATGCCATAGAGAACCTCCCCCCAGGCCCATCGTCAGCTGTGTGTTCACACCTGGCCCTGGCACTTCATATCTCTTCAAGCCTGAGTGTCTTTGTCCATAAAATAATGGGTAACGATAGTACCTACGTCAGGAGGATGTTATGTGGATTCAAGGATGTGTGTGTAAGGTGTTCAATACATGGTCTGGCACAACTCAACACTCAGAAATGTTAACCGCTATATCATTCAAGATCCAACTGGTCAGTCAGACAAAACCCCGCTGCCCCAAACCCCATTCCAAGGCTTTGTTTACACTGAAAAGCATATGGAAAGCAAAGCCCAACATCCATGAGAGTCAGCAAGAATTCAGAAGATAAAACCTGGATCCAGGACACAGATGGCACCCAATTAGGAGCATGCTTGCTGAGCAAAGGGAGTGAAAATGTGGTGCTCGAATGTGCCAGGACAGGTGGTAAGACAAAGAGCTGGGACAGAATCCGCAGGAGAGGAAACCAACAGAAGCCCAGCCCAGAAGAGAACTTTTCCCAGGGACCAGAACGCCAGAACAGAATTTTAAGGAGACAAAAGAATGCACAGGCAATTGGAAGTTTGAGAGAGCTCAGTGCGTCCAAGGACAGTCACAAGGGGCAAGCGGTGCCAAGTGAAATCCCAGGCCACTTTCTCAAGAGGGAGCCAATCCAGAGTCCCCGAGAACCTTCCATTTACTTACATTTCAGTGCAGCAGCCACTCAGGCCACCGTTATTTCAGCCCAACGGAAAGTCCAATAATCAACGCTAAAATGCCCAGCAACACAACTACTAGCACAATGATAATTATCAATTTCTGGAGAGAAGGATAAGAGAAACAAAACAAAGCATTATTACAAACAACCCAAAACAGTAATCCATCCAAAACCCAACCCATCTCACCTCTCCGTTGAAAGCATCTTATCAATCCAAATAAGAAGGCTACATCTCTACATAAAGACCTTCTATTAGGATATTTTATATTTCTGAAATTACTTCCTGGCTGGCAAGGCCAGCAGATGGAAATATGGAGCTGCTCTCAGCTCACACTGCAGTCTTGGACATGTGCACAGATAAAAACAACAACAACAACAACTGTCTCCAAGCAGCTATAGGCCAAGGTATGACGTGACCAGTTTTTCCTTTTCAAGAAGTGTATGTTTTTGAATAGACTTAATTTCAAACTTCCATCCGCCTTTCCCCTAAAGCACATGCCTGCCCATCAGACCTGATCCAGTGACTGGGGATCAGAAAGCGTGATTACAGTCCTGTTGTGAGCCAGCCTGGATTCATCATGTAAAATAACTTCCCAGCTCCCTGAGTCCTTGCACAAGCAATAGGTAAAGTTGGAAGGAAATCAAAGAACTGAAGAACCAAAGTGTCAGAGCCCAGGAGAAAGAGAAAAGAACAGCCTACAAAGCACAAGCTACCAGAGATGGCTACCACAACGGGCAGAGAAGCTGAGAAGTCCTCAAGCAACAGGGGCACTGGAAGAGGGAGAAATGCACTGGTATGGTGGGAACAGCGTGACTGGAATCTGACTTTGAATCCCACTCCTGTACTTACTAGGTGGCCCGAAGCCAACTATTTAACCTCTGACCCTCAGCTGTTTCATGTGTAAGTAGAAATAATAGGTGCTCCATAAGAGAGGAGGTAATGTTACATGGCGATCAGCACAGCACTGGGTTCATGGCAGAGAGAAGGGGGTGGGGGTGGAGCTTGGTTAATGGAGTGGAAGAGGGCAAACAGGTTTCTGAAGAACAGAGGAGTCAAGTGTAACATCTGAAAGGAACAGGAGAAGTCTAGCAGCCACACCGGGACAACGCGTCCACCCTACAGAACGGCCTCCAAGTATGGGTTCTTGGGTAGAGAGTACGTGAGCCAGATCCATGCAAGAAACACCGGGGGAAGAAGGGCAGCTAGCTACTCTCAGGGAAAGGCTGACGTAGGTGTTGGGAGGAGGCCAGGACACAGAGGGAAGGCACGGGCTCAAGGACACGGGTGCGGGTGCGGAGGACCAGAGAGAGGAGAAGCAAGCCAGACCGGTGGGGACTGAGGCGCTCACCCTCCGAGCTTCACTCTGATACTTGACAGCCTTTTTGGTGTCTGCCACAGCCCGTTCCACAAAGCCCACAGACTGGTCCATGTTGTTCTCGATACGGTCAATCATGGCTCCCTTTCCCCGGATGCAAGAGGTGGTGGCAGCAGAAACAGAGACAGGGACAGAGAAGAGAGAAAGAGCGAGAGACCGCGAGCAGAATGGACTTTCTTCTCTGAAGGCAGTGGGACAGTCTCACCTTCCGGGCCTGACCCTGGTACTTCACGGCTCTTTTAGTTTCTTCCCGTGCCTTCTCCACATGGTCCACTGTGTGCATGACATTCAGCTCTATGTTATCTAGCATCTCTCCCTGAGAAGAACGGACATGAGTCACGCCCCATAAACCCACCCCAGGACAGTCCTAGCTCACGTGGGGGAGGGAAGCATCCAGAAACCTTCTGTGGGACACACATTCACATTTCCCATGGGAAGACCTAGGGGTCTCCGGTCCTTGGTGGTGGTCACTCATTCAAGCAACACTCTGAATGACTCCTGTGGAGCAGGTGCTGCCCGGGACACCTGTGGGACACCTGTAGTACACCATCTAGATGCCTGGTAACTATGGATCTCACAGATCCCACCCCCGCCATTTTGTTTTTAACTGAGCATGTGAGGAGAGGAACCAAAATGAGAGTATTTTGGGGCATAACTGGGATGCTGGCCTCTTGCTGGTCATGTAGACCTGAGCCAAGTTCATTTGGCCTGAGGCAAGTTTGCTGACTACTGCTGCAGAACAGTGCTGGCAAAAAATAGTTGCTCAGTAAATATCCAAGGTGGGAATGTTTGCTTTCTCCAAGAGATACTCCCGGGCCCCTTAAGTGACAGATATTGGGTTTACCTAAGCTATTTGGTTACATGTTAGATCGACGTGGCTATGGAGGGACAGTGGTCTCTGAGCGAGATTCCCAACCATCTCTCAGCTGTTACTTCCCGAGAGGGAAGTTCGGTGACTCGGATTAATTCTGGGCATCTTAGGATGGGAACGCCCCTCACCTACCTAGACCTTTCCCAACCTGACCCATTGCTTTACGGCACTCTGTAAACACAGAAAGGCACTCACCATCACTTGACTGTCAAACCAATTCCTCAGCAAGGCCGCGAGGGGAGAAAAAAGAAGAGTGGGGATGGACGACGCACTTAAGGAATGGTCTCAAAGGCCAGAGGGGGCGGAGGAAAGAAAGGCACCTGGGCCCCGAGCAGGGACCGGCCTTCGAAAACCAGCCAAGCAGTGCCCGGGCTTCAGTTACGTTTTGCAGCCCTCCCACAAAGGACGCGGGCCTCCATCCCTTCCAGGTGGCAGGGCAGCTGGAAGTTCATGGTAACACGGCGCATCTGGACACCGTGGTCGCCAGGACCGGTAGGCACCTGATCATGCGTGGAACCAGCGCCACACGCAGGTGTGACAGGCTGGCAGCCTGAGCAAGGACACCCAGGGACAGAATAAACCATCAGACCATGAGTGTTCCAAGTCTTCCTACGAACATTATTCTCCTGTTGCTTTGTTCATTCCCTTATCTGCTCTTGTTCCTTAGCAAAAAGTGCCAAAATATGGGGGGGGTGGGGGGGGGACATACAAAAGAAGACACAAAAATGGACAAAAATTAAACCCTCTGGCAAAGCTAACTTTTCACTGTGAGGTGGCAGATTGACCCTGTCTTCAGTGTCACCAGTGAAACAGTTCGTACCCGGAGGCTGTTCTAAGGCGCCCTCACCAAGAACCCACATCTCCAGTTAGAAGAGAAAACAGGGGGTGCTGAGGCTGGACCGCATCAAGGCCCCTACTAAGTTTAAGTGACTGTGAGGCCGAAGGAGCAGCAAGAGTGACGGGGCTGACGGGGCACTCGGGGGGGCGTTCCTGGCCTGGACACTGGGATTCTGTTCCTCCATCATGCAAATTCCCGAGGACTCCCCCACTGCACCCCGGCCGGTGTTCTGGTCCCCCCACTTCTCAGGAGTGCCTGAGCTTCCCTCCCTCGCCCCACGGGGGTGCCCGCTGCCCGGTTACCTGATTCTCCACCAGCATGGCGATGTCCACGAACATGTCATGAAGCTCCTTGATGCTGCTCTCCAGCCTCACGATGTCCTTGTGCCGCCCCTCGATCTCGCTGAGGGCTTGCTTCGAAATCTGAGAGTCGATGATCTACAACGGGCCACACAAAGGCCTACTGTCAGCCCATGCCCTGGCCAGAGGCCCCCGCCCGCCTGCACCTGCAACCCTGCCCTTGCCAACCACACGGAGCCCCACGGCAGCCTCCCTCGAGAGGAGCATGCACCCCAGCTCCTGGACACTCACCCCAGAAGTGAAGATGGCGGGGTTCCCACTCTCCAACATCTCCTCCAACTCCTCATCTGTGGTCTTTTTGCCGGCTTTAGCACAAAAGAGGTAGAGCGTCAAATGTGAGACCAAAGCACACCACTGCAAAAGTTCCCTGAAAACCAGGAACGCGGTGACTTCACTCTGAAGACCGTGGCCTTTACAACGCACCCCCGGGAGCCCCTGATCGTCTTGCTTCTGATTTCTCCCCTAATCCAGTCCAGCCTTAGCATTATGGGCGATTACCTTCCTAAAGCACGTATCTGACCACAGCCCTTCCTAGCTCAGAGAGCTGACCGGCCCATTCGCTGTGCCTCAGAGGCCCAGGACCCGGTCCCTGGCCACAAGCCCTCCC
This sequence comes from Puma concolor, assembly GCF_028749965.1. NCBI lineage: Eukaryota > Metazoa > Chordata > Mammalia > Carnivora > Felidae > Puma > Puma concolor. The sequence continues at coordinate 11,257,156 of NC_141676.1, forward strand.
TCCTGCACCTGACCCCACACTGCTACTCCCAAGGGTTCCCTCTCCCCAGGCTGGACAACCTGCCACCCCCGCTAAACACATGTGCTTTTCTCGGACCCCTTCCTGGTCCACACCCTTCCTCCACTTAGAGCTGGTGGCACCCTGCAACGCCCTGAGTCCTTGACGGGCACGGCTGTCGGGATCAGTCTATTCCTCGCAGCGCCCGGCACCACACTCTGATCTCATAAAGTTCTTTGCTGTCAAAGAGATGACAAAAAGAGGGGCACCTGGGTGGCTCGGTCCGTTAAGCGTCCGACTCTTGATTTCGGCTCAGATCATGATCAAACGGTATGGGGGTTTGAGCCCCACATCAGGCTCTACACTGACAGCATGGAGCCTGCTTCGGATTCTTTCTCCTTTTCTCCCTGCCCCTCCCCCACTCGTGCTCGCATGCTCTCTCTCTCAAAAATAAACATTAAAAAAGACAGAGAGACAGAGACAACAAAAAGATATCATGAGTCCCTAGGAGACGCCACGAATAAATGCTGGCGCCCACAAGGGCCAGAGGACCAAGCGTGACAAGCACCGTGCCACCCACGACGCTGCCCCAGGGACGCCAGTGCCCCAACGCCTCTCCTGGGCTTGAGTGCAAAATACGGGGCGGGGCAGGGGGGCAGCCACTGGCAGGGGTGCTGCCGCTCGCTCCCTGGGGTCTCCCGACTTGGGATGAACAGCCAGGTGGCAGGGAAAGGTGAAAGGACATGCGCCAAACACGTACTGATTTCGAGCTGCCGCTGGATTCGCCCTTTGCTGCGTTCACGGAAGTCCACCTGAGCCTCGTTGTATTTGGTCATCACCTCCACAAACTTCCGGGACAGGACGGAGTGCTGTGGGAACCATGCCAAGTGCGGTAAGCCCCCAGGAGCTGAAGGTCAGGGAGCCCCCACGGCGGCAGAGCCCACGTGCCCAGCCCCGCGTGGCTGTCTTGGCAACACCGGATTTGGAATCAGAGGAGCAGGTATAAGGCTCAACGTTCCGCTTTCCTCACTCACACCATCGGAAGGGTCCGCCGACCCTTCCAGTTCACCTGCCCTGCTGACCTCGCATGGTAATCATGGGGCCACGGGACAGCCCTGCATCCACACGACTTGCCGCCACCCGGGCTTGCTTCCTAAAGCTGCCAGACTCCCTTCCTGCATCCAACACCTGCCCAAATCCTTGAGTTCTTACCCAACCTGACCTCCCTAACGTCTCCCGCTTCCTGCTCAAAGCATTCGCTCCACAGCACTGGGTGTCTGCGTTCAAATCTTTACCGTAACTTTTATTCCTTGCCCAACTGTCCACATCAAGGCCTACTGGCTTCTCCTTTGCAAAATCACCAGTATTTGTACCCTTTGCAAACGTGTACTACCGGCACGCATATTCAGGCCAGAATCACTGCAGAAGCCCAGCAAGAGACCCACTGGCCTCTCGCCCCATCCCCACTCTGGTCCAGCTTTCAGGAGGTCCCCGGACTATCTCCTAAGAGACTACAAGCTGAAGCAAATGCACACAGGCTACATGATCATATCCAGGTTCCCTAGGCAGGTAGGTATTCAGAGGCCTCTGGACCACAGAGCCACATCCTCTATCAAAACCCCGCAGCCACTCGCCCACAACCAGCTTTTCTCTCCAGACGGGCTGTTCTCTCCATGCCAGCCCCTCCTCCCCGCCCCACCACCGTCACCACCCCTACTGATACTAACACACCCCTCACTCCGCCCCCCCGCCCCGGGCCTGTCCACACGCCACTCTTGCCCATCCGAGGCCCAACTCCTCTGGCTGCCCCCAATTCTCCCCAAGCTCTGAGGACGCTGAGGGCACCATCCATTTCACTGTGTTCTCACACTGCCCTCCTGCTGGGTCCTAGGTGGTAGCTTCCTTGGGCCACCTGAACATCAGGCCTGTTCTTTAAGGACAAGGATCGTGTCTTCATGACCACCAAAGAGCCTCAGTCCACACTAGACAACTAACGACCGACCATCTTTATAGAGAAGACCTCAGGGGGCACCTGGGTGGCTCAGTCGGTTGAGCATCTGACTTTGGCTCAGGTCACAATCTCACGGTTCTTGAGTTCGAGCCCCGCGTCGGGCTCTGTGCTGACAGTTCAGAGCCTGGAGACTGCTTCAGGTTCTGTGTCTCCCTCTCTCTCTGCCCTTCCCCCCCTCGTGCTCTGTCTCTGTCTCTCAAAAATAAAGATTATAGAGAAGACCTCAGTTTCCTCTCCTGTAAAACAGGAGGTGCACTAAATCTGAAGCTGTGCCCTGTGGGAGCGAGTCTTGGGAAGATCTTCGGGGGCCTCCTTAGAGAAGCGGGGGGGGGGGGGGGGCGCTCCAGCCCCTCCCCTACTATAGCCCGGGCAGCTTTCCTTCACCAGTTCTTCGAAAGGAATCCAAATAAGAATTGTACTTTAGGGCAGCTGGGTGGCTCAGTCAGTTAAGTGTCCGACTTCAGCTCAGGTCATGATCTCACGGTTCGTGGGTCTGAGCCCTGCCTCGGGCTCTGTGCTGACAGCTCAGAGCCTGCTTAGGATTCTCTCTCTCTCCCTCTCTCTTCAAAATAAACATTTAAAAAAATAAAATAAAGTAAAACAAACTAAAGTAAAATGAAACAAACTAAAGTAAAATAAAACTAAAACAAAACGAAACGAAACAAAATGAAACAAAATGAAACAAAACAACAAAATAAAATAAAATAAAATAAAATAAAATAAAATAAAATAAAATAAAATAAAATACGACTCCACAGCTAAGAACAAAACAATTAAGACCGGACAAGACAAGCGTCAGACCAGGGAAAGTCTTACCTGGGATTTCCGAATCCGAAGGTCTGCCGACGACCGCACGTCATCTTCCTCAATGTGCCTCTCCATACCTGCAGGGCAGAGCAAGGCTATGCCAGCAGCACATTGCCCTCGCCCCCAGGAAGCACGCTGCTCGGTGCCCGGCTCCCCGCGCCTCCTCACACCCAGCGCACCGAGGGGTGCAAGAGACACCTGCGATCTTGAGATGTCAGCTCACGTGTGAGCCGCAGGCCTTCAGGCCACGGCCTTGCCTGTACCAGCTCTCGTCTGACTGTATCTCAGCACAGCGGCTCTCAGCAAGAGTCTCTGTCACCGGGAGACTCGGGCTCACATCCTCGTCCTGCCACCCCCTAGCTGCGGGACTCCGGGGAGGCCACGTTCCCTCTCTTAGTGTTCCTGTTCCCTGGTCTGTAGAACGGAGTAAGGACAATGCCTCCCTCACGGCACCCACGTGCGCAGCAAACGAGAATGTGCACCGTGCTTCGCACACTCCCTAGCGACTCCTGGAAGCCACCCCTAACGACCCCCACCTCCACCCGCGAGGACAGGTGTGTGATTTGTTTAGGGGGGAAGAAATATAAATGCTGCCTCCACCCTCTGACCGACAGTCTGCATTCCCAAACCAACTGGGCGAAAATGCTTTGGGGCCCCAGGGGAACTCCGTCTATGACGACGGCCGCACTGAACGAGGGTCTAAACTGAAGGGGTGGGAGGGGGTGGGAGGGCCGCAGACCTGGCCCCCCAAGAAATGTCTGTAGCCGGAAGAATAAGATGTTCTGCACCTAGACAGCGCGGGCATTACTGTTCACATGTACGTAGGGGCTGGGGAAATGGGACCGGTAAAGTCAAGGGACGAAGTGGGAGCGTGGAGTCTCACGGCGACTCGGCCGCCGGAAGCATACACCAGTTCTGCTCTCTTTCACCTACGGCCCTGGTTCCGAGACGGGCAGAATTTCTGGGGCAGTGCCCAAGCCACAGGCTGAGGGGGGACGGGTGTATCACCAGGACGCGTTTCGGTCCAGGAGAGCCAGGCCCCGCGGGTAAGAGGGGGGCAGTAGCAGGGGCCGGCTTGTTCCCTTCTTACTCTTCAGTTTGTTCCGGACGTTGTTGGCTCTTTTCTTGATCTCGGTCGTGAGCTGCTCTAGGTCGTCCTTGGTTTCTGGGTAAAACAAAGACAGACAGAATCAGTCAGCAAGACTCCTGGCTTTGTGAGCTATTCCAGGCAACAGAGGAGGTGGGAGCTTTCTCAGAGCAGTCTTTATTTACTGTGAGGTGTTCCCCAGTCATCTGTCACTGGAGTCACAGACAGCTTATTTAAGGGACATTTGCCAGGCACTCTGTCCCAGACCTATAGAATAAAAACACCCAGGGTTGGAGCCCTACAATCTGTCTTTTTCACAGGCTTTCCCAAGTAATTCTCTGGCACACCAAATTATGAGCTTCCTTTTTGAGGAAATCATCTGGTTTATCATGACGGCTTCAGCTCAAAGGTAGGTGAGGGTTTCATGGGACCTCTGAGGGAAAGGGATTTCAACCAAGGTTCATCGATTTAGGTTCAGACACATATTTATGACATACCTACTATGTGTACGATGCTATTCTAGGATGAATGGAGCAAAGTAAGTATGAGCCATGACTACTCATTGAAGAACCATCCTAGGGGCACCTGGGTGGCTCAGTCAGTTAAGTATCCGACTTTGGCTCAGGTCATGATCTCAGGGTTTGTGAGTTTGAGCCCCATGTCGGGCTCTGCACTGACAGTGTGGAGCCTATTTGGGAGTCTCTGTGTCCCTCCCCTGCTCTCTGCTTTCTCTTTCTCTCTCAAAAATAAACATTGGAAAAAAAAAAAAATCCTTTTGCACCTGCTACAAGCTTAGAACTGAGCTAGATACCCACACATCAGAGAGAAGATATAGATTCTGCCTTCAAGAGGTTCAGGGCCTAATGGGGGACAAGGGACAAATAAATCAGCCATTCTAATGTGCAGTGTGGAGTAAGGTGTGAGTTCTGGCCAAGGTGTGCACAGGGTGTTGGTGAAGAGCCTCTAGCACAGTCTGGAGGGATCTGGAAAGGTTTCTAAAGACAGATGATAGTAAGACCGAGTCTTGACGAAGGAGGAAGTGTTCAACAGGCACAAAAGGAGACGAACAGTGGAGTCTCCGGGAGATGGGACCGTATGTAAAAGATGCAAAGAGACAAGAACCATGTGGGGAACAACCGGAGTTGAGTCTGGCTAAAGTGTGGGTGACATGGGGGAGGGTGGCGGGAGAAAAGGGTGCAGAGAAGGGCAGGCCCATGACCGAGACAAGTCCCACGTGCTCTGCTGAAACGTTCCACCTTTAACCTTCAGGCACCAGAGAGTCACTGAACAGTTCAGAGTGAAATGACAGAGCGTCTGGCTCATTCCTTGTCCTTAAGGAACCTAAAATACAGCCTGGAACCCTACTGGAAAAACGTGAAAAAGTTTGCCGGGCTGGCGGTAACAGACGGGACTCTCGGGATGGGAGGGACTGAAGCGAGCCTGACCCATTCTGGAACAGCTCAGGGAAAGAAGATGGCCTTGATCTGGCAGGATATGGAAGGGGGCTGGGAAACAGTACCCGCAAAGGCACAGCCATGGGACGGAGATGAGGAACGTGAGAAGCAGGAAGCCTCACCACAGGTCACGAGAGGGACTGGATGGGAGGGGGAGGAGCGTTTGGCCACAAGGATTCAGTGGCCCCGACCACGAAGAGAAGAGCTGGGCCGGGAGGGAAGGGAAAGAGGACACGACGTGTGCATAGTGTGCAGTGTGGGCCAGACGCTCCCCGCCCCTCCCAGGAGAGAGGAAAACAGGGCTGGCTCAGCCCCAATGCCAAGGGCCATCGCCAGGCAACTCAGCTCCGAGCAAACGCTCACTTGGCTCAGGAATCGGTGCGGACAGGATGATACTGTAGAGTTTCTTAGCCTCCTCCACGTGCTCTGAGATCTTGTCTATGTTGAGCCGAGTCTCCTCGATCTGGAATCAAAAAGACAATGGCCTTTGTTGGGAGAGGAAGAACACAACCACGATTGAGAGGAAAGCTTAGCAGAGGTCTCGGGGGAAAGCTGCCCACCTTCGGGGCTCGTGGGGCAATGTGAGGACTAGAAAGTCTTCTGCCGCCCGGGGAGGGCCCCTGGCATGGCCAGATCAACTAACGTCCAGAGCAGTCACCAAAGACCCACACGCCTTGCTCCCGGAGAGAAACACGCTGGCCCCCCTGGGATGGGAGGCTGCAGGCCGGAGTCAAGAAGGGCCAGGAAAACCCATGACGACGAGCCGGAGGATGAGGCCCAACACACATCCCATCAGGCAGACCCGTCAGCCGCCCCCAGATCCAGAAGAGCAGAGAGGGAGGATGGGGGGGAGGGAAAGGGGAGAAGGAAAGAAAAGCAGTGAACGGAGAGAACGGATGTAGAGAGTGGAGCGGAGAAGAGATGGAGACGGAGAAAGACACTAAGCACGGCTGCCTCAGGAGACACGGGAGCCCCCCGCATGTGTGTTCTGCTGGAATGCCTCCTACTAGCTGATTCCCTCAGGTGACCAGCCACAGGCCATTTCTGCACACGACTGAGGTTCCTGATCATGCACAGGGTGCACCACAAAATATTTCCTGTGGCGCTTCATTCCCAGAGAGAGCAGGACCACGAGACGCTCACAAGATCACATCACTAAGTGCCACCCCAGCTCCTGCAAGGCAACATGGCCCCTGCTGATGCGGAGCACCAGAGAGGCCTCCTCTGTCCATACCCACCAGGTCTAGCCGCCAGGCTTCCAGAAGGTGGGGCCTGTCAGCACTACGACAGTTAAGAAACCTCGTAAAATACCACCCGGTAGGATCTTAACATCAGCGATCCCATAAAATGCAACTTGGCGTGTGCTGTCCAGTATGCTTTTCCTCTGGCAAATAATTCACTCGTTTTTGAAATCCTGGTCATTAATCTCCAGATTAAATAGAAAATGGGAAAAACAAAAGTGGACTTCTCTAACCCTCAAATCAGCGCTTTTGCCAACAGAGCTGTGGACTCTGCCCCTCTACAAATACACCGGTCTTGATGAACTGCAGTTTGAGAGTGGAATCACTTGCTAAAAGATATAGACTAAGGGGCGCCTGGGTGGCTCAGTCGGTTAAGCGTCCGACTTCGGCTCGGGTCATCATCTCGCCGTTTGTGGGTTCGAGCCCCGCGTCGGGCTCTGTGCTGACAGCTCGGAGCCTGGAGCCTGCTTCGGATTCTGTGTCTCCCTCTCTCTCTCTGCCCCACCCCTGCTCACACTCTGTCTCTCTCAAGAATAAACAAACATTAAAAAAAAAAAAAAAAAAGATGTAGAATAAAACATCAATGTAATCGTATCATCAGGGTATAAATCCAAACCCTAGGGGCGCCTGGGTGGCTCAGTCGGTTGAGCGGCCGACTTCGGCTCAGGTCACGATCTCACAGTCCGTGAGTTCGAGCCCCGCATCGGGCTCTGTGCTGACAGCTCGGAGCCTGGAGCCTGTTTCGGATTCTGTGTCTCCCTCTCTCTGACCCTCCCCCGTTCATGCTCTGTCTCTCTCTGTCTCAAAAATAAATAAACGTTAAAAAAAAAAAAAATTAAAAAAAAAAATCCAAACCCTAGTAGCTACCCACACTTCTGTGAAGCACTTTAACAGCTGGCAAACCATCCATGGTAGCGCGGAGGACCATCATTCACACGAAGAACGTAAAGGTTAAAGAGGTCATAGGTCACAGGTGATGGTTGGGTGGGTGCTCAAACACGGATGTTTGGATGCTGGAGCTCTCCAGACTCCAACTAGGATGCTCTCTGCTTTACATCTAAGACTTGATCTTTCGACTTTCTGTTCTGTTCCACTTCTAGCAGAATCCCAGACCTACCCAGCTCCACAAAGGGCCCATGCTACCACTTGGGAATGCTGACGGGCTCCAGAGGTGTAGCCACCTCAGAATCAGGCCCTTGGGTGAAGCCAGAAATTGCCACCTTACCCTTCCCTTCATCTCTCACATCAAAACCATGTTCATCAAACCACATTCCCATTTCCATCTCCTGACTGTCTTGCCAAAGGAATTTCACTACATCAAACAGGACTGAGAAAAAAGGCTCTCTAGATAAAATGCACAAACCACTTTAAAAAGGGTTTAATAGGGGTGCCTGGGTGGTGCAGGTCATGATCCGTGGTTTGTGGGTTCGAGCCCCCCGTCGGGCTCTGTGCTGATGGCTCGGAGCCTGGAGCCTGCTTCTGATATCGTGTCTCCTTCTGTCTCTGCTGCTCCCCCACTCGTGCTCTGTCTCTCAAAATCAAAAAATAAATAACATTTAAAAATAAAAAGGGTTTAACACATTTTAACGGTTAACAGACTGTAAGTCCTTGGATTTTGCATGTTCACTGAATTCGCTGTCTTAGAAAATATATCCCGGAATATTATTTCATAAAGTGGAAGAGCATCTAGACCTGAATTTTGGTCAGTGGTAGAAAGACGAGATAGGAAGCTGTCAGCTGTCAGGCCTCAAGTTCAGAGTCACTCCAGACATCTGAAGACTGGGCGGTAGGTGGCCTATGGATGAGAGAGCCGGGCCCTGGCTGCTCCACCCCCAACCTGCCTGTGGGACTTCCCAGCCCGGGGAGCACGGGCACCTGCTCCCACCTCCTCCCTCCTCCACCCAGCGCAGCTGGCTGCCGTCTTCCTCAATCCTCCCCAACCCCACCATCTGGAGGCATTTCAGGGACTCTGATTTAGTATTCCAGTAACTTAGCCAATTCCCCAAATAATCACAGCACCCATCTAAGGACTCCAGGATGGGCAACTGGCCAATCACAAAGCTTTCTTCTTTTTCTGAACTCCGGGTCTTTGTTTTTCCTTGGAAGCGCTGGTCTTGCTCCAAGGTGACTTTCTGGGTATTTCATGGTGGCAGCTGCGTGCAGTTAATTTCCTGGAGTGCCTTTGCCAGATAACCGAAGAATCATGGCAGGAGGGAGGAACCTAGTATGAGATCTTTTATGAATCTAAAACTCAAGGGCTGTTTGTGTTTCTTCGGGGTTGTTTTAAATATCCTGACATTGCTTTACACAAGGATCTGAACTGATTTAACAAATACACGCGTCAGAAACAAGTTCCTTCAACAGCACTTCTGTGAGGTTGCCAACCACTAGCTCCTTTTCGTGCCTGAGAATACCGCAGCTCATAGGACAGGAACTCCCTCAAGGACGTGCTTCAGAAAGAGGTAGAACCAGGCATCTGTTGGACACCAAACCCTGTCTCATGAACCAGATATAAAGGCGCAAGGACCACGGATGGGAAGCTCCTCTCTATCTTCTCTCGCGAGTCCCTGCATGCTGAGCCTGTGTCGGGCTAATGCCCACGGTCCACTCCCTGTCTTGTGAGACTGCCTTTCCCTGGGATCACATGCCGTATTCCTTCGTTCTCTAACCAAGGCTCCCTACAAGAGAGCATTATACACCAAGAGCACCCAAGAAACGTTGCTGACTGAGGGAACCAACCAGAAAGTTGTGGTTTTTTAATCACCATACTCAATTTGCGGCCACTACCTCCTCGGTCAGTGCCCGCTTATTGCAGGTTACATTTTAAAATGTATTTTTCTTTTTTTTTTTTAATTTTTTTTTTTAACGTTTTATTTATTTTTGAGACAGAGAGAGACAGAGCATGAACGGGGGAGGGGCAGAGAGAGAGGGAGACACAGAATCGGAAGCAGGCTCCAGGCTCTGAGCCATCAGCCCAGAGCCTGACGCGGGGCTCGAACTCACGGACCGCGAGATCGTGACCTGGCTGAAGTCGGACGCTTAACCGACTAAGCCACCCAGGCGCCCCTAAAATGTATTTTTCAATGATTTGTCAGTAATGTGGCCACCCAGGCAGTATAGCTCAGAAAATGTTATAATCAGGGTGCCTGGGAGGCTCTGTCAGTTAATCGTCTGACTCTCGATTTTGGCTCAGGTCATGATCTCTCCATTCATGGGATTGAGCCCCTCATCAGGCTCTGCGCTGACAGTGCGGAACCTGCTTGGGATTCTCTCTCCCTCTCTCTCTCTGCCCCCCCCACTCATGCTCTTGTCTCTCTCTCTCTCAGAAAATAAAGGAAGAAAGAAAGAAAGAAAGAAAAAGAGAAAGAAGGAAAGAAAGAAAAAAGAAAAGAAAGAAAAGAAAAGAAAAGAAAAGAAAAGAAAGGAAGGAAGGAAGGAAGGAAGGAAGGAAGGAAGGAAGGAAGGAAGGAAGGAAGGAAGAAAGAAAATAAAGGAAAGAGAACAGAAAAGAAAAAAGCAAAGGAAGAAAATGTTAGAATCAAACAGGCCAGGGTCAAGTTTCAGCTCCACCCCCCAGCAGTTTTATGACCTTGAACAATCAATCCGCTCACCCCCCACAAGCCCCCAGCCCTGGTTCTTGCATCTGTGAAACTGAGGATTATCGTATGTCCCACTTCCTAGAGTTAGAAGCCTAGATTTCAGACTAAGTTCCCCCTCCTCCCATGATTCTTTGGTTATCTGGCAAATGCACGAAAGAAAACTAATTGCATGTAGCTGCCACCATGAAACACCCAGAAAGTCACCTTAGAGGAAGACCAGTGCTTCCAAAGAAAAACAAAGACACAGAGTATTTTTGTGGGGATAAGATGAGATAATACACATCAAGCACTTAACACAAAGTACGTGCACACTAAGTACGCCGATAATGAGAATCCCAGGAAAGCCAGCAAATGCTGTCCGCTTACTATGTGCCAGGTGTGCCGCTGTGCCTTCACAAGCACGTCTCATTGAAGCCCCACAGCGGTCCCCAATGTTAACAACATGCCCCATGATGCTGTCAGCAGCCACCCAAGGAGATCAAGTAGGACAGCCAGTCAACCACTCTTTTGGGTGTTGCCTCGGGGAACGAACAATGATTACTATATTATACTACTCACCACTGTCTAACTGAAAGGAGGGAGTTATTTTCAAGGCATGAATGGCCTCTTCCTTCTGGACCTAAGTACCCGGCGGAATCCAATTCGATCACAGAAAGCAAAGAAAGTCCTACTTTAGAGAAGTGGCAGATTACCGAGGGGGAGGGGGGAAGGCTTTGTCCATTCCACTTAAGAATGAGTCTCTGCCTCCCCTAAGCTCCCATATACTTTGTACCTCTAGTTAGGCATTAATTAACTCCTGCATATTTATTTATGCACCACCCCGTTAAGATGACAAAGTAAAGGGATTGTAAGGGTCAAATGACTCCTCCTTTTCACAATTCATACACCTTGACTGTTCCCCAAAACTAATAGAATCCCGAACAGTCTCTGTGTTACAAGTTCCCAGCCACGTCCTTGTTAATTTGTTTGCGTCTTTGCTCTGGAAAACAAATACACACTCCGGCAAGAAAGAAGGGGCAGAGATGTCTCAGTCCAAGCAACAGAAGTCAAGTGCGTCAAGGGTTTTACGGAGACTAGTGACAAAGCAGTGGAACATCCCATTCACGAATGAAAAGAAATGAACAATCTCAGAGTTATACTGACCAGTGAAAACCAGTATTATCAGACAATAATCTCAAATCCATTAAGTGCATTTGGGCTTTGCATCACTGAAAACTTGGTCAGGAAAACAACAACCTATCTATCTCGTTATGTCAGCCAAAATAAGAGAACATGGGGAATTCTTTCCACGGGGACAGGAGAGCCAGGAAGCCAAGCAGAGGATGGTGAGGCACTCTGGAAATGACCAAGAGCGGGGTCACCAGGGCCCAAGGCCAGGGCCCCTCTGATCGGAGCCAGACCACAGTGGAGTTGCCCAGCAGAACAGGCCCCATGGAGACAGGGTCTACCCAGCAAAAGTTGAGCCCACGGAGAAGACATGTCTGGGGAGGAAAACTAGGGCCTCCTCCCTCCTCCTAGAGTCTTCCGCCAGCGTGTCCCCTACATCAAACACACCAAAGCCAGCTGGCAAGGGAACATGGGGAATGAGTTCCCTGCAGTCCTGAGCAGAGCACAGGAAGGGCGGGGGACGGGCCTGAGAGCAGACGAGCAGTGACTGGCAAGAGCTTTGTGCTGCCTAACGAAGGAACCCAGACTCACGGAACCAACCACCTACCCACCAAATACTCCACCTGAAGAAGGAATGAGAGAGTACTTAACCTGTTAGATTTGACTCGATGCCTGGCCTTCCATGTGTTCTTCACTTTGAGGGTCTTTGTTCTAACAAAAATCAAGCCTACGCAGAAGGGTCTCTGCTTTCACAGCTGCTCCCCTCCCAGTTCATCTAAGCAGGCACTGCCCTGCCCCCCGAGGCGCCACCACACCTTGATCGCACACTCTCACCTGTCCCAGCCCTGACTCAGTGCCCTCTAGGGCTGGGACCACGTCTCTTTCCTGGCCACGCATGGGGCGCCACTGACTGTAAGGTTGCTGAATGAGTAAATAAGTGAATACAAGTAACTTCAGGAGACAAGCATGCTTCATCTACAACGGCAAACCAGTCTCACAGATTTGTTTTTTTAAACACCTCCCCCCCACCCAAAAAAACCCTCAAAAACTTTATAATAGCATTTTCTGAAACATAACCGTTCATCCTTGCTAATAGAAGTTACAAGTCAGAAAGGGCTCTGTGAAAAAATAAATGCAGAGATGAGCCAGATAAGCGAGTTTCTTTATTGCAGGACTTCTCAGAGTCTTTAATAAGTAAATGTGCGTTTTAAATCCCCAAGGGTGGAAAAGAGTAAAAAGCATCTTTCAGTTATATTTGCTCACCGGAGCCTTCTGGCATCTCATATGCCATCGATGACAGTGCTTTGATGCACCTAATAGCCAGCCCCAGCCCCCACCCTTTCTGGTTAACAGAACTCTGATTTTGCTTGGGCAGCAATGTTGCCCGCCCCAGGCAATGAATCATGATCACTTCTACGCCAATCCTCGCAACGCTGTCCCTTTGCTAAGTGCTCACTTTCCTGGTGTCCCTCCCAGCTAGGAGTGGCCGTCATCATGTGATATGTTGTTGGTCAATGGGCCACAAGGGGAAGTCAGCTTAGAGCATTTGTGTGGTTTTCCTGCCTGATAAAAGGATTCGGGGACGTCTCTGGCTTCCCCCTTTCATACTTCGTGTGATACGGGTACATGGTGGTGTCATCAGGGGCTGTGGCTCTGGACCTTTCAAAGCCCGGCACAAATTCTTCAATGGCCCTCCCACTGAGAGGGGGTATCTATGTAACGCTCTCTTGAACCTGGCAGGCTTGTGTCTGTTTCGACATCAGAGCACACAAGTGACGTCCCACATGCCTTCCACAGCTGGAATCTCGTGTGGGGGCCTTGTGCCTCCACGTGACACCCCGATGATCCTGGGCTGGCCATGCTAAGAAGCCCGAGTCACAGAAACAAGTCAACATAGGCGCTCCAACTGAAGGTCTCCCCAGAGATTTTCCCTGAGTCACCAGACGTTTCAATAAAGAACTCTCTATAAGGTTCCAGCGTCCAGCTGTTCAAGTCTTCCCGGCTAAGTCCCCAGAAACTGCGGAGCAAAACTCACCCACCTCCACTGTGCCCTGTGCCCGAATTTCTAGCCCACAGAATCTGTCCTCACTACACAATGGGGGTCTTACAGCCCTCAAGGTTGGAGTGAATCATCATACAGTAGGTCATCAGAACAGACTCCACTCTCAATGCCAAGGGAAAAGCCAAGAGGCTCACAGAGCTGCTGACCTAGAGCCCCACCACCTCCGACCCACCACACCGCGCTGTTGACTTCTTCACACGTGAAATGATTACACACCTTTACCGCTTGTGCCACGGACACTCAAAAGCATCCCTGGATGATACACCCTGCCAGCTGCCAGGGCCCCAGCCAACTGGCTCGTCTTTCCATTTCTGGCCTTTCCTGCCCTCCATGAACTGCCACCAGAATGATTTTCCTACAACACACCCTGATCCCCGCATTTCCTTGCTTAGCACCTTCAAACCCCCCCCCCCCCCCCGTCTACCCTGCAGCATTTCATAAGCAGCATTTCATAACGATAGAAGCAAAAGAATCATCTGAACGGACTTCCTCAAAATCCAAAAGCCTAAGCCATTGCAGGCCCTCCGCGCTGGGCATGCAGACGTGTGAAAGGCTCCCCAGGTGATTCTGAGAAGCAGGTCTAGGTAGGAACCACTGAGGCCTTCCCTCACCTTACCTCTCCCCGCTCCTCCAGGCAGAATTTAACACTTCCCCTTCTGTGCTCCCAGAGGACCTTATTGACATTGCTACGATCATGACTTTCTACACATTTCTGTCATCCTCGCCAGATAAAGAGACACCAGAGGGCAAAGGACTCTGCCCCACAGAATGCTGTTCGCCCCAGCACTGAACACGCTGTGTGGAAGACAGTAAACACTTGTGTATTTTGCTGAATGCATGAATCAATATAAATAATAAGCCCCTGGGGCGCCTAGGTGGCTCAGTCAGTTAAGCATCCAACTTCAGCTCAGGTCACAATCTCACAGTCCATGAGTTCGAGCCCCACGTCGGGCTCTGGGCTGATGGCTCAGAGCCTGGAGCCTGCTTCCGATTCTGTGTCTCCCTCTCTCTCTGCCCCTCCCCCGTTCATGCTCTGTCTCTCTCTGTCTCAAAAATAAATAAACGTTAAAAAAAAAATTTTTTTTTTTTAAATAAACAATAAGCCCCTAATGTTTCTGCCTCGGAAAATTTGCCCTCTCTTCCAAACAGCACAAAGAAAATACAGGTGACCACAAACTAGACAACAACCTGAGGTTTATCATTTACTAGACACCCTGGCTTAATCCTCCAAGTCCTGAAAACCCAAGGGCCAATTCATTCCCATAACAGCCGAGAAGCTGGAAAAGCCATGTGGGTCTTAAACAGCGCAGTGCACATTTTGAAATCATCCTGATCCCGTGACTTCACCTGCCCCTTGCACACGCCTCTCTGACCGGCTTGTGATTCACATAATCAGTCCTCAACAAACAGCCACTGGGACCTGCTTGCTGGAACAAGTCCAAACAGCAGGTTTTGCCACAAGAGTGCCTTCCCAAGCAGTCTATTTAGTCGTGTTCGGCAGGATGCTCTCAGTGTGTTCCCCAGCTACACGAAGGGAGAGCCCCCCTCACTTCCCCAAACCCCCAGGCCCTGGCGTGTGCTCTATCCCACTTTCAAGGCTATTTCCAGACCCTATTCCCTAACACATCAGGAACAGAACAGTGATGACAGCTAACACTGACTGGAGACATACTGTGCCAGGTACATCCACGTACTTCCTCGATTTATCTTCATAATAAATACCCAGCAGGTAACACTGCTATTCCTGTCTTAGAGGGAGCTGGGGTTCAGAGTAGTGAAACAGCTCTTCCAAAGTTATACTGCTGGTAATGGCAGAGCTGACATCAGGACCAGAACTCGTGGGCGCCCAGAGCCTGGGTGGCCTCTTTCTGTGTCCACAGCCTCTTGCCTCTCTGCGACGTTATTACCCTCCTGGGGCTCCGTCCCATGGAAAGCAGGGCAGTAACATTTACCTAAGCCGACACTGAGCACTTTCTGAGTGTCGGCTCCTTTACTCCCCAACACATCTATGAGCTGAAGATGCTACTCCCCATATCACAGATAAGCTCACGGAGACTGAGGGGAGTCAAGGAATGTGCCCGAGATCACAGCTAGTGGCAGACGAGGAGCTCCATTCCAAAGATGATGCTCTTTCCACCCCACCGTGCAGTCCTCTTCTCCACCCCAAATATGACAGGGTTTGGGGTTTTTTCCCCTAAATGACAGAAAAGCATCTGACAAAGAAGCAAAGAAAAACAAAAAACAAAAAAACAAACAGCCCTTGAGGTCTTGTTAAGGCTCCAAAAATAACTATCCAGCCAGCACTTTTCTGTCTAAAAATGCTTTCCAGGGGCGCCTGGGTGGCGCAGTCGGTTAAGCGTCCGACTTCAGCCAGGTCACGATCTCGCGGTCCGGGAGTTCGAGCCCCGCGTCGGGCTCTGGGCTGACGGCTCGGAGCCTGGAGCCTGTTTCCGATTCTGTGTCTCCCTCTCTCTCTGCCCCTCCCCCGTTCATGCTCTGTCTCTCTCTGTCCCAAAAATAAATAAACGTTGAAAAAAAAAATAATATTTGTGGATCGATCCAGTTCTTCTACCACTAAAAGGTCAGATTGTAATTTTAAAACATGTGCTTTAAAATCAAAACACGGGGGGCGCCTGGGTGGCGCAGTCGGTTAAGCGTCCGACTTCAGCCAGGTCACGATCTCGCGGTCCGGGAGTTCGAGCCCCGCGTCAGGCTCTGGGCTGACGACTCAGAGCCTGGAGCCTGTTTCCGATTCTGTGTCTCCCTCTCTCTCTGCTCCTCCCCCGTTCAT
The DNA here is from genome assembly GCF_028749965.1 of Puma concolor. Lineage (NCBI taxonomy): Eukaryota > Metazoa > Chordata > Mammalia > Carnivora > Felidae > Puma > Puma concolor. The sequence goes on from NC_141676.1 coordinate 11,273,312, forward strand.
GCTCTGTCTCTCTTTGTCCCAAAAATAAATAAACGTTGAAAAAAAAAAAAAATGCTTTCCAGGGGCACCGATTCTGTGTCTCCCTCTCTCTCTGCTCCTCCCCCGTTCATGCTCTGTCTCTCTTTGTCCCAAAAATAAATAAACGTTGAAAAAAAAAAAATGCTTTCCAGGGGCACCTGGGTGGCTCAGTTAAGTGTCGACTCTTGATTTTGGCTCAGGTCATGATCTCACAGCTCATGCACGGGTGCAGAGAGCCTGCTTGGGATTCTCTCTCCCTCTGCCCTCCCCCATCACACATACTCATGCTCACTCACTCTCTCTCTCTCTCAAAATAAATTTAAAAAAATGCTTTCCAGATGTGTGATCCTCGTGTTATCTCCACAACAACCTTGAAAGGTTAGTACTAACATTCCCAGTTTGCTGAGCAAGAATTAGAGGCCCAGGTGGGGTAAATGACTTAACCAAAGTCAACCGCTATTAAATGCATGAGGATGGGGGCGCCTGGGTGGCTCAGTAGGTTGAGCGGCCGACTTCGGCTCAGGTCACGATCTCGCGGTCCGTGAGTTCGAGCCCCGCGTCGGGCTCTGTGCTGACAGCTCAGAGCCTGGAGCCCGTTTCGGATTCTGTGTCTCCCTCTCTCTCTGACCCTCCCCTGTTCATGCTCTGTCTCTCTCTGTCTCAAAAATAAATAAACGTTAAAAAAAAAATTTTTTTTTAAATAAAATAAAATAAAATAAATGCATGAGGATGAATTGAGAGCATGTCCTGGAGGCACATCACCTTCCCACTTGGCAGGGGATACTGCCCTTCAGAGACCCTCCTGCTGGGTTAGGAGAAGAGGCAGAAGACCATAATTGGCGAAGCTGCCTTATCTTAGGGAAGAAGTCCCTTAACGTATCTGGTCATCCAAGGCAAGATCGGAGGGCAAGCGACAGTGGCATCCAACAACTCCTGAAGTCCTCCCCACCACTGAGAAGACGTTCTCTTTCCATGATCCACACCTGGAACAAGCTCTGGCCTCACAAAACTCTGCGCTCTTCGGTCTCACCACGACTTCTTGGCCAAAAGGACAGACCCACCCATGAAGAGCGTGGGGAACCGTGGAGTGTTCACAGCCAAATTCCCACTCAGGCCCACACGTACGCCAGTCCGCTCCTACACCGGCTACCCACTCCACCAGAGGAGCTGCCATGAACCGCCAGGCCCCGCAAGCTAGAGCGTGACTTTCCACATCCACAATCTAGAGACGGGAGGTGCCCACATTCCTCCTGCAGAAACAATATGGCGCCTCTTGTCTTCTTTCCAAAAAAAATAAAAAACCTAAATAAAGAAACCACAGTATGATGGCAGAAACTTCCATGACTGAACTCTTCATGCTTTTGTTCTGGTCTGGAGAATCACTCACCAGGCACAGACACGTCAGATGCTATACTGAATGCTTTATAAACATTATTCCATTTAATCCTCGTAATAACCCTAGGGATTACATTATCACTCCCAATTTGCAGATAAGGAAACCAAGTATGTGAAGGAACATTGGCAAGATCACCAGCTGGTCAGAAGCAGAGCAGAGATTTGAATCCCACCGCTCACCATCTGCCATAGTCTCTCCCAAGAAGGACCTTCGAGATCAAAGATTATGTGAATCTGTAGACAGGAGCAACCCATCTTTGCCCCTGTTGAACATGAAAAAAATAAACTGGTGGTTTCTTAGTTTCCCAGTTTCCACTAGAATTAAGTCAAAGGGCCTGAATTTTGGGAAACAACAAATCTGATCAATCTGAATCACAAGCTTAAAGATGTATTTTTTTTTTTTTCACACATGGCTGTGACCCCATGGTTGACTCAGTATTGAAATTATGTAACTTAGGTAAGAAAGAAGATCATTAAAATGCTGTCATGCAGCATAAGACTTTAAAAGCATCTCATTAATTACATATCATTTACCTTCTGCTGACTTTCTCAAGAAGATTAAAAATCCAAACCCTCCCAATTACGTATTGAAGAGAAATCTCCCAGTAACTTCTGGGTCTGGCCGCCTCACCCCAGGAAAAGACCAGCTTTCCTCTGCTACACCTGAAAGACCCGAGTTTTATTCTTTACACAGGAAGCTGTGTTTCCTTATGTACATTCAGAAAAAAGCACAGGAAGGTCGCCTACCTCAGAAAAGAACTCATCCATGAAAGCCGTGTTGTCAATGGCAACCTCGACCTCGTCGGCATCATCATCCTGTGTCAGCTGCTTCTGTGAGAGACAAAAAGGAATGGGGTGAGGCTAAAAACACAAGAAACAGCTAACAGAACTTGAAGGCTCACCAGGAGCTACATCTATACTAGACATTATACAGACATAATCTCCTTTAAAACTCAGAACAGCCCTGCAATATATCGGACTCCATCACCCTGTATTTAAACCCGAGCTGCACTGTTTACTGACTTCTAGCAGGGGGTGGGGGAAGGAAGGGAGGGATGGGCAAGCTACTAACATCACTGTGCCAGGTTTCCCTATCTGTAAAATGCTGACATGCACTATGTACTTCGGGGGTGGTGAAAGAAATGAGACGAGGAAGTTAAAACATGTTTGCACGGTGCCTGGCATACTGCGACTACTCAATAAATGCCAGGTGTTATTGTTATTGTTGTTGCTGGAGGTGGGAGTGGGGGTCCGCAGTGGTACTGGTGACATTATTATAACTCATTCCTGTTGGAGAACCTAAAACAGAGAGGTTGAACAACTTGGCCAGAGTCACACAGCAAAAATGTAGAGACAGGCAGATTCTAGCCTGTCTTTTGGATTTGGGCCCCATGTTCCTAATCCCTTCTCCACAATGTTCAAATGTGTGATCCACCCTACCAGACATCTCTATCAGAATAGTTTCTAGCCTCGGGGCACCTGGATGGCTCAGGCTCAGGTCATGATCTCATGGTTCGTGGGTTCAAGCCCCGTGTCGGGGTCTGTGCTCAGACAGCTCAGAGCCTAGAGCCTGCTTCGGATTCTGTGTCTCCCTCTCTCTCTGCCCCTCCCCCACTTGCACTCTGTCTCTCCCTCTCAAAAATAAATAAACATTCAAACAAAACAAAGCAAAACAAAGAGAACAGTTTCTAGCTTCAATTCCTCCAAAGCACTTGCTTCCAATCCTCAGGGTAGAAACAAAGGTTTTCCTGTTTTCATTAACCACCTACTGCATAAAAAAACAAAAAAAAAAACAGTACTGTGTGTCATCCCCTGTCAGAGCTCATGTTTATAAGGAAAAGGAAGCTCTCCCTTCGGCCCCCAGCAACCCCTGGGGACCCCAGCTTTCTTGATCTCATTCCACTTCCTCTACAGAATCACAAAACGGCTATCTAAAGGAAGTGCTTCTATTCCCACCCAGCATCCAGGGCCTGAGACGTGTCTACACTCTCCCCATCACTGCGCCACATGCTGACCGTTTCTAAGCTCAGAGGGAGAACTGGTTCTTGCCAGTCAAGGTGGGGAGGGGAAAAGCCGCTACACCTGCTTCTTCACAACCTGCAGTAGACAACAGCCCTCTCAAACACTCATAACCCCACGGGCGATGAAAGCCCCAGGGCCCTCTCCTCTTTACCCACTACCAACCCCCCAACCTTCAACAGATGATGGCATTACTGGGAATTCCCAGTGAAATCTGGGACGCTCCAGGGTGGCTTGTCGGTTAAGCGTCCGACTTACGCTCAGGTCATGATCTCACGGTTCGTGAGTTCAAGCCCTGCGTCAGGAGTGCTGACAGCTCAGAGCCTGGAACCTGCTTCAGATTCTGTGTCTCCCTCTCTCTCTGCCCCTCTCCTGATTGCACTCTGTCTCTCTCTTTCAAAAACAAATAGGAAAGAAAGAAAGAAAGAAAGAAAGAAAGAAAGAAAGAAAGAAAGAAAGAAAGAAAGAAAGAAAGAAAGAAAGAAAAGAAAGAAATGAAAAGAGGAAAAGAAAAGAAATCTGGGACTCTCCAAACATCTGCGGAGTCTGTTTTGACTGGCTCCGCCATCATCTCATTCTCTGGCTTGTCTGGAACCTTCGGCAACCCAAGCTTAACAGTCACATTCAAAGGAGTTGAACTTGATGGCAGTGCCACAGCGCCCAAACTCATCTTCCTAAAAAGTCATTCTTTCTGTTCTCCTGGGATTAAAAGTCCCAATGCCCAACAGAGCACATAGGGACCATTAAGGTCTGGCCCTGCCCATGTTCCTCTCCTCATGATACACTCTCTAAACCAGGCACTTGGAACTCCCCACTTTTCCTGGACAGACCATCTTTCATGAAGGACTTCTTCCTGAAATGCATTTGCCCAGCGGGAAAAATTTTACTTAGCCTTTAAATTCAATCTTGGGGGCGCCTGGGTGGCTCAGTCAGTTGAGCCTCTGACTTGATTTCGGCTCAGGTCATGATCCCAGGGTTGTGGGATTAAGTTCTGTGTAGGGCTCTGCACTAGGATTCTCATTCTCTCATTCTCTCTCTCTCTCCCTCTCTCCCTTCCCACCTCTAAAAAATAAAAATAAAAATAATTAAATTCAATCTCAAACCATCTTCTCTGTCGGCCTTCCCTGACACTCCTCATGTAAAATTTAAAACCTTCCTAAGCAGGGCACCTGGGTTGCCCAGTTGTTTGGGCGTCACTTTGGCTCAGGTCATGATCTTGTGGTGGTGGGTTTGAGCCCCACGTCAGGCTCCGTGCTGACAGCTCAGAGCCTGGAGCCTATTTCAGATTCTGTCTCTCTCTCTCTCTCTCTTTCTGACCCTCCCCCACTCATGATCTGTCTCTCTCTCAAAAATAAACCTTAAAAAATTAAAAAAAAAAAAAAAAAAACTTCTAAGCTCCCGATGCATCTTGTGCAGACCTTCCATAGCATCCAACACAGCCTACTGTTAATTATCCCTTTATTTATCAGTCTTTCCCTACTGGCTATAAACCCTGGAGGGTCAGGGCTGCCTTATCTATTATAACAGATACTCTGAGCGTACGTGCCTGCCCAGAAAGCCTTCCGTGGTGTAGATAACCTTCCCAGAATCATGTGGGGAAGGTGAAGGGGGTCAATCGTGAGCCAACCTCCCTGAGGAATTTGAATTGCAAAGCAAACAGAGATCTCTGCCAGTTTCTCAAAGAGTACCTTCACTTCTACTCTTCCTAAGCCTTCCCAACAGGTTCCACAACTGTTCCCAGCACTCTCCCAACAAACTCAAACAGTATTATTCTAATGTTTTTAGAAAATTCATTTCACTGGAATTGGCTTTTCTCACTTGCACTTAAAATTACTTGTACGTGTCATTCATTCATTCATTCATTCATTCACTCATTCGTGCATTCCACATGTACACTGAGTACTTACCATGTGCTAGATATGTAAGAGAAATTTAATCAATTTTTAGCTGAATGAAAACCCAGCCCCCACAGGGACTGCAGCCTGGATTCAGCCAGCAGTTTCTAAAGTTGAGATAAAATGCTCCTATTATCACTATCGTCAATACTTGGGCCTCTTAGTAGCCTCCAGAGAGCTCCATCTCCCAGCAAGGATCTCGGTGACCCTCACTGGAAAACAGGAGCCCAGCCCTCCTCTGGGAAGGTGAGCTAACAAGTATTCGTCCCAACTCCTCTCTCCAGAGGTCTTCTAGAGACCCACACTGAAGGGAGATACCATGTGGGTACGTGTGTGTGGGTACACACCCGTGAGTGTCAACACGGGATGGAAGGAAGTAGGATGAGTCTACCATCTTAGGACGGACCAAGGGAAGTTTCTGGAAGCTGGGAACAACTGTGTCCTGGAGCATGGGAGGAAGGCACCTAGCTCTCTGTCATGACATAAATTTCTGAGACCCCTGGAATTTGTACAGGGATCCCCCGCATCCAAGACATCGCCTTTTGGCTTTGGGCAGGGCAGCCTCATCCACCTCCAGTGGAGAAAAAGTGTGAACTAGGAAAAGAGAAGTCTTTGGTAACCCACAACCTAGGTCTAAAACCTTTGGTTACCAATTACTGGCTGTGAGAATCTCAATCAAGTCTTTTATTGCTCCGAGTTTTTTATCTGTGAATGGTAATAACACCACTCACCTTATGACTTTTACGGGCACTGGAAGACATCACATACGGAAGGTTTCTAGCACAATACTGACCACATACCAGTGGCTCATAAATGTCAGTTTCCCTATCACCTTGCTGTAAAGATGTGACGGCTAAAAGAGTGACTTCTCTTCTTTTTTTTTTTTTTTTTAATTTTTTTATTTTTGGGACAGAGAGAGACAGAGCATGAACGGGGGAGGGGCAGAGAGAGAGGGAGACACAGAATCGGAAACAGGCTCCAGGCTCCGAGCCATCAGCCCAGAGCCTGACGCGGGGCTCGAACTCACGGACCGCGAGATCGTGACCTGGCTGAAGTCGGACACCCAACTGACTGCGCCACCCAGGCGCCCCGAGTGACTTCTCTTCTGAGGAAGTCCTCGCACTAAAGGCTACATCAGTAAGGTCAGCCACAGAGCATGATGATGATCTGGGTTCCGTAAACTGCTCCATCACATACTGGTCACCAAGCCTTACACAACTGGTTTAACATCTCTGAGCCTCAATTTCCTTACCCACAAAATAGATAGAATAGCGTCTACCAATGCTTTTGTGAGGACGGAATAATATTTTAAAGTTCCTTATGCAATGAATAGCACATAGTTACAACTCTATAAAAGGGGCCGTACATAAGATCTAGCCAACTTCTCTACAGCTTTAACCTGGATATAAGTACCTTTAAACAGGAAAGGGGGGAAAAAAGAAGAAAAACAAAAAAACAAAAACAAACAAAAAAGGTACAGGACTTTTAGAGTTAAATGCAACCTTACAGATTCTACCATCAAATTCTGTCACTGAGAGAGGGGCAAATCAAGGCCCACAGCCAAACAATGAGCTACTGATGGCCAGGAGTAGAACCCAGGTTTCTTGATTCCCATCTTCCCATGCAGAGCCTTTCCCACCGTGCTGTGCTGTTTCCAAAAATATAACATCACAACATCAATTACAACAGCACAAGCTTTAGTCCAGTGAGAGAGTCCAAGGAAGAAGCCACCATCATGGGTGATCCGGAGTCATGGGACATTGGAACTTCCAACCGGCTTCTCCAAAAGGGGGGTCTAACTGATCCCGGGGAAACTCCCTGTCCCTTCTGACACAGCCAGGCTCTCTCAGGCTGAGGCCGCAGGAGTCCCAAGGCCAAGGAAAGCATGCAGTGTCCTTTATCTTGGGCCCACATGACTGAGCACAGCTGAGAAAAGAACTTGGGCATCTTTATCAGAGAATCAAGGCGTGTGGTAATAGGAACGTTGCAGTAGCTACATCGGCCGCAGAAGGAACAGTGAGAACCACGAGTTCAGCCGCTCACTTCCTCTCCCCCACCCCCAGCCCCATGATGCCTCTCCCACCAGGAGATGGGACGTGGGCCAGCGGGCAGCACTGACACAGAGCCCTGTATCTAGCACCCATCCCTGCCTCTCAAATGTGCCCCACAGTCTCGTGAGGGCTGCCAGGACCATGACCTCCTCTCTGCAGAGTGGGAGTGTTCAGGGGCCCGGCACGCAGCATGAAGGGGCTTTTGCTGTGCTTCCTCTTACTCAGCATTCACTGCCTTTCTCTCAACTGCCTTCTCCATCATTCTCCGTCTATCTGATGTGGGTCCCTTCCGTTAGCTTCTTGAGTAAAAAGCATTTGCCACCCATAGAGTCCCTACCAGATGCTGGGTGGCCACAACACCCTAGAGGTTATCCAAGGGCTCCCAGCCACTGGTTGGCAGAGTCTGGGCTCGAACTTCGCTTGTCTGTCCTAAGCCCTTGTTACCCCCCTGCACCTTCCCAAAGCGGCCCATCCCAAGAGTGACCAGGAGCCAAGGAGAGCAGCAGCCCAGCCCTGCGGAAAGCTGGGCACTTGTCTGCACTAAGCCTGGGCTTTCTCGCCAAGTAAGGAGCTTAGCTTTCCAGTGCAGCTTTGTGGAACCCCAGGACACTTCAGATGAGCCTCAGAAACCAGCCAGGGAAGCCAGGGAGTGGGGAGGCAGGCAGGTGGGCCCTTCCCCACTCTTAAATCTGTGTAGCTTCCCTTCTGTCTGCTTTATACACTGGGGCTGAATGTAACACTTCATTTGAAGAAAGTCCTGTTGTCAACAGAGCAAAGAAAAGAAGAAAAAAGGAAGTAAGCAAGCAAGCAAACCAGCAAGCTTAGCTAACCAAGAAACCACTGCTGTAAACAAATGGATGCCTTCTCAAGAAGAGGGGAAGGGGGGCGCCTGGGTGGCTCAGTCGGTTGAGCGTCCCACTTCAGCTCAGGACATGATCTCGCGGCTGTCAGTTCGAGCCTCGCATCGGGCTCGCTGCTGTCAGCCTGTCAGCAAGGAACCCGCTTTGGATCCTCTGTCCCCCTCTCTCTGCGCCTCGCCCACTTACACTCTCTCAAAAATAAACAAACATTTAAAAAAAGAGAGAGAAAAAAAATCCCACTGCTCCTTTTCCAGGTACAAACTTTCATTTTCATTTTATTTATTTTATAAAAATAAGTCACGGGGATGAAAGGTATGGCATAGGGAATACAGTCACCAGGGTAATTCCGTCGTGTGGTGACACCGTGGTGAGCGCTGCATAACACAGGCTTGTCAAATCACCGTGTCCTACGCCTGAAACTGGTGTAACGTTGTGCGCCCACTATACTTCCGTTAGAGATTTTAAGACAAACAACCTGCTGCAGTCTAAGTTTAAATCACCGCAATTCCTCGAGGATCCTACAAATCAGAGCAGCAAGACAGAAGGACGGGACAAAGGAAGGAAAAGGGAGCCATCGCGGATGACGATGACGCCCATTTACTCCTCGGGGGTCCCCGGACAAGACGGAAGGCCCCGGAGCTCTCGGGAACATTCTGGGGTGAGGGAAAGGCACCAGCAAGCAGTCTGGGCTGCGAAGGGACATCTGGTCCTTAATGGCCGGCAGCGGGGGTATTAAAGGATTGTGGCTGGCGGAGGCGGGGCCCTCGTGGCACAAGCAGGTGAGCACGAGTCTGTGCCCCTCCTCCACATGGGAACAGCTCTCTGCTCGAGGCGCATGCGCCTCTTCATAAACCCAGACTTTACCCCAATGAATTCAAAGAGACAGCGCGGTGTGCCCTTCCTCCTCGCTGCTGCCCTCTCCCCCACCTGCCTCCCTCTGCAGCAAGGGTCTGCGGATTCCCAGAGACAACAAACACTACGGCTTACGAGGGTTCCAAGCACACACACACACACGCACACACACACGCCGGTGACACACTGCCCAACGTCTGGTTTTCCCAGTCCCTCTTCTTCAATTAAAAGAGCCACAGATTCTGAGTAAGCAGCTCTCAACAAGTACTCGGCGTTCTCTGCTCCCCACTTAAAGAGTGTGCCTACCCTTCTCTTGACCCCCCCCCCCCCCCGCCCCCCGTCTCCCTCCCACACTGTCCTCTCTCCCTGTGAAACAAGGGGACACTTCCCTTTTCACAAGCAGGCTCCACGCTCCGCACAGAGCTTGATCTCTCACGAGTCTGGGATCATGACCTGAACCAAAATCCAGAGTTGGACACTCAACTGACTGAGCCACCCAGGTGCCCCCATTCTGACTTCTTTTTAACTCAAGAGCTGGTTAGAAAGGCATTTTCAATTTCCAAAGGACGTTAAGGAGGGCTACCTCCTCTGGGAGGGCTATTATTGTATTGTTAATTTTATTATGCCATCGTCAGGAAACATAGCCTACTGGACTTAATATTCTGTGCAACTGGACACTTCTTTGTATCATTATACACAGTCAGTATTTTTTAATCTTCCACGTGTGTTTGAAGACACTTTGCATTCTGTTTGTTGCATAGAAAAATCATCAAACTTCATCCCCAGGTGCCATGTTAATTCCTACCTGTTTTTGCTTCTCAGGACCTGAGCTAGGTCTGAGAAGGAACAGCAAAAAGGGATGGAAGTTTATGGAAAGAAAAGGAGGAGGGAGGGGTGCCTGTGTGGCTCAGTCGGTTAAGTGTCTGACTTTTGATTTCGGCTCTGGTTGTGACCCCAGGATTGTGGGATTCTCTGTCCCCCTCTCTCTCTCCTTCCCCCTTCCCTCCTTCCCTCTCTCTCTCTTTCTCTCTCAAAATAAATAACTTTAAAAAAAAAAGAAAAAAGAAAAACAGGAGGGAAAAAAACATCCTCTGTGTAGATGTTGTCTACACAGGTGAGGAATCTGAGGTAGGGAGATTAACTCACCCAGAATCACATGGCTAATATGGAACAAAGACAGGATGGAACCACACCTGGTCCAACCCACCGAGTTCGCAGTGCATTCACTTAGAGAGATGGTAGGGTCTCGTAACCAACCGCCATACCCACACATTCTCCTTCCCACTACAAGGTCCAATCCATTCGCTCATTCATTCACCCAACAGTATTTACTGAACAACCAGCATTTATTTGCCACTAGAGATGCAGAGACCAAACTCAGCAGCCCCTGCTCTCCAGGACCTCACTGTCTCCGATGGGAGGCACACAGGTCATTACAACCCCACATGGTGAGTGAGGACAGCACTTAAGACAAGAAGACCGGGTGCCCAACCTCCCTGAATCCAAGGCAGAGCCTGGGGAGGATGGAAGCATATATAATAATGTGTGCAAAGGTGACTCCTTGGGGAAGTTTTGAAAGATGAGTGAAATTACCCAAAGGATACCTCCGGGAAGGCCACTGGAATAAGAAGACCACACCTTTTTCCTGCTTTCTCTCTCATCCCAGGAGCCAAAGACATTGAAAGAGTATCTTCTGCTTCCTCCTGGAGAGTTCATTGGGCTTCTGTTCTTTAGTGATAAGACTTCTTACTGGCCCACGATTTCTTTCTGGAACATTGTTCCTCCCCTACTCCAGCTTTCTGCGCTCTTTTCGGACTTCCTCTCCGTCTCAACCCCGCCACTCAATACCCCACAGCCTCCAGTTCTCAGGGACGAGGCATGGAGGGACTAATAACCTCTTCTTCTCTACTCGTCTCTACTTCCTTTCAGCCCCTGTGCCCAAGCCCCCTCCCATCACGATCCTTCTAGAAAACACTTCACTATGTATTAGGTAACATCTATTGAGCACTCCACAGGAGCTGAGGATTCTTCCGGGACATGCACTTTATATGTACCATCTAATCTCTACAATCTTCTGGGGACCCTCCCCATCTTACAGCTGAGAAAATTAAGACATAAAGATGTCAAGCAACCTGCTCAAGATGGGACAGACGGTGCGTGCCGGAGCTGGGAGAGCCCGGGCAGCCGGCTGCTGAGCCCTTGCTGTCTACCACCCCGGAGGGATGCCTCCAATGGCAGCCGCAAGCCAGCGCCTGCACCGGCCACTGGAAACACACTTCCAAAGCATGAAAACACACGAGCTGAACAAACGGACAAGGTCATGGAAACAAGGAACACCTGAGAAGCGGACACAGGCCAGGGCAGGCTAAGAAAGCAAGACACCTAACTGCAACGGGGTGTCCTGGATGGGACCCCAGATCAGGAAAAGGGCCGTTCATGGGAAAATGAGTGGAATCCAAATCAAGTCCGGAGTTCAGAGAATAGGAACGTGCCAACATCAGGATCGTTAAAGCATCCCTCGGTTGTGACAAACGTACCATCATAATGGAAGGTGTCAACAAGGGAGGAAACCAGGTGGGGGTGGACAGGAACTCCCTGTGCTGCCTTTGTGGCTTTCCTGTAAGTCTAAAATTCGTCCAAAATCAAAAGGATGTGTTCCACTGATCTCCTTTAGGTTGAACTGCATTTACAGCAGCCCTCCCGTCCGGCAGGGGGACGTTGCCGTGGAAACAGCCCAATGCCAGAAAGCAGGCTGGCCTTCAGCAGGTTGCTGAAGAGGCCGGGTATTAAAGCAGCTGCAGATAAGGTCCCTCAGGGACTACAGAATCTCCAAGTAAGCTCATCTGCAGAACGTCCCCATTTGCTCACTGGACAGTGTGGTTTGCGGCCTTCCCCACCGTGAGCCGGGCCGTGGAAGTGCAGGGGGAACGAGGCCTGCGTGATCTGTGCTCCCTCACACAGCAGACAAGGATGGGGCAGGCGGCTTCTGAAACCCTGGGCTGCTGCTGTCACACATCAACCAAGATAAACAGTTTGTGGAGTGGTAAATGCTGTCAGCTCAAGGTCTGGGGGCTTCCCTGTGGTGGTGACACTGGAACTGAGTGTTGAGAGACTCCTAAGATTTGGGTGCACCTGGGTGTTCCAGTCAGTTAAGCGTCCAGCTCTTGGTTTCAGCTCAGGTCATGATCTCGTGGTTTGTGACTGCAAGCCCCGTGTCGGGCTCTGTGCTGACAGCATGGAGCCTGCTTGGGATTTTCTTTCTCTCTCTCTCTCTCTCTCTCTCTCTCTCTCTGCCCCTCCCCTGCTCACTCATTCTTTCTTTCTCTCAAAAATAAATACATAAACTTTTTAAAAAAATTTTAAAAAGAAAGATGTTATTAGATTTTGCCAGAGGAAAAATGGGGTAGCTAGATTTTCACCATGGCACCCACATCTTCTCCTTCATTGCCTTTCTGAACGGGGCAATCCTCCATGACGTAGTGGGCTAAGGGTTTAGGAATAGCTAGGAGCCTTGGAATTCAGCCACCCTTGTCCTTGAAGATGGAACCAGTGACCTCTGGCATCATTAGCAAATTCACAGGCTCTCGGAGTAAATGCTGCCCAGCTCCACCCCACAGGGAATAGAGAGGGAAGAGTAAGTCCCAACGATGGGCAAGGGATGTGGGAGGGCCAAGCTGTCGATTAGTCAATAATCAGTCGGATAAACATTTACTAGATAACTGCCCTGCAGAGTTCAGGGCACTGGGGCCCCAGAGGAATACCCTTTCTGTCACTGCATCAGGCTGTGTGCATTGTAGATGGGCAGACGATCAAATAAAGTGCAGGGAGATATATAGAAAAAAAAAAAAAAAAAAGGCAAGACAGACATGTTCAATCTTGATCCCAACTTTTCCCAGCTGGGGATCTCCATCAACTCTGAGCCTCGATTTCCTTACCTGTGAAATGGGAATAATGTAAAACAGCACCTTGCCTTGCGTGGTTGAAGGGATTAGAGACAACGAATGCAAGGCACCTAACACAGGTCCCATCAAATAGTATGTAGCTGCTCAATAAATGATCAATTTTACTGCAGTTGATGACACAATGACAACAAGGAATAGAACCATCACTCCTTTTTTTTTTTAAGATTTTATTTTTAAGTAATCTCTACACCCAATGTGAGGCTTGAACTCACAACCCCAAGATAAAAAGTCACAAGCTCTACAGACTGAGCCAGCCACGTGTCCCCAGAATCATCGATCTTAAGGACAATAGAACTTAAGGAGACAAAGAGTCCAACTCTTGAAAAAACAAAGGAAGGTGGTTTCAAGCCTACTCCATGGTGACAAAAACCCCATGAACCTAACAGCAGAAAGGTATTTGCTGCAAAGCGATATACAGCCCTTTATGCACAGCTGGAATGAGGGAGAATACTCTAGGCTGCAGTCAGGGAGGTAAGTGGAAAGAATGCGTTTTGGAAGATGGGTAGGAATTTTGACAGTAGGAGAAGGGAGAGAGAGCACCCTGGCTTCTGCCAGGCCCCGGTCTCCCCCCTCACTCACAGGAACAAAAATAAAACTAATCCCCTTCCCTCGTCCAAGCGTTTTCTCTTCTGGCCTCAGCCTGATGAGTCCATAATCCCTGCTCAATCCCCTGTTAACTCATCTCGGCCTGGCCTCCCAGTCTGCTCCAGCTAAATTGCTCTCCCGGGGGTGAATCCTCCCAGGAAGAAATCACAGACCAGTGAGAAATCTTATCACTAAAGTACAGAATCTCAATGAAAAGGGTCTTAAGTTGAATCTCAGTGAAGAGATTCTCAAGTCAGGATGTTAAGATTTGGTTAGGATCCAAAGTACCTGGCACATAGCAGGGGCCAATATCTATGCAGTAAACGAATTGAGCTTTAAGGGGAAGTACAGCCCCATGATTCTGAGGGGTTATACTCTGATCCCACAGAGATCCAGACTGTCAAAAGCAGCAGGAAGCCAAGGAGCCCTTCAGGATGCAGCAAGAGACAAGACAGAACAGAATGAATAAAAAGTTACTCTGGCCTTTTAGAGTTCCAGGTGGTTGATTTCATTCATGCATCCCTATTAGCACTTGCCTTGGAGGGGCCGGTGTACCCCAAGTTCTTTCTAGTCCTCCGTACACCAACTCCAGGGGGTCCAAAGTTCTTGCCCTCTTGTCCCTACCCGACATCACTGGCTTCTCTGCTATCATTATCTACCTTTAATTTGCGAGTTGTTTCATACATGACCATTTACTCTTTAAGACCAGAACCGGGGCGCCTGGGTGGCGCAGTCGGTTAAGCGTCCGACTTCAGCCAGGTCACGATCTCACGGTCCGTGAGTTCGAGCCCCGCGTCAGGCTCTGGGCTGATGGCTCGGAGACTGGAGCCTGTTTCCGATTCTGTGTCTCCCTCTCTCTCTGCCCCTCCCCCGTTCATGCTCTGTCTCTCTCTGTCCCAAAAATAAATAAACATTGAAAAAAAAAAATTAAAAAAAAAAAAAGACCAGAACCTTGTGTAGTAATTCTGCATAACATGCTATCCAGCAGGAAGAGGTCAGAAAGGAGGATCAGCACACCCAGCACAGGAAAGTCCCAAAGCACTTATCATGGTGAAATAGTGGAGCACTCGCCAATGAGACAGTGGCTGAGAAAATCCAGGATCCCTGCCTCTCAGGAGACTCTATGTGCCTTGAAGAGATCGGACTTGATCTTAACGAGACCTGAGCTCAAGCATCACTTCTGGGAAACACCCTGCACCCCCTAGTGTCTTGTCCCCAGAGGCCACTTGACAGGGTCTTCCCACAGTAGCTTCTAACACAAGGATGGTATCATCATTTTCCGTTTCTTGTGCGTCTCCCTATCTGACTGTGAACTTCTAAGGTCCAGGAATAGGTGGTAATCACCATTATAACCCGGCACCTAAGGCGGGGCTTGGGCCACAGTAGGTGCTCAGTCAATGTTTGCTGAATGAAAAGAGAGCCGGGCAAGAGGTCCCTGGATGGGAATTGTGTGGACTCCGTAGATCCAAAGTTCAGCTAGTAAGAAATCAGCCTGTGAGACGGGCTGGGGGTAGACCCTGTGCATTCCTGGTATGCCTGTCCTACTCCCTGAAGAAGCAGGCTGCTGAGGAGGCCTACCAGGAGGAGCAACGCAAGAGATGAGTCAGGTCTTGTGACCATGGCCTCGGGAAGGTGTGCCCCTTCAGTGTGGATGCTGCTCCCGGCAGGTCAAGTTGGGGGAAGGCACATGCACAATGGTGGGTGATTATCTTGGATTATTTCATTCAACCTCCACAATGGCTCTATGGGGAAGGTACGATGACCCACTTTACAGGTGCAACTCTGAGACCTTGGTCCTGGAAACCCAAGAGCCTCATGGTGCCTAACACAGGTTCACACACAACAAAGCATTTTAGAGAACCATGTATCAGCAAGGTGGATGAGGGCCTGAAACCAGTTTGCCTCTCCACCCTCAGAGAGCTGCTCAAACTCCCCACAAGCTTCCTGCCTCGCCCCAGGCCTAAGAGTTCCCAACCTCTCTGGCCACCCCAGTCCGTCCCTGGGCAGCTCTGACTACTGAGAATGCTTTCACGCAGAGAATCCTTATTTTGACCCGTCAACTTCACATCTACTTCTGATACCCACACAGAGGAAGGCTAATCTCCTGCACATGACCACCCTCCCCCAGTTATCACCTCGCCTCCCCCAAAGGTTTAGAAAGATGCCACAGAGGAGATTACACAGGCTGTTCAGTGTGAAACTGGTTTCATGCGGGGTAACCAACGTTTTTTATTGATGAAAGTAAGCAGAGGGATGGTTATCTTGTTGCAGTGAAGGCATCTCTCACCCAGAGGTGGGGGGTGGACTAGAAACCAAAACCCATACAAACGTGAACAATGGTCCAGGGCAAGACATCAGTATTGCCAAGAGGGGGTTCTGAGATGAACCAAACTTCTTGTTTTACAAAAGGGGAACAGAGAAGCAGAGGGGGTACAAAGGAACACAGCTATTAAGTAGCAAGGCAACAATCAGAACCTTTGAACCTGCAGCCTGGTCCTCTTTGCTGGGCACCACCAGCCATGCCCCTGCTCCAAAACCTGTGATTTCAGAACATCACCCCACAAGTGCCCAGTCCCCAGTGTGACTTTTCCCTTCCCCAGAGGTAAAGCCCCGCCCGGACGCTCGGGGAAGCCAGGGGACTTGCTTGGCTTTCCTGGCAAACTGAACTGATGCTCAGAACTCAAGAGTTCTTTGCTATTTGTTGACCGTGGGCTTGACAGGGGCGGTGGGCTATCTTCCTCTGGAAATGGGTTTCCTAACGCACGGAAGGGAGTCGCCTGGGCCTGCCGTTCAGTTCCGCACTGTTTTATGATTGCTGGGAAGATCTTCAAAACCACACTCCTCTTTCCTTTCCAGCGAGCCTCAGGGAAGGAGTATGGTGGAGAGCGTCAGGAGCCTGGGTTCCTCTCCGGGCTGTGCCCTGACCAGCCCTGGGAACCGCGACACCCCTCCTACCCAAGCTGAGCTCTACTTGCCTCTTGTATAAAAAACAGGGGCAATAAAATCTGTCCTGTCAGTAAAGGCGATGTTATGAAGCTTCAATGACAAAGAGCGGGCAGGAGGCAGGGAGGCTCCCTCCCCGGCTCCCTCCCCCCCCCCCATCTGTAGCTGCCCTTTTTCTTCTCTCACTTCCCCATCACCCTCACCTCCTCTGCAGCATTATGACCCAGAGCAGGTGAAAGGAGCGAAAGGTCTTACCCAGGATAAGGGAAGAGAAAGAAAAGCCACTGTAACAGTATCTCAGCAGTGCCTTGAACAAGGCCTGTATTTTTGCCCGAGGAGCTTTTACAGCTATCAGCATATTTACCACCTATTCATCCCACACGTACCCTGCATCACGCAAAGGGCTCTGTGTGCTCTTGCTTTTAGTCCTTACAACCACACACTTCACAGACCTGAAAACTTAGGCTCAGAGGTGGAGGGACAGCCAGTAATCGGTGTAGCCAGGAGGCAACCCCAGTTCTATCCATTCCCAAGCTTCCCAAACTTTCATGTGTTCTTGCATCCCCTGGGGAGATTCGAGAGCAATCAGACTGATTTTGTGGGTGCAGTCAGGGGCTGAAGCCTCGCACTTCTCACAAGCTCCCAAGAAGAGGGACTGCTTTGTCTCTATCAAAGGCTACATTTAAAATTCCATATAGACAGAGCCTGTGTCCCCCAATTCCCAGGGCTGAGCACCGGGCCTGCCCCATAGAATGTACTCGGTAATTATTTGTTACGTGAGTCAATGACTCAAAAACCCAAGCTTTAACCATCCTCTATATCAAGTCCCATTATGTCATTTGATCTCATAGCAAATCTCTAAGGGATGATCATCCCCGTTTGACAGACAAGGAAACACAGGCTCAAAAGACTAAGTAGCTCCGGGTTTTACGGCTTTTGTGCAGTAGGACTGGAGGCGGTCTACCTTCATTCAGATCCTTTGCCCTGACCACAGCTGTCCGGAGGATAAGGGAGAAATTAATAATTATAGACCTCAGGGTGGCGAGGTGCTGGGCCCATCCTGGCACGTGACCAGCTCACAGCTCAGGAGGTCACCCAGGGGCTCTGAGCAGGTCCTGGGGGAGGGGCAGCCGTACTCGGCGCCCCCTCCCCGCCCCCCAAGGGAGACAAGGAGGGTAGGAGGAGGCTGATCCTGGGCATACTGCCAGGTAGCAGGCTGGTAGAGGTGACCCCTGACCTCACAGAGAACTAACTCCTCTGGACTCAAAGAACCCCCACCCGCAGACCCCAGCTCTGAACTGAAACTGTCCAGCTTGTGGGGAGGGGAGGGAGGCATCCAAGGAAATCACAACCCAGGGATGAATCACTGGCACCTGACCCTGAAGCGGAGGGGCGGGGGTGGGGAAGGGGCGCGGATGCGGCGGGAGCTCCGGGGGCGCAGGCCTGGCGCGGGGTCCCCCCTCTAGCCCGGATTTGGGGAACATAGGGAAGGCCCTCTCCCGCGCAGCTGCTGCCCCCGGCCCAACAGTTCCCGGGTGCGGCGGGACTCACGGCCTTCAGCTGCTCCAGTCGGTCCTTCATCCTGCTGCCCAGGCGCCCGGAGGCAGGTGAGCGCGTCCCAGGTGAGCGCGTCCCAGGTGAGCGGCCGGAAGTGGCGGGCGGGCGGCCGGCCGGGTCGGGGCGAAGGAGCTGGAGGGGCAGGCGGAGGCGGGCGGCGGCCGCGGGCTAGGAGGAGCGTCCGAGGCCACGGGAGGCTCCGCCGCGCCGCCCCCTGCGGCCCCGCCGGCGCCGCGCTCTCCAAATCCGGCTCCCGGGCCGGCGCCGGCGCGCAGCGCAGATCCGCCCGGCGGGCCCGCCCCTCACCTGCGCCGCGCCCCGCGCTCCTCCTTAAAGGGCCCTCCGCTCGGGCGGCTCCGGCTCCGGCGCGGGGGGGAGGGCGGGGGAGTCCAGGGAAAAGGGCGGGCCCGAGGGAGACCCCCTCCTTTTCCCCCGACGGCCGCTCGCGGCCTGCACCGGGCTGTGTCGGGCCCGGCCGCACACTGTCCCGGGGACTGAGAACGCTGTGCGCCTAGCAGGTGGGAGGGAGAGCCAGGCGTCCCTCTTCCCCCCCCCCCCCCACCCCCCGCAACCGAGGAAGGGCGCTCCAAGGGACGGAGCTGGCCGTCCGGGGGACTGCGGGATACCGCTGGGGGCGCGTGTTCTTTCTTGGAGGAAATAACCGGGGGTGCGGCGGGGCGGCGGCGAAGACTCTGGATTTGACACTGGTCGCAATCGCGACCCCTCCGAGAAATGGAAGGAGTCCAACGTTGGAGGCAGCACCTGCCGCTAATAATCTGTACAACTTTGGGGGTTGCGGTTTCTCTAGAGGATTCCGTTTCCGGAGGGGTCTGGTTCGCACCGCACAGAACCGGGGTGGTAAGATCGAGATGTCTGTGTCACGAACTGTTTGTTTGTCAAGCCGAAGCCGTCTTCGTTCCTACGAGGTGTGGACTGCCAGGTGGGATGGGTCTACCGAAAAGGTGGGCGGGGTCTTTGCGCCGCCCCTTCCCTCCCTTTCTTCCCTCTTCCCCGTTCATCTTCCTCCTTGGGAACCACCGACCTATCCAGCAGAGGGCGGCGCTCAGTAAGTGGGAGTGGCAGTCCGAAGACTGAATTCTCAAGTCACGACAAGAATGTGCTCTGTGTATTCAGGTTAAAAGGCTGTAAATATTTTCGTAATTCTAACAGAACTTTGCCCTCCTCTGCGATCTTAGTGCGTGCTCCAGGCTGACTTCATCTCCTCCCATAAAGATACGGTCGTAAGCAGTCGGGCTGGATGAACTTTTTCTCGTCCCTGATCCTCCTTTGGGCTACACTTCCTTCCACCCCGGACGCTCCCTAGGTGGGTTCCCGACATTAGTAAAGGAAGGCTTCTGCTCCCCCTGGTGGTCCTAAATGGAAAAGGTGAGTAAATCGCACACCGTATTTCCCCTTCCCTTAACAAATTTTTGTTAGTGCGCATACATTAGCTGGGTCCCCCTCCTCAGGAAAAGAGAGTCTCCTGAGGGAAACAGAGATGTGAACAACTCTTTACATTAAAGTCTGGAAAGAGCCATAGGAGTCTGGTATAAGGATCAAGGATGGCCACACCACCTGCCTGAACACATCCAGGGATGGAACATCCAAGACCTCCTGGTTAAAGAGAATTGTTTTCAAAAGAAAAAAATCATGACTCTCAGACAACTATAAAGTGAACACACATCAGAGATTTTATTTGACTCATTAATTAATGAGGGAACGAGTAAAGTGTGAAAAACCTGTTTACAGAAGGACCCAAAAAACAGACACTTACACAGGCAGGCCATCAGGAATGCTGAAATGAATACGTTAAATGCAAAACCGACTTCCAGGGGTGGGAGGAGATCAATGGCACCTCAAACAGATTTTGTTTGCATCTCCATGGAAAAGAACTATGTGCATTACTAGCAGTTTTCTACGATCTACAGAATTGTAAAATAGTTACAGGACCATAGGAGGCACAGACCATTAATAAAAACAGATAACCCAGTGCTCCTTTGGGCAGCACATATACTAAAATATAGATATACGATATAGAGAAGATTAGCATGGCCCCTGCACAAGGATGACACACAAATTCATGAAGCTTCCATATCCCCCCCCCCCCCCCCCCCCGCATTGGGCTCTCTGCTGTCAGCACAGAGCCCACTTCAGATCCTCTCCCCTTCTCTCTCTGCCCTTCCCCCACTTGTGCTCTATCTCTCAAAATAAATAAACATACATAAATAAATGCAGATAATCCAGAAAGGCCTACCACACCATCTGACACCCAGTAAGCTTTTTTTTTTCCATTTTAACTGTTTCACAATTTTTCCAGACACTCTCAAGAAAGCATCTTTCCCGATTGAACAGTTCCAACTGTTTAAAAAAAAAACAAAATTTTTTTTTTTTTTTTGCTCTACAAAACAAAAATTTCCCTCCCTATAATTTCCACCACTGTTTATTGTTCCTTGCCTTTGCCCAAACATTAAGAAGTGTAACCTGTCCTTCACAAGATGGGCTTTCCATGAAGGGAGAGTTGCTATGGGGCTGGAGAATGATCGCTGATATATGTAGCCGGGAGGCCCGAGTTGTAGGCAGAGTTTCTGCCACAAAACTTAACACTTAACACCACACAACCTGTTTTCTCATCTGTGAAATAAGGAGGTTGATCAAAACTTGTGGTTCCCAACCTTTCCAAGATCAAGAGTATCCTATAGGCTTTGTTTTCATTGATGGATCTCTTGTTTTAAAAGATTTCATATCCTTCACAAAATATATTTCCTGGGGAATCAGAAATTTGGATTCCTCAAACTCAGACGCAGAGAACAGAGTGGTGGTTGCCAGAGGTGGGGGGGTAGGGGGTGGGGAGCAACATGGTGAAGGAGGTCAAAAGATACACACTTCCAGTTATAAGTCCTGGGGGTGTAACGTAGAACATGGTGACTAGAGTTAACAAGAATGTACTGTGCATTTGAAAGTCACTAAGATGATAGACTTAAAACTTCTCATCACACAAAAAAAAAAAAAAAAATTGTAACTATGTGAGGTGATAGATGTTAACTAAACTTACTGTGGTGATCGTTCTTGCTGTCTCTATATATCTCAAGTCATTATGCTGTAACCTTAAACTAATACCATGTCACGTGTTAATTATATCTCAATAAAACTTGGAAACCAAAAAGAAATTTGATTTCCTATGAGATGATTCCAAGAAAAAGTACAATAACCTTTTGGTTAGCCTAGGGAGCCATAACAGAAATGACTGTATCATTTCCCTTAAACTTTTTAAAAATGTTGAAAATAGGGCAAAGAGCCCTCTCAACTGCAGGGAGGTACTTAGAGGCATCAAGCTTTCTTTAAAACTTTTGTTAGGCATGAACCCCATTTTGTTTATTTTCTGGTAGCATATTAATATTTGCTCTTCCCTGACAGGCAGAAGTTTGGATTCTACCTGCTAGCTGTATACAAGAAATGAAAAAGTCGGGGCGCCTGGGTGGCTCAGTCTGTTAACTGTTGGACTTCGGCTCAGGTCATGATCTCGCACTCCGTGAGTTCGAGCCCTACATCAGGCTCTGTGCTGACAGCTCAGAACACAGAGCCTGCTTCGGATTCTGTGTCTCCCTCTCTCTCTCCCTTCCCCAACTTGTGCTCTGTCTCTCTCTCTCTCTCTCTCTCAAAAATCAATAAATGTTAAAAAATTTAAAAACAAAATGAAATGAAAAAGTCAAGTAACTGGAATATGGTACCTGGGCAAGGGGAGTCCAGGGGCTGGTGAAAAAGACTCTTGATGTTGAGCCCAAGTGGACTCTAGGGTCTCCACGTAGGTGTGGACGGGGACTTGAGGTTCCAGGCTTAGTCAGAGCCCCAACTGATGTATTTTTATTCTTCTGCCCCACGGTGGAACTTCGTTTCCCATCTGCTGTGTTTTGGTGTAGCTGTTTCCCCGTTAAACAAACAGAGCCCAAATCCACTCAAGTGTTTGCATTTTGGCTATGTGTAAAACCAGCCGACACTCAGTTTCACCTCTACAGGCCAACCAGAGGCTCCTGGCGTTTGGCAACTCCGCTTCCTTCTCTCTCCTCCCTCCAAGCCTACTTCGTTCCCATCGGAGGAAGGGAGTGGGCCTTACCCCTTCTGGACCTCCAGAGCCCACTGCACGACAGGTGACGCCTCTCCACAGGGCAGCTCACAACATGGCAGCTGGTTTCCATCAGAACAGGCAGGCGAGAGGGAGAGATGGAAGCCAAAGCACTTTTGAACCTAATCTCAGCTGTGACGTCATTTAGGCTGTATCTGTTCATTGGAAGTTACTCACTGGGTGCAGCCCACGCTCACAGTGAGGGGATGACACGGCAGAATGAAGACTGGCAGTCCTCTCAATGCCTACCTAGTACATAGTTCGGATCCCAAATCAATGCCAGAGTTAGGCTGCGTCACTTTCTCAGAGAGCTCTCTTCTCCCCCATGCTCGTCCAGGACACCGCTGGTACATTCTCCAGGCCTCAGAGTAAAAGTCTCCCCCTCTAGGATGGAGTTAGTGTCCCTCAAACATGCCTCTGGTGACACCCTGCGCTTTATCGTAGCCCCTACCACGCTATGAATTACCTGGCCACTGGTCTGCCTCGCGCGCCTTCTGTAAGCTCTGAGGACAGCAGCCTTGTCTTTTGTCTTCGCTGATGTGGACCCAGAGCCAGGCCCAGGGCCACAAATGTATCAGGCGTTCGGTTAAGGTTTACCAAATTTAGTAAGCGAATCTTCTTATGATGTGCCTCCATTACGTCTTTCTTCTGATGGAAACTCATCAGTAGCTTCTCATTACAACGAGTAGGGAGTACAGACTCTTCTTGGAATGGTATTCAGGCCTTTGCCCAATCTGGCCCCAGGCCCCATGCCCTCCATGACATGCACAGCCCCTCGTTAGCCTCACCGAATGCCCACCTCCTCTCTGAGCCAGATGCACCAAGGATTTCCCACCTAACTCTGCCTAACAGGCCCTTAATCCTTTTCACGTCTAACAGATCCGTGCTCCTCCTTCAAAACCCAAACCTCACGTGGCCCCGTGGCCCCGCTGCCTGCCTCTGCACAACTTGTTCAGACCTCTTTTTAAAGCACACCCTGGCTCCGTTGTTAAGCGCCCGACTTCGGCTCAGGTCATGATCTTGTGGTTTGCGAGTTCAAGCCCCACAACAGGTTCTGCACTGGCAGTCTGGAGCCTGCTTGTGATTCTCTCTCTCTCTCTCTCTCTCTCTCTCTCTCTCTCCCCCCTCACCCCCCGTCTCTCACTCTCTCTCTCTCTGCCCTTCCCCCACTCGCACATGCACACTCTCTCTCAAATAAACTTAAATAAATAAAGCAATAAAGCACGTCCTGTCTTGTACCTAGCTGCTTATCCATCTGTGTCCCTGGCTAGCCCATGAGCTTAAGAGCAACAAACCAATGTTATTCACCTCCCAGGCCTACTACGAAGTAGGTAGAATGCAAATATTTGGAGAACAAACCAAAGAATAGTTGGCTACTAACACACAGGCTCCCTGGGGGTCCCCCTCTCTTCTCTCTGAGGAAGAAGGAAGATGCTTCCTGAATCCTACCTCTTAAAAGTCCAACCGTGACTCCACGTGTTCTGGAGAATGAGTTCTGTGTCACTGAATTGAGGGTTTAAAATAACATGGTTTTTTTTTATCTCACAAAGATGTCTTCTAGCACATCGTTCAGATGTTTTCCTAGCACGAACCTCCCTGTGCCATACACCTATGCCTCTAATTTGACAATATAAACTATTTGGACCTTATAAACTTGCTTTCCTGTTTACACGAAGTCTTCAATCCCTGGAGCCCTAAAGCCCAAAGTGCTACTAAGAAGAGGTTGGTGAAAGACGCCTCCTCCACAGAGGCCTGCTGTTACTTTGAGCTGCAGAAGGCCCGTTTGGGGGCACCTGGGTGGCTCAGTCGGTTAAGCAGCCGACTCTGGCTCAGGTCATGATCTCACGGCTCGTGAGTTCGAGCCCCGCGTTGAGCCCCATGTTGGGCTCTGTGCTGATGGCTTGGAGCCTGGAGCCCGCTTCGGAGTCTGTGTCTCCCTTTCTCCCTGCCCCTCCCCTGCTCGCACTCTGTCTCTCTCTCTCTCTGTCTCAAAAATAAATAAACGTTAAAATAAATAAATAAATAAATAAATAAATAAAGTAAAATGTTTATAACTAAAAAAAATAAATAAATAAGCCATCTAGCATATTTCTCCGTTCGGATGTTATTTTTTTTTCAGCAGGCTCCATGCTATACCGACTGAGCCAGCCAGGTGCCCCTCCATTTGGATATTAGACTAACCATGCTGAATCTTTCATTGTACTTTTAGAGTTTTTCTCCACGCCACCCCCAAGATCTCACAATAAGTCAGGGCAGTAGAGTAGGTATTATTCCCCTCGTTTATTATGAAATTAAGTACAGAAAAATGAAGGGATCTCCCCCAAACTCCCAGAGTACAGTGATAACATGCTGAGATAGCAGCACCATCCCCGTCATATCCCACATTCTGCCCGTTCCGACTGTGTGACCTTGAACACGTGACTTAAATTCCCCATGTGTCAGTTTCCTTATCTGTAAGCAGAGATAAAAATAACACCAGTCTCATGGGTTTTGTGACGATATATGGGCTAATATATGGTAAACATTAATTCCCTTCTGCAATCACTTGAAAAGAAGCCCACTAACCCAGGACAACTACGCTTGTTCCCTCAACAAGCATGGGGAATTGAAAAGTGCCTGGAGTATTTCCGTCGCTAGTGAAAAAACCCTCTTGGTACTGAGTCAGCAACAGCTAAGGCAGCTTCTTCCAAAGTAGGTTCAACAGGATAAGAGGTTTCATAAGATACCCCAAGGAACAGAAGACTTTAGTGGTGACAGAGCTCGGAAAACATAGAGAAACATATCCTCATCTTAGAATCATGGCGGCACGTTTGCACATTATAGGCACAGAGTGAACCTGCAGTAATGGGTTGGGGTTTGATTGGTACAGTCGTCTTCATGCTTCCTTGACCACATAAAGTTTATTTCTCCCAAACACCTATGATTCAATAAGACTCGTGTCCTGCAAGTAACACTGACCTTGTAGAATATTGTGGTAGAACACAGCAGGAGGGACAGCAAGTGTCTGTAAGTGAACCAAACAAGGTCCTTTCAGGTTCTTGTCTTCAAAGGAAGACGGGAACATTTCAGTTCCTTTTAAGATAAATTTGGGGTCATGGTTTCTGCCTTTTAAGCCTGTGATACATTTTCAGGAAAAAAAGAAAAAATGTAGCAGAGTGTTTATGCCTTTCCAGATAAGGAAACAGGCACAAAGAGTTTGTTCTCTGTTCTTCTGTCCTTACCATTCTCCCCTTCAGAAATGCCCTCCCTGCTCCTCTTTGCACAGATCTGAACACCTGCATGCTGCAGGTCAAATGCCACCTCCCTCGTCAAACTTGTCTTGATTCCCTTCGCTGTCCCTCCTCTGGAAGCTCATAGCGTTGTATAACTTGCCCTTGGGCTATCATGGTTTGTGTTCTTTTTTTTTTTTTTCCTTAAGTTTATTTTGAGGGCGGGGTGGGAGGGCAGTGAGAGAATCTCAAGCAGGCTCCATGCTGTCAGCTTGGAGTCCGATGCAGGGCTCAGTCCCACAAACCGTGAGATCATGACCTGAGCTGAAACCAAGAGTCGGTGGCTTAACTGACTGAGCCACCCAGGCGGCCCTGGTTTGTGCTCTTCAAAGCCACTAGACTTAACTTCACCTTTCTACAGGTAGGTACACAGTAGAGTTCAATAAATAGTTGTTCACTGCCTTCTTAAATGTTGTTGAATGAATAAATCACTATTTTTTTTTTTTTTTTGGCAGGCTCCACACCCAACAGGGGGCTTGAACTGACGACCCAGAGATCAAGAGTTGCACCGCTCCACCGACTGAGCCAGCCAGGCACCCCAATAAATCACTCGCTATTCAACAAGGAGAGGAATAAATGAGCTTCCCTCACCCTATAAAAAGACAGTAAACCATCTATGTTCTGACGCCATTACCCTGAGGCGGATCGTCCTGAAACAATCACCCTCCTGTTCACAGCTGCTTTAGGGGCCCTTCCCCTCATTGTGTGCAGCCAGTGTTTGTCTTCACAGAACTAGCTTTGCTCTACCTGAATCCATTACCCCCCTGCTACCTAGAGAGGCTCAATTAAAAAAGCAATCTTTCTGGGGCACCCGGATGGCTCAGTCAGGTGAGGGTCCAACTCTTGATTTTGGCTCAGGTCATGATCCCAGGGTCATGGGATCGAGCCCCAAACTGGGCTCTGCACTGAGCATGAAACCTGCTTAAGAGTCTTTCTCTGTGCCCCTCCCCCGCTTGCTCATGTGCATATTGTATATACTTACTGCCTTCATCCATCCTTAACAAAGTACCACAGACTGGGTGCCTTTATAAACAACAGAAATTTCATTCTCGGAGTTCTGCAGGCTGGAAGCCTGAGGTCAATGTTGGGTGAGGAACCTCCTCCCGGTCACAGATTTCTTGTAACCTCACATGGTGGAACAGGCCAGGGAGCTCTGTGGGGTTTCTTTTATAAAAGTATAATCTTGTTCATGAGGTGGGTGGTGTTGGGGCTGGGTGTGGGGGGCGGGGAACACAAATATTCAGACCATAGAAGCCAGGGACAGATAGAAATGTGCGATATGTGAGTGTGAGTGTGTGTATGTGTGTTGTCTGAAACCCACAGCGGGAGGAGCCCCTGTGGACATGGGGAGAGTGAGTTAGATGCAGACTAAGAGCTAATACAGAGTCAGAGACTGAGATGGAGACAGATTTGCTCTGGGTGTAAAAGTAAGAAAATAGAGCGTTTAAACTCCAGCGCTTTCCCCATCACCTTTCCCTGGAAGAGAACTGAGGATGAAAGAGAATTCAGCAAGGCACAAACTCAGCATTTGCACTGCTGGCATAAGGAGAAAGTGGCTCCGATGTTCCCAAGCGGATGTGCATCCTTTTCTTGGCTCTACCCCCGCTACCCCGCCCACATGAGCAACCTGTGGGCCTGCAAAGAGCCCGAGAACCGGACACCGACTTTACGTGTAATGGTGACGATAAGTAAGAACGACATTCCTGCCGTATCTCCCTTTAAAAGCCACTAAGTAGTTTCACGTCATGTATCTCATTACACACAAAACCACCCCAGAATTTAAGTCGGGTGGGACATTTTAATCCCCATTTTAGAGATGAAGGATCTGAGGCCGAGGAAAGAAAAATGACTTTTCAAAAATAATATAACCGGGAAGAAGGAACAGCATAAAACCGGTGACCTCTTAGCCCCCATCTCCTTGTCTTTCAGAAGGCATACTCATTTGTGTCTTCCCAGCAGTGTTGTAGAGGAACATCCAGAGCGTTCACCGTGTTCAGGACAACAGGAACCTCATCATTGTTCTCTTCAAAGCATCCGTAAGCTCTCTGTTTCTCATGCTGTAGATCAAGGGGTTCAGCACAGGGGTGATGAAGGTGTAAACCACAGACACTACCTGGCCTCTCTCTGGAGAGTACCTGGAGCTGGGGCACAAGTAGATGAGGCTTCCACATCCGTACTGGAGCAGGACCACAGTCAGGTGGGAGGAGCAGGTGGAGAAGGCCTTGTGCCTCCCCTCTGCTGAGCGGATCTTCAGGATGGCGGCCATGATGAAAACGTAGGAGAGGGCGATAAGCAGGAAGGGGATGGTGAGGACGGTGAGGCTGACCACCAACAGGGTGGCCTCATGGACCCACGTATCTGCACAGGCCAGTCTCATGACAGGGAGGACATCACAGTAGAACAGGCTGATTTCTTGGCTGCGGCAGAAGGGGAGGCGGAAGATGAGCACAGTCAGCTGCATGGCCAAGATGAACCCCAGCGCCAGAGACCCCAGGGCCAGCTGGACGCACAACCGCCAGCTCATCATGAGGGTGTAACGCAAAGGGTGGCAGATGGCCACAAACCTGTCATAGGCCATGACAGCTAGTAGAATGCAGTCAGCGCTGCCCAGGAAGATGAAGAAGAACATCTGGGCACCACAGCCAGGCAGGGAGATGAGGGCTCTCTCTGTGGACAGGACGCTGGCCAGAGTCAGAGGGGCAATGGTGGAAGAGTAGCAGATCTCCAGAGCTGCCAAGCTGGCCAGGAAGAAGTACATGGGGGTGTGCAAAGAATGGTTGCTCCAGATGATGAGAGAAATGGAGCCGTTGCCGCCGATGCTGACCAGGTACATGACGAGGAAGGCCACGAAAATCAGCATCTGCACCTCGGGGAGTTTGGAGAAGGGGCGGAAGTAGAAGTGAATCATCCCAGTCTGATTTGTACCCTCCATGTAGTCAACAAGCTGGGCCTGCGGATGGCGCGGTGCTGCCCCCCTGAGGAGAGAATGAAGGCAGGACGCAGAGCTCCCGCCGGGTGACCCATTCAATCCTTGGCCTCTCCCTTCCTTGATCTCCTCAACCCCAACGGTCTTCACCTCCTGCCTAAACTCATCAACTTGCTTTTAAATCAGACTTCTTGTTGTAATCACCCAGAAGTAGTTCACCACAGAAATATTTTTTTTAATTGTGGTAAAATATACATGCATAATATTTCTAAGTTTAGCCTCGTGTAAGTATATGATTCAGGGGCATTAAATACATCCACCATGTTGGGTAAACATCACCTCTATCCATAACCAAACTTTTTTAAATCATCCCAACAAAAACTCTGTACCCACTAAACAATAACTCCCCATATGTCATCCTCCCAAACTCCAGTCACTTCTACCCTGATTTCTGTCTCTATGAGTTTGCCCATTCTAGGAACCTCATACAAGTGGAATCATATGGTATTTGTCCTTCTGTGTCTGGATTATTTCACTCAGCATAATGCTTTCAAGGTCCAGCCATGTGGTCGCACATGTCAAATTTCCTTTATTTTTTACAAAAGGCTGAATAGTATTCCATTGTGTGTAAATACCACATTTTGCTCATCCATTCATCTGTTCACAGACACTTGGATTGTTTCCACCTTTTGTCTATTGTGAACAATGCTGCTGTAAACATAGGTGTGTAAGTATCTGTTCAAGTCAGCACTGAAATCTTAAATCACACAGTACCATACTCAGACCACAAATTCCTCTGTGCCCTCATCCCTTGCCTGGTTCTCAACAGTGCAGCCTCTGGGTTTGGACCATCTAGGTTCTAATCCCTGATCTGCCATTGACCAGGAGTATGACCTAGAGCAACTTGATGAAGCTTTCTGCTTCAATTTCTATATCTATAAAGATGACAATAGGACAGAACTCTTAGGATTGTTGTGAGAAGTAAATGTGTCTGGCCCCTAGTGAACTCTCCATGAGTGTGAGCAATAATCAGGAACACTTCTCTTCTTCTCCCTCTTCAAGACCACTTTGACGCCTCCAGTTCCCCCAAATAAGCCTCCCTTGGGCTTTACTCCCTTCCTCACCCAACCAAGACCTATGGGTCATACCTTCCATTAGTTTTTGCCAATATTATCCCCATCCATGGCTCCTTGACCTTTTGCCAACCCTGTTGTTACCTTCTGTAATATCCAACATACCTATTCCAGGTTGACCACGACTAAAGATTACAAAATCCTGCTGAGTGGGGCCACAACAAAGGGGCATTATCAACCCCAGTACTGACCCCCATCCTCTAAAGAGCTCCTCCTTCTGGTCCCCTCCAAAACTAGTGCAAATTTCCCTGGTCTCTTCAAGTCTCCTCTTCTGCTACCTCCTTCCTCACTAGCAGTGGATGACCCAGCCTCCCAGAAAAAAAATTACAGAAGCTACTTGGAAGCAATTGTCACTAGTGCTGGACCTATAACATAGGATCTATAACACATCCATAACACATTCCCTCCATCTGGCATCACCCTCTAATGGTTCCCTAGCCCCTTCCCATCATGACTATTTCCTACTCTTTAGCCCAGGCAACCCAGTTTCCATCTTACTACCTGAAACCACTCTAATGAAGTTCACCAACGACTTCCAAGTCATTGAATCCAACAGCTACTTTGGACTTGAAGCTGCCAGCTACTCCCTACTCCTTGAAATTCCCCACCCATAGCCTCTGTAATGCTATTCTGCCCAGACTCCCTTCCTACCTCTCTAGACACTTTTCCATCTTTTTTCCACTTTTCTGCTTTTCCATTTCCATCATTTTAGAGATTACTCTTCCTCTTAGTGATGTGCAAAAGGAAGGTTTTCCTGGCTATTCTAGGTCTGCTCCCCAGATCGACTCTCCACCCTGCTCTGCCCCTGGGAGGCTAGTCACTAAGGACTGCATTAGTCAGTCACCCTCCCCCTGTGGTTTCTGGTTGGGTTTGGCTGATGAAAGCTACTGACAGGAGAATGAAAAGTAGCATAAAGAGCAGTAGGGTATTTATCCTCCCCTCCCCCAACAACACACACACACACACACACACACACACACACACACACACAACCCATATTACATCTCCTGCAGAAACATAAAACTGACAGTTTGCCTTTCTTCCAATGATTAAGCAACTCACAATGCCACAGTAAGAAGGGGGGACCACTTTGCACCCCAAGTTAAACCAAAACAGATCAGCCTGACTGGTTTATGGATGCCCAAAAGAATGTATTTTTTTGTTTATTTTTGCTATGCTGATGTCTGAAGATGTGTCATGATCTTTGAAAATATAATAATCATGTAAGAATGTTGTTTTCCACCATACACAGAATAATACAACCTTATATTCTTGCTGACTTACAGTTTTACCCTTTGAGTATTTGTTGGGTTTTTGTGTATTACAAGCCAGTCTTTTTAAAGTCTGACTCCCTGCATGCTTTGGAAGTAACGTGTTTTCCTTTCCTAAATGCACCTGCCCCTGCATGGGTCATCTGTTTGGCACAGCCTCGTGTCCGGTAGGAGGGCTAGAAGATGGCTGGAATCATGGTAGGAAATTTTTCATCTGGAACTTTCTGAGAGTTTTATTCCTTGAAAATGCTAATTCCTTTTCTGGAACAACATTAAGAGCACATGCCTGGGGCACCTGGGTGGCTCAGTCAGTTGTGCATCTGACTTTGGCTCAGGTCCTGATCTCGTGGTCTGTGAGTTAGAGCCCGGCGTCAGGCTCTGTGCTGACAGCTCAGACCCTGGAGCCTGCTTCGGGTTCTGTGTCTCCCTCTCTATCTCTATCCCTCCCCCGCTCGTGCTCTGTCTCTTTCTGTCTCAAAAATAAATAAATGTTTAAAAAAAACATTAAAAAAAAAAAGAGCACACGCTTGCCTGCCTTTCTCTCTATGCAGAGTGAGAATGGACAGCACATCCTCTACCCCAAATATTTGATCTCTGTGAATTAAACACTAATGGGACAAACAGTTATAAGAAAAAGAACTACTATCTATAACCAGGGATCTCACCATTCCCTGCATGTGTTTGCCTCTGTGTTCACATGTATATTTCTGTCCGCTCCTTGGACTCTAAGCCCCAAGGGGGCAAGGGACAATTGGGTCCCATTTTTTACTAATGCCCAGGACCTAGTACAGTGTCAGGCACTATGTAATGCTGTATTGACATGAACCCTGGAGATTTACTGAAGCTCTATCAATGCTGGTGACTGATACTTAGTACTTTTGAAGTAGAAATAGGAATCTTCATTTTAGCACTCTGATACTAAAGAGGTGTATCCTTTCTGGAGAGATAATCAGTGTTTTCAAGAAGTAATTTAAGATGTCACATGCGTTGGAGGTGCCTGTGTGGCTCAGTCGGTTGAGCGTCTGACTCTTGATTTCAGTTCAGATCATGATCTCATGGTTCATGGGATTGAGCCCCATTTCGGACTCTGTGCTGACAGTGCAGAGCCTGCTTGGGATTCTCTGTCTCCCTCTCTCTCTGTACCACCCCCAGTGTTGCTTGCACACTCTCTTTCAAAATAAATAAATAAACATCAAAAAAAAAAAAAAAAAAGATGTCCTATGCATTGAATCAGTACTCTCAACATTAAAGGACATTTTCCTAAGGAAATAGCCTGGAATATGGAGCCAAACGCACAAAGATGTGTGCAGTGTGCCTTAATAATTTTTTATAAGGAGACAAAACAAATGCTTAACAAAAAGTAATGTTTTGGGGCACCTGGGTGGTTCAGTTGGTTGAACATCTGACTTCAGCTCAGGTCATGATCTAGCAGTTCATGGGTTTGAGCCCCACATCAGGCTCACTGCTGTCAGCACAGAGCCTGCTTCAGATCCTGTCTCCCTCTCTTTCTGCCGCTCCCCCACTCATGTTCTCTCTCTCTCGCTCAAAAATAAATCAACACTTACAAAAGTAATGTTTGAGTCCCTTGACATATATTCATATGATGAACTATTACATTGCCATTGAAATTGTTATAATGAAGAGGTTTAATAAGATGAGAAGACGCTTATAACATTAAATGAAGAAAACAAAGAGGCAAGACTATGCATCGCATGAACAAATTATGCGACCAATATAAAGGAGGATGGTAAACTCTCAGTGTTTTTGAGAAAAATGGGTGATTACTGTTTTCTTCATGCTTTTCTCCAGTTTTCAAATTTCCTTCCAAAAATGTGTGTTTACTTTTTCAATTACAAAAGTTTCATTGATTTTTAGAATTCTCGTTTGAGAGGCAAGGAAACAGAAGTTCCCTAGCACACCCCTAGTTATACAAGCAGTCATTGTTGGAACCAGGATTAACATCTAGATATGGGCTGGGTTTATTGTTGTGAACCTCCCTCCCTTCCTTCTTTCCTTCCTCCCTTCTTTCTTTTCCTTTCCTCCTTTCTTTTCCTTTCTTTTCCTCCTTTCCTTCCCCTCTCTTTTTTCCTTTATCCTCATCTCTTCTTAAAGCCAACCCCTTAGATTCAGCTCATCATTCTAGTCCATCAAGATCTTATGGAGAATTTCAATTCTTTACTCCAGTGAGTAATCAATTTTGCTCCCACTGTCATCTACAAATTTAATGAACATGTTTCACAAAGCTATAACTAACTGGGCAATAGACATAGCTCCTGGAGACCACATCTCTTAAGCATACTACCTCCAGTATCCCTCAAAGTTTCCTTCAGAACACCAATAGGTTTTCAGAAAAGTTTAAAAGTAAAAGGTTCTCTGTGTGGAATGTCTTAAAAACTAGAGTGAATTCCACTGCGATACGCAATCACCTTGATTACAGAAGGGATGTTCAACACTCCTTGGATAAGGAATTCTCATTTTCATTCCTTAGACTCACCTGAATTCACAACCCATTCCCCAGACCCCTGGCCAGACACACACATTTCTCTCTTAATAAAATATATGTCATCCTACTTGACTATTAAAGTTACATAATTCATGCTTCCTTTTTCGTCTTAGCTGCTAGGAAGCCCAAAACTAAGTTTTATATTCAACTGCTTAGCATTCCTCAACTCTAGTAACTCCATCTCTATTTCTCTCTTGTCTTCTGTACTGTGCAAGTTGATTTTGATCTTGCTGTAACTAGGGTTTGATCGCAAGGCACTCTATTTTTAGGAGCCTACGAAGCGTGATACATCTATTATACAAACAAAACAATTATTCTTGCCTTTTGTGTCTTCATCCAAGGTGTTGACGAGTGAATGAGAAATCTCTCCACTCTTCACTCCCAAACTTGCTCCTCCTCTGGGGTCCCCTCAGTGGTACAAAGATGACAATCCTGTGGGCTTGGTCATAGTTAAATGTTCTCTTCCATTGTCTGCTTTCTTCTGCCTTTGCTGCTGCCTAATGCCTTGCTACTTGAAGGTTGGATCAGAGAATTCCGACTCTCTTCTCACCCAGGAAATACAAACTCTCAATAATGTTGCATCTTCTTTGATGAGTCTCTTGGCACCAGTACTGCTTCCAAAGACTTGGCAAACATCCACAGAGAGAGCCTTTCCTCTTCCATAAAGACCTTTGCATACTCCTCTGCCTTCTTCCCTTACAGAGTGGAACTAACAGGACTATTTATGCATTCACTCAATCAACAAGGATTTACTGAGCATCTACTATCAACCGGGCATTGACTGTATCACCTGGAAACTGAATAGATTACACAATATTTTCTGGGTGTCCCATCAAAGCACGGACTCCTCCTACAAAGGAGGGTGGATAACTTCTCACCACTCTTAGGCAATCTAGGAAATCAGTCACATTTTAAGGGAGAGGCAGACTCTTCTCTCACTCTCGGTGGTGGACTGGTTCAGAGACTTGTTTGTTGTTAGAATATTTGGCATAAACACTGTCACTTCATTCACTCCAGGAAATTGTACAAATGTTCCCATCTAATTGTAACTTCACCCCAGAAAGCCCCTCACAGGATCAGGGAATCCCAAGGTCAGTAGGGTTCATTGGTCCATTTCCCAGGGTCTAGACCATACAACAAACAACTCATCAACCTGGTCTTGCATCTACCCTCCTTACCTTCTGCCTGGAGAGACTGGCAACCACATCATTCCCTGAGGCTGAGTGAAGGCCACAGTGGAATCCCCTTCTTAATAATCTTGGGAACCGTGGAGACTGACTCTGAAAAACCACCCAGCACCGAGGGGAGCACACATCCAGACGCTGTTAAGCCTTCCCTGCTGCCTCCTCTCAAGGGAAAAGCATAGGACTCTAGCCCTTGCAGAGACAGAATTCTGAGTTGTCTCTCTCAGCTCTCAGTTCTTCTCATCTTCTTTCTGGAGATTTCCCTGCCAGTGTCGGTTCAGTAAAGCCCCAAGAGGCTAACTTGGGTTTTCACTTGACCATCCCCTGTAGGTCAATGAACACAAATAGGAGTTGTTTGGAGACGTGATATTCCAAACTGGTTTAACTGCTACTAGACTGAGCTATATTCTAATTATTGCTTAATTTTTACTCTACAAGTTTGAGAGCGTTTAAAAGATACACAATTCTTCCCCTGCTCATGCTCTGTCCCTCTCCGTCTCTCAAAAATAAATAAATGTTAAAAAAAAATAGCAAGTAAAAGATACACAATTCTAATTAATCCAGGTAGAGATTAATATCTTGTGCACCTAAACAAATTCCAGGAATCTTTCAGAGCTCAGCCAGGTGTCATCTGTTAAATGAAGCCATGTTCCCATATGCACACCTTCCCCCACCCCCCTCCACAAAGGGAAAGTTTACTCCCTGCTCCAGGCTCTGTGGTGGCTTCGTCCCCACCCCCAATTATAGCACTTATCTCTCTGTATTGTTTTTTTAATTTTTTTTAACATTTATTTACTTTTGAGAGACAGAGAGAGAGTGTGAATGGGGAGGGGCAGAGAGAGAGGGAGACACAGAATCTAAAGCAGGCTCCAGGCTCTGAGCTGTCAGCACAGAGCCCGACGCGGGGCTCGAACCCACGAACTTCGAGATTGTGACCTGAGCTGAAGTCAAACACTTAGCCGACGGAGCCACCCAGGTGCCCCAATGTTTTTCTTCAGTTAAATTCAACTCACTCACTTTTTGTTACCTATCAACATGTATTATGCCAGTTCTATCTTGTAATCTCTCATTTTCATTCATGTGTCACCTAAAATTTTCATTTCAAGAATCAGTAACTGAAAATTCAGTGAACATTGCTAAAAATGAAGACTACGGGGCTCCTGGGTGGTTCAGTCCATTAAGCATCCAACTCTCGACTTTGGCTCAGGTCATAATCTCATGGTTCATGAGTTTGAGTTTGAGCCCCATGTTGGGCTGTGCACTGACAGCTAGGAGACTGCTTGGGATTCTCTCTCTCTCTCTCTCTCTCTCTCTCAAAATAAATAAATAAACTTAAAAAAAATGAAGACTACAGGGGTGTGTATGTGTGCGAGAGAGAGAACTTGGCAGGAAGTTGTCAAAGCAATCTAGAAAGAAAAATGCAAAACAGTTCCTGAAAAGCAGTCACCAACCATTTGAAAGCCTAACTGACCTGGAACATGTTTCAGGAAGGATAAGTGGGCAGGTGTCATCTTTGGATCCTTCTTCTAGAATCAGACTCCAGGGAGTTTGGGAGAGAAAGTGACTGCATCCAAGGAGGCCATGAAGTGATTTCTATGACCAATGCACCTTTTTCCAGATGGTCTCTTCACATTCCCCAGTGAGTCACTGAGTGCATCCAGCTGACCCCAACATCCAATCTGGTTCTCCCACATGCAACCGCAAACCACACTGGACATAGTTGGCAAATGTGCTATGTTTCCATGAGATGAGGGGGCTCAGTGAATTTTGCTGTTGATAGAAGAGGTCTTGACCTTCATCTTGACCTACATCTCACCTCTCCAGAAAGAGAAACCAGAGAGACGCTGCGGCAAATGCTGTGTGGTCCCAAAGATCGTTTTCCTAAGAGCAAAGACCGGAAGTGGTGAGCTCTGTATTTCACTACAAATCAAGTCATTGGGTTTTACTATGCTTTCTTGAAGGTTTTTAATTTCTAAGTCAAACTTACCTGAGTAATAATCATATCTTAGAATATACATAAAAGGATTTGTGTCCAGTAACGGCCATGAGTGAACAGGTTGCATTTTCAATATGCTCGTGAGTTTTACTTTCACACAGCCTGGCTTCTGTCACAACAGACTCATTTTATTCACAGCCAAGCCACCATTCTATCTGGTATGTTGTTGGTCTTTTACAGAAGCCTTTCCTTAAGAGCTTTCCCAGAAGATTATCTTCATCAGGTTAAGTTAATTAGGTGTGAGGGAAAGAAAGAAAGAAAAGGAAGAAAAAGAAAGAAAGAAAGAAAGAAAGAAAGAAAGAAAGAAAGAAAGAAAGAAAGAAAGAAAAGGAAAGGAGGAAGAAGAAAGAAAGAAAGAAAGAAAGAGAAGGAAGAAGAAAGAAAGAAAGAAAGAAAGAAAGAAAGAAAAGGAGGAAGAAATAAAGAAAAGAACAAAAGAAAGAAAGAAAGAAAGAAAGAAAGAAAGAAAGAAAGAAAAGAAAAGGAAAGGAGGAAGGAAGGAAGGAAGGAAGGAAGGAAGGAAGGAAGGAAGGAAGGAAGGTAGAGTGATAGTTGTTTGGGGAAGCCCCAGTCATACTGTCACCCTGTCCATCCATTTATTCACCCTCTTCTTCACTGATACTCCTGTCTAGTCCTTATTCTAAGCACTATGATGAGAGAGGAGGCTGGCTAAGTAGTCAGGGCCGATCCAGGGCTTCCTCACCAGAATCTCCTAAAAAGAGAGGAATGTGCACTGATGAGCATCCCCTGGCTGAGAGGGCCATGGAGACAGTCATCTCTCCACTCCTTCCTCTTTGCTTTAGAGCTTCCTGTCCTTCAGATCATGCCTCTACTGGTTTGGGGAATATTTCTTCCAGGAAGGAATATTTCTGGTTTCCTGAACCAGCACGTTCTTACCGTAAGTCTTCTTCCCGCATCAGTCACCTCTTGACTCCTTATGCTATAGATCAAGGGGTTTAGCACTGGTGCAAAAAGGGTGTAGACAACAGACACTTCCCGGGCCTCTTCTGGAGAGGAACTGGAGCTGGGGTGAAGGTAGATAAGGGTGCAACATCCAAACTGCAGGAGAACCACGATGAGGTGGGAGGAACAGGTGGAGAAAGCCCGGCACTTTCCCTCAGCTGAATTCATCGTCAGGATGGTGGCCACAATGTAGCCATAGGAGAGGCAGATCAGGAGGAAGGGGACAGCCACTGTGGCCACCCTGATGGCATAGAGAGCTGCCTCGTGCATGCGGGTGTCCACACAGGCCAGGTGCATGACGGCAGGCATGTCACAGAAGAAGCAGAAGATTTCATTGCGGCCACAGAATGGAAGGTGGCAGATCAGAACGGTCAAAGGCAGTGACAACAGGAATCCCAGGCCCAAAGAACCTAAAGTCATCTGCCCACAGAGCCACCAACTCATGATGATGTGGTAATGCACTGGGTGGCAGATTGCCATGTACCTGTCGTAGGCCATGGCAGCAAGCAAGACACAGTCAGACCCTCTAAGAAGAATGAAGGGGAACATCTAGGCCCCACAGCCAGGGAGAGAGATAAGCATGTGCCCCGTGGAAAGGATGCCAGCCAGAGTCAGGGGAGCAATGTTGGTGGAGTAGCCAATTGCCTGCACGGCCAGTGCGAAGAGGAAGAAGTACATCGGGGTGTGGGGGAGTGATCTCGCCAGACTGTGAGCCCAATGGTGATGTTTCCAATGAGACTTCCTAAGTCTTCACCAAGAAGGCCACAAATAGGAGGGGAGCCACTGCTGGGTCTGTTGAGAAAAGACAGGGGTGGAAGTGAAAGTAGACCACCCCCATCCGGTTTTCCTCTTCCATCAGACCTGGAACAAGGAAAGAAGTCATGGGAAAAGTGACTCTCCTGTGTCCTTGAGCCTGGAACAGGCCCAGCCATGTTAAAAACACAGTCTGCAGTCACTGAGTACTTATCCTCAGGGCTTCCTTGGGAGTTCGGTTAATGTTATCTCACCTCCCCACTGCTTACCCTGCTCGCTGCATGACCTTGGAGA
This sequence comes from Puma concolor, assembly GCF_028749965.1. Taxonomy (NCBI): domain Eukaryota; kingdom Metazoa; phylum Chordata; class Mammalia; order Carnivora; family Felidae; genus Puma; species Puma concolor. The sequence goes on from NC_141676.1 coordinate 11,311,861, forward strand.
AGTGATAGACTTCAGCCCACTCATTTTAAATTTCTTTTGAAGAGGGGGAGGGGTGGAGAGAGAAGAGAGAGAGAATCTCAAGCAGGCTCTACGCCTGCTGGATGTGGGGCTGGATCTCGCAACTGTGATATCATGACCTGAGCTGAAATTAAGAGTCAGATGCTTGACCGACTGAGCCACAGAGGTGCCCCTAGCCCAGTCATTTTAAACGTGGGGAGAGTATAATGCCTGGCTCGGGAGCATGGTGAAAATTAGTGGAGATTCTGTGTCTGAAAGTGCCAAGCCCGACAACAGGCACACAGTAGGTTCTCATTGGGGTTTCCTGTTTTCCTTGTTTCCTTGATCTTCATTTCTTTTTTTTTTAAACATTTTTAAATTTCTTAAAAATGTTTATTCATTTTTGAGAGACAGAGAGAGACTGAGCATGAGTGGGGGAGGGGCAGAGAGAGAGGGAGACACAGAATCCGAGGCAGGTTCCAGGCTCTGAGCTGTCAGCACAGAGCCCGACGTGGGGCTCGAACCCACAGATCATGAGATCGTGACCTGAGCTGAAGTCGGATGCTTAATCAACTGAGCCACCCAGGTGCCCCTTTTTTAAACATTTTTTAAAGTTTAGTTATTTTGAGAGAGAGAGAGAGAGAGAGAGAAGCAGAGAGAGTGTGAGAAAGAGAGAATCCCAAGCAGGTTCTGCACTGTCAGCACAGAGCCCGACATGGGGCTAGAATCCATGAATGGTGAGATCATGACCTGAGCCTAAATCAAGAGTCAGACCCTTAACCAAATGAGCTACCCAGGTGCCCCTTTCCTTTTTGCTTTAAAGCGAGTACTCCTGATCATTCGCATGCCTCTTTAGTACTATGATTATCCAGTTACCACAACATCTTAAAAATACACATTTATACGAAGAGCATGCGATACCCGTATCGAGCCCAGAAAGCAGGCAATACAGGTGTTTCCTTTAGCCGTTACACACGTGGACGTAGAAGACCAGAGAAGTTAAACATAACTCATGCTGCTATCCTCCCCAGTCCCCAAACTCGGGATTTTCTCATCGTATTTTTTTCTTCAACACTCAACAAGCCAATTGTTTCGTTTTGTTTTGTTCTGTCTGCCAAACATGGACCCTCCTCTTATTTTGCCTTCTTTCATTTGTCCACCCCCATCTGCATTTTTATGGTGTCTATCCTGGATCAACCCCTCTTAAACACTTTTTAAATTGTATTACTCCACATTGACTCTAAACTTAGCAAGTAAAAGAACCTCAGTTTTGTCAATTGCACCTCAGTGAAGCTGAAGGAAAAAAAAGTAAAAGAACCTCTTATGCTTGTAGTATCACACACAATTATTACAGTCCGGGTCACAAGATATTTTTATAAGTAAAACTAACACGACTCACGGGGTGGCGTTGGAAGGTCAGGAAATCCCTTGATGAACATGCCCTACTGGCCCATCTCACCACCCACATCTTTTTTTTTTTTTAGTTTATTTCTTTATTTTGAGAGATAGAGAGAGAGTGTGAGTGGGGGAGAGGCAGAGAGAGAGGGAGAGAGAATCCCAAGCAAGCTCTGCACTGTCAGCACAGAGCCCCATCTGGGGCTCAAACTCACAAACCATGAGATCATGGCCTGAGCCAAAATCAAGAGTCAGATGCTCAACCAACTGAGCCACCCAGGCACCCCCACACACACTTTTTTTTCTTCCTTTTTTTTTCCACATCCTTTGATCTAAGTTGCTAGGTCCTTATGCACATGACCCTTACATTGTATTGAGTTTTAATTTACTTCAAGATAGACATGCATGATGTTTATGGAATTTTCAATGACATTCAAATGGCCAAAACTACAAGAGAGCTCCTTGCATTGATCTTCTTGGGGGATCCTGAGGCCAGGCCAGGTCAAAAATTCTGCTAAACTACAGGGGTAGGGCAAATTAATTATTTTTGTTGTTGAACAAGTGAGCCAAGTTTTAGTACTGCATTTTCTTTGGGTTTGGATTTTAATAATGATCCTCAGTGCTGCTAAAGTTGTAGAGAAATGAGCCAAAGTCACCGGGGGAGGGGTAAAAGGTTCAACACTTTGGGAAAATAATATTTTTCTTTTTAGTAGGCTTCACGCCCAGCGCGAAGCCGAATGTGGGTCTTGAACTCACAACCCTGAGATCAAGATCTGAGCTCAGAGGCACAGCTGGACTCTCAACTAATTTAGCCACCCAAGCGTCCACAAAATAATATTTTTAAATGCTTGTATTTTGTCAAAATACAGACCATTTTCCAAGCTGGGTAATGCATACCTAAGTATTCATTCTACTATCCTCTTAATTCATGTAGGTTTGAAATTTTCCAAATAAAAAAAAGAGCATTTGAATTTAAGTTGAGTTATTCCACTTCAGGACTCTAAAGTTAGAAAATTAATCTAAAATATAACAACCATAACAACAGTAAGTTTTATACATAAGACAAAAATCACAGTGTAATCTTAATAGGAAACAATGAAAACAACTTCATACAGAACACTAAATTCAGCTGATGAAGTACTATGCAATTGTTTATATTTATGAAGACAATGTAATAATGTGAAAATATTTGTGATATAACACGACACACAAAATGGGATTTTAAAAGTTACAATCTCTACACCACACACACACACACACACACACACACACACACACCCAGTCTTTGAGTGATGAGCCTGAAAGATATTTTTCCCATTCTGTATTTTCCAATACCCTTTAACAAACATCAAACTCTTATAATTTTAATTACAAGCTTGTAACATGATAAAAGGAGAGACAAGCAGTGTGGTACTCAAACTGCGGAGTATAATATTTTGCAAATTTTTAGAGCAAAGTAACCAATTTATACAGAGCCTTTCCTTAAGAAAAATATTTGGGAGTGCCTGGGTAGCTCAGTAGGTTGAGCATCCGACTTCAGCTCAGGTTGTGATCTCACAGTTTGTGGGTTTGAGCCCCGTGTGGAGCTCTATGCTGACAGCTCAGCACCTGGAGCCTGCTTCGGATTCTGTGTCTCCCTCAATCTCTGCCCCTCCCCTGCTCACACTCTGTCTCTTTCTCTCTCAAATATAAATAAAACATCAACAACAACAACAAAAAGAAAATAGAAAGAAAGAAAGAAAGAAAGAAAGAAAGAAAGAAAGAAAGAAAGAAAGAAAGAAAGAAAGAAAGAAAAGAAAAGAAAAAAAAAGTATTTGTCTTGGGGCACCTGGGTGGCTCAGTCGGTTAAGCGTCCGACTTCAGCCAGGTCACAATCTCGCGGTCTGTGAGTTCGAGCCCCGCGTCAGGCTCTGGGCTGATGGCTCAGAGCCTGGAGCCTGTTTCCGATTCTGTGTCTCCCTCTCTCTCTGCCCCTCCCCCATTCATGCTCTGTCTCTCTCTGTCCCAAAAATAAACGTTGAAAAAAAAAATTTTAAAAAAACAATTGCCACCACGTAAGAAAAGTGTCATTACATGAATGCATGTAGTCCTTCATCCATGTAATTTATGGATCCCACACACACTGCCCCCCCCCCGCCCCCGCCAGAAAGGAAGCGAAGGAAGTTTGTCTGGCCAAGACTGCCAGCTTTCCTTGAATGCCTATGCAGAACAGCCCCTGTACATCAACCGTTGTAGGGAAGCAGCCCCACCGAAGCCACCAAGCCACGAAAGAGCACCATACCCCCCGCGGGGTATGGAAACTTTCCATGATATGGAGACTTGAAACTGATTCTTTGCACTCGGTGCATAGACGACACATCTCCTTCACTCTACATCGTTCACTGTTGAGTTATTTGTGTACATGTCTCTGTCCCCCTGGCTACCCAACACACTTGTAGCTTTCATATTTTGTTTGTACACACACACACACACACACACACACACACACACACACACACACACGATTTGCCAATGGCAAATGCAACTCAACTTTTTAAAAATAGTTCAGCCAGCCTGACGAAAGCCAAATATCCTGAATCACAGCAGAGAAAACTGGAAAGAAGAATAAGACTAAAATACCAGCCAACACGTACGGAGTGCCTGCGGATGGCTCCTCCGTGACAAATAATAATAATCAACATTTCTTGGGTGTCAGGTACTATTCTTAGCACTTTATGACAAGTAACTCGTTTACTTCTTGTAATAAACTTATGAGGTAGGTGCTAATTGTTTTGTTTTTTTTTTAGTAGGTGCTATTCTGACCTTATTTTACAGATGAGGAAATGAAAGTGCGGATTTCAACCCAAAGGCTGAAGGTTGCACATGCTTAGCCACTGCTCCGCGTGCATCTCCCCACATCTGTCACCTTTGCATGGTGAATATATATGTGAACTTGTGGGAGAATAATGATTTACTGTATTCCATCTATAGGAGACAGCCCATCATTTACTAATTGGGAATCTTAAAAAAAAAACTCAGGTACTTAATACACCCGCTGCTGGGAACTAATTCTAAAGAAGTGAGTCAAAGGAATAAAAAAGCATTCATATAAAGCTATTTGTAGCGGTATTGTTTCCGTACCTAAAAGAAAAAAGCAGGGGCGCCTGGGCGGCTCTGAAGGTTAAGCATCCGTCTGACTTCGGCTCAGGTCATGATCTCACGGCTCGTGAGTTCGAGCCCCGAGTGGGGCTCTGTGCTGACAGCTTGGAGCCTGGAGCCTGCTTCAGATTCTGTGTCTCCCGCTCTCTCTGCCCTTCCCCCGCTCATGCTCTTTCTCTTTCTCAAAAATAGATAAACTTTAAAAAAATAAAATAAAATGAAAAGGCAACAAATCACACAGCCCACAAGGAACTAAAACATCCAGGTGTGTGAATTCTGTGGATTAGAAGGCCTTTGCTGAGAATAGAGAAGACAGTGTTAAAAAGTGGGAAGTGTGAGTTGAGGTCTGTCGTTTGGAATATAAACAAAGAAGGCTAAGTACCCTACCCACCACAATCACAACACTGTGAAACTTTATAACCGGACCAAAGCCATAAGACACCATAGACAGCTGGGGTATCTGGGTGGCTCAGTTGGTTAAGCATCCGACTTCAGCTCAGGTCATGATCTCATGGTTCGTGAGTTCGAGTCCCACATCAGGTTTTCTGTTGTCAGCTCAGAGCCTGGAGCCTACTTTGGATCCTGGGTCTCCTCTCCTGTTCTCTCTGCCCCTCCCCTGCTTGTGCTCTGTCTGTCTCTCTCTCTCTCTCCAAAAACAAATAAATAAACATTAAAAAAAGAGAGAGACCAGAGACAGTTATAAATATGTGCTGTTAACAGAAATGAGTATGTTTGCATGGTTTTCGCAAATTTTTTGTACATTGTCTAATCACCTAAATTTTTTTTAAGTGTTTTCTAAATAAAAAGGAGGGAACCCATCACCAGAGAGGCTTTTTCTAAACAAAAGCCAAAACCCACCTCAGGCGGGTTGAAAATCACTGGGAGGATAAGTTAGCAGAGGGATCTTAAAGCATTTATTTCCTTCAGAGCTTGCAAACATTCCACATCATTCAGATGCCAGGGAGGCCGAACTGCCGGAGTCTCCCGAAACCTCTCCTGAGGGATGCCGGAGCCCGATGTTAACCACGTCCTGTCCTCCCTTCACAGGAGTCCTCACTGAGTCCATTTAGCTGACATTTATTTATTGAGCACCTGCCTACTCTGGTCCCAGACACTGATGTGGAAAGGGGAGATAGAGCCGTGAACAGGAGAGGAAACGTCCTTGACCTGATGAAGTTTATATCCTCATGAGAAAGAACAGACAAGAAACGAGAAAAAAAAATTAATCATGTAATTTCAGAGAATGATAAGTGCATGTGGAAGATACAGCAGAGCGGTGGGATGGAGGTGGGCAACTTCCACTAAAGAAGTCGAGGAAGACCCATCTGGGGAAGTGACGTGAATGGAGGCCTGAAAGTGTAAACGAAAAAAGCAGGTGCAAGATCATTACCTTCTAGAAATCTGCTGTATGACATCATGCCTATAGTTAATGATACTATATTGTACACTAAATAGATAAAGGGGATTTGAAGTACAAACCTCCAGTTATAAAATAAATAAGTCACAGGGTTGTAAGTACGGCATGAGGATTATAGTCCATAAGATTGTGATAACTTTCTATGGTGACAGATGGTAACTACACTTATCACAGTGAGTATTCTGCAGTGCATATAATTGCCGAATCATTGTGTGGTATACCTGAAACCAATATAATATAAGTCAGCTTTAATTCAATTAAAATTTTTTAAATTTTTTTGAGGATTATTTATTTTTGAGAGAGAGAGAGTACGCGCGCCTGAGCAGGGAAGAGGCAGAGAGAGACAGGGAGACACAGAATCTGAAGCAGGCTCCAGGCTCTAAGCTGTCAGCACAGAGTCCAACGTGGGGCTCAAACTCACGAACCATGAAATCATGACCTGAGCTGGAGTCAGAGACTTAACCCACGGAGCCACCCAGGTGCCCCCAAATTGTTTAAATCACACAAAAAGTTTTATTTTTTTTAAGTTTATTTTTTTATTTTGAGAGAGAAAGAGAGAGAGAGAGAGGACAAGCAGGGAGGAGCAGAGACAGAGGGAGAGAGAGAAACCCAAGTAGGCTCAGCACTGTCAGCACAGAGCCTGATGGGGGCTTGAGCCCACACACTGTGAGATCATTACCTGAGCTGAAATCAAGAGTTGGGGGCTCAACTGACTGAGCCACCCAGGCACCTCCACAAAAAAAAAATCTTTTAAAGGGTAGATTTCATGTTAAATATTCTTATCACAATAAAAAGTAAAATAAAATAATTTTTACAAGGCCGCTGGAATATGTCAAAATAAACAGTAGGGAAAGAGCATTCTGGGGAGAAGCATTAGCACATGCAAGGGTCCTGAGGCAGGGATTTTACGACTGGTTTAGTAAACCACGAGAATAGCAATGTGGATGGAGGGGTGGAAAGGAGTCAGTGATGGGGAAAAAGGAAAGAGGACGTCAGAGGAAGGGGGCCACAAATCACGCAGGGTTGAGGGCCACAGTTAGAAGTCTGGATTCCATTGTAAGTGTTATGGGAAACCACTAGAGCTTTTAAGGAGAGATATACGCTGGCCCTTGTATTGGAACAAGGTCACTCAGCTCTGATGCAGAGAACATAGTAGAAAGAAGAGAAGAGGCAGGGAGATGGTCAGGAGGCTGGATCTGCCATGGAATGACTAGTGGCCCCAGAATCAAACTCACCCAGCTCCTTACGTGCACCCCTCTTTCTTCCTCCCCTCAAAGCTCAATTATATGGAGGTCTGTCTAGATGTGAGAAAAAAATACGTGGCTCTCCTCTCCAACAGTTTACTTTATCTGACCGGCTTTGTAAAGAATCAGTAGCTTGGAAATTTCCTACTGCCCTGGATTCCCATGGGTTGTCAAAGTAGAAATCCAAAGGAAATTTGACCTGTAAGAGATATTAATAGAGCTGACAGTTACTGGATACTTACTACGGGCAGATTTTCTGCTGAGGACGTCACACGTGTTATTACCCACGATTACCTCCATTTCACAGATGATGAAACTGGGGCTTCCAGAGTAAATAATTTGACCAAAATTAGGTATCTTAAAAGAGGGACCGCTAGGAATAGAACCCAGTTTGAACAACTTCAAAGCTACACCCTAGACCACGTGTTGGCAATAAATACACTGGTGTTCAAAGTATGATACGGGGATCAGCAGAATCAGCATCAGCTGGGAGCCTGATCCAAGTACAGACTCTCAGGCCTCACCCCAGACCACTACACGTATAGAAGTTCTAAATTAAGAATTCCTTGCAGTTTCCGGGGGTAAAATCATACCATCTGAGACCAATTATTTTATTTTCTGGTCTTGCTGCATTATTTAGAACCTCCAAAGTGTTGATTAACCATGGTGATACTGAGAGTCCCGTCTAGCACCTGACACCTTGTGAACATGGTTTACTTAATCCACCATTTATAATGCTACCCGCTGTGAGATTTCAATACAGTTTTTCATAGGAAGTGGCAGCCTCTGTGGCACGAGTTGGCAAGCGTTTTCTGCGAGGTCGCAGGGAGCATCTGTTTGAGGCGTTGTGGGCCATGCGGCGGCCTCTGTCACAACTGCTCGACTTTGCTGGGGCCACACGAAAGCAGGCAGAGACAACAGGGAGAGGAATAAAGATGGCTGTGCACCAAGAAAACATCATTTACAAAACCCAGCAGCCCACGGATATGACCTATAGACCCCACTTTGACGATCCCTGCTTAGGGACAGCATAGGTTTGAATTTTGAGCTGTCGCTTGCTAGTTACATGACCTTGGATAAGTTACTCAACATCTTGGCCCTCAGTTTCCGTATCTGAAAAATGAGGATAATAATGGCACCTCCTTCATGATGTAATTGTGCACAGTGATACCTGTGATGTACTTAGAAGAGTTGCCTACATCAGAAATAGCATTTGGGGCACCTGGTGGCTCAGTCGGTTAAGTGTCTGACTTCAGCTCAGCTCATGATCTCCCGGTTCATGAGTTTGAGCCCCGCGTTAGACTCTGTGTTGACAGCTTGGAGCCTGGAGCCTGCTTGGGATTCTCTCCCTCACTCTCTGCCCCTCCCCTGCTCACACTCTGTCTCTCTGTCTCTCAAAAACAAATAAACGCTAAAAAAAATAAAAATAAAATAGCATTCAATGATGTGAGCACAAAAGCAGAAATCTTCCCTGATTTATCTGTCATGGTACTCCCAGTTTCTGGCACACAATAAGCACTCAGTAAATATTTACAGAATAGATAAAAATTAACTATAATATATTTAAGCAGTTTATTTCTATTCCCATTTCACTCAGAGGTTTTATAAAGGTTTTATAAAGGTGCTGAGGGGCACCTGGGTGGGTCAATCGGTTAAGTGTTCAACTCTTGATGTCAGCTCAGGTCATGATCTCACCATTCATGGGATCAAGCCCTGTGTCAGGCTCCATGCTGACAGCACAGAGCCTGCTTGGGATCCTCTCCCTCTCTCTCTCTAGCACCTCCCCCACTCATGCACTCTCTCTCTCCCTCCTTCTCCCTCTCTCTCAAAATAAATAAATAAACTTAAAAAAAAGAATCTCTGTTGAAATACATCAAATAACTTTTCAGTAGCTCTGCACGTAAATTTATTATTTGCCATTTCTAGTGAACGTAACACTGGAAGTCCTAGCCAGAGTAATTAGGCAAGAGAAAGAAGAAAATGCTGCCATTTGTGACAACACGGATGAACCTATAGATTTTGCTAAGTGAAATAAGCCAAACAGAGAAAAACAAATGCCGAATCATAACACTTATATGTAGACTCTAAAATACATTGAACTCACAGAAACCCAGTAGAGGGTGGTTACCAAGGGTTGGGGAGTGTGGGAAATGGGGAGATGCTGGCCAAAGCTTCCAGTTATAAGATGCATAGGTTCTGGAGACCCACTGTACAACATGGTGAGTTACAGCTAATAATAATGCATTGTATATGTGAACTTTTCTAAGCGAGTGGATATGAAGTATTCTCACCACAAAAAGAAAAAAGTGACTCTAAGGGGTGATGGGTACATGAATTGGCTTGATTGTAGTTTTCATTTCACAAGGTATACCTGTCTAAAAACATCCCGTTATATACCTCAAATATATACAACTTTTATTGTTCAATTTTAGCTGGGACATAAAATATTAGGGATAGCTATCTGGAAGTCAGGATGAATAAAATCAGTAGCTCTCAACATTCTCTGCACCACATGAATTTTACAGTGTTTTCTCCATGAACCCCACCGTCATGATTTTAAAGCTAAGAAAGGGTTAGGTAACATGATAAACACTGCACGTGCATTATCTCATTCAATCTCCGCAACCACTCTATGAGCGAGAAGCAGTACTATCATTCCCACTTTGCAGGTGAGATAAGTAAGGCTTAGAAAGTTTAACTCACTTACCCAAAGGCACACATCCAGCCCTTGGCTGAGCCAAGGTTTGAAACCAAATCTGTCTGAATTTAGACCTACTCTTTGAGCCATTCTTATATATACTGCCTCCAAACCCCATGTTTTAAAAATTACTACCTACCTAACTCTATCTTCTAAATAAACAAAAACACAAGTAATAATAATAACAGTAATAATAATAATAATAATATAAAATTATCCCGGGAAAATGTATGACATGTTAGGCCTTTTGAAATAATAAAATTACCTTAGAAACTCCATTAGTAATCTTTTTTTAATGTTTATTTATTTTTGAGAGAGAGAGAGAAAGAGAAAGACAGAGAGAGACACAGTGTGAGCGGGAGAGGGGTAGAGGGAGAGGGAGACACAGAATCTGAAACAGGCTCCAGTCTCCAAGCTGTCAGCACAGAGCTTGATGTGGGACTCGAACCCACGGACCATGAGATCGTGACCTGAGCCAAACTCTGATGCTTAACCGACTGAGCCACCCAGGCACTCCCTCTATTAATAATCTTGAAGGCCTTTTGAGATATGGGGATTAGAGATGGAACCATTTAATGTCCTCTAAATCCCTTCTCATTCCACAATGTCATAAATGACCTTTAAAAAAAGAGCTCTACAGACCTCAAGCTGTATTACAAAGCTGTAATCATCAAGACAGTATGGTACTGGCACAAGAACAGACATTCAGATCAATGGAACAGAATAGAGAACCCAGAAATGGAACCACAAATGTATGGCCAACTAATCTTTGACAAAACAGGAAAGAATATTCAATGGAATAAAGACAGTCTCTTCAAGTGGTTTTGGGAAAACTGGACAGCGACATGCAGAAGAATGAACCTGGACCACTTTCTTTTTTTTTTTTTAATTTTTTTTTAATGTTTTTATTTATTTTTGCGACAGAGAGAGACAGAACATGAGCAGGGGAGGGCCAGAGAGAGAGGGAGACACAGAATCGGAAGCAGGCTCCAGGCTCTGAGCTGTCAGCACAGAGCCCGATGCGGGGCTCGAACCCACAGACTGTGAGATCATGACCTGAGCTGAAGTCGGACGCTCAACCGACGAGCCACCCAGGCACCCCCTGGACCACTTTCTTACACCAGACACAAAAAATACACTCAAAATGGATGAAAGACCTAAATTTAAGACAGGAAGCCATCAAAATCCTCGAGGAGAAAGCAGGCAAAAACCTCTTTGACCTTGGCCACAGCAACTTCTTACTCAACATGTCTCCAGAGGCAAGGGAAACAAAAGCAAAAGTGAACTATTGGGACCTCATCAAAATAAAAAGCTTCCGCACAGCGAAGGAAACAATCAGCAAAACTAAAAGGCAACTGACAGAATGGGAGAAGATTATTTGCAAATGACATATCAGATAAAGGGTTAGTATCCAAAATCTATAAAGAACTTATCCAACTCAACACCCAAAAAACAAGTAATCCAGTGAAGAAATGGGCAAAAGACATGAATAGACACTTCTCCAAAGAAGACATCCAGATGATCAACCGACACATGAAAAAAATGCTCCACATCACTCATCCTCAGGTAAATACAAATCAAAGCCACAATGAGATACCACCTCATATCTGTCAGAATGGCTAACATTAACAAGTCAGGCAACAACAGACGTTGGCAAGGATGCAGAGAAAGAGGATCTCTTTTGCACTGCTGGTGGGAATGCAAACTGGTGCAGCCACTCTGGAAAACAGTATGGAGCTTCCTCAAAAAATTAAAAATAGAACTACCGTACAACCCATCAATTGCACTACTATGTATTTATCCAAGGGATACAGGTATGCTGTTTCAAAGAAGCATATGCATCCCAATGTTTATAGTAGCACTATCAACAATAGCCAAAGTATGGAAAGAGCCCAGATGTCTATCGATGGGTGAATGAATAAAGAAGATGTGGTATACGAGGCACCTGGGTGGCTCAGTTGGTTAAGAAGATGTATATACAGGGGCGCCTGGGTGGCTCGGTCGGTTAAGCGTCTGACTCCGGCTCAGGTCATGATCTCACGGTCCGTGAGTTCGAGCCCCGCGTCGGGCTCTGTGCTGACAGCTCAGAGCCTGGAGCCTGTTTCAGATTCTGTGTCTCCCTCTCTCTCTGCCCCTCCCCTGTTCATGCTCTGTCTCTCTCTGTCTCAAAAATAAATAAACGTTAAAAAAAATTAAAAAAAAAAAGATGTATATATATACATGTTCTATATTATATATATATATATATATATATATATATATATATATATACATACATACACACACACAATGGAGTATTACTCAACAATCAAAAAGAATGAAGTCTTGCCATTTGCAACTACGTGGATGGAACTAGAGGGTATTATGCCAAGTGAAATTAGCCAGAGAAACACAAATATCATGTGACTTCACTCATATGAGGACTTTAAGATACAAAACAGATGAACATAAGGAAGGGAAGCAAAAATAATATAAAAACAGGGAGGGGGACAAAACATAAGAGACTCTTAAATATGGAGAACAAACAGAGGGTTGCTGGAGGGGTTGTGGGAGGGGAGGATGGGCTAAATGGGTAAAGGGGCATTAAGGAATCTACCCCTGAAATCATTGTTGCACTATATACTAACTTGGATGTAAATTTAAAAAATAAATTAAATAAAAATAAAAACTAAAAATAAATAAAAAAAGAACTCTAGATGGTCCTTCATTTCTCCAGGGGACACTGAAAGAAAACCATGTCTTTGGATGAATTTGAATGAAGCATCATTATTCATTAATCTCAACAAATATTACTGAGAGACTAAGGTCAGGATTTGAATGGTTCAACACCCAAGTAGATGGTGAGTGGAGGCTCTGGTTTTAGATATGTGAAACAAGAGATACTCATCAGTGATGCAATAGAGATGTCAAGTAGACAGTGAATATACAAGTCTGGAGTTCAGGGGTGAGGTTGGCTGGAAATAACACATTTGAGAGTCATCAGCCTGTTGTCTGTATTTAAAGCCTAAAGAAACTGAACCATTTGCAAATAAATAAATAAATAAATAAATAAGAAAAGAGGACCTAGGACCAAGACCCACCTCGAGGGGAAGTTAGGGAAAGAGAAGACGCCAGCAAAATAGACTAAGAAGTAAAATCAGAAATATAAAGGGGCGCCTGGGTGCTCAGTCTGTTGAGCGTCCAACTTCCAGCTCCAGTCATGATCTCACGGTTGGTGGGTTCAAGCTCTGCATCAGGCTCGCTGCTGTCAGCACAGAGCCTCCTTTGGGTCCTCCGTCCCCCTCCCTCTCGGCCCCAGCCCCCCTTGCACTCTCTCACACAAAAATAAAAAAATAAACATTAAAAAAAAAAAAAAAGCAGGGTTGCCTGGGTGGCTCAGTTGGTTAAGCATCCGACTTTGGGCCAGGTCACGCTCTCACAGTTCTTGAGTTCAAGCCCCAAGTCTGGCTCTGTGCCGACAGCTTGGAGCTTGCAGCCTGCTTCTAATTCTGTGTCTCCTTCTCTCTCTGCCCCTCTCCGGCTCATTCTCTCTGTCTCTCTCAAAAATAAATAAATATTTTAAAAATTTTAACGCAAAAAAGCTATTTTTAAAAATCAGAACTATAAAGTAAAATTAGGAGAAGTTACTTTTCCAGAAGCAAAGAGAGCAGAGGATATTGCAAAATACGCCCTCCCCACTAAAAAAAAAGAAAAGAAAAGAAAATGCTGCATGTAGAAGTGATCTTTTTAAAAACATGATTTCAAGGTAAATCAAGTGAAAATAATTTTTCTTTCCCCAACCGACTTCATCATTGAACTTATCAACAAGTTACTAAAAGATGACCCCCAGGGAAGATGTACCAGTGGAATAATCCTGATGCAATTTTAATTTTTAAGGAACACTGTATTTAATCTTGTTGCTTTCTGCTTCCCAGGCACACCTCAGTCATCTCAGGGGACCAAGAATGTCGCTTTAGCCAGATTAGTTATGAATGTCCTTACTGGATGATAATTTCGAGTCTGAATGTCAGAGGAACTTCAAAGGTAAGTTTTAGACTACAGAGATGTAGTAAGTAAAGCCCAGACGTTACTTTATACAAAGAAGAAAAAGGCAGGGTAGAACATATCTTCAGGCTAAGAGTTGATCAGATAGGAATCAGGTTGAGTTTGAGAAGTGTTTTAACCTAGTGTCCTGAATCAGCCAGATCTATGAATCTAGAAGTGATCAGCATACCTGCCTGGGGATCCTCTGAGGACAGAAGGACCTAGGGGCAGATTCCTGGGGTTCTCAGTGTTTGGCAAAGGATCCAAGTAAATCTGCAATGGCTTACAGTCCACATGAGTCCAGCATAAGGTAAGAATCTCCTCCCAGACATCAGATTTGAGAAGATTAGGAAAATCCCTAGTTTGTAAAAGCCAAGCCTTGTGGTAGACACTGGCCAGGGAAGAGAAGCTAAGGACGGAGCCTTTCAGAGAAAGAGTCAAAGTCCAGTTCCTAAGAGGAACCAATGTTTTACACACGACAGTTTCAGGGGAACCCAAGAATACATACCGTAAAATCCATGCTCTTCAAATTGCTGAGTGGCAAGAAGGAGCTTCTGTCCAAAAAGATCAAGGGATCATACTCTAGATCAGATTAAGAGTTCACCGCTAACTAGCACTGAAACATACAGATGTCAGTACTTTTTTTTTTTATTTTTTATTTATTTTTTTTTTAATTTTTTTTCAACGTTTTTATTTATTTTTGGGACAGAGAGAGACAGAGCATGAACGGGGGAGGGGCAGAGAGAGAGGGAGACACAGAATCGGAAACAGGCTCCAGGCTCTGAGCCATCAGCCCAGAGCTTGACGCGGGGCTCGAACTCACGGACCGCGAGATCGTGACCTGGCTGAAGTCGGATGCTTAACCGACTGCGCCACCCAGGCGCCCCAGATGTCAGTACTTTTAAGGCTTCCTCTAGTTTAAAAAAATCCATCACTCCAAACTTCAAACTTACAGAAGCCGAAAAATTAGGAAACATTCATTTCTATTATTAAAGGAATTACAAGGAGGATCCTTCACATTGAGAATCCCCTTATGCATTAAAAGGTAATTCTAATTACATGCATTTTTCAAAAGACATTATTGCACAGAGATATGCCTGTGTGCCCGGCATGTTATCCTTTCATGAGAATATTTAAGTGAATTTGACTTTTACTATTTTTACTGCTCTCATTCAATTTTGAACTCTTTGAACACTGACCTCTCTCATTCTCTACACGTTTCCTCCTTTTCCCAGACACCTGAGCTATGCCTTACATAAAGTAGAGCCTTAACAAACGTTTTTTAAAGGGTTTATTAAGGTAAATATTGTTGATTAAATGGGTAGTGGGTGAAGAGGAAGAAAAGGAGGAGCAAAAAGGAAAAGAGAGAGATTACAAATTAGAGGACTGAGCATTGACTTGTAATAAACTGAGGAAGTCTTGTGACACATCACTTTCCAGTGAAATAGTTTTGTTGACAGTGGACAATTGGAATTTAAAATTTTGGGGGGCACCTGGGTGGTTCAGTCGGTTAAGCATCCAAGTCTTGATTTTGGCTCAGGTTGTGATCTCATGGTCGTGAGACTGAGTCCCACATTGGGCTCCATGCTGATAGCATGGAGCCTGCTTGGGATTCTCTCTCTCCCTCTCTCTTCCCCTCCCCTGCTTGTGATTTCTCTCTCTCTCTCTCTCTCTCTCTCTCTCTCTCTCTCTCAAAATAAATAAACTTTAAAAAATTAAAAATTTTGTCTCTCTAGGACACATAACATTCAGCCTTACACGTATAGTGCATTGCTCAGTTCCATTTTCTTTTTTATTTTTAAAGGTTATTTATTTATTGTGTGTGAGAGAGACAGAGGGGGAGAGTATGGGGAGGGGCAGAGAGAGAGAGGGAGAGAATCCCAAGCATGCTATGCACTGTTAACACGAAGCCCAATTCGGGGCTCGATCTCACGGACCATGAGATCATGACCTAAGCCTAAATCAAGGGTTGGTCACTTAACCTACTGAGCCACCCAGGCGCCCCTGTACAGTTTATTTGAATGGTAGAAGCTTAGACTTGCTTCCAGATTGACCTAAGAATTAAGTGCTACTTTGCCATTTAACAGCTGAGCAAGTTCATCAAACCCAGAAGCCTGAATTTCTTCATCTAAAAAGTTTGTACAATAAAGGTATCTGTTGAATATTCACTGAAGGACCACTTAAGTGAAATGATCCCTGAAAAATGATTAGCACAGTGTATGAGTGCCCAATAAATGTTGCCCATTGGTATGCAGTAGGAGAATAACTTATGGTTAAACACCTGAATATTTCCTTTGACATATTCAAAATATGCTTGTAAAAGTATTATGTTGAATCATGTGAAATTGCCTAAATGCTACCATTATTGGTTTTCAGAAACAAATTCCATATGATTCAACATATTTGAGTATAGCAATACCACATTGGCATTTCTTCTTTCCAGATGCTGCTGCCAGAAAATTCTCACAAAAGACTCTTCCAGAGTAGAGTCTCTTTAGGTATCTAATCTCTTGAGATATATAAATGGATATGAAATCTGAATTTCATTTTATGAATGATACTTATGACTTCATAAGTTCATATATGAAATTCACATATATTCAGACATATAGAAAATGTTATTCAATAATGTCTTGTAAGGACAGATATATCTTTTGTTTGGTACATCTGACATTGGGACATTTTCTTTGAATCACTACAAATAGATCTTCCAGCTGGTATGAGTATCTCCAGAAACCACGAACACTATGCTTCAAACAGGGTTTTTGTTCTGTGAATGATGGTTATAACATTGTTCTTCCTTCTCTGTTCATCCTATGATCAAAACTCCCAAGTTAAGAGTTCATCTTCCTCTGTAGGTGAGTCCAACTTTGTGCTAAGAGATATGCCATTGTAGGTCAAATAGGCCAGATAAACCTGAAGTCAAGACATTTTATATAAGCTATCTTTTAATAGTAACAACTAATTTCTAAGACAGTGGCCACTGCTCATTCTATTCAAAGAGGAATTATGCAATATAAGGTGACACAGGAAACTAGAAATGGAACCAGAGGTGTGTAAAAGATTTCCCAAAAAATATTAGATACACCTGCCAGGCATTCTACCCAGCAATTTAAGTCTTTCTCAGTCTCAAGATAGATAATGGAAGGAATCAATGAATCAGTATACTTTATACACTGCCATGCATCCCAGTAGGTTCTTTTATGGACATTGTTCCATTTTCACCTCACAACATTCTTGTAAAAAAGTGAGGTGTTATTCTGAGCAAATGGAATTCTCTCTCTTAGAGAGAGCAAGTGACTTAGCAAGATCACAAAACTATTAAGTAGAAAGCTGGAATTTGAATGCACGTCATTCAATTCCAGCATAGCCTCCTCTGTAACATATTTCTTGGAAGGATCATCTCCCCCAAATTATGTGCTTGTTTTATATACGCATTTTCCTAAGTTCTAGTTGTCTAACCAAAGAGGCAGTTTACTGACTTAGTGAAAAGACCACCTTTTAACTAACTTTTCAGCCCTTATTTTAAATGTTGCCTACAATTTTAATTGAGGGAAACTGACAAGGGGGGGATGCAAAAGTGTTTTAAACACAACAAGAATAAAGGGAAATCTGGCCAACAGTCTTGTCCCTATGACTGCACAGAACAGATGACATCCCAATCATCTTTGCATCCCCTGCAGTGCCTTGCATGTTTAAATGATGAATTAAAAAAATGCTTGGACAAGTCGAGCAATCTCTTTGGAAGAGATGGACCAGATAATGTGCCAGAGCTCTGATTCTGTGGGCATCTGTGACCTTTTATGGCCACTAATCAACCCGGACAGGAATTACATGAAGGACAATTCGTGGAGAACTCGTGGAGCCATGTTCTTCATTGTCTGATGGTAAACAGTCTCAGGAGATGATAAACCATCTTTCCAAAGACTGGCTATCCCCTGAGTGTTTTCTCTGAGCCTCACTTATCTTAGAAAATGGTGACTACTGCTTGAGTTGTTTTCTTTTGAATAATAAGGGAGGAGACTCTCCAAATCAAGACTGTATATTTGGGAAGTCTGGAAAATTATTTTTCATTGGGTAATAGCCAATCTATGGTCTAAATCAGAACATCTAAAGCTTTTCTATTTAAGTACTAATTAATTAGCATGAGAGACAATTTATATTCGTAAGGACTTGGCGAGCAGCCACAAGTAATAAATCTCCTGGAAATCTTGTTTTTAATCTCCCAAAATTCATGCAGATCTTCCTTCTATGTATACTATCTCCACTTTTTTTTACATGAAATAATTTTGCAAAAATTTTCAAGGTAAAATTGACCTTTTAAGAAAGCTGCACCATCTTGATTCTGGGACTTCATTTTTGTCCTGGACATAGCTTTGTACCCTGTAGATTGTAGAATATACACATTTTTTTTTTAAGTTTGTTTATTTGTTTTTGAGAGAGAAAAAGCATGAGTAGGGGAGGGACGGGGCGGAGTGGGGAGAGAGAGAATCCCAAGCAGGTTCCATGCTGCCAGCACAGAACCCGACACAGGGCTCAAACCCACAAACTGTGAGATAGTGACCTGAGCTGAAATCAAGAGTCGGACGCTAAACTGACTGAGCCACCCAGGCACCCGGAATATGGTTTCGGAAGCATGCATAGATACAAATAACCACCACTATCCCTCAGGATTTATATAAAGAATAGTCAGTAAAGCTTAGAGTTATTTATTTGCACGATGCGCAACATTTGGTTCAATATTTTGGCATCATATAGAAGGAGTATCTGAAAGAAATATCAAGACCATCTTTTGAAATGTGTCTACTTGGTTTCTTCTTTGCAATAACGAAAGCACTTCATATAACCTACAATTCATATAGCTTCCAGATAGAACCTAACTTACATCTTTATCTTGTCACGTTGAAGAGACTACCATGGGTGGGGAAATTTGCAGAAAGAAATGAAGAGAATAGTTAGATAGGAAACTGGATAATGTGGCACTTGGATTTCTTATTCAGAACCCTGGATTTCATAGTATTTCTCTATGTTTGATTTCCTTTTCCCTTTTCTAGACCTTGTAATGAAATGAAGCCAATGCAGCCTATACATTGCATTTAGACTCAAGTGCTTTGAGGAGATTAGGTGGATTTATGCCCAAGACTTCCTGTGCCCAAGGAGGTGGTAACTGAAAAAACAAATGAACAGAAGGCACCATTTGGAATTTCCATCTCTAGTGTCCTTCTTATGAATTGAGTTATTCATTTGTATTCACCTGAATAGGTTTGGTTCAATACAAAGCTACTGTGTTGGTTTTGGGACTAGACTCTTAGCCACCAGAAGACAGGATATTAAAACTTCAGGCTCCTATGAAGACCCTTTGGACATCACTCAGGACTCCGGGGCCTGGGCCACAGAAGACCTTCTCTTTGTTTCCATGTTGTCTCTCGTGAAGGATGAATTAAACCACTCTCCTCCGTCTTCACCCAAACATCATAGTTTTTAACCAAATCCTTTCTCCCTGCTCCTTATAAGAGAAAGAAAGGAGATTCTTTTTGTTACATTGTTATGGGCAGCATTTACTAAATAAAACAACAGTCTAGATTGTAATTATGCTTTTCAAATCTGAAAATACTGTAATCTAACATTTTTGTTCTCAGATCTTAGGTGCTCTTTTTACCATTGACCATCTAGAGTTCTACCTATGGATGAAAATATAATCAAATAACAAAGCCATTTAGGAAATATAAAGTAGTATAGAAGGAGGCAGTATGGTATGAACCAAAATCAAGCACGAGACTTTTGTGGTCAAATAGACTGTATTCAAATCCTTCCTCTCTCACTTTCTACCTGCGTGACTTCAAAACATGTCTTAACCTCTTTAAGCCTCTGTCTTCATCTGTAAAATGGGATGATAATAGTACAGTCCTCTTAAAATGGCTTTGTGGACTAAGTGAACTAATACACCGAAATCATTTTCCACCATGCCTACCACTTAACATGGAATAAATGACAATTTGTCATAAGACGCATCCTCTGTCCTCAGGGAACATAGAGTATAATTTGGAATAGGATATAATAAAAGACAGTGTACTAGCACTAAAATCATAACACTCAGAGAAACATAGAATTTCAGGGAAAGGAGAGAGGGATTTTTTTTTTAACTGGAGTGACCTAGGAAGACCATGAAAAGAAGAACATGACTTAGAATTTGAAAGTTGAACAGGATTTGGATTAGGCAAAAGAGAGATGATGAGATTTCTAACTGGAAGGAGAATAGAAGTATGTGAAGCACAAAGAAGAATGATGGAGAAGAGGCCAATGAGTAGACTCCATAGTACATGACAGGGATAATTGAGGCCATGGTGGGATTAGCCTAAAACAGTTAAGTCCAAGAGACACTGGAATCATCAGCAGAGGAGCATGAAGGTCATTTAGGCAATGGGAAGGCACTGAAAATGACTAAGTAGATGGATAATGTGATAATGGAGAACAGAATGGATGATAAGGAAAATGGGAGATTAGATAGGAGGCCATCACAGGAACCCAAATGTGAGATAACAATGGATAGAAATGACTGGGGCACAAAGCAATAGATATCAGAAATTTTTGAAGGACAAACTATCAGCATTTAGGAACAAATTGAATAAAGGAGAGAAAGCAGCCTGAATCAATGTTTCTAGGTGTCGAGCTAAATTACAGTGTGTGCTGTAATATCACAGCACACCAGGACCACAATTCTCTTTAAATTATAACCTACATCCAATTAAACTTTCCTAAAACATTTTTGCTTTGAGTTTCCCATGATGAGATAATACCCTATTTTATCCATTTTGTAACTTTGAACTTTAAGCTGACTTGACTCGTTCATTCATTCAGTAAATACTTCTTGGAAAGCTTCCTGTATCAGGCATGGTGCTAGGCACCAGAATCAAAGCAAAGAGCATCAAAATCGCCACCATGGAGGATCTCTCAGTCCTCCTCTTCAGGGTAGAGGAGGAAATGAGAGGAGTGGCATATGTGTAAATTATAATATTCCACGATTTGCTCTGAAATGAAAGGGTGCCCCTAACCACTGAGGTACCTCAGAAAGTGCTCTAACATTAAACAAGGGAATGTGACTGCGTCACATTAAATGTGAGGTACCTAGAGACACATGTCATCTTTCCTTTATCTAGATCCAGCACACTACCCATGGAAGAAATAAATAAAACTGCAAAGATACAATTCTTCTTTCGTCCATTCTCAGCTGACCCTAAGGTACAAGTAGGGATTTTTGTGGCCTTCCTGACGATGTACCTGATCAGCCTCAGCGGAAACACCACAATTGCAGTCATTGTCCAGATCAACCACTCCCTCCACATCCCCATGTACTTTTTCCTGGCGAACCTGGCAGTTCTGGAAATCTTCTATACATCTTCCATTGCCCCACTGGCCTTGGCGAACCTTCTTTCAATGGGCAGGACTCCTGTTTCCATCCCTGGCTGTGGGACCCAAATGTTTTTCTTTGTCTTCCTGGGTGGAGCTGATTGTGTCCTGCTTGCGGTCATGGCTTATGACCGGTTTGCAGCAATCTGTTACCCTCTACGATACACCCACGTCATGAGCTGGCCCTTGTGTGTGGAGCTGGTGGTAGGGTCCCTGGTGCTGGGGTTCCTGCTGTCGCTGCCACTGACTATTTTGATCTTTCGTCTCCCATTCTGCAACAACAATGAGATCTACCACTTCTACTGTGACATGCCTGCTGTCATGCGCCTGGCCTGTGCGGACACACACATTCACAAGACTGCCCTGTACATCGTCAGCTTCATCGTCCTAAGCGTCCCATTCTCATTAATCTCCATCTCCTACGTCTTCATCGTGGCAGCCATTTTACGGATCCGGTCAACGGAAGGGCGCCACCGAGCCTTCTCCACCTGCTCCTCGCACATCTTAGTGGTCCTCCTGCAGTATGGCTGCACCAGCTTTATATACTTGTCTCCCAGTTCCAGCTACTCTCCTGAGATGGGCCGGGTGGTGTCCGTGGTCTACACCTTCATCACTCCCATTTTAAACCCTTTGATCTACAGTATGCGGAACAAGGAACTGAAAGATGCCCTACAGAAGACCCTGAGGAAGTTCTAGGTAGGATGATCCCATGACTTGTCAAAATTGGACACTTGAGGGCAAAACGGGATGCTATTAATAATTATGCTGTGACAGCATGCATGAGCCAAGAATGTCCTCGCAAACTAAGATATGGCCCACTATTCTAGGATCACCAGAGGAGAATACTACTGTGTAATTGAAATAAAGCTATGTCATGGAGGGCAGCATGTCCTGGGCATTGATGGAGGAACATCAACATTTATTGGACTTTATATACTAGGCACTTTACATGGGTTATCTCACTTAGCCCATAGTAAGTACCACTGTCCTCATTTTTTTAGAAAAGGAAACCAAAATGGCTAACAAAAGACATACCCAGGATGAGAACACAAGTATTTAAAAAAGCTAAAGACAGGCTGCCTGGCTGAGTGGCTCAGTTGGTTGAGCCTCTGACTCTCGACTTCAGCTCAGGTCATGATCCCAGGGTCATGGGATTGAGCCCTGCATCGGGCTCCATGCTGAGCATAGAGCCTGCTTCAGATTCTCTCTTTCTCCCTCTGCTCCTTTCCCCTGCTTCTACTCTCTCTCTCTCTCTAAAAAATTAAAAATTAAAAAAAATTGTTAATAGAAATCTAAAGACTAAGCTATCTTCACACAATATTGGCCAAGCAGGCCCTGAATGCCAAAAAAAAAAAAAAAAGAAAAGAAAAGAAAAGAGAAGAAAAAAGAAAAGAAAAGAAAAGAAAAAAGAAAAGAAAAGAAAAAGAGGAGGTTTTGCAGTTGGCCAAAGGAAGGGGGACTTTTTTTTTTAATATGGTTTTGTTGTATTAACCAAAAAGAAAACTCATAACTCTCATAACTTTTAAAGAGCACCCCAGCAATAAAAAGGATAGTAATGAAGGAAAATGCTATTTAATTTAATAAGTGAAAATATGGGAAAGGGAGAGAGTGAGCCTCGTTGAATCTCGGACTCCACCAGAATCCCTTCTATAGCATCTCAGTGTTCCAGACTCTGCTTGAGCTTCCAAGGAGAGAGATCATCAACTTGTAAGACACCACATTCTTGTTGGACAACTTGTTTGTTACAGTACCACACATTCGTTTGAGCTAAAGTCCATCTACAAACAACTTCCTCCCACTGATCCTGTTTTTACCCTCTAGAGCTTTCTTCTCCTTGACAGTTCTTCTAAGTATTAGGATGGATTTTGTGTCTTCTTTTAAGTCTTTAGCTCTCTTCTCTGTAGAGCAAATACTCCATCAGTTTTCTCTCCAGGAGATCATATTTGTATGCTCTCACACCAGTCACCTTCTAATTTTCCCTCGTTCCATGTCCTTCTACAAATTTTCACCCAGAAATGAACACAATCCACTGAGAATATTTTGTTCTGCGGAACTGTTATTTTCCATGACCTGTGAACTATGCTTCTATCAATTGCTCTTGATCACTGTAACCTCTCATAAATTTGGTATCAGATAAAATCTCCATATTGTTTCATATGCCTTTCAATACTGCCTGACCACAATTTATTTTACTAACATATGTGTAGGACTTCTCATTTAACACTAATATATTGATTTTTTTATTGGTTTAGTCCAAGAGATCCAAACTACCAAAGTTATCTTCAGGAATTATATTATTCATCTAGTTTTATGTCATGGTCAAAATTACAATTATATTTCATTTCCTTTGTCGAAATCATTAACCAATATCTAGAATAGAACATGATAAATAAGCACCTATGATAGTCCTCCTCTTTGGGAATTGTTGTCCAACTGGATAGAAATATGCTCAGTTAATACCATCAGTGGCACATTGTTACAGTTATGACCCTCCTAGTGGATCTCCCCTCCCTGAATCCATGCCCCTGAGAGGCCCTCGTGCCCCTATGGCTATGTGACTTGCTTTAGCCAATGGGACATCAGCAAATATATTGTAAACAGAGGTTTACACTTGCCCTTTGATGTCTGTCTTCCCTTTCTGCCCTGAACCTGACACATGAAGAAGTCAGGGCTAGGATGACACCCAGAGATAAGCCACCAAGGAGGTTCCCTAGACCAACCCCATTAGATCCACCAGATGACTGCAATCATGTTATTGGACCCCACCAGAAGAACTGCCCACCTGAACTTGCTTAAAATGCTGACCCACAGAAATATGGGCAAATAAAATGATTGATAAATTTTAAGTCGTTGAGTTTGAAATGATATATTTTGCATCAAAAAATAACCAATTCAGGGACATCTGTGTGGCTCAGTTGGTTGAGTGTCCAGATCTTGATCTCGACTCAGGTCATGATCTCACAGATTGAGATCAAGCCTTGCATCAGGCTCTACTGACAGCACACAGCCTGCTTGGGATTCTCTCTCTCTCCCGCTCTCTGCCCCTCCCCCACTTACACTCTTCTCCCTCTCTCAAAATAAATTTTAAAAATTTTTAAAAATTCTTAAAAAAAATAACCAATTCACCATCTGGTCTATAATAAACTATATCTTCAAGAAAGATATCATGGGAAGCCTATCAAATCTCTTTATACAATCAAAATACACTACAGCAGTGGTATAAATCTAAACGTTTAGACTCCTTATGTTAAAAATGAAGTGCATTTGGCATGATTTATCTTGGGTCACTGCATATGGGCCTTTACATCACCAGGCTTTTCACGCCTACAGATTATCTAATCAATCATGCATTTCCAGAATTTTACTAGGGATTCGCATGAGATGGTTATCTTATTGTTTTGAAATCCACTGGTAGTTTATAAATTTTTTTATTTCTGTAGCTTCATCTGAATGGGAAAAGAAACATTTCAGTAGTTGTGAGTGCCTTGGGGATGGAGAATACACCTTTAATCTTGAATTCCCAGCATCTAGTAGAGTGCATAGCATTTATTAGACTCAGCCGATTTACTATCAAGAGATAAATTACGTCTAGGGAGGGTGGTTACCGCTCATAAAAACTGTATGTTCTTTATACAAAGGGATTGTGTTCTAGCCTTTTTCTACCATTTGTATCCTTCGCTGCTCCCTTCACAGTGATGGTACTCCATAAATATTTGTGGAATTGAACAGGACTTCTTTTGGAGATCTTTTTTTTCTGGTTTTCAGATTTTTTTTTAATATTTTTATTTATTTTTGAGACAGAGAGAGACAGAGCATGAGCAGGGGAGGGGCAGAGAGAGAGGGAGACACAGAATTTGAAGCAGGCTCCAGGCTCTGAGCTGTCAGCACAGAGCCTGACGTGGGGCTCGAACTCACGGACTGTGAGATCATGACCTGAGCTGAAGTCAGACGCTTAACTGACTGAGCCACCCAGGAGCCCCTATGGTTTTCAGATTTTTTTAAATGTTACTGATAAATGCACATTCTTTTTTTATGTTTATTTTGAGAGAGAGAGAGAGAGAGAGAGAGAGAGAGAGAATGCACACACAAGCAGGGAAGAGACAGAGAGAGAGAGAGGGAGAGAGAGAATCCCAAGCAGGCTCCACACTGTCAGCACAGAGCCCAATGCAGAGCTCAGTCCCATGGACCATGAGATCATGACCTGAGCTGAAATCAAGAGCTGGACAACTGAGCTACCCAGATGCCCTTATACATTCTTATTATAAACTTTTTTGAAAAATTTATTGCTAATACTTATTTTTGAATGCCTTATTTGATTCTATATCTATAAATCCTACATTCCCTAAGACTTGCAGATAATAAAAAATAAAAATGGGAACTACAAAATACCCATCTGAGAGAAGTAAGTAGAAATTATTATTGCCTATTAAAAGAAGATCATGGGGCGCCTGATTGGCTCAGTCAGTTGAACGTCTGACTCTTGATTTCGGCTCAGGACATGATCTCACAGTTCATGAGTTGAACCCTGCATGGGGCTCTATGTTGGCAGTGCAGAGCCTGCTTGGGATTGTCTCTCTCTCTCTCTCTCTCTCTCTCTCTCTCTCTCTCTCAAAATAAATAAATAAACTTAAAAAAAAAAAAAGAAGATCATATATTTTGCTATATTTAACCCAGTTTTAGCAAGGGTATTTTTAAACTTTCATCACTCATAGAAAATTTTGAGAATCTATAACTTTCACTTGCTGCAGAGTGGATGGTATTGATGCATATCCTCTTTATTCCAATAAAGAGCCAAATGGACAGGCATCCTTTGCAATTACACCTGCAAGAAAATCCCAAACAGACCCTCATTTCTCTTGTCATCCTTTTACAGTGTTGCACTGTTCAGAACAGAGGAAGGAGGGTAATGAAGAAAAGTTGAGTCACAAGACACTAAAAAACATGGGGATAGTGCTGACAGAGGAAAGCAGGATATCTGAGGAACCTGTGGGGCCATGAAAAGATGAGAGGAGTCAGGAGTTATCACAACGGGCAGCAGGGAGTGGACGGGGCACCAGATCATCTACCATGCTTCTCTGGAAGGAGGATCATGGGACTGAGATCCAGGAAACATGGAGACATGGTTCTAGGAGCTATAAACTGGGAAAGTCACTTTGATCCTGCAAGCTTTGGTCTCAGTATCTAGAAAATGAAAGGATTAAACTAGTTAATACTAGGATATCTACAAAGCACTAACTTTGATTCCTTAATTTTCCCACTTTCTGTTCATGTCTATCAATACTCAGGCCATTTCTGCTCACTTTGGACAGGCCACTTTCCTACCCCAATGGTAATCGATTTTTAGCTGCTTCTCAATCAGCATGTGAAAATGAACAATGTGGGCATGACCAAATGGGACAGCAGTTAACCCTTGTCTTCTCCCAAGCAGGACAGAAAGTCTGAATGCTTGGATTCTGTGGGCCTCTGACTTGGGAAACACACCCTCCCAAATGTGGTTTCAAAACTCAGACGTTGCCATGTGACTTTCATGTTATTTAAAAGAAATGAGTGCTTGCTTCACAGCACGTGTGCTAAAATGGAACAATACTGAGATGGGCAAGGAGCCGGCACAAGGATGGTGTGCAAATTCATGAAGAGTTCCAGAGTTTTACAAATAAAAGACTGAACTCATAGATACAGAGAACATATTAGCTGTTGCCAGAGGTAGAGGATGGGGATGGGCAAAATGGGTGAAGGGGGTCAAAAGGTACAAACTTCCACTTATGAAATAAATAAATCTTGGGGATGTAGTGTGCAACGTGGCGACCATAGTTAACAATACTGTGTTGTACATTTGATAGTCGCTAAGAGACAAGATCTGAAAAGGTCCCATCCCAAGAAAAAAAATTGCAACCATGGTGACGGATGTTAACTAGGCTTGTTGTGGTGATCATTTTGCAATATATACAAACATCAAAAATTATGTTGTACACCTGACACTAATATGACATTATATGTCAATTATATCTCAATAAAAAATAAATATGTAAAAAAAATAAGATAAAAGATATGAGCATGATAGCAGTAGGACAGCAGATAACTGGCTACGTTGTGTGTGTGTGTGTGTGTGTGTGTGTGTGTGTGTGTGTGTGTGTGTGTTAATTATAAACTACAAACTTGAATCTTGTGTTTGACTAGTGTGGGACAACTTTCTGATCTTTAATTTGCCAGTCCAGTTAGACAGCCCTCCTAACCAGTGTATGGTACTAAGCCTTTGCTATTCAAAGTCAGTGTGCAGCTAATGGAGAATGTGGCAACATGGTATACACACAGTCTGTTTCAACCACCATCTGGTGAGTCTTCACATAGTTCAGGACCTAAAAAGCTAAAAACTCCCAGACTCTCTAGCAACGTAGGATGATGTATTTAGTTTCCACCAATCAGATGCACTCCCTTAAGAAATGAATTAAGACTGAATAACCCAGGAGCACCTGGGTGGCTCAGTAGGTTGAGCATCTAACTCTTAATTTCAGCTCAAGTCATGATCTCATGGTTCGTGAGATCAGGCCCCAAGTCGGACTCTGTGTGGATAGTATGGAGCCTGCCTGGGATTCTCTCTCTCCCTCTCTCTCTCTGCCCCTCCCCTGCTCATGCTTTCTCCCCAAAATAAATAAATAAGCATAAAAAAAATACCTAAGTGGTATACCACCATTCTTTTCTAGGACATATCTTTTATTTATTCTTTTTAATTTTTTTTATGTTTTATTTATTTTTGAGAGAGAGAGAGGTGGGGGGAAGGGGCAGAGAGAGGGAGACACAGAATCTGAAGCTCTGAGCTGTCAGCACTGAGTCCGATATGGGGCTTGAACCCACAAACTATGAGATCATGGCCTGAGACGAAGTCAGATGCTCAACCAACTGAGCCACCCAGACACCCCTGACATATCTTTAAAAGAGATGTGTTTTGGGGCGCCTGGGTGGCTCGGTCGGTTAAGCGTCTGACTTCAGCTCAGGTCACGATCTCACAGTCCGTGAGTTCGAGCCCCGTGTCGGGCTCTGTGCTGACAGCTCAGAGCCTGGAGCCTGTTTCAGATTCTGTGTCTCCCTCTCTCTGCCCCTCCCCTGTTCATGCTCTGTCTCTCTCTGTCTCAAAAATAAATAAACGTTAAAAAAAAATTTTTTTTTAAATAAATAAATAAATAAAAGAGATGTGTTTTGTGTTGAGCTGTTCTGCTCAGCAACACTTCACCTAAAATGGCTTTCCTGACCACCACCACCCCACACACCAGGACAAGTGACCACACTGTCCCCCTCGTTCTTTTTGTACCTTGTGTATAACTCCATCACAACATCTGTAACCCCGTAGCACCCTTATTTCTCTTCCTCAAGTACACTGTGACCTCTTTGGAGGAAGAAACTACCTCTGTTCCCTTGGTGCCTAGAAATCCTGAAAATATTGAATAAATTTATTAATCATTAATTTACAGTCATCCTTTCAGGGCCAGCTAAGTCTTTGCCTCCACTGTGAAGCTTTATGTGACTCTTCTTGTCCCTCCCTCCTTCATGATAACATCCCTTTCAAAGGTCAGTCTCACATTGGACCTCACATTTCACGTCCTTGTGTTTTATCTCCCAAGTCAGATGCTGACCTCATTGATGGCAGACACTATGCCCCTTATGTCTTCTAATATCTCACAAGACTTGCCACAGTGAATGGGTGACACTCAAAAAAATTTATCTGGAGGAGCACCTGGGCGGCTCAGTCAGTTAAGTGTCCAACTTCAGCTCAGGTCACGATCTCAAGGTTCACGAATTCAAGCCCTAAATCAGGCTCTCTGCACTGACACCATGGAGGCAGCTTTGGATCCTCTGTCTCCCTCTCTCTCTACCTCTCCTCTGCTCTCTCTCTCTCTCTCTCTCTCAAAAATAAATAAATAAACATTTGTTTTAATTATATGGAGAACTACAGGGTAAATAGCCTATTGGAAAAAACTGAACACACCAATCAAAGCACAGAAACACTCCAGACTAACACAGACCATGTAAAGTACTGTCCTCAGTGGATGACTAAGGACATCCACCACTGCTTTTCATGAAACATGTGGGATCACACAGTACACCCAGAGCCTACCATTCAACTATTCTTTCATGACTGACTTTTCAGATTTCCCAGCCTCTGTGTCCTGTCCTTGCTTTCAGGGATCCCAGGAAGGGGGAAGCCACCAGCTGTGCACAAAGACGTTCTTTGACCTTGGTAGTTAGGTTCTTCTGCTTCAGTGACCTCTCGGGTAAAGAAAGTCTGAGTCTCCTTTGGTATACGTCTGTGATCATTTGCATTTCTTCCAGTTGACTTAATTAAGAGATGAAAAGAAGTGACAAACTTTCAGCAGGAACAAATGTATGTCAGCACCCTTACTTACCCACCTTCCAAGAAGAAACTCCAGGCTATTCTTTCTATAGAAAGAAAGAAAGAAAGAAAGAAAGAAAGAGAGAAAGAGAGAAAGAGAGAAAGAGAGAAAGAGAGAAAGAGAGAAAGAAAGAGAGAAAGAGAGAAAGAGAGAAAGAGAGAAAGAGAGAAAGAAAGAAAGAAAGAAAGAAAGAAAGAAAGAAAGAAAGAAGGAAAGAAAGAAAGAAAGAAAGAAAGAAAGAAAGAAAGAAAGAACAAAGGAAAGAAAGAAAGCAAGCAAGCAGGAAGGAAAAAGGAAAATGGGGAGAGGGAGAGAGAAATGGAGCCTGGATATCAAGGTGCTTCCCCTATTACCTCTCTTTAGAGAAAGCATGAAGTATGATTTATAATGTAATGTAATGAGTTAGTTCTGCTCCAGTTGCAATGATCCTTCGAGTCTTGGGAAGACCTGTCAATAATTCTTCCCTTCATTCATTCCATGGCTGTTTACTGAACATCCGCTATGTGTGACAACCTGCAACATAGTGGGAATGCAACAGTGAGTGAGCAGAGAAGATCTTTGCCCTCGTGAAGTTTACAATCTAATGGGAGAGACAGCCAGTAAACAAAAAAGATCATGACAGACTGCAGATATTGCTATGAAGGCAGTAGCCATGGTAACACAATAGGAAGTAACTGGGGAATATGTACATTAGGTAAGACTGAATGTGTGCACTCAATTTCCCCTGTTGTTAACATTACTATAGTACATTTGTCGTAACTCAATAACCAACATTGACACCTTATTACTAACTAAAGCTCATGCTTTATTCGGATTGCCTTATTTTTCCTTTAACATCATGTCCTTTTTTCTGTTCAAGGATTCCATCAAGGATAGCATACTACATTCAACCATCATGTCTCTTTAGGTCCTTCTTGGCTGTGAGTTTCTTACACTTTCCTTATTTTTGATAACCATGGCAGTTTGAGATGTCCTGGTCAGGTATTTTGTAGAATGTCCTTCAAACTGAATTTGATGCTTAGACAAGGAGTTATGGGGTTTTTTTAAAGAAAGACACAAAGTGTCATTCTCATCACATCACATCAAGGGTACATACTATCAACGTGACTTCGCTATTGATGTTGACTTCCATCTCGTGGCAGGGATAGTATTGATCAGGTTTCTCCAATATAAACTTACTCTCCGTTCTCCCTTTCCATACCGTATTCTTTGGAAGGCAGTCACCACAGTCAGCCCACACGTAAAGAGTAGGGAGTCATGCTCCCCCAACTGTGCGGGAGTATCCACATAAATTATTTGGAATTGTATCGTATGGGAAATTTGTCTACATATTTTACATATTTGTACCATTTTACATATTACATATTTATGCCAGCATATAATCAGGAATAGATTATAATTCATTGCTGCGTTTTTAAGACTATGAATATTTTTATTTACTACAGATAGGAGACGAAAGATGAGAGAAATGAAGGAATGGAGCAGTGGAGAAAGATAGGAAGCAAGCAAAGAGAAGAAATGAATAATCATCATAAGACTTACTTTTCTTGGCTCAGTCTTTTAAACATACATCTACTGTGTAAAGACACTGAGAAGATATTTGCAAAAAATTTTAAAAAGATTTAAAAATAAACAAACATGCAATTCAGAAAAGAGAGGTGGTTCAAAATCTGCATCAGGAATTCAGGCACCGAGTACCTCCCACCTCTCTTCTAATTTCATCCCATACCCACCATCAGGGAGTATATGAGATCTTGGAACCTAAAGATGGAAAAGACATGTTGTTCTCTCTAAGTAGCTCACAGTCTAGAAGGGGCAGCAAACATACTAACAAACCACCACGATGTGATGCAACAAAGGCTAACAGTGATATACGTGCTGTGAGGGACTTGGGGGGAGTGGATTACAACCTGGGGTGAAGGACCCAGCCTTCCCAGGTGTGGCACTGGAGCATGTGAGGAGGTGAACTAGAATTTCCTAGGATAAGAACTGGAGAAGAACACCAGGACTGCCACGAGGAGCTAATAGAATTATTTTACCATTAGGAAAGATAGCATATATATTTTTCCAAGGTATCAAGAATCTGAAGATTAAATTAATCAAGATACTATGGCTTTGTAAGACATGAGAAAGAGGAAAAAGAAACTAAAACTGTGCATTCTGAAACATGAGTTGCGCCAATGCACGAAACAAGAAAATATCTCTAAACCCCAGTATTTGGGAACTGGTATCCTTTATTGAGATGTGTGCTGAGTCTTTCTTTCCTGTTATTATCTGAGTTCTCTTTGCTAGAGTTAATTTAACCCAAACTCAACTTTATTCTTGAGTGTGATGATTATGCCTTAAGGTCACACAGTGTCATTTGAGAATTATTCGACCATGCCCACATGCATATCCCTAAAGGTCCTAACTTCATTTATTAAGGCCCAGGGTATTGAATCTGGGGACCAGATAATAACCAAGCTGAAGCCCTGGTCTCCTGACAAATCTCTTGCTCCAAGTGTCAACATTCAAAACTCCAACTTCCATTTCTGGTTCTTGTCCAGGTTTTAAAGCCAATTATTTCTTTTTTTCCCTTATTTTTTTTTTCAATACCCATGGGCTTTGATTATTTTGTTTACCAGTTTCCTTCATGAAGATGGGTAAAAACAGACAATGCTATACTTCCAGATGACTTACCATTTGAACATCAGAGTCCCTGCTGTATAAAACACTTTTTCATGTATAAAGCTATTCTAAGAATATTACCATGTTTATCCTTTTAACAGAATCCCTACTAAACTGACATAATCTACAATTGTGAGATTGAGAAATAGAGCATGAAGACAGTTAAGGCATTCGCCCTGGTCACCCAGCTAGTAAGGGACAGAAGCAACACTTGCGCTTAAATATTCTGATTAAGTCCAGCCCACTGCAACTTAAATGTTCTGATTAAGCCCAGCTCACACTGAAGGCACATAAAAGTTCCCAGACTAAACTGTATGGATATACTGCATGGCTCTAAATAGGAAACTCCATGATCTACTTTGTCATTGGCTTTATGAAACCTTGGCTTCCACATTGTAATGGGTCCATTTCCTCTCACCAAATCTGTACATAGTACAGAATATCCGCCTGGGGAGACAGTTAAACAAATCAACCTAATGACTGCAAGCAAATGCAGGCATTATGCCTTCTGTGAAAAATTACTTTTCAGTTCCAAAGTTTTATATGAGTCATTTTGCCACCAATTATTTGTGATATATTGAGGACCCTTAAAGATCATCCAATACAACCTCCTAATTTTTGAAAAAAAAAAAAAAAAAAAAAGTAGGAAGGACACTAGGAAGGTTATCACGCCAGTAGTGGAAACACCGGACCTAGAACCCAGACCAACCTAGTTCTCAGCCAAGTACTCTTTCTGACGGACCACATGGAACTAAAGAATGCAAAATTTCCTGGGGCACTTGGGTGGCTCAGTCAGTCAAGTGTCTGACCTTGGCTCAGGTCAGGATCTCCCAGTTCTCAGTTCTTTGTGAGTTCAAGTCTCACATCAGGCTCTCTGTTGTCAGATCCAAGTCAAGCCTGCTTTGGATCCTCTGTTCCCCTCTCTCTCTGTACCTCCCCTGCTCATGCTCACTCTCTCAAAAATAAATGAACATTAAAAAAAAAAAAAGAATACAACAGTTTCCCACAGCCTGCTGTCTAGAACACACTATTATGGTTATCAACCTTCATGTTCTAGCTAGGAATTTGGTCTCAGAAATAATCATATTCTTCTTTTTTTTTTTTTCTTTTAGAGAGAGAGAGAAAGTGTGCATAAGTGGAAGAGAGGAGAGGGCGGGAAGAGAGAGAGAGAGAGAGAGAGAGAGAGGATCTTAAGCAGGCTCCACACTCAGCCCCTGAAGCAGGGCTTGACCCCACAACCCTGGGATCATGACCTGAGCCAAAGTCAAGAGTCAGATGCTCAACTGACTGAGTCACTCAGGCACCACTAATATTTTTCAATTGTATAGTGAATTTCCACTTACAGAATATCTTTACATGTACTTGATCCTCAAGACCAAAATGTTCCCAGTTTGTCATTATATTACCTTCATTTGGCAAATGAAGAGCTCACCAGAGTTTGAGTGATTTGCCCACAGTCTTCTGATGGCAAGCATGCTGCTCTTTTTAATTTTTTATGCTTCCTTTTCAGTAAACTAATAATAGGGCTATCAGGGAAGACTGCATATCCAAACAAGTTCATCTGACTTGCCCAGCAACCGAAGTTCATGCTTAAATTTAAGTATGACCTTATTGTCATTATAAAAGTCATCCAGAGTTATTACAGACAGTGTTTAAATGGATAAAAATAAAATGTTCTTTAAAAAAATCAACTGTATTCCCAGCACTAAACAACAACTGTCATTAACATTTTGTTAAATTTCCATTTGGTCTCTTGTACAGCATATCTTTAACATATTTGTAATTATACATTATCTTTTTTCACTAAAAGTCATATTCATTTCCTATGTCCTTTTGTAGATATAGTTTTTGATAAGATTTTTTATAAGATTCTAACATGTTCTTTTTTTTTATTTAGGAGACTGTTTTTGTCTTTTTCCTTTGTTCATTTGTTTCTTAAATTCTACATATAAGTGAAAACATACGGTATTTGTCTTTCTCTGACTTATAATTAGCATTATACCCTCTCAATCCATTCATGTTGTTGCAAATGGCAAGATTTCATTCTTCTTTATGGCTGAGTACTATTCCATTGTATATACACCACATCTTCTTTATCCATTCATTTATTGAAGGACACTCAGGCTGCTTTCATAATTTGGCAATTGTATATAATGCTTCAATAAACATAGGGGTGCATATATCTTTTTGAATTAGTCTTTTCATATTCTTTGGGTAAATACCCAGTAGTGGAATTACTGGATGATATGTTAATTTTATTTTTAATTTTTTGAGGAACTTCCCTGCGATTTTCCAGAGTGGCTGCTCCAGTTTGCATTCCCACCAAGATACACAAGAGTTCCTTTTTCTCTACATCCTGGCCAAGACTTGTTTCTTATTTCTGATTTTAGCCATTCTGACAGGTGTGAGGTGATATCTCATTGCAGTTTTGATTTGCATTTGCCTGATGACGAGTGATGTTGAGCATCTTTTCATGTGTCTTTTGGCTGTCTGTATGTTTTCTTTGGGGAAATGTCTGTTCATGTCTTCTGCTCATTTTTAATTGTGTGTGTGTGTGTGTGTGTGTGTGTGTGTGTGTGTGTGTGTGTGTGTGTGTGGAGCTGTATAAGTTCTTTATATTTTGGATACTAACCCCTTATGGGATATGTCATTTGCAAATATCTTCTCCCATTCAGTAGGTTGCCTTTTTGTTTTGTTGATTGTTTCCTTTTCTGTGCAGAAAAGTTTTTTATTTTGATGTAGTCCCAATAGTTTATTTTTGCCTTTGTTTCCCTTGCCTTAGGAGACATATCTAGAAAAATGCTAACTACAGCCAATGTCAGAGAAATTACTGCCTATGCTCTCTTCTAGGATTTTTATTTCTATCATGTTCTTAAAAATTATTTGTTCAAGGGATTGTGGCTATGTTTTTTTAAAAAATTATCTCAGAGATAGGTCCTAAAGTGTATGATATCCAGGAGGTAAAATATTCCAATCAAGAAGGTGAATGGAAATATAAATGAAAGAAAGGTAGCTAGGTCAATAATTGTTGAAGCTGAATAACAGATATACATGGGGGTTCACTGTACTGTTCTAGATACTTTGGTATTTTGACATTATCCACAATACCAAGTTTTTTAAAAAAGAAAAACATCTCATCATGTGACTGCAATAGTGAGGTAGGTTCAGACTGTTGTTTCCAATTCTTGGCTCTCTCCCTCTGCCACATAACCTTGCAGTGGCAGAGTAAATTGGCTGGCTCCATTGACATTGGCCTTGGTCACATGACTCTCTCTGACCAATGAAATTTTAGTGGGCATGATAGTGCATAGATTTCAGACCTGACTGCCTAGTTTGACTAATCTCCTCACCTTCCTGTATCACAGTGGGAACAGCATGCCCCAGGAAGCAGTTGACCCTTCAATCCCAAAACAAGACATGTGTGGCAGACCTGAACACAGTCTAAAGCCTGGATCCACACTTAGCCAACCTGCAGCCCAAAGCAGAGCTGTCACATCTGACACACAATCCCTGTATAAACAAGTAAAACTACGAGACAGTAATTAAAAACTTGTAAGTCACTAGGTTTGGGATTCATTTGTTATACAACATTTTTGCAGCAATAGCTATTTAAATTTTTTTTTTTCAACGTTTATTTATTTTGGGGACAGAGAGAGACAGAGCATGAACGGGGGAGGGGCAGAGAGAGAGGGAGACACAGAATCGGAAACAGGCTCCAGGCTCTGAGCCATCAGCCCAGAGCCCGACGCGGGGCTCGAACTCACGGACCGCGAGATCGTGACCTGGCTGAAGTCGGACGCTTAACCGACTGCGCCACCCAGGTGCCCCAGCAATAGCTATTTAATACAGAGAGTCAAACAATTCCCCCCAAAATTGAACATTTTAGATATTTCCAGTTTTTCAATAATACAAATAAAGGACTTTTTTTTTTGGACATAAAGCTTCTCTACTACTTCGGATCATTAAATTCAGTTATAGTGGTATGATGCTGTTTACATAGGGAGACTGAACCGTTTTCTTTGTGGATATTTTTCTAAAAAGGAAAATTATGAAAAGAATTAAACTCATTCTTCATTTCTTGATATCAGAAAGACTGTAAATACAGTTTTTGTTTTCTCTCCTGACATTCAAAAAGATCCTTTCCTATTTTTCCAGGGCTTGGTAAAACTGGTTACTCTGTTACCTTTCTTGCGTTCTGTCTGTTTCTGCGCAAATCCCAAAGACCATAAAATTACAGTAGGAACATCCAGTGTTAAGGCAGTGGGCTTCATTGCAAATAAAAAGGCTTTTAGTTTGATTTTCTAGAGATTGCTCTATCTTTATGTATATACCCTGCATGTTCAGTTCACCAAGATTGTAAATGAAGCATTGAATCCCATTGGTAAATCCATTATTCACCTGGAAAACTCAGGAATAGGTGGCCAACGACAAAATGAGCCAAAAGGCATTAGCGTATCTATGAGCAATGGAATCCAGTGTCCAATGTGGCAATAACTTGTGAGGAACAACTGAAGGAAAAATTCTGGGTCATCATTCTGATGAGAATTCCCATTGTTCTGATGAAAATTCCAACCATGTTTTGTTATTGTAGCCAAAACAAGGAGGGAGCAAAAGTAGGGAGAGAGGGAGGAGAAGAAAGGGAAAGAGGAAGAGGGAGGGCAAAGCAAATAAAGAGGAGTTCTTGTTGTTCCTGGAGGCCAGGAAAATTACGTATTTTTTTTTTAATAGCTAACACAATAGTTGCTACAGAAAGAGAAGAAAAAAGAATGAGCTAACACACAATTGCTAGACAAAAATGTGAAGTCACAGAGGATCCTGGCTAGCTTCTCAGTTATTCCAATTAATCGTATGCACTTGAAACCAAGTTAGCTCCACTGCCATGCTACTTTATGACAGTGAGCCTCAAAGTGCAGGTCCCAGGACCAGGAGCATCCGCATCTACGAACCCATTACCAAGGCAGATTCTCAGGCCCTACCCCAGATCTAGGTAACCAGAAGTAGGAGAAGGTGGGGTCCAGCAATCTGAGTTTTTAACAAGCCTTCCATGTGATTCCAATACGTAATAAAGCTTAAGATCCACTGCTCTAGAAAGTAGTCCAGTTGGGAAGGGATCAACATTTCACAGTGGTCCCCAAATCTTTACCATCTATTCTCCACCCTCGTTCTCTATAGGATACTAGAGTTGACAGGGTTACTATCAACACTGGTCTCAGTAATTTCTCTGGTTGTTGGATTCAACGTGTTGGAAACTCTTTTACCACAACCACCACTCCCTTTTTATGTTGTGATTTCAATGTCAGTTCCATTTTCAAAGCCTCTGATGTGATATTCAGATATGTTCCACATGTGTTCTACCCAGTGGCCAGTCTGGCACTTGGAAAGTGGTTTATCTCTTAGTTCTGCTCTCAAAGTCTTTAGTATGCTGTTTGGAATCCTTTCCACCCATTTCTGACTCAGGGGTGAGCCCAGGAATTCATAAACAACTTTATCAGGTCACTTTCCAGAGCTCCTCCCTCTGCAAAATCTGCCTGGTACTTTCCAGTTCCCTGTGTTCTTCTATTTGG
Organism: Puma concolor; assembly: GCF_028749965.1. Classification (NCBI taxonomy): domain Eukaryota; kingdom Metazoa; phylum Chordata; class Mammalia; order Carnivora; family Felidae; genus Puma; species Puma concolor. The sequence continues at coordinate 11,349,798 of NC_141676.1, forward strand.
TCAGAAGGCTGAGGCTTTATTTACCTACTCTGAAGGGAGTTTCTCTGGGCTGCACCCAGGTCTGAGCCCAAATAGCAGGAACACAGGAGAGAAAAAACCCAACAGGGGTTCACCCTACCTTTTAGAGACAACAAGTTCTTTGACTGGAGACAAAGGTAACTTCCCCCTGAGTTTTAGGTGCCTGTGGGTCTCACTACTGCCATTGTCACCAACAGGAGACCCCTTTCTCAGTCTGAACTAGATGGTTCCTCTTAGAGCCTTTTCTATCCATGCCAATGCCCACTTCTGGGTTTCAGGCTGCCTTGAGTCCAGGCCAGGAGGTGCAGGAGAAGGAACAAAAAGAGGCAAACCAACTATCAGTTCAATTGTACTTCTAATTCTGGCCTTCTTTCCCAAACTACTTGTAACTATTTGCTTTTCAGAGACCTCAATTGGCTGTTCCTTGCTTTCTGTCCATGTTTTAGAGCTGCATTCAGTGGGAGGGTCAGGATAGATTATGCTGACTCCATTTTACCCAGAGCCAGAACCAACGAAGATATTCCTTTTTTATAGAACTAAAAGATCTCTCTCCATAACTTCTTCTTGCTGGTTTGTTTTACATCCTGGGATCTCACAAAATAAAGCTGTTGTTGTTGTTGTTGTTGTTGTTCTCCTAAAGGTCCCTGTATCTTCAAGTTTCCTGTTCTCAAAGCTAAAATAAAAAGGGTAGAGGTTTTATAGAGTTTATATTTCTTATATTATGGTAAATAAACTCTAGCCACATATTGACTTGGTAGATACAACTTGTGGAGTTTCCAAGCTCAGTTGCTTTTTTTAATCTCCTTTGGAAGTCAAAAAATAGACTTGCATGAAGTTTCTTCTGTATCATGAGATGTATCAGGATTGGCAGGATGCTTACATTTGGAGATACTCTTAGCCACTCCCCCCAAAATGTGTCTTATTTTGGTTCAGAGGTGACCTCCAGGGCCATCTATGGTGGCCTCAGTCTTCACCTAAGTTCTGCAACAGCCGTTCCCTGGTCCCTGGTCTCCTGGAGAAAAACATAGTATTCATTCTTTATGGCTTTTGGCAATTCTATAGTAGCCTAAACTTTTCTTTCTCCTGAAGCTTCAGTGGTTCTGGGCTCCAGGGAGTCTAATTCTTAACGCTGATCTGTCCAATTTGCCTAAAACATAGTTACTTTCCAATTTTTAGGTTGTTCTAATCCTTACTATACTGTGACACGTTCATCTTTGTCTCTTCTACAGCATTTGTACCTGGTCTTCCAAGATTTTCCAATTGTCTCTTACGCTTTCATTAACTAATCCCTTTTTCCTGGGAGTTTCTTTTAAAATCTCTTGTCTCACTAAGAGCAGTCTTCATTCTGTTTCAAAATTCTCCTTTGGGGACAGTTCCTGTAGGATCCTTTTTATTGTTTCCTCTTCTCAGATCAATTGCAAACGTAAATGCTAATACATCTGGCACAAAGAAAACACTCAAAACAAATCCTTGTTGAACAAAAATTGATTGTGAGTCCCATGAATGAGCAAGGCTTTCCAGCCTAAAGTAGTTCTTCTCATATCGCCAGATCTTTGATGTCTCATCATTTATGTGCCCAAGAAGACTGATTTAAGTTAACAAATATCTGTTGAGTAACTAGCTACATGTGTAGAATTCTTTTTTTTTTTCAACGTTTTTTATTTATTTTTGGGACAGAGAGAGACAGAGCATGAACGGAGGAGGGACAGAGAGAGAGGGAGACACAGAATCGGAAACAGGCTCCAGGCTCTGAGCCATCAGCCCAGAGCCCGACGCAGGGCTCGAACTCGCGGACCGCGAGATCGTGACCTGGCTGAAGTCGGACGCTTAACCGACTGCGCCACCCAGGCGCCCCTTCATGTGTAGAATTCTTAAAAAATAAATTTACCAGAGGTGTCTGGGTGGCCCAACTGGTTGAGTGTCCAGCTTCGGCTCAGGTCGTGATCTCACAGCTCATGAGTTCGAGTCCCGTGTCAGGCTCTGTGCCGACAGCTCAGAGTCTAGAGGCTGCTTTTGATCCTGTGTCTCCCTCTCTCTCTGCCCTTCTCCTGCTCACATTCTGTCTCTTACTCTCAAAAATAAAATAAAAACATTTTAAAAAAGAATAAAAAATAAATAAATTCACCAACTGATACAGCCACTCTGGAAAACAGTGTGGAGTTTTCTCAAAAAATTAAAAATTATCCTATAACCCAGCAATTGCACTACTAGGAATGTATCCAAAGGATACAAAAACGCTGATTTGAAGGAGCACATGCATCCCAATGTTAATAGCAGCATTATCAACAATAGCTAAAGTATGGAAAGAGCCCAAATGTTCATCAGCTGATGAATGGATTAAGAAGATATATATACACACACACACAATGGAATACTACTCAGTGATGTAAAAGAATGAAATCTTGCCATTTGCAACAATGTGGATGGAACTGGAGGGTATTATGCTAAGTGAAATAAGTCAGTCAGAGAAAGATATCATTTCACTCATATGCGGAATTTGAGAAACTTAACAGATGAACATAGGGGAAGGGAAGGAAAAGTAAGATAAAAGCAGAGAGAGAGGCAAATCATAAGAGACCCTTAAATACAGAGAACAAACTGGGGGCTGATGGCGGTGGGATTTAAATGGGTGACGGGCATTATGAAGGGCACTTTTCCGGATGAGCACTGGGTGTCATATGTAAGAGATGAATCACTGGGTTCTACTCCCGAAGCCCAGACTACGCTGTATGTTAACTAACTTGAAAATAAAAATAATAATAATAAATAAATAAAAATAAATTCACCATTGTATCTGCCCTTAATCAGATATGTAGTCTAATAATTTTTTAAATACACAATTACCTATAAGACAATATCATAAACAAGGTTTCCATAAAGAACTAAGAAAGTTTAAACAGCCTGTTCCTAAAGATGCTGTTAGGAGAGGATTCGTGGAGAAAATACTTCTTTAAGTAGAATTTTAGGAAAGGTTGGAGTTTGACAGCAAGATACCCTAAGATGTCTAGCACAGTGACGTAAGATGAGCAGAGGCACAGAGGTGGGAAATGGTCTGATTAGCATTCAGAGTAAAATTGAGATACTGCTGGAAAACCTAACAGAATTTAAGAAGAAAAAAATGTCCAGAGAGAAGGTCATGAATGGCAAACAGGGATTTTGTTTTCAAACAATAGTATAAAGTGGGCCACAGAGCAGAAAAATAACATGAACAGTTTTTAATATATAATAAATCAAGGCACCTGGGTGGCTCAGTCAGTTAAGTGACCAACTTTGGCTAAGATCATGATCTCACAGTTTGTGGGTTGGAGTCCCACACTGGGCTCCAAGCTGACAGTGTGGAGCCTGCTTGGGATTCTCTCTCTCTGTCCCTCCCCTGTGTACTCTCTCTCTCAAAAATAAATAAGCTTTATATATATATATATATATATATATATATATATATATATATATATATTCATATATTCATATATGTTATATATATGAATATATATAATATATAAAATAAATCAAAACATGGAGAGATTTCATATTGGACAATTAGAGACACTTTTTAAATTATTTTTCTTTTTTTATTTAAAAAAATTTTTTAATGTTTATTTTTGAGAGAGAGAGAGAGAGAGAGACTGCAAGAGGAGGAGGGGCAGAGAGAGAGGGAGACACAGAATCCAAAGCAGGCTCCAGGCTCCGAGCTGTCAGCACACAGCCCCATGTGGGGCTTGAACTCATGAACCACGAGATCATGACCTCAGCTGAAGTCAGATGCTTAACCTACTGAGTCACCCAGGCACCCCAAGACACTGTTTTTTAAGGACCTACCATATAACAGACATTGTGCCATAAGCATTACGTAGACATTAGCTTTTTTTTGTCTGCCAAAAAGAGCTTAATCCAGATACAAATAATTTGAGTGAATAAGACACATGACAGCGGTATCAATTTGTATAGAATACATAACAAATTGAAACAGAAGATCCTCTAGAACATTCTAGACCATTTTATTGTGAACAAAGTAGCAAAATTCACTTTTGATGCCAGTGAACTTTTAAAAAAAAATTTTTTTTAATGTTTATTTATTTTTGAGAGAGAGAGAGAGAGAGCACTAGCAAAGGAGGGGCAAACAGAGAGGGAGACACAGAATCGGAAGCAAGCTCCAGGCTCTGCACTGTCAGCATGGAGCCCAATGCAGGACTTGAACTCACAAACCGCGAGATCATGACCTGAGCTGAAGTAGGACGCTTCACCAACTGAGCCACACAGGAACCCCGCCAGTGAGGTTTCATATCATCCAAGAGATATACAACAGTTTTTCAATCCAAACAAAACCCTAAAACAAATTTAAGACATATTTACCAAGTATAAATTTGGAGCTATTGTCAAATATAGAATAGAAAAGTTAAGTTTGCTGTCATGCATCCAAAAACAGAGCATACCATGCGCTTTAGAAAACTTCTGATTAGAGCGCCTGGGTGGCTCAGTCAGTTAAGCATCTGACTCTTGATTTTACTCAGGTTGTGATCTCACAGTTCGTGAGTTTGAGCTCCTCATAGAACCTGCTTGGGATTCTCCCTCCCCTGCTCTCTCTCAAAATAAATAAACATTAAAAAAATTTAACTAGCTTGAATTTAAATAAATAATTTTTTTAGAGAAGAAACAAAATTGCTGATGATAGAAAAAAGGATACAGTTTCTAGAATGCAAGCCAAAGATATACTTTAGAAAATATCTTTTAAATTCACTTTTCCAAGTTATAATCTGGCATAATATTTTATATAAATTTACCTTTTAAGCAATATAATGCGGGCACCAATATTCATTGTACATAATGCCCTTGGAAACAAAGAGAACAATAAATTGCTTAAAACAAAAAAAAAAGCAACCAGTGACATTTACAAAAAAAAAAAAAAATATATATATATATATATATATATATATAGATGCCAAGTATATTTTTCAGTCTCTGAACATGATGGCAACTTCTCCAACCCAGATAATTAAAAGAAAAAGAAAACAAAACAAAACAAAACAAAAGAAACCAGGAGGAACATTCATTTCAACTGTGAATTGTGAATCCCCCAATCAGCTCATCTCTTATCTAAAATGTACTTTCTAATCAGCTTATTGTTTTTCTCTATTGAAAACAGTAATATTATCTTTCAAAGAAAGGTTTAACCACTAAGAGAATTTTGTGGTCTTTTCAGTATCCTAGTTGACATGTGTAATTTAAAGAATTATGAAGAAAGTGAGCTACTGTAGTCATATGTAAAACTTTATTGTTGAAATTGAGTGATGGACACGATACGGAACGTGCTGTTGATATAAACTCAGGGAATGAAGACTTAAAAACCTTAAATGGGGTGCCTGAGTGGCTCAGTTGGTCAAGCCTTCCATTCTTGGTTTCGGCTCAGGTCAGGATCTCACAGTTTATGAGTTTGAGTCCCAAGTGGGGCTCTGCACTGATAATGGAGACACTCTCCAGTCCTTCCCCAAACCCCCTCTCTCAAAATAAATTAAAAAAACAAAACAAAACAAAACTATACAAGGGGCACCTGGGTGGCTCAGTCGGTTAAGTGTCCAACTTCAGCTCAGGTCAGATCTTGCAGTTCATGAGTTCGAACCCCGCGTCGGGCTCTGTGCTGACAGCTCAGAGCCTGGAGCCTGCTTCGGGTTCTGTGTCTCCCTCTCTCTCTGTCCTTCCCCCACTTGTGTTCAGTCAGTCTGTCTGTCTGTCTGTCTCTCAAAAATAAATAAAAAACATTTAAAAAACTATACAAAAAAAAAAACCCCACCTTAAATAGTCTTCTAAGCTCTGGAACGAGATTCCTGTTTTAATTGTACAATATATTTACACTAATAATTTACTAGGCACATTTTCTTTTTTTTTTTTTTTTTTTAATTTTTTTTTTCAACGTTTATTTATTTTTGGGACAGAGAGAGACAGAGCATGAACGGGGGAGGGGCAGAGAGAGAGGGAGACACAGAATCGGAAACAGGCTCCAGGCTCTGAGCCATCAGCCCAGAGCCCGACATGGGGCTCGAACTCCCGGACCGCGAGATCGTGACCTGGCTGAAGTCGGACGCTTAACCGACTGCGCCACCCAGGCGCCCCACTAGGCACATTTTCAAATACTATCTATTTCTCAGGATTTTTTAACTCTCATTTTTAAATTTGCCAATATCAGTTGCTAGTGGAGAACATAGCTTCCCAAAGTGAATATTTATGAAAAACTTAAGGTCAACAATGGCATGAGAAACATGACCATCAAATCTAGCGATGGCTTCTATAAAAAAAGAGATATTAGAACTAGGTAGGCTCAAAATACTCATAAAAATTTCACTTCCATGAAAGCAAGATGTATGCATATTTTGTAAGAAATTATTAAGACAAATTAAATATGATTTCACTTATATCTAGAACTAAAAAACAAAACAAATGAACACACAGACAACAACAACAACAAGAGGAACAGCCTCATAAATACAGAGGACAGACTGGTAGTTACCAGAGGAGAGTGGAGGTGGGGGGGATAGACAAAATAGGTAAAGGGTATTAAGAGGTACAAACTTCAGTTATACAATAAATAAGTCATGGGGATGAAAAGTACAACATAGGAAATACGGTCAATAATATTGCAATAAGTTTGTACGGTGACACTTATCATGATGAGCATTTAGTAACATATGTAACAATCAAATCATTACAACCCACACCTGAAACTAATATACGTCAACTACACTCCAATTAGAATTAATTAATTAATTAACAATTCAAAAATTAGTTCAGTTCCTATTTACTGTAATTAAAAAGTCAGTTCCTATTTACTGTAATTAAAAATTCAGTTTTTCAGTTCCTATTTAACTATCAGTTAAATTTACTAACTTTCGGCTCCTATTTACTGTAACTTTCAGTTCCTACTTACTGTAATTAAAAATTCAGTTTTTCCAGGGGTGCCTGGGTGGCTCAGTCGGTTAAGCATCCGACCTTGATATAGGCTCAGGTCATGATCTTATGGTTTGTGAGTTCGAGCCCTGCATGGGGCTCCGTGCTGACAGTGCATTGTGGAGCCTACTTGGGATTCTTTCTTTCTCCTCTCTCTGCCCCTCCCCTTCTCACATGCTCTGTCTCTGTCAAAATAAATAAATAAACTTTATAAAAAAAAGATTCAGTTTTTCTGTTATTTAACTTCAATACTTTGACCTGTATACTTTTTTAAAAAATTTTTTAATGTTTTTTTTTTTTCCTGAGACACAGAGAGACAGAGCATGAGTGGGGGAGGGGCAGAGAGAGAGGGAGACACAGAATCCGAAGCAGGCTCCAAGCTCTGAGCTGTCAGCACAGAGCCTGACGCAGGGCTCGAACTTACAAACCATGAGATCATGACCTGAGCTGAAGTCGGTCCCTCAACCAACTGAGCCACCCAGGTGCCCCTGACCTGTATACTTTATACAGAATTCATGTTTGTTCTAATTGTGACTGAAAAACAAATAATGTGCTGAGCTTGTTATTAACTTGAAAAAGAAACACTTTTTTTGTAATTCAAAGAAGGTTTATAAGCCAAGTGACCATGAAAATGATCTTTTTCTAAAGGTTATAGGATCAACAGAAATAAAATTTAAAAAAGGCAAAGGGTAGAAAAAGAAAAGGTTACTAGAAAGAAGTTCTAATAAAATTAAACCAAAAGCTTCATTAATAACTAGTAGTAACAATCATCCTAGCCACAAGAATGCAGACTAAAGTCAGCCTAATATAATAAAAGAAAAAGGACTTTACGCCATGATCTCTGCATTTTAGCCATAGCTCAAGCACTAACCATTACTTAGCCTGGGTGAGCTTCTACTGACCCATCTGTAAAATGGGAAATAGAATGATCATCTCAACCTCACAAGATAGTGTAAGAATAAAAGGCTAATAATGCAAGAGCACTTACAACATTACATATTGTGCTATATGCATAGTTTACATATACTTTACATTATTTTTAAATGAGTATGTTTTCAAATCTACCTCTTTTTCTCCAACTTTCCCTGTCTTTAGTAAAGAAAAATTTCAAGTCTCTTGAAAATAATGGTGCTATCGGGGCACCTGGGTGGCTCAGTCAGTTAAGCGTCTGACTTCGGCTCAGGTCGTGATCTCACGGTCCGTGAGTTCGAGCCCTGCGTCAGGCTCTGTGTTGACAGCTCAGAGCCTGGAGCCTGTTTCAGATTCTGTGTCTCCCTCTCTCTGACCCTCCCCCGTTCACTCTCTGTCTCAAAAATAAATAAATGTTAAAAAAAATTTTTTTTAATGCAAAATATAAAACTATAAAAAATAATAATAATGGTGCTATCCCCTTATGGTGGTAGTGATACCAAACCAATTTTTGAGAGAAGAAATAATAGTGATTTCAGAAGTTTAAAGATAAAGCCTAGAGGTATGCCTACACAGAGTAAGAATATATGAACAGCAATGAAATATGCTGTTAATCCAAGATTTCGCCTTCACTTTACAACCTTTCAAGGCGCTTGCCTCAAAATAATCAAGTGTTTCAGAGATGAAAAGTACGGCACAGAGAATATAGTCAATAATACTGTAACAATGTTGCATGGTGACAGATGGTAGCTGTCCTTACTGTAGCGAGCACTGAGTAATGTACAGAATTGTCCAATCAATATTGGACAATATTGAAACTGACGTAACGCTGTTTGTTAATTATACTTCAATACAAAATAATAATAATCAGGTGTTTGACTCAATTTCTCAATTCTTGATCTAGACTTCTTTTCTTTATGAAAATAACACCAGTGATCTTACTCCAGAAGAAAGACTATTCTGATTGTTGTTTTTTGGCTTAAAGACACTATCATTGAAAATAACATCCAAGAACTATTTTTTTTTTTTATGTTTATTTTTGAGAGGGGGGAGGGGCTGGGAAAGAGGGAGGCAGAGGATCCCAAGCTGGCTCCCTGCTGACAGCAGAGATGCAGGGGTTCAAACTCTGAGATCATGACCTGAGCTGGAAGTCAGATGCTTAACTGACTGAACCACCCAGGCACCCCCATCCACGAACTATTTTTAAAACAACAGAGTAAGGAGATGTCTTCATCCAGGCAAACTACCAATGAAATGTAAATCTACTCTTGAAAAGCTACTAAACAGTGGCTGATAAAGGTTGTTTGTTTTTCTTGCTTTCAGTTTCCAAGGGCTATAAAGCATTGTTGGAGATGAAACTTTACTCAGGGACTGTGAAATCGTCCTAGGAACCTAGGAACCGGTCTCCCAGGCATGAATGCCTCATTTCAACGAAAAACATGGCAAGATGGGAGACTGCTAAAGAGGCACTGTGCCACGACAAAAAACCCTGGAGGTGAGTCTGACTTCTGGAAAGGAGCAGCAGTGACAAGGTGTGTTCCAGGAGCTGGCACTTGTTTGTGGGCAGAGATATAGGGACACCCAGGACGTTGGTCCCAGAGACCTCTGCAGAAGTTGTAAAGGCTTGAGGATTGAGGGAAGTCTTCAGAAATAACACTTGGATTTGAAGATAGCTCTTCCTTCACAGAGGAAGGTAAGTTCTCAGCCAACTGCAACATCTCCCTTAGCTGCCTTGTAGGGCGTCAGATTCCCTACCTCTGTGCCAACTGTGAAGATACTTTTTATAGTAAAGGAGATACGCCCCCAGAGTTCTTGATAATAACAAAACAATTCTAATTATCCCTTAGAATAATAAATATTCTGGCTCTGGCTCTAGCTTTCGTAACATCTGCAAAAGCCTCGTATATACAGGAAGACTGGCAGCACCAGGAAAATTCTGACCTAACTTTTGACTTTCTTCCCAGAGAACCAGTGGCTTATAGACCTACTATTTATCATGGATCCTTGTTCTCACAATTTAGTCCAAGTGAAGACAGACGGAGGGGACCAAAACAGTTTTACCATGCATTGGACAATTTCCATTTTGGGTTCAGAGCAGAAAAACATCTGACAACTGATGAGGGAGCATAAGGCCAGCTGACCGTCCCCACCCTTCCACCCTCCACCAGGTGGGATATGTGTGGTATTCCTCGGGCACTCCGGGCTGCCAGCTGCCCAAGAACAAAGGAAAGGGGTAAACAAATGGTTAACTGATAGAGATCAGAGTCCTGCAGGACCTAAGTCTCCCATCACCTCTCCATAGTGAAGGGGGAAACAAAGGCAGAAGGAAATGGCAGATACAACTCAATTTCCCAATTTCCATATCACCTGCAGCACATTGACAAATACTTGAGGCTGGCAGAGTAAAAGGTTTCTCCTGAAACTCCTGTCTTAATGCTAACGCTTTGCTAGAGGGAAAAACAACCTTAGCTTGACAATAGGCCTCCTAAATCCTGGGAGCCTTCTTTAGCATATGAAAATCTCCCTGGCAACTTCCCCAGGACTTTACCTCCCCCAATCCCATAGTGTATAACCAGTCTTTCCTCAAGGTCCCGGGGCAGCTCTTCCTGCCCACAGGTCCTGTCCCCGTGCTTCAATAAAATCACCTTTTTGCACCAAAGATGTCTTCAAGAATTCTTTCTTGGGTGACGACTCTGGACCCCATGAACCCCACTTTCACCCCCAAAAAACCTCATCGACTTCAAAATGAAGAGAACTGAGGGGCTATGCATCTAGTCACAAGAATGGCGATGACTAGGGGCACCTGGGTGGCTCAGTGGGTTGAGTGTGACCTCAGCTCAGGTCATGATCTCACGATTTGTGGGTTCAAGCCTTGCGTTGGGCTCTGTGCTGACAGCTCAGAGCTTGGAGCCTGCTTTGGATTCTATCAATTTCTCTCTCTCTCTCTCTCTCTGCCCCTCCCCGACTGGTGTGTGCATGCTTGCGCTCTCTCCGTCAGAAATAATAAATGAATAAACTTTAAAAAAAAAAAAAAAAAAGAATGGCAATGACCATGTTGTGGGTAAATAGGCTAACTCCTTATCCCATTATTTAACACAAATCTATACGGTCCTAAGGAATCAGGTGGAAATTCTTTGGATTCTGGCTCCAAGATTCAAAATATTCTAGGTAAATTTCCTACTATTTTTTATTTTATCCTCATTTTAGGAGAATTATAATAAGGCTCTACATTGAGCTGCTCCTTACAAGAACCTCAAAACATCCCAGACTAAGCTAGATGTTCTCCCTTTCTCTCATATACAAGTAAGAAATCCTTCATTCATTCATGCTTGCCTTCGGTGTTACGTTATCTCCTGTATTCTGGTACCATGATAGGTGCTGGATGTACAATGGTATGCATGAGATAGAAGAGCCATAAACCCCTTCTTCTTGGTAATGTGAAATAAGAGAAAATATAATATAAACAGCCTAAGTCACCGATTATAATCATTAAAATCCAGAAAGGTCAAAGATACACTGGAAAATTCAGATGAAATTAGAAATACCTTTATATTGGGGCACCTGGGCGGCTTAGTTGGTTGAGCACCCAATTCTTGATTTTGGCTCAGGTCATGATCCCAGGGTCCTGGGATTGAACCCTCCATCAGGCTCTGTGCTGAGCATGTTGCCTGGTTAGGATTCTCTCTCTCTCTCTCTCTCTCTCTCTCTCTCTCTCTCTCTCTCTCTCTTCCTCTCCTTCTCCCCCCCCCCCCAACCCCTCTCCTCTTCTCTCTCTCTCTCTTTTGCTCAAATAAATTTTAAAGAAAAAAAAAATACCTTTGGAGTCGGTGGATTCCCTCACAGGACTAGACTGTCCTGGGTCAAACTGTAGTAATAACAATGTCACAGCAACATACTTTGTCCTGTGGAGGTAATCAGATACAGGAAGACATGTATTGTTCACAGAGAACTAAAAGCAGGAAAAAACTATCATCAAAGATTTTATATACTATTATATCAGAATGAGAACTCGTGTTGTCTATGGCAAGATTCAGAAAGGGTCATTAGTACAGCTGTTCAAAAATCAATTATGGTAATAGCTAGCCTAGAATGACACCTCCACCAGATATGTACAATCACTTTATTCATTCCCCCATCTTATCTTTACAATAACTGTCTGGAATAGATGTTAATATATTTAAAAAAAATTTTTTAATTAGCTTTTTTTGTGAGAGAGAGATAGAGAGAGAATGCACCCACAAGTGGGTCAGAGAGAGAGAGGAAGAGAGCAAGAGAATCCCCTCGAACCCATGACCTGAGCCAAAATCAAGAGTCGGAAGTTCATCGACTGAGCCACTGAGGTGCCCCTGGAATAGATGTTAATATTATTTGCACTTTGAAGCAAAGGAAGTGAGGTGCACAGAGATAAGCTTTTCAAGGTCATATAGATGGTAAAGAGCAGAGGTGGGTTGATAGTCTCCGGTCTGCTCAAGTCCAGTATTCAAATTCTTAACTCTGCTAGGCTTCATTGCCAACTCTGTGGACCAATCAGTATGACTGTGTTTTTAGGAACCAGAGGTTGATGCTTTTGGTGCCTGTAACCACAGCTTTAATTCTGATAATCTGACCTCCTTAGAGGCTATGCCGAGTCTCACCAAACTTTGTTTGAATTAGTAGTATTTTTAAAAAAATTTTTTTTCAACGTTTATTTATTTTTGGGACAGAGAGAGACAGAGCATGAACGGGGGAGGGGCAGAGAGAGAGGGAGACACAGAATCAGAAACAGGCTCCAGGCTCTGAGCCATCAGCCCAGAGCCTGACGCGGGGCTCGAACTCCCGGACCGCGAGATCGTGACCTGGCTGAAGTCGGATGCTTAACCGACTGCGCCACCCAGGCGCCCCGAATTAGTAGTATTTTTAAAGTACCCCAACCACAGACATCTTGTAGATTCATGGAATTAGCTAGAAGTCCTGAACAGGATTCTCTTTATCTTGTCCTTAAGGTCATTTATATATATATATATATATATATATATATATATATATATATATATATATATATATGAGCCTTACCCTGTGAAAAGCCATTTGCTGATTTGTTCTGAGTTCACTGGGAGTGTCAGGGGCAAGATCACAGCTGGTTCATGGTCCTGTGACAAGAATCAAGCTAAGATTTATGTAATCATTGATAGGTACAAGGAGATCTAAATGCTAACCTGTCTTCCATCTCTAAATCACTGCAGGATAATGGATCAGTTAATTACCCTTTCAGTGTCTCAGCCTGAAGATGGAGGTATTAATAGCTACCTTCCTACCTGCTGAACATTTTAAGGCAATTAAGTGAGACAGTGGAACATAAATACATTGAAAAAGCATAGAGTAGGCTATAACAAATTGTCCCTGACTTGCTATAAGACATCTCGTCATTCTTTAAGTCTTATGCCCGGGTTACGTCACTCTTCTCCTCCCACATGCACAGTGCTCTAAAGTGTTCCTCCCCTCCAGGGCCTGAAAGAGAAGTTGAGCCAATGCCGGCAAATAAAATCAGGTAAGGTGCTAGACTGATGCAACAGTATTCTAACTGGCCCTCTTAATTTACCCATCCTCATCCATCTTAGCTCACGTTTTCATTTCAGCTGGGTTAATTTTTCATTTTACAAGGAAAAAATTCATTTTATGAATATGGGTCTTTATAAGGCCCTTCAAATCTTACCCCTTTGGTAAATGTCTAACCTTCTTTCCTGGAGGAATGAGCCTGACCCAGATCCAAGCAGTAATTTACAAAACCCTGGGAGTTTGGGTGACTGTGGGTGGTGACTATTGAGTAGAGGGTGTGTCTATGGGTGTGGGAGTAGCTCCAAAGCAGCTGAAACAAGACCCCAGCTGTTTTAAATGTTCTAGTTTCTTTTTGAAAGTCTATTCTAGCCCAATCTACTCCCAACAATCTAGAGGAAACTCTACCTTCAGTGCTTAGTCACGCTTAGTGGTGAGCCCCAGGGCAGGGCAATGCCCAGACCAGAAATGCACATCAGCCTAATCTTCAAATCTCCCTATCTATTCAGGGAGATAGAGAGAAAAGATTCTTTCCCTCATACAGGAAAACAGTTTTGAGATTTGAGCACTGAATTATTTGAAGTCAAAATATAAGTACTAATACGATGGGCAAATTTTCAGTGACCATGTTTTCTAAACATGAAGCAACTAAGCTGTACCAGGCTTGTAAGAGGAATGCTTTCCTTCCATGAACACTTAAGAAGTGAGTGGTTCTGTTGTGGCCACAAAATGGCAGGGGGGAAATCAGAGCTGTTGGTTATATGGCTAGAGTGAAACCAAGGACCAGGACTCTCATAGCCAATTAGGCACACAGCTACCATCGCATGCTGAAGGTGTAATGCAGGGAATCCTGAATAGCTACAATCTGATCATAAGCCATGATCCCCAAGAGGAAACAGTCAGCACTGCCCAGGAAGACAAAGAAAACATCTATGTGCCACAGTCAGTGAAAGAGATGGGTATTCTTCATCTCTTTACAAGACTATGTGCTCTGCCTAAATGAAAACCTACCCAGGTTGTGAAAAACTTATTCACTTGTTTATCCATTCAACAAACATTTATTGGTCACCATACGACACATTAGAGGGGAAGGAATAAGATATAGCCCTTATCCAACCAAAGAGCTTATATCTATGATAAATACGACATTCATAAACAAATTATCACACAAATAGAATAAAAGTTTTAGAAAGGTATACAAGATATTGTGCTTGATACTTTCTCTACCATTTGCAAGAACGTGGCCATTGTCCAATTGTCATGGGGGAAGAATTTTTATAAACTTTCCAAAGCGAGATGTCCATATTGATCCTGTTTCTAAAACTGCTGTACTTCTCTTGGTTCTTGGCTAAAAACAGTTTATTTTTTTTTCAATATATGAAATTTATTGTCAAATTGGTTTCCATACAACACCCAGTGCTCATCCCAAAAGGTGCCCTCCTCAATACCCATCACCCACCCTCTCCTCCCTCCCACCCCCCATCAACCCTTAGTTTGTTCTCAGTTCTCAACAGTCTCTTATGCTTTGGCTCTCTCCCACTCTAACCTCTTTTTTTTTTTTTTTCCTTCCCCTCCCCCATGGGTTCCTGTTAAGTTTCTCAGGATCCACATAAGAGTGAAACCATATGGTATCTGTCTTTCTCTGTATGGCTTATTTCACTTAGCATCACACTCTCCAGTTCCATCCACGTTGCTACAAAAGGCCATATTTCATTCTTTCTCATTGCCACGTAGTATTCCATTGTGTATATAAACCACAATTTCTTTATCCATTCATCAGTTGATGGACATTTAGGCTCTTTCCACAATTTGGCTATTGTTGAGAGTGCTGCTATAAACATTGGGGTACAAGTGCCCCTATGCATCAGTGCTCCTGTATCCCTTGGATAAATTCCTAGCAGTGCTATTGCTGGGTCATAGGGTAGGTCTATTTTTAATTTTCTGAGGAACCTCCACACTGCTTTCCAGAGCGGCTGCACCAATTTGCATTCCCACCAACAGTGCAAGAGGGTTCCCGTTTCTCCACATCCTCTCCAGCATCTATAGTCTCCTGATTTGTTCATTTTGGCCACTCTGACTGGCGTGAGGTGATATCTGAGTGTGGTTTTGATTTGTATTTCCCTGATAAGGAGCGACGTTGAACATCTTTTCATGTGCCTGTTGGCCATCCGGATGTCTTCTTTAGAGAAGTGTCTATTCATGTAAAAACACAGAGTTTATAAAAGGCACGGGGGTGTACAGTTGAGGGCCAGTGCACTAAGAGGCTGAGTTTTTTCTGCAACCACAAACCAGTGATGGAGCCATCATGCTTATTGCTGCTGAACTGGCACACGCTGACCTCTTTTTCTATCTAGGAAGATAACCCTTTAGAGAACAATGGAGCATCCTTTATATGGGACAATGTGATCCCAATGTATATTGTAGGACTTGGACTCAAGATCATAATGACTTCACATTTGATGGCCAGCATATTCTTGCTAGGCGACATGTATGTTCAGAGGCTCAGGAGTTATTAATTCAGCTGCTTCTTGCAAAACAAAAGTGAAGTCAAAGTCCTGAGCCCAGATGCCACATGGGGCAAACTAACTCGGCTCTTATTCATAGTGATAAGTTTTATAGTTAACCTGAGCCAAGTCTTTAAAATGTGAGCTGGCAAACACAAACAAGAAGAGAGAGAGAGCGACCCACCCAGCATAAACCTATCTTCAAGATTATTAAAGCTATAGGTGCTAACCCAGCATCATTACCTTGATCCTAAAGCACAAAGCACTTTCTTTCCTAACATAATTTTTCTTTTGTCCTAGAAAACCTAATGTGCCACTTTTATGGGGGATGAAAACTAAACCATAGAGATCCAGTTCCACTTTCACCCATTTTCACCCATCCTGGAGATACAAATGTTTTTGTAACTTTCCTGCTAATGTATATTGGCACTCTCATTGGTAATACCACAGTCTTTCTCACTATCTGGGCGGAACGTTCACTCCACATTCCCATGTCTTTCTTTCTGGCTAATCTGGCAGTTCTGGAGATCTTTTACTCTTCCACTTGTTGCCCCTCTCCCTTTGGTCAACCTCCTGACCATGGGGAGAATGCCCATCTCTTTCACTGACTGTGGCACATAGATGTTCTCCTTTGTCTTCCTGGGCAGTGCTAACTGTTTCCTCTTGGGGATCATGGCTTATGATCAGATTGTAGCTATTCAGGATTCCCTGCATTACAGCCTCAGCATGAGATGGTAGCTGTGTGCCTAATTGGCTATGGGAGTCCCGGTCCTTGGTTTCACTCTAGCCATACAACCAACAGCTCTGATTTCCCCCCTGCCATTTTGTGGCCACAACAGAATCACTCACTTCTACTGTGATGTACTCCGATCTTACAGTTGGCCTGTGGAGACACTCGAATACAAGAAGCCATGATCTTCATTGTCAGTGTCATCATCCTTACCATTCCCTGTTCCCTGATCTCCATCTCATACATCTTCATTGTGGGTGCCATTTTGAAGATCTGCTCTGCGGAGGGATGGTGCAAGGCCTTCTCCACCTTTTCCTCTCATCTGACCATGGCTCTCCTCCAGTATGGCTCCTGCAGCCTTATGTATTTATGCCCCAGCTCTAGCTATAACCCAGAAATGGGTGTCTGTTGTCTACACCTTTGTCACCCCTGTCTTGAATGCCTTGATCTATAGTAGGAGGAACAAGTTGCTGAAAGGCACTAAGTAGTGAAAAGACATTTACTGAACTAGGAAATGTGGGGGTTTCTGGGCTCATATAAACAACAGGAAATAATTATTCAGAAAACGATAAACTCGGGGACTAGATGACTAAACATTTGGGGAACTGATTTACCTACTTCCTCAGGACCCAGTTCCTTTTCCTAGCTCCCAACTATAGTGTAAGTTGGTGAAAGTAAGACATTATCATTTAAATAAGAGAGAGTAGTTTTTTTGTTTTGTTTTGTTTTGTTCACTGGTCCATCCCCAGTGCCTAAAACAGCTAAAGTAGATACTCAGTGCATATTTATTGAACTGGTGAATTCCTTCAAGTGATGGCAAAAATATTCTTAGTTCTTTGTTATTACCTGCACAAAGCTATATACTGAGATTTGCATATACCAGCATTCCATAAATACTTGTAGAATAACAGAGGTTGCCTCTAAAAACACTAATAATTCTTCAAGTTTCCACTCATAAAGTCTTATTTTTCTCCTTTCTATTGTCTGAGTATTGAGAAAAAATTTTTTTAAGTTTATTTATTTATTTTGAGAGAGTGTGAGCGCGGGTGGGGGAAGGGCAGAAAGAGAAAATCCCAAGCAGGCTCTGTACTGTCAGTGCAGGGCTCAAACTCACGAACCCTGAGATCATGACTGAGCCAAAATTAAGAGTCCAGATGCGTAACCGGCTGAGCCACCCAGGCATCCCTCGGGTAATGTTTATTGTGAGACTCATCAGTGTTGAGAAGTTATAAAAATAGAATACATAAATATCTGGAATGTATTGCCATTTTAAAAAGTATAATTGGTGATATTTCAAAATTACAAATAATATCTTCACCCCATTCAGAATGGGAAATTTCAAGAAGGGGCCAAGGCACTAATGGTGATTTGGCAGAACTGGTAGGAGAACTTCTTTTCTCTGTTCTTACCAGTCTGTCTTGTTATGGTTCTACTTTTTTATCTGTTTGTTTATTTATGTTTTGAGAGAGAGAGAGAGAAAGAGAGAGAGAGAATGAGCAGGGGAGGGGCAGAGAGAGAGGGAGACAGAGAATCCCAAGCAGGTTCTGCTCTATCAGTGCAGAACCCGACACGGGGCTCCAACTCACAAACCGTGAGATCATGACCTGAGCCAAAATCAAGAGTTGGATGCTTAACCTACTGAGCCACCCAGGCACCCCATTATGGTTCTACTTTTAAAATTACATGTTTCCATTTTTAAATATAATACACATCCATTTTATAAAAATTGAAAAACATATAAAAGTAGAAAAAGTTAAAAATCATTTCTAGTGCCACCAATTAAAAGAAACGTGAGAGAGGGGGAGACACAAAACGGAAGCAGGCTCCAGGGTCTGAGCTGTCAGTACAGAGCCTGATGTGGTGCTAGAACTCATGAACCATGAGATCAGAACCTGAGCAGAAGTCAGACGCTTAACTGACTGAGCCACCCAGGTGCCCCTTCCTATTGTCAATTGGTAGTTTTACAATTAATCTTGTTTATATTTATTAATTGAATTGACCTTTTTATATATTTTATATCTATTTAAATTTTTGTGGGTTTTCTAAGATGCTTAAAGAATTTTAAGATCCTTTTTAAAGAAAACTCTTCTATTTTTTTAAGTTTATTTATTTACTTTGAGAGAGAGAGAGCACAATTAGGGGACAGGCAGAGAGAGGGAGACAGAGAATTCTAAGCAGGCTCCACACTGTCAGCACAGAGCCCAACGTGGGGCTCGAACCCATGAACCATGAGATTATGACCTGAGCCAATGTAGGATACTTAACCGACTGAGCCACCCAGACCCCTAAGATCTATTTCTTAGTTTTTGTGCTTTATGTCAATGCTTTCCCTATAATATGTGAAAGTAATACAATATTTTGAAAGTTTATTAATGATTTTATATGTATATTATGTGTACTCTTTACATACATACTATATATGTATACATGTTATTATAAAATTCAGTATTCAGATTTTTGCTTTGTGATTTTTCCACTTTTTTAGTAAATAAATTCTGAAATTCTATCCTGAAATCATACAAATATTCACCCATATTTTGTTCTTGCTGCTTTATGTTTAAAATTTTACATTACAAAAAAAAATAAAAATAAAAATAAAACTCTCAACAACTGGTTGAAAGCTGAAAAAAAATAAAATTTTACATAGAACTTATTTATCATTGTGGAATGTATGCTGTTGTATGCTGTGCTATAAGCCTTTAACTTTTATCTCAAAATAAATAACCAATTGCTTCAGTGTAATTCAAATCATGTTTCCTTAACCCAGTGAATTATTATCTTTATCACATAGAAACACACATGTATGTTCTTTTTCTCAGCCACTTACTCTGTTCCATAAATTAGTCTGTGTATTCCTGTACTGATACTACCTTATTTGTACCACTGGTATTTTATGATCATTTACATAATAATATTAGAATCTGTTTATCTTTCCAGAAATTTGCTATAATTAAAAGGTTTGGAGTTTACCTTCAAACAGGTTGTGGTGGTTTCGAAAAACATCCACCAGTTCTTTGATATTCTTTCTTTATAAAGTGGATGGTATTCTTTTGGGTTTTCTTTTCCTATTGAGATAGAATAATTATTATGTTAAACACATAATCCACCTCTTCCATCAAAATTGTCCCATCTTAACTGTCAGCTGATAGGTGAGGGAAGCAAGTGTGCCTGAGTTCTTTTTATAGTTTATTTATTTGTTTCATGGGGGTGGGGGGCGGGGAGTGGTACAGAGAGAAGGAGAGAGACTCCCAAACAGGCTTTGTGCCGTCAGCAGCACAGCCGGGTAAAGGGCTCAATCCCACGAACCATGAGATCATGGCCGGAGGTGAAATCAAGAGTCAGATGTTTAACTGACTGAGCCACCCACCCAGGCACCCAAAGTATGCCTGAGTTCTTAAACATCATTGAATTTTACATCAGCCTTGTGTATAATTAATAAAATGCCTCAAGACTTTTGTTTTTCATTTTTTTATGGTTATTTATTTTTGAGAATAAAGACCGAGCATGAGTGGGGAAGGGGCAGAGAGAGAGAGAGACACAGAATCCGAAGCAGGCTCCAAGCTCTGAGCTGTCAGCATAGAGCCTGACATGGGGCTCAAACCCATGAACCGTGAGATCATGACCTGAGCCGAAGTCAGATGCTTAACCGACGGAGCCACCCAGGTGCCCCCAAGACCTTTTTTTTTAAATGTTTATTTTTGAAAGAGAGAGAGAGAGAGAGCACGAACAGAGGAGGGGCAGAGAGAGAGGGGGACAGAGGATCCAAAGCAGGTTCTGTGCTGACAGCAGACAGCCCGATGCAAGGCTCGAACTCACAACCTGGAGATCATGACCTGAGCTGAAGTCGGATGCTCAACCAACTGAGCCACCCAGGCGCCCCCTAATGCCTCAAGACTTAATGATGTTCATGGAATTTGACTAATTTTTATACTTTGTTGAACAAACCTCTCTCCCTTTTGCAAGGTTTGCCCAAAGGAAGATACAGCCAAGGTCCCTCCAGTACAGCAGTCTCAGGGAACAGCCTGAATCTTTTTCCCAATGGCCCCGGGAAAAGGCCAGAAACCAGAACCTCACTTATCCTCTCTCACTTAGATATGGGGAAATACGGAAGTCCAGCTAATGCCAGAAGCTGACTCCCAGTGAGCCTTAGGCGTACCAGGGAACACCGAGGTATTGGGCAGGGAGTTGGGCGGTAGAGGCTTTTTAAGCTTTCACAGGGTTTCCTCTCTTCCTCCCTACCCTCCCTCTTAGTCCTCTTCCACCCTGCCCCCATTCCTTAGCACCAGCTGTTACTAGTAAAATGGGCAAGGATATATTCTGAATGGGATGTTGCCATCCAACCCTGTTCTGGTGACCCTACGAGAACTACAAGAAACCAAGGCAAGGGGATTATAAAGGGTACTTGAAGACCTTCAAGGTATAATGTGTGAAGACATCTGCTATGAACCAATAGCTAGAGTCAATTTTTCACTTTGTCAGTTCATTCATTCATTCATTCATTCATTCATTTTGACAGAGAGAGACAGCACAAACAGAGGAGGAACAAAGAGAGAGGAAGAGAGAGAATCCCAAGCAGGCACCGCATTGTCAGCACAGACCCTGATGTGGGGCTCGAACCCACGAACCGTGAGATCATGACCTGAGCCGAAACCAAGAGTCGGACGCTTAACTGACTGAGTCACCCAGGGGCCCTGCGAATCCTTTCCTTTATATTGGCTTATGATTGAAAGAACTCAGAATGTTTGAACAATTACTATTAAGTGCTGAAGTAAATGATGTGGTAAGAATAAAATGCTGAATGGGAAATACATCGTTTCTGCCTTCTGTCACTTATTCTCGCTAAGGGCCCAGGAAGGAGGGACTCATCATCCCTTTCCTGAGCTGTGTACATAAATGACAAGGGGAATAGTTGCCCGTGCCCCCGTCCCTGGCCTGCAATACTCAAAGAATCAAAAGAAAACGATGGAAGCAACTGTAAGCTCACATCTCTTAGCACTTCAGTAACAGACAAATGTGCAAGAAAACGGACTTTCTGCTTTTATCTTCCAATGCCATGGTCTACCCCAGAACACTACCATATTTCCCCATCTCTACATGACAGCCAATCACTACTAATACCTGATGGATATGCCTACAACACATCCTTAGTGTCAAGACCTGGTCAGCATTAAGCTGTCCCCCGCCCCCCGCCCCGACTGCCACGGGGGGGGGGGGGGGACCCACGGCAGGAGGGTGGGCCTGCGCTTTCTCTCTCACTCTTGATACTTCTTTTAATGATCTTTCATGCTCTCACCTAGTGAAACTTCCTATTTTTCACCTTTCAGCAGTATATGACATACTTAAATTTTAATGTTTTCTCATTATGCTACCCCAAAACCATTTTAGATAACTCCAATGGTTCACACATACCACATGGGGTAGGCTGTAAAATGCCCCATCTCCCCCTGAGATGTCCATGTCCTGATGCCCAGAACCTGTGAATCTGACTTTATGCGGTAAAGGGGATTTTGCAGATGGGGACATTATCCTGGATTATCCAGGTGCCCCCACTGTTATCATGGAGTCTTTGTAAGAGGGAAGCAGAAGGGTGGGAGAGAAAAACGTAACAACAAACGGAGAGGGTGTGAGGGAGAGTCTGAAAGACGCTCGGCTGCCAGCTTTGAAAACGGAAGACAGGCAACAAGCCAAGGAATGCAAACAACGTCTAGAAGCTGAAAACAGTAAACAGATTCTCTCCTAACACTCCAGAAGGAATATAGTACTGCAAGTTTGTGGGCTACATGAACAATGACCCTCTGGGCAGCCCATGACTTTCTCCTTCTCTACGAGACATTTTCCAAGCACTCAGGTTTAATGTCTTAAAGCCATGGTTCTCAAAGTAGAACCAGTGGCATCAGCATCACCTGGGAACTTGCTATAAATTCTCCAGTCCTACTTCAGACCTACTGGATCAGAAACTTTGGGGATGAGGCCCAGCAGTCGGCGTTTTTTAACAAGCCCTCTTCGGGACGTGGAGAACCACTGATTTAGAGTTGCGCGTTACTTAATGAAAATTGAAACCATCTAAAACTAGTCTCACAAGAGAGTAAACTTTGTTTTGCCATTTTTTTTTTTAAAAAGAATATATAGACCCTATAAATACCACAATGGGTCATTTGTAGCTTTTGGAGAGAGGACAGACAATGCTAAAGAAAACTCTGTGGCTTTGTCTAATTGATGTCCTCTCTCCTGTCAAAAGCCTCTTGTACCCACCTAGCATGCAAGAGAGACTTCTCTTTCATCCACTTATGGGATACTCTCTAGAGGCATCACACCTTATTTCTGAAGAATCACTTGTGAAAGGAACTTGTACCCCTCCCATCTTAACAATGGATCTAGGGGCACCTGGGTGGCTCAGCCAGTTAAGTGTCCAATTTCAGCTCATGATGTCACAATTTGGGAGTTCGAGCCCCACATTGGGCTCTTGCTGATGGCTCAGACCCTGGAGCCAGCTTCAAATTCTGTCTCCCTCTCTTTCTGCCCGCCCCCCCCCACTCATATTCTCTCTCTCTCTCTCAAAAATAAAAACATTAAAACAATTTTTTATTTAAAAAAATAATGGATTACACAACTAAAAAAAGTGCATTATTCCCTTAAAGGAACTCTCATTAATCCCCCTCACAAATAGGTGTTATGTGAGGGGGAAAAAATGGGTAATTTTGGTGATCATCTCAGTGACACCTTGTCTTCTGTTTCTTTAATTACTGCTTATTTTTCTACTTTCTTTGAGCTTACCCGATTCATTTATATTCAGGCTTTCCTACTTTCTTATATAAACTGCTTTAGCTATATCCTGAAAGTCATGATAAGCTATATGTTTATCATTAAGTTCTAAATATTTTCTGCTTGTCATATTTTAAGTAGTGAATGAATTAGAGGTATATTTTTAATTTTTTTGAGTCTATTTATTTTGAGAGAGAGCGAGGATCCTAAGCAGGCTCTGCACTGTCAGCACAGAGCCCCATGCGGGCTCGAATTCAAGAACCGTGAGATCATGACCTGAACCGAAATCAAGAGTCAGATGTTTAACCGACTGAGCCACCCACGTGCCCCGAGGTGTATTATTTTTAACGTCTGATCTTTTTTCAAGTTTATTTATTTTGAAAGAGACCGAGAGAATGTGGGCATGGGCGAGGCAGAGAAAGAGGGACAATCTCAAGCAAGCTCAACGCTGTCAGCGCAGAGCCCATGTGGGGGCTTGAACTCATGAAATGGAAACTGTGAGATCCTGACCTGCGCGTAAATCGAGTCAGGTGCTTAACCAGCTGAGCCACCCCGGTGCCCCTTGATGTCTGATTTCTAACATAATGATCAGAAAACATGATCTGCATCATCAAGGATCAGCCAACGTTTTCCGGAAAGAGCCAGTTAGTAAACCGTGCAGGCTTTGCGGGCCAAATGGGTCTCCACTGTAAGTACTCATCTCCACCTTTGTTGCCCTAAAGCAACCAAAGACAGTATGTAAATAAATGAAAGTGAGTATTCCAACAAAACTTTACTTACAACAGTAGATAACTGGCCTGGTTCAGCCAAGAGAGTCATTTCCAACCCCTGGTCTATATAGTACCAATTCCTTTTGGTCACCGTTAAGACTTGCTGTTACCTAGTACTGTGTTGTAGCAATGTTCAGTGTGTGCTTGAAACCCACTTATCATCCTATCCTCCCTCTGCTCCTCTTCCTTAAGGTTCAGGCCTGGCCCATGTAAGCATTTGCTTTTGTTAAATTATCACGGTGATTCAGACACTGGGTTTTTGGAATCAGAGAGACCCCAGCTGCCAGCTTTGCCACTTGCCATTGGGTGATTTGGGGCAAATTATTTAACATCTCTAATCCTCAAGTTCCTCACCTGTAAGATAGACAAAATAATAATAATAATTAATAATAAATACCTCATGGGGTTGGCATAGGAAGGATTTAACGAGATAATCCATACATGGCACCTAGCAGAGTGCCAGACAGATTTCAATCATTATCAGTAGCATTAACATCACCATGCCATTGAACCACTATCGAGTGGGGTAGGTATCATTAAACCCATTTTACAAAGAAATTAAGGCTCAAAGATGTTTAGGTAACTTGCCCTAAATCTGATAGCCAGTGAGTGACAAAGCACCGATTCCCACCCAGAGCTTCTTGTCTCCAAATCCAAAGCGTCCAGGACTCAGGTTCTGATTAATCCAATCACCCTAACAAGTGAGGAATTAATTGACCGTATGCCATTCCTTAGGCGAGGCTGCATTTTCAGACACGCGGAGAAAGGAGTTGCGGAATGCACAGGGATTAATTCTTCGCGGTTCAAGTTTAGTCCTTACGGGAAACGAGAGAGTTCCGCGAGCTCAACGGGTCAACGGGCGGACCGACAGGGCCCGGGCGGTGCCAGCAGAGGCGGCAAGCCACCAGACTCCGGGAACCAGGGTGTCGCGGCTTATGATCTGGACAAAACTCCTTTTTGGGCTCGATCCGCGCAGGAGGTGGTGTCCTTCGGCGGCGCAGCCGGGCTGGCGCTCCTCGGCCCCGGTGACCTTGCTACCCACGGCCCCGCTGCCCTTTCTGGCTCCCCCGTTCCACGTGCCCGGGGCGCCTGGCGCCTAAAAATATCACCCCGGTTCAACCTCCCGGTACATGCCTTCGCTTTTTAAAAACCGGCCGCCGTCATCACCTCGAGACTCATAAATCACAGCCCTGACCTGCTGTGGAGGCAGCGGGTGACGGGGCCCTCAAAGCAGCGACGAATTCAGCCCCCTTCGATGACCCGGGCTTTTCGGTCTTTTCCCCCTCCGCTCCGCGCACAGGGCATATCGCGAGGACCGCCCGCCCCACCCTAGCCCCGAAGATCGTGCTGGTCGTTAGAAAAACAGCCCGGGAACCTCCATTTCTCCCAGCTCGGGCTAAACCGGGGACTCTTCAAAGCCATATCCTGTGACAATCACAGGGGTTTTCTCCGCCCCGTCGGTGACGGAAAACTCGTGACTCGGACCTGAGCGCGGGGCGGGCGGAAAGCAGCCGGGGGCGGAGCTGCGAGCCCGGCTCGCGAGGAAGCCCCCGACGGGCGGCGCGTGCGCAGTCGCTCTCCACGGGACCTCCTTCCCGCCGCTGAGACTAGGAAGCGGGACGCCAAATCTGTCCCCGCGCAGCCGCCGCGCCGGGCGCCGAGCGGGGCGGCCGGCCTCCCCGAGGCGCGCCTGTGCACGTTCCCACGCACGCTCCGGCGTACGGCGGCGGCCAGGGGTCGCGAGCCGGTGGAGGACCCGCGCGCGGAGGAGCCCGGCGAGTCAGCGCCTCTTCCCTCCCTCCCCCACTCCCCTCCCCGCTCCCTCCCCCCCTCCCCAAGAATGTTCCGCTACGAGGTGAGCTCTTGCGACCGGAAGTAACCCCTCCCTCCCTCCTGCGCCCCTTTTCGTCTCTCACCCCCGCGCGTCAGTCCCGCGCCCCTGGAGGAGGAGGGGGCTGGCGGCGGGACCGCCGGGACCGAGTAGAGCGCTTGGGGCCTGGGGTCGCGGGTTTAATCCGAGGGTGGTGAGCAGGCTCCAGGGGGCGGGACTGTCCTATCAGTTGCCGCCGGGAGAGTTGGCCTCTGTTTTGGGGTGGCGAGGGCCCGTTAAGTACCGTATCCAGACCATTCCCCAACCCCCACCCCGGGAGGAGCCGCGGAGGGGAGAGCGTCGCACCCACCGGCTTGAGGAAGAGTCTCCCGGGAAAGCCTAGAAACACGTTTCCCGCCCTGGACCCGGAACCACCTCCCCTCCAGTTACATACCCGTGCGCACTGGCAACCAGCGGGTCAGGGGGTGCCCGGACTTGCCCTTTTCTGGGGCCGAAGACTGTTTACCAAAGAGGGCTCCCCGAGTTGGGAGGGGGCGTGTCCAGCAGAAGTTCCTTCTGGGCGAGTGGGGGGAGACGTGGGTTTGGTGACCATCCCGGGAATGTAGCGACAGTCAAGTTAGCGACAGTCTAACCCGACCGCTAACTCACTGTATGACCTTGAGCAACTCCCAGTCTCTGGACATAAAGTTTCTAGATTTGTAGACTGAAAGGGCTGCTCTAGGTGATCCCTGAGAGCCTCTACAATTGAAAAAAGCAGTGATTTGGCTAAGTGGATCTTTGTGATTTTGAAGGGCGTGCAGCTGGGAGTTGCTTGTGACGTGGAGGCAGTTGTATGCCTGCTTTGTGTAAGCTTGGGAGGGCTTAAGATGGGTGGAATGGCCCTTTGGCCTAACCTTTCCTTCGGGGACAGCCTAGCGAAGAAGTAGCCTGGCAAGGTATGTCACAGACCTGCCTGTTGATAGGTGGTGCTGTGATCCTGAGTCTTTGGACATTGGGGGACACATACACAATAGGAAGGGTTCAAGATGAACTGACTTGATGTAAACATGGAGAGAGATGCTGAGATGCAGGAGGCAGAGTTGCCAAAAGAAAAGAAAACTTGGAAAATAAGTCCGTTGAAAACGGTAGCGGAGGGGGGAATATTTAAAAGGGAACGGACCTACGTGGTTGTGGGAATATCTAGCACTGTGGAGCAGTCCAGGGTCTTTGCCAAATCTCTGCCCCATTTTATCCTCACTGAGGTGTTGTCCCTTTGTTACCACCTAGAGCCTAACACAGAGCCTGAGACACAATAGGTACTTTAGAGGTCTGTACTGCGTTAACTAGAATATGACTTGCCCAAGTTTGCACCACTTGTACGAATGGAGCCAGAACTTGAACTCACCGTATCACAGCTTTTCCAGAGTTCTCCTGATTGGGGTTGAAAATTTAGCTTTCTGTTTGATCACCAGAGTTTGGGCCTACAGAAAACAGGATGGAAAATGAACAGAAAACCTTAAAAGGGCATAATGAAATATGGTTGCAAATTTGACGTGAATATGGGAAACCTGATACTTAATGTTGAAAAATATTTCTAAAACTCAAGCAAAATAATAATAAAGTGTGCATCTTCAGCGGTCATTACTACTCTAACCAGTGATGTGAAGAAAGTTGGGGGCCTAACTCCTTAGTTATGCGAAGAAATACCATTACTAGATTCTTGATGGAGAAACGGAGTGTTTGGGCCAAGAGAAACTGAAAGAAGATGCTGACATCTTCCAATGTCAAGGAAATCGGGCATAGAAAAAATGGTGTCTCTACAAGAGGTCATAATGAAGCTATTCTGATGATGGGGAAGATAAAATGAACATTTTTTTTCAATGACTTTTTCACATTGTTACTCATGAGTGTGAATTTCATGAATAGTTAATCTCTTCTCTTTTTAGTCTTTAGAGGATTGTCCTCTGGACGAAGATGAAGATGCCTTTCAGGGCTTGGGAGAGGAAGATGAAGAGATTGATCAATTCAATGATGATACGTTTGGGTCAGGTGCAGTTGGTAAGTGACAGTGTTCTTAGAATGTCATCTTGGTCTCTTGCTCTTTTCAAATGTTCTCTTTTAAGTGCTTTATCTTAGTAGGAGTAACTGCCTTCACAAATTGGGCAAAATATTGTATTCTTGGTCTCAGAATAGTTCAGTCCTCACTGGAAGCACCTACCCCACTCCCTGGGCCTCTTTTTTTTCCTCATATATAAAACCAGATGTTCTCTGAGCCCTTTCCCTTCCGGCTACATTACCTGTAGCTGTAGGTTGGATACTAAAAGGAATGCAAATGGTTAGACAAGTAGGCATTTTCTGAAGATTTAAAATAATCCTAGAAGAAGGAAATTTTTATTTGTGGAACATGTAACTTTTGGAAAACCAGTTAACTAAGAGAAAACTTGGACTTGAGTGTGTATGTTTTAAAATTCATGGGGCTCCTGGGTGGCTCAGCAGTTAGGCGTCCAACTCTTGATTTCAGCTCAGGTCATGATCTCACGTTTTGTGGGTTCAAGCCCTGCATCAGTCTCTGTGCTGGCAGTGTGGAGCCTGCTTGGGATTTTCTCTCTCTCTCTCTCTCTCTCTCTCTCTCCCGCTCCCCCTCCTCCCCCTCTCTCTTCTCCCTATCCTTCCCCCCCTTTCTTTCTGCCCCTCCCATGCCTGCTCTCCCTCTCAGAATAAAGAAATAAACTTTAAAAAATAAATACAATGAAATTCAATTAACCAGTGGTATATTGCATGACCCTGCTATTGCCTTATAGTATCTTCAGTAAAATAGGAAGCATTTTATTCCAAGAATTGTGGTGATAGGAAGTCTTCATAAGTTAGAAAAGTGCTGTGCACAGATGAAATTTTCTCATCCCTGGATATGAACATATATTCTAGGAATTGGAAAAGGGTAAAAAACTAAAGAGCCAAACTAAACGTAACATAGCTCAGAGTTATAATTACTAAAATGGGAGACTTAGGGAGCAAGCTTATATGATAAAGTTTGAGAATTAGAGATCCTAGAACAAGTGTACTAATAAAATATACTTTAAAAAAAATAAATAGGTAAGAGTGCAAATATTTTTACTTTAACTGTTGGTGTTGAAAAGTAGCAATAACAGTGTTTCTGTTGGGATGTGTAACTATATGTGATTTCTTTGGAATCAGCATTTCTGTCTATGCAACAAACATTGTTCAAACTTAAGTAGCAAGAGGAAATTATGCAATAGTGACTAATCTTAAAATGTTGAATATCAAAAACAAATAAGAGATCTTAGAGGTGTGATAATGGTGACTCATTCTGCAGTGACCTAAGTAGCTTGAGTTGATTAAAACTTAGACTATGTTGAATTAACTGGCAAAAATAACAGAGTTTGCTCGTTAGTCGAGGCTTACAGAATTCAGTAGAGATATACAACTGCCACTATCAGGAGCAGCAAGAGAAGTGTCTAAGGTAGAAGCAAGACAGATTACAGAAGGAAACCAAAGACCATTTGGATTATAGCCATAGTTTAGGAGATGAGATCGGCCAAGAGAAGGACAATGTCAAAGATGCTGTTCTCTCTCCATGGAGATCACCTAAGAAGAGAGGTAGGATAGAATTGCAAATGAACTGATGTGAATTGCAAATTGATTTGGAAGTTCCTTTAGTGTATAACCTATAGAACACAATAGAAGTTACAAGCATTGTGTGCTTGTTTCTGGAACTCCTTTTCTCTTAAAGTATTGTACTGATTGTTACCATTTTTCAGCAAATTCGTCACTGTTAAATGAAGTTGATGGAATTGACTGACAGATGTTACATTAAGATGAAACAGCATAGTAATAAGCCCTCAGTTTTGAACCCGGACAGAAGAGAAATAATCTTGCCTCTTCTCGTTGACTTCCAGCGTGCTGTGGGCAATCTTTTTCTGCTTCTCCGTTCCTCACAAGTTGAGGGAAATGTTTCCTTAAAAGGACATTGGAGTGTGCAGAACTGTATTTTGTATGATGGAAAAAAAGAAAAGCACACACATGTTGAAAAAGCCCCTAGGGTTACACAGTAAAAGAACAGGTAGTAAAAAGTAAAGGCAGTGAAATAGCAGCATATGGTTAGCCCAGTTTGTACCTGAGGGCATAAGTGATTAAGAAAGACTTTCCTTGTTCATCAAAGTTTATAATGGAGAAGAGATTTCTAGGGGTGCTTGGGTGGCCCAGTCAGTTTAGCATCTGACTGTTGACTTCGGCCCAGGTCATGATCCAACAATTTGTGAGTGCGAACCTCCCCCATCAGGCTCTGTGCTGATGGCACGGAGCCTGCTTGGGATTGTCTCTCTTCGCCCCTCCCCTGCTTGCATCCATGCGTGCTCGCTCGCTCTCTCTGTGTCTCAAAATAAACATTAGAAAAAGAGATTTCCAAATATGAGCCCTCTCCTTTAGGAGTATGATATATTTGTATTAAAGTTAAAATCATAATTCTTTATGATACCTTGATATAAATATTACACAGATTTATTTTAAAAAATTGCTAAGTCAACCTGTGATTTGTTTAATACACTTGTACAGGTGGTATAAAGAATTTAAACTAGGAGGGGCACCTGGGTGGCTCAGTCGGTTAAGCATCCAACTTTGGCTCAGGTCATGATCTCACTGCTAGTGGTTCGAGCCCTGCATGGGGCTCTGTACTGACAGCTCAGAGCCTGCAGCCTGTTATGGATTCTATGTCTCTTTCTCTCTGCCCCTCCCCTGTTCACGTTCTGTCTCAATCAATCAATCTCTCTCCCCCTCTCTCCTTCTCTCTGTCTCACTCAAAACTAAATAAAAATTAAGAAAAAAAATTTAAGAATTTAAACCAGGAGGTAAAATGTCAGACCTCTGACATGTTATGGGTTGATGGTTTTTAACTCAAGGAGTGAGTGTCTTGAATGATACTTGTTAGTACAGTAGTTATTTTAAGTCACTGGCTGCAAATGCTGTGATGTCACCTTTCCTTAAGAAACTAGTGCTTGTCTTCTGCATGGAAAAATATTTACATCATCTTAAAGCAGTAAATGGCCACAGTAATCTTAACTCATCCTCTAAAAATAAAAGTTGACACTTACAAAGTACTTATTGTCTGCTGGGCACCACTATAAATGTTGTATATATATATATATATATATATATATATATATATATATATATATATATATTATTAATCCTCACAAGAACCTTGTTCATTCGAACAAATGAGGAAGCAAAGTGTGAGAGAGGTTAGGTAACTATAAATGCAATCAGTGTAAACTACCAGTTATGTTTAAAGTTGGTGAGGATGGGGCGCCTGGGTGGCGCAGTCGGTTAAGTGTCCGACTTCAGCCAGGTCACGATCTCGCGGTCCGGGAGTTCGAGCCCCGCGTCAGGCTCTGGGCTGATGGCTCAGAGCCTGGAGCCTGTTTCCGATTCTGTGTCTCCCTCTCTCTCTGCCCCTCCCCCGTTCATGCTCTGTCTCTCTCTGTCCCCAAAATAAATAAACGTTGAAAAAAAAAATTAAAAAAATAAAGTTGGTGAGGAATCTTTGGGAATCTCCTGCCTCTACTTGGAAAGGCTCCCCATTCTTTCCACTTCCCTTTAATTGATAGCTGTTAAAATCTTTAGGGACTTAAGTTGCCTTGACATTAACTCACCTGTATTTCCTTTTCATTTTGTTTTTATTCAAAAATATTCCAGAGACAGACGGCAGCCCAGAATTCAGTAACCCACATCTGGGTATAGATTAGTTAACAGAAAACAGATAACTTCTTTTTTCTTCATTTCTCTGGTATTCTTTTGCCTAGCCTTTATGATTTTGATCATTGTGGATTGAGGTCAAGTGTTGGCATATATACGTAACTTTATTTTTAGGTCATTTGAAAAAGATATGAGTGAGGTATCCTCTTCTAGTAAGGGCATGTGATCTCTTGACATATTGCTTCACATGACTTTTCACAAGAGCAAGGAAGATCCAAAATAAAGATGACAGTATTCTGCTGCGTAGATTTCTTTATTTACATGTTTGAAACAGTGACAGTCCATTCACAACAAAGCCATTCTCATAGAATATGGCTATTTAACCAGTGCTTTTAAAATGTATTATTAAGGACAAATACACTGTTTGTCTTTGGTAGGATCTGGTAATCCTAGTAAACATGAGTATGGGAGGTGGTGAATGAAAACAACTCAAGTTAGAATTCTTCTGCATTAGGATCTGTCTGCTAACAAATTAGCTTCTTAAACTGGGGAGGTAAATGTTAAAAAAAATCCCCCAACTGAGGATTGCATAGGGTCCTCATCTTTTGGCATCCCTAAGTTAGTAACATTGCAAAAAACAATCCTTTAAAAACTTGCTCAGCTTACTCTTCCTTAGCAAAGATGACACAAATATTAATGTCGCAACTGATTTTTAATTACATTCATCTTTAAGAATATTTTTCTGGGTAACTGATAATACTATAATTTTCATCTAAAGTGAATTTTTTTCTTTACCACAAATAGTACATTCAGATATACCACAGTGCTCGAAGACTAGACAGTGGTTCTGATCATACCAAATTGTACATCTGAAAGTCTCCCTTCCCTTGCTTTTTGCATCACTTAGTGTTAGGTGATGCATTGTTATGTAATAAAAATAGCAAATTTTAAATGTTTATAATCTGACCTTACAAGGGACTTTGCTGCCTACTTAGTAAATATTTGCGTAAGATGTTAAGATCTGTGGTGCCCCCTTCAGCAGCACATATACTAAGATATTAAGACCTGTGTAACACTCATTACAGTGTTAATCGTTACATTGAAAATTTGCAAACAATCCAAATTTCCATCAGCAAGCAATCAATTAAATTAGTATATCAATAGAATAGAATCTTATACAGGTGTTAAAAAGAATGAGCTAATATTATCAGTAGTCATATACATGTGTGTGTGCATGAAAAGCTGTACAGGATGTATTGCTTAAATACAAAGAAACAAGGGGCACCTGGGTGGCTCAGTCCGTTAAGCATCCAACTTTGGCCCCGGTCGTGATCTCATGGCTTGTGAGTTTGGGCCCCGTGTTGGTCTCTGTGCTGACAGCTTAGTGCTTGGAGCCTGCTTTGGATTCTGTGTCTCCCTCTCTCTCTGCCCCTCCCCTGCTCATGCTCTGTCTCTCTCTCTCTCTCTCTGTCTCTATCTCAAAAATAAATAAACATTAAAACAAATTTTTAATAAAAAAATACAAAGAAACAAGTTAAACTTTATAGTTTGCATCTAAAAAACTTAAGGTACCTGTAGAGTTCTGGGGAACTCTATAATAAAGTAACAGATTTGTGTGATGTTTCAATTATTTATTTACTTTAGATCTTTATTCATTTTTGAGAGAGAGAGAAACAGAGCGTGAGTGGGGAGGGGCAGAGAGAGGGGGAGACACAGAATCTGAAGCAGGCTCCAGGCTCTGAACTGTCAACCCAGATCCCGATGTGAGGCTCGAACTCATAGACCGCAACATCATGACCTGAGCCGAAGTCAGACGCTTAACTGACTGAGCCATCCAGGCATCCCAATGACCCAGGCGCCCCAATGTTTAAATTTTTTAATAAACATGTATTTTCTTTGTAAGCAGAGGGGAAAAAAAGATAATTTTAACATGAGCCCCTCAGAAAATTATCAGTAAATCTAACTAGATTTTTTTTTTTTTTTAAGTGGCTACCATTTATTATACCCTTATTGTATATCGGGCACCTTTGTTTTTTCTTGTTATAGTGCCTTTAGTTCTTCCTTCCCTCTTTCTTTTAATGAGGTGTAAAGAAAAGTCATGTGGAAGGATTGCCATGGAGGACACTTGCAGAATTCTGTGTTTCTAATGTTAGTTATAAAAAGAATTACCTGTTACCCTTTCTGTTGAATTTTATGGGACATAAAAACAAAAACTAAAGTAAGAAGATATATATGAATACGTGAGTTTTTTGTGTTTGAAAGTCTTCCATGTTTAGATGAGGTGAAGGCAGCATTGAAACGAAAAGATTGTTTAGGGAAAGCTTCCATGAGGAGGGGAAAGGTAACCTGAATTTTAATACTGAAAAGAGCATAATAGTGAATAGAGCTTTTACGGTGGAAGCAGAATGGAGGGATGAGGTTGAGGAGCATTGGAGACCGAGTGATGGAAACGGTCTAGTTTATAGAGAAGCTGGTGAAGGGTTCTGAAAATTTGTGTCTGTGCTGCAGCAGGACTCAAAAATAATGCTGTGTCAGCATAAAAAGAGAAGAAAACCTAGTGCCAGTGCCACAGACTGTATAGTGTCCAGGAATAGCAGAGACGTTGTTAAAATGGAAGAGGACGGGACCCAGGTCCAAGTCACCATCACCTTTGCCCTGACGTGTGCACTAGTCACCTGGCAGGCCTCCAGGCTTCCAATGTTTCCGCTCCTTTCCCCGCCCACCCCCCAAATCCCCGATGTGTTCTCAGTACAGCAGCCAGAGTATTTCTTTCAAAAAGTCAAGCCACATCAAAACCTCCAGGGTCCCCCCTGGAGTGGCCCAAAAGGCCCAGAAGGAGCTCCCTCCTGCTGCCTATCTGGCCTCATTTTTTTCCTCTCAGCTCTTTCCCCTTGATCATTCTAATCCAGACGCAGTCCTTGCTGTCTCTCAGAATCATCAGTCATCTTAAGTCCTTCCTACGGACTGTCCCTCTGTCTGGAACACTCTTCTCCCAGCTATCCATATGGCTAACTACCTTACTCTTGAATCTTTGCTCACTCGTCACTCTCACAATGACAGGTACCTGTGACTACCCTCTTTAATGTTTTCAAACTGCTGCTTTTCCTCTACACTCCTACAGGGCTTCATTTTCTGATATAGTGTTGAATGTACTTAATCGATACATTTATTGTCTGTTCTGTCTCTTCCCTCCCTGAAGGAGTGCTGCAGGAGGGCTGGGTCTTTGTTTTTATACACCGATCTGTCCCATGTGCCTAAAACCGTACTTAACCGCATTGATAGGTGCTCAATGAATATTAATTGAACGAAATGAATGGATTTGAGAGCTTGTAAAGAGGATGGCAGTTATAACCTAAAAGAAAGCATAGGCTAATGCAGTGAGTTTTAACTTTCCTTTTTTGCCCAAAACGTCATAGAATGTCAAAACCAGCAGGATGTCATGTACATCCCTATCACCAGTTTAGAAATTGTTTTCGGAATAGAGTTTGGATGCCATTGATAACGTATTCAACTATTACTCTAAGTGCTCCAACTTTGTTGCTGGTATGACGTTATTTGTCCTTAGTGAAAAGCCCACTCTCATGTACCTCTCAGTTTAAACCGTAGTTCATGTCTCTAAGTGGACATTTACTGTCTTCTGAAGTTAGGATTGTTCATTTGGTTCCCAGAAGAATTTCATGAAACTTTTTAGTCCCAATACGAACTGTGTTTCTTCCTAACGATTTCCTTCTAGATGATGACTGGCAGGAAGCACATGAGCGCCTGGCTGAACTGGAAGAGAAGCTCCCAGCGGCAGTTAATGAACAAACGGGCAATGGAGAAAGGGATGAGATGGACTTGCTGGGTGACCATGAGGAGAATCTGGCAGAAAGGCTCAGTAAGATGGTGATTGAGAATGAGCTAGAAGATCCAGCTATCATGAGGGCAGTGCAGACCAGACCAGTCCTGCAAGTGAGTAAGCTACTGTGATTTGAGAACTATAGCAGACTGGCGATTGAGGTGAAGTATTGAGCTTTGCCATATTGTTTCATCCCAAGAGACTTACCTGTACCTTAAAAATTGGTAACGTAGTTCCTGATCGTAGCAGTCGAAGGTAGGGAATAATGTATATTCTGGAACGCTGTGATTTCGTATCCTCAAGCAGTTGAGACTCTCTTGGGACCTTGTTCACCAAAAGCAGTTACATGCCCAGAAAGCCCACACCATTCCAGACTTTGTGTATGTGTTTTCCTTTTTTGTTAGCCCCAACCAGGGAGTCTCAATTCCAGCATCTGGGATGGATCTGAAGTTCTGAGGCGAATCCGAGGACCACTGCTAACTCAGGTATTAAGCGTTTTCTCTTTACACAAATTCCTAGCATCCGCAGATTCCAGGTTGGCTCCTGTTGTCACCCTTTCCTTACCGAAACAACGTACAGATGTGTGTCCTGTGCCGTTATGATGCTGATTACTCAACCTAGCACTCGGAGCTGTCCCTGTTGATCATACACTTCTCAGCCTCCGTGGCTGTGCTCACTTTACCGTGCTTTAGTTTGAAAAGGTTGAAAGGGAGCCATTAGAACTCAAATTTGTTAGCTTACGATTCGATTACTTCAGTCATTTCTAGGCAAAACTGTGGGGATGGAGAACAGATCAGTGTTTGCCAGTGGTTGGGGGTGTTGGGAGGGATCAACTAAGGGACAATACAACAGAAGTTTGGGGGTGACAAAACTACTGTGCTTTGTGATTGTGGTATATCCATGACTCCGTGCATTTCTCAAAATTCAGAGGACTGACTGTATACCAAAGAGTGAATGTTACTGGATGTGAAATAGAAATCAAACTTAAAAATAATTTCTCAAGATGTTTTTGGCGTCTGTATGGATTATTAAAACATTTTAAGTTGGCTATGAGCTAATTTTCTCTTCTCTCTCTCGCTTTTTTTTTTTTTTTTTAACTATTTCCTTAATTAGGAAATGCCTACAGTGTCTGTATTAGAATATGCCCTGCCTCAGAGGCCCCCACAGGGCCCAGAAGATGATCGGGACCTTTCTGAGCGTGCTTTGCCGCGGCGGTCCACGTCACCTGTCATCGGGAGCCCTCCTGTTAGAGCCGTCCCCATAGGCACCCCACCTAAGCAGATGGCTGTACCCAGCTTCAGCCAACAGGTACCTCTCATTAACAGGCACTCAGCCCAGGATATTGGGAATCTGGGCAAAATTATTTGGGAAAATGGCGATGCCGGGAGGAGGGTGGACGTTTGGGGTAGGCATTAGAGTAGAAAGAGAAGTAGTCAATTAGAGGAGAAGTTAGTACAAACAAGAGACACATTCCCTAATGCCCTTTCCTGGTGCTGCTGCCTATTAAGTGGGGGAGAAAAAGGGTAGTTAAGCACATTTAGCATCTATATCCTTTTCAGAGTGTTTTGCTGGCTGCCCAAAACATTGGCAGAGAGGTAACTGAAAGCTGGGGGGAGTGGGAACACACAGCATTGTCCACATCCCTTTTTACCTTTAAGATATCCCTGCTTTCCCTAGAGCCTGTGCAGTCCTGTTCCATAGACTTTCCTCCACCTGAAACCAGCAGCTGAAAAGGAAGGCCAATTTGGAAGGTATGGGGGGAGGGTGGTGTTGGTATGGCCTAGTTAGGCTCAGTATCCTATGAAACGGTGGAGTCACAATGTATCACAAAAGAGCTGAGCATGGCGGCCATATCACAGGGGCTTCAGAATAGGACTTAGTTAATCCTCCAGCTTTCTTATCATTCCTTCTCCCTCGCTGCTACCAAAATATATCCTCTTGCAGAGAATTTGCAAGTCAGAATATCTGCTGGTACCTCCCTCAGATAGCATGGAAGGGTGGGGATAACTGGAGAATTAGCTAAATCTTCTTCAGTTGCAAGTGGCACGTTGCTTGATGTTTATGAGAGGAAGTAACCAAAGGTTCTTCTGTGAACCCACAGCCATAGCGATTTGCTTAGAAGTAGGGCTTTGCATTAAGTTCGCGTGTCTACCGGTACTTGAGGGGAGGGGGTGTAGGTGGAGGAAAAACTGACTTCATTGAGTGTAGTTGTGTATATGTTTGTCCTGATAGATCCTGTGTCCGAAGCCTGTCCATGTCCGGCCCCCGATGCCACCGCGCTATCCTGCTCCCTACAGTGAGAGGGCGTCCCCAAACCAGCTCTGCAGTGTCCCGGTATGTCATTCTACAATCTCGTGAAAGCACGCAGCATGTAGTTTCTGAGCGCTACTCATATATAGGCAGCTTCTAAATAATGCAAGCTTTTCATAGTCTCCGTGCTTGAATTTCTAGATCTTACGGTCCCCAGGTAAATAGACCTGGTTCATCGCGTTGTTTCCTACCTGAACTTTTTTGTATCTTTGAAAGTCCAAACTCGGCCTGGCCTGCTATTTCAGTCCCTGTCCTTTTTCAAAGTCACTTCCTTTTTCAAGTTACATGAGTGTCATGCTTCATGATTTCTTTTATTTTTATTTTTAATATTAATTTTTATTTTTTTTATAAATTTTTTTAAATTTTTTTAATTTTTTTTTTTTTTTTTTTTTTTTTTTTTTTTTTTTTTGTTGAGACAGAGACAGAGCATGAGCAGGGGAGGAGCAGAGTCCAAAGCAGAATCACAAATTCACAGAATCCAAAGCAGGCTCCAGGCTCTGAGCTGTCAGCAGAGAGCCCGATGCAGGGCTCGAACTCACGGACCGTGAGATCATGACCTGAGCCAAAGTCGGGTGCCCAACCGACTGAGCCACCAGGCGCCCCTTTATTTTTATTTTTAATGTTTGTTTATTTTTTTATTTTAATTTTTTTACATTTATTTATTTTTGAGAAACAGACAAAAGCGTGAGCGGGGGAGGGGCAAAGAGAGGAGACACAGAATCTGAAGCAGGCTCTAGGCTCTGAGCAAGCGGTCAGCACAGAGCCTGATGCGGGGCTCGAGCCCATGAACTGTGAGATCATGACCTGAGCTGAAGTCGGACGCTCACCTGACTGAGCCACCCAGGCGCCCCTAATGTTTGTTTATTTTTGAGAGAGACAGAGCATGAGTGGGGGAGGGGCAGAGAGAGAGGGAGACACAGAATCCAAAGCGGCTCCAGGCTCTGAGTGTCAGCACAGAGCCCCACCTGGGGTTCCAACTCATGTATTGCAAGATCATGACCTGAGCTGAAGTCTGATGCTTGACCAGCTGAGCCACCCAGCTGCCCCATCGTGCTTTCTGATTTCTAGCATTGCTCTCTTTTGTATTCCTTCCGTGGGTAGCTTGACTATACAGTTTGAGCATTTTTATATCCAAGTTTATTCAGCATTCCTACCGAATTCTTTGTTATATTGATTTACCTGTTTCGCAG
Organism: Puma concolor; assembly: GCF_028749965.1. Classification (NCBI taxonomy): domain Eukaryota; kingdom Metazoa; phylum Chordata; class Mammalia; order Carnivora; family Felidae; genus Puma; species Puma concolor. Next base: position 11,388,819 of record NC_141676.1, read on the forward strand.
AAAGCATATAACTTTGTCTTTTTTTTTCCCCCTTAGAACTCTTCCCTGCTGGGTCACCCTTTCCCTCCTAGTGTTCCTCCTGTCCTCAGCCCCCTCCAGAGAGCACAGCTTCTGGGAGGAGCACAGGTAAGGCTATGATTAGCCCAGCTCACGAAGAGCTCTCTTACTTTCTTGACATTTACTAGATGATGTCCCTCTTTGCCATTAATCAGTCTCTACTGCCTCCCAATTTTCCCTACACTTTATTCAAACAAAGTTATTGATGGAAATCGCATTCACTTTTGTAAAAGCAAGAGGACTTGCTGATGAACTAAATCTGAGATCTTGTCCCTCTTTCTAGCTGCCGCCTGGACGGATGTCTCCCAGCCAGTTTGCACGGGTTCCTGGATTTGTTGGTAGCCCGCTTGCCGCCATGAATCCCAAGTTGCTGCAAGGGCGAGTGGGGCAGGTGCTGCCCCCAGCGCCGGGCTTCCGTGCCTTCTTTAGTGCTGCACCCCCCGCCCCGCCGCCTCCCCAGCAGCACTCCCCCGGCCCAGGGCCTCACCTGCAAAACCTAAGGTGTGCAAACACAGGCCGCTGTTTATCTGTCATAGTCATTGAGGCTTAGTGTTACAATACAGAGGCCTCATGATGGTTGCGAGGGGTGGGTTTTGAGATGTTCTTGTATCCTCAACTTGCCAAACACAGAAATGTTTGACAGCCTCCAGGCATTCTTCCAAATTAGCATTTCCCTAAAGTCACATGCTTCCTGTGTATATTTGCACCTTGCTGGTTAATCACCTCTTTTATTTCTTCTAACCTCTTTCAGGTCTCACTTTATATCCATTTTACAAACACTCGGACATAGGCACAAAGTGCTTATGGCTTAACAAGAATTACCGTATGTTAAAGAACAGAGATACAATACAGATGCTAATCTGAGTGCTAGCTAGGTTGCTCGCTTCTGCTCTGGTTTTATAACAGGGGTTCAAGTTCCTGCTTCTAGGGAAATTATGTTTTTTTTTTTTAATTTTTTTTTTTCAACGTTTATTTATTTTTGGGACAGAGAGAGACAGAGCATGAACGGGGGAGGGGCAGAGAGAGAGGGAGACACAGAATCGGAAACAGGCTCCAGGCTCTGAGCCATCAGCCCAGAGCCTGACGCGGGGCTCGAACTCCCGGACCGCGAGATCGTGACCTGGCTGAAGTCGGACGCTTAACCGACTGCGCCACCCAGGCGCCCCAGGGAAATTATGTTTTATTACATACCGTATCATATCAGGATTCCTCAGAGAAACAATCTTTAAGATATATATACACACATACGCATGTGTGTATATATATATATATGTGTGTGTATATATATATGTGTGTGTGTATATATATATATATGTATATATGTATATACGTGTATATCTTCATAAAGAAAAGATTTTAAGGAATGGCTAAGGAAATCCATAGAGCAGGCCAGCAGAGTGGAAATTCAGATAAGAGTTGAATTTGCAGTTGAGTCTGAAATTTGTAGGACAGGCTGGCAGGTTAGAAACTCAGGCAGTTCACTAACTTAGATTTAAATATAATTAAAAAATTAAAAAACAAAAACTCAGGCAGGACTTCTGTGTTCCAGTCTTGAGGCAAAATTCCTTCTTGTCTGGGAAATACCAGTTTTGCTCTTAATGCCTTCAACTGGTTGGGGGAGGCCCACCCACATTTTCAAAGGTCATCTTTTTTCTTAATTAAGGTTTTTAACTATTTTGAGAGAATGTGTGAGCAGGGTAGGGAAAGAGAGAGAAAGAGAGAGATAAACCCAAGCCAGCTCCACACTGACAGTGCAGAGCCCAACATGGGGTTTGACCCACAGAACTGCAAGATTGTGATTGGAGCTGAAATCAAGTCGGATGCTTAACCAACTAAGCCACTCAGACGCCCCCTGTTGATTAATTCTTAATTAATCACATCTACAAAATACTTTCATAGCAACATCTAGATTAGTGTGTGACCAGAAAACAGCTGGGTACCATAGCCTGTAGCCAAGTTGACATAAATTGATAGCCACACATATATTTTATTCTTCTTTCTTTCTTTCTTTCTTTCTTTCTTTCTTTCTTTCTTTTTTTTTTGGCAGCAATTATTTGTTTGCTTGTTTATTTTTGGTGTGGAATGCTAGGGGGCTATTTTATTTTTTTAATTTAATTTATTTTTTAGTTTACATCCAAGTTAGCATATAGTGCAATAATGATTTCAGGAGTAGATTCCAGTGGTTCATCCCCTGTGTTTAATATCCAGTGCTCATTCCAACAAGTGTCTTCCTTAATCACATATATTTTCAGTGTCTCTCCCAAAGATTTCAAAATAAGCACATTAAATCTTTTAAGAGACTTCTGTTAACAGGAGTGAGAAGAAAAATAGTTACACTATTTACTGCTAATTCACTCAGATTTTATGATCCTCTTCTTACGAGTTGAGAATTAATCTCTGTAGAAGACATGTAAAAACACAGTTGTCTTTTCCTTCTGAAAGATCTGAGAATAGACTTGAACATTCCCTTGGGTGGACATGTATGAAGTTACCCTGTACTGACAACATTCTCTAAAATTTCACGTCATCAGAACAGTCATTGGAAACCTTTCCCTTTTTTCTCAGGTCTCAGGCCCCGATGTTTAGACCAGACACAACTCACCTCCATCCCCAGCACCGTCGGCTCTTGCATCAGAGGCAGCAGCAGAACAGAAAGTAAGTACTCATCCTGCTCCTTGTGGTTTTTTAACTCAGCTTGTAGTTTTGACAGCGCTACTAATTTTCTTTTTATTTATTAATTTTAGAACGAGTGGAGGAGGGACAGAGAGAGGGAGGGAGGGAGAGAGAATCCCAAGCAGGCTGTCCACGTCCAGCATGGAGCCTGATGTGGGGTGGAACCCACGAACCATGAGATCATGACCTGAGCCAAAATTGGTCGCTTAACCAACCAAGCCACCCAGGCATCCCCATCAGGAACACAATTTAGATCTGATTTTTTTTTTTTTTTTTAGTCATTTTTTACTCCTTACCAAGTTCTTACCATACTCTTAACTACCTTTTGTTTATAATCTCAGCTCAGAGGTAACTTTGAAGCATAATGGCTAGCCTTAACTTCAGTCTTCAGTAAAACCAAGTCACTCTATTTTTGCCTGTAATTTAATCTCATTCACAAATATAACTCTGTATTTATATAGGCAGCCCTGGCTGTAGAGCAGACACTGTGGTAGGTTTTGAGGATTAGAAGAAACACAGGACATGTCAGAGTCCTGACTTCACAGACCTGGTGCTCTATGATCATTCATATACAGAAAATAAGAAAAGTAAACATAACTTTGAGGTTTCTTTAACCTTTAGTTTTGTGGTTCTGTTTCTGTAATTCCTTCTCACTTTCAAAGAAGCTCTAGGATACTTTCAGCAGGGGAAAAAAATAGAGGCTCTTAAAATAAGACATGAAAAGGGCACACCTTAAAGGAAAAGATCAATACATTTGACTGTGTGAAAATATGAAACTTGTAGTGCCTGTAGTTAACAGTATGGTTTTACATGCTTGAGATTTGTTAAGAGGGTGGATCTCATTCATGTGGAATGTCTTGCCACCAAACAACAACAACAACAACAAGAAAAAAACAGTGGGAGATCCAGAAACCCTGGTGGGTATCGGATACATCTGTTACCCCACGTGTGGTGATGGTGTCGAAAGGGTTCGCGCGTGTCCAAATGTACAAAATTATAGACGTTAAATACGCACAGTTGTGTATCAGTCAGACCTTAGTAAAGCTGATATGATTTTGCTCATATGTGGAATTTAAGAAACAAAACAAACGAACAGAGGAAAAAAGAGACAGACTCAGAATTCTAGAAAACAGACTGGTGGTGTCCAGAGGGGAGGTGGGCCGGGGGAAGTAGAGGATGGGGATTAAGGAGAGCACTTGTCGTGACGAGCACAGAGTAACACGTGGAACTATTGAACATCGTATCAGACACCTGAAAGTCAAAAACAAAGAAAAGATTTCAAGCCCACTTATAATCAGGAAAACACAGATTAAAATTAGATAACCATTTTACATCATCAGATAAGCAAAATTTGAAATGTCTCAACACTCGTTGTTGGCAAGAATGTTGGTTTTACAGCCTCTTGTGAGAGAATTTGGTAGTAAATAATAAGGTTGAAAATGTGGATACACTACAACCTAGCAGTTCTCCTTTTTGGTATACACCTGGGTATGCTGTCGACATGGATACATATGAAGAAGGTGATGTTGAATTAGAAGAAACTTATCCAGTACCATTTATGTAAAACTTAAAGGCACAGAGAATAATACTGTATAATATTTAAAGATGGACACACAAGCAGTAAGTCTTAAAACATTTCAGGGAGAGTTCTCACCACGTCAGGATGGTGGTTCCTCTGGGAAGGGAGGGAAGCTGGAAACTAGGGTCCAGACGGGGTTCAAGAGGGCCTTCAACTGTGAATGTTGTGACAGTATGTTACTTAAATGTTCCTGCGTAAAACTCTATAGAGCTTCTTAGTTAGAACAAAGCACGGTCTGTCCCCTTTTCAACCGGGAGAGCCTCTCACTATTCACTAAAAGGTTTCTATATATGCAAGTTTGGGCAATTTTTTTTCCCCACTAAGTCTTAGTGGTGGATAAGTGAATGTTTATTGTGGGCTTTTCTCTATATTTGAAGTATTTCATGATTTTCAACAAGTTAAAAAAGAAGTGTATAGACTGGGAGTCAGTTGGCCTGTGTTTCACATCTCCTTGGCCTCAGTTTGTTGTCTTCAGTGGAGAAAATAAAACTCCCCACTTGTTAGGGTTCTTGTAGGGCTTAAGCAGAAGGCCACGGGTGAGAGGGCTTAGCACATGGTGAGGCACTCCGATCTCCGTTACTTCCCTCAGTGTGTGTTGCGTAGCTCTTTCTTCTCAGATTCCAGCAAGACTCAGTTCTCCCTTTTTAACAAAAGCAAAGTGGCATCTTTTTTTTTTTTTAACTTGGCCTGGTTTGTTCCCATATTGTTATGAGACCCAAGGAATGCCCTGACTTGGAGTGAATGAGCCCTATGTTTGTTTCTCAGTCAGCATCGGAGTCTTAACGGTGCGGGAGATCGAGGAAGTCACCGGAGCAGCCATCAGGACCATCTCCGAAAGGACCCCTATGCCAACCTCATGCTGCAGCGAGAGAAAGACTGGGTCTCTAAAATCCAGATGATGCAGCTACAGAGCACTGACCCCTACCTGGACGATTTTTATTACCAGGTAAGTGACTGACCAGTCCCTCACTCTGATGAAGGCACTCGTGGAAGTCTGGTAGACTTAAATACTGACAAATTTCTCTTTGGAGGTAGTTTTCAGGGGGTTAGGAACTACCTAAACATATTCTGTCCTCTTTTCAAGCAGGAGAGCCTCTCACTATTCACTAAAAGGTTCCTGTATATGCTTTTAATTTCTTACAGAGGCTGTCACACCCAATGTCTTGAAATAGTTCTTTCAGTTAAGGATATTGGCAGTCTGGACGCCTGGATGGCTTAGCTGGTTAAGCATCTGACTCTTTTTCTTTTTTTCCAATGTTTAATTTGAGAGAGAGAGGGAGACAGAGGATCCAAAGCAGGCTCTGTGCTGACAACAGAGAGCCCGACGTGGGGCTTGAACCCACAAACTGCAAGGTCGTGACCTGAGCTGAAGTTGGATGCACAACCGACTGAGCCACCCAGGCGTCCATAAGCGTCAGGCTCTTGATTTCAGCTCAGGTCATGATCCCAGGGTCGTGGGATTAAGCCCCATGTCAGGGCTCTGCACTGACAGCACAGAGCCTGCTTGTGATTTTCTGCCTCCCTTTCTCTCTCAAAAATAAATAAACGTAAAAAACAAGAATTTTGGCAGCCTGCGGTGCCTGAGCAGCTCAGTTGGTTGAGTGTCTGACTCTTGATTTCAGCTCATGATCCCAGGGTCATGGGAACAAGCCCTACGTGGGGCTCTGCACTGAGTTTGGAGCCTGCTTAAGATCTCTCTCTCCCCCTCTACTACTCTCCTCTGCTTTCTCCCTCCCTCTCTTTCTCAAAAAATTAAAAACTAAATAAAGTTAAATCAAACTTTATAAAGAAGGTATTGGAGGTCTAAAGATATTTCCATTGATAATTGGCTTTTCTGAAGGCTGGGACTTTTTGAGAAGGAAACATCTAGCGGTCTAGCAAAAATTAAAGATCAATACACCTAAAGAGTTCAGGTTGTTAACTGCCGCTGGCATAATTATGTAAAGAGCAGCCAAACTCTGGGCTTATGTTGCAACTGAAATCACCTTCTCGTGTGATAGAATTACTTTGAAAAACTGGAGAAACTGTCAGCTGCTGAAGAAGTGCAAGGTGAAGGCCCTAAAAAGGAGCGTACCAAGCTCATTACCCCTCAGGTGGCCAAACTGGAGCACGCCTATAAGCCAGGTAAGTCCTTATCCCTCAGTCCGTATTAGAAGACATTTGACATGCTGCTGATACGATAAAATATAAACAGCCGTGTAGATGGCTGGATATAGGGCTGTTCGAAACTCATTCATCAAGGACTATTGTCCTTACGTGCAGAGGGCAGCCTTTTCTGCAGCATGGCGTGAGTGGTTCAGCAGATGCACTTGTAGATCCTTTAAGACTTGAGATTCCGTAACTTTTTCAAATGTGTTATAATTTCTGGTATCCCTATATAATAAAAGGGAAATACTTCAGAGTGTCATTATTATTAACAACCCCAAAATGGGAAAAGATCGATTTTAATAAGAAATCACGTTAGATATGTAGGTTTTTGTATCGAATTGTTAGGCTGTGAGGAAAGACCAGAGAACATAAAGTTCTTTGGAAGCGGCCCACCTGCACCGCTGACTTCCTTTTTGGAAATGTTTTGTCTTTGCAGTGCAGTTTGAGGGCTCTCTGGGAAAGCTCACTGTCTCTAGTGTGAATAATCCCCGAAAGATGATCGATGCTGTTGTGACATCTCGGAGTGAGGATGACGTAAGTGTCAGCAGAATTGTGCAGGTCGTCACTACTGTTCTGGAGGTCATTGTGGAATGGACTCATGCATAATGGAGTCGGTTGTTGTCTAACTAGGAGCGTCCTACCTGGCATGTCCTGGCTTTCTGGTTTCCTGCACAGGGGCTGAGATCTAACACCTTCACCTCTAAGGCAGCCAGGCAGGACAGGGGGCGGCAGGAGTCTTTAACCTGGGTAACTGGCTGCAAACAGCATCAGCTATCTAGTGCAGTTCTTAAGATTACCATTTTCTATGTGCTCTTAAGATTTTCCTGGGATTATCTTCATCTTTACTGTATCCTACCGTTACCTTTTGCTCGTCTGTAAATTCAGTTTAATCATTTGTGTGGTTTAGTTCATTCAGTTCTGTGACCTTTGTCCAGTTAGTGTTGTTTTAGATTATTAACTTTGGAAGAGTTAGGATTCTCTTACGGTATTGTCACAAATGGAACTATATGTACACACTTAGGAGGTTATTCTTAACAGAGGTAAACAGTTCGCACTGAATAGTCTTGTCTTTTTTTAGGAGACGAAAGAAAAACAGGTTCGGGACAAGAGACGAAAAACCCTGGTCATAATTGAGAAAGTAAGTTTTAAAATCTGTTGCTGTCGTTAGTTTCAAATACGGAACTCGCAAATGTGTGTGTTCGCGAGCAGTGAAAAGTAGGGAGTGGTGTCCTGTGATTGCAGTTAATGAATATATTCTTCTTACACACCTGCTGTGTACCCGAGCGCACTAGAAAAGAGTGTGCTGCACCTCACAGAAAGAACACTGCTACTATCAGAAGTATCGGGATTTGTTCACACTTGTTCAGTTAACTGCTGAGTGTTTTAGTTAGGTCACCTTCTAAGAAAATGGGAATAAAAATTATGTGGTTCCACCTGTGAATCAATGTAGTTAATTAAGTCAGTCCACATGTATTTACTGGGTACGCCTGGGTGCTGGGCACTGGGCTGGATGCTAAGAACAGAGTAAGTAGAACCGTGTAGGCAATAAAGTCGTTAAGCGTAAACACCCTGTTGCAACACCATGGCATGACCCGCCTGCGATTCACATCTTCTCCATTTCTAGCTGAGCCTGTGACTTGAGACAAGCTGCTTAACCTTTCTGTGCTGTGCTCGTTTTCTTCATCTATAAAAATGGAGCTGGTAATAGTCTCTCTCTCACTGGGCTGTGGAGAATATTTGGTGAATGAGTACGTGCAAAGTGCCTAGCACAGTGCCTGGTATCCAGTAGTAAAGTGATTGCTGTGTTTATTAATATGGGGCATCACTTGGAGCAGTGATAAACATCATTTATGTTAGAATGCCGTTCTTGCTGCTGTAACATTGGCAAAGTGTGCAGTCATTCACTATGGATACTTCCTGGGTTAGAGGTCACGGAGGGACAGCAGAGGGGCGCCTGGGTGGCTGAGTCAGTTAAGCGGCCAACTTCGGCTCAGGTCGTGATTTCACGGTCCGTGAGTTCGAGCCCCGCGTCGATCTCTGTGCTGACAGCTCAGAGCCTGGAGCCTGTTTCAGATTCTGTGTCTCCCTCTCTCTGACCCTCCCCCGTTCATGCTCTGTCTCTCTCTCTGTCTCAAAAATACATAAATTTAAAAAAAAAAAAAAAATTAAAAAAAAAACTAAAGGAGGGACAGCAGACAGGAATTCTTTAAGTTACTGCACTATGTTTTTCTGGATTTAAAAGAGCACCTTTTTCCTCTCAGTCTTACTACAATTCGTTTTCAGTCTTCTGTCTTTACGTGGGGGTCCTAAACTGTGAAACTGTTTATCTAATACTCTGATCCTGACCCAGCATGCTGTGGCCTGCTTTGTGTTTCACTCAGACCTATAGTTTACTCCTTGATGTGGAGGATTATGAAAGGCGGTATCTCCTAAGTCTAGAAGAAGAGCGACCTGCCCTGGCGGATGAAAGAAAGCACAAAATTTGTTGCATGTATGACAACTTAAGGGGGAAATTGCCTGGACAAGAGAGGTAAGAATTGTACACTTGGAGGGACACATGAGGCCAGCTGGAGTCCTCACTGGGCTGACCTGAGCTTTCCACATTTCTGTATTTTGGCTGACCTTCCTTACCATCTCAGGAAGCTCAGAGTGTATCCTTCCAGCCTGACTCAAATGCCATGTCATATAAAGCATTTCATAATCCTTCCCAGCCAGGAAAAAGAAAATCTCTTTATTCTGGATTCATATATTCAACACCCGTCTATTCACTGTATGCTGGGCACTGGAGACGTAGTGGGGAACATGGTTTGGTTTCTGTGAGCCTACGAATTGTACTTGCTTTATGCTTTATTTTAGCATGTTCATGCTTGTAATCTTTGTGTATTATCTTTTCTACTGAGATGAAAAGTATAGACATTTATATTTATACTTCCTTGGGATTTCCATAGAATACGCACATGCTATGGAAGGCAGTCAGTCTTCCAGTGGGGCCTAAGCTCCTTAATATATCTATTTTTCTGTATCTGTCTCTTCTGCCCAGGATCTTGCTAACAGTAACTGTTTTATAAACCCTAAGTGTGTGTTTGATGAATGCAAGAGGACTCTGTCCTGATAACTCCATTTCCCTTTGCTCATTGAAGAGAATTGATGATTCTTCTAAGCCAGGACATACACAAACCAGAACATAAGAATAAGTACCTTCTTTTCAACACACCTTTTCTGGAGTTGTGTTGACAAGCAACTGGTTGAATAAATGTGGGTTTGTCCATAGTTGGGAATGTTAGGCAGTCATCAAATCGATGTAACTGAAGTATATTTATTGACATGGAAAAATGTCACAAGAATTTGTTGAGTGAAAAAAGTAACAAAGTCATATGAATTCTATGGAGTCATTTTTTAATGAAAAAACATACAGCAAAAAGGTTCTTAAAAAATGATAACAGTACTAATAAAATTAACTCTGAAATGAATGCTTTTATATCCTTTTTGCTTACGTAGGTTTTCAGATTTTGCTGTATTATCATGTTGTTTGTAAAGTTACATAAACGTAAAGGAAATTAATGCCTATAGTTCGACCACGTCTTTTTAACATACATTTGTGTAGTGATGATTTTCTATGCTTGTGAACCTTGAAAAATTACTTTTTATTATTTGGTTGAGAGTTGGAGAAGTAATTCTGTTTTGTGGCACAGGTCATTGTAGGGTAAAAATGAGTACAGTATATTTGTTCAGTAACATGTAAGCGGAGAAGAAGGGCGTCTTGCACTGTTCTTGCTGACCTAAGTTAGCATTTCCTTCCCCTGCAGGCCAAGTGATGACCACTTTGTACAGATCATGTGTATCCGAAAAGGGAAGAGAATGGTTGCCCGTATTCTTCCTTTCCTCTCCACAGAGCAAGCAGCTGACATTCTCATGACAACAGCCAGGAATCTCCCTTTCCTTATCAAGAAGGATGCCCAAGATGAGGTGATGATCCCCCATGTGGGACTTCTTTCCTTTGGGTCTTCACAGTTGATAAGAGCTCTAGAATCCAAATGGCTTCTCCTCTCCTCTCCCCTTTTCTGTAGTTTTGTCTAACCTTTGGCAGTAGGATTTGATTATGTAAAGCAAAACTTTACTCCAGGCCTATATTCTTGATCCCATTTTTTTCCTCCCAACAGAGCAAGTTCCTAAACTGAGGAAAGCAAAAAATCCCATTTTATAAGCCATACAGAGAAAGACAGATACCATATGGTTTCACTCTTATGTGGATCCTGAGAAACTTAACAGAAACCCATGGGGGAGGGGAAGGAAAAAAAAAAAAAAAAAGAGGTTAGAGTGGGAGAGAGCCAAAGCATAAGAGACTCTTAAAAACAGAACAAGCTGAGGGTTGATGGGGGGTGGGAGGGAGGGGAGGGTGGGTGATGGGTATTGAGGAGGGCACCTTTTGGGATGAGCACTGGGTGTTGTATGGAAACCAATTTGACAATAAATTTCATATATTGAAAAAAAAAATCCCATTTTATTTGATGCAGTTGCAAAACTGTGTTGCGTATCAGAATTTCTTAGGAAGCAGATAATTTAGCTCTACTCCAAACATGCTGAACCAGAATTTACAGAAGAAAGATCAGGGCTTTTGTATCTATAACGAGAGTCCCCAGGTAAATCTGGTGCTCATGAAAATTTGCACTTACGGTCTTGGTTACTTTGCTGGATATAAAGCATCACTCATTGGCTGTTATCAAGACTGAACGGTCGCCTGTAGCCTTAGTTGAATGGTATCTCACAGGAATCAAGCCAGTGCTTATAACTAATAATTGTCACGATCTAAACTAGGCTGGAATTTGCAGCACTTGGGTGGCTCAGTCGGTTAAGCATCCGACTTCAGCTCAGGTCATGATCTCGCGATTCATGGGTTCAAGCCCTGTGTCAGGCTTTGTACTGATGGCTCAGAGCCTGGACCCTGCTTCAGATTGTCTCCTTCTCTCTCTGCCCCTCCCCCCGCTCGCACTGTCTCTCTCGCTCAAAAAATGAACGAACATTAAAAATTTAAACTAGTCTGGAATTTGAAACATGATTTTGAAGTTTAGAAGCTAACTGTTGGTAAGAAAGAATTGCTCTTTCTTGTTCTTGTCGTTAACACTCGAAAGATTAACAATATTTAGAATAGTCTTAAGTTCAGAGCAAGAAATTGATAAAGGCAGCATAAAGGGAAATCATTACCAAGTGTGAGGTTCAGAATGTTAGAATTTATGAGAGTGAGCCTGTTACAATAGACTGTGAGTTGATTAAGAACAATCTGGTGTTGGTCCACAGAAAACATGATGCCAGGATACCCTGTAAGTGGTATGGCATGAAAGAGTTGAACATTACTTCTCCTGAAGTAATAATAATAACTCCTTCTGAGTTGAAAAATTCCTTGTGAAGTTGTAGCACCTATAGAAGAAAGCAATGCCAAGTGGAGCCTTCATCATCAAGAACAGTGAAGTGGGATGAGACAGACACATTTTTTAAGGATTTCAAGAAGGAAAAATGGAGTGAAGTTTAAGGAGTTGAGGTTTATCTTCGAAAAAGCAAGACTAAAGCAACAGCTCCCTTGACAGCTTATAGATTGTTCTAGGCTGTGAGGCGGGCACTCAGTCTTAGAGTAACTCATCAGTGGAGACAAGTTTGGGAGAGCTTTATTCATTCAGTAAATATTGAACGCCTTTGTGAACCAGGCACTATTTTAGGTCCCAGAAATACAGCACCTAGAGCTAGGTGCTGGGAGCTAGGAATTCAAAGATGCTTGCTTGAGTGGAGGTACCTGCTGAGCAGGAAAACTTGGTTAACTGCAGAGGTGGAGTTTTTACCTATATGCACTAGAGTCCTAGGCCACTTTTCCAAATACCATTTCTTGAAGTAATAACTAGCAGGTCCGCAGCACAAAATATACAAGGTAATCCTGGAATATCTCATGCCAGAAAGTAAGGAAGCTAAAAGATTACTGGGGTCCCATGTAAAATTGCACAAACCAAACCGAAGGGGCTCCTGTTGGCCAAAAATGGGATAATTTGCATCAGAAAGAAAAAGTACGGCAATGGATTGAAATACATTAAAGATTTTTCATTCAATGAGTTCATAATGATACCAAAAAATATATTAATCACCTTCAGAGATTGCTAGGCCATCCAGAACTCATTATTCTGAGAATGGGTAAACTTTGAAAGAGAATCAAACCTCTATCTTGCCTTTCCATCACAACCAAGTATCACAGTAACCAGAAAGTTGATAACAGAAGGTTCTTCATAGAAGAATTTCAGCTAATAAATGCAAAAGAAATGATGAAATTAGAAGATCACCACTTTACAACCCCTAACAACATAGCCAGTCAGTCTGGACAGCAGTGCCTACTGGTGCAAAAGGCATTAGATAACAGGTGGATGGGAAACTTTACAGTGGTTGGGGCAGGAGCAGACATCTGATCACTAAGTGGGGGGGGGGGGCGCCCACACACTGTGCTTCTTAACATGATGCAGGAGAAGGCACATAAGTTTTCTTGCCCTCGTCTTCCCACCCCCCTCCAGGGAACTTAAACCTTATTTAATCAAACCTCTGATTCTAACCATTGGTTTTTATCGGAAAGACAGAGTCTAGTAGAAGCTGTTAAGTGACCTCACAGAGGTACAAGTAGCCAAATCCAAACTATGGGACAGATAACTCAGTGTCTTCAACAACTAAATAACAAGACGAGACAGGCAGTGGGCAAAGGACCTATTCACAGGTTTTTCTTTTTTCTTTTCTTTTCCTTTTCTTTCCCTTTCCTTTCCCTTTCCTTCTTTTGAGAACACAAGCAATGGAGGGGGCACAGAGCCCGATTGAGGGCTCAAACTCAGGAGCCCATGAGATCATGACCTGAGCCAGAATCAATAGTCAGACCCTCCTGAGCCACCAAGGTGCCCCCCGTTCACAGATTTAAAAGACTTACCAGCCAGATGCAATGTGTGGGTCTTGTTGGAATCATGATTAGAATAAGTCAACTGCTAAAAGACATTTTTGAGACAAGTGAAGAAATTTGAATTTGGAGGAAATTTAATTTTGTTAGGTGCCGTAATACAGCAAGAGGTCTTGTTAGAGATCCAAAGTGGAGTATTTACGGATGAAATGATTTAGGAGAAACATAGACTGGCAGGATGCTGATGATTTATTGTTGAAACTGGGTGATGGGTACACAGACATCATCATACACTTGTTCACTTTTATGTATGATTAAAGCTGCTTTCGTTGTTAAAGCTGTGTTTATTTAGACTAGTAGATCACAAATTGTCTATTTTTTTTTTTAATGTTTTTATTTATTTTTGAGACAGAGTGTGAGTGGGGGAGGGGCAGAGCGAGAGGGAGACACAGAATCCGAAGCAGGCTCCAGGCTCTGAGCTGTCAGCACAGAGCCCAATGCGGGGCTCGAACTCACGGACAGTGAAATCGTGACCTGAGCTGAAGTCAGATGCTCAACCAACTGAGCCACCCAGGCGCCCCACAGATAGTCTACTCTTGAACGCCACCCTTGAATGCGGTCTGAAGTAACACCAGCCATCATTTTTTATACCGTGGACACTGAGTTCTGGGAGCACCCTTGATTTCCTTACCTGTGTTAGAACCTAGTTTTATTGGTAGCACTGTATTTTCACCTTCCAGTCTGAGCCTTGGGGCGGAACGGAGGGAACGACTCAACGGCCTTGGATTCTGGTTCTCTCTGTTAGCTATGTCACTCTGAACACCGAGCCCCCCCCCCCCCTTTTTTTTTTCTCATACCAAGGCCCTTTTCATTTAGCTTGTCTAATCTGTGAAAATTGGATTATCATTTCTCCATTTCCTCACTGAGCTTTTATAAAGATCAAACAAGATCCAGTGAAGTCTGAAAGTACTTCTGGGTAGTTCTGAGGACTCGGGATCTCCCTGTCTCCCAGTGCTTCTCAGGGTATAATGAAAGTGCCCATATACTTGTGACTCCCCACTGAGCCTTAGCTCCCTGAAGGTCTGTCCTGTTTACCATTTCATTTTAACCCACGCGGCCAGACACACCGTAGGCATTTCAGTCAGTATTTGTGGAGTGAACTAAAACACTGATGTCTTCTCATGAATCTTGCTCTTTGAGAAGTGATTCTACACCCTTGGTTCACACAAGTCATGTTTCCTGCACAAATTGAGTTTTAAAAAGTTCTCAGTAGACACCTCCGAATCCATTGTTAAGACCCAGCAGTACCTGCTAGACTCGTCAACCCTTTTTTGTTACAACTTGCCTGAGGCCATTTGAGTGCACAGCTGAGCACCCCCATCCGGTCCGCGCCCACTGACACCCCAGTGGCCAGGATGTAATGCTTTTCTCTGTTTTCTGTAGGTGCTGCCATGCTTACTGAGTCCCTTCTCCCTCCTGCTCTATCACCTTCCATCAGTGACTGTCACCAGCCTTCTGCAACAGCTAATGAACCTACCTCAGAGCGCAGCCGCGCCAGCGCCCTCTAACCCTCACCTCGCTGCTGTGCTCCAGAACAAGGTGCTCTTGCCCTCCTGTGTCCCTGAACTTTGCCAACCTTCTAGATTTGAGTTGTAGATACAAATAGTGGCTGCTGTAGCTGTGGCAACTTGTAAAAGAAAGGCTTCTTTCAGTCAGAAGTTACATTGAGCTCCTAGTGACAGAGGCTAGGAAGGACGAAGGTTTCAGCAAAATAGGGTTTTCTGTATCTCACGTGGAACAGCTTTCGTGTGGTGTCCACGTTGCCCTCAGGGACACAGGCTCCTTTGGTTTGCCTTCTCTGCAGCCTTAGCAGTGGCTGCCATGCTGGTGACCCTCAGGCTCTGTGCCGGTTGTTGAATTCAAGGCTCCACTTTGCATCAGGAAGAGAGGTGCGTGCAGAAGGGCCAAACGGTGGATATCTGCCGTCTGTCTGCCTTGTCTGGACCTGTTCTAGGAGTTCTAACCAGCAGCTTAACCTCAGTGGCCAGGTTCAACTCACCTGCCACACGTCACTGCAGAGAAGCCTGGAAAACATCTCTCAGTTCACAGCGGTGTGACCTCAGATAAAATCAGAGTTCTCACATGAGGACGAGAACGTACCGGGTCAGTAATCCACACTCTCGGTCGTGAGACTAAATAGTAGAAGACATCCCATTTCATATTTCATTTACATCAGTTTGATGATCCAGAGACGTGCAAAGGAAGCATAACAGAAGAGAAGACGCGAGCTCTCAGCAGGTTTCCTTGCCTGCCATTTTCTAGGCTTGTGATACCAAACATGATTTTGCTTTGCCGAGCCCATTTCCTGACCTGGAAGTGGAAGTGACGAGGTCGATTCCAGGGCTGTCCTGTCACTCAGATGAGTACACCGCTGTGACCTTCAGTGTCATGCCTTTCCACAGTGGGCACGTCTGCTGGCAGAGAGAGAAAGTAGTGTCAAGGCCTCTATCTCCCTCGCACCTGAAAACCCACCAAAGAGTGACTGAGGGCGGTACATCCGGGGCCGAGAGGTGACAGTGCTTCGGGGGCCAGAAGATGGGGATTCTGGAGGGATAGCTTATAGGCCTTCCATGTTATTCAGTCTATGAGTTGTAAAGTTGATAAAGGCGATAGAAAACCATGAAGTCAGACAAGAGGTTATATGTGTAGCCCAGTGTCGTTTTCCTGACGGTGACACAAAGGTTGTCCTCTGTGAGGTGAACTCAGAAAGGTGGGATTCCCTTCAGATCCAGTATAGCTATGACTTCTACATTTAACCTTGTACCACTCGTCCCCATTTGTATTTCCTTCTGTGCCTCTTCAGACCACACGTCCACCGGATAAAACCAATCTAATGAAACAAATCTTTAACCTCAAAGCACGTTGTTAGATTAGAAACATGGATGTATCGTGTATCCTTTTTCTGTTTTTAACATCTCGTCTAAGCCTTTATATGTCCAGTAGGTGTATCCTTTGTTAAGGAAAGTTTTTACAGAGATTTAAGGAAATCCCTTCACATCCTGATCATTTCAGTTACCTTTCTTTGTACATTTTCCCACCAGTCGTAACATCTTTTTTTCTTAGTTCAAAATCTCGTAATCTGTGTAGTGTTTTTCCTTACATTTGCTGTGAACTTTAATTTTCTGTATCCAAGTTTGTCTTTGATTTTCTTTTTTAATCCGTTTCTGTTGTAGCGAACAGGAGAAAATCTAACTGCACATTTTCCGTGGCAGGGAAACTAGCTTCTCCTGTCACGGTGGGGTGGGCGAGCAGAGAGGGACTTCCCCTCTCGTGGAGCATGCCTGTTGCTGCTCTGCCGGAAGTAGAGTCGGGAGGACTCGGCCTCCCAGTTCACGGTTGTCTGACGTTTGCCCCGTTTCGCAGCACTGCGGTGGGGTCCTTTTGATCTGGTGCCGTTCCCCATCTAGTACTGGGATCCCTTTGGTGGTGGTGGAGGACGGATGTGGTGCTGATTTTGAGTCCCTCTGTCTCCTCTTGTAGTTTGGCCTGTCACTGCTCCTCGTCATCCTGAGCCGTGGGGAAGACCTACAGAGTTCAGAGCCTGCTACAGAATCCACACAGAGCAACCAGTGGTCAGTCGGGGTTGGGTTTCTCCTTTCAGTCTTTTCAGAATAATCTTTTATTCTTTTTCTTATACTGTCCTTATCGGTTCTCACTGGGTTACCTTTCAGGACAGAGGTGATGTTCATGGCGACCCGAGAACTCCTGCGGATTCCCCAAGCAGCCCTGGCCAAGCCAATCTCAATACCGACAAACCTGGTATCCCTCTTTTCTCGCTATGTTGACCGACAGAAACTGAACTTGCTGGAAACAAAGCTGCAGTAAGTTTGAAACAGGAGAGTTCTGCATCTTTCTAAAGTTGGCACTTTAGAAGTCCCGAGGAGAGGAGGTCAGGGGCCTAGGACTGAATGTAGTGGAAGACCGTAGAGACTCGTATCAAATCTCTAAGCATCTGCCAGAGACCGGGCCCCGTACCAGGAGCAGCAGCACCCTCAGAGCTCACTAAGGGTAGAGAGAGGTTGTGGGTGTTCTGTTACGAGAATTCTAACAAGGGTGTGACTTTGGTGCAAAAGATTGCCTTCTGTTTTAACTCGTTTACACAAGTTTCCTTTTTCTCTTTCTTTATACCCATAGGCTAGTTCAGGGGATACGATAAAAGATCTCCAAATGTGTCCTGTACCTCCTTTTGGCTGCCACCTGCACTGCCGCCATCACAATGGAGTGTTTTTAAATGAGGGAGGGAAGGTAGCTTATTCCCCAAAGCGTCTTGTGGGACTGATTCCTGTTGGCAGGGGTCGTCTCTGAATGCCAGGTATTTCCCCACTGCTCTGTGAAATTTGGCTGGGTGACCCTTCTGGTTTCTTCTTACCTTCTGTGTTACAATTCTGCATGTCCTGCTGTCCCTCAAGTCTTCTCAATTGTGCATTTTCTTTGCCCTAGAGACACAAATGTAATCTCTCCCTTTGTCCCACCACCACCGCTCCAGGTCACAGTAGACTGTAGCCTGCCAGAGGGTTCCTTCCCTCATCCTATCAAAGTCTTCTTTCGTTGCCCCATATTAATACGACTATAGGAGAACCAATTAAGTAGAAACCAATATATACATATATGCGCGCACGCCCCCTCTGCACGCGTTCGTGTGGTCTCCAGAGGATCCGTAAAGAAAGAGTTTTAGGTTGAGAAATACGTAGTTGACACGTCCCTCCTCTAAAAACAAACCAGCTGATGTATTTTTAATCTGTTTCTAGTCTATCCTGTAATTAATTTGGTGGGTTCTACTTGTTTTAATATAAACGCAGGGTATGCAGCACGTTAATAAAATCAAAACTCTTAATTGGCTGACACCCAGCTCTAGGCTGAGAAGTCCTGTCTCTCGTCCCCGCTGTACTTCCTCGGTGTCTGTCCACCTCAGTGAAAACGTACACGGTTAAGCCCTTTTCCGGCTACAACGGCAGCGCCCCGGGGCCTGTCCCCTCTACGACCTGCAGGGTTGCCCCCAATGAACCGGACGAGAGCCTGCTTCCGCAGCGTAGCGTTTGCACACTCGCTCTGTCTTCCTGAGACAATTTGAGTAAGCCATGCTTTTACTTCCCTCGTCCCCATTCTGATTTGGTGTCGGGGGTAGCAACCTCCAGCGGTAGCCACACAAGCAGAGTTCGGCTTGCTTTGCTCTGTGGGCTCCCCCACGCCACGGACACACCTGCTGTCCTTCCCCCTTCACCTCCAGGCCCCCGCTCCCAGGCAGCCAGGGGCCTGGCTCTGTGTCCCGGCAGGGACAGCTCCCCGCGGTCCTTTGCACCTGTCCCTGTCCCGCGCAGCAGCCACATAGGATGAGGGGTTTGATCCCGAGTGATCTCAGCCCTCAAGGCAGTTAAATCAGAGTCTGTTTCTCATGACTGTCCTGTTACACTTTTTGCTCTTCTCACCTTTTCAAATGTTAGTGAGGGGACGGGTTATGATATTTAAAGAGAATCAACATTTTGCACATACATGTATTGTACAACCAGAAAGCCCTCCGTTGTAACCGGCTGTCCTCACTCTCCATCTGTCTGTCCCCGTTCCGTAGCCCCGGCCCCACCAGCTGCTCCGCGGTGACATGACCTAGCTTCCCTCTGCCCTCATCTACTGACTGTTTCCACCATGCGCCTCTCCTCCCTTCCCCTCACAACTGATCAAGTGAATACTTGACTATTATTTCTTCCTTTCTGTGCTTTCTCTTTTTTGTTTGGTTCTAATTAATAAAAATTAAAGTTTCTAAATTTACATTTTTATAGGGTATTGTAAATAAAAACAAATTGTATACTTGAAAAACCGTGTGCCTGCATTTCTGCTTCGTGTTACTTCTTGTCTGAATTTGTATGATTTCACCCGTGTCTCCGGCCCATTGAGATGGACTGGCAAAGCTCTCGGTGTTGGGGACCGGTGAGGATTTTCCCTGTTAAATGTTGTAAGGGACACAGAGCAAAGAGCTTATGTTTGCGTGGTAACTTATCTTGAAAAACCTAGGTGCTTTGAGTCCTCCCCCGCGCACCCTTTCACTACAAGCCAAGGTTCTGCGCTGTAGTAGGCACACCAGCAGGCGCACCAGCCCGTCTGCGTCCAGTGACTTCCGGAGGCTCCGTGTAGCCAAGTTTGGCCTAAAGCTGCCGCGGCCGTTAGCTCTTACATCACACAGTTCGCCTGCTCAACAGAGACGGAGAAGAGTCGACGATTCTTTGTAGTAAATCTGTGTTAATTACTTCAGGCTCGGGTGTTCTTTTTACCCTAACACGCCCCGGATGAGAGACCACCGTCACCCCTCTCTCCCCTCCTCGTGGTGTGAGCGCTAGACTCTCCCTCACCGTATCTTCTCACAAAACTTTCAGGATCAAGCGATTTCTGGCCCAAACCAAGAGCAGAATCGTCCCAGTCCCCGTTGTGTTCGTGTGAGAACTGGTAGCAAAAGCACGTGCAGCTCCAGGAGCCATCGGAGAACCAGGCCGAGGCCTCGAGGACCTGCAGGGAGGCGGCCTGCGCGTGCGTGCGTGCGGCGCCAGGCTGAAAACACCACCACCGTCTGGACAGCTGCACACGTCTTCCCGGGCAAATGATTTTTCTCTTGGTCTCTATGCTTCTGTGCTTAGCTGCCTGGTTCGGCAATAACTAGAGACCTTTCGTTTGGGGGGAAGACCTCAGCAAACAAGAAAGGCATTTAAAAGGATAACAATTTTAAAGGATAAAGAGGGAGATCTTTAACTTTGTTGGGCACCTACTTGCATGAAAATGTTTCCTGACCAGCAGACAAGACAGGCTCCTCGAGGGGAACGAGCTTGCCTGAGCCGATGTCGCCTGTGTGCCGCGGAGCAGGGGACTCAGGATGTTCTGGCTGCCGGGACCGACTAAGGCTGTCTTCCCGGGAGCACCTCCTCTCCCGTCTTACGAAGAGAACGTCGAGGCCTCATCTGATGGTGCGGCGGTGTTACAGGCTGGGCACCCTCGCGTTCCAGAAGACAACCCAGAATGTAGGAAGGGAGGCTTGAGGGAGCTTGTGGCCCACGTGCCCACAGCTGAAGCTCCCAGGTGGCAGGCACTTGTCTCCGAGCCCCCGCAGTTAGTGGAAAAGCCAAGAAAGGAGCTCAGGCTTGTATGCTGCCTGTTCCTCTCCAGATTACAGTCCCCAGTCAGATGCGGGCTCTTCTCCAGAAAATACATGGCATTTCTTGGGAGAAAGACTGAGTTTAAGAAATGAGCTCCTACTTTATGAATGGAACAATAGCTTACAGTAACTCCTGACTTTTAAGTCGTAGTGTATGTGAGAGAGATTGTTCTAGGTGCTTAGAAAGTCATTTTTTTTTAATTTTTTTTTTTGTAACGGTTATTTATTTTTGAGACAGAGAGAGACAGAGCATGAACGGGGGAGGGGCAGAGAGAGGGAGACACAGAATCCAAAACAGGCTCCAGGCTCTGAGCTGTCAGCACAGAGCCCGACGCGGGGCTCGAACTCACGGACCGTGAGATCGTGACCTGAGCTGAAGTTGGCCACTTAACCGACCGAGCCACCCAGGCACCCCTAGAAAGTCATTTTTAAGACTCAAGAGTAACCAGTAAAAGCAGATCTTAACCTCCGTGTTAATGTATGTCAACAATAATCAGATTACATGATGCACTGAAATAATTTACGACAATGGGGCACAGAGTTAAAAGCTGACATTGGTGCATGTAATCCTGTAAGGAAAAGAAGACCCTGGGAGCACCTGGGTGACTCCGTTGATTGAGCGATGGACCTTAACTCAGGTCATGATCTTGCGGTTGGTGAGTTTGAGCCCCACGCCCGGCTTGCTGCTGTCAGCTTGTCAGCACAGAGCCCACTTCAGATCTTCTGTTCCCCCCTCTCTGTCCCTCCCCTGCTTGCACTCTCAAAAGTAAACAAAACATGTTAAGTAATAGATCACACACTTGTGAACAATAATTTTTACAAAAGAAGGGGCGCATGGGTGGCCCAGTCAGTTAAGCGTCTGACTTCGGCTCAGGTCATGATCTCATGGTTCATGAGTTCAAGGCCCGCAGTTGGGCTCTGTGCGGACAGCTCGGAGCCTGGAGCCTGCTTCGGATTCCCTGCCTCCCTCTCTCTCTGCCCCTCCCCCACCCACGCTCTGTCTCTCTCTGAAAAATAAAAATTTAAAAAATAAATTTTACAAAAGAAAATGCAAGTAATATTAAGTTCACCTCCACTTGCATAGAGAGATAACAAAATACTTTTTTACCTATCAAGGTAGCAAAATCTTTAAAAATAATGTTAGTGAGAATTTGAGGCAGCCACCCATACTGGTAGGCTAAACTACATTTCTAGAAGTGCTTTGGCAATGTGAAGAGCTTCAGAAGTATTCATAGCCTCTGACTAATTCACTGGGCTCTAGAAATCTAAGGAAAGATTCCAAAGGAATGATACTAATGCATTATTTATAATAAAAAAATTAGAAACCTAAACATCCAGTCTCACAATGATGGTTAGGTAAATAATCATCCATCTGTCGCAGACAATTAGAAAAACAGAATATTTAATCACGGAAAGATATGGGAAAACAAAATATATATGCTTTGAATGCAATTTTTAATTCATTTTTTTATTGTTATTTTTGAGAGAGAGCATGAGCGAGGAAGGGCAGAGAAAGAGGGGGACAGAGGATCTCCAGCAGACTCCACTGACAGCATTGAGCCTGATGTGGGGCTTGAACTCATGAACTGTGAGATCATCACCTGAGCTGAAGTCGGACACGACCAATTGAGCCACCCAGGTAGCTCTTTTTTTTTTCTTTTAATATTTACTTTCGAGAGAGACAGCATGTGAGTGGGGAAGGGGCAGAGAGAGAGGGAAACACAGAATCTGAAGCAGGATCCAGACTCTGAGCTGTCAGCATACAGCCTGATGCAGGGCTCGAACTCGCAAGCCACGAGATCATGACCTGAGCTGAAGTCAGACATTTAACTGACTGAGCCACCCAGACGCCACCTGCCGCTCCTCACCCCAGTTCTCTTTTTGTTTGTTTACTTTTTGAGAGAGAGAGAGAGAGAGAGACAGAGCATGAGTGGGGGATTGGCAAAGAGAGAGGAAGACACAGAATCCGAAGCAGGCTCCAGGCTCTGAGCTGTCAGCACAAAGCCTGATGCAGGGCTCGAACCCATGAACCGTAAGAGCATGACCTGAGCCGAAGTCAGACACTCAACCAATTGAGCCACCCAGGCTTAACTGACTGAGCCACACAGGCGCCCCTCCCCAGTTCTTTTTATTATTTTTTATTTTTTATTTTTTCAATATATGAAATTTATTGTCAAATTGGTTTCCATACAACACCCAGTGCTCATCCCAAAACCCAGTTCTTTTTTTTAAAGGTTTTTTTTTTATTATTTCAGAGAGACCATGTAAGCAGGGGAAGGGCAGAGGGAGAGAGAGTGAGAATGTTAAGCAGGCTCCACGCTTAGCTTAGAGCCCAACTTGGGACTTGAACTCATGACCCTGGGATCATGAACTGAGCCCAAACCAAGAGTCAGATGCTCAACTGACTGAGCCACCCTGGCCCCCCAAATCAAATTATTTTTTAAAGGAACTGTATATATAATGAAAAAAAGATAACGGGAGGGGAGGGTATGTTCTGAAAGGTTACTGGTATCTGTCTGTAGGTGGTGAGAATACAGGGGCGCCTGGGTGACTCAGTAGGTTAAGTGTCTGACTTTGGCTCAGGTCATGATCTCGCGGTTCATGGGTTTGAGCCTCGCATTGGGCTCTGTGCTGACAGCTCAGAGCCTGAAGCCTCCTTCAGATTCTGTCTCCCTCGCTCTCTGCCCCTCCCCCACTCACGCTCTGTCTCTCTCTCTCTCTCTCTCTCTCTCTCTCTGTGTCTCAAAAATAAGCATTAAAAAAAAATTTCTTAGGTGGTGGGAATACGGGAAACTTATTTTTGCTTTTCAGTATTTTCCAAATTTCCATAGAGAAAACACATTGCTTATATTCTTAGGAGAAATATTTCTAAGGAAAAATTGCTTTGGGAGAGTTTAGTTAATTAACATGGGAAAATGCTAAGAATACAAATGTTAACCATAAAATAGGTTCTGTATATGTATGTATGTGACAATCTCTATGGAGGGAAAAAGTAGGAAAAACAATGCCATCAAAGGTGACAAATTAGCAATGGTGACCTTTAAGGGGAGGACTGTGGGGCATTGGGGGGTGGGAATAATTGTTCCTTTTTCCATATTTTCCAAATTGTCTTCATTGAGCATGTATTGCTATTATAAAAAAAAAGGGTGATTATTCTCTAAACTAAAAATAGCAGTAGCTTTCTATTTCTAGTGAGAAAATAAGTTACAGAGGGCAAAAGCGTCTGATCTACTTGTCCTTGACTTTAGAGACAAAGCGTTTGACTTTGTAGCAGATGAATGCGCGAGGGGTCTGAAAAAGTCACGTGAGAGCAGGGTAGTTACCCTGAAAAATGTGGTCAGGTATTAACATAGCTCGGTAATTAAGATGGTTTGCCAATTGTGGGATTCAAGAACCAGTTTTGATAAATCCAAGCTCTATTTCCCAGGAAGCTTCCAGATTTACACTAAAGTGCATTTGTTTCCAAACTAACCTGGATCAAGAAGGATCCCAGCTCCATCTCCAGAAAGATCTTTCGGAGCACCAGGGTGGCTCAGTTGACTTTGGCTCTGGTCATCCATGCTCTCATGGTTCATGAGTTTGAGCCCCGCATCAGGCTCTATGCTGACAACTCAGAGCCTGCTTGGAATTCTGTCTTTTCCTCTCTCTCTGCACCTCCCCCACTTGCTCTCTCTCTCTCTCTCAAAATAAATAAAAATAAAATTAAAAAAAGGATCTGCTTTCATCTAAGTGTCAGCCAGCTGGCTTGTACTGAAATTGCCCTGTCCATCATTAGAAAGGCCAAGACATGACTTTCTGAATTTGATACAGAGAACTGGATGCCATCTAACATCTGCGTCTGGAGGGCGGTGAAGTCCACTGTGTGAGAAGTCAAAGCAGGGAGCTGAAGGCAACGGACACTTTTCTTCTTTGCCCAACTCTGTTTTAAATATATTAACGTTGTGACCTTTGAGAAACTACCGTGTGGATTTTTTTTAACTTTTTTTTTTAATATCTATTTATTCTTTGAGAGAGGGGGAGAAAGAGAGCACAAACAGGGGAGGGGCAGAGAGAGGGAGACACAGAATCCTAAGCAGGCTCCAGGCTCTGAGCTGTCAGCACAGAGCCCGACATGGGGCTCGAACTCATGAACTGCAAGATCACAACCTGAGATGAAGTCAGACGCTTAACCGACTGAGCCACCCAGGCATCCCTACCATGTGGGTTTTTAAGAAGCAAGTTTTTAATCTGAGGAATCAGTATCTTAAAACCACCCTACAGCATTGTTTTGACATTTTTTCTTTGTCCAGCAGGAGGACAGCTGTGAATTGTCTGCTGGTCTTTTAACAGCCTCTGCTTTGCTTTTTATTTTTTTTAATTGTTATTTAATTTATTTTTTAAATTTACATCAAGTTAGTTAGCATATAGTGCAACAATGATTTCAGGAGTAGATTCCTTAGTGCCCCTTACCCATTTAGCCCATCCTCCCTCCTACAACCCCTCCAGTAACCCTCAGTTTGTTCTCCATATTTATGAGTCTCTTCTGTTTTGTCCCCCTCCCTGTTTTTATATTATTTTTATTTCCCTTCCCTTATGTTCATCTGTTTTGTCTCTTGAAGTCCTCATATGAGTGAAGTCATATGATATTTGTCTTCTTTGACTAATTTCACTTAACATAATACCCTCTATCTCATTCCATCCATGTAGTCACAAATGGCAAGATTTCATTCTTTTTGATTGCTGGGTAATACTCCAGTGTGTGTGTGTGTGTGTGTGTGTGTGTGTGTGTGTGTGTGTGTGTGTGTATACCACATCTTCTTTACCCATTCATCCATCGATGGGCATTTGGGCTCTTTCCATACTTTGGCTATTGTTGATAGTGCTGCTATAAACATGGGGGTGCATGTGCCCCTTCGAAACAGCACACCTGTATCCCTTGGATAAATTCCTAGTAGTGCAATTGCTGGGTCGTAGGGTACTTCTTTTTTATTTTTTTGAGGAACCTCCATACTGTTTTCCAGAGTGGCTGCACCAGTTTGCATTCCCACCAGCAGTGCAAAAGAGATCTCTTTCTCCACATCCTCGACAACATCTGTTGTTGCCTGGGATGTTAATTTTAGCCATTCTGACAGGTGTGAGGTGGTATCTCACTGTGGTTTTGATTTGTATTTCCCTGATGATGAGTGTTGTTGAGCATTTTTCATGTGTCGGATGACCATCTGGATGTCTTCTGTGGAGAAGTGGCTATTCATGTCTTTTGCCCATTTCTTCACGGGATTCTTTGTTTTTTTGGGTGTTGAGTTTGATACGTTCTTTATAGATTTTGGATACTAACCCTTTACCTGATGTGTTGTTTGCAAATATCTTCTCCCATTCTGTCAGTTGCCTTTTAGTTTTGCTGATTGTTTCCTTCCCTGTGCAGAAGCTTTTTATTTTGATGAGGTCCCAATAGTTCACTTTTGCTTTTGTTTCCCTTGCCTCTGGAGACATGTTGAGTTAGAAGTTGCTGTGGCCAAGGTCAAAGAGGTTTTTGCCTGCTTTCTCCTCAAGGATTTTGATGGCTTCCTGTCTTACACTTAGGACTTTCATCCATTTTGAGTTTATTTTTGTGTCTGGTGTAAGAAAGTGGTCCAGGATCATTTTTCTGCATGTTGCTGTCCAGGTTTCCCAGCACCCCTTGCTGAAGAGACTGTCTTTATTCCATTGAATATTCTTTCCTGTTTTGTCAAAGATTAGCTGGCCACACGTTTGTAGGTCCATTTCTGGGTTCTCTATTCTGTTCCATTGATCTGAATGTCTGTTCTTGTGCCAGTACCATACTGTCTTGATGATTACAGCTTTGTAATACAGCTTGAAGTCTGTGCTTTGCTTTTTATTTTGCAAATGTTGCACATAAGGCTGTCCTGAGGATCTTGTCGCCTGTTATTCAGTGTGACTCTGCAGGCTCCCAACTCAGCCAAATTCATTCTCCAAGGCGACGTTACCCTAGATCAGACCTGAGGGCTGGGAAACATCCAGAAGGGAGTGAGGTAGAATCAGTGATGTGTGTACTTGGCTGTGAATACACAATCTTAAATTGCTTAGATGTTAAACCAGTCTAAAGAAGCAGAGAAATCTACATGTAACTCATGCAGGGAAAGTATCTCGAATTCCACGCCCCAGAAAACATACTGCTAACAGTCTAGTGTATTGTCCTCCAAGTGATTTCTCTATACATATGCTTACACAATTAGAATTATAACTATTTTTACCTTTTTCCCCCCATAATACATCGTGGACATCTTCCTGTCACTGTGTAAGAGCTACCCTGCCTTTTAAATGGTTGTGTATTGTTCCACTGTGTGCTATTTTACCATAATTTATTTAACTGCTCCCCTACTAATAGGATTCCATCTTTTTTTAAAAAATTTTTTAATGTTTATTTATTTTTGAGAGAGACAGAGCATGAGTGGGAGAGGGACGGAGAGAGAGGGAGACACAGAATCCGAAGCAGGCTCCAGGCTCTGAGCTGTCAGCACAGAGCCCAATGCAGGCCTTAAACCCACAAACTGCAAGATCGTGACCAGAGCTGAAGTCGGACACTTAACTGACTGAGCCACCCAGGCGCCCCTAATAGGATTCCATCTTAAGATACTTTATGTCAATCATTGTTCATCCAACAGTGAACAAAGATAAACCCCCAATATCACCTTATAGCTATTTTGTAGTGTACAAAGAACACTCACATTCATTTCCTAATCTGTCCTCTCTGTAACCTTTTGGAGTAGGATGGAGCACTTGGATGGTACAGCACCAAAACCGTATGTAGCCCAGAGGACTGTCGGCTGGTAAGGGCTAACCACACTGGGATTTAAACCTTAGGTTTTAGGGGCACCTAGGTAGCTCAGTCAGTTAAGCATCCGACTTCAGCTCAGGTCATGATCTCACAATTTGTGGGTTCGAGCCCCACGTTGGGCTCTGTGCTGACAGCTCAGAGCCTGGATCCTGCTTCTGATTCTCTCTCTCTGTCTCTCTCTCTCTCTCTGCCCCTCTCCCGCTCATACTCTGTGTCTCTCTCAAAAATAAATAAACATTAAACCTTAAGTTTTAAGCTGCACGTGCAATGTCCTGGCCACAAGAAGCCTCCTGCGCCAGGTCCTTGCTTTATGGGGGAGCAGCTGAAAAGCTACAAGCATTCGAGGACACTTCTGCAAAGTCTCCCGAAGGGATCTTAATGCATTCATTCTCAGTAGGCAAATCAAGCAGTTGCCTCTCAGTCATGTCAAAAAGGGGGTGATTCAGGTTGTAATTATCGGAACCGATTGCATTACGTAAAGATCAAGCATCTGTATGGCCCCTTAGTGTAATAAATTCATCTGCCTGTGCAGGACCTGTTTCAAACTACATTGTCGCTTGCTGTATCCCAACATCTCTTAGGCCAGGAGCAAGTTGACAACATAAAGCAGGCAAGCACTTGTAACGCTGTGTTACTGCAGTGCTGACAGAGACGAACGAAGGCCCAGCTCTGGTGCAGCCTGTGGTCTCAGGAGGACACTTACAGGTATCAAGAATGATGGCAGGATTGGCCCTTCAGGCCGCGGTCCAGAAAGGCCTTGATGAGCAGGTACCCTGTGAGTAGGTGCATGAATAAGGAGAACAGCCCTGCAAAGAGCTTGGAAGAGCATCGCGAGGCAAAAGAAGATCCCCAAGCCCCTGAGAGGAGAACGAGGAGTTTGAGGAACCACGAAGGCTAATGTGTCTGGAACGAAGTGGGGGGTGGAGTGACCACCCAGGGCCTTGAAGGGATTTGCTCTCGTTGTAATGGGAAGCCTCTGAAGAATTTTTCAGGAAAAAGCACAAGACACGATCTGATTTATGCTTTGGAAAACCACTGCCGTGTGGAAATGGAAGTAGGCAAGAGAAGGGGACCCTTAGGGGGAGGGCTCACCACACGCTTCCTGGTCTGCAGGAGAAGGCTGGGCCTTGAGGAGGCAAAGTGACTGAGGGACCCTTTTTTTAACATTAGATTTAGGGCAGCACTTACCTTTGGGAGTGTTTAGGGGAATGGGATTCAGATAAAGATACAAGAAATGGTTGTTTTGTGTTTATGTTGGGTGGTAGATTGGTGTGCATTCGTTTTACTGTCGTGCTTCATGGCTTTTACGTATCATGCGTCTTGTGTCTGTTAGTGGCTGAATGTGTCCCTCAAAACTCACATGTTGGGATCCTAACAGAACGTGACTGTATTTGGAGAGGGGGTCTTTAAAAGTTTAAGTGAAAATGAATTCATTAGGGTGAGCTCTAACCCAATATGACTGTCCTTTTAAGAGACTAGGAAAGAGCGGGATGCCTGGGTGGCTCAGTCGGTTAAGCATCCTAAGCATCTGACTTCAGCTCAGGTCATGATCTCATGGTTCATGGGTTGGAGCCCCGTGTCAGGCTCTATGCTGACAGCTCAGAGCCTGCAGTCTGCTTTGGATTCTGTCTTCCTCTCTGCCCCTACCCATCTCTCTCTCTCTTTCTCTCTCTCTCTCTCTCTCAAAAATAAATAAACATTTAAAAAAATTTTAAAAATAAGAGATTAGGATAGGGCACCTGGGTGGCTCAGTTGGTTAAGCGTCTGACTTTGATTTCAGCTCAGGTCATGATCTCAAGGTCACGCGATCGATCCCCACATCAGGCTCAGATCCTCTGTCCCCTTCTCTCGCTGACCTTCCCCCATGATCCCTCTCTCTCACCTCTCTCTCAAAAAACAAATAAATAAATAAACCTTAAAAAAAAAGAATGACTACCTCCATTCTTTCCTCCTCTAACTCCTCCCCAACCCCCAGATCTCTTTAGAGTTCATCCCTGTTTGAAATGGGTTACACCTGCTACTCTCTTTCATAGCACCTGGGTTGTCTTCCACATTACTGTATGTATGTACATAATTATATATTTTCTCTATGCGAATACGATATATATCCATTTCTGTGTTTCTTGTTTAATACTCATCCCAAGATCCTCTGTGTTCCATGAGGAACTAGAACCTATCTGTACAGTCACCGCTCTGTCCCCAGCACTTGGCTCAAGCCTGGAGATGCTGCTCCCATAAATGCTCTATAAATATTTGTTACATGGGTGAATAGGCTAGGCTGTGTGAGGGAACCGAAGCTGAACCAGATACAGAGCTACAGATCACACGTTGGGGGAACGCACCCCTTGGTAGCTGTGATATGTCAGGAACATAAATGACTTAAGGAGAGACAACTAATGTCACAGGACATTCTACGTCCTGAGGAAGGAGCATTCCGTCTAGACAGGGAAATCAGGAGACCCTGTAGGGGGAGAATATTGTGCTGGGCAATGAAAGAAGGAAAAGCATATACGAAGCCACCAGTGTGGGAAAGTGCAGGGCAAATGTGGACGAAGACGTGTGGGCCAATTTAATTGGAGCATGGAATACATCAAGACAAAAGAGTAAGAGACTGGCTGGAAAAGAAAAGTGACACCAGAGTGTCAAGGACCTGATTTGTGAGGCTAAGAAATCTGGGCTGTAGGGGCGCCTGGCTGGCTCAGTCGGTAGAGCATCTGACTCTCTTTTTTTAATTTTTTTATGTTTATTTTTGAGAGAGAGAGAGAGAGAGAGAGAGAGAGACAGAGTGTGAGCCAGGGAGGGGCGAGAGAGACAGACACACAGAATCCAAAGCAGGCTCCAGGCTCCGAGCTGTCAGCACAGAGCCCGACGCAGAGCTCAAGTCCGTGAACCGTGAGATCATGACCTGAGCTGAAGTTGGACACTTAACCGCCTCAGCCACCCAGGCACCCCAGAGCATCTGACTTTTAATCTCAGGTTCTTGAGTTCAAGCCCCACATTGGGCATGGAGCCTACTTAAAAAAAAAAAAAAAATCTGGGCTGTATTCTGGAGGCAGTGGTGGGAAACAACAATGACTCCGTTGAAAACATTAAAAAAAATTTTCTTGGGGCGCCTGGGTGGCTCAGTCGGTTGGGCCTCCGACTTCGACTCAGGTCATGATCTCACAGTTTGTGAGTTCGAGCTCGGCATCAGGCTCTGTGCTGACAGCTCAGAACCTGGAGCCTGCTTTGAATTCTGTCTTCCTCTCTCTCTGCCTCTTCCCCACTCACATTCTGTCTCTCTCTGTCTGAAAAATAAATAAACGTTAAAAAAAATTTCTTGGGGTGCCCAGGGTGGCTCAGTCAGTTCAGTGTCCAACTTCAGCTCATGTCATGATCTCTGGGTTTGGGAGTTCGAGCCCCACATCTGAGCTGTACTGACAGCTCAGAGCCTGGAGCCCACTTCGGATTCTGTGTCTCCCTCTCTCTCTGCCCCTCTCCTGCTCATGCTCTGTCTCTCTCTCTCAAAAATAAATAAACATTAAAAAAATTTTTTTTAAACTAAAAAAATTCTTTTCAAGAAAAGTAGAAGTAATAGTATTCTACAAGAAAAGTAGAAGTAGAAAAGTAGAATCTACAATTCTACAAGTAGAAGTAATAGTATAAAAAACACCCATATTCTTCTCACCAACATTCAACAATTAACATTTTGCCATATTGCTTTTATATATATACAGATACATAAATGTATTTCAAAGTGTTTCTTGGCTTGCTTGCTTTCTTTCCTTTTCTGGATGATTTCAAAGGAAATTATAGACATTAGAACTCTTCCTCCTAATCATTTCTCCAAATATTAAGTGTTTTCCTTCATAGCCATCATACCAGCATCACATTGAATAAATATAACTGCCTGACATCATCTAATACCAGCCATTTTCTAATTTCCCCAGTTACCCCAAAATGTCTAAAAAGCTGGGGTATTTTTTTTTTTTTTTCAGAACCAGAATCTGATCAAGCATGTGGTTGTGTCTTCTAAGTTTTTAAAAATTTAAAACAATCACCCCGGACCCTTTTTATTGACATCCATTTCCTTAATCTTTATGTCTTCTATAAAACCTGTTGTGTTGCAGAACGCCTCACATTCCTGATTGATCTGATGGTCTCCTTGGGGGTGTTGTTGAACTTGCTCCCTCAGCCTCTATAAATTGAAGGTTAGACGTAAGGGCTCGATTGCATTCAGGAGTTTTCAGCATGTATGGCAAGAAAACTTCATTAAGGGATGCTGGTCTGCTTCATGCCTCAGCACACCAGGAACCTCATAAAAACACATTTTGTCCCAGGATGAATGATGCTAAGTCAGAGAACTGAGTGAAGGTGGGAACAGCCAGATTTACAGAATGTAATTCTCCTTTGTGATTGGCAAGTAATTTGAGGGACGTGCCTGGCCACCCAGCTCACATTTTCGTAGCTGTTTAATTTAGCAAACATGTTCAAGTGCATTTCATCACCACAGCATCCCGGTAAGGTTTTATCCCTGTTTAACAGAAGTAAAAACGGAGGCTGGGAGTGCTTACCGGACTTTT
This sequence comes from Puma concolor, assembly GCF_028749965.1. Lineage (NCBI taxonomy): Eukaryota > Metazoa > Chordata > Mammalia > Carnivora > Felidae > Puma > Puma concolor. Next base: position 11,420,760 of record NC_141676.1, read on the forward strand.
CCAAAGTCACAGAGCCAATAAGTAGCAGAGGCAGGACTCAGCATAAAGGAGTTCACTTTAACTCAGTTTTTAAAAAACCACAGCCTACATCTAATTGCAGATTGTTTCAAAGTGTATCCTTTCTCCAGAATTCAATAAATATTTCTCTCCTTTATGTATCACATTTTCTTCTTATTTTTTAATATTTAGTCTTGGGGAGAGCACAAGTGGGAGGGGTCGAGAGAGGGAGACACAGAGGGTTTGAAGTGGGCTGTGTGCTGACAGGCTGACAGCAGTGAACCCGATGTGGGTCTCGAAGTCACAAACCACGAGATCACGACCTGAGCCAAAGCACGCTCTGTCAACCGATTGAGCTACCCAGGTGCTCCTATATCAACATTTTCTTTAAAAAAAAAAAAAAGAAAGAAAAAGTATTTCTCTTTACTTTCTTGATACCAGAGAGGCTGTGCCAAGCAAAAGCAATTTGTTTTACACTGTCCTAACAGCTGTTTCTATTGTGTGTTTAAAATTAGCAAAATGTGGGGCGCCTGGGTGGCTCAGGTCATGATCTCGCGGTCCTTGAGTTCGAGCCCCGTGTCGGGCTCTGTGCTGACAGCTCAGAGCCTGGAGCCTGTTTCGGATTCTGTGTCTCCCTCTCTCTGACCCTCCCCCCTTCATGCTTTGTCTCTCTCTGTCTCAAAAATAAATAAACGTAAAAAAAAAATTTTTTTTTTAAATAAAATAAAATTAGCAAAATGTAACAGGTGCAGGATTCCCCAAAGCTCCCTTTGTAACAATAGCTCACAACATCCAATTTTTACATTTTTAAAAAATGTTTTTTATTTACTTTTGAGAGAGAGAGAGTGTGTGGGAGGTGCAGAGAAAGAGGGAGACACAGAATCCGAAGCAGGCTCCAGGCTGCGAGCTGTCAACACAGACCCCTAACCCGGGGCTCAAACTTGTGAACTGCGAGATCATGACTTGAGCTGAAGTCAGATGTTTCACTGACTGAGCCACGCAGGCGCCCCTAATTTTTTTTTTTTTTTTTAAGTAGTCTCCACCTCCAAAATGGGGCTTGAACGCATGACTCTGAGATCAAGTAAATCTGAGCTGAGATCAAGAGTCGGACGCTCAATTGACTGAGCCATCCAGGCAACCCCGAGACATCTAAATGTTACATGAGTTACTCAATCTGTGACTTTCAGAAATAGGGACACCCACCGGTAGGAGGAACACACACAGTCAGGTCCTCTCAAGTCTATTTGTCTCCCCACAACGTCAGCAACTCGTGGGACGGAAGTAGGAGTGTTGCCGGGTGAACTAGGGAGACCCTGGGCCCTGAGGCCTCTGCTCAGCCCATCCATCCCAAGGATGTCCCTGGAGGCTCTTGTTCCCATTATAAGAAAGAATACAAGGACGGACCAGACATAGTGGATGAGCAGTTGCAAGCAAGAAAGTTTATCACAATGACACTATGCTCTGGGCTCCAGGGAGAGCTGCACACTGTGGGGTTTGGGTGTCTACCTTTTATTGACAGCTGTTAACTTAGGGGGTGGAATATTACTTGAGGTGGGGATTTCTTGGAAGCAGGATTTCGTACCTTTTCTTCCTTATTTGGTGAGGGCTTTCCAGCCTTCTTTGTCAGCCGGCTTGGTTTGATCTGGTTTCTTGTGGCTTTGTTTTGGGCCAGGACCCACCTCTGACCTTCCTAGAAGGGCGCTGGCCACAACTTCCCCTTTTTTGGTCTCCAGGTATCCTGTTAGAAACTAACTAGCTGCCTACTCTAACATTCCCCTCCCCCACCATGGACTCTGGGCCCTTAAAATCTTTTCAGGGAAAACGGGCGATGGTACATCTTCTGTAAATACTTTATGCTGGTGTGGGAGGTTGACCCTGCCTGAGGGCTCCAGAAGTCCTTGCTATCTGAATTTTAGGAAACCTGATGGGCAGTGGGGAGTAAAAGGAAGTCACAGGCTTGGTCCAGAGGGTGTTGGTAGGTTTCATCTTCAAGGCAGATAGATTGGAATCCCTGGTGCAACCATCACTTATAAATGAAGTTGTTGGGAGTCTGGAAAAGACAAATTAAAAAAAAATTTTTTTTTAAGTTTATTTATTTATTTTGAGAGAGAGAGTAAGCAGGTGAAGGGCAGAGGAGAGGGAGAGAGAATCCCAAGCAGGCTCCTCAGTGTCAGCACAGGGCCTGACACGGGGCTCAGACTCACGATGTGAGATCATGACCTGAGCTGAGATCAAGAGTCAGACGCTCAACAACTGAGCCACCCAGGCACCCCTGGGAGATAAATATTTGACAAGAAAATTAAACAAACAAGGTCCAAAAAGCAAAAGTAACAATATAGCCACTAGTGGCCCTAAAAAGGGCAAGAACCAGGTTACAGATGGAAGGGTCTCGTGTACAGCATCCCAAATATTATTAGCAGTATCAGCCCTTTTGCCCATTTGGTGTAGCCATGTGGCTGGATCATAGAATTTTGGGATGTTTTCCTCCACGGGTCCAGTGGTGTTGATGTAGGTACAACATGCTCTGTTAATGACAGCACATACCCCACCTTAAAGCCAGCCATAACCACATTGGCCAAAGATGGAAAGGACTTTGGAGAGATTGGAGAAATACAATGAGGTGGGAAAGCTAGTTTATCCAATGCTCCCATCAGATTTCTCCAACATGCAAATTTGATATGCAAATCCCCCCCACCCCCACCCTTACCCCCACCCCCAAAGAGCTAATGCACCAATGGTATCTACTCTTCCAGCCAGTATAAAGCCTATTGCCCTTCCAGTTCTGGTTGTGGGAGTGGGCAGAATTATATACATGGACTCCTGGGGGAGCCACATATCCTGGGGTACAACTGCCTGACGTTTGAGGTTATCAATGCATTGAAATCCTTGGGCCAATACAGGCTGGGTAAAGACTGGTCCCTGTAGGTTGGGAGAAGGACGTACACAGATAAGGAGACAGTTGGGAGGGGCACAAAAGTTTGTGGGGTAATTCACTATTCCTATCTCCTGGAGCTGTTGGGCCCACCTGGAAGAGTTACTGTGTGTGCAGCTGGGGAATAGAGATTTCCCCATGGCTCCGTATCCTAGGTAACTGGAAAGTAATGGTTGTGAAGGGAGAAATTAAACAGTAATGCTGAGTGGTGTCCAGCTAGGCCATGATCCAAAACATGGGTTTATTGGGTTTTTACTTGAAAGGGTGAGATTAGCACACCAAACCAGTGGGTGGCATTATAATCTGTGTCATTTAGATTTCCTAAGCAGGCATGCCGCATTCCATGCTTGGAGCCCTGAACTGAGACACTGGAAAACTGTCTGCTGGTCCAAGGGTCGTTGGCAAAGTTGTACAGACTGCCCCCAGAGGTGATGCTATTTGGCAGCTGACCCATCTTCTGGATCTGTTTTTATGGGTTGAATTACTGGGAGTTATCTGGAAGCATGGACTTTGAGCTTAGGAATAATTGGGGTCCAAATCCCTGAAATGGGTGTTGGGAGGGGATAGGTCAACACAGGTCCCATTAGGGCAGATGAAAATCCCTTCTTGGGAAGGGGAACGTGGTCCAGTGTAGTTTTTCTGATGGAGAATTGTATTAGGAGAATGAGTGGGATAAAATAGGGAGTAAGAAAGGTCCTTCTGAGAACATAAATGACAAATCTAGCAATTGAAAAAGTTATTTCCCTGGGAGGTTATGTTGGAACCATTCTGTGGAACTGCATGGGTTAGAACAGTAATGAGAATGAGGAAAAAACAAAAACAAAAACAAAAACAAGACTTTTGGGGCCATATCGGAGGGTTAGACCCAACAGAAAGATGTCATTGTTTTGTTTTCTTTTGCTTTGTTTGAAGGGAGGTGGTTTAAAGGTAGCAAGAAAAGCAACTCAGAGGTCCAAGTAGACAAAGGTTTGCAAAGAGGAGAAGCAGTATAAGGAAAATCCAGTCAATAGCTAACATTATAAAGCAAATATTCATAGTAAGATGTCAATCACTTATCTTCTTGGAGATGTAGCATAGATCTTCCACTGGCTCACAGGAATAGGATGGAATGTCTTCACTCATCGATTGTGGGTAGTCTGGAGCCACTAGTTTTATTCTCGACAAATGAATCCACCTAGCTATACCTTAGAGCTTAGCTGCTGTTGGGGTGCTGAGAAGAACCTGGAAGGGTCACTACCATTCAGGGTCTAATTGAGCTGAACGTAAATCCTCCTTCCAGGTCTTTAATAAAACCATGTCCCCTGGCTTGATCTGGGTAGGGACAGGTTCTTTCTTGGGTTGGGCACAAGTAAAGATGATCTACTGGACCGGTTCTAACTGATTAAATGTCTTATAAATTCGTGGGTTTCTGAATCAAGTAGCAGATCTGCTGTTAAGAAAGGAATTTCAAAGGGGCTGAGTTGGAGGTTCCTTTTTGGGGCCATTCTCAATCTCAAGAGGGCTATGGGCAGGAGTTTTGTCCAGGATTCTAAGGTTTCCTGGAAATATTTGTGGCCAAGATTTTTTAAAGGGTTTGATTAGCCAAGGATTGGGGTCTCCAGGCAGCATGGAGGTGGTCATGAACTCCCAAGGCAGAAGATACTTGTTGAGTCACTCTTGCAGTAAAGAATGGGCTGTTATCACTCCGCAGAGACTTTAGGAGCCCAAAGCGTGGGGTGATTTCCTTTGGTAGAGCTTTCATTACCTCTTGAGCTTTTTCTGTTCTACCAGGATGAACGTCTACCCAACCAGTGAAGGTGTTCACAAAGACCAAGAAGTATTTATATCCCTGATGGGGGCATCTGAGTGTGGTCTACCTGCTAATCTTCTCCAGGGTGTGTGCCTTGTCTTTGGATGGTCTGGAGGAGTGGAGGTGGTCTAAGCCCTCCCCCAGAGGTGTTCTTGTGACCTAGGTTACAGGTCCTGGTGACTTCCTTCATCACCCTTGACAGGCTAATTCCTGAAAAGACTCTATTAACTAAGGAGGTTAATGTGTCTCTTCCCACATGAGAGGAGTCACGTAGTCCCTTGATGATTTTCCATTGGAATGTCTGGGGAAGCATCACCTTTTTGTCTTGTGTCCGCCATCCCTCCAGATGTAGTTGGTGGTCTTTCTGCTGAGCCCAGTTTATTTCCCTCTTTGTATATTGGGGCCTTTGTGGGAGGATTGGCCCATGAAGGAGTAAAGCTACCTCTACTGGGAGTTTGGGGCCCTAAAACCATCTTTTGGAGCTTGTTACATGTATTTGGGGCTGCCTGGCTTATAAAATGAATTCCCAGCACCAACTGTCCCTCGAGGGTATCCAGATCTACATGGGTGCTTCTGTGGCCTTTCTACCAGACGGGACTGAAAAAGAGCAGGATTTTCATCAGGTCCTTGGGTGATCTCCCTCACCTTATCATGGTTTACTAGCTTGATGATACATCTCTTCATGCCTTCCAGGAGGCACAGTACCATGTGGTCTCTGAAGGCTAGTCCCTGCTACCTGGGCTGATAATTCTGATAAGGGTCTATCTGAGGGACAGCTGTCATTCTAATGGGACATCTGTTAGGCTAGGTAGCATGAAGGACATCTGCCCAGATGTAGAATCGCTCCTCTGTACTGCAGCAATGAGAGAGAATGACCAGAAGGTCCTTCCAGGTTAGATCAAAAGACTAGAGTCAGGCTCCGGAATTCCTCAGTAAATTTGCTAGGAACCTCAGAAAACTGGCCTAAGCACTCATGGCACTGCCTGAGATCGGACATCAAAAAGGGAACATAGAAGGGCACCAGGGTGGCTCAGTCGGTTAAGCATCTGACTCTTGATACTGGCTTAGGTTGTGATCTCCCGGTCATGAGATCAAGCCCACATCAGGCTTCATGCTCAGTGGAGCCTGCTTGGGATTCTCTGTCTGCCCCTTCCTGGCTTGCTCGCATGCGTGCACTCTCTCTCTCTCTCTCTCTCTCTCTCTCTCTCTCTCTCTGTCTCAAAATAAATAAACAAACTTTAACAAAATAAAGGGGGTGGGGAGCACCTGGTGGCTCAGTTGGTTAAGCGTCAGACTTCTGCTCAAGCCATGATCTCAGGGTTTGTGAGTTCTAGCCCCACATTGGGCTCTCTGCTGTCAACACAGAGCCTGCCTTGGATCCTGTCTCCCTCTCTCTCTGCCCCTCTCCCACTCAAGCATGCACTCTCCCTCTCAAAAATAAACATTAAAACCAAATAAAAAGAGGAACATACACTCTTGTGGTCCCCTAAGGTCCACCTGCCATCTCCTGGAGGGGGCAAAGAAGCTCTTTCTTTTGGCCTGAGTCTGGTAATGGAGGGTAGATGGATTGATAGGGTGGGAGATTAGTTGCTTAGGCTGAGGAGCCAAAGGCTGTTGGGGTGTTAATCTGGTCTTGGGTTGTTTCGAGGGGGAGTTACTGAGGGGAGCTACTGCAGGGAGAATTTCTTTCTTGGGACCAAACATGTAAATGACCCCTTCCCACTGTGCATGTTTTACATTTCTCAGGGTCATCCCTGAGGGCCATAAAGGCCTGGATGTAAGGGATCCCTACCCACTCTTCTTGTCTCTTACTGGAGAGATCAAGTTGCAATCTAGTTTTATAGTTAGGACTATCATTTTCTGACTAGATCTCTAGCTTATATGGAGGCCAAGGAATGTTACAAAAGAAAACGAGCATTTTCCTACTTAGGCTGGCTTTCTTTCTTTCTTTCTTTCTTTCTTTCTTTCTTTCTAATGTTTATTTTTGAGAAAGAAGAGAGACAAGAGTGTGAGTTGGGGAGGTGCAGAGAGAGAGGAAGACACAGAATCCCAAGCAGGCTCCACACTGTGGCACAGAGCCCCATGCAGGGCTCAATCCAAGAATCTCAGCTGAGATTCAGAGCAGGATGCTGGACACTTAACTGCTGAGCCACCCAGGTGCCTCTCTTTAGGCTTTCTAATGGGAACTGATCCCAGTGTCTCAAAATATGTCCCAGAAGAAAGTCTTTGGGTATGGAAGTGGAATCTCCCATTGTCTTCAGGGAGAGAATTGACTCCTGTTAACTGAAAAGGAACAACTAAACCAGGCCTCCCAATACTAGAAGCCTGGAGTACTATTTCCCTGAGGAGAGTTAGCTCTCTCTCTCTCTCTCTGGAACCTAATAGGATCTCAATCGGGAACTCTTCTAGAGAGTTCCAAAGGCGAGTGGACTGTGGGCATCCCCAGCCTGCTGTCCATTCACCCGGTCATCATGGCTGTGGCCAGCATGCCATGTGATGACCCAACAACAGCCCTGGTGTCCCAGGGCCCACGTCTCTTCCTGGCGTCTGCCATCCGGAGAGTGACAGCCTTCCGGACGACCCTAAATGAAATGATGCCTGATAATTCACCCTGATGTCCCAGGATGGATCCCTTGGAACCGAGATCATCATGATTTCAAGATCACTGAATATCCCACTCTCCTTCTGTTGATAGGCCTCTTAACAGTTGGTGGCAAACAACAGCCACCAGAGACAGGGGTCCCTTTGAGTGTCTAAATATTTCTTGCCTGACCTGTTGAAGTCTCCTACTTGGTGGTTAGCTCTGGGGAAACTAACCTCTATTTTCCAGTTCTCTTTGCATCCCTGAATTATTTGGGTGGAGCCACATTTAATTAAGTGGTGGATAAGGCCTACCCACAGATCCACAGGGAGAGCTCTCTATAAGTGGGGTCCCTTGCCAGGGAGCAAAAGGGTTATAGCTTATTTTACAGTGATCTTTGCAGTCTGAGTTGGCAATCACGCAGCACCTGTGCAATGGGTGACAGACTGTCTCCCAGGTCCCTGTGCCCCGCCACCAAAAGAGAGTGCCTATGTAGGTATAAGAGGAAGCGGCTGAAGCCACACAAGGAGGGGTCAGAGTGTCCCTGACCAAGAAGCAGATTCCTGCAGAGACAGCCTGGGAATATCAGTCACCTAGGGACTGGTGCAGAGGATCGTTGGTGTCGCTTCCACGAGAGCCCATGAAGCACTCTCTTACATGTCTGGGAGCACTAAGGAACAGTCCTATGTGTGCATACCCAGAGGAGCCAAAGTTTTAATTACCAGTGAGATGGAAAGCCCTATGGGATTGCTGTGCGTCCTGAGAAATAATCTCAGACACTTCCATACAACTTTTAGTCACTTAAGAGTGCCTTTCAGCTGGAAGGAGCAAGTGTCCCTTTATTCTTTGGAGCTGAACATTAGTTTCTCATAAATGCTACCAGACCATCCGGTTCCCAGGTAGATCAGAAAGAGAGAGAGAGAACAAAGGAATGGTGACTTGACTAAGCAACACACCAGCCCGAGTGGTGGAAGTTGAGACTCACCGATGAAGAGGGTCCCTCAACACGCAGGTTACCTCCTTCTGACTGGTTCCCCAAAAAGATGTTGCCAGGTGGACTGGCGAGACCCGTCCGTCCCCTGAGGCCTCCACCCAGTGCATTCCAAGGATGTCCCTGGAGGCTCTGGGTCTCATCGCAAGAAAGAATTCAAGGACGGACCAGACATAGTGGATGAGCAGTTGCAAGCAGGAAAGTTTATTAAAGTGAAAGTATGCTCTGGAGAGGTGAGAGCGGGCCGGCTCCAGGGAGAACTGCACACTGGGGGTTTGGATGTCTACTTTCTATCGACAGCTGTTAACTAGGGGTGGGATATTTATTACCCGAGGCGGGGATGTGTTGAAAGCAGCGTTTCGCGCCTTTCCTTCCTTATTTGGTCAGGGGTTTCCAGCCTTCTTTGTCAGACACTTTGGGCCAGTCCAGTTTGATCCGGCTTCCTGTGGCTTTGCTGCCAGGACGGGCCTCTGACTTTCTTATAGCTGCGCTGTCCACGACTTCCCCTTTCCTGGCCTCCAGGTATCCTGTTAAAAGCTAACTAGCTTCCTACTCTAACCGGAGCACAGGACAACCTAGAATCACGAGATAAGGGGTGTGGTGCGATGATGAACAAACCAGGGAAGGGACTTAGGAGGATCTTGGATCCAGGAAGGAACTGGGGAAGCTATTACTGGACTTCCCAGGAATCCCGGTCTCCAGCTCAGATCCGGCTGCTAGCAGGAGGCCCTACAAGGTAGCTTCTCGGGCAGTGGCTAACTGCTGAGAGTCACTCTGCCCAGCGGGAAACTACGATGGTCTTAACTCTGGAAGAGGGAATGCAACACTGCACCTAAGTGGAAAAAACAACAACAACAAAAAAAAGCGTTTGGGGAAGAGAACTCGCTCTTCGCCCACTCCGAAAAGCTAGAAGCAGACGAACACGCCTCCAAGCTCTTTCCCGGATTTTAGTGGTTGCCTCCAGCCAGCCCCTCTCTCAGTACGTCTCTGTTATTGGTCAGCATTGCCAAGCATCAGCAGTCACAGACAATATCCGGAACCAATCGTCTCCAATCCCCACCCCGTCTCTCCGCCAACCTGTGAGTGACATACACGCGAACCAATGAGAAATGAAAGTGGGGATAAGAAAACGAGACTCCTTCCCCTTTTCCTCAGCTTGTTCAGCAAATGGTAGAAAAGGCTGAGCAGCTGATACCAACCACCAATCCGTAAGGATGGAACGGGGACGAAGAGAAGAGTGATGGGAGGGGGTGACGTGGCAGTGACGGAGACATACACTGAAATGAGTGGCGGAAACCCCGGCCAATCGGTGGTCGAATTGGCCGGGCACTCTGCATTCTCGGGTCCTCCCCGAGCGCCGGAGACTTCGGGAAAGCACCAATGAGCTTGAACATGAGTCTGATTGGCCTTCATTCGAACCAATCATCGGCGTGCCTGGAGGACGCGTCCCACCCCGGGCTCTCACTGGGCGGTGTGGGATGACAGGCCCGAGAGAAATGCCAATGTCCTAGGGGTCCTCCGCAAGTGACGCTCGGCGGCACCAATCGACTGCCTCCTTCCCGGCGGCCGAGCCCTCCTCCCGCGGCGGGCCTGGCGGGGCGGGGACGCTGCGCGGCCGCGGCTGATGCGCTAGCCGTGTGGGGCGCTCCGGGCGGCGACGGCGGCTCTCGTAGGCGGTTCCGGTCCTGTATCTCGGGGCGGCGGCGGCTCATGGCGGCGACGGAGCTGAGAGGGGTGGTGGGGCCGGGCCCGGCGGCCATTGCAGCTCCGGGCGGCGGCGGCACCGGTCCCCCCGTGGTGGGAGGCGGCGGCGGCGGCCGCGGAGACTCGGGGCCGGGCTCCGGGGCCGCGCTGGGCACGGTGGCCGCGGCGGCGGCGGCGGGCGGCCCGGGCTCCGGCGCCGGGGGAGTGGCGGCTGCGGGCCCGGCCCCTGCGCCGCCGGCGGGGGGCTCCGGCGGCTCGGGCGCCGGGGGTTCGGGCTCGGCTCGAGAGGGCTGGCTCTTCAAATGGACCAATTATATCAAAGGCTACCAGCGGCGGTGGTTCGTGCTGAGCAACGGGCTCCTGAGCTACTACAGGTAACTGCTTCCGGGGCGCCGTCCCCCACCGCAGCCCACAGTCCCCGCGCCGTCACCCTCTGGAGCCGGCCCCGCAGCCAAGGTCGCCCCAGGCCCCTTTTCGTCACCTGCGCGCACTGACAGCCCGCGACGCGAGCCCACCTGCGCGAAAGTGAACGCCCCGGGGCTTCCCTCTCCACCTGGGTTACCCGCTCTTGGTGCAATACCTTCCCCTCCGTCCCTGGCCTTTCCAGTTGTTCGGAGAGCATCTACTCTTCCATTGTGTTTGCGCCAGCACGGCGGTGCAATGATGAATTCTGCGAGGAAGGCGCTGTCGTAGGTGCTAAGGGGCACATGTAGGAGAGCAAAGCCCCGGCATGGTTCGCAAGGAACTTGCTGTGAAAGTCCCAAATCTTAGCTGTCTGTGCTGTCTTAGCTGTCTCCAGAATTCAAGGTTATTAGCAGCCTTTGATGTACCCGCCGTTGCTGTCTCCACGTTCAGGCACAAGGACACCAGGCACAGGGTGGCCTCCGTATCTCTCCCCTGTCTTTATGTCTCCCAGACTTGGCATATGCTTTCGCCTTCTGAACAGCCCATAACGGAGATGTGCCCTCCAGTGCTGCTTTTATTTACGCTGACCCCACCTCCCACCATGGGAATGATTCCAGTGGTCTCTCCGGTATTTCCGGGGTCTCTTTGGTTGGTTCGCTTTAAGTTTTATTAAAAGAAGAATCCATGTCTTTGGTACGATTACTTCTGTTCAACAGTGTTTTGGAATGTTTAATATATATTCATGGCAGCTCACAAGCTTGCCATAACTGTAGCATGCTTTTGGCTACTCCGGTTACGCCAGATAGAGGGGTTAAGATGCTGGATGTGGAGACAGGACATAAACATTTCCTGAGTACTGGACAGTTTGGGTAGTTTCATTGACTCCCAACAATAACCCTGGGGATCAGGAGATATTCCCATCTTACTGATGAGGAAACTGAGACTTAGTCTGGGCAACTATTCTAAGGTCTTGAGCAGTCAGGATTTGAAACCGGTTGTCTTCACACCATCATAACCTAAAACCCAAGTTAGTGTTACTTGAATCAATCAAATAACAGATAATTGCTTGCCTATAGCAAGTAAGTTTCTAGATTTCTGTTGCTATATACAAAATGTGTATAGTTTCTAGATCACAGTACTTTATACAAAATGTACAAAAGTTTCCACTGTTACTATATACGAAATGTATATAGTTTCTATATCACAGTACTTTATACAAAATGTATAAAAGTTTCCTTTAAGGGAGGGGCGCCTGGGTGGTTCAGTTGGTTGGGCGTCTGACCTGACTTTGGCTCATGATCAGGTCATGATCTCGCAGTTTGTGAGTTCAAGCCCCGCGTCGGGCTCCATGCTGACAGCTCGGGGCCTTGAGCCAGCTTCGGATTCTGTGTCTCCTTCTCTCTCTGCCCCTCCCCTGCTCATGCTCTGTCTCTTTCTCTCAAAAATAAACATTAAAAAAAAAAATTTTTGTTTTTAAAGTTTCCTTTAAGGGAGACTTTGCTTAATATAATGGCACTTCTAATTGAAATCTTTTTTGTAAAAAAGTCCTATTTGAGACCCAAAATGCTGTTAAGAGCAGCTCACTGTATTTCTTTTCCTCTGCACGTAGTCACTCTGCTATCAGGAGAGGTAGGGTGAATGAATCTCTTCCTCAACCCCACCGTATCAGCACTTAGAGGATTTTGAGGGGAAATTGAAGGTGGGAGTTGGAGGTTGTTGAGGGTGAAAAATGCCTTAGCACATCCTCACTGTTCCTGCCACATTGTGAACAGTTCTGTGGGTCATTTGCATTATTATATTCAGAATTGATTTTAATTTTAACCCTCTCTCAGTACGCATCCAGGATGATCGGTTTAAGGTTCGATCACACATCTAAAGTTTTAATGTGTGTTCCAAAGTTTTTCTCCTATTCAAGTTCCTGTTTTCCTATTATGCTGACCATCATCCTAAAGTTCGGTTGATTTGTATCCTAACTTGGCTTGTAAGTCACTATTAACACTGCTCATTTTCTTAAGTTGTGTATCAGCTGAGGACTTTACTGTGTGGTCTTTTTTCTCCAAATTCTTATCAGATCATCTTTCCAGGCCATTTGATTCTTTGATCAGTACCAGTCTTAATACTGATCTTGGTTGGACATTAATAACTTCTCTGTTGCTATCTCTTCAAGAACTTGTAACCACCTTTAACTTCTGTCTTACAAGAGTTAGGGGCACCTATCTGACTACAGATCAAACTGCTTCCAAAGCATACTGAACCACATATTGGGAAATATGCCATAGGCCTGTCTTTGCCAACTAAGATGGTCCCACCCACAAACCAACCAAGCAACAGGAACCAGGGTTATCAAATCTATGCACTACCTTCAAAATCACAGTGAAGTTCTTCCTCCCAACTATACTGGTGGTTTATTCTTCTTGACAGGGTTCTCTGTGTCCCCGTCTCCCTACAGTTATTTAGCTAATTTGTCATTTCTCCTGCTTTTCATGCCTCCAAAACCAGTCGTCTCCTCTATATGCCTTTTACAAAATACTGCTTTCTTTTTAACTGAGACCATATACTTCCTAGACCCATCCTGTGATGAACTGTCCTCATAGGCTTTGACAGGCCACTTCCCTCTTTTTACCCATCCTTACATACACAGATACATGGATGTCCCATTACTTAAAGCCGTATGTAGAATCCCGGCTTTCCCAGACACATGGTGACAGGGCCATAGCATTAGTCTTCCTGACTAGCTTCCAGAGATTGAGTTACTATTTCTGCTGGCCTTAAAGGGAACTTTCTGGTCAGAAGGCAGCACCTAATTAATACTGTGGTGCCTGAAGAACTTACCTTGCACTCTCAAAACCATGTCTTTCCAGCCTCTGCACTAATCATTTATAAACAGAGGTGTATCGGCCTGAACCCAAGAGCTCCTGAGTCAAGCCTGCCTTACTCCTAGGGTTCCTTGGTATTTCTGCAACTGCTACAGACTTTAGGTGATTTGAGAAACTTCTTTAGTTTATGAAGATGACCCAGGCAGAAGAGATTCCTAGGAAGTGGCTTGTGAAAAGTTCCAGCACGCTGTGAGGAACGCAGTACAGGGTCCGAGCAGCACCTTTGGAGTAGAAAGCCAGGGTGAGCTGGCCTGTCAGCTGCGGGTCTGAAATTCAGCCTGCATTATTCATAATGTAACTGAAGCCTGGGGGCGGGGGAGGGGAGGGGAGGTAAGGATAGAAAAAACAGGGATTCACATTACATTGTGGCAGGTGCAGGGGTGAAAAATGGCCCAGTCCAGTGAGACCCCCCTGGCCATCCCCTACTGCTCATTTGTGCCTTTGAGGAAGAAAAACCAGTTTCATGTGACACACTGAACAATAGCAAATCTGTCTTCCTAAGCACAGTAAACAGACTTTCTCAAACATACCAAGTCTTCGTTTCTGGAGATGGGGTGTGTGTCATTTCTGGCACGCAGGAGCTCTGGACGTGCCAGGTGTGTTGGGCCGCTTGGCTCCAGTGCAAAGGAAATGGCTCTGCTCTGCCCTGTGGCAGTTGGCCAAGGACTTTGACCTCTTTATGTTCCAAGTTGGTCAGGGAAAACTGTGGTCTCACCAGGCAGGTCTCTGGGCAGAAGCAGCGGGTGGGTGGAGGGGAAATTCACTCAGTTTGCAAGGTATACTGAGTCGTGCTAGTAGCTTGGTATTTTACATGAAGTAGCTCGTAGCCTGTTGTCACCAAGCAGTGATGTAAAGTTCAAAAGTTAGTCTATTAATAGAGCCGTCAGTCAGAGATGGGGAAAATTTTTACACCCAGTCCTCCGAGAACAGATTTGCTGAATCTTTCTTAGCTATTAATAGGATGGCTTAGGAGTTCCCGCCAAGCGAGGCCAGCGGACCTTTGGCGAGAACATATTCCAGAGAGAGTATACTACCTGGTGATTCTTTTAGGATTATTCTTTACCCCCACAGAAAGCTAGTCCTTTCTCTTTCCTGTCATTTGAGCTGCGGTCGATATTTAATACCCTAAGCATCTCAGCATTCCTTACACTTACGCAATATAATTCTAACCGTAGTGTGACAGTTCTCATTAAGGCTGAGTTACAGTTGGGGGGGGGGTGCAGTATATGTAAAATGCAGCTATTCTTTAAGGCGATGAGATTGTTACAAGAAATTTTGTTGCGTGAGTTTACAAACCACTATTTTATAACTATACCCCGCTAAATAAAAAGGAATTCCTGCCTACAGAAGGGCACAAGGGAACTTGTTGGGGTGATGGACATGTTCTACAATTTGTGGAGGCAGCTACGCAATTGTATACATTTGTCAAAACTCACTGCCTTACACACTTAGCATTGCCGGATTACCGTTGTAGGTCGTGAATGCTCCCGCGAAGGCTATTTCCAAAAGGCTGAGGGAGAGAGCTCAGAACTCCGAAACAACACTTACTGGCCGTGAAAGGAGAGCCCTACTGACGGTTTCTGGAATTTGAGGGAGCCATCTGAGGGAAAGAGTAGAACTTGCTGTTGCCTAGGACTGCCGTATTTTTGAAAAGGGTTATGAGAAGACAACGTGGTGAACGATACCCCATCCGTCAACTTTCTCCTTAGCTTGTCTTCATCTCATTATTGTAGGTCAAAGGCCGAAATGAGACACACCTGCCGTGGTACCATCAACCTCGCCACGGCCAACATCACTGTGGAGGACTCCTGTAACTTCATCATTTCCAATGGGGGTGCTCAGACCTACCACCTGAAGGCGAGCTCAGAAGTGGAGCGACAGCGCTGGGTGACAGCCCTGGAGCTGGCCAAGGCGAAGGCCGTGAAGATGCTGGCGGAGTCGGGTAGGGAGCGAGGCACGCCGCGTCAGGGACGCGTCCTGTTTGCCCCTGCTAGGCACGAGTCTTACCTTCTCCCTCGCTGTCGTTCAGTTATCAACCGTCCCCTAGTGTGTCCGGCTTCTCTTCGTCACGCGGTGTCTCTCCCTGCAGCAGTGGCTTGCAACGGGGGGGGGGCAGTGCTGCCCTGCAGGGGACACTAGGCAGTGTCTGGAGACATTTTTGTTGTCATAGCTGAGGCCTGGTGGTACTGCGGGCACCAGTGAGTAGAGGCCAGGGATGCCGCTAAGCCTCCTGCAGTGCACAGGACAGCGCTCACAACAGAGATGGATCCGGGCCCAGATGCCAGTAGTGCCGAGGTTGAGAAACTATCCTGGAGGCGTGACAGGTGTCTTTTGGCTTTTAATGCCATTTGACCACCTTAACAGTTTGAGAAATAATTATTTTATGGCTAGGGCAGTGTGAAGATGATTACAACTCACAATTTGGTTCTATCTTTACTTTTTTCTTTCTCCCCTGACAGTTTCTTACTTATTTTTTACATTTTTTTTTTTTTTTTTTTTTTTAAGTAGGCTCCATGCCCAGTGTGGGGCTTGAACTCACAACCCTGAGATCAAGAGTCACATGCTCTACCGACTAAGCCAGCCAGGGGCCCCTTTCTTATTTTTTGTTTAAAAAAATTTTTAATGTTTATTCCTTTTTTGAGAGAGAGACACACATAGATCATGAGTGAGGAAGGGGCAGAGAGAGAGGGAGACACAAAATCTGAAGCAGGCTCCAAGCTCTGAGCTGTCAGCACACAGCCTGATGTGGGTTTGAAACTTACAAACTGTGAGATCATGACCTGAGCCAAAGTTGGACGCCCAACCGACTGAGCCACCCAGGCACCTCTCTCATTTATTTCTTAATTGAGTTGAAACAAACCATCTTTATAGATTACCAAAATCATTACATGTGATACTTTTTTTTTTTTAATGTTTATTTACTTTGAGAGAGGGAGAGATCTCTGTGCAAATGGCAGAGAGAGAAAGGGATTGAGAGAAAGAATCCCCAGCAGGCTCTGCACTGCCAGGACGTGGGGCTCGATCTCACGAACTGTGAGATCATGACCTGAGCCGAAATCAAGAGTTGGACGCTCCACCGACTGAGCCAGCCAGGTGCCCCTACATTAGATACTTTCTGTGAAAAATCTTCATTTTGCTACCTTAGTTTCACTAAAAAGAGCAGTCTCAACATTTTTTCTTCAAGGAAAAGGCTAGGATTTCCCCTGTCCCAGTTGTTGATAGTTTAATCACACTGAGCTTATTCACTCAGACCTTGACCAAGATGGTTACCTGCTGGCTGTTGTTCATCTCCTGTTTTTCTTATCCCTTGTCACCTCCCACACTGGATTTTATATCTGTTGGTCAGTGAAAGGAAAACTCTCTGCTTGTAAGTTTTCTTGTAACGGGTTATATTTTGACTTTGGTCCTGCCTCTCGGTCTAGCAGACAGGGCAGGCTTTCCTTATTTCTTTTGTTTTGATGTTAGTGCTGATGTTAGCTCCCCCAAAGAAAGTGACACTGCTGGAAAAGCGTTTTGCTGTTGCAGAGTGTTAGGTAGAAAACTGCTAGCGAAGGGTATGACATAGCTCTCTGTTGGATGTTTTGTTGGAGGGTCATTTAACACGAGACCTTGCGTCGCTTTCAGTGCTATGATGGCTTTCGTGTCAAATGAGTTCATCACAAAGTTTCCGAGCTCTCCTTTGGAGAAGATAAATCAATGGGTCTTTTGGTGATGTGGACATTGTTTACCAAGAGCCAGACTGCAGCTCTCAACCCATTTCATACAGAGTTCTCCCATCACCCAACAGATGGTCGCTTAGACTGGGTTGGAACCCTCAAGCTTGAGTTCAAAGGCTCAACAATTCATTCCCAAGGCCAGGGGCCATTTAATTTCTCCCTTCTGTCCTCCGGGTCATTGGTTCTCAAAGTTCAGCGTGCATTGGAATGGCCTGGGCAACTTACTCAAAATGCAGGTCCTGGGCCTTGCCTCAGACCAGTGTAATCAATTTCTGGGGGTGAGGCCAGAGCTTCCTTGGCACCTTTTAGAAGAATCCCAGGGGTGGAGGGATTGAATGTAGGGGTCAGAAGGTATAGACTTTAAGTTATAAAATAATTAAATACTGAGGAAGTAACATACCGCATGATGACTATAATTAACACTGTGTAGTATATTTGATAATTGCTAAGAGAGTAGATCCTAAAAGTTCTCATCACAAGGCAAATAAACATTTTTTCCTTTTTTTTTTTGTATCTATATGAGATGATGGATACTAACTAAATTTATTGTGATAATCATTTGGAAATATATGTAAGTTCAATCAGTATGCCTATATAGTGCCATGTCAATTATAACCCAATAAAACTGGAAGGAAAAAGAAAAGCAAAATAAATGCTTGTTGTGTGGCCCAGGGCAGGGGGGTGAAAGGAAGAACCACCCCAGGTGTCCGTGGCACCACACGGCAGTCAGATCGGTGGGGGGCTGTGAACCGCACTGTAGTCGAATCATCTGGTAAGGGCGAACACCTGGTGGGTCAGATCGCCCGGCGTGAGAGCCGGTTTAGTTGTAGACAGTTGGTAGGGTTCCGACCCTCAGCCCTAGCATCCCGTAACTGGAGTCCTCTAACTCGCCCTCGGGCCCCCTGCAGATGAGTCGGGAGATGAAGAGTCTGTGTCACAAACCGACAAGACCGAGCTGCAGAACACCCTCCGGACGCTGTCCAGCAAGGTGGAGGACCTGAGCACGTGCAACGACCTGATCGCCAAGCACGGCACTGCGCTGCAGCGCTCCCTCAGCGAGCTGGAGTCCCTGCGGCTGCCCGCCGAGAGCAATGAGAAGATCAAGCAGGTCAATGAACGGGCCACACTCTTCAGGATAACGTCCAATGCCATGATCAACGTAAGTGCAGCTGGCACCTGTGTAGCTTTTTTTTTTAATGTTTTTAAATTATTTTTTTAAGGTTATTTATTTTGAGAAGGAGAGAGAGAGAGAGCGAGCAAGTGCGCGTTAGCGGGGGTGGGGAAAGGAGAAGTGGGGAGAGGGAGAGAGAATTTCTGTCTCAAGCCGGCTCCGCACTGCCAGCGTAGAGCCCGGTGTGGGGCTCGAACTCCTGAACCGTGAGATCATGACCTGAACCAAGACACCAAGAGTGGGACACACAACTAACCAAGCCACCCAGGCGTCCCCTTTGTTGCTTTTTGATTCTTCTGCTCTGGAAAAGTCATTCTCCCCAAGTGCCGGAAAATTGTAATTGATAAAGCACAGAACCTTAGGTCCTGCTTCACTGCTCAGGGGACTTAAGTTACATTGTTTGTTGCATGAAATAGAACAGGCTGCACAGATGGAATGACTTTCATGCTCTGCTCCAGCCATGGGTCAGCCCACCGTCCCAGCGTGGGAATTAACTAGGAGTCCAGAGGTCCAGCCTTGCTTCTGCAGCTGGCAGGATATCTGCCGGTGATGTTAGTTGAGTCCCTTAACCTCTCCGGTTGTGGTTTTGTCTATTTGTTTTTAATCTAGCTTTATCTGTTGGATCTGAGAGGTCTCCATGGGTCCTTTTTACAGTTGTGTTTGAGCTTCAGGTCTTACCGTACTTTGCTAGTGCATTCTGGCCTACAGTGTGGTAAGTGGGGGCTGGCCATGTGCTAGGGAGAGAGAGCTTTATAATACGAGTTAGTCCCATCTTTAGTCCTTGATTTCAGGGGTAACTCCAGGTGATAGAACAAAATACTCCAGTTTGGGTACTTTGCTTTCAAAAAGAAGGGACCAATCCTTCTGCCTCCTTACGGCTCCAGCCTCGGGTGGCTGTTGGTTTGTGGGCATTAGTGATGTATTTCAAATAGGAGGTGATAGTTCTGAAGTGAATACACGGTTTGAACAGTGCTGTTTCTCTGATGGTGACCAATTCTCACCTGGCTGGTTGTTTCACTTAGCTTGCACATGAGAACACCAGAGTATGTGTCCTAAGGCAAGTGAAAAGAGTATTCTGAGAAAGGGCTTTATGCTGGCTTTTCCTCTAATTAAATGGGATGAAATTACTTCACTAGGGCCAGGTTTTCGCTTGTTCAGAGAGTGATACTAAGACGTCTGCTTAGAACTAGTTTAGTTCACATGCCTTCTAGAGATCAAAGGTCTTCTCCTGTGACCAAGGGAAAATTTAGTTTTTCTCACTTAAAATCCCTTTGTTACTTAATAGAAAGTTGTTCTAACCTATCATTTTCTGAAGTGTTGAACATTTTCTTCAGTGCTCTGATTCACACCGGGTAGAAGAGACTAATTATTTTTGTCCACTTAAGGACTTCAGGAAGATCACCTGTCTCCCAGGACCATTCTACCAATGAGCATGGATGCTTGTGTTTCTAATGTCTAGTCATGTGCTCTTTTCCAAACTGTCCCACTTCTTAGTGACTGTATGCCTGTTTTTCAGGTCCTTTTATGATCAGGAAAATCTCAAATCATTCAGGTCAATTAACTTTGTTTATTTATTTGTTTATTTTGAGAGAGAGACCAGAGAGAGAGCAAAGAGAGAATCCCAAGCAGGCTGTGAGCTGACAATCTGGGGCTTGAACTCATGAACTGTGAAATCATGACCTGAGCTATAGTCAAGAGTCGGACATTCAACTGACTGAGCTCCCCAATAAATACACTTTTAATTAATTTATTTAAGTGTTTATTTTTGAGAGAAAAGAGTATAAGCGGGGGAGGGGGAGGGAGAGAGAGAGGGAGACGCAGAATCTGAAGCAGGCTCCAGGCTCCAAGCTATCATCGCAAAGCCCCATTCAGGGCTCTGTCCCACGAATCGTGAGATCATGACCTGAGCCAAAGTTGGACACTTAACCGACTGAGCCACCCAGATGCCCCTAGATATATTTTGTAAATAGAATAGCTCAGGACACAACAGTCTCCTGACAGTGAGTGTTGCCTTTTATCCATGTCATGTGAACACCCTGCTCCAAGTTTTCTTCTTCTCTGATGTGAAAATTTTGCTAAATCAAACACCTCTTGATTAAAAGATTTCCCATAAAACTGAAACTTAGTTTGGATTTTTTTTTTTTTTTTCAAAAATGCTTATCTTTGTTCCTTGGGGGCAATTCTTCCCAGGTTCTAAATGTTCAGAGTTTGTGTTGAAGGGAATGATCCCTTGAAAGCTAGAGGGAACTTTTGTTTTGTCATTCTGTTCTCCCCAGTACCTCCTGTGCCCCCTTCACAGCTGGTTGTTGCTTGCGGTGCATTTTTTTTTTTTTATCATTGTGTTGCTTCCTTTGTATTTTTTAGGTGATGATGGCAAGGCCTTAAAATTAACATGCTAACTTCACATCTCAAAATAGGCCAAGTTTTATCAAAGGAAGAGTACATTGCACTCAATTTCTTGTTTGCTTAGGACATAGCTTTTCTTATTACCAAAGTGAATCTGACCAAGGAAGTAAATTTGACACTGTTAGCGTATCCATTTGCTTATTCGGCAAGCATCTACTGAGCACCCTCTGTGCTCTAGGCCCTGTGCTAGGGAATATAAAACAGTTGTGGATGTGGTGCCTGCTCTCCGGGAGATTATTCTCTAGTGAGGGGACAGAGAAGTAACCAGATCTTCATAGAGTGGTGCTAAGTGCCGTGATGGAAAGGAACACAGGCTGCTATGGTGTAGTACATTCAAGGTGTTTAGCTTAGAGTGAAAAGATTAGAGAAGGTAACTCCTCAACTAAATTCTGAAAGACCACAGAGAATCTTCCCGTGAAAAAAGACAATTAAGAGCTTGGGGCCCTGAAGTCCCAACTGCCATGGTTAACCACCTCCATAACCTGCTTCCTCTGTGAACTCCTGTCCTTTTCTATAAAACGGTGACAATGCTAATAGCCACTCAGAGGGTTGTTGAAAGGCGTTTAGTAGCTAATTGACAGAAAGTGTTCAGCAAAGTGCCTGATGTATAATTGTCTCACTAAATTTTAGTTATGATCAGTATGGAAGGAAGTGAGGAAGAAGAATAGATCTAGGCACAGCTCTGGCTGTGTGGATCCCTCCCTCTCTCCCAAAGTCTGGGAACTACTAATTGACTATTAGAACAAGGAAGTAGCTAGAGATAAGGCTGGCCAGGGATTAAGTGTGGGGGAGGGGAGGGGTGCAGATCCTACTCAATGGGCTTGGTAGAGTGGATTAGAAGCGGATAAGACCGATTTTGATGGAGGCTTAACTATGATAGCTAACACCTTATTGAATGCTTACTGTGATCCCAAGATTCTGAGTGCTTTACATGTGAGGCAACCACTCTTTGAGACAGTTGCTGTGGTTATCCTCTGTTTACAGATGAGGCACAAAAAGGTTAAATAACTTGCCCCAAATTCCATAGCTAGTTAGTAGGATGGAGCTGTGATTTGAACCCCGACGGTGGACCTCTACAGTAGGTACTCTGTACTGCCTCTGAGGGTGGAGGATGGAAAGAAATGTCCACAGCTCCCAGAAATAGTAAAGAAGAATCAATAGCACTTGATAATCGGAAATGGTAAGGGAAGAAAAATTAAGAATCAAGGATGCCTCCTGGTTTCCTGGCTTGGGCAGGGAGTACTGTTCTTGGTACGGAGAACAAACACCAAAGGGAGAGGCAAAGTCAGAAAGGGAATGTGGTGAGTTCACGCTGGGCCCCAGTGATTTTGAGATTACTTTGAGCCGTTGGATGGACAATTGGATATTCTGTCTCCATGAACACAGAGCTGGAATAGTCATTAGCCTATAAGCAGAGGTTGAAACCATGAAAGTAGATACTCTGTTTACCTTTTAGTTTCTCCATAACAGGGCATAGACTTTTAAGCTTACATTGCTTCTTTCCTTCATTATTCATGAAGCAAACTTTATCAGGCTCCTACTATATGCAAAGCCAACTAAGTTAGGAGCTGGAGATATATATATATAATTAAGGTATAAACGGTGTCTTCAAGTTGCCCATAATCCATCTGGAGGACAGAACATCAGTCGCGATACCGCTGTGGATGGCATAAAACAGATGTGCAAAGTGCTATGAAATGCAGAGGAGAGATTGGCCGCTTAGGAGATCGTCACAGAAGAAGTAACATTTGCCATAGACCTCAGAGAATGAACAAGACTTGGCCAAACAGAGGAAGCGGGCAGGAAAGGGCATTCCTGGCAAAGCAAACAGCATGTGCGTGTGGTGGGCAGGCCTGAAAGAAACAAGTGTCCAAGAAATGGTGAGCAGTTCAGTGTGGCTCCACCCTCGGGAGGTGCCTGGGGAGGAGGATACAGGGCAGGTGGTGGCCACATCTGAAGGGTCATTTGCTTTCAAGCCAATAGTTAGGTTCCCAGTGGGGAGCCCATGAAGGGCCTAATATGATCAGATCTGTGTTTTGTCTCTAGATCCCTTCTTGGATGCCTCAGGTAGCTTCTAGTTGTTAAGGTTAGTTGTTTCTCTTAGACGACCAAAATAAAAATCAGTCACATTGCCCCATATTTGATCTAATTCAGGGCAGATTCCCTATTCTCAGCATCTGAATTCCTCAGCTTGAGGTGACCTGAGCTTGGTCCCGAATGTATTGAAAGCAGTTTTCCTCTGCTTGTCCTCATTTTTCTTTTAGTCAATAGATTTCTTCTTTTGGTTCAGTTCACGTAGCTGCCCTTTGTGATGTTGCCACAAATACTTCGTCTAGGTTTACTGCTCACTTGGCATTTGTGTAGGCCTCATGACCAGGAATATATAAAAGAACCGTGATGACCATGTTGAGCTTTTCTCCTGGGGCTGACCTTGATTGCTTCACGGTCCTGGCCGTGGAATAACAGGGATTCTTTGGCCGTAATATGCTAAAGTTCCTAGAATAAAGTGACTTAATGGGCTTGCAGAGGCCTGCGGGGGGAATCTCTGACTGGCTGAGTTGAGCTGACCCCTCTCCACTCTTTCCCCATACAGGCCTGCAGAGACTTCCTCATGTTAGCCCAGACCCACAGTAAAAAATGGCAGAAGTCCCTCCAGTATGAAAGAGACCAGCGTATCCGCCTGGAAGAGACCCTGGAGCAGCTGGCGAAGCAACATAATCACCTGGAGAGGGCCTTCCGGGGCGCCACCGTGCTGCCTGCCAACACTCCCGGCAGCACTGGTTCCGGAAAAGGTAAGACGCTTGGTCCTCGGGGTCGCCTGTTCACAAGTGAGCCAGGGCCGTCTTCTGCCCTTGATAGAACAGCTGCAGACTCTCGAGAACCAGTGACTCCTGTGACAGGGAACTGGAGCCGTTTACTTCTCCTGGCTTTTCCACTGCTTTCTATCATGCGTGGCCATGTTTGTGGTTCGCGCAGTAAAGATCCTGTCATGCCTGGTTTGGGTAAAGCCGAGCCATGGTGAGCGACAGGGCTGCTTCTCCCTGCAGATCAGTGCTGCTCTGGCAAAGGAGACATGAGCGATGAGGATGATGAGAATGAGTTTTTTGATGCTCCTGAGATCATCACCATGCCTGAAAATTTGGGCCACAAGTAAGTTGTCCTTGCCTCCCCCGAAAAATGAGCACATCTGACCTTCGATGTTGAGAGATATTTAGGTGGGAGTATCGTAGTTGTCAGGGTTAACTAAGATCCGGACTCTTTTCCTTAAGCGAGTGGAACACCGTCAACTTTTTTACATGAGCAAGTTCTCCAGAGATGTTTAAATTCACGCACTTTGAATCTGAGTGTTGTCGCTCGGTCACCCATTACATTACCGAGTTGTGCTTAACATTCCACTCTGCAAAGACGTGGCGAGGAGCGGAGTCTAGTTGTGATCTGTGTTCTGACTCTCGTGTGTCTCCCGCCTGTGTAGACGTACTGGCAGCAACATCAGTGGAGCCAGCAGTGACATCAGCCTGGATGAGCAGGTAACTCTCACCTGGGAGCCATCGGGTGAGGGACTCGGGTGTGATTCCCAAGGATTGGCGTGTAAAGGGCTAAGAAAAACAGAAAATGCTGATTCTTTAGTATGGGGGAAGGGGAGCTTATAAATACCGGGTTTTCTGTTCTTTGTGGGTAATTGAATGGCTTTGTTTTTGCCCTCAGTACAAGCATCAGCTGGAAGAGACCAAGAAGGAAAAGAGAACTAGGATACCATACAAGCCAAACTATAGCCTCAATTTATGGAGCATCATGAAGAACTGCATTGGGAAAGAACTCTCAAAGATCCCCATGCCGGTGAGGTTCTTACACACCCGGGCTTGCCCCGTGACTGCCCCACCCACTTGAGAGGCAGCTCGTGACATGGTCTTCGTTACCCTTATAGTCATAAACTGCCCCTTCAAATTAGCTGCCTTAGTGTAGTCTATGGATCTGGTGTGTTTCCAGAGCATTTAGAATCAGATGCATTGGTTTATAATGTTTATGAGCAGATTCCTAAGCTAGATGTGCCTGGGGGCATGCACAGATAAATAGGGCATAGTTTCTGTTTTTCAAAAAGCACATAGTTTAAAAGAGATGGACATGAAAACAGGTAGACAGTTTTACTCTCTGTGGTAGTGTTACGGGAAGCACTGTGCATACACAGGCTTGGGGAGCACAGAAGCATCGTTCCATCTGGGAAGATGAGGACCATCTCCATGGTGAAGTCAGTGTTTGGGCTAACCTCCCTGCCTCCTGTCCTGCCCTCCCCCAGTCTGTCCACACCGTTATGAAAATGGCTTTTCTTTAAAAAAATTTTTTGTTTAATGTTTATTTAGTTTTGAGAGACAGAGCATGAGTAAGGAAGGGGCAGAGAGAGAGGGAGACACAGAATCCAAAGCCGACTCCAGGCTCCAAGCTGTCAGCACAGAGCCCGACACGGGGCTCAAACCCACGAACTGTGAGATCATGACCTGGGCCCAAGTCGGACGCCCAACCAACTAAGCCACCCAGGCACCCCTGAAATGGCTTTTCTCAAATTACAAAAGTAGTCATGTCACTCCTTAGCCTAAAATCCTTAGCTGGATCCTTTTTGCTTTGAGCATAGTCCAGATTCCTCAGTGGGCTTGATACTTTCTCTCTTGGACCAGTTTCCACCCACACTGGCCGTCTAGTCACTCAGTTACCTTCAGACATGCAGAGGCATCTTGGTTTTTTCCCCCGCAGGGCATTTGCACAGACTGCTCTTTCTGCCAGGACTTACATCTGCTCTCCACCCACCCGTGCCGCTTTTCTTTTCCCAGGGCTAATACTCTTTTCTTCAGGATTCAGCTATGGCATCATCTTTTTTAGCAAGCTTTCACCGTGTGTCCGGTCAGGGTGGGAGGGCTGTCCTTTGTGTTCCAACAGGTTCCGTTGCTCGTTCATTACATAAGCATTTACTGAGTGCCTGCGATCTGCCTGGTGTTGGGCCGGTGTGTCAGTTAGGTATGGGGTCAGTGTAAAGAAACATCTCAAATCTGTTTGCGTAAACCCCGGGGTCAGCCAACTGTGGGCCTCAAGGGCGAATCTGTCTGCGACCTGTGCAGCCTGCAAGCTAAGAGTAGTTTTTATATTTTTAAATATTTCCAAAGAATCAAAGGGAGGATAAGATTTCATGATGTGAAAATTGCGTAAAATTTCGATGTTCGTGACCCTCCAGCTTTATTGGAGCGCGGTGATGCCCATTCATGCATCATGTGTTGTCTGTGGCTGCTTCCATCCTGCACCAGCCGTGTTGGGTCAGTGTAACAGGCCACATGGCAGTGTCATATGGGATAGTAAATATTTAGGCTTTGAGGACCATGTAAATATTTACTATCTAGCCTTTCACAGAAAAAGCTGGCCAACCCCTGCCTTAAACAAATATTAGCTTGACTCATTCTCATGTTAAAGTCCAGAAGTAGGTGATCCAGGGTCCGTGCCATACTCCACACTCTCAGGACCAGGCTTCTTTCTGTCCTGTTGCCCTGCTAGGGCCTCAGTTCCTAGGTCTGAAGTGGCCGCTCCTGCTGGGACCCTCAGCGTCTCTCATTCCAGCCAGAAGGAAGAAGGAAAGAAAAGAGCATGTCCTGTCTTTTCAGGGTGCTTCCTGGAAATTACATAAACTATCTTCACTTTAGTCTCTTTGGCCAGAATTTAGTTCTATGGCCACAGCTAGCTGAAAAAGAGGCTGGAAGTGAAGACTCCTACCTTCAGTGGCAGGACCTCGTTAAAAATTGGGGGGTTCTATTTCTTGCAGAAGAAGGGCAGAATGGAGAGCGGGGAAAATGCAGAAAGTATTCCCTCCCCTCTTGGGTCTTATGGACCAGAGCGTGGTTTCTGCCTCTCCACAGACGGTGTTCCTCATGGTCTATAGAGACTGTGTCTTGTTGGTTTTCGTATCTTTGATGCTTAGCCGGTGCCTGGCACATACATACATACCATTCAGTAGATGTTGAAGTGATTCATTAACTGGTCTTAGAAGACAAAGATTTAGGGGCACCTCGGTGGCTCTGTCAGTTGAGTGTCCGACTCTTGATTTCAGCTGAGGTCATGATCCCAGGGTCATGGGATCGAGCCCTACATCAGGCTCAGCACAGAACATGGAGCCTGCTTGGGATTCTCTCTCTCTCTCTGCCCCTCTGCCCAGCTCATGCACTTTCTCTCTCTCTCTCTCTCTCAAAAAAAAAAAAAACAAATAGATTTATAGGTAGGTGTGTAAGAAAATGTCAATCTCCAGACAAGAAAAGGCCATGAGTTAGCATGTTAGAGACACATAAAACAATTGGTTCACTAGCGGCCTAAAAAGAACCCCACCTGCCCTGGAGCCTTGCAGAAAGTAGTGGGAAGGTGGGCTGGAAAGGCAGGCCATTGCAGCCTTGGAAATAAAGTTCCTGGGGTGCCTGGGTGGCTCAGTCAGTTGAGCGTCTGACTTCGACCCAAGTCGTGATCTCACGTTTCATGAGTTCGAGCCTTCGGATTCGGTGTCTCCCTCTCTCTGCCCCTCCCCTCTCGCTCTCTCTCTCTTTCTCTCAAAATAAATAAACATTGAAAAAAAACCCTTTTTTTTTAAAGAAAGAAAGAAAGAAGTGCAGTTTCTGCTTAGAAATAACTTCTGAGTCTCGGTGACCTCTCTCTCCTTTACCAGTAGTTCCTTGTTGACATTGCCACTAGGGCTGCGCAGTCCTGGACCTGTTTGCCTGAAACTCTAGTCCTCACCCTTCCCTGCTTTATGCTGTGTCACAGGAGAGTCGATTCCTCCAGGCGGTTTCTCAGGCTTCTGTGCCTTGGCGTCCAGTTGGGCTCCACCAGTGCAAGGCACGAACGCGAGTTTGGAGCGAGAGAGGTGGAGGGACCCCAGGGTACTGCCCCATCCCCCCTCCCCCCCCCCCCCCCCCCCCGCCAGGTTCAGCTTCTGCGGGTACCCCTGGCCTCTGAGCCCTGGTCCTCCCACTGCTTCCCTTTGTTCCTCCAGCCCAGAGCCGTGGCTTCCTGCTGTTGGAATCTCTAGGGTTGTCTTTGTTGGCTGCCTGAGCCTCCATCAGCCTAGTACCAAATTCCCTCCTTCCTTCTGCTTTAAATCCGCAGGTTTGTTTGTTTCCCTGTTGGGCTTCTGGGTGATAAAGTGACCAATATGAAAAGTTGGGCGCTTTTAGAGAAACTCTGGTTCCTGGAACAGTTGCTGGGGGCCTGGGCTGTGCGAGTGAGAACAGCGAGGGCTTAAGGCTGCACCGATTCCAGCCCTAGGCTGTGTGCCATGTGTCTTGTAGCCATCGGTGGAACACATTGCCCGTCTCGTTTTCCTCAACACGCACGGAAGTGTTACTTCGTGTGGCCTGAAATTCTGCCGATGAGAGATTTTGTTGGCCTAGTTTCTAAGGACCTTCTGTAAAAAAGGCTCTTGAGGATTTGAGCTGTGTTAGTCCATTACCCCCTCAGTGTCCGTTTTTCTTCCACTGGTTTTCTCGAAGTGTCTCTCAGTGTTGAGAAGATGGTTTTGGAGTGTGGCGCCCTTTTTAGTTGAGGCAGGGGTAGATCCTGCTTCCCAAAAGAGGAGCGTTTTTTTTTTTTACTTTTTTTTTTTTTTTTTTTTTGAGAGAGAGAGAGAGAGAGAGAGAGGGGGGCAACATGAGTGGGGGCGTGGGGGAGGGGCAGAGAGAAAAGGAGACATAGAATCTGAAGCAGGTTACAGGTTCTGAGCTGTCAGCACAGAGCCCAGTGCAGGGCCGAACCCATGAACGATGAGATCGTGACCTGAGCCGAAGTTGGACGCTTAACTGACTGAGCCACCCAAGTGCCCCAAGAGGAGTGTTCTAATGTTGGTCCAGTGGCTCTGCATTCGTGAGGAATTTTCCCAGATAAATGCTGGGTATATTTCTCAGAGAAAAAGTAGGCTCTAAGCTTGCTTATTTATTTATTTATTTATTTATTTATTTATTTATTTATTTTTCAATGTATAGATACATAGAAACAAACATGATAATATTAATACTGGCTCTCTTTGAGTGACATATCTCAGGTAAATGTTTTCCTTTATACTTTGTTTTTAAAGTCGGTTATAGTAAAAATTATAAGACACTTCACAATTGAGAGGACAGTCAAATATTATAGTAGTATGTGGCTCGGGTTGGTGGGTAGAAGGTTGTACAAAAATACAGAATACAAAAATAGAGAAAAAGAGCATAGGAAAGAGAAGTGTTTTTGTTTTAACTGAAATATTACTCTAGGCCGGCTCCCAGTGAAAAGGGAGTTGCTTTCTTCCTTCCTGTCTTCTCTGGATTCAGAACTCAGGCTAATGTCACTTGTTCAGTGATATTGCTGTATTGTAAAGCTAAATCAGCTTTATGGGGTAGCCTGGGAACCTAACCTGTTTTTACAGTAATTTTTTTTTTTTAATTTTTTTTCAACGTTTATTTATTTTTGGGGGGACAGAGAGAGACAGAGCATGAACGGGGGAGGGGCAGAGAGAGAGGGAGACACAGAATCGGAAACAGGCTCCAGGCTCTGAGCCATCAGCCCAGAGCCTGACGCGGGGCTCGAACTCACGGACCGCGAGATCGTGACCTGGCTGAAGTCGGACGCTTAACCGACTGCGCCACCCAGGCGCCCCTACAGTAATTTTTTTTTAAGTAGTAAAGTCATCTTAAATTCCAAACGGTTAGTTTAGAAGTTAACTCCTGCGGGGATGGAGAGACAGTGTCTCTTTTGTTCACTTCTCTCCGTACCTAGTGGGTAGTACAGGGTCTGGAAACGCGCACACACACACACACACACACACACACACACACACACTTGATCCTGTGGTTGAAAGTCCTAAGTTGGCTCTAAAACTTGAAAGGCAGAAACACTCAGTCCCCTGTCAGCCTCCATCATGAACACTCCGGTCCACAACACGACTGTCCGGCCTCAGGGAAGAAATCAGAATCCTGCCCTGATGTAGAACTCAATCAATAATTCACAATCATCTCCTCTGGGGTGTAGAAGCTAACTTTTGTAATGTTTTCTTTTCACCAGTCAGGACGTGCCTGTACTTATTTATCAGCCTCTCTTTTCACCCTCAAGAATTTTAAATACCTCACTTCCTCTCTGGGTATACTTGTGCTAAAATACATTTCCTCTTTGATTCATTCCTCCTGTACCTATTTGATGACCGTTTCCCGTGGGTGAGGCATCGATAGCTTATGGCTATGCAATGATGAACAGAGAGGCACGGTTCCCATCTCAAAGAGCATACAGTTAGTGAAATAAATGAAAACAGTAATGTATCTTGCTCATTGACAGGGTCAGTCGACCAGGGAGAGAGGGTTGCTTGTAGCTTAGATCTCAGAGCTGGTCTCCTGAGCAAAGGCGTCTTCTCTTCCCAGTGATTTGCTTTATCATCTCGACATCTTGATATGTCTCTCCACCCGCAAAACAATGAAACGGTCTCTTATGGATGTGTGGGCAAAGTTTTTACATCTGTTCTTTTCCTGACAGGTGAACTTTAACGAGCCCTTATCCATGCTTCAGCGCCTTACTGAAGATCTGGAATACCACGAGCTGTTAGACCGAGCTGCAAAATGTGAGAACTCTCTAGAACAGCTCTGTTATGTTGCAGCTTTCACCGTGTCCTCCTACTCCACTACTGTCTTCCGTACCAGCAAGCCATTCAACCCACTCCTTGGGGAGACCTTCGAGCTGGACCGATTAGAGGAGAACGGGTACCGATCCCTCTGTGAGCAGGTGAAGGAGCCTCGGGACTGTGATGCGTTTACTTTTTGAAGAAAGGGGTGACTTTCCAGTTGATCCCCCTGGGTGTCCTATTTGCCGAAATTCGGTCCCTGTCATCCCAGACTGCCATCTCTTTTCCTCCAGGGCTTCAACACTGGAGGCCCTGGTATTCACCTACTGTTGTGGGGATAAAAATGTCAAGTGTGAATTCGGGGTGTTTATCATCAGTTCGTAGGCAGCATCTTTTCCTTCTCCTTCTTTAATTTGAACCACTGATTTCTTCAAGGTGAGTCATCATCCCCCTGCTGCTGCACACCATGCCGAGTCCAAAAATGGCTGGACGTTGCGTCAGGAAATCAAAATCACCAGCAAGTTCCGAGGCAAATACCTCTCCATTATGCCCCTCGGTAAGGCCGCCATCCTTGTAAGAATTAGTCCTCCAGGAGTGAAAGATTTTCTGGCATGATGGAAGTGGTCCCTGGCTTAGGAGTCAGGAGACTGAAAGTCTGATTTGGGCACTGAACCATCCTCTCTAGCTCTGGGCAGCTCGTTTGACTTCTCAGCTATCAAATGAGTGAGGAGCCAGGAGGCTCTTTAAGGATCCATCCAGGCATGAATTCTTTATCTTCTTAGCTATATTTAGTAAATCTTTAAGCAGTGTTTTAGAATACATATTCTAGCGCATGCTTAACGCCTTTTCTATCAGCCAGTGTTGTTTCCTGTGTTACACTGGCAATGTACTTCATACCAGTCCATTTACTCGTAAATCAGAAGTCTTGTGACTGCAAGGTTAGGTCTCTCAGACGGTCCCTCCCCTTTTCCTCTCCTTTCTCCCCTCTCTCTTCACCACCGGAAGGGTTAGGTATCATTGATGTATTGGCCGAACTCCAGGTAGGATGAAACTTTGTTTTAAAAGATCTTACTGGATTATAAGTTAATTTTGCACCGAGATCAGAAAGATCAGGCCTGGGAATAGGCATCCTGATTTGCAGTGTTGGAGACTCGCTACACTTTAGGGGAAATGAGATTGTTCACAAAGCGTCCTAGAGATTCTCCGACGCTCACTTGAACCAGAGTAGCCACATTTGGCCGTGTGTGTCCAGAAGAGTGAGTGCCGAAAAAGAAACACGAGCGGAAAGAGAGAAACCAAGTAGTACCTCCCTAGAAACAGAGCTGCCAGGAACTGCCTGAGCTCCTGGTGGCCTTCCATTTCCTGGTTCTAGTCTTCCATGAGGCCTAGCCGTAGCACGTGGCTAGAGTTGTCTTCTTTAGTAAATTCCCCTTTCTCTCAGAAATACAAAATATAGCAGGTATAGAAATTTCCTAGAAACTAGAAAGTAGCCAGAGACCAAACCCAGAAACGTTGGGAATATATTAAAAGGAGAAAAGAAAATGGAATGTTAGCTTTACCGCTTCATGGTTAATATGCAAAAAGATCTTAGATGAAAAGGTGACGATGATTTTGTTCTTAATGTTTATTTACCAAGGCCCTGAAAACGGTTCCAATTGCTTAATTGTCTTTGATGCTAATAATTTCACAAGTATTAGGTTGAGGGTAGTAAATGCTTGGGATGTTCTTACCTAATTTGCACAACTAGGATATTAGTGGTCCTATTGCAGTGTGACTTTCCCCCCATGGAGAAGAGTTTCAGAGGCCTGGTGAGGATCTCCAAAGGGACAGGTTATATTTAATTCTAAGGAGGGTTGTATTCATTTTTTAAAGTAGCAATAAATCTAATAAATAGCAGTAAAATAGCAGTAAATCTACCAGTGAGCTGCTATACATTTTGTCTATGAGTGGTCTAATCTGGAGTCCTTTGAGGGGTAAATATTTGAATATGATATATGTGGTGGATCTAATTTTTTAGAGTCAAAAATTACCTTTGAAAGGATTCCACTCCTATGGTTATTTAAGGATTCAGGTCACCAGGATGTGCTGTTGTCTTAAGTTCCTTCATCCATTAGATACTGAGTACCCACCATGGACCAGGCGGGAAGTATAAGTGAGCAAAACAAAGATCCCAGCCTTCATGGGGAGACTGAACAAAGAATTGACATAGTGACCGGAAACTGAAGTACAGAGAGTGGGATTTCCAGGCATTGGCCTTGGGGATGTATTTAACATTTTTGGATCAGTGAATTGGAAGGAGAATCCTGCAGTGAAATTTTCGCATCTGCAGTGGCACTCGACTCCCCTAGGGTAAATTGTTAAGCCAGTAGCTGTCACTGAAGAATGATTTATGGACAGAGTTGTGAGAGAGTAAGCGGACAGATGGTTTTTGAGGTGGTGGCAGAAAGTCTGAGTCTCCTTGTAAAGTAGGGTAGAAAAGTTAGAACTCCTGCAGTCTGGAAAGAAGAACCCTTCTGGAAAACATATCGGAAGTGTACAAAATGATGAAGATAGTGGCAGAGGATACATGTGAATCTGCTCATCAAGTGCCAGGGCACTGGAACCAGGTGGTAGCATTAATGTTGAGACACATTTATTTTAAGATTTTTATTTTTAAGTAATCTCTACACCCATCGTGAGGCTCGAACTCATGACCCCGAGATCATGACCACCGACTGAGCCAGGCAGGTGCCCCTAAAGAGACACGTTTAAGTGGGTTTTATTTTGTAGTTTTGGAGCTCTCTAACCCAAGAAGAACCACAATTTGGGAATATGAATGAAACAACTCAACTCAGCCTGTTGATCTCTGCATCAGTGACACACTACTGGGCTCCATGGACCCTGAATTTGCTCCTGAATGACACATTAGTAAAAAAAAAAAAAAAAATTCCCCTGATATATTTTATCCATTCTTCCAATTTCTACTCTTTGATTAGAGTGATTACTTATAATTAATATAATTATTGATTAGGTAGGATTTACATCTGCTATTTTGGCTTTTTTTTTTTTCTATATATCCTCTGTCTTTTTTGTTCCTCTCTTCCTTTTTAGTTCCTTATTTTGTGTTAAATAGATATTTTTCAATTTACCATGTTAATTCTCGTGTTGTTTCTTTTACTATATTTTTAAAGGTATTTTTCTAGTGGTTATCCTGGGTAGTGCAGTTAACATCTAAGCATCTTGTTGAGATTGATACCAATTTAATTTCAATAGTGTACAAAAACTTTGCAGCTATTTGGATCCATTATGTCTTTCCTCCTTTGTGCTTTTATTTTCATGTAAATTATGACTTTTATACATTATAATCCCATCATTATAGGTTTTTTGGTTTGTTTTTAGCAGCAGGCAAAAGTTTATTAGAGTATAAGATTAGAAAAGAAGAACAGTAGGAAAGCTCTCTTTACAGAGAAGGGACACTCGAAAGTGAATGCCCCCAGTGTAGTTTTATAACTGTTGCTTTATGCAGGTGTCTTTTATTTTTTTTTTTTTTTATTTTTTTTTTTTTATGCAGGTGTCTTTTAAATCATGCATTGGAAAAAAGAGTTGCCAGCAAAAAATACAGTCATACTCTTTTCTTCTTTAATAGTTTAATTATAGTTACCTTTACCAGTCTCTTCATAAAGTAGATTTAAGTTGCTGTCCCGTGCCCTTTCATCTCAGCCCGGAGGACTTCCTTTGGTGTATTTCTTTCATTCTTCTTCCTCTTTTTTTAAATGTTTATTTATTTTTATTATTATTGTTTTGATTTTTCAATGTTTATTTTTGAGAGAGAGACAGAGAGAGAGAGATGGGAAAGGGGCAGAGAGAGAGAGGGAGACACAGAATCACAGAATCTGAAACAGGCTCCAGGCTCTTAGCCATCAGCACAGAGCCCATTGTGGGGCTTGAACCCACGATCCATGGATCATGACCCGAGCTGATGTTGGACGCCCAACTGACTGAGCCACCCAGGTGCCCGATGTTTATTTTTGAGAAAGAAAGCGGGGGAAGGGCAGAGAGATTGGGAGACAGAGGATCCAAAGTGGGCTCTGTTCTGACAGCAGAGAGGCTGACACAGGGCCCAAACTCAAGAACCGTGAGATCATGACCTGAGCCGAAGTTGGATGCCCAACCAACTGAACCATCTGGGGGGGGCCCTCCTTTGGTATATTTCTTGAAGGGAAGGTATGCCAGCTATGAATTTTTTCAGTTTTTGTTTGTCTGGAAATGTCTGAAGTTTTTCTTTGTTTATGAAGGATAGTTTTGCTGGATACAGAATTCTTGGTTTGATAATTTTTTCTCCTTCAGCATTATTGGATATGTCATCCCACTGCCTTTGGCCTTTGAGGTTTCTGATAATCTTATTGAGGGTCATTTATATGTGATGTGTCACTTCTCTCTTACCACTTTGAAGATTTTCTCTTTGTCTTTCAGTAGTTTGATTGTGATGGGTTTCGGTGTGGTGCTCTTCGAGTTTATCCTGTTGGAGTTTGTTGTACCTCTTGGATATGTAGATTAATGTTTTTCATCAGATTTGGGATTTGGGTCCACTATTTATTAACTGCCCCAATTGTGAACACTGCCTCAGGCAGCCACTGTGTTAAACAATTGCCATTGGTTGTTTTGATCATCGCCACTAGGAAAAGGCTGTTTGAGGGGAGCAGGGGCTGAGTCAGGTCAGAGCCCTAGGAGTGGGAACTTAAGAGGAACCACCAGACAGATCAGATAGTGACAGTTTCTTGGAGATCAGGCTTTTGGGGAGCTTCATACCATCTGCTCCCTCCAGTGTTTGCTAGGCTGCTTCCTGGTTTTCACGTCTGCCGTGATTGTAAGGCTACTGGTTTTTAAGGCTACTGCCAAGCTGGGGAGAGGAGGATGGGAGTAGGGCAAGTTAAAATGCCACAAAGCTCATTTTTTTACCAGAGTTCTGAAGAAGTTGATTCTGATAATTTTTTGCTAGTGTTCTTAAATCGATCTTACTGGAAAAAAATTGATTTACCTGAGGCACAGGAAATATGGAAGTCCTTTACTTGACCATTCTGAAGTGGCAATATCTTCCTTTCCAAATATTTTAAGAACCTCCACTTTTAGATCTTTAATTTATTGCCAAGTCTCCAAGACACAGATATTATATAAAGGAAGGCACCCGTGGGGCTTTCTTTGTTTTCCCACTATCCCTGGGAGCGGAAAGGGACACTGCAGAACAACAGGGTGGGGCACAAGGATATGGTACTAGGCAGTACAGATACTCTGATCTTATTTTGATCCACAGCTCTGGCGTTCACTAGCTGTGTGACCTTGGAAAAATACTTTCTCTCTCTGGGCTCAGAGTCTTCATTGGTAAAATGGGGGTATGATAGGCTGAATAGGGCTCCCTCCTCCCAGAATAATGTCCACATCCTAATCCCTGGAACCTGTGACTATACGACTGCTCATAGTGAAAGGAACGCTGCAGCGTGGTTAAATTAACGATTTTGACAAGGGTAGATAATTCTGGAGTATTCCTATAGGCCCAGTACAGTCCCAAAGGTTTCTATGAGAGGGAGGCTGGAGAATCAGAGGCAGTGGCAACAGAAGCAAGAGGTGTGAGTGGTACTGGAGAGATACCACAGCCTGGAGGATGCGGGTGGCCTCAGGTCGCCGGAAAAGGCAAGAAAACGGATCTCCAGTAGAGTCTTCAGAGGGAACACAGCCCTTCCGACACCTTGATTTTAGACTTCTGACTTTCAGAACTGTAACAGTTTAACAACCCCGTGGTTTTAGGCCATAAAGTTTGTGGCAGTCCGTTCTAGCAGCAGTAGAAACCAAGGCAGGGGAGAACAGTGCCTGCAGCTGAAGTGTCCACAGGTATCTGAGTGCCCACGGTATGCCAGAAACGGTTCAAGGTGCTGTGGGCGT
Source organism: Puma concolor (assembly GCF_028749965.1). Classification (NCBI taxonomy): domain Eukaryota; kingdom Metazoa; phylum Chordata; class Mammalia; order Carnivora; family Felidae; genus Puma; species Puma concolor. The sequence goes on from NC_141676.1 coordinate 11,456,845, forward strand.
GTGGTGAGCAGAGCCACTCTGCCCTCACTTAGCTGGCATCCATTTCTTGAGCAGACAAAAAAAGTAACCAAAAACACCGCCGTAATAATTATTGTCCGTGAATATTTAATTTTTATCTAGTGGTGATTCCACGAAGAAATAGAGCAAGTGGAGACAGGGGTTAACGGTGGAGAAACAAGTGTGTTTGTGCTTTCTTGGACAAGGTCGTCAAGGAAATGGTCTCTGAAGAGACAATTGGAGCAGAGACCTAACTAATAAAAAGAAAGCAACCAGAAGAAGATCTGCAGGCAAGTGTCCCAGCAAGGGAACCCCTTAAAGAGAAAGGCCCTGAGAGGGGAGCAGACACAGCATGCTCGAGAAGCACCAAGGCCGCCAGCAGCTTCAGAGTGCGATCTGAGGGACCGGCAGGGGCCGGCTCTTGTGGGGTTTTGTACACCAGGGAAAGGGGGTGAGTCCTGTTTTAATTGCAGAGGGCAGAAACGGAGAGATTTGACACAGCGTTGATGGGACATGTTTGACACGGATCATTTTGACCAGAGACTATCAGGTGACCGACGTGGAAGCTGGGACCAAAACAAAGTTGTTGGCTTCAGGCAAGAGATGACAGTGGCTTTAGACGGCAGGGGTGGTGGAAGAGGTATTGAGTGAGGGATTGAGGAGATGTGTGGGCAGCACAGGTACTTGAAAGGTGGCTGTTGAGATTAAATGGGATCATGTGTGAAGAGACCAGTAGCTCAGCCTACCGCCTGGGACACAGCAGGTGCTCTCAGCAGGGCTGCTACTGTTCTCGTTAGCGTCATTGTCATCATGGCTGCTGCAGCCAGCAGGGCTATTTTAGTCTCTTGTACGAGAAAGACACATAATTAGTCTTCTGTTCGTTAGTGGCTGCAGAGGGAGCTTAGAGTTCTCCGCTCCCATAAGTGACCGCATTTGCAGCACATACGTGAAGATCTACGATCTGTTGCGTATCTTTCCATTTTTTTTTTTATTGTTTTGAATCTGTAGTCACCTCTGTTCACCTCACTTTTGGGTTTGGTGTCTGAGATGAACTCAGAAGAACAGGAGAAGACTGTATCTGCTGAGTGCCCATGATGTTTCAGGCATTTTATTGGGCAAATAAACAGACATTTGCTGCACAACAAGGTCTGTTTTTCCCGCCTACAGATTATAAAGCAGAGGCCTGGGGAAATTACACAACCTGTCCAGGACACAATACTCTCATGCAGTTCTGTTGCTGACCTCCCAGATTCATGCAGACCCCATAAGTTAAGGGCACAGTCTCCATCAAGACTGCCCTCACACCAGATGCCAGCCACGAATTTGGGGGTCCCCAGGCCATCTGTACTTCTGACCAACTGGCTTCAGTTTCGATAATTTGCCAAGATGACTCAGAACCCAGGGGAATGCTGTTCTTACCATTACAGTTTTATTACAAAGGGTACAAATCAGGACCAGCCAAATGAAGAGACATATAAGGCAACGTCTGCAAGGGTCATGAACATAAACTTCCATGCCTTCTCCTGTGGAATCAGGGCACGTAGCCCTCCTGGCACATTGATATGTTCACCAACGAGGAAGCTGCACCAAGCTTCGCTGTCCAGAGATTTTATTAGGGTTTCATTAGGTAGGCATGACTGAATCATCAGCCACATGAGTGAACTCAATATCTAGGCCTCCTTCCCTCCCTACAGAGAAGGGAATACCATTCCCAGGAGGTGGCGGGGGGGGGGGGGGGGTCTGGCTGATTTCAAGTGATTCAAAGCCCCAAGTCTCTTAATTACATGGTTGGCCTTTCTGTCCTGGCCTCCTCTTGAGCATAAGCTATCTAGGGGTCTACCACGTCGGCTCTTTGGCATAAACTATCAGGGCCCCCATGAATAACACAGACGTTACTATTACTTAGGAAATTCCAAAGGTTTAGAGGTTCCCTCCCAGGAACCATGGATGAAGACCAGACCAATTCTTTATTACACGACCCAGGATCACACATCCAATGAGTGGTGGAGCCAGGATTGAATCCAGTTCTTCCTGGCTCCAGAGCCCTTCTCCATCCACTACACCTTCTTTACTGCTACGGCCTTTAGAAGAGTGGTTTGCTTATGGTCACACAGCTAGTGACTAACAAGAGGGCCTGGCCCCCAGTCCTGACGACCAGTGTGTGCTCCTTTCCACAATTCTATTTCATTTTTCATATTGGGGCACATTGGACCTGTTCCTGTCAATTTTGCAGATGGTCTGGGCAGGCCGAGTTGGTGAAAAGAATTGGAGCTTTTGCTTTCATTTTTATTTCTACAATTGCAGAATGTTGCTTCCTAGCTAAGCTCTATCAGTTATCAGCGTTTGTCATCATTTAGGTGTATTTTATTCATAAATTTAAAAATCAGGTGAAAAAAATCAATCAGTGCTTCCAGTATTTAAGACAGTTATAAATCCTAGGGCTCCTGGGTGGCTCAGTCAGTTAAGCATCCAACTCTTGATTTTGGCTCAGATCATGATCTCAGGGTCGTGAGATTGAGCCCTGTGTTGGGGCTTTGCACCGAGTGTGGAGCCTACTTGGGAATCTCTCTCTCCCTGTCTCTCTCTGCCCCTCCCCTGCTTGTGCTCTCTCTTTCTCAAAATAAATAAATAAACTTAAAAAAAAGATTATAGCGGCACCTGGGTGGCTCAGTCAGTTAAGCGTCTGACTTCAGCTCTGGTCATGATCTTGTGGTTTGTGAGTTCGAGCCCCACTTTGGGCTGACAGCTTAGAGCCTGGAGCCTGCCTCAGATTCTGTGTCTCCCTCTCTCTCTGCCCGCCCCCCCCCCCTCGCCCCCACCTCCACTCACGCTCTGTCTCTCAATAATAAATAAACATTTAAAAAAATTATAAATCCTTTTTGGTTTATTGTTTTCCTTTTCAAAGTGAGAAATATTAATAGAAGAAAGTTAATCCATTATTATTTGTACCTAAAGTGATGCTATTATCCTAACATTTGGCTTAATTTGTGTACCTCTCTCTGTTTCCAGGTAGCATCCACTGTATTTTCCATGCAACTGGGCACCACTACACTTGGAAAAAAGTTACCACAACGGTGCACAACATTATCGTGGGCAAGTTGTGGATAGATCAGGTAAGCAGAGGTGCCCAAAGTGTACTGAAGTTCAGAAGAATACCTTCTTAGGTACGTCTTTGCAGTGTCCAGGGCATGTGAACTTGCCCCGGATTGAACTTGCCCCTGATTTATCCACCTCTCCCAACGAACTGCTCTCAGCCAGTAGCCCCACCTCAACCTTCCCAAGTTTCTATACTACAAATTCTTACTTGTAAATGACCAATTTATACCATTCATTCAATGACTGCTCTATCAGGACTGTGTCGGCTACTATGAAAGTACAGGAAAATAATAAACACGGCTCCTACTCTTCATCCTTTCGTTATTCATCAGACATTTACTGCCAGGCAGAGTCTAAGTCTTGGGGATACAAAATCAGACAAGACATTGTCCTCAAAGAGTTACTGTATCACTGGAGACCCATGACAAATATGTAGAGATTGAAAAGTATTTAACAAAATACACAAGTGTAAGAACTGTACTAAAATAACATCTAATTACTTGTCAGTTTGCTGACAAGGGCCTGGTTTGGAAAAGGCAAACCGTTATGTGAATATCAGCATATGTGTTGAGGGGCATATCATAGGCCACCTAACGTGACACACAATTGAAAGAAAACCAGAAGGCATTTGGTCCTGATCCCAACCTGGAATACCAAGGTTCTGAATACCAAGGTTCCGTGGCTTCTCGGGTCAGCTGAGACCGGAAGCCATAAGCAAGGGAGTCCAAGAGTGTAAGATGGAAAAGTGAGGAATTATGAGGCATGGGGTCCAGCAGACATTCAGATCCCCTGGGACTGATAAAATCAAGCCATGGGCACCTGGGTGGCTCAGTCAGTTAAGTGCCTGGCTCTTGATTTCAGCTCTGGTCATGATCTTATGGTTTGTGAGATCAAGTCCTGTGTCAGGCTCTGTGCTGACCGCACGGAGCATGCTTGGGATCCCCTCTCGCTGCCCTTCCCCTGCTTGCACACTCTCTTTCCCTCAAAATAAATAAATAAACATTAAAAATAAATAAGGGGCATCTGGGTGGCTCAGTCAGTTAAGTGACCTACTTTGGCTCAGGTCATGATCTCACGGTTCATGAGTTCAAGTCCTGCATCGGGCTGTCTGCTATCAGCACGCACAGAGCCCGCTTTGGATCGTCTCTGCCTCTCCTCCACTCACCCCCTCTCTCTGTCTCTCAAAAATAAGTAAACATTAAATAAATAAACAAATAAATAAATGAAATCAATCCATGATGGCTTTTGTTTTCTAGTCCGGTGAAATTGATATTGTGAATCACAAGACGGGCGACAAGTGCAATCTTAAATTTGTTCCTTATAGCTACTTCTCTCGTGATGTAGCAAGAAAGGTAAGAAAAGTTGAGTTTAAATGTTTTTCCTTAGCGTGTATCTCTTAGAAAGCCTGCTCCTTTGGGGTTCGTGTAGATAACGGATGGATAGACAGTCTAACGTACATATATCTACATCTCCTAAATATGTATGTGGTGATTTGGCAGGGGTGGGGGGAGGGGGAGGGCGGCAGGGAAGGAGAGGTAAAGGAGAAAGTCAGCAAGAAGGGAGACTAGATTGCATTGCCAAACCAAATCCTTTCTTTTCTGGGAAAGACATTGAGTAAGAAAGGAAAAGTCAAGAGCAATGAGAGATTGGAAATGGGAAGCACAGAGGAAGGACCAATAAAAGGATTTCAGGAAGAAGGATGGGCAGTTTGACCTCTGTGAGGTCTGAGTGCGAGTCTTGCGTCACCACCACAGTGGAATTGTGCCATGAGTTTTGATGGACAGTGAAGAAGAGTCGGGGATTAAATCTGCTTGTGGCTGTCTGACTTCCAGGGAGAAGAAAATACCATAATTCCAAGTACCAGTCAGATCCTTTCCCTGCATATATCATTGCAACAAAAATCCCTGTACCACAAAATGAGGAAACCCAGCTCATGGCCATTTATTTTACACAGCTCAAAAAAGTATACCAAAATAATCTGGGTGGCTCCACGGTGTTTGCCAAAGCAGGCTTTAACCAGTATTTACCCTAGGACTTTGGTTGCCAGAATAGTCAGGTAAGCTACATCACGCCGACTGCCGTACTCCAAAGCCCTGCTCCCCACCTTGCAGGTGACCGGGGAAGTGACCGACCCGTCAGGAAAAGTCCACTTTGCCCTTCTGGGGACATGGGATGAAAAAATGGATTGTTTCAAAGTACAACCAGTCATTGGGGAAAATGGGGGTGATGCTCGACAGAGAGGCCATGAGGCAGAGGAAAGCAGGGTCATGCTATGGAAAAGGAACCCTTTACCGTGAGTATCCATATCCCGGCTCTCCAGGTAACACTTTGACCTCAACCTCGGAGCAGTGTTGATGGCATTTCTGCCTTCCTTCCCACTGAATTATGTGAGGGATCAGCCAGGGAAATCAGAACTTTTGGAGAGATAACCAGAAGGTGGTCATTGTATGATTCGAGTTGTAGTGTGCCTTGTCAGGAAAGCTGAAACAAAGCAAGTCACATCTGCCAAGAAATATTTATAATTTAGAGCAAAACTATTCAAAAGCAGGTGGCTCAGTCGGTTGAGTGACTTCAGCTCGGATCATGATCTCCCCATTCGTGAGTTTGAGCCTCACGTCAGGCTCTGTGCTGACAGTGCAGAGCCTGCTTGGGATTCTCTGTCCCCTTCTCTCTCTGCCCCTCCCACACTCACACTCTCTCTCTCAAAAATAGAACAAACAAACAAACCTCTTCAGAAGTGGCTGGAGGAGAAAGATGCCTACCACCTGTTAACAGTTTAGCCTGAGGGGCGCTTGGGTGGCTCATTCCGTTGAGTGTCCAGCTTCCGCTCGGGTCATGATCTCACAGTTTGTGAGTTTAAGCCCCTCATCCGGCTCTGTGCTGATGTCTTGGAGCCTGGAGCCTGCTTCAGAGTCTGTCTCCCTCTCTCTCTGCCCCTCCCCCGCTTGTGCTCTGACTCTCTCAAAAATGTTAAAAAAACATTAAAAGAAAAAAACAATTTAGCCTGAGACCCAGTGGCCATCTAAAGGTCTCTGAGATGATATACAGGAATTCGGAATGAAGACGGAGGCCATTTGTCTCCTGTCATCTCATTTACCCAGTGTATAATAACAGCAAGATTATCCCAGAACAGGTTAAAAAGAAAGCGAAGGAAATAGGAATAAGAAAGTTCATTTAGCAGAATGTTCCCTTCCATTCTTCTTAATCTCCGCTGAGCACAGCACAAGCCCAGCGGACTGCTGGCACAAGTGATGCTAGGGGAGGGGATGGGGGATGGTCCAGTCTGGGTCTCTTAACTAGGGGAGCCTGACCTGGTCCTAGAGTCTGTCCATCTGTAGAACAGCTTCGGGGAGGGCGTCTTTGGGTCGTTGCTCCTTAACGAGGCCCTGGGCTCTGGCATCACCGTTTCTCTTCCCCATCCTTTACTTGCAGGAAGAACGCAGAAAACATGTACTACTTCTCAGAGCTCGCGCTCACGCTCAATGCCTGGGAAAGTGGCACTGCCCCCACAGACAGCAGATTGCGGCCCGACCAGAGACTGATGGAGAACGGGCGCTGGGATGAAGCCAATGCTGAGAAGCAGCGCCTGGAGGAAAAACAAAGACTTTCCAGGAAGAAGAGAGAAGCAGAAGCTATGAAAGCCACCGAGGATGGTAACGAACCTGCCTTCTACTCTATTTCTTGATGCGTGGAGAATCACTTCGTGTGTTTCTGGCTCTCATTCCGCTTTCTCCCCCCGCTTTCCCTTTAGGCACACCGTACGATCCCTATAAAGCACTGTGGTTTGAGCGGAAGAAGGACCCTGTTACCAAGGAGTTAACCCATATTTATAGGGGAGGATACTGGGAATGTAAAGAAAAACAGGACTGGACCTCATGCCCGGACATTTTCTGAAATGGCAGCAACGAAAAGGAGGAGGATCCAAAGGAGAAGATGACAGAGGATGTGCGGGAAAGCTGGCATTTGTGACTCTTACCAAGCGCTTTCCTCCAGTTTGTCTGTCTTAACCAATCATTTTTTCCAAATCAATCACCAGAAGCAGACACCAGTGGTGGTGATTGGCTGGTTGCCTTAGCTGATTGAAACTGAAATCGACATACTAGATACCTATGTTTGTAAGGGGGAGGGTGAGTGGCTGAAAGTTAGCGTTACAGCCCTTCTGCAAAGTCAAGTACTCTCGACTCTTCCTTCTCCCTCTGCCCCCATTTTAAGATGACGTCATTCACCCTCCCCTGTAGTATCCTGCTCAGCCAAGGTCCGCATGAGATTATGATTCAGGGGCATTTTTGGTGCTGTTCAGAGCAAGAGCTGAATTTAGAAGTTCCTTCAAAGAGGAAGCACATAAGACTTACCAACGGAGGCATCGTGAATGACTGCAGTGGAGCTTAGGCGTGGCGTTATGAGGCGGGGTCACAGACGGGGTCAGTTTAATGGGGTGTCCACCCAGAGGTAACTGCGGTATCGGAACGCTGGCGAGGGGGCTTGTTCTGTAAGGTTGGAATATTCAGAGTGACATTCTTAGAAGTTTCTGTCTTGCGTAAAATACCCTTCTGCGGTCCTCCCTCTTTGACAGCGACCGGAGGCTGCTTTGGTGGTTGGTAGGAGGGTCACGTTATCCCCACAAGGGAGTTTTCTGGACTTCGTCAGGCCGAGAACTTCTGAGAACACAAAGCAGGATGGAAGAGACCGCTAGTCACTTTGCCGTCCCCATTCCTCCTCACCCCCATCCTTCATTGCCTTTCTTGCCCCCACCCCCATCTCCCTCCCTCTCAGCACGATACCAGTTTGGGTCTGGGCCCCCATGCAGAGCAAAGCACTACCTGCCCTATTCTGACATCCTTCAGAATTTGAGAGAAGGACTTAATTTGGAACAAAAGTTTTCACCATCTCTCAAGCCCTACGGACTGGAGCCACCTCTAGAATAATGTGTTAAATACCTGTATATTATATATATGTAGAGAAAAATCTAATTTTTTTTGTTTGATCTTCCTCCTTCCCATTAAGAATCTTGTTTTTTGGTATCATTTGTCTCCCTGGGACTCTCTCTTGGACACACTGATGTGGGCTGGGGCCTCCCCTGTCTTCCATCTTTTAGGGGCAGGCAGATCCAGAACCTGTGTAGGGTCACATCTGGCAGTTACTGAGCAGGGACTCGATCCCTGGTCTGTGTCATGGAGTGCCTGCCCACTGCTGTCTAGATTCTGCTCTCCTGATTGCCTGACTCTTAAAAATGAAATCCTAACTCTTCCCGCCTTTTTCCCTTCTTCTGTTAGGAAGAGCGTGGGTAGAGAGGACGGTGATTTCCAGTTTAATTCTGCCTCTGTCCAAATCGCAGCATACACAGCTGATTCCCAAAAGAAACTTCTTCCCAGGACGTGGGGCCGAAAGTGCCGTCATGTTGGGGTGGGTGAGAGAACCACGCCTGTCGGGCCTTGGCTTCCTTCATTTTGTATTCTGTATTTGTTTTAGCTGTCCTGTTCAGAGATCTACCCCTGTGCAGCCCACCCTTGGTTGAGGATCACAAATTGAGGTGCCTTCCTTGTATGCTTTTTGTTAGTGTTTTTTGTTTCTGTTCCTTAACTGCTGAGCCTCAGCCAGTGTGGGTCCTGGGGGAAATATCATTCCAGAGGAAGCCATCCCTGCACGGAAATGGGATTTACACTAGACAAATGAGTACTTCTGTTCCTTCCTCGCCATCCCTCCCTTCCTATCTGTGATGCACTTGAGAAAGGGGCAGCCGCCGGGGAGTTTCCTCTAAGACCCCGATTCCCACTGTAAGTGCGGGGTTGCGCTGGGCCTTCTTGCAAGGAGGCCTGTAAAGGCTGTGACCTAATCAAGGGACTTCAGCCAGAGCGGGGATTCCTCAACCAAACTGAACAGCTCTGCTTTATCCCCCCCCGCCCCTCCCCTTCTTCCTTCACCATCTGCACTACATTTCCAGCCTGATCCCCAGTCAGATTCCTGCTAATGGAGAAGCTTTGAGTCCTTCAGGTGAAATGAAGTCACATTGAAACAAAACTATATATATTTTCGTTTTTTTTTTTTTTTGCCTTATTGTTTTTTTTTCCAAGAAAACTACTAAATTAAATAATTTTTAAAAAGTCATATCGTTTGTCTGATTCACTTGTACTCCCACCAGGGAAGCAGTGGTGGAGGAGGGCCTGGAGGACTGACCCAGTGCTGGTTCGTTCTTGGGAAGCGGGCAGCTGATCTTTGCGAGAAATTGAAAGAAGAATGGGGCATGGGTTTCTAGGCGTTCCAAGCATTTGGCAACATTCTCAAGGGCCCGTGGACAGCAGAGTAGTTTCAACAGGCCCTTCCGCTTTGATGGCATGTAACCGTCAGTGTCCCACCTTGGTTATAGGGGAATCGTGTCTAGTGCTTTTGATGTTGAGCCTGTTTCACCTCCAAAAATAAAAGTTTTCTTGAATGTAATTTCTCTTGCCCATTTAGATTCTCAGATTCTTAGCTGTTTCATGTAGGGATTCAATTCTGTACTTTGAAACGTAAGCAATGGAGGATTGATTTAAAGGCCTTGGAGAGCATTAGGACTGTGAAAAGGCTTGGTTAGGTTTTCACTGTAAAGTTCAGGGCAGGGGGGAGGTGGGCAAAGGAATCAAAGGACCCAGATAGGCTGCACATCAGGGCAGGCTCGGGCCCTGCCTTGTGACTGGGCATCTGCTCCTGGGCCCAGCAGGCTGACTTAGAGATTCTGAACATTGTCTGGCTCACACACAATTTTAAGAGGTAAATGTTAGAATCGTCGTGTTGAATATGAAGAAAGGCACTGGGAAAAGGCACAAAAAAAAAAAACCACCTAAATTCACCCAAGGTCACACAGCGCATGGTTGGGCACAGTCATTCGAATTCAAAGCTGGGTTGTCTGACCACTGAGTCTGTGACCCCCTACAACTTTGTGTCCTAAGAGAAAGTGGGTTGGAAGGCAGCTGGCAGTTAAGTCATTTCCTCCTGGATTAGGTCATATGATGCAGAGGCTTAGTGATGTGGAGAGTGCCACCTTGGAAGTCGATCTGCAGGAAAGAGCAGCCTTGAGGTTCAGCCTCCAGGCTCCTTGATTTCCCAAGGCTCTCACGTCCACAAAAATGAGCTGTGTCTCCAGGGATTGTGCTAGCCTGGTTCTTGGGAAGGCCACTCATCTGTTCAAGTCATTTGCCTGATTCACACTGCTGGGCTTGACGGTAATTCAGCAACTTACCAGGTTTTTTTCTGGCAAGCTAAAAACATTGCAGTAGACCCTTGCACTTGTGAGACCTACATCCGGCAATCTTGAATAGCACTGTGCTACACAATTTCATCCAAAAGGGGCAAATGTAGCTGGAACATAGCAACAATCCTTTCTTTAGTCTTTTCATGGGCTACTGTGACCTGATTGGCTGGGATGTGGATCCCGAAGGGTCTACCATACTCATGCTTCAAAATGATGACCCAGCAAAAGTACAAATTAGTACACTTGTCAGGGACCTCTGAGGTCCCACACATTGCAAGGGCCTACTCTACTTTCAGCGAGATAAATGAAAACCAACCCTAAAAAGAGGTGTAGAAAAATCTTCTTTGGAATTTTTTCACTATAAGGTGTATACCCTGTGAAACTCTAAGATTGCTGTCAAAATTTAGAGCTTGCTTCTAAAAGTGTATAAAGCTTTTGCCCAGTGATCTGCCCTGCCCTGTGGGAAGCATTCCAAGCCGCTCATGGTTTTCCCTTCCAAGCTCATAAAGTAATGGGTAGTTCTATTCTCAGGCCTTCCTCCCTACTACCTTTTCAGTTCACACTGACCCCTCAGGGGAAGGAGGCAGGGTGGCCAGATGAGGTCTCTTTCAAGGCAAGAACTAAAGAGCTCAGAATCTCCTATAAACAACCTTGCAGAGATCACATCTGAGTTTAACCAGGTGATTTTAAAAGTTAATAAAGAACCAGTGGGGGGCGGGGGGGCCTGGGTGGCTCAGCTGGTTGAGCATCTGACTTCAGCTCAGGTCATGATCTAGTGGCTCGGGGTTCATGAACTCAAGCCCTGCCTTGGGCTCTCTGATGTCAGTACAGAGCCTGCTTTGGAAGCTTTGTTCCCGTCTCTCTGTCCCTCCCCTGTCATGCACTCTCTCTCTCTCTCTCTGTCTCTCAAAAATAATAAAAACATTAAAAAAAAAATTGGCCCTGAGACATGGCTTGCTTTCTTTCTCTTTCTCTTCTCTTCCCTATCTCTCTCTCCTCTCTCTCTTCCTTCTCTTTCAGCATCGACTCCAGTCTGCTATGTAACATACATTAAGGATGCACGTGGCGAGAAAGAGCTCTGACAAACAGGCAATAAGAGCTGGTGAAAGCACCGGAGAAGGGCCACCAGCCTGCAGGGGCGGGGGGACGACGGAGACATGTTAGAGGGGAATTCTAGAAGGAGGAGAATGTATCTGAGATGCGAGTCACAGGTTTAATAGGGAAGGGCAATGTATAGAACACTGCGTGGACGAAGATGAAGAGCAGTGTAGGAAAGCATCCTGAGCTTGGGTGGCTGCGTGAGCCGCTGGATTTCAGAGTCAAGGAGAAAGCACTGATCTGGCACTGGAGAGAGGAAAGGGTTTCTGGAAGGCTGTATCCTATCTGAAGAAAGAAGTCTTCATCTTTGCTCTCAAGTAGAGAGCCTGTGCAGGATTTTTAAGCAGGGTGATGGGTTCCAGTGTGGAAAGTGAATTACAGGTGGGAAGATCAATGAAGAGGTTGGGGAAGATGTGAGGATGAAGAGAAGTGGAGGGAGTCCAGAACTACTGAACTTGAATGAACAGCACTTGGGTCTGATTATGGGTGGCGAGCAGAGAGGGAAGAAATTGTGTTTTTCTTCCTCGGGAAATGCAGACAGAAGGTGATAGAAAGGTAAGTTTAGAGGGAAAGACAGTTCATTTTTGGACATTCTGAGCTGGATGTCCCCATGAAGAGGTTGGGTAAGCGATTGAAAGTGTAGATCTCTTGGTAATAGTTTTTGTGAGACTGAGGGAGGCTGCACATTAAATTTCACCTGGTCAATTTACAAAGTACACAGTCCTGAGCCCCCTCTGCAGAGAGCCTGATTCAGTTAGCGCTAGGGCTAGCTCAATTTTATATATGTGAATGTTAGGGATGCAAAGTTATGAAATAGGTGGAATAAAATTAACCCATTAGGAGATATTATTAAACCACAGCTTGCTTCTTAGAGTTTGAGAGAGTCTCAGCCAATCCCATGTTTTGACAGTGTCTGTATATTTGAGAGTTTGAAGATGTCCAGGTGGGGTTACAAAAACGGAGGCATATTTTCACGACTTAGGTTTGGCAAATCAATGCTTTTAACATACAGATGCCGCGACTCTACGCATACCTCATCTGGAGGTGACACTGAAGAGTCACATTTTACACATGGCCGTCCTGTTCAGTTCCATACGTTTCTTGAGTCCAAACAACTGAGAAAAGTAAAATTATTTGTCATTTCTAGCTTATACACGGGGAGGCTTTGCTTTATCACCTCTATAATATTTGCTAGATGCTTACCTCCAGCTGAATCTATTCTGACCTCTTCTGTGACAACGGAACAAATACTATTTTATTATGGAAATACGGAAAACAGCTTTTACAAGCTGCCGAAATAGCTCAGCTGGGAGAGCGTTAGACTGAAGATCTAAAGGTCCCTGGTTCGATCCCGGGTTTCGGCAGTGGTTTTAGAGGTCACTGCCAGTGGCAGCTCCTTTCCAGGGAGCAGTACACGTCTTCTAATGAAAGAATCCCAGGCTGCCACCCTGGGGGGCATCCTCCACGCACACGAGCTTGGGGTGTAGGCGCTTGGGGTGTAGGCGCTTGGGGTGTAGGCGCGGAGGGACTGGCCTTTTTTTTATGTCGTTGCTTTTAAACTGCTCAGTTTAAAGTCAGGGTCCCTTCCCTGACCTTGGATCTGGCTGAGACCACGCTCTCCGCACGTACTACACAACTCTCGCTTGCTTGATCAGTCTAGCCCTCTCTCTTCTTTCCTGTTTCCAGCGACGTTCCGGGAGCTGCTGGAGGTAGAACCTTTCCCCGCGGGTGGGAGCCCCTGGCGCGCCCGGGCTCCGCAGGGCGCTTGACGGCCACGCAACTGCCACGCGCGGGGGCGCGGAGCGCGGGGCGCGCGGGGCTCGATGGGGATGCCGACATCCCGGGCTCTCTCTCCGCCAAGGAAACCTTCGATTTCGGTTTGGTCCACCTGGTTTAACAGAAACAAGCACCTAGGTCAGCTTTGGGTGGTGGTGGTGGTGGTGGTGGTGACGGTGCGGTGGTATGGGCAGCCCTCTCTGGTTCACGTCTACAGCAGGGTTACCAAATCAAATTCCAGGACACGCAATTGAATTTGAAATTCAAAGGAAGGACAAATGTTTTTTAGTATAAGCATGTTCCAAATACTGCGTGGATCATACGAAGTACACACTCTTTTCCCAGAAACTTAAATGTAACTAAATTTTTATTTGGTAAATCACAAACCGCTGTTGGACATCACATACACATACATATGCTCTGAACTCTATGCGCCCCCTGCCCCACCCCCCCGCGCCCCCGCAATTATACTGAGAAATTACTCAGGATGATCCGGATTTGCACAACAGACTGGTAGTTCCTTATTCTCAAAATCTCGAAATGCACAAAATGGGTTTGCGACCATCACCAACAGAGGAGGCCACAGCAGGGATTCCCAGGAAACACAGGGAATCAAACCGTCCAACCTGACCCAGGCTTCCAGAGTTGTTCACACTAGCCTGGGGGGGGGGGGGAATTTGGAGGCTCTGGGCTGGATGATGATGATGATGATGATAGTCATTATTATTATTAATATAACTTGTTAAGATGATGAGTCACTCAACTCAAGGCAGTGCAATGGAACCAAATACACTTAGGCATGCCTTCTTTTGGGCTGGGTGCCAGGCTGGGACATGGGGAGAGAGAATGGTGATTCAGTTCTCATATTCTAAAAACCCTAGATGTGATGAAAGGCAACATGGAGAAATACTGCTTTGGAACCTATTTATATGCCCTCCCCTTTCTGTTCATCTGTGTCAATATGCTAGCTGATGAGGGGCTTTGTCCCCCACATCTTTGGGTTCTTGGGTGGAAGGATGCATTTTGATAAGGGACTCTTGAAATCTAATGATGGTCAAAAAGAAGGAAAAGAAAATGATGTATTAAAAAATTGGGTAGTTCAGAGTTTGCATGGTGTACATTGGCATGTGTGACAGGGAATTTTATAGGTCACCTTGGCTAGGCTACGGTTGTTTAGCCAAACACCAGTCCTGATGTTGCTTGCTGTGAAGGTGTTTAGGGGTGATTAACATGTAAATCAGTAGACTTCGAGTAAAGCAGATGATGCTCTGGAACGTGGCTGGGCCTCTGTTCAGTCATCTGAAGGTTTTAAGAATGGGGTCTCCTGATGAAGAAGGCACTGTCTGCAAGCTGGTAAATAGAAAACCTGCCTGGGCTTCCAGCTTGCTGCCTTCCTGAAGTTAAACTCAAGACTACAACATCAACTCTTACTGGAATTTCCAGTCTTTTGGGCTACCCACCTTGCACTTGCCAGCCCCCACAATTGTGGGCCAATTTCTTAAAATCTCTCTTTTTCACTGTGGACCTCCCCCAGTTTCCAGCCTGAGGAGAGAAGGAGGATCTCTGCGGGAAGTACTTGGGATCCAAGCAAGACGCTCAGAGAATACAGGGTGTCTGCCTGAATCACCATTCTTGCCCTGGTGGCATCCACCTACCCAGTTAATGTCTTTTTTTCCCTACCACGTTCTACTCTGCCCGCGTTCTAATTGTCCATCTGTGTTGCCAAAGCACTTGAATATTCCTCTATTAAAGCACTGGTTATGAGGCTCCCAAAGGTTTGGGGTGTAGCAGATCTATTACGGAACCAGGCTGGATCGCTGACGGAAGAACCAAGCGGCACTCGGAGAGCTTGGAGGATCGGAGGTTGATTTACATCGATGGGCTCAGGTGAGACGGTCTCTCCAAAGTTCCGAGCCACCAAAGTCTGCTACTTCCGCATTAGTGGCAATATGGTGCGAGGCAAGCGGGGCAGGAAGAAGACCCCAGGAGAGTCTTCAGGAGGGGCCTGGAATTGCCTATCAGTTCTGTGGGCCATCTTATGATTTTTTCCCTCTCAAGGGCAGGGTTTGTTTTTTTTCCCCATCAGATCCACAAGGGCAGGGAAGGAGAAGACTAGGGATGGTGCTGGTCACCAGAAGGTGCTACCCAGGGAGGACGGCAGTTAAACTGACGGGCGAGGGGGAAGGAGTGAAAAGAAGGTAGCATGCCAGTTGGAGGGAACGTGTGTAAAGACCCAGAGGACCGAAAGGTAGCAGGGGATCTGTAATGTGCAAATAGTAGCGTGTCCTGGTGAAGGGAGACGGGTTTGCCCCCGCAGGGCGGAGCGCGCGTGCGCAGAGGCCGAGCCTGAGGGGGCGGGGCGGGGGCGCGCTCTCTGGGCCCAGGCCCAGGGTGGCTGCTAGCTCTTTCTCCCGAGCCCTGGTCGCCTCTTTCAGCTCCTCCGCTTCGCGCTTCTTTTGAGGTGGGCACCTGAGGACAAGGGACTGCAAAGTGGTGCTTCTCGGAAGAAGGGACACCTGCCACCTTTAACACGGAACCGTGGTCTCCGAGCCTGTGCTCTTTGCTTTTAGGGCAAAGACATGCGTGGGCCGGGGTGGAGGGACGGGTGTGTGCAGTGAAGCAATGGCTTCCCCTCTCTTCAGGCTTTTGCAGAACTGAAGATTCATGTTTGCCAACGAGTCTCTAAATAAAAGGGGGCGCGTTTTATTTTGTTATATTTAAGAAATCTGCATTCAGCTGCCAAAGAACGACCTGACACCGTCCCCGCATGCTCTCCTCTTTACCTCCCGTCCCCGCGGGGTCCGTGGGCCGGAATTGGATTAGTCACACGCAAAGGACGAATCCGGGAGCTCGTTCTGGGCGGTGCTGTCAGCTCGCAGCGCAAACGACAACAGGGTCTTCATGCACCAAAGGGAGGCACTTCCCGTGAGCCCGGATAGCTCAGTCGGTAGAGCATCAGACTTTTAATCTGAGGGTCCAGGGTTCAAGTCCCTGTTCGGGCGCGACAACAAAACTTTTTCCTAATAATTTAAAAAACAAGTACAAGCCTTCAGGATCAGCTTTCGTTATCCGGGTGCTTTCCGAGAAGGGAGTAAAATCCTGGAGCTTGTAGACTGCGAGGAAAAGCCGCGTCCCAGCGAGGACACACATTGCAAACCCTTGTGCAAAGGCCCCTGGGAGGCTCGCAGTGCATTGTTCGAGGGAATTAAATATACTGCTTTATTCTGCAACCACCGGCGGGGCCGCAGAGGTCCCAATTACCGCGGTATTCACAGGAAGGGGGAACGAATGCTTCTGGACGTCCCTTGGACTCCCCCGGTCACCGTCCTGCTTCGCCGTCCTGCGGGAGGTCCCCGCTGACCCTCTCTCTGGGGTTCCCTCCCGCTAGGTGTCTGGGATTACTGCACGGTTCCTGCACCTACACGCCACTTTACTACCCTTCTAGAGAATATTTCTGCACGCTGAAAAGGAAGAGAAGGCCATTTAGAAACCGAAACACCAAATAGAGCGGTCTTCTCTCTAAATAAAGTCTTCTCTCTCCTCCCCAACCCCAAGTGTGATCCTGAACACAGGGGAGAAAGGCGGAGATGGCAGCATTGCCGTGGGAGGAAGAACGTGCGTGTTGGAAAGAGTGCCTTCAAGGGGCTGGGGTGGGACAAGTCCTGGTGTCACAAAGAGAAAAAGAGCTCGCACTGACTACAGTCTAACAAGGGAAGCCTTCGGCTCCTGATAAGTATTGAGGAAGTTGGGTTGTGGACAAAAGAGAAAGACTAAAACTAATTTCCCTGGTAGGTGGAGGGGAAGGTACGTCCTTGCTTCACTAGAGAGTGAGCCTTTCTTGTCTCTGCCAGGCAACGGAAGAAAGTCCATCTTGATCTCAGCAGGATGGGAGTGTAGGTTGATTGAGTCAGTTGCCCCCCCCCCCCCCCCCGCCCCAGCTGATGGACTGTGCTCCCCAGGGAGTCCTGATTAGTGGAGCAGGACCCGGATGGAGGTAGCACTCAAGAGGGAGGGAGGGCCTTCACCCTTCACCCTGGAGCGCCTTATGCTGTGCCTACACACACCCACAATTAGCTCCGTCTCCAAAGCGCAGCTTCATCAGAAGAAAGGGAATCAGAGCAATAGCATCTAACTTATGAACGTGTGATTAAATGAGTAACAAGGCATGCACAGTGCTTGGTAGAGTTTTGCCCCAAGGTAAGCATTCAATATTGTAGCTGTTACCATCATTATTTTTCTTTCCAAGAGTTTTCAATCTAGGGAGGAAAAACGGATACATATGGAAACACGTTAAGGAACCATTTCAAGGAAACATACTCCCAATATGCCCAAGATCATAAGCACATGTTCATGTGATTTGTGTTGGTTGATAGGTGCTGAAGGGACAGCAAGAGCGGAGTGGTTTGGTTGGGCCAGTCAGGCTATTTTCTTGAAGAAATTGAATCATGGGGCCAACCTGGCATCCCAGGGAGAGAAAGAAGGCGAGGAGCTGTGGCAGACACTCGAATTTATCCTCTTCTCTCTGAGGGAGTCCCTTGGAAAGTGATCAAGTGCACTTTTGGCAACCTTGAAAAGTGAAGCGTCTTTGCTCCAATTATTTCCTGACTGAACAAGAATAGAGCAGGCTGAGGCAAGGCGAGGACAGAGGTGGAGAGCATTGAGGACTCCTAGTTCTTACCTCCCTCCTCAATTCAAGTTCACTCCCTCTGCCTTTCCCCATAGGGGGGAAAGTGAGAAAAAAGGAAAAAAAAAAAAAAACCAAAAAAACCAAAACCAACCAAACAAAAAACCCCCAAACCCTAACATCTGTTTTGACCAAGACCTTTTGGGCTTTGGAGCTGGACAGCTCTGGTTCAATTCTGGATGATTTGAGGCGAATCAGTTATTTCATTTAGAAATCAACCTTACGGCAGGGGTGAGGCATGGGCTGGGAACACGGTAGGCACTTGTTAGTAAGTGGCCGTTTACTCCTTTTAGGGCTCTGGGGAGAGGTAGAGAAAGCATTAGGAAGAACGCGAAATGCTCCTCATATGACAGGGATGAATTTTCACTGTTCTCCAAACCTCAGAACGTAATTAGGAACTGGAAAGGCGGAGGAAATAAGAGAAAGTTCTTTTTTCTTTCTTTCTGTTAAATTTCCTTAACAGGGTAGCGAGGGTTCCTACCTACGCCGAAATAGCTCAGTTGGGAGAGCGTTAGACTGAAGATCTAAAGGTCCCTGGTTCGATCCCGGGTTTCGGCAGGGTTTTTGCCGACTCCCAATGGGACTCGGGTGCTTTCCTTTCCGTAGAGCCCCGCCCAGGGCCCCCGCGCGCGCCTGCGCAGCACCGGTGCTGGTCTCAGAGCTCGAGCCAACCCTTGCGCGTGCGCAGCGGTAGTGTGTCTGTTGCGGGGAAGCGGGTCTCTTACGCGCGTGCTCACCCTCGCGCTTGCGCAGCGGCCGTGCGGGTCTCAGCGCGCGCGCTTGGCGGAGGCTACGGTGGTACAGGGAAGGTTCGGAGGCTTAGTCCTCGTCGGGAAGCTCGGAGCCGTGGAATGCCCCGCACCTAGCCGCACTACCGCACACTAGGCTCAGTAGTGTTTGTTCGCAGTTCCCAGTGTGGTCAGCGCGCCAGGCTCGCAAGTTTTTCTCCTGGGCGACAGACGTGCCTTCAAAAACCTTTGCAAAGCCAGACCCAAAAGCCAGGGACCCTCGTGGGCGCGTCAGAAATCTGGTAAAGGATGGTTCCCAGCCGGAAATGTGACTCAGAAGCACGTGTCTCTATCTGAAAGAATCTTTGGAACCTCAGCTTTCTCACCGCGCCTTTAAGAAACGGGGCGCCAACAAGTGCTCCTGGCCAAACGCTGCGCAATTACTGTCAGGAGCATTGCTGTCGGGAATGACGGGGGTGCAGTTTATTGGTTGTGGGTCTATAGACTTTTGTATGTAAAAGTAATACACAGAAGTTTCAAGGAAAAAAGCAGCCGAAGGCACCGTAACACTCCAAAGTTGGAAGAGAAAAAAGCCTGAGCGTGGAAGGCTCGTAATCAGGAACTGTGCGCATGCGCGAAGTCCGAGGCCAGTCTGGCCCTCAGGGGGTGCCCCTCCCCCCCAGCACGGAAGGGAGCCCAGTGGGTTTTGCATGATCCCTCACCTGTTCGCTAAGTGTCGTGTTAACAATCTCAAATTTGTTTCTGGAATTTAAAATAACCTCCGCCCGAACAGGGACTTGAACCCTGGACCCTCAGATTAAAAGTCTGATGCTCTACCGACTGAGCTATCCGGGCTCGCAAGGGAGGCCCTCTCCTAACCCTATCCGCAGTGAAATAGGCCATGTGGCTGCACTCTTTTCTCACTGAATTAATATCCTGAGTCCTTTTACTGATTTCCTGAAGGTGAAACTACAAAATCAAGATCCAGTGGGTGTTGGGCTGAATGGAATCGTTTTCTCTCCCATCAGAGATAGACTATAAAGAAAAAACCTGCCTGCCTCACCTGCCCCGCCCCCGGGCAGCTCCCCTTCCCCCCCCCCCCCCCCCCCTTCCGCCAACTAAGTACTAGCATCCTAAAGGGAACATCCCCTAAAGAAGTCTCCAGATTTAGGAACTCTGGGCGTGCTTCTGGTTGAGCAGCGGGATTTTAATTCCAGTGTTGGTCTTTGGAGAGCCCCAGAGCGTCATGTGGGTGGCGCATTATGAATAATTGATTAGGTGTCTGATAATCTACTCGACAGACGTTCATCGAGTGCATGCTGCTCTCCAGCACTAAGCAAATTTAGGCTGCCAAGACCCAGTCCTGGTCCTCAGTGCAGCAGAAAGATACACTAACAGACGCAGTCAAGCGCTTTGATGGTGGGAAACTGGCTTTCTTAGGCGCCCGGCCGACACCAGAAGGGCAGCCAAGTCTTCCAGGGGGATAGAGAAGCCTGAACTGAGCTGTGAAAGGTAACTCGGCCCCTGTAGTCTTGGAAAGAGAATTCTGAGCAGAGGGAACAGCAAACAGGAAGTCGCCCAGGGAATCTGAACATTTTCCCAGAGCTTTTGCTGAAAGGTTTTGGCCAGGTGGGATTTTATATGTTGAGGAAGTCCTATGATCCTGGCAGCTGTGTCTCGCACTCAACTAATTTTTTCATTCATCCTGCTCCCTTGTTGCCATATGATTTCTTGGGGTGCTGGACAAGATCCCTTGAAAGGAAGGGAATCCTATGATGGAGAACCTCACAACCATTTTAGCCCTGCTTGGGCTTCAGAGACACTCCCTTACGTTTGGGAACGTTGAGGCTTGCATTCTTTTAGGAAATGCGTATGATCAGGAACGTATCAGGAATGAAATGTATCAGGAAGTAGGAGCAATGTTTAAGGTAACCTGTTATGGAAAGATATCCATGTTATGTTAAACAAAAACACAAGGTGCTATACAATATGTATGGGATAATATTTGTGGGGAAAAAAAATAAAGGATCTGTATATGAATATACATTCTTTAATCACACATTTTGTATATTTGGGGTTTACCTATACATGAGATGTTTAAGGATAGAAGACAGTTCAATAAAAATGGCTACATTTTGTAAGAGGATGCTCTCACCATTTCCTTTGGGTACATCTGTGTTATTGGAGTAAAAAAATGCATTCTTTTCATAATAAAATAAATGAAAAAAATGTAATCTGCTAAATTATTCCATCCTTCTGGGATCACACAGGGAGCCCTTCAAATCCAGGCATCCTTGATCCTGTGTTTTCTACAGATCCCAGCAGAGAAAGGGTAAAAGCACAAATTTTCTTCCCAGAATGGGGGGGGGGGGAGGAGAGGATGAGAGGGAGTCCCTCCACGTCTCATGGTTTGGGAGGGGAATCGCTCTATTGAAAAACCACAAATGGATAAGGTAGTGTTCACAAATGAGGATGTGGATCCCTAAGAATCAGATGACAAGTCTAGATTCTACCAAGAAAACCAAAACCAGCTTCGGCCCCCCCCCCATACCCCCCAGGAGAGGAGCTGCCTGTGCTAGGAAGTCAGTCCTGGGGGGCTTAGCCTTTGGCCTAACCTCAGCTTCTTACAACAGGGCTCTGTTCACAGGGCCCACTCAGTACAGTGCTGAGTGTGAGAGAGCGGGAAAATCTGCTTCCTGCTCTCCTGAGACAAGACTAGATCGACAGGTACCAAACACTGAGAACCCAAGTCTCAAACTGTATGTCCTCAAGAGTTAACAGTGTGAAACCGGACTACTCAGCATAGAGAGGGTTCACTGAAGCCGGAGCTGTTTACATGTCATTTAACAGCTGCAATGCTTTTTTCCACTCCCTTCCGTCCTCCCCAACCCCCCAGTCTTGAAATGCCATCCTCTCCCCACTTTCCAAGTTCCGTTGGTTTGGGAAGTTCCCTCTGAACTTTAAAGACAGGGATGAGGACTTGTCCAGAGATCCCCCGCTTGATCCTCTCCAGATCGGGTTACGGGTTACACGTGCTGGGGGCCTCTGAGGCTGTCACTCCTGCTGCACTCACCACAACCTACCTTCAACACCTGTCTAATTGGGTCAGTCTTCCCTCCTCCAATGTTTCTGCTGGGAGGCAGAGAGTTCCCATGTGTCCCCGGTGCCTGGTCAGTGGCTGGCATAGATCAAGCTCTCAAAACCTGTTGTGGAATGAATGAGAGTCATGGGTCACGGGAAGGTTTTAGTGAAGATTTGGAGAGCAGATTTTGGGAGTTCTTGGGAGTTTTTGATTGGTAGAGAGAGGGGGAGAACCTTCCTGTCAAGGTGAATGATTTCCACAAGTGGAGTAACTCTGCCCTGAGAAAGTTCTATGCCACTCTATTGGGCCTCCCTGTTTTATTTACTTGACAGCGCTTATTTCCATCTGAAATTCTGTTTATTTGCTTGTTTATAAACCATCTCTTTCCTCTGTCACTCTGTGATGCAAGTGCCGCTGGACAGGGATCTTGTTGGTGAGGACCTTGTCTTTTTTGTTACCTTTCTTTTTTACTTTTCCTTTTCCAAAATTTTTTGCATTCCCTTAACCCCGGCGTTTAGAACAGCACTTGGCATACAGAAGGATCTTAAGAAATAACTGTCGACTAATTTCACAGGGTGAACGTTTTTACTCCCCCATCCCAACGTAGTACAGTTTTACACAGACCCTTTCTTTCAGTTTTCCAAACCATCAATTCTGAATTTGCTGCTACACTTTCCGTGTCTGGCAAAAATACCAACCCTCAGAATAAGAGGTCATTGTCATGTAACCATTCCGGCCGTCTTGGTTACTCTGATTCCATCATAGTCTCTCAGCCTAATAAGATTGAAAACACACAGAGGGTCCTTACTGTTTGTTTACCATCTTGAAAGCCCTGGGGAAACTCGAAGAATGAGTTCGTGTTTGGAAAAGCAGAAGAGCTGTTACCAGAAGTGGGGTTCGAACCCACGAGGATATAAATCCATTGGATCTTAAGTCCAACGCCTTAACCACTCGGCCATTCTGGTACGCTACAAGCTCGCGCTTACTTTTAGTCAACTTGAACAATATAGAGTTATGGAGGTATCCAAACAATTAAAAATTTGGATTGAGATGTAAAAGGACAATGTGAGGGCGAAAAAAATCTCCGAAACTTACCAGGTCGTGCCAATTTCTCCGCCTCCAGTCACCGGAAACCCTGGGGTCCCCTGAAGGCGACTGGGAAGACTCGGGTGACAGGTCTCCCAACAACTTCACACGAGAAGACACCACAGGGAGTTGGAATGAGTTTCCTTCCTTTTCATAGTACGCGAGTGAGATGGGGAATTTTAAAGGTGTTAAGGTGGGTTTTTTCTTCACTTCCCAAAACAAAAGCGACTCTGGTGGGACTCGAACCCACAACCTTTGAATGCCTCCATCTGTCTAGAAGTCCAATGCGCTATCCATTGCGCCACAGAGCCAGGCAGCTGGGCCCTTCCGCGCTGCTTACATCAAGGCAGGCGCAACGTCTGCCCCGGGACACCCGCCGCGGGTCCGGCCGCGCCTTCCTTCTCGGAGAAGTGGCGGAGCCCGTGCAGCCGAGGAGAAGCGTGGGTGGGAGCTGCGCTTGGCAGCCCGACATCCTTCTGATAGTTCCTCTCCGTAAGCGGTCGCTGGGCATCAAGTCTCAGTCTCCTCCCACACTGGAAAGAGAAAGGTCTTTATGTGCACTTATTTCACCCTGGAGAGCCATTGCAGCGCGCGGTTCCATAGTGTAGCGGTTAGCACATCTGCTTTACGCGCAGAAGGTCCTGGGTTCGAGCCCCAGTGGAACCATGAAGCTGTCATCTTCCCTTTTAGCGATGTTTTCAGGTTTTGCTTTGTCAGCCAGATCTTGAGTTTTACTCCGGGAAGCGAGAGACGCCGCGGTTCCGCCGGGACTTGGCGTTGAGCCAGGCCGCGCGGGCTCCGGTCCGGTGGGCGCCTGCGCAGATCGGCCGCCGCGGCTGCCCCCGGGTGGCGCCTCTGGAGAGGTGCAGGCCGCCGGGCGAGGCTCCGGGCGCAGCGCGCCTCGGCGCCTGCGCCTTCCCGACCGCAGTCCTGCCTCCCGGTGGCTGGGCAGGAGTCCTGGGCCCACCTGCTCCTCCGCCACCTTTAAAGGTGGCGGTCACCGCTCCGTGGGGGGATACCCGGAGGGCCACCTCCTTCTTTTGTTGATCAACACCAACTCCACTGACCTCATTGTTTATTGAAATTAAAAATCTTTTTGAAAAATTACATGCACATGTTAAAGATTTCAAAGAGCTCCACGTGTCTTACAGTGATGTGCCCCTCTCACAAAGCTTGTCTCCTTCACCAAACTCTAGCCCAGCTCCCCTGAGCCCTCCTGTCAGTGAGGCCTGTCAACCCCGGCCTAGGAAGACTTGAACAAACAACAACGCTGAGTTTCTAGCAGCATCCTAAGGTGACCCTAGGTCCACTTACAGTGCTGAGAAGACTGGCCAAACAATTTACTGTTGGTTCCAGCCAACGCCTGACACAGGGCCCCTGTGTTTCAGCCTCTGTGGGAAGGTAGGAGCCTGACTTCCTTAGAGTTAAGAACCAGTTTAGCAAACCCACATGAGGTTTTCAGGGACCAACTCCACCTGCTTCCAGATTTTTGTAATTTTCGCTCCCTGGGTCTACTGAGCTGCCATCACTCGCCTCCCGGTCCCCTCATGTACAAATCGAAGGTGAGTGCAGTTGACGCTGGACACTTTTCCCTCTTGCCATAGTATATTACTGATTAGAGTCTGTGCTGTTCCCTTTAACTCGTGTCCAGCTTTCTCTTGGATACCTCCTGCCTTTCAACTGCTGGGGGTTTCTTTTGTGACCCTTCCGAGCTATTCTTTGCACTCTCCAGTGTAGACGTGTATTTCCTTTATTAGCCACTTCGGATTTTTGTCCAAAAGATAGCATACGATTGGTACTGCTCCCCTCAACCCAACACTATTCTGGAAATCTTACTATGTCGTTCTTAAGTCTGCTCGATCTTTGACTTCCAGCGTTTGGATGTACCATAATTGTTTAGTCTGTGGTATTTGATGAACAATTAACCTGTGGTCCATCTTACAATGCTGTGGTGGATTTCCTTGTTGATTGGTTTTGGGGGTAGATCAACATAAAGAGTAATAATAGCAAAATCTTGACTAGGCGTTTCCTACGTGGTTAGGCAGGAGACTCAGTTGACTCAGGGGATACTCAGGATGATTGTGTTATGATCTAACCCATTTGGGAGACGAAGAAGAAGCATAGAGAGGGTGATTGCCCAGGGTCACACTGGCCAGGGACAGAACAGGGTACCAACCGAGGCAGGCAGAGTAGTGCCTTTTTGTTTTAGAAAAGGAATTGCCAGGCATATGTATGTTATATTTCTATGAATGCTTTCACCTCCAAAGAGCTTGGACAATATTATATTCCCACCAACGTTAGCGTGCTTTGCTTCATCTCAGTCTCTCTTAAATAAAAAGTATTAACGGGCTTTTGGGTCTCTCTGCCTTTTGAAAGGGGAAAATGTCTCAATTTACGTGTCTTTTATCAGAGTAAGGTTGAATATTTTTTCATATGCTTAAAAACCCATTCTCTTTCCTCCCTATCTTCCTTTTTCCCTTCCTCCCTTCCTTCCATCCTGCAATCTGTTCAATCCTTTTGTACAGTTTTCTATTGTATTGTTAAGGTTTTCTTACTGATCTTTTGGTGCTTTTTATAACTATAGATTTAGATATGTTTGCAAATGTATTTCCCAGACTTGCTGTTTGCCTCTTAATTTTATTTTTGCTACTTTGTGCTATGCAGCCATTTAAAACGGTTAATGTAGTCAAATTCATTATCCTCTTTTTTATTTATTTTTGAGGGGCGGGGCTTTAAAATTTCTTGCCTGGAAAGTGCTTCCCCATTCTGAGAGTATATTCCAAAAGTGATGCTATATTTTCTCCAGATTATTATTTCCTTAAAATTTATCTGTTACATCGTTGGTCCTTTTGAAATCTCTATAACTAGTGCTGTGGTCTGAATGTTTGTGATGCCCCAAAGCTCATATGTTGAAAGCTAATCCTGAGGGTGAAGGCTGGGGGGGGGGGGGGGGGGCTTTGGAAGGTCCTGAGTATAAAACCTTATGTGGGATTAGTGCCCTTTTAAGAGAGATGCCAGAAAGTTCCCTCACCCCCTCTGCCATGTAGGACAGCAAGAAGGCAGTGATCTATCAACAAGGGTGTGGCATTCTCACCAGACACCAAATCTGCTAGTTCTTTGACCTTGGTCTTCCCAGCCTCCAGAACTGTGAGATGGGTTTCTGCTGCTTCTAAGCCACCCAGTCTGTGATATTTTTGTTACAGTAGCCTGAACAGACTAAGACACTGGATAAACCATGAGACAGGGACATTAGACCCCTATAGAGGGATTTTATAAATCACTCTGGAGGATTGGGGTGTGTAAATCAGTCAACTTGGTAAAAATCACATAGTTTTCAAAAATCAGACTGGTTCTGCCTGTTTCTAGCTTCAAGTTCCTTAACATCCTGTCCTTAGAACTTTCCAGGAGTTCTGCTGATGTCGGCTTCCCTTCTGGTACTCATTGGGCTCATCAAGCCACCTTCCTTCCGCTTTTCTGTGTTGCATCGGCTGGGCTCCTTCCCTTCTCACAAAGGGCATAGCTTTGGGTGGCGTAGTGCAGACTATAGAAGCTCAGCCTGTGGACTCCAGAGCCAAACTGTGGCTTCAGTTCCCGGTTCTGTCGCTCTTGGTTGTGTGACTGTGGCACAGTACATAACCTGTCTGTGCTGTGTGACACTGGCTTGGTTGCTTAACTGCTCTGTCATAGTTTCCTCCTCTGTAAAATGCAGATAAAGCTCAGGTGAGATTCTCAAGAAGATTGAGTAAATTACTGTATGTGAAACATTTTATGTATTTATTTATTTATTTATTTATTTATTTATTTATTTATTATTTTTAGAGACAGAGAGAGAGGCAAAGGGAGACAGAGAGAGAGAGAGAGAGAGAGAATCCCAAGCAGGCTCCACACTCAGTGCAGAGCCCAGCTCAGGGTTAGTGGGATCATGACCTGAGCTGAAATCAAGAGTCAGTGGCTCAACTGACTGAGCCCCCCAGATGCCCCTGTACATAAGTATTTCAAATGACATGCATGGGGTAAACACTTAGCAAATGTCATCTACCATCATCATCATCATCATTATGATTTGGCAGGTAAGTCTGGTAAGTTTAGGTAGAACAGTATGGTTTTCCCATAGGGACGTTTTAATTTTTTATTAAATGTTTATTTATTTTTGAGAGAGTCAGAGAGCAAGCAGGGAAGGGGCAGAGAGAGGGGAGACAGAATCCGAAGCAGGCTCCAGGCTCTGAGCTGACAGTAGAGAGCCCGATGTGGGGCTCAAACTCACGAACTGCGAGATCATGTCCTGAGCTGAAGTCCCCAACTGGGCCACCCAGGTGCCCCCCCCACCCCCCCCCACCAGGGTATTTTCAGAAAATGCTAAGTGCTCAGAGCATGAGCTCTGCATTTACTGACCTCTCTTCTTGCCTTTTAGGGGCTCAGTCTTCTTCCTTTGTCTTTTCATATGGTCTGTCCTCTGCTTCCCCTTTTCATAAGAGCATCAGTAATACGGGACTAGGGCCCATCCTAATGGCCTCGCCGTAGTGCAATTACCTCTATAAAACCGTCTCCAAATAAGGTCACGTTCTAACTTTCAGTGCCATGAGATTGTTCAGCAGGTGGTGCTGAAGAGGAGAAGGCCCTCCCCTACCGAGCCCCCCAGCGCCCCCACACTTACCATTTTACCAGCAATCTTACTCGTAGGTATTTACCCAAGGGCCATGAAAGCACCCATTTACACAAAGTTGGATGTGTAAATGTTCATAGCAGCTTTAGTCATAATCCCCACACTGGAACCAAACCGAATAGACTTGACCGGCGAATAGGTAAGCAAATGGTGGCACAGCCATGCCACTGAAAAGCCCTTAGCGAGAAAATGGAATGAACTTCCGATGTACGCAACAACGTGGATACATTTCAAAAGCGTTTTGCTAAGTGAAAGAAGCCACATGGGAGGGGCGCCTGGGGGGGGCTCAGTCCTCTAAGCGTCCGACTCTCGATTTCGGCTCAGGTCATGGTCTCAAGGTTCGTGAGACGGAAACCGAGGTGGGTTCTGTGCTGATAGCGTGGAACCTGCTCGAGATTCTCTGTCTCCTTCTCTCTCTGCCCCTCTCTTTCTTAAAATAAATAAATAAATAAATAAATAAATAAATAAATAAATAGAATGGCTTGGTGCAAATGTTCATGTCTTTAGCAAAGGTGCACGTTGCCTTTGACCTCAGTTCTTTCTCAAAGGCACGTGGTTTTATGATGTGATTTTTCAGTGCCATGACGTTGTGCAAGACGTGATGCTGGGTGAAAACTTGAAAGCCCTCAGTCCTTTGGGAGCCCCACTGTCCCCTATTTTCTTGGACTTTCAGCCTGCTGGCATCTCCCGGGTTATTCAGATAGGCCCACTGACCTTCAGGATTTAGAACGTGGCTCCTTTTAGTGGCTGTCACCCGTCCCCTGCGTGCTGACACTGCACAGGGGTAGTGAAGGGAGCAGAGCGGAGCACAGGCACGCTGTTCCATATTAATGGGTCTGAGGGTTTGGTAACTGGACCTGATGGTCTGGGGGGCTTCATACGTGCCCAGTGGTTTTCAAGCTCTTTTCACTGGAGCACGTGCTAAGAAATACGTTTTATTTACATCAAGACCACTATACTCAAGTAGAGTGAAATAAAGGTTTCAGGAATGAAATGGCCTGAAATAAAGGTTTCAGGAAATGATGCTTTATTATTATTATTTGAAGAATTCTGTGCCTTTTATTCTACCCTAAACTATTCAATTTAATTAAAAAAAAAAGTGCACGCGCAGACCTATTAACGACTCACACCCCTTAGAGTTTCTGCAGTTTGAAAAACACTGACCTGGGGGGGCACCTGGGGGGCTCAGTCGGTTAAGCATTTGCCTCTTGGTTTCGTCTCAGGTCATGATCTCACGGTTCCTGGGATCAAGCCCCGCATCGGGCGCTGCACTGACAGTAGGGAGCCTGCTTGGAATTCTCTCTCTCCTTCTCTCTCTGCCCTTATCCTGCTCACACAGTGTCTCTCTTAAAAATAAATAAATAAACTTAAAAAAAAATAAAGAAGACAATTAAAAAAAGACAAGACAAGAAAAACACTGACCTGGAGCAGTGCTGTCAAAGTGCGGTGAAACACAGGCCCCTCACACCAGGACCACCGGAAAAAGGATGTGGATTCCTGGTATCCAGGAAGACTATTGATCTCTTCACTGGTGCCTGGGACTTTACATTTTAAGTAAACGGCTAGATGATTCTGTGCCCGCTGAGGTTTGGGAACCACTGGCTCAGGAGCACATTGGCTGCCCTCGCAGAGGCTTCCAACTGTGATCTGTGGATCCCTGAGGACTACAGTGGATGTACTTCTGGGAAACATCTACAGAGTGGCTTCTCTTGATCTGTGTGTGAGTTCATGTGCAAAGTCGTTTGTCTCAAAGAAAGATCTGAAATTGGAGGAAAGAAAATGCATGCGATAAGATGCATTACTTCATCTCTGGAAGTAAAAAATTTCAGTTAAGTTCTGTCTGCCAAAGGCAGAATCATGGAAGGGGAATGGCTCCCTTTAGAGGTAAGGAAATTACAAAACATTTTGCTTTGTAGACCCTAGTCCTGATTGAAGAGGAGCTTTCTCAGAAATACAGCTTCCTAATGTGGGAGATATTGAACAATTTAGCAAAAACTTAAATATCTTGTATTAGAGGGGTGCCTGGGTGGCTCAGTTGGTTGAACACCCGACTTGAATTCAGCTCAAGTCATGATCCCAAAGTCAAGGGATTGAGCCCCACGTCTGGCTCCACGCTGAGCGTGGATGGAGCCTGCTTAAGATTTCCTGTCTCCGTCTCTCCCTCTCCCTCTCTCTCTACCTCCTTGCCCCTCTTCCCCGTTTGCACATGCACTCTCTCTGTAAAAAAAAAAAAAAAATCTTGTATTAGAATCCATATGTTAAAAGATTGTTGTCCAACAAGACATTCTCATCACCTTAAAGGAGAAGAAACATATTTGCTTGGGAAATGGATTTTAATCGATACTACTTGTCTGTAAAGTACCACAGTGTTTTTGTAAAAAAATTTTTAAATGTTTATTTAGTTGAGAGAGAGAGAGAGAGAGAGCATGAGCAGGGGAGGGACAGAAAAGGAGGTAGACACAGGCTTCAGGCTCTGAGCTGTCAACACAAAGCCCAACACAGGGCTCAAACCCATGAACTGTGAGATCATGACCTGAGCTGAAGTCAGATACTTAACCAATTGAGCCACCCAGGCACTTCTAAAGTACCATAGTCTTTTGGGAATGCCATAATCAATTAATTTTCTCTTAAAAGTAAGCGTGTGTGTGTGTTTTAAAATTGACATGCTATATATATATATATATATATATTTTTTTTTTCCTGTTCTAAGCAGCCTATATGTAAGCATACATGTGTATATACAGGACACACACATATTTTTTTTTGTCTCGTGAATCCTCAATTCATTATTTACCTCTTAAAGATGAAATGCTAAAAGAGTGTATGAAGAAAGGAAGTTTAAGTTTTAAGAAAAACATGATTTTTTTGTAAACAAAGTGATTTATAAGGGGGGGTAGGAGGATGAACAAAGTAGATGAAGGGGATTAAGGGGTACAAACTTCCAGTTATAGAATAAGTAAGTCACGGAGATGAAAAGTACAGCATCGGGAATATAGTCAGTAATATTGTGATAACTTTGTATGGTGACAGGTGGTGACTACACTTACTGTGTTGAGCACTGCTGGTTAATGTACAGAGTTGTTGAATCACTACGTGTGCACCTGAAACTAATAGAACATTGTATGTCAACCATACTTGAATAATAAAACTTTCTATTTTATTATTATTTTTTTAATGTTTATTTATTTATTTTGAGAGAGAGAGAAAGAGAGAGAGAGAGAGAGAAAACGGGGGAGGGGCAGAGAGAGAGAATCCCCAGCAGCTTCCGCACTGTCAGCGTGGAACCCGATGCTTGAACTCATGAACTGCAAAATCATGACTTGAAGTGGAATCAAGGGTCCGACGCTTAACCGCCTGAGCCACCTAGGTGCCCCAAGTAATACTAATGAAAAAAAAAATTTAAAGTAATTTACAAGGAAGAAAATATCTGCTACTGTTGATAAAAGAACACACTGGTGAGGGCAGAATGTGATTCTGTATTCTGGTTCAAAAGGAAGTTTGAATTGTTCTTGCTGTTTTTGTAACATGGGTAATTCGATACAAAAGTCAAGGCTGAGGTCAAAAGTGAGGTGAATGGTTTTAATTCTAGGCAGGAAGTAACAACCACCCCAAAGAAGCAAATGTAGATCTTTTAAAAAAGATCTTCCAGGGGCGCCTGGGTGGCGCAGTCGGTTAAGCGTCCGACTTCAGCCAGGTCACGATCTCGCGGTCCGTGAGTTTGAGTCCCGCGTCGGGCTCTGGGCGGATGGCTCAGAGCCTGGAGCCTGTTTCCGATTCTGTGTCTCCCTCTCTCTCTGCCCCTCCCCCGTTCATGCTCCGTGTCTCTCTCTGTCCCAAAAATAAATAAAAACGTTGAAAAAAAAAATTTAAAAATAAAAAAAAAATAAAAAAGATCTTCCAGCTTTGGTGAAACAGCCATGAGTCCAGGATCTGGCATAAGCACGTGGGGATTTTGTTACCAGTGTTTGCCTTGCTTTGCTGTGCTGAAGTGTTCCACCCTCCTGCACCTGGGTCTCTTGGGCTACCTTTGGACTTGGAGTCACCCCATCACGTCCACCCACTGCAGCTTTCCAGTTCTACATCTCCTCTACCCTCGGAGGACACCTGGCGCCTTTGACTAATCCAACAAACCATCTGAAATGAATCCCCAGAGGCATACCCCTGAAAATAGACTCAGAGATGCCCCCTCCCCACCGTCAAGACCAGCAGATTGCTATGGCCATCCGGAGACGTAATTAACTCCGGAAGTGGTGGCATTCTATCTAGCTTGTCCCCCATGAACTGTGTCTATCTTAGGAAATATTCTAAGAGCAGGGATTTCAAGCCAGCACCAGGGAGGAATACTAGGCAGTGTTAGAGATGTTTGGGATGGGCTATATTTTGGCAGGCTTCCCTTGTGTTTTTCTTGGAATCGCGCAGCGCAAATGGCTCTTTACTTCTTTTACTTCATGCATCCATCAGAGATCGCATGGGAGAGAAGCCTGGGATCCAAATGCAACCCAAATTCTAGTTGACCACCAACTTCATCTCTTTACTTGACAAACTTAATAGGTTTCCAGGAGACGAACTCAAACAAAATATTGTTTTCTATTCTCTTAAAAAGGAGGTCTGGATAATGAAAAATGAGTTTCTTCTTCTTCTTTTTTTTAATGTTTATTTATTTTTGGGAAAGACAGAGAGAGAGAGCAGGGGAGGGGCAGAGAGAGGGAGAAATCAACTGAAATAGGCTCCAGGCTCTGTTAGTACAGAGCCTGACACAGGGCTTGAACCCACAAACCGTGAGATAATGACCTCAGCCGAAATCGGGACACTTAACCCACTGAGCCATGCAAGTACCCCAAATTGAGTTTATTCTTTAAAAAAATTTTTTTATGTTTATTTATTTTCTGAGAGACAGAGCACTAGCAGGGGAGGGGCAGAGAGAGAGGGAAACACAGAATTCAAAGCAGGCTCCAGGCTCCATGCTGTCAGCACAGAGCCTGACATGGGGCTCGAACTCACCAACCATGAGATCATGACCTGAGCTGAAGTCGGCTGCTTAACTGACTAAATTGCCCAGGTGCCCCTGAGTTTATTCTTAAGCCGTTGTTTCTTTTTTTTTTTCAACGTTTATTTATTTTTGGGACAGAGAGAGACAGAGCATGAACGGGGGAGGGGCAGAGAGAGAGGGAGACACAGAATCGGAAACAGGCTCCAGGCTCCAGGCTCCGAGCCATCAGCCCAGAGCCCGACGCGGGGCTCGAACTTACGGACCGCGAGATCATGACCTGGCTGAAGTCGGACGCTTAACCGACTGCGCCACCCAGGCGCCCCTTAAGCCGTTGTTTCTTGTGGACTTGAGTCAGGCACATTCTAGCAATGCACACAGGATAGGATTCCTTTCTCTGGAGGGTTGGTTGGGAATGAATGGCTGGAAATGATGTTGAAATTCTTAAAGGGGCCCGAAGCCCTCAGGTATTTACTCCTTGGTCAGGTGAAGACAAGCAAACACCTTTCATAATACTACACTAGAGGAGAGATGTTTGTGGATGGGCTTGTTTCAGACCCTATCAAATCCCGTATGAGGAGGCAGGAGTAGGGAACCATGCACTTAGCTGAGGGTCAGATAACTCAGATCCAGCCTTGCCTCCACCATTAGTTAGCTAGGAAACCTTTGGCGACACACAAAACTTACCTCAACTTCTGCAAGGGAAACCCAGAGGTTTCCATAGAAAGATGTACCCTGGGTCCTCCAAGGTTGGCAATGGAAGATGATTTCCACAAAGGGAGGGATGGCTGGGCTTTCTGGCCTTGACTCCTGGTCCCTGGAGATCATTTTGCTAATTACTGGTTGGGCAACAACAGCCAGAGCTCCACAACTGAGAAGTC
Source organism: Puma concolor (assembly GCF_028749965.1). NCBI lineage: Eukaryota > Metazoa > Chordata > Mammalia > Carnivora > Felidae > Puma > Puma concolor. The sequence continues at coordinate 11,490,151 of NC_141676.1, forward strand.
ACTTTCTCTCAGACCTCATTTCCTCACCTGTAAAATGAGGTGTTTGGGTGATGCAAGCTTTGGAGTTTCTTGAATAGAGACCAATTTGTGGATTGAAGACTCTAAGTCATTGACAATTTCACCAAGAAAAAACGTTTCAGAGAAGGCCATTTCAGGACACTCTTATTAGAGGATGCTGTTATAAGACACAGGGGAAACTTTGGCCTCAAGATGGTCTTATTGATTGGGGTCTGCTACTGTGTTGTGAGAGAATACTTTTCAGTTCTGACTCTCAATCTGGACTTCATAGCCATCTATTCTTTTTCTGAAGGTCCAAGTCTTTTCCTCAGTCTCTTCATGGCTGACTTCATCTCTTGGTTCCTGAGGGTGTAGATCATGGGGTTCAGGACCGGGATGATGACCGTGAAGGTGATGGAGACAGCTCTGTCCATGGGAAGGGCAGTGAAGGGCCGGGCGTAGACGTAGATGCAGGGCACAAAGTGCAGGGTCACCACAGTGATGTGGGCGGTGCAGGTGGAGATGGCTTTCTTTCTTCCCTCCCCGGCGTGAGACCTCAGCATCGTCAAGATGACTGTGTAGGACACAAGGAGGAAGACAAACCATAGTGTAGAGATTAAGCCATTGTTGGAAATCATTAAGACCTCAAGAGCAAAGGTGCTGGTGCAGGCGAGTTTGAGGACCTGGGGGACGTCACAGTAGAAGCCATCAACAACACTGGGTCCACAGAAGGGGAGGGGCAGCAACAGGGAAATCTGCACGATGGAGTGGACAAAGCCCCCCACCCAGGAGGCCACGATGAGGGCAGTGCATCTCCCCCTGCTCATGATGGTCACGTAGTGCAGGGGCTTGGAGATGGCCATGTAGCGGTCGAAGGCCATGACAGAGAGAGAAAAAATGTCTGCCCCCCCGAGGAGGTGGAAGAAGAAGATCTGAGTGATGCAACCATTGAAGGAGATGGTCTTCGTCCTTGACAGGAGGTCTACGAGGACCTTGGGAGCGGTGATGGAGGAGAAGCAGATGTCCAAGACAGAGAGATTGCGGAGCAGGAAGTACATGGGCGTGTGAAGGCGGGACTCGCAGGTCACAGTGACCATGATGAGGAGGTTTCCCAGAAGAGTTGATGTGTACACCAGAAATAACATAAGAAATAAGGCCAAGCTTAACTCTCGGGACTGGGTCAGTCCTTGAAAAATAAATTCTTTCACCCTGGTGTAATTTCCCTGCTCCATTGTGTTATGTTTCTTCGTCTTCAACTACCTAGGGAGAAAATGGAAAATACGAGGTGTATCGTTAAAAACAAAAGGAATGTGAGCTGTAGGACTGGAGTGTCTCAAGGGTTATTTTTGCAGTTATTTTCCTTGTGGGCAGGGATGCCTACAATTCAGGAAGATATCCCCAGTAGATGGTGTGTTTAGAGTTCCTCAGAGTAAATGAAAAAGTGAGTTTCCAATGGATGTGATTAATCAAAGCACCAAAATCAGCATGCTATTAAATTCTTTTGACCTTTTTTTTATGGTTGCATAATTTTACATATCCTGTACCCCTCTTGAAAAGTCCCTAGAGGGGCGCCTGGGTGGTGCAGTCGGTTAAGCGTCTGACTTCAGCCAGGTCACGATCTCGCGGTCCGTGAGTTTGAGCCCCGCGTCAGGCTCTGGGCTGATGGCTCAGAGTCTGGAGCCTGTTTCCGATTCTGTGTCTCCCTCTCTCTCTGCCCCTCCCCCGTTCATGCTCTGTCTCTCTCTGTCCCCAAAAAAATAAATAAACGTTAAAAAAAAAAATTTAAAAAAAAAGAAAAGTCCCTAGATGGCCTGAGAAGCAAAGAGGACTCATTTTGTTTTTCAGCGAGAACTCATGTATCTCATTGTTAGGACGTGGGAAACATGACGGGGAAAAGTATAAAACAGGGCCTGAGACGGTACTGGAAGCTTAGAGCGTCTTGTCTCACCATCTTCCACAGTAGATGATCTGCTTGGCATAGTCTGTGCAAATTGTCACGATGCTTGATGATCAGCACTAAGGCAAGAAAAACCATTTCCAGTTTGCCTTCTCCCCTGAGGATAAAGAGGTTTGCAGCAGCTCATGCAATCTGAGCACAAGCTGCTTTTGTTTTCAGTTTTTCTTCTTTTTGGCGGCTTGTTCTCTTTGGTCCACATGGGACTTGGCAAGTGCTAGCCACAGCCCCTGCTCCTCATAACGCTCTTGGCAAAGGCTTTCTCACCGAGGCCACTGCACAAATGGCTGTCTTTTCTCGGGCTCCCTCCCTTCTTAACACCTACCTTTGGATGGCACTTCGTCTCACCTCACTATTTGTAGAGGCTTCGGTTTTGTGCAAAAAAGCATGGATTTTAGAACCAGTAGACCTGGATTTGAATACAGACTCTGTCTTAACTGAGTAGGTGGCTCAATTAGTAGGTGACTCTGAGCTTCTGTGTATCATCAGTACAAGTGGGCAGAATCATGTTTGTGTCATAGGGTCGTGAAGTTCGAATGGACTTGTTTAATTCTTTAACCTGAGTTCCCACAGACCACATGTCCCCTCATGCTGCACCAGTTAACATTTTGCTGGGCCAGTCTTCTCGCAACATTATTTGGGAGATGCTGGTACACTTCTCCTATAAAAGATGGTGTTTTGAAATAATTGCAATGAAGATCAACTATAGTATTTTTATTAAATGTTATTTATTTATTTTTTTTTTTTAAATTTTTTTTTTTTTTTTTTTTTGAGAGAGAGAGAGTGAGCAGGAGAGGGGCAGAGAATGGGGGGACAGAGGATCCAAAGTGGCTCTGTGTTGACAGCAGCAAGCCTGATGCAGGGTTCGAACTCATGAATCAGGAGATCATGACCTGAGCTGAAGTCAGATATTCAACCAACGGAGCCACCCAGGCGTCCCTCAAATATAGCATTTAAAAAGCAGATACATTCCACACAATGGAATATTATTTAGTTATAAAAAGAAATGAGCTACTGAGGCACGAGAAAACAAGGAGGAAGCTTAAATGCACAATTCCTAAGCAAAGGAAGATCATCTGAAAATATATATACTGTATGATTCCAACTATATGACATTCTTTCTGGAAAAGGCAAAACTGTAGTAGAAAAGTTAACGGTTGCCAAGGGCTGGGATGTGCAGGTGGGGAGGGATGAATAGGTGAGGCACAGGGGACTTTTAGGGATTTTTATTTTTAATCATGGATACATTGTTATGCCCAAAATTCATGATCCCTAAAGACCACCAGGGAGCTGAGTCCGATGCAAAAGCAAAGAGCCTTTATTCGAGCTAGCTCGAGCTCAATCCCCTACCTGCACTGAGGCAGCGGTGAGATACCGGAGAGAGAGAGGGAGTTTCAAAAGCAAAAAGGTTTTATAGGGATCATGGCCTTAGCCGATTGGCTGGGGAAGGGTCGTGGCCTCAGCTGATTGGCTGCCAAAGTGTGGTCCCAGATCAGCAATTATCAGCGTCACCTGGAACTTGTTAAAAATGCAAATGTTGGGCCTGGTGGTCACAGACCCACTGAATCAGAAACTCTGGGGGTGGGGCTCAGCAATCTGTGTTTGAACAAGTCTTCCAGCAGATTCTGATGCACCTGAAGTTTAAGAACCACTGTGTCTGAGGTTGTTTAACATGTTTGGCCTCAGTGTATACAGAACGTTTCTCACTGGTCACCTATTAACCATTGGCTGTCAGCCTTGCTGTGCTAGAGAAATACCTACCACCAAACACCATCCCCAGAGACTGATTAATTGGTTTGGGGAGGGGTCAGTTATTAAAATGCTCCCAGGTCATTCTAAGCCTGGACAGGGTTGAGGGCTCCTGCCTCTGGCCCCTACCTGAGAGAAGCCCTCCCTCTTCTACTCACACTTTCCACGCCTCTCACACTCCCCTTCCTCCCACCTCAGACTTCGGAAGAATGCATCAATCGGTAGCCTGCTTTCTTAGAAAACATAAGTTACTCAAGGCGGGGATGCGTGGTCTGAGGTTTGAGCGGGAACTTCTTTCTGCAGCCATGTCGGGGACATAGTCACTAGTCGGCCAGCCTAGGTCTGCTCTTTCAACATGGCATCACACATTTGTCAGATCCAGAGAATGTACAACACTAAGAATGAGCCCCAACGCAAACTAAGGACTTTAGTTAATAAATGTATCAATCCTGGTTCCTCCGTTGTTAACGAACACAGCGCACACCCATGCAAGATATTGATAGTGGGGAAACTGGGGCGGGGCAGGGGAGGAGAAGGAGTGTGGGGCTCTCTGTACCTTCTGTTTAATTTCCCTGTAAACCTAAGCTACTCTAAGAACTAAAATCTATTAATTTTTTTAAAAAGCAGATATACCAAAGGATAAAACGATTTAGAACATTTACATTTGGTAAAGGAACACATTAAAAAAAAAACCTTTTAGGGGCGCCTGGGTGGCGCAGTCGGTTAAGCGTCCGACTTCAGCCAGGTCACGATCTCGCGGTCCGTGAGTTCGAGCCCCGCGTCGGGCTCTGGGCTGATGGCTCAGAGCCTGGAGCCTGTTTCCGATTCTGTGTCTCCCTCTCTCTCTGCCCCTCCCCCGTTCATGCTCTGTCTCTCTCTGTCCCAAAAATAAATAAACTTTAAAAAAATAAAAAAATAAAAAAATAAATAAAAAAAAATAAAAAAAAAATAAAAAAAAACCTTTTAAGGGTGCCCGGGTGGCTCAGTTGGTTAAGTGTCTGACTTCGGCTCAGGTCGTGATCTCGTGGTTCATGAGTTCAAGCCCCGTGTGGGGAACCGTGCTGATGGCACGGAACCTTCTTGGGATTCTCTCCCTCTGCCCTTCCCCTGCTCTCACACACTCTTGCTCTCTCTTTCAAAAGAAGTGAATAAACTTTAGTAAGTAAATAAATAAATAAAAACTTTTATTACCAAGCATCACTTTTTTTTTTTTTAACGTTTATTTCTTCTTGAGGGAGAGACAGAGTGTGAGTGGGAGAGAGGCAGAGAGAGAGAGAGAGAGAGAGAGGGGAGACACAGAAGCAGAAGCAGGCTCCAGGCTCTGAGCTGTGAGCATAGAGTCCGACGCGGGGCTCAAACCCATGAGCTGTGAGATCATGACCTGAGCTGAAGTCTGATGCTTAACCAAAGCCTGACGCTTAACTGACTGAGCCACCCAGGCACCCCACCAAGTGTCACTTTCTATAAATCCTAATTCAGTGCTTTCCCCCTGCTTCCCATCCTGTTACAAAGAGAAGAACATTTGCAGTAAGTCCTGCTTTGGGTGTCGACAGGCATCCGGCTTTGTGGTTTTGTCACCTGCTTACAATAAAATCTCCCTTTTCAGATCTCTCTTAAAAAAGCTCCATCCATCCCCAAAAGTTCCCTGTGCTCCAGAGAACTGCTGAGTTCTTGACCCAAATGATTCTGTCCAAACCTCTGCACCCAGACAGGTCCCAAGTTTATCAGGGCCTCGGGCAGCAGAAGTCTGTGTCCTTAGGATGACACCAGCCACCCCCCCCCCCGCTCCCCATTCCCCCATTCAAACGCCTCCCCGAAAAAGCTCATCAGTGCCAGGAAAATTTTCTGTGTGAGAGAGACCCCTGACCTCCCTTTCTCAGAGCATTTACTAAAAAGGGCTTGTAATGGTGAACATGTATTTCTTGCAACTCAGTTTTTCTACAAGGACTGGAGAGCTGTTCCTTTGGTTGTAATCATCAGGAAGGATGGGCCTCTGTCTCCCTGTCTCTGTGCGAGGTCAGAATGCTGACTTCCGTAACTGCCCGCCGGCAGACAGAGCAGAGGCCTAGTCTCAGGGACATGGACCCGCTTCTTGCCATCTGTCCCTTCTCTGACGCTTGCTTCTCCCTCATTCCCCGTCCAGAATGCCCGCCCGGTCACCTCTGTGCAGATCAGGTTGGAACTCACGTCCCCCCACTGCCAATACTTAATATGGTCCTTACCACTACTCTAATATCTGGCAGGGCTCGGCTGTGATGCTGCTTTGTATTCCTTCCTTCCATATTCTGTCCACACCGAAGCCAGCAGGGGCCTGTCGTGAACTACAGGGTCCTCTGATCTCACTGAACTGTCTCTTGCAATTTCTCATCAGAACAGAAATTCTCCTTTGCTCAGTTTCCTCCTTGGAGCCCAAGCCACACACAGCTAACTTTCTAGGCTTTCCGCCAGTGATCTACTGACCCATCAATAATTCTCAGGGAATGTCACTGTCTTCAAACATTTTTAGTTTTTAAAAGGGCCAGACATTTTCTCATTAAAAAAAATTTTTTTTAATGTTTATTTATTTTTGAGAGAGAGAGACAGAGCGCGAGCAGAGGAAGGACAGAGAAAGGGAGACACAGATTCTGAAACAGGCTCCAGGCTCCAAGCTGTCAGCACAGAGCCTGACGTGGGGCTCCTACCGAGGAACTGTGAGATCATGACCTGAGCAGAAGTCTGGCATTTAACAGACCGAGCCACCCAGGCGCCCCCAGAGTAATATTTAAAAAAAAAAAAAAAATTTTTTTTTAATGTTTTTATTTATTTTTGAGACAGAGAGAGACAGAGCATGAGCAGGGGAGTGACAGAGAGAGGGAGACCCAGAATCCAAAGCAGGCTGCAGGCTCTAAGCGGTCAGCACAGAGCCTGATGCGGGACTCAAACTCACGGACCCGGAGATCGTGACCTGAGCTGAAGTCGGACGCTTAACCGACTGAGCCACCCAGGCACCCCCAGAGTAATAGTTTTTAAAAAAAAGATTAAAAAAAAATAAACTCAGAACACACGTAGTGTTTTAGGGAACACACAGAGGATTTTGCTTTTATTTTGAGCTGTGGCGGAAGTAATATGGCGTGGAGGGAAGACACCAGCTTGGGGGACAGGAGCTTCGGTGGGTTCACAGCGATGGGGGAATCTCTAAAGGCAGCAAACTCCGGGAGGCTCAGTCTTTTCCTCAGTGAAAGGGGAACACTTGCTGCCGTCAGTCCTTCTGAAAGTAGGCCAGGGATGCCTGGGGGGGCTCAGTCAGTAAAACACCAGACTCTTGATTCGGCTCAGGTCACCATCTCACGGTTTGTGAGTTTGAGTCCCACACCGGGCTCTGTGCTTGACAGTGCGGAGCCTGCATGGGATTCTTTCCCTTTTTCCCTCCCTCTCTGCCGTTCCCCTGCTTGTTCTCTCAAGTTCATCTTGTTCTCTCCCTCTCTCAAAATAAATTAATAAACTTAAAAAAAAAAAAAAAGAAAGTAGGCGACATCTGCACAGCACAGTACAATATTAAATGGACCCATTGATTTCTAGGCCTTTGGAGCTTTAATGCTGAGTTGTTTTATTTATTTATATTTATTTATTTATTTATCAAAAAAATTTTAAAAATGTGTATTTATTTTTGAAGGAGAGGGAAACAGGGTGTGAGCAGGAGAGGGGCAGAGAGAAAGGGAGACACAAAATCTGAAGCAGGCCCCAGGCTCCGAGCTGTCAGCACAGAGCCCAACGCCAGGCTCAAACTCACAAGCTGTGAGATCATGACCTGAGTCAAAGTCGGATGCTTAACTGACTGAGCCACCCAGGTTCCCCTGAATTGTTTTAAATCCTATTGCCTCAACTACCTCATGACTAGTCAAGGGCCGTTCTGCCCACTGCCTACGAATGGTTAAATCTCCATTAACCACAAACTTCAATTATTTCTTGATATTTAACTGTAAGCCGACTGGTGATGTCAAGTCAAACTGTTGACATCAAGGATTTCTGGGGGCGGCTTATCGTAGTGGTTGAGAGAATGGGCTTTGAAACCCAGATGTGTGAGGTTCTGTGCAGAAATTAGTCCTGGATGTGACCAATCACCCAAATTACCAAGAAATGCCAAAAATGGTGCTCTGCTGTGCACAAAATATATGTGCAACTAGGAAACGAAAAGGTGGAGAATGTATGGGTCTGTTTGGAACAAAAAAAGAGGAAAGAAAACAGACAAGCATCGTTTGTAAATTTGCTTTTGTTTTTGTTTTTGGCAAGAACAAACTCAAGATCCCAAGTGCTTCTTCAGAAGCATGCCCAGGTCGACCCGTCTTCATAAAACAGGTTTATTGGGGTACCTGGGTGACTCATTGAGTTGAGTGTCTGACTTCAGCTCAGGTTTTGGTCTCACAGTTTGTGAGTTCGAGCCCCACATCCGGTTCACTGTTGTCAGAGAAGAGACCGCTTGAGATCCTCTGTCCCCCACCCCCCTGCCCCTTCTCTGCTCATGCTTTCTCTCAAAAATAAATAAACATAAATGTTCAAACCCCTTTTGTGATTCACCATAACATTTCAAAATGGGCTGTGCATGGGCACACACACACAGACACACAGTCGGACATGTGAGCACCCACTAAAGTGCCCTCATAACAAAGTGACCTCATTAAAGGTCCCAAACTTGAATCCCTTACCTGAGAAGCAGAGCCTGCCATTTGGTTGCACACACTGACCTTAGGAGACGCTAACCGTCAAAGAATATTCTCCTGTAGGGCAGACGTGCATCTGAGTGTTGGTTGGGTCAACGTCTTCTTTCCTACTGTCAGAGGCAGACGGCAGCTCCAAGAATCACCTCTGCACGGTCCTCCCACGGTCCCACCACACTGCTCTGTGGTGCCTCTGACATGAGCACCAGTCTCCCAGGCCCGGACCCGATATTTCACCGCAGGGAATAGTTTTGGATGTGACTGCTAACTCGAACAGCTAGACTCTCCTTTTGGGATGAAGCTCCCTTGAGTGTTATTAAGAAGTCATGTACTGGAAGATGTGTGTAGATGCCTTGATTTCAACCCAGTGAGACCTTTGTCAAACTTCTAAGATACAGAACTGTGAGATAATTAATGTATGTGGTTTGAAGCCACTTCGTTTGTGGCAATTAGTTTACAGTGGTGATAAGAAACTAATACACTCAGATTCCTCAGATCAAACTATGTAGAGGCCACATTTTACACGTACTTACGTGTAAAGCTTACATGTAAAGATCCTTCATGAGGTCACGTGGAGGTCTATGGTATATGAACTAAGATCAGTTGGCAAATAAGACATAAGGAAAAACAAAGGGGATGTGTGTATGTTTGAACTTAAAGAAGAAGGTAAGATGATCTGCTATTGAATAAAGGTCTTCTTTAAGTAAACCTTTTCCCATAATTTTCATAAATTGAATCACTTCTTTTAGGAAGAAAGAATAATTATCCTTAATCAAATGTATTCATTTGGATTAAAAATAACCTTGGGCTTAGAGCCCCTTTGCCTGAAGAGGGGCTCATAGGGGGAGCCTGCCTCCTTAAGAGGTAGGAGTCTGCTTCCGTAAGTGGTAGAACCTCAGGGAAAATGAACAGAACCCCCAGTAGGCTGTATTTCAGCCCATTCCAAGCTTTTTTCTTCCTAGGCAGATGCTTTGCTTGATGTCCTATTGATACGTGTAATCAGAAGCATCATAAAGATTGGGAAATGCATCTTCTCCCTGGAGAAGTGGGAGTAGGAGCAGATAAAAGATGTGTTCGTACTGTTCATCCGTCGAGTATCTAATGGCAAAATGTTTACTGAGCATCCACCATGTTCCAGGCCCTATGATTCCGGAAGTCCTAAAAGCAGAGAGTTGCATGTTGCTTCCCATCTCATTCCTTAATATCATTTTTGAAACCTTGTCTCTCACCATAGACCATAGATGGATGGTCTCGCTTGGATATCGCATATCATAGATATTGCATATATATAGACATTTGAAATGTCTATAGCAGGGGTGTCTGACTGGTTCAGTCGGTGGAGCATGTGACTCTTGATCTTGGGGTTGTGAGTTCAAGCCCCATGTTGGGTGCAGAGATTACTTAAAAATGAAATCTTTTTAAAAAGTTGATCTGGTCTAATCATTTGATCTGATCATTGTTATTTTTTTTATTAAATTTTTAAAAATATTTATTTTTGAGAGAGAGAGAGACAGAGTGTGAGTAGAAGAAACACAGAGAGAGAGAGAGGGAGACACAGAAGCTAAAGCAGGCTCCAGGCTCTGAGCTGTCAGCACAGAGCCTGACACAGGGCTCAAACTCATGAACTGTGAGATCATGACTTGAGCCGAAGTCAGACGCTTAACCCACTGAGCCACCCAGGTGCTTCTGATCAATGTTATTAATACAATTGATCTGATCATTGTTATTAATAACTAAATACTTCTCTAGCTGTGGCTGATACTATCATTCTATCATTCTGCTTGTCAATAAGGGCTCAGTACCTCTGAATCATCTCTGACATTCCCCACGACCCTTTTTTTTTTTTGTCTTTTGTAACCTTTTCTGAATAAATTAATTTCAGGTTTCTTTCATAATTTGCAATAATTTTTCATAATTTACTTCTAGAACTTCGTTGGTCCTGGACCTGATGTTCGTGCTCTTGTGCAATCCCCTCGTCTTGTGTGTGGACTGAATTTAGTGATTTGCTTCTGGTGAACAGAGGTACAGCCAAAGTGATAGGATGTCACTTGTAAGAGTAAGCTATAAAAGACCGACTTCTATCTTGCTGCACACTCTTTTGCCTTGATTGTTCAGTCTGATGAAGTAAGCTGCCATATTGGAGAGAGGCTGGAAGATCGTCTCCAGCCAACATTCAATAAAGAACTGAAGCCCTTAGTCCCGCAGCTCAATGTTTGGGCCAACAATCATGTCAGTGAGCTTGGAAGCAGATTTTTCCCCAGTCGAACCTTGAGATGAGACAACTCCCAGCTGACATTTGACTGTTGCTTTGTGAGAGACCCAGAAGCAGAAGATTTAGCTAAGCCATGCCTAGTTCCCAACACACATAAACTGTGATTTTTGATTTTTTAAAAACCTGCTTCCTTTAAAAAAATGTTTTTATTTATTTATTTTAAGAAAGAGAGAGAGAGAGGAAGAGAGAGAGAGAGACAGAGAGAGAGAAAGAGAGAATCCCAAGCAGACTCCACGCTGCCAGTGCAGAACCCAACACAGGATTCAAACCCACAAATTGCAAGATCATGACCTGAGCCGAAACCAAGAGGCAGACACTTAACTGACTGAGTCACACAGGCACCCCAAAAACTGTTGTTTTAAGCCACTAAGTTTTGGGGTAATACAATATAATAGTAATAGATTACTAACACAGCACTGAACTAATAGTCTTCTTTATTGAGTAAGAGCTATATTGACAACATTCTCTTTCAGACTTGAAAGAGTTTGAATTTCTCAAAGAAGTCCAGAATGGCAGGATCACTCCTAAACCAGCTGATTTGTGCATACAGATATGTTGATTTGCTTATGAAAAATACAGTGTAAATGTAAAATCAAGCTTCTTTATATAGAAAAAAAAATCATAGGTGATAGGACCAAGCATATGTGACCTGTGTAAGATAAGCTAGAATCAGTTTATATGTATTAGTTAATTAAGGAAATGTCTCTACCTGGAGACACAGAATCTGAAGCAGGCTCCAGGCTCCAAGCCATCAGCACAGAGCCCAATGTGGGGATCGAACCCACAAACCACGAGATCATGACCCAAGACGAAGTTGGACATTCAACTGACTGAGCCAGCCAGGCACTCCAAAAGAGAAGTAAATTTAATGTTTTCATGAATTCAATTGCTATCCCTCATGCATTTGATCAGGTTATTTTGCATGTTTAAACAATCTAAGACAGCTTCCTGGGTGCCTTTTGCTGGATTGCTGTCATTTGTAGGGTCCTACACTTGGGAACATAAACTCTGATTGTACACATCTTTGGTTAGTTAAAATTCCACCCAGTCACAAAGGTTTTGTTCAAGATAAAGTCAGCAGAGGGACAGAAAAGAAAAAGGCATCGTTGTGAAAAGTACATAGGATCTGGAGAACAATGATACCAGAGCAAAGATGGAGCCAGGTGGTAAATGATCATTTGTTCCGCAGATGAATCTAACTGAAGACAAAACTTTGTCTTTATTGGAATTTTAATGCTTGGGGAAGTATGTCTGATATTGGAAAATAATTCGGAACATTTTTGAGTGGTGGGAATGGAATAGAACACAGGAAAGGACAATCAACAAACAGAAAGACACTCATCTCTGTAGAAACTTCTGCATTAATAAATGTTTGTTTACAATTAGCCTATGGCAACTATGGGGAGAAATGAGGGTTGTCTTCTATAAGGGTCTCTTCCAGACCTATCTTCTTTGGGCACTTTACTCCAGTGTTTTTTCTTTGCGGAACTGGTCTTCCAGTTTATTGTCATTCTAATTCCCAGGATTACCTTGATCCCCTTCCCCTTCTTTTATTTATTTATTTATTTTTTTCAACGTTTATTTATTTTGGGGACAGAGAGAGACAGAGCATGAAGACGGGGGAGGGGCAGAGAGAGAGGGAGACACAGAATCGGAAACAGGCTCCAGGCTCTGAGCCATCAGCCCAGAGCCTGACGCGGGGCTCGAACTCACGGACCGCGAGATCGTGACCTGGCTGAAGTCGGACACTTAACCGACTGCGCCACCCAGGCGCCCCTCTTCCCCTTCTTTTAAATTAAATTTTCTTTCCCCCAATTTTCTTCATTTCAGTTTAGTTCTTTGTGCATTCCAAGGGTCTAGCAGTATTTCCAACACATCTATATATTAAGAGAATCCTTTTAGAGACAAAGTCTTAGTCTCTGTAATCTTATCCAATTGTGATTTCTTAGCAATGAATCATAAATGTGGAAGAGATCATTAGAGTTCACCATTTTTCATGTTCTCCTTTTCTTTCTGGGAATAGGGCTAGATTACATTCTCCAGATTCCTTTGCGGGGACGTGGGACCATATGATCAAGGGCTGGCTCATGGAATGTGATCAGAAGTGGTACATACCACTCTCAGGACTGGCCAATAATGATCCCTCCCCTCTCCCTATAATTCTTAATCCTCTCTCCCTTTCTCCATTTGTTAGATGAATGGAGAGATTCTAAGGATGTAGAGAGAGGTAGAGCCCAAAGTGGAAGAAGCTTATCTGCATGGAACAGCTCTTTCTAAAGACCAGCATTGGTTTGTGCCATGAGCAGGAAATAAATTTCTACTCACTGCAAAACATCTTTTGAAGCTCTCAGGTAAAGTGCCCACAACATTTCTTTTAAAGCTCTCTGGTTATTAAGTACTTTGCTTTTGTCATAGCATTTGATCTACTCTGATTGACACATGAATGCCAGCTTCTGTGGCTTGAGCATAATCATGAAGAGAGACATCATCTAGTGAAGTCAATAGGGCCCAGCAAAATATCAGCTGGACTGTTAGGTAAAACTTTTGCTAGTACTATTCTCATTCCTCTCATTACAGACACTAGAAAATTCCCAGATTCAACAATTAAACCTTCATGCTTTTCATGACCCTTTATTTACCTTCTAATGGATTGAGTGGAAAATATTAAGGAGTTTTGGGGTCCCTATGTGCAGAAACAGTGAGGAATTTGGGCCTGGCTCACCTGTGATTGGGATAATCTTGCTATACAGTGAGGAGACAGTTTTTCTCCAGGGGGAGTGCTTAGCATCTCTATTTGCTTAAGCCTTGCACAAATCCAGGTGAGTTGTCCATAGCCTTTACCCATCATTTTTATTTCTTGATGAATACTCCTGCTCACAGTATTATCTTCTGTCTAGGAGTAAACCATAGCTTTGGAGTGATTTGAGGATCCTCTCTCCCAATAGAAATCACAGATTTACATTGCTTAAGGGACAACAAATGGAGTTCTCTCCTAACTTTCCTTGTAAATGTCAGCTAGTGGTACTCACTCCATGAGTGTACTACTTCATGGCTACGTTGAGCTCACTGTTGCACAAATGTGGCATACTCTTACACCGTTCTTTCCATCTGTAATACTGATTTCTTTTCTTGTTGTTTTTCTCTGTCTATTCCCCTTGACAAGGTCTACTCACTGTAAAACGTCTTTTGAAGCTCTCAGGTAAAGTGCCTACAACATTTCTTCATTAGAGCATCTTGGGGTATGGCTCTTGGAAAGTGACTATATTTAATCTTTCTGCAGCAATCTGAATCCTAGTACTGTCAGGCACACGGTGCATGTTCTGTGAGATATTTGCAGAATGAATAATTGAAAGTGAGCAATGGAAGTCATGAGTGAGCCTCAGCTTAAAGCAGTGTCACCTATAAGTCCTCAGCACACACTATACTATAGGACCAACCTCTTTGAGGACTCCATGATATCCATAGATGCCCTTTTGTTTTTGGCATTAAAGTGATCTCTTCCCATTTTGAGAAAGTGAAATTTAATGTCTACCTTTACATTTAGGTGCTATCTCATTCTCATAGAATTTAAATCCTTTCTGAATGCCCTAGTCGTTTTTTTAGTCTCCCCATGGCTGACTTCATTTCCTGATTCCTCAGTGTGTAGATCATGGGATTGAGCAAAGGGGAGATGACGGTGAAGGTGACAGAGATGGCAGTATCTGTGGGGAGGGCAGTGAAGGGCCGGGCGTAGACATAGATGCAGGGCACAAAGTGCAGAGTTACCACGGTGATGTGGGAGGTGCAGGTGGAGATGGCTTTCCTCCTTCCCTCCCCTGCGTGAGACCTCAGCATCATCAGGATGACTGTGTAAGATATGAGGAGAAAGAAGAAAATCAACCAACTGACCAGTCCATTATTGGAAATCATCAGGAGCTCCAGAGTGAAGGTGTCGGTGCAGGCGAGTTTGAGGACCTGGGGAACATCGCAGTAGAACGTGTCAAGAACATTGGGTCCACAGAAGGGGAGGGGCAGCAACAGAGAAATCTGCACGATGGAGTGGACAAAGCCCCCCACCCAGGAGGCCAGCACCAAGCTAGTACATCGTCCCTTACTCATGATAGTCATATAGTGAAGGGGTCTTGAGATGGCTACATAGCGATCAAAGGCCATCACAGAGAGAGAAAAAACATCTGCTCCTCCAAGAAGATGGAAGAAGAACATTTGGGTGACACAGCCATTGAAGGAAATGGTTTTTCTCTCTGATAGAAGATCAACTAGGACCTTGGGAGCAGTGATGGAGGAGAAGCAGATGTCAAGCACAGAGAGATTGCGGAGCAGGAAGTACATGGGGGTGTGAAGGTGAGACTCACAGGTCACAGTGACCATGATGAGGAGGTTTCCCAGCAGAGTTGTCATGTACACCAAAAACAAGAAGCCAAACAAGACCCAGCTCAGCTCTTGAGACTGAGTAATTCCCAGGAAAATAAATTCTTTCACTCTGGTGTAGTTTCCCTGATCCATTGGGTCACAGATCCTTTTTTCAAGTATATCTTTGGAAGAAATAACAGAGCAGTTAAAGAGTGTGTTATATAATCTCCTGTTTTCTTTTGTGGCACTTGAGTTTTGGTGTTTGCCTTAGGAAGAAGCTCTTGCAATGCATGAGCTGTGCCTGCAATTCAGCATGCCACCAGTAGGTGGAGGATTACCTGTGTTTTTGACTCCATCATCCAAGCAGATAGGTTTTATCACTGTGGTCACTGAAATACAGGTGACAGGTCTGTGAACTTATTCAATTGTACTTTTACCATATAATCTGAAACTGAAAATAATAATAAGTGTAAATTCGACTCTATGAAGAATTTTGCTCACAAAAGATATTACAAGAATTAAAAGATAACCCACAAATGGGACCAGATGTTTACAATATATATATCTGAAAAAATATTCATGTGCAGAATATATTAAAAAACTTCTACAAATCAGTCAAAGAAAAAGATGATGACTGAATCAGAAAATGGCAAAAGACACCAACCAAAACTGTACAAAATAGAACATCCAAATGCCAGTTCAATGTCATTAGTTATCAGGGAAATGTAAATTAAAATTACAGGAAGAAACTACTGCATACACACAAACATGGCTAAATTGAAGACGATGAGAAATACCACATGATGGTGAAGATGTATATCAACTGGAATGTACATACATACACTGCTGGAGGGTGTATGAAACTTGTGCAGTCAAATTGCTGTTGGGTTATAGCGGCTAATGCTGTGCATGTATCAGTTAGGATGGAAATATATACATAAGAACATCTATTCCACTCCTAGGAAATATAACATATGCTCATAGCGCTGTGTGTAATTGCTTCAAACTGGAGAATGACAAAAAATACCCATCACCAGTAGAAAAGATACACTGGGTCAAATCCACACAGTATTGTTCATCAGTGGGGATGAGCTACACTGTGTGTAATGGTATAAATGAACCTCATTATGTTTATAACGTTGAGCCAAATAACCCAGGCACAAAGGAACGTACACTCTCTTAGTTCGTCCATATAAAGGACAAAAATATACAAAGTTAAAGGAAACATGAGGGAGATTTCCGAGGTGCTGAAGATGTTCTGTTTCTCGATCAGGGTGATTGTTATAAAGGCATTTTCAGCACGTGTGAAAATTCATTGAACCGTGCATTCACGGACATTTTTCTGTATGTATGTACGTTATACTTCCGTAAAATGTAAAAAATAATAAGCATATTGCGATTGTAACATTTTAATCTCATGTCTAAAGAATGAATTTCATTTCAAGTGAGAGTTGATGGATTACTCACTTTCATAATGGCTACTTTTATAGTTAAAAGGCAACCTGAGAGTTGCCTTCTTATATTCCTCACACTTAGGGACTTATTTTATTTTTGGTAGAGAGAACACATGAGCAGGGGAGGGGGCAGAGAAAGAGGGAGACAGGAGCTGTCAGCGCAGAGCCTGATGCGGGGCTTGAACTCCCAAACCATGAGATCATGACTTGGGTTGAAGTTGGATGCTTAACCGGCTGAGCCACCCAAGTACCCATCACTCAGGGACTTCAGATCATCCCAAATCCTTGTGTTATGCAGGATGCCCGCTTGTTCTTTCTCTGACTCTGGTTTTTAATTTTTGGATTTCTTTTTTTGTTTTGCTCTTCTAATCGTAGGAAAAAAAATCCTTAAGTGACCACTGCTCCTCATGGTAATATACTTTTTGCTCACACAAAAAAAATAAGATAAAGAGCTCCCTCCTCATTCCAATATCATTTGTTCAGATTCATCTCAGTCTCCCTGTGTTGGAGGTTTATGTAACGACATGGAGTGACAAGAATAGATGTTTAGAATAATGATTTTGGTAGATTTCAAGACTCCAGGATCCCAGAATTAAGAATCCCCTGCACTATTACGTACCATGGCTAGAAGGTGGAGAAATCATTCCAAAAGGAGTCTGATCAACCTGGAGTGTAGAAAGGATGACAGCCACCCACTCCAGAATCTTGCTTTTGAATCCTCGAATAAGTTAACAGGTTGCAGATCTTCTGTTCAGGAAACCGCTGTGACAATGTATGTATGATGCACATGTATGTGCTTATATATATTTACGTAAAAGGGGAATTATTATGAAAAATTGGCTTGCACTATTATGGAGGGTGAGAAGTCCCACAATTTGCTGTCCGTAAGCTACACATGCAGGAAAGCTGTTTGTGTAATTCAGTCCTAGTCTGATGGCCTGAGAACCAGGGAACCAGTGGTATAAATGATGAGATGAAATGACATGTTCCAACTCAAGCAGTGAGGCAGGAGAGAGGGGGCAAGTTTCTCCTTTCTCTAACTTCTGTTAAACCGTTCAGGCCACCAAAGGATTGAATGACATCTGCCTTAGTTGGGAAGGGCAATTCATCTGCTCTACTGAGTCCATCAATTCAAAACTTAACCTCATCAGGGGCACCTGAGTGGCTCAGTTGGTTAAGCATCCGACTTCGGCTCAGGTCATATCTCATGGTTCAATGGTTCAAGCCCCACATTGGGCTCTGTGCTGACAGCTTGGAGTCTGGAGCCTGCTTCGGATTCTGTGTCTCCCTCTCCCTCTCTGTCCCTCCCCCGTTCATGCTCTGTGTGTCTCTCAAAAATAAATAAAACGTTAAAAAAATTAAAAAAAATTAACCTCATCTGGAAACACTCTCACAGACACACTCAGAAATAATGTTTAATCTGGGCACCCTGTGGCCCGTCAAGTTGATACATAAAATTAACCATTATGATGATGTTGAGATGATCTTTTAGAGGGAAAGGTAACTCAAAAATCTGTCCTTCCTTCCTTTTTTTTCTTTTAATTTACTTATTATTTACTTATTTTGAGAGAGAGAGAGAGAAAGAAAGAGTGCAAGTGGGAGAGGGGCAGAGAGAGGGAGAGAGACAGTCCCAAGCATGTTCTGTGCTGTCAGCACACAGCCCGATGCGGGGCTCCATCCCATGAGCCGAACTGTGAGATTATGACCTGAGCCGAAATCAAGAGTCAAAAGCTTATCCATGGAGCCACCCAGGGGCCCCTATTGGTCCTTTCTTTAAGAAGTTTATGGGGCACCTGGGTGCCTCATTTGGTTAAGTGTCCGACTCTTGATTTTGGCTCAGGTCACAATCTCACGGTTTATGAGATCGAGCCCCAAGTTGGGCTCTGTGCTGACAGCACGGAGCCTGCTTGGAATTCTCTCTCTCCCTCTCTTTTGTCCCCACCACACCTCCCATGACCTCCCTCTCAAAATAAATAAATAAACATTACAAAAAGAAGTTTACCATTAGAACAGTGAGAGTGTTGTAGCTTGTGGAATCAGTGGAAAGAAAAGTGGGGGTGTACAAAATCATGGGGGACATACACAAAAACCATTTCCATTTAGGTACGTAATGTTTGTAAACCCTGTCTGGGACTTCTGCTGGACAGTATCATCCCACACTCGCATTTGGGATACACGTGCGAGGATCATCTGGAACACTTACGCAATTTAGGTTTTATCACTTCCTAGCTGTTGTGACCTTTGGCAAGTTACTAATAGTACCAAACTCATGAGATTCACAGGGCATGGCTTAGACATAGTTTTCGGCCTACACCATTATAATTTATCTGTACCATGATGATAAATGAGACCTACCTCATACACAGGATCCTTCTAAGGAGGAGGTGAGGTTGTATGTCTGTCTTGGAAACTGAAAGGTACTGAGGAAGCTGATTCTGCCAGTGATGACTCAGTGTCACCAGCCTCAGGTGAGTGCTTCTGCCTTATACCTGCCGGGTCCATCTGTGGGGGCTTGTCTGAGAGTGGCTCATCTTGCTATTTTTTTTTAAGTTTATTTATTTTTGACACAGAGAGAGAGCGAGCGTGAGCTAGGGAGGGGCAGAGAGAGAGGGAGACACAGAATCTGAAGCAGGCTCCAGGCTGTCAGTACAGAGCTTGATGCGGGGCTTGAACTCACGAACCATGAGATCATGACCTGGGCCGAAGTCGGATGCTTAACCCACTGAGCCACCCAGGGGTGCGGCTCATCTTGCTATTGACCCCTATGGTTCAAAGCTCTCTTCCCAACACTTTGGGGTAAATGAAAAATGCAATCTCTCCTTTAGCAATAGTTTTCTTTTCTGCTTAGGGATTTGAGCTAAGCATATGTCCAAAAAAAAATTCAGAGTATTGTATCACATATCTGCTTATAAACACCAATAAATTTATTTTTGTATGCAGTCATAAATATAGGTATAGTCATAAAAAGTCTTTAGATAGAAAATGAACTATAGGGGCGCCTGGGTGGCTTAGTCGGTTGAGCATCCGACTCTTGATTTTGGCTCAGGTCATGATCCCAGGGTCTTGAGATCCAGGTCTGTGTTGGGCTCTGTGCTGAGCATGGAGCCTTTTTGGGATTCTCTCTCTCCCTCTGCCCCTCTCCCCCACTCGCGTGCTCTCTCTCTCTCTCTCCCAAATTAAAAAAGAAAGAAAGAAAATGAACTATAATCCTCAGTTTGAAAGGCAGTCATCAGGCTATCAGGCCCGGCAGGCAGGGGAGGGTGGTAGTGGTGGTGGAGAGGGTCCATGCAACTTTCAAAGTCTCAGCCTTATGCAAATATGGGCAGGATAATGGAGCTCTGCTCTGCTAATTTTTTTTCCTGCTTTTAGTGAACATTTATGGAGTGTTTCTTATTTGCTATACCAACTGTTTCACTTTATCTCTTCCAAAACCTGTAATATCCAGATGAAATAGTTATTATTTTGATTTTGTTGATGAGGACACTGAGGCGCAGAAAGATTAAGTAACTTGCTCAAGGTCTCACAGCTGGCAGAGCCTTGTCTCAAACTAAGATTTGTCTTATTGCAAAGACAGATGCTCTTAATTACTGCACCTGTACTTGTTCCCAGTGTTGATCAGCCCGTCCCAGAAAACGATGCAGAGAAAAAATAATCTTTTCCTATCAAGGGAAAGTAGTATGCGAGTGTTAGGAGATTGCACATCCTCTCCTATGAGAGGATGTCAGAGTGACTGAACAAAAAAAGAAAAGCAGAGTTCGAAAGAACAGGCTTTGCAGTCTTCAGAGGTACCTTCACCAAGGTACTACATGCAGTGCTCCAGTGCAGGGCTCAGAAATGAGATCTGAGTAGCATTACTTTAAATATAAACTCCTCTTGGATATAATGGATCTGCTGGGTTCCTATGGATGCTATCTTTTTACAAAGAGTGGGAAAGCTACTTTGAAAGTATATTGTGCATATTGCATCAAGACACATGCATTATAGTGAGTGTGAGGGGGAAATGGACAAAGAAATACAATCTTATGTGTCTTTGCAAGGTCAAAATACAGATCATAAGAATTTCTTAAAAATCACTCCCAAGGTGGGGCACCTGGGTGGCTTTGCTGGTGAAGCATCTGACTTCGGCTCAGGTCATGATCTCATAGTTCGTGAGTTTGAGCCCTGCATTGGGCTCTGTGCTGACAGCTTGGATCCTGCAGCCTGCTTCAGATTCTGTGTCTCCATCTCTCTCTCTGCCCCTCTCTCACTCATGCTCTTCCTCTCTCTCAAAAATAAATAAACATTAAAAAGAAATCACCCCCAAGGAGACCTCTTCCTTTGGAAACAAGCTTGTCAAGCTTGGACAGAGCCTACAGCCTGAGGGCTACCCTCATCCCAGCTTCCCACTGAGCAAATGCTGCACATTCTCTACATGGAATGGAATTTCTCATGTCACAGTTTTCTCTTTCCCAATATTGAAAGGCCTCTATCCTTAATTGAATCCCTAAAAATTTTAGGAGCATGATTCATGCTCATCAGCACATAAGGGCACAGATAAACAAGCTAACCATTAAAACACCTTACTCAAAGCCCCCATACTTCCATTCCCAGCCAAGAAACATATACTAAATTCAGGAATTGTTGTCTTGGTGTATTTTTCCAAGGCAGTCACCCTCCTGAGAGCTGGGATATTAGCACCATCTCACTTTCAAAACACTTTGAATCTCGACATCTCACCAAGTAGAATATATCACATCCCTGAAGCCAACTGAGCTTCTTGTATTCTGTAATCCTTACTTCCCCTTTTGTGAAAAACCACCACTTTTATTTGCTTGATTTGAGTTATGGTTTCAATAGAAACATTCTATACACTTGTGGCATTTCTGAAAAATCAACACTAACAGCTTTCCAGTTTCAGAAGATTCACACATACCAATACTATCCAACTTCAGTCTCCAAATGGGAAATTGATCTTCTTATGAAGCTCCGGCTGCATCTGACAGGAAGTACGTTCTGGGGAAATACTGTGTTTAATGGAAAGCCAACCTCAAGGTTAGTGATTTTGTTTCTTTCTGTAGGTGGGAAAAGGAAGCTTCAGGGAATCACATCCAACTGACTCCTCCACTTTGCCCTATAGTGCCTCGGCCATCTCAATTAGTCCCTCAGCCACAAGCCAAATATAGGAATGAGCAAAGGGAATACTGTTGGGTGTATGCAGGGAAGCTGAGTGGCCAATTCAGCGGAGTTCCTATGGGACTCCCTCATCTCCTCTCTGCCCCATCTCACACATAATGCAGAGGTCCCAATGCACATTCAGGACACAAGCTTTTCTCTGGAGGAAGTATATGAGACAGTGCATTATCCCCCTTGGCTCAAGAAGAAAAGTTGTGTTCAACGACACCATCCCCATACGGAACTGTGCAGTCTTCCTCCTGACCAAAATCGATTTGCTTGCAATCAGCTGGGAAATGAAACTTAAGTAAAAGAGTACCAATGGAAAAAATTAAAGCTCTGTGGCTACCGATAGGGCAGCTCTCAGAGACTGGACAGTGTAGATTTATCTGTGCAATTTCTGTTTAATGCAATAGGTACATTGTCCCTCTGCAATTACCTTAATCTACTACATCTCTGAAATCCACAGTTCACTTAGGACCTAGGAGCGTAGCACAGTGACAGTTCTTGATATTCATCAATTTATTTATTTTGGAGTTATTTTATGTTATTGGGTTCACAGGTACCCAGAGATGTTTATCATTAAAACGTTTGATTCAGGGAGTAATGCAGGAAAGGGTAATTCGAAAGCTCTACGTATACCCAGAGTTGTTAAATTTCCTATGGCTGTTAACAGCAGAACTGCAAAAATAATAAAAGCTTATTTAAATGGAAAAAATGCAGCCCACCCACGTTGTGATTTTATGTCATCCATATAAATGATGTATGTTTGTGTAATCAGATGTATTGTTTTTCCCTTCCCCTGAATTATTGATCAGGTTATGTTGTATGTTTATTTAGAGATGGTTGAGGAAGTGTCAGGAGCCATGGTGTGGAAGCGGTTTCTGGGTTCTCGACCTTTGGGATTATGCTCCAGTGATACAATGATTCACACCCCATATATCTTCGGTGCCATCCAGTTCTGACATAGCAGTAAAAATATGAGATACGAAGGAAAGGATAGGACATATTTGCATGAAATGGACCATAAAGTGGCTTGTGGTGTGCATTTTTTATAGGCAATTTCATAAAGAAAAGCCTAAGGACTCGAGACCAAAGCTATACAAGTAATGTAGCAGGACTCTATGAATGGTGACTTAAGTGTGAATTATTCTTAGAATTTTCATGCTAGAGGAAGTAGGTTAATACTGTAAAAAGTTGGAATTGATTGATCAAGTGACAGGAATGGCAAATGATTGAGCCAGTCAGTTGACGAAAGATTACAAGGCCAGCCCAGATCCAATGACAGATATAACTGAAGTTCATCCCCAATACTCACTACCCTTTGGCTAACTTTACTTGGGCTCTCTTCTAGCCTACTGAGTCTGTCTGACTTTTTTGTCTGACCCCTTATATCACCTTCACAGCTAGGGTTTATCTTTGACTCATTATTCTTTTGGTATGAAACTCTCCTGTGCTGTATCTCATCAGCTATAGGATGTCTCTTTGATGTGAATGAATAGCAAGCAAATCTATTGTCATGTTTTAAGGACAGAACACTAGAAATTTTAAGATGATAGATGCTTTGAATTCAGTGTACATTACTTTGCTTTTTATGCCATCAGGTTTTTTTCCTTGATAATGAGGAATACGGGCCATATTGGAGAAGAGTGCAATAGGCTCATGGGGGACCGAATGTGTGTTAGGCAGAGCAGTAAGGGTGATATTGAAAATGACATTTGTCTTGCACTGAACATTTACTACCTGCTGGGCATTGTGTGTTTCACGTATACCATTTCCTTTTTAACTATATCAATGACTCCATGAAATGGACATTATAAATATCTTTGCATAAATGAACTATAACCTGAAGAGAGATAAAATAACTTGCTCAAGGTCACACAGCTGGTAGATGGCAGAGATAGGATCTGGATCCCGGTCACAAGGCTTTACTTTTTTACTTTATGTCTTTCCCATGCTCTCCCAGATAAAACACTAGCCTATACCACATTTCCCCAAACACCAACAGATTGAAAACAGACTGATTAGAATTTTACTTTCTTGAACACCTCCTCTCTTCCTCTTTGGTGGGAAGAATGTAAATCCTTAATAGTGAAGCCAATGAGACTGGAATTGATTCTTAAATAATGAGAATGGGTTGCTCTTCGTATAGGATTCCTGAGGTTCTGCTTTTGTCTAAACTTATCATGAGAATGTGCATCTGGCTTGTCTGGCTCTGCATGTGATAAATCCTTTTAGGCCCAAGTTTCTTCATTCCTGATAGGAATCCAGTAGGACAACCATTACATACTACTTGAGGTTCTCAGTGGTCACATCCCCATATGGAGTTTAAGGTGAGAAAATTCCCTAATCTGTGATAGGACATATGCACCCATATATGTGTACTACAGGGGCACGGATCATAAGATCTTTCTTAGAACAGGATTGCAGTTTGGTGTAGACAGTTCTGGTAATGTAACACATTGCCTTCTTATGGCAGAAGGACAATAGATTAGGTATCTGAAGACTTTTCTCTGCAATTCACTTGATATAAGATTTTGAGCAAATCACTCATACCTAGACTTCTATTAACTTGCCTGTTGAAAAAGGTGTTAGAGTCAATCTATGTCTTTACCTGCCATATAGTTGTCCTTGAATAGAAACACATCAATCAGCTCAGTCCTATAATACTAGTTATCTGCATGCTCACCAGAAACTTAAGTTATCAGTAACCTATTAAATAGGAAAATAAATTGCTATCTAGTAAGTATAGTTGGTTTATTGACAATGTATTTGGTTATATAAATATGACTTTATGGAAAAGATAATGAAAGGAGTCCTTGGTGATGAAGAGGTTGGAGATACTTATACTATTCCATTACAAAAGGCATGAGTCTTCTCAGTCTCCTCATGGTTGTATTGCAAAAACAACATGTACCTCTCTGGCTAACAATTTGATTTCTTTTTTTTTTTTTTCAACGTTTTTTATTTTATTTTTGGGACAGAGAGAGACAGAGCATGAACGGGGGAGGGGCAGAGAGAGAGGGAGACACAGAATCGGAAACAGGCTCCAGGCTCTGAGCCATCAGCCCAGAGCCTGACGCGGGGCTCGAACTCACGGACCGCGAGATCGTGACCTGGCTGAAGTCGGACGCTTAACCGACTGCGCCACCCAGGCGCCCCAAATTTGATTTCTTTTGTAACATGAAACCCAGATTTTGTCATTATTATTGCATGCTGAGCAGAATCTTTGAAAGTCCTCTGGGTCTTAGAAGAAATCTAAAAGTTAATCAGAAATCCTTGAATAAATAGCAGTTTATTTCATGGACAAATGTTTTCAAGGGTGCTGAGGAGTGAGCTACCTGTCTATTCCCTGTCAGAAGGCATGAGTCTTCTCTTCAGTCTCCTCATGGCTGACTTCATCTCCTGGTTCCTCAGCGTGTAGATCAAGGGGTTCAGCAGCGGGGAGATGACAGTGAAGGTGACAGAGATGGCTTTATCTGTGGGGAGGGCAGTGAAGGGCCGGGCATAGACGTAGATGCAGGGCACAAAGTGCAGGGTCACCACAGTGATGTGGGAGGTGCAGGTGGAGATGGCTTTCCTCCTTCCCTCCCCTCCCTGAGACCTTAGCATTGTCAAGATGACTGTGTAGGATGCAAGCAGGAAAAAAAACCACAGGGTAGTGACTAAGCCATTGTTGGAAATCATCAGGAGTTCAAGTACAAAGGTGTCTGTACAGGCGAGTTTGAGGACCTGGGGGACGTCGCAGTAGAAGCCATCAACAACATTGGGTCCACAGAAGGGGAGGGGCAGCAACAGGGAAATCTGCACGATGGAGTGGACAAAGCCCCCCACCCAGGAGGCCACGATGAGGGCAGTGCATCGCCCCCTGCTCATGATGGTCACGTAGTGCAGGGGCTTGGAGATGGCCATGTAGCGATCGAAGGCCATGACAGAGAGAGAAAAAATGTCTGCCCCCCCGAGGAGGTGGAAGAAGAAGATCTGAGTGATGCAACCATTGAAGGAGATGGTCTTCATCCTTGACAGGAGGTCTACGAGGACCTTGGGAGCAGTGATGGAGGAGAAGCAGATGTCCAAGACGGAGAGATTGCTGAGCAGGAAGTACATGGGCGTGTGAAGGCGGGACTCGCAGGTCACAGTGACCATGATGAGGAGGTTTCCCAGAAGAGTTGTCATGTATACCAAGCACAAAGAAAGAAATAGGACCAAACTCAGGTTTTGGGACTGAGTAAGTCCCATAAATATAAATTCTTTTACCCTTGTGCTATTTCCCAACTCCATTGAATCATGTTTCTTCTTCTTTGTGCAGCTTGGGAAAAATGAAAAGTATTATCACAGAAAGTGTTCACTCTCCCTTAACACATCAGGTTTAAAGAGTTAGGTATTAGGACTGAAAACTAGGGAGCTGCTGTTAACACATGAAGGGCT
The DNA here is from genome assembly GCF_028749965.1 of Puma concolor. NCBI lineage: Eukaryota > Metazoa > Chordata > Mammalia > Carnivora > Felidae > Puma > Puma concolor. Next base: position 11,516,200 of record NC_141676.1, read on the forward strand.
GTTCTGAAATTACTGCTAGTGTGTGGGAAATGACATCTGATTAATACAAGCATGCATGTAATTATTCTTCTGTAAATTATAAATACTTTAGATGTGACATAAAAATAAGTATAGAAGTTCTACATGTTCAAGATAAACAGGTAGATGTGAAATATTCAGGAAGGGACTCTTGGAGCATGAGGGATAAAAAAATGGAGTCAATTTAGTGTGTGGGAAAGGCAATGTGTTTAGTTTCTTTTCCAGATTGCATGCTCCATGTAAACGTTTAAAAAAAATTTTTTTTAATTTTAGAGAGAGAGAGAGAGAGAGAGCACATGAGCAGGGGAGAGGGGCAGAGGGAGAGAGAGAGAGGGAGAGAATTCCCAAGCAGGCTCCATGCTCAGCACAGAACCCAACATGGGGCTCCATCCCATGACTCTGGGATCATGACCTGAGCCAAAATCAAGAGTTGGAGGCTCAACCGACTGCCCTTGCATGTTCCATTTAAATGATTTAAGAACCACTATCTGCAAAATGGTTCTCTTTGGACTGAACTCCACAGAAACACTCCTCCCTTATTTATTTATTTTTTTATCTTATTTTTTATTTTATTTTTTATTTTTTTAATGCTTTTATTTATTTTTGAGATAGAGAGAGACAGAGCATGAGCAGGGAAGGGGCAGAGAGAGAGGGAGACACAGAATCTGAAGTAGGCTCCAGGCTCTGAGCTGTCAGCACAGAGCCTGATGCAGGGCTTGAACTCACAGACTTGCTCGAACTCACAGACTGTGAGATCATGACCTGAGCTGAAGTCAGAGGCTTACCCGACTGAGCCACCCAGGCGCCACTCTCCCTTTTTTAAATCAAATTTAGGTGCGCCTGGGTGGCTCAGTCGGTTGATCACTGACTCTTGATTTTGGCTCAGTCATGATCTCACGGTTCATGGGTTCAAGCTCCAAGTTGGGCTCTGCACTGACAGCATGGAGCTTGATTGGGATTCTCTCTCTCCCTTTCTCTTTGCCCCTCCCATGCTCTCTTTCTCTCTCTCACCCTCTGTCTCAAAATAAATAAACTTAAAAAAATAAATTGCAAATTTAATTATATGAAAAATAAAAAAAATTAAGGTCATGAAGTTCTTCTCATTGATATACAATAGGCTCATGTATTTGAAGTGTATACTTTGATGTTTGGACATAACCATATACCCAAGGAAATCACTATATTTAAGATAGTTACCATATCTGTCACTCCAAAAGTGTTCTTGTTATATGACCCTTTGTTATATGTCCTTTTTGCCCCTCTTTCTTCAGGCAGCCACTGATATGCTCTCTGTCAGTATATATTAGTTTGTATTTTCTAGAATTTTCTATACATTGAATCCTATAACATAGACTGTTTTTTTTTCCACTCATAAAATTTATCCATAAGTTTGTGTGTGCCAATATTTTTTTTCCATTTAGTTGTATGGATATACCACAGTGTGTTTATCCATTCACTTGATGAACAATTTGGGTTGCTTCTGGTTTTTTGGCTATTACATATTAAAGCTGCTATAAATAATCATGTACAGGTCTTTGTGTTGACATATGTTTTCACTTCTCTTGGGTAAGTACCTAGGAGTATAATGTTTGTAACTTTTAAAATTCAATAATAAGAAAACCAATATCCTAAATAAAACACAAAGAGACAAACGGTTTGAAAAGACACTTCATCAGGAGGACATAGGAATAACAAATAAACACATGAAAAGATGCTAGCATCATTTACCACTGGGGAAATGTCAATTAAAATCAGAGTACACACCTATGAGAATGGCCAATATAAAAAAGACAAATATATCAAGAATAGGCAGGGGCACCTGGATGGCTCAGTAGATTAAGCATCCAGGTCTTGATTTTGGCTCAGATCATGATCTCACGGTTCATGGGATTGAGCCCTGCATCAGGCTCTATGCTAACAGCGTGGAGCCTGTTTGGGATTCTCTCTCTCCCTCCCTCTCTCTGCCGCAACGCCCGCTCATGCTCTCTTTCTGTCTCTTAAAATAAAATAAATAAACATAGAAAAAAGAATAGACAAAAAATGGAGAGGTATTGGAACTCTGGTGGGAACGTAAAATGGTGTGACCCTTTGTGAAAACAGCTTGGCAGTTTCTTATAATGTGAAATGTATACTTACCATATAATCTTACTGCTTTTGAATTCCTTTCGTTTTCTTTCACGAATCCTTGAAACAAGGCTTAATTTCTTTCTTTGAAGTTTATCTCCTGTTTCTGACCATAATCAGAAACAAAAGAAAGGTGAACATCACTTCCTCTCAATTTTGTGTGTGTGTGCTTTTCAGGTCAAACGAAGATATTTCTTTTCACTTAGCTCATATTCCCACCAAGTTTTATGGCATCTGTGTGAAATTTTGTCCAAAGTCTATTTAATACGGAAAGCTGAAAAGAACTACTAAGTGGTATCACAGCATACAGCAGGTACCTGGGGGGCTTGGGCACCACCCTGCCTGCTCACATCCCAGCTGGGCACTCACTGCTTATGCAAACATGGGCAAGTTGATTCACCCCTTTGGCCTCAATCTCTGCATCAGTATTTGGAAACAATAGCATCTCCCTCATATGATTCGTGTGAGGATTAAGTGAATTAATCTTGGAAAAGCATCAATACTTAGAGCATTGCCCAATCCATAATCCATAATAAGTGTGATTCTATGTGTGTTATCGCAAAGAAAACTGCTAAGTCAGTTACTCTCACAGACACACAGCATCTTTAAATAGACTGCCAATCTTTTAGAGGGACTGTATATTTCCCAGGACATGTATTCTAAAACAGATTCATCAGAACATACTGTTTTTTGTTTTGTTTTGTTTTGTTTGTTTTGTTTTGTTTTAGAGAGAAAGCGAGGAGGGGCAAAGAGGGAGAGAAAGAATTGTAAGCAGGCTCCTTGCTCAGCATGGAACCCAACATGGGGCTCGATCTCAGGACCCTGAGATCATGACCTGAGCTGAAATCAAGAGTCAGATGCTCAACCGACTGAGCCACCCAGGGGCCCCAGAACACACTGCTTTCATGAAACTAGGAGATGTTTTTCTTTAATGGCAGTAAGAATGGCCCAGTGGGTGGTGACAGTGTATGATAGTAAGAAGAGCGCTTGCTTGATCTGGCTTCTTGTCTGATATCATCTTAACAAACCAGAGAGGTCCAATACATGGTCTCTGCAGTGAGAGCCTCCTGGGATCAAGTCCTGGCTTGGTGATTTGGGCAAGTGAGAGACTTGACTTCTGCATCCATAGAATGGGGCTTATAATACCCATCTCACAGGGTGGCTATGATGATTAGATGAACTAACACATGTGAAGGTGTCAGCATACAGGCTGGTTATCTGTTATGATTAGTACTATGTTGATACTGGAGGATCTTTAGTAAATGGAGTGTGTTGAACTGAATGATGGCTCAACTATCAATCCTGACTAGTTAAAGAGAGAGAGAAAATGCTCATCAGAAAATATCAACTCAATAGTTATTGAGGAAATCCAACCTAGCTATGAAATTCTTCCACAGGGCCCCCCATGTAAATAATAGATTATCTATATAAAAGGGTAGAAAGTACCTCAAACCCTGAGTCAGGCTTGTTAGAAAGGAATACATCCCATGTTCACAAACTACCTTCGGTAATTCAGACAACATCCTCCAGATTCTCCATCTTTTCATATCTATATCTATATCTATATCTATATCTATATCTATATCTATATCTATCTATATCTGTCTATATCGTCTATATCTATTGATATCGATATAGATATAGATAAGGATGTAGATGTAGATATAGTGTATATATAGTGTATATCTATATATAGTGTATATCTATATATAATATATATTTATATCTATCTATTATCTATCTATCTATCTATCTATCTATCTATCTACACTTTTTGTTTGAGAGAGAGAGAGAGAGAGAGAGAGAGAGAGAGAGAGAATCCCAAGCAAGCTCCATGCTTAGCACAGAGTCTAACACGAGACTTGATCTCATGACTGTGAGATCATGACCTGAACTGAAATCAAGAGTCAGACACTTAACAGACTGAGCCACCCAGGCACCCCTTATTTTTCACTCTTATACATAGACATTCAGACACTACAGACACACACACTCATGTAGAGTTATACTTCTTACCTAAAATCTGCAACCTTCTCTCAAGGGTTCCATCTTAAATTATGTTCACATGAACCTCAGGAAGCATTCAGCTTCAGAAAATTGTGCTAATAGCCCTCTGAAGGCCAGTGATTTCAGTGGCTACTTTTCTATCTTTATGTGCAAAAGACAGACTCAGGAAATAGTATTTTCTTGTCTTTCCCATGTTAATTCATAGTGCCCCGTTATATTTACCAATTCCTTAATCCCAAAACTGGTGTAAGAATTATCAGAGGGAATATAGTTGGATGTGGCTGTGGAAAAATTCTGCTGATCGTGAGATTGTTTCTGTGGGAGTAATTAAGACATAATTAGGTACATACACTTAGGAACACACATTTTTGTTAGGGCCTAAAATTCTGTAGCAGTGAGAAAGATTCTATCCTTGGCCAAACTCTACTCAGGCTCCCCTGAACTTTTTTTTTTTTTTTTTGAAGTTTATTTGTTTATTTGAGAAAGAGAGAGTGAGCAGAGAAGGGGCACAGAGACAGGGAGAGAGAATCCCAAGCATCCCCTGTGCTGTGTGACCCCACAAACCATGAGGCACAGGGCTCGAACCCATAATCCATGAGATCATGACCTGAGCTGAAATCAAAAGTCGGATGCTTAACTGCCTGAGCCACCCAGGCACTGCTTCCCTGAACTTTTTAACCAGGGCTCAACCTTTGGGTCTCTGTCTCTGTCTCTGCATTGTCCAAGTTTAGCTATAATCCTGCCAATCCAGGTTAGCCAGAATCCCGCACCCTCCATAGCTGATCACCCTCATTATTTGACCAGGCTCCTCATCTTCCACCACCCCCAGCTTATATCTGATCAACTTGGTAAAGAAACCCATTAGGTTGGTGTAGCCCGAACCCCCCTTTTGCCCTGGTGTTTCCTCTTATCAATTTTCCTGTTGGGAAATAAACATCTATTCTTTGGGATTCTGAACAACTTCCTCAGGCAGTGACACCCATGCAGGGGGAGTCCTGATGTGTGACATACAGGTATTAGAAGGACCGTTGGACCCACTGGGGTTATCAGGCAGGAGTGAAGGAGTTCTCAGTGGGCTGATAACCATTCTGGGTGACAGAATTCTCACAGGATACACATGCAGCCAGGAAATCCCCACTGGATCCACCAGCAAATTCTTGCTTGACCTTCAGAGTTTTTCCAACTTCTCACCAACTCCACCCTAATTACCATAAGTCATGTCTTCATTATTTCTATTGCAGTAACTTCTTCATTGGTCTTCCTGCTTTTGTCCTTACCCCTCTTCAATCTATTCATCATAGGAGCCCCTGCAGCTCTGTTAAAACACCATTATTCTGCTCTTTGACACCTTGGACCTCACCTAATGTGAAAGTCAAAATCCTTACAATAATCTAAAAGGTCCTAATGCTGGGTCCTGTGGCCCCATGATTTCTCTGACCTCAACTACTACCTCTCCAGTTCTTGCATGCTCTCATCTAGTTACAAAGGCCTCCATGCTGTTTCTTGAATGGTCTGGGCAATTCCCTACCTCAGGGCCTTTGAACATCTGATTTGTTGACTGATATTTGTATCATGATGTAAGCATTTGAGATCTAAGATGTAAAAACAACCCAGAAGACCTTCCAGCAGCTCTCCATAGCATAATAAATAAACAAATAAATACGTGTTGGTATATTAAATAACGTTTTCCACTTCATTCCAACGTTTTTGATGTATTTGCATGGTCTGAAGCAGTTTCATAGGTTTCTATCAACTTTAGGGAGTCATGTTATCGGAGAGTAAAACCGAATTAGTTGTTTTCTTAACCAGATCCTCCAATGATTTGAGGAGCAAAGAAATGATTGAGAAACAATGCGAAATCATTGAATTTGTTTTGATTTGACAATGGTTATGTAGGTTTACTATAGCCCACTTGTTGTGCCAGATGCTGGGGATCCATTAATGAATAAAGCATAATCCTAGTGGGGGGAGATAGGAAGAAAGAGAACAGGGAATTGGAAACAGGATGCCGAGTTCTGTGCTAGAGCCAAGCACTGGGTGCTGAGGGAATGCAGTGGTGGGGTGGCCAACGGGTCTGGGGTTCAGAGGAAGGTCAGGGTAAGAACCTTGCATGAGGTCACAGAACACATAATTTGGTGAGGTCTGCATACTTACTCAAGCTGTGCTAACTTCAAGGCACCTGCTCTCAACCACTGGACTGTGGGCTTTAGGTGAAACAATCTTCAGGTAATAGTTAACTTATTAATATTAATGAGTCAGATGATGAACTTAATTCAGATCTGTTTACTTCATAAAGATGTGATTACCTCACGAAAGATCTTGTAGAACCCCAATGCCCAAAATGTATTATGTCTCTAGTATGTGTCTCAGCTCCCTTCCTGATAACAAGGCAGGAATGTAGTGGGAATGTCTGAGTATATACGTAGATAGGCACTTTTTTTTAATTGAAAACTTTATTTAGACAATTGTAGATTCACATGCAGTTTTAGGAAATAACAAGGATCCCACCTTAATGCAGTCTCCCCCTATAATCATTTACATATGTCAAAACATTGAGTTGTACATCTTAAGTATACACCATTTTTATTAATTTTGTTGATCTAAAAAAAAGGAGGGACTGTTTTCACTGAATTATCATTGGGCTGTTGCTGGGCAAGGAGAAATTCTTCCCTTCTCTTGTTGGGATACATAAAGCATTCTTTGTGGAAATATTAGCAAGGTGGGTTCCTTTAGTCTCCAGGGAATCAAGTTTGGACACCCAGGGATCTTGATAATGGCCAAAGTGGCTGATAAGAGTATGGCATCTAATAAGTCTTGGACATGAAGGCCATTTAAAATTTTGTCCCTGTTGGAAGTGAGGAGGCCTCACTGTTTCCATAGCATTCCAAAGTCATGAGCTACTCCAAAGGCATACCTACCATCAGTTTTGATATTTGCAGTTTTGTCCTTGGCTAAAAATGCAATCCTGAGCAAGAGTGTACTATTCAGCCCATTGGGCCAAGGTAGCCAAGAGCAAAGGTACCCTCTCAGTGACTTCAAAAGGAGTTGCCAGAGCATTCCCAGCATGGCATTTATCATGTTCATCTTTTATTGTTTATCTTTTTAAAGTTTATTTCCCTATTTTGAGAGGGACAGAATGAGAGAGCGTGTGTACACACAAGTGCAGGTGAGTTGCAGAGAGAGAGGGAGAGAGAGAATCCCAAGCAGCCTCTATGAAGTCAGTGCAGAGCCCAACCTGGGTCTCGATCCCATGAATCATGAGATAACGACGACATGAGCGGAAATCAAGAGTGGGATGCTCAACTGACTGAGCCCCCTTCAGTAACTGTGGGACAATCTTTAACTATGGCTTATGGTTCAGCCTTAGTTCAGAAGACACAGGAAATTACGGGCTTAGCATTAGGATCCTCAGAGGGTCTAATTTTAGAGGAACAGGTTCTAATGGGTTTGGAGGAGGAGAGAGTGGGGAGAGGTTTGCAGAACATGGGAAGTTCAGTGAGAGAACTGGAGGGTATAAAAATGGGGATGGAGATAATGAAGATGGTGGAGGGGAGAACGAAGCCTCAAAAGAATTTTTTGTCTTTTTTTCCATTACCTGTTTGCCTCAGTTAATTTAGAAATGGTATTTTACAAAGAAGTGATTTTGGACTCCTGAATACACTTGGAAGCCTCAATACCAGCTGAAACAGGCATCCCATCTGTTTGTGTTATTTTATTTTACTATTTTATTATTTATTTATTTGTTTTTTAAAAGTTTATTTATTTATTTTGAGACACAGGGAGAGAGAGAGAGGACCAGTGGGGAAGGGGGGGGGGTAGAGAGAGGGGAATAGAGGATCTGAAGTGGGCTCTGTGGTGACAGCAGAGAGCCTGATGACTGGCTTGAACTCAACGAACCACAAGACCATGACCCAAGACAAAGTTGGAAGATCAATCAACTGAGCCACCCAGGTGCCCCTGTTTGTGTTATTTTAGAGCTGTGGTATTCTAATCTAAGAAAAGCAAATTTGAGGAGATCAAAAGTGCCCCCTAATGGCCCCTGGAATTCCAAATTAATTTTGATTAAGTTGGTCCAATTAGTTTAAAGTGCTCCTTTAGGATGGACCATAGTGGTTTTTTTTTTAATAGTTTGAAATTCTTTTTTAAATGTTTATTCATTTTTTTTGAGAGAGAGAGTGTGAGTGAGGGAAGGGTAGAGAAAGGGAGACACAGAATGGGAAGCAGGCTCCAGGATCTGAGCTATCAGCAGAGAGCTTGATGCGGGACTCAAACCCATGAACCATGAAATCATGACCTGAGCCGAAGTCAGACTCTTAACCCACTGAGACACCCAGGTGCCTGAGACCATAGTTTTCAAACATAAAACCAGACTGGGGCCCAGAAGGAGGACCTTCCTGAGAGAATTTGGCAGATTCAAATGCCATTAGTCAAAACCAGAGACTTGGTTAATAGAAGAGTAGTCACAAGGGGCAGTGCCTTCCTAAAAGCAAACAAACAAATGAACAAACAGATCCCAGATACAGTTGTGGAGGTCAACCAGAAGGAGGGAACCTGGATCTGGTGGAACTGAAATAGAAACGATGACTCAGGGGAGCAGAGAGTGCAAGGGGCTCCAGTGTGTACCTCACACGCTTCCGGGGGCCATTATTTCCTTACCAGTTCATCCCCTTCAGGTTCCTTTGTGGTCACCAAGTAATGTTGACCTTAAAAAACAAAAGAGCCAGTTATTTTACCAGAAAAATGAGTTTATTTGGGAATGGTCCAGGAACTGCTATTCAGAACAAGCAAACTACAGCAGACCATAGGCAAATGGCAAGAACAGGGGAGAGAAACTTGCTTTTATAGGTGAAAAGAGGAAGCTGGGAGGGGCTGTTTTTGCTGAGTTCTCACTGGCTGGGCTGTTGCTGGGCAAGGAGAAATTCTTCCCTCTTCCTGCTGGGGAAGGCCAGCATGCCTCCTACAGCCAGTGATAGTGTGAGAGCTCCCCCTTCAGAACTCCCCAACTCCATTTTCAATGAGGTTTATTTACTTTATTTATATTCGCATAATTGTATCTCAATAGAATAGAAAATTCCAAATTGATAAAACTGAGTATATTTTGATTCTGTTTTTCTTATTTCTTCCAAGGTTGTATTGCAAAAACAACATGTACCTCTCTGGCTAACAATTTGATTTCTTTTGTAACATGAAACCCAGATTTTGTCATTATTATTGCATGCTGAGCAGAATCTTTGAAAGTCCTCTGGGTCTTAGAAGAAATCTAAAAGTTAATCAGAAATCCTTGAATAAATAGCAGTTTATTTCATGGACAAATGTTTTCAAGGGTGCTGAGAAGGAGTGAGCTACCTGTCTATTCCCTGTCAGAAGGCATGAGTCTTCTCTTCAGTCTCCTCATGGCTGACTTCATCTCCTGGTTCCTCAGCGTGTAGATCAAGGGGTTCAGCAGCGGGGAGATGACAGTGAAGGTGACAGAGATGGCTTTATCTGTGGGGAGGGCAGTGAAGGGCCGGGCATAGACGTAGATGCAGGGCACAAAGTGCAGGGTCACCACAGTGATGTGGGAGGTGCAGGTGGAGATGGCTTTCCTCCTCCCCTCCCCTGCCTGAGACCTTACTACTAATAATATGACCATATATGACACCAAGAGGAAGAAGAACCACAGTGTGGTGAGCAGTCCATTATTGGAAATCATCAGCAACTCAAGCATAAAAATGTCTGTACAGGAGAGCTTGAGAACCTGGGGGACATCACAGTAGAAAGTGTCAAGAACATTGGGTCCACAGAACGGGAGTGGAACCAACAGGGAAATCTGCACAATGGAGTGGACAAAGCCCCCCACCCAGGAGGCCACTATGAATCCAATGCAACGACCTCTACTCATGATGGTCACGTAGTGCAGAGGCTTGGAGATGGCCACATATCGATCCAATGCCATCACTGATAATGAAAATACATCCACGCCTCCGACAAGGTGGAAGAAAAACATCTGGGTGAAGCAGCCATTGAAGGAGATGGTCTTTCTCTGTGACAGCAGGTCCACCAAAACCTTGGGAGCAGTGATGGAGGAAAAGCAGATGTCGGCAATAGATAAATTACGGAGCAGGAAGTACATGGGGGTGTGAAGGCGAGATTCACAGGACACAGTGACCATGATGAGGAGGTTTCCCAGCAGAGTTGTCACGTACACGAGAAGCAGGAAAAGAAATAAGACCAAGCTCAGCTCTTGATTCTGGGTTAGACCAAGGAAAGTAAATTCTTTCACCCTGGTGCAGTTTCTCAGCTCCATGAAGTCATTTTCTTTTTCCCTTTTGTTCCAAGCTACTTCCTATGAAAGTACTTGGCTGTTTATTTTATTTTCTTCTTAAGCACTAAGACCGCAATTCAGAATCTTGCCCATGTGGATGTAGTGCTTGTGATTTGTTGAGCCATCCAAATTTTTAAGATTGCAATCACTTTGGTGATCAAATCAAATGATCACATGCAAAGTCATTCAATAATTCTTTTCCTATAAAACTAATTTTGGAATGAATAAGCATTTATGTTAGTAGGGACATTTACATAGCATATTTTATTTATTTTGGTTTTTTAAATTTTACTTTTTTATTCCACGCAAATTGATAGAATGTCAGGACCTGTCTGAAGCATATGAGGTTAGACATGTTTCCAGCCATTGCAGGCTTACAGTCTACAAGTTTAATGTTCATATTGGCAAATATTCTGTTGACTTCAAAAGGGTCTTGTCTTTCTAGACAGGGATGTGTTTCTGTTCCTTATTTCAATGTTGCTGAGTCACTTTCCTTGCTCTTGGCTGCTTTATGTTGAATTTCTTAAATCTGCAACCTATTATTCCATGTAGATAACTTGCTATTGTGATCATTACTTTATACTAATCAGATTATTTGCTTAATAATTATTTAAAAATATTAAAAAATTGTTACTGGAAAACAGAGTAAGACAAGGTATAAATCCAAATCTCAAAGAATAACATTTTTTTATTGTGATAAAAACACTGAAACATAAATCTACCCTCTTAACAAATTCTTAGGTGCACAGTATTATACAGCAATTTTCTAGAACTTTTTCATCTTCTATAACTTAACTGGTCCTTGCCAGAGTTTGAGGGAGAGAATAAGAATAACCTGATTTTGAGGAGTGGTCTATTCTGTATCCATCACACTTTTTTCTGTCTCTTTTTTTGAATCACAGCTAAAAGAGGGAGAGGTCACACAGCGAGAAGAGACATTGGTATTATTAGAATTATGCCTGCTTTTTAATACACTGTTATTGATAATTCTTAGGAGTTTTTGTAATTATTATTTGTTCTACCTTATACTTAGTAAGGGAATATTTATTGCAATCTTCGTATAAGATTAAGTGGGACCACTTTGTCCAAGTGTTGACAGCCTAACAAAAGTGGGTGATTAGCATACATTGATGAACATGATGCATGATAAAATGTGAAATGGGTCGTGAGAAAAGTGAAGGTAGATTTGGTGGGAGAGGAGGGATGGTAGAGATATCCTGATTTCCAGGAGCATCAACAGCTCCTACTTCATGAATGCTTATTATGTGTGAAGAGTTATAAAAAGTTAATCCATTCAGTGTTTCCCACCATCCTTTAGTAAGTATTAATGCTATTCTTGTTTTTCATATGGAATGTATTATGAATCTACATTTGGCTGGAAGGAAGGAAGAGATGGAAGTAGGAAGGAAGAGATGGAAATAGGATGGAAGAAATAGTATTTTTCCCCCTTCGATCTTTTTTTTTTTTTTTTAAAGTTTGTTTTGGGAGAGAGAGAGAGAGAGAGAGAGAGAGAGAGAATGAGCAGACAAATGCATGATGTCCTCCCTTACACTGAATGGGCCATGGTTCTGTAATCCCTTTTAACACAGCATCCCTCTTCCCCATAGTGAATACCTACCTTTATTGTTTCTATCTTGCGAAGATCATCTCGGCTCTGAAGTGTTTAATATACCTGGAAAAATATCAACGTCAGACTATTTATACATAATCAGAACAACAACATGTCAATTTCACTATGCATAATCTTAACCTTAGCTGAAAGTTTAACATCTTTCCTGGATTCCGTTGATCCTGAAATTCTAACTAAAAATTGTATCCTTTGGGGAACAATGCAGAATAGTACACTTGGAGACAATAATTCTTAAAAATTTTGTTTCTGAAGGTAAAGCCTTTTGGAAAACTAAATTGTAGTATCTTTGCTTTCCTTTCAAGAGAAAACGGGCAGATTCAAAGCATCACAGATTCAAGAACTTCTACTGTATCTCTATCTTATGTACAAATCCCTCAGCCTCAGGCTTAATATAAGAATTGCAAAAGGAATATTATTGGGCAGGGAAGAAGTCAAGTGCCTGATTGTGCTGGTGGAGATGAAGTTTCAATGGGATTTATTAAAAAGTCACCATGATAGGCACATGCGTAGACACACGCAGATGGACACATTTTGATTAGTGTCCAAATGATTTAGAGGCAGTAGTGGAAATCTATTCTCTTATCCACAGCTCAATCAGAACATTGTTAAAACATGCCAAATATGGTGTCCAAGAGACCACAAGGGTCCAATTTTCATGGCTTGCAAGACTCAGAGGACACTATATACAACTGAGTTTCAATTAGGTTGCCAGAAAACGAAAAGAGAACTGGACTTAAACTCCTTTGCTGCTAGTTCAATTTCTAATTATACACAGGATGATTATAGTCTCATGATGTTGTTGTAATCTCCACATGTAGAGAAGCATGATTTAGGTGGTGTTTGGGGAATGCACATTTCCCCTGTTTTCCTATATTCTGCACATCTCTCAATTTGGATATAGCTAGATAAGTATGTTAGTAAAGCTCTCTAAACAATAGCTATTTAAGATTAACTCAATTTATTGAATGGCTTGACTTTGTATAGAATGCACTTCCACTGTTTCTAGAATGGTAATGGGTTTGGATTTACCTGCTTTTCCATTTTGTTTGTGTTTAAGTATATTAAACTAATCTACAAAGATAAAAACTGCATGAGACAGGTTGTATATTTGAGATAGGTAATCCCTCCACTGGCTTTATTGAGATATAATGACATATATCAGTGCCTGTTTAAGGCATATGATGTATTGACTTGATACATTTATGTATTGCAAAGTGATTATTACTGTGGGGTTAGCTAACACCTCCATCACCTTACATAATTACTAATTCCTTTTAGTGGTGAGCTCACTTAAAATCTACTCTCCTAGCTCGGGGCGCCTGGGTGGCGCAGTCGGTTAAGTGTCCGACTTCAGCCAGGTCACGATCTCGCGGTCCATGAGTTCGAGCCCCGCGTCAGGCTGATGGCTCAGAGCCTGGAGCCTGTTTCCGATTCTGTGTCTCCCTCCCTCTCTGCCCCTCCCCCGTTCATGCTCTGTCTCTCTCTGTCCCAAAAATAAATAAACGTTGAAAAAAAAAATTAAAAAAAAATCTACTCTCTTAGCAACTTTCAAGTATATAATACAGTATTGTTAACCATAATCACCATGCTTTACATTAGGTTCCCCTCAAATTTTTCATCTTATAAATGAAAGTTTGTACCCTTTAACTAACATCTCCCCAGTTCTCCCACCCCTCAGTACCCGGAGAACACCATTTTATGTTCTGTTTCTATGAGTTCAGATTCCACATATAAGTGAGATCATACAGTGTTTCTTTCTCTGGCTTATTTCACTTAGCATAATGACCTCAAGATCCATCCATATTGTTACAAATGACAAGATTTCCTTCTTTTCTATGGCTGAAAATATTCCACTGTGTGTGTGTGTACATATATACATATGTATATACATATGTATAATATACATACATAAATATACATATATTTATCCATTTATGGACACTTAGAGTGTTTCCCTGTATTGGATATTGTAAATAAGGCTGCAATAAACATGGGTGTGCTCGTACGTATTTGAGATCTTAATTTTATTTCCTTTGGATATGTGCCCAGAGATGTGATTGCTGGATCATATGGTAGTTCTATTTTTAATTTTTTGAGGAATGTCTATACTGGTTTCCACAGAGGCTGATCCAATTTATATTTCTGCTAACAGTGGAAACAAAGGTTTCATTTTCTCCACGTCCTTGCCAACACTTACCTCTTGTCTTTTTGATGATAGCGATCCAAACAGGTGTTAACTGATATCTCATTGTGGTTTTGATTTGCACTTTTCTGGTGCTTAGTAATGTTGAACATGTTTCATGGACTTGTTGGCCGTCTGTGTGTCCTGTTTGAAGAAATATCTTCCATTCCTTTGCCATCTTTTTTTTTTTCTTGAGACAGAGAGAGGGCTTGAGTGAGCAAGGGGCAGAGAGAGAGAGAGAGAGGGATGAGAGAGAGAGAGAGAAGTAGGGCTCACCCAATGTGGGGCTCAAACTCATACACCATGAGATCATGAACTGAGCAGAAGTCAGATGCTTAACTGACTGAGCCACCCAGGCACCCTGCCATTTTTTTAAAAAGTTTATTTATTTATTTTGAGAGAGAGAGAGTGAACAAGCAGGGGAGGGGCAGAAAAAGAGGGAGAGAGAATCCCAAGCAGACTCCATGCCTCCATGCTGTCAGCATGGAGACGATATGGGGCTCAAATTCATGGACTGTGAGATCATGACCTGAGAAGATCCAAGAGCCCGGCGCTTAGCTGACTGAGCCACTCAGGTGCCCCTCCTCTGCCACTTTTAAATCAGATTGTGTGTGTGTGTGTGTGTGTGTGTGTGTGTGTGTGTGTGGTTTTTTTTTTGGGGGGGGGGGTTTAAAAAAAAATTTTTTTTTTCAACGTTTATTTATTTTGGGGACAGAGAGAGACAGAGCATGAACGGGGGAGGGGCAGAGAGAGAGGGAGACACAGAATCGGAAACAGGCTCCAGGCTCTGAGCCATCAGCCCAGAGCCCGACGCGGGGCTCGAACTCACGGACCGCGAGATCGTGACCTGGCTGAAGTCGGACGCTTAACCGACTGCGCCACCCAGGCGCCCCGGGGGGGTTTTGAGTTGTATGAATTACTTATATATTTTAGATATTAACCCTATATGATTTGCAAATACTTTTTTTTTTATTTTTGACCGATATTCTTTATTGAATTAAGGAAATTTTCTTTCCTTTTTAGCGCCAAATTTTATTTTATTTTATTTTTGATTATGAATGTCTTTTTTTAAGAGTTATTTTATTTTTAAATTATTTTTAAACGTTTTTACATTTATTTATTTATTTATTTATTTATTTATTTATGTTTTCACTCTCATGTGGATTCAGAGAAACTTAACAGAAGACCATGGGGGAGGGGAAGGAAAAAAAAAAGTTAGAGAGGGAGAGAGCCAAACCATAAGAGACTCTTAAAAACTGAGAACAAACTGAGGGTTGATGGGGGGTGGGAGGGAGGGGAGGGTGGGTGATGGGTATTGAGGAGGGCACCTGTTGGGAAGAGCACTGAGTGTTGTATGGAAACCAATTTGACAACAATTTAATATTAAAAACTTTTTTATTTTTATTTATTTTTAAATTATTATTATTTTTTTAAATTTTTAGTTTATTTTTTAATTTACATACAAGTTTCTGCTGCTTCATTATTGGTATACAGAAATGCAACTAATTTCTGTACATTGATTTTTATATCCTGCAACTTAGTTGAATTCCCATATCAGTTCTAGCAGTTTTCTGGTGGAGTCTTTTGGGTTGTCCATGTAGAGTATCATCTCATCTGTGAAGAGTGAAAGTTTGATTTCTTTGCCAATTTGTATGCCTTTTATTTCTTTTTGTTGTTTGATTGCTGAAGCTAAGACTTTCAATACTATGTCGAATAACGGTGGCAAAAGTGGACATCCCAGTCTTGTTCCTGACCTCAGGGGGAAAGCTCTCAGTTTTTCCCCATTGAGGATGATATTAGCGTTGAGTCTTTCATATATGGCTTTTATGATCTTGAGGTATCCTCCTTCTATCCCTACTTTCTTGAGGGTTTTTATCAAGAAAGGATGCTGTATTTTGTCAAATGCTTTCTCTGATCTATTGAGAGGATCATGTGGTTCTTGTCCTTTCTTTTATTGATGTAATGAATCACATTGATTGCTTTGTGGATATTGAACCAGTCCTGCATCCCAGGTACATATCCCACTTGGTTGTGGTGAGTAATTTTTTTTAAATGTATTGTTGGATCCGATTGGCTAATATCTTGTTGAGGATTTTTGCATCTATGTTCATCAGGGAAATTGGTCTATAGTTCTCCTTTTTAGTGGGGTCTCTGGTTTTGCAATCAAGGTAATGCTGGCTTCATAGAAAGAGTGTGGAAATTTTCCTTCCATTTCTATTTTTTGGAACAGCTCCAAGAGAATAGGTGTTAACTCTTCCTTAAATGTTTGGTAGAAGTCCCCCTGGAAAGCCATCTGGCCCTGGTCTCTTGTTTTTTGGCAGATTTTTGATTACTAATTTGATTTCCTTACTGGTCATGGGTCTGTTCAAATTTTCTATTTCTTCCTGTTTCAGTTTTGATAGTGTATATGTTTCTAGGAATTTGTCCATTTCTTCCAGATTGCCCATTTTATTGGTGTATAATTGCTCATAATATTCTCTTATTATTGTTTTCTTATTTCTGTTGTGTTGGTTGTGATCTCTCCTCTTTCATTCTTGATTTTACTTATTTGGGTCTTTTCCTTTCTATTCTTGATCAAACTGGCTAGTGGTTTATCAATTTTGTTAATTCTTTCAAAGAACCAGCTCTGGTTTCATTGATCTGTTCTACTGTCTTTTGTTTTCTATAGCATTGATTTCTGCTCTAATCTTTTATTATTTCCTGTGTTCTGCTGGTTTTGGGTTTTATTTGCTGTTCTTTTTCCAGCTGCTTAAGTGGTAAGGTTAGGTTGTGTATCTGAGATCTTTCTTCCTTCTTTAGGAAGGCCTGGATTGCTATATCTTTCCTCTTATGACTGCCTTTGCTGCATCTCAGAGGTTTGGGGCTGTGATGTTATCATTTGCATTCGCTTCCATGTACTTTTTAATTGCCTTTCTAATTTCTTGGTTACCCATTCATTTTTTAGTAGGATATTCTTTAGTTTCCAAATATTTGTTATGTTTCTAAATTTTTTCTTGTGGTTGATTTTGAGTTTCATAGCATTGTGGTCTGAAAATATGCACGGTATGATCTCAATTTTTTTGTACCTGTTGAGGGCTGATTTGTGTCCCAGAACGTGGTCTATTCTGGAGAATGTTCCATGTGCACTGGAAAAGAATGTATATTCCACTGCTTTAGGATAAAATGTTCTGAATATATCTGTTAAGTCCATCTGGTCCAGTGGACCAGTCCATTCAAAGCCATTGTTTCCTTGTTGATTTTCTGTTTAGATGATCTGTCCATTGTTGTAAGTTGGGTGTTGAAGTCCCTACTGTTATGGTATTATTGTCAATGAGTTTCTTTATGTTTGTGATTAATTGATTTATGTATTTGGATGCTCTCACTTTTGAAACATAAATGTTTACAATTGTTAAGTCTTCTTGGTGGATAGACCCCTTAATTATGATATAATGCCCTTCTTCATCTCTTGTTACAGTCTTTATTTTAAAGTCTAGATTGTCTGATATAAGTATGGCTACTCCGGCTTTCTTTTGTTGACCATTAGCATGATAGATTGTTCTCCCTCCCCTTACTTTCAGTCTGAAGGTGTATTTAGGTCTAAAGTGGGTCTCTTGTAAACAGCATATAGATGGATCTTGTTTTCTTACCCATTCTGTTACCCTATATGTTTTTATTAGAGTGTTTAGTCCATTGACGTTTAGAGTGAATATTGAAAGATATGAATTTATTGCCATTATGTTTCTTGTAGAGTTGGAGTTTCTGGTGGTGTTCTCTTGTCCTTTCTAATATTTGTTGTTTTTGGTCTTTTTTTTTCCTTCATCTTTTCTCCCCTCAGAGAGTCCCCCTTAAAATTTCTTGCAGGGCTGGTTTAGTGGTCATGAACTCCTTTAATTTTTGTTTGTATGGGAAACTTTTAATCTCTCCTTCCAGTTTGAATAATAGCCTTGCTGGATAAAGAATTCTTGGCTTCATATTTTTCCAATTCAGCACATTGAATATATTCTGCCACTCCTTTCTGGCCTGCCAAGTTTCTGTGGATAGGTCTGCTGCAAACCTGATCTGTGTTCCCTTGTAGGTTAAGGACTTTTTTTCCCTTGGTGCTCTCATGATTGTTTCCTTGCCTGAGTATTTTGTGAATTTGACTATGATATGCCTTGTTGATGGTTGGTTTTTGTTGCATATTATGGGAGTCCTCTGTGCTTCCTGGATTTTGATTTATGTGTCTTTCCTCAGGTTAGGAAAGTTATCCACTATGGTTTTCTCACATAACCCTTCTACCCCTTTTTCTCTCTCTTCATCTGTGACCCCTATGATTCTGATATTGTTCCTTTTTAATGAGTCACTGGTTTCTCTAATTCTTAAATCATGCTCTTTTGCCTTAGTCTCTCCCTCTTTTTTTCTGCTTCATTATTCTCCATAAGTTTGTCCTCTATGTCATTGACTTACTGCTCTGCCTCATCGTCCTTGCTGCCGAGGCATCCATTTGAGATTGCAGTTCAGTTATAACATTTTTTATTTCATCCTAACTATCTTTTACTTCTTTTATCTCTGCAGAGAGGGATTCTAATTTATTTTTGACTCCAGCAAGTATTCTTATTATCGTGATTCTAAATTCTGGTTCAGACATCTTGCTTGTGTCTGTGTTGATTAAGTCCCTGGCTGTCATTTCTTCCAGCTCTTTCTTTTGGGGTGAATTCCTTTGTTTTTTTCATTTTGAAGGAAGACAAGGAATTGATAAGGTAAAAAAAATTAAAATTAAAAAATTAAAAACAACACACACACACACACAAATCAAATAAATGATTTTAGATTCTAGGTGTGTTTTGGTCTGGTTATTGAAAGGAGCTTGATAGATTAGAGAAAAGAGGGAAAAAGAAAAACAAAAAAAGGAAAACATTTGAAATTTTCAGAAAATGAATATAATGAAATAGGATAAAATGAAATGATGAAAATAAAATAGAATTTGAAAAATTTACAGAAGTAAAAAATATGGTAGAAAAAATATTTTTAACAAAAATTGAAAATAAAAATAAATTTTTTCTCTTTCTGTATTTAAGAAAAAGAAATGAAACTAAAAAGAAAAAAAAGAAAATTGAATAGATGGGCCAGTGAACAGACTGAAATATGGTTGAGATTACTTCGTTTTCCCCTAGAAGGCAAACTTTGAAGCACTTTATAGTCCGTAAACTATACAGACAGAGAGATTTGTGATGTTTCTGAAGAGCGAGGCTGTTCCAGTTGGGCGGGGCTTAGTGTAACAGCTCCGTTATTCACAGGTGGTGCTGCTTAACTTACTGGGGTGGATTGTTGTGTCACTTGTAGGTGTGTATGCTCATGCGTGGGAGGGGTGCAAATGGTGTCACCCAGCTACCCAGTCTCTAGTATTGGAACTCTGTTCTTCCCAATCAGCAATCATGTACCTGTCCTTTGTCTTCCATCCACTTCCCCATCCACTCCCCACTTTTACACTGTTTGTGACCAAGCTGTCAGGTTGCCAGGTGGCACCTCTCTCCTGAGTTTTATCTCAGATGCAGCTGTGTTTCCCTACCTCTTACTTCAGAGGGACTGTGGCTTTTACCCGTTCAGATCCTCTGCAGGAGAGTCTCACTGAGCAATGGCCAGGTGCCGGCCACGCTCAGGAATATTCGCAGGACTGTGCTGCTGCCGATGACCAGAGACTGTGGCTGGGTGCCAGCCCCCCCAGAAAAAGTTCACACGATTGTGTAGCAGCAGCATTTCAGGGATTATGGAAAATCACAACACATATTTGGTGCCAGGCTTCACCCTCAACAACCCTGCTCCAGCACAAGGGAACGTGGTTGTTCTTCAGGGTCTGCTGGGACCGGGTGGCCTTATAGCCTCTACTGAATGTCCTTCCAGCAGGGGAACTACCTCTGGAATGTGGTGAAGATACCTGGACCCAACTCTGCTCCTGGGGATTCACCCTTTTCAGCAGAGCACCACCAGGTATTGAGCTGTGACATTTCAGACTCTGTGCTCCCCCTGTTTATAGAGTCTTAATGGAATTTAAACCATCTTCTTTCTCCTTTCTCCCTTTTTAGTTCAGTGCCTGCAGGTGTTTCCACTTTTCCACTTTCTTTCCAGCTGTCTTTGGGAGGGTGCTTTTCCTGAACTCCCCCACCCCCCGGCCCTGGTCTCTGTCCTCTCTTTGCAAGTAAAAACAGCTTCCTGCCCTCTGCAGCTTCTCTCTCCCCCAGTTCATCTCTCCACACCACGTACCTGCTGAGTTCTGTGTTCAGGTTGTGCAGATTGTTGTATTAATCCTCAAATCAGTTTTCTAGGTGTGCAGGATGGTTTAGTGTTGATCTGGCTGTATTTCATGGATGTGAGACAAAAGAAAACTTCCATGTTGGTCTGCCATCTTGGCTCCTCTTCCTGATTTGCAAATACTTCTTCCCCCATTCTATATGTGTTTTTTTTTCATTTGTTAATTGTTCTTTTGCTAAACAGAAGTGTTTTGTTTTGATGTAGTTCAATTTATTAATATTTGCTTTTGTTGCTTGTGCTTATGATGTCCTATCCAAAAAACCATTGCTAAGCCCCATGTCAGTGAAATTTACTACCATATTTCTTCTAGGAGTTTTATGGTTTCAGGTCTTAAATCTTAAACCTTTCATTGATTTCGAGTTAATTTTTGTAAATGATATAAGATATGGATCTAATTTTATTGTTATGCATGTGTTTATCCAGTTTCCCTAACACCATGTATTAAAGAGACTATACTTTCCTCATTGTACATTCTTGGCCTCTTTGTTGTAAATTAATTGATTGTATATCTATGGGTTTATTTCTGAGCTCTCTACTCTGTTCTATTGGTCTATATGTTTGTTTTTATTCCAGCACTGTACTGTTTTGATTACTATAGCTTTGTAGTATAGTTTGAAATCATAAGTGTGATGCTTGCAGCTTTGTTCTACTTTCTCATGATTGCCTTGACTCTTAGGGGTCTTTTGTGGTACTGCATAAATTTTAGAATTGTTTTTCTTATTTTAGTTAAAAAATGTCATTGGAAGTGGATAAGGATTACATTGAATCTGTAGATCTCCTTGGGTAGTGTGGGCATTTTACAATATTATTCTAATCCATGAGCATGGGCTATCTTTCCATTTATTTATATCTTCTTCAATTTCTTTCATTAATGTCTCATGGTTTTTAGTGAATGGATCTTTTCTTTCCTGGTTAAATTTATTCATAGGTCTTTTATTCTTTTGATGCAGTTGTAAAGGGGATTGTTTCTTAATTTTTCTTTCTGATACTTATCTTCTTTGCTGGTAGGTGGATTTTTTTTTTTTCCCGGTTTACCCTTCTGCTGATGGAGGAATGGTCAAATCTTTGGTTTCCTGCTTTGTATCTATTTTTGGTCCTGAGACTTTCCCTTTTCTGTGATTTCTGTTTGTATTTAAGCAAGTAAACTTAAGCAAACATTTGCAAGAAGCATTTCTAATGTGTGTATGCATGTTTAAATCAGGACTTTATTTCAGGATATATAGTCTTTCATGTTGCACAAAATAGCTCTATTACATTTTTTCCATGGATATAGTGTACATAGGTGTATGTAATTTGATCTTAAATATAGGAAACTAGTTTAGATCTTTTGTTATTTTCAATGATCTTTCAGTGACTTTTTATGTATTATTTAGTGTATAGCATCACAATATCTGAGAATAATGATTTTTTTCCTCTCCAGCTTTCCAAAGTTTATATACTTTCTAATTTTTCTTGTTTTTAAATAGTAAGTGAATTCAAGTTTAATATCTAATATTTGTGGTGAGAGTGGGTATCATTGTCTGGTTATGTATGGTAATGGAAATTATTTTAATGTTTAATCATTAGGTGTAATGTTTGCTCTATGGTTCTAATAGATATTTTTTATCAAGATAATTCACTTTTTTCATTTTTTAGAGAAAAAGAGAGAGAATGCGTGAATGAGGGGAGGAGGCAGAGAGAGAGAGAGAGAGAGAGAGAGAGAGAGAGAATTTACAGCAGACTCCATGCTCAGAGAAGAGCCTGTCATGGGGTACCATGCCATGATCCTGGGATCATGATCTGAGCTGAAATCAAGAGTCAGATGCTCAACCGGCTGAGCAATACAGGCACCCCAAGATCATACATTTTTGGTTCAGTTCCTGACTTCATAGGTGTTTTGTTTTCCAAGGATGTGGGTTGAATCATATGGAATATTTTCTGCATCACTGAGGTAATCACATTGTTTCTTTTTTATTCTGTTATTACTGTGAATTGTGTTAATAGTTGCCTTTGAATTTTTGGAATAAACCTTACTTGATGATAATCTGTCATTGTTTTAATTCATTGGTATGTAATTTGCTAATGTGTTATAAGAACTTAAAATTTTTGTTCCAAGATGTGATTGGTGTGTACACATAGATACATGATAATATTAGATTTATCAGGTGCTATTATCTAGTTTATAGATAGGGTTGTGCTGTCCTTACAGAGTGAGTCAAGATTATTACTGTAATTATTATTTTTATAATATATTATTACATTTATATAATTATTTCTATAATTCATTAAGAAATTGGAATTACTAGCTTTTTGAATACTTATTGAAAATCACTCACAGGGTTCCTGGGCGGCTCAGTCAGTTAAGTGTCTGACTCTTGGTTTCCACTCAGGTCATGATCTCATGGTTTGTGGGGATCTCATGGTTGTGGAGCCCTACACCGGGCTCCATACTGATAGCTTGGAACCTGCTTGGGATTCTCTCTCTCTTCCTGTCTCTCTGCCCTTCTCCTGCTTGTGCTCTCTCAAAATAAATAAACTTTTTAAAAAATTTTTAAAAATCACTCTCAAAACAATTTGGGCATGGAGCCTTTTCAAAAGGTCTATCTTTAACAACTTTTAATTTTTTTAATGTTTATTTTTGAGAGAGAGAGAGAGAGCATAAGTGAGGGAGGGACAGAGAGAGAGAGAGAATCCAAAGCAGGCTCTGTGCTGACAGCAGTGAAGCTGATGTGAGGCTCGAACTCATGAACCACATGATCATGACCTGAGCCAAAGTCGGATGCTCATCTGACTGAGCCACCCAGGTGCCCTGACAACCTTTTCAATTCATCTATAATTATTGATCTATTAAGATTTTACCCCCATTCAGTCAATTTTGGCAACCTATATTTCCCATGGAAATTATATTCTGTCTTTCATCTTATAAAATTTTAAAACTACATTTCAGTGCACTAAGTCTTTACTTCTTTCCCTTAATAGGACGCAAGTTCATAGATAGCATTTGTTTCTATACTCAACCAGAGAATTGTAACTCTCAGATGTGTCTGGGTATTTGGGGAGGAAAAGGGGGGTTCCTATAAGATAAATATCTTTATGGTTTCCAAAATGAGGAATTGTAACAGTAGTATCTTTGGTCCCCTAAAATAAGGAAAATAGCAGTTTCGAATTTTCTTTTTATACCAGAAAATTGATGAACTGTATATAAATAATGTAATGTGTGTTATAGCTGATCAGAATTTAGTCATTAAAAAATCTATTTTGGGGGTGCCTGGGTGGCTCAGTTGGTTGAGAGTATGACTTTGGCTCAGGTCATGATCTCACAGTTTGTGGGTTCAAGCCCCATGTCGGGCTCTGTGCTGACAGCTCAGAGCCTGCAGCCTGGTTCCCATTCTGTGTCTCCCTCTCTCTCTGCCCTTCTCCCACTCGTGCTCTGTCTCTCTCTGTCTCTTGAAAATAAATACATGTTAAAAAAATTAAAAAGAAATCTATTTTGTACTAGTGAGTTGATGGCAGTGTTATGTATTCCTAAAACATAGGATTGACCAAATGAAGTATGTTTGCTTTTCATCTGTCTCTCTTTGGAAAAGTGTGTGTGTGTGTGTGTGTGTGTGTGTGTGTGTGCCCACGCATGGGCACACACATCAGGAACTGCTTACTTACATCTTTAAATATTGAATTTCTTAAGTTCTAAGGTGAAACTTTCTTGTTAATATTTCTTTATTGCACATTTTAAAAATCAGTAATAGAATTCTATTGCATCTAGGTACGATTTCAATGAAAGAATGTGTTCAAGATATTGTGCTACACTTCATACACTCCGTAAAGGAACATATATAATAGATATTTCTCTAAGTGCCAGAACTACTGTGTTATTTCATTTAAAGAATGTACTATACACACTATAGTGAAAGGGACACACTATGTAACATCACAGGTATAAAAGATGCTTTGAAGAATGACAGAATTACATTGTGGATAGTGTTTTTTCAAGGAACAAATGTTTTCAACTCATGGGCAGAATTTAAAATACTCTGTAGTGGCATTAGTGAAAAAAAGATGTTTCTAAGACCACCACTTGTATATAAAAATAAGATCATGTTACTTCATTCAAAGATTGTGCTCATCACACTATATGGCACTTAAAACAGTCTGTACTCATTTGTTTTGTTTCTTAAATACCATATATGAGTGAAATCACTTGGTATTTGTCTTTCTCTGACTGACTTATTTCACTTTGCATAATACTCTGTAGCTCCACCCATGTTAATGCAAATGGTCTTTCACGGTTTAATGTCCCTGAAATTAAGATGTGTCTTACCATCGATGAGTACATGTAATATGGTAGTGCTTCATTTTTACCACATAGTTGTTGTTAAAGTGGCATTTTTATAGTGGATGACCTTTTCAATTCAAATACAAAATACTTGGAACTTCATCTCTGTGTCTCTTTTCATAAAGTGTAGAAGCAGTTTGCTGGGTGTCAAATGGTCTCACTGTTAATCAATTACATGGGGAAATTCAGAGGGTGTCAAGTGAGGTCTTGACTTCAGATTCAAATGTTTTATTCCATCTTATACAGAGTCTATAAAGTGGTGACAGCTTGGGATTGGCTCCTCTAGCCCAGAGCACTTTGTGTGTGTGTGTGTGTGTGTGTGTGTGTGTGTGTGTGTGTGTGTTTTAGTTTATTTATTTATTTTTGAGAGAGAGAGAGAGAGAGGAAGGAAGGGGCAGAGAGAGAGGGAGACACAGAATGAGAAGCAGGCTACAGGCTTTGAGCTGTCAGCACAGAGCCCGACACAGGGCTCGAACCCACGAACCATGAGATAGTGACCTGAACCAAAGTTGGACTGTTAACCAACTGAGCCACCCAGGCGCCCCAAGCCCAGTGCACTTGTACTTGAGATTTGTGCACGGGTGTGGTGCTCATTCCTGCACTCCTTGGAGAAGCACATGACCAGCCTCCCTTGGTTGGTCCCCCTCCCACCCCTGACCCCTTTTCCTTGAAATTCATCTTTCTTTAGCTCCTACAGCCTCTTCATCTCCAACAGAAGTATTATCCTTTTATTGGTTTCCTTTTGCTGCTATAACAAAATCACCACACATTTTGTGGCTTAAAACAACATGCATTTATTGTCTTACAATTCTGTAGGTCAGAAATCTGACATGAGTATCAACTGGTCTAAAATCAAGGTGTTGGCAGACTGCATTCCTTTCTGGAGGTTCTAAGGCAGATTCCATTCTCTTGCTTTTTCTAGCCTCTAGAGCCTAGCTACATTCTTTGGCTTGTGGATCTTTCTACCATTAAAGCTAGCCATGTTAAGTCAAATACTCCTCACATTACATTACTCTGACCTCCTCTTCTGTCTACGTCTTCCACCATTAAGGACTCTTGTGATTACATTGGGCCCTCCCAGATAATCAGGATAATCTTGGTTTAGTATATGTGCTTCCGAAGCAAGCACAGGATAATCTTGATTTAAAGGTCAGCTCAGTAGCAACCTTAATGCCATCTGCACTCTTAGTCTGCTTTGCCATAGAAGTAGCACACTCACAGATCCTGGGGTTTGGGACTTGCACACCTTGAGTGGGGGGATTATTCTGCTTATTACGATCCCCTCTTGTTTAGTTTCTGTATTTCATTCTGAAATCTCTGAACTCTGAATGCTGGAAGGTTTTTAGAAAATCATTTGGTAGTAAAATCTCATTTGACCTGAACTAATTTTGTGGGAAAATTTGATCTGAATTAGTGTGAGGCCATGCATAGTTTTTTATTGATTACACTCAGTGAAACTATTTATACATCTTATCACAGATATATTAAAGTGTTTGGGTATCAGGTCTCCCCAAGGAGGAAATGATGTAACATACAATACATGCACTGTATTATCTTTCTAAAATCTAAGAAATGCTAAAGTCTAAAACCTATTTCATCCTAATAAATTAAAATAAGGGAATGTGGTCCTATATTATTACTATTACTATTCTTCTTCTTCTTCTTATTAGCCTGTAGTTACATTTCAATGAAACTTCTTAGTCAGTTTTACTAGGTCCCATGCTACAGAGGAGGAGAGAAATGAGAAGAGGAAATACATCCCATCCTTCTGTATACAGTTACCAGGCATCCCAAGGGGTTGTCTGGATATCCTCAGAGCACAGGCTTATTGGAACTCTAAATCAATGAATTTGTACTTTCATTTGCCTTGAGTGTTGCAAAACATTCATTTGCCCTGAGGTGTTTCTTTTTTGTTTGTTTAAATTTTATTTATTTATTTTGAGAGAGAGAAAGAGGCAGAGAGAGAGAGGGAGAGAAAACCAAGCAAACTCTGCAGCATCAGCACAGAGCTTGATGTGGGGCTCGAACCCACAAACTTTGACATCATGACCTGAGCCTAAGTCGGTCACTTAACTGACTGAGCCACCCAGGCACCCCTGCCCTGAGGTGTTTCTATTCAATTGTGTACACGGTTTTCAATAGACATTTTGGGACCTAACACTTGATTTGGTGATTTTATTATTATTTTTTAAATTTTTTTTAACGTTTTATTTATTTTTGAGACAGGGAGAGACAGAGCATGAACAGGGGAGGGTCAGAGAGAGGGAGACACAGAATCTGAAACAGGCTCCAGGCTCCGAGCTGTCAGCACAGAGCCCGATGCGGGGCTCGAACTCACGGACTGCGAGATCATGACCTGACCCAAAGTCGGCCGCTTAACCGACTGAGCCACCCAGGTGCCCCTGATTTGGTGATTTCATGAAGACATACCTAGATGCTAAGACCTTGAGTATTAGATCACCGTACACTCTGATTTAGCCATTTCAATTTCCTTTGGCTTCCATGAAGAAGTATATGTTCAGAAAATAAAGTCCGTTTTCAATGTTAAAAACCAAGATTAAGTAGAAATTGGCATCTTACATTCATTCCATTCCATTCCACAGATTCAACCAACACTTACAGCTTTTTACAGGTCAGGCACTATTCTGACACTGGGAATATAAAGGAGAACCAGCTCTACTAATGTGAAGTTTTGTGGGCGTATTTTAACACACTTTGGTAAGGGAAATGATAAATGAGGGCACATAGGAAAAATAAAAGTGTTTATTGGGTTGGATATAGCTTTTTCTTTTTTCAACCATCAAATTGACTTATGCCTGAGGCTGTGGTATAAACATTACTGACAAAGCAGAGGTAGAGAAAAATGTTTACAAGTAGTGCTTGGTACACAGTATATGCTTACGAAATAGTTTTAAGGTAACCATGGCTGCACTGGGACCTAGTTACTAGAGCTTGGCTATGTTGAGGTAGGTGTCTCTTGCCTACTGCACGTCTGGACATCACAGTGCTATCCTTCATCCTGTTGCCGGGACACCCAAGACCTTCTATTATATTTCACATTTGTACCTTCCTTGCTGTCAGTTGCTCTTCAAGGACTATGTTCTTCTTGTTTAACTTGGTGTTCCTTCTCAACACCAGTGTTTCAAGTCGCTGATCCTTTGTGTCTGTGCCATCCTGCTATAGTTAATTGTCTACGCATTGCTGAGCCCCAATATGTAACATCTAATATTTTAAGAATATATTTCAATTATATGCTGGTATCTTGATCAACAATCTATAATGAGGTTATCCCCTTTCAGAAAACATAAGTCTTCCCTTCAATCTCTTCATGGCTGACTTCATCTCCTGGTTCCTGAGGGTGTAGATCATGGGGTTCAGGACTGGGATGATGACTGTGAAGGTGATGGAGACAGCTCTGTCCATGGGAAGGGCGGTGAAGGGCCGGGCGTAGACGTAGATGCAGGGCACAAAGTGCAGGGTCACCACAGTGATGTGGGCGGTGCAGGTGGAGATGGCTTTCCTCCTTCCCTCCCCAGCATGAGATCTCAGCATCATCAAGATGACTGTGTAGGACACAAGGAGAAGAGCAAACCACAAAGTAGTGACTAGACCATTGTTGGAAATCATTAAGACCTCAAGAGCAAAGGTGTTGGTGCAGGCGAGTTTGAGGACCTGGGGGACGTCGCAGTAGAAGCCATCAACAACATTGGGTCCACAGAAAGGGAGGGGCAGCAACAGGGAAATCTGCACGATGGAGTGGACAAAGCCCCCCACCCAGGAGGCCACGATGAGGGCAGTGCATCGCCCCCTGCTCATGATGGTCACGTAGTGCAGGGGCTTGGAGATGGCCATGTAGCGATCGAAGGCCATGACAGAGAGAGAAAAAATGTCTGCCCCCCCGAGGAGGTGGAAGAAGAAGATCTGAGTGATGCAACCATTGAAGGAGATGGTCTTCATCCTTGAC
Source organism: Puma concolor (assembly GCF_028749965.1). Classification (NCBI taxonomy): domain Eukaryota; kingdom Metazoa; phylum Chordata; class Mammalia; order Carnivora; family Felidae; genus Puma; species Puma concolor. Next base: position 11,545,008 of record NC_141676.1, read on the forward strand.
AGGAGGTCTATGAGGACCTTGGGAGCCGTGATGGAGGAGAAGCAGATGTCCAAGACGGAGAGATTGCGGAGCAGGAAGTACATGGGCGTGTGAAGGCGGGACTCGTAGGTCACAGTGACCATGATGGCAACATTTGCTAACACAGTTGTTACATAAACTACAGATAAAAAGAAAAATAAGAGCAAGCTCAGCTCTTGAGACTGGGTAAGTCCACAAAAAATAAATTCAGACACCTTGGTATAATTTCTCAGGGCCATTGGATATTTCTTCCTCCCTGTACAGCTTTGAAAGAGAGAATAATATTACTGAGGCATTGAAATCAAGCAAAGTTTGGGGTGCCTGGGTGGCTTAGTTGGTTAAGCATAGGATTCTGTGTCTCCCTCTCTCTCTGCCCCTCCCCCTCTTGTTCTCTTTCTCTCTCTCTCTCCCTCTCTGTGTCTCTCAAAAATAAATAAACATTAAAAAAAAAAAAAGAAAAAAGGGGCATCTGGATGTTTCAGTTGGTTAAGCATAGGAATCTGTCTCCCTTTCTCTCTGCCCCTCCCCCTCTTGTGCTCTCTCTCTCTCTCTCTCTCTCTCTCAAAAGTAAATAAACATTAAAAAAAAAAAAAAAAAAGGAAAGAGGGCGCCTGGATGGCTCAGTCAGTTAAGCATGCGACATCCGCTCAGGTCAGGATCTCACAGTTCCTGGGTTCGAGCACCGCGTTGGGCTCTGTGCTGACAGCTCAGAGCCTGGATCCGGTTTCAGATTCTGGGTCTCCCTCCCTCTCTGCCCCACCCCCCTCATGCTCTGTCTCTGTCTCAAAAATAAATCAACATAAAAAAAAAATCAAGCAAAGGTTTATCTCATCTGTGGAAACTTTGTAATACAGCTTGAAGTGTGGGATTGTGAGGACTCCTGCTTTGGTTTTCTTTTTCAAGATTGCTCACACTCTTATTTTTAATCATATTATCTTATTCTTCATGAACTTGTTGTGTCACCTGGGGAAGTCACTCACTTCTCCTTGCTTCAGCTCCCTCATTAGTCTAAAATGTGGTGTGGGCTGGATCATTCGTTTCCCTACTGTACTCGTTGGGGCCTTTGACATCTGTTAAAATCCACCTCTAGAGGTTGCTGAGGAAGAGAACTGAGGAAGGCTTCATGGAAGGTGCTCCATGAACCGGAGCATCTCTGATTTTATTCTCATTGCACTTTGTTTCCTTAAGAGCCATTGGAATAAACCAACACTCATAGGCCTTTCAGTGACAACATAATAGGGATCGATTTCATCAGCATGTTATAATTTTATAAGCTACTGCACACCTAATAACAATCTATTTTTTTCAAAGTTTATTTTTTACTTATTTTTTAAAAAATTTTTAAATGTTTTATTTATTTTTGAGACAGAGAGACACAGAGAATGAGCAGGGGAGGGGCAGAGAGAGAGCGAGACACGGAATCCGAAGCAGGCTCCAGGCTCTGAGCTGTCAGCACAGAGCCCGACGCGGGGCTTGAACTCATAAACCTGGAGATCATGATCTGAGCCGAAGTCGGACGCTTAACCGACTGAGCTGCCCAGGCGCCCCTCAAAGTTTATTTTTGAGAGAGAGAGAGAGACAGAGTGCGAGAGGGGGAGGGGCAGAGAGAGAGGGAGACGCAGAATCTGAAGCAGGCTCCAGGCTCTGTGCTATCAGCACAGAGGCAGACAGGGCCTTGAACTCATGAACTGCAAGATCATGACCTGAGCCGAAGTAGGACGCTTAACCGACTCAGCCGCCCAGGCACCCCTACAATCAATATTTCTAATATCGCTCTGAAGTTAGGGGGAAAAGTGTTAGCATTCCCATGTCAATTAATACTGAAACTGAACTTAATAAGCATTAAGCCAATTTTTCACAGTCATATAGAAAATCAGCGGCACAGGAAAAGTAGTAACATAAGTCTCTTCTGTCTCTTGGTTCTAGGATCTTTCTACTCTTCCGTGCTGCCTGCCAGCTTCAGGCTATATAAATCCAAGAATAATTTGCATAAGGGACTCTTTACACAATTTTCTGGTCCTTTCAATGGTGGGTCTCATCAGCCCCTCCATTTCCTCTTTCCATGATCAAGGAATTGTAGACCATTGCCCTTCTATTATATTTCAGAAATGACAAGTCTTCTTTTCATTTATTTATTTTTTAAAAAATTTCATTTCATAGATATGCAGACATTAGGGTTTAACACAAAGAAGAGGACCAGGATGATACTCGAGATGGTTCTGCTCACAAAGACAACAGCACGGTCCAGGCATGCATACATAGAGGGCATGAAGTGCAAGATTACCACGGGGTTGTAGGCAATACAGGTGAGCCCTTCCTATACAACCCAGAGCAGTTTCTGATAAGCTTAGGCTTTCCACTGCCGGATGGAGTACGGATCGACAGCCAAGGGAACAATGGTAGTGCCCCCTCTGCGGAGGCCATATGTTCTCTTACTAAAGCATCCTGTTTGGGAAGGGAGTGGCAAATCCAATTTAGAGGATTTTCAATTCATTCTGTTTAGCCCTTGGGATTCAGGAGCAAGCAACCTTTTATTGCTTGAGTGTCAAATCTGAAAAAAAAAAAAAGTTCCAGGGAGGCTTAAGAGACAGACAGAAGGATGTAGAGAAAGCTAGCAGTGAAGCCAGACTTTGGCTCTCAGCAAAATACATATTCTACCCGTGCCATTTTGATAATTTCTGAGAAGTTTCATGATGGTGGCAGTGGTGACGAAATTAACTCAGAGTTTAGAGGAAAAAAGCCCTCCTCAGCCTACACATCTGTCTGAGCCATCTGGCACGAATATCTAGGTGGTCCCCAGATCATGCCCACCTGGGAAGCATTGCTCTTGGTCTGCGTAGAAACAAGTTCTGAGAGCCTTGAGAAATCATGTGGCTGAATAAACCCCAAACACACATTGCATCTCATTTGCTCTGGAGAATATCACTACTTGCCTTGTGTCCTGTTTATTCTGTCTCTGTGGGCACAGTCATCTCTGCAGCAGGTACTGGTGGCTAGCACGTTTTATCCAGAAGGCTTATACTGAGCCACTCACATTGCAAGGAACCTGGGCACTGGGTAAAAGTTCTGAGGATTTTACTTTCCTCACCTGTCTCAATTTGCCCCCTTTTCTTGGTCTTCAGTTAACCCCTTGTCATTTCTCCTTAGATGGTTGCAACTTTCCTAACTGGTGTCCTTTCCTTCAGTGTAGTTTTGTCTAATTCATCCTGTCTGTCTTTTCCAGAAATGTAATTATAAGTCACAAATGGCACCATACATAGTCCTTTGTTTGAAAATCTTCAATGGTTCCCTATTGCCTACACAATAAAGATTAAACTCCTCTTGATATCTGGTGTCCTGTTTCCTTTGATTCTCTGTTTCGGGTGTTTAAATTGTTTAAAGTTTATTCTGTTTATTTTGAGAGAGGTGCAGGGAGAGAGAGAGAATCCCAGGCAGGCTCCACAGTCAGTGTGGAGCCCACCATGGGGCTCGAAATCATGAACCGGGAGGCCTGAGTCAAAATCAAGAGTCAAACACTTAACCGGGACTGAGCCACTGGGGTGCCCCTCGGGGTGTTTAAATGTTATGCAAATTCTTGCTGGCTCACGCCTTTGGATCTGTGTTCCCATTGTTCCCTCTATCCATCATGGCCTCCCCAACCCCCACTTCCAGAATCTCCTATTTTTCCACCTTCACAAACACTGATCTTTCAACACTCAGGTTCAGAGTCTCCTTTTCTGTGAAAACTTTCCTGACACCCCTTTGTGACTCATCATTCCCTGCATTGACTTCTCTTCTGGTGCTTGTAACAGATTATTCCATCTAATTTCTTACAAATCTGTCTCTCCTTTGTTCAATATAATTTCCCCATACCCCTCAAGTTCATCCTGCCTGCTCAGGGTTCCATTCATCCTGAGATCATCAAAGCTTTACCTAGTCTGGAGCATATATTAGGTGCCCAATAAATGCTTTTTAGATTAATGAACAAATGTAGTTGATAAGTGCACATCATGCCTTACAAGCATTGGCACTGGAGTGTTGGGTGAGTGAGAAAGATCTTGACAAACACAGGCTAAGAAATTCTTTTGTTAATGTCCTTGACTTGACCTCAGGGATGCCAGAGAGAGATGCATTTTCCAGGCTATAAAATAGCTTTGTGACCTTGAAAAAGTCACTCCTCTCTGTGCCTCAGATCCTCAGTTGTAAAACAGTGTTATTGGTGTGGAACAATATTAAGGGCTTTGGAGTAGGGCATACCTGGGCTGGAATTCTGCCTCTTCCTTCTTTGTTACTTGGAGCAAGTCCTCTACTTTCCTCCTCTGTAAACTTGGAAGCATAATACTTACTTCATTGGGTAGCATAAGGAGCAACTACGTTCATGTCTGTAAAGTACCCGGCACATAGTAGGCATTCAATTAACTTGATTCCTTTCCTTTCCCCCTGAAAACAGGATCATCCCTGTTTTCCCTGAAGAGTTATTTAAGAAGACTTTTGCAGAATATAAAATGTTATTCAACAGAACAACAGTTTCTCTTTGAAATCACTTGCTTGTTTGTGTTTCGGTGAACTTGTGTGGGTTACCCAAGTGGACCGGAGCGTTCATGTGCTAGGTCATCAGGTTTGGGAATAAAGCTGGCTCTGGATCAAAGGCCAAAGAGACCCAGTGAGTCATGGGCCGTGTGTGGATATGGAACTGCCTTTGAAACCTCTACAGCTTTTAAGGGAATTTGGGGCATTTTAAAGTCTTTTTTTGTTTGTTTGTTTTTTGTTTGTTTTTTTAAGGAAGTGCCCATCTTGTGTAAAAACACTCTGCGATCCCCATGGACAGACCCTAAGCCGCAACAAAATCTCTCCAAATGCATCTCAGTTGTTTCACCAAATACAAGCTGCTGACCCCATGTCGGGGGCCCTTTCTTCCTAGAAAGATATCCCTCCTTTCCCAGCATTTAACATCCACTTCCATTTTCTCTCACTAAAGTTTTGATCCTTTTTTACAGTGTCTGGTACACCGGGTACATTTTTCATGTTCATCTTGTTCATGCATAACCCACAGTGTCTCACACTGACTGTTCCACGTCCTTACCTAAACCTTTGGTATCCAACCAGGAATTCACGCCATCTGAGACCCAGTGGGGTGCCAGTGTGTATGATGCCAGGGAACCTTCGTGTTAGAACGCCAAGTCTTTCTCGCGATTGGTTACATTAGACTTCAAGGTCTTCTCTTCCACCTTCACACTGGAAAGGGCAGACTCAGGGATCATGTCATCTTGGCTCTTCTGCCTGTCCCAAAGTGTCCCTGCTGTGTATACTGGTCCCTCAGGCCCAAGCCTAACATGAGAATTAGCGAAGGGAATTTACTGGATGTGAGTGTGGAAGGAGAACGGACTCTCTTTGATCATTTTGGAGTTCCAGCGGGAATTATTAAAGTTTCCAAGTCATTATTGCATACAAGTCCACACACACACACACACACACACACACACACACACGCACGCACGCACATATACAGATGCCCATGTTTCTTTGCTTTCTACATTCTTGTAAAACCCCAGAAGACATAAATCTATCTGTTCTGATGCTCTGGGTTTTAGGGAAACATATTAATAGAAACATCTAATCCCATATGATCATTCATTCTCAATGTGAGCAGCATGCTGAAGGGGACAAAAATTGGTTTTTAAGGATGACAAAAATCTTAGATATTACAATGACGTGTGGCCTTCAAAGAGCCTCAGTACATTAAAGGATACACAGTCTATCTTTGGTATTAAATTTTCTCGTGGGAGAACAATTAGGAAAAATATCTGGGACACCTGGGTGGCTTAGGTGGTTAATTGTCTGACTCTTGATTTCTGCTCAGGTCATGATCTCATGGTCATGAGATTGAGTCCTGCACTGGGCTCTGCACTAATACCATGGAGCCTGCTTGGGTTTCTCTCTCTCCCTCTCTCCCTGCCCCTCCCCTGCTTGTACTCTCTCTCTCAAAATAAATAAATAAACTTAAAAAAAGGAAAATATCTAATAAACTTCCTTGGGACATAATGATTTGGAAAAATTTGAGAAGTGCTGCCATATGATTAAAAGTCTTGGCCTACTATCTCTGTTTTGTAGGACTCAGAGAAGATCACAGGTATATACCACCTACCAGGACCTTTTTAGCCAAATATTAATGCATTATAACAATTTGCAAAAAATTGTCCTGTAGGTTGTAATTTCCTGAGTTTCTTTACTAATTGTCCAATTTTTGAATGACTCCTGTAGGCTGAAGGGTGGCATTTGAGGTGAGCATAGGGGATGAAGGGACATTTATTGTCTTCCTACATATTTATTTCCTGGGAATCCTTTTCTTAGGAGAGAGGTGGAGCACAACACAGACCCAATGGCTGTTCCTAAGTGACCCTGCATGCGATATATTTCTTTCCTCTCCTGGAACACAAAACGGGTCCTGAATGTGTGAAAAGGTATTTCCTAGGTATTTTTGTTGCTGCTGTTCTAAGCGACTTGTCTTGCTTGCGGTGCATACATAGACAAAACCCGTAGTGTTGCTCCAGCTATAAGATCTCTGAAGGTGAGATGGGGAGAGAAGAGAGGGAAAAAGAAAGTTTAGGTTAACATAAATTAAATTACCGGGGCACTTGGGCGGCTCAATAGGTTGAGTGTCCGACTTTGGTTCAGGTCATGATCTTGCCGTTCATGAGTTTAAACCTCACCTCAGGCTCTCTGCTCATCGCACAGAGTCTGCTTTGGATCCTCTGTCCCCTCTCTCTCTGCCCCAGCCCTGCCTGTGCATTCTCTCTCTCTCTTTCTCTCAAAAACAAACATTATAAATAAATAAATAAATAAATAACCATTGTGGCTTTTGTGCAGATATATTCCCAAACTATACAAGCACTTTTAAGGTTAATTTCAGTAGGCAAATTAGTAGAATGGACCTGAGAACAGGAGATTCTTGGTCCAAGCGTAGATTTGTCCATGTATATATCTGACTAAACATGACTTAAAATATTTCTTCTCTTTTCACTAGTAGGTAAAATATATTGAAGATTCTGTACTCAAAATATTAAATCAAGGAATGATTTTAGTAATTAACTGGAAATACAGAGCCACCAGAGAGAGCATGCATGAAATAAACACATCCATAATTTCCACATATGCATATTTAGGATTAGAGGGCTAGACAATAGGGAACCTGGATTCTGTGCCTGATTAACGCCATGAGCAGTGCTAATGACCACCCTCTTAGCATTTATTATTCTTCATTCTCATGGCAACCCTGCGAACAGTGTCATTTCCATATTTCAGGTGGTAAAAGTAAGGAAAATATGTTAGCATCGAGAATCACAGGTTATACCAAAATAGCATCAGGTTATTGATTTTCACCGTATATCCCCTACTTCTCCCAAGGTCACAAGCCCAATAGCTCATGTTCAGCCTCATCTCATCCTTCCTGGAAGAGCGTTGAGTGGCTATGAGGATATTCAGAAATGACTGGCAAACGAGCTAGCAGTCTGTTGCCCCAGGAAGGCAGTTTGAGGAAAGCAGAGCATAGATTTCCGGTCTCAGTGTGAGTGCTCACCCCAGCTTACTGCTCTCAGAAGGTCCAAGCCTTCTGTGTAGTCTTTTCATGGCAGACTTCATCTCCTGGTTCCTCAGGGTATAAATCATGGGGTTCAGCATGGGTGTAATGACCGTGTTGTTGATGGACACAGCTGTGTCCATGGGCAGTGTAGTGAAGGGCCGGCAGTAGATGTAGACACAAGGCACAAAGTGCAGAGTCACCACGAGGATATGGGAGGTGCAGGTAGACAGGGCCTTGTTCCGTCCTGCCCCAGAGTGAGATCTCAGCATCACCAGAATAACGGTGTAGGATCCCAGGAGCAAGAGGAACCATAGCAGGGTCACCAACCCATTGTTAGAGATCATGAGAAGTTCCAGAGCAAAGGTATCGGTGCAAGCCAGCTTAACTACTTGGGGCACATCACAGTAGAAGGCATCCAGGATGTTGGGGCCACAGAAGGAGAGTGGAAGCATCAGAATTATCTGGACAATTGAGTGCAAACCACCGCCCACCCAGGAAGCCACCACCAAACCCACCCACACCTCTCTCTTCATAATGGTCACATAATGCAGGGGTTTGGCGATTGCAAGGTATCTGTCATAGGCCATCACAGAGAGGAAGAAAATATCTGACCCACCAGCAAAATGGAAGAAGAAGATCTGTGCCATGCAGCCATTGTAGGAGATGGTTTTCCTCTCTGATAACAGATCCACCAGGAACTTGGGAACAGTGACAGATGAAAAAACAATGTCCAGGACCGATTTGTTCCGCAGCAGAAAGTACATGGGAGTGTGAAGGTGGGACTCACAGGTGATGGTCAGCACAATGAGGGCATTGCCCAGCACGGTGGTTACATATACAGCAAGGAAGGCCACAAACAAGAAACATTCCAGCTCCTGGAAGTGAGTGAGTTCTAGGAAGACAAATTCCTTCACATTGGTGTGGTTGCTCTGGCCCATGGTTGGGACCACCCTCCTCCATGTCTATCTTGGGAGAAGGTACATTAGGGTTAGGAGTATGGTGTCGTGAAGGGACAGCATCATTTATCCTATATTGTCTTAAGGCTATCTCGAGCATCCAGATCATGACTACTCAGAAAAACTGGGCTAGGGTCTCCCCTCTTATGGCCTGGAAATTCTTTATCTTGATGATTCTTCTTTCCTATTGGAAATACCCTGAGCGGACAGCAAGAGCCATCACACTCTGATGCCTTCCCTCTGAAAGAGGGAGATGGCAGGACTATGGTCATTTGACTATGTCTTGCCTTCTGTCCTGCAAGAGTATGTATGCAGAACTTTACTCTTTACCAAAGTCTTTCACCTGAAATATCTTGATTTTTATTCTTATGATGTTTGTGTGGGGTCTAGAGAGTGGTGATGATCATCTCCATGTTATATAAGGGAAGCTGAAGTTTAGAGCAGTTAATGACTTGCCCACATTTGCACAATTGCAAAGTTAGTGAGTGGCAAGTCAAGGATTCAGATGCAAGTAGTTTTTCTGACTTGACAAAGACCGATGTTAATTGGGCACCTTGACCTTGGCCTTCTATTCTTTCCTTGCTGAGAATCCTGCTAAATCAGTTTAGCAAGAAGACCCTACCTTTGGTATTTGATCAAATGTCTCATCCCTGATCTTTGATACATAACTCCTTGTAACTAAGTCTTTGGCTTGTCTTTGCAAGAGTCCTGTTAAGCCAGTTTAGTAAGAATCCCATTGTCTTTGATGTGTCCTTTTAGTAATTTTCCACCTACTGACCCACTTGCCCTGCTCCTGGGCTATAAATCCCCACCGTCCTTGTTGTATTTGGAGTTGAGCTTAATTTCTCTCCTTTATTGTAATAGTTTTGACCCCTGTCGCAATAGTCTTGAATAAAATCTGTCTTGCCATTTTTTTTTAATGTTCACTTTTTTTTAATTTATATATGAAATTTATTGTCAAATTGGTTTCCATACAACACCCAGTGCTGTCTTGCCATTTTAAATAGTATCCAGTAAAAAAAAAAATAAATAAATAAATACATAAATAAAAAATAAATAAATAGTATCCAGTGAATAATTTTTGTTTAATAGACTGCAGAGTTTCCCCCTGAAACATTTCTGCAAGATCAGAGATTCTGGAACTTACTTTGGCTTATCAGAATTATAGTGGGGAGATCAGGCTTAAGCAGTTAATTAAATACCCTGACTACTTAATTCTCACCTCCTCCTTAATTTTTTTTTAATTAATTTTTTTTAGCATTTATTTATTTTTGAGACAGAGAGAGACAGAGCATGAACGGAGGAGGGTCAGAGAGAGGGAGACACAGAATCCAAAACAGGCTCCAGGCTCTGAGTTGTCAGCACAGAGCACGACACGGAGCTCGAACTCACGGACAGCGAGATCATGACCTGAGCCAAAGTCGGACACTTAACCGACTGAGTCACCCAGGCGCCCCCCTCACCTCCTCCTTTAAAGGAAAAGAAGAATCAGGCCCTCTTAAGTACTATACCCCTGCACTCGGAGACACTTGGACCTCACCAGGTCCAGGGGCTCTTGATAGCGTGAAGAGCTGCAATCATTGTTCAGAGCACATGCAGGTATCACCAACAAACTGATCATTAAAGCTGCAGAGGTGACTTAACCCAAAACTCCTCACTTCAGGGGTGAGCAGAGGAGATTGTTTATTTTTTGAGAATCAGTCTGACTTGGTAAAAGATGGAGAATTTTTTTTTTAAATATTCTTTTTTCTTGGTTTTTGTTGTCATGAAAACACGTAAGATCTACCCCTGTTAACACATTTCAAGTATACAATGAAGTATTTTTAAGTCCCATCTTCCCTACCTCCTCCTCCCCCTCCCCCATTACCATCTTTCTATTCTCTGTTTCTGTGAGTAGAGCATGTTATGCTAAGTGAATAAGCCAGACACAAAAAGATAAATACTGCATGATCTCACTTACATGTGGATTCTAAAATAGTCAAACTCATAGAAAGATAGAGACTTTTAACCAGGGTTGATGACTCCAACTTCAGGGATTTTCTACTATTTCTGTATGATAGCAAATTAGGTTTATTTGATTTTTTTGTCAAATCAGATTTTTGGCCATCTGAGGACAAAATTCTTTTCAATAAGAATATCTGTATGTCCAAGGACTTTCATATCCCACGTAAAATTTAAAAATTCAAGTAGTTGGGATGACTGAAATATGGTTCAACAATAGAAAATAGTCTAGGTATTTGCTGCAATGAAATTATATCTGAAGGAAATAGGCTAAGAAAGAAGAGAATACACTAGATGAAAAAAGAACCAAGCACTTTCCTTGAAATAAAAGTATAGTGAACATCAAACAACATATTTCTGCAAACAACATATTTCTTGATGTTTCTTTTTCCAATTCTGTTATACTTGGGTGATTTTTATGTTTTAACCTGAATGTTTGGGGCCTATAGAAATCCTCTTAAATAAACTTCTCTGTTGATTTTCCTAGATTCCTTGTATTCTTACTATTAGAACCATTTAATTCCTGTTGAAAAGTGAATTTTTTCTTTAAAGTTTCTTTTAGTATGATCCAATAGGAATACTAAGTATGACAGCATCCAGGAACAACACATTGCCTAGAACTGGCACTCTGTGTTTTTTACTGCCACCTAACAAACAGCAGAATGCTTTTTGAACGGTATTCTGCATTTGGGATTATGTTATTGCCTGTAACAAGAAATACAAAGTGGGCTACAAAGAAGAGCCCACTTTAGGATTCTATTAAGGCCAGGATCTACTCAGTGTCCCGGATTTGAGACCGAAGGGGAAACCAGGGAAACATTTGTCCTTGATCCGAGGGTAAGGGAGAGCTCCCTGGGAAACCAATGAGATTCTTCCTCTTAGATGATGAAGACTAAGTATTGGGGCATTTCCCCCTCCTTTGACTACCATATACTCAAAAACACATATGTGGTTTGGGGCACCTGGGTGGCTCAGTCGGTTGGGCATCTGGCTTTGGCTCAGGTCATGAGCTCACAGTTCACAAGTTCAAGCCCTGCATTGGGCTCTGTGCTGTCAGCTCAGAGAGTGGAGCCTGCTTTGGATTCTGTGTCTGTCTCCCCCCCAATTGTTCTCTCTCTCTCTCTCTTTTTCTCTCTCTCTTTCAGAAATAAATAAACATTATTAAAAAAAAAATATATGTAGCTTAATTTCCTACTCCATCCTTCTTTCTTTTCTTTCTTTCTTTCTTTCTTTCTTTCTTTCTTTCTTTCTTTCTCTCTTTCTTTTTCTTTCTTTCTCTTGAGAGCATGAGCAGGGGAGGGGCAGACAGAGAGGGAGAGAGAATCCCAAGCAAGCTCTGCACTGTCAGTGCAAGGCTCGAACTCACCCATTGCAAGATTATGACCCCTGTCAAAACCAAGATTTTGACACTTAACCAAGATTGAGCCACCCAGTCGCCCCTACTCCATACTTTTTCAAGTGTAGTCTCTTAACAGTTTCTTTCTTACATTTTATTTTATTATGTGTGTTTTGTTGTTGTGTCTGTAAGATCTCCTTAATCCTTTGTAGAATGCAATGGGAAAATACATTGGCTACTAAGGTAGAGAATGGTTTTCATAGGAATATGACAATTGGACAGATCAAGAATAAGCATTGGTCACGTGGGCTAGACTGGAATGGGGGTATGCTAGCCAGGTGAGCATAGCAGTCTGACGAGGCAGGGGTCAGAGAAGGAATATGGAAATTAGGGGTGGGTAGGTAGCACTGGGAGTCAGGCTTGTAGAATATACAGGAGGTGCAGGGTCACAGAGGTCATACATTAACCTCTTCAGTTTGCCTAGTTGGGCCTAATTACTATTTTCAAATAATGCTGCTCTCAACATTTTTTAATTACATTTTCGTGTGCATCTGTAAGTCCAGAAGCAAGCTCACTAGGTCAAGTGATATGTTAGTGTTCTAGTTTTAACTGATGATTAAGGTTTTGTAAAGAAGCAGCTTAATATTGTGTTCGAATGTTTGATTTGTTTTTAGAAGTAGATGCTATGAACTGAAATAAATGATAATACTTTATGACTTCTCATGGGAAAAGAAGACTGAAGACTTTGTCCTCTTAGTAATATAAATGTCAAAAAATAATTAAAATATTAGAATGAAATTTAACTAAATATTTTTATAATTTTGGGGATAGAGAACTTTGTAAGCATTTTGCCAAGTATGATTAGATTTGATGAAAAATACGAAACTTTTATGTTTTAAAAGCATGAAAAAGAAGTTAACTAAAAATAAATTAAAAACCTGGGGAAATATACATAAAAAACATGATATAAAATCGGCTTAATATCTTTGATGTATAAAGAGCATTTGTCAATCAATAAGAAACATACTTTAAAACAAAAATGGGTCAAATTCACAGAGAAATATAATTGATCAGTCCACACTTTAAAAGATGGTCAACTCCATGTATGGTTGGTAGGAGTGTACATAAGGACAAACTTTCTGGGGTCATTCTGGAAATATGTGTCAAAACCTAAAATATGCAAATCCTTTCATGCAGAAATCCTACTTTAGGATTTGTGCTAAAGAGTTAATAAACCAAGTGCTTAATATCTAAGTACAAAAAAAGTTGCTAGCAAAAGAAATTAGAAGAAATTAGAATTTAAGTTAGTATCTGATAAATAAAATTCTTTTCTTCTTTTTCTTTTTTTAAATATTTATTTATTTTTGAGAGAGAGAGAGAGACAGAGCGTGAGTGGAGGAGGCCAGAAAGAGAGGGAGACACAGAATTCAAAGTAGGTTCCAGGCTCTGAGCCATCCGCATAGAGCCTGACGTGCGGCTCAAACTCACAAACCATGAGATCATGACCTGAGCCAAAGTTGAATGTTCAACCAACTGAGCCACCCAGGTGCCCCATATAAAATTGTTTCAATAAGTTATGATACAATAGGATAATCTAGTATTACAGTCATTCAAATTGATAATGTAGAATTTAACTTATGGACAAGGTAATATTCCTTTTTAGTGACAGATCAAAACAATGAATGTATCATATAATGTTATTTTGGGGGAAAAAATCTACATATCTAGAAGAAATCTGGAAAGATATAATAGTAGCAACCATTACCTGAGAGTAATTGGATTTTGGTAATTTTACTTTAAAAATATATTCTATTGTATCCAATTAAAAAAATGACTTTAAATGGCTTCTGATATAAAAAAAAACCTAACCTCACACATATTTACAACTTGAAGTGGAAGGTTTTTCCTCATTAATTTGAGCTCTGATATTATGTTTCTTGTATTTTCCTTTTCATTTTCTGTAAAATTGTCTTAAGAAAGGTGAGTTCTTAAGAAAAGAGAAGTGTAGGGAAGACAGTTCTAATTAGTCTTGGTATTTAATGGTTCCATGAGGCATTGGCTGAAAATGTCTAGCAGAGAGCCTGGGACCAGCCAAGTCAAGTCTCTGGACACTGATGTTGAAGCTACTTACTATTGGCTTTTCTGTTGAATTAATACAATTCCACTGGTTCTTCTGGCTAATCATCTTAGAAGATTCCAAACTATACTTGCAATGTCAGGACAGGATAGAATGGTGACCTTTTTTTTTTTTTTTTTTTTAATATATGAAATTTATTGTCAAATTGGTCTCCATACAACACCCAGTGCTCATCCCAAAAGATGCCCTCTTCAATACCCATCACCCACCCTCCCTTCCCTCCCACCCCCCCCGCCCCCATCAGCCCTCAGTTTGTTCTCAGTTTTTAAGAGTCTCTTATGCTTTGGCTCTCTCCCACTCTAACCTTTCTCTTTTTTTTTTTTTTTCCTTCCCCTCCCCCATGGGTTCCTGTTGAGTTTCTCAGGATCCACATAAGAGTGAAAACATACGGTATCTGTCTTTCTCTGTATGGCTTATTTCACTTAGCATCACACTCTCCAGTTCCATCCACGTTGCTACAAAGGGCCATAGTTCGTTCTTTCTCATTGCCACGTAGTACTCCACTGTGTATATAAACCACAATTTCTTTATCCATTCATCAGTTGATGGACATTTAGGCTCTTTCCATAATTTGGCTATTGTTGAGAGTGCTGCTATAAACATTGGGGTACAAGTGCCCCTATGCATCAGTGCTCCTGTATCCCTTGGGTAAATTCCTAGCAGTGCTACTGCTGGGTCATAGGGTAGGTCTATTTTTAATTTTTTGAGGAACCTCCACACTGTTTTCCAGAGCGGCTGCACCAGTTTGCATTCCCACCAACAGTGCAAGAGGGTTCCTGTTTCTCCACATCCTCTCCAGCATCTATAGTCTCCTTATTTGGGAAAAGATATTTGCAAATGACATATCGGACAAAGGGCTAGTATCCAAAATCTATAAAGAGCTCACCAAACTTCACACCCGAAAAACAAATAATCCAGTGAAGAAATGGGCAGAAAACATGAATAGACACTTCTCTAAAGAATGGTGACCTTTCTATCTTGTAACCTCAGGGCTGCATTATGGAACCCAGAGGCAGTTTGTTCAAAAAACCACAGCCTTTGAATTCAGGTTCGAGCATTTTAAATGTTGACCATGTGACTCAGAAACTTAACCTTTGTGCATGTCCAAATCCTTGGCTATGTAAGGGGAAGGAAGCATAAGGCTTACTCTGCAGTGGAGTTTACTTGTGATAACCTAGCACTTTTTATGACCTATCATTATGCATCTATTTGCTTCTGCCTCTTCCTCCAAATATAAATTCCTTGAGGGCAGAGAATTTGTTTCCTTACCTCCTTTGTATCCCTGCCTCCTACCTGGCATATATCAGTTATTCAGTGATTCTTTTTGAATAGATGAATGGACAGATAGATGGCCAGTGCCTGATAAACAGTAGTTACTCAACAAGTACTTGTTCTTTTTCACTTCATCTCCAGACTCATCCTAAAAGAATGTCCTCCCCATTCACTTTTCTTTCTGCATAAATCCATTAAATGACAATTCATATGAGAGCACATTGTAAACTTCAAAACATTATACAAGCATAAGGTATTAATACCACCATAACGTTAATGGCACTATACAATTGCATTTCTCTCCCTGTGTCCAGCTAGCTTTTAATCTTTTTTTTAGAGAAAGTCTGTGCCAGTTATTTTTCTACATGTTGTAGGTGCTCGTTCGGTGAATATTCGGGGAAGGAGTTTTAGTAAAAAAAAAAAAAAAAAAAAAATCACTTCTAATTTGAATGTGTCTTGAGAAGTCTAGTATTTTACATAAGAGACGGGAGATCTTAATCAGCCTAAGGCTTTTAGCTGAAATGGACAAATACTACAAGAATCGTACGTGGATATTGGTACCTTTCAGGAATCGGAGGCTGAATGGTACTGAAATCCTAAAATCGCCTGTGGGCTATGCTAAGTTGCCTGAAATTGTGTCTTCAGGCAGCCTCACCTACCTTTGCATTAGAAAGGGGAGTCTGCCAGTTCCCCATCTTCACTGCTCTCCTCCTCTTTTCCCAGACGCATGCACAGTCCACACTGCTCCCTTAGACACTGTATTGGAAGTCTCATATAATAATCAGCAAAGGGAATAGTGTCAGATATTTGCAGGAAATATAATTTTCAGTGGGGAAGCTGGCAGTTGCAGATGTATTGGGAGTTATTAAAAGTTACCATGCAACGTGTGGATATATTGGAATTCTTCCATCTATCTTTTCGTTCTTGCTTTCCAGTTTAATACCACTGTGGTCTGAGAGTGTACCTTGTATGATATTTGCAGGTGTGTTTTACAGCCCAGAATGTGGTCTGAGTGAATGTTCCATGTGAGCTTGGAAAATATGTGTATTCTGCTGTTGTTGGATGAAGTATTTTATAAATACCAATTAGATCCAATTGATTAATGGTGCTACTTAAATCAACTGTATCCTGACTGATTTTCTGCCTATTGGACCATTAATTGCTGATAGAGGGGTATTAAAGTTGCAACTATAATGTTGGATTTGTCTATTTCTCCTTGTATTTCTATCAGCTTTTGCCTCATCTATTTTGACACTCTGCTGTTAAGGGCATACACATTAATGATTGTTACATACTGGGAGAATTGACCCCTTTATCGTCATCATTATAAAGATCCTCTTTTCATCTCTGATAATTTCCTTTGTTCTGAAGTCTACTTTATCTCAAATTATGTATCTACCCCAGTTTTCTTTTGGTATATTTTTCTCCATTGTATATACTACTTTTAATCTGTGTCTTTATATTTATTTTTTTTTTAATTTTTTTTTTCAACGTTTATTTATTTTTGGGACAGAGAGAGACAGAGCATGAACGGGGGAGGGGCAGAGAGAGAGGGAGACACAGAATCGGAAACAGGCTCCAGGCTCTGAGCCATCAGCCCAGAGCCCGACGCGGGGCTCGAACTCACGGACCGCGAGATCGTGACCTGGCTGAAGTCGGACGCTTAACCGACTGCCCACCCAGGCGCCCCTGTGTCTTTATATTTAAAGTAGGTTTCTTGTATAAAACATATAGTTGGGTCTTTAAAAAAAAAAATCCACTCTGCAGTCTCTTTTAACTGTGTATTTAGACTGTCTGCATGATCAAGTGGCTTAAAAAAACCTTTTATTGTAAACTATAGCATACTTTCTATAAGGCATAATTATAGAACCAACTCTTTGTAACCATCATCCAGATCAAGAAATGGAACATTGCTAAGCACTTCAGAAGCCCTAGTGTGTTACACCCTGACCACTGCCCCATCTAACACTGATCACAATCCTGACTTTTATGGTAATCACTTGCATGTGTTTTTTTAAAACTACTTATGCATCCACTAAAAATATAGTTAATTTGGGGGCACCTGGGTGGCTCAGTAGGTTAAGTGTCCAACTTGGGCTCGGGTCATGATTTCGCACTCCGTGAGTTCAAGCCCCACGTTGGGCTCTGTGCTGACAGCTCAGAGCCTGGAGCCTGCTTCAGATTCTGTCTCTCTCTCTTTCTCTCTCTGCCCTTTCCCACTTGTGCTCCCTCTCTCTCTCTCCCAAAGAGAAATAGACATTAAAAAATATATAGTTAATTTTGTATGTTTTTGAACTTTATGTGCATTAGATCATATTGTAGGTCTTATTTTGTATTTGGCATTTTTGTTTAACAGTATGCCTGTGAGATCAATCCATGTTGTTGCATGTAGCTATAATTTGTTTACACTTATTACAGTATGATATTCCAGTGCATAACGTATCCCCTTATTTGTCCACATCTTTATGGATGCTTAGACGGTTTACTATTTGGAGCTTTTATGAACAATGCAGTTCTGTTAATCCAGGTCTTCCAAGAAGCAGACTCCAAGCCAGGACTGAACATGCAAGGGCTTTAGTAAAGGACACTCCTTTAGTAAAGGAAATGTGAGAGGACATACAGAGGGAGCCAGGGAAGATTGGGATTGATGTCAGGCCATGATGCAAACCTGATCCTGAGGGACACAGAATAGGAAGGAAGGCATGGGTGGAAGCTGAGTGTTGTTTCAGACCTCTGGGTTGGCAGAAAAGGAGAGTAAGAGAGTAGTGGTTTCCTGTTGGGTGGGTTTTGGAGACAACTATGCTCCCTGTTTCTACTTCTAACTGCCCTTTACCAGTTGTGTAACTTTGGGCTACAAATATGGCAACAGATTTGTTTCCAGTTTTTATTCTTTACTGAAGTATAGGTGACACACAATGTTACATTAGTTTCAGGTGTACAACGTAGTGATGGGACAAGTCTATGCGATATGTTATGCTCACAAGTGTAGCTACCGTCCGATACTACACAACGCCATTACAACACCATTGACTATATTCCCTATGCTGTACCTTTTATCCCCGTGACCTACTCATGCCATAACCGGAAGCCTGTACCTCCACTCCCCTTAACCCATTTTGCCCATCCCCCATCTCCCCTCTCCTCTGGCAACTATCAGACTTTTCCCCGATTTGAGTCTGGTTTTGCTTTTTGTTTGTTCATTTGTTTTTGTTTGTTTGTTTTTATTTTTTTTAATGTTTATTTATTTTTGAGAAAGAGAGACAGAACATGAGTTGGGGAGGAGCAGAAAGAGGGGGAGACACAGAATCCGAAGCAGGCTCTGGGCTCTGAGCTGTCAGCACAGAGCTCGACGTGGGGCTTGAATTCACGAACTGTGAGATTGTGACCCAAGCTGAAGTCGGATGCTTAACCAACTGAGCCACCCAGGCGCCCCCATTTGTTTTGTTTTTTACACTCCCCATATAAGTGAAATCATATGGTATTTGTCTTAGTCTGACTTATTTCATTTAGCATAATAAGTCTGCCCATGTTGTTGCAAATGCCAAGATCTCATCCTTTTTATGGCTGTGTAGTATTCCTGTGTGTGTGTGTGTGTGTGTGTGTGTATCATATCTTCCTTATCCATTCATCTATTGATGGGCCCTTGGGATGCACCCGTATCTTGGCTATTGTAAATAGTGCTGTGATAAACATAGGGTACATATTTTTGAGCTAGTGTTTTCATTTTCTTTGGGTAAATATCCAGTAGTGAAATTATTGGATCTTATGGTATTTCTATTTTTAATTTTTTGAGGAACCTCCATATTGCTTTCTACAGTGATCGCACCAATTTACATTTCTACCAACAGTGCACAAGGCTTCCTTTTCTCCACATCCTTGTCAGCACTTGTTGTTTCTTGTGTTTTTTATTCTAGCCATTCTAACATGTGTGAAGTGATATCTCATTGTGGCTGTCATTTGCATTTCCTACAACAGGTTCTTTTTTGGGACTCAGTTTCTATTGTCCAGTGGGAATGATATTGCTTGTCTCATGGGGCTATTGAGACTCCTGTTTCAGAGGATGTATGTAAAGCTTATAATAAAGTTACAGTCAATGAACAAGTGCTTCTTTAAAGGTGCATATTCCCAATGGTGGCTCTTGGGCATGGAGATGGAGTATGTCATGTGACTCCATGTTGACAAGTGCTAAACACTTGAGCTAAACACTTTCAAGTGCTAAACACTTGAAAAAATGAGTCCCTTATGGGAGATATGCAAGTTCAGAGGAAGGTGTTTTAGAGGTGATGTTGGGGATTTAGTCTTCTTGAGACTGAAGCATCAAGCAAGAGGCTCTTTTTGATCATTCTTTTATCTTAAAAATTCCATCTAGAGAGGGGCCCGTGGGTGGCTCAGTCGGTTGAGCGTCCGACAGGCTCAGGTCATGATCTCACAGCTCGTGAGTTGGAGCCCTGCATCAGGCTCTGTGCTGACAGCTCAGAGCCTGGAGCCTGCTTCCGATTCTGTGTCTCCCTCTATCTCTGCCCCTAACCCACTCGCATTCTATTTCTGTCTCTCTCACAAATAAATAAAAATTTTTAAAAATTTGAAAAAAAATTCGGTCTAGTGAGTACCCTTGAGAAAGAACATTCACAATTTAAGGGTAAGATTTTTGCCACCATAAATTCTATTTTTTATTCAATAAATTGACACCAGAAGGAGAGGAATAGGGATATACCACCCTGAGTATTACTTTACAAACAAATTAGAATGATTTATCATCAGGGATTTTTGATATAATGGGAATTCCTGAACTTTTATTGTAAAGGTATAGAGACTCTCCGAACTTAGAAGAGGACTCTTCTTTCCTTGAGTCAGGAGAGAAGGTCCTTGCCCTCACGATAAAACAGAGAATTCAGTCTGCACTCAGAACCACAGAGAGATGGGGACCAAACACAAATTACACAAATTATGTATAGATATATAATGAATTCCCACACCTATTGTGCCAAGTGGATGTGAAATTAAATATTCGTGAATTTAAAATTAATAGCATTCCCTCAGTAGATTTAGAGAAAGGGGATGTGACAGCACAATGACATCCATAAATTGTCAGTTGGCAACTCGAGGCTCTGGGACTGGAACCTTGATCATCTGAGAAATACCCACCTGACAGGTTATGGTGCTAATTACATAAAACAGTGAGTGTGGTGTCTAACACAATGCTCCCTGAGTCATAGGGAAACATTGATTCCTTTTTGTATACTGTGGGGTAATGGTGGGAGGCATCTGGGGAATGATTCTTTTCCAATTAGACAACACCAGAACTAATAAAACAGATATAATTTTATTGGTGTGCAAGACCCAGAATGTTTTACACATCTTACCTCGCTGAATTAGCTCTGGCCAGTTTCAAATGTCTTAAAGCTTGGCGGCTCGACCATTTGGGTCGACAGTTTTGGTCTGACAGGTGTCTTGACCCTGAAAGTGAAATGGCAAAAGTCGTTATCAATGTAAGTAACCAGACCTGCGTCAGGCTAGGGATCATGCTTTCTGTCTGCGAGTGCGCCCTCTTCTGGTCCAGAATTTGTCCTCTTCCTAACTTCCCAGGTGCTTAGAGCCTTCCCCTTTCTCTCTCAGAGCCTTACTGTACACATGTCTATGAAACTCACAGAGTAAAGTAACCTCTGTTAAAAGGGGAAAGTTTAAAGAGGGGGCGTTGTAAGAGGGGACAAGCCTTCAATTAACAGATGAGTTTCAGTTGGTAGAATACCAGGCATCAACATTGCAAATAAGGGGGGAGTTTGGAGTTTGGGGACTTCCCTTGTGCATAGATATATGTCACTCCTAATTGTTTTTAGGTAGGGATTGAAAGCAAACAACCTCTTTGGGAATTTTTTTTTAAATTTCTTTTCCTTGGAGCAAAGATTCAAACATGGCTCAGGATGCCCATCAGAGGATGTCATCAGAGGAGCAGAAGAGGAAAAGGAAAGGTCTGGGTTGAGTTTATAGAAAGGCATAAAGTCTAGAGTAATGCATGGAGAAGAGATGCTAAAGAAGTTTCTGTTCTCTGGCTGAATCTTATGGTTCGCAGGAGGCTCATAAATAAGACTGCCTGGTACATGCACACACAGCAAATGCCAACTGGCTGTGGGTACCCACTCTCTCCTTCGCCCTCCCACCAATCTGTTCCCTAAGTATTTTATGCTTGGATTGACTCTGCTTTGCATACAGTCTAATCAGGCACATGTAGCTCCTTCCAGTCCTCAGTTCATCTCTAATGAGGCTACTAGAACTTGAAGCTGCCTTATTCATCCATCCTCCTGGACCCAGTAAGGTGTGTTTGTGGGCAGACACTAGAAGTGATAAGACAGAAGGAGATTGGGGAGAAATTGTAAACTTTTAAAGAAACTCTTTTCTAGTGCCTGTTAACACCTGCAACTTTGGACGGTAGAGAAGGGGTTTTCAAAGTCCAAGGTCAGGGGTGTGTTTGGGGAGATGGATCTCTATATTCTTGTAGGTGAATCACTGCATTTACCACTTGGGTGTCTCTGTGAAGGAGGGCTTTGCAGAATTCAAAATCCATGGCTTCATGAATTCATCACTCCCTGAAGTATAGAGGACACATTTCACTTACATTTTCTAAAAGCAGAGTAAATTAATCTCCATCCCATTGGTCAGACTCTCAGATTCCCCAGAGATTATCAATCGTGGGATTCTCCTTTGTGGTCCATGAGGAAAATACACAGGAGGATCTGAAAGACGCAGCACAGGATAAACACCTGATCATAGAAAACCCTGCCTTCTTCACCTCCAAATAACCTGTCAGCACAGAGATTCTCATAAGCATTGAGTTTCTATTGTTTGCCAAGTGCTGGGCATTTTGCATTTGTTAACATATTAAATCCTGCAAACCATCCACTCACAGATGATTTGATGGACATCGACACTCACAAATTAGAAGGACACTTTGCACTAGAGTCCTTACATCATGAGCCCATACTCTCTTCCCGGCACACACTGTGACCTTTCCCTCCGGTGACGGAGCACAAAATACACAGGCTTTCCATAGAATTTTTTTTTAATTTTTTTTTTTTAGAATATTTTTTTTCGTAGAATATTTTCTGGGTTTTATTAAAAATGTGCAGTATTTAAGGCAGGAGTGAAGAATATCTTTTCTATGGAGGAAGCATATGCCTATAAAAAGCAATAGAAGATGACAGACTCATAAGAAAAGCAACTTACTAGTTAAATATACATTAAAATTTTAATTTAGCAAACCACTTAATTATATTAAATAAATATTTAATTTTAATTTGATACAGATTTTAATTTAACAGAATATGAACATTTTAATTCACTTGTTTCACAAACAGAATATGGAATTGGACATTTTCTAAACAGCTAAAATAAATCGTAAAAAAGGTAGAGAGAAGTTTGTTCTTAATTCATGTTATGGCCAGTTACAGGGAAGAAAGACACCTAGATTAGAAAACAAGATTTGATTTTCAAGGCCCACAAGGTCATTTCAACTTTTGCCATTATGCAAAACATTGCGATGAAACATCCTTGGATGTGTGTGAATATCTTAGAATCCATTCCTAGAAGGACAATACTTAGGGCAAAAGCATGTACATTTTAATGATTTTTTTAACACACATTGACAAACTAACCTTTAGAAAGAAAGTACAATTTATATTTTCACCAACTGTATAGGAGAGGGCCCATTTTCCTGTACCTTTGTTAGCATTCAGTATTATGGTTACTTTTAACCCGTCTTTCTAACAAAAAATTTTCTCATGGTTACATTTTCATTTCCTTTTTTTTTTTTTTTTTTTAAATTTTTTTTTTCAACGTTTTTTATTTATTTTTGGGACAGAGAGAGACAGAGCATGAACGGGGGAGGGGCAGAGAGAGAGGGAGACACAGAATCGGAAACAGGCTCCAGGCTCCGAGCCATCAGCCCAGAGCCCGACGCGGGGCTCGAACTCACGGACCGCGAGATCGTGACCTGGCTGAAGTCGGACGCTTAACCGACTGCGCCACCCAGGCGCCCCTCCTTTTTTTTTTTTTTTTTAAAAAGATTATATTTTTAAGTTACTTATGCACCCAACATGGGACTAGGGCTTGAATTCACAACCTCAAGATCCACAGTCCCATGCTCCACAGACTGAGTCAAACAGGCGCACCCACATTTACATTCCTTTGAATATTACTACAGTCAAGTATTTTCTTACCAACTTATTAGCCATTTGTGTTTCTCCTTTTGTGAATTGCTTGCTCATAGCTGTGCCCATTTTTTCTATTGGTTTATGTTTTTCTAATTTTGTTTGTAAGAGACATTTACCTAAACTATTTTTTAAATGTTTATTTTTGAGAAAGATAGAGCACACAAGAGTTGGGGGGCAGAGAGACAGAGGGACAGAGGATCCTAAGCGGGCTCTGCACCGACAGCAGTGAGCCCCACGTGGGGCTCAAAAATCACAAACTGTGAGACCATGACTTGAGTTGAAGTCAGATGCTTAACCGACTGAGCCACCCAGGAGCCCCTATAAAACTATTGTCTACTATAGGTGGCATGCATATTTTCATTGGCTAAACATATGGTCCTTTACTTTTCTTTATGTTTTGTTTGTCATACAGATTTTATTTTATTTTTTAATTTTTTAATGCTTGTTTATTTTTGAGAGAGAGAGAGTGAGGGAGGGGCAGATAGAGAGAGGGAGACAGAGGATCTGAGGTAGGCTCTGTGCTGAGAGTGCAGAGCCAGATGCAGGGGTTGAACTCAAACCACGAGATCATGACTTGAGCTGAAGTCAGATGCTTAACCAACTGAGCCACCCAGGCACCCCTGTCATACAGAGTTTAACACTATTGTAGTCAAACCCATCCTTTTTTTTTCTTCATGGTTTGCTTTGAGCATTAAGTTTAGAGAGATTTTTCTTTTTTTTTTTTTTAATTTTTTTTTTCAACGTTTATTTATTTTTGGGACAGAGAGAGACAGAGCATGAACGGGCGAGGGGCAGAGAGAGAGGGAGACACAGAATCGGAAACAGGCTCCAGGCTCTGAGCCATCAGCCCAGAGCCCGACGCGGGGCTCGAACTCACAGACCGGAGATCGTGACCTGGCTGAAGTCGGACGCTTAACCGACTGCGCCACCCAGGCGCCCCTGGAGAGATTTTTCTACTCCAAGCCTTCATAAATATTTATCTATCTTTTCTAATTGCCATGTAGCATTTTAACTTTTAAAAAGCATATAAATTCACTTTTTTGCAACTTGCTTTATTTTGTGCAGTGAATGCATATTTGGGACTACAAAGAGGTAAAATGTTTTGAATTTTGAAACTAGGATAAAATATTTTGAAACTAGAAAGAGTAAAAATTAAAAAAGTGGAGATTTTTATCTCTGCCTCAAAACTTAAAAAAAATAGGTTATTTAATGTTTAAATATGTTCCACAAAGTGTTTCTGGCAAAATTGGATTTGTAAATATTTTATAAAATCCCTCTCACCGAAGGTGAGTCCTCTCACCGAATTAAGTCAGCTTTTCATTTCTAAGGGGAAGGAGCCACATTTCAGAGAGGGAAGATTTCTGCATGAGACGGAGAAAAATGACCTCCAGAGTGTTTTGTTCTGGAAACAGTAGATTCACCTTGTGATCCAGTCGTCTCTTTTCCCTGTTGTCTATGGTTAGAGAGAAGGGGGGCAGGGGAGGCTGAAGAAGCTTCAGGGTGGGCTCACACTTGCTTTTGGGCACAAACTGGGTTAGATTTCTCAGATTAGGGAAATAGGTGCTTTGATACCTGATTGAAGATGCAAGCCCATTCAAGCCAGGACCATGGTAGCACACCTCTCACTGCAATTAAGCAATCCTGTATGGGCTTAAATAAATGATGCTTAGAGACAGCAAAGATGGAAAGTGATTGAGGATTGATGTATAGGGTGTTTTATTTGTGCTGATGCTCTGGTTTTTGCTTTCCTCTTTAACTGTCTCTAGTTGTGTTATACTTACAAAAATTAGTGCTACCAAGTTTTGAATTGTTATGAGTAGCAGTTTAATTAAAAGCTCCCTTGGGGCACCTGGGTGGCTCAGTCAGTTGAGCGTCTGACTCTTGATTTCAGTTCAGGTCATGATCTCACAGTATCGTGAGTTCTAGCCCATGTCCAGCTCTGTGCTGACAACTCGGAGCCTGCTTGAGATTCTCTCTCTCTGTGCCCCTCCCCCACTCTCACTCTCTGTCTCTCTCAAAATAAATAAATAAGCTTTTTTTTTAAAAAAAAAAGCTTTTTAAAAACATTTTTAAAAAGAGTAATAGATGGGAAGAGGGGTCTAATTTTGTTCGATCTCTCTTTCATTGAAATAAATCCATAAGAAACCTTGTTAGCCATACCACAAGGCAATAATATAAGCACTATACTCAGCAAAAGCCAAAATTACTATGAACAGTGAATCGTTCATTTATTAAACAAATATTTATTCCATGCCTACTATATGCCACTGTGTTAGGTTCTGGGAGAACAACAGTGGACAAGGGTCAGTCTCTGTCCTAAGCAAATTATAGTCTAGTGTATAGGACAAGTTACAGATCGAGCAATTGCAAACAGTCATGTTAGTGCAACGACTGAGTAAATGATTATGTTTTGGATTTGGGAAAAGGGTGGGCAAATCTTTGTGGAGGAAGTGCTTCCTGAGCAGAGACCTGAAAGATGAGAAGCCATTAGTTAGCTGAAAAGGGTATGGAGGAAAGAGAAAATTCATTGTGTAAAGAGCTCAAGGCAGAAGAAGAACCAGAAGAAGAAGATGAATAGGAAGAAGAGGAAGAAGAAGAAGAAGAAGAAGAAGAAGAAGAAGAAGAAGAAGAAGGGAGGAAGGGAAAGAGGAAGAAGAAGGAGAAGAAGAAGTAGTTGAGGAAGAATAGGAGGAAGAGGAGGAAGAGGAGGAGGAGGAGGAGGAGGAGGAAGAAGAAGAAGAAGAAGAAGAAGAAGAAGAAGAAGAAGAAGAAGAAGAAGAAGAAAAAGAAGAAGAAAAAAAGAAGAAGAAGAGGGGGAGGAAGAGAAGGAGTTGTTGTTGTCATGTGACAGTGCTGTCCAGATCCCAAAGTGCTAGGGTGGGGGTGAAAAACTATAGAGGTAAGCAGGACTATATTGAAAAGCAAAAGGGACTTAATAATGCATGTTAAAGACTAACTTTGAGGTCCATGGGGAACTCATGAATGTTTTTGAGAGCTGGCCTCATAAGCTCAAATCAAGTGATAGGTATTAATAGAACAAAATAAGCAGAAGGTGGCTCCTCAAAGATGCCTACATCTGAATACCAGGAGCCCATAAGTAGATTATCCTTCAGGCAAAAGGGACTTTTCAGATGTGATTGAATTATGGGCCTTGAAACAAGGAGGTTTTCCTGGATTATCCAGGTGGGCAAAATATAATCACAAAAGTCTTTAAAGGCAGAGAACCTCTCATCTATCAATGGACACTTGGGTTGTTTCCATAACTTGGCTATTGTAAATAATTCTACAATAAACATAGAGGTGCTTGTATCCCTTTGAATTAGTGTTTTTGTATTTTTTTTTTTTTTTGGTAAGGACCCAGTAGTACGATTACTGAATCATACAGTAGTTTCATTTTTAACTGTTTGAGGGTAGATGAATAGATAGGGTGTTTGTGTGTGTGTGTGTGTGTGTGTGTGTGTGTGTGTGTGTGTGTATAATGGAATATTACTCATCTATAAGGAAAGAATGAAATCTTGTTATTTGCAACAGTTTGGATTGAGCTAGAGAGTATAATGCTAAACGAAATAAGCCAGACAGAGAAAGACAAATACCATACAATTTCACTCCTATGAGGAATTTAAGAAACAAAACAAAGGAGCAAAGGGAAAAAGAGGGAGGCAGGGAGATAGAGAGAGAGAGAGAGAGAGAGAGAGTACAAGAAACAGACTTTGAACTATAGGGAACAAACATATGGTTCTTAGAGGGAAGGTGGGTGGGTGAGGGAATGGGGGAAATAGGTGAAGGGGATTAAGAGCACACTTATCATGATGAGCACTGAATAATGTATGCAATTGTAGAATCACTGTATTGTACGCCTGAAACTAATATAACACTGT
Source organism: Puma concolor (assembly GCF_028749965.1). NCBI lineage: Eukaryota > Metazoa > Chordata > Mammalia > Carnivora > Felidae > Puma > Puma concolor. The sequence continues at coordinate 11,572,371 of NC_141676.1, forward strand.
ATGTTAACTGCACTGGAATTAAAATTAAACACATAGTTAAAAAAAAAAAACAGAGAACCTTTCCCAGCTCAGCATAGATGTGACATCACTGATTTTGAAGATGGAGGAAGGGAATCACCAGCTAAAGAATGCAGGTGGCCTCTAGAAGCTGGGGAAGGCAAGGAAATGGAGTCTATCCTAGAGCTTCCAGAAAGGAACACAACCTGCCGATGCCTTGATTTCAACCCAGTGAGACCTTTGTCAAAATTCTAACCTACAGAACGTTGAGATAATTAATGTATGTGGTTTGAAGCCACTTAGTTTGTGGCAATTAGTTTACAGTAGTGATAATAAACTAATACACTCAGATTCCTCAGATCAAACTATGTAGAGGCCACATTTTACATGTACTTACGTGTAAAGCTTACATGTAAAGCTCCTTCATGAGGTCACGTGGAGGTCTATGGTATATGAACTAAGATTGGTTGCAAAATAAGACATAAGGGAAAACAAAGGGGATGTGCGTATGTTTGAACTTAAAGAAGAAGGTAAGATGATCTGATATTGAATAAAGATTTTCTTCAAGTAAACCTTTTCCCAAAATTTTCATAAATTGAATCACTTCTTTTAGGAAGAAAGAATAATTATCCTTAATCAAGTAGTATTCATTTGGATTAAAAAAAAAACCCAGAATTCAAGCATATCAATGCTAAGCTTCAAAGGAATAATCAATTTTTTGGTCCTGAGGTCTGCTCTTCTTGGCTCCTCCATTGGATCTTACATTTTATTTTTTTATTTTTTTTTTTTTTTAACATCTTCCACTATAATAGTGGATTTGTTTCTTTTTATTTTTAGTTTTGCAAATTTCTTTTTTTTTTTTTTTAATTTTTTATTTATTTATTTTTTTTTTTTTATATGAAATTTATTGTCAAATTGGTTTCCATACAACACCCAGTGCTCATCCCAAAAGGTGCCCTCCTCAGTACCCATCACCCACCCTCTTCTCCCTCCCACCCCCCATCAACCCTTAGTTTGTTCTCAGTTCTCAACAGTCTCTTATGCTTTGGCTCTCTCCCACTCTAACCTCTTTTTTTTTTTTTTTTTTTGTTCCCCTCCCCCATGGGTTTCTCTTAAGTTTCTCAGGATCCACATAAGAGTGAAACCATATGGTATCTGTCTTTCTCTGTATGGCTTATTTCACTTAGCATCACACTCTCCAGTTCCATCCACGTTGCTACAAAAGGCCATATTTCATTTTTTCTCATTGCCACGTAGTACTCCATTGTGTATATAAACCACAATTTCTTTATCCATTCATCAGTTGATGGACATTTAGGCTCTTTCCATAATTTGGCTATTGTTGAGAGTGCTGCTATGAACATTGGGGTACAAGTGCCCCTATGCATCAGTACTCCTGTGTCCCTTGGATAAATTCCTAGCAGTGCTATTGCTGGGTCATAGGGTAGGTCTATTTTTAATTTTCTGAGGAACCTCCACACTGCTTTCCAGAGCGGCTGCACCAATTTGCATTCCCACCAACAGTGCAAGAGGGTTCCCGTTTCTCCACATCCTCTCCAGCATCTATAGTCTCCTGATTTGTTCATTTTGGCCACTCTGACTGGCGTGAGGTGATATCTGAGTGTGGTTTTGATTTGTATTTCCCTGATAAGGAGCGACGCTGAACATCTTTTCATGTGCCTGTTGGCCATCCGGATGTCTTCTTTAGAGAAGTGTCTTTTCATGTTTTCTGCCCATTTCTTCACTGGGTTATTTGCTTTTCGGGTGTGGAGTTTGGTGAGCTCTTTATAGATTTTGGATACTAGCCCTTTGTCCGATATGTCATTTGCAAATATCTTTTCCCATTCCGTTGGTTGCCTTTTAGTTTTGTTGGTTGTTTCCTTTGCTGTGCAGAAGCTTTTTATCTTCATAAGGTCCCAGTAATTCACTTTTGCTTTTAATTCCCTTGCCTTTGGGGATGTGTCGAGGAAGAGATTGCTACGGCTGAGGTCAGAGAGGTCTTTTCCTGCTTTCTCCTCTAAGGTTTTGATGGTTTCCTGTCTCACATTCAGGTCCTTTATCCATTTGGAGTTTATTTTTGTGAATGGTGTGAGAAAGTGGTCTAGTTTCAACCTTCTGCATGTTGCTGTCCAGTTCTCCCAGCACCATTTGTTAAAGAGACTGTCTTTTTTCCATTGGATGTTCTTTCCTGCTTTGTCAAAGATGAGTTGGCCATACATTTGTGGGTCTAGTTCTGGGGTTTCTATTCTATTCCATTGGTCTATGTGTCTGTTTTTCTGCCAATACCATGCTGTCTTGATGATGACAGCTTTGTAGTAGAGGCTAAAGTCTGGGATTGTGATGCCTCCTGCTTTGGTCTTCTTCTTCAAAATTACTTTGGCTATTCGGGGCCTTTTGTGGTTCCATATGAATTTTAGGATTGCTTGTTCTAGTTTCGAGAAGAATGCTGGTGCAATTTTGATTGGGATTGCATTGAATGTGTAGATAGCTTTGGGTAGTATTGACATTTTGATAATATTTATTCTTCCAATCCATGAGCAGGGAATGTCTTTCCATTTCTTTAAATCTTCTTCAATTACCTTCATAAGCTTTCTATAGTTTTCAGCATACAGATCCTTTACATCTTTGGTTAGATTTATTCCTAGGTATTTTATGCTTCTTGGTGCAATTGTGAATGGGATCAGTTTCTTTATTTGTCTTTCTGTTGCTTCATTGTTAGTGTATAAGAATGCAACTGATTTCTGTACATTGATTTTGTATCCTGCAACTTTGCTGAATTCATGGATCAGTTCTAGCAGACTTTTGGTGGAGTCTATCGGATTTTCCATGTATAATATCATGTCATCTGCAAAGAGCGAAAGCTTGACTTCATCTTTGCCAATTTTGACGCCTTTGATTTCCTTTTGTTGTCTGATTGCTGTTGCTAGAACTTCCAGCACTATGTTAAATAACAGCGGTGAGAGTGGGCATCCCTGTCGTGTTCCTGATCTCAGGGAAAAAGCTCTCAGTTTTTCCCCGTTGAGGATGATGTTAGCTGTGGGCTTTTCATAAATGGCTTTTATGATCTTTAAGTATGTTCCTCCTATCCCGACATTCTCGAGGGTTTTTATTAAGAAAGGGTGCTGGATTTTGTCGAAGGCCTTTTCTGCATCAATTGACAGGATCATATGGTTTTTCTCCTTTTTTTTGTTAATGTGATGTATCACGTTGATTGATTTGCGAATGTTGAACCAGCCCTGCATCCCAGGAATGAATCCCACTTGATCATGGTGAATAATTCTTTTTATATGCCGTTGAATTCGATTTGCTAGTATCTTATTGAGAATTTTTGCATCCATATTCATCAGGGATATTGGCCTGTAGTTCTCTTTTTTTACTGGGTCTCTGTCTGGTTTAGGAATCAAAGTAATACTGGCTTCATAGAATGAGTCTGGAAGTTTTCCTCCCCTTTCTATTTCTTGGAATAGCTTGAGAAGGATAGGTATTATCTCTGCTTTAAACGTCTGGTAGAACTCCCCTGGGAAGCCATCTGGTCCTGGACTCTTATTTGTTGGGAGATTTTTGATAACCGATTCAATTTCTTCGCTGGTGATGGGTCTGTTCAAGCTTTCTATTTCCTCCTGATTGAGTTTTGGAAGAGTGTGGGTGTTCAGGAATTTGTCCATTTCTTCCAGGTTGTCCAATTTGTTGGCATATAATTTTTCATAGTATTCCCTGATAATTGTTTGTATCTCTGAGGGATTGGTTGTAATAATTCCATTTTCATTCATGATTTTATTTATTTGGGTCATCTCCCTTTTCTTTTTGAGAAGCCTGGCTAGAGGTTTGTCAATTTTGTTTATTTTTTCAAAAAACCAACTCTTGGTTTCGTTGATCTGCTCTACAGTTTTTTTAGATTCTATATTGTTTATTTCTGCTCTGATCTTTATTATTTCTCTTCTTCTGCTGGGTTTAGGCTGCCTTTGCTGTTCTGCTTCTATTTCCTTTAGGTGTGCTGTTAGATTTTGTATTTGGGATTTTTCTTGTTTCTTGAGATAGGCCTGGATTGCAATGTATTTTCCTCTCAGGACTGCCTTCGCTGCATCCCAAAGCGTTTGGATTGTTGTATTTTCATTTTCGTTTGTTTCCATATATTTTTTAATTTCTTCTCTAATTGCCTGGTTGACCCACTCATTCGTTAGTAGGGTGTTCTTTAACCTCCATGCTTTTGGAGGTTTTCCAGACTTTTTTCTGTGGTTGATTTCAAGCTTCATAGCATTGTGGTCTGAAAGGATGCATGGTATGATTTCAATTCTTGTAAACTTATGAAGGGCTGTTTTGTGACCCAGTATATGATCTATCTTGGAGAATGTTCCATGTGCACTCGAGAAGAAAGTATATTCTGTTGCTTTGGGATGCAGAGTTCTAAATATATCTGTCAAGTCCATCTGATCCAATGTCTCATTCAGGGCCCTTGTTTCTTTATTGACCGTGTGTCTAGTTGATCTATCCATTTCTGTAAGTGGGGTGTTAAAGTCCCCTGCAATTACCACATTCTTATCAATAAGGTTGCTTATGTTTATGAGTAATTGTTTTATATATTTGGGCGCTCCGGTATTCGGTGCATAGACATTTATAATTGTTAGCTCTTCCTGATGGATAGACCCTGTCACTATTATATAATGTCCTTCTTCATCTCTTGTTACAGCCTTTAATTTAAAGTCTAGTTTGTCTGATATAAGGATGGCTACTCCAGCTTTCTTTTGGCTTCCAGTAGCATGATAAATAGATCTCCATCCCCTCACTCTCAATCTAAAGGTGTCCTCAGGTCTAAAATGAGTCTCTTGTAGACAGCAAATAGATGGGTCTTGTTTTTTTATCCATTCTGATACCCTAAGTCTTTTGGTTGGCGCATTTAATCCATTTACATTCAGTGTTATTATAGAAAGGTATGGGTTTAGAGTCATTGTGATGTCTGTATGTTTTATGCTTGTAGTGATGTCTCTGGTACTTTGTCTCACAGGGTCCCCCTTAGGATCTCTTGTAGGGCTGGTTTAGTGGTGACAAATTCCTTCAGTTTTTGTTTGTTTGGGAAGACCTTTATCTCTCCTTCGATTCTAAATGACAGACTTGCTGGATAAAGGATTCTCGGCTGCATATTTTTTCTGTCTAGCACACTGAAAATCTCGTGCCAATTCTTTCTGGCCTGCCAAGTTTCAAAAGAGAGATCAGTCACGAGTCTTATAGGTCTCCCTTTATATGTGAGGGCACGTTTACCCCTTGCTGCTTTCAGAATTTTCTCTTTATCCTTGTATTTTGCCAGTTTCACTATGATATGTCGTGCAGAAGATCAATTCAAGTTACGTCTGAAGGGAGTTCTGTGTGCCTCTTGGATTTCAATGCCTTTTTCCTTCCCCAGTTCAGGGAAGTTCTCAGCTATTATTTCTTCAAGTACCCCTTCAGCACCTTTCCCTCTCTCTTCCTCCTCTGGGATACCAATAATGCGTATATTATTTCTTTTTAGTGTATCACTTAGTTCTCTAATTTTCCCCTCGTACTCCTGGATTTTTTTATCTCTCTTTTTCTCAGCTTCCTCTTTTTCCATAACTTTATCTTCTAGTTCACCTATTCTCTCCTCTGCCTCTTCAATCCGAGCTGTGGTGGTTTCCATTTTGTTATGCATTTCGTTTAAAGCGTTTTTCAGCTCCTCGTGACTGTTCCTTAGTCCCTTGATCTCTGTAGCAAGAGATTCTCTGCTGTCAGCTATACTGTTTTCAAGCCCAGCGATTAATTTTATGACTATTATTCTAAATTCACTTTCTGTTATATTATTTAAATCCTTTTTGATCAGCTCATTAGCTGTTGTTATTTCCTGGAGATTCTTCTGAGGGGAATTCTTCCGCTTGGTCATTTTGGATAGTCCCTGGCGTGGTGAGGACCTGCAGGGCACTTCCCCTGTGCTGTGGTGTATAACTGGAGTTGGTGGGCGGAGCCGCAGTCAGACCTGATGTCTGCCCCAAGCCCACCGCTGTGTCCACAGTCAGACTGGTGCGTGCCTTCTCTTCCCCTCTCCTAGGGGCGGGATTCACTGTGGGGTGGGGTGGCCTGTCTGGGCTACTTGCAGACTGCCAGGCTTGTGATGCTGGGGATCTGGCGTCTTAGCTGGGGTGGGTAGGCAAGGTGCACAGGGGCAGGAGGGGCAGGCTTAGCTTGCTTCTCCTTAGGTGATCCTCTTCAGGAGGGGCCCTGTGGCAGCAGGAGGGAGTCAGATCCGCTGCCGGAGGTTTGGCTCCGCAGAAGCGCAGAGTTGGGTGTTTGCGCACGGAGCGAGCAAGTTCCCTGGCAGGAACTGGTTCTCTTTGGGATTTTGGCTGGGGGATGGGCGGGGGAGATGGCGCTGGCGAGCGCCTTTGTTCCCCACCAAACTGAGCTCTGTCGTCCGGGGGCTCAGCAGCTCTCCTTCCCTTTGTCCTCCAGCCTTCCCGCTTTCTGAGCAGAGCTGTTAACTTATGACCTCCCAGACGCTAAGTCGCGCTTGCTGTCGGAACACAGTCCGTCAGGCCCCTCCGCTTTTTGCAAGCCAGACTCGGGGGCTCTGCTCGGCCGGCGCGCCGCCCCTCCGCCCCGGCTCCCTCCTGCCAGTCCGTGGAGCGCGCACCGCCTCGCCGCCCTTCCTACCCTCTTCCGTGGGCCTCTCGTCTGCGCTTGGCTCCGGCGACTCCGTTCTGCTAATCCTCTGGTGGTTTTCTGGGTTATTTAGGCAGGTGTAGGTGGAATCTAAGTGATCAGCAGGACGCGCGGTGAGCCCAGCGTCCTCCTACGCCGCCATCTTCCCTCTCTCCCGGATCTTACATTTTAAATAATCACAAAGACCTCCTCACATTATCCTCAGCCAGCTGGGGAAGCACAAAACTAGAGCTGTCCAGGGTGTAGCAACCATCAGTAGAAATGATCCCCAGACTTTCCAATACAATGATGTCATATGGGTTCTAATATTCATAAAGGTAACTGATAAAGGAACTTCAGGAAAAGTTACCCATTGGGTAATACCATTGGGTGTTATTTCTATGGGTCATTTTAAGTTTGCTTGACCTTGGGTGGGAATGAATTTAGGAGACTGGAGAAACCAGGAGACCTAACACAGATATCTTTCTTCCCCATGCATTCTTTACACTCTTCCAGATACAAAGGAAATAATTAATCCACTTACATGAACAACAAAATCAAATTAAATCTTTCTGCATGTCCACTAGACCTGCACGAATGGAAAGTCAGTGTGTTGGGAAGGGAACAGAGCCACAGAACAATGAGAGAGGGATTTGCCAGGAGAAATGGTTGTGCTGATCAATGCCACTGTAAGTACCTTCCATAAAGGAGTAATGACCTGGAGGTGAGAGCCTGGGGTATACCTTCCTGAGATGATAGCAAATAATACTCACTGTGGGTCTGCAAGGGCTAATCTATACAGGGAAAGAAGCAAGGATCTCATAGGAACAATGGGTTCAAATAGAAGAGAGCAAGAAGAACTCAGAATACGGTGAGAAAAGGAGACCATACTATGAAATGGAGTCAGGTGCTGAACAGGATGACATGGTAGAAATCTAGAAGATACTGACCAACTAGGTGGTTTCGGTGATTGAGACTGGGAAGAAGAGCACTGATGTGATTCCGTTGAGTTCAGAATTTCTAGGCCCCAATGTAGTGGAGATAGAGAAAAATGGCGGCAAAGGGTATTGTCCTTCAGTGTTAGCAAATAATTGAGTAGCTGTAATGGGAATCCAACAGGGAGGTCTTGGAAGAGTGTTTAATGGAGTAGGTATCTTATTCCTCTCATTCACCTCAACCATACATAGTGTATCTTTTTAGGTTCTGCCATATGCCAGTAACAAGAGTCATACACTTGTACAACTTCAAGGTTGTTTGTTGTTGAATGTGGAAGGTAGCATTTGGGCAGAGCACTGGCTCTGGAGTTCGGAAAACCTGGGTCTGAATGGGTTCAACCTTTTCCTGTATGGTCCTGGGCAAGTCAGTCTTCCTTGCTGGGACTCTGTCTCCTCATTTATAACATGGGGATGGTGCTATGTATGTCATAATTTAATTAAATAACGTTTGTGCCTGGTACTCATTAAGCACCCAATAAAAGGTGGTTGTTGTAATACCAATTGTGTATCCTGGGGTGATGTTTTTGCTGAAGTAATCTCTTCCTCCTTTTGACTATCCATGGTGGGTCAGTAGGCAGATGGCCATGAGGAATGGTGAGAGAAATCTGGTGGGAGGAGCCTCCATTTTCAAATATGCACACAAGATGTCTCCCTTGTCAATGTCAGAGGTGGAGGTAGATGCCAGAGATCATTTGTCTCTGGAGAAATATATTTTCAATCGTGAACTAGGAAAATAGTTTCTTCTTCTCCAACACCTTCCATAGGGCATCTTTGATCTCTCTGTTCCTCAAACTGTAAATGAGAGGGTTCAGCATGGGGATCACCAGTGAATAGAACACAGACACTACCTTGTCCCTGCCAAGTGAGTAGCTGGAGCTGGGTCTCAGGTACATGAAAAGGGACGTCCCAAACAACATAGTCACCACCATCAAGTGTGAGGCACATGTGCTGAAGGCTTTCTTTCGGCCTTCCACTGAACGGATTTTCAAGACAGCAGTTCCTATGTAACTGTAGGAGATGATGAGGATGAGGAACGATGTCCCCCCAATAGTGACTACCACGAGAAAATTCACCACTTGACTAGGAAAGGTGTCAGAGCAAGAAAGTGCCAGTACTGGAGGGAGGTCACAGAAGAAATGATTGATAATGTTGGGTCCGCAGAAGTGAAGCTGAAATATGGAGCTGGCCTGGATCAGGGAGCTCAGGAAGCCACCAACATATGCCCCAAGCACCATGCGTGTGCAGAGGCCCTGGGACATGATGGCTGTGTAGAGCAGGGGATTGGAGATGGCTGCGTATCTGTCGTATGCCATGGCAGTCAGGAGGAAGCACTCAGTGAGACCCATACTGACAAAGAAAAAAAACTGAGCAGCACAGCCCAAGAATGATATGGTCTTTTGCTCCCGGAAGAAATCAGTGAGCATCTTGGGGGCCACTGTAGAAGAGTAGCAGATGTCGATGAAAGACAAGTTGCTGAGGAAGAAGTACATGGGTGTGTGCAGACGGGGGTCACCTCTGATCAAAAAGATGAGGGCCAGGTTCCAGGCCAGTGTCACAAGATAGATACCCAGGAAGGTCACAAAGAGAAGGGTCTGGAGTTCTGGATGGTCTGCAAATCCCAGGAAGATGAACATGGTTACTGAAGAGCTATTCCAGGCCTTAGCTGTGGACATGCTTCTCATGGACCACAAGGAGAAGAGTAGACCTGGCACAATAATGATAATCCAAGGGCAACTGTTGGACTTCATCAAGACAAAAAGCTTCTGCACAGTGAAGGAAACAATCAACAAAACTAAAAGGCAGCCTGCGGAATGGGAGAAGATATTTGCAAATGACATATCTGATAAAGGGTTAGTACCAAAATCTAGAAAGAGCTTACCAAACTTAACACCCCAAAACCAAGTAATCTAGTTAAGAAATGGGCAGAAGACATGAATAGACATTTTTCCAAAGAAGACAGCCAGATGTCTAGTAGACACACGAAAAGATGCTCAACATCACTCATCCTCAGGAAAATACGAATCAAAACCACAATGAGATACCACCCACACCTGTCAGAATGGCTAAAATTAACAACACAGGAAACAACAGATGTTGGGGAGGATTTGGCAAATTGTTTTTTTATTGTTGGTGGGAATGCAGACCAGTGTAGCCACTGTGGAACACAGTATGGAGGTTCCTCAAAAAATTAAAAATAGAACTACCCTACCACCCAGCAATTGCACTACTAGGTATTTACCCACAGGATATAAAAATATAGGTTTGAAGGGATATATGCACATCAATGTTTATAGTAGCATTATCAACAATAGCCAAACTATAGAGAGAGCCACATCTTCTTTATCCATTCATCAGTTACTGGACATTTGGGCTTTCTCTGTAGTTTAGCTATTGTTGATAATGCTACTATAAATATAGTATGTATATATAAATATATATTTATAATATATGTGTATATATAACGTATAATATGTATGTGTATATATATAATGTATATATATGAATGTATATATAGTACGTATAAATATGGTATGTATATATAAATATATATGTATATATATGATGGAATATTAGTCATCAAAAAGAATGAAATCTTGCCATTTGCAACAATGTGGATGGAGCAAGAGTGTTTTATACTAAGTGAAATAAGTCAGTCAGAGAAAGACAAATACCATATGATTTCATTCACATGTGGAGTTTAGGAGACAAAGCAGATGAACATAGGGGAAGGGAGAAAAAAAGACAGAGGGGAGCAAACCATCAGTGAGTAACACCAAACAGCTCTGCTGGAGCACTCACCCATTCACATGAGCTCTGCCCTTAGGTAGACACCTGAGGTCTGCAATGTGATTCAAGGTCTTTTGGGGGGCAACTCTTCAGGTTATCAGGCAAAAGAGGGGAGTAAGGTGGTGGTTATAATTCTGGGTAGGTTTCGGGACAAGCCTGGCTCTCATCCTGACTCTGCCACTTGCCAGCTGTGGGATGTTGGGCAACTCATTTAGGCTTTCTGAGTTTCAGTTTCTCCGTTTGTACAATGGGGATAACAGTGACTTCTTCACAGAGTTGTTGAAGGGTTGCTTAAGATAATGGGCACTAGGCTCATGGGTCTTGAGATAAGACTTTTCTTAATTGGGACTGTGATTGCTATCAGCAGTGAATATTCCTTAAAGAATTCTTTAAGGAACTGGGTCTTATTTGGAAACTCTTCCCCTTATGTGGGAGAAATGTGCTTACCTTACTGAATTGAGGAGTTCACTGATGGGACATGTAGGTCTGTAACAAGTGTTTAGGAGAGGGGTTGAAGAATTTAATGATCTAGGGGTTGATAGGTCAACTGCAAGTCCGTTTGAATGTTGCCATCAGTGGGGAGAACTTCCACATTTAAGAATGAAATTTACCATTCCCAGAAACAGAAAGTGAATCTGGACAAATTGAACAAGAGAAAAAGCATACCCAGAGTTTCACTCTTGCCCATGGATGCCCTGAATCTTACTCTAGAACATTAAACAGAAGGTATTTAAAGGCTCTCGGGAGCACTTTATGCTACTGAACTCTGCTCATGAGGACTTTCTTCTTTTTTTCACAGAGAAAGAAAATCTTCACTCACAGCAGACTTGCAGGGTGCATTTTGGTCTGAGTCTAGACTCCCTACTATCCTATGATATAAGTATAAACACTAGCAGCTGGAAAAGGAGAGTTTGGGAGGCTCAGTGACCTCACTGCACTCACAGATGCTGAACTGCATCTTTGTGAATAACACTAGTCTTTGAGGCCATTGTGAAGATATGATAAGCCAGCAAAATCAGGCACCTAGAATAGTACCTTGCACACAGAAGACACTCAGGAATTGATGGGAACTGATAAAGTTGATTTACTCAGCTCATCTTTTATCAAATATCTGCAAGACAGTACTAAGTCTGCTTAGTCCGAGCTTAACAGAATAGTTGGTGATGGAATTAAAAAATGGTGTAATGACAAGAGTTTCGGCCAAACTGGGGAGTAGGTGTGGATCATCTGATCTGCCCATTATTCCTGCCCTGGGCTCTGTCCTCCATTTCATGATGCCTCCTCCTCTCACTGCTGCAGGAGCCCAATCCCTCAAGATCTTCTTCCAGGTCTGTCCTACAGATGTACAAATTGTCCTACAATGTACAAATAGCTGATGGAAATGAAAGAGTCCCTCTTGACATAAGGTGAGCATTCAAAAAGCACCAAAGCTTGACTCCAAGAATTAAGATTCAGATGGTAAAATTCAGGCCACCAGTTAGAAAAGAGAGAGAGGGTTTTAGAGGTGAGAGGTCTCTGTGGTGTTTGGAAAATCTGCTATGTAAAGTCTGCCCCAATCACAGCCCTTCCAAATTGATTTTCAAACCACTTATTAATAACTGGATCTCTGTTCGAGGACATAACAATTCCTTCAAAATTTCATTTCCTCTTAATTTCTCTTTCTAGTTGCAAGGGCTCAAACATAGTCCAGGAAGCCCACCAAAGCAGGGGTAAGGTAAGATTGTGGCTGAATTGGGGAAAAGACAGAATTGAGAGTACATGGAGAAAAACTAAAATCCAAGGAACTTAGTCATCTGTATAGTCTTGTAGATCTAAAGTGCTCTATAAAGCAAGAAGACAAAACAATAAAAGATGAATGACTGAACTCACCCTCTTCCTCTCGTCTGTCTGTCCTTTAGCTGATACCCGTCTTGAGTTTTGTGTTGAAAGGAGTCTAATCATGCTTCAGTAACTGCTTTCAATCCCCAAAGTGCTAATGAGCTGGGAGAGCAAGTTTGGAGCTGGTTTGTTCAGGGGAGATAAAAATATCCACTTGATGCATAGAATGTGTGTTAGCGAGCAGAAAAGTAGGAGAGAAAAATATACAGAGAGAAGAGAGAGATATAATCTTTAAGAAGTTCCTCTGGTATCTGCTAATATCTGCAGTTGGGGTCATGTTGAAAATGTTTCAAAGCTGGGATTGGAAATGAACTTGAGAGAGATTTTTTCCTCTCTCCTTGGAGATATTTCATTACATTTGCCCTTGAGGGTCTTTTTTGAAAGAGAAAGAAATGTATCACCCAAACCTCAAAGATCTGTAGTTAATTGATCTCTGGGGTGGTATGGAGAACACATACTCAAATAAATGCTCCGAACGCAATGTTATTAAACTCCATCCCAGTGGCCATCTCTTCTGATCTAGTCAAAATCTCTTCTGGTGGTACATGACGAACGAACTCAGGATAGCAGAAGAACACATAGGACAAGATAAACGCCTACTCTGCAGAAGAAAGCAAAGCTGTATATATATGCAGAAAAGCTAAATGAGTTGCTCAAAATTTTATGGCTAGTAAGAGATTGATCCAATATTTGAACCCATGATTATATGACACCAATGAATGGTACATTCATTTACTTTGGAATGCAATTGCACATAAATGTGTTGAAAGGTCAATTGTAATCTTCCCTTCATAAATCCATTCTCTTTCCACAGAAACCTACTATCTTTCTGTGAGAGAGATGTTAGATACATGGCTTTTTCCTCTAAAAATTTTAAAATTTACTCTGATATAGCATGATGTAGTATAAGAATGTAAAAACGTTGATTCTATGGAGGGTCATGTACAAATAAAAAATAATTTAAGGCCAGACACTCCACACAAAGGAAATCACTAATTTTTGTGTTTGGAGAGAGGAAGGGAGAAAAGAAAAAGGTTTGATTCACTTGTTTCTTAAACTGAGAATACTGAATTTTGATGAGAATTGAAAGAAGGACATTTGAGTAAGCTCAACTGAAACAGATAATCCTGTACCTCCAAGTGACCCTGAACCTTTCTAGCTATGAGAATAGTCTCTTACTCTGTCTGAAGAGACTAGCCCCTTTGGGCTTGGACAGAAGGATGATTTTTTTAAATTTTTATTTTTTATTTTTTAAAATTTACATCCAAGTTAGTTAGCATATAGTGCAGCAATGATTTCAGGAGTAGATTCCTTAGTGCCCCTAACCCATTTAGCCCATTCCCCCTCCCACAACCCCTCCAGTAACCCTCAGTTTGTTCTCCATATTTATGAGTCTCTTCTGTTTTGTCCCCCTGTGTTTATATTATTTTTGTTTCCCTTCCCTTATGTTTATCTGTTTTGTCTCTTAAAGTCCTCATATGAGTGAAGTCATATGATTTTTGTCTTTCTCTGACTGACTAATTTCACTTAGCATAATACCCTCCAGTTCTATCCACATAGTTGCAAATGTCAAGATTTCATTCTTTTTGATTGCTGAGTAATACTCCATTGTATGTATATATACCACATCTTTTTTATCCATTCATCCACCGATGGACATTTGGCCTCTTTCCATACTTTGGCTATTGTTGATAGTGCTGCTATAAACATGGGGGTACATGTGTCCCTTTGAAACAGCACACCTGTATCTCATGGATAAATGCCTAGTAGTGCAATTGCTGGGTTGTAGGGTAGTTCTATTTTTAGTTTTTTGAGGAACCACCTGTCAGAATGGGTAACATTAACAACTCAGGTAACAACAGATGTTGGCGAGGAGAAGGATGATTTAAGTGATAGAAAATGTTTTTTTCCAGATCACCTCTCCTCTCAGGCTGTACCACTGTCCTGAAACCAGATGAGTACACTTTTATTCTCTTCCTTTGGGATCTTCCCTTTGAGAATTTCTGAGGGAAATGTAGATCAACGGACATTTAGTCAAAACGTGGAAAACTCATGCTTAAGAAGATGTTGATTCATAGGTGTCTTCAAATGCCTTGATAAGTAGAAAACACTTAATGGTTTATTTCCATGGAAATTATTTAAAGTTTAAAAATCAGTGTACAGAAATCAGTTGCATTCTTATACACTGATAATGAAGCAACAGAAAGACAAATAAAGAAACTGATCCCATTCACAATTGCACCAAGAAGCATAAAATACCTAGGAATAAATATAACCAAAGATGTAAAAGACCTGTAAGCTGAAAACTATAGAAAGCTTATGAAGGAAATTGAAGAAGATATAAAGAAATGAAAAAACATTCCATGCTCATGGATTGGAAGAATAAGTATTGTTAAAATGTCAATACTACCCAAAGCTATCTACACATTCGATGTAATCCCAATCAAAATTGCACCAGCATTCTTCTCAAAGCTAGAACAAGCAATCCTAAAATTTGTATGGAACCACAAAAGGCCCTGACTAGCCAAAGTAATTTTGAAGAAGAAGACCAAAGCGGGAGGCATCACAATCCCAGACTTTAGCCTCTACTACAAAGCTGTAATCATCAAGACAGCATGGTATCGGCACAAAAACAGACACACAGGCCAATGGAATAGAATAGAAACCCCAGAACTAGACCCACAAACGTATGGCCAACTCATCTTTGACAAAGCAGGAAAGAATATCCAATGGAAAAGAGACAGTCTCTTTAACAAATGGTGCTGGGAGAACTGGACAGCAACATGCAGAAAGATGAAACTAAACCACTTTCTTACACCATTCACAAAAACAAACTCGAAATGGATAAAGGACCTGAATGTGAGACAGGAAACCATCAAAACCCTAGAGGAGAAAGCAGGAAAAGACCTCTCTGACCTCAGCCGCAGCAATCTCTTACTTGACACATCCCCAAAGGCAAGGGAATTAAAAGCAAAAATGAACTATTGGGACCTCATGAAGATAAAAGGCTTCTGCACAGCAAAGGAAACAACCAACAAAACTAAAAGGCAAGCAATGGAATGGGAAAAGATATTTGCAAATGACATATCGCACAAAGGGCTAGTATCCAAAATCTATAAAGAGCTCACCAAACTCCACACCCAAAAAAGAAATAATCCAGTGAAGAAATGGGCAGAAGACATGAATAGACACTTGTCTAAAGAAGACATCCAGATGGCCAACAGGCACATGAAAAGATGCTCAACGTCACTCCTCATCAGGGAAATACAAATCAAAACCACACTGAGATAGTCACCTCACGCCAGTCAGAGTGGCTAAAATGAACAAATCAGGAGACTATAGATGCTGGAGAGGATGTGGAGAAACGGGAACCCTCTTGCACTGTTGGTGGGAATGCAAACTGGTGCAGCTGCTCTGGAAAACAGTGTGGGGGTTCCTCAAAAAATTAAAAATAGATCTACCCTATGACCCAGCAATAGCACTGCTAGGAATTTACCAAGGGATACAGGACTGCTGATGCATAGGGGCACTTGTACCCCAATGTTTATAGCAGCACTTTCAACAATAGCCAAATTATGGAAAGAGCCTAAATGTCCATCAACTGATGAATGGATAAAGAAATTGTGGTTTATATACACAATGGAGTACTACGTGGCAATGAGAAAGAATGAAATATGGCCTTTTGTAGTAATGTGGATGGAACTGGAGAGTGTTATGGTAAGTGAAGTAAGTCATACAGAAAAAGACAGATACCATATGTTTTCACTCTTATGTGGATCCTGAGAAACTTAACATAAGACCATGGGGGAGGGGAAGGAAAAAAAAAAAGAGGTTAGAGAGGGAGAGAGACAAAGCATAAGAGACTCTTAAAAACTGAGAACAAACTGAGGGTTGATAGGGGGTGGGTGATGGGTATTGAGGAGGCCACGTTTTGGGATGAGCACTGGGTGTTGTATGGAAACCAATTTGACAATAAATCTCATATATTGAAAAAAAAAACTGAGAACAAACTGAGGGTTGATGGGGGTGGGAGGGAGGGGAGGGTGGGTGATGAGTATTGAGGAGGGCACCTTTTGGGATGAGCGCTGGGTGTTGTATGGAAACCAATTTGACAATAAATTTCATATTAAAAATAGAAATGAAAATTAAAATTAAAATTAAAAAAAATATTTAAAGTTTAAATTTTTTGTTGCAATTTTTACTGTATCAATGGTTAAGGATATTTTTATCTTATTTAGGATTCAATACTTACAATTTCCTAATGATTCATTTTGAGTTTAAGTCTTACTTAGCAATTCCAAGAGGGTCTAATATGTTCATGTATTTTCCAGAAGTATAATGTCACATCACTCACAAATAGTGTTCATAGTAATCCTAAGCTCAAAATAATAAAAAATGACAATGATAGTAATAATAGTTTATTAAAAAATTATTGTGCCAAGAATAATTGCTAAACATGAAAGTCTTCTAAAAACTATGTCCAAGATGAGGCTCCTAGGTGGCTTAGTTGGTTAAGCACTGGATTCTTTATTTCAGCTTGGGTCATGATCCCGGGGTCATGGGATTGGGCCCGGTGTCGGGTTCCATGCTGAGCGTGGAGCCTGCTTGGGATTCTCTCCCACCCTCTCTCTCTCTCTGCTCCTCCCCCCTCTAAAAAAACTATGTCCAATTTAGCTGGCATCTTAATGAAAACATGTACAGTAGTTAGTTGGTATTTAATAAAAACATAGTTAGCTGGGAACAATAGTAATATAGATCACCATGAATTTCTAATAAACTGGTATCAGAAATCTATAGCTGGAGGTGTTTCTTCTGAGCCAAATTGATAATTTAAAAATCATTCCATTTGAATAGTTTTTATATAGTGGTTTTTATATAGGGTGCATATATGATCCCGACACAATCATACAATGTTGATACACTTGGTTGAATCTCACAGATGAAGAGGTGATGTGAAATCAGGGGAGGTGCACAAGACCACTCAGATGAAAACAGGCAGGATTAAGACTCATGCCATGTGTTAACACTACCATTTTTAATTAAAATTTTTTTAAATATTTATTCATTTTTTTTTCATTTTTTTTTCAACATTTATTTATTTTTGGGACAGAGAGAGACAGAGCATGAACGGGGGAGGGGCAGAGAGAGAGGGAGACACAGAATCGGAAACAGGCTCCAGGCTCTGAGCCATCAGCCCAGAGCCCGACGCGGGGCTCGAACTCACGGACCGCGAGATCGTGACCTGGCTGAAGTCGGACGCTTAACCGACTGCGCCACCCAGGCGCCCCTAAATATTTATTCATTTTTGAGAGAGAGAGAGAGAGAGAGAGAGAGAGAGAGAGAGAGAGAAAGAGCAAGTCTGAGCAGGGAAGGGGCTGAGACAGGGAGACACAGAATCTAAAGCAGGCTCCAGGCTGTGAGCTGTCAGCACAGAGCCTGACACGGGGCTCTAACTCACGAACCATGAGATCATGACCTGAGCCGAAGTCTGATGCTTAACAGACTGAGCCACCCAGGCGCTCCCCCCCCCCCCATTTTTAATATTTTTTAACTCAGAATGGCCACTTTTCTAGACTGTTCTTTCATTATGTTATGATGCTTCTTTTAAAGCACTTAAAAATCTGATTGGTTTAAAATGGTACCTTGAATGTGAACTTGTGACTTACCTATTCTCAATTACATCACTCTTGTCTAAATATATTTGTTGATTAGTGTTATTTACCATTTTCAATTTGCTTAGCGACTTGCTCCATCTCCTGGTCTGGTTCCTTTTCCAGAATTGAACTGCATGATGGTATTGAGTTAAGGAACTTGAGGGGTATATATAGTACAATGCTTAGAGCATAGTGGGTATATACTGTTTGAGGATAATCAATTACTATTGCAATGCTAGGTTCTCACGTGGATTTTAGTCCCCAAAGGTCACCTCTTAAAACTGACCCTACATGGGGCACCTGGGTGACTCAGTTGGTTAAGAGTCAACTTCGGCTCAGGTCATGATCTTGGGGTTTGTGAGTCTGAGCCCCACCTTGGGCTCCATGCTGACAGCTCAGATCCTGGAGACTCCCTCTCTCTTTGCCCCTCCTTCAGCTCGCGCCGTGTCTCTCTCTCCTCTCAAAACTTAACATAAAAAAGGTCCCGGGCTCGGCCCCGCCGCTGCTCTCCGTTCCTCGCGCTGCAGCCCCCGCGGTAGCAGCCGCCGAGCCCGCTGCCACCGCCCCCCCCCCCCCCCCCCCCCGCCCCCCAGCAGAAGATGGCTGTGCCTCCCACATATGCTGATCTTGGCAAATGTGCCAGGGATGTCTTCACCAAGGGTTATGGATTTGGCTTAATCAAACTCGATTTGAAGACAAAATCTGAGAATGGACTGGAATTTACGAGCTCAGGTTCCGCCAACACTGAGACCACCAAAGTGACGGGCAGTCTGGAAACCAAGTACAGATGGACTGAATATGGTCTGACGTTTACGGAGAAATGAACACTGACGACACACTAGGCACAGAGATTACTGTGGAGGATCAGCTTGCACGTGGACTGAAGCTGACCTTTGATTCATCCTTCTCACCAAACACGGGGCGGGGGGGGGGGGGGGAATGCTAAAATCAAGACAGGGTATAAGCGGGAGCACATCAACCTGGGCCGTGACGTGGATTTCGACATCGCCGGCCCTTCGATCCGCGGAGCTGTGGTGCTGGCTGGGCTATGAGGGCTGGCTGGCAGGCTACCAGATGAATTTTGAGACTGCAAAGTCTCGAGTGACCCAGAGTAACTTTGCAGTCGGCTACAAGACTGACGAATTCCAGCTCCACACGAACGTAAACGATGGGACAGAGTTGGTGGCTCCATTTATCAGAAGGTGAACAAGAAGTTAGAGACCGCCGTTAATCTGGCCTGGACAGCAGGAAATAGTAACACTCGCTTTGGAATAGCGGCCAAGTATCAGATCGATCCTGACGCCTGCTTCTCGGCTCAAGTGAACTCCAGCCTGATAGGTTTAGGATA
Source organism: Puma concolor (assembly GCF_028749965.1). Taxonomy (NCBI): domain Eukaryota; kingdom Metazoa; phylum Chordata; class Mammalia; order Carnivora; family Felidae; genus Puma; species Puma concolor. The sequence continues at coordinate 11,591,675 of NC_141676.1, forward strand.
CACTCAGACCCTAAAGCCAGGAATCAAACTGACACTCTCAGCTTTGCTGGATGGCAAGAATGTCAATGCTGGTGGCCACAAGCTTGGTCTAGGACTGGAATTTCAGGCATAAACAAATACTGTACAATCGTTTAATTTTAAACTATTTTGAACATAGCTACCTTCAGAATTTAGTGTACCTTTTAATGTCAATATGTCTGGGATGCGAGTATTGCTAAATATCACGTTAGACCTCCAGGTTAAAGATGATTCAGCTTTAAGGTGTTACCCTTTCAGATGTACAGAAGAAACCCAATTCCAAGAAGAGTCCTTTCAGCTGTAGACTTCGGGGGACCTTGGCGGCCCTCTAGAATTGTCAGGTTTCTTTTTTATCTAGAAATGGCTGCAAGTGGAAGCTGAGACTTCGTAGGCACTTTGTAAACTGGTACTGAGTAAATGGATGAAATTATGACTTCCTGAGAATTAACTTTGGTTTCCTACCCTAATGAAGGAGAGACTCACTGGTGGTGTGTACAAAATCATCTGAAAGAGACTTTTTTAGACAGATTTTCATGACCTGTTTCCACCCCAGTCCATCACCTCTTTTACACCAGAAGTAGTCTGCAGGGAGTGGTAGCTGTTTCTTTTGTGCCATTTAGGGTGGAGAAGGTGGATGTGATGAAGCCAATAATTCAGGACTTAATTCCCTCTCATGTTGTGTTTTTTTTGCCCTTGCACCAGAGTATGAAATAGCTTCTAAGAGTCCCAGCTGCAAGCTGGGAAGAGTCTCTGTGACTGTAATCACATGGTGACAACATTCGGAATTTAAATTGGACTTCTGTTATATTCTCGCCACTCAGTTTATTTTTTAGCAGTTTAATGGGTACATTTTAGAGTCTTCCATTTTGTGTGGAATTAGATCCTCCCCTTCAAATGCTGTAATTAACATCACTTAAAGTAAAACTTGAATAAAATATTGAAACCTCAAAAAAAAAAAAAAAAACCCACCAAAAAACCTGATCATACAGTTTAGACATACTTCCACTAGGTGGCAGCAACATTCCACAGGAGGGCCTAAACTAGTAGTCCTCTGTGCAGATGATTTGTTAATATAGTTGAAACCGTGTTAATATAGTTGATGTAGTTGTTATGTCAGTTGTAATCATACTATTTGGGTTCTTAGAGGTCTTCCACTTTAGTATTTTGTTTTAGAGCAAAAAACTGAGGTCCAGAGAGGTTAAGAACCTAATCTCCCACATCAGAATAGGAATTGGAACTCTGGTTCTGTAACTTACGGTTTAGCACTTTCCTCTTATATATACATTTAAGACCTCTAAAACCTCTAAATTTACTCTCATCTTGTACCTTACCTTTGTTTGGAATATCTTGTGAAAAGATTTTGGATCTATAAAAGGTTGACAGTTTTACTCCTCACCAGTAGTGGAAATACAAACTGAGATAACTTTTCAAACTCCAATTTGAGAACTGAGATTGTGTTTTACTGTCAAAAATACCTCCAGATTTTTCTCTGGGCTTCCTTTGAAACAATTAGAATAACCTCATTAAAGTAGCTGTGCTAAAATGTTAAATAAACATTAAAGCAAATCATATTTTAGGAGAAGCTGTCAGTAAACAAAATCTAAGATGTGTAGAATCCTAGTGAGATAAATTTTGAGTTGACTCTCAAAGAATTGCCTCCTAAAATTTGTAATTCTAAATGAAGTTTATTTTCTTGTATGTGCTATTTGCTTTCATACTTTTTGATGTTCACTTAACCTTCTGCTTTACATTCTTAAATTTAATCATACATGAAGTCCAATATTTTAAATTAAGGGTAATGAGAGTTTATGGTTATAGCCAAGTGAATTTAATAAAACAAATTTCTTCTTTGTTCTTAAATTTCTTATAGAATAGGTTGGCAAATATGTCGAATGTCCCCACTCTACATTTTCCTATCAAATGCAGACATTGCTAATTTAGAATTTGCTCTTATTCTTGAGTTTCTCAGTCTTACTTTGCCAATAATCATTGTCACTATAATCAGAGTTATCATGACAGATGACATCTATAACTATCTTCTATTATTAACTTTTCTAATCCCAAGAAAATGTATTGATCATAATTAGGGATTTATCCTCTAAATTATCCGGGATCTTAATTCAGTACCAAAACACTTTCATAGTTGAGCTTGACTCTTTTAGCCTCAGGCTCTCTTGGGCCAGTATATCCCCAATCCTAGCCTAAAATGCTTCTCTTTTTTTTTAAAAAAATTTTTTTTTCCACGTTTTTATTTATTTTTGGGACAGAGAGAGACAGAGCATGAACGGGGGAGGGGCAGAGAGAGAGGGAGACACAGAATCGGAAACAGGCTCCAGGCTCTGAGCCATCAGCCCAGAGCCTGACGCGGGGCTCGAACTCACGGACCGCGAGATCGTGGCCTGGCTGAAGTCGGATGCTTAACCAACTGCGCCACCCAGGCGCCCCATAAAATGCTTCTCTTAATAAAGGACTTCCTTGGGGCACCTGGGTGGCTCTGTCAGTTGAGTGTCTGACTTTTGGTTTTGGCTCAGGTCATGCTCTCATGGTTCATGAGTTTGAGTCCTGCATCTAGCTCTGAGCTGACAGTGCAGAACCTGCTTGGGATTCTCTCTCTCCCCGTCTCTCTGCCCCCCGCCCCTTGCTCGTTTTCTCTCTTTCTCTCTCTCTCTCTCTCTCTTAAAATAAATAAACTTAAAAATTTTTAAATAAAGAAATTCCTTACCTTCTTTCCTTCACAGTCTATTTTTGGAGTCGCTTACTTTTTTCTTTCAGTGCTCTCAGTTGCTAAATTTGTTCCCCTAAATTCAGCCTATTATCTTGTGTCAAGAATCTCAGTAATTATATTCTTTCACATAGAAGATATTTTTGTCACTTAATTAATTTTTATTCTCAGGCTAAGGTTTGCTGACTTGATCTCCATGGAACAGATTAACTCCTTCTTATAAACTTTATTTCTGTACAAAAGTTTCAAAAACCAGGAAATGAGTGTCTCAAAATTTTAGATTTTCAGAGTTTGAGGGGTCCTTGGAAAATGAGCCGAATTTACTCAGGCCCTGAGAGGTGGGGGGAGGGGTTAACTGACCTGCCCACAGCCACATGTCTAGGTCATGGCAGTGCTGGGAGTAGCACCCAAAATATTAGAGGGTAAAGAAACTGTTTTCATCACACAAAAAAGTCAAGTAAGTAGGAAAGAGCTCTTGGCCACGACCCTGGAGACAGAGTTAATGATGTCGTTACTCAATATTCCTGGAGTGATTTCTATTCATCAGGCACTGTGCTAAGACCTACCTGTTTGCATCTCATTTCATTACCAAACAACCCTTTGTGATTGGTATAATGATTATTACACCAGTGTTACAAGGAAGGAAATGGATATTTCAGAGATTTAAAAAATGTGTACATGTTTATACAGATAAAATGGCAGAGCCAGAATTTGAGCCCAACTCTCCTGTGTGTGGTTTACTTCCAATGAAGGGTCTCAAAGTGGAAGGTTGCCCACCAATGCAAAAGGATGTCTTCCTGGACCCAGATCAGGGAAAGCTCAGAGAAGAATAAGACAGGAGGCTGCAAATAAGACTCTGGCAATGGGTGGTTTTCCCTGTCCCCATCACCCAGAGAACAATTAGTGCTCAGAAATGTTTGCTTCTAATGATTGCTGGGCTTTTACTTTGGACCCAGGAGTGAATGACAGGGCAGCCATGTGGAGGAAAAGTGTGGCTATCCCTGCCCATTAAAATAATGAACTCCCTAAGGCCATTTTGAAGACTTGGTAATAAAGGAGCAGGGATTCCAGAAGCAGATATTACTATTTGCATGAGGCCAAACCACAAAAAATTGACTGAACCAGAAACCAGGCATAGAGCAGTGGGAAATGCAGATGAAGTGAAGGTTAGAAAAAATGTTAGTGGAACAAGCAACCGACAATTCTTCTTCTGTAGGAAGAGATCTCAGGACACTTCTGCTTGAAGTAATTCAGTAAGTTAAGCTCCTTCCTTCCCAACCTCATTCATCCAAAAAATGACAATTATATTTTACAGCCTATTCCACATTTTATCTGTAAAAGGGGCAGAGTAAGTCCACACTTCCAGGTAGGATTAAATGAGTTAATATAAATCAAGTCCTTTGAACAGTGCCTGGTACTCAATAAGCCTTTAATAATGTTTGTGATTAGATTATATATTGCATATTATATTATTATAATTGAACACTAATTATAAGCTAAACATTCTGTGAAAGCTCTATAGATAAGCAGTGAAGAAAATTCATTCATTCAACAAATATTTACCGTGCTAATGTCCCAAACACTGTTCTAGATCTATGATAGGATAAATCAATAAGGAGATTGATAAACAGAGGAGGGCACCTGTTGGGATGAGCACTGGATGTTGTATGGAAACAAATCTGACAATAAATTTCATATTAAAAAAAAAGTAGATCAATAAACAGAACTCCTGACCTGCCTTTAAGTAGCTTACATTCTTTCAGGGAAGATTTCATTAAGATAAGAAACACAGGGACACCTGGGTGACTCAGTCAGTTGAGCATCTGACTCTTGATTTCGGCTCAGGTCATGCTCTTAAGGTTGTGGGATCAAGCCCCGTGTCAGACTCTGTGCTGAGCATGGAGCCTGTTTAAGATTCTTTCTCTCTCTCCCTCTGCCCCTCTCCTCTGCTTGAGCTCTCTCTCTCTCTCTCTAAAATAATAAGATGAGAAACACAAAACTCATGTTATTTTCTCCTTGGGAGGTTCACAGATTAATGTCATGGTGAAGAACAGTCTTGGCTCTTCTTGGTTTTGGCTCCTCAATCAGTTACTGATTGTGGGGAGATTTTAAATTTTAGAAAACACAAAGCTAGTAGTATGTATTTATTTTAACTTAATTGACACATCTGTTATACACACACACACACACACACACACACACACACATATGTATACATTGTGAAAAGATCACCACAATCACGCTAAATAACTTATCTGTCACCTCTACATAGTCACCCTTTGTGTGTGTGTATGTGTGTATGTGTTTTGAGATTTAAGATCTATCTTCTTAGAAAACTCCAGATATATAATAATGTCAACTATTGTCACCAAGCTGTTCATTAAATCTCTAGAACTTATCCTGAATAACTGAAACTTTGCACCCTTTGACCAATATTTTCTCATTCCCCCCTCAACCACCCCAGCCTGCAACCATTATTCTGCCCTCTACTTTTATGAGTTTGACTTTTTAGATTCCACAAATGATATGCAGAATTTATCTTTATGTGTCTGGCTTTTTTCACTTAGCAAAAAGTCCTCCAGTTTCACCTATGTTGCTGCAAATGACAAGATTTCCAACTTTCTTATGGCTGAATAATATTCCACTCTCTCTCTCATCTATATATTAATCTACCATCATCATCATCATCATCATCATCATCATCATCATCATCGTCACTACCACCACTACCACCATCATAATCATCTACCTCAAGTTTCTTTACCCATTTACCTATTAATGGACATTTAGGTTCTTTCCATATGTTGACTATTGTGAATAATGCTGCAATAAACACGTAAGTGAACTATCTCTTCAAGATACTGGCTTCATTTTCTTTGGATGTATATCCAGAAGAAGGATTTTTGAATCATACGGTAGTTTCCTTTTTAAAATTTTGAGGAACCTCCATAGTGTTTGTCATTATGACTACATCAATTCACATTCCCACCAACAGTGCACAAGACTTTTCTCTGTATCCTCACCAACACTTATCTTTCATCTTTTTAATAACAGACATCCTGACAGATGTGAGGTGGTAACTCATTGTGGTTTGATGTGCATTCCCCTGATGATTAGTGATGTTGACAACCTCTTCATGTAGAACAATTTTTAATATGATGAATGATAAAGAAACACCATCAGATAGTTGCAATTGGCTGCAAACATGCATGAGCGGTCAAATTTCATAAAATGATAAAATATCAGTAACTTTAATTTTAGCCTTGAGTCTTCCCCAGGGTACTTCTGCCTTTTTTACACCCATTTATATTTCCTCATTTTGCACCCATTTATATTTCCTCATTTTGATCTTAGATCAGTGCCGGTTTGTCTTTCTTAATGCAAAATGCATACGGGCATCCCTCATGCCTTAAATATGATAATCTGGTCTGGCCTGATGACATCAAAGCTGTTCCATGCTTATCCTTAAATATTGTCCTTGAATATCTAATGAACTCTCTCCAGTTTTTCTTGCTCAGAAAATACTGGTTTCTGCTTGTTCTTGACCACAATGGCTCATCCCATTTCAGTTAGCTTTGATGTTCCATGGAGGCATTGTTCATGGCCCTTCTATCCCATAATGGTGTTGATTGTGTTCATCCAAATTTTGATCATTTTATGCAGTGACCTGTATAAAAACTTATTAGGTAATTAGAAAAAAATTTCTAGTTCTAAGCATGTGTATGTATACTTTTTCTCTTGGTTTTATTACTTAGAAGAATGGATTATTTTTTATTGTGGGTTAGATTTGCTGCCTCAAAATGGAGTATGTCAAATATAATAGCCTGTAGTGCTTAGCTGCTTTTCCAGATTCTTACATTAAAGATATACAAAATAGGGGCGCCTGGGTGGCGCAGTCGGTTAAGCGTCCGACTTCAGCCAGGTCACGATCTCGCGGTCCGTGAGTTCGAGCCCCGCGTCGGGCTCTGGGCTGACGGCTCAGAGCCTGGAGCCTGTTTCCGATTCTGTGTCTCCCTCTCTCTCTGCCCCTCCCCCGTTCATGCTCTGTCTCTCTCTGTCCCAAAAATAAATAAACGTTGAAAAAAAAAATTAAAAAAAAAAAAAGATATACAAAATATAAGAAATTCCTAACTTTATTATTCATCTGAGTTTATATTTTCTAGTCAGAAAGTCTAAAAGGCCATAAGAAACTGAAGTCCAAAGGAACCTTGAGACTCATCTGACTCAACCCTCCCATTTTTCAGTTGAGAAAATGTGGATCGGGAGTGGTGAAGTCACTTTTCCACAGTCCTCAGGGAGTCAGGGATGGCCCAGGAGATCCTGAGGATACAAGAGTCAAGCCCAACTAACTATGAAAGTGTTTTGATACTGAATTAAGATCTGGGATAATTTAGAAGGTGAACCCCTAATTTTTTATCAATACATTTTCTTGGGATTAGAAAAGCTGATAATGTAGGATAGTGATAGATTTAAATCTGTGATGACAACTCTGATTATAGTGATAAAAATGTTTAGTCTCCATTAGATGGATTCTCTTCTAATTAGCAATATATATAGCATACAGATTTTAAATAGTGCCAAGAGATTATCATGGGCAGACTTCCTCCAAGAAGGTTGCTTAGCAGGTGGCTGTGATGTTAAGTTGGTGTTAATGGTTTATATGATCTTCCAAGAAATATCCACTTACATAATAACAAACACAATCTTACTGATCACAGGATTGTTTCTTTCCTTTATTCAGGAAGCAGGTCTATGGTTGTAGGAAGGAATAACACGATTGTGACAAAATTCATCCTCCTGGGATTTTCAGACCATCCTCAAATGAAGATTTTCCTTTTTGTGTTATTTCTGGGGATTTACCTCCTGACCCTAGCCTGGAACCTGAGCCTCATTGCCCTCATCAGGATGGACTCCCACTTGCACACGCCCATGTACTTCTTCCTCAGTAACCTATCCTTCCTAGATATCTGCTATGTGTCCTCCACAACTCCGAAGATGCTCTCTGACATCATCACAGGGCAGAAAACCATTTCTTTTGTTGGCTGTGCCACGCAGTACTTTGTGTTCTGTGGAATGGGGCTGACTGAATGCTTTCTTTTGGCAGCCATGGCATATGACCGCTATGCTGCAATCTGCAACCCATTGCTCTACACAGTCCTCATATCCCATACACTTTGTTTCAAGATGGTGGCTGGGGCCTATGTGGGTGGATTCCTCAGTTCTTTGATTGAAACATACTCTGTCTATCAGCATGATTTCTGTGGGCCCAACAGGATCGACCACTTCTTCTGTGACCTTCCTCCAGTTCTGGTTCTGTCCTGCTCTGATACCTTTGCCAGCCAGGTGGTGAACTTCATTGTGGGTGTTGTTGTTGGAATGGTTTCTGTCCTTGTGATCCTCATTTCTTATGGTTACATTGTTGCTGCTGTCCTGAAGATCAGCTCAGCTAAAGGGAGGACCAAAACCTTCAGCACGTGTGCCTCTCACCTGACTGCTGTGACTCTCTTCTATGGTTCTGGTCTCTTCATGTACATGCGACCTCGTTCTAGCTACTCCCTAAACCGGGACAAGGTGGTGTCCATATTCTATGCTCTGGTGATCCCTATGGTGAATCCTATCATCTATAGTCTTAGGAATAAGGAGATTAAAAATGCCATGAGGAAAGCTGTGCAAAAGGATCACGTGCATTCTCATGGGCCTTTGTTTTTCTCACCCTGAGCTAATGTTTTCAAAGAAGCCATGAGCTGAATTAACTATGCAGATTTTCATGTGGTTTTGGACTAGTTGATTTACACAATGATTTGTGTTGACCAGATTTTTTTCCCCTTTCCAATATTCCCCCAGCTAGTTTATCTATTGGTTATTGGAAAACAGTTTGGCCATTACTGGTTCCTAGAATGAATAGCATTATATAAACCAATATTATAAATGCTCAGTTTAGCAGAAAACTTCACCATGACAAAGACAAAGACATTGTGTCTATAGCAGGAAAGTACTGAACAAAATGTTAGTCCTGCATTCAGGATGGTGATTCTTAAAGTAAGATAGGAATATATAGCATAGTAACCTGAGGAAGGAGATACTATTTCTAAAAACAGTTGCCTTTCTCTCTTATGAGGTTCTAACATGCTTCCTTTATGGCACATGAGCACCACAAGGCAGACACCCTCTCTTCTTTGAGAATCACAGCTATTGTGATCCCCTGTGACTGATGGTGGTATAGTACTGACCCTTTAGATGTGTTAAGGCAGGAAAGAGATCTCTAATCATGGCCTTAATGACTGAACATTTCTTAGGAACCTACAGAAGAGGAGCATACCTTCATTTGGCATGAAAAGTTCTATGTTTTCACCAATTTTGTGATAAGTTCTAGAAGGGAATTTAGCCAAGGAATTGAAGAGAGTGATTTTTCTCCTCCATGTTGTCTCAGAACTTGTTATGTGTCCTTGAACCAGCAATAAACAACTGGCATACATTTATTCAGCTGTGGCTGCTCTTGGTTGGCCATAAATAAGTAAAGTACCTACCTGTGTGTACTTGGGCTCTGTGTACCTTAGTTCCTTCTGTGTGTAAAATAGGAATAATAATAGTAAATATATCATAGGTTTATTGTGAAGAATTACATGACTCAGTATATACAAGCACTAGAATAGTACTGGTGGGCAGCAAATACTCAAGGGGTGATTATTATTATTATTATTCTATAATAATATTTATCACCATTTGAGCCAAAGAAATAGACGACATTTCCTTAGTTTGGTAGAAAATGTGATATTTGTGATGGCTTTAATGCACTGGAAAGTGGGTCTGCAGATACCAGAGTGAAAGTGGTTAAGAGTATTTGTTAGGCATTCTTAAATCAGTAGACCTGCAATTATTTATCTCATGTTTGCCACTTTGTAGGTAGGTGGCCTTATGCAAGTTATTTACAAGCTCCATTTTTCTCATCTGTAAAATGAGGATAACAATGGTATCTACCTCATGCAATTGATTCAACAATTAAGTGAAGCACATGCATGAAAAGAGCTTAGCTTAGTGCCTGGTTTTATGGTAATACTTAATAAATGTTAGCTCATATTACTAGTCAATTTTGTATAAATCAAGAGAAATTCAGGTTAATGTGCTAAAAAGAAGCAAATTAGGTACTTTGGGGATAGCTACTCAAATTGAGACATAATAGTCTCAGTAAAAAGGCATGCCTGTGCCTCCCATCTCTGCCACTTACTTTGCATAGAGGAAGCAGTCATTAGAAAAATAGAAAGAATTCAAGTTCATAGAAGTGGCTATACATGGAAATGCTACTATTAAGCCAACTCTATCAGTTACCTGGACACCTCGCCTTTCCTTATAGCCATTTTTCCCTCCTCCTTTCCTTATCTGTACCCCACTTCACTGAGCTCTTACCTTTCAATTTACCTTTGGTAGCTAAGCTTAAATTCTCCTAATGCCAAAAGTCATTGGGACAAAACAAACAAACAAACATATAAAGGAAAATATGCCTCACGCTTTGGATTTACATGGAGCTGTCACTGGTCTAATTATCATACATAAATTTTTTTGATGAACACAGATTCTGAATGTAAGATCTTTAGAAAAATAACTCTTATTTAGCTACACACGTTTGCTGCCAATTGAAATTTTCTCCTTGCATTGATAAGACATAATGTACTTTTGCAGTTTTCCCAACTACCAAACAGAATAATTAATAATTATTAATTATTAATAATTGTTAAATACAGTGCATAAGATGGGGTTTGGTCATGAGACTTGAATGAAGCAAAAACAATTAATTAATAATTAATATTAATTATAATATTATTTATAATTATAATTAATATAATTAATTATATGTTATATACAATAATTATATTAATTATAATAATTAATTATAATAATTAATTGTAATTATAATTATATATATTATATATTTATAATATATAATTATATATTATATTTATCTATTATATATTTATAATATATAATTATATATTATATTTATCTATTATATATTTATAATATATAATTATATATATTATATTTATCTATTATATATTTATAATATATAATTATATATAATTATAATTAATATAATTAATTATATATTATATAATGATTATAATATTAATTATAATAATTAATAATTATAATTAATAATCATTAATCATTAATAATTGTTAAATACAGTGCATAAGATGGGGTTTGGTCATGAGACTTGAATGAAGCAAAAATAACCTGGGGTTTATAGTAAGCCATATGTTAAATGAAACTTCCTAAATCAATGCATTTATTATGGGGCAGATAAATAGACATACATTAAATAATATTTCTGGCAGTGAAAGAATCAGGCATTCCATTGCTCTTCGAAGCAAGACAAGGTAGAGCTGTCCTGGGGAGGCGGGCAGCTAGCTGGCTGGAGGTGAATTCACTTTAGTAAAATTACCAGAATTCAGGGTGTGCTGCTAATCTTCATAACCTCTGAAGACCTCTTCCAGATGGACTGAAGTTACCAAGCTCAGAATAGCTAACTGCATAAGCCAGATGCCGTTTTTAGTTTTGGAAGAACTAAATTGCCAAGCTTGTGCTTGTGCGAGCAGCACAATCCTGTCCTGCTGAGGAAACCATATGGAAAAACAAGTTATAAGCGAAAGTCTATTTGGAGAGAAAGTGGGCAATGTGTGTCAGCACTTGGCGTGTCCAACAACAGGGTCCAGACAGGCTGAAGTGCTGGGCCAGGGCACTGACACTTTCTCTCCCCAAGAATTCATCTTCCTCTCTTCTAGGTAACCATTTTCCCTTCTAATCAACATGTCCATAGATTGATTAATAGACAGATCTTCCTTCCTTTGGTGTAAGAAAAATTGTGTCTCTAAATACCTCGGTTATTTATTTATTTATTTAATGCTTATTTGTTCATTTATTTTTAAAAGAATTTTATTATTATTTTTAAATGTTTATTTGTTTATTTTTGAGAGAGAGAGAGAGAGAGAGAGAGAGAGGGAGAGACCCAAGTAGGTTCCATGCTGGCAGTCCAGAGCCTGATTTGGGTCTCCATCCCACAAACCATGAGATCATGACCTGAGCCAAAATCAAGAGTTGGACACTTAACTGACTGAGTCACCCAGGTGCCCCCCTTTTATTTACTATGATCTGATTTTGTGGTTTAATTTTTAGAGTTTTCAGAAACCTGATTATTGTCCACATGTACCACCTATATTCCCCTAATTTTTTGGTAGGTATATATGATTACAGTCCCTCTCTGCCTCCCTCCCTCACATACTCAGGGATTAGTGACTGATGCATTAAATGGGTTCTGGTGAGATTTTTAACTTTTTTCCTAAAGATTAATAGTCTTATGTTTCTAGTCATTAACCTAGAGAAACCTAGAGCTTGCCTATTCTGTGATCACCCACACAAATAAGGAAACACTTGCAATTCACTTCCCTGCGTCCAGATAACTGACTTGGATCCTTCTGACCTACCGTTGATCAGGGAGAACCTAAATGTCTTGCATATATGAAGATATACCATGTGTTTCAGCATTCCCCCCATCACCTTGATCTATGACTACCTTCCTTGAATTCTTGATAGGTCTCCTTGTCTGTAACATCTCCTAAATAACAGAAAGAGAAACCAACGGTTTATATGTGACCTTTGCTGCTTCTATTCCATTCTCACTCTTCCCATGCTTTCCTTTCCCCTTCTAATGCTGGCTAAGACTTCCTATGCGCAATAGTGTTTATGGATCTGGCCAGGGATGAGATTCCCCACCTTCCTACAAGTAAAGAAATAGCCAGCAGGCTCTTGCAATCATGACTTGGAACTTCTATCAAATGGATATAGCGGCGTCTCCCTTCAGTGTTGCCAGACTAGATGGAAGACAGACAAACCACCCATTTTGGTGAAACCACACTCTATAAATAGGCATCCTGACCCAGGGAGACTCCATGGGAAAACAGCTTTCATTTCGCTTTCAAAACTTTTCTAAAGTAACTCATAATGGACTTAAATGTTGACATAAGTAGAAAAACTGACATGTGTAAAGTATCACATTGATACTGATGGAATATTCTTGTTCTAATAAAATCTCTTTCTTATGCAAAGGAAGGCTGGGTGGTTTTCATCTTAAGAAATGCTTAAGAAACAAAATTATTGATGCACATGGGCCAGAGGGAGGAAGTCCCTATATGAGACATTCACTGAAACTCACAGTTCATTTTCTAACAAATAACAAAGCTAAGGAAGTAGTCTTGCAGGGATCCTCTCACCCTTCAACTTGACCCTCAGTCTAGGATACAATTGGAAATAAGATCTGGGTCTGAGCAGCAGCAGGGAGTTGTCCATGAGACTTATCAAAAAGAGGTGGGCTCTGAGAAATCCTGCACCTCAGGGGACCTACCTGTCCAATTTTTCCTTTACTCATTCCATGTATCCTGTTACAGATACTCTTTACAATTTGCTGTATTATCTACACTGTCAGATCTAAATGCCACTTTTTTCTTGCAGTCCCTTTTTACCAGAGGCAAACCAGAAGGTTTAACACTTTTGCTGTCTGTGTTTTTCAGATCTCTGAAAGTTCTGGAATTGTTTTTCATACACTTGCCATCTCTGGCAGTTTTTCAACAGAAGACCATGCATGAGATTTTCCTGCGTTAGCCAGTTGAACACCTTTGATGAAGACGCTAGCTTTCTTTATTCATTTGATTTATTTTTATTCTACAATTACAATTAAGTGTAACTCAGTATTACTTTTTTATCCTTTTGGCACTCAGCTCGTGTCCTTTTAAAAAAGTTTTTTTAACGTTTATTCATTTTTTGATAGAGATAGAGCGTGAGTGGAGGAGGGGCAGAGAGAGAGGGAGACACAGAATCCGAAGTAGGTTCCAGGTTCTGAACTGACAGCACAGAGCCTGATGCGAAGCTAGAACTCACGGAGTGTGAGATCATGACCTGAGCTGAAGTCGACGCTTAACCAACTGAGCCACCCAGGCGCCCCAGCACGTGTCCTTTTTAAAATTTAGTTTTAAACTTTTAATTGAAATATACTTGACCTATAACATTAAGGTATACAATATATTGATTTGATGCATTTACATATTGTGATATGGTTGCCATTGTAGCAGAGTTAGCACCTCTATCATATCACATAATTACCATTTCTTATTTTTGGTTGGCATAATTTTTTAAAAATGTTTATTTATATTTGAGAGAGAAAGAGAGACGCAGCGCAAGTGGAGGAGGGGCAGAGAGACAGGGAGACACAGAATCTGAAGCAGGCTCCAGGCTCTGAGCTGTCAGCACAGAGCCTGATGCGGGGCTCAAACTCACGAGAGTTTGAATCATGAGATGATGACCTGAGCCAAAGTTGCACGCTCAACCAACTGAGCCATCTCGATGCTTCTGATTGGGATAATTTAAGATCCAGTCTCTTATTAGGTTTGATGAATATAATGCATTATTGTTGCTTACAATCACTATACTTTGCATTAGCTCTCTAAGATTTATTTACTATTAGTTGCAAGTTTGTACCCTTAAAAAACATCTTATTCCCCCCAGCAACCATCTTTTTACTCTCTGTTTATTAGTTTGGCTTTTTTTAGATTCCACCTGTAAAGTGCCATCATATAGTATTTGTCTTTCTGTCTGACTAATGTCACTTAGTATAATGTCCTCAGGGGCCATCCATTTTGTCTCACATGGCAGTTTCCTTCTTACTCATGGCTAAATAATATTCTTTTTTTTTTTAATTTTTTTTTTCAACATTTATTTATTTTTGGGACAGAGAGAGACAGAGCATGAAGGAGGGGCAGAGCATGAAGGAGGGAGGGGCAGAGACAGAGGGAGACACAGAATCGGAAACAGGCTCCAGGCTCTGAGCCATCAGCCCAGAGCCTGACGCGGGGCTCGAACTCACGGACCGCGAGATCGTGACCTGGCTGAAGTCGGACGCCTAACCGACTGCGCCACCCAGGCGCCCCAAATAATATTCTTGTGTGTGTGTGAGTGTGTGTGTATCACATATATCACATTTTATCTATTCATCCATTGATGGGTATTCAGGTTATTACCGTATCTTGGCTACTGTGAATAATGCCACAATAAACATGAGAGTGCAGGTATCTCTTTGACATCCTGTTTTCATTTCCTTTGGGTGTATACCCAGTAGTGGGATCACTGGATTGTATGGTATTTCTATTTTTAATTTTCTGAGGAACCTTCACACTGTTTTCCACAGTGGCTACACCAATTTATATTCCTACCAAAGGTATAGAAAGGTTCCCTTTCTTCCACATCCTCACCTACATTGGTTATCTCTTGCCTTCTTTTTTAAAAATTTTTTATTAAAAATTTTTTAACATTTATTCATTTTTGAGAGTGAGAGAGACAGAGCATGAGTCGGGGGGGGGGTGCGGGCAGAGAGAGTGGAAGACACAGAATCCGAAGCAGGCTCCAGGCTCTGAGCTGCCAGCACAGAGGCCGATGAAGGACTCAAATTCACGGACTGTGAGATCATGACCTGAGCAGAAGTCAGATGCTTAACCGACTAAGCCACCACGCACCCCTCTCTTGCCTTCTTGATTATGGCCATTCTAATAGGTGGGAGGTGGTATCTCATTGCGGTATTAATCTGCATTTCCCTGATGATTAGTGATGTTGAGCATCCTTTCATGTAGCTCTTAGCCATTTAGATATTTTCAGTATGTGCCCTTAAAAATGAGTTTGACATTTCTCCACCCTCATAGGGTAAACTTTCACTTGTAGGAGTTGTTAGAGGGGTTCATTGTACAGGGAGGGATCGCAATTCAGTCAATCTTTCTGTGACCTTATCTACCTGTTTGGGTTTCAAAGAGGCAGGGGAAGATTGCCCTCCTTCCACACCCTGCGATCTTGGCATCTATCATTTATCTTAAAAGGACCCTCAGTATTCCGGTATGTGAACAATGCCTGGCACATTGTATGCACTTAATATTTGCCTAAAGAATTAACCTTAGTATTTTGTACAAATCTTAATATTTTGGTTCTTTCTTTCCCAGCCCCACTGCATTTTATTGCCTTTGGGAGTCTTATCACATTTTAATTTGGGAGAGGCATTCCTAGACTTCTCAGGGACTTCAAATTTGCCTTACCTCAAAAGGATGGGAGGGGATTTCTACTTAGCTCCTTAAAGGGGCGCCCTCCTATGGTCACAGCTCAGGCTTTGGCTTCTGGCCACTCTTACCCAGTTTTAACTGTGCATTTGCGTTCAGTGCAGACTTTATTCTTAAGGTTAAGCCACATTAATTATTCGTAGCCCACACCTTTGAACTCAAGCTATTGCAGAAGGTGTACCAGGGAGTGGCTGGCCTCCTCACCTGCCACAGTCCCGGGCTCCAGCGCAGCCAACGAAGTGGGGCGCCACGAGGCCAGTCGCGTGCCGGTGCTGATGAGCTCTCCCGCGAGCCGGGCCGGCATGATGGACCTCGACTTCTTGGTCTCCGCCATCACTCCGGAGCCCGTCAAGTCCATGCCACTCCGCTGCACCACCATGACGTCGCTTCTCCCAGTTCACAAGTCCACCCTGTCCTTCTGAGTCAGCTTCTGCAGGCTCTCGAGGGTGACCCTGGCCCCAGAGGACCTGAACACTGCACGAGGCGTGCCGACGCTTCGGCTGTAGCGGGTCCCAGGGCACCATCAGAGCTCACTGCGCGTGATGAACCCCACGCAGTCCACAGGGCGTCGAACGGAGTGAAGCGCATGCGCGTCAGGTCTGACATGCGCACTGGCTTCCCGGACATGGGGCAGGAGCGAGGCGCGCGTGTAGGCTTCTACGGGTCGGTGGCCTTAGCTTCTGGGATTTGCCACGGAGTCCAGGCAGCGCTTTGTCCTTGTCTGCGAGGCCGGCACTGGGCTGTTGTCAGGCATCCTCTGGGCCATTCCCCGGGGCAGCCTTGGGCGTGAAGGGTTCCTTCTAGAGGAAGGCCGCACCTGATTCTGGTCTGTGGCTGCGCAGCTCCTCCTGGTCCTCACGTCGAGCCCCCAGCTGCTTCTCGAGCGCCTTCCTCGGCCGGGGGATCTCCTCCTCTGGAGTGAAGGGTCACCCGGGATTGCCTCACGCTCGTACACGAAGCCGTCAGGGGTGACCATGGGCCATGGCTGGGCTGCGGAGAGTTGCGGCTGCAGCTGCAGACCTGGAAGGCATCCCGGCTCCTTTTCGTACGTTCTGGTCCTATCGCCTGAGGCCGCTGTGCCCTTCTCCTGGCAGGTGTAGACAGCTCAGCCAGTTGTAGACCGCCCAGCCGTGCGGTTCCTGCCTGGAAGTGTCATCCTCACAGACTGCGCCCTGTTCGTTTGCTGCTGCTTCAGTTGTGCCGGTATTTTGGTTAAGTCCAAGTTATTATTCAGCACTGTAAGTACTTAACAAAAAATAAGAGTTCTTGGTAGAGTGCTTTTGAGGGAAATATGGTTATCACGACTGTTTAATTTTTAGGCTCTCTTACGTTGTAACAACATATATTTACTTTTTTATTTTAAAGGGAATTGGTCTTTTGTGGTGAAATTAGTAAAAATTGTGGTTCAGTAGGTCTTGTTTTACAGATCAATTAAAATGTAGTGACGTTGTTTATTTTAGATTCTATATATGGGATTCTACATATGAATTTCTCATTTTTTCAGTCAACTCTGGTATGTTTAAATTTAATTTTTTAAGACTTTATTTATTTTGAGAGCTAGCATCAGTGGGGGAGGGGCAGGGAGAGAGAGAATCCCAAGCAGAGTTAACCAACTGAGCCACCTGAGTGCCCCTTGAAATTTAATTTTTAAAATTATGCCCTAATTATAGTTTTGGAATGAAAGAAAAATGTGATTTTTATCAGATCTTTACACACATATATATGTATATATATTTGTTCCTCAGATATTAGTCCTTAGTAGTAAAAAGTGTGGTTGTAACAGTAGGCTATAGACATTAATAAAATAACAGTATAAGCTAATTACATTTTTACAAGTAGAGGTGCTGAAGAGAAATTAGGATGAAAAGGAATATGGTTAAAATATATAAAAATACAAAGACAAAGTTTCATTTCAAAGATAATAAAGGGAAATTAAAACAATTTTTTTTACCTAATGAAATATCAGTTAAAAAAATTTAAATAATTTTTTATTTACATTAACTGAATGCTGGCGAAATACAGTAAACAATGGCATATAGTCACTTATTTCTACTGAAGATATAAAATGGCTTAAGCAATTTGAAAATACAGTTGTGATATGTGGCTAAACATAATGAGCTGAATCCATGCGTTTGCCTTTACTCCTTCCTAGAGCCTGCCTAAATGACAATAGGAGGTTTTTTTCCCCCCCCATAAAATCACTAAGATATGCATACCAGGAGAAATGACCACGGAAGTTGGAAGCTGGAAAGCAGATCTATGAGGAGTAACCAACTTAGATTCAAGAAATCAGGAAGCTATGGGTCCTGGGTAGGTGGGGTGGAAAAGCCAAGAAGCAGCAAGTTGATTCCCATTGCACAACCCTCAAAAGGATCAGGAATTGTAGGCACCAAGTACCTGCACAGTGGGTGGGACTTAAAACTGGAGATTTTATTGAAAATCTTTTAAGAGTGTCTAGACTCCTAGACCAACCCATCCTGTTCTCTAGCCGATAGGAAACTGCACCTTCCCCCATCATTCCTCCCTCCCTCTAGTAGAATATTGGAGATTACTTCTCTGGGATATTGAACCAAGAAGTGTGGGCTCAGGGCCATCACTTATATTTATGGGGGAATGATAAAAATAGAGGGATGAATATAATATGTACATAGCGAAAAGGGAGATTCTTTCTCCACTGCACACCTACTCCATTCACTTGTTCAACTCTCAGAATACTCCTAGCTAGGTTGATATCTCCTGGGCAGGAAACTGGAGAATTCCTGTGTAGAGAAAAACCTGCCCATGATTACAGCAGAGTTTATCAGAGCAGTTGAGAAGTGCTCCCCAGATTGCCTTGCAGGAAGCCCAACAAAGGACAGTCTCTGGCCATAAACACCAAACCTCAAATCTTGCTTTTTTAGCGCCTTTTCTCTGCAATGTGGAAGGACAGCAAAAAACACCTCAGATGGTAAAAAGACAATGAATGGAGTGTAAGACTGTGTAAAAAATAAAACTCCAAAATTAGTACACTCAGATTAAAGTAGTTTCATGTGTCTTAAAGAAGATACTGCATCCTTATACTGCCATATAAGGAGTGAGAATGGGATGGAACCAAAAAATTTTCCATTACAAGTCTGTTAAAACTACTTGACTTTAGGGGCGCCTGGGTGGCGCAGTCGGTTAAGCGTCCGACTTCAGCCAGGTCACGATCTCGCCGTCCGTGAGTTCGAGCCCCGCGTCGGGCTCTGGGCTGATGGCTCAGAGCCTGGAGCCTGTTTCCGATTCTGTGTCTCCCTCTCTCTCTGCCCCTCCCCCGTTCATGCTCTGTCTCTCTCTATCCCAAAAATAAATAAACGTTGAAAAAAAAAAAAAAAAAAAAAAAAAAAAAAAAACTACTTGACTTTAAAAACTGTATATACTTAGTATTTTTTTTTACATTGAGAATTAAAATTACAAAAATTCGTGATTTATTTATTTACCAACTTATTGCTGTCTAGCATTCATAATCATTCATTCTCTGAGGAGTATCTTTAATGTACAGGAGGAATATATGTAATAACACACATTATATACACATATAATAGTATATTAATATATTTTTATTGGTATATTAATTATGTATAATTAATTATATTAATTATATATTTATATGTAGGTTTAAGCCAATCAGAAAATAATCAATAGCCATTGCAAATAGCTTGGGGTAGAAGTGAGAGATAAAACCTGATCAAAGCTATCTCTGATGCTTTGAAAGATGCAAAGAGATGCTTGTTGGGCTTTTGGGAGAGAAAAAATTTTTATCTTTTGTGGAAGCTGCTAGAACACACAGTGTCTTCTTTTGGATGATATGAAGCGAGACTGGGAGATCTAGAACTTACACAACTTTTCTGTATAACGGAAATTATCCATAGGATGGAACAATTACAACATTAGGCATATTAAACAGAAGACAAGACACTGGCCATTTGTAATATTGTTAGAGCCACTGGATCAT
Source organism: Puma concolor (assembly GCF_028749965.1). Lineage (NCBI taxonomy): Eukaryota > Metazoa > Chordata > Mammalia > Carnivora > Felidae > Puma > Puma concolor. The sequence continues at coordinate 11,611,533 of NC_141676.1, forward strand.
CAAATTTTCTCTGACTATTTGAGCTAACAGATTCACTTTATTGTTATGCCCAGTTTCAGTTCTTTTTTTTCTGTTGCTAAAAATGAAAGATTCCTGGGGTGCCTGGGTGCTTCAGTCGGTTAAATGTCCAACTCTTGATTTCAGCTGAGGTCATGATCTGGGGACTTGTGAGTTTGAGCTCTACATCAGGCTTCATGCTGTTGAGTGGAGCCTGTTTGGGATTCTCTCTCTCCCTCTGCCTCTGCCCCTTCCTTGCTCTCTCTCTCTCTGTCTCTCAAAAGAAATACACTTGAAAAAAATGAAAGATCTTGATTCTGAAATAATTTTATAATGTATACCAAGATCACAAAAATGTGACTTCTTTTCAGTATGAATGGCCTTCATTTATAGGTAATTACTCTTCTTGCACAAGAAATTACTATAAAACCTTGAGACTTCAAACATAAGTAGATATTTATTAGAAAGCTTCCTTGGGTCAGGAATTCAGGAGTGATTTGGCTGTGTGTTCTGGCTCAGGGTCTCTCATACGGTTGTACTCCAGTAAGTAGTGGGTCAGGGCTGTAGTCCTCTGAAGGTAGATTGAGGCTGGAGGACCCACTTCCCAAATAGGCTGGCAGGTTTGTGCTGGCTGATGGCAGGAGGCTAATATATTCTTGGTTACATGAATTAGCCCTATTAAATATAGGAGTGGTCCTCACAAATCCATGAATAACAGAAGGCTAGGGTCACTGGGGACCATCTTGAAGGCTTCCTATTACAGTCAGATGTTAGAAATGCTTCAGAGTCAATATATTAAAAAATATTTATTGAAAGTTTAGAAACAGCTTACCCCTGGGACCTTCATGTGAAGTGAATTGTGAAAAAGAGGTGGGATAAAGAAATGGAAGAAAGAAGGTGCACACTTAAAATCAAGGTGGGGATTTTTCTTTCTTCTTGAGGTAGTCCTGCATTCATATAATATTCCCTCTTAGAATAGCTTTTTCTGCACCCCAAAGATTTTAAATTTTTTTTTCAACGTTTTTTATTTATTTTGGGGACAGAGAGAGACAGAGCATGAACGGGGGAGGGGCAGAGAGAGAGGGAGACACAGAATCGGAAACAGGCTCCAGGCTCCGAGCCATCAGCCCAGAGCCTGACACGGGGCTCGAACTCACGGACCGCGAGATCGTGACCTGGCTGAAGTCGGACGCTTAACCGACTGCGCCACCCAGGCGCCCCTGCACCCCAAAGATTTTAGACCATTGTGTTTTCATTTTCATTTGTCCCCTGTCTCTTTTGATTTCCTCTTTGATTTCTGGCTGGACCATTCACTATATTGTACACTGGAAACTAATATAACACAGTATGTTAATTATACTTAAAATATAGAATCGAGGGGGACGCCTGGGTGGCTCAATCGGTTAAGTGTCCCAACTCCAGCTCAGGTCATGATCTTGCGGTTCACGAGTTCAAGCCCCGTTTCAGGCTCTGTACTAACAGCTCAGAGCCTGGAGCCTGATTCAGATTCTGTCTCCCTCTCTCTCTGCCCCTCCCCTGCCTGTGTTCTGTCTCTGTCTCTCTCTCACTCAAAAATAAAAAATAAAAAAAATAGAACCAAGGTTGGGGAGATTTGCACAGGCTATAAAGAAGTCAAAGCCATCAATTTCTGGGTAAAGGCAAGCCTGAAGCATGCTCCATGGTAGCTTCGCAGAGACAGTGCAAGACCTCAGAAATAATGGCTATTGTGGTGTGCCTAAGTCCAAGACATCTGAGCCCCTCAGGGATTCCAGGACAATAAGTTGACCAAGGGGCAGAAAAGCCACCAGACTGGGGTACCATGGAGACTCAGAGTCCAACCAAGAGAATTTAAAGAGAATTTTTTAAAGACATTTTTTCCACACAATTTATGGACTAATTTCATACATATATTACATTAGTATTTATACAGTACTTTACATTTTGCATAGTTACATCACATAGGTTTGACTTGTTTTTCTGTTAACCATATGAAAATGGCAGGTGAGAAATTATATTGCAGATATTACAGATAGAACGCTTGGGCACGTACAGGTCTGCCACATTCGTCCCAGTGTAGCAACAATTTATTAGAATCTCACAAAGTGTGATTTGTGGAACATTTTTGTTCTTACCAGAAACATGGCCTCCATTGCTTGGCCATGATACCCACATTCTGTACTTTTTGGTGTTCTATCTTTAAAAGGATTAAGATATTACAGTTCTTATCAGGGGGAATATATAACTACTAAACTATCAGTGAGAGTTAAATAATTAACTCATTGCCCACCCACCTGTTTCTCCCTGCAGGTAAGAATAGCTGAAGTAGATCAAATTAAGGATGGGATCTTGTCTAGAACATCTCTGCATCCCTAGTAACTGGCAGGGTAGATGAGTTTCATTTCTAAAAACCCAGAAACAGGGGTAGCTGGATGGTTCAGTTGGTTAAGCGTCCAACTTCGGCTCAGGTCATGGTCTCACAGTTTGTGAGTGTCGGGTTCTGTGCTGAGCTTAGAGCCTGGAGCCTGCTTTGGATTCTATGTCTCCCTTTCACTCTCTGCCCCTCCCCTGCTCACATTCTGTCTCTCTCTCTCTCTCTCTCTCTTTGTGTCTCAAATAAACATTGAAAAAAAAGTTGTTTTTTTTTAACCTAGAAACAAACAAGCAAAATGTTTATGGGAATGATCTTAAGTAGATATTTTTAGTGAAGGATTAGTAATGCAGCATGACACGTTGGAAAGAACTCCAAATCAGAACACACAAATCACACCTACTGTTAATAGAAGTTATACTTGTACTACACCCCCTGGTAAGTACTTTACATGCATTATCTAACTTGATTCTCTCTATGTAGACGTACTCTATGAAGTAGCTACTACTATCAGCCCCATTTTATGATAATCCTGGGGCTTGGAGAGGTTAATTTGTTCAAGATCACACAGTCATCAAGTCATCAGATTGGTTGATACCCATGTCCCAGGTTGTAACCATGATAAGTCGTGACTCTGTCATGAATTAGTTTTGTTGTTTTCCTTATTGTCTCAGTTTCCTCATTATGCGTAGGGAATAATGGCATGTCTGCCTCACAGGACTGCTGTGAGAGTCTGGTCATTTGAGAAAATGTATGTTTGTAAATATCTAAAATGAAAGTGCTTTGTACAGAGGGAAATGTTCATGTATCTAATTTATTTTAATTAAGATATTTTACCAGTTAGCTTGGTCATCTTGAGCAAATCTTTTAGCTCCTTGGCCTCAGGTTCCTCACCTGGTAATTGAGGTATTGTAGTAGATGGTCCCTAGGTTCTTTCCAACTCAAATGACTCCAAGTTCGTTAAAAGAAAAGCTACAATTATGAAAACATGATTGGACTATGGGGATGCGGGGAATGGATCCAGAAGGGACATGGCAAGGTGGAGCATGAAATTAGCAGGGACAAAAACTCCATGACAATCATGACTCCAGAGAGCAGGTATCTGGGGGTTTTCTCCCTCTAATTGCCTTCTCCTGTTACCTTTGCTCTTAATAACACATTTTATAGGATCTCCAGTTGTGGGCATCTCTCTTGCTCTGAGTGGACAGCCAATTTCATGGCCTAAGGCTCCCATCTTGGAGAGTGATAGGGCCCAGCTGGAAAATTCCTTTGGAAAAGAAATAAGCAGATTTAACCTTTGGCAAGAGCTCTGTCTTCTTGGGAAATCTGGGTCAAGGTGAGAGGGCAAGATTTAGTGAGAACGGTGGATTTTTTTCTGTCTTAATAGCCATGTGATTCTTCCAGTAGGACCTGCGTGGAGCAAGGTTTATGGTCCTCAGTCTCTCCCATTCTTCACCTCTTCCCTCTCCCTCCCTCACTCCCACACTCTCCACGGTGGGCTCTTTCTTGGGTTCTCTTTCACCTATAGAATGTCTCTGACCTTCCTTGAAAAGATTAATCTCTACTCTAAAATATCAGGGATTATTCTGGGGTGAGGGATGAATGTTGAGTTCCAGTTCTGCAATTTCTTAAGGATATGGTCTTAAGCTCTGTTATCTTCTTTTTTTTTCACCTGTAAAGTGGGGGATAATGGGATTACTTAGAACCTAATAAGTCAATGTTTATGAAGCCTAGCAAATTTTAGAAGTCAATTTCACACTGAGCTAAAATTAACTGTTTATTGACTCTCAGGGAAATAATGGTATGACAGAGTATTCAAGTAGAATTCCATTGGCCTTTTGAAATACTTCATATACCTCTCCATGGTCATCTTTGGAGACCCTGGGGGTCTGGAGGCACTAGTGTTAGGGTAACACAGATATCAGAGATGCTTCACTCCCAAGCATAGGTAGTTGTTTTTGTTTGTTTGAGAGAGAGCATGTGTGTGTGTGAGAGCTTGGGAGGGACAGAGAGAGAGGGGGAGAGAGAATCCCAAGCAGGCTCCACATTCATCATGGATCCCAATGTGGGGCTCTATCTCACAAACCATGAGATCATTACCTGAACCGATATCAAGAGTTGGATGCTTAACCAACTGAGCCGCCCATTTACCATGGTTATTGTTGGTCTTACTGTCTCTTTTAATTTTTTTTAATTAAAATTTTTCTCAATGTTTATTTATTTTTGAGAGAAAGACAGAGCATGAGTGGGGGAGGGGCAGAGAGAGAGGGAGACAGAATCTGAAGCAGGCTCCAGGCTCCGAGCTGTCAGCAGAGAGCCCAGTGAGGCACCTGAACCCCAAAACTGTGAGATCATGACCTGAGCTGAAGTCGGGCGCTTAATTAGGTGACTGAGCCACCCAGGCGCCTCGACCTTTTTTTTTTAACTTATATTTTTCTTCTTCATTCAGCAACATCTTGGTTTTTACCTGACTTTGTACCCTAAACAGCCTTACAGAGTGGCCATGTCCTTAGTAGATCATATTGGAAAATGTGTTGATTAGCTATAACCCTATCTCCAACCAATATTTATGTCAGTCACCTTTTCTTCAAAGTGTCTGGGATATTCTGAACACATGCAAAAAACTAATTAAAGAGAGTGAATATATTCAGAATTTTCCCCTCTTCCTCTATCCTACCAAATTTTAGCAAGATAAGTTTTCAGGATCAATTTTAACATGAATTAGTAAACAATCCACAGTTCTTCACCTTTATTGGGAGAATGATGAGTTAAATGAAATACTTTTAGCTCTGCCTGCCTCTTGGTACCAGAATGTAATAAGAAAATAAAATTATTGCAAGTGATTAATTAGAAGCTTGACTTAATTTTCACAGAATTGATCGATTATGTTGGTGTATTGGGGTATGTTTTGCACAGGAGTTCATACTTGCAAAATATATTCATTGACTCTGACTCGTCTTGGATAAAATAATGGAGAACGTATATTGGCAACACTTTATTTTAAGAGTAAACAGAAAGATTTCCAAGTTCCTAAAAACATATTTGAAATGTAATAAGACAATTTTAGATTTACATTGAAAAGTGGGGGAAAGAACCATTTGTTCAACATATATTTATTCAGTTATGCAAACATTAGTATACAAGATGCTTATCACTAAATAGTGGAACATCTCCATTGGACTATGCACTGTGCATAGTGTTGTCAGCTCAAGAGTAGGTGGTGGTGGTAGAACACAAAAAGTGGCATCAGGAGTTTACAGCTGACTGGCAGATAACAGAACAATATGAGATAGAAATAACTATAGTCATTGATTAACAATATTCTTGAGTCTAGGCACAGAGGCCATCTAATTTAGAAAATAATTATGTGAAGAGCTCCTTGACCTTTCAGTATTCATTCTGCCTTATTTTTCTTTCACAGAGAGGAATGATAATGGGGATGATAATTGCTAACATTTATTGAGCCTCTACTGTTTGAAGCCCTTTATGTCATTCAGTCCTTGCAGCAATCCTATGAGGTAGTAAGTATCATTAGCCCCCTTTATAGATGAGGCAACTGAGGGGGAGGGGCCAAGATGGTAGAATAGCATGGAAGTTTTTTTTGCGTCTCTTGCCCCTGAATTGTGGCCAGAGCAACACGAAACTATCTTGCACACCTAGAAAACTGATTTGAGGATTAGCACAACAATCTGCACAACCTGAACCACAGAACTCGGCAGGTATGCAGCGTGAAGAGGTGAACTGGGGAAGAGAGAAGCCGCAGAGGGCAGGGAGTGGTTTTTGCTTGCGGAGAGATGATGGGGGGGGGGGGCATGAGTACAGGAAAAGCACTCCCCCCCCCCCAAAGCAGCTGGAGAGAAAAAAGGAAAAAGGAAAAGTGGAAACAGCCTCAAGGGTCTGAACAAAAAAAGAAGGGAGAAAGGAGAGTGTTTAAATTCCATTAAGACTCTGTAAACAGGGAGAGTGCAGTCTGAGACTCTGTACGATTAAGGATGTATGTATCTTAATAAGTTGTTTCTTATAGGAGTTGTTGAAAATTTATCAAATACAAGGATGTTTAAAAGAGGAATCAAAATCATACCAGTCATTACTTTTGGTATTTGTAATTGGCTCACATGTTGCGTGTGTGTGTTTGTGTGTGTGTGTGTGTGTGTGTGTGTGTGAGAGAGAGAGAGAGAGAGAGAGAGAGACAGAGACAGAGACAGAGAAAGGGAGACAGAGAGAGAGAGAGAGACAGAGATATTATATAAAGTAAAAACGTTTTTCCTCCAGAGAGATAAAATCATTTTGTACCCTTATCAGGAGTAAATGTGAATGCCCCATCCCTTGATTTATACCTTTTATATTAAAGGGATTACTACATTTGTCTTTTTTATGTTTGTGACTATTTTTCCTTCATCAATTGTATTTCAAAAGTATTTTATGTAAGTGAATTTTTCTGACATAAACAAGTTTTAAATTGTATCTTATTTTTCTCTTCTAGTTTCTGTTTTGATGCTATATTTCAGAAATTTTTCTGCCTACTTAGATTATATAAATTTATGTCAAAAGTTTATCCTTTATCAATTTAAAATACTATTATCATATATTAAATTCTTACCAGTATTTAAATTTTTCTGAGATTTCTATATATTCTTCTGACACATGTATGTTTTGTAAGAATAGTGAGTTATCAGTGTGTATAATACTTTTTAATATATGAAAGTTCATGTCTTTTTAATTATTAATCTTTTTTTTTCAAAAATTTCTTAGCTTGTCTCATTGATTCACTCTTTCATCTCAAGGAAGGACAGTTTGTTTATGGAGCACAGGCCATAGCTGCAATCTGTTATGAATCTGTTAGTAAGCTCTAACATGGTGACTATCTCAATAAAACATTATGAACTATAGCTATGAGCTATGCAGTACTTGGTAATTGAAACTACTTTTTCTCTGCATCAAGGCCCTACATAGCTTGATGGTGGTTGTCAATTGACCCAGTGTAATTAACTCAAACTAAATAGAAAATTGTTTATGTGGTTCTTGTCTTCATGGCTGCAGGTGATTGATTTGCTTCTACATGAGATCTGAATCTGAATCTGCCTAGAGGCATTGATTCCTGACAGTCTACAAGACCAGTGATGTCTCAGGAAATATCTCAAATTAACCCATACAGCTCTAGCGCCATTGACAGTCCTATCCATGGGTACAGCTGTCACTCATGGCTATCTGTAAGCCATCCATGATAATAATAGCCAACACCTGTTCAACAGTTACTTTGTACAGCATTGTATGCTGGGCCTCCCCATGAATTTTCCTGTAACTCTCCTAGTAATCTTATAGTCCAGGGGCTCTTGATGTTCTCATTTTATTGGGAGCAAATCAGTCTTAGTGTGTAAGCTATGGGGGCGAGTTCATAAAATGAGAAGGTATCAGACAAAACTCCAAAGTCTGAACCTTTAACCACAGTACCATGCTGTTTTCAAGTAGTAAAATACCCTAAGATTGAAAAAATTGTTGGGGTCAGTAATGAGCTATGCTAGCTTCCCTTTGGTGTACTTAGTATGAAGACTTCCCAAGAGACTTCTTCCATAACTTTATTGGGCATTTAAGCTATGCCTTGAGAAAACATTATCAAAGTCAAGTTACGATACAGTTTTCTGGGCCAGTTAGAAGATGATATATCAAAAAATTTACATAAAAGTTTGTAAAATTGTTATAAACATCAAAAATAACTTTTCTTAAGGGTAAAAGAAGAAATTTAAAAAATTTATCTAGATGGCTATCTGGGACTGAAGGGCTATTTCAGTTTTAATCTGCAGTGATGACCCTTATGCTCTTATAAAGCTGCACTTATATAATGAGTTTTCAAAGGCTTAAAAAAAACTTTCAATGACTGATCTCTGTAGTAATCACAGAATTTCTGTTCAGTTTTCAGTCAAATTTGAAAATATCTCTTTAATTTGAATGAGATTTCAGCAGTGCATTCTCTTCTCTCTTTTCTGATTCTAGAAGCACCAAGCCAATGACTGGGGGAGGAAATATTACAGAGGTCACTTATTTCATCCTTTTGGGATTCTCTGATTTCCCCAGAATCCTAGCAGTGCTCTTTGTCGTATTCCTGCTCATCTACATTATGACTCTGACTTGGAACTTGTGCCTCATCATCTTAATAAGGATGGACTCTCACCTCCACACACCCATGTACTTCTTCCTCAGTAATCTGTCCTTCATGGATATCTGCTATGTGACCTCCACAGCCCCCAAGATGCTCTCCAGCTTTTTCCAAAAGCAGCAAACTATCACCTTTGTGGGTTGCGCCGTTCAATACTTTGTTTTTTCAATCATGGGACTGAGTGAGTCTTGTCTCATGACAGCCATGGCTTATGACCGATATGCCGCCATTTGTAATCCTCTTCTCTATTCATCAGTCATGTCACCCACCCTCTGTATTCGGATGGTGCTGGGGTGCTATCTGGCTGGACTCTCTGGTTCTGTATCCCAATTGTGTGCCATACTTCAGCTTCACTTCTGTGGGCCTAATGTCATCAACCACTTCTTCTGTGACATGCCCCAGTTGTTAGTCCTGTCCTGCACTGACACTTTCTTTGTACAGCTATTGCTTGCTATAGTAACAATGATCTTTGGGGTAGTTAATGCTCTCATTATCATGGTATCCTACTGTTATATTGTCATCTCCGTCATGAAGATCACTTCAGCTAAAGGCAGGTCCAAGGCTTTCAACACCTGTGCTTCTCATCTAACAGCAGTTTCCCTCTTTTATATCTCGAGTGTCTTTGTCTATTTGAGTTCCAGCTCTGGCGGTTCCTCCAGTTTTGACAGATTTGCATCAGTATTCTACACCGTGGTTATCCCCATGTTGAATCCTTTGATTTACAGTCTGAGGAACAAGGAAATCAAAGATGCCTTGAGGAGTTTACAGAAGAAGAGATGGTACTGCTGAGGTTCTGTCCAGATTTGTCCTATCAGAAAGCTTAACTCCTAAGAATATGCAAATAAATGGACTATAATATCGCCTTTGTATAAAGAAAGCTTAATTTGACACAGATTAATATGCCAAATGGACTGATGGTGACTTGACTCCACACAAACACAATGTCTTTAAGTCCTGAGGAGGTTCATACTTTCACTGTACATGGGGAATGTCATCATCATTTATAAATAATCTGCAAGTATTTGTAAAATGTTAAGGTTTAGAAACTCGTTAGTTCCTTTTGCTTTGGAGATTGAGCCCTGCTCAGTCTCAGACCTCTGATTGTAAAGGACTGATATCTGACAGAGGCCCCCAAGAATGTGGAGAACTTGTGTCCCAAATATTTTGATGTGGCGTAATCCAGACATGATGGTGATTGATGTTTGTTGTGTGTTTCTGCCATAGTGGGAATAAACGGAGAGAGAGGATGTGCCTTTGAACAGAAATAAAGCTATACGATTAGCCTGGTTGTGTCTCCCGGGAAGAGTCTGATATAGCTACTGTTTGTCTAAGGCCTCTTTCAGAACTAATCATCCCATAAATTTGGTCACATCCCAGTCTCTACCAGCTATAATCTTCTGAAGGAAAAGGTGATTTGAATCCTAAAGAGGATTGGAATGAAGGATGTGGTCCCTTCCTTACCATTTCTTAGGAGTCTGATGGTTTAGTTTCTTGCTTCTAGTTTCAGTGGGGATTTCTGATGGGAGATGATGTTCAAAATCCATGTCATAGCCAATATCAGTTTTTTATATTGTGGGACTCAAGCCTCTTTCTCCCATTAAATGTGGAAAATTTACCCTTGTCTGACATAGCCAGTGTTTCGCACTCTCAAATCATTTCTGATATTTCAAGCATCTGTTTATGTTTGGTGTGAGGAGACTTGTGTGAAAATTCATTGTAGGAATAGAGTTACTGAATTACAAATATTGCAGACTAAGAACAAATATGGAAAGCTGATCTATATTCTTTTTATTTTCTATGTTAAACATTTTATGTCCTAGAGATTTATGGTGTTGTATGGGGTGATATAATGCATGGAGTAGATGGTTAGAGTTACTCTAATGCTGATATTCTCTAGGAAGCCTCAAGAGCCAGAGAAGAAATAATAGTGGGAGAGGCAGGGTTTTTAACTTTGGCCAGTTTTCTTTGTGTAAAGTAGAACATAAAGCTTTTGGTTCTTGTGATCTGTTTGAAAAGGGAACAAGATGTGTAACAATACTGGCTGCTGATTTGCCAGATTGCTCAGACTTGAACCAACTGATATAAAACATATGTCATTACAATGACATATTAACCTTGGAGATTCATTGGGTTCTCATTGCTGTTTGGGGGGGGGTCTTAATTCTGATGAGTCACATCATTGTTCTCTTTAATTAAAGATTATAAATGAAGAGGCATTTGAAGCCTTTGCCAAGTTTTTCACAAGTTTACAAATGGATGGAATTGAGAGAAGGGGAACCACTGAATCTCTGGGAGAGAATGTGAGGTCTTACCCCATACCAAGGAAGTAGTGCAGGGTGAATAAAAGATGTGTGCTCCCCTTCCCCACCGTGTAAGCTTAGGTATGCTCTTTGAAGTATTGTTCTTTAAAAATGTGTAAGAATGTATGTGAAGTCTTCCTAAGGAACCATGAGGGCTTCAGTAGGAGGCGCACCTCATAATCGTTATGCTGTGCATTAGATTTCCATATTTATTTATCTTTTAGTTGCAAGGTTGTACCCTTTCAAAAAACATCTCTCCTATTTCCTTGCTCTCCAGGTCTTGGTAACCACCATTGGACTCTCTGTTTCAATGGGTTTGGCTTTTTGATCCTGCATATTAGTGCTATCATACAGTTTATGTCCTTGTCTGATTTATGTCACTTGGCATAATGCCATCGGGGTCCATTCATGTTGTCTCAAATGGCAAGATTTCCTTCACTGTTGTAGTTGAGTAATATTCCACTGTGCTGTGTGTCAACACCATGTCTTCTTTATAATTCTTTATCATTCCATATATTGCCTATTATGAATAATGCTGCAATAAACACGGGAGTGGAGATTATCTTTTTGGTATCCTGTTTTTATTTCTGTTGAGTGTATACCCAGAAGTGGGGTTGCTGGATCCTATGGTAGTTCTTTAATCTTTTGAGGAACATCCATACTGTTTTTAATAGTGGCTAAACCAAGTTACCTTTCCACAAACAGTGTACAGGTGTTCCCTTTTCTCTAAATCATCACCACTACTTATGATCTCTTGTTATGATGATAGTCATTTTAACAGGTGTGAGCTGATACTTCATTGTGGTTTGGATATGCATTTCCTTGATGATTAGTGATGTTGGATATTTGTTTAATGTACCTGTTGGCCAATTGGGTGTCTTCTAGGAAAAATATCTATTTGGTTCCTCTACACATTTTTTAATCAGATTGTTTTGTTTTTGAGTTGTATGAGTTCTTTTTATATATTGGATATTAACCCCTATCTGAGATACGTGGTTGGTAAATATTTTTAAGTATATGGTTTACAGATAAGTTGCCTTTTGATTTTGTTAATCGTTCTCTTGCTGTGCAGAGGCTTTTTAATTTGATGTAGCTGCACTTGTTGACTTTTGCTTTTGTTGATTGTGCTTTTGGTGTGAGATCTAAAAAATCGTTTTCAAGACCAGTGTCAAGGACCTTGTTCCCTATCTTTTCTTCTAGGAGTTTTATGGTTTCAGGTCTTATATTCCTATCTTTAATCCATTTAGGGTTAATTTTTGTGAGTGGTAAAAGGTATTGGTCCAGTTTTATTATTACACATTTGATAATCCAGGTTTTACAAAACCATTTATTAAAGAGACTGTTCTTTCCCGACTGAGTATTCTTGGCTCCCTTGTTAAATAGTAGTTGACATGGTAGGTAGGAGTTGATTTCTCAATTCTATTTTATTCTACTGACCTATGTGTCTATTTTTTTTTAATATTTAAAATGTTTATTTACTATTGAGAGACAGAGCATGGTCATGGGAGGGGCAGAGAGAGGGAGAGACACAGAATCCGAAGCAGGCTGCAGGCTCTGAGCTGTCAGCACAGAGCTAGATATGGGGCTTGAACTCACAAACTGCAAGATCATGACCTGACCCGAAGGCCAATGCTTAACCGACTGACCCACCCAGGCTCCCCGCTATGTGTCTATTTTAATGACAGACCCATACTTGTGTTTAGTATAGCTTTGTAGTATAGCTTGGAATCAGGAGTGTGATGCCTCCACTTTTGTTCTTTCTCAAGATTCCTTTGGCTTAGGTCTTTTGAAGTGTCACACAAATTTTAGTATTGTTTTTTCTATTTTGGTAAAAAATGTCATTGTAATTTTGATGGAGATTTTCTTCAATCTATTGATGACTTTGGGTAGTATGGACATTTGAAGAATATTAATTTTCGTTCATGAACATGGGATATGTTTCCATTTTTTTGGTGTGTTCTCTAATTTCTTCAATGTATTTTAGTTTTAATAGTACAGATCTTTTACTTCCTTGGTTAAATTTATTCCTAAGCATTTTATTGTTTTTAATGTTACTGTGAATGGTATAATATTTTTTACTTCTTTTTCAGGTGTTTCATTGTTAGTGTATAGAAATGCAACTGCTTTCTGTATGTTGATTCTAAGTACTGCAAGTTTACTGAATTTCTTGATTAGTTCCAATAGATTTTTGGTTGAGTCTTTAGGACTTTCTAGATATAAGAATATATCATCTGCAATAATGACAGTTTTCTTTCTTCCTTTCTGATTTAGATGCCTTTTACCTCTTTATCTTGCCTAATTATTCTAACTAGGGCTTCCACTACTATGTTGCATAAGCATGGTGAGAATGGACACTCTTGTCTTGCTCTTGATCTTGGAAATGATTTTAACCTTCCATTGTTGACTGATGTTAAGTGTGGATGTCTCATTTCTGGCTTTATTATGTTTAGGTCAGTTCCTTCTATACCCAAAGTGTTGACTATTTAAAAAAGGATGTTGTATTTTTTCAAACGCTTTTTCTCCATCTTTGAGATGATATGCTTTTTATCTTATATTAACGTGGTGCATCATATTTGTGGCTTTGTGTATGTTGAACTGTCCTTGTAGGGACAATATTCATTTAGTCATGGTAGATGATCCCTTAATGATTTTGACTTGCTGATATTTTATTATGAATTTTTGCGTCTGTATTCATCAGGGACATTGGTATATAATTTTCATGTAGTGTTCTTATCACTCTTTGGTATCAGCATAATGTTGGGATCATAAAATGAGGTTAAGGGTTAAGGTTATAAGATTATTCCTCCTTCTCTTTTTTTAAAAAATAATTTCATAGAATTTCTGTAATTTTTTTATGTTTATTTTTTATTTTTGACACAGAGAGAGAGAGAGACAGAGCATGAGCGGGGGAGGGGCAGAGAGAGAGGGAGACGCTGAAACAGGCTCCAGGCTCTGAGCTGTCAGCACAGAGCCCAACGCGGGACTCGAACTCACAGACTGCGAGATCATGACCTGAGCGGAAGTCGAACTCACAGACTGCGAGATCATGACCTGAGCGGAAGTCACTCAACCGACTGAGCCACCAAGGCACCCCTCCTCTCTTTTTTTTTTAGTCTAGGTAAAGATTTTTTTTTTTTAATTTTTTTTTTTTTTAACGTTTATTATTTTTGGGACAGAGAGAGACAGAGCATGAACGGGGGAGGGGCAGAGAGAGAGGGAGACACAGAATCGGAAACAGGCTCCGGGCTCCGAGCCATCAGCCCAGAGCCTGACGCGGGGCTCGAACTCACGGAGCGCGAGATCGTGACCTGGCTGAAGTCGGACGCTTAACCGACTGCGCCACCCAGGCGCCCCAGTCTAGGTAAAGATTTATCACTTTGTTTATTCTTTAAAAACCCCAGCTTTAGTTTCATTGATATTTTTCTATTGCTTTTCTGATCTTTATCCCATTTATTTCTACTATTTGTTATTTCCTTTATTCTGCTAACACTGGCTATATTTGTACTTCTTTTTCTACTTCTATGAGGTCAAAAGTTAGGTTATTTATTTGAAATCTTTTTAATTCCTTGATATATGCAATTTTCACTGTAAACTTCCCCTTAGAGCTGCTTTTGTAGCATCACTTAGGTTTTCCTGTGTTGTGTTGACATTTTCACTTGTTTTTGAGGTATTTTTTGATTACTATTTTGATTTCCTCTTTGACCCATTAGTTGTTCAGGAATGTGTTTAGTGTTCACATGCTTTCATTTTTCCAGCTTTCCTCTTGTTGATTTCTAGTTTCATAACAATGCATATGGGAAAGATACTTGGCATGATTTCAGTCTTGAATTTGTGAAGACTTGGTTTGTGTCCTATCATATGATTTATCTTGAAGAATTTTCAGTGTGTGGTTAAGAAGAATGTGTATTCTGGTGCTATTGGATAGAATGTTCTATAAATGTTTGTTCAAGACATCTGGCTTACTGTTTCGTTTTGTCCAACATTTCCATGTTGATTTTCTGCTTTCATGATCTATCTATTGCTGATAGTGGGGTATTGAAGTCTTTTACTCTTATTGTATTGCTGTTTATCTCTCCCTTCAGATCTGTTCATTTTTGCTTGTATATATTAGAACTCTGATATTGGGTGCATATATTCATGTTCTTAATGAATTGACCCCTTTATCATTATTTAGTGACCTTCTTTGTCTCTTATTTCCATTTTTGGCATGTAGTCTATTTTGTCTGATATGAGTATAGCTGCCCTGCTTTCCTTCTTTCTTTCTTTGTTTCTTTGTTTCTTTATTTTAATATATGAAATTTATTGTCAAATTGGTTTCCATACAACACCCAGTGCTCATCCCAAAAGATGCCCTCTTCAATACCCATCACCTCCCCTCCCCTGCCTCCCACCCCCCATCAACCCTCAGTTTGTTCTCAGTTTATTTTTTTTTAACATTTATTTATTTTTGAGACAGAGAGAGATAGACCATGAACGGGGGAGGGTCAGAGAGAGAGGGAGACACAGAATCTGAAACAGGCTCCAGGTTCCGAGCTGTCAGCACAGAGCCCGATGCGGGGCTCGAACTCACGGACCGCGAGATCATGACCTGAGCGGAGGTTGGCCGCTTAACCGACTGAGCCACCCAGGTGCCCCTGTTCTCAGTTTTTAAGAGTGTCTTATGCTTTGGCTCTTTCCCACTCTAACCTCTTTTTTTTTTCCTTCCCCTCCCCCATGGGTATCTGTTAAGTTTCTCAGGATCCACATAAGAGTGAAAACATATGGTATCTGTCTTTCTCTGTATGGCTTATTTCACTTAGCATCACACTCTCCAGTTCCATCCACATTGCTACAAAGGGCCATATTTCGTTCTTTCTCATTGCCACGTAGTACTCCATTGTGTATATAAACCACAATTTCTTTATCCATTCATCAGTTGATGGACATTTAGACTCTTTTCATAATTTGGCTATTGTTGAGAGTGCTGCTATAAACATTGGGGTACAAGTGCCCCTATGCATCAGTGCTCTTGTATCCTTTGGGTAAATTCCTAGCAGTGCTACTGCTGGGTCATAGGGTAGGTCTATTTTTAATTTTTTGAGGAACCTCCACACTGTTTTCCAGAGTGGCTGCACCAGTTTGCATTCCCACCAACAGTGCAAGAGGGTTCCCGTTTCTCCACATCCTCTCCAGCATCTGTAGTCTCCTGATTTGTTCATTTTGGCCACTCTGACTGGCGTGAGGTGATATCTGAGTGTGGTTTTGATTTGTATTTCCCTGATAAGGAGCAACATTGAGCAGTTTTTCATGTGCCTGTTGGCCATCCGGATGTCTTCTTTAGAGAAGTGTCTATTCATGTTTTCTGCCCATTTCTTCACTGGGTTATTTGTTTCTCGGGTGTGGAGTTTGGTGAGCTCTTTATAGATTTTGGATACTAGCCCTTTGTCTGATATGTCATTTGCAAATATCTTTTCCCATTCTGTTGGTTGCCTTTTAGTTTTGTTGGTTGTTTCCTTTGCTGTACAGAAGCTTTTTATCTTCATGAGGTCCCAGTAATTCATTTTTGCTTTTAATTCCCTTGCCTTTGGGGATGTGTCAAGTAAGAAATTGCTGCGGCTGAGGTCAGAGAGGTCTTTTCCTGCTTTCTCCTCTAGGGTTTTGATGGTTTCCTGTCTCACATTCAGGTCCTTTATCCATTTTGAGTTTATTTTTGTGAATGGTGTGAGAAAGTGGTCTAGTTTCAACCTTCTGCATGTTGCTGTCTAGTTCTCCCAGCACCGTTTGTTAAAGAGACTGTCTTTTTTCCATTGGATGTTCTTTCCTGCTTTGTCAAAGATGAGTTGGCCATACGTTTGTGGGTCTAGTTCTGGGGTTTCTATTCTATTCCACTGGTCTATGTGTCTGTTTTTGTGCCAATACCATGCTGTCTTGATGATTACAGCTTTGTAGTAGAGGCTAAAGTCTGGGATTGTGATGCCTCCTGCTTTGGTCTTCTTCTTCAAAATTACTTTGGCTATTCGGGGCCTTTTGTGGTTCCATCTGAATTTTAGGATGGCTTGTTCTAGTTTCGAGAAGAATGCTGGTGCAATTTTGACTGGTATTGCATTGAATGTGTAGATAGCTTTGGGTAGTATCGACATTTTGACAATATTTATTCTTCCAATCCATGAGCATGGAATGTCTTTCCATTTCTTTAAATCTTCTTCAATTACCTTCATAAGTTTTCTATAGTTTTCAGCATACAGATCTTTTAAATCTTTGGTTAGATTTATTCCTAGGTATTTTATGCTTCTTGGTGCAATTGTGAATGGGATCAGTTTCTTTATTTGTCTTTCTGTTGCTTCATTGTTAGTGTATAAGAATGCAACTGATTTCTGTACATTGATTTTGTATCCTGCAACTTTGCTGAATTCATATATCAGTTCTAGCAGACTTTTGGTGGAGTCTATCGGATTTTCCATGTATATATCATGTCATCTGCAAAAAGCGAAAGCTTGACTTCATCTTTGCCAATTTTGATGCCTTTGATTTCCTTTTGTTGTCTGATTGCTGATGCTAGAACTTCCAACACTATGTTAAACAACAGCGGTGAGAGTGGGCATCCCTGTCGTGTTCCTGATCTCAGGGAAAAAGCTCTCAGTTTTTCCCCATTGAGGATATTGTTAGCTGTGGGCTTTGCATAAATGGCTTTTATGATGTTTAAGTATGTTCCTTCTATCCCGACTTTCTCGAGGGTTTTTATTAAGAAAGGATGCTGAATTTTGTCAAATGCTTTTTCTGCATCGATTGACAGGATCATATGGTTCTTATCTTTTCTTTTATTAATGTGATGTATCACGTTGATTCATTTGCGAATGTTGAACCAGCCCTGCATCCCAGGAATGAATCCCACTTGATCATGGTGAATAATTCTTTTTATATGCCGTTGAATTCGATTTGCTAGTATCTTATTGAGAATTTTTGCATCCATATTCATCAGGGATATTGGCCTGTAGTTCTCTTTTTTTACTGGGTCTCTGTCTGGTTTAGGAATCAAAGTAATACTGGCTTCATAGAATGAGTCTAGAAGTTTTCCTTCCCTTTCTATTTTTTGGAATAGCTTGAGAAGGATAGGTATTATCTCTGCTTTAAATGTCTGGTAGAATTCCCTAGGGAAACCATCTGGTCCTGGACTCTTATTTGTTGGGAGATTTTTGATAACCAATTCAATTTCTTCGCTGGTTATGGGTCTATTCAAGCCTTCTATTTCCTCCAGTTTGAGTTTTGGAAGTGTGTGGGTGTTTAAGAATTTGTCCATTTCTTCCAGGTTGTCCAGTTTGTTGGCATATAGTTTTTCATAGTATTCCCTGATAATTGCTTGTATGTCTGAGGGATTGGTTGTAATAATTCCATTTTCATTCACGATTTTATCTATTTGGGTAATCTCCCTTTTCTTTTTGAGAAGCCTGACTAGAGGTTTGTCAATTTTGTTTAT
This sequence comes from Puma concolor, assembly GCF_028749965.1. Lineage (NCBI taxonomy): Eukaryota > Metazoa > Chordata > Mammalia > Carnivora > Felidae > Puma > Puma concolor. The sequence goes on from NC_141676.1 coordinate 11,629,805, forward strand.
TTTTTCAAAGAACCAACTCTTGGTTTTGTTGATCTGCTCTACAGTTTTTTTAGATTCTATATTGTTTATTTCTGCTCTGATCTTTATTATTTCTCTTCTTCTGCTGGGTTTAGGCTGCCTTTGCTGTTCTGCTTCTATTTCCTTTTGGTGTGTTGTTAGATTTTGTATTTGGGATTTTTCTTGTTTCTTGAGATAGGCCTCGATTGCAATGTATTTTCCTCTCAGGTCTGCCTTCACTGCATCCCAAAGCATTTGGATTGTTGTATTTTAATTTTCGTTTGTTTCCATATATTTTTTTCTTCTCTAATTGCCTGGTTGACCCATTCATTCTTTATTAGAGTGTTCTTTAGCCTCCATGCTTTTGGAGGTTTTCCTGTGGTTGATTTCAAGCTTCATAACATTGTGGTCCGAAAGTATGCATGGTATGATCTCAGTTCTTGTATACTTATGAAGGGCTGTTTTGTGACCCAGTATGTGATCTATCTTGGAGAAGGTTCCATGTACACTCGAGAAGAAAGTATATTCTGTTGCTTTGGAATGCAGAGTTCTAAATATATCTGTCAAGTCCATCTGATCCAATGTATCATTCAGGGCCCTTGTTTCTTTATTGACCATGTGTCTAGATGATCTATCCATTGTTGTAAGTGGGATATTAAAGTCCCCTGCAATTACCACATTCTTGTCAATAAGGTTGCTTATGTTTGTAATTGTTTTATATATTTGGGGGCTCCCATATTCGGTGGATGGACACTTATAATTGTTAGTTCTTCCTGATGGTAGACCCTGTAATTATTATATAATGCCCTTCTTCATCTCTTGTTACAGCCTTTAATTTAAAGTCTAGTTTGTCTGATATAAGGATGGCTACTCCAGCTTTCTTTTGGCTTCCAGTAGCATGATAAATAGTTCTTCATCCCCTCACTTTCAATCTGAAAGTGTCCTCAGGTCTAAAATGAGTCTCTTGTAGACAGCAAATAGATGGGTCTTGTTTTTTTTATCCATTCTGATACCCTGTGTCTTTTGGTTGGAGCATTTAATCCATTTACATTCAGTGTTATTATGGAAAGATACGGGTTTAGAGTCATCGTGATGTCTGTAGGTTTCATGCTTGTAGCGATGTCTCTGGTACTTTGTCTCACAGGATCCCTCTTAGGATCTCTTGTAGGGCTGGTTTAGTGGTGATGAATTCCTTCAGTTTTTGTTTAGGAAGACCTTTATCTGTCCTTCTATTCTAAATGACAGATTTGCTGGATAGAGGACTCTCGCCTGCATATTTTTTCTGTTCATCACATTGAAGGTTTCCTGCCATTCCTTCTTGGCCTGCCAAGTTTCAGTAGAGAGATCCGTCATGGGTCTCCCTTTATATGTTAGAGCACGTTTATACCTAGCTGCTTTCAGAACTGTCTCTTTATCCTTGTATTTTGCCAGTTTCACTATGATATGTCGTGCAGAAGATCGATTCAAGTTACATCTGCAGGAAGTTCTCTGTGCCTCTTGGATTTCAATGCCTTTTTCCTTCCCCAGTTCAGGGAAGTTCTCAGCTATTATTTCTTCAAGTATACCTTCAGCACCTTTCCCTCTCTCTTCCTCCTCTGGAATACCAATTATGCGTACATTATTTCTCTTTAGTGCATCACTTAGTTCTCTAATTTTCCCCTCATACTCCTGGATTTTTTTATCTTTTTCTCAGCTTCTTCTTTTTCCATAATTTTATCTTCTAGTTCGCCTATTCTCTCCTCTACTTCTTCAATCTGAGCTGTGGTCGTCTCCATTTTATTTTGCAGCTCATTAATAGCATTTTTTAGCTCCTCCTGGCTGTTCCTTAGTCCCTTGATCTCTGTAGCAATAGATTCTCTGCTGTCCTTTATACTGTTTTCAAGCCCAGCGATTAGTTTTATGACTATTATTCTAAATTCACTTTCTGTTATATTGTTTAAATCATTTTTGATCAGTTCGTTAGCTGTCGTTATTTCCTGGAGTTTTTTTTTGAGGGGAATTCTTCTGTTTGGTCATTTTGGATAGTCCCTGGAGTGGTGCGGGACTGTGGGGCACTTCCCCTGTGCTGCCTTGAATAACTTGCGTTGGTGGGCGGGGCCACAGTCAGACCTGATGTCTGCCCCAGCCCACCGTTGGGGCCACAGTCAGACTGGTGTGTGCCTTCTCTTCCCCTCTCTTAGGGGAGGGATTCACTGTGGGGCGGCGTGGCCCGTCTGGGCTACTTGCACATTGCCAGGCTTGTGGTGCTGGTGATCTGGCGTATTAGCTGGGGTGGATCGGCAAGGTGCACGGGGGCAGGAGGGACAGGTTCAGCTCGCTTTTCCTTCAGTGATCCGCCTCGGGAGGGGCCCTGTGGCACCAGGAGGGAGTCAGACCTGCCACTGGAGGGACGGATCCGCAGAAGCACAGCGTTGGGTGCAAGCAAGTTCCCTGACAGGAACTGGTTCCCTTTTGGGATTTTGGCTGGGGGATGGTCGAGGGAGATGACGCTGGCGAGCGTCTTTGTTCCCCGCCAAGCCGAGCTCTGTCGTCTGGGGCTCAACAACTCTCCCTCCCGTTGTCCTCCAGCCCTCCTGCTCTCCGAGGAGAGCTGTTAACTTATAACCTTCCAGATGTTAAGTCCCTCTTACTGTCAGAACACACTCCGTCCAGCCCCTCTGCCTTTGCAAGCCAGACTCAGGGGCTCTGCTTTGCCGGCGGGCTGCCCCTCCGTCCAGTCTCCCTCCCGCCAGTCCATGTAGTGCACACTGCCTCTCTGCCCTTCCTACCCTCTTCCGTGGGCCTCTCATCTATGCTTGGCTCTGGAGAATCCATTCTGCTAGTCTGGTGGTTTTCTGGGTTATTTAGGCTGGTGTGGGTGGAATCTAAGTGATCCGCAGGATGCGGTGAGCCCAGTGTCCTCCTAAGCCGCCATCTTCCCTTTCCTTCTTTATTTAAAAGGAAATGCATCAACCCTATTTTTTTCCTTTTTTTTTTTTTTTTTTTTGAGAGTCAGAGGGAGCAAGAATGAGAGAGCAATCAGGGGAGGGTCAGAGGGAGAGGGAGATGGAGAATACCAAGCTGGCTCCCAGCTCAGTGCAGAGCCTGATGCAGGGCTCTGTCTCACTACTGTGAGATCATGACCTGAGCCAAAAATCAAGAGTTGGACGCTGAAATGCCTGAGCCACCCAGATCCGGGAGCCCCTACCCCTGCTTTCTTTTGCTTTCTACTTTTTCCATCTTCTCACTTTTATTTAGCCTCTGTGTCCTTACAGTTGAAGTAAGTCTCTTGTAGGCAGCATATAATTGGGTCTTATTTTGTTGTTGTTGTTTTAATCCATCCTGCCACTCTGTGCCTTTGGTTGGTGAAATCAATGTGTTTATATATAGGGTAATTATTGATATGTTATCTTACTAATAACTGCTAATAACAACTAATAACAGCTGTTTTGTTGTTCCATTACTTGTTTTTCTTATTTCTTCCTAACTTGTGAGTTGGTTAATTTCCCTGATGGTATGCTTTGATGCCTCTTTCTTTATCTTTTTTGAATCAGATACAGGTTTTTGCTTTGTGGTTACCACATGACTTATATAAAACATAGATTAAAAATCCATTTCAAACTGTTAGCAGCTTAATTTGGTCTCATAGTAGTGTATCCTTTTTCTTCCTCTCCTATGTTTTTGATCTCACAAATTACTTCTTTTTATGGTATGTATTTATTAACAAACCACAGTAGTTATGCTATAGTTACATGATTAAAACTCTATCCTATTGCAGAAATAGCCTTCTAAATCTGACTTTATATTTACTTCTACCAGTGTGTAGTCTATTTTCATATGTTTTCATGTTACATCTTTTCAATCAGCTTGAGGATGTCCTTTCATCATTTCTTGCTGGGAAGGTCTAATGGTGATTAATACCCTTAGCTTTTATTTGTATGGAAAAGTCTTTATTTCTGCTTCCTATCTGAAGGATAACTTTGGCAGATAGAGGTTCTCAGCTGGCATTTTTTCTCCAACACTTTAAATATATCATTCTACTCTCTCCTGGCTTCCAGTTATCTGCTGTAATACTCATTGATAGCCTAATGGGGATTCCTTTGTAGTTTACAATCCTTTTTCTCACTTGCTCCCTTTAGGACTCTCTTTGTCTTTAATTTTTGACACTTTCATTATAATATGTGTCAGAGAGGTCATTTCGCAATGAGATAATGTGGCAGGCTACTAGCTTCTTTAACTTGGATGTCCATGTATCTACCCAGGTTTGGGAAATTCTTAAGCTGTTATATCTTTAAGTAGACCTTCTGTTTTCTTCTCCTCTCTTTTCTTTTTCTACTCCATTAATTCTAAAATAGTATGTTTCATGGCTCCCATAGGCTTTCTTTGCTCTTTTGTATTCTTTTTTTCTGTTCTTGTCTGATGGCTTATCTCAAAGCTCATGTCCTGTAGCTCACTGATTCTACTTACTGTTTCCATCTACTGTAGATGCTTCCTATTGCATATTTTTCATTATATTCAATGAATTATGCAGCTCCAGATTTTGTGTTTGGTTATTATTATTTTTTTTCTAAGTTTACATCCAAATTAGTTAGCATATAGTGCCACAATGATTTCAGGAGTAGATTCCTTAGTGCCCCTTACCCATTTAGCCCATCCCCTCTCCCACAACCCCTCCAGTAACTCTCAGTTTGTTCTCCATATTTATGAGTCTCTTCTGTTTTGTCCCCCTCCCTGTTTTTAAATTATTTTTGTTTCCCTTCCCTTATGTTCATCTGTTTTGTCTCTTAAAGTCCTCATATGAGTGAAGTCATATGGTTTTTGTCTTTCTCTGACTGACTAATTTCACTTAGCATACCCTCCAGTTCCATCCACGTAGTTGCAAATGTCAAGATTTCATTCTTTTTGATTGCCGAGTAATACTCCATTATATATATATATATATATATATATATATATATATATATACACCACATCTTCATTATCCATTCATCCACTGATGGACATTTGGGCTCTTTCCATACTTTGGCTATTGTTGATAGTGTTTGGTTGTTTTTAATGATTTCTTTGTCTGTTAAATTTCTCATTTTGTTCATGTATTGTTTTTTATTTCATTGAATTGTTTGTGTTTTTTCTGTATCTCATTTAGTTTCCTCAGAACATTTAGTTTCCTCAGAATAGCTATTTTGAATTCTTTATTAACTGGATTGCAAAATTCTGTAGCTTTGAACCGATTGATCGAGGATTATTTTCATCTTTTAGGGATGACGTGATTCCTTGAATCTCATGTTCATTTGAGTTTTGTGTTTCTGTTTTTGTGTTTCCTTACCTAGGAAAAGAAACAGACATCCAGATTCTGGAAGCCCAGAGAATTCTAAGTAACATGAATCCAAGAGAACCCACACTGAGACTTATTGAAAATAAAATGTCAAAAATTAAAGAGATAATCTTAAAAGCAGCAGGAGAAAAACAGCTTGTTCTGTATGAAAATCTCCATAAAACATTAGTAGATTTCTCAGCAGAAATTTTGTAGGCCTAATGGTGTGGCACAACATATTCAAATTGCTGAAAGAAAAAAAGGTGCCAACTAAGAATAATCTACCTGGATAAGTTGTCTTTCAGAATTGAAAGAGAGAGAAAGAGTTTCCAGTCAAGCACACTTGAAGAATTCATCACCACTAGGTTGCCTTTAAATAAGTTGTGCTTTATGTATACAATGGAATACTACTTGGTGATGTAAAAAATTGAAATCTTGCTATTTGCAACCATGTGGTTGGAACTAGAGGGTATTAGGCTGAGTGAAATAAGTCAGTCAGAGAAAGACATATCATATGGTTCACTCATGTGAAATTTGAGAAAACAACAGAAGAACATAGGTAAGGGAATGAAAAATAAGATAAAAACAGAGAGGGAAGCAAACCATAAGAAATTGTTAAGTACAGAGAACAAATTGAGGGTTGCTGGAGGAGAGATGGGTGGGGGGATGGCTTAAATGGGTGATGAGTATTAAGGAGGGCACTTTTTGGGATGAGCACGGGATGTCATATGTAAGACCTGAATCACCTAAAGCGAAGACTACCCTGTATGTTAACTAACTTAAATTAAAAAAGAAAGAAAGAAGAGAAAAGAAAAAAGAAAAAGAAAAGAAGAAGGAAAGAAATGTAAGGGGACTTCTTTAAGCAGAAATAAATAGTCATTAATTAGTAACAGGAAAACATATGAAAACACAATCTAATTGGAAAGGTAAATTAAATTCAGAACACTGTAATGTGGTGATCATGGTGGTGTATCACTTACAAATCTAGTATGAAGGTTAAAAGGCAAAAGCGAAAATAACTACAATAATTTGTTAGTGGTATACGAGGTAAAAAGTTGTAAATTGTTGCATCAAAAACTTAAAATGTAGTAATGTAATTTTAATAAAGACTTGAACTTAAGGTGTTTTATGTAAGCTTCATGGTAACCACAGAGCAAATACTTATAGTAAATCCACAAAAGATAAAGAGAAAGAATCTAAACATACTACTTGAGAAAATCATCAAATACGAAGGTAGAGAATAAGAGATGAAGAAACAAAGGAATTACAAAACATCCAAAACAATGAACAAAATGGCAACATTAAATCCACACTTAATAATACTTTAAATATGAAAGGGCTAAATTCTCCAACACTTTGAGTGGTTGAATGGATAAAAAACAAAATCCAACTATATGCTGCCTACCAGAGGCATAATTATTAAAGACACAAGCAGACTGAAAATTAAGGATGGAAAAAGAAATTCTATGTAAATGCAAATCAGAACAAAGCATGATTAGTTGTATCAGAAAAAAATAGATGGTAAGACAAAGACTTTAGTAAGAGACAAAAAAGGTCATTATGTAACAATAAAGGGATCAACTCAACCAAAGGATATAATATTTGCAAATATTTATGCACTCAACATTGGAACACCTAAATTTATAAGGGAAATATTAACAGACTCAAAGGGAGAAATAGCAATACAATAACAGTAGGGAACTTCCACTACCCCATTTTAAACAATGGACAAATCGTCCAGACAGAATCTTAATATTGAAACATTGGACTAAGACTACATGTTAGAATAGATGGGCTTAACAACGTTTACAGAGTATTCTATCCAAAGGGGCAGAATATACTGTTCTAGAGTGTGAATGAAACATGCTCCAAGAGAGCTCATATGTTAAGCCACAAAGTAAGCCTTATCTAAGGAGATTAAAATCATATTAAGAATCTTTTCCAGGGGGCGCCTGGGTGGCTCAGTCGGTTAAGTATCCGACTTTGGCTCAGGTCATGATCTCATGTTCTGTGAGTTTGAGCCCCGCATCGGGTTCTGTGCTGACAGCTCAGGTCCTGGAGCCTGTTTCAGATTCTGTGTCTCCCTCTTTCTCTCTCCTCCCCTGCTCATGCTCTCTCTCTTCTCAAAAATAAATAAACGTTAAAAAAAAATTAAAAAAAAATCTTTTCCAGGAGGTGCCTGTGTGGCTCATTTAGTTAAGCATCAGACTCTTGATTTCAGTTCAGGTCATGATCTCAGTTTGTGAGTTTGAGCCTCACATTTGGCTTTGCAGACAGTGAAGAGTCTGCTTGGAATCCTCTTTTTCAACCCCTCCCCTGCTTGCTTGCTCTCCCTCTTTCAAAATAAATAAAATAAGTATTAAAAAAATAAAAAAGAATCTTTTCCAATGTCATGAAACTAGAAATCAAGTACAAGAAGGATAGTGGAAAATTCACAAATATGTAGAGAATTAAGCAACATGCTACCAAATACCAGTGGATTTATGTTGAAATCAGGGCACCTGAGTGGCTCAATTGGTTAAGCATCCAGTTTCAGCTCAGGAAGGTGTAATCTTATGGTTTGTGAGATCAAGCCCTGTGTCAGGCTGTGCACTGACAGTGTGGAGAGTTCTTGTGATTCTCTCTCCTCTCTGCCCCTCCCCTGTTCATGCTCCCTCTCTCTCAAAATATACAAGTAACTATTAAAAAAAAGAAAACAAATTTAAAAAGTATTTTGAGACAAATGAAATGGAAATATATTAAGGATGGGGCAAAGGCAGTTCTAAGAAAAGTACATAGCAATGAATACTTGCATTAAGAAAGAATAAATGTAATAAATTTTTTAAGTTAGAAATATTTTTAATGTTCATTTTTTTTTGAGAGTGAGAGAGAGAGAGCACAGGTTGGGGAGGGGCAGAATGAGGAAGACACAGAATCTGAAGCAGGTTCTAGGCTCTGAGCTGTCAGCATAGAACCTGACATTGGGCTCAAATTAACAAACTGTGAGACCATGACCTGAGCTGAAGTCAGGCACTTACCTGACTGAACCACCCAGGTGCCCTGAAATGTAATTTAAACAACATAACTTTACAATTCAAGGAACTAGAAAAAGAAGAATAAACTAAGCCCAAACTTAGTAGAAGGAAGGAAAAACAAAGACCAGCGTGGAAATAAATGAAAAAGAGACTGAAAAGACAATAGAAAAGATGAATGAAACAAAGGGCCATTTTCTAACTCTTAACAGACAAAACAGACAAATGTTTCAGATAGACTTACCAAGGAAAAAGATAAGAATGAGATAAGTAAAATCGGAAATGAAAGAGGAGCTCTTACAACTGATATCACAGAAATACAGTAGATTATAAGAGATTTCTATGAACAATTACAACTTGTACAACCTAGAAGAAATGGACAAATTATGGCAAACATACAAACTACCAAGACTGAATGATGAAAAAATAGAAAATATGAATAGACCAATTACTAGCAAGGAGATTGAATCAGTAATCAAAAATCCCCCAACAGATGCAGTAAAGGCAGTCCTAAGTGGGAAGTATATAGTAACACAGGCCTACCTCAAGAAGCAAGAAAAAATCTCAAATATACAACCTAACCTTACACCTAAAGGAGCTAAAAAAGGAAGAGCAGGGGCGCCTGGGTGGCTCAGTCAGTTGGGCGTCCAACTTCAGCTCAGGTCATGATCTCATGGTTTGTGGGTTTGAGCCCTGCATTGGGCTCTGTGCTGACACAATTCAGATCCTGGAGCCTGCTTTAGATTCTGTGTCTCCCTCTTTCTCTGTCCCTCCCTCACTCGCACTCTCTCTCTCTCTCTCTCTCTCTCTCAAAAATAACCATTAAAAAAAATAAAAGCAAATGCAAATAAAGCCTAAAGCCAGCAGAAGGGACATAATAAAGAGTAGAGCAGAAATAAATGACATAAACACACACACACACACACACACACACACAGAATAGGAGAGATCAATGAAACTAAGAGCTGGTTCTTGAAAGAATTAATGAAACTGATAACCCCCTAGCCAGATTTATCAAAAAGAAAAGAGAAACGACCCCAAATAAATAAAATCATGAATGAAAGAGGAGTGATTACAAGCAACACCACAGAAATAACAATTATAAGAGAATATTATGAAAAAGTATATGCTAAAAAAACTAGGCAATGTAGAAGTAATGGGTAAATTCCTAGAAACAAACTACCAAAACTGAAACATGAAGAAATAGAAAATTTAAACAGACCCATAACAAGCAAAGAAATTGAATCAGTAATCAAAAATCTCCCAACAAACAAAAATCGAGGGCCAGATGGCTTCCCAGGGGAATTCTATGAGACATTTAAAGAAGAGTTAATACATATTCCTTTTAAAAATTCCAAAAAATAGAAATGGAATGAAAACTTCCAGACTCCTTCTCTGAGGTCAGCATTACCTTGATTCCAAAACCAAAGACCCCACTAAAAAAGAGAATTACAAGCCAACATCCCTGATGAACACCGATGCAAAAATTCTCAACAAGATACTAACAAATCAAATCCAAAGTACATTAAAGAATTATCCAGTACAATCAAGTGGGATTTGTTCCTGGGCTGTGGGGGTTGTTCAATATTTGTAAATCAATCAATGTGATACACCATATTAATAAAAGACAGTGTAAGAACTATATGACCCCGTCAATAGATGCAGACAAAGCATTTGACAAAATATAGCACCCATTCTTGATAAAAATCTTTATTAAAGTAGGAGTGGAGAGAACATACCTCAATATCATAAAGGTTATAAATGAAAGACACACAGTCAATATCATCCTCAATGGGGAAAAAAGTGACAGCTTTTCCTCTACAGTCAGGAACGTGACAAGGATGTCCACTCCCATCACTGTTATTTAACATAGTACTGGAAGTCTAATCTCTGCAATCAGACAACAGAAAGAATTAAAAGACATCCACATCAGCAAGGAAGAAGTCAGACTTTCATGATTTGCAAATGACATGGTACTCTGTATAGAAAGTCTGAAAGACTCCACTAAAAACTTACTAGAACTGATATATGGATTCAGCAAAGTCACAGAATATAAAATCAATGTACAGAAATCGGTTGCATTTCTATACACCAGTAATGAAGCAGCAGAAAAAGAAATCAAGGAATTGATCCTATTTTACAATTGCACCAAAAACCATAAGATACCTAGGAATAAACCTAACCAAAGAGGTAAAAGATCTGAAAACTATAGAACCTTTATGAAAGAAATTGAAGAGGACACACGTAAATTGAAAAACATTCCATGCTCATGGATTTGAAGAACAAATGTTAAAATGTCTACACTAACCAAAGCAACCTATATATTTAGTGAAATCTCTATCAAAATACCACCAGCATTTTTCATAGAGCTAGAACAAACAATTCTAAAATTTGTATGGAACCACAAAAGACCCCGAGTAGCCAAAGCAATCTTGAAAAAAGAAAAGCAAAGCTGGAGGCATCACAATTCTTGACTTCAAGCTATATTACAAAGCTGTAATAATCAGGACAATATGGCACGGGCACAAAAACAGACACAGAGATAAGGGGAACAGATTAGAGAACCCAGAAATGGACACACAACTATATGGCCAACTCATCTTCAACAAAGCAGGAAAGAATATTGAAGAGAAAAAGACAATCTCTTCAACAAATGGTGCTGGGAAACTGGACAGCAACATGCAGATGAATGGAATTGGACCACTTTCTTACACCATACAGAAAAATAAATTCAAAATGGATGAAAGACCTAAATGTGAGACAGGAAACTATCAAAATCCTAGAGTAGAACACAAGCAACAACCTCTTTGACCTTGGCCATAGCAATTTCCTACTAGACATGTTGCCAGAGGCAAGGGAAGCAAAAGCAAAAAGGAACTATTGAGACTTCATCAAGATAAAAAGCTTCTGCACAGTGAAGGAAACAATCAATGAAACTAAAAGACAACCTATGGAATTGGAGAAGATATTTGAAAATAACATATCTGGTAAAGGGTTAGTATCCAGAACCTAGAATGGATTTATCAAACTCAACATCCCCCAAATAAATAATCCAGTTAAGAAATGGGCAGGTGATAGGGGCACCTGGGTGGCTCAGTCAGCTGAGCATCTGACTTCAGCTCAGGTCATGATCTTGTGGTCTGTGGATTTGAGCCCTGTGTCAGGCTCTGTGCTGATGGTTCAGAGCCTGGAGCCTGCTTCAGATTTTGTGTCTCCCTCTCCCTCTCTGCACCTCCCTGTCCACACTCTGTCTCTCTCAGAAATAAATAAATACTAAAAAAAAGGGGGGGGTAGGTGACACGAATAGACACTTTTCCAAAGAAGACATACAGATGGCTAACAGACACATGAGCAAAGATGCTCAACATCACTCATCATCAGGGAAATACAAATCAAAACCACAATGAGATACCAACCTCACACCTGTTGGAATGGCTAAAATTAACAACATAGGAAATAAAAGATGTTGAGGAGGATGCAGTGAAAGGGAACCCTCTTACACTGTTGGTGGGAATACAAAATAGCCAAATTATGGAAAGAGCCCAAAAGTCCATCAACTGATGAATGGATAAAGAAGATGTGGTTTATACATACAATGGAATACTACTTAGCAATGAGAAAGGATGAAAGCTTGCCATTTGCAACAACGTGGATGGAACTGGAGGGTATTATGCTTAGTGAAATAAGTCAGTCAGAAAAGGACAGATACCATATGTTTTCACTGATATGTGGAATTTGAGAAACTTAATAGAAGACCATGGGGGAAGGGAGGGGGAAAAATAGTTTCAGCAGAGAGGGAGGCAAACCATAGAGACTCTTAAATACAGAGAACAGGATTGATGGGGAGGTGGATGGGAGGGGGAAATGGGTGATGGGCATCGAGGAGAGCACTTGTTGGGATGAGCATTGGGTGTTGTATATAAGTGATGAATCATGGGAATCTACTCCCAAAACCAAGAGCACATTGTATACACTGTATGTTAGCTAACTTCACAATGATTTATATTTTAAAAATTAAGAAAACCCAAACAATCTGATTAAAATGGACAGAGGACCTGAATAGACTCTTTTCCAAAGAAGACATACAGATGGCCAATAGACACATGAAAATATGCTTAACATCACTAATCATCAGAGAAATGCAAATCAAAAGCACAAGATACCACCTTACACAAGTGAGAATGGCTAGAATCACAAAGACAAGAAATAACAACTGTTGGAGAGAATGTGGAGAAAAGGGAACCCTGTGCACTGTTGGTGGGAATGTAATTTGGTTCAGCCACTGTAGAAAACAGTATGGATGTTCCTCAAAAAATTAAGAGTAGATCTACCATATGACCCAGCTATTCTATTTCTGTATATTTATTCAAAGTAGACCAAAAAAAAAAACTAATTCAAAAAGATATATGCACATCTATGTTTATTGCAGCATTATATACAATAGCCAGCCAACCCAAGTGTCCATCAATACATGAATGGATAAAAAGTATGTGATATATCTCTCTATCTCATGTCTATGTCTATCTCTATCTCTATATCTGCCTCTCTCTCTGTCTCTCTCACATTATATATAGTGGATATGCATCATATATATCTGTGAATACAACTCAGCCATAAAGAATGAAAATTTGCCATCTGTAACAATATGGATAGACCTTGAAGGTATTACGATACATGAAATAAGTCAGATGAAGAGTTATAACGCTTTCACTCATATTTGGAATCTAAAGACATAAGATAAACAACATAACAATAAAAAAAACAAACTCATATACAGAACATAGCTGCGGTTACCAGAGAGGAAGGAGGTTGGGAACTGGGTAAGATTGTGAAGGGGGTCAACTGCATGGTGATGACTGATAACCAGACTTGGCGATGATCACTTTGTAGTGTATATACAGACGTTGATTACAATGTGCATCTGAAACTGCTATGCTGTCATCAATTTCTTGGCATAGGCAGTCCTGGAGCATGCTGCTTGGTATCTTCCAGAAACTGTGCAAGACTTCAGAAATGATGGCTATTGTGGTGTGTTTAGGGTGCAGGAATTGAGTCTCTGATCTGAGCCCTCTAGGGATTCCAGGACCTTAAGTTGATCAGGAGCAGAAGAGTCACCAGACTTGGGAGTTCTATGAGTACTCAGAGTCCAAACAAGAGGACTTCAAAAAAGTTTAAAAAGAGATTTTTTTTCCATACAAGAGTTCATGGACTAATTTCATACATACTGCATTTGTATTTATACAATACTTTACATTTCACATATTTACATCACACAGATTTGATTTGTATTTCCGTTACCATATGAAATTGAGAGGTGAGAAATTATATTACATATATTACAGATAGAACCTTTGGGCACACAGAGATTTGACACATTCTTCCTAGCACAGCGATAATTCATCTTGAATCTCACAAAGTGTGATTTGTGGAACATATATGGTTCTTACTGACCAGAATCATGGCTTCCATTGCTTGGCCCTGGAGACCACAGCCTATACTTTTGGTTTTCTATCTTTAAAACTATCTTAAGAACCTGTCTAGATTCAAGGGTAAAGTTATTACAGTTCTTATCAGGGGGAATATGTAACTATTAACCTATCAGTGAGAGTTAAATAATTAACTCGTTGCCCACCCACCCTTTTCTCCCTGGAGGTAAGAATAGCTGAAATAGATCAAACGAAGGATGAGACTTTTCTAGAGCATCTCTGCATCCCTACTAACTGGCAGGATAGAGGAGTTTCACTTGTAAAAACCTAGAAACAAACAAGCAAAAATGTTTGTGGGAATGATCTTAAGTAGGTATTTTTAGTGAAGGATTAGTAATGCAGCAGAACACGTTGGAAAGAACTCCAGATCAGAACACACAAATTACACCTACTGTTAATAGAAGTTATACTTGTACTACACCCCCTGGTAAGAACTTTACATGCATTATCTAACTTGATTCTCTCTATGTAGACGTACTGTATGAAGTAGCTACTACTATCAGCCCCATTTTATGATAATCCTGAGGCTTGGAGAGGCTAATTTGTTCAAGGTCACACAGTCATCAAGTCATCAGATTGGTTGATACCCATGTCCCAGGTTGTAACCATGATAAGTCGTGACTCTGTCATGAATTAGTTTTGTTGTTTTCCTTATTGTCTCAGCTTCTTCATTATGCATAGGAAATAATGGTGTGTGTGACTCACAGCGCTGCTGTGATGGTTGAGTCTGGTCAGGTATTTGAGAAAATTTATGTATGTCTATATCTAAAATGAAAGTGTTTTGTACAGAGGGAAATGCTCATGTATTTAATTTATTTTAATTAAGGTATTTTACCAGCTAGCCATGTCATCTTGAACAAATCTTTTAGCTCCCTGGCTTCAGGTTCCTCACCTGGTAATTGAAGGTATGGGACTAGATGATCTCTAGGTTCTTTCCAGCTCTAATGACTCTTAAGTTTCCAACAGAAAGACTACAATCATGAGAACATTTATTGGACTATGGGGATGTCAGGGATGGATCCAGAAGGGACATGGCAAAGTGGGGCATGGAATTAGCAGGGACAAAAACTCCATGGCAACCATGACTCCAGAGAGCGTCCCTGAGGGTTTTCTCCCTCTAATTGTCTTTTCTCGTGTTACCTCTGCTCTTAATAGCATATTTAAGAGGATCGCCAGTTGTGGGCATCTCTCTTGCCCTGAGTGGACAGCCAGTTTCAAAGCCAAAGACTCCCATCTTGGAGAACAATAGGGCCCAACTGGAAAATTCCTTTGGAAAAGAAATAAGTAGTTTTAACCTTTGACAAGAGCTCTGTCTTCTTGGGAAATCTGGGTCAAGGTGAGAGGGCAAGATTTAGTGAGAACAGTGGATTTTGTGCTATCTTAATAGCCATGTGATTCTTCCAGTAGGACCTGTGTGGAGCAAGGTTTTATGGTCCTCAGTCTCCCATTCTTCACCTCTTCCCTCTCCCATCCTCACTCCCACACTCTTCCCAGTGGGCTCTTCCTTGGGTTCTTTTTCACCTATAGAATGTCTCTGACCTTCCTTGAAAAGATTAATCTCTACTCTAAAATATCAGGGATCATTCTGGGGTGAGGGATGAATGTTGAGTTCCAGTTCTGCAATTTCTTATGGATGTGATCTTAAGCTCTGTTACCTTCTGTTCTTTCACCTGTAAAGAGGGAGATAATGAGATCATTTAGAATCTAATGAGACAATGTTTATAAAGCCTAACAAATTTTAGAAGTCAATAATTGAGCACTGAATTCAAAATAGCAATTACTACCTTTCAGGGGAATTTCCTAAGATCACACATTCTTGTCTAGGTTTTCCAACTTTGACCATCCCAAGGACCTTTTTAATTTAATTTTTTTCCTTGAGGATTATGTTTTTGAAAAGATACTAATTTATTTTCCATTTACATAAATAATTCGGTTTATAATTTCTGAGTAGCAAAAGGCAAGCTGTTCACTAAGTAATGACATGAGAAAGTACTCAAGTACAATTCGACTGGCTTTTTGAAATACATCAAATAGCTCTCCATGGCCTTCTTTGGAGACCCTGGGAGTCAGGAGGCACCAGTGTTGGTAACACAGATATCAGAGATGCCCCACTCCAGGCATAGGTAGTTGTTAGTCTAACTATCTCTTTTAACCTTTTTGTAAAACTTGCTCTTCATTCAGCAACATCTTGGCTTTCCTAACCTGATTTTGTACCCTGCACAATCTTATAAACTGGCCATGTCTTTTAGTTATCAGAATTTGAAAGGTTTTGATTAGTTAGATGCACATAGTAAAATGCCTAATTAATATCTACATCAGTCACCTTTTCTTTTAATTGTCTTGGAGATGGTGAACACACGCAAAAACTTAACCAAAGAGAGTTAATATATTCAGAATTTTTCCCTTTTCCTATGACTTACCGAAGTTTAACCAGGTGTATTTTATCATGAGTTAGTAAACAGTCTACAATTCCTTATCTTTTTTGGGAGTTATGAGTTACATAAAATACTTTTAGTTCTGGTTACCTCTGTTAACAAAATGTATTAAGAAAATGAAGAGTTTTACTGCAAATGATTGAACAGGAGATTGACTTATTTTCACAGAATCAATCAATTATGTTAGTGTATTGGGGGATGTTGTTCACAGAAGTTCATATTTGGAAAATATTTTCATTGACTCTAACTTATCTTGGATAAAATAGTGGAGAACTAATATTGGCAACACTTATTTTAAGAGTAAACAGAAAGATTTCCAAGTTCCTAAAACCATAATTGAAATGAAATAAGATAATTTTAGTTTTATATCCAAAAGTGGGTGAAAGAACCATTTGTTCATCATGTATTTATTCAGTTATGCCAACATTAGCATACAAGATGCTTATCACTCAATAGTGAAACATCTCCACTGTACCATGTACTGTAGCTAGTATCGTCACCTCAAGAGTACTTGGTAGTGGTAAAACACAAAAAGTGGCATCAGAAGTTCACAGCCAACCGGAGGATAACAAAACACTACGAGATAGAAATAACTATAGTCATTGATTGACAATATTCTTGAGTCTAGCACAGAGACCATCTAATTTAGAAAAGAATTGTGTGAAGTGCTCCTTGACCTTTCAGTATTCATTTTGCCTTATTTTTCTTTCACAGAAAGGAATGATAATGGGGATGATAATTGCTACCATTTATTGAGCCCTTACTGTTTGAAGCCCTTTATGTCATTCAGTCCTTGCAGCAGTCATATGAGGTAGTGTTATTAGCCCTGTTTATAGATGAGACAACTGAGGCACAGAGAGGTTAATTAATAACTTGTGAAGGGTGACATGGACAGTAGGTAAAATTCAGGAAATTCTGAAAGTCTGTTTTATTTGTTATTCTCACTTTCTCCATCATTTGCCCTTCATTCTCCCTTTCTTTCCCAATCTGTGCTTACTATTAAGGATTTATATATCTTAATAACTTATTTCTTATTTATAGGAGTTGTGGAAAATTAATCAAAGACAGAAACATTTAAGGAAGGCAGTCAAAATCATACCAGTCATTACTTTTGACGTTTGTAATTGGCTCACATGTTGTGTGGTTTGTGTGTGTGTGTGTGTGTGTGTGTGTGTGTGTGTGTGTGTGTGAGAGAGAGAGAGAGAGAGAGACAGAGAGACAGAGAGAGAGACAGAGAGAAAGAGACAGAGATAGAGATATTATATAAAACAAATTTTTTTTCCTCCAGGAAGGTGGAAACATCTTCTGCCCTCAGTAGTAAATGTGAATTCCCCATCCCTATTTATATTAAGGACATTACTATATTGTCTTTTTTATCTTTTGTAACTATTTTTCCCTCATCAATTGTATTTCAAAAGTATTTTACATAAGTGAATTTTTCTGATGCCAGGTTTTTAAGTGTTAGTTCATATTTTTCTCTTGTAGTTTCTGTTTTGGTGTTGTATTTCAGGATTTTTTCTGCATACCGAAATTATATAAATGCATTACAAGAGTTTAACCTTTATCAATTTAAATACTTACCATTTGTTAACTCTTACCAAATTTCAATTTTTCTAAAATTTCTATATATTCTTTTGACCCATCTATTTTTATAAGAATAGTGAGTTATCAGTGTTTATACTTTTTATTATTTGAAAGTTCATGTCTTTTTAATTATTTACTTTTTTTCAAAAATTTCTTTACTGTTCTCATTGATTTATTCTTTCATCTCAAGGAAGGACAGATTGTTTATGGAGCATAGGCCATAGCTGCAATCTATTATGAATCTTCAGTAAGCCATAATATGATGACTATATCAATAAAAAATATGAACTATACCTATATAGTACTTGGTAATGGAAACTATTTACTTTTTCTCTGTATCAAGGCCCATATAACTTGATACTAGTTGTCACTGGACCAAGTATACTCAAACTCAAGCATCCTAAATAGAAAATTAATTATGTGGTTTGTGTCTTCATGGCCCCAGGTGGTTTGATTTGCTTCCACATGAGGTCCAAATCTACATTTGTCTAGAGATAATAATTCCTGATAGTCTACAAGGCCAGTGATATCTCAGGAAATATCTCAAATTAACCCATACAACTCTAGCACTGTTGACATTTCTATCCATGGAAATAGCTGTCATTCATGGTTATCTGTAAGCAATCCAGGATAATAGTAGCCAACACATATAGAACAATTACTGTGTTCACATGTGTGCTCAGCATCCTCATGAGTTTTCTCATAAACCTCCTAGTAACCTTATAGTCCAGGGGCTCTTAATGTTCTCACTTTATTTTTAGCAAGTCAATCTTAGTGTGTTTGAGCTACTTGGACAAGTTCATAAAGTGGGAGGGTATCAGACAAAACTCTTAAAGTCTGAATCTTTAACCACAGTACCATGCTATTTCTCATGTAGAAAAATACCTTAAAATTGAAAAAAAAATGTTGGGGTCAATAGTGAGCTATCCTAGCCTCCTTTTGGAATACTAAGTATGAAGACTTCCCTAAGAAGATGTGTTCCATAACTTTATTGGGCACATATGCTGTGACTCAAGAAAATATTATCAGAGTAAAGTTATGATATAGTTTTCCAGGCCAGTTGGAAGATGATATGTCAAATACATTTGCATAAAAATTTGTGAAATCATTACAAATGGGTTGTTACTTTTCTTAAGGGTAAAAGAATAAATTTTAAAAATTTATCTAGATCACTATCTGGAACTGAACGGCTATTTCAGTTTTAATCTAGAGGTGATGCCACTTATGCTCTTATAAAGCAGAAGTTCTATAATAAATTACCAAAGGCTTTTTAAAAAACTTTCAATGAATGATCTCTGTAAGAATCACAGCATTTGTTTTTTTAAGTTCTCACAGTTGAAAATATCTCTGATTTTCATGAGATTTCATGAAATAATTGAGAAACTAAAACACTAAAGTCATTTCTTGATAATTTGAGATGAAAAGCTGGGGTCTTCTCATCAGGACAGTGAGGCATTGTTTGCTTCTTTCCCAGTACTCAGTGGATGGCACAAGTGAGCAGTGTAATGCTGTCATTTCACCTGAGTCAGCAGAACATTCTCTGTTCTCTGATTTTAGAAGCACCAAGCAAATGGTTGGGGGAGGAAATATTACAGAGGTCACTTATTTCATCCTTTTGGGATTCTCTGATTTCCCCAGAATCCTAGCAGTGCTCTTTGTTGTATTCCTGCTCATCTACATTATGACTCTGACTTGGAACTTGTGCCTCATCATCTTAATAAGGATGGACTCTCACCTCCACACACCCATGTACTTCTTCCTCAGTAATCTGTCCTTCATGGATATCTGCTATGTGACCTCCACAGCCCCCAAGATGCTCTCCAGCTTTTTCCAAAAGCAGCAAACTATCACCTTTGTGGGTTGCACCGTTCAATACTTTGTTTTTTCAATCATGGGACTGAGTGAGTCTTGTCTCATGACAGCCATGGCTTATGACCGATATGCCGCCATTTGTAATCCTCTTCTCTATTCATCAGTCATGTCACCCACCCTCTGTATTCGGATGGTGCTGGGGTCCTATCTGGCTGGACTCTCTGCTTCTGTATCCCAATTGTGTGCCATACTTCAGCTTCACTTCTGTGGGCCTAATGTCATCAACCACTTCTTCTGTGACATGCCCCAGTTGTTAGTCCTGTCCTGCACTGACACCTTCTTTGTGCAACTCTTGACTGCTATATTAACAGTGATCTTTGGGATAACAAATGCCTTCATCATCATGATATCCTATGGCTATATTGTCATCTCCATCATGAAGATCACTTCAGCTAAAGGCAGGTCCAAGGCTTTCAACACCTGTGCTTCTCATCTGACAGCAGTGTCCCTCTTCTATACCTCAGGTATGTTTGTCTATTTGAGTTCCAGCTCTGGTGGCTCCTCCAGTTTTGACAGATTTGCATCGGTTTTTTACACCGTGGTTATCCCCATGTTGAATCCCTTGATTTACAGTCTGAGGAACAAGGAAATCAAAGATGCCTTGAAGAGGATACAAAAGAAGAGATGTTACTGCTGAGGTTCTGTCCAGATTTGTCCTATCAGAAACCTTAACCGTCGATAATATGCACATGAATGGACTATAACAAAATTCATACTACCTTTGGATAAAGAAAGCTTAATTTGACACAGATAACATGCCATGTGGACTGACAAGTGACTTGATTCCACACAAACACAATACGTTTGAGTCCTGGAGATTCATACTTTCACCCTACATAAGGGGTGGCCTCATCATTTATCAGTAATTTTCAAGTATTTGTAAAATGTTAAGGTGTAGAAACTCATTACTTATTTTTGCTTTGGAGATTGAGTCCTGCTGTCTCAGCCCTCTGATCATAAAGGAGCAGTATGTGACAGAGACCCCCAGGTGTAGAGATTTTGTCTTCAAATATTTTGATGCAGCGTAATCCAGACATGATGGTGATTGATGTTCGTGCTGTATTGCTGCCATAGTGGGAATAAACGCACACACAGAATGTGCCTTTGAAAACAGATAAAGCTATACAATTAGCTGGTTGAGTTTCCTGGGAAGAGCAGTCTGAGATAGCTAATGTTTGTCTAAGGCCTCTTTCAGGGCTAATCATCCAATAAGTCAGTTCACATCCAGTCTCTACCAGCTGTAATCTTAGGAAGGAAAAGTGATTTGAATCATAAGAGGATTGGAATGAAGGATGTAGTCCCTTCAGTATCATTTACTTAGGAGTTTGATGGTTTACTTTCTTGCTTCTAGTGTTGAGTGGGTGTTTCTCATGGAAGATGATGTTCAAAATCCATGTCAGAGCTGATATCAGTTTTTTATATTGTGGGACTCAAGCCTCTTTCTCCCATTAAATGTGGAAAATTTACCTTTGTCTGACATAGCCAGTGTTTCACACTATTAAATCATTTCTGTTATTTCAAGCATCTGTTTATGTTTGGTATGAGGAGACTTGCATGAAAATTCATTGTAAGAATAGAGTTACTGGATATTAAATATTGCAGACTAAGAACAAATATGGGAAGTTGGTATGTATTCTGTTTATTGTCTATGTTGAATATTGTATGTCCTAGAGATTTATGGTGTTGTATGGGGTGATGTAATGCGTGGAGTAGATGGTTAGAGTTACTCTAATGCTGATACTTTCTAGGAAGCCTCAAGAGCCAGAGGGGAAATAATAGTGGGAGAGGCAGGGTTTTTAACTTTGGCCAGTTTTCTTTGTGTAAAGTAGAACATAAAGCTTTTGGTTCTTGTGATCTGTTTGAAAAGGGAACAAGTTGTGTAACAGTACTGACTGCTGATTTGCCAGATTGCTCAGACTTGAACCAATTGGTATAAAACAGATGTCATTACAATGATATATTATCCTTGGAGACTCATTGGGTTCTCAGTGCTGTTTGGAGGGGGGGGCTCCTAATTCTGATGAATCATGTAATTGTTCTCTTTAATTAAAGATTATAAATGAAGAGGCATTTGAAGCCTTTGCCAAGTTTTTCACAAGTTTACAAATGGATGGAATTGAGAGAAGGGGAATCACTGAATCTCTGGGAGAGAATGTGAGGTCTTACCCCATACCAAGGAGGTAGTGCAGTGTGAATAAAAGATGTGTGCTCCCCTTCCCCACCGTGTAAGCTTAGGTATGCTCTTTGAAGTATTGTTCTTTAAAAATGTGTAAGAATGTATGTGAAGTCTTCCTAAGGAACCATGAGGGCTTCAGTAGGAGGCGCACCTCATAATCATTATGCTGTGCATTAGATTTCCATATTTATTTATCTTTTAGTTGCAAGGTTATACCCTTTCAAAAAATATCTCTCTAATTTCCTTGCTCTCCAGGTCCTGGTAACCACCATTGGACTCTCTGTTTCTATGGGTTTGGCTTTTTGACTCTGTATGATATTAGTGCTATCATACAGTTTATGTCTTTGTCTGACTTATGTCACTTGGCATAATGCCATCAGGGTCCATTCATGTTGTCTCAAATGGCAAGATTTCCTCCATGTCGTAGTTGGGTAATATTCCACTGTACTGTGTGTCAACACCATGTCTTCTTTATAATTCTTTGTCATTCCATATATTGCCTATTATGAATAATGCTGCAATAAACACGGGAGTGGAGATTATCTTTTTGGTATCCTGTTTTTATTTCTGTTGAGTGTATACCCAGACGTGGGGTTGCTTGATCCTATGGTAGTTCTCTAATCTTTTGAGGAACATCCATACTATTTTAATAGTGGCTAAACCAAGTTACCTTTCCACCAGTAGTGTACAGGTGTTCCCTTTTCTCCAAATCCTCACCACCACTTATGACCTCTTGCTGTGATGGTAGTCATTCTAACAGGTGTCAGTTGATATTTCATTGTGCTTTTGATTTGCATTTCCCTGATGATTAGTGATGTTGGGTATCTTTTTATGTACCTACTGGCCATTTGGGTGTCTTCTAGGAAAAGTATCCATTCAGTTCCTCTACCCAATTTTAAATCAGATTGTTTTCTTTTTGAGTTTTATGAATTCTTTTTACATGTTGGATATTAACCCCTTATCTGAGGTGCATGGTTGGCAAATATTTTTCAGTATATGGTTTGCAGAGATTTTCTCCTATTCTGTAGGTTGCCTTTTGATTATGTTAATTGTTCTTTGGCTGTGCAGAGCCTTCTTAATTTGATGTAGTTGCACTTGTTGACTTTTGCTTTTTTTGCTTGTGCTTTTGGTATGAGATCCAAAAAATCATTTTCAAGACCAGTGTCAAGGACCTTGTTCCCTATCTTTTATTCTAGGAGTTTTATGGTTTCAGGTCTTATATTCCTATCTTTAATCTACTTAGGGTTAATTTTTGTGAGTGATGAAAGGTGTTGACCCAATTTCATTCTTATGCATTTGATGATCCAGTTTTTCCAAAACCATTTATCGAAGAGACTGTTCTTTCCTCACGGAGTATTCTTGGCTCCCTTGTTAAATAGTAGTGGACATATAGGTGGGAGTTTATTTCTGGATTCTATTTTATTCTACTGACCTATATGTCTATTTTCATGCCAGACCCATACTGTTTTGTTTAGTATAGCTTTGTGGTATAGTTTGGAATCAGGAGAGTGATTCCTCCACTTTTGCTCTTTCTCAAGGTTCCTTTGGCTTAGGTCTTTTGAAGTTTCACACAAATTTTAGTATTTTTTTTATATTTTGGTGAAAAATATCATTGAAATTTGATGGAGATTTTCTTCAATCTATAGATGACTTTGGGTAGTATGGAAATTTGTAGAATATTAATTTTGGTTCATGAACATGGGATATCTTTCCATTTTTTGGGTGTGTGTTCTTTAATTTTATCAATTTATTTTAGTTTTAATAGGACAGATCTGTTACTTCCTTGGTTAAATTTATTTTTAAGTATTTTATTGTTTTTAATGTTACTGTGAATGGTATAATATTTTTTTACTTCTTTTTCAGGTGTTTCATTGTTAGTGTATACAAATACAACTGGTTTCTGTATGCTGATTCTGTGTACTGCAACTTTACTGAACTTGTTGATTAGTTCCAACAGTTTTTTGGTTGAGTCTTAGGACTTTCTAGATGTAAGTGAGTGTGATGTTAGTTGTGGATTCTTATTTCTGGCCTTTATTGTGTTACAGTCATTTCCTTCTATACCCAATCTGTTGACAGTTTTATTTAAGAAAGGATGTGGTATTTTTTCAAATGCTTTTTCTTCATCTTTTGAGATGATATGCTTTTTATCTTACATTAACGTGGTGCATCACAGTTATGTTTTTGTGTATGTTGAACCATCCTTGTAGGGACAATGTTCATTTAATCATGGTGTATGATCCTTTAATGTGTTGTTGCGTTAGGCTTGCCTGTATTTTATTGTGAATTTTTGCATGTATATTCATCAAGGATATGTCTATAATTTTTATGCAGTGTTCTCTGTCCTATTACAGATATAGCCTTCTAAATCTGACTATATACTTACCTCTACCAGTGTGTGGTCTATTTTCATATATTTTCATATTAAATATTTAAAACTTTTTTTTAAATGTTTCTTTATTTTTGAGAGAGAGAGAGAGAGAGCAAGAGAGCAGGAAGGGGCAGAGAGAGGGAGGCACAGAATTAGAAGCAGGTTCCAGGCTCTGAGCTGTCAGCATGGAGATCATAATCTGAGTTGAAGTCGGACACTTAACCAACTGAGCCACCCAGGTGCCCCTTTTCTTTTCTTTCTTTTACTTTAAAAAAAAGTTTATTTATTTCAGACAGAACATGAGTGAGCACAAGCAGTGGAGGGGCAGAGAGAGAGTGAGAGAGAGAGAGAATCCCAAACAGGCTCAGCGCTGCTAGCACAGAGCCTGATTGGGTCTCAGACTCAAACTCATGAGATCATGACCTGAGCTGATATCCAGAGTTGGACACTTAATAAACTAGGTCACCCTGATGGCTATACATGTTACATCTTATCTTACCTTATCTTTTCTTTTTTTTTCTTTTCTTCTCTTTTCTTTCTCTTTCTTTCTTTCTTTCTTTCTTTCTTTCTTTCTTTCTTTCTATATAATTTATTGTCAAGTTGACTAATATACAGTGTTTACATTGTGCTCTTGGTTTCGGGTGTAGATTCTCATGAGTCATTGCTTGTGTACAATACCCAGTGCTCATCTCAACAAGTGCCCTCCTCAATGCCCATCATCCATTTCCCCATCTCCCCCACCCTCCCCTGCATCAACCCTCAGTTTGTTCTCTGTATTTCAGAGTCTCTTATGGTTTGCCTCCCTCTCATCTCCTTTCATCATTTCTTGTTGGAAAGGTCTAATGGTGATTAGTACTCTCAACTTTTATTTGTCTGAAAAAGTCTTTATTTCTGCTTTCTGTCTGGAGGATAACTTTGGCAGATAGAGGTTCTCAGCTGGCATTTTTCTCCAACACTTTGAATATGTCTTTCTACTGTCTCCTGCTTAAGGGTGTCTTCTGTGATATCCATTGATAGCCTAATGGTGTTCCTTTGGAGTTTACAATCTTTTTTTTACTGGCTGCTTTTAGGATTTTCTCTTTGTCTTTAATTTTTGACACTTTCATTATACTATGCCTCGATGAATAATTTTGCAATGAGATAATGTAGCAGTCTATTAGCTTCATTCACTTGGATGTCCATGTGTGTCACCAGGTTTGAGAAGTTCTTAGCCATTATATCTTTAACTAGACCATCTGCTTCCTTCTCCAGTTTTCTCTTTTCCAATTCCAATTATTCTAAAATTGTATGTTTCATGGTTCCCATAGGTTTTCTTTGCTCTTTTTTTATTCTTTTTTTTTTCTTTCTTCTCTGACTAGGTTATCTCACAGTTCCTGTCCTCCAAGCCACTGATTCTACTTTCTGTTTCCATCTACTGTAGATACTTCTATTACATATTTTTAATTTTATTCATTGAGTTCTGCAGCTCTAGATTTTCTGTCTGGCAATTTTTTAAAGTTTATTTATTGAGAGAGAGAGACAGAAAGAGAGAGAAAGAGAAAGAGAACGAGCGAGCAGGAATGAGTTGGGTGGTAGAGGGGGAACCAGAGAAAAGAGAATCCCAGGAAGGCTCCACACTGCCATCATGCCCATGAGATCATGCTCTGGGCTAAAATCAGACGCTTAACCAACTGAGCCACCCAGATGCACCTGTTTGGTTATTTAATGATTTCTGTGTCTATTACATTTCTCATTTTGTAATGAATGAAATAATTCAATTGTCTTTGTGTGTTTGTATTTCATTCAGCTGTCTTTGTGTGTTTTTCTATATCTCATTTAGTTTCTTCAGAATAGCTATTTTGAATTCTTTATTAACTAGATTGTAAAATTCTGTGGCTTTAAATTGATGGGTTGAAGATTATTTTCATTTTTTAGGGATGACGTGTCCTTAGGTCTCATGTTCATTTGAGTTTTGTGTTTCTACTTTTTTTAATTCAATTTTTAAAAATTTACATCCAAATGAGTTAGCATATAGTGCAACAATGATTTCAGGAGCAGATTCCTTAATACCCCTTACCTATATAGCCCATCCCCCTCCCACACCCCCTCCAATAACCCTTTGTTTGTTCTACATATATATGAGTCTCTTTTGCTTTGTCCCCCTCCCTGTTTTTGTATTATTTTTGTTCCCTTCCCTTATGTTCATCTGTTTTGTCTCTTAAAATCCTCATATGAGTGAATTCATATATTTGTCTTTCTCTGACTAGTGTCACTTAGCATAATAACTTCCAGTTCCATCCACATAGTTGCAAACGACAAGATTTCATTCTTTTTGATTGCTGACTAATACTCCATTGTATATATATATACCACATCTTCTTTATCCATTCATCCATCAATGGACTTTTGGGCTCTTTCCATACTTTGGCTATTGTTGATAGTGCTGCTATAAACATTGGGGTGCATATGTCCCTTCAACACAGCACACCTGTATCCCTTGGATAAGTACCTAGTAATGCAATTGCTGGGTTGTAGGGTAGTTCTATTTTTAATTTTTTGAGGAACCGCCATACTGTTTTCCAGAGTGGCTGCACCAGCTTGCATTCCCACCAACAATGCAAAAGAGATCCTCTTTCTCCTCATCCTCGCCAACATCTGTTGTTACCTGAGTTGTTAATGTTACCCATTCTGACAGGTGTGAGGTGGTATCTCATGGTGGTTTTGATTTGTATTTCCCTGATGATGAGCAATGTGGAGCATTTTTTCACGTGTCGGTTGGCTATCTGGATGTCTTCCTTGGAGAAGTGTCTATTCATGTCTTTTGCCCATTTCTTCACTGGATGATTTGGTTTTTGGGTGTTGAGTTTGATAAGTTCTTTGTAGATTTTGGATACTAACCCTTTATCTGATATGTCGTTTGCAAATATCTTCTCCCATTCTGTCGGTTGCCTTTTAGTTTTTCTGATTGTTTCCTTCTCTGTGCAGATGCTTTTTATTTTGATGAGGTCTCAGTAGTTCATGTTTGCTTTTGTTTCCCTTGCCTCCCAAGACGTGTTGAGTAAGAAGTTGCCGTGGCAAAGATCGAAGAGGTTTTTGCCTGCTTTCTCCTCGAGGATTTTGATGGCTTCCTGTCTTACATTGAGGTCTTTCATCCATTTTGAGTTGATTTTTGTGTATGGTGTAAGAAAGTGGCCCAGGTTCATTCTTCTGCATGTCACTGTCCAATGCCCCCAGCACCACTTGCTGAAGAGACTGTCTTTCTTCCATTGGATATTCTTTCCTGCTTTGTCAAAGATTGGTTGGCCATACGTTTGTGGCTCCATTTCTGGGTTCTCTATTCTGTTCCATTGATCTGAATGTCTGTTCTTGTGCCAGTACCATACTGTTTTGATGATTACAGCTTTGTAGTATAGCTAGAAGTCTGGGACTGTCATGCCTCGCTTTGGTTTTCTTTTTCCAGATTGCTTTGGCTATTTGGGTCTTTTATGGTTCCATACAAATTTTAGGATTGTCTGTTCTAGCTCTGTGAGGAATGCTGGCGTTATTTTGGTAGGGATTGCATTGAATATGTAGATTGCTTTGGGTACAACATTTTAACAATATTTGTTCTTCCTATCCAGGAGGATGGAATCTTTTTCAATTTTTTGGGTCTTCTTCAATTTCTCTCGTAAGCTTTCCATAGTTTTCAGTGTATAGATTTTTCAACTCTTTGGCTAGATTTATTCCTAGGTATCTCATGGCTTTTGGTGCAATTGTAAATGGGATCCATTCCTTGTTTTCTCTTTCTGTTGCTTTGTTGTTGGTGTATAGGAATGTAACTGATTTCTGTGCAGTGATTTTTATATCCTGCAACTTTGGTGAATTCATGAATCAATTCTAGCAGTTTTTTGGTGGAATCTTTTGGGTTTTCCATATAGAGTATCATATCATCTGTGAAAAGTGAAAGTGTGACTTCTTCCTGGCTGACTTAGATGCCTTTTATCTCTTTGTGTTGTGTGATTGCAGAAGCTAGGACTTCCAATACTATGTTGAATAACAGTGGCGAGCGTGGACATCCCTGTCTTGTTCCTGACCTTAGGGGGAAAGCTCTCAGTTTCTCCCCATTGAGGATGATATTAGCATTGGGTCATTCATATATGGCTTTTATGATCTCGAGGTATGCTCCTTCTATCCCTACTTTCTTGCGGGCTTTTATCAAGAAAGGATGCTGTATTTTGTCAAATGCTTTCTCTGCATCTATTGAGAGGATCCTGTGGTTCTTGTCCTTTCTTTTATTGATGTAATGAATCACGTTAATTGTTTTGTGGGTATTGAACCAGACCTGCATCCCAGGTATAAATTCCACTAGGTCATGGTGAATAATTTTTTAAATATTGTTGGATCTGGTTGGCTAATATGTTGAGGATTTTTGCATCCATGTTAATCAGGGAAATTGGTCTATAGTTCTCTCTTTTTGTGGGGTCTCTGTCTGGTTTTGGAATCAAGGTAATGCTGGCTTCATAGAAAGAGTTTGGAAGTTTTCCTTCCATTTCTATTTTTTTGGAACAGCTTCAAGAGAATACGTGCTAACTCTTCCTTAAATGTTTGGTAGAATTCCCCTGGAAAGCCATCTGGCCCTGGACTCTTGTTTTTTGGCAGATTTTTGATTACTAATTCGATTTCCTTACTGGTTATGTGTCTGTTCAAATTTTCTATTTCTTCCTGTTTCAGTTTTGGTAGTGTATATGTTTCTAGGAATTTGTCCATTTATTCCAGATTGCTCATTTTATTGGCATATAATTTCTCATAATATTCTCTTATTATTGTTTTTATTTCTGCTGTGCTGGTTGTGATCTCTCCTCTTTCATTCTTGATTTTATTTATTTGGGTCCACTCCTTTTTCTTTTTGATCAAACTGGCTAGTGGTTTACCAATTTTGTCAATTCTTTCAAAGAACCAGCTTCTGGTTTCATTGATCTGTTCTACGGTTTTTTTTGGTTTCGATAACATTAATTTCTGCTCCAATCTTTGTTTTTTCCTGTGTTCTTCTGGTTTTGGGTTTTATTTGCTGTTCTTTTTCCAGCTCCTTAAGGGGGGGTAAGTTTAGATTGTGTATCTGAGATCTTTCTTCCTACTTTAGGAAGGCCTGGATTGCTATATACTTTCCTCCTATGACCACCTTTGCTGCGTCCGAGAGGTTTTGGGTTGTGGTGTTATCATTTGCATTGACTTGCATATACTTTTTAATTTCCTCTTTAACATCTTGTTTAGCCCATTCATTCTTTAGTAGGATGTTCTTCAGTCTCCAAGTATTTGTTGCCTTTCCAATTTTTTCCTTGTGGTTGATTTCGAGTTTCATAGCATTGTGGTCTGAAAATATGCACAGTATGATCTTGATCTTTTTGTACTTGCTGAGGGCTGATTTGTGTCCCAGTATGTGGTCTATTGTGGAGAACTTTCCATGTGCCCTGGATAAGAATATATATTCCTCTGCTTTAGGATGAGATGTTCTGAATATATCTGTTAAGTCCCTCTGGTCCAGTGTGTCATTCAAAGCCATTGTTTCCTTGTTGATTTTTTGATTAGATGATCTGTCCATTGCTGTGAGTGGGGTGTTGAAGTCTCCTACTATTAAGGTATTACTATTGATGAGTTTCTTTATGTTTGTGATTAATGGATTTATATATTTGGGTGCTCTCACATTTGGCGCATAAATGTTTACAACTGTTAGGTCTTGGTGGATAGACCCCTTGATTATGATATAATGCCCTTCTGCACCTCTTGACACGGTCTTTATTTTAAGGCATAGATTGTCTGGTATAAATATGGCTACTCCGTCTTTTTTTGCGGACCATTAGCATGATAGATGGTTCTCCCTCCCCCTACTTTCAATCTGAAGGTGTCTTTAGGTTTAAAGTGGGTGTCTTGTAAACAGCATATAGATGGATGTTGTTTTCTTATCCATTCTGTTACCCTATGTCTTTTGATTGGAGCATTGAGTCCATTGGCGTTTAGAACGAGTACTGAAAGATATGAATTTATTGCCTTATGTTTCTTGTAGAGTTGGAGTTTCTGGTGGTGTTCTCTGGTCCCTTCTAATCTTTGTTGCATTTGGTATTTGTATAAATATATATATATATATATATATATATATATTTTTTTTTTTTTTTTTTTTTTCCACCTTTCTCCCCTCAGAGAGTCCCCCTTAAAATTTCTTGCAGGGCTGGTTTAGTGGTCACAAACTCTTTTAATTTTTGTTTGTCTGGGAAACTTTTACTCTCTCCTTCTATTTTGAATGACAGCCTTGCTGGATAAAAAATTCTTGGCTGCATATTTTTCTGAGTCAGCACACTGAATATATCCTGCCTCTCCTTTCTGGCCTGTCAAGTTACTGTGGATAGGTCTGCTGCAAACCTCATCTGTCTTCCCTTGCAGGATAGGGATTTTTTTTTCCCTTGCTGTTTTTATGATTCTCTCCTTGCCTGAGTATTTTGTGAATTTGACTATCATATGCCTTGTTGATGGTTGGTTTGTGTTGAATCTAATGGGGGTCCTCTGTGCTTCCTGGATTTTGGTGCCTGTGTCCTTCCCCAGGCTAGGAAAGTTTTCTGCTGTGATTTGCTCACATAACCCTTCTACCCCTATTTCTCTCTCTTCCTCTTTTGGGACCCCTATGATTCTGATGTTGTTCCTTTTTAATGAGTCACTGATTTCTCTAATTCTTAAATCGTGCTCTTTTGCTTTAATCTCCCTCTTTTTTTCTTCTTCATTATTCTCCATAAGTTTGTCCTCTATATCATTGATTCTTCTGCCTCATTCATCCTTGCCACTGTGGCATCCATTCGTGATTGAA
Source organism: Puma concolor (assembly GCF_028749965.1). NCBI lineage: Eukaryota > Metazoa > Chordata > Mammalia > Carnivora > Felidae > Puma > Puma concolor. The sequence continues at coordinate 11,660,838 of NC_141676.1, forward strand.
GCTCAGTTATAGCATTTTTTATTTCATCCTGACTAGTTTTTACTTCTTTTATGTCTGCAGAAAGGGTTTCTAATCTATTTTTGACTCCAGCTGGTATTCTTATTATCATGATTCTAAATTCTTGTTCAGACATCTTGCTTATGTCTGTGTTGTTTAAGTCCCTGGCTGTAGTTTCTTCCTGCACTTTCTTTTGGGGTGAATTCCTTAGTTTGATAATTTTGAAGGGAGAAAAGGAATTAATGAGGTAGAAAAAATTAAAATTAAAAAAAATTAAAATTAAAAAATTAAAAACACTCACACACACAAAATCGAATAAATGATGCTAGATCCTAGGTGTGTTTTGGTGTGGATGTTGAAAATGGTTTGATGGTTTAGAGGAAAAAGGGGAAAGAAGAAAAAAAAAAGGAAATTGTTTGAAAATTTGAAAAAATGAATACAATGAAGTAGACTAAAATGAAATGATAGAAGTAAACTAGAATTTGAAAACAAATTTACACAAAAGTAAAAAATATAGTAAAAATTTTAAAGAAAAATATTTTTTAATAAAATTGAAAATAAAAATGAATTTTTCCCTTATTGTATTCAAGAAAAAGAAAAAAATGAAAAAGAGAAAAAAGAAAGAAAGAAAATTGAATAGATGGACCTGCTAACAGACTGAAATACGACTGAAATTAATTCGTTTTCCCTAGAAGTCAGGCTATGAAGCCCTTTATAGTCCATAGATTAAGCAGGTGGTGAGACTTGTGTTCTTGAAGAGCGAGGTTGGCCCCGTTGGGCGGGGCTAAGTCTAATGACTCAGTTCTCCACTAGATGGCGCTGCTAGCATACTGGGGTGGAGTGCTGTGGTGCTTGTAGGTGTGAATGCGCATGTGCAGGAGTGGTGAAAATGCAATCACTCAGCTACCCAGTCTGTAGTATCAGAACTCTGTTCTCCCCGAACAGCAATTGTGCACCTGTCCTTTGTCTTCAGCTTTTGTCCACTCCCTGCTTTTTCACTGTTCATGACCAAGCCCCAGGTAGTTCCTGTCTCCCTTGTTTTGTCTCAGATATGGCTGTTTTCCCTGGCCCCTTGTTTCTGAGGGACTGTGGCTTTGACCCGTTCTACCCCTCTGCAGAGAGTCTCACTGAGCAATGGCTGATGCTGGCTGCACCCAGGAAAGTTCATGGGACAGTGCTGCTGCCGAAGCCCAGAGACTGCGGCCAGGTGCCAGCCCGCCTCAGAAAAAGTTCACGAGATAGTACAGTAGCAGCGTATCAGCGATTATGGAAAATCACAACACAAGTCTGGCACCAGGCTTCAGTCTTAACAACCTTGTTCCAGCAGCAGTAAATGTGGCTGTTTTCTGGGGTCTGCTGGGCACAGGTTGCCTCACAGCCTCTACCAAATGTCCTTTCAGCAATGGAACCACTTCTCCCCGTGTGGCCCAAGAACCTCCCAGACCCCACTCTGCTCCTGGGGATTCGCCCTTCCCACCAGAGCACTGCCAGGTATTGAGCTGTGGAGTTGCAAACTCTCTGCGCTCCCCCTATTTACAGCCTTAATGGAATTTAAACCCTCTCCTTTCTCCTTTCTCTCTTTTTCCTTTCCCCTTTCTCCTTTCTCTCTTTTTAGTTCAGTCTCTGCAGCTGTTTCCAATTTTCCACTTTCTCTCCAGCTGCTTTTGGGGAGGGGTGCTTTTCCTGTATTCTCCCCACCTTCTCCATCCTCTCTCCACATGCAGAAACACCTCCCTGCCCTCCGTGGCTTCTCTCTCCCCATGTTCACCTCTCTGTGTCAGGTACCTTGTGAATTCTGTGGTTCAGGTTGTGCAGATTGTTGTGTTAATCCTCAGATCAGTTTTCTAGGTGTGCAAGATGGTTTAATTTCGTGTATGGGAGACACAGAGAAAACATCCATGCTGTTCTGCCATCTTGGCTCCCACCTCTCTGAGTTTTGTGTTTCTGCTTTTGCATTTGAAATAGCAGATGCTTCCTCAAATCTTTACTAGCTGTCTTCTGGTGGGGATATTTTTCATAGGTTTCACTTATAGCTGGTATTTTATTCAACTTTGTAGGGATTCACCTGTTCCAGACTTCTTGCTGTGGTTGAATTCTTCATGTTGTATGTATGCACTGCTTCTTAGAACTCACCAGGCTGGCTCCTGGAAAGCTCTGCTTTGTTTCTCAGAAGGTAGTGCTACAGCTCAAGTTTATGGTTTCTCCCTTGAACAGAAATCATGGCCTGATTTTCTTAGCATATTCACTGTTACCGGAGTTCGCTCTTGCCCCTGACTTGAGATAGTGCAAAATGAGTGCACAATAAGGGAGAGTGGCAGATTTAGCTCTCACAGTATTGAGGTGACTGCAGGCCAGGTGGAGAGGGGATCTACTGCATCCCTTTAATGCCCTTTGATATGCTTACCTGCCTCATTCACAAACTCTGTGCCCGTTCCCCCAAACAGCTTCCCAGTAATTAAGATCCCACCTAAGTACTCAGTACTGCTGGAGAGAAATGGGTTCTGGGTCTCTCCATTACGTACCACACAGCTGTGGTACTCAGGCACTCACTAACCAATTTTTCTTCGCCCCATAGGATAGGTTGCCACTGGTTAGTTCATTCCTCTGCAGTGTATTGCCTTGGGAGAAGGGCGATACTGGTTATGTTCTTCCTTTCCCTTTTGCAGTGCATACAAACTCGTATTTATTTTTTGCTCCGGGGGAGAGCTGAAGTCTTTCCTCAGGAAAGTTGGACTTGGACAAAATATCATTTGTCCATGGCTAGGACTCCAGGTTTTCCCTGACTGTGACTGAGAGGTGTTGGGGATGGTTTGCTAGCTTCTATTAGCCCCACAGCACACATTGAGATCTGTTGCCTGTTCCCTACTGCACCAGTGGGCAAAACTCCTCCTTGGCCCTGTCCATGTGGTGCTGGATCTCACAATTCCCACATATGTACTTTTGTTCATGGCTATGTGCTGAATTTCAGTTTTTAAAGGAGGGGCAAAAAAGGGGTTCTAGTTCAAGATGGAAACATAGGAGGCTCTTGAACTTACTTTCTCAGATGGACACAGCAAATCTACAGCTCCACACAGAGCAATTGGCTGTGAGAGAAATTCATAAACTAACCAAATGACTTCTACACATTGTGCAAACAAGAAAAATTCCACATCGAAACAAATGGGAGAGGTAGAGACACAATCTTGCCAATAATCCCTCCCCTGGCACAGTCACATATATTGGAAGGGAACTCAACAACTTTCAGCTTTTCCCTGAATGGTGTGGGGCTTAGACCCAATATGTAGCACCTTAACTTTTAAGACTTCCTCTTGGGGAGTGGGCCCCTCGAACCCCCATCTCTGAAAGCCGACTGTGTTTACATCCATGACACGTACAAGATGATAACAAACAAAGAAACAGTTCTGAACTATCACCTGGGATTTAGTGCAGAAGCAGCAGTCAGAAACACTGAACTCCCAGTCTTTTCCTGAAAGAGGTCCATATGTATATTATAAAAGCTATATCCTGAGGGTCAGCCTTCACACCTATGGGTGGACTGCAGTCTCCCCTGCAGCAGGGGAGGCCTGCTGGCACTATCTTTGCACTCTCCCTCTGCCCCACTGCAGGTCACCAGGGTCTCCTAGGAAGGAGATTGTGCACATGTCTGATACCCTGGATTGTGTGGTTTCTGTGTGTATGGGGACACATCCCTTGATAGCCTGGCTCTGTTGGCCAATAGGACTTGCACTCATGGATCCCATAGGCCTGTAGCAAACAAAGAAACAGTTCTTAATAGGTTGTCCCCCTCTTCTTGCCCCTGGGTAGGCTTAGTGCAGAGGTCATAGACAGAAACACCTATATCCCTGAAAGAGGCCTACATGCATACTTTAAAAATGCTTTCTGAGTATCTGACTTCCAATCACCCTGCATTTAGGTGTTGACTGAGATCCTCTGTTTTGAGACACTGACAGGTTGTGGCACACCCTCAACTATAGGGAGGCACTAAGTATAAGGAAGGCTGTTTAGACAATCACAAAGGTTTGAGAAACAATCATGAGCAGGGTGCATCTGAATAATAAGTTGCATCTCGTACATGAGACTACTCCTTCAAGACCGGGAGAAATGACTATTTATCTAATGCACAAAAACCAACAGAGAGAATCAAGGAAAATGAAGAAGCAAATAAATAGGTTTCAAACAAAAGATTGAGGTAAGACCCCTGAGATAGATCTTAATGAAACAGAGGTGAGTAATGTATCTGATAAAGGGTTCAAATTATGGTCATAAAGATGCTCACCAAGGTCAGAACAATGCATGAACAAGGTGAGAATTTCAACAAAAAGATAGAAAATACAAGAAATTTCCAAGCAGAAATCTCAGAGCTGAAGAGTACATTAAGTGAACTGAAAAACTCAATAGAAGGTGTCAGCAGCACATTAGGTGAAATGGAAGAAAAAAGGATCAGTGAAATCAAAGATAGGACAGTGGAATTCTTCTAGTCAGAAGAGCATTAGGATAAATAATGAGAAAGAGTGAAGATGCTTAAGAGAGAACACCATCAGGCAGACCAATATTTGCATTATAAACGTCCCAGAAAGTGAAGAGAGAAAGAGGCAAAAGCTTATTCAAGAAATAATGGCTGAAAATTCCCTTACCTAGGAAAAGAAATAGACATCTAGATCCAGGAAGTCCAGATTATTCTTAGTAACATGAATCCAAAAAGAACCACACTGAGACATACTATAAATAAAATGTCAAATTTAAAGACAAAAGAAGTAAAAAAAATACCACTAGTTATGTACTAGGAAACCTCCATAAAATTATTAGCAGATTTTTCAGCAGAAACTTTGCAGGCCTACGGGTGTGGCACAATGTATTCAAAGTGCTGAAAGAAAGAAACCTGTCAACCAAGAACAGTCTACCTGGACAAATTATCTTTCAGAATTGAAAGAGAGATAAAGAGTTTTCAGACAGACAAATCTGAAGAGTTCATCACCACTAGATTGCCTTTACAGGATATGTACAGGGGACTTCTTCAGGAGAAACAAAAGGTCACTAATTAGTAACAGGAAAACATATGAAAATACAAAAGCAGTTCTAAGAAGGGAAGTACATGGCAATGAATACTTTCATTTAGAAAGAAGAAATGCAATTTAAACAGCCTAACTTCACAATTCAAGGAACTAGAAAAAGAAGAATAAACTAAGCCCCAAGTTAGTAGAAGGAAGGAAATAACAAGAATCAGAGTGGAAATAAATGAAGAAGAGACTACAAAGGCATTGGAAAGGTTAATGAAATTAAGGGCTGTTTTTAAAAAACTTAATAAACAAAACAGACAAATCTTTCAGCTAGACTCACTAAGAAAAAAGAGAATGACGTAAATAAAATTAGAAATGAAAGAGGAGATGTTACAGTTGCTACCACAGAAATACAATAGGTTATAAGAGACTACCATGAATAATTGCAAGCCAAAAACTTGGGCAACCTAAAAGAAATGGACAAATTCCTATAAACATAAAAACTACCAAGACTGAACCATGAAGAAATAGAAAATATGAGTAGACCAATTACTAGTAAGGAGATTGAGTCAGTAATAAAAAATCCCAACTGATGCAGCAAAGGCAGTCATGTGAGGGAAATAGATAGCAATACAAGTCTACATCAAAAAGCAAGAAACGTCTCAGGGATGGCTGGGTGGCTCAGTCGGTTATGTCTGACTTTGGCTCAGGTCATAATCTCGTGGTGAGTTTGAGCCCCACCTGGGGCTCTGTGCTGACAGCTTGGAGCCTGGAGCCTGTTTCAGATTCTGTGTCTCCCTCTCTCTCTGCCCCTCCCCTGCTCATGCTCTCGCTCTCAAAAATAAATAAACATTAAAAAAATTTTTTTAAAGAAAAGTCTAAAATACACAATCTAACTTATACTTAAAGGAACGAAAAAAGGAACAGCAAATGAAACCTAAAGTCAGCAGAAGGGAAATAATAAAGAGTAGAGCAGAAATAAATGACATAAACACACACAAACAGAAGAGAATAATGAAACTAAGAGCTCGTTCTTTGAAAGAATTAATGAAATTGATACCCCCCCAGCCATAATTATCAAAAAGAGAAAGGACCCAAATAAAGAAAATCATGAATGAAAGAGGAGAGATTACAACCAAGATCACAGAAATATAAACAATTGTAAGAGAATATTATGAAAAATTATATGCCAACAAACTAGGCAATCTGGAAGAAATGGATAAATGTCTAGAAACATACATTTCAAAAGCTGAAACAGGAAGAAATAGAAAATTTTAACAGACCCATAACCAGCAAAGAAATCATAGCAGTATACAAAAATCTCCCAACAAACACAAGTCTAGGACCGGAGGCTTCCCAGGGGAATTCTACAAGACATTTAAAGGAGAGTTAATACCTATTCCCTTTAAACTGTTCCGGAAAAAAAAAGAAAAGAAAAGAAAAGAAGAGAAGAGAAGAGAAGAGAAGAGAAGAGAAGAGAAGAGAAGAGAAGAGAAGAGAAAAGAAAGAAGGAAGGAAGGAAGGAAGGTAGGAAGAAAGAAAGAAAGAAAGAAAGAAAGAAAGAAAGAAAGAAAGAAAGAAAGAAAGAAAGAAAGGAAAAAGAAAAGAAAAGAAAAGAAAAGGCGGCAAAACTTCCAATCTCTGTCTACCAGGCCACCATTGCCTTGATTCCAAAACCAAAGACCACACTAAAAAGGAAAATTACACGTAAGTATCCCTGATAAACATGGATGCCTAAATTTTCAACAAGTTCATAGCAAATTGAATCCAACAATACATTAAAGAAGTATTCAGCACGATCAAGTGAGATTTATTCCTGGGCTGTGCAGGGCTTGTACAATATTCTCAAATCAATCAATGTGATACACTGCATTAATAAAAGAAAGGATAAGAACCTTATGATTCTGTCAATAGATATAGGAAAAGCATTTTATGAAATATAACATCCATTCTTGGTAAAAATCCTCAACAAAGTAGGGATAGGGAGAATATATCTCAACATAATAAAGGCTGTATATGCAAGACCCACAAGTAATATCATCTTCAAGGGGGAAAAACCGAGAGGTTTTCCTCTACAGTCTAGAACGTGACAGGGATGTCCACTCTCATCATTGTTATTTAACATGGTACTGGAAGTCCTAGCCTCAGCAATCAGACAATAAAAATAATTAAAAGACATCCACATCAGCAAGGAAGAAGTCAGACCGTCACTATTTGCAGATGACGTGATAACTTTAGGTAGAAAACCTGAAAGACTGCAATAAAAAAATTACTAGAACTGATACACAAAGTCAACAAATTCACAGGATATAAAATCAATGTACAGAAATCGGCTGCATTTCTATACACTAGTAATAGAGCAGCAGTAAAAGAAATCAAGGAATTGATCCTATTTTACAATTGCACCAAACCCAAAAGATACCTAGGAATAAACCTGAGCAACGAGGTTAAAGATCTGTACTCTGAAAACTATAGAAACCTTATGAAAGAAATTGAAGAGGACACAAATAAATTGAAATACATTCCATGCTCATGGATTTGAAGAACAGATCATGTTAAAATGTCTACACTAACCAAAGCAACCTATACATTCAGTGAAATCCCTATCAAAATACCACCAGCATTAAAAACATTTTTTTAAGTTTTTTATTTTGGTTGATAGACCACAAGTGGGGGAGGGTCAGAGAGAAGGAGAGACAATCTCAAGCAGGCTCTGCACTGATGTGGGGATTGAGCTCATGAATCGTGAGATCATGAACTGAGCTGAGATCCTAGAGTTGCACACTTAACCAACTGTGCCACCCAGGTGCCCCAACCACTAGCATTTTCCATAGAGCTAGAACAAACAACTCTAAAATTTGTATGGAACCCCAAAAGCCCCTGAATAGCCAAAGCAATCTTGAAAAATATAAGCAAAGCTGGAGGCATCACAATTCTGGACTTCAAGCTATATTACAAAGCTGTAGTTTTCAGGACAATATGGCACTGGCACAAAAACGGACACATAGATCAGTGTGACAGAATAGAGGACCCAGAAATAGACCCACAACTATATGGTCACGTCATCTTCAATGAAACAGGAAAGACTATTGAAGGAAAAAAGACAGTCTCTTCAGCAAATGGTGTTGGGAAAACTGGACAACAACATGCAGAAGAATTAAACTGGACCACTTTCTTACACCATACAGAGAAATAAATTCAAAATGCATGGAAGACCTAAATGTGAGACAGAAACCATCAAAATCCTAGAGTAGAACACAGGAAGAAATCTCTTTGACCTTGGCCATAGCAATTTCTTACTAGACACATTGCCAGAGGCAAGGGAAACAAAAGCAAAAATGAACTGTTGGGACTTCATTAAGGTAAAAAGCTCCTGCATAGTGGAGAAAACAATCAACAAGACTAAAAGACCACCTATGCAATGGGAGAAGATATTTGCAAATGACGTATCAGATAAAGAGTTAGCATCCAAAATCTATAAAGCACTTATCAGACTCAACACCCCAAACCAATTAATCCAGTTGAGAAATGGACAGGAGACATAAATAGACATTTTTCCAAAGACGACATCCAGATGCCTAACAGACACATGAAAAGATGCTCAACACCACTCATCATCAGGGAAATACAAATCAAAACCATAATGAGATACCATCTCACACCTGTCATAATGGCTAAAATTAACAACACAGGAGACAACAGATGTTGGCAAGTATGCAGAGAAGGGGGAACCCTCTTGCATAGTCAGTGGGAATTCAACCAGTGCAGTCATTCTGGAGAACAGTATGGAGGTTCCTTAAAAAAACTAAAAATACAACTACCCTACAATCCAGCAATTGCACTACTAGGTATTTACCCAAAGTATACAAAAGCACAGATTTGAAGGGGTATATGCACATCAATGTTTTATAGTAGCGTTAGCAACAATAGCCAAACTATGGAGAGAGCCCAAATGTCCATTGACTGATGAATGGATAAAGAAGATGCGGTATGTATACAATAGAATGTTGTATACAGTAATAGTGCATATATATATAAAATATTGTATATAGTAATAGTATATAGAATATTGTATATAGTAATAGAATATTACTCAGTGGTCAAAAAGAATGAAATCTTGCCATTTGCAATGATGTGGATGGAGCTAGAGTGTATTATGCTAAGCGAGTGAGTCAGTCAAAGACAAATACCATACGATTTCGGTCACATGTGGAATTTAAAAAATAAAACAGATGAACATAGGGGAGAGTTTTGGAAGGGGCATTGGGTGGGGGGGATGGGCTATATGGGTGACGGGCATTAAGAAGTGCAGTGCAGTTGTTGTGGTGAGCACTGGGTGTTATATGTAAGTGCTGAATCACTAAATTCTACACCCAAAACCAATTTTATCATATATGTTACCTAATTGGAATTTAAATAAAAACTTGAAGTCAAATGAAAGAAAAAAACAACAACCTCCCAACAAATAAAAGTCCGAGACCAGATGGCTTTCACTGGTGAATTTTACCAAATATTTCAAGAAGAATTAAGTTCCAGTCGTTCTCAAACTCCTCCAAAATGTACAAATTGAAAGAACACTCCTAAACTCATTTTATAAGAGCAGCATTACCCTAATAAAAAACCAGACAAGGACACCAAAGGAAAAGAAAATTATAGCCCAGTATGCCCAATGAACATAGATGAAAAATCCTCAAGAAAATATTGCACACTGAATTCAAGACTACATTAAAGATCATATGCCATAATCAAATGGGATTTATTTATTTCAGTTATGCAAGGATAGTTCAACATCCACAAATCAATCAATGTCATATAGCATATTAATAAAATGAAGAGTAAAAATATGATCATGCCAATAGATGAAGAAAAAGCATCTGAGAAGGTTCAACACCAGACATGATTAAAAAAAAAACCTGTCAACAAACTGGGTATAGATGTAAGATAATCCCACAGCTAACATTATACTCAGTGGTAAAAATCTCAAAGCTTTTCCTCTAAATCAAGAACATGACAAGGATGCCCCCTCTCACCACTTTTATTCTACATAGTACTAGAAATTCTAGCCAGAGTGATTAGGCAAGAAAAAGAAGTAAAATGCATTCAAGTATGAAAAGATGATGTAAAACTGTCTCTCTTTGTAGATAACATGATTATGTACATAGAAAACCCTGATGACTTTACAAAAACATTGTTAGAACTAATAACAAATTTAGTAGTTATATGAAAAAATCAGTATACTGTGACATTTATTTTGTTAGTATTTATTAGTAGTTTTAAATGTTTATCTTTTAAAAAAATTAAATTAAAAAATTTTTTATTGAGAGACAGAGACAGAGCATGAACATGGGAGGGGCAGAGAGACGGGGAGACACAGAATCTGAATCAGGCTCCAGGCTCTGAGCCGTCAGCACAGAGCCCGAGGTGGGGCTCAAATTGTGAGATCATGACCTGAGCTGAAGTCAGACATTTAACTGACTGAGCCACCCAGGCTCCCTAAATGTTTATTTATCTAGAGAGAGAGAGAGAGAGAGAGAGAGAGAGCGCGAGAGCGCACATGCATATGAGGAGGGGAAGGGGAGAGAGAGAGAGAGGAAGAGATAGAATCCCAAGCAGGTGCCACATTGTCAGTGCAGAACCTGAGGTGGGGTGCGATCCCACAAACCATGAGATCATGACCTGACCCAAAATCAAGAGTCAGACACTCAACCAATTGAGTCACCCAGGTGCCACAAAACCTGTGAGACTTCTTTTTAAAAAAAATTTTTAATGTTTATTTATTTTTGAGAGTGAGAGGGGGTGGGGGAGGGGCAGAGACACAGGGAGACACAGAATCTGAAGCAGGTTCCAGGCCCTGAGCTGTCAGCATACAGCCCAATGTGAGGCTTGAACTCATGAACCATGAGATCATGACCTGAGCTGAAGTCAGATGCTTAATTGACTGTGACCCAGGTGCCTCAAACCTGTGATATTTCTATATACAAATAATGAACTAGCAAGAGGAGAAATTAAGAAAGCAATCTCATTTACAGGGTTTCAAAAACAATAAAATCCTAAGAATGAATTTACCAAGGAATTGAAAGACCTATATAAGACAGTGATAAGAGAAATGAAGAAGACGCATCTAAATGGAAGTTATATAATTGATACATGTGCTTGTGTGTGTAAAATGGAATACTACTCAGCCATAAAGAAGAGTGAAAATTTGCCATTTGTGGCAATATGGATAGACCTTGAAGGTATTATTAATCTTTTAAATTTAAATTCAAGCTAATTAACATACAGTGTAGTCTTGACTTCAGACATAGAACCCAGTGATTCATCTCTTACATATGACACCAGGTGTCATCCCCAAAAGTGCCCTTCTTAATGCCTATCACACATGTAGCCCACCCAACACCCCTCCAGCAACCCTCAGTTTGTTCTCTGTATTTATTTATTTACTTGTTAAAATTTTTAATGATTATTTATTTTTGAGAGAGAGAGAGACAGAGACAGAGACAGAGAGACAGAGTGTGAGTAGGGGAAGGGCAGAGAGAGAGGGAGACACAGAATGTGAAGCAGGCTCCAGGCTCTGAGCTGTCAGCACAGAGCCTGATGTGGGGCTCGAACCACGAGATTATGACCTGAGCCGAAGTCAGAAAGTTAACCAACTGAGCCACCCAGGCACCCCTGTTCTCTGTATTTAAAAGTCTCTTATACGTGCCTTAGTCTCTGTTTTTATCTTCTTTTCTTTCCCTTCCCCTAGATCCATCTGTTGAGTTTCTCAAAGTCCACATATGATTAAAATTGTATGTTATCTGTCTTTCTCTGACCAATTTATTTCACTTAGCATAATGCACTCTAGTTTCATCCATGCTGTTGCAAATGGCAAGATTTCATTCTTTTTCATTGCCGAGTATATATACCACATCTTTATCCATTCATGAGTTGATGGACATTTGGGCTGTCTCCATAATTTGGTTATTGTTGATAGTACTGCTATAGGCATTGGGGCACATGTGCCCCTTCAAATTAGCATTTTTATATCCTTTGGATAAATTCCTAGTAGTGCAATTGCTGGGTCAGAGGGTTTATTTTTAATTTTTGAAGAAACTCCATACTGTTTTCCAGAGTGATTGCACCATTTTGCTATCCCACCAACAGTGTAAGACGGTTTCCCTACTCTGCATTTCCGCCAGCATCTGTTGTTGCCCAAGTTGTTCATTTTAGTCATAATGACAGGTGGGAAGTAATATCTCACTGTGGTTTTGATTTGTATTTCCCTGATGATAAGTGATGTTGAGCATCTTTTCATGTGTCTGGATGTCTCCTTTGGAAAAGTATCTATTTGTGTCTTCTGCCCATTTGTTCACTGTATTGTTTTTAGGGTGTTGAGTTTGGTAAGTTCTTTATCTGATCTATCATTTGCAAGTATCTTCTCACATTCTATTAGTTGCATTTCAGTTTCGTTGATTGTTTCCTTCACCACTCAGGAGCTTTTTATCTTGATGAGGCCTCCATAGTTCATTTTTGCTTTTATTTTAACCTTGAAGATATTAAGTTATGTGAAGGAAGTCACATGGAGAAGACAGTTATCCTAGGATTTCACTCATTTGGAATCTAAAGACAAAAGAGAAACAAACTTAACAATACAAAAGCAAACTCATAGATGCAGAGAACAACTGATGGTTACCAGAGAGGAAGGTGGTTGGGAAGTGGGTAAAATGGTGAAGTTGGTCAACTGTATGGAGATGATTGGTAACCAGTCTTTTGGTGATGATTATTATCTACTGTATAGAGATGTTGATTATAATATACACCTGAAACTTCTATAATGTCATCAATTTCTCGGCATAGTCAGACCTGGAGCATGCAGCTTGGTATTTTCACAGAGACTGTGTAAGACGTCAGAAATGATGGCTATTGTGGTGTGTTTAGGGTGTGGGAACTGAATTCCTGATCTGAGCCCCTTGGGATTCCAGGACCTTAAGTTGATCAGGAGCAGAAGAGCCTCCAGACTTGAGAGTTCCATGAACACTCAGAGTCCAAATAAGAGGACTTCAAAAAAGTTTAAAAAGAGAATTTTTTTTAATATAAGAGTTTATGGACTAATTTCATACATATTACATTCATATTTACACAATAGTTTATATATCGCATTGTTACATCACATAGATTTGACTTGTTTTCTGTTAACCATATGAAGATGGCAGGTGAGAAGTTAGATGATAGATATTACAGCTACAACTTTTGGGTACATAGAGGTCTGCCACATTCTTCCCAGTATAGCAACACTTCATTTGAATCTCACAAAGTGTGATTTGTGGAACATACTTGGTTCTTACTGACCAATAGCATGGCCTCCATTGTTTGGCCATGGAGCCCACATACTATACTTTTGGTATTATATCTTTAAAAATTATACTAAAAATGCATTCAGTTTCAAGGTTAAAGTTATTACAGTTCCTATCAGGGGAAATCTATAACTGCTAACCTATCAGCAAAGTTGAATAATTAACTCATTGCCCACCCACCCCTTTCTCCCTGGAGGTAAGAATGGCTGAAGTAGATCAAACCAAGGATGGGACTTTGCCTAGAACATCTCTGCATCCCTAGTAACTGGCAGGGTAGATGAGTTTCCTTTCTGAAAACCTAGAAACAAACAAGCAAAAATGTTTGTGGGAATGGTCTTAAGTAGATACTTTTATTGAAGGATTAGTAATGCAGCATAACATGTTGGAAAGATCTTCAAATCAGAATATATAAATTATACCTACTATTGTTTTAATATAATTTACTGTCAAGTTAGCTAGCATATAGTGTATACAGTGTGCTCTTGGTTTCAGGAATAGATTCCCATGATTCATCGCTTACATACAACACCTAGTGCTCATCCTGAAAGTGCCTTCCTCAGTGCCCATCACGAATCTTCCCCTCCTCCACCCTCCCCATCAACCCTCAGTTTGTTCTCTGCATTTAAGAGTCTCCTGTGGTTTGCCTCCCCCACTGTTTGAAACTGTTTCTTCCCCTACCCTTCCCCCATGTCTTCTAAGTTTCTCAAATTCCACATATGAGTGAAAACATATGATAACTGTCTTTCTCTGACTGACTTATTTCACTTATCATAATACCCTCCAGTTCCATCCATGTTGCTGCAATGGCAAGATTTCATTCTTTCTCATTGTCGTGTAGCATTCCATTGTATATATAAACCACATCTTCTTTATCCATCCCAAATTACACCTACTGTTAATAGAAAGCATGCTTGCGGTACGCCCCTTGGGTAAGTGCTTTAGAAGCATTATCTAATTTTATTCTATGAAGATTACTCTATGAAGTAGCTACTACTACCAGCCCCATTTTATGATAATCCTGAGGCTTGGAGAGGTTAATTTGCGCCAAGTTACACAGTCATCAAGTGGAAGGGTTGAAATTCAACCCAGATTCATTGATACCCATGTCCCAGTTTGTAACCACAATAAGCCGTGACTCTGTCATGAGTTAGTTTTGTTGTTTTCCTTATTGTCTCAGTTCTTTCATTATGCACAGGAAATAATGGCATGTCTGACAGCGCTGCTGTGATGGTTGAGTCTGGTCAGGTATTTGAGAAAATTTATGTATGTCTGTATCTAAAGTGAAAGTGTTTTGTACAGAGGGAAATGCTCATGTATTTAATTTATTTTAATTAAGGTATTTTACCAGCTAGCCGTGTCATCTTGAGCATATCTTTTAGCTCCCTGGCTTCGGGTTCCTCACCTGGTAGTTGACGGTGTTGGACTAGATGATCTCTAGGTTCTTTCCAGCTCTAATGACTCTTAAGTTTCCAACAGAAAGACTACAATCATGAGAACATTATTGGACTGTGGGGATGTCAGGGATGGATCCAGAAGGCACATGGCAAAGTGGGGCATGAAATTAGCAGGGACAAAAACTCCATGACAACCGTGACTCCAGAGAGCGTCCCTGAGGGTTTTCTCCCTCTAATTGTCTTTTCTCGTGTTACCTCTGCTCTTAATAGCATATTTAAGAGGATCGCCAGTTGTGGGCATCTCTCTTGCCCTGAGTGGACAGCCAGTTTCAAAGCCAAAGACTCCCATCTTGGAGAACAATAGGGCCCAGCTGGAAAATTCCTTTGGAAAAGAAATAAGCAGTTTTAACCTTTGGCAAGAGCTCTGTCTTCTTGGGGACTCTGGGTCCAGGTGAGAGGGCAAGATTTAGTGAGAACAGTGGATTTTGTGCTATCTTAATAGCCATGTGATTGTGGAGCAAGGTTTTATGGTCCTCAGTTTCTCCCATTCTTCACCTACTCTCTCTCCCTCAGTCCCACACCTTCCACTGTGGGCTCTGTTTTGGGTTCTCTTTCTCCTAGCCAATGTCTCTGAACTTCACTAAAAAGATTAATCTCTACTCTTAAATATCAGGGATTATTCTGGGGTGAGGCATGAATGTTGAGTTCCTGTTCTGCAATTTCTTAAGGATGTGATCTTTTTTTTTTTTTAAGTTTTTTAAATGTTTATTTATTTTAGAGACAGAGAGAGAGAGCACACATGGAGCAATTGGAGGAGGACAGAAAGAATCTGAAGGACGCTCTGTGCTGACAGCAGAGAGCCAGATGTGGGGCTCAAATTCACAAACCGTGATTTCATGACCTGAGCCGAAGTTGGACCCTAATCTTGAGCTCTGTTACCTTCTGTTTTTTTCACCTGTAAAATAGGGGATAATGAGATCATTTAGAATCTAATGAAATAATGTTTTTTTTAAAACTGACAAAATTTAGAAGTCAATAATCGAGCACTGAATTAAAAATAACAATTTACTGGCTTTCAGGGGAATTTCCTCAGATCACACATTCTTGTGTAGGTTTTCCAATTTTACCTATCCCAGTGACCCTCTTAATTTAATTATTTCCTTGAGGATTCTGTTTTTAAAAAGATACTAATTTAATTTCCATTTACATAAATAATTGATTCATAATTGCTAAGTAGCAAAAGGCTAGCACTTCACTAAATAATGATATGACAGTGTACTCAAATACAATCCCATTGGCTTGTTGAAACACTTTAAATAAGTCTCCATAGTCTTCTTTGGAGACCCTAGTGTGGGTAACACGGATATCAGAGATGCCCCATTCCAAGCATAGGTAGTTGTTAGTCTGTCTTTTAACCTTATTTTTTTTAACTTGTTCTTCATTCAGCAACATCTTGGCTCTTTTAACCTGATTCTGTACCCTGCACAACCTTATAAACTGGCCATGTCCTTAGTTATCAGAATTTGAAGGTTTTGATTAGCTAGACGCTCGTAGTAAAATGCCTAATTAATATCTACATCAGTCACCTTTTCTGTTAATTGTCTTGGAGATGGTGAACACATGCAAAAATTTAACCAAACAGAGTGAATAATTTCAGAATTTTTCCTTTTTCCTATAGCTTACTGAAGTTTAACCAGATGTATTTTATCATGAATTAGTAAACAATCCACACAATTCCTTATATTTTGGGGGGAATGATGAATTACATAAAATACTTTTAGCTTTGGCTTCTTTGTTAACAGAATGTAGTAAGAAATGGAGAGTTTTACTGTAAGTGATTGAACAGGAGGTTGACTTATTTTCATAGAATTGATTGATTATGTTGGTGTATTGGGGGATATTGTGCGCAGAGGTTCATATTTGCAAAATATTTTCATTGAATCTAATTAATCCTGGATAAAATAATGGAGAACTTTTATTGGCAACACTTTATTTTGAGAGTAAACAGAAAGATTTCCAAGTTCCTAAAACCATAATTGAAATGAAATAAGACAATTTTAGTTTTACATCCAAAAGTGGGTGAAAGAACCATTTGTTCATCATGTATTTATTCAGTTATGCAAACATTAGTGTACAAGATGCTTATCACTAAATAGTGGAACATCTCCACTGGACCATGCACTGTGCATAGTATCGTCAGCTCAAGAGTATTTGGTGGTGGTAGAACATGAAAAGTGGCATCAGGAGTTTACCGCTGACTGGAAGATAACAGAACACCACAAGATTGAAATAATTATATTTATTGGTTAACAATATTCTTTTTTTTTTTTTTTTTTTTTTTTTTTTTTAAATTTTTTTTTCAACGTTTATTTATTTTTGGGACAGAGAGACAGAGCATGAACGGCGGAGGGCCAGAGAGAGAGGGAGACACAGAATCGGAAACAGGCTCCAGGCTCTGAGCCATCAGCCCAGAGCCTGACGCGGGGCTCGAACTCCCGGACCGCGAGATCGTGACCTGGCTGAAGTCGGACGCTTAACCGACTGCGCCACCCAGGCGCCCCGGTTAACAATATTCTTGAGTCTAGGCTCAGAGACCATCTAATGTAGAAAATAATTATGTGAAGAGCTCCTTGACCTTTCAGTATTCGCTTTGCTTTATTTTTCTTTCACAGAGAGGAATGAGAATGGGGATGATAATTGCTAACATTTATTGAGCCTCTACTGTTTGAAGCCATTTATGTCATTCAGTCCTTGCAGCAATCCTATGAGATAGTAAGTGTTATCAGCCCTGTTTATAGATGAGGCAACTGAGGCACAGAGAGGTTAATAACTTGCGAAGGGTGACATGGGCAGTAGGTAAAATTCAGGGAATTCTGAAAGTCTGTTTTCTCTGTCATTCTCTCTCCATCATTTTCCCTTCCCCTCTCCCTTTCTTTCTCAATCTGTGCATACAATTAAGGCTGTATATATCGTAATAAATTGTTTCTTATAAATACAGGAGTTGTCGAACATTGACCAAGCACAGAGACATTTAAAGAAGGAAATCAAAATCATACCAGTTATTACTTTTGGCATTTGTAATTGGCTCGTGTATGTGTTGTGAGACAGACAGAGAGAGAGAGAGATTATATAAAGCATTTTTTTCCCTCCAAAAAAGGTAGAACTATTTTTTTTTTAATTTTTTTTTTCAACGTTTATTTATTTTTGGGACAGAGAGAGACAGAGCATGAACGGGGGAGGGGCAGAGAGAGAGGGAGACACAGAATCGGAAACAGGCTCCAGGCTCCGAGCCATCAGCCCAGAGCCTGACGTGGGGCTCGAACTCACGGACCGCGAGATCGTGACCTGGCTGAAGTCGGACGCTTAACCGACTGCGCCACCCAGGCGCCCCTAGAACTATTTGTACATACTCGGCAGCAGCATATGTGAGTGTCCATCCCTAATTGATCAATATCTTTTATATTACAGACATATCCACATTGTCTTTTTTATATTTTCTGGCTGTTTTTCTAACTTCATCAATTGTGTTTGAAAAGTACCTCATATAATGGGTCTTTCAGTTATAAGAAAGTTTTGAATAATTATATTTTTTCTCAGAGTTTCTGTTTTAGTGTTATATTTTGGAAATTTCTTTCCTATCTCAAGATTATATAAATGCATATCTATTTATTCCTCTAATGCTCTAATGGTCTAGTGGACCATTAATGAGAGAGTTTATCATTTCTGTATCAATTTAAAATACTAATTTTATCAGCTGTTAAATTCTCACCAATTTTTAAATTTATTCTTAAATATGTATTTGTTCTCTGATACATGTCTATGTTTACAAGAATAGTGTGTTATCCATGTTTATAATACTTAATATCAGAAAGTTCAGGTCCAGTTATTTTTGATCTAAATTTTTGGCTGTTATTAATATACTGTTTCATCTCAAGGAAGGACAGTTTGGGTATGTAGTACAGCCAATAGGTGGCATCTGTTACAAATCTGTCAGTGAGTCTATCATGTTGACTATATCAACCAAACATATTAAATATAACTTTGTAGTATTTGGTAACTGAAATATGTACTTTGACATGTTTTTGACATCAAGGCCCATCATAGATTGATGCTGGTTGTCAATTGACCCAAGTCTATTTGAAATGGAAAAACATTCTATGTTCGGGGATTGGAGGAACAAATATTGTTAAAATATTTATACTGACCAAAGCAATCTACATGTTCTTGCAATTCCTATCAAAATAACACCAGCATTTTTCATAAAAATTTTTTCTAAAATTTGTATGGAACCAGAAAAGACCCCAAATAGCCAAAATAATGTTGAAAAAGAAAAGCAAAGTGGGAAGCATCACAATTCTGGACTTCAAGCTGTATTACAAAGCTGTAATCATCAAAATATGATGATACTGGTACAAAAACAGACACATAGATCAATGGAACAGAATAGAGAACCCAGAAATGGACCCACAAATGTATGGTCAACTCATCTTTGACAAAGCAGGAAAAAATATTTAATGGAAAAAAGACAGTCTCTTCAACAAATGGTGTTGAGAAAACTGGACAGCAACATGCAGGAGAGTGAAACTGGACTACACTCTTAGATCATTCACAAAAATTCAAAATGGGTGAAAGAACTAAATGTGAGACAGGAAACCATCAAAATCCTAGAGGAGAAAGTAGACAGACACCTCTTTGACCTTGCCCACAGCAACTTCTTACTGAACTCAAGAAAACTAAATAGACAATAATTTACATGGTTTAACTCCAGAAATCTAAATAGTTTCCCATGGCCCCACGTGCTTTGACTGACTTCCACAGAAGGTCTGAATCTGTATTGCCTAGAGGCAAGGAAGCCTGCTGATCTACAGGGCTGATGATGCCTCAGGAACTTCCCCAAATTAACCCATAAAAGGCTAGTATGCCTGGCATGCTTATCCACAAGCACAGCTGTCCTGCATGGTTATCTTGAGCAATCAGTGATAGTAATAGCCAACACCTATTGGACAATTAATGTGTACTGGATTGTGTGCTGAGCATGTGCATGAATTTCCTCAGGTAACTCTCCCATTAACCTTACAGTTCAGGGGTTCTTGTCCTCACTTTGTTGTGAGTGAGTCATATCTAGTGTGTTTAAACCACTGGGACAAGTGCATAGAGTGAGATGGTATCAGAACGAGAACTCTTTTTTTTCATTTTATTGAGATATAATTGACATACAACACTGTATAAATTTGAGGGGTACAATACAATGATTTGATTTCTGTATACATTCCAAAATGATTACCACAAAAGGCTAGTTAGCATTCATCACTTTTCATAGTTACAGTTACATCTTCCTTGTGATGTGAATGTTTGAGATCTAATCTCTTAGCAACTTTCAAATACGCAGTATAGTATTAACTATAGTCATGATGTTGCACTTTATATTCCCCAAATTTATTTACCTTATAACTGGAAGTGTGTACCTTTTGACCGCCTTCCCCAATTCCCCCATCTCCTACCCACTGCCTCTGGCAACCGCAAATCAGATATCTCTTTCAGTGAGTTCAGTTTTTTTAGATTTTGCATATAGTGAGATCATATTATATTTGTCTTTTTTGGTCTAACTTATCTCACTTAGCATAGTGTTCTCAAGGACCATGCAGCTTGTCACAAATGCCAGGATTTCCTTCTTTTTCATGCCTGAATAATATTTATATATAATATTGAATGTTAGCATATATTATGTATATAATAGTGTAACATTTTATATATCAATTATGATTTCTTTATCCATTCATTTTTTTAAAGATTTTTTTTGTTTTTTTGTTTGTTTGATTGTTTGTTTGTTTGTTTTAGAGAGAGAGAAAAAGAATTCATGCATACAAGCAGGAAAGAGGCAGAGAGAGAGAGAGGGAGAGAGAGAATCTTAAGCAGGCTCCACACTGGCCACAGAGCCTGTCATGGGGCTTGATCTCACAACCCTTAAATCATGACCTGAGGCCTAAATCCCGAGTTGGACACTTGACTGAGCCACCAGGTGTCCCTATCCATTTATCTTTTTTTTTTTATTAAAATTTTTTTTTTTTTTTTTAACGTTTATTTTATTTTTGGGACAGAGAGAGACAGAGCATGAACGGGGGAGGGGCAGAGAGAGAGGGAGACACAGAATCAGAAACAGGCTCCAGGCTCTGAGCCATCAGCCCAGAGCCTGACGCGGGGCTCGAACTCACAGACCGCGAGATCGTGACCTGGCTGAAGTCGGACGCTTCAGCCTGGCTGAAGTCGGCTGAAGTCGGGCCACCCAGGCGCCCCTCCATTTATCTTTTAATGGACATTTAGGTTATTTCAATGTCTTGGTTATGGTAAATAATGCTGCAATGAACATGGGGGGGGATGCAAATATCTCTTCAGAACACTAATTTTATTTCCTGTGAATATATACCCAGAAGTGGAA
The DNA here is from genome assembly GCF_028749965.1 of Puma concolor. Lineage (NCBI taxonomy): Eukaryota > Metazoa > Chordata > Mammalia > Carnivora > Felidae > Puma > Puma concolor. The sequence goes on from NC_141676.1 coordinate 11,681,995, forward strand.
TTGCTGGATCGTATGTAGTTGTAAGTTAAATTTTTTTTAGGCTCTCCATACGGTTTTCCATAATGTCTATACCAATTTACATTTCCACAGCAGTGCACACCCCTATTCTCCACACCTTCAGCAGCATTTGTTCTCTCTAACCTATTCTGACAGATGTGAGTTGATATCTCATTGCATTCCCCTGGTGACTAGTGATGGAGAAAACACCTTTTCATGTACCTTTTGGTCATTGGGTGTCATCATGGAAGAATATCTATTCAGGTCCTGGGCCTAATTTTTAATTGGACCATTTATTTTCTTGCTATTAAGTTATATGAGTTTGTTTTATATTTTGCATATTAACTTCTTATCAGATATGTGGTTTGAAAATATTTTCTCCTGTTCCATAGGTTACCTTTTCATTTTGCTTATCATTTCTTTTATTGTGCAGAAGTTTTTAGTTTGATATAATCCCACTTGTTTAATTTTTAATTTTTTTTTTTTTTTTGCTTGTACTTTAGGTGTGATATCCAAAAAATCACGGCCAAGTGATGTCAAGAAGTTTTTCCCCTATGTTTTCTTCTAGGAGTTTTATGGTTACAGGTATTACATTTTGGTCCTTAGTTCATTTTGAGTTAATTTTTTGAGTGGTGTAAGATTTGGGTCTAGTTTTCTTCTTTTGCATATAAGACAAGTTTTATTTGTTTTTTTGAGAGAGAGAGAGAGTGTGTGAGCAGGGGAAGTTGGGGGGGGAGAGAGAAAGAGAGAGAGAGAGAGAGAGAGAGAGAGAATCTTAAGCAGGCTCTACACCCTCAGCATGGAGCCCAATGTGGGGTTGTATCCCATGACCCTGAGATCATGACCTGAGCCGAACTCAAGAGTTGGAAGCTCAGCTGACTGAGCCACCAGGGGCCCCTCTTTTCATATGAATATCCATTTTTGCCAACAACAGTTATTGAAGAGATTATCTTTTCTCTATTGAGTATTTGAGGCTTTCTTATCAAATATTAGTTGACCACATATGCGTGGTTCTGTTTCTGGGCGATAGCTAAATGTATAAAGCCACTCCCTGGACTCTCTGCGAGAGTGCTTCTGGGTTTGGCAGCTTCCCAGGAGCCCTGGTCAGCTTCCTGGTTGGATGGTACTAGGAGATATACTCAGCAGTAGGTGGGGCTATGAATTGGCTTTTCTGCCTGGACATGGTGGAGTCAGGCTCTAAAGCCAACAAGGCTCATTGTTTGAGGTTCTTAATCAGGCAGAACTGTGTGCTGATTTCCCTGGACAAATGAGGCCACCGTCCTAGCTCTGCAGGTGGGCAGCACTGCTGACTGCTGCACTATGCTTCTTTTTAGGTGGTCTGGGTAGGTTTTCTGGTTGGGCTGGGCCTGATGGGCCAGTGGATGTGTTTATGAATTGGTTTCCAGCCTGTACAGAGTGGCAGAACAGGCTCCAATGCCAGAAGGCTTGCCATTTCAGATCCTAGATTAGACAGAACTGCCCACCAAATTACCCGGTGGTCAGATGGGACCACCATCTGGTCTCTGCAATGGGTAAAACCTCTGGTGGGGATTTCTACCTGAGTGTCAATGCAAATAGGAAGTCAGTCTGCCAGGATCTGAGCACTGATTGCTGAAAGTCCTGCCTCCTTCTCCCTCACAATCGGATTCCCAGTAATCATACCGCACAGATTCCCCTGCCATCCCCTAGAGGTGAGACCAGATTGGACATCCCACGAAATGACCCACAATTCTGGGGGAGCTGGATAACCAGCCACCTTGGGATCTCTCCCTCCCCCTCCTGCCCCAACTGGGGAAACCATAGGTAAAAGGAATCCTGTTGGTGTGGCACTGTGCCAGCACGGGAGAGTGGCAGTACAATCAAAGTGTGGCTGACCTCTAACCGTCTATGTGGTCTCTGTAGTCCAAGGTAGGTGTTTCTGCCTCATTTCCATGTTCTAGGATTTTCAAAATGTTGTCTTGCCCGTGAATAGTTATTCTATTGCTAGTTGTCCTGGGGAGGGGGCTGATGTCAGGAAATGACCTATAGTGCAATCTTGATGATGTTTTTCAGAACTAAAACACCAAAGTCTAAACTCTTAACCACAGTATTATGCTGTTTCCTAAGAAACAAAATATTCTAAAATTGAGACGATAGTTGAGGGCAACAGTGAGTTGTGCTAGCCTCTGTATGGAATAGTTTGTGTGAAGGCTTCCCTAAGAAGACGTATTCCATAACCTAATTGAGCACATCTGCTGTGCCCCAAGAGAATGTTTTCAGAATGACATATTATGATGTAACTTACCATGCCATTTTGGAGATGTTTTATTAGATAAATTTGTTTAAAAGTTTGAGAAAGTATTATAAAAAGGATAATATTTTTAATGGTTGAGATAAGAAATTTAAGAAACCTATCTAGATGATCATCTGGGGGAGAAGAGTTATTTCAAATGTATTCATCAATGATGCCACTTATGCAGGAGTTATATATTTATCAGAGGTCTTTTAAAAACCTATTATTTTAATCAATGATTCTTAGTATTATATATAAGAGCCATAGGGTTTCTATTGCTTTTTTTAAAGTGGTCAATTTTTAAATATCTCTTTTAATTTTCATGAGACGTCATGGAATAACTGAGAACCTGAAGCACTTTTTAAAAGGTAATTCCTGACACTTTAAGATGAAAAGGTGGGGTCTTTTCTTCAGGAAAGTGAAGCATTGCTTCTTTCCCAGTTCTCAGCGGAGGAGAGAATGATATATATGAGCAATGTAATGCTGTCATTTCACCTGAGTCAGCAGTGCATTCTCTTCTCTCTTTTCTGATTCTAGAAGCACCAAGCAAATGGTTGGGGGAGGAAATATTACAGAGGTCACTTATTTCATCCTTTTGGGATTCTCTGATTTCCCCAGAATCCTAGCAGTGCTCTTTGTTGTATTTCTGCTCATCTACATTATGACTCTGACTTGGAACTTGTGCCTCATCATCTTAATAAGGATGGACTCTCACCTCCACACACCCATGTACTTCTTCCTTAGTAATCTGTCCTTCATGGATATCTGCTATGTGACCTCCACAGCCCCCAAGATGCTCTCCAGCTTTTTCCAAAAGCAGCAAACTATCACCTTTGTGGGTTGCACCGTTCAATACTTTGTTTTTTCAATCATGGGACTGAGTGAGTCTTGTCTCATGACAGCCATGGCTTATGACCGATATGCCGCCATTTGTAATCCTCTTCTCTATTCATCAGTCATGTCACCCACCCTCTGTATCCGGATGGTGCTGGGGTCCTATCTGGCTGGACTCTCTGGGTCTGTATCCCAATTGTGTGCCATACTTCAGCTTCACTTCTGTGGGCCTAATGTCATCAACCACTTCTTCTGTGACATGCCCCAGTTGTTAGTCCTGTCCTGCACTGACACCTTCTTTGTGCAACTCTTGACTGCTATATTAACAGTGATCTTTGGGATAACAAATGCCTTCATCATCATGATATCCTATGGCTATATTGTCATCTCCATCATGAAGATCACTTCAGCTAAAGGCAGGTCCAAGGCTTTCAACACCTGTGCTTCTCATCTGACAGCAGTTTCCCTCTTTTATACCTCGAGTATCTTTGTCTATTTGAGTTCCAGCTCTGGCGGCTCCTCCAGCTTTGACAGATTTGCTTCAGTATTCTACACTGTGGTTATCCCCATGTTGAATCCCTTGATTTACAGTCTGAGGAACAAGGAAATCAAAGATGCCTTGAAGAGGTTACAAAAGAAGAGATGTTACTGATGAGGTCCTGTCCAGATTTGTCCTATCAGAAACTTTAAAATAATGTGCACATGAATGAACTATAACAAAATTCATAGTGTCTTTATATAAAGAAAGCTTACTTTGACACAGATAATATGCCAAATGGACTTACAGTGACTTGATTTCACACAAACACAGGACATTGAATTCCTGGAGATTCATACTTTCACCCTACATAAGGGGTGGCCTCATCATTTATCAGTAATTTTCAAGTATTTGTAAAATGTTAAGGTTTAGAAACTCATTACTTATTTTTGCTTTGGAGATTGAGTCCTGCTGTCTCAGCCCTCTGATCATAAAGGAGCAGTATGTGACAGAGACCCCCAGGTGTAGAGATTTTGTCTTCAAATATTTTGATGCAGCGTAATCCAGACATGATGGTGATTGATGTTTGTTCTGTATTGCTGCCATAGTGGGAACAAACGCACACACAGAATGTGCCTTTGAAAACAGATAAAGCTATACAATTAGCTGGTTGAGTTTCCTGGGAAGAGCAGTCTGAGATAGCTAATGTTTGTCTAGGGCCTCTTTCAGGGCTAATCATCCAATAAGTTAGTTCACATCCAGTCTCTACCAGCTGTAATCTTAGGAAGGAAAAGTGATTTGAATCATAAGAGGATTGGAATGAAGGATGTAGTCCCTTCAGTATCATTTACTTAGGAGTTTGATGGTTTACTTTCTTGCTTCTAGTGTTGAGTGGGTGTTTCTCATGGAAGATGATGTTCAAAATCCATGTCAGAGCCGATATCAGTTTTTTATATTGTGGGACTCAAGCCTCTTTCTCACATTAAATGTGGAAAATTTACCTTTGTCTGACATAGCCAGTGTTTCACACTATTAAATCATTTCTGTTATTTCAAGCATCTGTTTATGTTTGGTATGAGGAGACTTGCATGAAAATTCATTGTAAGAATAGAGTTACTGGATATTGAATATTGCAGACTAAGAACAAATATGGGAAGTTGGTATGTATTCTGTTTATTGTCTATGTTGAATATTGTATGTCCTAGAGATTTATGGTGTTGTATGGGGTGATGTAATGCGTGGAGTAGATGGTTAGAGTTACTCTAATGCTGATACTTTCTAGGAAGCCTCAAGAGCCAGAGGGGAAATAATAGTGGGAGAGGCAGGGTTTTTAACTTTGGCCAGTTTTCTTTGTGTAAAGTAGAACATAAAGCTTTTGGTTCTTGTGATCTGTTTGAAAAGGGAACAAGTTGTGTAACAGTACTGACTGCTGATTTGCCAGATTGCTCAGACTTGAACCAATTGGTATAAAACAGATGTCATTACAATGACATATTATCCTTGGAGACTCATTGGTTTCTCAGTGCTGTTTGGAAGGGGGGGGGCTCCTAATTCTGATGAATCATGTAATTGTTCTCTTTAATTAAAGATTATAAATGAAGAGGCATTTGAAGCCTTTGCCAAGTTTTTCACAAGTTTACAAATGGATGGAATCGAGAGAAGGGGAATCACTGAATCTCTGGGAGAGAATGTGAGGTCTTACACCATACCAAGGAGGTAGTGCAGTGTGAATAAAAGATGTGTGCTCCCCTTCCCCACCGTGTAAGCTTAGGTATGCTCTTTGAAGTATTGTTCTTTAAAAATGTGTAAGAATGTATGTGAAGTCTTCCTAAGGAACCATGAGGGCTTCAGTAGGAGGAGCACCTCATAATCATTATGCTGTGCATTAGATTTCCATATTTATTTATCTTTTAGTTGCAAGGTTATACCCTTTCTTTCTTTTTTTTTTTAAATGTCAACAATAAGAGAGCTTTATTCTAAAACTTAAAAAGATTGTGCTACATTCACCTATAAGTGTCTATCAGGGTTTTATACAGCATTTTGTATCTGCCACACATACTACACCACCATTGGATCTATTTAGCCACATAGGCTAAGCATTAGAGCAGTCTACAAAGCATTCTGGACCTGTTCCAGAACCTGTCCTTTTCTTTTTTTTTTTTTTTTTTATATATGAAATTTATTGTCAAATTGGTTTCCATACAACACCCAGTGCTCATCCCAAAACGTGCCCTCCTCAGTACCCATCACCCACCCTCTCCTCCCTCCCACCCCCCATCAACCCTTAGTTTGTTCTCAGTTCTCAACAGTCTCTTATGCTTTGGCTCTCTCCCACTCTAACCTCTTTTTTTTTTTTTTGTTCCCCTCCCCCATGGGTTTCTCTTAAGTTTCTCAGGATCCACATAAGAGTGAAACCATATGGTATCTGTCTTTCTCTGTATGGCTTATTTCACTTAGCATCACACTCTCCAGTTCCATCCACGTTGCTACAAAAGGCCATATTTCATTTTTTCTCATTGCCACGTAGTACTCCATTGTGTATATAAACCACAATTTCTTTATCCATTCATCAGTTGATGGACATTTAGGCTCTTTTCATAATTTGGCTATTGTTGAGAGTGCTGCTATGAACATTGGGGTACAAGTGCCCCTATGCATCAGTACTCCTGTGTCCCTTGGATAAATTCCTAGCAGTGCTATTGCTGGGTCATAGGGTAGGTCTATTTTTAATTTTCTGAGGAACCTCCACACTGCTTTCCAGAGCGGCTGCACCAATTTGCATTCCCACCAACAGTGCAAGAGGGTTCCCGTTTCTCCACATCCTCTCCAGCATCTATAGTCTCCTGATTTGTTCATTTTGGCCACTCTGACTGGCGTGAGGTGATATCTGAGTGTGGTTTTGATTTGTATTTCCCTGATAAGGAGCGACGCTGAACATCTTTTCATGTGCCTGTTGGCCATCCGGATGTCTTCTTTAGAGAAGTGTCTTTTCATGTTTTCTGCCCATTTCTTCACTGGATTATTTGCTTTTCAGGTGTGGAGTTTGGTGAGCTCTTTATAGATTTTGGATACTAGCCCTTTGTCCGATATGTCATTTGCAAATATCTTTTCCCATTCCGTTGGTTGCCTTTTAGTTTTGTTGGTTGTTTCCTTTGCTGTGCAGAAGCTTTTTATCTTCATAAGGTCCCAGTAATTCACTTTTGCTTTTAATTCCCTTGCCTTTGGGGATGTGTCAAGTAAGAGATTGCTACGGATGAGGTCAGAGAGGTCTTTTCCTGCTTTCTCCTCTAAGGTTTTGATGGTTTCCTGTCTCACATTCAGGTCCTTTATCCATTTTGAGTTTATTTTTGTGAATGGTGTGAGAAAGTGGTCTAGTTTCAACCTTCTGCATGTTGCTGTCCAGTTCTCCCAGCACCATTTGTTAAAGAGACTGTCTTTTTTCCATTGGATGTTCTTTCCTGCTTTGTCAAAGATGAGTTGGCCATACGTTTGTGGGTCTAGTTCTGGGGTTTCTATTCTATTCCATTGGTCTATGTGTCTGTTTTTGTGCCAATACCATGCTGTCTTGATGATGACAGCTTTGTAGTAGAGGCTAAAGTCTGGGATTGTGATGCCTCCTGCTTTGGTCTTCTTCTTCAAAATTACTTTGGCTATTCGGGGCCTTTTGTGGTTCCATATGAATTTTAGGATTGCTTGTTCTAGTTTCGAGAAGAATGCTGGTGCAATTTTGATTGGGATTGCATTGAATGTGTAGATAGCTTTGGGTAGTATTGACATTTTGATAATATTTATTCTTCCAATCCATGAGCAGGGAATGTCTTTCCATTTCTTTAAATCTTCTTCAATTACCTTCATAAGCTTTCTATAGTTTTCAGCATACAGATCCTTTACATCTTTGGTTAGATTTATTCCTAGGTATTTTATGCTTCTTGGTGCAATTGTGAATGGGATCCGTTTCTTTATTTGTCTTTCTGTTGCTTCATTGTTAGTGTATAAGAATGCAACTGATTTCTGTACATTGATTTTGTATCCTGCAACTTTGCTGAATTCATGTATCAGTTCTAGCAGACTTTTGGTGGAGTCTATCGGATTTTCCATGTATAATATCATGTCATCTGCAAAGAGCGAAAGCTTGACTTCATCTTTGCCAATTTTGACGCCTTTGATTTCCTTTTGTGGTCTGATTGCTGTTGCTAGAACTTCCAGCACTATGTTAAACAACAGCGGTGAGAGTGGGCATCCCTGTCGTGTTCCTGATCTCAGGGAAAAAGCTCTCAGTTTTTCCCCGTTGAGGATGATGTTAGCTGTGGGCTTTTCATAAATGGCTTTTATGATCTTTAAGTATGTTCCTTCTATCCCGACTTTCTCAAGAGTTTTTATTAAGAAAGGGTGCTGGATTTTGTCAAAGGCCTTTTCTGCATCGATTGACAGGATCATATGGTTCTTCTCTTTTTTTTTTGTTAATGTGATGTATCACGTTGATTGATTTGCGAATGTTGAACCAGCCCTGCATCCCAGGAATGAATCCCACTTGATCATGGTGAATCATTCTTTTTATATGCTGTTGAATTCGATTTGCTAGTATCTTATTGAGAATTTTGGCATCCATATTCATCAGGGATATTGGCCTGTAGTTCTCTTTTTTTACTGGGTCTCTGTCTGGTTTAGGAATCAAAGTAATACTGGCTTCATAGAATGAGTCTGGAAGTTTTCCTTCCCTTTCTATTTCTTGGAATAGCTTGAGAAGGATAGGTATTATCTCTGCTTTAAATGTCTGGTAGAACTCCCCTGGGAAGCCATCTGGTCCTGGACTCTTATTTGTTGGGAGATTTTTGATAACCGATTCAATTTCTTCACTGGTGATGGGTCTGTTCAAGCTTTCTATTTCCACCTGGTTGAGTTTTGGAAGAGTGTGGGTGTTCAGGAATTTGTCCATTTCTTCCAGGTTGTCCAATTTGTTGGCATATAATTTTTCATAGTATTCCCTGATAATTGTTTGTATCTCTGAGGGATTGGTTGTAATAATTCCATTTTCATTCATCATTTTATCTATTTGGGTCATCTCCCTTTTCTTTTTGAGAAGCCTGGCTAGAGGTTTGTCAATTTTGTTTATTTTTTCAAAAAACCAACTCTTGGTTTCGTTGATCTGCTCTACAGTTTTTTTAGATTCTATATTGTTTATTTCTGCTCTGATCTTTATTATTTCTCTTCTTCTGCTGGGTTTAGGCTGCCTTTGCTGTTCTGCTTCTATTTCCTTTAGGTGTGCTGTTAGATTTTGTATTTGGGATTTTTCTTGTTTCTTGAGATAGGCCTGGATTGCAATGTATTTTCCTCTCAGGACTGCCTTGGCTGCGTCCCAAAGCGTTTGGATTGTTGTATTTTCATTTTCGTTTGTTTCCATATATTTTTTAATTTCTTCTCTAATTGCCTGGTTGACCCACTCATTCGTTAGTAGGGTGTTCTTTAACCTCCACGCTTTTGGAGGTTTTCCAGACTTTTTTCTGTGGTTGATTTCAAGCTTCATAGCATTGTGGTCTGAAAGTATGCATGGTATGATTTCAATTCTTGTAAACTTATGAAGGGCTGTTTTGTGACCCAGTATATGATCTATCTTGGAGAATGTTCCATGTGCACTCGAGAAGAAAGTATATTCTGTTGCTTTGGGATGCAGAGTTCTAAATATATCTTTCAAGTCCATCTGATCCAATGTCTCATTCAGGGCCCTTGTTTCTTTATTGACCGTGTGTCTAGATGATCTATCCATTTCTGTAAGTGGGGTGTTAAAGTCCCCTGCAATTACCACATTCTTCTCAATAAGGTTGCTTATGTTTATGAGTAATTGTTTTATATATTTGGGCGCTCCGGTATTCGGCACATAGACATTTATAATTGTTAGCTCTTCCTGATGCATAGACCCTGTCACTATTATATAATGTCCTTCTTCATCTCTTGTTACAGCCTTTAATTTAAAGTCTAGTTTGTCTGATATAAGGATGGCTACTCCAGCTTTCTTTTGGCTTCCAGTAGCATGATAAATAGATCTCCATCCCCTCACTCTCAATCTAAAGGTGTCCTCAGGTCTAAAATGAGTCTCTTGTAGACAGCAAATAGATGGGTCTTGTTTTTTTATCCATTCTGATACCCTATATCTTTTGGTTGGCGCATTTAATCCATTTACTTTCAGTGTTATTATAGAAAGGTATGGGTTTAGAGTCATTGTGATGTCTGTATGTTTTATGCTTGTAGTGATGTCTCTGGTACTTTGTCTCACACGGTCCCCCTTAGGATCTCTTGTAGGGCTGGTTTAGTGGTGACAAATTCCTTCAGTTTTTGTTTGTTTGGGAAGACCTTTATCTCTCCTTCTATTCTAAATGACAGACTTGCTGGATAAAGGATTCTCGGCTGCATATTTTTTTCTGTCTAGCACCCTGAAAATCTCGTGCCAATTCTTTCTGGCCTGCCAAGTTTCAAAAGAGAGATCAGTCACGAGTCTTATAGGTCTCCCTTTATATGTGAGGGCACGTTTACCCCTTGCTGCTTTCAGAATTTTCTCTTTATCCTTGTATTTTGCCAGTTTCACTATGATATGTCGTGCAGAAGATCGATTCAAGTTACGTCTGAAGGGAGTTCTCTGTGCCTCTTGGATTTCAATGCCTTTTTCCTTCCCCACTTCAGGGAAGTTCTCAGCTATTATTTCTTCAAGTACCCCTTCAGCACCTTTCCCTCTCTCTTCCTCCTCTGGGATACCAATTATGCGTAGATTATTTCTATTTAGTGTATCACTTAGTTCTCTAATTTTCCCCTCATACTCCTGGATTTTTTTATCTCTCTTTTTCTCAGCTTCCTCTTTTTCCATAACTTTATCTTCTAGTTCACCTATTCTCTCCTCTGCCTCTTCAATCCGAGCCGTGGTGGTTTCCATTTTGTTATGCATTTCGTTTAAAGCGTTTTTCAGCTCCTCGTGACTGTTCCTTAGTCCCTTGATCTCTGTAGCAAGAGATTCTCTGCTGTCAGCTATACTGTTTTCAAGCCCAGCGATTAATTTTATGACTATTATTCTATATTCACTTTCTGTTATATTATTTAAATCCTTTTTGATCAGCTCATTAGCTGTTGTTATTTCCTGGAGATTCTTCTGAGGGGAATTCTTCCGCTTGGTCATTTTGGATAGTCCCTGGCGTGGTGAGGACCTGCAGGGCACTTCCCCTGTGCTGTGGTGTATAACTGGAGTTGGTGGGCGGAGCCGCAGTCAGACCTGATGTCTGCCCCCAGCCCACCGCTGGGGCCACAGTCAGACTGGTGCGTGCCTTCTCTTCCCCTCTCCTAGGGGTGGGATTCACTGTGGGGTGGGGTGGCCTGTCTGGGCTACTTGCACACTGCCAGGCTTGTGATGCTGGGGATCTGGCGTCTTAGCTGGGGTGGGTAGGCAAGGTGCACAGGGGCAGGAGGGGCAGGCTTAGCTTGCTTCTCCTTAGGTGATCCTCTTCAGGAGGGGCCCTGTGGCAGCAGGAGGGAGTCAGATCCGCTGCCGGAGGTTTGGCTCCGCAGAAGCGCAGAGTTGGGTGTTTGCGCGGAGCGAGCAAGTTCCCTGGCAGGAACTGGTTCCCTTTGGGATTTTGGCTGGGGGATGGGCGGGGGAGATGGCGCTGGCGAGCGCCTTTGTTCCCCACCAAACTGAGCTCTGTCGTCCGGGGGCTCAGCAGCTCTCCTTCCCTTTGTCCTCTAGCCTTCCTGCTTTCTGAGCAGAGCTGTTAACTTATGACCTCCCAGACGCTAAGTCGCACTTGCTGTGGGAACACAGTCCGTCAGGCCCCTCCGCTTTTTGCAAGCCAGACTCGGGGGCTCTGCTTGGCCAGCGAGCCGCCCCTCCGCCCCGGCTCCCTCCCGCCAGTCCGTGGAGCGCGCACCGCCTCGCCGCCCTTCCTACCCTCTTCCGTGGGCCTCTCGTCTGCGCTTGGCTCCGGCGACTCCGTTCTGCTAATCCTCTGGTGGTTTTCTGGGTTATTTAGGCAGGTGTAGGTGGAATCTAAGTGATCAGCAGGACGCGCGGTGAGCCCAGCGTCCTCCTACGCCGCCATCTTCCCTCTCCCCCTATACCCTTTCAAAAAATATCTCTCTAATTTCCTTGCTCTCCAGGTCCTGGTAACCACCATTGGACTCTCTGTTTCTATGGGTTTGGCTTTTTGACTCTGTATGATATTAGTGCTATCATACAGTTTATGTCTTTGTCTGACTTATGTCACTTGGCATAATGCCATCAGGGTCCATTCATGTTGTCTCAAATGGCAAGATTTCCTCCATGTCGTAGTTGGGTAATATTCCACTGTACTGTGTGTCAACACCATGTCTTCTTTCTAATTCTTTGTCATTCCATATATTGCCTATTATGAATAATGCTGTAATAAACACGGGAGTGGAGATTATCTTTTTGGTATCCTGTTTTTATTTCTGTTGAGTGTATACCCAGAAGTGGGGTTGCTTGATCCTATGGTAGTTCTCTAATCTTTTGAGGAACATCCATACTATTTTAATAGTGGCTAAACCAAGTTACCTTTCCACCAGTAGTGTACAGGTGTTCCCTTTTCTCCAAATCCTCACCACCACTTATGACCTCTTGCTGTGATGGTAGTCATTCTAACAGGTGTCAGTTGATATTTCATTGTGCTTTTGATTTGCATTTCCCTGATGATTAGTGATGTTGGGTATCTTTTTGTGTACCTATTGGCCATTTGGGTGTCTTCTAGGAAAAGTATCCATTCAGTTCCTCTACCCAATTTTAAATCAGATTGTCTTCTTTTTGAGTTTTATGAATTCTTTTTACATGTTGGATATTAACCCCTTATCTGAGGTGCATGGTTGGCAAATATTTTTCAGTATATGGTTTGCAGAGATTTTCTCCTATTCTGTAGGTTGCCTTTTGATTATGTTAATTGTTCTTTGGCTGTGCAGAGCCTTCTTAATTTGATGTAGCTGCACTTGTTGACTTTTGCTTTTTTTGCTTGTGCTTTTGGTATGAGATCCAAAAAGTCATTTTCAAGACCAGTGTCAAGGACCTTGTTCCCTATCTTTTCTTCTAGTTTTATGGTTTCAGGTCTTATATTCCTTTCTTTAATCTACTTAGGGTTAATTTTTGTGAGTGATGAAAGGTGTTGACCCAATTTCATTCTTATGCATTTGATGATCCAGTTTTTCCAAAACCATTTATTGAAGAGACTGACTGTTCTTTCCTCACGGAGTATTCTTGGCTCCCTTGTTAAATAGTAGTTGACATATAGGTGGGAGTTTATTTCTGGATTCTATTTTATTCTACTGACCTATATGTCTATTTTCATGCCAGACCCATACTGTTTTGTTTAGTATAGCTTTGTGGTATAGTTTGGAATCAGGAGAGTGATGCCTCCACTTTTGCTCTTTCTCAGGGTTCCTTTGGCTTAGGTCTTTTGATGTTTCACACAAATTTTAGTATTTTTTTTATATTTTGGTGAAAAATATCATTGAAATTTGATGGAGATTTTCTTCAATCTATAGATGACTTTGGGTAGTATGGAAATTTGTAGAATATTAATTTTGGTTCATGAACATGGGATATCTTTCCATTTTTTGTGTGTGTGTTCTTTAATTTTACCAATTTATTTTAGTTTTAATAGTACAGATCTGGGGCGCCTGGGTGGCGCAGTCGGTTAAGCGTCCGACTTCAGCCAGGTCACGATCTCGCGGTCCGTGAGTTCGAGCCCCGCGTGGGCTCTGGGCTGATGGCTCAGAGCCTGGAACCTGTTTCCGATTCTGTGTCTCCCTCTCTCTCTGTCCCTCCCCCGCTCATGCTCTGTCTCTCTCTGTCCCAAAAATAAATAAACGTTGAATAGTACAGATCTGTTACTTCCTTGGTTAAATTTATTTTTAAGTATTTTATTGTTTTTAATGTTACTGTGAATGGTATAATATTTTTTTACTTCTTTTTCAGGTGTTTCATTGTTAGTGTATAGAAATGCAACTGGTTTCTGTATGCTGATTCTGTGTACTGCAACTTTACTGAACTTGTTGATTAGTTCCAACAGTTTTTTGGTTGAGTCTTAGGACTTTCTAGATGTAAGTGAGTGTGATGTTAGTTGTGGATTCTTATTTCTGGCCTTTATTGTGTTGCAGTCATTTCCTTCTATACCCAATCTGTTGACAGTTTTATTTAAGAAAGGATGTGGTATTTTTTTCAAATGCTTTTTTCTGCATCTTTTGAGATGATATGCTTTTTATCTTACATTAACGTGGTGCATCACAGTTATGTTTTTGTGTATGTTGAACCATCCTTGTAGGGACAATGTTCATTTAATCATGGTGTATGATCCTTTAATGTGTTGTTGCGTTAGGCTTGCCTGTATTTTATTGTGAATTTTTGCATGTATATTCATCAGGGATATGTCTATAATTTTTATGCAGTGTTCTCTGTCCTATTACAGATATAGCCTTCTAAATCTGACTATATACTTACCTCTACCAGTGTGTGGTCTATTTTCATATATTTTCATATTAAATATTTAAAAAAAAATTTTTAAATGTTTCTTTATTTTTGAGAGAGAGAGAGAGAGAGCAAGAGAGCAGGAAGGGGCAGAGAGAGGGAGGCACAGAATTAGAAGCAGGTTCCAGGCTCTGAGCTGTCAGCATGGAGATCATGATCTGAGTTGAAGTCAGACACTTAACCAACTGAGCCACCCAGGTGCCCCTTTTCTTTTCTTTCTTTTACTTTAAAAAAAAGTTTATTTATTTCAGAGAGAACATGAGTGAGCACAAGCAGTGGAGGGGCAGAGAGTGAGAGAGAGAGAGAGAGAATCCCAAACAGGCTCAGCGCTGCTAGCACAGAGCCCGAAGTGGGTCTCAGACTCAAAACCATGAGATCATGACCTGAGCTGATATCCAGAGTTGGACACTTAATAAACTAGGTCACCCTGATGGCTATACATGTTACATCTTATCTTACCTTTTCTTTTCTTTTCTTTTCTTTTCTTTTCTTTTCTTTTCTATTCTTTTCTTTTCTTCTCTTTTCTTTCTCTTTCTTTCTTTCTTTCTTTCTTTCTTTCTTTCTTTCTTTCTATATAATTTATTGTCAAGTTGACTAATATACAGTGTTTACATTGTGCTCTTGGTTTCGGGTGTAGATTCTCATGAGTCATTGCTTGTGTACAATACCCAGTGCTCATCTCAACAAGTGCCCTCCTCAATGCCCATCATCCATTTCCCCGTCTCCCCCACTCTCCCCTGCATCAACCCTCAGTTTGTTCTCTGTATTTCAGAGTCTCTTATGGTTTGCCTCCCTCTCATCTCCTTTCATCATTTCTTGTTGGAAAGGTCTAATGGTGATTAGTACTCTCAACTTTTATTTGTCTGAAAAAGTCTTTATTTCTGCTTTCTGTCTGGAGGATAACTTTGGCAGATAGAGGTTCTCAGCTGGCATTTTTCTCCAGCACTTTGAATATGTCTTTCTACTGTCTCCTGCTTAAGGGTGTCTTCTGTGATGTCCATTGATAGCCTAATGGTGTTCCTTTGGAGTTTACAATCTTTTTTTTACTGGCTGCTTTTAGGATTTTCTCTTTGTCTTTAATTTTTGACACTTTCATTATACTATGCCTCGATGAATAATTTTGCAATGAGATAATGTAGCAGTCTATTAGCTTCATTCACTTGGATGTCCATGTGTGTCACCAGGTTTGAGAAGTTCTTAGCCATTATATCTTTAACTAGACCATCTGCTTCCTTCTCCAGTTTTCTCTTTTCCAATTCCAATTATTCTAAAATTGTATGTTTCATGGTTCCCATAGGTTTTCTTTGCTCTTTTTTTATTCTTTTTTTTTCTTTCTTCTCTGACTAGGTTATCTCACAGTTCCTGTCCTCCAAGCCACTGATTCTACTTTCTGTTTCCATCTACTGTAGATACTTCTATTACATATTTTTAATTTTATTCATTGAGTTCTGCAGCTCTAGATTTTCTGTCTGGCAATTTTTTTAAGTTTATTTATTGAGAGAGAGAGACAGAGAGAGAGAGAAAGAGAAAGAGAACGAGCGAGCAGGAATGAGTTGGGTGGTAGAGGGGGAACCAGAGAAAAGAGAATCCCAGGAAGGCTCCACACTGCCATCATGCCCATGAGATCATGCTCTGGGCTAAAATCAGACGCTTAACCAACTGAGCCACCCAGATGCACCTGTTTGGTTATTTAATGATTTCTGTGTCTATTACATTTCTCATTTTGTAATGAATGAAATAATTCAATTGTCTTTGTGTGTTTGTATTTCATTCAGCTGTCTTTGTGTGTTTTTCTATATCTCATTTAGTTTCTTCAGATAGCTATTTTGAATTCTTTATTAACTAGTTTGTAAAATTCTGTGGCTTTAAATTGATGGGTTGAAGATTATTTTCATTTCTTAGGGATGACGTGTCCTTAGGTCTCATGTTCATTTGAGTTTTGTGTTTCTACTTTTTTTAATTCAATTTTTAAAAATTTACATCCAAATGAGTTATCATATAGTGCAACAATGATTTCAGGAGCAGATTCCTTAATACCCCTTACCTATATAGCCGATCCCCCTCCCACACCCCCTCCAATAACCCTTTGTTTGTTCTACATATATATGAGTCTCTTTTGCTTTGTCCCCCTCCCTGTTTTTGTATTATTTTTGTTCCCTTCCCTTATGTTCATCTGTTTTGTCTCTTAAAATCCTCATATGAGTGAATTCATATATTTGTCTTTCTCTGACTAATGTCACTTAGCATAATACCCTCCAGTTCCATCCACATAGTTGCAAATGACAAGATTTCATTCTTTTTGACTGCTGAGTAATACTCCATTTTATATATATACCACATCTTCTTTATCCATTCATCCATCAATGGACATTTGGGCTCTTTCCATACTTTGGCTATTGTTGATAGTGCTGCTATAAACATTGGGGTGCATATGTCCCTTCAACACAGCACACCTGTATCCCTTGGATAAGTACCTAGTAATGCAATTGCTGGGTTGTAGGGTAGTTCTATTTTTAATTTTTTGAGGAACCGCCATACTGTTTTCCAGAGTGGCTGCACCAGCTTGCATTCCCACCAACAATGCAAAAGAGATCCTCTTTCTCCTCATCCTCGCCAACATCTGTTGTTACCTGAGTTGTTAATGTTACCCATTCTGACAGGTGTGAGGTGGTATCTCATGGTGGTTTTGATTTGTATTTCCCTGATGATGAGCAATGTGGAGCATTTTTTCACGTGTCGGTTGGCTATCTGGATGTCTTCCTTGGAGAAGTGTCTATTCATGTCTTCTGCCCATTTCTTCACTGGATGATTTGGTTTTTGGGTGTTGAGTTTGATAAGTTCTTTGTAGATTTTGGATACTAACCCTTTATCTGATATGTCGTTTGCAAATATCTTCTCCCATTCTGTCGGTTGCCTTTTAGTTTTTCTGATTGTTTCCTTCTCTGTGCAGATGCTTTTTATTTTGATGAGGTCTCAGTAGTTCATGTTTGCTTTTGTTTCCCTTGCCTCCCAAGACGTGTTGAGTAAGAAGTTGCCGTGGCAAAGATCGAAGAGGTTTTTGCCTGCTTTCTCCTCGAGGATTTTGATGGCTTCCTGTCTTACATTGAGGTCTTTCATCCATTTTGAGTTGATTTTTGTGTATGGTGTAAGAAAGTGGCCCAGGTTCATTCTTCTGCATGTCACTGTCCAATGTCCCCAGCACCACTTGCTGAAGAGACTGTGTTTATTCCATTGGATATTCTTTCCTGCTTTGTCAAAGATTGGTTGGCCATACGTTTGTGGCTCCATTTCTGGGTTCTCTATTCTGTTCCATTGATCTGAATGTCTGTTCTTGTGCCAGTACCATACTGTTTTGATGATTACAGCTTTGTAGTATAGCTAGAAGTCTGGGACTGTCATGCCTCGCTTTGGTTTTCTTTTTCCAGATTGCTTTGGCTATTTGGGTCTTTTATGGTTCCATACAAATTTTAGGATTGTCTGTTCTAGCTCTGTGAGGAATGCTGGCGTTATTTTGGTAGGGATTGCATTGAATATGTAGATTGCTTTGGGTACAACATTTTAACAATATTTGTTCTTCCTATCCAGGAGGATGGAATCTTTTTCAATTTTTTGGGTCTTCTTCAATTTCTCTCGTAAGCTTTCCATAGTTTTCAGTGTATAGATTTTTCAACTCTTTGGCTAGATTTATTCCTAGGTATCTCATGGCTTTTGGTGCAATTGTAAATGGGATCCATTCCTTGTTTTCTCTTTCTGTTGCTTTGTTGTTGGTGTATAGGAATGTAACTGATTTCTGTGCAGTGATTTTTATATCCTGCAACTTTGGTGAATTCATGAATCAATTCTAGCAGTTTTTTGGTGGAATCTTTTGGGTTTTCCATATAGAGTATCATATCATCTGTGAAAAGTGAAAGTGTGACTTCTTCCTGGCTGACTTAGATGCCTTTTATCTCTTTGTGTTGTGTGATTGCAGAAGCTAGGACTTCCAATACTATGTTGAATAACAGTGGCGAGCGTGGACATCCCTGTCTTGTTCCTGACCTTAGGGGGAAAGCTCTCAGTTTCTCCCCATTGAGGATGATATTAGCATTGGGTCATTCATATATGGCTTTTATGATCTCGAGGTATGCTCCTTCTATCCCTACTTTCTTGCGGGCTTTTATCAAGAAAGGATGCTGTATTTTGTCAAATGCTTTCTCTGCATCTATTGAGAGGATCCTGTGGTTCTTGTCCTTTCTTTTATTGATGTAATGAATCACGTTAATTGTTTTGTGGGTATTGAACCAGACCTGCATCCCAGGTATAAATTTCACTAGGTCATGGTGAATAATTTTTTAAATATTGTTGGATCTGGTTGGCTAATATCATGTTGAGGATTTTTGCATCCATGTTAATCAGGGAAATTGGTCTATAGTTCTCTCTTTTTGTGGGGTCTCTGTCTGGTTTTGGAATCAAGGTAATGCTGGCTTCATAGAAAGAGTTTGGAAGTTTTCCTTCCATTTCTATTTTTTTGGAACAGCTTCAAGAGAATACGTGCTAACTCTTCCTTAAATGTTTGGTAGAATTCCCCTGGAAAGCCATCTGGCCCTGGACTCTTGTTTTTTGGCAGATTTTTGATTACTAATTCGATTTCCTTACTGGTTATGTGTCTGTTCAAATTTTCTATTTCTTCCTGTTTCAGTTTTGGTAGTGTATATGTTTCTAGGAATTTGTCCATTTATTCCAGATTGCTCATTTTATTGGCATATAATTTCTCATAATATTCTCTTATTATTGTTTTTATTTCTGCTGTGCTGGTTGTGATCTCTCCTCTTTCATTCTTGATTTTATTTATTTGGGTCCACTCCTTTTTCTTTTTGATCAAACTGGCTAGTGGTTTACCAATTTTGTCAATTCTTTCAAAGAACCAGCTTCTGGTTTCATTGATCTGTTCTACGTTTTTTTTTGGTTTCGATAACATTAATTTCTGCTCCAATCTTTGTTTTTTCCTGTGTTTTTCTGGTTTTGGGTTTTATTTGCTGTTCTTTTTCCAGCTCCTTAAGGGGGGGTAAGTTTAGGTTGTGTATCTGAGATCTTTCTTCCTTCTTTAGGAAGGCCTGGATTGCTATATACTTTCCTCCTATGACCACCTTTGCTGCGTCCGAGAGGTTTTGGGTTGTGGTGTTATCATTTGCATTGACTTGCATATACTTTTTAATTTCCTCTTTAACATCTTGTTTAGCCCATTCATTCTTTAGTAGGATGTTCTTCAGTCTCCAAGTATTTGTTACCTTTCCAATTTTTTCCTTGTGGTTGATTTCGAGTTTCATAGCATTGTGGTCTGAAAATATGCACAGTATGATCTTGATCTTTTTGTACTTGCTGAGGGCTGATTTGTGTCCCAGTATGTGGTCTATTGTGGAGAACTTTCCATGTGCCCTGGATAAGAATATATATTCCTCTGCTTTAGGATGAGATGTTCTGAATATATCTGTTAAGTCCCTCTGGTCCAGTGTGTCATTCAAAGCCATTGTTTCCTTGTTGATTTTTTGATTAGATGATCTGTCCATTGCTGTGAGTGGGGTGTTGAAGTCTCCTACTATTAAGGTATTACTATTGATGAGTTTCTTTATGTTTGTGATTAATGGATTTATATATTTGGGTGCTCTCACATTTGGCGCATAAATGTTTACAACTGTTAGGTCTTGGTGGATAGACCCCTTGATTATGATATAATGCCCTTCTGCACCTCTTGACACGGTCTTTATTTTAAGGCATAGATTGTCTGGTATAAGTATGGCTACTCCGTCTTTCTTTTGCGGACCATTAGCATGATAGATGGTTCTCCCTCCCCCTACTTTCAATCTGAAGGTGTCTTTAGGTTTAAAGTGGGTGTCTTGTAAACAGCATATAGATGGATGTTGTTTTCTTATCCATTCTGTTACCCTATGTCTTTTGATTGGAGCATTGAGTCCATTGGCGTTTAGAGTGAGTACTGAAAGATATGAATTTATTGCCTTATGTTTCTTGTAGAGTTGGAGTTTCTGGTGGTGTTCTCTGGTCCCTTCTAATCTTTGTTGCATTTGGTATTTGTACAAATATATATATATATATATTTTTTTTGTTTGTTTGTTTGTTTTTTGTTTTTTGTTTTTTGTTTTTTCCACCTTTCTCCCCTCAGAGTGTCCCCCTTAAAATTTCTTGCAGGGCTGGTTTAGTGGTCACAAACTCTTTTAATTTTTGTTTGTCTGGGAAACTTTTACTCTCTCCTATTTTGAATGACAGCCTTGCTGGATAAAAAATTCTTGGCTGCATATTTTTCTGAGTCAGCACACTGAATATATCCTGCCTCTCCTTTCTGGCCTGTGAAGTTACTGTGGATAGGTCTGCTGCAAACCTGATCTGTCTTCCCTTGTAGGATAGGGATTTTTTTTCCCTTGCTGTTTTTATGATTCTCTCCTTGCCTGAGTATTTTGTGAATTTGACTATCATATGCCTTGTTGATGGTTGGTTTGTGTTGAATCTAATGGGGGTCCTCTGTGCTTCCTGGATTTTGGTCTAGGAAAGTTTTCTGCTATGATTTGCTCACATAACCCTTCTACCCCTATTTCTCTCTCTTCCTCTTTTGGGACCCCTATGATTCTGATGTTGTTCCTTTTTAATGAGTCACTGATTTCTCTAATTCTTAAATCGTGCTCTTTTGCTTTAATCTCCCTCTTTTTTTCTTCTTCATTATTCTCCATAACTTTGTCCTCTATATCATTGATTCTTCTGCCTCATTCATCCTTGCCACTGTGGCATCCATTCGTGATTGAAGCTCAGTTATAGCATTTTTTATTTCATCCTGACTAGTTTTTACTTCTTTTATGTCTGCAGAAAGGGTTTCTAATCTATTTTTGACTCCAGCTGGTATTCTTATTATCATGATTCTAAATTCTTGTTCAGACATCTTGCTTATGTCTGTGTTGTTTAAGTCCCTGGCTGTAGTTTCTTCCTGCACTTTCTTTTGGGGTGAATTCCTTAGTTTGATAATTTTGAAGGGAGAAAAGGAATTAATGAGGTAGAAAAAATTAAAATTAAAAAAAAAATTAAAATTAAAAAATTAAAAACACTCACACACACAAAATCGAATAAATGATGCTAGATCCTAGGTGTGTTTTGGTGTGGGTGTTGAAAATGGTTTGATGGTTTAGAGGAAAAAGGGGAAAGAAGAAAAAAAAAGGAAAGTGAAAATTTGAAAAAACGAATACAGTGAAGTAGACTAAAATGAAATGATAGAAGTAAACTAGAATTTGAAAACAAATTTACACAAAAGTAAAAAATATAGTAAAAAAATTAAAGAAAAATATTTTTTAATAAAATTGAAAATAAAAATGAATTTTTCCCTTATTGTATTCAAGAAAAAGAAAAAAAATGAAAAAGAGAAAAAAGAAAGAAAATTGAATAGATGGACCTGCTAACAGACTGAAATACGACTGAAATTACTTCGTTTTCCCTAGAAGTCAGACTATGAAGCCCTTTATAGTCCATAGATTAAGCAGGTGGTGAGACTTGTGTTCTTGAAGAGCGAGGTTGGCCCCGTTGGGCGGGGCTAAGTCTAATGACTCAGTTCTCCACTAGATGGCGCTGCTAGCATACTGGGGTGGAGTGCTGTGGTGCTTGTAGGTGTGAATGCGCATGTGCAGGAGTGGTGAAAATGCAATCACTCAGCTACCCAGTCTGTAGTATCAGAACTCTGTTCTCCCCGAACAGCAATTGTGCACCTGTCCTTTGTCTTCAGCTTTTGTCCACTCCCTGCTTTTTCACTGTTCATGACCAAGCCCCAGGTAGTTCCTGTCTCCCTTGTTTTGTCTCAGATATGGCTGTTTTCCCTGGCCCCTTGTTTCTGAGGGACTGTGGCTTTGACCCGTTCTACCCCTCTGCAGAGAGTCTCACTGAGCATTGGCTGATGCTGGCTGCACCCAGGAAAGTTCATGGGACAGTGCTGCTGCCGAAGCCCAGAGACTGCGGCCAGGTGCCAGCCCGCCTCAGAAAAAGTTCACGAGATAGTACAGTAGCTGCGTATCAGGGATTATGGAAAATCACAACACAAGTCTGGCACCAGACTTCAGTCTTAACAACCTTGTTCCAGCATCAGTAAATGTGGCTGTTTTCTGGGGTCTGCTGGGCACAGGTTGCCTCACAGCCTCTACCAAATGTCCTTTCAGCAATGGAACCACTTCTCCCCGTGTGGCCGAAGAACCTCCCAAACCCCACTCTGCTCCTGGGATTCGCCCTTCCCACCAGAGCACTGCCAGGTATTGAGCTGTGGAGTTGCAAACTCTCTGCGCTCCCCCTATTTACAGCCTTAATGGAATTTAAACCCTCTCCTTTCTCCTTCCTCCTTTTTCCTTTCCCCTTTCTCCTTTCTCTCTTTTTAGTTCAGTCTCTGCAGCTGTTTCCAATTTTCCACTTTCTCTCCAGCTGCTTTGGGGAGGGGTGCTTTTCCTGTATTCTCCCCACCTTCTCCATCCTCTCTCCACATGCAGAAACACCTCCCTGCCCTCCGTGGCTTCTCTCTCCCCATGTTCATCTCTCCGTGTCATGTACCTTCTGAATTCTGTGGTTCAGGTTGTGCAGATTGTTGTGTTAATCCTCAGATCAGTTTTCTAGGTGTGCAAGATGGTTTAATTTCACGGATGGGAGACACAGAGAAATCATCCATGCTGTTCTGCCATCTTGGCTCCCACCTCTCTGAGTTTTGTGTTTCTGCTTTTGCATTTGAAATAGCAGATGCTTCCTCAAATCTTTACTAGCTGTCCTCTGGTGGGGATATTTTTCATAGGTTTCACTTATAGCTGGTATTTTATTCAACTTTGTAGGGATTCACCTGTTCCAGACTTCTTGCTGTGGTTGAATTCTTCATGTTGTATGTATGCACTGCTTCTTAGAACTCACCAGGCTGGCTCCTGGAAAGCTCTGCTTTGTTTCTCAGAAGGTAGTGCTACAGCTCAAGTTTATGGTTTCTCCCTTGAACAGAAATCATGGCCTGATTTTCTTAGCATATTCACTGTTTACCAGAGTTCGCTCTTGCCCCTGACTTGAGATAGTGCAAAATGAGTGCACAATAAGGGAGAGTGGCAGATTTAGCTCTCACAGTATTGAGGTGACTGCAGGCCAGGTGGAGAGGGGATCTACTGCATCCCTTTAATGCCCTTTGATATGCTTACCTGCCTCATTCACAAACTCTGTGCCCGTTCCCCCAAACAGCTTCCCAGTAATTAAGATCCCACCTAAGTACTCAGTACTGCTGGAGAGAAATGGGTTCTGGGTCTCTCCATTACGTACCACACAGCTGTGGTACTCAGGCACTCACTAACCGGTTTTTCTTCGCTCCATAGGATAGGTTGCCACTGGTTAGTTCATTCCTCTGCAGTGTATTGCCTTGGGAGAAGGGCGATACTGGTTATGTTCTTCCTTTCCCTTTTGCAGTGCATACAATCTCGTATTTATTTTTTGCTCCGGGGGAGAGCTGAAGTCTTTCCTCAGGAAAGTTGGACTTGGACAAAATATCATTTGTCCATGGCTAGCACTCCAGGTTTTCCCTGACTGTGACTGAGAGGTGTTGGGGATGGTTTGCTAGCTTCTATTAGCCCCACAGCACACATTGAGATCTGTTGCCTGTTCCCTAGTGCACCAGTGGGCAAAACTCCTCCTTGGCCCTGTCCATGTGGTGCTGGATCTCACAATTCCCACATATGTACTTTTGTTCATGGCTATGTGCTGAATTTCAGTTTGTAAAGGAGGGGCAAAAAAGGGGTTCTAGTTCAAGATGGAAACATAGGAGGCTCTTGAACTTACTTTCTCAGATGGACACAGCAAATCTACAGCTCCACACAGAGCAATTGGCTGTGAGAGAAATTCATAAACTAACCAAATGACTTCTACACATTGTGCAAACAAGAAAAATTCCACATCGAAACAAATGGGAGAGGTAGAGACACAATCTTGCCAATAATCCCTCCCCTGGCACAGTCACATATATTGGAAGGGAACTCAACAACTTTCAGCTTTTCCCTGAATGGTGTGGGGCTTAGACCCAATATGTAGCACCTTAACTTTTAAGACTTCCTCTTGGGGAGTGGGCCCCTCGAACCCCCATCTCTGAAAGCCGACTGTGTTTACATCCATGACACGTACAAGATGATAACAAACAAAGAAACAGTTCTGAACTATCACCTGGGATTTAGTGCAGAAGCAGCAGTCAGAAACACTGAACTCCCAGTCTTTTCCTGAAAGAGGTCCATATGTATATTATAAAAGCTATATCCTGAGGGTCAGCCTTCACACCTATGGGTGGACTGCAGTCTCCCCTGCAGCAGGGGAGGCCTGCTGGCACTATCTTTGCACTCTCCCTCTGCCCCACTGCAGGTCACCAGGGTCTCCTAGGAAGGAGATTGTGCACATGTCTGATACCCTGGATTGTGTGGTTTCTGTGTGTATGGGGACACATCCCTTGATAGCCTGGCTCTGTTGGCCAATAGGACTTGCACTCATGGATCCCATAGGCCTGTAGCAAACAAAGAAACAGTTCTTAATAGGTTGTCCCCCTCTTCTTGCCCCTGGGTAGGCTTAGTGCAGAGGTCATAGACAGAAACACCTATATCCCTGAAAGAGGCCTACATGCATACTTTAAAAATGCTTTCTGAGTATCTGACTTCCAATCACCCTGCATTTAGGTGTTGACTGAGATCCTCTGTTTTGAGACACTGACAGGTTGTGGCACACCCTCAACTATAGGGAGGCACTAAGTATAAGGAAGGCTGTTTAGACAATCACAAAGGTTTGAGAAACAATCATGAGCAGGGTGCATCTGAATAATAAGTTGCATCTCGTACATGAGACTACTCCTTCAAGACCGGGAGAAATGACTATTTATCTAATGCACAAAAACCAACAGAGAGAATCAAGGAAAATGAAGAAGCAAATAAATAGGTTTCAAACAAAAGATTGAGGTAAGACCCCTGAGATAGATCTTAATGAAACAGAGGTGAGTAATGTATCTGATAAAGGGTTCAAATTATGGTCATAAAGATGCTCACCAAGGTCAGAACAATGCATGAACAAGGTGAGAATTTCAACAAAAAGATAGAAAATACAAGAAATTTCCAAGCAGAAATCTCAGAGCTGAAGAGTACATTAAGTGAACTGAAAAACTCAATAGAAGGTGTCAGCAGCACATTAGGTGAAATGGAAGAAAAAAGGATCAGTGAAATCAAAGATAGGACAGTGGAATTCTTCTAATCAGAAGAGCATTAGGATAAATAATGAGAAAGAGTGAAGATGCTTAAGAGAGAACACCATCAGGCAGACCAATATTTGCATTATAAACGTCCCAGAAAGTGAAGAGAGAAAGAGGCAAAAGCTTATTCAAGAAATAATGGCTGAAAATTCCCTTACCTAGGAAAAGAAATAGACATCTAGATCCAGGAAGTCCAGATTATTCTTAGTAACATGAATCCAAAAAGAACCACACTGAGACATACTATAAATAAAATGTCAAATTTAAAGACAAAAGAAGTAAAAAAAATACCACTAGTTATGTACTAGGAAACCTCCATAAAATTATTAGCAGATTTTTCAGCAGAAACTTTGCAGGCCTACGGGTGTGGCACAATGTATTCAAAGTGCTGAAAGAAAGAAACCTGTCAACCAAGAACAGTCTACCTGGACAAATTATCTTTCAGAATTGAAAGAGAGATAAAGAGT
The DNA here is from genome assembly GCF_028749965.1 of Puma concolor. Classification (NCBI taxonomy): domain Eukaryota; kingdom Metazoa; phylum Chordata; class Mammalia; order Carnivora; family Felidae; genus Puma; species Puma concolor. The sequence goes on from NC_141676.1 coordinate 11,707,810, forward strand.
TTTCAGACAGACAAATCTGAAGAGTTCATCACCACTAGATTGCCTTTACAGGATATGTACAGGGGACTTCTTCAGGAGAAACAAAAGGTCACTAGTTAGTAACAGGAAAACATATGAAAATACAAAAGCAGTTCTAAGAAGGGAAGTACATGGCAATGAATACTTTCATTTAGAAAGAAGAAATGCAATTTAAACAGCCTAACTTCACAATTCAAGGAACTAGAAAAAGAAGAATAAACTAAGCCCCAAGTTAGTAGAAGGAAGGAAATAACAAGAATCAGAGTGGAAATAAATGAAGAAGAGACTACAAAGGCATTGGAAAGGTTAATGAAATTAAGGGCTGTTTTTAAAAAACTTAATAAACAAAACAGACAAATCTTTCAGCTAGACTCACTAAGAAAAAAGAGAATGACGTAAATAAAATTAGAAATGAAAGAGGAGATGTTACAGTTGCTACCACAGAAATACAATAGGTTATAAGAGACTACCATGAATAATTGCAAGCCAAAAACTTGGGCAACCTAAAAGAAATGGACAAATTCCTATAAACATAAAAACTACCAAGACTGAACCATGAAGAAATAGAAAATATGAGTAGACCAATTACTAGTAAGGAGATTGAGTCAGTAATAAAAAATCCCAACTGATGCAGCAAAGGCAGTCATGTGAGGGAAATAGATAGCAATACAAGTCTACATCAAAAAGCAAGAAACGTCTCAGGGATGGCTGGGTGGCTCAGTCGGTTATGTCTGACTTTGGCTCAGGTCATAATCTCGTGGTGAGTTTGAGCCCCACCTGGGGCTCTGTGCTGACAGCTTGGAGCCTGGAGCCTGTTTCAGATTCTGTGTCTCCCTCTCTCTCTGCCCCTCCCCTGCTCATGCTCTCGCTCTCAAAAATAAATAAACATTAAAAAAATTTTTTTAAAGAAAAGTCTAAAATACACAATCTAACTTATACTTAAAGGAACGAAAAAAGGAACAGCAAATGAAACCTAAAGTCAGCAGAAGGGAAATAATAAAGAGTAGAGCAGAAATAAATGACATAAACACACACAAACAGAAGAGAATAATGAAACTAAGAGCTCGTTCTTTGAAAGAATTAATGAAATTGATACCCCCCCAGCCATAATTATCAAAAAGAGAAAGGACCCAAATAAAGAAAATCATGAATGAAAGAGGAGAGATTACAACCAAGATCATAGAAATATAAACAATTGTAAGAGAATATTATGAAAAATTATATGCCAACAAACTAGGCAATCTGGAAGAAATGGATAAATGTCTAGAAACATACATTTCAAAAGCTGAAACAGGAAGAAATAGAAAATTTTAACAGACCCATAACCAGCAAAGAAATCATATCAGTATACAAAAATCTCCCAACAAACACAAGTCTAGGACCGGAGGCTTCCCAGGGGAATTCTACAAGACATTTAAAGGAGAGTTAATACCTATTCCCTTTAAACTGTTCCGGAAAAAAAAAGAAAAGAAAAGAAGAGAAGAGAAGAGAAGAGAAGAGAAGAGAAGAGAAGAGAAGAGAAGAGAAGAGAAAAGAAAGAAGGAAGAAAGAAAGAAAGAAAGAAAGAAAGAAAGAAAGAAAGAAAGGAAAAAGAAAAGAAAAGAAAAGAAAAGAAAAGGAGGCAAAACTTCCAATCTCTGTCTACCAGGCCACCATTGCCTTGATTCCAAAACCAAAGACCACACTAAAAAGGAAAATTACACGTAAGTATCCCTGATAAACATGGATGCCAAAATTTTCAACAAGTTCATAGCAAATTGAATCCAACAATACATTAAAGAAGTATTCAGCACGATCAAGTGAGATTTATTCCTGGGCTGTGCAGGGCTTGTACAATATTCTCAAATCAATCAATGTGATACACTGCATTAATAAAAGAAAGGATAAGAACCATATGATTCTGTCAATAGATATAGGAAAAGCATTTTATGAAATATAACATCCATTCTTGGTAAAAATCCTCAACAAAGTAGGGATAGGGAGAATATATCTCAACATAATAAAGGCTGTATATGCAAGACCCACAAGTAATATCATCTTCAAGGGGGAAAAACCGAGAGGTTTTCCTCTACAGTCTAGAACGTGACAGGGATGTCCACTCTCATCATTGTTATTTAACATAGTACTGGAAGTCCTAGCCTCAGCAATCAGACAATAAAAATAATTAAAAGACATCCACATCAGCAAGGAAGAAGTCAGACCGTCACTATTTGCAGATGACGTGATAACTTTAGGTAGAAAACCTGAAAGACTGCAATAAAAAAATTACTAGAACTGATACACAAAGTCAACAAATTCACAGGATATAAAATCAATGTACAGAAATCGGTTGCATTTCTATACACTAGTAATAGAGCAGCAGTAAAAGAAATCAAGGAATTGATCCTATTTTACAATTGCACCAAACCCAAAAGATACCTAGGAATAAACCTGAGCAACGAGGTTAAAGATCTGTACTCTGAAAACTATAGAAACCTTATGAAAGAAATTGAAGAGGACACAAATAAATTGAAATACGTTCCATGCTCATGGATTTGAAGAACAGATCATGTTAAAATGTCTACACTAACCAAAGTAACCTATACATTCAGTGAAATCCCTATCAAAATACCACCAGCATTAAAAACATTTTTTTAAGTTTTTTATTTTGGTTGATAGACCACAAGTGGGGGAGGGTCAGAGAGAAGGAGAGACAATCTCAAGCAGGCTCTGCACTGATGTGGGGATTGAGCTCATGAATCGTGAGATCATGAACTGAGCTGAGATCCTAGAGTTGCACACTTAACCAACTGTGCCACCCAGGTGCCCCAACCACTAGCATTTTCCATAGAGCTAGAACAAACAACTCTAAAATTTGTATGGAACCCCAAAAGCCCCTGAATAGCCAAAGCAATCTTGAAAAATACAAGCAAAGCTGGAGGCATCACAATTCTGGACTTCAAGCTATATTACAAAGCTGTAGTTTTCAGGACAATATGGCACTGGCACAAAAACGGACACATAGATCAGTGTGACAGAATAGAGGACCCAGAAATAGACCCACAACTATATGGTCACGTCATCTTCAATGAAACAGGAAAGACTATTGAAGGAAAAAAGACAGTCTCTTCAGCAAATGGTGTTGGGAAAACTGGACAACAACATGCAGAAGAATTAAACTGGACCACTTTCTTACACCATACAGAGAAATAAATTCAAAATGCATGGAAGACCTAAATGTGAGACAGAAACCATCAAAATCCTAGAGTAGAACACAGGAAGAAATCTCTTTGACCTTGGCCGTAGCAATTTCTTACTAGACACATTGCCAGAGGCAAGGGAAACAAAAGCAAAAATGAACTGTTGGGACTTCATTAAGGTAAAAAGCTCCTGCATAGTGGAGAAAACAATCAACAAGACTAAAAGACCACCTATGCAATGGGAGAAGATATTTGCAAATGACGTATCAGATAAAGAGTTAGCATCCAAAATCTATAAAGCACTTATCAGACTCAACACCCCAAACCAATTAATCCAGTTGAGAAATGGACAGGAGACATAAATAGACATTTTTCCAAAGACGACATCCAGATGCCTAACAGACACATGAAAAGATGCTCAACACCACTCATCATCAGGGAAATACAAATCAAAACCATAATGAGATACCATCTCACACCTGTCATAATGGCTAAAATTAACAACACAGGAGACAACAGATGTTGGCAAGTATGCAGAGAAGGGGGAACCCTCTTGCATAGTCAGTGGGAATTCAACCAGTGCAGTCATTCTGGAGAACAGTATGGAGGTTCCTTAAAAAAACTAAAAATACAACTACCCTACGATCCAGCAATTGCACTACTAGGTATTTACCCAAAGTATACAAAAGCACAGATTTGAAGGGGTATATGCACATCAATGTTTTATAGTAGCGTTATCAACAATAGCCAAACTATGGAGAGAGCCCAAATGTCCATTGACTGATGAATGGATAAAGAAGATGCGGTATGTATACAATAGAATGTTGTATACAGTAATAGTGCATATATATATAAAATATTGTATATAGTAATAGTATATAGAATATTGTATATAGTAATAGAATATTACTCAGTGGTCAAAAAGAATGAAATCTTGCCATTTGCAATGATGTGGATGGAGCTAGAGTGTATTATGCTAAGCGAGTGAGTCAGTCAAAGACAAATACCATACGATTTCAGTCACATGTGGAATTTAAAAAATAAAACAGATGAACATAGGGGAGAGTTTTGGAAGGGGCATTGGGTGGGGGGGATGGGCTATATGGGTGACGGGCATTAAGAAGTGCAGTGCAGTTGTTGTGGTGAGCACTGGGTGTTATATGTAAGTGCTGAATCACTAAATTCTACACCCAAAACCAATTTTATCATTATATGTTACCTAATTGGAATTTAAATAAAAACTTGAAGTCAAATGAAAGAAAAAAACAACAACCTCCCAACAAATAAAAGTCGGAGACCAGATGGCTTTCACTGGTGAATTTTACCAAATATTTCAAGAAGAATTAAGTTCCAGTCATTCTCAAACTCCTCCAAAATGTACAAATTGAAAGAACACTCCTAAACTCATTTTATAAGAGCAGCATTACCCTAATAAAAAACCAGACAAGGACACCAAAGGAAAAGAAAATTATAGCCCAGTATGCCCGATGAACATAGATGAAAAATCCTCAAGAAAATATTGCACACTGAACTCAAGACTACATTAAAGATCATATGCCATAATCAAATGGGATTTATTTATTTCAGTTATGCAAGGATAGTTCAACATCCACAAATCAATCAATGTCATATAGCATATTAATAAAATGAAGAGTTAAAATATGATCATGCCAATAGATGAAGAAAAAGCATCTGAGAAGGTTCAACACCAGACATGATTAAAAAAAAAACCTGTCAACAAACTGGGTATAGATGTAAGATAATCCCACAGCTAACATTATACTCAGTGGTAAAAATCTCAAAGCTTTTCCTCTAAATCAAGAACATGACAAGGATGCCCCCTCTCACCACTTTTATTCTACATAGTACTAGAAATTCTAGCCAGAGTGATTAGGCAAGAAAAAGAAGTAAAATGCATTCAAGTATGAAAAGATGATGTAAAACTGTCTCTCTTTGTAGATAACATGATTATGTACATAGAAAACCCTGATGACTTTACAAAAACATTGTTAGAACTAATAACAAATTTAGTAGTTATATGAAAAAATCAGTATACTGTGACATTTATTTTGTTAGTATTTATTAGTAGTTTTAAATGTTTATCTTTTAAAAAAATTAAATTAAAAAATTTTTTATTGAGAGACAGAGACAGAGCATGAACATGGGAGGGGCAGAGAGACGGGGAGACACAGAATCTGAATCAGGCTCCAGGCTCTGAGCTGTCAGCACAGAGCCCGATGTGGGGCTCAAATTGTGAGATCATGACCTGAGCTGAAGTCAGACACTTAACTGACTGAGCCACCCAGGCTCCCTAAATGTTTATTTATCTAGAGAGAGAGAGAGAGAGAGAGAGAGAGAGCACATGCATATGAGCAGGGGAAGGGGAGAGAGAGAGAGAGGAAGAGATAGAATCCCAAGCAGGTGCCACATTGTCAGTGCAGAACCTGAGGTGGGGTGCGATCCCACAAACCATGAGATCATGACCTGACCCAAAATCAAGAGTCAGACACTCAACCAATTGAGTCACCCAGGTGCCACAAAACCTGTGAGACTTCTTTTTAAAAAAAATTTTTAATGTTTATTTATTTTTGAGAGTGAGAGGGGGTGGGGGAGGGGCAGAGACACAGGGAGACACAGAATCTGAAGCAGGTTCCAGGCCCTGAGCTGTCAGCATACAGCCCAATGTGAGGCTTGAACTCATGAACCATGAGATCATGACCTGAGCTGAAGTCAGATGCTTAATTGACTGTGACCCAGGTGCCTCAAACCTGTGATATTTCTATATACAAATAATGAACTAGCAAGAGGAGAAATTAAGAAAGCAATCTCATTTACAGGGTTTCAAAAACAATAAAATCCTAAGAATGAATTTACCAAGGAATTGAAAGACCTATATAAGACAGTGATAAGAGAAATGAAGAAGACGCATCTAAATGGAAGTTATATAATTGATACATGTGCTTGTGTGTGTAAAATGGAATACTACTCAGCCATAAAGAAGAGTGAAAATTTGCCATTTGTGGCAATATGGATAGACCTTGAAGGTATTATTAATCTTTTAAATTTAAATTCAAGCTAATTAACATACAGTGTAGTCTTGACTTCAGACATAGAACCCAGTGATTCATCTCTTACATATGACACCAGGTGTCATCCCCAAAAGTGCCCTTCTTAATGCCTATCACACATGTAGCCCACCCAACACCCCTCCAGCAACCCTCAGTTTGTTCTCTGTATTTATTTATTTACTTGTTAAAATTTTTAATGATTATTTATTTTTGAGAGAGAGAGAGACAGAGACAGAGACAGAGAGACAGAGTGTGAGTAGGGGAAGGGCAGAGAGAGAGGGAGACACAGAATGTGAAGCAGGCTCCAGGCTCTGAGCTGTCAGCACAGAGCCTGATGTGGGGCTCGAACCACGAGATTATGACCTGAGCCGAAGTCAGAAAGTTAACCAACTGAGCCACCCAGGCACCCCTGTTCTCTGTATTTAAAAGTCTCTTATACGTGCCTTAGTCTCTGTTTTTATCTTCTTTTCTTTCCCTTCCCCTAGATCCATCTGTTGAGTTTCTCAAAGTCCACATATGATTAAAATTGTATGTTATCTGTCTTTCTCTGACCAATTTATTTCACTTAGCATAATGCACTCTAGTTTCATCCATGCTGTTGCAAATGGCAAGATTTCATTCTTTTTCATTGCCGAGTATATATACCACATCTTTATCCATTCATGAGTTGATGGACATTTGGGCTGTCTCCATAATTTGGTTATTGTTGATAGTACTGCTATAGGCATTGGGGCACATGTGCCCCTTCAAATTAGCATTTTTATATCCTTTGGATAAATTCCTAGTAGTGCAATTGCTGGGTCAGAGGGTTTATTTTTAATTTTTGAAGAAACTCCATACTGTTTTCCAGAGTGATTGCACCATTTTGCTATCCCACCAACAGTGTAAGACGGTTTCCCTACTCTGCATTTCCGCCAGCATCTGTTGTTGCCCAAGTTGTTCATTTTAGTCATAATGACAGGTGGGAAGTAATATCTCACTGTGGTTTTGATTTGTATTTCCCTGATGATAGGTGATGTTGAGCATCTTTTCATGTGTCTGGATGTCTCCTTTGGAAAAGTATCTGTTTGTGTCTTCTGCCCATTTGTTCACTGTATTGTTTTTAGGGTGTTGAGTTTGGTAAGTTCTTTATCTGATCTATCATTTGCAAGTATCTTCTCACATTCTATTAGTTGCATTTTAGTTTCGTTGATTGTTTCCTTCACCACTCAGGAGCTTTTTATCTTGATGGGGCCTCCATAGTTCATTTTTGCTTTTATTTTAACCTTGAAGATATAAAGTTATGTGAAGGAAGTCACATGGAGAAGACAGTTATCCTAGGATTTCACTCATTTGGAATCTAAAGACAAAAGAGAAACAAACTTAACAATACAAAAGCAAACTCATAGATGCAGAGAACAACTGATGGTTACCAGAGAGGAAGGTGGTTGGGAAGTGGGTAAAATGGTGAAGTTGGTCAACTGTATGGAGATGATTGGTAACCAGTCTTTTGGTGATGACTATTATCTACTGTATAGAGATGTTGATTATAATATACACCTGAAACTTCTATAATGTCATCAATTTCTCGGCATAGTCAGACCTGGAGCATGCAGCTTGGTATTTTCACAGAGACTGTGTAAGACGTCAGAAATGATGGCTATTGTGGTGTGTTTAGGGTGTGGGAACTGAATTCCTGATCTGAGCCCCTTGGGATTCCAGGACCTTAAGTTGATCAGGAGCAGAAGAGCCTCCAGACTTGAGAGTTCCATGAACACTCAGAGTCCAAATAAGAGGACTTCAAAAATGTTTAAAAAGAGAATTTTTTTTTAATATAAGAGTTTATGGACTAATTTCATACATATTACATTCATATTTACACAATAGTTTATATATCGCATTGTTACATCACATAGATTTGACTTGTTTTCTGTTAACCATATGAAGATGGCAGGTGGGAAGTTAGATGATAGATATTACAGCTACAACTTTTGGGTACATAGAGGTCTGCCACATTCTTCCCAGTATAGCAACACTTCATTTGAATCTCACAAAGTGTGATTTGTGGAACATACTTGGTTCTTACTGACCAATAGCATGGCCTCCATTGTTTGGCCATGGAGCCCACATACTATACTTTTGGTATTATATCTTTAAAAATTATACTAAAAATGCATTCAGTTTCAAGGTTAAAGTTATTACAGTTCCTATCAGGGGAAATATATAACTGCTAACCTATCAGCAAAGTTGAATAATTAACTCATTGCCCACCCACTCCTTTCTCCCTGGAGGTAAGAATGGCTGAAGTAGATCAAACCAAGGATGGGACTTTGCCTAGAACATCTCTGCATCCCTAGTAACTGGCAGGGTAGATGAGTTTCCTTTCTGAAAACCTAGAACCAAACAAGCAAAAATGTTTGTGGGAATGGTCTTAAGTAGATACTTTTATTGAAGGATTAGTAATGCAGCATAACATGTTGGAAAGATCTTCAAATCAGAATATATAAATTATACCTACTATTGTTTTAATATAATTTACTGTCAAGTTAGCTAGCATATAGTGTATACAGTGTGCTCTTGGTTTCAGGAATAGATTCCCATGATTCATCGCTTACATACAACACCTAGTGCTCATCCTGAAAGTGCCTTCCTCAGTGCCCATCACGAATCTTCCCCTCCTCCACCCTCCCCATCAACCCTCAGTTTGTTCTCTGCATTTAAGAGTCTCCTGTGGTTTGCCTCCCCCACTGTTTGAAACTGTTTCTTCCCCTACCCTACCCCCATGTCTTCTAAGTTTCTCAAATTCCACATATGAGTGAAAACATATGATATCTGTCTTTCTCTGACTGACTTATTTCACTTATCATAATACCCTCCAGTTCCATCCATGTTGCTGCAATGGCAAGATTTCATTCTTTCTCATTGTCGTGTAGCATTCCATTGTATATATAAACCACATCTTCTTTATCCATCCCAAATTACACCTACTGTTAATAGAAAGCATGCTTGCGGTACGCCCCTTGGGTAAGTGCTTTAGAAGCATTATCTAATTTTATTCTATGAAGATTACTCTATGAAGTAGCTACTACTACCAGCCCCATTTTATGATAATCCTGAGGCTTGGAGAGGTTAATTTGCGCCAAGTTACACAGTCATCAAGTGGAAGGGTTGAAATTCAACCCAGATTCATTGATACCCATGTCCCAGTTTGTAACCACAATAAGCCGTGACTCTGTCATGAGTTAGTTTTGTTGTTTTCCTTATTGTCTCAGTTCTTTCATTATGCACAGGAAATAATGGCATGTCTGACAGCGCTGCTGTGATGGTTGACTCTGGTCAGGTATTTGAGAAAATTTATGTATGTCTGTATCTAAAGTGAAAGTGTTTTGTACAGAGGGAAATGCTCATGTATTTAATTTATTTTAATTAAGGTATTTTACCAGCTAGCCGTGTCATCTTGAGCATATCTTTTAGCTCCCTGGCTTCGGGTTCCTCACCTGGTAGTTGACGGTGTTGGACTAGATGATCTCTAGGTTCTTTCCAGCTCTAATGACTCTTAAGTTTCCAACAGAAAGACTACAATCATGAGAACATTATTGGACTGTGGGGATGTCAGGGATGGATCCAGAAGGGACATGGCAAAGTGGGGCATGAAATTAGCAGGGACAAAAACTCCATGACAACCGTGACTCCAGAGAGCATCCCTGAGGGTTTTCTCCCTCTAATTGTCTTTTCTCGTGTTACCTCTGCTCTTAATAGCATATTTAAGAGGATCGCCAGTTGTGGGCATCTCTCTTGCCCTGAGTGGACAGCCAGTTTCAAAGCCAAAGACTCCCATCTTGGAGAACAATAGGGCCCAGCTGGAAAATTCCTTTGGAAAAGAAATAAGCAGTTTTAACCTTTGGCAAGAGCTCTGTCTTCTTGGGGACTCTGGGTCCAGGTGAGAGGGCAAGATTTAGTGAGAACAGTGGATTTTGTGCTATCTTAATAGCCATGTGATTGTGGAGCAAGGTTTTATGGTCCTCAGTTTCTCCCATTCTTCACCTACTCTCTCTCCCTCAGTCCCACACCTTCCACTGTGGGCTCTGTTTTGGGTTCTCTTTCTCCTAGCCAATGTCTCTGAACTTCACTAAAAAGATTAATCTCTACTCTTAAATATCAGGGATTATTCTGGGGTGAGGCATGAATGTTGAGTTCCTGTTCTGCAATTTCTTAAGGATGTGATCTTTTTTTTTTTAAGTTTTTTAAATGTTTATTTATTTTAGAGACAGAGAGAGAGAGAGCACACATGGAGCAATTGGGGGAGGACAGAAAGAATCTGAAGGACGCTCTGTGCTGACAGCAGAGAGCCAGATGTGGGGCTCAAATTCACAAACCGTGATTTCATGACCTGAGCCGAAGTTGGACCCTAATCTTGAGCTCTGTTACCTTCTGTTTTTTTCACCTGTAAAATAGGGGATAATGAGATCATTTAGAATCTAATGAAATAATGTTTTTTTTAAAACTGACAAAATTTAGAAGTCAATAATCGAGCACTGAATTAAAAATAACAATTTACTGGCTTTCAGGGGAATTTCCTCAGATCACACATTCTTGTGTAGGTTTTCCAATTTTACCTATCCCAGTGACCCTCTTAATTTAATTATTTCCTTGAGGATTCTGTTTTTAAAAAGATACTAATTTAATTTCCATTTACATAAATAATTGATTCATAATTGCTAAGTAGCAAAAGGCTAGCACTTCACTAAATAATGATATGACAGTGTACTCAAATACAATCCCATTGGCTTGTTGAAACACTTTAAATAAGTCTCCATAGTCTTCTTTGGAGACCCTAGTGTGGGTAACACGGATATCAGAGATGCCCCATTCCAAGCATAGGTAGTTGTTAGTCTGTCTTTTAACCTTATTTTTTTTAACTTGTTCTTCATTCAGCAACATCTTGGCTCTTTTAACCTGATTCTGTACCCTGCACAACCTTATAAACTGGCCATGTCCTTAGTTATCAGAATTTGAAGGTTTTGATTAGCTAGACGCTCATAGTAAAATGCCTAATTAATATCTACACCAGTCACCTTTTCTGTTAATTGTCTTGGAGATGGTGAACACATGCAAAAATTTAACCAAACAGAGTGAATAATTTCAGAATTTTTCCTTTTTCCTATAGCTTACTGAAGTTTAACCAGATGTATTTTATCATGAATTAGTAAACAATCCACACAATTCCTTATATTTTGGGGGGAATGATGAATTACATAAAATACTTTTAGCTTTGGCTTCTTTGTTAACAGAATGTAGTAAGAAATGGAGAGTTTTACTGTAAGTGATTGAACAGGAGGTTGACTTATTTTCATAGAATTGATCGATTATGTTGGTGTATTGGGGGATATTGTGCGCAGAGGTTCATATTTGCAAAATATTTTCATTGAATCTAATTAATCCTGGATAAAATAATGGAGAACTTTTATTGGCAACACTTTATTTTGAGAGTAAACAGAAAGATTTCCAAGTTCCTAAAACCATAATTGAAATGAAATAAGACAATTTTAGTTTTACATCCAAAAGTGGGTGAAAGAACCATTTGTTCATCATGTATTTATTCAGTTGTGCAAACATTAGTGTACAAGATGCTTATCACTAAATAGTGGAACATCTCCACTGGACCATGCACTGTGCATAGTATCGTCAGCTCAAGAGTATTTGGTGGTGGTAGAACATGAAAAGTGGCATCAGGAGTTTACCGCTGACTGGAAGATAACAGAACACCACAAGATTGAAATAATTATACTTATTGGTTAACAATATTCTTGACTCTAGGCTCAGAGACCATCTAATGTAGAAAATAATTATGTGAAGAGCTCCTTGACCTTTCAGTATTCGCTTTGCTTTATTTTTCTTTCACAGAGAGGAATGAGAATGGGGATGATAATTGCTAACATTTATTGAGCCTCTACTGTTTGAAGCCATTTATGTCATTCAGTCCTTGCAGCAATCCTATGAGATAGTAAGTGTTATCAGCCCTGTTTATAGATGAGGCAACTGAGGCACAGAGAGGTTAATAACTTGCGAAGGGTGACATGGGCAGTAGGTAAAATTCAGGAAATTCTGAAAGTCTGTTTTCTCTGTCATTCTCTCTCCATCATTTTCCCTTCCCCTCTCCCTTTCTTTCTCAATCTGTGCATACAATTAAGGCTGTATATATCGTAATAAATTGTTTCTTATAAATACAGGAGTTGTCGAACATTGACCAAGCACAGAGACATTTAAAGAAGGAAATCAAAATCATACCAGTTATTACTTTTGGCATTTGTAATTGGCTCGTGTATGTGTTGTGAGACAGAGAGAGAGAGAGAGAGAGAGAGATTATATAAAGCATTTTTTTCCCTCCAAAAAAGGTAGAACTATTTTTTTTTTAATTTTTTTTTCAACGTTTATTTATTTTTGGGACAGAGAGAGACAGAGCATGAACGGGGGAGGGGCAGAGAGAGAGGGAGACACAGAATCGGAAACAGGCTCCAGGCTCCGAGCCATCAGCCCAGAGCCTGACGTGGGGCTCGAACTCACGGACCGCGAGATCGTGACCTGGCTGAAGTCGGACGCTTAACCGACTGCGCCACCCAGGCGCCCCTAGAACTATTTGTACATACTCGGCAGCAGCATATGTGAGTGTCCATCCCTAATTGATCAATATCTTTTATATTACAGACATATCCACATTGTCTTTTTTATATTTTCTGGCTGTTTTTCTAACTTCATCAATTGTGTTTGAAAAGTACCTCATATAATGGGTCTTTCAGTTATAAGAAAGTTTTGAATAATTATATTTTTTCTCAGAGTTTCTGTTTTAGTGTTATATTTTGGAAATTTCTTTCCTATCTCAAGATTATATAAATGCATATCTATTTATTCCTCTAATGCTCTAATGGTCTAGTGGACCATTAGTGAGAGAGTTTATTATTTCTGTATCAATTTAAAATACTAATTTTATCAGCTGTTAAATTCTCACCAATTTTTACATTTATTCTTAAATATGTATTTGTTCTCTGATACATGTCTATGTTTACAAGAATAGTGTGTTATCCATGTTTATAATACTTAATATCAGAAAGTTCAGGTCCAGTTATTTTTGATCTAAATTTTTGGCTGTTATTAATATACTGTTTCATCTCAAGGAAGGACAGTTTGGGTATGTAGTACAGCCAATAGGTGGCATCTGTTACAAATCTGTCAGTGAGTCTATCATGTTGACTATATCAACCAAACATATTAAATATAACTTTGTAGTATTTGGTAACTGAAATATGTACTTTGACATGTTTTTGACATCAAGGCCCATCATAGATTGATGCTGGTTGTCAATTGACCCAAGTCTATTTGAAATGGAAAAACATTCTATGTTCGGGGATTGGAGGAACAAATATTGTTAAAATATTTATACTGACCAAAGCAATCTACATGTTCTTGCAATTCCTATCAAAATAACACCAGCATTTTTCATAAAAATTTTTTCTAAAATTTGTATGGAACCAGAAAAGACCCCAAATAGCCAAAATAATGTTGAAAAAGAAAAGCAAAGTGGGAAGCATCACAATTCTGGACTTCAAGCTGTATTACAAAGCTGTAATCATCAAAATATGATGATACTGGTACAAAAACAGACACATAGATCAATGGAACAGAATAGAGAACCCAGAAATGGACCCACAAATGTATGGTCAACTCATCTTTGACAAAGCAGGAAAAAATATTTAATGGAAAAAAGACAGTCTCTTCAACAAATGGTGTTGAGAAAACTGGACAGCAACATGCAGGAGAGTGAAACTGGACTACACTCTTAGATCATTCACAAAAATTCAAAATGGGTGAAAGAACTAAATGTGAGACAGGAAACCATCAAAATCCTAGAGGAGAAAGTAGACAGACACCTCTTTGACCTTGCCCACAGCAACTTCTTACTGAACTCAAGAAAACTAAATAGACAATAATTTACATGGTTTAACTCCAGAAATCTAAATAGTTTCCCATGGCCCCACGTGCTTTGACTGACTTCCACAGAAGGTCTGAATCTGTATTGCCTAGAGGCAAGGAAGCCTGCTGATCTACAGGGCTGATGATGCCTCAGGAACTTCCCCAAATTAACCCATAAAAGGCTAGTATGCCTGGCATGCTTATCCACAAGCACAGCTGTCCTGCATGGTTATCTTGAGCAATCAGTGATAGTAATAGCCAACACCTATTGGACAATTAATGTGTACTGGATTGTGTGCTGAGCATGTGCATGAATTTCCTCAGGTAACTCTCCCATTAACCTTACAGTTCAGGGGTTCTTGTCCTCACTTTGTTGTGAGTGAGTCATATCTAGTGTGTTTAAACCACTGGGACAAGTGCATAGAGTGAGATGGTATCAGAACGAGAACTCTTTTTTTTCATTTTATTGAGATATAATTGACATACAACACTGTATAAATTTGAGGGGTACAATACAATGATTTGATTTCTGTATACATTCCAAAATGATTACCACAAAAGGCTAGTTAGCATTCATCACTTTTCATAGTTACAGTTACATCTTCCTTGTGATGTGAATGTTTGAGATCTAATCTCTTAGCAACTTTCAAATACGCAGTATAGTATTAACTATAGTCATGATGTTGCACTTTATATTCCCCAAGTTTATTTACCTTATAACTGGAAGTGTGTACCTTTTGACCGCCTTCCCCAATTCCCCCATCTCCTACCCACTGCCTCTGGCAACCGCAAATCAGATATCTCTTTCAGTGAGTTCAGTTTTTTTAGATTTTGCATATAGTGAGATCATATTATATTTGTCTTTTTTGGTCTAACTTATCTCACTTAGCATAGTGTTCTCAAGGACCATGCAGCTTGTCACAAATGCCAGGATTTCCTTCTTTTTCATGCCTGAATAATATTTATATATAATATTGAATGTTAGCATATATTATGTATATAATAGTGTAACATTTTATATATCAATTATGATTTCTTTATCCATTCATTTTTTTAAAGATTTTTTTTGTTTTTTTGTTTGTTTGTTTGTTTTAGAGAGAGAGAAAAAGAATTCATGCATACAAGCAGGAAAGAGGCAGAGAGAGAGAGAGGGAGAGAGAGAATCTTAAGCAGGCTCCACACTGGCCACAGAGCCTGTCATGGGGCTTGATCTCACAACCCTTAAATCATGACCTGAGGCCTAAATCCCGAGTTGGACACTTGACTGAGCCACCCAGGTGTCCCTATCCATTTATCTTTTAATGGACATTTAGGTTATTTCAGTGTCTTGGTTATGGTAAGTAATGCTGCAATGAACATGGGGGGGGGGGGTGCAAATATCTCTTCAGAACACTAATTTTGTTTCCTGTGAATATATACCCAGAAGTGGAATTGCTGGATCGTATGTAGTTGTAATTTAAATTTTTTTAGGCTCTCCATACTGTTTTCCATAATGTCTATACCAATTTACATTTCCACAGCAGTGCACACCCCTATTCTCCACACCTTCACCAGCATTTGTTCTCTCTAACCTATTCTGACAGATGTGAGTTGATATCTCATTGCATTCCCCTGGTGACTAGTGATGGAGAAAACACCTTTTCATGTACCTTTTGGTCATTGGGTGTCATCATGGAAGAATATCTATTCAGGTCCTGGGCCTAATTTTTAATTGGACCATTTATTTTCTTGCTATTAAGTTATATGAGTTTGTTTTATATTTTGTATATTAACTTCTTATCAGATATGTGGTTTGAAAATATTTTCTCCTGTTCCATAGGTTACCTTTTCATTTTGCTTATCATTTCTTTTATTGTGCAGAAGTTTTTAGTTTGATATAATCCCACTTGTTTAATTTTTAATTTTTTTTTTTTTTTGCTTGTACTTTAGGTGTGATATCCAAAAAATCACGGCCAAGTGATGTCAAGAAGTTTTTCCCCTATGTTTTCTTCTAGGAGTTTTATGGTTACAGGTCTTACATTTTGGTCCTTAGTTCATTTTGAGTTAATTTTTTGAGTGGTGTAAGATTTGGGTCTAGTTTTCTTCTTTTGCATATGAGACAAGTTTTATTTGTTTGTTTTTTTGAGAGAGAGAGAGAGTGTGTGAGCAGGGGAAGTTGGGGGGCAGAGAGAAAGAGAGAGAGAGAGAGAGAGAGAGAGAGAGAGAGAGAGAGAATCTTAAGCAGGCTCTACACCCTCAGCATGGAGCCCAATGTGGGGTTGTATCCCATGACCCTGAGATCATGACCTGAGCCGAACTCAAGAGTTGGAAGCTCAGCTGACTGAGCCACCCAGGGGCCCCTCTTTTCATATGAATATCCATTTTTGCCAACAACAGTTATTGAAGAGATTATCTTTTCTCTATTGAGTATTTGAGGCTTTCTTATCAAATATTAGTTGACCACATATGCGTGGTTCTGTTTCTGGGCGATACCTAAATGTATAAAGCCACTCCCTGGACTCTCTGCGAGAGTGCTTCTGGGTTTGGCAGCTTCCCAGGAGCCCTGGTCAGCTTCCTGGTTGGATGGTACTAGGAGATATACTCAGCAGTAGGTGGGGCTATGAATTGGCTTTTCTGCCTGGACATGGTGGAGACAGGCTCTAAAGCCAACAAGGCTCATTGTTTGAGGTTCTGAATCAGGAAGAACTGTGTGCTGATTTCCCTGGACAAATGAGGCCACCGTCCTAGCTCTGCAGGTGGGCAGCACTGCTGACTGCTGCACTATGCTCCTTTTTAGGTGGTCTGGGTAGGTTTTCTGGTTGGGCTGGGCCTGATGGGCCAGTGGATGTGTTTATGAATTGGTTTCCAGCCTGTACAGAGTGGCAGAACAGGCTCCAATGCCAGAAGGCTTGCCATTTCAGATCCTAGATTAGACAGAACTGCCCACCAAATTACCCGGTGGTCAGATGGGACCACCATCTGGTCTCTGCAATGGGTAAAACCTCTGGTGGGGATTTCTACCTGAGTGTCAATGCAAATAGGAAGTCAGTCTGCCAGGATCTGAGCACTGATTGCTGAAAGTCCTGCCTCCTTCTCCCTCACAATCGGATTCCCAGTAATCATACCGCACAGATTCCCCTGCCATCCCCTAGAGGTGAGACCAGATTGGACATCCCACGAAATGACCCACAATTCTGGGGGAGCTGGATAACCAGCCACCTTGGGATCTCTCCCTCCCCCTCCTGCCCCAACTGGGGAAACCATAGGTAAAAGGAATCCTGTTGGTGTGGCACTGTGCCAGCACGGGAGAGTGGCAGTACAATCAAAGTGTGGCTGACCTCTAACCGTCTATGTGGTCTCTGTAGTCCAAGGTAGGTGTTTCTGCCTCATTTCCATGTTCTAGGATTTTCAAAATGTTGTCTTGCCCGTGAATAGTTATTCTATTGCTAGTTGTCCTGGGGAGGGGGCTGATGTCAGGAAATGACCTATAGTGCAATCTTGATGATGTTTTTCAGAACTAAAACACCAAAGTCTAAACTCTTAACCACAGTACTATGCTGTTTCCTAAGAAACAAAATATTCTAAAATTGAGACGATAGTTGAGGGCAATAGTGAGTTGTGCTAGCCTCTGTATGGAATAGTTTGTGTGAAGGCTTCCCTAAGAAGACGTATTCCATAACCTAATTGAGCACATCTGCTGTGCCCCAAGAGAATGTTTTCAGAATTACATATTATGATGTAACTTACCATGCCATTTTGGAGATGTTTTATTAGATAAATTTGTTTAAAAGTTTGAGAAAGTATTATAAAAAGGATAATATTTTTAATGGTTGAGATAAGAAATTTAAGAAACCTATCTAGATGATCATCTGGGGGAGAAGAGTTATTTCAAATGTATTCATCAATGATGCCACTTATGCAGGAGTTATATATTTATCAGAGGTCTTTTAAAAACCTATTATTTTAATCAATGATTCTTAGTATTATATATAAGAGCCATAGGGTTTCTATTGCTTTTTTTAAAGTGGTCAATTTTTAAATATCTCTTTTAATTTTCATGAGACGTCATGGAATAACTGAGAACCTGAAGCACTTTTTAAAAGGTAATTCCTGACACTTTAAGATGAAAAGGTGGGGTCTTTTCTTCAGGAAAGTGAAGCATTGCTTCTTTCCCAGTTCTCAGCGGAGGAGAGAATGATATATATGAGCAATGTAATGCTGTCATTTCACCTGAGTCAGCAGTGCATTCTCTTCTCTCTTTTCTGATTCTAGAAGCACCAAGCAAATGGTTGGGGGAGGAAATATTACAGAGGTCACTTATTTCATCCTTTTGGGATTCTCTGATTTCCCCAGAATCCTAGCAGTGCTCTTTGTTGTATTTCTGCTCATCTACATTATGACTCTGACTTGGAACTTGTGCCTCATCATCTTAATAAGGATGGACTCTCACCTCCACACACCCATGTACTTCTTCCTTAGTAATCTGTCCTTCATGGATATCTGCTATGTGACCTCCACAGCCCCCAAGATGCTCTCCAGCTTTTTCCAAGAGCAGCAGACTATCACCTTTGTGGGTTGCGCCGTTCAATACTTTGTTTTTTCAATCATGGGACTGAGTGAGTCTTGTCTCATGACAGCCATGGCTTATGACCGATATGCCGCCATTTGTAATCCTCTTCTCTATTCATCAGTCATGTCACCCACCCTCTGTATCCGGATGGTGCTGGGGTCCTATCTGGCTGGACTCTCTGGTTCTGTATCCCAATTGTGTGCCATACTTCAGCTTCACTTCTGTGGGCCTAATGTCATCAACCACTTCTTCTGTGACATGCCCCAGTTGTTAGTCCTGTCCTGCACTGACACCTTCTTTGTGCAACTCTTGACTGCTATATTAACAGTGATCTTTGGGATAACAAATGCCTTCATCATCATGATATCCTATGGCTATATTGTCATCTCCATCATGAAGATCACTTCAGCTAAAGGCAGGTCCAAGGCTTTCAACACCTGTGCTTCTCATCTAACAGCAGTTTCCCTCTTTTATACCTCGAGTAGCTTTGTCTATTTGAGTTCCAGCTCTGGTGGCTCCTCCCGCTTTGACAGATTTGCATCAGTATTCTACACTGTGGTTATCCCCATGTTGAATCCCTTGATTTACAGTCTGAGGAACAAGGAAATCAAAGATGCCTTGAAGAGGTTACAAAAGAAGAGATGTTACTGCTGAGGTCCTGTCCAGATTTGTCCTATCAGAAACTTTAAAATAATGTGCACAGGAATGGACTATAACAAAATTCATAGTGTCTTTGTATAAAGAAAGCTTACTTTGACACAGATAATATGCCAAATGGACTGACAAGTGACTTGATTCCACACAAACACAATATGTTTGAGTCCTGGAGATTCATACTTTCACCCTACATAAGGGGTGGCCTCATCATTTTTCAGTAATTTTCAAGTGTTTGTAAAATGTTAAGGTTTAGAAACTCATTACTTATTTTTGCTTTGGAGATTGAGTCCTGCTGTCTCAGCCCTCTGATCATAAAGGAGCAGTACGTGACAGAGACCCCCAGGAGTGTAGAGATTTTGTCTTCAAATATTTTGATGCAGCGTAATCCAGACATGATGGTGATTGATGTTTGTTCTGTATTGCTGCCATAGTGAGAATAAACGCACACACAGAATGTGCCTTTGAAAACAGGTAAAGCTATACAATTAGCTGGTTGAGTTTCCTGGGAAGAGCAGTCTGAGATAGCTAATGTTTGTCTAAGGCCTCTTTCAGGGCTAATCATACAATAAGTTAGTTCACATCCAGTCTCTCCCAGCTGTAATCTTAGGAAGGAAAAGTGATTTGAATCATAAGAGGATTGGAATGAAGGATGTAGTCCCTTCAGTACCATTTACTTAGGAGTTTGATGGTTTACTTTCTTGCTTCTAGTGTTGAGTGTGTGTTTCTTATGGAAGATGATGTTCAAAATCCATGTCAGAGCCGATATCAGTTTTTTATATTGTGGGACTCAAGCCTCTTTCTCCCATTAAATGTGGAAAATTTACCCTTGTCTGACATAGCCAGTGTTTCACACTATTAAATCATTTCTGTTATTTCAAGCATCTGTTTATGTTTGGTATGAGGAGACTTGCATGAAAATTCATTGCAAGAATAGAGTTACTGGATATTAAATATTGCAGACTAAGAACAAATATGGGAAGTTGGTATGTATTCTGTTTATTGTCTATGTTGAATATTGTATGTCCTAGAGATTTATGGTGTTATATGGGGTGATGTAATGTGTGGAGTAGATGGTTAGAGTTACTCTAATGCTGATACTTTCTAGGAAGCCTCAAGAGCCAGAGGGGAAATAATAGTGGGAGAGGCAGGGTTTTTAACTTTGGCCAGTTTTCTTTGTGTAAAGTAGAACATAAAGCTTTTGGTTCTTGTGATCTGTTTGAAAAGGGAACAAGTTGTGTAACAGTACTGGCTGCTGATTTGCCAGATTGCTCAGACTTGAACCAATTGCTATAAAACAGATGTCATTACAATGACATATTATCTTTGGAGACTCATTGGGTTCTCAATGCCGTTTGGAGGGGGGGCTCCTAATTCTGATGAATCATGTAATTGTTCTCTTTAATTAAAGATTATAAATGAAGAGGCATTTGAAGCCTTTGCCAAGTTTTTCACAAGTTTACAAATGGATGGAATTGAGAGAAGGGGAACCACTGAATCTCTGGGAGAGAATGTGAGGTCTTACCCCATACCAAGGAAGTAGTGCAGGGTGAATAAAAGATGTGTGCTCCCCTTCCCCACCGTGTAAGCTTAGGTATGCTCCTTGAAGTATTGTTCTTTAAAAATGTGTAAGAATGTATGTGAAGTCTTCCTAAAGAACCATGAGAGCTTCAGTAGGAGGAGCACCTCATAATCATTATGCTGTGCATTAGATTTCCATATTTATTTACCTTTTAGTTGCAAGGTTATACCCTTTCAAAAAATATCTCTCTAATTTCCTTGCTCTCCAGGTCCTGGTAACCACCATTGGACTCTCTGTTTCTATGGGTTTGGCTTTTTGACTCTTATGATATTAGTGCTATCATACAGTTTATGTCTTTGTCTGACTTATGTCACTTGGCATAATGCCATCAGGGTCCATTCATGTTGTCTCAAATGGCAAGATTTCCTCCATGTCGTAGTTGGGTAATATTCCACTGTACTGTGTGTCAACACCATGTCTTCTTTATAATTCTTTGTCATTCCATATATTGCCTATTATGAATAATGCTGTAATAAACACGGGAGTGGAGATTATCTTTTTGGTATCCTGTTTTTATTTCTGTTGAGTGTATACCCAGAAGTGGGGTTGCTGGATCCTATGGTAGTTCTCTAATCTTTTGAGGAACATCCATACTATTTTAATAGTGGCTAAACCAAGTTACCTTTCCACCAGTAGTGTACAGGTGTTCCCTTTTCTCCAAATCCTCACCACCACTTATGACCTCTTGCTGTGATGGTAGTCATTCTAACAGGTGTCAGTTGATATTTCATTGTGCTTTTGATTTGCATTTCCCTGATGATTAGTGATGTTGGGTATCTTTTTGTGTACCTATTGGCCATTTGGGTGTCTTCTAGGAAAAGTATCCATTCAGTTCCTCTACCCAATTTTAAATCAGATTGTCTTCTTTTTGAGTTTTATGAATTCTTTTTACATGTTGGATATTAACCCCTTATCTGAGGTGCATGGTTGGCAAATATTTTTCAGTATATGGTTTGCAGAGATTTTCTCCTATTCTGTAGGTTGCCTTTTGATTATGTTAATTGTTCTTTGGCTGTGCAGAGCCTTCTTAATTTGATGTAGCTGCACTTGTTGACTTTTGCTTTTTTTGCTTGTGCTTTTGGTATGAGATCCAAAAAATCATTTTCAAGACCAGTGTCAAGGACCTTGTTCCCTATCTTTTCTTCTAGTTTTATGGTTTCAGGTCTTATATTCCTTTCTTTAATCTACTTAGGGTTAATTTTTGTGAGTGATGAAAGGTTTTGACCCAATTTCATTCTTATGCATTTGATGATCCAGTTTTTCCAAAACCATTTATTGAAGAGACTGACTGTTCTTTCCTCACGGAGTATTCTTGGCTCCCTTGTTAAATAGTAGTTGACATATAGGTGGGAGTTTATTTCTGGATTCTATTTTATTCTACTGACCTATATGTCTATTTTCATGCCAGACCCATACTGTTTTGTTTAGTATAGCTTTGTGGTATAGTTTGGAATCAGGAGAGTGATGCCTCCACTTTTGCTCTTTCTCAGGGTTCCTTTGGCTTAGGTCTTTTGATGTTTCACACAAATTTTAGTATTTTTTTTATATTTTGGTGAAAAATATCATTGAAATTTGATGGAGATTTTCTTCAATCTATAGATGACTTTGGGTAGTATGGAAATTTGTAGAATATTAATTTTGGTTCATGAACATGGGATATCTTTCCATTTTTTGTGTGTGTGTTCTTTAATTTTACCAATTTATTTTAGTTTTAATAGTACAGATCTGGGGCGCCTGGGTGGCGCAGTCGGTTAAGTGTCCGACTTCAGCCAGGTCACGATCTCGCGGTCCGTGAGTTCGAGCCCCGCGTGGGCTCTGGGCTGATGGCTCAGAGCCTGGAACCTGTTTCCGATTCTGTGTCTCCCTCTCTCTCTGTCCCTCCCCCGCTCATGCTCTGTCTCTCTCTGTCCCAAAAATAAATAAACGTTGAATAGTACAGATCTGTTACTTCCTTGGTTAAATTTATTTTTAAGTATTTTATTGTTTTTAATGTTACTGTGAATGGTATAATATTTTTTTACTTCTTTTTCAGGTGTTTCATTGTTAGTGTATAGAAATGCAACTGGTTTCTGTATGCTGATTCTGTGTACTGCAACTTTACTGAACTTGTTGATTAGTTCCAACAGTTTTTTGGTTGAGTCTTAGGACTTTCTAGATGTAAGTGAGTGTGATGTTAGTTGTGGATTCTTATTTCTGGCCTTTATTGTGTTGCAGTCATTTCCTTCTATACCCAATCTGTTGACAGTTTTATTTAAGAAAGGATGTGGTATTTTTTTCAAATGCTTTTTTCTGCATCTTTTGAGATGATATGCTTTTTATCTTACATTAACGTGGTGCATCACAGTTATGTTTTTGTGTATGTTGAACCATCCTTGTAGGGACAATGTTCATTTAATCATGGTGTATGATCCTTTAATGTGTTGTTGCGTTAGGCTTGCCTGTATTTTATTGTGAATTTTTGCATGTATATTCATCAGGGATATGTCTATAATTTTTATGCAGTGTTCTCTGTCCTATTACAGATATAGCCTTCTAAATCTGACTATATACTTACCTCTACCAGTGTGTGGTCTATTTTCATATATTTTCATATTAAATATTTAAAAACATTTTTTTAAATGTTTCTTTATTTTTGAGAGAGAGAGAGAGCAAGAGAGCAGGAAGGGGCAGAGAGAGGGAGGCACAGAATTAGAAGCAGGTTCCAGGCTCTGAGCTGTCAGCATGGAGATCATGATCTGAGTTGAAGTCAGACACTTAACCAACTGAGCCACCCAGGTGCCCCTTTTCTTTTCTTTCTTTTACTTTAAAAAAAAGTTTATTTATTTCAGAGAGAACATGAGTGAGCACAAGCAGTGGAGGGGCAGAGAGTGAGAGAGAGAGAGAATCCCAAACAGGCTCAGCGCTGCTAGCACAGAGCCCGAAGTGGGTCTCAGACTCAAAACCATGAGATCATGACCTGAGCTGATATCCAGAGTTGGACACTTAATAAACTAGGTCACCCTGATGGCTATACATGTTACATCTTATCTTACCTTATCTTTTCTTTTCTTTTCTTTTCTTTTCTATTCTTTTCTTTTCTTCTCTTTTCTTTTCTTCTCTTTTCTTTCTCTTTCTTTCTTTCTTTCTTTCTTTCTTTCTTTCTTTCTTTCTATATAATTTATTGTCAAGTTGACTAATATACAGTGTTTACATTGTGCTCTTGGTTTCGGGTGTAGATTCTCATGAGTCATTGCTTATGTACAATACCCAGTGCTCATCTCAACAAGTGCCCTCCTCAATGCCCATCATCCATTTCCCCGTCTCCCCCACCCTCCCCTGCATCAACCCTCAGTTTGTTCTCTGTATTTCAGAGTCTCTTATGGTTTGCCTCCCTCTCATCTCCTTTCATCATTTCTTGTTGGAAAGGTCTAATGGTGATTATTTTATTTGTCTGAAAAAGTCTTTATTTCTGCTTTCTGTCTGGAGGATAACTTTGGCAGATAGAGGTTCTCAGCTGGCATTTTTCTCCAACACTTTGAATATGTCTTTCTACTGTCTCCTGCTTAAGGGTGTCTTCTGTGATGTCCATTGATAGCCTAATGGTGTTCCTTTGGAGTTTACAATCTTTTTTTTACTGGCTGCTTTTAGGATTTTCTCTTTGTCTTTAATTTTTGACACTTTCATTATACTATGCCTCGATGAATAATTTTGCAATGAGATAATGTAGCAGTCTATTAGCTTCATTCACTTGGATGTCCATGTGTGTCACCAGGTTTGAGAAGTTCTTAGCCATTATATCTTTAACTAGACCATCTGCTTCCTTCTCCAGTTTTCTCTTTTCCAATTCCAATTATTCTAAAATTGTATGTTTCATGGTTCCCATAGGTTTTCTTTGCTCTTTTTTTATTCTTTTTTCTTTCTTCTCTGACTAGGTTATCTCACAGTTCCTGTCCTCCAAGCCACTGATTCTACTTTCTGTTTCCATCTACTGTAGATACTTCTATTACATATTTTTAATTTTATTCATTGAGTTCTGCAGCTCTAGATTTTCTGTCTGGCAATTTTTTAAAGTTTATTTATTGAGAGAGAGAGACAGAGAGAGAGAGAAAGAGAAAGAGAAAGAGTGAGCAGGAATGAGTTGGGTGGTAGAAGGGGAACCAGAGAAAAGAGAATCCCAGGAAGGCTCCACACTGCCATCATGCCCATGAGATCATGCTCTGGGCTAAAATCAGACGCTTAACCAACTGAGCCACCCAGATGCACCTGTTTGGTTATTTAATGATTTCTGTGTCTATTACATTTCTCATTTTGTAATGAATGAAATAATTCAATTGTCTTTGTGTGTTTTTATTTCATTCAGCTGTCTTTGTGTGTTTTTCTATATCTCATTTAGTTTCTTCAGAATAGCTATTTTGAATTCTTTATTAACTAGATTGTAAAATTCTGTGGCTTTAAATTGATGGGTTGAAGATTATTTTCATTTTTTAGGGATGACGTGTCCTTAGGTCTCATGTTCATTTGAGTTTTGTGTTTCTACTTTTTTTAATTCAATTTTTAAAAATTTACATCCAAATGAGTTAGCATATAGTGCAACAATGATTTCAGGAGCAGATTCCTTAATACCCCTTACCTATATAGCCCATCCCCCTCCCACACCCCCTCCAATAACCCTTTGTTTGTTCTACATATATATGAGTCTCTTTTGCTTTGTCCCCCTCCCTGTTTTTGTATTATTTTTGTTCCCTTCCCTTATGTTCATCTGTTTTGTCTCTTAAAATCCTCATATGAGTGAATTCATATATTTGTCTTTCTCTGACTAATGTCACTTAGCATAATAACTTCCAGTTCCATCCACATAGTTGCAAACGACAAGATTTCATTCTTTTTGATTGCTGACTAATACTCCATTGTATATATATATACCACATCTTCTTTATCCATTCATCCATCAATGGACATTTGGGCTCTTTCCATACTTTGGCTATTGTTGATAGTGCTGCTATAAACATTGGGGTGCATATGTCCCTTCAACACAGCACACCTGTATCCCTTGGATAAGTACCTAGTAATGCAATTGCTGGGTTGTAGGGTAGTTCTATTTTTAATTTTTTGAGGAACCGCCATACTGTTTTCCAGAGTGGCTGCACCAGCTTGCATTCCCACCAACAATGCAAAAGAGATCCTCTTTCTCCTCATCCTCGCCAACATCTGTTGTTACCTGAGTTGTTAATGTTACCCATTCTGACAGGTGTGAGGTGGTATCTCATGGTGGTTTTGATTTGTATTTCCCTGATGATGAGCAATGTGGAGCATTTTTTCACGTGTCGGTTGGCTATCTGGATGTCTTCCTTGGAGAAGTGTCTATTCATGTCTTTTGCCCATTTCTTCACTGGATGATTTGGTTTTTGGGTGTTGAGTTTGATAAGTTCTTTGTAGATTTTGGATACTAACCCTTTATCTGATATGTCGTTTGCAAATATCTTCTCCCATTCTGTCGGTTGCCTTTTAGTTTTGCTGATTGTTTCCTTCTCTGTGCAGATGCTTTTTATTTTGATGAGGTCTCAGTAGTTCATGTTTGCTTTTGTTTCCCTTGCCTCCCAAGACGTGTTGAGTAAGAAGTTGCCGTGGCAAAGATCGAAGAGGTTTTTGCCTGCTTTCTCCTCGAGGATTTTGATGGCTTCCTGTCTTACATTGAGGTCTTTCATCCATTTTGAGTTGATTTTTGTGTATGGTGTAAGAAAGTGGCCCAGGTTCATTCTTCTGCATGTCACTGTCCAATGCCCCCAGCACCACTTGCTGAAGAGACTGTCTTTCTTCCATTGGATATTCTTTCCTGCTTTGTCAAAGATTGGTTGGCCATACGTTTGTGGCTCCATTTCTGGGTTCTCTATTCTGTTCCATTGATCTGAATGTCTGTTCTTGTGCCAGTACCATACTGTTTTGATGATTACAGCTTTGTAGTATAGCTAGAAGTCTGGGACTGTCATGCCTCGCTTTGGTTTTCTTTTTCCAGATTGCTTTGGCTATTTGGGTCTTTTATGGTTCCATACAAATTTTAGGATTGTCTGTTCTAGCTCTGTGAGGAATGCTGGCGTTATTTTGGTAGGGATTGCATTGAATATGTAGATTGCTTTGGGTACAACATTTTAACAATATTTGTTCTTCCTATCCAGGAGGATGGAATCTTTTTCAATTTTTTGGGTCTTCAATTTCTCTCGTAAGCTTTCCATAGTTTTCAGTGTATAGATTTTTCAACTCTTTGGCTAGATTTATTCCTAGGTATCTCATGGCTTTTGGTGCAATTGTAAATGGGATCCATTCCTTGTTTTCTCTTTCTGTTGCTTTGTTGTTGGTGTATAGGAATGTAACTGATTTCTGTGCAGTGATTTTTATATCCTGCAACTTTGGTGAATTCATGAATCAATTCTAGCAGTTTTTTGGTGGAATCTTTTGGGTTTTCCATATAGAGTATCATATCATCTGTGAAAAGTGAAAGTGTGACTTCTTCCTGGCTGACTTAGATGCCTTTTATCTCTTTGTGTGTGTGATTGCAGAAGCTAGGACTTCCAATACTATGTTGAATAACAGTGGTGAGCGTGGACATCCCTGTCTTGTTCCTGACCTTAGGGGGAAAGCTCTCAGTTTCTCCCCATTGAGGATGATATTAGCATTGGGTCATTCATATATGGCTTTTATGATCTCGAGGTATGCTCCTTCTATCCCTACTTTCTTGCGGGCTTTTATCAAGAAAGGATGCTGTATTTTGTCAAATGCTTTCTCTGCATCTATTGAGAGGATCCTGTGGTTCTTGTCCTTTCTTTTATTGATGTAATGAATCACGTTAATTGTTTTGTGGGTATTGAACCAGACCTGCATCCCAGGTATAAATTCCACTAGGTCATGGTGAATAATTTTTTAAATATTGTTGGATCTGGTTGGCTAATATCATGTTGAGGATTTTTGCATCCATGTTAATCAGGGAAATTGGTCTATAGTTCTCTCTTTTTGTGGGGTCTCTGTCTGGTTTTGGAATCAAGGTAATGCTGGCTTCATAGAAAGAGTTTGGAAGTTTTCCTTCCATTTCTATTTTTTTGGAACAGCTTCAAGAGAATACGTGCTAACTCTTCCTTAAATGTTTGGTAGAATTCCCCTGGAAAGCCATCTGGCCCTGGACTCTTGTTTTTTGGCAGATTTTTGATTACTAATTCGATTTCCTTGCTGGTTATGTGTCTGTTCAAATTTTCTATTTCTTTCTGTTTCAGTTTTGGTAGTGTATATGTTTCTAGGAATTTGTCCATTTATTCCAGATTGCTCATTTTATTGGCATATAATTTCTCATAATATTCTCTTATTATTGTTTTTATTTCTGCTGTGCTGGTTGTGATCTCTCCTCTTTCATTCTTGATTTTATTTATTTGGGTCCACTCCTTTTTCTTTTTGATCAAACTGGCTAGTGGTTTACCAATTTTGTCAATTCTTTCAAAGAACCAGCTTCTGGTTTCATTGATCTGTTCTACGGTTTTTTTTGGTTTCGATAACATTAATTTCTGCTCCAATCTTTGTTTTTTCCTGTGTTCTTCTGGTTTTGGGTTTTATTTGCTGTTCTTTTTCCAGCTCCTTAAGGGGGGGTAAGTTTAGGTTGTGTATCTGAGATCTTTCTTCCTTCTTTAGGAAGGCCTGGATTGCTATATACTTTCCTCCTATGACCACCTTTGCTGCGTCCGAGAGGTTTTGGGTTGTGGTGTTATCATTTGCATTGACTTGCATATACTTTTTAATTTCCTCTTTAACATCTTGTTTAGCCCATTCATTCTTTAGTAGGATGTTCTTCAGTCTCCAAGTATTTGTTACTTTTCCAATTTTTTCCTTGTGGTTGATTTCGAGTTTCATAGCATTGTGGTCTGAAAATATGCACAGTATGATCTTGATCTTTTTGTACTTGCTGAGGGCTGGTTTGTGTCCCAGTATGTGGTCTATTGTGGAGAACTTTCCATGTGCCCTGGATAAGAATATATATTCCTCTGCTTTAGGATGAGATGTTCTGAATATATCTGTTAAGTCCCTCTGGTCCAGTGTGTCATTCAAAGCCATTGTTTCCTTGTTGATTTTTTGATTAGATGATCTGTCCATTGCTGTGAGTGGGGTGTTGAAGTCTCCTACTATTAAGGTATTACTATTGATGAGTTTCTTTATGTTTGTGATTAATGGATTTATATATTTGGGTGCTCTCACATTTGGCGCATAAATGTTTACAACTGTTAGGTCTTGGTGGATAGACCCCTTGATTATGATATAATGCCCTTCTGCACCTCTTGACACGGTCTTTATTTTAAGGCATAGATTGTCTGATATAAATATGGCTACTCCGTCTTTCTTTTGCGGACCATTAGCATGATAGAGGGTTCTCCCTCCCCCTACTTTCAATCTGAAGATGTCTTTAGGTTTAAAGTGGGTGTCTTGTAAACAGCTTATAGATGGATGTTGTTTTCTTATCCATTCTGTTACCCTATGTCTTTTGATTGGAGCATTGAGTCCATTGGCGTTTAGAGTGAGTACTGAAAGATATGAATTTATTGCCTTATGTTTCTTGTAGAGTTGGAGTTTCTGGTGGTGTTCTCTGGTCCCTTCTAATCTTTGTTGCATTTGGTATTTGTATAAATATATATATATATATATATATATATATATTTTTTTTTTTTTTTTTTTTTTTCCACCTTTCTCCCCTCAGAGAGTCCCCCTTAAAATTTCTTGCAGGGCTGGTTTAGTGGTCACAAACTCTTTTAATTTTTGTTTGTCTGGGAAACTTTTACTCTCTCCTTCTATTTTGAATGACAGCCTTGCTGGATAAAAAATTCTTGGCTGCATATTTTTCTGAGTCAGCACACTGAATATATCCTGCCACTCCTTTCTGGCCTGTGAACTTACTGTGGATAGGTCTGCTGCAAACCTGATCTGTCTTCCCTTGCAGGATAGGGATTTTTTTTCCCTTGCTGTTTTTATGATTCTCTCCTTGCCTGAGTATTTTGTGAATTTGACTATCATATGCCTTGTTGATGGTTGGTTTGTGTTGAATCTAATGGGGGTCCTCTGTGCTTCCTGGATTTTGGTGTCTGTGTCCTTCCCCAGGCTAGGAAAGTTTTCTGCTGTGATTTGACCACATAACCCTTCTACCCCTATTTCTCTCTCTTCCTCTTTTGGGACCCCTATGATTCTGATGTTGTTCCTTTTTAATGAGTCACTGATTTCTCTAATTCTTAAATCGTGCTCTTTTGCTTTAATCTCCCTCTTTTTTTCTTCTTCATTATTCTCCATAAGTTTGTCCTCTATATCATTGATTCTTCTGCCTCATTCATCCTTGCCACTGTGGCATCCATTCGTGATTGAAGCTCAGTTATAGCATTTTTTATTTCATCCTGACTAGTTTTTACTTCTTTTATGTCTGCAGAAAGGGTTTCTAATCTATTTTTGACTCCAGCTGGTATTCTTATTATCATGATTCTAAATTCTTGTTCAGACATCTTGCTTATGTCTGTGTTGTTTAAGTCCCTGGCTGTAGTTTCTTCCTGCACTTTCTTTTGGGGTGAATTCCTTAGTTTGATAATTTTGAAGGGAGAAAAGGAATTAATGAGGTAGAAAAAATTAAAATTAAAAAAAAAATTAAAATTAAAAAATTAAAAACACTCACACACACAAAATCGAATAAATGATGCTAGATCCTAGGTGTGTTTTGGTGTGGGTGTTGAAAATGGTTTGATGGTTTAGAGGAAAAAGGGGAAAGAAGAAAAAAAAAGGAAAGTGTTTGAAAATTTGAAAAAATGAATACAGTGAAGTAGACTAAAATGAAATGATAGAAGTAAACTAGAATTTGAAATCAAATTTACACAAAAGTAAAAAATATAGTAAAAAAATTAAAGAAAAATATTTTTTAATAAAATTGAAAATAAAAATGAATTTTTCCCTTATTGTATTCAAGAAAAAGAAAAAAAATGAAAAAGAGAAAAAAGAAAGAAAGAAAATTGAATAGATGGACCTGCTAACAGACTGAAATACGACTGAAATTACTTCGTTTTCCCTAGAAGTCAGACTATGAAGCCCTTTATAGTCCATAGATTAAGCAGGTGGTGAGACTTGTGTTCTTGAAGAGCGAGGTTGGCCCCGTTGGGCGGGGCTAAGTCTAATGACTCAGTTCTCCACTAGATGGCGCTGCTAGCATACTGGGGTGGAGTGCTGTGGTGCTTGTAGGTGTGAATGCGCATGTGCAGGAGTGGTGAAAATGCAATCACTCAGCTACCCAGTCTGTAGTATCAGAACTCTGTTCTCCCCGAACAGCAATTGTGCACCTGTCCTTTGTCTTCAGCTTTTGTCCACTCCCTGCTTTTTCACTGTTCATGACCAAGCCCCAGGTAGTTCCTGTCTCCCTTGTTTTGTCTCAGATATGGCTGTTTTCCCTGGCCCCTTGTTTCTGAGGGACTGTGGCTTTGACCCGTTCTACCCCTCTGCAGAGAGTCTCACTGAGCAATGGCTGATGCTGGCTGCACCCAGGAAAGTTCATGGGACAGTGCTGCTGCCGAAGCCCAGAGACTGCGGCCAGGTGCCAGCCCGCCTCAGAAAAAGTTCACGAGATAGTACAGTAGCAGCGTATCAGCGATTATGGAAAATCACAACACAAGTCTGGCACCAGGCTTCAGTCTTAACAACCTTGTTCCAGCAGCAGTAAATGTGGCTGTTTTCTGGGGTCTGCTGGGCACAGGTTGCCTCACAGCCTCTACCAAATGTCCTTTCAGCAATGGAACCACTTCTCCCCGTGTGGCCCAAGAACCTCCCAGACCCCACTCTGCTCCTGGGATTCGCCCTTCCCACCAGAGCACTGCCAGGTATTGAGCTGTGGAGTTGCAAACTCTCTGCGCTCCCCCTATTTACAGCCTTAATGGAATTTAAACCCTCTCCTTTCTCCTTTCTCTCTTTTTAGTTCAGTCTCTGCAGCTGTTTCCAATTTTCCACTTTCTCTCCAGCTGCTTTTGGGGAGGGGTGCTTTTCCTGTATTCTCCCCACCTTCTCCATCCTCTCTCCACATGCAGAAACACCTCCCTGCCCTCCGTGGCTTCTCTCTCCCCATGTTCACCTCTCCGTGTCAGGTACCTTCTGAATTCTGTGGTTCAGGTTGTGCAGATTGTTGTGTTAATCCTCAGATCAGTTTTCTAGGTGTGCAAGATGGTTTAATTTCGTGTATGGGAGACACAGAGAAAACATCCATGCTGTTCTGCCATCTTGGCTCCCACCTCTCTGAGTTTTGTGTTTCTGCTTTTGCATTTGAAATAGCAGATGCTTCCTCAAATCTTTACTAGCTGTCTTCTGGTGGGGATATTTTTCATAGGTTTCACTTATAGCTGGTATTTTATTCAACTTTGTCTGGATTCACCTGTTCCAGACTTCTTGCTGTGGTTGAATTCTTCATGTTGTATGTATGCACTGCTTCTTAGAACTCACCAGGCTGGCTCCTGGAAAGCTCTGCTTTGTTTCTCAGAAGGTAGTGCTACAGCTCAAGTTTATGGTTTCTCCCTTGAACAGAAATCATGGCCTGATTTTCTTAGCATATTCACTGTTTACCGGAGTTCGCTCTTGCCCCTGACTTGAGATAGTGCAAAATGAGTGCACAATAAGGGAGAGTGGCAGATTTAGCTCTCACAGTATTGAGGTGACTGCAGGCCAGGTGGAGGGGGGATCTACTGCATCCCTTTAATGCCCTTTGATATGCTTACCTGCCTCATTCACAAACTCTGTGCCCGTCCCCCCAAACAGCTTCCCAGTAATTAAGATCCCACCTAAGTACTCAGTACTACTGGAGAGAAATGGGTTCTGGGTCTCTCCATTACGTACCACACAGCTGTGGTACTCAGGCACTCACTAACCAATTTTTCTTCGCCCCATAGGATAGGTTGCCACTGGTTAGTTCATTCCTCTGCAGTGTATTGCCTTGGGAGAAGGGTGATACTGGTTATGTTCTTCCTTTCCCTTTTGCAGTGCATACAAACTCGTATTTATTTTTTGCTCCGGGGGAGAGCTGAAGTCTTTCCTCAGGAAAGTTGGACTTGGACAAAATATCATTTGTCCATGGCTAGCACTCCAGGTTTTCCCTGACTGTGACTGAGAGGTGTTGGGGATGGTTTGCTAGCTTCTATTAGCCCCACAGCACACATTGAGATCTGTTGCCTGTTCCCTACTGCACCAGTGGGCAAAACTCCTCCTTGGCCCTGTCCATGTGGTGCTGGATCTCACAATTCCCACATATGTACTTTTGTTCATGGCTATGTGCTGAATTTCAGTTTGTAAAGGAGGGGCAAAAAAGGGGTTCTAGTTCAAGATGGAAACATAGGAGGCTCTTGAACTTACTTTCTCAGATGGACACAGCAAATCTACAGCTCCACACAGAGCAATTGGCTGTGAGAGAAATTCATAAACTAACCAAATGACTTCTACACATTGTGCAAACAAGAAAAATTCCACATCGAAACAAATGGGAGAGGTAGAGACACAATCTTGCCAATAATCCCTCCCCTGGCACAGTCACATATATTGGAAGGGAACTCAACAACTTTCAGCTTTTCCCTGAATGGTGTGGGGCTTAGACCCAATATGTAGCACCTTAACTTTTAAGACTTCCTCTTGGGGAGTGGGCCCCTCGAACCCCCATCTCTGAAAGCCGACTGTGTTTACATCCATGACACGTACAAGATGATAACAAACAAAGAAACAGTTCTGAACTATCACCTGGGATTTAGTGCAGAAGCAGCAGTCAGAAACACTGAACTCCCAGTCTTTTCCTGAAAGAGGTCCATATGTATATTATAAAAGCTATATCCTGAGGGTCAGCCTTCACACCTATGGGTGGACTGCAGTCTCCCCTGCAGCAGGGGAGGCCTGCTGGCACTATCTTTGCACTCTCCCTCTGCCCCACTGCAGGTCACCAGGGTCTCCTAGGAAGGAGATTGTGCACATGTCTGATACCCTGGATTGTGTGGTTTCTGTGTGTATGGGGACACATCCCTTGATAGCCTGGCTCTGTTGGCCAATAGGACTTGCACTCATGGATCCCATAGGCCTGTAGCAAACAAAGAAACAGTTCTTAATAGGTTGTCCCCCTCTTCTTGCCCCTGGGTAGGCTTAGTGCAGAGGTCATAGACAGAAACACCTATATCCCTGAAAGAGGCCTACATGCATACTTTAAAAATGCTTTCTGAGTATCTGACTTCCAATCACCCTGCATTTAGGTGTTGACTGAGATCCTCTGTTTTGAGACACTGACAGGTTGTGGCACACCCTCAACTATAGGGAGGCACTAAGTATAAGGAAGGCTGTTTAGACAATCACAAAGGTTTGAGAAACAATCATGAGCAGGGTGCATCTGAATAATAAGTTGCATCTCGTACATGAGACTACTCCTTCAAGACCGGGAGAAATGACTATTTATCTAATGCACAAAAACCAACAGAGAGAATCAAGGAAAATGAAGAAGCAAATAAATAGGTTTCAAACAAAAGATTGAGGTAAGACCCCTGAGATAGATCTTAATGAAACAGAGGTGAGTAATGTATCTGATAAAGGGTTCAAATTATGGTCATAAAGATGCTCACCAAGGTCAGAACAATGCATGAACAAGGTGAGAATTTCAACAAAAAGATAGAAAATACAAGAAATTTCCAAGCAGAAGTCTCAGAGCTGAAGAGTACATTAAGTGAACTGAAAAACTCAATAGAAGGTATCAGCAGCACATTAGGTGAAATGGAAGAAAAAAGGATCAGTGAAATCAAAGATAGGACAGTGGAATTCTTCTAATCAGAAGAGCATTAGGATAAATAATGAGAAAGAGTGAAGATGCTTAAGAGAGAACACCATCAGGCAGACCAATATTTGCATTATAAACGTCCCAGAAAGTGAAGAGAGAAAGAGGCAAAAGCTTATTCAAGAAATAATG
Organism: Puma concolor; assembly: GCF_028749965.1. Taxonomy (NCBI): domain Eukaryota; kingdom Metazoa; phylum Chordata; class Mammalia; order Carnivora; family Felidae; genus Puma; species Puma concolor. The sequence continues at coordinate 11,742,758 of NC_141676.1, forward strand.
GCTGAAAATTCCCTTACCTAGGAAAAGAAATAGACATCTAGATCCAGGAAGTCCAGATTATTCTTAGTAACATGAATCCAAAAAGAACCACACTGAGACATACTATAAATAAAATGTCAAATTTAAAGACAAAAGAAGTAAAAAAAATACCACTAGTTATGTACTAGGAAACCTCCATAAAATTATTAGCAGATTTTTCAGCAGAAACTTTGCAGGCCTACGGGTGTGGCACAATGTATTCAAAGTGCTGAAAGAAAGAAACCTGTCAACCAAGAACAGTCTACCTGGACAAATTATCTTTCAGAATTGAAAGAGAGATAAAGAGTTTTCAGACAGACAAATCTGAAGAGTTCATCACCACTAGATTGCCTTTACAGGATATGTACAGGGGACTTCTTCAGGAGAAACAAAAGGTCACTAATTAGTAACAGGAAAACATATGAAAATACAAAAGCAGTTCTAAGAAGGGAAGTACATGGCAATGAATACTTTCATTTAGAAAGAAGAAATGCAATTTAAACAACTTAACTTCACAATTCAAGGAACTAGAAAAAGAAGAATAAACTAAGCCCCAAGTTAGTAGAAGGAAGGAAATAACAAGAATCAGAGTGGAAATAAATGAAGAAGAGACTACAAAGGCATTGGAAAGGTTAATGAAATTAAGGGCTGTTTTTAAAAAACTTAATAAACAAAACAGACAAATCTTTCAGCTAGACTCACTAAGAAAAAAGAGAATGACGTAAATAAAATTAGAAATGAAAGAGGAGATGTTACAGTTGCTACCACAGAAATACAATAGGTTATAAGAGACTACCATGAATAATTGCAAGCCAAAAACTTGGGCAACCTAAAAGAAATGGACAAATTCCTATAAACATAAAAACTACCAAGACTGAACCATGAAGAAATAGAAAATATGAGTAGACCAATTACTAGTAAGGAGATTGAGTCAGTAATAAAAAATCCCAACTGATGCAGCAAAGGCAGTCATGTGAGGGAAATAGATAGCAATACAAGTCTACATCAAAAAGCAAGAAACGTCTCAGGGATGCCTGGGTGGCTCAGTCGGTTATGTCTGACTTTGGCTCAGGTCATAATCTCGTGGTGAGTTTGAGCCCCACCTGGGGCTCTGTGCTGACAGCTTGGAGCCTGGAGCCTGTTTCAGATTCTGTGTCTCCCTCTCTCTCTGCCCCTCCCCTGCTCATGCTCTCGCTCTCAAAAATAAATAAACATTAAAAAAAATTTTTTTAAAGAAAAGTCTAAAATACACAATCTAACTTATACTTAAAGGAACTAAAAAAGGAACAGCAAATGAAACCTAAAGTCAGCAGAAGGGAAATAATAAAGAGTAGAGCAGAAATAAATGACATAAACACACACAAACAGAAGAGAATAATGAAACTAAGAGCTCGTTCTTTGAAAGAATTAATGAAATTGATACCCCCCCAGCCATAATTATCAAAAAGAGAAAGGACCCAAATAAAGAAAATCATGAATGAAAGAGGAGAGATTACAACCAAGATCACAGAAATATAAACAATTGTAAGAGAATATTATGAAAAATTATATGCCAACAAACTAGGCAATCTGGAAGAAATGGATAAATGTCTAGAAACATACATTTCAAAAGCTGAAACAGGAAGAAATAGAAAATTTTAACAGACCCATAACCAGCAAAGAAATCATATCAGTATACAAAAATCTCCCAACAAACACAAGTCTAGGACCGGAGGCTTCCCAGGGGAATTCTACAAGACATTTAAAGGAGAGTTAATACCTATTCCCTTTAAACTGTTCCGGAAAAAAAAAGAAAAGAAAAGAAAAGAAAAGAAAAGAAAAGAAAAGAAAAGAAAAGAAAGAAGTAAGAAAGAAAGAAAGAAAGAAAGAAAGAAAGGAAAAAGAAAAGAAAAGAAAAGGAGGCAAAACTTCCAATCTCTGTCTACCAGGCCACCATTGCCTTGATTCCAAAACCAAAGACCACACTAAAAAGGAAAATTACACGTAAGTATCCCTGATAAACATGGATGCCAAAATTTTCAACAAGTTCATAGCAAATTGAATCCAACAATACATTAAAGAAGTATTCAGCACGATCAAGTGAGATTTATTCCTGGGCTGTGCAGGGCTTGTACAATATTCTCAAATCAATCAATGTGATACACTGCATTAATAAAAGAAAGGATAAGAACCTTATGATTCTGTCAATAGATATAGGAAAAGCATTTTATGAAATATAACATCCATTCTTGGTAAAAATCCTCAACAAAGTAGGGATAGGGAGAATATATCTCAACATAATAAAGGCTGTATATGCAAGACCCACAAGTAATATCATCTTCAAGGGGGAAAAACCGAGAGGTTTTCCTCTACAGTCTAGAACGTGACAGGGATGTCCACTCTCATCATTGTTATTTAACATAGTACTGGAAGTCCTAGCCTCAGCAATCAGACAATAAAAATAATTAAAAGACATCCACATCAGCAAGGAAGAAGTCAGACCGTCACTATTTGCAGATGACGTGATAACTTTAGGTAGAAAACCTGAAAGACTGCAATAAAAAAATTACTAGAACTGATACACAAAGTCAACAAATTCACAGGATATAAAATCAATGTACAGAAATCGGTTGCATTTCTATACACTAGTAATAGAGCAGCAGTAAAAGAAATCAAGGAATTGATCCTATTTTACAATTGCACCAAACCCAAAAGATACCTAGGAATAAACCTGAGCAACGAGGTTAAAGATCTGTACTCTGTAAACTATAGAAACCTTATGAAAGAAATTGAAGAGGACACAAATAAATTGAAATACATTCCATGCTCATGGATTTGAAGAACAGATATTGTTAAAATGTCTACACTAACCAAAGCAACCTATACATTCAGTGAAATCCCTATCAAAATACCACCAGCATTAAAAACATTTTTTTAAGTTTTTTATTTTGGTTGATAGACCACAAGTGGGGGAGGGTCAGAGAGAAGGAGAGACAATCTCAAGCAGGCTCTGCACTGATGTGGGGATTGAGCTCATGAATCGTGAGATCATGAACTGAGCTGAGATCCTAGAGTTGCACACTTAACCAACTGTGCCACCCAGGTGCCCCAACCACTAGCATTTTCCATAGAGCTAGAACAAACAACTCTAAAATTTGTATGGAACCCCAAAAGCCCCTGAATAGCCAAAGCAATCTTGAAAAATACAAGCAAAGCTGGAGGCATCACAATTCTGGACTTCAAGCTATATTACAAAGCTGTAGTTTTCAGGACAATATGGCACTGGCACAAAAACGGACACATAGATCAGTGTGACAGAATAGAGGACCCAGAAATAGACCCACAACTATATGGTCACGTCATCTTCAATGAAACAGGAAAGACTATTGAAGGAAAAAAGACAGTCTCTTCAGCAAATGGTGTTGGGAAAACTGGACAACAACATGCAGAAGAATTAAACTGGACCACTTTCTTACACCATACAGAGAAATAAATTCAAAATGCATGGAAGACCTAAATGTGAGACAGAAACCATCAAAATCCTAGAGTAGAACACAAGAAGAAATCTCTTTGACCTTGGCCGTAGCAATTTCTTACTAGACACATTGCCAGAGGCAAGGGAAACAAAAGCAAAAATGAACTGTTGGGACTTCATTAAGGTAAAAAGCTCCTGCATAGTGGAGAAAACAATCAACAAGACTAAAAGACCACCTATGCAATGGGAGAAGATATTTGCAAATGACGTATCAGATAAAGAGTTAGCATCCAAAATCTATAAAGCACTTATCAGACTCAACACCCCAAACCAATTAATCCAGTTGAGAAATGGACAGGAGACATAAATAGACATTTTTCCAAAGACGACATCCAGATGCCTAACAGACACATGAAAAGATGCTCAACACCACTCATCATCAGGGAAATACAAATCAAAACCATAATGAGATACCATCTCACACCTGTCATAATGGCTAAAATTAACAACACAGGAGACAACAGATGTTGGCAAGTATGCAGAGAAGGGGGAACCCTCTTGCATAGTCAGTGGGAATTCAACCAGTGCAGTCATTCGGGAGAACAGTATGGAGGTTCCTTAAAAAAACTAAAAATACAACTACCCTACGATCCAGCAATTGCACTACTAGGTATTTACCCAAAGTATACAAAAGCACAGATTTGAAGGGGTATATGCACATCAATGTTTTATAGTAGCGTTACCAACAATAGCCAAACTATGGAGAGAGCCCAAATGTCCATTGACTGATGAATGGATAAAGAAGATGCGGTATGTATACAATAGAATGTTGTATACAGTAATAGTGCATATATATATAAAATATTGTATATAGTAATAGTATATAGAATATTGTATATAGTAATAGAATATTACTCAGTGGTCAAAAAGAATGAAATTTTGCCATTTGCAATGATGTGGATGGAGCTAGAGTGTATTATGCTAAGCGAGTGAGTCAGTCAAAGACAAATACCATACGATTTCAGTCACATGTGGAATTTAAAAAATAAAACAGATGAACATAGGGGAGAGTTTTGGAAGGGGCATTGGGTGGGGGGGATGGGCTATATGGGTGTTGGGCATTAAGAAGTGCAGTGCAGTTGTTGTGGTGAGCACTGGGTGTTATATGTAAGTGCTGAATCACTAAATTCTACACCCAAAACCAATTTTATCATATATGTTACCTAATTGGAATTTAAATAAAAACTTGAAGTCAAATGAAAGAAAAAAACAACAACCTCCCAACAAATAAAATTCGAGACCAGATGGCTTTCACTGGTGAATTTTACCAAATATTTCAAGAAGAATTAAGTTCCAATCATTCTCAAACTCCTCCAAAATGTACAAATTGAAAGAACACTCCTAAACTAATTTTATAAGAGCAGCATTACCCTAATAAAAAACCAGACAAGGACACCAAAGGAAAAGAAAATTATAGCCCAGTATGCCCGATGAACATAGATGAAAAATCCTCAAGAAAATATTGCACACTGAATTCAAGACTACATTAAAGATCATATGCCATAATCAAATGGGATTTATTTATTTCAGTTATGCAAGGATAGTTCAACATCCACAAATCAATCAATGTCATATAGCATATTAATAAAATGAAGAGTTAAAATATGATCATGCCAATAGATGAAGAAAAAGCATCTGAGAAGGTTCAACACCAGACATGATTAAAAAAAAAACCTGTCAACAAACTGGGTATAGATGTAAGATAATCCCACAGCTAACATTATACTCAGTGGTAAAAATCTCAAAGCTTTTCCTCTAAATCAAGAACATGACAAGGATGCCCCCTCTCACCACTTTTATTCTACATAGTACTAGAAATTCTAGCCAGAGTGATTAGGCAAGAAAAAGAAGTAAAATGCATTCAAGTATGAAAAGATGATGTAAAACTGTCTCTCTTTGTAGATAACATGATTATGTACATAGAAAACCCTGATGACTTTACAAAAACATTGTTAGAACTAATAACAAATTTAGTAGTTATATGAAAAAATCAGTATACTGTGACATTTATTTTGTTAGTATTTATTAGTAGTTTTAAATGTTTATCTTTTAAAAAAATTAAATTAAAAAATTTTTTATTGAGAGACAGAGACAGAGCATGAACATGGGAGGGGCAGAGAGACGGGGAGACACAGAATCTGAATCAGGCTCCAGGCTCTGAGCTGTCAGCACAGAGCCCGATGTGGGGCTCAAATTGTGAGATCATGACCTGAGCTGAAGTCAGACACTTAACTGACTGAGCCACCCAGGCTCCCTAAATGTTTATTTATCTAGAGAGAGAGAGAGAGAGAGAGAGAGAGAGCACATGCATATGAGCAGGGGAAGGGGAGAGAGAGAGAGAGGAAGAGATAGAATCCCAAGCAGGTGCCACATTGTCAGTGCAGAACCTGAGGTGGGGTGCGATCCCACAAACCATGAGATCATGACCTGACCCAAAATCAAGAGTCAGACACTCAACCAATTGAGTCACCCAGGTGCCACAAAACCTGTGAGACTTCTTTTTAAAAAAAATTTTTAATGTTTATTTATTTTTGAGAGTGAGAGGGGGTGGGGGAGGGGCAGAGACACAGGGAGACACAGAATCTGAAGCAGGTTCCAGGCCCTGAGCTGTCAGCATACAGCCCAATGTGAGGCTTGAACTCATGAACCATGAGATCATGACCTGAGCTGAAGTCAGATGCTTAATTGACTGTGACCCAGGTGCCTCAAACCTGTGATATTTCTATATACAAATAATGAACTAGCAAGAGGAGAAATTAAGAAAGCAATCTCATTTACAGGGTTTCAAAAACAATAAAATCCTAAGAATGAATTTACCAAGGAATTGAAAGACCTATATAAGACAGTGATAAGAGAAATGAAGAAGACGCATCTAAATGGAAGTTATATAATTGATACATGTGCTTGTGTGTGTAAAATGGAATACTACTCAGCCATAAAGAAGAGTGAAAATTTGCCATTTGTGGCAATATGGATAGACCTTGAAGGTATTATTAATCTTTTAAATTTAAATTCAAGCTAATTAACATACAGTGTAGTCTTGACTTCAGACATAGAACCCAGTGATTCATCTCTTACATATGACACCAGGTGTCATCCCCAAAAGTGCCCTTCTTAATGCCTATCACACATGTAGCCCACCCAACACCCCTCCAGCAACCCTCAGTTTGTTCTCTGTATTTATTTATTTACTTGTTAAAATTTTTAATGATTATTTATTTTTGAGAGAGAGAGAGACAGAGACAGAGACAGAGAGACAGAGTGTGAGTAGGGGAAGGGCAGAGAGAGAGGGAGACACAGAATGTGAAGCAGGCTCCAGGCTCTGAGCTGTCAGCACAGAGCCTGATGTGGGGCTCGAACCACGAGATTATGACCTGAGCCGAAGTCAGAAAGTTAACCAACTGAGCCACCCAGGCACCCCTGTTCTCTGTATTTAAAAGTCTCTTATACGTGCCTTAGTCTCTGTTTTTATCTTCTTTTCTTTCCCTTCCCCTAGATCCATCTGTTGAGTTTCTCAAAGTCCACATATGATTAAAATTGTATGTTATCTGTCTTTCTCTGACCAATTTATTTCACTTAGCATAATGCACTCTAGTTTCATCCATGCTGTTGCAAATGGCAAGATTTCATTCTTTTTCATTGCCGAGTATATATACCACATCTTTATCCATTCATGAGTTGATGGACATTTGGGCTGTCTCCATAATTTGGTTATTGTTGATAGTACTGCTATAGGCATTGGGGCACATGTGCCCCTTCAAATTAGCATTTTTATATCCTTTGGATAAATTCCTAGTAGTGCAATTGCTGGGTCAGAGGGTTTATTTTTAATTTTTGAAGAAACTCCATACTGTTTTCCAGAGTGATTGCACCATTTTGCTATCCCACCAACAGTGTAAGACGGTTTCCCTACTCTGCATTTCCGCCAGCATCTGTTGTTGCCCAAGTTGTTCATTTTAGTCATAATGACAGGTGGGAAGTAATATCTCACTGTGGTTTTGATTTGTATTTCCCTGATGATAAGTGATGTTGAGCATCTTTTCATGTGTCTGGATGTCTCCTTTGGAAAAGTATCTATTTGTGTCTTCTGCCCATTTGTTCACTGTATTGTTTTTAGGGTGTTGAGTTTGGTAAGTTCTTTATCTGATCTATCATTTGCAAGTATCTTCTCACATTCTATTAGTTGCATTTCAGTTTCGTTGATTGTTTCCTTCACCACTCAGGAGCTTTTTATCTTGATGAGGCCTCCATAGTTCATTTTTGCTTTTATTTTAACCTTGAAGATATTAAGTTATGTGAAGGAAGTCACATGGAGAAGACAGTTATCCTAGGATTTCACTCATTTGGAATCTAAAGACAAAAGAGAAACAAACTTAACAATACAAAAGCAAACTCATAGATGCAGAGAACAACTGATGGTTACCAGAGAGGAAGGTGGTTGGGAAGTGGGTAAAATGGTGAAGTTGGTCAACTGTATGGAGATGATTGGTAACCAGTCTTTTGGTGATGATTATTATCTACTGTATAGAGATGTTGATTATAATATACACCTGAAACTTCTATAATGTCATCAATTTCTCGGCATAGTCAGACCTGGAGCATGCAGCTTGGTATTTTCACAGAGACTGTGTAAGACGTCAGAAATGATGGCTATTGTGGTGTGTTTAGGGTGTGGGAACTGAATTCCTGATCTGAGCCCCTTGGGATTCCAGGACCTTAAGTTGATCAGGAGCAGAAGAGCCTCCAGACTTGAGAGTTCCATGAACACTCAGAGTCCAAATAAGAGGACTTCAAAAAAGTTTAAAAAGAGAATTTTTTTTAATATAAGAGTTTATGGACTAATTTCATACATATTACATTCATATTTACACAATACTTTATATATCGCATTGTTACATCACATAGATTTGACTTGTTTTCTGTTAACCATATGAAGATGGCAGGTGAGAAGTTAGATGATAGATATTACAGCTACAACTTTTGGGTACATAGAGGTCTGCCACATTCTTCCCAGTATAGCAACACTTCATTTGAATCTCACAAAGTGTGATTTGTGGAACATACTTGGTTCTTACTGACCAATAGCATGGCCTCCATTGTTTGGCCATGGAGCCCACATACTATACTTTTGGTATTATATCTTTAAAAATTATACTAAAAATGCATTCAGTTTCAAGGTTAAAGTTATTACAGTTCCTATCAGGGGAAATCTATAACTGCTAACCTATCAGCAAAGTTGAATAATTAACTCATTGCCCACCCACCCCTTTCTCCCTGGAGGTAAGAATGGCTGAAGTAGATCAAACCAAGGATGGGACTTTGCCTAGAACATCTCTGCATCCCTAGTAACTGGCAGGGTAGATGAGTTTCCTTTCTGAAAACCTAGAAACAAACAAGCAAAAATGTTTGTGGGAATGGTCTTAAGTAGATACTTTTATTGAAGGATTAGTAATGCAGCATAACATGTTGGAAAGATCTTCAAATCAGAATATATAAATTATACCTACTATTGTTTTAATATAATTTACTGTCAAGTTAGCTAGCATATAGTGTATACAGTGTGCTCTTGGTTTCAGGAATAGATTCCCATGATTCATCGCTTACATACAACACCTAGTGCTCATCCTGAAAGTGCCTTCCTCAGTGCCCATCACGAATCTTCCCCTCCTCCACCCTCCCCATCAACCCTCAGTTTGTTCTCTGCATTTAAGAGTCTCCTGTGGTTTGCCTCCCCCACTGTTTGAAACTGTTTCTTCCCCTACCCTTCCCCCATGTCTTCTAAGTTTCTCAAATTCCACATATGAGTGAAAACATATGATAACTGTCTTTCTCTGACTGACTTATTTCACTTATCATAATACCCTCCAGTTCCATCCATGTTGCTGCAATGGCAAGATTTCATTCTTTCTCATTGTCGTGTAGCATTCCATTGTATATATAAACCACATCTTCTTTATCCATCCCAAATTACACCTACTGTTAATAGAAAGCATGCTTGCGGTACGCCCCTTGGGTAAGTGCTTTAGAAGCATTATCTAATTTTATTCTATGAAGATTACTCTATGAAGTAGCTACTACTACCAGCCCCATTTTATGATAATCCTGAGGCTTGGAGAGGTTAATTTGCGCCAAGTTACACAGTCATCAAGTGGAAGGGTTGAAATTCAACCCAGATTCATTGATACCCATGTCCCAGTTTGTAACCACAATAAGCCGTGACTCTGTCATGAGTTAGTTTTGTTGTTTTCCTTATTGTCTCAGTTCTTTCATTATGCACAGGAAATAATGGCATGTCTGACAGCGCTGCTGTGATGGTTGAGTCTGGTCAGGTATTTGAGAAAATTTATGTATGTCTGTATCTAAAGTGAAAGTGTTTTGTACAGAGGGAAATGCTCATGTATTTAATTTATTTTAATTAAGGTATTTTACCAGCTAGCCGTGTCATCTTGAGCATATCTTTTAGCTCCCTGGCTTCGGGTTCCTCACCTGGTAGTTGACGGTGTTGGACTAGATGATCTCTAGGTTCTTTCCAGCTCTAATGACTCTTAAGTTTCCAACAGAAAGACTACAATCATGAGAACATTATTGGACTGTGGGGATGTCAGGGATGGATCCAGAAGGCACATGGCAAAGTGGGGCATGAAATTAGCAGGGACAAAAACTCCATGACAACCGTGACTCCAGAGAGCGTCCCTGAGGGTTTTCTCCCTCTAATTGTCTTTTCTCGTGTTACCTCTGCTCTTAATAGCATATTTAAGAGGATCGCCAGTTGTGGGCATCTCTCTTGCCCTGAGTGGACAGCCAGTTTCAAAGCCAAAGACTCCCATCTTGGAGAACAATAGGGCCCAGCTGGAAAATTCCTTTGGAAAAGAAATAAGCAGTTTTAACCTTTGGCAAGAGCTCTGTCTTCTTGGGGACTCTGGGTCCAGGTGAGAGGGCAAGATTTAGTGAGAACAGTGGATTTTGTGCTATCTTAATAGCCATGTGATTGTGGAGCAAGGTTTTATGGTCCTCAGTTTCTCCCATTCTTCACCTACTCTCTCTCCCTCAGTCCCACACCTTCCACTGTGGGCTCTGTTTTGGGTTCTCTTTCTCCTAGCCAATGTCTCTGAACTTCACTAAAAAGATTAATCTCTACTCTTAAATATCAGGGATTATTCTGGGGTGAGGCATGAATGTTGAGTTCCTGTTCTGCAATTTCTTAAGGATGTGATCTTTTTTTTTTTTTAAGTTTTTTAAATGTTTATTTATTTTAGAGACAGAGAGAGAGAGCACACATGGAGCAATTGGAGGAGGACAGAAAGAATCTGAAGGACGCTCTGTGCTGACAGCAGAGAGCCAGATGTGGGGCTCAAATTCACAAACCGTGATTTCATGACCTGAGCCGAAGTTGGACCCTAATCTTGAGCTCTGTTACCTTCTGTTTTTTTCACCTGTAAAATAGGGGATAATGAGATCATTTAGAATCTAATGAAATAATGTTTTTTTTAAAACTGACAAAATTTAGAAGTCAATAATCGAGCACTGAATTAAAAATAACAATTTACTGGCTTTCAGGGGAATTTCCTCAGATCACACATTCTTGTGTAGGTTTTCCAATTTTACCTATCCCAGTGACCCTCTTAATTTAATTATTTCCTTGAGGATTCTGTTTTTAAAAAGATACTAATTTAATTTCCATTTACATAAATAATTGATTCATAATTGCTAAGTAGCAAAAGGCTAGCACTTCACTAAATAATGATATGACAGTGTACTCAAATACAATCCCATTGGCTTGTTGAAACACTTTAAATAAGTCTCCATAGTCTTCTTTGGAGACCCTAGTGTGGGTAACACGGATATCAGAGATGCCCCATTCCAAGCATAGGTAGTTGTTAGTCTGTCTTTTAACCTTATTTTTTTTAACTTGTTCTTCATTCAGCAACATCTTGGCTCTTTTAACCTGATTCTGTACCCTGCACAACCTTATAAACTGGCCATGTCCTTAGTTATCAGAATTTGAAGGTTTTGATTAGCTAGACGCTCATAGTAAAATGCCTAATTAATATCTACACCAGTCACCTTTTCTGTTAATTGTCTTGGAGATGGTGAACACATGCAAAAATTTAACCAAACAGAGTGAATAATTTCAGAATTTTTCCTTTTTCCTATAGCTTACTGAAGTTTAACCAGATGTATTTTATCATGAATTAGTAAACAATCCACACAATTCCTTATATTTTGGGGGGAATGATGAATTACATAAAATACTTTTAGCTTTGGCTTCTTTGTTAACAGAATGTAGTAAGAAATGGAGAGTTTTACTGTAAGTGATTGAACAGGAGGTTGACTTATTTTCATAGAATTGATCGATTATGTTGGTGTATTGGGGGATATTGTGCGCAGAGGTTCATATTTGCAAAATATTTTCATTGAATCTAATTAATCCTGGATAAAATAATGGAGAACTTTTATTGGCAACACTTTATTTTGAGAGTAAACAGAAAGATTTCCAAGTTCCTAAAACCATAATTGAAATGAAATAAGACAATTTTAGTTTTACATCCAAAAGTGGGTGAAAGAACCATTTGTTCATCATGTATTTATTCAGTTGTGCAAACATTAGTGTACAAGATGCTTATCACTAAATAGTGGAACATCTCCACTGGACCATGCACTGTGCATAGTATCGTCAGCTCAAGAGTATTTGGTGGTGGTAGAACATGAAAAGTGGCATCAGGAGTTTACCGCTGACTGGAAGATAACAGAACACCACAAGATTGAAATAATTATACTTATTGGTTAACAATATTCTTGAGTCTAGGCTCAGAGACCATCTAATGTAGAAAATAATTATGTGAAGAGCTCCTTGACCTTTCAGTATTCGCTTTGCTTTATTTTTCTTTCACAGAGAGGAATGAGAATGGGGATGATAATTGCTAACATTTATTGAGCCTCTACTGTTTGAAGCCATTTATGTCATTCAGTCCTTGCAGCAATCCTATGAGATAGTAAGTGTTATCAGCCCTGTTTATAGATGAGGCAACTGAGGCACAGAGAGGTTAATAACTTGCGAAGGGTGACATGGGCAGTAGGTAAAATTCAGGAAATTCTGAAAGTCTGTTTTCTCTGTCATTCTCTCTCCATCATTTTCCCTTCCCCTCTCCCTTTCTTTCTCAATCTGTGCATACAATTAAGGCTGTATATATCGTAATAAATTGTTTCTTATAAATACAGGAGTTGTCGAACATTGACCAAGCACAGAGACATTTAAAGAAGGAAATCAAAATCATACCAGTTATTACTTTTGGCATTTGTAATTGGCTCGTGTATGTGTTGTGAGACAGAGAGAGAGAGAGAGAGAGAGAGAGATTATATAAAGCATTTTTTTCCCTCCAAAAAAGGTAGAACTATTTTTTTTTTAATTTTTTTTTCAACGTTTATTTATTTTTGGGACAGAGAGAGACAGAGCATGAACGGGGGAGGGGCAGAGAGAGAGGGAGACACAGAATCGGAAACAGGCTCCAGGCTCCGAGCCATCAGCCCAGAGCCTGACGTGGGGCTCGAACTCACGGACCGCGAGATCGTGACCTGGCTGAAGTCGGACGCTTAACCGACTGCGCCACCCAGGCGCCCCTAGAACTATTTGTACATACTCGGCAGCAGCATATGTGAGTGTCCATCCCTAATTGATCAATATCTTTTATATTACAGACATATCCACATTGTCTTTTTTATATTTTCTGGCTGTTTTTCTAACTTCATCAATTGTGTTTGAAAAGTACCTCATATAATGGGTCTTTCAGTTATAAGAAAGTTTTGAATAATTATATTTTTTCTCAGAGTTTCTGTTTTAGTGTTATATTTTGGAAATTTCTTTCCTATCTCAAGATTATATAAATGCATATCTATTTATTCCTCTAATGCTCTAATGGTCTAGTGGACCATTAGTGAGAGAGTTTATCATTTCTGTATCAATTTAAAATACTAATTTTATCAGCTGTTAAATTCTCACCAATTTTTACATTTATTCTTAAATATGTATTTGTTCTCTGATACATGTCTATGTTTACAAGAATAGTGTGTTATCCATGTTTATAATACTTAATATCAGAAAGTTCAGGTCCAGTTATTTTTGATCTAAATTTTTGGCTGTTATTAATATACTGTTTCATCTCAAGGAAGGACAGTTTGGGTATGTAGTACAGCCAATAGGTGGCATCTGTTACAAATCTGTCAGTGAGTCTATCATGTTGACTATATCAACCAAACATATTAAATATAACTTTGTAGTATTTGGTAACTGAAATATGTACTTTGACATGTTTTTGACATCAAGGCCCATCATAGATTGATGCTGGTTGTCAATTGACCCAAGTCTATTTGAAATGGAAAAACATTCTATGTTCGGGGATTGGAGGAACAAATATTGTTAAAATATTTATACTGACCAAAGCAATCTACATGTTCTTGCAATTCCTATCAAAATAACACCAGCATTTTTCATAAAAATTTTTTCTAAAATTTGTATGGAACCAGAAAAGACCCCAAATAGCCAAAATAATGTTGAAAAAGAAAAGCAAAGTGGGAAGCATCACAATTCTGGACTTCAAGCTGTATTACAAAGCTGTAATCATCAAAATATGATGATACTGGTACAAAAACAGACACATAGATCAATGGAACAGAATAGAGAACCCAGAAATGGACCCACAAATGTATGGTCAACTCATCTTTGACAAAGCAGGAAAAAATATTTAATGGAAAAAAGACAGTCTCTTCAACAAATGGTGTTGAGAAAACTGGACAGCAACATGCAGGAGAGTGAAACTGGACTACACTCTTAGATCATTCACAAAAATTCAAAATGGGTGAAAGAACTAAATGTGAGACAGGAAACCATCAAAATCCTAGAGGAGAAAGTAGACAGACACCTCTTTGACCTTGCCCACAGCAACTTCTTACTGAACTCAAGAAAACTAAATAGACAATAATTTACATGGTTTAACTCCAGAAATCTAAATAGTTTCCCATGGCCCCACGTGCTTTGACTGACTTCCACAGAAGGTCTGAATCTGTATTGCCTAGAGGCAAGGAAGCCTGCTGATCTACAGGGCTGATGATGCCTCAGGAACTTCCCCAAATTAACCCATAAAAGGCTAGTATGCCTGGCATGCTTATCCACAAGCACAGCTGTCCTGCATGGTTATCTTGAGCAATCAGTGATAGTAATAGCCAACACCTATTGGACAATTAATGTGTACTGGATTGTGTGCTGAGCATGTGCATGAATTTCCTCAGGTAACTCTCCCATTAACCTTACAGTTCAGGGGTTCTTGTCCTCACTTTGTTGTGAGTGAGTCATATCTAGTGTGTTTAAACCACTGGGACAAGTGCATAGAGTGAGATGGTATCAGAACGAGAACTCTTTTTTTTTCATTTTATTGAGATATAATTGACATACAACACTGTATAAATTTGAGGGGTACAATACAATGATTTGATTTCTGTATACATTCCAAAATGATTACCACAAAAGGCTAGTTAGCATTCATCACTTTTCATAGTTACAGTTACATCTTCCTTGTGATGTGAATGTTTGAGATCTAATCTCTTAGCAACTTTCAAATACGCAGTATAGTATTAACTATAGTCATGATGTTGCACTTTATATTCCCCAAGTTTATTTACCTTATAACTGGAAGTGTGTACCTTTTGACCGCCTTCCCCAATTCCCCCATCTCCTACCCACTGCCTCTGGCAACCGCAAATCAGATATCTCTTTCAGTGAGTTCAGTTTTTTTAGATTTTGCATATAGTGAGATCATATTATATTTGTCTTTTTTGGTCTAACTTATCTCACTTAGCATAGTGTTCTCAAGGACCATGCAGCTTGTCACAAATGCCAGGATTTCCTTCTTTTTCATGCCTGAATAATATTTATATATAATATTGAATGTTAGCATATATTATGTATATAATAGTGTAACATTTTATATATCAATTATGATTTCTTTATCCATTCATTTTTTTAAAGATTTTTTTTGTTTTTTTGTTTGTTTGTTTGTTTTAGAGAGAGAGAAAAAGAATTCATGCATACAAGCAGGAAAGAGGCAGAGAGAGAGAGAGGGAGAGAGAGAATCTTAAGCAGGCTCCACACTGGCCACAGAGCCTGTCATGGGGCTTGATCTCACAACCCTTAAATCATGACCTGAGGCCTAAATCCCGAGTTGGACACTTGACTGAGCCACCCAGGTGTCCCTATCCATTTATCTTTTAATGGACATTTAGGTTATTTCAGTGTCTTGGTTATGGTAAGTAATGCTGCAATGAACATGGGGGGGGGTGCAAATATCTCTTCAGAACACTAATTTTATTTCCTGTGAATATATACCCAGAAGTGGAATTGCTGGATCGTATGTAGTTGTAATTTAAATTTTTTTAGGCTCTCCATACTGTTTTCCATAATGTCTATACCAATTTACATTTCCACAGCAGTGCACACCCCTATTCTCCACACCTTCACCAGCATTTGTTCTCTCTAACCTATTCTGACAGATGTGAGTTGATATCTCATTGCATTCCCCTGGTGACTAGTGATGGAGAAAACACCTTTTCATGTACCTTTTGGTCATTGGGTGTCATCATGGAAGAATATCTATTCAGGTCCTGGGCCTAATTTTTAATTGGACCATTTATTTTCTTGCTATTAAGTTATATGAGTTTGTTTTATATTTTGTATATTAACTTCTTATCAGATATGTGGTTTGAAAATATTTTCTCCTGTTCCATAGGTTACCTTTTCATTTTGCTTATCATTTCTTTTATTGTGCAGAAGTTTTTAGTTTGATATAATCCCACTTTTTTAATTTTTAATTTTTTTTTTTTTTTTTGCTTGTACTTTAGGTGTGATATCCAAAAAATCACGGCCAAGTGATGTCAAGAAGTTTTTCCCCTATGTTTTCTTCTAGGAGTTTTATGGTTACAGGTCTTACATTCTGGTCCTTAGTTCATTTTGAGTTAATTTTTTGAGTGGTGTAAGATTTGGGTCTAGTTTTCTTCTTTTGCATATGAGACAAGTTTTATTTGTTTTTTTGAGAGAGAGAGAGAGTGTGTGAGCAGGGGAAGTTGGGGGGGGGAGAGAGAAAGAGAGAGAGAGAGAGAGAGAGAGAGAATCTTAAGCAGGCTCTACACCATCAGCATGGAGCCCAATGTGGGGTTGTATCCCATGACCCTGAGATCATGACCTGAGCCGAAATCAAGAGTTGGAAGCTCAGCTGACTGAGCCACCCAGGGGCCCCTCTTTTCATATGAATATCCATTTTTGCCAACAACAGTTATTGAAGAGATTATCTTTTCTCTATTGAGTATTTGAGGCTTTCTTATCAAATATTAGTTGACCACATATGCGTGGTTCTGTTTCTGGGCGATACCTAAATGTATAAAGCCACTCCCTGGACTCTCTGCGAGAGTGCTTCTGGGTTTGGCAGCTTCCCAGGAGCCCTGGTCAGCTTCCTGGTTGGATGGTACTAGGAGATATACTCAGCAGTAGGTGGGGCTATGAATTGGCTTTTCTGCCTGGACATGGTGGAGACAGGCTCTAAAGCCAACAAGGCTCATTGTTTGAGGTTCTGAATCAGGCAGAACTGTGTGCTGATTTTCCTGGACAAATGAGGCCACCGTCCTAGCTCTGCAGGTGGGCAGCACTGCTGACTGCTGCACTATGCTCCTTTTTAGGTGGTCTGGGTAGGTTTTCTGGTTGGGCTGGGCCTGATGGGCCAGTGGATGTGTTTATGAATTGGTTTCCAGCCTGTACAGAGTGGCAGAACAGGCTCCAATGCCAGAAGGCTTGCCATTTCAGATCCTAGATTAGACAGAACTGCCCACCAAATTACCCGGTGGTCAGATGGGACCACCATCTGGTCTCTGCAATGGGTAAAACCTCTGGGGGGTGGGGCGCCTGGGTGGCGCAGTCGGTTGAGCGTCCGACTTCAGCCAGGTCACGATCTCGCGGTCCGGGAGTTCGAGCCCCGCGTCAGGCTCTGGGCTGATGGCTCAGAGCCTGGAGCCTGTTTCGGATTCTGTGTCTCCCTCTCTCTCTGCCCCTCCCCCGTTCATGCTCTGTCTCTCCCTGTCCCAAAAATAAATAAACGTTGAAAAAAAAAAATTTAAAAAAAAAAAAAAAAAAAAAAAAAAACCTCTGGTGGGGATTTCTACCTGAGTGTCAATGCAAATAGGAAGTCAGTCTGCCAGGATCTGAGCACTGATTGCTGAAAGTCCTGCCTCCTTCTCCCTCACAATCGGATTCCCAGTAATCATACCGCACAGATTCCCCTGCCATCCCCTAGAGGTGAGACCAGATTGGACATCCCACGAAATGACCCACAATTCTGGGGGAGCTGGATAACCAGCCACCTTGGGATCTCTCCCTCCCCCTCCTGCCCCAACTGGGGAAACCATAGGTAAAAGGAATCCTGTTGGTGTGGCACTGTGCCAGCACGGGAGAGTGGCAGTACAATCAAAGTGTGGCTGACTTCTAACCGTCTATGTGGTCTCTGTAGTCCAAGGTAGGTGTTTCTGCCTCATTTCCATGTTCTAGGATTTTCAAAATGTTGTCTTGCCCGTGAATAGTTATTCTATTGCTAGTTGTCCTGGGGAGGGGGCTGATGTCAGGAAATGACCTATAGTGCAATCTTGATGATGTTTTTCAGAACTAAAACACCAAAGTCTAAACTCTTAACCACAGTACTATGCTGTTTCCTAAGAAACAAAATATTCTAAAATTGAGACGATAGTTGAGGGCAATAGTGAGTTGTGCTAGCCTCTGTATGGAATAGTTTGTGTGAAGGCTTCCCTAAGAAGACGTATTCCATAACCTAATTGAGCACATCTGCTGTGCCCCAAGAGAATGTTTTCAGAATTACATATTATGATGTAACTTACCATGCCATTTTGGAGATGTTTTATTAGATAAATTTGTTTAAAAGTTTGAGAAATTATTATAAAAAGGATAATTTTTCTTATGGTTGAGATAAGAAATTTAAGAAACCTATCTAGATGATCATCTGGGGGAGAAGAGCTATTTCAAATGTATTCATCAATGATGCCACTTATGCAGGAGTTATATATTTATCAGAGGTCTTTTAAAAACCTATTATTTTAATCAATGATTCTTAGTATTATATATAAGAGCCATAGGGTTTCTATTGCTTTTTTTTACAGTGGTCAATTTTTAATATCTCTTTTAATTTTCATGAGACATCATGGAATAACTGAGAACCTGAAGCACTTTTCAAAACGTACTTCTTGACAATTTATGATGAAAAGGTGGAGTCTTTTCTTCAGGAAAGTGAGGCATTGCTTCTTTCTCAGTACTCAGTGGAGGAGAGAATGATATATATGAGCAATGTAATGCTGTCATTTCAACTGAGTCAGCAGTGCATTCTCTTCTCTCTTTTCTGATTCTAGAAGCACCAAGCCAATGACTGGTAGAGGAAATATTACAGAGGTCACTTATTTCATCCTTTTGGGATTCTCTGATTTCCCCAGAATCCTAGCAGTGCTCTTTGTTGTATTCCTGCTCATCTACATTATGACTCTGACTTGGAACTTGTGCCTCATCATCTTAATAAGGATGGACTCTCACCTCCACACACCCATGTACTTCTTCCTCAGTAATCTGTCCTTCATGGATATCTGCTATGTGACCTCCACAGCCCCCAAGATGCTCTCCAGCTTTTTCCAAAAGCAGCAAACTATCACCTTTGTGGGTTGCACCATTCAATGCTTTGTTTTTTCAATCATGGGACTGAGTGAGTCTTGTCTCATGACAGCCATGGCTTATGACCGATATGCCGCCATTTGTAATCCTCTTCTCTATTCATCAGTCATGTCACCCACCCTCTGTATTCGGATGGTGCTGGGGTCCTATCTGGCTGGACTCTCTGGTTCTGTATCCCTGTTGTGTGCCATACTTCAGCTTCACTTCTGTGGGCCTAATGTCATCAACCACTTCTTCTGTGACATGCCCCAGTTGTTAGTCCTGTCCTGCACTGATGCTTTCTTTGTGCAACTCTTGACTGCTATATTAACAATGATCTTTGGGATAATAAATGCCTTCATCATCATGATATCCTATGGCTATATTGTCATCTCCATCATGAAGATCACTACAGCTAAAGGCAGGTCCAAGGCTTTCAACACCTGTGCTTCTCATCTGACAGCAGTGTCCCTCTTCTATACCTCAGGTATGTTTGTCTATTTGAGTTCCAGCTCTGGCGGCTCCTCCAGTTTTGACAGATTTGCATCAGTATTCTACACTGTGGTTATCCCCATGTTGAATCCCTTGATTTACAGTCTGAGGAACAAGGAAATCAAAGATGCCTTGAAGAGGCTGCAAAAGAAGAAATGTTCCTGCTGAGGTCCTGTCCAGATTTGTCCCATCAGAAACCTTAAAACAATATGCACATGAATGAACTATAACAAAATTCATACTACCTTTGGATAAAGAAAGCTTAATTTGACACAGATAATATGCCAAATGGACTGACATGTGACTTGATTCCACACAAACACAGTACATTTACGTCCTGGAACTTCATACTTTTGCCCTACATGAATAGTGGCCTCATTTATAAGTAATCTGCAAGTATTTGTAAAATTTTAAGGTTTAGAAATCTGTCACTTTTTGCTTCGGAGATTGAGCCCTGTTCAGTCTCAAACCTCACATTGTAAAAGAGTGATACCTGACAGATGCCCCCAGGAATGTAGAAACCTGTCTCCCAAATATTTTGATGCAGTGTAATCAAGACATGATGGTGATTGATGTTTATTCTGTGTTTCTGACCATAATGGGAGAGAACAGAGAAAGGGGATGTGCCTTTGAAAAGAAACGAAACTATACAATTAGCTAGTTGTGTCTTCTGGGAAGAGCAGTCTGAGATAGCTAATGTTTGTCTAAGGCCTTTTTCAGGGCTAATCATCTATTAAGATTTGGTCACATTACCAGGTGTAATCTAAAGAAGCGGGGGGGGGGGTGATTTGAATCATAAAGAGTAATGGAATGAAGGATGTGGTCCCTTCAGTAGCATTTATTTATGAGTTTGATGTTTTAATTCTTGAATCTTATGTCCAATGTGGATTTCTGGGGGGAGATGCTGTGCAAAATTCATGTCAACTAATAGCAATTTCTGATACTGTAGGACTCAAACCTCTTTCCCCCATTAAATCTGGAAAATTTGCCCTGTTGACATAGGCAATGGGATCACACTACCAAATTGTTCTGGTATTTTAAGCATCTGTTCAAATTTGGTGTGAGGAGATTTGTGTGAGAATTCATTGTAATAATATAGTTACTGAATGTTCAATGTTTGCAGAGACTAAGAACAAATATGGAAGGTGGTATACACTCTTTGCTATTGTGTGTGTTCAATATTTTATGTCCTAGATTTTTGGTTGCATGGGTGATACAGTGGATGGAGTAGGTGGTCAGAGTTACTCTAATACTTATATTTTCCAGGAGTACTCAAGGGTCAGGAGAGGAAATAGATAGCAATAGGCAGGGTTCTCAACCCTGGCTAGTTTGTGTTGTCTGAAGGAGGAAATAAAACATTTGGTCCTAGAAGCCTGGTTAAAAAGAGGAACAAGATGGGTCCCAACACTGATTGTTGATTTGCCAGATTGCTTAGACGTTAACCAAATGATAAAAACTAAATGCCATTACATTTATATATTATTCTTAGAGACTTAATGGGTTCTTTATGAATGCTTTTTGTTCTCAATTTTAATTAGTCACATGAATTATTCTTTTTAACTAAAAACTTTAAGTGAAGAGGTATTTAAAGCTTTTGCCAAATCTTCCATGAGTTTACATTTGGGGAGGATTGAGAGAAGGGGAATCTCTAGGAGAGAGTGTGGGGGCTTATCCCATGCTAAGGAAACTGTAATATGAACAAAGGATGTTTGGCCCCCCAATCCAGGTAGAGGTATATTCTTGAAGCACTGCTCTTTACATATGTGTAAGAATGTATGGGAGGTCTGTTGCTAAGGTTCTGTGAAGCCTTCCTTAAGAGACAAAACTCTGCTAGATGTTAAAGGAAGATATTTCCATAATACTGCACAGATCTCCCTCTTGACCGGTTCAGATGAGCTCAGGGAGGTGATGAATAAGAGCTGCTGATGGTAACTGGAAGTTAACCTTCTGGGAGCTGCTGTGGATGGGTGAGGTTCCCAGGAGCTTCTATCTTCCAAGAAATGCCTTAATCAGCTATTGTTGAGAAGCATTAGCTACGGGTACTGATGGGAAATTCCTTTAAGTATTATTTTAAAGAAAAAACCTGGGGAAAATAAAACATAGTTATCCAGACTTGTCCCTGAAGAACAGTTAGACCAATGGTATATACCCAGATTCTACTCTTAGTAATTAGTAATTGCATAGACATTTAGCCATGTAATATCTCATGGGAACAGTCAATCTGCAAGCCCTCACTAAGCATTTGCTAGATACATACATCAAGGTGGGTGGTAAGGATGAAAAAAGAATTAGAAAAGCTTCCTGTCCTCATGTCTAGTTAGGAAACAGACCCATACATAAAATAATAAATTCTACATATTTAGGCATAGTTCAATGCAAGGTGATTAAAATAGACCCACAGACTAAGGGATATGAAAAGAATAAGAATTCATATGGGTTATTAGGGAGTCAGTGGAAAGTTGGGTCAAAAGGAAGAACTTGACCTCATTTTGCAGGATTTATTTCACAAAAGAGAAGAGAATTCCCTTTAGTCAGAGTAAGTTGCAAAGTAGAGTGTTGAATGTGCAGAAGGGTATCATTGGGAGCCATGGACCATAAAGATGAAAAGCTGAGCATGAATTTTATCATAAAGACTCAGAATTTCACTTTGTATTTAGTCAAGAGTCAAAGAGTCTAAATAATTGAGATTCTAGGGGTTGATAGTTTCTACTAATTATTATAATTGACCTCTTGGCCCAAATAATCTTCCTTAAATTATCCTAATAATCTTTCTAAGGTACTGAATGTATTTTTTTCCAAATAATTTCAGTGATGTTCTATTATTAATACTGTATAAAGATCAAACCCATTATTCATTAGAGTTGTTTTAGAAAGACTATTTAGACCAAGAGATCAGTTAATGAGAAGTGTGAGCCCCAAGAAATTATGGTAAGCTGATTTTGAATCTCACATGCTCACACACACTGATAAGGTTTAAAGAAAAGAGGAGAATCAGAGCCTTGGCAGTGGACAGGACTCATTTGAGACATGCATATGGTTCACTTAATAGATCTCCAGTCTCCAGACTTTTAGATTACTCTGAGGTACATAGCTGAGTCTGTGCACATCAAGATGAAAATTTAGTTTTTAACCCTCTGGGGGATGAATGATTAGAATTGTGCTTCCGGATGCACAATCTAGGAGAACACATTTAGTATTTGAATGACACTAGGTAGGATTAGAGTTAAGAAAATAAAAGTTACATAATATCATTTTATAATTTATTAATTATTGCCAAGACCAATGTCAAAGGGTTTCTTCCTCATGTTTTCTTCTAAGTGTTTTATGACTTCTTCTAAGTCATATGTTTAAGATTCTAATCCCTCTAAATAAAATTCTAATTAATTTTTGTGGGTGGTGTAAGTTAGGAGTCCACTTTTTTTCTGTATGTGGTTATCCAGTTTTCCAGCACCATTTGTCAAAAAGACTATCTTTTCTACATTAAGTATTCTTTCCTCCTATGTCAAATATTAGTACGTGGGGGCTCATTTCTTGATATTCTGTTCTGTTCCATTAGTCTATGTATCTATTTTTATGTCCATATTGATTATTATAGCTTTGTAGTATAGTTTGAAATTAGGAAGTGGGATGCCTCAAAGAACAAACTGGCTTTGTTCTTTGTCAGGATTGCTTTGGCTAGTGTGTGTGTGTGTGTGTGTGTGTGTGTGTTTCCATAAAAATGTTAGGATCTTTTTCTGTTTCTTTGAAAAATGCCATTGGAATTATGATAGGGATTGCACTGAATCTATTGATGGCTTTGGTTAGTGTGGTTATTTTAACAATTTTAATTCTTCTGATTCATGAACATGGGATATTATTCCATTCATTTGTGTTCTTTTCAATTTCTTTCATCAATGTCTTGTAGTTTTCATTGTATAGATCTTTCACTTCCTTGGCTAAATTTATTCCTAAATATTTTATTGATTTTTGATGCAACTGTGAATGGGATAGTTTCCTTTACCTCTTTTCCAGATGTTTTGTTGTCGGTGTATGGAAAAACAAATGATTTCTGTATGTTGATTTTCTATCTGCAACTTTACTGAATTCATTGGTTACTTCTAATAGCTTTTTGGTTGACTCTATGATTTTCTATATATAAGTTCAAATCATTTGCAAATAGAAACAGTTCTACTTCTTCCTTTCCTATTTGTATGCTTTAGACTTCTTTATCTTGCCTGATTGCTCTAGCTAGGGCTCCAGTGCTATGTTGAATAAGAGTGGTGAGAGTGGGCAGTCTTTTCTTGTTCCTGGTCTTAGTGAAAAAGCTCCCAGTCTTTCACCATTGAGTATGATGTCATTTGTAGGTTTGTCATATATAGCCATTATTATGTTGAGGTATGTTCCTTCTATACCCAATTTGTTGAGAGTTTTTATCACAAAAGGATGTTGTGTTTTGTCAAACGCACTTTCTTCATCTATTGAGAGGAGCATATGATTTTGTCTTTTGTTTTATTAATGATGTGTCACATTTATTTGTGTTTGTTGAACCATCCTTGCACCCCAGGGATAAATTCCAGTTGATCACAGCACATGATTTTTAAAAATATATTGTTGAATTTGGTTTGCTACTATTTTATTGAGAATTTTTGCATCTACATTCATGAGGGTTATTGACCTACATTTTTTTCTTTTCTTGTAGTGTCTTTATCTGGCATTGGTATCAGGGTAATGCTGGTTTAACAAAAATAGTTTGTAAGTGTTCCCTTCTCTTCGATTTTAGGGAAGATTTTGAGAAAAAATTTTATTCACTTTCTTGAAATATTTGGCAAAATTTACCAGAGAATCCAATTTTCTGTATTGGGAGGTTTTTGATTACTTTCCTTACCCAAGCATAGAGGTCCTGCCTCACTATTCTGGTACTGCAGGAGAGAAATAGGTTAACACAACTAAGCTAGACAGGCACTCACTCACCATTCTTCCTTTGACCCTTTGGAGAAATTATTGCTGGTTAGTTCAATCCCGTGTTATGTTGCCTTTTTGGAGGGATTAACACTGGCCTAGTTTCTCTTACTGTCTCCAGTGGATTCAAATTCAGCTTTTTCCCTCCAATGAGTGCTGAAATATTTCTTTGTGAATGTTGGACTTCCATAAATCCTCTCATCTGTGGGTGTCTGCCCAAGCCAACCACTCATGGTTTTCCCCAACCATGTCCCAGAGGGGTTGGGGCTGGCTTTTTTTTTTTTTTTTGGTTCTGCAGCCCACACTAAGGTTTGTCTGCCTATTACCTGATGAACAGGTGGGAAAGATTCCTCCCAGGATCCTTGGCAGATGGTGCTGGATCCCACAACTCCCCAAAAAAGTACTTTTGTTCATAGATAGATGCTGATTTTAATTGTTAAAAAAGAGAGAAAAAAGAAACTGTCTTATGTCACAATGAAACTGACATTACTCCCTTAAGTAATTTTGTAATTTTTTAAAATGGAAAATGTATTGTATTTAAAAAAATGCAACTATTGGAGGGTTCTAGATAAGAGGGTAGGTTTTACACTGATATCTTGATCATTCCCAATACATTCCCAACAAAATGACTTGCAAAAGTTGCAAATAATGAATCGTCTTTATTACTACTGGAAATTAGAGATAATAAGAGTCCACATGCCAGGAGATTTGAGAAATTTCATATGTCACTGTACTGATTAGACTAAAGCTGTTGTTTGGAAGTAAGTGAGGGAGAAGCTTTGATAATTCACTGACCTCTTCTACTTGGAATAGTACTAAATGAATTTGAGCTGAGTAATCAGGAGAACTTCAACAACAAAAACAAGCAAAAAGCAAAACAATTGACTAATGACACCCAAACAGAAAAAGACATTTACAAAGATGGGGTGTGTGTATGTATGTGTGTGTGTGAGTTAAACTCACTTCTTAAAGAGGAAAAGACCCCAAAACACTAGCTATTAGACAAATAAAAGTTCAGTTGTCTCACTGGGTTAAAAGAATACCCAGCCACCATGATATTCTGTTTATTTAAAGATGCTCCTAAAGGCAAATGACTCAGAATAATTAAATACAAGATGGTGGGGGAACATATAGATAGCATACAGAAACAACAACTAAATGAGTAGCAATATTAGTTTAAGCAAAGTAGAATTTAAGAGAAAGAGTGAACTAATTCAAGTATTGACCAGAAAACCCAATTCATAATGACATAATAAAACAACTGCATTGACTAACAGACACAAAACATGCAAAGTTAAATGTGAAAAATGCAAAAATAAAGTTATGGTACCACAATTAAAATTCCATGAATTTTATGTCCAATCAATTTTAAGATCTAGAGTTGACAAAAATTGAATTTAAACATATGGTATTTAAAAGCATTAGTGATAGATTTCAAATGACTATTGTAAATACATGTCTTCTTTTCCAGGTTTGTAAAACTTTAAAAAAGGAATCTAGAACTAGGTAACAGAATAAAATCTCAATAAATTTCTGACAGTAGAAATCAGGTAGGTAACCTTATCTGATCACAAGGGTATTAAGAAAAAGTAAAGCAAAATCCATTCACTTTGTATGATAGATTGAATTGTTAACCCCAAATTTCAAGGCTCCCTGCATCTACATTCTTGCTACGGTCTTGTCATGGGTAGAGTGCATTTTCTTGTCTTCACCTTGGGCTTGCCATGTGGTTTGCTTTAGCTGACAGAAGTGACAGAGTACTTATTCTCATCATTGGCCTTAGGGCCTTGTGTGTTTTCACTTGCTTCTTTGTGCTTCTGTCATTGCTATGAGAAAAACATGTTCTGGGTGTCTGTTGGTCCTACGGAAAGGAACACATGGGTCAGAGCTATCTCAGCCAACCTCATCCTAGACCAGCCAACTTCAGAGGAGTCACCCATTTAATAAGCCTCCCCTAGATTGGCTGAATCTCAGCCAACCTGCAGCTGACCTGAAGTGGCAATAAATGAATGTTGCCATAAACACTGAGTTTTAGGGTGATTTGTTATGCAGCAAGAGTGAAACAGTATATTTTGTAATTAGAAATTAAATTTCTCCTGAGCCAAACACTTGGATTCAAACCCAGGCTCTGTCACTCACCAGCCGTGTAATGTGGGGCAAGTAACATAATCTTTCTATGCCTCAGTTTTCTCATCTGTAAAACAGGGATATTCTATATATCTTGTTAGATTGTTTGGAAGGAGTAAGTGAGTTGATATTTGTCAAGAACTCAGAAGAGTACCCTGGCACATGATAAACACTATATATGTGTCAGGTATTGTTATTTATGAGTGCTATGTTCAAGAAATTTAAGTTTAAATTAGCTAAATTCTGTTAGACCAACTTTACAGATGAGGAAACCGAGGCCAGAGGAATTAAGAACCAAAGCTAGTAAGTGAAGGGGTAAGAACTTAAACTCAGGATTGCAGATATCAAAGCCTTTTCTCTATACAAGGTGTCAAATAATACACAAGGAAAATATGAGTAAAATATAATAGTACTTAATTGATGCAGCCAATGAAAAAATCAGAGGTAATCTTTTGAAAAGAAATAAAAGTAACAAAGGTTGTAATTGAAAGAATTGGAAAAAGAATATCAATATAAACAGCAAGGAAAACAGGAGGAAAAATAAAAACAGAAATATGTTGGGAAAAAAAAACCAATAAATTTATAACTAAGTTTGGCAGATAGGTCTTCAAGTAGATAGATAAAATATACAGGTTTATAGGAGAGGAGAATGGTGGTAGAGTAGGGGGACCCTAGACTCACCAAACACAACTAGATAACTATCAAATCATCCTAAATACCTCAGAAATAGATCTGAAGACTGACAGATCAAGCTCCACAACTAAAGGGAGAGAACAGGCTACATTGAAAAAGGTTTAATTAAGTTAAACCATATTCTGTCAGCTCTTCCAATTTTCAGAAGAATCTTGTATTTCTGTTCATCATAACAAAAAATCATTCTTAAATCCAAAAACAAACAAAACAAAACAAATGAACAAAGGGAAAAAGAGACAGAGAGAGGCAAACCAAGAAACAGACTCTTAATTATAGAGAACAAACTGATGGTTACCAGAGGGGAGGTCGGTGGTGGGATGGGTGAAATAGGTGGGGGGCGGGGGGGGGGTTAAGGAGAGCACTTGTTGTGATGAGCACCAGGTGATGTATGGAAGCGTTGAATCATTATATTGTACTGAAACTAATATTACGTTGTATGTTAACTAACTGGACTTCAGTAAAAATTTTAAAAAATATATACAGGCTTACAGCATATTTTGCAAGAAAACAGGCATCCAAATTTAGAGAAAGAACTAAGTAAGAAAGAAAATTTAAAAACAACTTAAACTAATCACCTCTATTTTGTGAACATTGGACTTGGTTGGGTGGCCTGCCTGATTCTCTGTAGCAGAGAAACCCACTGGAGGTGAAACACCGGTTCCTTTAAGCTCTCAGTTAGTCATGATCATCACAGTAGCTGAAGTGTATATGTTTATCTGGTTTTGACCTTCTCACCATACAAAGAATACAAACCATTGATTCCACTTAATACAGGATGAAAATGAAGCTCAAATGACAAATTTAGCAAACAACACACCCTGGACAGGTAATGGTTTAATCTCTCTCTCAATGAATTTCTTCATTTTTATTAAAGACAATCAAGTCTTGCTCTTAGTGTGAAATAAAGAAATCACAGTAAATTGTGACTATTCTGCAAAGCAAAGGAATTTGGTAGTTTAAAAATCTCTGTGTGGTAAACATAAGAGACTCATAAATATGGAGAACAAACTGAGGGTTTTTGGAGGGGTTGTGGGAGGGGGGAATGGGCTAAAGGGGTAAGGGGCATTAAGGAATCTACTCCTGAAATCACTGCTGCACTATATACTAACTTGGATGTAAATTTAAAAAATTTTTAAATAAATAAATAAATAATGAAATAAAAGAAAAATAAATAAGTAAAATCTCCGTGTGGTATAATGAAAATATACACATTTTCATTAGCTTTTGAAATATTGATAATGGCTTTCTATTGCCATTTTTGTAGGCACTGGAAATTGATAAACTTGTATGACTTTATGACTCTTCTAGCTAATTCACTTTATCTGAACCAGTTAAAACATGAGTTATATGGATTGTATCTTTTTAAAGAAAAATATCTTAAATTTCCTAATAGTCAACACAAAATATTCCCACTAAAAATTTATAAATATGTCAGATAAGGCATTATGAAGAAAATGATATCACCTATGCTACTGCCATCCAGAGATAACCACAGCTATTATCTTCATGTAAATACTTTGGAAATTTTTCTTACATGTGCCTGTATATAGAGTTGTGTAAGTTTTATTTTTCAATATGCATTGTTCTGTAACCTGATTTTTCCACTTATTTTATCTTGGATATTTTTATCAATACATACATGTTTACATTGTCATTTCAAATGACTGAAATATGATGCATTTGTGTATCCTGTAACCATAATTGCCATGGTTGTTTTAACTGAATGAAATGCTATCACTAGTATGTTATTTTTTTAAAAATCTTTGCTGTTTCATATTCATATTCTGGTAGATTTTTTTCTTCATTAAGGGCTAATGGATACTGTGTTCCTGAGGTTTTTTATGGTGGAAAATATTTTCGTGTGGCCTTAATATTGGAATGACAGTTTGGTTATAAAAGGAGATGAGTTTTGTAAATACTGCTCCACAGCCTTTTAATGTTCAGTGTTATTGTGGAGAATCCAGGGCCAAGCTGATGTTTTCCCCTACAGGTAACTTGCTATTTTCTTTTCCCTCAATGTCCAAAGGATTCCTTTTTTATCACTGAATTCCTGTAACTTCACCAGGAGATGACTTGGTGTTGATCATTATGTATTAACTTTTCCCCAGATAAGATACGTGCATTCAATCTCTAAGTCTAACCTCGTTAAATTTTAGGCTAATATTACCGAATTATTTTTGTGTGCTTTTCCTATTTCATTATTTTTCTACTGTTAATGACATATAAGTGACACATAACATTGTGTAAGTTTAAGGTGTACAGTGTGAAGATTTGATACATGCATATATTGTGAAATGACCACTGTGTTAAACACGTCTATCCACTCATGTAATGACCTTTGTTTTTATGGTGAAAACATTTAAGATCTACCCTCTTAGCAACTTTCAAGTATATAATACAGTATTATTAACTATAATCACCATACTGTATAGTCTTCTATACCCAATTTGTTGAGGATTTTTATCCATAACAGTAATGAATTTTGTCAAATGCTTTTCCTGCATCTATTGAGATGATCATGTGATTGTTCTCTCTTTAATTAGTGTGATGTGTCACATTTATTGATTGATATATATGTTGAATCATCCTTGCACCAGGATGAATCCCACTTGGTCATGGTGTATGATCCTTTTAATATGCTTTTGGGTTTGGTTTGCCGATATTTTGTTGAGAATTTTTGCATCTGTATTCATCAGAGATATTGCTATGGTTTTCTTTTCTTGTCATGTCCCCATCTGGCTTTGGTTTTGGGGTTATGCTGGTCTCATACAATGAGTTTGGGAGTGTTTCTCCTCTTGTGCTTTGTGAGTTTGAGAAGAATTGGTATTAATTCCTCTTGAAATGTTTGGTAAAATTCACCCATAAAGTAATTTGGTCCTGGTCTTTTATTTGTGGAGGTGCTTTTGATCACTGCTCTAATCTCCTTAATCATTATTCATCTTTAAGGTTCTCTGTTTCTTCATGATTCACTCTTGGTAGTGAGTGTGTTTATGGTAATTTATCCATTTATTCTAGATTTCCTAATTTTCTGGCATATAATTGTTTATAGTAGTCTCTTATGGTCCTTTGTATTTCTGTATTATCAGTTGTAATGCCTCCTTTCTCATTTGATTTTATTTGAGTCTTCTTTCTTTTTTCTTAGTTAATCCAACTAAAGATTTGTCAATTTTGTTTATCTTTTTATAAAACCAGCTCTTAATTTTGTTGATCTTTTTTGTTGTTTTTCTAGTGTCCATTTTATTTATTTTTGCTCTGATCTTTGTTATTTCCTTCCTTTGGCTAACTTTAGGCTTAGTATGCACCTTTTTTTTTTCCTGGTTCCTTGAGGTGTAAATTTAGATTGTTTATTTCAGAAACTTTTTCTTAATGTAGGCATTTATTTCTATAAACTTCCTCTTAGAACTACTTTTGCTTGGGGCGCCTGGGTGGCTCAGTTGGTTAAGTGGCTGACTTCGGCTCAGGTCATGATCTTGCGGTCTGTGAGTTCTAGCCCTGCATCGGGCTCTGTGCTGACAGCTCAGAGCCTGGAGCCTGCTTCGGATTCTGTGTCTCCCTCTCTCTGACCCTCCCCAGTTCATGCTCTGTCTCTCCCTGTCTCAAAAATAAATAAATGTTAAAAAAAAAATTAAAAAAAAAAAAAGAACTACTTTTGCTTTATCCCATAGTTTGGTATGCTGTGTTTCCATTTCCATTTAATGTATTTTTCATTTCTCTTGATTTCTTCTTTGACCGTTGATTGTTTAGGAGTGTACTATTTAATTTCCACATATTTTTTATTTTTCCAGCTTTCTTCCTATTTTTGATTTTTAGTTTCATATCATTGTGTTGGAAAATATATTTGATATGATTTCAGTTGTCTTATATTTGTTATGACTTGTTTTGTGGCCTAAGGACATCCTAGAGAATGTTTCATGTGTGCTTGAGAAGAATGTGTGTTCTTTTGCTGTTGGATATTCTGTATATGGCAGTTTGGTCCATTTGGTCTAAAGTATATTTCAAGTCCATTGTTTCCTTATTGAGTTTTAGTATGGAATGACCTGTCTTTTGTTTAAAGTGGAGTACTGTTTTTTGTCTGTTATTCCTTTCAGTTCTGATAGTATTGGCTTAATACATACTTAGGTGATCTGATGGTGGGTGCATATGTATTTATTACTGTTATATCCTCTTGATAAATTAAACCATTATCATTATATAATGACCTTCATTGTTTCTTGTAACAGTTTTTGCCCTAAAGTCTATTTTGTTTGATATAAGTATAGCTACCCCTGGTCTATTTTCATTTTCATTGAACAAAATAACCTTCCAATGGAATGAAAGATATTCTATTGCATGAAATATCTTTTTCCAGCCCTTTTCTTTGAGGCTTTGTGTGTCCTTAAACCTGAAGTGAGTCTCATTAGGCAGTATATGGTTGGGTCTTTTTATTTTTTTTTTAA
The DNA here is from genome assembly GCF_028749965.1 of Puma concolor. Lineage (NCBI taxonomy): Eukaryota > Metazoa > Chordata > Mammalia > Carnivora > Felidae > Puma > Puma concolor. The sequence goes on from NC_141676.1 coordinate 11,774,718, forward strand.
ATCCATTCAGCCACTCTGTGCCTTTTGATTGGAGCATTTAGTCCATTTACATTTAAAGTAATTATTGGTAGGTAAGAACTTACTAATGACATTTTATTGATTGTTTTATGGCTGTTTCAAAGTTCCCTTGCTTCTTTCTTCTTCTTCTCTTTCTGTCTTTCTTTGTGAACTGATAATTTTCCATAATGGCGTGCTTTTGCTTCTCTTTATCTTTTATGCATATACTGTAGGATTTTGCTTTATGGCTATAATGTGGCTTTACATAAAACATCTTATTGTTATAATAGTCTACCCTTATATTCCTCCCCTTTCACCTGTTATGGTTTTGATGTCCCAAGTTACCTCTTTTTATACTATGTATCCATTACCAAATTACTGCAGCCGTAGTTATTTTTTTTAATACTTTTGTCCTTTGACCTTTATACTGGCATTAAGTTAAGGTGAAGATCTACACTTACATGGATTTTTTTCAATGGTTTATAATGGTTTAACCCACCATTATATTACAGTATTAGAGTGCTGTGAATTTGGCTATATACTTACCATTGTCAGTGTGTTGTCTATTTTCATGTAACTTGTTAGTACCCTTTCCTTTCAGCTTGAAGAATTTTCCATATTTCTTGTAAGGCAGGTCTAGTGGTGATGTACCACTTCAACTTTTGTTTGCTTTGGAAAGTTTTTATTTCTTCTTCATTTATGAAGGACGACTCTGCTGGGTAAAGTATTCTTGGTTGACATATTTTTTTTCTTTTGTCACCTTGAATATAGTATACCAGTCTTCCCTGGCCTGCAAAGTTCTGTTGAGAAATCTGCTGATAGTTCACTTGTATGTGAGGATTTTTTCTCAATTATTGCTTTTAAATTTCTTTTTGTGTGTGTTTGATTTGAGACAGTTTAAATATAATGTATCAGAGAAGATAACTTTAGGTTAAAATTTGGGGGGACTCCATGAGCTTCTTGAAGTTGATTGTCCAAATCTCTTCCTAGATTTGGGAAATTCTTAGCCATTATTTATGTAAGTGAGCTCTCATCCCCTTTCTCCCTCTCTTCTCTTAGAGTCCGATAATTCACAGAATGTTTCTCTTAATGGTATCCCATAATCCATATAGGTATTTTTTCACTTCTTTTCATACTTTTCTCTTCATTTTCCTCTGACTGGATGATTTCAAAGGACTGTCTTCTACTTAACAGATTCTTTCTTCTGCTTGAGCCAATCTTATAATGATACTCTCCATGGCATTTTTCTTTTCATTCATTGTATTCTTCAACTCCAGAATTTCTGTTAGGTTCTTTTTTTTAATGATTTTTCTCTTTCCATTAAATTTCTCATTTTGTTTGTGTATTGTTTGCCTGATCTCTTTTTGTGTTTTCTCATATAGCTCACTGAGTTTCCTTAAAGCAACTATTTTGAATTCTTATTATGCATATTACAGATCTATATTTCTTTAGGGGCAGTTACTAGAAAATTATTGTGTTCCTTTGGTGGTGTTATGTTTCCTTGCTTTTTCATGTTCCTTGAAGATTTGCATTGATGTCATTGCATTTAAAGGAGTTGTATCCTTCAGGCTTTACCAACTGGCTTTAGGAGACAAATATCTTTTGTCAGCCCTGGTATGGATTCTGAAGTTTTCTCAGACTTTTTCTATGCATATTCTTGCTCCACATTTCTTGTTTCCTCTTGAGACAGAACTCTTAAGATTGTATGTTTTCTCTTTATCCTTCAAAGCGAGGATGGATGCCCACAGCTGCCCTTTTGCTTCCCTCAGAGCACTCCTAAACACTCAGATTTGTGAGCCTTCTCCCAGACCCACAGCCAGGTGGTTTTCTAGGTGTTCTCACTAGCCATATATGAGTCTGCTTGCTCTTTACTCATATTTACAGATGTTCATATTTCTTAAAATTTGTGCAACTTATTTCTATTCTGATAAGTCCAATTGATCTAAAGCCGTTTTTGGTATGCTTCTGCTAATATTTTGTTAACTCTCATATACTTACATACTTAGTGATTTTTTACTTTGAGCTATTAATTTTCTTGGAATTACATCTATGAAAATACTTTGAACTCTGAAATGAAGGTGGGTTTCTCCAGAGAGCACTTTCATCTGCTTCTGTCAGGTATCTAGGACAGAGCTATTCAAATTGAGGTACATGGACTGGTGTCAGTTTGCAAATGACAGCAAGATAAGATTTCCCCAGAATGTAAATCAACTACAGCATTATGCATATTGTTTCCTTCATCTATCATTTATTTCATAGCAATACTTTCAGTGAAACTGTGAATTGATTTATAAAGTGCCACAAGCTCCTTATCTCATACCTAACTTGTGACAAGTGATTTATGGACTAACTATATTGAATTGCATTAGCCTATTGAATTGACTATATTGAGTATCTCTTTAAACTCAGTTCCCATTTGAGATTTTTCAGGTATTTCAAGTAGTGTGAAATTGGACTGCACTAGGCATTCCAGTGTTAACTATCTTATAGTTATGAATTTCTTTGAGGAGATTAAAATAACTCTATCCTTTCTATTCAATGCCAAGTTTTAGACATACAACTTTCTTTGCATTATTGTGGGATAATGGTTGTTTGAATTTTTACTTTTGTATTAATGGTATATTTCTTTGGGTGCACCCACCTTATATGGGAATCTCTTGATCGGGTCCTCATTCCCGATCCCTGAGTCCCATGAAGCTAAAAAATATCTATGCTCATTTGTCTCAGTTTGACAAATGACTGCAGTACCGAACCAGGTTAACTGTTGTGCTACCTTGCTGTGTTCTTTTTCATTTAGTGTTTGTTTTGAATAGTATTTGCTTTTAAAGAAAACCAACTAGTTGATGCATTTGAGCAAATTTATAAAATATTTTATCCAGCATTTTTAGTTGCTAGTTTGGGCAGTTAGTCCTCCATGTATGATCTCAAGATAATGTTTAGTTTCTTTTTTGAATTCTTTCATAAGTTTCATTTGCTACACTTCCCCCTAATTCATCCATCGTCAATGGGGTATGTGTCTCTAGATACATTGTTTTTTAAATGTAGGTGAAGATCTACACTTATATGGATTTTTTCCAATATAGGTTAATAAAAATATTCCTAAAAAATAAAGAAATAAAAATATGTATGGGGAGTTTCTTTTTCTTTTTTTCTTGTTATGTTGTTTACAAGGCAATTACTTAAAGTGCAGGGCTGAATAGCTAAGTAACACCATGTATTTACTTTTAATAGCCTGAAGATACTGGAATAATAAGAAATTTCTTTTGTTATTTCCCTTCAGTTCTCAGAAACACGATGGCAGTGGGTGAAGGAAGAAGCAGCACTACAATTACCAGGTTTATCCTATTGGGATACTCTGAATTTCCAAAACTTGAAGTCATCCTTTTTCCTAGGCATCTCCCTCGTGACAGTGTTCTGGAATGTCACCCTCATCACTCTGATCAAGATGGACTCCTACCTGCACACACCCATGTATTTCTTTATCAATAAACTTGCCTTCTTAGATATTTGTTATGTTTCCTCCACAGCTTCCAAGATGCTCTCAGATTTCTTCAAGAAGCAGAAATACATCTCCTTTGTAGGGGGCACCATGCAGTACTTCTTCTTTACCCTGAGTCTGACTGAGTGCTTTTTCTTAGTAGCTATGGCTTGTGACCGATATGCTGCCATTTGTAAGCCTCTGTTTTACACCGCCATCATATCTCCCACCCTCTGTGTGCAGATGGTTGTGAGATCTCGTGTAACTGGATTCTTTGGCTCATTTATCCAACTGTGTGCCTTATTTCAGCTTCATTTCTGTGGGCCAAATGTCATCAGCCATTTCTTTTGTGATCTTCCCCAGCTACTGATCATATTCTGCTCTGATACCTTTTCCTTTCAAATCAGGACCTCTGTGCTCACAGTGATCTTTGGACTCACATCTGTCTTGGTTATCATGATATTCTATGGTTATATTGCTGCTACCATTCTGAGATCACTTTATCTGAAGGCAGGTGCAAGGCCTTCAATTTCTGTGCTTCTCACCTGATAGCTGTGACTCTCTTTTATGGCTCACACACCTTGGTCTATTTGTGCCCTACTTCTGATGATTTTCTGAGCCAAAACAAGCTGACCTCTGTTGTATACACTGTGGTGATTTAAATCTATTGATCTGCAATGTAAGGAACACGGAAATCAAAGATGCCTTAAACAGATGGGAAAAGAGAATATTTTCATGGAATTATTGGTGCCTTTTAGGGCTTAGGACACAAAACACGCAGAATAGTGTATGAAAAACAGCTATAATAGTACTTACAAGCCTTGTAATATATTGTGTAACTTTTCACAAATATCTGCTTTCCCTCTATTCCCTGAGAGAGGATTGTATTTCATCCCTTTGAAGTCAGGTTTGGGCATGTGACTTGTTATGGCAAATGAAAATGTGAACAGATGTGACATATCCCACTTCTAGGTAGAGATTATATATGTGTGATTTTTTACCTTTTTTATTCCCAGTGGTCTAATCAGTGGCTGACTTGTAAGGAATAAGATGGTGGTGCAAGAGAAGAGCCCCCAGCTGACATAAGAGAAACATGTGTTGTTAGCAAAAAATAAGTCTGCTTTGGATTATTTGCTACTGTAACATACTCAGTCCATCATAACTGTTACAGAAATCTGTACAGGTGGTAGTACGCTATTAAAAAAAATCAGTGTTAACATTTGTAAGTTTCTTTAGGGCCAGGAAATAGGTGTTAAGCAATATATTATTGACAACTGGGAGGATAGTAATTTATGTTTGGCACAATAAAAGATTTGGTACGACGGCACTTGTGATAACTTTGAAGGGAGATTATGTGGGAAAATGGAATGCTTGTAGCATGAATTGGTTGCTATTAGATGAATTTAACAAGGTTCTACCAGAATGAGAAAAGCTCACAAGACAACTGGCCAGTTTGCACGGAAGAAATGAAAGAGAATATAGAGAGTCAAGAAATTTGGAGACTTGAGAGGAGCTAAGATGGCAGCATAAGTAGGAGGACCCTAGGCTTGTCTCATCCCTCAAACACAGCTAGATAACTATCAAATTATTCTGAATACCCAAGAAATCAACCTGAGGACTGACAGAACAAACTGCAGAAGAGGCTACATGGAGGTAGGAAGTGCAGAGACATGGTTTGGGGGAGAAACAGATCATGGGTGCTGCAGAGAGGAGGGAGCCCAGGTCACAGAGAAGGGTGAGAGAGAGAGGAGCACATAGGGGGATGCACAAAGACAATGCTTCCCCAAAGCCATTGGCTGGGAAAATGAGAGGGGCTGATTTTCATGAGTTTTTGCAAAAACTCAAACACTGGAGTTTTAGAGGTGGAGTTCATGGCTGGGTTAGATCCCTGAAGGTACTGCCCTACTCCTGGAGAGAAGGCATTCAAGCAGCCTGGGGTAGACTGTGTAATCTGAGGATGACCTGTGGTGCATGGGGAGAGACAGTTTGCTCTTCCTGGAGTGCATCTGTGAGAGGTGGCATTCACAGAGATGCCACTCCAGGTACAAAAAGCTAGGGAGCACCATAGGGAAGCATAGCCACAGAGACACCTTGCTGGTGGTGGCTAACCCAGACGCTGGTTCTTTAGAGTGCTTTGCTCCGAATCCCATGCCTCTGTGCTCTGGCACGACTGCCCTTCTGGGTCAAATCTGCATCAGTCCCAGCATGGCAAGACAGTCCCCCAGAAGACCTGCCACACCAGGTCCCTAAAATTTGGAGTTTTAAAAGTCAGGAGGCTTGTCTGGGATAGAGCCCAAAGTGCACTGCACTGCTATAGGCAGGCAAGCAACATGAATACAGCATGAAAACAGCCATCTAAAAACTGCCCGGGATGCACGAGGGGAAATTATTCGCTTTTCTGGCAGTGCCTCCCTGAGAGCAGCAAGCATAGAGATCCCTCTTCAGGGACAAAGGAGCTGGCTGGCACCATTTCCTTCCCCCATCATCATAAACCAGCTTGCATAAACAGCACAGTGCCAACACTGGCTGCCTAACCTGCTTACACCAACTCCCACCCCCCTGTGCTCTTTTGGTGCTGCTTTTCTTGGGCAAGTGTGCCTAAGTCCAAGTGCAGTGGAACCTTTCCTCAGAAAACCAGCACAAATCCCCACCTGCACCATGTCTACCAACCAGAGAGTTCTGCAAGGCTTCAGTTCTAGTGGAAGTAGCATCAGGTCTCATTTAACAAGCAGACTAGAGCACACCTGGTTAAAACTCACCACACTGTGGCCAAGGTCTAAACACTGCCCACTGCAGGCAAGGAGAGTCTCTTCAGACAACTGGCCTGAAGGATAGGGCAGCCAAAACTTAGCCAAAAATGCAGCACATACTAGAGACATTCTTGAAGTGCCAGCCCCTGAACACTATACGACTTCTTCATAAAGCCATTACTATTAGGAACAGGAAGCATAACAGGCTTTTCCAAGACTTAGAAAAAATGCCAAGATAGAGGAATTCATCCCAAAAGAAAGACCAAGAAAAGGTTGTGGTCAGACATCTAATTGAAACAGGTATAAATAATTAATATGCCTGATGGAGAATTTAAAGCAATAATCTTAAGGATACTCACTGGGCTTGAGAAAAGCATGGAATACATCAGAGAAATCCTTACAGCAGAGATAAAAGAGTGAAAAAAATCAAATGAAAATGTAGTAACAGATTTGAAGCAGACTAGATGTAATAACCACAAGAATGGAAGACAGAGAAACAATTAAATGTTATAGAAGATAGAGTAATTGAAAATAATGAAGCTGAGTAAAAGAGAGAAAGAATTATGGATCACAGGCATAGACCTAGGGACTCCACGAAATGTAATAACATTTGTATCATAGGAGTCCTAGAAGGAGAAGAGAGAGAAAAGGAGGCAGAAGGTTTATTTGAGGAAGTAATAGCTGAAATCTTCCCTAATCTTGGGAAGGAAACAGACTTCCAAATCCAGGAGGCATAGAGAACTTACATCAAAATCAACAAAAGCAGGCCAACACTAAGACATATTGTAATTACACTTGCAAAATAAAGCCATAAAGAAAAAATTCTTAAAAGCAGCAATACAAAAGAAGTCCCTAACTTACAAGGGGAGACACAACTATATGGATAACTCCTCTTTGACACAGCAGGAAAGAATATCCAATGGAAAAAGAGTCTCCTCAACAAATGGTGTTGGAAAGCTGGACAACAACATGCAGAATAATGAAACTGGACCACTTTCTTACACCATGCACAAAAATAAATTCAAAACGGATGAAAGACCTAAATGTGAGACAGGAAACCATCAAAATCCTCGAGGAGAATACAGGCAGCAACCTCTTGGACATCAGTCGTAGCAACTTCTTACTAGATATGTCTCCTGAGGAAAGGGAAACAAAGGCAAAAATAAACTATTGTGACTTTATCAGAATAAAAAGCTTCTGCACAGTGAAGGAATCAACAAAACTAAACCAACAAAACTAAAAGGCAACCTTTGGAATAGGAGAAGATATTTTCAAATGACACATATGATAAAGGGTTAGTATCCCATTATCAGATGTTAGTATCCAAAATTTATAAAGAACTTATCAAACTCAACACCCAAAAAAACAAATAATCCAGTTAAAAAATGGACAGAAGACATGAACAGATATTTTTCCAAAGAAGACATCCAAATGACCAACAGACACATGAAAAGATGCTCAACCTTACTCATCATCAGGGAAATACAAATCAAAACTACACTGGGATATCACCTCACATCAGTCAGAATGCCTAAAATTAATAACACAGGAAACAACAGGTGTTGGTAAGGACGTGGAGAAAGAGGAACCCTGTTGCACTGTTGGCAATGCAAACTGGTACAGCCACTCTGGAGAACAGTATGGACTTTCCTCAAAAAATTAAAAATAGAACTACCCTACAACCCAGCAATTACACTATTAGGTATTTACCCAAAGGATACAAAAATACTAATTTGAATGGATACATGCATCCTGGTGCATTATCAACAATAGCCAAATTATGGAAAGAGCCCAAAGGTCTATGGAATAATGAATGGATAAAGAAGATATGGTTTGTATATGCAATGGGATATTACCCAGCCATCAAAAAGAATGAAATCTTGCCATTTACAATGACATGGATGGAGCTAGAGTGTATCATGCTAAGTGAAATAAGTCAGTCAGAGAAAGACAAATGCCATATGATTTCACTAAGATGGAATTTTGGAAGCACAACAGATGAACATACTGAAAGGGGGGAAAAAAGAGAGGCAAACCAAGAAACAGACTCTTAACTATAGAGAACAAACTGAGGGTTGATGGAGGGAGGTGGATGGGGAATGGGTTGAAAAGGTGATGGGTGTTATGGAGGTCACTTGTGATGAGCACTGGGTGTTGTATGTAAAGGATAAATCGCTAAATTCTGCACATCTGAAACTAATATTACTAGTATGTTAACTAACTGGAATTTAAATTAAAACTTGGAGAGAAGAAAAAAATAAGTTTTGGAGACTTACACAACTAGAGGAGAAAACTGATTTCTATCTCTAACCAGTAAAGATAGAAATTAGAAGGACCCCCAAAAAAAAGAGGGGGCAATAAAGCCCAGCCTTGACCATATCAAGGATGTGGTTATCACCCCCCATTGTCTTAAAGTCTAAGTGATTGAAGGTTATGCTCAGTAAATCTTTTTAATTTGACAAAATGGTCCACGTAAAAGAAATTTAGGGACTTAGAGTGTGATTCTCACAGAGAAGCCTGATACGACTAAGATATTTTATATATATGATATATATGAAATATAGAGAGAGATAAAGACAGAGATATCTAGAAAAGAATTGTGAATATGGCTATTGATCTGGGGAGCTGACCTAAATAAGAAAATAAGTCAAATATTAGTCTGGACTAGCAGAAAGCTGGCTCTTTGAGACTTAAAAGAATTTTGGGGCCATCAATTTTCAGTGTCCAGGAAGCAATCTGAGATAGCTGATCAGACACTCCCAAGGAGGAGACATTCTTCAATTTACTGTTCAAATGTGGCCAAAGAGGAGAAATATCAAAGTAAGGACTTTACAGAAAGTGGAATTAAGTGTCATGGAAAATAATGGACTAAGAAGAATGGATGTAGTGGTCCCTAGTCATGGAATAGTGCACTCCCACTGAGGGTTCCTCATAAGATCGGCTTAGAATAGGGATTGCTATAGTCTGGTGAGTGCTATATGTCTCTTCCTCCTTAACTTTCAAAAGAAGTGTGTGTATTGCCATTTCTTGATCCACATTTCACCATTGCATATCTGGTATTCAGATTAACAGATTAAGTTTACAGATTAATTTGTTTAGTTCACATGTTTCTAAACCAAGAACCATACAGACATTATTAAGAGACTTCTAGGAATCCCTCAAAGATCCATTCCTGACCAGAGAAGATACTAAGACAAATACAACTGATTAGCATCTAGAGTATATAACAGACTCCTATAAATAAAAAAGACAAATGTCTGAGTTAATATGGGCTAAGTAAGTCAATAGAAATTTCATAAGGAAGTACAAATGGTCTTGAAACATGTTAAAGGATTTAAATCTCATTAATTGTAGAGCAATATAATTTCACACCTACCATTTAACTAAAAACTAACAAGTAGGACAAAGTCAAGTGTTGACAAGAATGTGTAGTAATAGAGTGGAAAGCAGACTGTTACTGCCCAAGAAAGTGTCCCTAAAGGACAGTGGTGAAGGGAAATCCTCCTAGTGGTCAGAGTCCCAAGAAGCACACCTGGTTGTCCAATTTACATTGAGGGAAAAAGCTCCTGGGTTAAAGATACACATGGGCTCTTAAGCAGTGTCAGATAGCTTGACTGGTTGGTCAGGAGCCTGGAAAGAGCAATATTGGAAGACCAGGGACAAGAACATCCAGGGAAGAAGTATATGGATGAACCTATGGGCATGAAACACAGATCTTTTTGTCACGTTAATACTCACCAGAAAGCATCCATTCCAGTGGGACTTCTCATACTTAGATGGACGGATTGACAAAGACCGGATGTCACCCAGCCTCTCTCTTTGTATATTACAGTTCATGGCCATCATGAACAGCGAGTGACCATGGTGGAATGGTTGAAGGCACTGCTCAAGTTCTTTCTCATCAAGGCCAAATTACTGACACAACTGAATGTCCATTGTGCTAGAAAAAAAGTAAAGCCAGAACCATCAATAGTACTCAAGAACACCAGCCAACCACTTGGTGGTAGGTATATAATAGTGAACTCTACCACCTTGGAAGGAAGAGTGATTTATGCCTACTTAAATTGACACATTCTATAGCTAAAGGCCTGCCTTCCATGCATGCACTATCTCTGCCAGTACCACCATGTAAGGCTTGCAGAACACCCAGTCTATCCCATATGACATTACCTCAGTTAAAATGATACAGTTTATGGCAAAGAAGGTGAACTAATGGGAGTATGATCATGAGATTTATTGATATTTTATTGTATGTCTTTATACAGAAATATATGGTTTAATAGCTGAATTAAGGTGTCAGCTAGAAAATTCCTGATAGGTAAGGCACTATCTTCTAGGAAGCTGTATGTGAACTAAGTAAACAAGTGATATATAGTGCTTTTCCCAAGTACCTTAAGTATATGGCTCCAGGAACCAAAGAATGGAATAAGATTTTCACCCCTTCGCTGTGATTCCAAGTGACCCACTTTTACAATTTGTGCTTTTGTTTCCCTATAAACTTAAGTTCTACCAAGTTAGAGGCTCTAGATCCCAGGTAGAATCACTCTGTCAGGGGACACAGAAGGACTCCAATGAATTTGAGACTTTCACCTGATGCTAATAGACCATCAGGCAAAGAAAGAACTTACTGTATGGCGAGGATAATTGACCTGATTATCATGGGGAGTTAGGGTTGCTGCTACACAATCAGGTAGAAGGAGTGTGTCTGGAGCCCAGAGAATTCACCGGGGCATCTTTTGATGCCCAGGAGAACAGTTAATGGGCAATTGCAGCAACCAAGAACTATTAAGAGCAAAGAAACTAAGCACTCAGATTCTTCAGGGATGTAGTTGTGGGTTAATTCTCTGAACAGGAAGCCTAGACCATCTGAAATAATGGCTGAGAGTGAGGGAAGTCTGAAATTAGTAGTGGAGAGATAAGATTCATCTGCTGGGACCTCAGAACTAGCTACTTGTCAAGGAAGAAACTTGCTTCATTAGCCCTATTGACTGTACCTCTCCTCTTGGGAGGAACTGATGGCATTTTGTTCTCACAAAATTGGAGCCTCTATATTGTAGTATTAGAGGTACAATGGGAGGGCATGAACAAATCTGAGTGGTGCAAAGGGTTATCTATATCAGATACATCTTATCCAACCGTTAGGATCCTCTTAACCTCACCTGTTTCTGGGCTAACATTTTGTTGTTGTTATAGCCTGTTATTGACATTACTAGCAGTCTGGAAGACCTCACACCCATTTCACTTGGGTGTAAACCGACAGTCTCTTGCCTCATGTTCACTCCCTATTCCACACAAAATATTAACTGTATCTTTGATTTAGGTGAGAAAAAAAAACCCTGATTTTTTCTTTTTCTGTTTTCTTCTGAAATTTTTGAACAGGTATGTACACATTCTTTAACAAGAGCTATCTTATCACATTGCAGTGGACAATGTTAGAGTAAGAAGAGAGAACAATCATTTACATGAAAGATGCACAAGTTTAAAACTAGAAGTTAATTTAAATAATCATCAGATTATTTAACAAAGTTCTGTGAAATTTACTTGCTGGAGAGGGAAATAGAGGGAGGGAAAGGCTTTTAAAAATCCACTAAGGTGGCATGTAACAACGAGGATGAATCTGTGGGCCGTGTAACCATTTCTAATGGCTTCTCATAGGTGCTCAGAGTGCAGAGCCAGGCAAAGCCCTGCACTTATGACATGACACAGGATGAAGATATGTGCTTTCTAAATGTGGATATTGAAAACAAGTGTCCAATATTACCTACGGGATAGTCTTGCTAAAACCATCATAACTGAACCATAACTGTCAGCACAGAGCCTGATGCAGGTTTCAAACTCATGAAACCGTGAGATCATGACCTGAGCCGAGATTAAGAGTTGGCTGCTTAACTGACTGAGCCACCCAGGCGCCCCTCTCATTTTTAAAAATGGATGTAAGTTTGCTTGCACTCTTGAATGACAGGTTGGTTTGGCACCAGATTTGGGGCATCCCACTTTCTCTGCCCCCAAACTTTAATTGTTTTAAACATTTAAAAACATGACTTTTAATGTTTTAACATTTAAAACATTAAACATTTAAATATTTAAATGTTTAAACATTTAAAACCATGACTTTCTCTCTTCTGCTGTTGAATATTATATGAAGAAATGTAAAGATGGGTTGGTATTTTCCCCTGAGGTAACTTGTTATTTTTCTGATTGCTCAGAAGATATTTTTTTTTAACTTTTGAAGCTTTTATTTTATTATTTTTTAAAGTGAGCTCTACTTAATGTGGGGCTCAAACTCACAACCCCAAGATCGAGAGTCACATGCTCCACCCACTGAGTCAGCCAGGTGCCTCTGATTTTTTTTTAAATCAGTGTGTGACCTTTGTTTTGACAAGTTGCATTCATTAGATTTGTGGCATTAACTCTTCATTACAGAATATATTACCGAATTTTTTTTTCAGTACCATTCCTTTCCTTTATTTTGGTTTGCTTTCTTTAGGGACAAGAGCGCTCTGTCTTCTACCGGTGTTACAGTCTCATTAATCCTTTCAACTCTTTCAATCTTTTACTTCCCTTTTAAAAAGCCTATTCCTTCTGTCTTTGACTTTATTTTCAGCAGTATATTGTCTCCTTTTTTTTTTTTTTTTTTTTTTTTTTTGCTGCCTCCAACTTGAACTTAATCTCTGTGATAGTGATTTTTTCATTAAATTGATTTTCAACATTATTTTTGTATGTTGATTTTGCTAAACTCTCATTACTTCCAATGAGTTACCTGTACAGTCTTTTTTATTTTCTACATAGACATTCAGATCATGTGGGAATAATGCTTAATTCTCATATTGCTATTTAGTTTCTTTTGGATTTTCTACAAAAGTAACCAGATTCCATGGAGGTAAGAAAAATATAATTTCTTTCTTATCCTCAAAAGCTGAAATTCTCATAGCTGTTGCTAGCAATGTAAAATGGTACAATCAAGTGAACTATATGGTATGTGAATTATATCTCAATAAAACTTTTAAAAATTATGCACTGGGAAAGCAATTTGACAATTTCTTTTGAAGTTAAACGCACAGTTACCATATAATCCACCAACTCAACTGCAAAGTACTTACCCCCCGCCCCCCACCAAATGAAAGCATATGTCTACACCATGATTTGCTCACAAAAATTCATAAAAGGTTTCTTTATAATAGCTACAAATTAGAAACAATTCAAATATCCATCAACAGGTGAATGAATACATTGTGGTATATATGTATAATTAAATATTACTCAGCCATTAAAAGAAACAAACTATTGATGAGCACAATTACATGGGTGAATTTCAGAAAGATTTTGTTGAACAAATGAAACCCAACATAAAAGAGTACATACGATTTGATTTCATTTTGAAAATCTAGTGAAGGTCCCCTAATATAGAGTGACAGAAAGCAGATTGGTGGTTGCCTAAGACAAGGGGTTAGGAGAGAGGAATTATATTTTAAAAAGGCAGAAAAGAATATTTTGTAAGGAAGAAAATGTCCTGTGTCTTGATTGTGGTGGTGGCAAATGGATGAGCAAATTTGTCGACCTTATAAAATTGATATATTTTATTGTTTGTAAATTATACTTCTCTAAAGTTGACCTTTTATTTTTATTTATTTTTGAGAGAGAGAGAGAGAGCAAGGGAGGAGCAGAGAGAGAGGGAGAGAGAGAATCCCAAGCAGGCTGTATGCTGTCAGCACAGAGCCTGATGCAGGGCTCGATCTCATGAATTGTGCGATCATGACCTGAGCCAAAATCAATAGTCAGATACTTAACCAGCTGAGCCACCCAGGGGCCCAAAGTTGACTTTTGAAATTGATTGTTTTTGTGCCCTTGTTACACTAGCTAGAATCTTTAAGGCAAAGATTAATAAAATATGTGACGGTGAGCTTTATTTCCTTGCTTTGACCCTTATGATAATTCTTTCATTATTTTACCATTAAAAATTTAATTTACTGAGTTTGGTTGTAAGATATCCTTGACAAGTTTAAATTATTTTCCTTATTTGCTGATTTTTTAAAATCATGAATGAATTTTTTTAGTTATATCCATTTAGATGATTATATTGCTTTCTTCTTTAATCTCTTACTGTGGTAAATTACTCTAAACGATTTTCTAATATTAAGGCAATGTGCTTTTCTGAAATAACTGTCTGAAATAACTTTTCTGAAATAACACAACTTGTTCATGCTGTATTATTTTTATGTATCGTTGGATTCAGTTTGTCAAAATTCTGTTCAAGATGTTTCTAATCTATGTACATAGTTAATATGGCTATAATATTCCATTTTTATTCCATTATTGTCAACTTTTGGTATAAAGTTATGATAGTCCCACAAAATGACTTGGAAACTGATATAAGTATCTATACATTAGATTTTGTGTATAATTGGAATTACTATTTTCCTTTGTTTTTGGTAAAACTTGCTGATTAAACCATTTGGGCCTGGAGTTTTCTTCATGGGAAGACCCTTACTGTTGACACTATTTTTTAAAACACTATTTTTTAGGGGCGCCTGGGTGGCGCAGTCGGTTAAGCGTCCGACTTCAGCCAGGTCACAATCTCGCGGTCCGTGAGTTCAAGCCCCGCGTCAGGCTCTGGGCTGATGGCTCAGAGCCTGGAGCCTGGAGCCTGTTTCCGATTCTGTGTCTCCCTCTCTCTGCCCCTCCCCCGTTCATGCTCTGTCTCTCTCTGTCCCAAAAATAAATAAATGTTGAAAAAAAAAATTAAAACACTATTTTTTAGTGTTTATTAAATATTCATATTTCCTATTCCTTTTTGAGTCACTTTTGGCAAGTTACACTTTCCTAAATATTTGTACATTTTAAGTTTTAAAAATTTATTGACATGGAAGTTTTTAGAGTGTCCTTTGTGACAACTCCAGGAGCTAGAGTTATATCCCCCTTTCCATTCCTTAAAAATAAAAAAAAAATTTTTTTTTTGCTTGATATCACCAGATATGTCACAAATCAACTCTTGATTTTCTTGTAGTACTTTAAAATTCTTTAATATTTTTAAAATTTTGTTCCTTCCTACCTAAGAATTGTGGTCAGGTCATTTGTTTTCAGTCTTTTCTATCTAAGTCCATCTTTAAATACACAAGATTTAACTTACTGCAAAAAGGAAATGATATTATGTGACATGATAGAAGTGTCAGTTAAAGCTATGACGATAATCATATTGTAATATATAAATGTATCAAATCAACACACTGTACACCTTAAACTCACACAATATTATATGCCAATTATATTTCAATTAAAACATCCACAAGATTTGGTAAATAGTATTTTTAATTATATTTAAGTTACAGATGCTTTCTAATTTCTATTATAATTTATTATTTTACTTTTAAATAGTTTAAAAATATGTGATTAGTTTCAAATTATGATGTTTCTTTAATTACCAGTTTGTTACTGATTTCTAACTTAATTCCACTGTAGGCAGAGAATGTTATATGTATTGCCAACCTTTTAAACTTTAAAAGTTTTTCACAAACCAAAGGATTGCTTCAAAACTACATTACAAAGATAATAGCTAATGACACAACTTCATTCAATACTTACTATATGCATGATAGGCACTGTACATAACTGAACTAATTTAATTTCAACTGAACCTTATGAGATAGGTTCTATTATCTCTGTCTTACAGATTAAGTAACTCAGGTAGAAAGATAACAGACAACCTATTCAGAGTCATAAAACCCACAGACAGCAGAGCCACATTCCAAAGACACCTATGTGACATCTAAGGCCATGCTTTTAGTCACTAAACTATACCTAGGAGTTATAGCCCCTTCAATAATATCCTAAAATTTCTAAAGCATCTTTTAAGAATGTTATTACACTTTCCTTTGTCCTTGTAAGAGCCTGGTTGGTTAACAGTGAAAAGTGTAATTGTCCTCTTTTACATGTGGGAAAATTGATACACAGGACCATTGTAGCTATTTAGGGGCAAAGTTAACCAGGGTTATTTTTTCTAAAATGGCTCCATATTTCTCTTGGCTTTGTGTTTAGTGTGAGTAGAAGGTGTTAATAGAAATTGGGATAACAACTGAATTAAAGACTTATTCTCTTCTTTGTCTACTTATCCTAGGAATACTAATGTAATGGCTGGGGGAAGGAACAGTACAATAGTTACAAAGTTCATTCTCTTGGGATTCTCTGAATTTCCAAAGCTCGCCAGTGTTCTTTTTTCAATATTCCTAGCGATCTACCTCATGACTGTGTCCTGGAACCTAGGCCTCATCACTCTCATCAGGGTGGACTCACATCTGCACACACCTATGTACTTTTTCCTCAGTAACCTGTCCTTGCTGGACATCTGCTATGTTTCCACTATAGCGCCCAAGATGCTCTCAGATTTCTTCAAGAAGCAGAAATACATCTCCTTTGTGGGGTGCACTATACAGTACTTCTTCTTCTCTAGCCTGGGTCTGACTGAGTGCTGTCTCCTGGCTGCCATGGCTTATGACCGATATGCTGCCATTTGTAATCCTCTGCTCTACACCGCCATCATGTTGCCCACCCTCTGTGTGCAGATGGTGGGGGGATCTTGTGTAATTGGATTCTGTGGCTCATTTATCCAACTGTGTGCCTTACTTCAGCTTCATTTCTGTGGGCCAAATGTCATCAACCATTTCTTTTGTGATCTTCCCCAGTTGCTGATCCTATCCTGCTCTGACACCTTTTTCTTTCAAATCATGACCTCTGTGCTCACAGTGATCTTTGGGCTCACATCTGTCTTGGTTATCATGATATCCTACGGTTATATTGTTGCCACCATTCTGAAGATCACCTCAGCTGAAGGCAGGTCCAAGGCCTTCAACACCTGTGCTTCTCACCTGACAGCTGTGGCTCTCTTCTTTGGCTCAGGTATCTTTGTTTATATGTATCCTAACTCTGGTGATTCCCTGAGCCAAAACAAGTTGGCATCAGTTTTATACACTGTTCTAATCCCCATGCTAAATCCATTGATCTATAGCTTGAGGAACAAGGAAATCAAAGATGCCCTAAACAGAAGGAAGAAGAGAATCTTTTTCTGTTGTTACTAATTATGGAATTTATTTCAAATGTACAGTATAGGAAAAACTGGTGACTAAAACATTGAACCACAACTGTCCTAACTGTGGGATGAATTACAGTTGCTTCACTCTCCCAGTATAAATCCGTGACTGGCACAAGGACTAGAAAATGCATGAAAAGTAACTGGAAGCTCAACATCTCCATCCTTCATCAGTTATGAACCAATACATCGAAAGGCCAAACAATTCACACTGTTTTTGTAGCTAGTTGTGGTGGTATGGCCCTTCACCTTCAATATTCCATCTCTACCTAGTGTTCTACCTCAAGAACCAGAGATGCCAGTACTGATCAAGGCTACCAGGAGACCAGCATGTGTCTTTATGGCAACTCATTTTAGGTAAGGCAGAGATTACTATTAGTATTGAGAGATCTCTTGAAAATGAATTTCCTAAGTAATTAGGTTGATTCTCAGATTTAACCTATTTTTTCATTTCTGGAAATAATGGATGAATTTCTTCATTTATGGATTTATCCAATGCAAGAGTAACTATACCAGATCAGATTTGTTAACTTCAAACAAAAAGAAATTTATTGTAATAAGAATGATGAACATGTCTGCCCTAGTTAAGGTTTGGTTGACTAGTTGGCTCATTAGCAATCCCTAGGAAATTCCTTGTCTGTTATTGCTATAGAGTCATCCATCTTCACTGTGAAACCAGAAAAGGGAATGAGAAACTGGCACTCTGCTGAGAAAGTGATCTAGTGCCTGGTTTTGGCATCAACAACGTCTTCATGTTACTTTTTTTTTTTTTTTTTTTTTTTGGTATTTTAAGTAGAACAAGTCTCCATTAGGAAGTTGTTTTTCCAATAATTAGCAGATGGGAAGTGGTTGGTGAAATTAGATATAAGAAGCTGAACTTCTGGTACATAAGAAAGTCTAGATTTAGCTGTTTCCCTTGTACCCTTGGTTGGATTGCTACAAGGCGTAGTGAAGTCATGAAGGCATAGTGGAGAGTTGAGGCTGGGAGAGAAAGCACACTCCTGTTTTTTATCCTCAGATTCTGCTTTCCACAATCTTAGGCCATAGCCAGGAGAAATGCCTCAATATATAAAATTTAAAATCTCAATTATGAAGAACATAATCCTCAGAAAAGAGTGATATGGGTCTTAATGCAAAAGAGCCTATTTCCAAGAAGACCAGCCTCCTTTTTATTCTGATCCTTAAATCACCTGTAACATATAGATGTATATGACACATACCCTTGTGCAGGTGTGTCTCATGAGCAAAAGAGGACCAGAGATTAATTAATCATACAGAGGCTCTGTGATTAGACAGACTTCTGGATTGTATTGTGTGTTTCTCTTTCTGTAACTACATGTGATTAACATTTTTGTCTTGATGTTTTAAAGAAACAAGTGTACTTTATGTGATGTTGTGTGAGGGAAGACATCTGCATCCATTAATTCTATCATGCTATATCTCCTTGGTTTCTGGGTTACCATGGGAATTTAGCCCCATGACTAAGAATGGACATACTCCCAGATAGGCAGTAATAAATCCTACGTTCTAAGAAGTGACATTTTCCTTGCTATGTTAGCAGAAGAGGAGGGGGTTTGATAGCTGGTAGGACTCTGGGCATAGGCTAAAAGCTAATTCAGCACAGATTGCTGACTGGTTGTTTTGTTGATCACTGTGTATCTCAATTATTTCATAATTTAAAATTGCAAATAATATTTATTTTATACTAACATGCCTGTGTCTCATTTTTCCTAAGTGCTCTACTACTTTATTTTTGGTGAATGAAAGTAGTTTTCTGAAAGGGAAGATAAAAGTGGGATTTGAAAATGGTTCCTAAGCTTTCCAAGTTGAGACATATCCAGGGATGTGGCTCAGTGAGTAGCTACACTATTGCAAGTGCATCTTCAGGAAGGCTGACATTCATCTGACTTCACAAGTCAGCAACCCTGTTTTCATTTGAGGGGGAGACCACAATGAGCTCTGTAAGTCCAAGAATTTAAAAAATGGTTGAGGCAGTGAACAGCAAAGTGGATGTTTCAAAAAACTAAGCATCGAATTGAAGAACTTCCCTGAGATCTTTCCTAAGAATTCAGATAAAAAGGGGGCGCCTGGGTGGTTCAGTTGGTTAAGTCTCTGACTTTGGCTCAGGTCTTGATCTCATGGTTCATGAGTTTGACCCTACGTCAGGCCCTGTGTGCTGACAGTTCACAGCCTTGAGGCTGCTTCAGATTCTGTGTCTCCCTCTCTTTCTGCCCCTCCACCCCCTCTCAAAAATAAATAAAAAATTTTTAAATGTTTTTAAAAATGAAAAAAAAAACAGTTTGCAAGAATTCAGAGACAAAGTACAAAGAGATAAATATGAGAATAAAATGATGAGGCACGAAGGAGTGCTTTAGGAGACCAGTGTAATATAACAGGAGATTCAAAAGATAATCATTAAACAGGTGGAGACAAGATTGTTGAATTTTTAAGAAAAGAGAAATCCCTTGATCTGAAGAAAAAATATTGAAAACGTGCCTGTTTTAACCAAGGAATGTGTTTGTTAAAATTAATTCTGATCCAAATCCCAACAGGATTTGGTGGTGGGTGGGAAGTAGTGGAAAGAACTTTGTAAAATGGTACTAATGTTCAATTTGGAGAATAAAGGTTGACAATAATAAGAATATTTTGGAAAAAATACTTATAACTACTGGCTTGTCTCTAGGTTTTCAATTCATACAATAATTTAAATCATGTGAAAATGGTGCAAAGATTGAAAAACAGAAAAATGGGACAAAAATTTATTTTCGAGAAAGATCTAGTAACATGAAAATTAACATTTTTAATAAAAGCATCTATAAATTATTGATAAAAGTATTAAATTTATAATCTTATGTTTAGTTAAATATTTTGGAATATAAAAATAAGTTTTTGTTTGCTTCATGATACATAAAATATAGCTGCCATGTGGATGGAAGAATATGAAACACATTTAAGCCACAAGTAAATAATTTAAAAAATGTGAACAAAATTGAGAAATATAGCTAAGAAAATATAAATAAAAGTGATTTGTAAATAATAAAGAGTTTAACAAGCTTAAAATTAGTAGAGGAAACCACAAAGGAAAATAAGTTGGTACTCTAAAGACTTTATATTTCTTTTCAATCAATGACACAAATTCAAAGACAAGTAGCCATTTAAGGGAAAATAAAGCAACAAATGATGATCTACAAATGATTCACATTTTGATGAAAGCTACATCCATTCTACTGAAAAGTAGTGAGATTATTAGAAATCCTGTGTGAGGATGAATTACAAAAGAGAAAGTGAGTCTAAACAAATGTATGAAAAATAGCTCAAACTCCAAGTAATTGGATAAATGCAGATTATAACAATGCAGTGTATGACTTTTCACCTGTCAAATTCACAAGGGTGATTTAAAATATTTTCAAATAGTCAATGGGGTTTAATTATTCTAAAAGACCCACAGTCAAATATTCCATTTCTTAGGATGGGAGATCCCTACCAGTCAACATAAAGTGAATTATTCTTCCTTTCTTTGGGGACAAAGATGGGACACTGACAATGGTGATTATTAAATGAATTTTGCTGACACAATTGCACTCATTTTTTCAGATGATCTAGGTCGTATCTTGTAACAAAATGACTGTGCAATGTTTAAAAAATCTCTGTCTGGGGCGCCTGGGTGGCGCAGTCGGTTAAGCGTCCGACTTCAGCCAGGTCACGATCTCGCGGTCCGTGAGTTCGAGCCCCGCGTCAGGCTCTGGGCTGATGGCTCAGAGCCTGGAGCCTGTTTCCGAGTCTGTGTCTCCCTCTCTCTCTGCCCCTCCCCCGTTCATGCTCTGTCTCTCTCTGTCCCAAAAATAAATAAACGTTAAAAAAAAAAAAAATTTAAAAAAATAAAAATAAAAATAAAAAAAATTAAAAATCTCTGTCAAAAAAAAATCCAGGATGGTAGAAATAGAGACACCTCCTTCCAACCTTTGAGAATATTTGCTTACCATCCAGGATAATAATGATAGTGTCTCTGTCTGGAGGAAAGAATGGGTTGGCTGCCAGCAGCCCTTTCATAAGATTGGGGGCATCTTAGCATCAGTGTCCCCCAGCTGTTACACGGACCCATACCTTGTGCACATGATCTTCCTACATCTGCCTCCGTGTTGCCCCCACGGGACTTGAGACAGTAGAGTAATCATAATACTCATGCTGCCCCTTCTCTGAATCCTTTCACTGCTCACTCTCTTCTCACCAGCTAAAGCTGATGAAGTGTGAAGAGCCAACCTAGCAGCTGTCACTACACTGCTGATTAAAAACTGTGTGACAGTTTGACACAGGATAAACACCAACCTATCAGAATGAAAAAATCACTAAACTACCAGTATGGCTATGCCAGTGTATACTAATGAAATACTAGCCCCTATATAGTCTTTTAATTCTTACAATCCCATGACAGATGCATTATTTTTATATATTCATTTTCAACATGAAAAAAAAAACTGGAGCAAAATGTTTAAGTAACTGTCCTAATGTTTAATATTTCATGAGTGGTACAGATAAGGTTAAAACTTGGAGAGTCTGACAAGAATTAACCATTTACTACAGTGGGAGTTTAATGTTTGAACTTTATTTTTAAGTAGGCTTCATGCCCAGCACAGAGCCCAGTGTGGGGCTTGAATTCACGACCCTGAGATTAAGACCTGAGCTGAGATCAAGAGTCAGACACTTAACCAACTGAGTTGCCCACGTGCTCTGTGTTTGTGCTTTTCTACATGGTGGCAGGATGACATTTCTTTGCTTAAATCTTGAAAGTCTTTCCCCAAGCTAGAAAATCAGACATTAGTCACTCATGTTAGGGAGAAAGTTGCCATAGAACGAGGAATAAATGTTGAAAATTCTTATTTTTTTTTAATTCAAAGCTTTGGCTCAAGTGTTAGACCAAAAAGGTTTAGAAGGTGACAAACTTAATAATACCAAGTAAAGATCTTCCTCACTAATAAACAGAGGAAGCCAAGAGTTGGGTGTGAATCCAGAAAGTTTGGATGTGTTAGTTTGGAGTCTTGTGCCCTGCTCCCTGACCATTTTGGGTTAAGCTGAGGGTCCAGAAAGATAAAGAAGCTTTTTGAAGAATCCAAAGTAGACGACATTCATGGGTGCTCCTTGACTGGAACATGAGCAAGCAACACAGGTCCTAGAGTTTGCCTATTTACCACATAAATACAAGGTGGTAGCCTAGAGTATGGAGAGCAGAAAAGAAGAAGAAGAAGAAGAAGCAGCAGCAGCAGCAGCCCAGGATGAGAAAGATCTTGAGAAAGTCATCCTGAGTCTTCCACAGCTGCAGGGAAACATGGAGGAGGGTCATGAAGTTTCCCATACACCTAAAGAGGGGGTGGGAGGGGTTGCTGGACCGAAAGAATGAGATGTTTAGAGGCAGGAAACTGCAGAATATGTGGATTAATGACCAGAAATCATTAAGACCACAAACATCTCCATCGGTGGCTGTGGATGGGGCCGTAACTGGCTAAATGCCAAGGGTGAAAGATATTGCCCAAGAACAATGTGGAGAAACTGCCTGTTGTGGGAATGCCAGACAGTGCAGATCTGAAAGCTGAAAGTCCTCTCTACCATAGCTTACAAAACTTCACAAGCTTTGGAGCTTAGAAATAATCCCAGGGAGCAAAGGAAAGCGAACATCTTAACTGATAGATTTATAGATATTCAGTAACGGGAGAAAATCCGGAGGTGAGTGACTTTACTTGAAAGTGTTTGCAAATAAAAGTGAAGGCATTAAGTTTCTGTCTTCAGATGGAATAGAGGCTCAAAATAGAAATTATATTAAAAGGCAATAAATAAGATGCATTTTTGCACACTTCAGTTTGTGGTATGAAAATATCTTATTCTATGTTAAATTGACAGAGATGGGTCGCAATCTAGTGGTCTGCCATTTCTTCTAAGACCAAATTCTGAGTTCAGAGCATATCCATAGACCATGATCACAAGAGACAAAAAGGGAAAAAAGAAAAAATCAACTACTCTTCTCACAATTATGTCCTAAATTACTTAGACTGTGTGGCTCCCCCTGGAGTGGTTGCCATGCAGAAGGAAGAGAAATGAGAGAAGGAAGGAGACAGGGTAGGGGTAAGAGAAAGAGAATATGGAAGAGGTGAGGGAGGGAGAGAGAGACAGAGAGGGAGAGAGAGAGAGAAGAAAAAACATGGTGGGGGAGGGGTGGGAGAAGAGTGAGAGACCGAAACTATTTTCCAGTAGAGAAAAGGCCCCAGACATACTAACTTGGAATCAAGGAGCAAGGAACAGAAGAGCCAAACTTATGTACTAAACTTTTGGTGAGGGCTCTATCCACCATATCCTAGGATTTCATTGAGAGGCCCTCCAAAACTAGGTGTCCACATCTTTTTTATTATTACAGACACAACTCAACTGCTGCAGCCACCAGTATGTTCCAGTGACTCATCTTCTTTAAGCTGACAAGAGATTCAACGAAAGCATGACAAGGCCCTCAACATCCCAGAAATGAGTCAAAGATGCCCTCCAACTTGTGGCCAGTCCTTGATTGCCTCATTAGACTTTTCAGCGGCCATAGTGGTGGGAGGTTAACCAAGCCATGCTGACTCAATTTCTCAGTCCATATTAGAAATCTGGATTTAGTACTCTTTTTGAGCTTGTCTGTGTGTCTAATTCATTGCTATTTACTCAGCCTTTGCAAGTAGGAGACAGCCTGGCAAGAAATCCCTCTGGACGTGGTTTCATGGTGTTTCCCCTTCACTTTTAGTCAGATTTCTGTCTTATCAGTGCAGAAAATCTGGAAGTTTAAGAGAATAAGATGCACAGCCATCTCAGATTCAGGTGAAGCTGACCAAAGAAGGATTTAAAAATTATTAAATAAATAAATATATAAATAAATAGGGCGCCTAGGTGGCTCAGTTGGTAAAGCATCTGACTCTTGATTTTGGCTCAGGTCATGATCTCACGGTTCGAAATGGAGCCCCCAGGGCTCTGTGCTGACAGTGAGGAGCCTGGGCATTCTCTCCCTCCCTCTCTGCCCCTCCTCTGCTCGCCTCTCTCTCTCAAAATAAATAAATGAAATAAAATTATAAAAAATAAAAATAAATAAAATTGATAAGATGTAGGCCTTTGAAAATAAAGGCAAACCTCACTAAAATGGAATCAGGAGGCCAGAAGTGGGTGGGTTATCACTCAAATGTTAATTATGGAAAGAATTATCAGTTACAGATCCTAACAGAAGTGTCAATTACAAACCCCAATAGCAGTATCTACTGGAAAGAATCATCAGTTATAGGCCCCAACAGGGCAGACTGTATCTCCTACAAGAAACTGACTGCCTCTGCAACTCAGCCAATGAGAAGCAGGGTCATCACCCTGAACTCTTGCTTCTGTTCAGTGGACTTTTGTTCAAAATTACTCCTCCCAGCTTCCTCCTTCTTTTCAAAAAATAAATAATAACATTCCTGTCTGTTTTTGGACTTTGCTTATGGTTTTGCCATAGCTTGCATGTCCCAAATTGCAATTCTGTTACTAGAAGAAACCCATTTTTGCTGGTAAAATAACTGACAGTTTTATTTTTAAGGTTAACAGACCCTAATAATCTCAGTTTAGCCCAGTTCCTTAGGTATGTACCCCCGAAAGAAAGCCTTCATACCACTTTGTCCAGCCCAGAAACACTGAATTGCACTTCCCCTTGGTGAGTAAGATGCAAAGTTCGCACGGAGCCTTAGGTGATGAATACAGGAGGGATAAAATGTTGAGCTCCCCTAGAGAATCAACAATATTAGTAGTTGTTTCTGGGTGGCAGGATTATGGGTAACTTTTTTTATTGTACTGTATTCTTCAGGCTTCCTGTTTGTTTTAAATTAAATTTAAAAAAATCAAGAGCAGAGAAGAGCCCGAGGGGGGCTAGAGTGAAGACGGTAAAACACATACCTGACGTCCCATCTGCCATCCAACTGTGGGCTGTTCCAGCTTCCTTAGACAAGATGTTCAGATCCTTTTGGCCTTTCAAAAGTTACCAAAGACATTTATATTTGGAATCAATGGTAACAGCCACTGACATATAGCTGGGTGAAGAAATGCCTGCAAACCATGTGATGCCGGGAATACAAAGGTTCATTCCATGAGTGGACATGCCTTGTGGCTGCGGTGATGGAGGCACTCTCTTACTTAGATCATTTTCTCTGCTGTTACCACTGTGGAAGAGGGTTATTACCACTCAGAATGAATTGGTGGTGGAAAAAGGGAGTCAGTGACCTGGGTATAGTCACAGGCAGATGAAAGCAGGACTTGACAGCCAGCCTTGGAAAATGAATGACAGAAAGTGAATCACTGGTGGAGCCAAACTCCAGTTGCCTGCAGGTGAACAGTTTTACCCTTGGCGGGGAGGACAGCAATTCTTTATTTGAAATAGCATGAGTAATGTAAGGATGAACACTGGTGCTGAGAACGTTAGGACTTGAGCCAGAATAAGCCTGAGAGGATCTGTTATCATAGAAAAATAAAGGCAAAGGCACCTATTATAAAGGAATAGGGATGCCGGGGTGGCTCAGTCGGGTAATTACTTTGGCTCACGTCATGATCTCGTGGTTTATGGGTTCGAGCCCTGCACTGGGCTCTGTGCCGACAGCTCAGAGCCTGGTGCCTGCTTCAGATTCTGTGCCTCCCCCGTCCCCCCCCCCCCCCCCGCCTCTCCCCTACTTGCTTGCAGTCTCTCTCTCTCTCTCTCTCTCTCTCTCTCTCTCTCTCTCTCTGTCATAAATAAATAAATAAACATTTTAAAAAAAGGAATAATAGGGGCGCCTGGGTGGCGCAGTCGGTTAAGCGTCCGACTTCAGCCAGGTCACGATCTCGCGGTCCGTGAGTTCGAGCCCCGCGTCGGGCTCTGGGCTGATGGCTCGGAGCCTGGAGCCTGTTTCCGATTCTGTGTCTCCCTCTCTCTCTGCCCCTCCCCCGTTCATGCTCTGTCTCTCTCTGTCCCAAAAATAAATAAACGTTGAAAAAAAAAATTTAAAAATAAATAAAAAATTAAAAAAAAATAAAAAAAGGAATAATATCCTGCACTCTCTAAAACTACAGAATTAAAAACTCCACACATAATTTCCAGCAGCACCTGATTTTTCAGTTGTCCTTAATGCTATCTCTGTCACTACGGGTATTCAGGGTATTCTGCCACTATAAATCTGTACACTCCATAAGCACACACCACTCTCCTTTACTTTTCATGACTGGGACACTCATATCTTTCTTTTGGGGCCGAAGACTCCTACCATCTCAGTCATCTGAGATGATAGACGGACGGAAGTTCAGAGACAGCAGTGCCCTGTTGAAAATTATAGTTGACATGCCAGAAAACCACAATGGGCACAAGGGATCTTTTTTTGGGTGATGGAAATATTCTAAAAATGGATTCTAGTGATCATTGCACAACTCTATAAATCTATAAATCTACTAAAGTTTAGTAGATTTTAGTGTACCCATTGTACACGTAAAATGGGTAGAGTTTATGATATGTAAGTTAGACTTCCATAAAACTCTTGAAAACAAAAATAATACGAAAAGAAGAAAAAAGAAATGTCTTCAAACAGGACCTAGCTAAAAGAACATGAGAATGTCCTCTAATAACTTAAACCACAGAAATGAGCTTAGTATAAAGTTCTTCAATCATTAAACCTAACTGATATTCACTCATCTTTTCATTTATGTCAACATTTAGTGGGCAGCTACTAGTGCCAAGTGCTGAGAGAGATAAATACTACAGATCCTTCCCTAGGAAACTCACAGTTTAGTAGGGGGCATGATGTAAAAATAAATAATTTTAATGCAACATAATAAAATGCAAAATTGAAAGTATATAAAATGCAAAATTGAAAGTATATAAAATAGGTGACAGTTTTGAATCCTGCCTGTAATGTTCAAGGTAGGGACAGAATTGTAACCAAATGTGTTCATAATCCTTAAATATAATATATGATAAAGGATTTACCAAACATCATTGAAAAATCTAATTGTTTTTTCAATTTAATGGAAAGGTTCTTAAGAAAAAAATTAAGTCCCTAGACATGATTAGACACTTCTCCAAGGAAGACATCCATATGGCCAACTAACACATGAAAAAATGCTCCACATCACTCATCATCAGGGAAATACAAATCAAAACCACCAGGAGATACCACCTTACACCTGTCAGAATGGCTAACATTAACAACTCAGGCAACAACAGATGTTGGCGAGGATGCAGAGAAAGAGGATCTCTTTTGCATTGTTGGTGGCAATGCAAGCTGGTGCAGCCACTCTGGAAAACAGTATGGAGGTTCCTCAAAAAATTAAAAATAGAACTACCCTACGACCCAGCAATTGCACTACTAGGCATTTATCCATGGGATACAGGTGTGCTGTTTCGAAGGGACACATGCACCCCAATGTTTATAGCAGCACTATCGACAATAGCCAAAGTATGGAAAGAGCCCAAACGTCCATCAATGGATGAATGGATAAAGAAGATGTGGTATATATACAATGGAGTATTACTCGGCAATCAAAAAGAATGAAATCTTGTCATTTGCAACTATGTGGATGGAACTGGAGGGTATTATGCTAAGTGAAATTAGTCAGAGAAAGACAAAAGTCATATGACTTCACTCATATGAGGACTTTAAGAGACAAAACAGATGAACATAAGGGAAGGGAAACAAAAATAATATAAAAACAGGGAGGGGGACAAAACATAAGAGACATAAATATGGAGAACAAACTGAGGGTTGCTGGAGGGATTGTGGGAGGGGGGATGGGCTAAATGGGTAAGGGGCATTAAGGAATCTACTCCTGAAATCATTGTTTCACTATATGCTAACTAATTTGGATGTAAATTTTTTTTTTAAATTTTTTTTCAACGTTTTTATTTATTTATGGGACAGACAGAGACAGAGCATGAACGGGGGAGGGGCAGAGAGAGAGGGAGACACAGAATCGGAAACAGGCTCCAGGCTCCGAGCCATCAGGCCAGAGCCCGACACGGGGCTCGAACTCACGGACCGTGAGATCGTGACCTGGCTGAAGTCAGACGCTTAACCGACTGCGCCACCCAGGCGCCCCAAAGATGTAAATTTTAAAAAAGAAAAAAGAAAAAAAGAAAAAAATTAAGTCCTCAACCATAAGTTAAATTCTGGATCATTTAAGTAGTTAAAAAAGTGTTAAACCAAAAAAAAAAGTCAGCTAAAAATAGGCAAATACTTATCTGGACTCTGAATAAAGAAGAACTTTGCTTCAAATGAATGGATGAAATTAGACCCATAAGATTCACTATGAAAAAAAATGAGATTTTTGTAAATGTTAGGAGATCATAAATAAAATGAAATGAAATGGAAAGCTAGGAAAATGCATTTGTAGCAATGGAGTAATTCTCCTTTCTAGAAATTTACTTTACAGAAATTATCTGAAGTGTAGATGCTTTGAACATTGACTCAGGATAATTTTTCATAGCAAAAACTTAGATTTCATTTAAAATCCAACAGAGGGAAAAAAATCCACCAGAGGTGTATTTTTTAAAGTGGAATATTATATAACCACTAATACCTTATAATGATGTTTATGAGTCATTTAAATATGCATTGTAACATGTTGAGTGAAACACACCCATTATACCATCCTGTGTGTAACAGAAAAGACTGAAAAATACCCACCTGTAATGAAAGGTTTTAGATTAAGATGATGTATTAAATATATTCCTGTATTCCTGTTCTATTGATTCCTTAGTCTAAAGAAGTTTTCTAAACTTGAAGGATCTGTAAAGTGAAAATGGAATCAGCAGGGGAACTCTCTCATGTTTTTCTACTAGAGAACAATTACCCTGGACACATTAATTAGTTATCCTGTCTCCGCCTTGGGTCCTAGGGAGGCATTTAAATGAACCCCACTTGGAAGCACCTCTCTTATCACGGCTGCACAGGAGAGGAAGTTTCCTTTAGAAGATAATTGAAAGATGGTGTTCAGTAATTTTCCCAGGAATCTGGGGCAAGAGTCTGGGCCTGCAGGGGGCCACAGGTACTGCCACACTCCCCAGGCCATAAACACCCAGCAGTGCCCCACCTTCTGCAGAAATATCTAGGTGAGGCTTTGGTTGGGCAGCATGGGGGCAGCGTGCTAGTGTTGATACTCAGGGACGCGGAGTCTGGATTTGGGAACTTCCCTCCTCCACATGGCCAGGTGTTCCCACCATCTTCCTGTTTGTAGGCTGTCTTCTCTCGGTGCCTCAGACTTGCTCAGAGCTCAGGTCCTTTCTACTGGGAAATAAAATGTTTCTCCTCAATGGAAAAAAATACTTTATTTTTTTAATGTTTATTTCTGAGAGAGAGAGAGAGAGAGAGAGAGAGAGAGAGAGAGACAGAGCATGAGCAGGAGAGGGGCAGAGAGAGAGGGAGACACAGAATCTGAAGCAGGCTCCAGGCTCTGAGCTGTCAGCACAGAGCCCATTGCGGGCTCAAATTCATGAACCCATTAACAGAGAGATCATGACCTGAGCCAAAGTCAGTCGCTTAACTGACGGAACCACCCAGGTGCCCCTCAATGGAAAATTTTGACAGAAACAAAAAGATGAGGTGAAGGAATATCTTGCATGTAGGAACTCACTGTTGCATGGAGAGTTTGGTGTGATTTCTTTGACTACTTCATATCCCCCCTACCGGTGTCATGCTTTGAAAAGGTTGTGTTGATCAAAAGCTGAATTTATAAAGTCATAATTTATTTACTATAATTAAAACAATGTTTTACTTTCATTCACTTAGCAGCATGCTCAGGAGCAAGAGATTTGGGAGTTTAGCAGACCTGGTCCAAAATCTCAGCACTGCCACTCACCACCTGCTTGACCTTGGACAATTTACTTAGTCTCCCTGTGCCTCAGTTTCCCCATATGTATAGTAAGGAAAACAATGCCCATAGAGTTGTGTAAGAATAAATGAAGTGTATGTGAATCATTGAGAACTGGGCCTGGCCCAAACTAAGCAATCCCTATGCAGCAATGATTTAACTTAAAATGGGTAAACTAATAGCACACTGAATTAGTAGAATTCTAACCCAAGGAAAGAATTGACATTTTAATGATCCTATATTGTTCTTATCCTGTATAAAGTCCATCCTTATTTACTATTAGGAACATTGGGGAATAGCTGTGCATTCCTATTTTCCAAGATCCCATAGCATTTCTGGGATATGTGGAAATAACTGATGTGAGAAGTGGCTTCCTATCTTCTTAACCATCCTTTTAATTCTTGCCACTTCAGAACCCCTGCTTGGTATTCTGGTTGGAAAATTACATCACATTTCTAATTTGACAATGTTAGCCACTCCTCTCCATGCACTTAACACACTAAGGACACTGATCTCTTTGTGATCAATCACCGTTTCTGAAGACCCCTGCTTAGCAAGGTCAACTTTCTTGTGTCTTAAGCAACCATTTGTTATCTCTAATTTCTTCTAATGGTTTGGAACAGGAAAAAGAATCAAAGAAAGTGATGGTGTTTTGATCACATTTATTTCTACTCTGAGATAAAATCTTTAAGAGAAATTTTTAAAAAGTAGTTTTAATTATGATGGACAGTAATAATAAGAACCCATAACCTCAATTATAAATGATAGCAACATATAATAACTCTTCCCATGGTTCTTTAAATCACACTACAAGGCCTAATTGGAAAATGAAATGGCTTAGTCAATTAAAATTTAGTCTACAAAGATACCAAGTACTTAGTTTGTTTGATTTGTTTTTCCTGAGTAGACCAGTTGTCTTGTTAGAAAAATGGCTTTACAGTTCTAAAATGTTTTTGCCAACTCTATGTTGGCATAGGGCCCAAATGTTTTCTGCCTTTGGAAAATGCTGATAAATTTTTATTGGAAGCATTTGATTCTGGGTAGGTGCCTAGAGAGACAAGGCTTCTAAACTCATTCAATGATAATAGAAGCGAGTGTAAAAATGAAATATTTTAGGGGTGCCTGGGTGGCTCAGTTGGTTAAGCATCTGACTTTGGCTCAGGTCCTGATCTCGAGGTTTATGAATTCGAGCCCCAAGTTAGGTTCTGTGCTGACAGCTGTGAGTTCGAGCCCCACGTTGGGCTCTGTGCTGACAGCTCAGAGCCTGGAGCCTGCTTCACATTCTGTGTCTCCCTCTCTCTCTCTGCCCCTCCCCCACTCATGCTTTGTCTTTCACTCTTAAAAATAAAACAAACACTGAAGGGGTGCCTGGGTGGCAGTGTTGGTTAAACATCCAATTTCTGCACAGGTCATGACATCATGGTTCATAAGTTGGAGCTCCACATTGAGCTCTGTGCTGACAGCTGTGAGTTTGAGCCCTGTGTCAGGCTCTGTGCTGATGGCTCAGAGCCTGGAGCTACTTCAGATTCTGTATCCCTCTCTCTCTGCCCCTCCCACGCTCACACTCTGTCTCTCTGTCTCTTTCTCAAAAATAAACATTAAAAATTTTTTTAATTTAAAAAATAAAATAAAAATAAACACGAAAAAATTTTTAAAAAGAAATGAAACATTAATTATTTTTTAATTTTAGAGAGAGTGAGAGTGCATGTGCAAGTGGGGAGAGAGAGTGAGGGAGAGAGAGAGAGAGGGAGAGAGAGAACCCTAAACATGATCTAGGCTCAGCATGGAACCTGATTTGGGACTCAATCCCATGACCCTGGGATCATGACCTGACCCTAAATCAAGAGTCGGACATTCAACCAACTAAGCCACCTGGGAACTCCATGAAATATTTGTTTTTATAGTCAAAAAAGATAATGTCCAATTCAAAATATGCTTATTATTAAGTATATTTTGTGAGTTGAAAATGTATATTAATCATTATATAAAAAATAGAAAAATTCAGCCACATCTATTTCTATGTGTTCAGTTTCATTGTCTAGGGATCAATATTCATGGCTAGAGAGGAGAGAGCTTGGCCAAGGGTATTCAAAAATGTCTCTGGCTTTCAGGAAATTAAAACCTAGCTGGGGAAATCACTGTCTATTATTTTCATGTCATAAGAACAACATAAGATAAAATTCTCTGGGTTTTAATATAAATTGAGTCACAGACATGAGGTAAATAATGGAACATGTACTGAAAGCCTTTATGTCCCAGGTAATTTCATAATAATATTAATATCCATCAGAGAGCAACTTGCCACTCTGTGCCAGGAATTGTGTAAGGTGCCTTATGTGCATAATGCCATGCTACCCCTCACTGTGACCCTACAGACAGCTGTTATATCCCCAATTTATGACTGAAGAAGTTGAGGTTCAGAAAGATTAAAGCAACTTGGTCAAGGTCACACAATAAGTGCTGTTTACCCAAGACTAACATTCATGTTCTTCCTCCTCTTCCAAGTCTATTTTGAGATTCATATTCATTGAAGATCATACTTAGAACCCCTTTTTGAGAAGGTCTTTCTCAGTTTACTAAGAGTTCTTGATAACGGGTGACATCTCTCAATGAGCATGTACATTCTTGATGTTAGCTTGTGACTGAGAATAAAGCTGAAGGTGTAATTAACATCTTTTAATAACTAAGACAGTGGAATATTGAAGTTATGTTTTTAAGTGAATTATTGTGAAATAACTATAGGAAACACCTTTTTCAAATTTACAATGTGGCACAGTGAAAAACAAAATGAGAAAATTACTAGCATTGTGATGTAGGAAACTGAGACTTGGAGTTAAGTAGCTATCAATTTGGTAAGAATTCACATCTTTACCGTATTGAATCTGCAGATCTGTGGACATGATGGATCTCTCCATTTATTTAGATTTTTTTTGATTTTTAAAAAGTCATTTGGGGGCACCTGGGTGGCTCAGTCAGTTGAACATCTGACTTCAGCTCAGGTCATGACCTTGCAGTTCGTGGGTTTGAGCCCTGCGTCGGGCTCTGTGCTAACAGCTTAGAGCCTGGAGCCTGCTTAGGATTCTGTCTCCCCCTCCCCACCTCTCTCTCTGCCCCTCCCCTTCTCATTCTCTGTCTCTCCCATTCTCAAAAATAAATAAACATTTGAATTTTTAAGAATTATTTTTATGATATTCAGCATAAATCAAAAATTTGATTTACACCTAAGTATTTAATTATTTTTGGAGCTACTATAAATAGTGTTTATTTGTAACTTAGACTTCCTCATGTCTGCCAGTATATAGAAATAGAATTTGTATTTGTATTTTGATCTTATAGCCTGTAAACCTAATGCATGCACATTTTAGGAGCTTTTTTTTTTTTTAATTTTTTTTTCAACGTTTATTTATTTTTGGGACAGAGAGAGACAGAGCATGAACGGGGGAGGGGCAGAGAGAGAGGGAGACACAGAATCAGAAACAGGCTCCAGGTTCCGAGCCATCAGCCCAGAGCCTGACGCGGGACTCGGACTCACAGACCGCGAGATCGTGACCTGGCTGAAGTCGGACGCTCAACTGACTGCGCCACCCAGGCGCCCCTAGGAGCTTTTTTAAAATAGACTCTTTAGGATTTTCTACATACAATCATGTCACACTAAAATAAGGACAGTTTTATTTTGATCTGTATGCCTTTTGTTTCCTTGCTTTACCTTACTACATTTGCTAGAACTTCAAGAGTCATGTTGAGCACAAGTGGTGAGAGCAGTATAATTGTCTTTTTCCTGATCTCAAGGGAAAACATTCAGTTTTTCATCATTAAGTAAATGGTAGTTGTAGCTTTTTGATAGATACTTTTTATTAACTTGGATAAACTCCTCGCATTCCTATTATTCTGAGGGTTTTTTTTAATCATGAGTGGATATTGACTTTTGTTAAATCTTTTTATGTATCAGTTGGTATAGTCATTTGATGATATTCCTTCTTTAACCTGTTAATGTGGTGGATTGCATTGATGGAATTTTGAATATTGGACGAGTCTCACATCCGTAGAATAACCCCACTTAATTATGGTATATAATTCTTTTTTATATATTGCTGAATTATACTTGCTAATATTTTGTGAGAGATTATTGGGTCTGTCTTAATAAAGGATGATGTCAGCTTCCTCTCTCTTCCTCTCTTCTTTTGTACTGTCTTTGTGTGCTTTTGGTATCAGGATAATATTAGTTTTATAAAATGAATTGGGAAGTGTTCTATCCTCTCCTGTTTTCCAGAAGAGATTGTACAGAATTGGTGTTCTTTTTTAAACATTTGGTAGAATTCTCCAGCAAAACCATCTTGGGTTTAGAGAGTTTATTTTGGGGTATTTTAAAATTACAAATTCAATTTTCTTAATTATTACAGGGATGGTCAGATTATCTATTTCATGTTGGGTGTATTGTGGTAGTGTGTGTTTTTTGAGGTGGTTCATTTAGCTTGTAAATATACATGTGTTGACTTGTTCATAATGTTCTTGAACATCGTTTTGATGTCTGCTGCTCTTATTATTATTTATTTCCTTCTGCTTGCTTGAGTTTATTTTGCTTTTTTTTTTCTGTATATCTTGACTTGGAGCTGAATTTGTTGATTTGAGATTTTTCTGCTTTTCTAATGTAAGCATTTCATGCTCTCCATATGGTTTCCACTGACACCATGGTGGTGTGACCTTTGTTACTGGCCAGTATGTATGGAAGTACTGGTTCCCTACTTTTGCCTTCTCAGACATCATCTCAGCAAGGATGTTGGGTGCTATGTTATAACCGTATGTGTGTGGAAGTCTGCACCCCCATTGGCCTTTGCTGCCTTGAGTGCAGATGGGGCCACACAGTGATGCCTATGGCTAGAGTTGAGTGTTTATTATGTAAATGTTTTCTGATTGCTAGGCTTCCCCTTTCCTGGCCTTTTGGCTAGAAAACTTGCTATTTTGTCTGTGCCTGTTGGTATTTCCATGTTGCTGGCTTCTCCAACTCTAGGCCTGGAATATATGAGTAAAAAAGAAAACCAGGGAATTCATTATTGTGTCATTCCCTGAGCCTCAGGGTCCCTTGCTAGTCAGCCTTCTTCTCTCCATCTGACAGAGTCATTTTATGTTCCTATGCATATCCTGACTAGGTTTCCAGTTACACACAGTGGGAGGAAAAGAGATAAGTATGTTTAGTTCATCGTCCTTTTTTTTTGTTTGTTTTTTTGGGGGGGTTATGGGTTTTTTTAATTTTAATTTTATTTTTTATTTTTTAAAATGTACATCCAAATTAGTTAAAATATAGTGCAACAATGATTTCATGAGTAGATTCCTTAATGCCCCTTACTCATTTAGCCCATCCCCCCTCCCACAACCCCTCCAGCAACCCTCAGTTTGTTCTCCATATTTATGAGTCTTCTGTTTTGTCCCCCTCCCTGTTTTTATATTATTTTTGTTTCCCTTCCCTTATGTTCATCTGTTTTGTCTCTTAAAGTCCTCATAGGAGTAAAGTCATATGACTTTTGTCTTTCTCTGACTGACTAATTTCACTTAGCATAACACCTTCCAGTTCCATCCACATAGTTGCAAATGGCAAGATTCCATTCTTTTTGATTGCCGAGTAATACTCCATTATATATATATATATATATATATATATATATATATATATATATATAATATCTTCTTTATCCATTCATCCATCAATGGACATTTGGGCTCTTTCCATACTTTGGCTATTGTTGATAGTGCTGCTATAAACGTGGGGGTGTATGCGTCCCTTCGAAACAGCACACCTGTATCCCATGGATAAATGCCTAGTAGTGCAATTGCTGGGTCGTAGGGTAGTTCTATTTTTAATTTTTTGAGGAACCTCCATACTGGTTTCCAGAGTGGCTGCATGACCAACAATGGTTGTTGCCACCAACAATGCAAAAGAGATCCTCCTTCACCGCATCCTCGCCAACATCTGTTGTTGCCTGAGTTGTTGATGTTAGCCATTCTGACAGGTGTAAGGTGGTATCTCATTGTGGTTTTGATTTGTATTTCCCTGATGATGAGTGATGTGGAGCATTTTTTCATGTGTCGGTTGGTTATCTGGATGTCTTCCTTGGAGAAATGTCTATTCATGTCTTTTGCCCATTTCTTCACTGGATTATTTGTTTTTTGGGTATTGAGTTTGATAAATTATTTATAGATTTTGGATACTAACCCTTTATCTGATATGTCATTTGCAAATATCTTCTCCCATTCTGTCAGTTGCCTTTTAGTTTTGCTGATTGTTTCCTTCGCTGTGCAGAAGCTTTTTATTTTGATGAGGTCCCAGTAGTTCATTTCTGCTTTTGTTTCCCTTGCCTCTGGAGACGTGTTGAGTAAGAAGTGACTGGGGCCAAGATCAAAGAGGTTTTTGCCTGCTTTCTCCTTGAGGATTTTGATGGCTTCCTGTCTTACATTGAGGTCTTTCATCCATTTTGAGTTTATTTTTGTGTATGGTGTAAAAAAGTGGTCCAGGTTCATTCTTCTGCATGTCTCTGTCCAGTTTTCCCAGCACCACTTGCTGAAGAGACTGTCTTTATTCCATTGGATATTCTTTCCTGCTTTGTCAAAAATTAGTTGGCCATACGTTTGTGGGGCCATTTCTGGGTTCTTTATTCTGTTCCATTGATCTGAGTGTCTGTTCTTGTGCCAGTACCATACTGCCTTGATGGTTACAGCTTTGTAGTATATCTTGAAGTCTGGGATTGTGATGCCTCCTGCTTTGGTTTCCTTTTTCAAGATTGCTTTGGCTATTTGGGGTCTTATCTGGTTCCTTACAAATTTTAGGATTATTTCTTCTAGCTCTGTGAAGAATGCTGGTGTTATTTTGATAGGGATTGCATTGAATATGTAGATTGCTTTGGGTAGTATCAACATTTTAACAATATTTGTTCTTCCTATCTAGGGGCATAGAATCTTTTTCCATTTTTTTTGTGTCTTCTTCAATTTCTTTCATAAGCTTTCTATAGTTTTCAGTGTATAGGTTTTTCACCTTTTTGGCTAGATTTATTTCTAGGTATTTCATGGTTTTTTTTGTGTGTGCAACTATAAATGGGATTGATTCCTTGATTTCTCTTTCTGTTGCTTCATTGTTGGCGTAAAGGATGCAATCAATTTCTGTGCATTGATTTTATATCCTGTAACTTTGCTGAATTCATGAATCAATTCTAGCAGTTTTTTGGTAGAGTCTTTAGGGTTTTCCATATAGAGTGCCATGTCATCGGCTAAGAGTGAAAGTGTGACCTCCCCTGGCCGATTTGGATGCCTTTTATTTCTTTGTGTTGTCTGATTGCAGAGGCTAAGACTTCCAATACTATGTTGAATAAGTGTGGTGAGAGTGGACATCCCTGTCTTGTTCCTGACCTTAAGGGGAAATCTCTCAGTTTTTCCCCATTGAGGATGATATTAGCATTGGGTCGTTCATATATGGCTTTTATGATCTCAAGGTATGTTCCTTCTATCCCTACTTTCTTGAGGGTTTTTGTAAAGAAAGGATGCTGTATTTTGTCAAATGCTTTCTCTGCATCTATTGAGAGGATCATGTGGTTCTTGTCCTTTCTTTCATTGATGTGATGAATCACGTTAATTGTTTTGTGGGTATTGAACCAGCCCTGCATCCCAGGTATAAATCCCACTTGGTCATGGTGAATAATTTTTTAAATATTGTTGGATCTGGTTGGCTAATATCTTGTTGAGGATTTTTGCATCCATGTTTATCAGGGAAACTGGTCTATAGTTCTTCTTTTTCATGGGGTCTCTGTCTGGTTTTGGAATCAGGGTAATGCTGGCTTCATAGAAAGAGTTTGAAAGTTTTCCTTCCATTTCTATATTTTTGGAACAGCTTCAAGAGAATAAGTGCTAACTCTTCCTTAAATGTTTGGTAGAATTCCCCTGGAAAGCCATCTGGTCCTGGACTCTTGTTTTTTTGGCAGATTTTTGATTACTAATTCGATTTCCTTACTGGTTATGGGTCTCTTCAAATTTTCTATTTCTTCCTGTTGCAGTTTTGGTAGTGTATATGTTTCTAGGAATTTGTCCATTTCTTCCAGGTTGCTCATTTTATTGGCATATAATTGCTCATAATATTCTCTTATTATTGTTTTTATTTCTTCTGTGTTGGTTGTGATCTCTCCTCTTTCATTCTTGATTTTATTTATTTGGGTCCTTTCCTTTTTCTTTTTGATCAAACTGGCTAGTGGTTTACCAATTTTGTTAATTCTTTCAAAGAACCAGCTTTTGGTTTCATTGATCTGTTCTACTGTTATTTTTTTTTGTTTTGATAACATTAATTTCTGCTCTAATCTTTGTTTTTTCCTGTGTTCTGCTGGTTTTGGGTTTTATTTGCTGTTCTTTTTCCAGCTCCTTAAGGGGTAAGGTTAGGTTGTGTATCTGAGATCTTTCTTCCTTCTTTAGGAAGGCCTGGATTGCTATATGCTTTCCTCTTATGACCACCTTTGCTGCATCCCAGAGGTTTTGGGTTGTGGTGTTATCATTTGCATTGGCTTCCATATACTTTTTAATTTCCTCTTTAACATCTTGTTTAGCCCATTCATCCTTTAGTAGGATGTTCTTCAGTCTCCAAGTATTTGTTACCTTTCCAATTTTTTTCTTGTGGTTGATTTCAAGTTTCATAGCATTGTGGTCTGAAAATATGCACAGTATGATCTTGATCTTTTTGTACTTGCTGAGGGCTGATTTGTGTCCCAGTATGTGGTCTATTGTGGAGAACTTTCCATGTGCCCTGGATAAGAATATATATTCCTCTGCTTTAGGATGAGATGTTCTGAATATATCTGTTAAGTCCCTCTGGTCCAGTGTGTCATTCAAAGCCATTGTTTCCTTGTTGATTTTTTGATTAGATGATCTGTCCATTGCTGTGAGTGGGGTGTTGAAGTCTCCTACTATTAAGGTATTACTATTGATGAGTTTCTTTATGTTTGTGATTAATGGATTTATATATTTGGGTGCTCTCACATTTGGCGCATAAATGTTTACAACTGTTAGGTCTTGGTGGATAGACCCCTTGATTATGATATAATGCCCTTCTGCACCTCTTGACACGGTCTTTATTTTAAAGTCTAGATTGTCTGATATAAGTATGGCTACTCTGTCTTTCTTTTTCTGACCATTAGCATGATAGATGGCTCTCCCTCCCTCTACTTTCAATCTGAAGGTGTCTTTAGGTTTAAAGTGGGTCTCTGGTAAACAGCATATAGATGGATGTTGTTTTCTTATCCATTCTGTTACCCTATGTCTTTTGATTGGAGCATTGAGTCCATTGGCGTTTAGAGTGAGTACTGAAAGATATGAATTTATTGCCTTATGTTTCTTGTAGAGTTGGAGTTACTGGTGGTGTTCTCTGGTCCTTTCTAATCTTTGTTGCATTTGGTATAAATATAAATATAAATATAAAAAATTATCTTCATCTTTTCTCCCCTCAGAGAGTCCCCCTTAAAATTTCTTGCAGGGCAGGTTTAGTGGCCACAAACTCCTTTAATTTTTGTTTGTCTGGGAAACTTTTACTCTCTCCCTCTATTTTGAATGACAGCCTTGCTGGATAAAAAATTCTTGGCTGCATATTTTTCTGATTCAGCACACTGAATATATCCTGCCACTCCTTTCTGGCCTGCCAAATTACTGTGGATAGGTCTGCTGCAAACCTGATCTGTCTTCCCTTGTAGGATAGGGATTTTTTTTCCTTGCTGTTTTTATGATTCTCTCCTTGCCTGAGTATTTTGTGAACTTGATTATCATATGCCTTGTTGATTGTTGGTTTGTGTTGAATCTAATGGGGGTCCTCTGTGTTTCCTGGATTTTGGTGTCTGTGTCCTTCCCCAGGTTAGGAAAGTTTTCTGCTATGATTTGCTCACATAACCCTTCTACCCCTATTTTTCTTCCTCTTTTGGGACCCTTATGATTCTGATGTTCCTTT
Source organism: Puma concolor (assembly GCF_028749965.1). Classification (NCBI taxonomy): domain Eukaryota; kingdom Metazoa; phylum Chordata; class Mammalia; order Carnivora; family Felidae; genus Puma; species Puma concolor. The sequence continues at coordinate 11,814,854 of NC_141676.1, forward strand.
TTAATGAGTCACTGATTTCTCTAATTCTTAAATCGTGCTCTTTTGCCTTAATCTCCCTCTTTTTTTCTGCTCTGTTGTTCTGTATAAGTTTGTCCTCTATATCGCTGATTCTCTGTTCTGCCTCATCTATCCTTGCTGCCGCTGTATCCATCCATGATTGCAGCTCAGTTGTAGCATTTTTTATTTCATTCTGGCTATTTTTTACTTCTTTTATGTCTGCAGAAAGGGATTCTAATCTATTTTCGACTCCAGCTAGTATTCTTATTATCGTGATTCTAAATTCTTGTTCAGACATCTTGCTTGTATCTGTGTTGGTTAAATCCCTGGCTGTCGTTTCTTCGTGCTCTTTCATTTGGGGTGAATTCATTCATTTCATCATTTTGAGGGGAGAAAAGGAATTAATGAGGTAGAAAAAGTAAAATTAAAAAAACTAAAATTAAAAAACATTAAGGTTAAAAAATTAAACACACACACAAAAATCAAATAAATGATGGTAGATCCTAGGTGTATTTTGTCTGGGTGTTGAAAGTGGCTTGAGAGATTAGAGGGAAAAAAAGAGGGGGAGAAAAAAGTTTTTAATTTAAAAAAATTTTTAAAAGAAGGAAATCATTTGAGAATTTGAAAAATGAATACAGTAAAGTAGACTAAAATAAGATGATGGGAGTAAAATGGAATTTGAAAAATATGCCCAAAAGTAATGAATAAAGTAGAAAAAAATTAAATAAAATTAATAAAAATTAAGAATAAATATGAATCTTTTCTTTTTCTGTATTCAAGAAAAAGAAAAAAACAAAAAAGAGAAAAAAGATTTAAAAAAGGAAATCGTTTGAAAATTTGAAAAAGTGAATACACTGTAGTAGCCTAAAATAAAATAATGGAAGTAAATAGAATTTGAAAAAATTTACATAAAAGAAAAAATATAGTAAAAAAATTAAAGAAAAATTTTTTAATCAAAATTGAAAGTAAAAATGAAGTTTTTCTCTTCCTGAATTCAAGAAAAAGAAATGAAAAAAAAGAAAGAAAAAAAGAAAGGAAAAGGAAATCGTTTGAAAATTTGAAAAGGTGAATACACTGAAGTAGACTAAAACGATGGAAGCAAAATAGAATTTGAAAAAATCTACACAAAAGTAAAAAATATAGTAATAAAAATTAAAGAAAAATATTTTTAATACAAATTGAAAATAAAAATGAAGTTCTTTGCTTTCTGTATTCAAGAAAAAGAAGTGTATAAGAGAAAAAGAAAGAAAGAAAGAAAATTGAATAGATGGAATTGCTAACAGATTGAAATAGGACTGAAATTATTTCATTTTCCCCTAGTAGTCAGTCCATGTAGTGCTTTTCAGTCCATAAACTAAGCTGGTGGTGAGACTTGTGTTCTTCAGAGCCAAGTTGGCCCAGTTGGGCAGGGCTCAGTGTAATGGCTCCGCTTTCCACTAGATGGCACTTCTAGCCTCCTGGGGTGGATTGTTGCAGCGCTTATAGGTGTGTATGTGCATGCGTGGGAGTGGTGAAAATGGTCCCACCCAGCTACCCAATCAGTTCTCCCAGATCAGCAATCGCGCACCCGTCCTCTGTCTTCAGCTCTCATCCACTCCCCACTTTTTCACTCTCCATGACCAGGCCCCAGGCAGTACCTCCCTCCCAAATTTTGTCTCAGATGCAGATGTTTTCCCCAGCCTCTTCCAAAGGACTGTGGCTTTGACCCGTTCCACCCCTCTGCAGGAGGGTGTCACCGAGCAATGGCTGAATGAGCCATGGCCGAATGTCGGCTGCGCCCAGGAATGCCCTCTGGACCATGCTATTGCCGGTGCCCCAAGACTGCAGCCAGGTGCCAGACCACCCCCAAAAAAGATGCGTGACAGTGTAGCATCAGTGTTTCAGGGATTATGGAAAATTGCAACACACATCTGGCACCAGTCTTCACCCTTAACGACCTTGTTCCAGCACCAGCGAATGTGGCCGTTTTCTGGGGTCTGCTGGGACCAGGTGGCTTCAACAGTCTCTACCGAATCCTTCCAGCAGTGGAACCGCTTTTCCCTGTGTGGCCCAAGAACCTCCCAGACCCCACTCTGCTCCTGGGGATTTGCCCTTCCCACCAGAGCACCGCCAGGTATCGAGCTGTGGAGCTGCAGACTGCGCTCCCCTTGTTTACAGTCTTAGTGGAATTTAAACGGTCTCCTTTCTCCTCTCTCCCTTTTTAGTTTAGTCACTGCAGCTGTTTCCAATTTTCCACTTTCTCTCCAGCTGCTTTTGGGGAGGGGTGCTTTTCCTGTATTCTCCCCCTTCCCCCCAGTCTCTGTCCTCTCTCCACTCACGAAAGCACCTCCCTTCCTGCACCTTCTCGCTCCCCAAGTTCACTTCTCCACACCACATACCTGCTGAATTCTGTGGTTCAGTTTGTGCAAATTGTTGTGTTAATCCTCCAGTCAGTTTTCTAGATGTGTAGGATGGTTTAGTGTTGGTCTGGCTGTATCTCATGGACGCGAGACACACAAAAAACTTCCATGCCATTCTGCCATCTTGGATCCTCCTAGTTCATCTTCTTGAAGCCAAAGTCCTTCCTTAAATTTTAACTGACTGGTTTTCATTTTGTCTTTCTAGAGGCGTTTGAAGGGATGTTCAATATGATAAAAAATAAGAGACATAAAATGATTTAGCTTTCTCATGCATTTAAGTAAAACCTCATATGTTTTATGCATAAAAGTCTAATTCAGTGATAACAGAATAAAATTATTCAGTCCTTTCAATAATCTTAAGAAACAACTTCTCTTGATTCAGATGCTCTGTCTGCCATGGCCTCATGTCTCAGCTCCCTTTCTAGTAACAGTTCTTTAGAAGAGCATCTATACTACTACCAACTCTCTCCTGTCTCGCTTGAAACGCTCTTCATCAGGCTGTTAGCCCATGACTTCATGAAAACTGCATCTGTTTGTCAAGATGCCCAGTGATGTCCCTACTGCGAAGTCTATTAATCAACCCTTGTTTCATGGGTCACCAGCCCCATGTGGTCCAACTGACCACTCCCTCCTCTTGGACACACTTTCCTCACTTGGCTTCCAACCCACACAGCCTGTACTGCTGACTCTTTCTGTTGCTACTGACTGCTTATCTTTGGAGCACCCTGGGTCTAGGCTCAATACTTGGTCCTTTTCCTTCTCTTTCCACATTCATTTCCTCAGTGATCTCATTCAGCTTTCATATCACCTGGATGCTGACAACTCTCAGTGTTTAGCAGAAACCCCTCTCCTACGTGCCATATTTCTGTATCAAACCACCTGGTCAGTATTTGTGTTTAGATGTCTATAGAACTTTCTTACACATGTCTGAAACTGAACTGTTGATTCTCTTCCACCACCATCTCAATCTGCCCCCCACTCCCCCTTTTCCCATTTTAGTTCATGACAACTCTCTATTCTTCCAGTTTCTCAGGCCAAAACTCTTGAGACCATTCTCAAATCCCTTTGTTTTTCCATCATCTGAGTCTTCTCTATTAAGAAATTATTTGGGGTCAATCATTAAAATATCTATAGGATCTGACCAGGATGAAGCAATAGCCTTTAATTTAATCTCTGTCTCCTATTTACTTTGTCCCAACCACACTTACCATCTTTGAACACCTCAGCTATTCCGAACCTTACAGCCTCTGTATAGGCTGTTCCTGCTGCTGAGAATGCTTTTCCCCAGTTATATACACCTCTCTCAGCAACTTCAAAGCTTTTACTCCACTGTGAGTTCTCACTGACACCTACCCTGACCCCTTATTTAAACTGCAACCTGGGGCGCCTGGGTGGTGCAGTCGGTTAAGCGTCCGACTTCAGCCAGCTCACGATCTCGCGGTCCGTGAGTTTGAGCCCCGCGTCGGGCTCTGGGCTGATGGCTCGGAGCCTGGAGCCTGTTTCTGATTCTGTGTCTCGCTCTCTCTCTGCCCCTCCCCCGTTCATGCTCTGTCTCTCTCTGTCCCAAAAAAATAAATAAACGTTGAAAAACAAAATTAAAAATAAACTGCAACCTGTTATCCCTCTCCCCAATGCCCTGACTCTCCTCATCCTGCTCACCTCGTTGCTGCTGCACTCATTTTCAGACTATAGAACTTATTTATATTTATTGTTTATCATCTGCTCCCCTATTTTGCTGTGAAAATTGAGTTAATTTATACATGAAGTCCTTTAATAATACTTTAATGTAATTTCATTTCAATGACACATAGTTTGTGCTAAGTACACGTTATTAATATCTGATGTTATACTGCAGAGTATTTAAAAGATCTCAAACTAAAGTTTCTTCTCTTCTCTGTTTACTCACTGGAAAAAGAAAGTTAACCCGGGTTAGATTAGTACCTGGAATTTACCCAGGTCTATATACTGATTTCTATATTGATCATGATGACAGTGATTATTATCTAAGCAGATAGGACAAGCACTCATGGGATGAGAAAACTCAGACACCAGGAAGTTTGCAGGAAGATGAAATACAATTACTGTGTAGAATGGAGCTAATTAATAGAAAATTAATAAACTATTACTAAAATGTAATGAATTACATTACAATGCATATGTTTGTGCTTGAAATTACTTTTAAATAATATATATTTTTCAATATTTTGGCCCTAAAAAGAGCTTTCTATAGAAGGAACTGCATCAAAGGATATGAATGTTTTTATGACTTGGCTTATTGCCAAAAACAGATATTTATAAATCTGAAGAAAATGGTATGTTTTAAAATATTTTAAATATTGGATAAACATTTCAGTTTTTTACTGATGAACATCCAGGATTAGGCATAATTTTGATGTTTATAGCCTATTATGAGTTTTTGGATAATTACTCTTATGAAGTTTATTAGGGTAAGAGCATTAATATATCAAAATTTACTTGTTAACTCTTTAGCTTTGTGTTGTTTGTATATTTGATTTTGAAACAAAAAAAATGTATTTAGGTAAAATGAAGATTGCAGTGTTTGCTAAATGATGACTTAGATTTATTACACACAAAAGTGAGTATAAAATACTTACTGCAATGTCATAAGCAGTTGCTCGTACATTATCAACTCTACCACTTCTTGATCTACTCAGTCTCCTTACAGACTTCTAAGTGGTAAAATATATTGGATTCTTCCATTTCAGGATCCAAGAGCAATCAATTAATTGGGTTCTGTCTATTCTAGAGACATTGCCTCATTTCTCTTCGGATTGAAGACACATTCTAGTTTGTTGCTTGAAGAGAGAACAAGTACTTTCTCTACACTGTTCCAGAAGAGGTAGTTGAATAAATTACAATTCCACAAATATTTAATGCATACATACATTGTTTGGTTCAGCCAATGACCTCAACCTAGGTGTGGTATATTATTACATTAATGGACACCAATGAAACACAACTCCTTACATTCACGTCCTTGTATTGTCCCCTTCCACATTGATTCTTTGCTTGGCCATGTGACTTGCTTTCACCAATGAAACATCAGACATATGATGCAAGCAGAAGCCTGATGAGCACTTGTCACTGGCGCTGGCTCTCTTGGAACTCTGTGATTACACTTAGAAGAATCTAGGATGAAAGCCCACATAGAGAGAGAATCTCAGCCCCTCCCAGTTATTTAAGCCATCACAGGTGAGGCCCAAAACAAGTGACTGAGATCATCTTAGACCATCCAGCCCCATCCAAGCCACCAGAAGAATGTAGTCACACATGGGATCCAAGTGAGGTCAGTAAGACAAACTAGTCAACCAAGAGAAACATGAGAAATGATAAATCATTGGAGTTTTAAGCCAATAAGTTTGGTTTGTTACAGAGCCCTATAGAACTGATATATTAGGTGTTAAGTATTAAAAATATTTATTCTTGGCCAAAAGCACAAACCAAGGTCTAAGTGGGAAAACTCATAAAAGTAAAATAAAAACATTGAAATTCTTACTCTACTAGAAAAATATAGGTGCAGGGGCGCCTGGGTGGCGCAGTCGGTTAAGCATCCGACTTCAGCCAGGTCACGATCTCACGGTCCGTGAGTTCGAGCCCCGCGTCGGGCTCTGGGCTGATGGCTCAGAGCCTGGAGCCTGTTTCCAATTCTGTGTCTCCCTCTCTCTCTGCCCCTCGCCTGTTCATGCTCTGTCTCTCTCTGTCCCAAAAATAAATAAACGTTGAAAAAAAAATTTTTTTAGAAAAATATAGGTGCAGTGGGAGTTTAGAAGAAGGAATTCACATTCATAATAGGGAAAGCCTTCCAGAGTAAGCAAGAAAATATGCTTTTCTTTATACATTGTGTATTTCTCTCTTCCTACTAAATCACCAATTTTCTTTGCCTTCCTTTCTGAAAATGTAAAAAGAGCTGTAATGAATTATCCCAGGAGCCATATGAAATGCTTATTTAATCCTTCTTTTGCTCCTTTCCAAATGATAGTCTTGGTGCCTTACAGATGTTAGATATTCAACGAACATCAAATTATTTTCTGAGCTGCAGAGAAACATTCTCTGTGGCTCATGAATAGTGATTTAATTTGAGCTTTATTATTAAAGAGAAATAAATGTAAAACATTTAGCCCATGGGATATAAAATTTTATTTGGGAAATATAATATTGTATTAAAGGAGAAAGATAGAAAGCAAGAACAGAAAAATGACTGTTTCTTTTATTTCTTTTCTTTTATTTTTTTTAAGTAAGGCTTCACACCCAGCATGGAGCCCAACACAAGGCTTGAACTCAAACCATGACCCTGAGATCAAGACCTGCGCTGAGACAGAGAGGGAGAGTTGGACACTTAGCTGACTGAGCCACCCAGGTACCTCAAAATGATTGTGTTTCTTAACTGAGTGTTAAACAGCTCTTGGTACATTGTACTGTTCCCTTGGGTTGTAAACATATGAATAATTTATTACTGCTGTTTGTTGGTTCTCCAGAAGTTTATGAACAACCGCTCACCTGCCTTTATTTTCAAACTTCTAACTCTATTTTTACCTAAGTTTTATTTTTTCATGGGTTTCTTAAAATGTGTTTGCAGTTAATTTCCATAGTAAAATATTCTAGAAGAATTCAGTATGTTTACTGTTCTTGAGGCCATCCCTTTGAAATCAGAGATGATAAGATCACCAGGGCTGCTTGGCCACCTTAAGCATTTCATATGCTTGAAGGAAAGTAAGGGAGCAGCAGTACTGAGACTACTATTTTGGGCTCTTTTTTTCTAATCACAGCCAATGATTTTGATTGTTGTATGTTGGTCTTGAACGAACAATGGGAAGTGAAAACCAACAATAAAAGGAAAAGAACTAAAACTAACTTTAGGAATCAATATGAAATATTCTATTTTCCAGTTATATACCCTTTCTCTCCTACTGGGTGTTTTAATCATCATCTTTATCTAAATACTTTATTTCATTTTCTCTCATCAGTAAATTAGAAAAAGTGTATTGTAATGTATATTTTACTGCTTCTATCCTGTCATTAAAAACACTTTTTATTTAAAATATGTCAGTGATATAAAAGGGTAAACTTAAATCAACTTCACCAAAAGCATTTCCTATAATTTCTAAAATAACTTTACAGTTTCAGGATTGCTAGGTCACTGTACCTTCAAAACAGACATGACAAAATATACCATAGAAATACCACAACAGGGGTGCTTGGGTGGCTCAGTCAGTTAAGCATCTGCCTTCAGCTCAGGTCATGATCTCATGGTTCATGAGTTCAGTCCCACACTGAGCTCTCTGCTGTCTGCACAGAGCCCACTTCAGATCCTCTATCCCCACCCTGCCCTTCCCCCACTCATGATTGCTCTTACTCTCACTCTAAATAAATAAATAAATAAATAAATAAATAAATAAATCCTTTTTTTAAAAAAAAAGAAAAAGAAATACCACAACAACTAGTGTTTCCAAAGAAACCTTTTCTAAGTTTCTTGAAATATAAATTCATTATGAATTTAGCTGATGGAATCTTTCTATTGAAGGTGTTCTAAGCATATAAACCTATGATTCAGATCATAGGTTTGTGGCAACATAGTCTGGATCTTGTGGCGTCATCAGGGACACTGATAGATAATATGTAGTCAGGACAGTTTTCCCTTCCAGGTAGTTAAATATTCCTCTTCTTTGGGTATTTAAAATCAGATTAATAATGTTCTAGAATAATGGATCGCTTTTCTTTGTGTTTTTCTGCCATTATTACTGCTTCCTCAAGCATTATAGAGTCCCTGTGATACAAAGAGAATGTCAATAATGATCTAATTGTACAGATAAAGAAACTGACAACACAGAGAAGGTATAGTAATATAGGGACAGAGCTTGGAATCCAACATGTCTGTTACTAGATCCAGGTGCTTCTGTCAAGTTTGATCATCTTAACATTATACTATTTATAAGAATGTTTAGTGTTATCTCTTATATAACTTAATTCAACACCTTAGCAAATAGACAACTTTTTTTTTCTCCAAATTAATGTAATAATGAAATGCAATAAAAATACTATTTTATTTATATGATGAATTCATTATAAAGATCTTCTGAAGGCATAAATATGAGAACCATCAAAACAATCTCAGAGTGAAAAAAATGAGAGAACTTTTTCTTACTCGTTATCAATGTATCATATAATTATTATTTACTCTACAATTATATAACTTATTAATAAAATATGATTATAGGTAATTAGAAAGTGTACAGGACTGGACAGATGGCACACAGACTGACAGGTTAAAAATTGAGCAGTGGGCACCTGGATGGCTGGCTCAGTTGGTTAAGTGTCTGACTGCTGATTTTGGCTCGGGTCATGATCTCACGGTTCATGAGTTGGAGCCCCAAGTTAGGCTCTGCACTGACAGCATGAAGCCTGCTAGGGATTCTCTCTTCCTCTCTCTCTGCCCCTCCCCCCTCTCAAAATAAATAAATAAACTTTAAAAAATTGAGCAGAATAGGGAATCTATTAAAAAAATGTCATCATGGACGCAACTTTAATCTGTGGAGAAATCATTTCATTATGTTGAGACAAGTGGCAATCAGTTTGGGAAGAAAAACTAAAATAATCTCAGATTTGTACCTCACATATGCACTAAAATCATCTAGAAAATTTAAATGTAGATATAAATACAAAAGAACAAAAAGAAAATATAAGAAAAAATTTTTGGATTGTGCAAAGAAATCTTTTTCAGTAGAAGACCAAAGGCAGGAACCCTGTATATCACAGAAAATTGACTACCTAGAAATAAAAGAAATATGTATAGCAAAATACAACATAAACAATGTTCATAATAATAAACTTGGAAAATAATTAACAACAAAAATGAGGGCAAAAGTGTTATTATCCTTGGTATATAAAGAGTTCCTACAAATCAATAATGAACAACGAACTAGACAAATAAGCAAAAAATGTATATGAGCAAATCAGTAAAGTTTATGCAAAATTAAACACAATGAAATAATTTTTTCATCTAAGATTATTGACGACTAAAGTGAAAAAAAAACATGATGGGTAATGTTGACAATAGAATGACCAGGGATATTGTTATAAAATCTTGATACTTGTGTAAATTGGTACCAATTTTAGATAACAATTTGGCAACAATTTGTGTGTGTGTGTGTGTGTGTGTGTGTGTGTGTGTCTGTGTGTGTCTGTGTCTCTGTGTGTTAAAATATTTGCAAGAATGTATTGCAAACTATCAAAAGTAGTTGGGAAATGGAATCTCCAATGGTTTTTAAAATAATTTTTTATGTTAGAAAATGTTTACTATGGATAACTTTTTGTTTAAATCATGAAAACATATTTAAAACAAGTATGTTGCATAATATTAAGATAGTCTATCATTAACCCAAGGATCCTTCTGCAGATTGAAGAAACTTCAGGACAATGGCTGGAGGAAGGAACAGTACAATAGTCATCAGATTCATCCTTTTGGGATTCTCAGATTATCCCAAGATCAAGATCGCTCTCTTTGTAGTATTCTTGGGTTCTTACCTCTTGACAGTGGCTTGGAACCTGGGCCTCATCATCCTGATTAGGATGGACTCTCACCTACATACACCCATGTACTTCTTCCTCAGTAACTTATCTTTCTTGGATTTCTGCTATGTTACCTCCACAACCCCGAAAATGCTCTCAGACTTCTTCCAGAAGCCTAAATCCATCTCCTTTCTGGGATGCACCATGCAGTACTTCTTCTTCTCTAGCCTGGCTCTGACTGAGTGCTGTCTCCTGGCCGCCATGGCTTATGACCGATATGCTGCCATTTGTAATCCTCTACTCTACACCGCCATCATGTCACCCACCCTCTGTGTACAGATGATGGTTGGAGCCTGTATAACTGCTGTCTTTGGTTCATTGATCCAATTGTGTGCTTTACTTCAGCTCAATTTTTGTGGGCCCAATGTTATCAACCACTTCTTCTGTGACCTGCCTCAATTATTAGTCCTATCCTGCTCTGAAACCTCTTTCCTAAAAGTCATGAAGTTTGTGATAGCAGTGATTTTTGGTGTAATATCTGTCTCAGTCATCATGATATCTTATGGTTATATCATTGCTACCATCCTGAAGACAAGCTCTGCTGAAGGCAGGTCCAAGGCCTTCAATACCTGTACTTCTCACCTGACAGCAGTGATCTGTTTTTTTGGATCAGGACTCTTTGTCTATATGCACCCCAGCACTGATAATGCTCTGAACCATGACAAGATGGCATCAGTCTTCTATACAGTGGTGATCCCCATGTTGAATCCTTTGATTTACAGTCTGAGGAACAAGGAAATCAAAGACGCCTTTAAGAGGTGTAAGAAGAGAGCTTTTTCCCATTGTCATAGTTAAAGGTCTGGCAGGCTAGTGGTCCTGGTGACTGGAAGTTTCTAGACTATGCAGAGAAATGCATTTAACTTTATTCAATCCTACTGATGCTCTGGCAGGATTGCAAGTGAGTCAACCCATCTAAATCCAGGACTGGTTCACTGGGATGCAAATCCTGTGGCTTCTTTGCATCTTGACAGTTGGCTCTTCTCTTGTATAGCGATAATAACATCACAAGTTAACTATATGAACTGTTATATTAATATAAGCCTTCAGTTCCTTGGTGTTTAGCCCTTACATATTCTTTCAGAACTTCTGCCTGCAGGCTGGAGTGATTAGGGCTAAACACAAGACTGGTGGTCTTTCTCATACACAACATCACAATCAGCATCATGACCACTTCATCCCAGACTCCAAACCCTCTAGGTGTCTGAGAAAATTCCAGTTAAATAAGGTGGAGCTATGGAAAGAAACATTAGTTTAGACTGTGACCTAATTCCCTGCAGGGAGATCTGCTATAGAGAGTTTGGTCTAGAGTTTGTTTTCTGGGTTTTTATTTCTAGAACTCAGCATCAGTAGTTTGCAAGTGAATGAACAGGAGATTTACATGGTACTGCCCTGATCTGGGAAAGCTAAACTACAAAGGAAAGAAATGGTCATTTGGACTCTAAAATGGAGTCCAAGTTATTATTATTATGGCAGACTGGATAGCATAAATGTACCCATCACTGCAAAGCTGTAACAAGACCATTTTTTTTAAAGAAACTGTTTTTAAAAATATATTTCTGAGCAGGCAAGAAAAGATGAAACCTTCAGAACCAAATATAAAGTAAAATCAGGAATCATGAGAGTAAAGACAGCTCAGAAGGTGGCTTTCATGCTGGGGGAATCTGCTGAACTCTGACAGGATCTGTATTTTGACAGGCATGTGAGGCTTGGGGAAAGAGAGACCAAGCCTGGGGTTGCCTGGGAGTTAGATAGGAGACCCAGATATACACATGAGGGTCCAATCACTGTACTTCAGTATGAGAGGAAATTAAGAGAAAAAAAACCGTGTCTCACAGAAAGGAAATCTTGACTCTCTCAGCTTTCATGCTCGGTATGGGGAAAAGTAAACTAAGAATTTGTAACCACCTGCTGTAATAGAGGTTTGTGGTCTGAATTCCCCCTACCTGGGCGGTTCAAGAAATCTTTAGCTGAGAATTTATTTTAAAGTAATCCCAGGTTGGTAGTACCCTCAATCAGAAACAAATGCAAATCCTCATTTAAGATTCTTAAGAGAGAATCTTAAACCCAGGCTCAAATAATTTTCCTAAATAACTGTTTAAAGAAAATTGGGTAACACAAATCTCAAAGTCCAAAGGAACAAGACTTTGTGGGTGAAAGCCAAGAAGACATGGCCACATCACACCAATAAAAGATGTCAGGAATGGCCACTGTCTCAATACAAATATAAAATAGATGGACTGATATGTTCAGGAATAAGGAAAACTTAAAATGTCTTTTGAAGACCAGCAAAATGAAGTTTACTGAGGATTTATTCATCTGGCAATGTGGTGAATTATACCCAAATGATTCTCCTAAGTGAAACTGTTACAGAAACTGGTCTGGATCACCCGGCAGAAGAACCAAGTGGAAGTCAGGACATTTATTTTATACTGATGGGTTCAGAGATCATTCTCCAGAGGTCTGAGTCCAGAACATCAACGGAGGGGACAACTTATAGTCTGTTACTTACGCATTCCTCATTATTAGTAATTTGGTGCCTGAGGCAAGCAGGGTGGGAAGAACCCGGAAGGGAAGTCTTCAGGCAGGGACTGAAATTCCCTTATCAGTCCTGTCGGCCATCATATAACAGGTTTTTCCCTATCAAAACAACTAAAATGTTGGATTTGAAATAAAATAACATTTTAAGTGAATTTCCTCTTAGCTTAATGAAAAGGAGGAAGAACAAGCTAAGCCCCCAAATGAAATGAAACCAGGAACCCAGGGAAATAAAAAAGTGCCAAAAATGGCTTTCTTCTTGGAGAGTCTTACTGAACACTGGAGACCCTGAGCTTCTGCTACATAGACTGTGTGGGTGGTGAGGCTACAAGACCAAACTCAGGGCGTGCTCCAGGTGATTCAGACAGAAACCTGTACATAAAGCCCAGAGGAGTCTCCCCTCAGTGTTAATTAGTGAGAATTTCCACAGATTATGCTCAAAAACACCAAAAAACAGTTATAGCAAATAAAAGCACAACCCTATATACAGAGTCAAGACCCCATAACTGAGAACCAGCAGGGGGAAAATTGTCCACATAAGCAGACCTAAAAATCTTCAGACATTGGAATTATCAGTAAAGAGGATAAGACAATTAAGAACAGCCATGGTGAAACAGGTTAAATCTCCCCCAGAAAGAAGATACTCACTCCTCAAAGGGAGCTATACTGAGAACAGGTCTCAAACCTGGCCACTCAGAGCACTGAAAACAAGAGAATCAAATGGAGGAGGACTTACCATTTGCCACAACATGGATGGACCTTGAAGGCATTATGCTAAGTGAAGTAAGTCAGAGAAAGACAAACATATGATCTCACTTGTATGTCAAATCTAAAACAAACAAACAAAACCCAATCTCATAGATACAGAGAACAGATTGCTGGTTTCCAGAGGGAGTAGGGTGTAATATGGGCAAAATGGGTGAAGCTTACCAAAATGAACTTCCATTTATCAAATAAATCGTGGAGGTGTAACAGACAGCATGGCGACTCTAGTTAATGATACTGTATTGTATATTTGAAAGTTGCTAACAGAGTAGATCTTAAAAATTCTCATCTCAAGAAAAAAATTAAGATGGATGTGAACTAGACTTAATTATGGTGATCATTTCACAATAATATATGAACATCAAACCATGGTATTATACATCTGAAATTAATACGATGTTACATATCAATTATAATCTCCAAAAAAAAAGCAAAGGGAAGAGGTTTGGTAGATCCATGTGGTGGAATAATAGCCATAACGTTATGGAACCAGGCTGGAATTCTGGCGGAAAAACCAAGCGGCACTCAGAGATCTTAGTGGATCGGAGATTTATTTAACATCAGTGGGCTCAAAGGAGACCATTTCTCCAAAGATCTGAGCGCTGAATGCAAGTGGGAAGGGTAATTTATAGTTGTCAGCTTCCATATCTGTGGCGGGTTTTCGTGTGCGCGGCAAACGGAGCAAGAAGAACCCAGAAGAGGGGTCTCTAAGCTAGAGATCAGAGCTTGTTTTAGTCCCATTGGCCATCTTGGGTGTATTTTATTCATTTCTCCAACATTCCCCACTTTGATTCCTTTAAAAAAAAACTTTTAGTAGGCATCACCTTTTAGTTTTACAGGTTGGTACTCTCAGAAGGGTAAGATACATGAAGTAGTTTGACGAGCAACAGTGTTTTCAATAAAACATACCATGGCATTCAGGGGCCGATGGATACAAGTAAAATTATGGAGAGGAGGGGCCCCATCAGGGCAGGAAGCCAGGATGCCCAATCCATGAGATCCCATCCATTCCATTGACTGATACTTTCCTGTTGTCTACATTGAATTCTTTCCTTGAGTTCCTTAACCTTAGTTGTAACTATTCCTGACTGGTTTACAAAACAGCAACATTTCTCTCCCCAGAAAGATGCAAGTCCCTCCTTTTTCTGAAGTGAGGAGGTCGAGGGCTTGCCTATTTTGGAGGGTCACTGCCGCCAGATAGTTTATTTGGCTTTGTAAGGTTACCAGAGAATCTGCCACTCGTTCCATGTCTTCATGTAGCTCTTGAGATAGTCTATTGTTTAGTCCTACAGATGAACCTATGCCCCCTAATCCGGTTCCTATTCCTGTCACAATTCCTGCTCCTATCAGAACAGGCAGCAGGATTGCCTGTTTAGCCTGGGATTTGGGGCTAAAGGCTGTTAGGAACTGATCTTCAGTGTATACAGATATCTCTGGGGTTAGGAAAATGGAATAACATATCTGAGTCCAGTTGGCCTCTAAGCATCGGTAGTCTGAATTAGAACACAGATAGAGCACCCCAGGGGTTGAACACAGGGTTGCATTCCTCTTTAAGGTTCTATTTCTTCCGCATAGAGAGGTACCGTTCATACCTTCAGGGACTGTACAGATTAGATTGTTGGCATTTGTGAGACAGACCCCAGTGGCCAAGGGTCCAATTAAGACAGAAGTGTTGGTTTTGAGATTTTCAGGAGCTTCTCAGGTCAAAGGGAGGATGGGAGTGGCTAAGTAAGCCCTCCAACTGAAGGGCAAGCACATCCAGCAGGTTTGGGTGTGATTATCTGTTTTATGGAAGACTTGTAGAGTAGTTTTGGCCCAATGCTGGAGTGGGGAATTGGTAAGCATCTGATTAAGAGCTGAAAGTTTCAAACCCTGGTAGGCTGCCAGGGGAGTGGTTGCCTTTATGGCTTATATTACCCTATCCTGGGTATCCTTTATAACTTTTTGAAGAGTGCTATCTTGCATTCCTTCCCCGTCCAAGATCCCCCATTGAGGAAGGTAAGTGTAGCAAGCTCACTTCCTTTTCTGGAGGCCTTGTTGTGACATGGGTTCCTGACATTTTGGGTTATCTCTATGGTCCAATACTTAGTCCTTGGGGCACCAGGTGACTGACAGACAGTGGGTGTTTTTCCCTTGTAGCAATCTTTGTGGAGGGAGGTGAAGGTGCTGAATGCCCTTGACCCCCTTTTTGTAATATAACAATCCTGGGAGAAAAGCAGGTAAGCAGCAGTTGTGAGGGTGAGAGAGGTTATCATAATATGCAGGCAATACTTAATAATCCTCTCATCCAGAAAAGGCATGTGAGACCCAGCATGCATCTTTTGTCCCATGTCCAGCTCGTTGGTGCAGTCTCTATCAGCCTAACAGTAAGAAGTAAGACCAGGGCTATGACATCAGTAAGGGGCAAGGGCTGGCAGAATTGCATCCAAACCCCTGGGCTTGGTTCACGCATTAATTCCTTAAGCATCTGTCATGCGCAGGCCAGCCAGCTTCTGGGGTGTGGCTGGAGCAGGGCTGGGGGTCTCAGGGGCCTGTGTCCCTTTTGAGGGTCAGTTTAAGTGGGTTGGCTGGATCTGGATCACTTCGCCAGGTTGTGGGTTCTTCTGAGTTGGCCTTCTTAACTCTGGAATGATGGACCCATGGGGTGATACCGGAAACTTTAAGGGCTGTAGGAATTGTTAGAATAACAGTATGAAGCCCAGTTCACTGTGGTTTAAGAGGTTCCCTCTTCCAATCTTTGACCCACACAGAGTCTCCTGGCAGGAAGGGGTGAATAGGCATCCCTAAGGTAATTGGGGCCCTCACTATGATGTATCTCTGTAACTTGCTTAGGACTGCCCCCAAGGTCTGGAGCTGTTCTCTTATTTCCTTGTCTCTAATCTGGTGTAGGTCTCCTGGGAGTTTTCCTAAACATGGGGTGGGGGGAGGGATCACCCACATAATAACTAGAAAGGGGAGAGTTCTAGTGCCCCAGGCATGCATCGGAAACGCAAGAGGGACAGTGGTAGTAAATCTGGCCATGGAAGATTAGTCTCGTGGTGGAACTTAGCCAGGGTTTCCTTGAGGGTGCGATTCATCTGCTCTACTTTCCCGGAGCTCGGGGGTCAGTAAGCAGTGTGCAGTTTCCAGGGAATGTTGAGGGACTTTGTCAGGGTTTCTGTAATGTCTGCCACAAATGCAGGTCCATTATCACTGTGTGTGGTTACGGGTAGACCAAACAGAGGCACAATCTCCCATAGAAGAGCTTTGGCCACCTCGCGACTTCGTTCCGTTCTGGTCAGGAATGCTTCGACCTATCCCAAATATGTGCAGATTACTACAAGAAGGTACTTTAACCCTTTATTTGGTTGTATGTTGGTAAAGTCCACCTCTAAGTCTTCTAAAGGGGTGGTCCCTATCCTTTGTGTGCCAAGTGGGGGCCGTGGGACAGACTGAGCATTGTTTTTGGCACACATTACTCATTGTTCACCAACAACTTGGCATAATGCCGGCTGCTGGCTGATATAGTAGTTCTTTTTGCAGAGGGCCTCTAGCGCAGTTTTCCCTAGGTGAGTGAGTTGGCGATATTCCTTCACTAGGTGTTTTCCCACAGATGACGGGACAAAGATGTGCCCATTTGGCATGACCCACCATCCTTCTTTGTTTAGTGTACCCCCTTCTGTTGAGGCCCAACTTCTTTCCTCGTTTGTGTACAGGGGTGGGGAGACTTCCTTCTGGGGCGCAAGAGTCATAGTGTAGGCAGGAGCTTCGCCTGGGTCACCACAGGTGGCTGCTCTGGCTGTTTCTTCGGCCAGACGATTTCCTTGAGTTATGGGGTCATCTTTCTGATGTCCCTTACAGTGTAGGATAGCCACCTTGTCTGGCAGCCATATGGCCTCAAGAAGCTTTAGTATTTCTTCCTTGTTTTGGATAGTTTTCCCTGCAGCAGTAAGGAGGCCTCTTGCTTTATAGATGGCCCCGTGTACATGCACAGTAGTGAAGACATACCGAGAATCAGTATAGATGTTAACTTGTATACCTTTGCTAAGGATGAGGGCTCGGGTTAAGGCATACAGTTCAGCTCGTAGTGCCAACCATCTTTTTGGCAAGGCCTTAGCTTCCAGAACTTTGGTAGTTGTGGTTACCGCATATCCTGCTCTTCAGCTGCCCTCTTGTAAATAGCTGCTCCTGTCGCTGAACAGATGATCTCTGCGCTTGTTATAGCCTGGTCTTGGAGGTCCAGGCGGCTGGCATAGACTTCATCCACTACTCTGGAATAGTCATGGTTGGGCTCTCCCTTCCCCGTGGGAAGGAAGGTGGCCAGGTTTAGTGTTCTTACTGTTTCAAGAGTGACCCTTGGGTTTTCATAGAGAAGGTCTTGGTAGTGTGTCAGCCGAGAATTGGAGAGGAAATGATATCATTGGGTGCTCATGAGGGATGTGACCACGTGTGGGACCTTAACATTAAGTGTTTGTACCATTGTGAGTTTGTCTGCCTCCTTGATGAGCAGGACTGTGGCTGCCAGTGCTCTGAGGCATGGTGGCCATCCTGCAGCCACAGGATCAAGTTTTTTTGACAGGTAGGCTACTGGCTGTTGCCAAGGCCCCATGCTCTGAGTGAGCACTCCAAGGGCTATTTTCTTTTTCATGTATGAAGAGGTTAAAGGGCCTTTCTATATCAGGCAAACCCAGGGCTGGGGCTCATCCCAGAACCAACTTCATTTCTGTGAAAGTGGCCCTTGCCTCCTCAGTCCATGTGAGGGGCTCCCGGTCTGGCCCTCCCAACAGGTCATAGAGGGGCCTTGCTATGGCTGAGAATCTGGGAATCCAAATGCGACAGAACCCTGTGGCCCCTAAAAATTCATGTAAGCCTCATTTTGTTTGGGGATGTGGTAGTGTGGTGATAACCTTCTTCCTTTCCAGTCCTAGTTCTCTTTTTCCTTTTGTGAGGAGGAAGCCTAAGTATCGGACCTGCTGCTGACAAATCTGTGCCTTTTTCCAAGAGGATTGGTACCCCGAGTAGGTCAGGAGCTGCAGGAGGGCATTGGTACCTTTCATACAGTCTTCTTGGGTGTCGCTGGAAAGGAGGAGTCATCTACATATTGGAGAAGGACACACCCTGTGGTTTCCCTCGGAAAGTCGGTGAGGTCTGCAGCTAGTGCTTCCCCAAAAAGAGTGGGTGAGTTCTTGAAACCTTGGGGACGTCGTGTCCAGGTCATCTGCATCTGGCACCCTGTAATGGGCTTAGTCCATTCAAAGGCAAAAGATGTTGACTTTGAGGAGCCAGGTGGAGGCAGAAGAAAGCATCCTTTAGGTTGAGGCATGTAAACCATCTGACTGACCCTGGAATTTGTCTGAGAAGGGTATACAGGTTTGGAACCACCGGGTGTAAGGAAATAGTCACTTTGTTAATGACCTTCAAATACTGTACTGGTCGGTATCCTCCTCCTGGCTTCTTGACTGGCAAGAGCGGGGTATTCCAAGCCGATTGGTACTTGATTAGAATACCTGCTTCTCTGAGTTTGGTCAGGTGCTCTTGTATACCCATTCTAGCCTTGAGTGGAAGGGGGTACTGTCTTTGTCTCTGAGGTTGGGTTCCAGGGAGCAAGTCAACAATGATGGGGGCCTAACTCCAAGCTAGTCCAGGTAAGTTATCTTCAGCCCATTCAGAGGGGAACATAAGCCTGAATTCTGAGGGGCTACAGGGTTGGGCCTGGGTGCAGAATAGTCTCCATTCTTCTTCCCTTGGCAGGGTAATTGCCAAGACCAGGGTTTCCTTTTGCCTTGGGTTTAATTGGAAGCTAGTGTGTCCAATGGGTTCAAAAGTTATTTGGGCCCCAAGTTTGGAGAGCAGATCTTGGCCCAGGAGGGGAATCAGGCAGTCAGGTAAGTAGAGGAACTCATGTTGGACCTTGTGACCCCCAAGTTCACATTGTCGAGCTTGACAGAAGGGCTGTTGTATCGCCTATGTCCCAGTAGCCCCAAGTGTGGTTGCCGTCTTTTGGCTGAAAGGGGCTACTGGGGAAGTAACAACCAAGTGTTCAGCCCCAGTCTCAACCATGAAAGTTATTGTTCAGCCCCCTACTTTCATTTCGACCGTGGGCTCATGGGGGCCAAGAGAGAAATAGCCTGGTCCCCCTCTGTCCGATTCTATCCCAGCCAGACCAATGAGGTTCTCACCTCGAGGTTCCTCCTGATATCAGCTGGGTTTTGAGGGCCCCCTCCAATTCAGACATTCATTCTTCCAGTGTCCCTTCTCTTTGCAGTATGCACATTGGTCCTTTGCTAAGGGGGCTCTGGGCTTCCCCCCTTTTGGCGGATGGGGTCTTCCTGTCTTTGCAGCGTCTGTTTCTTTTAGTGCTGCAAGAAGGGTGGCCTTCTCTTTTAGTCTTCTCTCCACTTCTCTTTTGGCTGCGACTTCTCTGTTCATGAAAACTTTGTTGGTGACCTCTATCAGCTGAGTGACATTCATCCCAGCAAAGCCCTCCAACTTCTGCAGTTTTCTTCTGGTATCTGGGGGCAGCCTGTGCCACAAAGGAGGTATTTACCATTTGTTGACTTTCTGGTGCCTCGGGGTCAAACGGGATGTATACATGCTATGCTTCACATAGTCTTTCATAGTAGTCTCTGGGAGACTCCCCAGGCTGCTGTGTGACTGATGATATTTTGGTCATGTTCATGGGCTTTTTGAGTCCAGCTCGGGTTCCCTGAAGGAGGGCTTCCTGGTATTGTCAGATGTGGGCTTGTCCCTCTTCTGTGGTGAAATCCCATGTTGGGCATTCTTCAGGTGTGGCAGTTAGAGCCCAGACAACAGGGTTATTGATCCCCGGAGGTGCGTGATCTAGATACTGTCATGTTTCTCTCATTCTTCTTCTTTCTTCTGTATTAAACAGAGTACAGAGTAACTGTTGACAATCTTCCCAAGTCGGTCGATGGGTCTGGAAGAGGGACTCCATCAAGTCGACCATTGCTTGTGGCTTTTCAGAGTATGATGGAGTGTTGTGTTTCCAATTGAGGAGGTCAGTTGTAAAGAAAGGTTGATAATACATCATGGAATGGCTGGGCTGGACTGTTCTGTCCTTATTCTGCCTTTCGGGCTCTCTCATCTCCCTTACAGGCATTTGGAGAGCATTAGGTCTGGATCGGGGGTGCAGTCTGGCTTCTAGCCCTGATGGGGGAGGGTTCTCCAGGTCTGGGAGTGGAAGAGAGATGGGCGGCACGTCCAGGGCCAAAGGAGAGACAGATGGGGAGGAGTTTCAAGCTCAGGGGTAGGGGGGAGGGAGCCCAGTGAGTCATAAGGTGGTGGAAAGATGGGATCTTCCTTCGGGTCTCCTGCAAACACTAGGGAAGTGGTGGGTTGCTTCTTTGGCTCCCTGGGTGAGTCTCCAGATAAGGTAGCTAAAATCTTTGCCTGACTCTGCTTGCTATGGATGAATTGCACCCAAGGCTGAGGATTTTGGGCAATTCCAAGCCAGGAATCAATGTATCAAAATTGACCAGGGTGACCTGGGTTCCCAGTGAATATCAGCCAAACCCGCTGCACTATTTGAGCATCTAATGTCCCTTCCAGGGGCCATCCTACATTGAATATGGGCCATTCTAGTTCATAAAAGGTCCTTAACTTCCTGGGTGTCATTTTCATCCGGTAATCACCTGAAAATCCATTTTTTACATATTTGAGCATGACCTCTAAAATCGTAGGCTTACTCTGTTTTGATCCCATTATTAATTCTTTTCTCGTGTTTGGTGTCATGGAGACAGACAAAGGGAGGGTATCCCCTCAGAT
The DNA here is from genome assembly GCF_028749965.1 of Puma concolor. Taxonomy (NCBI): domain Eukaryota; kingdom Metazoa; phylum Chordata; class Mammalia; order Carnivora; family Felidae; genus Puma; species Puma concolor. Next base: position 11,835,901 of record NC_141676.1, read on the forward strand.
GAGAGGACCAATCAGATACTCCATTGGTCACATTCCCAAGGGAAACTTTAGATGAAGCTTGGCCGTAGCAGACTCAGCTTTGTGACTTGCAATTGGAGTCTAATCCGATGATGCCCTGGACAATATGCCTTTCATCGTGAGACAGGAGAGCCCACTCAGACTCCATAGACTTTGGGGAACCTTCAGGGCGCCCATCCGTGGAGCCACAAACTCGAACTAGACTGGCAAGACTACCCTAGTCACACGTTCACATACACACACACACGAGAGGCTATTACATTCCCTCCTGCAAAATTTTCTACCTGTGAGACCACTAAGGTCTCTGGGGAGTGATCAGGTCCCTCTTACCCTTTTGGGTAGGCCTGACTTCTTTGGGGCCCCAGTCTTACCAGTTCTGATGTCAGGTCCAGGTCTTCACCTACCAGGTCTCTTTGAGTCCAGCATGAACGATGCAGCAGGGCTAACCCGAGGCGACGAATAGGAGGCTGCTGAAATTCAGGCAGGGCATGCCTTCTCCTTTGAGATTCCTCACTCTGTCACTGCCTCGCCATTCTTCCAAACCGGTGTCAACAATGGGCCAGCGCAGTTGGATTTCCCAGTCAGGTAACCAAATATGTTATGGAACCAGGCTGGAACGCTGGTGGAAAAACCAAGCAGCATTCAGAGATATTGGTGGATAGACTTATTTAACATTGGTGGGCTCAGAGGAGACTGTTTCTCCAAAGATCTGAGGGCCAAATGCAAGTGGAAAGGGTAATTTATAGTTGTCAGCTTCCATATCTGTGGTGGGTTTTCATGCGCTCGGCAAACAGAGCAAGAAGGACTCAGGAGAGGGGTCTCTAAGCTAAAGACCAGAGCTTGTTTTAGTCCCTTTGGCCATCTTTGGCACAGTACTTTATTCATTTCTCCAACAATAAAAATGAATGGACTACTGATACATGCTACAATATGGATGAACCTTGAAAACATCATGCTAAGTGAAGGAGCAAGTCACAAAGGACCACATATGACATGATTCCATTTTAATGAAATCTTCAGAATTTCCAATAAACCTTTTTATTTAAAAAAAATTTTTAATGTTCATTTATTTTTGAGAGACAGAGAGTGAGCACGAGAGTGAATGGGGGTGGGGCAGAGAGAAAGGGAGACACAAAATCTGAAGTAGGCTCCAGGCTTTGAGCTGTAAGCACAGATCCTGATGCAGGGCTGGAATTCATGAACTGCAAGATCATGACCTGAGCCAAAGCTGGATGCTTAACCTACTAAACCACCAAAATGCCCCTCCAATAAAGGTTTTTAAAAAAACAACAGAGAACAAAAATGGAAAGTGTGTAGGACCAAAGGTGACATTCTTGGGAAGGCACCATTTCTGTGGCAGGTATTCTGTAGAGATTTGGTAATAATGAAAAAGGAAATGAACCATGGAAATTAAAGGTCCTAAGAAAATAAAAAAGTAAAATACAAACCCATGTCTGTTCCTAAGTCACCATACACAAAAGAAACTGCCCTTCTTATATCAACATTGTTACAGCAAATACTCGGTGCCCAGGAAGAGACAAGTGACACGCACTTGGGGAATCAGAAAAGACTGTTTATTTCTCACCGGTGCTGGCCCAGCAGAGTTACCTCCAAAGGCTGAACCCCGAGCCCTGATGTGGCGTACTTTTATGCCTGGCCAGCTTCTGGGTACTTGGAAACTTTCTATCGGCTGCACAGGTAGGTGGGATTGCAGGGGCTCAAGGAAAAAATAGGGGGCACTTATCGGTTGTGCTATGTGGGCTGCAAGAGACAAGCAAGATTACAGAAGCCAAAAGTATGCAAGGGGAGTATCCAGCCATGGACATCTAGCTGACTCTTTTTTTTTTATCTGCTTTTACCAGCTTTCCTTCTCAACATAAGAGGGCACACTTAAACTAAGGCAAACAGTACACTTAAAACCATGCTAGATTCCTGCATGGCCCTGCAGAGTCTCAGACCTCAGGCTCTGGTAGAACCATGATTGATTACTACTGCCAGGATCCTAGCAATCCCCCCACCTGTTGTGCTGTGGTGTGGTACAGATATATCATTCACCAACAAGACATACTGGACAGCTCCATGCTCTTGGGACAGAACTGAGCCAATTAAAGAATGGAGGAGGGGGGGGGGCAGCCCCTTGGGTCAGAAGTAGAAATAAAGAGATTCACCATAGATTTCTTGAAATAGCCATTTTTCTCTTTGTGCAATTAAAATATGGCTTGTGCCAATTAGAGTTACATATAGATTGCCAGGAATATATTACATGGCTATGAAGACGACCAAACAAACCAATGATTATGAAGTGGCAAGTAAACTGGAATAAATTTTATATTATATGAAGTATATTTCTTACATGTGTATGATATGTCTATTACAATGCAACACCAAACACAGTCTAACAATGTGAAATCTTCTTAGACCTTCATTAACCAGTAGAGGGAGATCCATTGCAGGAGTCTGTAGTGATTGAGAAGTTAACACAGGGCAGTAGGCAGGTCTGACTAGTGACAGTGATGATACTAACTTTAGTGTGTGTAACTCTTCACAGTTAATATCCACAAACATTTGGTCTTCATGACAGCTTGGCTAATAAATGAGGAGGCAGAGCCTCAGCTCCACTTGCTGAGGTACCTAGTGTGTTTATTAGCATCACCCAAGGGGACAGGATGTTAGCACCTCTGCCATAGTGGGCCAGATAGGATACTCTTTTTTCCTCCCAGTAGTTACCACTCTAGCTGGGATTACCCCTTCAAATATCTTGGCATGCATGCCCAAGAGAGGCTGAATACATCCACCTCTGTGTTGTGCCCAGGAGATAAGAATATTTCTCTTCGATACTTCTCTTCATCCCAAGCACTCAGCAGTCTTTCAGTCTCTTTAATGTTTCAGTAAAGATAAGAAAATTCTGACTGTAAGAAAATTCTTCCTTGAACTAAGCTATAAGTTCTTTCCAAGTGACTTCCACCTATCACTTTTCATCTGCAAAAGGGACACTAAATATCCTCCCTCCCTACTTCATAAGATGCAGAAAGAGATAGGTGGAGCTAAATAACCCAATACCTTCCCTTGCCCTGTTCAGGAGGAAGATAGTAAGCAGAGAACCCAGCTGAACTATGTTCAAACTTCTGACCTAAGAAGTTGAGATAGGGTCACCTGGGTGGCTCAGTGGGTTAAGCGTCTGACTTTGGCTCAGGTCATGATCTCACCGTCTGTGGGTTCGAGCCCCACATTGGGCTCTGTGATGACAGCTTGGGGCCTGGAGCCTGCTTCTGATTCTGTGTCTCCCTCACTCTCTGCTTGTGCTCTATCTCTCTCTCTTTCTCTCAAAAGTCAATAAACATTAAAATTTTTTTTTCAAAAGTTGAGATAGTATGAAGCGAAGGAAAAAGAAGATAAAAACAAAGGGAAACAAACCATGAGAGACTTTTAAATACAGAGAACAAATTGTGTGTTGCTGGAGGGGAGGTGGATGGGGGGGGATGGGTTAAATGGGTGAGAGCATTAAGGAGGGCACTTTTGGGGATGAGCAATGGGTGTCATAAGTAAGAGATGAATCGCTGGGTTCTACTTCTGTAGCCAAGGCTACATTGTATGTTAACTAACTTGAATTTAAATAAAATTTAAAAAAAGAAAAAGAAAAGAAGTTGAGATAGTATGTCTATTGTCGAAGCTGCTAAATTTGCATTAATTCATTATGAGACAATAGAAACCTAATATCCCCATGGCAAGTTTTAGTTTGCTTCTTTGTAAAGCTATCCCCCTCTAAACTTTGCAATTGATATCCCAATGAAGCTGTTATCTTTTTTAAAAAGTTCCTTTGTAGAAAGTTTGTCCTGTATCAATTCAGGAAACATCATGGAGCATCTATTTGATGACAGGCACTGGAACACAAAGATGAAGAAGTTAAAAGTCTGAAAATCCTCAGAGAAATTATACAATTAGATGCATAACTATTATCTGAGTCAGAAAGTGATGGAAGCCACAAAGGAATAACATGTATAAGCCATGAGAGTTTAGGTTAGGGAGAAATCCTATCTAGGTGAGGGTATCAAGAAGGGTTATCCTGGAATGGCTGTGGGGTATATGATAGGGAATCAGCAAGAGGCTCAGGAAGGATTTCATGGGGCAGTAAATGTCTTTGTGGAGTTAGAGATCACCTGTAAATAGCTGATCCCATCAGCAACATAATCTGGGACTAGTACTGGAAAGAGAAGAAAGTGGTGAAGGGTGGTGGTAGGAATGACTCAGAGCCAGAGTGGTGGACTCATGAATTTTGGAGGGTCTAAGGAGCGGCAAGTCACCAAGAATAGATTGAGAGTTGCTCAGGAGAAAAACAGGAAGTTTTGGTAAAGGGAAATTTTAGAATTTTAGATTTTGAAATTAAGCAGTTTCCCATTATGGTGAGGTCTGGGAGAAGGCTGCCAAATCATGTGACTGGGGTGGCATAGAATTTCAAGTTGGTGGAGGTATAGAGGTCAAGACAGTGTGAAGCTAGAGAATTTGGAGAGGCATTGACCTTGAAACCATTTAGTTCATCTTTATGTTTGCCCTTAAATATAAAGGGCTTAATAAATGTTGACTTGAGAAACATGCAGAAGGATGAAATAGTCACAATGAGGTGAAGTTGATCTAGAAATATTTCTTGCATTATTGAGCTTGATATTTGGTCTTCGGGAGAGGCAATAAATGGGTGAAGAACATATCATTTCTTTCCATTCCTAGCCTTGTGTAGCTGATTGCCCAAACCCATTCGTTGATCAACTTGAGAAGACTGGTGTCTTGAGACCAATCAGATATAATAGAGGCAGTGCACAGAGAGAAACTATTCAGTTTTTCCCTCTACCTTTCTATCTGTTACATCTGACAGAATTTCAAGACTAATTTTAGATTTTCAAGACTAATTAATAATTCCAGTGAAATAAACAGATACTTGATAATCAATAGCTGTCTTCCCCTCTCTTCTCTTGCCTTCCCAAAACATAAATATTCACATAGACTTAAGTGTCCCCTATTCGTCTGGCTTTTTATGGCCTCATAACAAGGCCTTTCCCAGCATCTGGGATCCAGCTGGATAGTCCTCTCCAGTAAACATTCATCAGCCTAATGGCCTGCCTCTAATCACAGCTGCCTCTTCTGTTTGAAATTGAGCCCCAATGACATAATGCTTAGAAGTACGAAGATAAAGCAAGTTCAGGGTGGTTGTACATTTCCCAAGTCACATCAGCTCTGGATCATTATCAGATCTATTTTAAGGGACAACTCAGTGTTGCAATGAACAGAACTTAATTGGATACATGATCCCCAAAGGCTCCATATTTGTCAAAGCTTCTGGTCTTAGCAAGGCTTCTTTAGGAAGGGACTGGTGTGGGCTTACTCAGCAGGGGATACACAGCAATGTGGCTTCCTAGAAGAAGCTCTACCCATCCCATCACTCCAAACAGGACTGAAATATCGGACTCTCTTTAAAGAATATACAGTAGACACTGTAGAGGGCCATATCTGCCTGACATATGTGGTTGGGCAACTATTTTCTAGATCATACCACCTTGCTGGTTTATAGATCTATTCTGAGACTGAAAATAGATTCCAAGAGACCACCTTCTCCACTTGTCCTGGATCCAGAAAAATAAACTTCTATGCTATTTTTGATGAGCTAAAACAACTATTTACAAAGGCAGACAAGACCAGCCTCCTATGACTCAGCCTTCTGTATGCCTTCTCCCATGTAACCCCTCATTTCCTGATTCTGGGTTCCTTGTCTTTCTCATTACTGCTTACCTTTTTGTTCTCATGCAGCCTTCCTTCGTCTCTTCCAATTGGCACAGGCTTACATTATGGCTTTTCCAACAACTGGTCGTGATCTGGGAGCCACCACAATTGAGAACAACTGCTATAGAGAATCCCTCTCCATGGCCTTTCCTTCAAAGGCCAAGTCTCCAAATCTGTTCTAGTTTCCCCAATCTTGAGGATTCTTTCACTTGACATTGCTAGCCATTGTACCTACTTTTCATTTCTTTCTCTTCTTTAACTACCAAACTTGTATCTCACTTTCTTTAGCACCTGGCTTTACACAGATTCCCTGGTCCCCACTCCAGGTACCCCATCTGAGATGGATGGGCTTCTATTGAAACTGTGTTGATCACACCCTCCTTCCTGCTTGTTATGTCCAATGGCCTTTTGTTCCTGTTTCTCCTCTTTGATTTCCATACCATATTCACCAAGTGTCACTGAGTGGTGAGGGCTGAGGATCAGGACAAGAACTTTGGATGTCCTCAGGCTATTAATGAACTACAACAAACTAATGAATATTCTTGAGCAAGGAATAGTATGATTAGCTGTGTGCTCTGGGGAAGTCCGCCTCCAGGTTAAGAAGGAAGAACTAAAATGGAGAGAGTCTCAAGGCAGAAAGACCAGTTAGAGGGGCAGTGGCTGATGATGAACAATCAGGTTAGAACCACTGACAAAAGGGGGCTGGGGTGGAGACGTCACAAAAGGAAGCCTTGATTCTATTGATAGTATTTTATTCTGCAAATGTCAAAGAGAGTCCTTTCTGAAGTTTTGCCTTGGAGAGGAGGGAGGGAAGGAGAAAGGCAAGAATTTTTTAAAAAAAATCAGTCTTCCAGCACCCCATCTTTATACCTATCAATCTGCAATAAGGAGTGTTTTGTTTTTATTTTTATTACTTTCATCTAGAAGAGATTAATTGCATACAAACTACTGCAATGGCAATGGTGATCTTTTTCCCCGTATCAAGCCTTAGAGAGACCCCAAGAAAGTAAGCATAAGGTCAGGTGCTGGGAATTTGTAGAAGGGGTCTAAATTTTTTAGCCTCACAGTGGGGGACTATGGCCTTGGTAGAAGAGAAATGGGTGGGACTTAGGTGTGGAGAAGGGAAACTACAGATTTTTCTCATCTAGATGCAAGCTGCAGAGCTGCCAACATAAACAGGGTGTGGCCACCATTTCTCACAAATCCTTGAAGGAAGCCACAAGTCCTGTGGGTTTGCACAATGCCCACTTCCTCCTCTTCCTTGCATGTCCCTCCCAAGGACACAGAAATAGAATTCAAGTCTCTTCAAGTTGGATATTTGATAAATCACAAACAAAATGTACACAAGGGAAATCATGCTGTAGGCAAACCACTAAAGGTTATTTACTTTTAAACTCCCTGCATATAGATAAAAATGAGGTCTATCAGATGATTCCCACCCTCTTATTGCCATCCATTTTTCTTGTCCTTCTGGGATGAAGTGGGATGTAAGGACCGAGGATGGACTTTGGATTCTAGAAAACCTGAGCACAAATTCTAGCATTGCCTCAATATGTCTTGTGACCTTTGGCAAGCATGTCTCCAAAATTCCATTTTGTTATCTGAAAATGCATTTAAGAATGCTTTCCTTTCAGAGCTACTGTGGGGATATTATGAAATAAAGTTTGCAAAAAGCTCAATCCACAGACCCAAAGTGATAGTATATGCCTGTCTTCTTTCCTCATTCTCTTTACTTCACAGAATCTTAGAATCTTAGAATTTTCCAGAGCCCATAAGGTCAACTAGTTCTGACTCTCTCTTGCTCTCTCTTTTTTTGATAGCCTATTTTCAGATTTTTATCAGATTTATTGAGATATAATTGACATATGACATTGCATTAGCTTAAGGTGTTTAACATAATGACTGGATATTTGTATATATGGTGAAATGATCACCACAGTAGGTTGAGTTAACATTAATCACCTCATATCGTTACAATCTTTTTCTTGTGATGAGAATTTTAAGATCTACTCAGGAAATTTCAAATATAAAGTATAATATTATAGTCACCATGCTATGCATTATATTCCTAAGAGGTATTTATCATATAACTGGAAGTAAGTACCTTTTGAACACCTTCACCCATTTCCCTTACCCCCACCTCCCACCTCTGGCAATCCCCAATTCTCTGTTTCTATGAGTTTGTTCATTTTTAATTCTACATATAGGTGAGACCACCACTGTCAAGTATACTATTTTCTCCTTACTTTCAGTGCTGGAAAATCTACCTCTTTCTAGACCATCCATTCCACCTTTGGACTGGCCTATTGTTTTCCTATAATCTCTGTCTCTCTATCTCTCCCTCTCTTGTTACTCATTTAGTCCTGGTTCCAACCCTTGGAGTCATCCAAAAGACATTTTTACACTGGAAAGTTTCTGTAAAATATCTAGTGCTTTACAAAGGTAATTGCTGTTGTTTGAAATAGTTACACTATTTTGAAGCCAAAAGGCACTCTTGGCTTTCAATGCTTCTGGGTATATCTTTTTGGAATAAGACCAGAGACCAAGAATATGATGAAAGCAGGGCCAATGGAAATCAACTCCACCCAACCAAAGCTGGCGTCTTCTTTACCCCTGAGGCCAACCACCCAGCCAACCTTCCAATAGGTGCTCCCTGGGACATGTCATAATCCCACAGCTAAGAAAGACCCAGTACTTGGGAGAGAACTGGCCTCCCTTTAAAGTCCTGTGAAGTCCTTCCCTTAGTGGCCAATTTAAAGTAGCTCCATCCATATTTTACTGATCTCTTTGATCAAAACCAATGCTTCAGGTGCTAGCAGAGATGGGTTTTCATCGTAGTTCTGTGCGTCTGGTCTTAGCCATCTGACCAAAGCCCAGAGTTTAAGAAGTTGTAGGTGAGTCTGCCCTTTGTCCTTCTTTAGGAATGGTGAATTACACAATCACAGAATGGGAGTTTTGGAAAGACTTTTGAAGGAAGGGAGATAGATCAGACAGGATGCTGGCTTCCCCTCTCCCTACTGCTCCGACCTTAACCAGAGGAGCTGGACTTCACCTATTTTACATTCTGTACTTCTGCAGAAAATTTTGTTTTGAAAAAGGTTCTGCTTTTCACAAGTGGAAAAAAGGAAGGAAAGTGGACTAGAAAACACTCTTTTTATTATATAGACAGGAGATAAGAAGATTAAGACTCAGAATGGCAAATAATTTTTCCCAAGGTCACACAGCAAAAAGGTAGGAGAATAGGACTTGAATCAACATTTTTTTTTTTTTTAATTCTCAAGTTAGTTAACATACAGCATAGTCTTGGCTTCAGGATTAGAACCGAGGGGTTCATCACTTACATAAAACACCCAGTGCTCGTCCCAACAAGTGTCCTCCTTAATGTCCATCACCCATTCTCCCCACCCCCATCACCCTCAGTTTGTTCTCTGTATTTAAGAGTCTCTTATGATTTGCCTCCCTCTCTGTTTTTATCCCATTTTCCCTTCTCTTCCCCTATGATCATCTGTTACATTTCTCAAATTCTGTATATGAGTGAAATCATGTAATATCTGTCTTTCTCTGGCTGACTTATATTGCTTCACATTTTTTTAAAAAGCTTTCAGTCTAGTGCTTTTCATGTTATTCTAGGCTCATGAGTGTATGCATGTGCAAGTGTGTTTGCATCAAAACAAATCACAGGTTTCCTTGGATACTCTCTAGTTGCCAATGAGACTTCCAGGTTTTAGAATAAGGTAAAGCAGGGGTGTCTGGGTGGCTCAGTCGGTTAAGTGTCCAACTTCGGCTCAGGTCATGATCCTGCTGTTTGTGGTTCGAGCCCTATGTCCGGCTCTGTGCTGACAGCTCAGAGCCTAGAGCCTGCTTCAGATTCTGTGTCTCCCTCTCTCTCTGACCCTCCCCCACCCTCACTCTGTCTATCTCTCTCAAAAATAAATAAACATTAAAAAACTTAGAATAATGTAAAGCAGAAAGAACTACTCCTAGAAAAGGAGATATAAACGAACAACTCAGGAAACAGATGCTGGTGAGGATGTGGAGAAACGGGAACCCTCTTGCACTGTTAATGGGAATGAAAACTGGTGCAGCTGCACTGGAAAACAGTGGGGAGGTTCCTCAAAAAATTAAAAATAGAACTGCCCTATGACCCAGCAATAGCTACTAGAAATTTATCCAAGGGATACAGGAGGGCTGATTCATAGGGGCACATGTACCCCAATATTTATAGCAGCACTTTCAACAATAGCCAAATTATGGAAAGAGCCTAAATGTCCATCAACTGATGAATGGATAAAGAAGATGTGGTTTATATATACAATGGAATATTACTTGGCAATGAGAAAGAATTAAATCCTGCTATTTTCAGCAATGTGGATGGAACTGGAAGGTATTATGCTGAGTGTAATAAGTCAGTCAGAGCAGGACAGATATCATATGTTTTCACTCATATGTGGATCTTGAGAAACTGAACAGAAGACCATGGGGGAAGGGAAAGGGAAAAAATAGATACAGAGAGGGAGGGAGGCAAACCACAAGAGACTCTTAAATACAGAGGACAAACTAAGGGTGGATAGGGAGTGGGGGAAAGGGAAAATAGGTGATGGGAATTGAGAAGGGCACTTGTTGGGATGAGCACCAGGTGTTGTATGTAAGCCAATTTGACAATAAATTATATTCATAAAAAATAAATGAATTTTTAAAAAGGAGATATAGGTTCTAATTCCACCTCTCCTGTCAAACAGCTGTACAGACTTTCACTATCTCTCTCTTTGGCTTTAGTTTTATCATTTATAATGGGAAAAGGCTAGCCTAAATGGTTTCTACTTCTATTATTTTAAGTATATGCTCAGAGTTTTCTGGACATCCATGCAGCATTTAAAATAGCACAGGTCCAGGGGCACCTGGATGACTCAGTTGGTTAAGCATCTGACTCTTGATTTCAGGTTCAGGTCATGATCTCTTGGTTGTGAAATTGAGCCCCACATGGGTTCAGTGCTGGGTGTGGAGCTTGCTTGGGATTTTCTCTCCCCACCCGTCTCTCTGCCCCTTCCCCCCTCTCTCTCAAAAAATAAAAATAAAATGAAATAAAATCTTTAAAATAGCACAGATCCAATGATCTTGGAATTAGGGCAAGTTTATAGTAAATATGTTATAAGTCTTTATTGAGCCAGTCAAATATTTACTGTGTACCTATAAAGTGTCAACACTGCAACAGATGAGAAGAAAAATGTGATGAAAGCAGAAAACACATTTCTTTTCCTACAAGTTCATCTTTCTGGGTTTTCTTTATCATACCCTACAAAGTCATCTGAACTGAAAATACCCTCTGCACCTCAGTTATATAATTTATTTGGGAGTTACCACATTAGAGCTTCATTCTACTTTATCTTGGTATGTGGCTTTAACCTCGTTAAAAGGCAAGCAGACCTTCGGCGGGGGGGGGGGGGGGCGTGAAGAAGTCTCTTTACAGTGATTTTCAGAATTCAGATTCCACATATCCAGTCTTGTCTAATCAGTCAGGATGGGGAAAGGATCATATCTGTTGCAGCTATGCCTATAATATGGTCCTGTGGATTGCTCAGACCCTTTCTCAAGTTCTTTTACAGCATTCAGGAAAGAGAAGCAGTTGTGCAGTCAAAGAACTGGTGATTTAAAGCTTGGTTTGGTCACTTAAGTGCTTTAGCTGTTATAACCTCAATGAGCTTCTGGTCTGTAACATGTGCCTTTCCAAATTATTGTAGATTGAACTCATTCAGCAAATATTATTTTAGGTTTACTATGTGCCAGGAACTATACAGGGCACTGAGCTTATAATGTCTTCCCAGACTTTATAGTTAAGGCTGTAGACAACAAGCCAGCAAACAAAAGGAAGCACACAGTGTGATGAATTAAGTCAATATAGTGCTGAAAAATTATTGGCAATAACACCAGCAAAGGGTATATGGTTAATGTAGCCATTGTTGTGTACAAGCATGTGTACCTGGCTTTAAGCAGCATGTGCAGTGGAGAACAAACTCTAGATTAGGGATGGAGAGACTGGGATTCAAATCCTTACAGGGCTGATCATTTGTCAAGCAATAGGAATTATTTCTTTTTCTCTCCAATACTTGATGTAACTTACTTCTTTTAATCCTCACGATCTGTGAAGTGGTCAGTACTATCATTGTCTTGGTTTTGCGGTTGAGGGAAATGAAAAGAGATTTAAGAGTGTTGGCTTGCCCAAGACCGCACAGCCTGCAGGTGGGTATACGGGGTTAGAGACGGACTCTGGCTGACATCAGAGCCCTGCTTAATACCCACAGATAAGGTAGCAGATGTAGGACTGCTGTGTCATTTCAAAAGTGCTATCAAAGTAGTGGTGGTGGCTCTCAGACCATGCAAACTATTATATATATATCATATATATCCATATAAAATATGATGTGTAATATATTCATATAAAATATGATGTGTAATATATTCATCTAATACACATTATATGTACTTTTTATTATAGAGACATTTAACACATGTCATATACTCTACTTCTGTATCTTTATCTCCAGGTAATTCAGGTCAAGATAAGCAGGTTATTGATGTAGTAATCATACAAAATGATTGATAATTCACTTTTATCACACACTAAAAGTGTAATCGATGTATACTATAGACTCCTGGGTTGAAATGGGGAAGAATCATGGTGTAACTGATTAACACATTCCTTTGATGTGACTGTGAATGTGAGAAAAAAGGGGGCAAGGAATAGGTGGCCATTTATGGGCTTTCTCCCCACTGCACTGCACAATGAATGGTGCTGTTACATCCTAGGGGTGCAAGCACTTCTAAACTTACCCATCTTCACTCAAATCAGTAATAACTTTCCTCCCAGCTCTCAAAACAACTGTCTGGTCTCCCTTCTCAGTTCCTTTTCACTCCTATCCAGCTTCCACACCTGCTTCCACACACCAACACTGCTCTGTTATATTGTTAAACACATATTTGACAACTAGTTCCCTGTTTACAAAGAAATAATTAAAATTTTAAAAACAGACAAAAACAAAACTTTCATATTTTCCCTCTTGCCCATGGGAGAAAGGTCAAACCCCTTAGCATGGTATTTACCCAGAAAATATTTATTGAGCACCCACTACGTGCCAGGTACAGCTGTAGGTGCTAGGGATACTTCAATGAACAAAAAACACAAAAATCCCTACAAATCCTGGTTTTCCTAAGCTTACAATCTAAGGGAGACAGACAATCAGTGTCAACAACCAATCGATTCTATGCAATGGGAGAAGGTGATGCATCCTATCAAAAGAACAGAGCAGGGTACAGTGGAACAAAAGTTCAGAAATGGAAAGAAGGTTGAAATTAAATAGGAACATGCAATACATATTTGCAATTATATATACAGCATATGCAATTATATACCTAGCATATGCAGTTGTATACACATATATTTATGAAACAAATGTTTTGCCATCTTTGCTTTGAGTTTCAAAGATCTTTCACAATTTTCCCACCTCTCACTGTCTCTCAAAACTAGACTCCTGTTATCCTCTCTTAACCCTGTTCACGCTGCACTCCTGCCATGCTGACATTTTTAAAGTATCCCGAGTACTATGCTCTCCTCTGTTTTGCAAATGCTTTTCCTGAACCAACTGTCACCCAACCCCCTCACACACCAGATTTTCATCCTGGTAACCCCATACTCACTGTTGGAACCCTCATGTGTTGCAACACATCTCTCAGAAGCTTCCACCTGCTATGCCCAACATCCAGGACACTATACAATACTTCTCTTGGGCACACCTATCACATTGTGCTGTGGTTTATCTGCTTTCTGTTTGTCCCATGTATTATGTTGAACATTTTGAACCTGATAATAATGTTTTATTATTTTTTACATCATCTACAGTTAGGTCTATCAAACCTGGTGCAACGTTTGTGATCAGTTGATAATATTTGTACAGAATGAACACTGGCAATTCAGTGTTGAACTTTTATTTTTAACTCCTTTCTTTAATCTCTAAAGGGGATGCCAGTGTTTTACACCTCTATGTGCTTCATTCCACTGATTAAAGGAGAAAAAACACCTTGACCCCATAAAATCTGGTCAGAACAAACTATGATGATAAGAAACACAGAATTGCCTCTCTAGGTATTTCAATTTCTGACATATTTATTTTATTTAAAAAAAGAAAAAATCTTTTTTCTGAGTGGCCCAAGAATCCAACCACAATGCTTGGAAACAAGTGGGAAAAAAGGAGTATTTGGTGCAAGTTGTATTAATAACTTCCTTCAGTAAAGTGGTGACATTGACAATGAAGGTGGTGATCCAGATAATGCAAAATTGCCAGTCTAGTCTGGGCCTGTCAGTTCTGCATGAACAGTGCATCAGATTAGGATGATAATGATCTCCACAAAAGACCCAGTAAATGCTGTAAAGGGGGATTTGATGTTGGAAAGAGGTAGAACACCTGCTTTCCAGCGTCTCTTGTGACTCAGGGAGTCTATGATTCCGTGACAGAACAAAGTGGTTTCTTCATCTGGATTTTCACTCCCCAGGAATCTCATTTTGGGGCCTGCGGGCAGCAAAGAGAAGATACATGGCCGTGGGAAGGAACATCAACATAACAACCGACTTCATCCTTTTGGGATTTTCAGAGCAGCCAGAGCTTCAGGCTTTCCTCTTTGTGTTGTTTCTGGGGATCTATTCTGTGACTCTGACTTGGAACCTGGGCCTTGTTGTCTTGATCAGGATGGAGTCATGCCTGCACTCCCCCATGTATTTCTTCCTTGGAAACTTGTCCTTTGTTGACATCTCATACACGTCCTCCATCACCCCCAAGATGCTCTGTGACTTCTTCAAGCAGCAGAAGACCATCTCCTTTGTGGGATGTGCTACTCAGTTTTTCTTCTTCATCAGCATGGGGGCCACTGAATGCTGTCTCCTGGCGGCCATGGCATATGACCGCTATGCTGCTATTTCCACCCCTCTGTTCTACGCAGCCTTCATGTCACCCACCATGTGTGTGGGGATGGTCATTACAGCGTACACTGGAGGGTTCCTCACGGGATTGGTCCAAACCAGCTCCATAGTCCAGCTGTATTTCTGTGGGCCACGAGTCATTAAACACTTTTTCTGTGACCTGCCACCTCTGCTAGTCTTGTCTTGTTCTAGTACCTTCCTCAGCCAGGTAGTGAACTTTCTTGTTGTGTGTGCAGTTGGTGGGACATCAGCTCTTGTTGTCCTGGTGTCCTATTGCTACATCATTGCTGCTGTCATGAAGATCCATTCAACCCAAGGGCGGATGAAGGCTTTCAACACCTGTGCCTCTCATCTGACCACAGTGATTCTCTTCTATGGCTCTGGTCTCTTCTCATATCTCCATTCTAGTGCTGGCTACTCACAGGACCAAGAGAAGGTGGTGTCCATGCTCTATGGAGCTGTGATTCCCATGCTGAATCCCATCATATACAGTTTGCGAAACAAGGAGATCAAAGATGCATTGAAAAAACTCAAGAACCAGAAGAAGCAGATGTTCCCTCTGTGTCTTATGGTTCTCTAAGTTAAAAAAAAAACTTAAATTGGGGCACCTGGGTGGCTCAGTTGGTTAAGCATCCAACTCTTGGTTTCAGCTCAGGTCATGATCTCACAATCATGTGAGTACAAGCCCCACATTTGGCTCTGTCAGCACAGAGCCTGCTTGGGATTCTCTCTCTCTCTCTCTCTCTCTCTCTCTCTCTCTCTCTCTCTCTGTGTGTTTCTCCCCCCCTCAAGCTCACTCTTTCTCTCTCTCAAAAATAAATAAATAGACTTAAAACAAGTTTGCTAAAAAAAATCAAGTTTTGCTATATGTAAATAGGCATTATAATAAATGGGTCACAGAATGTAAGTAATAAATTAAAGAAGTTATGTCAAGCAAGATCCCCAACCTACATGTCTGTTGCACAATTAGGCTCAACAAGGGTTTTTCTTCCCTTTACCTTTCTTGTCATGGACTGATATGGTTTCAATTAGGTCACTTGCAATAGAAAATAAATATGCTTTTTGATGACATTCTTTAGCTTTATGACATCAGATGCCGGGTCCAGAATGCCATACCTTAGAGCTGGTTAGATCATAATTCCAGGACCACAAGCATCCACCACAGACCTCTTTACAATATAACACTGCTCATACCAATCCATTCATTACTTGGGACAAATTTTCTGTTCCCCTTGCCCTTGATTTGTACCTATCCAATGGTTGATACTGAACAGGAAGTCTGACTCTCTGAACCTGAGAGCCCTAAATAGTTGTGTCCATCAATGACTGTTCAGAGCCAAGAGAAAATAGGATACCTATAAACTATGTCTGAGATGAGCCAGTGGTCACATGTGTGGGGTCATGAAGTCCACTGGGCCAGAAATAGGAGCCCAAATCAGCAGATCCAAAGTTGGGAAGTCACAGTGAGCAAAAACCAAACATAAGTTTAGGTGAGAAATTCTAAAGGAGAGTAGGTTCCCATATGCTTCATTTTCATGACTGAAGCCTCCTAGTGACTGAGTGGGACCACTTGGTTTAAGGAACAGGATCAGGGAAGAGAGACTTCCCCTGGAAATTCTAATTCTGCATCTGTTCCCTGGACAGTTCTCACTCTTGGCCCTGTATGGATATTTCCTCTCTGTCCTCACCCCATCCCAACTTACTTTCACTTTGTGTTCTAGAGTTTGTATATTGTCTCCCATCTCTCTGGAATTTGACCACAGCCTGTCGCACAGATCTGACATCCTTGCTTTCATTTTTATGCATTATCTCAGAAGGAACCCCACTCCAGGACATGAGATAGGACAGCCAAGTCAGTGAGTTTGCAGCAGAAATAAATGTGGATTTTAAATGGCCTGTGATCCTATTTTACAAGATGGTTCTTGAGCAAAAGACAAAGATTTCTGAAGTCCCGCTTCTTTAATGGTTGTGGATATAAGTCATGGTGAATAATGACAGCCATCCCTAAGCCATATCAACTTTGGCTATAACTAGTTTGCCTCTTTCTTTATTTCTTCCTTCCTTCCTTCCTTCCTTTCTTTTTCTTTCTTTCTTTCTTTCTTTCTTTCTTTCTTTCTTTCTTTTGTTTAATGTTTATTATTTTTGAGAGACAGAGACAGAGACAGAGACAGACAGCAAGCAGGGGAGGGGCAGAGAGAGAGGGAGACACAGAATTGGAAGCAGGCTCCAGGCTCTGAGCTGTCAGCACAGAGCCCAACGTGGGGCTCAAACTCCCAGACCGCAAGATTGTGACCTGAGCTGAAGTTGACTATTTAACCAGGCACCCCAAAGCTGGCTTTGCTTCGCTCCTTCTTTCAATTCATGCTGCTATTTGATCTATTCTCTGACCACTTGGATTATTTGTTAAGGGTTCCTTGATCTGATCTTTGACTCCTCCAAACCAGGTTAAGAGTTACTGCAATGTGTTCCCATAGCATTCTCTATTTCATCTATCAGCACCTATGACACTTTATTACTTTTCCTTGTTTAGTTATATGTCTTCTCCCTGAGTTGTTAACATTCTGTCTAAACTGCTCTCCTTGGAAACGTAAGACACAACTGGGGAAAATTATGTGCTTAATACATATTCATTTAATGAATGAATAAAATTCAAATGCACTTGGCAGATAATTTTGAGATTTTATGCCAAAGGAAGGGAATTAACACTTATCGGATGCTTATTATATGCCAGGCATTGTGCCCAGCAGTTTTTTAAAATTCTGTTTCAGTTCTATAGCTTACACACAGATTCCTTGCTGCAAAAAAAAAAAAAAAAAAAAAAAAAAGGAAAGAAAACACTATGGGTAAGAAAATGCCTCCTTTGACCATAATTCTCAGTTTCAATTCCTTCCTGCTCCCCCCAAGAGGTAATGACTGTTGATGTTGGTATGTAAATTGACAGTTTTTCTGTCTATGTGTTAACATTCATATATGTACCCCTATGTAATACTGCTTTATGTGGCTCTGTGTGTATTTACATAAACGGTATTGTACTGAATGATCCTTCCATACCCTGCTTGCTTTTTCACTCAACATGATTTCTTGGAGCTCTTTCCATGCTATACATATAACTCTACCTCAGTCTTAAATTATTTCATAGAATTGTCACACCAAAATTTATGTACTTATTGTGCATTGATGGGCATTTAGGTGGTTTCCAGTTTTTGCTAGTTTATTACTAACAGTGTTGCAATATATGAGTTGTATATACCTCTTCGTGCTAATACCCAATTTTTCTGGTAGAAACAGAGAAGTTGAATTGCTATTAATAGGGTTTGTGCATATATATGTTATACATACACACATACTATATATATATGTATATATATACATATATACATATATATATATAATTTAAATTCAAATTAGTTAACATACGATGTAGTATTGGTTTCAAGGGTAGAACCCATTGATTAATCTCTTACATATGACACCCAGTGCTCATCCCCAAAAGTGCCCTCCATCACCCATTTAGCCCCATCAACCTCCATTCCATCCACCTCCCCTCCAGCAACCCTCAGTTCGTTCTCTGTATTTAAGAATCTCTTATGGTTTGCCTCCCTTTTGGTTTTTGTCTTATTTTTCCTTCCCTTTCCCTATGTTCATCTGTTTTGTTTGTTAAATTCCACATATAAGTGAAATCACATGGTATTTGTCTTTCTTTGACTGACTTCTTTCACTTAGCATAATACACTCTAGTTCCATCCACATTATTGCAAATGGCAAGATTTCATTCTTTTGATCTCCCAGTAATATTCCATTATATATATATATATATATATATATATATATATACACACACACACATACACACACACACACACACACACATCTTCTTTGTCCATTCATTGGTCGATGAACATTTGGACTCTTTCCATAATTGGGCTATTGTTGATGGCACTGCTATAAACATCAGGGTGCATGTGCCCCTTTGAATCAGCATTTTTATATCCTTTGGATAAGTACCTAGTAGCGTATGGCTCCTTTTTAATATAGAAGGGTTTGTATATTTTTAACTTTTAATAGACACTGCCAAATTCTCTCTAAAGTGGCTGTGATGCTCCTGCCAACAACCTCCTAGGGCATCTATCTCTTCATACCCTTGATGAAAGATGATATTAACAAAACTTAATTTTTTTCCTACCTGATAACGTCTGTATATGTATTCTGTTAATCCTTAAAATGATCCTACTGGATAAGATTGTTTATTGTTTTCATTCACATACAATATACTATATACTACCTAAAGACTCTTTATACACACTCTCAGCAGTTCTCACAACCACATATGAGATAGGGGTCTTAACCATTTTTATCCAGGAAATAAAATATGTAAGGCTCAGGAAGGAGGTCAAGTAACATACCCAAAGGCACACACTAACAAGTTAGGGAGATCCTAAGTACATATCTACATGACACTAAAGACCATTAATTGAAAATACACCTTCTCATATGTATGCTTGGCATTGCCCAGAAAACTAAAACAAATTCTGTCAAAAACTGACTATTTTCTCAAGTCACGCATAATTTAAATGCAAAAGAAGAAAGGAGAACTGACTTCTGTTAAATAGTTAGGCCTAGTTTCGGTAAGATCATCACTTATGTTATATACCAGGAGTGACGACCTTCATTTAGAACAGCATTCTTCAAAAATGGATTTCTAGGTGGAACAGTTTTATAAACGG
Source organism: Puma concolor (assembly GCF_028749965.1). Lineage (NCBI taxonomy): Eukaryota > Metazoa > Chordata > Mammalia > Carnivora > Felidae > Puma > Puma concolor. Next base: position 11,855,380 of record NC_141676.1, read on the forward strand.
AATTATCACACGTGACCATGAAACAAGGGAGAAACTAAAATATTAAAACAAAAACAGAATGGAATTAATAATGAATTTGTAATGCCTTTCAAAGGTATAAGTAGTGATGAGGCTCCCTCCCAACTTAGAGCATTTGCATCTAGGTTCAGATAAAGAAATATTCAGCTGTGCTATGGTCTCAGGGGAGGAAGAACAGTCTTGAAAGCAATATCAAGACATTGGGGTCAGGGGATGATAAAGGAGGAAGATTGATGTTTTAAAATCTAGCCCTGGATTAAGCCAGTTAAGAAGAGAGACAACATTGTATCACCACCCACAATGAATTGTTTATACTGGAGGGATCTAGAAGAAATAGACTAACAACCGCCTTCCTAGCAACAATTTTTCTGTATTCCCATCAACAGGGTGAACTGTATCACTGAACAAGGAAACATGAACTCTGGCTACCTTGGCTGCTAAGAAATTCTGAGCAAAATCTGCGACCCATGTGTAGGAAGAATTTAAGTCATCTGGCATGCACTTTTATTCTTATTCCTGGCTCTCCTCTGCATCCCAAACTTGTGTCTCTTACCATTCTTTATTACCATGCGTATTTTATATATCTTTGCAAACTGCTTGCTCAAATATTTGGGAGCAAAAGAGAATATAAAAATGTCCAAGAGTTGGGGCGCCTGGGTGGCTGAGTCAGTCAAGCATCTGACTTTGGCTCAGGTCATGATCTCATGGTCCATGAGTTCAAGCCCTGCGTCAGGCTCTGTGCTGACAGCTCGGAGCCTGGAGCCTGCTTCGGATTCTCTGTCTCCTTCTCTCTCTCTGCTCCTTCCCTGATTGTGCTCTCTCTCTCTCTCTCTCTCTCTCTCAAAAATAAATAAACATTTAAAAAGAAAAAATGCCCAAGACTTTGCTTTACACACCAGGTTGGTGTGTTTGGAAGTGAATTGGTCACGTAGGCTGCTGATCTCTCTGACTTCTGCTCCAGTCCCACCCATCCCCCTCCTCTGTAGTCCTCCTGGACTTCTCCCCATCATTCTCCCAGTTTTGCCTCTGTCTCTGTCTCTCTCTGCCTCTCTGTATCTCTCTCTCTGTCTTGGAGGACCACCCTGACCCCCTAGTCCAAGTTGAGGCCCGCTAGTATGTTCTCTTAGCACTCCATGCTTCCTTTCCATACCCTTCATCACTGTTCTATGTCTGTCTTCCAATTTGACTACAGTCTCCATGCCTGACACACCCTGTGTGCACAATAAATTTTTGTGAGGATGCTAATACTCAGGCCACATCCCAGAAAGCCTTTAGAGAGCTGTAAGTGACCTACCAGTGACTAACCCATTCCACTCCCCGTTTTTCACAAAGACTTGAAGCTCTGGGGGGGTGGAGTCCTTTGCTAATGGCTCACAGCTGTAGGGTGAAAGCGTCCCTTTTCCAGCCCCACAGCCCTTCCCTGTGGTTCCACAACAGCTGGCAGCTGCCTGTCAGCAGCTTCTCAGCCAGGAGGTAGAAGCTTGCTCTAAGGGAGACCGAGGTGTGGGCTTCGGTCTGGCAGCTCTGAGTCCTGTTTTCGGGGAAATCACACCACTTCAGCTCTGCTGCAGGAATTTCTGGGCCAGGGACACTTTCCTCCTTCCCATCATAATTATAATGCCTCAGTGCAAGAAATTGGAGAAGAGACGTGTGGCCTGGCTGTTTGCAAACCATGTTCCAGGGGATCCCAGGGATCCTGCACAGGCCTTTTCCAAGAGGTGGGGAGGAGATGAAGCCACTGAGCTCTGGGCCCCGGCCCTTGTTCAATCCACAATCCATCAAGGCAGCTCCTTTCTTTCTTTCTTTCTTTTTTTTTTTTTTACATGTTTTATTATTTTTTCAAGTTTATTTATTTATTTTGAGACAAAGAGAGAGAGAGAGTGCACAAGTAGGGGAGGGGCAGAGAGAGAGAGAAAGAGAGAGGGAGAGAGAGAATCCCAAGCAGGCTCTGCACTGTCAGCACAGAGCCCGATGTGGGGCTCAAACTCACAAACCGCGAGATCATGACGTGAGTCAAAGTCAGATGCTTAACCCACTGAGCCACCCAGGCACCCCTTGTACATGTTTTAAATATTAGCTTCCATGTAAACTTGCATTTGAAAGTATGTTTCCATTGGTAATATTATATTTATAATTCGTGGATTTAAGGGGCGCCTGGGGAGTTCAGTGGGTTGAGTGTCTGACTTCAGCTCAAGTCATGATCTCACAGTTTGTTGGTTCGAGTCCCACGCTGGGCTCTGTTTTGACAGCTCAGAGCCTGGAGCCTGCTTCAGATTCTGTGTGTGTCTCTCTCTCTCTCTACCCCTCCTTGTGCTCTGTCTCTCTCTGCCTCTCAAAAATGAATTAGCGTTAGAAAAAAACAACTTTTTTTAATCCATGAACTTAATACAGTCCTCTAACTTTGTGAATGAAGAGGTGAGAGGCCAAGGAAGAGAGGCGATAACAAGACTGATTTTCTTTTTTTTTTTTTTTTAATTTTTTTTTTCAACGTTTATTTATTTTTGCGACAGAGAGAGACAGAGCATGAACGGGGGAGGGGCAGAGAGAGAGGGAGACACAGAATCGGAAACAGGCTCCAGGCTCTGAGCCATCAGCCCAGAGCCTGACGCGGGGCTCGAACCCACGGACCGCGAGATCGTGACCTGGCTGAAGTCGGACGCTTAACCGACTGTGCCACCCAGGCGCCCCAACAAGACTGATTTTCAAGCTTAAGTCTCCTGACTCCTGGTCCTCGACCGTGCACTTTTCTCTCCACACACACACTCACACACACTCACACGCTCTCACACAAACATATACACTCACACATGCACACTCACATACATTCACACATACACACACACTCACAATACTCTCTCACACGCACACTCATACACAATCACATAACTTATAAATACACACACCAGGGAGGTGAAGGGAAGTGAAGGGAAGGGGGGCAGAGATGGCTACCGGATGTTAACATCCTGCTACCAGTAAAGTTGGTCTCAGGCCTTTCTCTACCCTGGACCCCAGGGCGCCTCATCTTTCCTTCTCTCCATCCTACTTGTGCAGTGACCAGCTCTCCTTCCCTCTCCCCACTCTAAGCAAAAGTTCTGTTGTGGTCACTTTGTGAGACCAGCCGTCCTTCATCTTTGGGGGGGTGCGGGGAGAGGCAAAGGCAGGGCACACCTGGACCCTGTGCTCTTCCAGGGGAAACAGCGTTGTTCCTTCTGGAGAAAGGACTTGGGTGAAGGAGTTCTGTCACGGGGAGGAGGGGTGTGATAGCAGGCAAGTTTGCTTCCCAGGGCCTGACACCACAGTTCGTGCGTGGCCACCCACTCTGTCTGTGGGGAATCAACCACTCAGAATAACCACGACGGGGCAGAAGGTGGCTGGCCAAGCTGAGTCAACCTGGGTGGCATTCCGCCCCCCTTAGGTACACAGGCAAAGATACATTTCTCCAAACAGAAAGATTCAAGTTCAAAACCAAGAAAGGGAAATATTTGAGTGCCAGAAAGAGAACTCGGAATCAGAGCAGTTGGCAGGAGGAGAAGAGCTGTGGCTAAGGGGCTTTCTGACCCAGCTGCCCACCTCCGAGCAGGGGTACTGGGGCATTAAGGACTGTGGGAGGTGATCCAGGCCACTGGGTTGGTGCACAATGTTCAAGGGGGTGGGGAGGCAGTGCTGGGAATCAAGAGATGCGGTCTGTCTCCCCCACCACCTGTGAGACTGCCACCCGCTTGCCTGTGAAAATCGTTGTGATGCTTGCCATCTTCAAAAGATATCAGAAGCCTGGGCCTGTGTTCACACAAATGTGGGGACTGCCTTCACACAGATGGCAAACCGAGAAATGAACCTAAACGCCGGTCCAGTAGGAGTATCAGGCCTCAGCAGAGACAGACTGAAAACCGCCTGGGAGAGAGACTCCTTCCCAAGCCAGAGCAAACTGGCCTCCCTCAGCAAGCCCCAGAAGGAAAGCAGTTCAGGAGTCATAAGTTACAAACCACACGAGGAAACAAGCCAGCAGCAAGAGGAAGTAGCAGCAGGAACAACAAGGAGGCAAATGTCCAAGCCGTGACCCATATGGGACAGAATATTCCCAACATTTATTAGTCAAAGATCACCACTGTGGCTTTCAGCCAAAGCACGGTAATTGAATTGCAGAGCCGTGGACTATGCGTCATTCAGATGTGGCAAAGGAGCTCCACAAACCGTTACTTCATAGATGCAGAACCAGAGATTCAGAGAGGGGAAATGACTTGTCTGAGGCCACCAGCAGGTTAGCAGCAGATGAGGAACAGAATCCAAACTCCGGATCTAGCCCTGTGCCACTTTTGCTGCTCCACGATGCCCTAGTTTCCCGGGTAGGCATGAAAATCGTAGCTTCAAGAGAGGACCAGAAAGGAGGGACAGAAAGACCTTCTCAAGACGTGGGAAGGCCCAGAACCAAGGACCCGGCTCTCGTTAGCCAAGCTCAGATTTGGCTGTGTGATAACTAGAAATTTTAAATAAACCCCATTCTATCTTTTGTTTTGCATTCTGCTGACCTGTCTCTCTTTCCTCTTCTTCTTCTCCCTTCCTTAGTCCTTGTCCTGACTGTCAGCATGATAGAATTATCATCAGAATTGGGGCAGGTCAGTTCTGATAGTTTCTCCTTCCTGCCCACTCTCCAGTCAGGCCCTGCTTGTGCACTGTGTATAAGGACCAAGGAGAGGGGAAAGGGAGAGGGGAGTGGGGAGACCTGATACCTTCAGGCCAGCCTCACTAGCTGCAGGTACTTGGCAGGGATGGGGGTGAAGGGGAGTTTGGAAGTTCACATGGGTTCAGCCCCACAGGGCCCAAGCTTTGAACACCAGCTCAGACATAAATAAGGCAACAGCTCTTGGCCCATACAAGCATCCCCTCGGGCTTTCAGAATTCATTTGTTATGTAGGACACTAGGCTCACACAATCCCAGATTCACCCAGGATATAATTGTAGATCAGAACACCAAATTATTTTACAGGAAGAACTCATAGCACACAGTAGGTCCAGAGTAAGTGCTCAAAAATATTGGTATAAAGTGAAATAAAAGTCCTATAATAATGTTGCTCTGGCTTGAATACTCATTCCCAGCCATTTGTGGCCTGATTTTCCAGAGACGTGTTTGAGAATTATTGTCACCTTTGTCTGCTTTATTTATTTACTTATTTACTCATCTGATAGTAACAAATATTGGTTGAGCACCTGCTATGTACCAGATACTGCACTAGATCCTGTAATACAACAAGAAGCAAAAGGACACAGTGTCTTCCCATAAAGAGTTCACAGTTTCCTAGAGGATGACTAGAGGCCAAACAAAAAGGTCATTAAAGTATACAGTGACAGGGGTGCCTGGGTGGCTCAGTTGGTTAAGCATCCGATTTTGGCTCAGGTCATGATCTCACAGTTCATAGGTTTGAGCCCCGCATCAGGCTCTGTGCTGACAGCTCAGAGCCTGAAACCTGCTTCTGCTTCTGTGTCTCCCACTCTCTCTGCCCCTCCCCAATTTATGCCCTGGCTCTGTCTCTCTCTTTCTCTTTCAAAAACAAAATAAAAACATTAATGCTCTACATTAATTAACGTTTCATTGGGAGGTACAATCCTAGGGCAGCCAAGGTAAAGGGGCAAGGAAACTAAGGGAGAGATGGAGACAAAGCAAACTAAGGGGGTATGTTACTGAGCTGATCACAGCTTAAGGAAAGACACAATTGTTTAATCATGCGTATATCTTTAGACAGACCACATGAAGCCCCCTGTCCTCCAAACAGTCCAGTGGAAGGAAGAGAAAGTGATTTGTCAGATCCCACATATCTCTTGTCACTAATGCATTCATGTTCACTGGCACATGGAATGAAGTCCTCTGTACTTCTGAGTTGCATTTTCCAGATTTTCTGGCCAACTACTGGAGAAGCCATATCCCATGGCCATGGCCCAGTGCTTTAGCTGAGCTCAAAAGTGAAGAAGGAGCCAAAGTCTCTTGGGGTCCAGTAGTGTTTAGGGTCTCCAGATACAATATAGCATGTCAAAAGACAGCTCTGTACCTTGAGTTTGCCTCCATGACACCCGCTAATAAACATACATGGTTAGAAATTTCTAGGGCACCTGGTTGCCTCAGTCGGTTGAGCATCCAACTTCGGTTCAGGTCATGATCTTGTGGTAGACTAGTTGGAGCCCCACATCGGGCTCTGTGCTGACAGCTCGGAGCCTGGAGCCTGCTTCGGATTCTGTGTCTCCCTGTCTCTCTGCCCCTCCCTAGTTCGTGCTCTGTCTGTCTCTGTCTCAGAAATAAACATAAACATTAAAAAAAAATTCTTACATATTTCCACCCTTCAACCTTCCCTGCCCCAATCCCTAGCAAACCCTATTCTACTTTCTGTCTCTATGAATCTGCTTATTCCAGGAACCTCATGTAAGTGAAATCATACAGTATTTGTCCTTTGGTGTCTGTCTAGTCCCAGTGTTGACAGGCCTCAAAACGCTGGCATAAAATAATTGCTGGGATGTGGACTCTTACATTGGATTTCCCTCCTAAATGGGATGTCTTGACCTGTTTGCTCTATCATCTCAGAGCCTGTAGGTCTCTGCCAATGACTGTTCTGGAATCTCATGAATAGAGTTCTAAGACTGCAAGTTTCTTACTATATTTGTTTTTTTATTCACTTATTTTTCCAACAAATATTTACTGACCTACTATGTGTCAGATGCTCTTCTAGGGAAGACTGGTATTCGTGTGGTTAGGTTGTTAAAATATTGAAATATATTCCTCTTGTAGGTTAACAGATGCTTTTCCAAACCTGCCAAGTACCCTATCTTCTGTGGTCCCTGCCCCAGAAACCCTGAAATTCTCCATGATCCACCAATAAAGGAATAACTGGGCCAATAGGAGGCCTCTAGGACCCTCAAACTATGGTCTTCACCCATTCTGATTAGTCAGTAAACAGAATAGACTTAGCCATACTCCCACAGGACTTTCAGGATGGTGAGCATATAAGTCAACCACCTTCCCTTGCTTGGATCTGGTATACAGCATCACTGTCAAGATGACCATAACACAAAAGTCTGATCTCAGTCACCAAAGGGTCAAATGGATCAATCTGGGTTCAGTTGAAGAAAAAGCTTTCTGAGAATCAGAATCAGAACTGTCTGTAAATAGTAGGTAGGGAACCACTCTGCCCTGGAGGCATCTAAGCAGAGTTTGCATTGTATTGGATTGTAAGACTGTATTGGAGAAGACTCAAACCTTGGCTGGGAGAGCAGGTCCTTTCCAATTATGGGATTCTACATGGGACCACAGCCAAAATCCAGCCCCCACCCCTGTTTTTGTAAATAAAGATTTATTGGAACACAGCATTTCCATGCATTTATGTATCATCTACTTTTGAACTACAAGGGCAGAATTGAGTAGTTACCACAGAGGTCATTTGGTTGCAAAGCCTAAAATTTTTTACTCACTAGCCATTTACAGAAAAAGTTTGTCAACCCCATTCTAAAAGATCCCTAGGATGAATTCTTTGACAAAGCAACCAATCACTTCTAATTACCTGTGTCATTAATCCAGATTGGCATGGCTACTAGATTGCTTTCCTTAAAGTGATGCATGTCTTTGTTTAGGATATTAATAAAATATATTCAGGCAATCCCTCTGAGTCAATATGACTTCCCATGCTGTCAAATGGATGAGTAGAAGAAAGTCAAGCTCCTGAGATGCTTTAACATTTCTTTTCTCCTATTTCCGTGTGAAAGGTTTGAACTACAGTGTCAACCTGAACATGGCAGCAAGCTCAACAAAGCTGAAAGCAGATACATACTGAGCTCCTACCTAGGTCATAGGGAACTTTATATGGACGATTGCTTTACATGGATGATTTTACAACTTCATCTGTTACACACAGGTAGATGCTACTGTTCTGTTTCATAGTAGAGGTGATGGAGGCTTAGGGAGGCTCCCGAACTTGCCCAGTCACATATGGAGCCAGGGTGTTGCCTACATTTCAAGTCTGAAAACTCTGTTTCACATCCACGTTTGTCAATCCAGAAGGTACTTTGAGTGACTATACAAACCCCAACAAAGTCTAAAGATTGAATGGACCCACAAAACAGCCCATGCTCTTAATGTCACATTTAGATCACCAAAAAAATAGTAGAGAGACAATAGGAATATTTCAATGGAGGACCCAAACTCCCAAGTCCACATAATTCTGGAAGAACCACCTCACCTAACTTGCCTGTTTTACCTTAACCTGTTCATGATTATTTCAACTAAAAAGAAAAATGTCTCTGTTCAAAGTCACTTGAAGATTGTGTGGTTAAAGAGGGAAAGATTGAATGGTAGACTGGTTTTGTGTTAACAAGTAATGAGACAAATAGAGAAATATAAAATCTGCCAGCAGTTGACTCAGGTCAAATGCCACTCAGTTACTTCTTTTGTTCAGATATTCCTCAAGGAGGAAGTTACATGACAGGAAAGAGTTGAGAACTAAGAATTGAGGACACAGAGAAATCCCACTGTGTTCCAGCCCTGTTATGTGCAAAGCCCTTTGTGTGAAGCTGCTTTCAGCTGAAGAAGAATAGAAGAGTACTCTTCATATTAGGCTGATGTCATTAGGAACCCTGAAGGCAGATGGGAAGGGACAATGGGCTGGTCCTAACTGCTCTGTCTCTGCAGAGCTTAGCTTGGAGAGGAGATGGAAAGGGGCGGGGACCTCTAAGGGCTCACTCGGTCACCCAGACTCTTAAAAGAGCATCAAATTTGGCATTGGCTACTCCAAATATGATGCCTACAAAGATTGCTTGACAAATAGATGCTCAATAAGTGTTTGTTTAATGGGTGGATGAAACAAGCTTCCATTCGAATGTCCTGGAAAACTGTGCAGGGAAGGATTCAGAGGCAGCCTCAGAGATCAGCAAGAATGGATGGTGTGACTGCTGACTGGTGTCTGCCATGATGTGAAATAAGGAAGCACAGCCTGAAGACGGAGTCAGAATTTGTATCTTCTTAATGCAGTGGAAATGTCATCTTACATCACAGACTGTGTCCCTCAAACCTACATATGGAAATGGCAAAGAAAAAAGAGCAGAAAGGGAATCGTTGATGAGGATAAAAAGCACTAGAAAAATCGGAAGAGTGGAGGGAAGAGTGTCAACACAGAAAAGAAGGAAAATGGCATAGGCTGCCAAATCCTGGCCTAGCTTTCAGTGGGAATATGCAGAATTTCACACGAGCCTTCCGTTTTTATCAACCAGATTAAAAGGATTTGAGGAACCACAGTGTTCTTATTTTGGGGTCAGACCACAAACAATGCTGGTGAAAACAGTCCCAGAGGGGAAGGAGATGACAAGGCAACTCTCAAAACATCAAGTTAGCAATCAACTGTTCAGGAAAGAAAATGTTGTCACTGTGTTAACTGATACCTCCTGGATTTTCCAGAACCAAGTTTATTCTAGAGTGTATAAAAGTTATTGTTCCCTGATCCGTTCATTTGGTGACCATTTGGCTGGTTTCCTGGCTCCCTGCTAAAAATAAGAAATGGATTGGTCCCTGCAAACACAGCCAGAATTTCCTGCCCGTGTCAGACCACAGGTGAAATGCAGAGGTCGGAAACATCTGGACCAGCTCCAAACCCACACAGAACTGAAGCTCAGACATGAATCATGGTTTGGCTCAGAAAGTTGCACGTGCTCAAACTGAGAAAGAAAGCAGACGTGGGACTTCCCTCTTACCTCTTTCTGGGGGAAGTGAAATCTCTCTTCTGCACAGAGATGCCAGCCTTTGTAGAAAAGTTTCCTTTTTCTTCTATAGACCAAAGTTGCGTTTGTAGGCCCTGGAGAGCAGCGATCTGGAGAGTTTCCGCGATTGCATATGCATTTCAGCACAGGCAAAAGCAGAGGAAGTTGCTGGTGAGCAGAGTAAAGCAAGAAAGGAATGGGTGAACCCCTGTCGTCCAAGTCTCATGGCCACTTCCTCCCACCTGACCACCATGAGCAGCTATTCTTGAAGGTAGCATGCAAATTCAGGCTGTATTGGAATTCCCATCTTTTACACTTCTCTTTTCATTGTTTCCCCGTGAACAGAAAAGAGAACTTCCTCGAACACGGCAAAGAGTCATAGGCTTTAGATCATTACAGGTATATAGAGATTCCAAAAAAAAAATCAGTATCTTTTGTTTCTTAAATGAGTCCTTGTTGCTTATTTTCCTGAGTACAAAAGCAACAATTATTCAATACCCATCCCTGTGTTTGGAACTCAGTAGATTCTCACTAAAAATGTGCCAAATATGTGAAGCTATGCTCATTTTTGAAAACTCAAAAAACACAGAAAAGTAAGAAGGAAATTTTTACATAATCTATAAAACTTACCAGCAAGATATCATCTCTGTCAATGGGTTAATGTATTATCTCTCAAATGGTATCTATGTACATAGTGGAGGTCACACTGAAAGTCTGTTATGCTTTTATCACTTCACTTTACGGCATAAGAATGTCTTTTTTTTTTTAAGTGTATTCATTTATTTTGAGAGAGAGAGTATGAGCAGGGGAGGGGCAGAGAGGGAGAGGGAGAGAGAGAGGGAGAATCCCAAGCAGGCTCAGCATGCTCAGCATAGAGCCAGATGCAGTGCTCAATCCCTGTGAGATCATGACCTGAACCAAAATTAAGAGTTGGACGCTCAGCCGACTGAGCCACCTAGGCACCCCCGGCACAAGAATTTCTTATGTTACTGAAAGTTTTTGAAAATAGGATGATGATGGCTGTAAAATATTTTGTGATAGGGATGCAATCTAATTTCACTCTTATCAGCTCTTTTAGCTATTTTCCACTTTCTGCTATGGTAGAAATGAAGAAGACAGTTCAAACACATGATGGCTGGGTGTTCAGAGATATAGGAACACCTGAATAGAGAATTATCTATATTCACCTTGCTTGTATTCTCATCGCAGAAGAGTGAAAACTCAACAGGATCTATCACCGGGCAAACAGAACGTAACAAATTGTCAGCGTGTCTCCAAAACCGTGTAACATGTGAGGGTTTTCTCATGATGATGAACTAGCTCCATGACAGTCTGGAGAGGAGTGTGTGGGAATTTCAACAGACTTACCAGAAATGCTTGAGGGCACTCAGCTCTAATTTTTCTAGTCCTAGGATCTCCCTACTGAGCTACAAATTTATAACTAATTCATTTATAAATTAGCCAGGACATCCCATGAACAAGCTTTCTTCTCTGACCAAATATAAACCAGACACTCATTCATACATTAATCCCTCTTGGATATAAGTAAATTCCTCCAAGTATGATAACCTAGGCATGAATAAACCCAGAGCATCACCAAGGTTTTAATAATAACTAGTGAAGTTCAACCCGTGAACCTAGACCACTGGCCTCATTCTATCTGAAGACACCTGTCACTGCATCAGCGGCAATATTATGGTCATTCATTTCCCTGAAACCTTTCCCAGGACATGTACAGGTGATAGTGTAGTGATACCTGTAAACTGAAATATGACATTTTCTTTTTTTCTTTTTTCCCAATACTTTTAAAATTGATTTATTTTTATTTTGAGAGAGAATGAGAGAGAGAGAGAGAGAGAGAGCAAGAGGCAGAGGGGTAGAGGGAGAGAGAGAGAGAGAGAGAAAGATTGAGAATCTCAAGCAGGCTCTATGCTCAGTGCAGAGCCCAACTCATCACTCGATCCCACAGCCTTGGGATCATGACCTGAGCAGAAATCAAGAGTCAGACACTCAACCAACAGCCACCCAGGTGCCCTGAAACATGATGTTTTCAACCTCAGCACTGCATCTGGTTTGTGATATGATTTTGGGGGCCACGAGGGTACAATTGTGAGCTTCCTTAGTTCCCTTGGATCCTTTGGCTACCACTGAATGTGCTAAGAGGCACCTTACTGGTCTCAAAGAAGTAATGGAGCTGGGCTTCGATTAATCCTGCTACCAGATCAGTGGGTCTGGAAACACTGTTCCAAAGTATAGAGTCTAACAGACATAGTATTAGCACACAAAAGGAAATTCATGAAATTATGTTCTCCTAATGATAGAATGAATGAATTGTTGCTTTAAAAAATGAGTAATAAAAAAAAAAAAATTAAAAAAAAAATGAGTAATAAAGAGCCACATTCTTTTTTATGCACCTATACTGAGCACATGAACTTAACAGCAGAACAAAAAAGTAAAACTATAACAACAGGTACCAACTTATTGCTAACGATACACACACAGAGGATGTAGAAGTGTGTAAATACATACACATATGTTTCTTGGCCACTGTCTGCTTTTGATAGGTCAAAATCTAGATTATAGTATAGATTTTCTCTTTGTTTTAACATTTCTACCTGAAAGGAAACAACACAGTGTGGGGACCACTTGCCTTCACTCTGAATGCTGAGGACGATGCAGACTGAGGTTCACGGAATCCGCTTCAGGTCCCTTCAGCTCTGCTTCAGGAAATAGCACCTCCAAAGCCTATACTATTAGGCTTGTAACAGTAGAACTCCACAGTCCTTGTGTCCAAGATTTTCAGTCTTTTCTTGTGTGTGAATTGCCTTTACCCTCAGGTGAATGGGAAACCCAGCCCTCAGCCTTGACCTACAGCTACTTGCCTAGGTAAGGCGGAGGCAGTGTGTCTCAGCAAGGATGATGCTACCATTCACCTCTGCATTTACAGTAAAAGGAAACTAGTATTGGAGTCCCAGGGGAGAGCAGTTCAGGAAACTAAAACATCAAGAGAGTGAACAAAAAGCAAAACGAGAGCTTTCTTTCAAAGCCGGAAATCTCCCATGGAGGAAGCACTAAGACATGCGGTCACACTTTTTCTGAGAACCCACCGTGGCTGCAGAGTAATCAGCCTGGGGCTGGGGGCTGTGGGGGGCAGTGAGGGTGGTTAACTGGTAAGGATAAAGCTAGGACAACCTGATCTTCTCAAAGTCCTGATGGACCTTAGTATTCCATTTGATTCTCATTTCCCCATTTTGCAATTAGATCAGCCCAAAGAGGAACTGGTGGCTTTAAGGGAGCTGCTGTATGTGTTTTGTTTCAGCAACTGCCTTCTTTCCCATCTGTTCGGTTTGCACCAAGCTCGCTGGCCGCTCCTTAGGGCTGGCGTGTGGCCGGGGCTTCTGAGCCATGAACAGCCTCAGGGGTGCTATCCTCTTGTGGGCACTGGTGGCATGGGCTAAAACGGATAAGTCTCTGGGTGAGACAGATGAGACCAGATTTCAAAAATGCAAGAATACCTTAAAACTACCTGTTCTGGAAGTCTTACCGGGAGGTGGCTGGGATAACCTGCGGAATGTGGACATGGGACGGGTGATGGACCTGACTTACAGGAGCTGCAGGACCACGGAGGATGGACAGTACATCATCCCCGACCAAGTCATCAGCATCGCCCAGAAACAGACCAATCTGGAGATGAACTCCGAAGTCCTGGAGTCCTGGGTGAATTACCAGAGCAGCACCTCCTACTCCATCAACCTGGAGATCTCCCTTTATTCCAAGGTCAACGGCAAGTTCTCCTCTGATTTCCAGAAGATGAAGACCCTTCAAGTGAAAGACCAAGCCATAACCACCCGGGTGCAGGTGAGAAACCTGATCTACACAGTCAAAATCAACCCGGCTTCAGAACTCAGCTGGGACTTTAAGAAGGAGCTCATGGACATCTGTGACCGCCTGGAGAACAACCAGACACGGATGGCCACCTACCTGGCAGAACTGCTGGTCCTCAACTACGGCACCCACGTCATCACCAGCATGGATGCTGGGGCTGCTCTCATCCAGGAGGACCACATCAGAGCCTCGTTCCTGCAGGACAGCCTGAGCAGCCGTACTGCCCTGACCGCGTCCGCCGGTGCTGCCTTCCAGAACATCGTGAACTTCAAATTTGAGGAGAACTACACTTCGCAGAACACCCTCACCAAGAGCTACCTCTCCAACCGAACCAACTCCATGGTGCAGAGCATTGGAGGGCTTCCTTTTTACCCAGGCATCACCCTCCAGGCCTGGCAGCAGGGCATCACTAACCACCTGGTGGCCATCGACCGTGCCGGCCTGCCTCTGCATTTCTTCATCACCCCCAACATGCTGCCCGAGTTGCCGGGGCCGCTCGTGAAGAAGCTGTCGAGGACGGTGGAGGCTGCCGTGAGACACTATTACACATTCAACACCTACCCTGGGTGCACAGATGTCAATTCACCCAACTTCAATTTCCAGGCCAACACTGATGATGGCTCTTGCGAGGGAAAAATGACCAATTTCTCCTTCGGAGGAGTTTATCAAGAATGCACCCAGCTCTCTGGGAAGGAGTTTGTCCAACTCTGCCAAAACCTGGAGCAGAAGAATCCGCTCACTGGTGATTTCTCATGCCCCTCTGGCTACTCCCCAGTCCACCTGCTGTCCCAGATCCATGAGGAGGGTTACAACCACCTGGAGTGTCTGAGGAAGTGCACCCTCCTCATCTTCTGCAAGACTGTGTGCGAAGATGTGTTCCGGGTGGCAAAGGCTGAATTTAGGGCTTTTTGGTGTGTGGCCAGTGGGCAGATACCGGAAAACTCAGGACTGCTTTTCGGGGGCCTCTTCAGTGGTAAGAGCATAAACCCTTTGACGAATGCACAGTCGTGCCCTGCTGGCTATTTTCCACTGAGACTTTTTGAAAATCTCAAGGTATGTGCCTCTCAGGACTATGAGTTGGGCTATAGGTTTTCAGTCCCCTTTGGCGGGTTCTTCAGCTGTGCAGTGGGGAACCCCTTGGTGAATGCTGCCATATCCGGAGATTTAGAGTCACCTTCTCTAAGAAAGTGTCCCGGGGGCTTCAGCCAACATCTCGCCCTCATCAGTGATGGGTGCCAAGTGTCCTACTGTGTCAAGGCTGGGCTGTTCACAGGAGGGTCTCTGCCCCCTGCCAGACTCCCACCTTACACCAGGCCACCCCTCATGAGTCAGGCTGCCACCAACACTGTCATGGTGACCAATAGCGAGACTGCAAGCTCCTGGATTAAGGATTCCCAGACCCACCAGTGGAGGCTGGGGGAGCCGTTAGAGCTACGCAGGGCCATGAGGGTCATCCATGGGGACAGCAGCGGTCTGTCGGGAGGGGCGGCAGCTGGGGTCACAGTGGCAGTCACTGCTGCCCTGGCAGCCACCGTCACCCTGGCCATCTACGGCACCCGGAAATACAAGAAGAGGGGATACCAGGCATTGGAGGACGAGACGCAGAGTTTGGCTGCGGGCACGGCAGCACCTGGAGATGTCCCCGACCGAGAGCAGGAGCAGAGTCCAGCCTAAATTTCTCCCAGGAAACATTTCTCTCATCTCTGGCCAGAACCACAAGCATGCCTCTCCTTCCTTCTTTCTCCACTTCTGCCTGAGGACTGCAGCAGCAGGTGCAACAAAAGGCAGGTATAACTTTGTGACTTCCTTAGGGCCCTGGGCCAGGAAATGAACAGAGAGCTCTGTGGACAGGGGTTGGGGTGGGGGAGGAGAGCACATGTGACTTTTTAAGCAAAAGTCATCAGGGGTAGGGGCTAAAACACAAAGAGCGTGTCTTTTCTCTGTGTGCATCATGGATTATCTTCATCTGAATATATGTGAAAAGAGAGGAGGGAGCATGTTAATATTTGGATTCGGAGACCCTGCGTTTAATCTGAGGTCAGCCACAGTTTCCAATTCACGAGCTATAAGAATTTCTGCCTGTACGTGTTACCCTCCCTCTGTTCTGTTTTGGTTTTTTTGTTTTGTTTTTAATCTGTCTGGATTTCATGCTCCTGGAGGCTGAATGATCCCCTGGAAGACCCAGGAGGTCCCATGTGACCTCTCATTTTCAGCATAGAGGGCTCTGTACTGATGGACTGGGTCCTTACAACTGTATCTAAACAGAAAGATGTTGTCTCTCCTAAGTCCATGTTTTCCAACTTTCCAACCACAATTCAGGCTTACTCTGACCAGACCACTCTTGGCCTTCATACTAGTGTCATGAAGTCCTCAAAAACAGATTTTAACTTATAATCTTCTATTAGGAGGTCAAGGGAGAAGGGATGGTTTGGAGAAAAGGCATGAAGAAAGAAAGGGTGAAAATTGGAAAAGATCCTGGTGCTCAGGGTAACTGGAATTCTTACCCATAACCACCTACCTGGCTTATGGAGCTGCAGATTTGGGTAACACAAGCATTCCATTTTCTCAGTCTCTGTTACCAGAGTACCGTCCTTTCTTTTTCCATGAGTGGTCCTTCCCCTTCCTGTCCTTGTATCACGGGTACACATCCCCAAATACACACGTGCACATACCTCCACAACCCCCCTCCCCTGGCCTCCTAGCACACACACACACCCCAAACACAACCCCACTCCCAAGTCCCCCAAACACACACACCCCAAACACACACAGAGCCATAGACACACACACACACACACACACACACACACACACACCACATTCCAACAAAAAGTCTGCATTTCTCTAGGGGTGGGAGATAAGGAAAAATGCAAAAAAGTCACAGTAAGCCCACACCCAAGTATTATTTCCTCCCTAAAACCAAAACAGAGTAGAAACTACCAATTATGTATCCTACCTTTGTTTTTTGTTTTTTGTTTTTCCAGCAGAAAAGGGACTGATATGATCAAATCCCTGTTTTTAAATGAAGCAAAAAAAGGCACCCAGCACCCTCTGTGACACATGTATTTCAGTCCCAGGCTGACTTCCCTCAGGCATCTAGAGGGATGCATGCCTGTTACCTGGCATTTGGGGCTTTGCCCAATTTTAATACCAATCTTACTGAATTATAATGAATAGGGTGAGTCTATTAATACTTCTCCGCAACATCTTTTTTTCTAATTTTCTTTTTTATTAAGTAAACTCTACCCTCAATGTGGGACTCCAACTCATGATGCTGAGACCAAGGGTCACGTGCTCTACTGACAGAGCCAGCCCCTTCTCCACAACCTTTTTAATAGTTACACAACTCTTCACCAAATCCAATGTCATTAATGAGCTCATTTCCATGAAGGATAATCTGTCCTCACCTCAACATTCACAGTCGAGAGCTTAGGTTCACATAAGTCCTGAGGAGCCTGAAGATCCCAGCCTGTGGGAAGATGGGAAGGAGGTTCCTTGTCTGCCTCCCACTGTGAATACCAAGCGAATCACAGAAGGTGAGCCCTGCCCCCCCACCCCCCACCGCCAGGCACTGACACTGATTTCTACATCCTCTTCTCTGAACCCTGCCTCTTAAGCATTAAAATATTCTCTTAAACCTCTGGGTGTTTTGTGGGTAAATTTCAGCTGAGCTAACCACTTTTCTGCAAATTCCCCATGAACCCCTTGAAGATTACGGAGCCTGAGAGACAACGGTCCAGCTACAGGCTGCCAGACTTTGCGCTAACTGCCCTTGGAAATAAAAGTTCTTCACAAACTTCTGTTTCTCACAGAGTTGCACATAACCATGCATTAAAAATGTGGACCTAGGGGCGCCTGGGTGGCTCAGTTGGTTGAGAGACTGACTTTGGCTCGGGTCATCATCTCATGGTTTGTGAGTTCGAGCCCCGCGTCGGGCTCTGTGCTGACAGCTCAGAGCCTGGAGCCCACTTCGGATTCTGTGTCTCCCTCTCTCTCTGCCCCTCCTTCACTCATGCTCTGTCTCTCAGAAATAAGTAAACATTAAAAAAATTTTTTTTTTTTTAATGTGGACCTAAGGAACACTGTCCGGCTGCTCATCCACAGGAAATGAGAATGCAGGGCTTTGCAGTTTGCAATCATCCTTTTGCCAAGTCAGCACCTGGAGAGGGGAGTTCACAGGCTCTGTTTTCCTGATCTGTGAGCTCAGACTGGGCGCTGCGGGAAGGCTCACCCCGGCTTCCACCCAAACCACACTCCCCAGACTCTCAGAAATAGAGACACATGTGGGTGACAAAGGCAGCTTTGTGTTTGCATTTTGTGTTTGTGTCTGTGTGAGCATCAGGATGATTAATACTACACATGTATTTGACACACAACAGCCTGTCAACTATTGAAACCTATGCTATATTGGGTGGAGGGCACTGTAAAAAGCAAACATTCATGTTTTTTAAGCCGGTCTTTCCCCCACAGATTCGCTTGCATTTCCCCTGCCATGCGGTCTCTTTCTTGAGAGGAACAGTCAGGTCAGGTCCCTTGGTCAAATGTGTGGGTGGAAAACATATGGGGGGGGGGGGCTGCCGAGAAAGAAGGGAATCCCCTGCCCCCATCAGTGGAAGGACTTGTGGTTGCTCCCAGACTCGGAGAGGTGCCCCAAATGCCTCATAGGCGCCCTGACCTACAAAAAGCAGAAGGGGAACAGCAATTTGTGGTTGTTCATTTGCCATTTATTGTTCTGCACATACACCTCATGAGCACCAGGTGGCGATGTCCTCTCACAGAGCAACACCAAGGACTTCACAACACATCGGTTAGTTTTTACATTAGGGCATTCACCTTCCCTCTCCCAGAAAACCCCCACGCAAATGCCAGTGACCACGGACAAGGATAGGGGACAGGCCCCCTCCTGTACCACGCGGGGTCTCCTCCCTCCCCTCTCATGCACACGACAGTGCAATACCAGGATAAGTACTTTTGACCAAGTGTAAAACCACAGAGAAAGTCCAAGTTCTACAAAAGGGCAAGAGAAAGGGTATGAAACACAAAGGCACGCACAACCACATATACACAATTGACCTCTGAGGGACAGGCATCTGACAGAGTTTGTCTGCAATCCCATTTGTCGTCCCTGGGGACTCAGGAAGGGGAAAACCAGGCAGCTGGTGGTCCGGCCATGACAGGCAAGGCATGGGGTTCCCTGTGCAACCCAGGGAACAGAGCAGGAACAACACTGGTGGGGAAACGTCCCGTGTCCCAGGGATCGGTGCTCAGTACCTCCGCTGGCAGGGTGCTCACTGTGCCTGAGACTGTGCCTTTCTAGGCTGGCACAAAGGGCAAAGGGCTGCCTCCCCCCTGCCCCCCGCCTTGCTTGGCACAGCGTGAAAAGGAAATTCAAGATCCTTCTGCCCAGAAAGTCCCACCGAAGGGCAGCACAAGGAGGAGGTACCCCCTGCTGAGCATCCGCAGGGAGGAAAAGAACGAGGGGTACAGACACGGTCGGCATCCTAGGGGTAAGGTCTTGAAGGCATTAAGACTTACCCTCGAAGTGGTATTACCCCTGGCACACCGCCTGCCTGCCTATCCATTCTCTGAGTCCCTTCCTTCTTTTCTCGGCTGTCCCCTTCCCCACCCATACCTTCTGCCCGAGGCAGGGAAATCAGCCTGTCCCCGCTGCCATGGCCAGTTGTCAAACCTCATTTGCCTTCTTTCCCCACCTCCTGCTCCACAGCTGTGTGTTTCTACCCACTGACCCTCGGTCTGTTTCCTCATCCCTGTGGGTGAGAAGCTCAGCAGACACTTGACCCAGGTGCTGAAGGGCAGAGATGGTACTAGGGGTGCAGTGAGGCTCTTCGATGACCTCTGGGACAGGGTGGCCTGGCAAAGGGCACGGTGGGGGGGAGGGGGGGTAGGATATTAAATGCCTCAGCCATGTCTCTTCCGTTGAGTTCAAGTGTTTCCTCCCGACTGGCAGGAAACTGTGCCCTGTGGTGCAGTGGACTCAGGCCCAATCTCCTGGTCCGCTGGTGAGAGAAGATGGTGGCCGGCTGACCTGAGAGCGGAGTTGTCAGGAAGGATTCCTCTCGTCAGAGCTCCCTCTGCTGGAGCCAGTCAGCAACCCGACAGCCATTCAGAGAATAAGGAAAGGCCCAGCACCAGCACCTCCCAAGGAAATGGGCGACACTCAGGTGCATCCACTGGCCACACCAATGTCAAAATGGCTTCAGGCAAACAGCCAGCAGCCATGGAGCCAGCTCTCAGGAAAGCCTGGCTTCAGGTTCTAACTTAAGTACCATTTTTGAAGGTTCTTTTGTTTCCATTTTTCTAGCATCAAAAACCTTCCAAATATTATGAAATATATATGGATATATATACGTCAAACCCCCAAAACATGAGGTATATAAATTCAAATTAGTATCCAGAGGAACTTCCCCCAAACACATAGTTCAAAGAACCCACTTTCAAAGGGGGAATTGGGTTTCCTTTCTTGATCCCCCTTCTCTCCTCCCTGACCCCCAATTCATTCCTTAAGGGAAGTGAAAAGCAAGAGGAATATTGGGGAGGGGACAGACAGAGTCTTGGGACACAACCCAAATGCAGGTTGGACTGGACCATGATGTGGTCCCAACCCTGTTGGGAATGAGCTAAAAAGTCTGCCTCCATGCTCTAGGTCAATCTGTAATAGATGAGGGGCCCAGCCCCCTCTGGGCTCTGATTAGCAAACGTGCATGGAGACAGATCGAAGCCCTCATAGAAACATGACCGGATAGACTGGTTTAGATACGGTCTTGAAAGAGATATAAAAAGGGGTCAGTCCAGTCCTCACCTGACACATCTCCCCAAGCACTGTTCCCTGGGGGCATCTAGAAAGATGCATGATTGTTACCATTTGGGTCCAAGTTTACTGTGGAAATGGGTTGGCAAAGGGTGAAGAAAGTCAAGGAACCGCAGCCTGGCTGTTTGAGCCCCATCAGAGCTGGAGTTTGACAGTTTGCAAAACAGAATGGGAGAACAGGATGGGACTGTCCACCAACCTGGCCCAGTGGTGCACACTCGCGCGCACACACACACACATATGCGCATACATAGATGGCACAGAACCCAGCCTGGGCTCTACTCACAGTGACTTGATGAAACTCATGGAATCTTTGAGCTGGTCTGGGATGAGTTGGGAAGAAGGCTATGGGCTCCTCTCCCTGAGGACAGTTCAGATGCTAAGTGGGATGCAGACTCTGGTCTGATCAGAGAGGGGCTGGAAACATCATGGGATGCCAACCCAGAGAGGAATCCCAGAGTCCGTCCATCCGCACAAGAGAACCAGATGCCTCTTTGGACAGGTCGAAGATGTGAGGAGGGAGGGCCCAGAGAGGCCAAAGACCATTCTGAGAGCCGAGTGTGCTCCCCGAAGCCTTTGCTTCTCTGACCCTCTTGGTGAGAAGTGCTTCCTCGCTGAACACCGAGGCATCGACATCTGATGTCACAGCAATTTAGCGGTTCACCCCTTTGCCCCCCAATCTTGCACAGTGAGAGCTCCTCACCTCCAGAGGAGGAGAGAAAAGCAGAAACTCCGCTCTCAAAGCAGAGTGGAAGCAGCAAGAAGCCAGCTGAGGCATTGAACCTCAGGCTTCACAAGGCCAAGGTATGGAGTGCCCACGCTCTGTCCATACCCTAAGTGTGCTGACCGTGCCCCTACTCAGGGGGGCGGGGGGGGGGGGGTTCTTGCCTACCCAGCACCGAAAACTCCATGGGAACAGACCGAGGATGGCCCTCATCCCATGTCCCCTTTGTGGTGGGTGAGGTTTATGAATGACATCACCTTATTCATCTCCCTCCCCGCTGTGGCCAGGAGGGATGGGGAATGGGGATAGGACAGAGCGGGAAATGAGGGGATTGGGAGGGCATGGCACCAACTTCCACCTCAATTCTCCCACTTCCTGCCCTGTGGTCCCCGCGGCCCCTCCTGGCTCAAAGACCCTCCAGCTCAGTCCTTCTCCTGGGTAGTGCTGTCCTCGGAAATGCCCTGGGCAGCCAGCTCAGCCAGCACATTATCCAGGTAATTGGCATCTGGGTAGCCGTGACCCGTGAGATTAGAGCCAAACTCTGTCTTGTGGTGGACCTCGTTCCAGATGACGGTGTCTGACTCGCCGGTGGTGCTGGAGGTACCGATGGCAAAGATGAGGCGGCGATCCCAGGCCACAAGCAGCAGCTTCAGCACCTGAGCGAGGGGAGGCAGGAGACCAAAGGCAGCCATTCAGTGTTGGTCAGAAACTATGTCTTGATGGTAGGGTCTTCCCAAGGGTCCATGTCTTCTGGCGTCATGATGCCCCCAGCGGCACAGTGAATAGAAAGAATTTGGGGGTGGAGTCAGGGAGCCGCAAGGTAAAGTCTTGGGTCTGTCACCAACTGTGTGACCTTGGGCATATTCTGTCCCCTCTCTGGGCCTTAATTTCCTTACTTACAAAATGGCAACGCTCTGATCTGCTAAATGGTACGAGGGCTTTCATAGCAGTGCCTGGCACCCACACCTCAACAGATGTTAGCTACAGCAGCCTGGCTAAAAGACAGGATCTAGGAATTCGAGGCACTCGCGATCCCAGAGCTTCTGAAGCGTGTCCCCCATTCCCTCCACCGCCCGAATGCAGCATTAGTGCACCCTCAGCTAGTGGTGTGGCAGAGCTCTCCGGTGACATGGTTGAAGTGGGGTGACCTCTGCCAGGCCATTTCACATTCATTTACTCACCTGGTCCTCATAACCACACACGGAGGCAGATCTGGCGGGGGCTACTATTGTCTCTATTTCATAGGTGAGGCCCAGAGAGGTGTTCGGGCTTGAAGAGTGTTCTCATTCAGCTAAATTTTTAAAAAATGGCTGCGGAGCAAGACAAGGGCCTAACACCCTACCCAGCATGAAGACGGCCGATAAAAGTGACCTGGATTCAAAAAAGAATGGCCGTCGACACGCTGTGGGCTGGAGGTGGGGAACTGTAAGAGTGGTAATACCGGGGCGCCTGGGTGGCGCAGTCGGTTAAGCGTCCGACTTCAGCCAGGTCACGATCTCGCGGTCCGTGAGTTCGAGCCCCGCGTCAGGCTCTGGGCTGATGGCTCAGAGCCTGGAGTCTGTTTCCGATTCTGTGCCTCCCTCTCTCTCTGCCCCTCCCCCGTTCATGCTCTGTGTCTCTCTGTCCCAAAAATAAATAAACGTTGGAAAAAAAAAAAATTAAAAAAAATAAATGAATAAAAAAAATAAAAAAAAAAAAGAGTGGTAATACCAACATGAAGTAATGCACATGGTAGAGATGCGATCGACCCTCCCCCGAGGGTTTACTTACTACATAGCAAGCACTGGGTCACGTACCAGTGACAACAACTCGACAAGACAGGTATTCTCCTTATCTCCTTTCTACACACGAAGAAACTCAGAAGATAAAGACTTGCCCTGTTCGTCCAGCTAGTACATGGCAGAGGGCCTAGACTTCAGGACTGCCTGAACTTACAGTCCGTGGTCTGAGTTACTACTCTGTTGACTCTCAGATGTGGATCCATTCAGAATTCATGGGGGAAGATGCTTCTGAACTGTCGGAGAGGAGGGGGGAGATACAGCTGACCCTGAACAACACGAGTTTGAACTGTGCAGGTGCACTACACGTGGTCTTTTTTTTACAGTATAATATAAAATATAATATATATAATACATAAAAATATAAAATATAAATATTTTCACAGTATGATACTTATGATTTTCCTAATAATATTTTCTTTTGCCTAGCTTACTTTATTGTAAGAATACAGTATATCATACACACAACATACAAAATACGTGTTAACTGGCTGCCTATGTTATTGGCAAGGCTTCTGGTCAACAGTAGACTGTTAGTGGTTAAGTTTTGGGGAAGTCAAAGTTATATGTGGATATCAGCTTTGGGAGGATAGAGGTCAGCACCTCTAACCCCTGAGTTGTTTAAGGGCCAGCTGTCCATTAATAGAAAAGGACATGTAGACACAGTACATGAATATGAGCCAAGGCATGTGTAATTATAACAACAGCTGTCACCATGCTGGGCATTTTACAAATGCTACTTTCACTTAATTCTTAACAACATCCTGTCCACACAGATAGAAATTATAACCACTGTTATATGGATCCAGAAACTAAGACCTCAGAATGTTCATCTTTATGCCAGTCCCCACATCTGGTAAATTGCTAAAGTAGGACTCGAACCCAGGCCAGTTTGTCTCCAAAGCCCAGGCTCTTATTACCTCACTGTGCAAGAGCCCAAGGTTAAGGTCCCAGACCAGCAGATGTGAAGGATAAAGGTGAGGAATTAGTGAGAGGGGAAGGTTCAGACCCCCACCATAGTAGGTCTTGAATGCCAAGCTGAGAAGATCGTACTTTGTAAAGAAGGAAGGGAAAGATATCAGAACAATTTTTTGGGTTTTTTTCTACCTTATTTCTTTTCAACAAAAAAGTTTGGTGGTAGAAACTGTACTTTAAGATACTTAACCTGGTGGCAGGTAAAAGATGAAAGTATTTATGGGGCCCCTGGTGGCTCAGCGGGTTAAGCATCAGACTCTTGATGTCAGCTCAGGTCAAGATCTCATGGTTTGTGAGATCAGGCCCCGTGTCGGGCTCTGTGCTGACAGGGTAAAGGCTGCTCGGGATTCTCTCTCTTTCCCTTTCTCTCTGCCCCTCCCCCTGCTCATGCTCTTTCTCTCTCTCAAAATAAACAGATAAACTTAAAAAAAAAAATGTATTTACTAGGTGGGTATGGCAGGATTAGAAAAGGAGTCACGTGGTTTGGCGGGCAGTTCACTGGGAAACAAGCCAGTGGGGTGGTGGCTCAGAGAGAGAGTCCAAGGAGACTACTGTGTCCAATATGGGTCCCAGGGATTCTGGGTATGTCATTAACAAGAGGAGGGAGGCCTGGAAGAGAGGGGGAGCAGCTCTTGGCAAGAAGATTCAAGTTTTAGCAGTAGGACTTCACAGCAGACATGTTTAGCCAGCGGTTGGGACTGTAGAGCTGGGGCTCAGGCACAGAAATATGGCTTGCTCAGGGCTCAGGATCAGGACTGGTCCTGACTTCTAATCT
Source organism: Puma concolor (assembly GCF_028749965.1). Lineage (NCBI taxonomy): Eukaryota > Metazoa > Chordata > Mammalia > Carnivora > Felidae > Puma > Puma concolor. Next base: position 11,880,090 of record NC_141676.1, read on the forward strand.
GAGGACCCTGCACTGGGTACATCTTCACCATGTGGTTGATTTTCTCATTGTTCCGCATGATCTGCTTCCTCCTCTGTAACAGAACACCCATGCCCTTTGCCATGTGACCCAAGGGGCTGCCGTGTAGGCAGTTCATGACCCCGTTCCTTGTGTGGTGTTCATGACTTGCTGGGGCCTGTGAAAGGTGAGTAGGAGCGACAAGCTTCCAGCAGCAGCTGTAGTGGGTTCGCACTATTCCACTCGGATTCTCTCTTGCTCCTCTGCTCCCTTCCAGGAGAAGGGCAGAGACCACAGAAAGGCTGCTCCTTCAGCCTGGATTCCAGGACACGGAGCCCCACGGAGCAGACAGAGTGGACTCATAGCAGCCAAACAAGCCATAGCCACTGGCATGCACAGTGCATGAGAGTCAGCATTTGTTGATGTCAGCCTCTGAGACCAAGGTTGTTACCCAGCAGGACCTAGAGAAAGCTAGCTAAAACCCACTTCCGGTCCAGCACTGCACCCCACAAAAAGGGGCATGACACCCCCTTAGATCAATGGTTCTTTTCCTTTTTGAGATAAGGGAAGGTTTGGAAATCCAATCGTTTTCTGGCCTTAGCCACAGAAAAATGAACATAAAGATTTTCATTCTAATTTTACAATTCATAGAACCACTGAGGCTTGAACCATGAATCACTGGGGATCCAGAAACCCAATGATTTTTCCCTCTGTCTTTTGGGAAAGTCATAGAATACAGAAGTACATTAAAAGAAAAGAAAAAAGGTAATCTCCCACAGATTAGGATCCCTGCCCTGGAGCAGTGCCTCTGAAGCTTTAATGTACTGTCAGATCACCTGGGATCTTGTTAAAATGAAGGAGTTTCTAAGGTTCTGCATTTTTTAAAAAAGTGTATTTACCCATTTTAAGAGAGACAGAGAGAGTGCAAGTGGGGGAGGGGTAGAGAGAGAGAGACAGACAGACAGAGAATCCCAAGAAGGCTCCATTCTGTCAGTGCAGAGCCCAATGCGGGGCTTGAACCCACGAAGTCATGAAATCATGACCTGAGCCGAAGCCGGATGCTTAACCAACTGAGCCACCCAGGTGCCCCGAGGTTTGGGCTTCAGTGGTTCTACAAATTGTAAAATTAGAATAAAATCTTTATGTTCATTTTTCTGTGGCTAAGGCCAGAAAATGATTGGATTTTCAAAACCTTCCCTGATCTCAACACCAAGCTTCTAGGTGTTGTCACTGGTGCTGGTCCCAGGACCATCTGCTAAGCAGCAAAGGCCCCTGGGAAAGGATCCTAAAATAGATAAATTATTGCCAGTGCTATCCAGGAGAGGAAAAAGCCCTGCCCCAACTATCCTGCAAAAGAAAACATTCTAATCGTCCCCACCTTAACCTACAGTTGACTCAAATATGACCTTGTTACCATGTGCGTCTGTGGTAAAAAGAGACTCAGCTCTTTAGCCTGTGCACAGCAGGAAGCAAAACTTGGGGCCCTGACACAGAAGCAAATCCTACCCCCAAGCCCCCCAAACCCCCGTTCTTACTTTTCTCCCTTTCTCGCTGTCTGGAAGGTAACAATGTCTTGGGAAGCCACGGGCGCTGAAACTCTTCCCAGGATTCGGGTGTTCCGGCCCCTGAAAGCAGAAAGGAAGTCAGCGAAGGGCATTTTTCAAGATGTTTTTAATGAAGGGGTGCAGACCATGCGTGACTAATTCAAATAATGATGACAATAATAACGGTCAAAGCGTCTGGACAGAGAACAGATCCCAAAGCAGTGATAGCAGTGGTTTCCCGCCTGTTTTGGAGTCATTAGACCTGCGTTTGGACCCAGAGCGGCCACCTCCCGATGTGTCAGCTGGGGCCCTCTCTTGGGGTGTGGGTTCCCCCATCCATCGAATGGGGAGAGTGTGAAGGCTAAAGTGAGCTTGGCACCGCAGTGCATAGTAAGAGCTCAGTAAACGTTCATCATCATCATCACCGGGGGGGGGGGGGGGGGGGGGGGAGGGGGGGGCTCTGGCCACGGGCTCTTTTGTTTTACAAAAGAGGAAAACTTCAGCCTAGAGAGGTTACAGGGCTTCTCCAATGTCAATGGCTTTGCCAAAATTTAAGCCCAGGCTTCCTGAGGCACATGATGAACTTTTTCCCTCTAAAGTACTCAGAATAACAAAAGTGCCTCTGAGCCAGGAGCCTTGGAGTCATCTTTATCCATTCATCCACTGATGTGCATGTAGGGTCTTGGCTATTGTGAATAATGCTGCAGTGAACTCGGGGGTGCACTGATACCCCAATTCAGCAAGCAAGCAGGGACAGAAACTGATGCAGAATTTAGCCAGAAGCCAGGCTTCCTAATCAGGATCCACAGGCCCCCATGAGAAGCTCATGAAAAGTGAGGGATTTTTCTCCCAGAACCAATGCATCTATCCCCCACCCCAACCCCTTCCCACCCCAAACAGAAATGTTTGTCTATAATTTCTGAGCATCCCTGACCCCCTGAGGGTCTGTGGAGCCATTTAAAAAATCCCTTCTAGATGAAGCCAATCTAATATTGATAATTCCATGCAGCTCCTAGCACAAGCTCTCACACAAATGGTAACTGTGCTGTGGCTGAAAAAAATGAGTCAAGGAGTGAATGAGTGCATGAATGAATGAAGAAACTATAAGAAAACACAGACTTTTCATTTTTTTTCTTATAGTGGATGGTGGTTCCAGACTGATTTTTTAGAAGTTTATTTATTTATTTTGAGAGAGAGAGAGGGAGAGCAGGGGAGGGTCAGAGAGAGAGAGAAAATCCCAAGCAGACCCTGCATGTCAGTGCAGAGCCTGATGCAGGGCTCAAACTCTGGAACTGCGAGATCATGACCTGAGCTGAAACCAAGAGTCAGACACTTAACTAACTGAACTTACCCAGGCACCCATCCTTCCCAAACTGAGTTTTAAATCCTGTGATTTAAAAAGATTTTTAATAGCATGGCTCAAGATCATCTATCCTTTCCAAATTGAACATCTTAAGCGCAATACAGGAGAAGGGAAATATACCCCTGGGCTGAGAGAGGTAACAACGTCTTCTTGGAGATGCAGGACGTGACAGTTCTGAATTTCATAGTCCCATGAAATCAAAGCACATTTACAACACGCTCACGGCCACAGCTGTTTGTAAGCCAGACTGCCCAACTCCAGAGATGATTCCCAGCACGGCTCTGCCTGCGCCTCACCCTCCTGGGACTTGCCCGTCTGCAACACAGACACCCGCCTGGCGCTGACTCCAGGAGGCTGTCTGCTCCCTGCACGTCGCCAAGTGGAGCAGTCACGACTCTGCCTCCTCTAGATTGGAGACTCGTTCTCTGAAGTGAAGGCAGAACTCCAAGTTCTCGATTCCTCTTGGAAACCCCAAGCCCTTGTGGTCTCTGGAGTCTCCAGGGACAGGGACGGACACAGCACTGAGGGGTCCTGCTACTGACTCGCAAGGGGTGGTCTACAGAGTGGCTGCACTGACTGCAGAGAGATGCGTTTCCCTTGGTGTAAGCTTGAGTTTTCCTGGACGATCCGTGATCCATGGCGTCTACACAGGCAGCAAGCGGCCCCTCAACACCACCCCTCCCACCCCCTCAACCCCCGTGCTGGCTCTCCATTCTTTAGTCCCAGAGGCTGGGAAAAGAATCTCCTGCAAAATGGTTGCCCCGCCCTGATCTTTGCCCTACTTCTCACCAGGGATCAGACACCGGCTGTCTCTCCCGACTCCCCGACTCCCATATTGTCAGTCTTGTCCCTACCATCCCAACTGGCTGCCTCCAGTCATTCCAGAAGGTCGCAGCTGCCCCCACCTCCAACCACATCTCCCTCTCCCTCATCCTCCGCACCCTCCTTGTTCAGGCCCCATGACCAGAATGGTCTCCTAACTGGTCTATCAGGTCACCCCTCACTCCTCCGCCAGGCTGACCTTCCCAAAGTGCAGTCCCAACTACACAACTTCCCAAAATGCTGGTCGCGTCCAGCAGTGAGCTGGACAAACAAAGCCTGACAAATAAAGCTGCAGCCCTCACCATGCTGGCGTCCTTCCATGGCCTGCCCACAGTCCTCCTTCACTCTCTGCTCCTTCAAGCACCCTCCTCCCATCCCCCACCGTCGCAAGTACCCAAATTAAACTCTTCCTTGTGGCCCACCAACACCCCTGCTTCCTCTCCGCCACAACTCTGCTGTGTCCTCCCACTAAAAACCTTCTCCTCCATTTCTTTATGGCTCTCAAGGTTCAACTACTGGTGCCCTGCACCAGAAAGTCTCCTCAGACCCTCCCAGACAGACAGACATAAGCCTTCTTCTTCTTTACCCGGACAAGTAGCTTGCTCACATAATGCCAGTCACCGGGCACTGAGCCCCTGACCACCGTGCCCAATACCACAGCATGCACATACAAATGTTCACTCCCATTCTTACAAAGCCCCCTGCACAGGAGGTTCCCAGCTGTAGGGATGAAAAAACCAAGGGGCACCCGGGTGGCTCAGCTGGTTAAGCATCCAGCTTTGGCTCAGGTCACGATCTCATGGTTTATGAGTTTGAGCCACGCATTGGGCTCTGTGCTGACAGCTTGGAGCCTGGAGCCTGCTTCAGATTCTATGTACCCCCTCTCTGTCTGCCCCTCCCCCGCTCAGGCTCTGTCTTTCTCTGTCTCTCAAAAATAAACGTTAAAAAAAATTAAAAAAAGAAAAAAGAAACCGAGCTCAGAGAGGTCTGGTGGTTGTCCAAAGTCCCAGCCAATACAGAGTCAGCCAGGATTCAGAACCCAAGTGTCTTCAGACTTTGAAGACCTCTTGTGTTGCCCCCCCGACCCCCCACAGCGTTTATCTATGGTGCACATTATGTTGTGTTCTATAGTTCGGTGATGTAGACTTATTTTCTCTGACTGGCTGGTAAGTCCCTCCAGGAATAACCATATTTTTCTTTAAATTATTTTACAGACTATCTCACCTGCTCCGGTTTATTTCTGCCACATCTCTTATCGCTAGCTGGCAATACCTTGCTTATGTATCTGGGCATTGACTTCCTCATCCCGCTAGAATGGGGGCCTCCGAGGAGAAAAGACTGTGTCTGCTTTGCTCACCTTTGCTTCTCCAGCACCTAGAACATGCCTGGCCCATAATCCATCCTCCAATGTTTGTTAAATAAGAGACAAAATGGAAGAAGGCAAGGAGGAGGGAGGAAGGAAGGGTGAACTGATAAATAGTTGCCAAATAAACGAATCCTAGATCAGTTAAAAAATCTTCAATGTGTGAAGGAAGGGGCACATTTGTATTTACTGTCAGGAATAAGGTTCAATTTGTTCCTTAGGGCTGTCTTTCAAAGAATCAAAAGAGGAAAGAAATGCCCACAAAAATCAAAGCCAAGGGACATCTATCGAATTATAAATGCAAATATCATTTGACAAAGAAATTCTACTTCTGGAAAATTATTCTACAGATATACTCACATGCATACAAGGTTATCTGTTACAGTATTATTTGTTGTAGTAAAAAGATTGGAAGCAATCCATATGCCCATCAAGTGGAGACTGCTGAATATAAATTAGGGTGCACATATACTATGGATTCTCACCCAGAGCCAAGAAGGAACGAAGAAGCTCCCTCTATACCAACATGGGAAGATCTACAAACTATATTGTTAATTGAAAAATCCATGGTGCAGAACAATGTCTAAACTGTCCCCCTCTGTGTACCAATGGGAGAGGTGCAAACAGTCTTTGCTGCACATGCACGGAGAATCCTGGGGGACACGTAAGAAGGTAAGAACAATGGTGGAACGCGGGGGCAGGAGGTGAAACCGGGTGGACGGAGAAAAGGAAACTTTTCACAGTATAAAATTATCTTATTTCTCTCCGGCTGCTGTAATGAGACACCACAGACTGGGTGGCTTAAACAACAGAGATCTATTTCTCACAGTTCTGGAGGCTGGGAAGTCCAAGGTACCAGCAGATCCAGTGTCGGGTGGGCGCCCACTTCCTGGTTCATAGACTGCTGTCTTCTCCCTGTGGCCTCGATTCGGGAAGGGATGCGGGGCCTCTCCGGGGGCTCTTTTACAAGGGCACCCATCCTGTTCACGAGGGCCCCACCACATAACCTGTTCAGTTTCACGGAGTCCCAGCTGGAGAGGAACTTGTACATGGGGGTCTCTCCCACCTCTGATTTAGATGGTATGTAGGTGAGTCCTCGGATTTAGACTTTAAAGTTGATGCTGGAATGAGTTGAGACTTTGGGGACTATTGGAACAGAATGTATTTTGCAAGCAAGAAGTACAAGAAGTAATGGACTGCTATAAACTGAGAGTCTGTATCCCTCGGAAATTAACAAGTTGAAATCTAACCCCCAAGATGATGGTATTTGGAGGTTGGGTCTTGGGTGGGTGATAAGGTCATGAAGGTGAGCCCTCATGAATGGGATTAGTGCCCTCGTAAGAGAGACCCCAGAGAGCTCCCTCACCCCTTCTGCCATGAGGACACAGCATAAAGATGTCCGTGACCTAGGAAGCAGGGGCTTACCAGATAGTGAATCTGCCAGCACCTTGAGCTTGGACTTCCCAGCCTCCAGAACTGTGGGAAATAACTTTCTGTTGTTTAAAAGCTACCCAGTCTGTGATATTTTCTTGCAGCAGCCTGAACAGATTAAGACAAACATATTACCGGGGCACCTGTACAGCTTAGTTAGTTAAGTGTCCAACTTCGGCTCAGGTCATGATCTCACAGTCCGTGGGTTCGAGCCCCGCATCGGGCTCTGTGCTGACAGCTCGGAGCCTGGAGCCTGCTTTGGATTCTGTGTCTCCCTCTCTCTCTGCCCCTCCCCCCTCGTGCTCTGTCTCTGTCTCTCAAAAATAAATAAACATTAAAGAAAAAAGACAAACCTATTGCCTGCAAACACTGAAACTTAAAAAATAAGTAAATAAAAGCCCGTGGCTGACTCGGGAGCACCTGAATGCCAGGAGGGATGCTGTAGATGATCCGGATGGTTTTGCAGTCGGGGTGGCCGGGCAGGGAGTGAGGGATGAGGTGGTACTCCATCTTCCCCGGAGGCTGGGTGCCTGTCTTCACCCCATAAATGGTCTTACAGGTTGGACACTGCAAACTTCCGTCCTGAGGGCACAAGGCAGGAACAGCCAGGTTGGGAAACAGTTTTGGCAACACACCCCTAACCCCACCTAACCCTGGAAGGGGACAAAGATAAAAGGCCAGGGGGACAAAATGCACCCAAATAAGTAAATTCCACAAATTAGCTCCATACTAAGGGCCATGCAAGAGAGACCCCCCATCCTTGAAAGGCAGAGCAGCTCATGTGGGCAGGGAACATACACAGGGAGTCATTATCCAACCATGAAGTACCAAACAACAAAGCACTAGGGAGCAGCCTCTGCCCAACTGCTGAGCATCACAATCCTGATGAAGCTTGCTGGCAACAAAGATGCTTGGACCCCACCCCAGGCCACCAAACTGGATGGGGCGGGGGGGGGGGGTGCTACAGAAAGTAGCAGTGAAGATTGAGAACTTTGGATTGGATTCTCAGCTCTACCATCTACCTGCTGGGAGACCTGGAGCAAATCGCTTAACCTCTCTGGGTCTCGGCTTTGTAACAGAACAAGGAAAATAATAGTATCTATCTCACTGGGTTGTTGGAAGGATTGAATTAGAGAACCCACAGGAAGTGCTGACCACTAAGTCGTGTCTCTAACTGTTATTAGTACTTTTATGACCCCTAAGGCTCATACAGGTTTAGAAACCACTGCTCTGAAAAGAGAAAGTGGGTGTCGTGTGCCCGAGTAGATGAAGCTGACTTTAAGAAAATGGTCCTTAAAGAAGAGCTCTGGACTGGTTTTGAAGGATTGAGGACAAGGTCTGCACAAGCAACGAGGGAGGGAATGAGTTGTTAGGGAAGGTGTTTTAAATCTTACAACAGACTTTACATCTTGTTTCACATAGGCCTTGCCTGATATCAGCTTTAAAGGAATATTAGCCTTAGTATTTATTATTAGCCCTAAAAATGATTCCCGGGGCGCCTGGGTGGCTCAGTTGGTTGAGCGTCCAACTTCAGCTCAGGTCATGATCTCACAGTTTGTGAGTTTGAGCTCCGCATCGGGCTCTGTGCTGGCAGCTCAGAGCCTGGAGCTTGCTTTGGATTCTGTCTCCTTCTCTCTCTGCCCCTCCCCACTTGTGCTCTGTCTCTCAAAAATAAATAAATATAAAAAAAATTTTGTTTTAAATGGTTCCCATTTTGGGGCGCCTGAGCAGTTGAGGTCATGATCTCCTGGTTTGTGAGTTCAAGTCCCACCTCTGTCTCCCTCCCTCTCTGCCCCTCCCTCCCCCTCAAATAAATAAATATTTAAAAAAAATTATTCCCTTTTACAGAGAAGAAAACTGAGGCACAGCACCATTAAAGGACTTGGACACTAGTTAGGGCTTGGTCCTCAGCGGTCTGTACAAAGCCCACGGCTCAGTGGCTGTGTTGGGGCGCAGGACAAGACTCTGGATGCAGATATATAAGGGGCCTTGGCTTCACACTGGGACCCAGTGAGGCGTGGCCTGCACGGCTGGGAGGAGACCTTGTTCCCAGGCTTTCCAGAAGAAAGTGGGTGAGAAGGAAGGCGTGGGCAGGGAGCCATGTGTGCAGAAAAGGCTGTCACACAGCCAGGAGAGAAGTTCTCCAGGACATCTGCACCATTTCAGGAGGACAGCGATCCTCTGTGGAGCTATTTGGGGACCTTCAGCTCAAGCTCTACTAATGTTAAAGGAGTAACTTGCATTCAGGGCAATGGAGAAGGTTACTTCATGTGGTCAACGGGACAGGAACCCAAGGCTTGGGGCCAAGAACCAGGGTTCCACCTTCTGCTCTCGCCTTAACTTGCTTCATGGCCTTGGGAGAACCACTGCGTTTCTCTCTGGGTCCTTTCGTTTCCTCTTCTGTGTGAAGAAAATTTTAAACGGCATGCTTCAAAGTATTAGTGCAAAGAGGAGCTAGATTGTTCTTGAAAATAGTCGTCAAAAGGAGAATGAACGTGCTAAAAAATCCCTTTAAATCCAAAATAACCTCTTAAAATACAAAGCCCCAATGAAACCTTTTAACCTAGGGTCAGGAAAGTGAAAACCAGTTCAGACCGCATCATCCATCAGTGACTGAGCATGGGCTCTCTGAGACAAAGGTCCCAAGGTCAGCCCAAGGTCAGCACTCTGGGAACTTCAATCACAGGGCTATATAAAGATGAAGGGAAAAAAAATTATACCTATAATACCAAGGAGATATCCATTTGACTAATAATGGTAATAATGCCCTGGAAAGTAGGTATTGTTTTATCTCCATTTTCCAGATGGAAAATGAAATCTCAGAGAGATTGAAAATCTTGCCCACAATCACTCAGTTACTAGAGCCAGGGTTCAAGCTTGGGTCTGCTGACTCTCTCCTCTCCTCTTTCCCACAGCAGGAGAAGTACAGAGCAGACCACGAAAGGCAGACTTTTTGGGGGGAGGGGATGAGTAAGAAGCTGGGGACATCAGGGAAACCTCAAATTCTGCTGCGATCCAAGCAGGGTCTGGAGAAGCAAGTAGGATTTGAATTCGTGGGGAGAGGGGAGTGATGGTTATTCCAGGCACAGCAAAGGACATGAGGGATGTCAGTGGCTTAGTAAAAGCTCGGACAGTGTAAAGAGAGAGTTAGCATCTAAGGAGACTCGCAGATTCCTGGAATCCAGCTTCATGGAGGAACACTGCTCTGCCGTCAGTATGGACCAGGTGAGCATCACAGACAGCCTTCCCCTCCTCCAACAGTGAGCTTCGAAGGGACTAGAAACCTGCCCACACTGGGAGTAATGAACGCTCACTATGGGCACACTGTCAACCCCCCTTCCCCCCAAGAACTCTCATGGACTGAAGTCTACACCTCTCAGACCATCACACCCACTGTAGAGATGGGGGAGGGGAGCAGTTGGGTAAGACAGGTTTTGCGAACGTTATAATTGTGTGGACGCTGACCCTGCTGAGAACAGCCAAGATCCTCACTCCTGCTGCCCCCAGGGTGCCTCTCAGACACCCCAAATCACCCCAACAGGGCCTTCACGCTTTTGCTCCTCCAGGGCCCATGGCGGGCGGGGGCCAGCCCCGCGGGCGGGGGCCAGCCCCGCAGGCTGGCACTAACCTTGTTGCCATTGTTGTACATGGCGACCAGACAATAGATGTGGTAGATGTGGCCGCATCTGGACAGCCTTCCCACCAGGTCAGGCTTGACTGTTGGCTGCAGGCCCTTGTAGCCCGAGGGGGCCGTGAGGCGCTCCATACAGATGGTGCAGTCCTGGGGGTGGGAGGGGACAGAGCAGAGAGGCCTTCAGCGCTGGCCCAGCCTGGGAGGCCAGAGGATCTCCGCAGTGATTCTCGCATGATCAGACGTCTGGTGAGGTGTCCCTGTTCCTCTTCTAGAAAACCCACAAACCAGGATATATACAGACATGCCTTTGGGAATCGAAATCTAGGTTTATCTCACTTTACACAGCAGAAAAGTTCCTGGAATAATCGCTGCTGGTGGCACAGGCCACCTGGGGCTCACCACCAAAACTGTCCTCTCCTTTAGGGCGATGATGAGACACTGTCCTTCCTTGGTGTTCTCCAATGGCTTGCGGAGGAAACAGACACTTGCTGACAGACCCTTTATTTAAGCTGAACGTTTGCAAAGCAATTGTATCTCAAGTGTACCAGAAGGGCTGCTGTTTAAATAAGTCAACAAGAGGCACGCCTGGGTGGCTGGGTCAGCTCAGCGTCTGACTTTGGCTCAGGTCATGATCTCACCGTTTGTGAGACGGAGCCCTGAATGGGGCTCCGTGCTGACAGCCTGGAGCCTGCTTTGGATCCTGTGTCTTCCTCTCTCTGCCACCCCTCCCTCACTGCATATGCTCCCTCCCTCTCCCCACCCTCAAAAATAAAATAAATACTGGGGTGCCTGGGTGGCTCAGTCGGTTAAGCATCCAACTTCAGCTCAGGTCACGATCTCACAGTGCATGAGTTCGAGCCCCATGTTAAGCTCTGTGCTGACAGCTCAGAGCCTGCAGCCTGCTTGGGATTCTGTCTCTCTCTCTCCCTCTGTCTCTCCCCCACTCAACGCTCTGTCTCTCTCTCTCAAAAATAAATGAACATGAAAAAACTTTTTCAATAAGAAAATAAACATTAAGGATAAATAAATCAATAAGCCTACAAGAGGATTTCTCAACCTTGGCACTATTGACATTTGGGGTTGGTAATTCTTTGCTGAGGGGGCTGTCCTGGGCACGGTGGCTATTTAGCACCCTTGGCCTCGGCCCATTAGCAGTTCCCTCCCCCACGCCCCTCCCCACCCCCCCATGCAGAACTCCCTCTGGCTGAGAACCACCAGACTATATCAAGCCCATTTAAAAGTCAGTTCCCATGGGGCGCCCGGCTGACTCAGTTGGTTAAGTATCCGGCTCTTGATCTCAGGGTCATGAGTTCAAGCCTCCTTAAAAAAATAATAATAAGTAGAAGAAGAAGAAGAAATAAACGTCAGTTCCCAGGGCTTGTCATGCCGTTTTTGCTACATTCAGACTGTTAACGGGAAGGTGGTTTAGAATGCAGCCTCGGTCTGCGGCTCCAGACCGCCAACCTTGGAGCCCTGTGTCAGCTCTGAGCGGCTCTGTAGCAGCCAGGACGCAGAAATCCGCTCCTGCTGCAACCTGTGGAAAACCCCGGCGGAGGAGAAGCTGTGGGTGAACCCTGCCCTGCCTCCCCCCTGCGCTCACCTCATCTGGCGGGTGCCGGACTTTCTGCAGATACTTCTTGAGCACTTCCTCTGGGGTTTTACCTGTGGGGGGACAGGGTGGTCGGTGGGCCACCAAGACAGAGGTAAGGGATCAAACGGCCTCATCAGGCTGGGCATGCGGACAGGGGAGCCAGCAGCCAGGCTCAAAGCAGGCAGGGGGAGGAATTCATTCTGCAACCACATTTAAGAATCTGAAAGGGAATCGGCAGGAGGAGGAAGGAGCTAGGTGTCTGGGAAGGTGGGAGGTGTGCCTGCCTGTCTTTCCCTCCCGCAGTCTTTTTCCTGACAGTCCCCCCCCCACCCCGCCCCGGGCCTGTTTTCACCAAACCCACTTTTTTTTTTTTTTTTTTTTTTCAACATTTATTTATTTTTGGGACAGAGAGAGACAGAGCATGAACGGGGGAGGGGCAGAGAGAGATGGAGACACAGAATCGGAAACAGGCTCCAGGCTCTGAACCATCAGCCCAGAGCCTGACGCGGGGCTCGAACCCACGGACCGCGAGATCGTGACCTGGCTGAAGTCGGACGCTTAACCGACTGCGCCACCCAGGCGCCCCTCCAAACCCACTTTTTAACTGAGATGGGTGGTGTGGGGCTCTCTTCCGTGTAATCAAAGAGCCTGGGCATGCCCAAACGATGAGGCGAGGTAGCAGAAGACAGCACTGTGTAAACTGTTACGCGTTAAAAAAAAAAAAAAAAAAAAAATGAGGTAGGCTTATCACATGCTTTTTACAGTGTGCCGAGTACTGTCTCGGTCTGTAATGTGGTGTCAAAGTGATTTTATTTTCATGGGAAAGCAGGAAGCTATGCCCACAGCTTCCTTGGCCGCTGACGGTGCGGGAGACCAGCAGCAGGGAAGCATCCTGACAGGCTGCAGCGATTCTGGAATTTCTCTGGGGGCTGGACCTCTAGGAGGCAGCCCAGTCTGAAGGCAGGAGACAGGATGATACAACCTTAAAAGGGACCAGTTCCTCCCTGGGGACCCCTCTTAGCTTCTCTCAGCTTCTATTTTCTCACCTGTGAGATCAGGCAAAGCAAGAGTGCCCACTCAAAGGGCTGCTTTGACAATTAAAGAAGCTAATGGACGCATAGACCTTTAGTACTTTTCCAGCTAAGGGTCCAACATGTGCTATTAATAATCACAGGAAGCGCGGGAAAGTGTGAAATCCTGTCATTTCCTATCAGACTATGAACAGGGCAATTGAGTTCATTTAAGCAGAGAACTTTTGATGGAGTAGAAAAGTAGGGCAAGGGTTTGAGGAAGCAGATCATGCAACCGCCAAAACCCAGGATGCAGGCCCTTCCTTCCCACCAGCCCGCTTCTAAGAATGAAGCTTCTGTTCATTGAGAGCCTCTTGCTTGCCAGGCCCTGGGCCCAGTTACAATATACATGAGATCTCACGGACCCTTCAAAACAAGGTTGTAAGGTGGGGGCCTGGGGTGACGGTCAAGACATTTAACAACCAACACCAGCAGCCAGAAAGACCGGCCGCAGAGCTGAGACAGGGTAGACACACATCTGGACCCCCTGGTGACGGGACTGTGCACAGGGAGGAAGGAGTGCCTGAAGGAAGGTTCGAATGGTCAGCCTAGGGGCTCTGGGGGGACACAGGGCAGTGGTCACTCCCTGTCATGGATGCGTTCTGGGGCACACCTGCCCCATACTTGTTGTGAGCATTTTTTACCCCATTGTAAAGGAAAGAAAAAGGGCTCTCTGCGGTCACATGACTTGGAAGTGTCACAGTCAGGACTGGAACCCAGGCTGTTCTGGCTCCAGGGCCACAGTGACAGTCCCCTGTATCGTATTTTATGCGTCACGTTTGGTGGTTCTGTGTCTCTATATTTCCGGACCGTGTTTTTGCACTTCTTAAGGTGCCTCCCTCTCACGCACAATCCACTTTGGTGCAATCAGCAGAACAGGGGTAGTTGGGCCCGCTTAGCAGACGCAGAAACGAAGGCACAGAGGGTGAAGCCACGGGTATGACCTTGGGTGATGGCGGCAAAGCCACGGCCGAGGCCCACGCCTTTGACTCCCACACCCCCTAAGACAAGGAGGCTGATACCTTTCTTGGCCTGCTTTTTGGTGGTCTTGCGGCTCGTGTTGGAAACCCCCGGGATGGATTTGATTTCGCTCTTGCTGACCGGGGGCGGGTGGAGAACCAGCTTGGGCGGCCTGGTGAGGCACACGGGCAGCCCGGCTGCACTCATGAGAATCCCGGTGATTCCTGGAAGGGCAGGGCGTGAGCTCGGACTGCAGAGTTAGTTCCCAGCATCCCACCAACCGCCCTCCCCGGGAACCCGCCCCCCTGTTTCCCCGGCACAAGCTCTCGTGACTCACTCAGCCTCCCCTGGCCCTCGCTGCCTGCCCCAGAAATGTGTGCGTTTGCTCCTCTCCAACAGAAGCTGTGCTTCTTCCCGCCCTCCCCACCCCGCTCCCAACATCCACATTTGCTTTCATTCAATTCTTTCTTTGCGGTAAATGCTCACCACCTCCTTGGCCCGAGCTTTCCTTTTCCCCCGCCTGCCGTAAAGCAAGCGCTTACCTGCCAGGGCCGGATTAACAGGACTGGACCCATTGAGGTTCTTAACTGGCACAGTGGGGACCCTGTGGAAGGAAAGGGCAGACACATTACGGTTTTGACAAGTGGGGTGGGGTTGGAACCCCCAAAATCCCCTCACTGAGGGGTCCCTTTTCCGACAGAAACTCCTTATCTCTATTCAAGGCAGAGTCGGTTCTTAGCACCACAAGCAGGAAATGTTAACGTTTAAAATCTAAGTACGACCATGTCACCCCTCCCCTCGGAACCCCCCAAATTCGCAATGGCTCCTTAAGTCTCTCGAGGTCCCGGCAAAGCCCACACAGCTCTGTGTGACCTGCCAACGTCCCCCCCCACCGTGCTCAACCCTCATCTTCCTGGTCTCCTCACATATCCCTCACCATTTTATCCTGCTCCATCTGGGCCACACTGCTGCCTCAGGGCCTTTGCCTATGTGGCTCCTTCTGCCTGAAATGCTCTCTCTGCCTCACCTCCTCCTACAGATCCTTTGGTCTCGGCTCACCTTTTTGTGAGGTTCCTGAGACCATCTCATTTAATACCAAGATCCACCCCTCCATCCCACCCCGGGACTCTCAAGCCCTCTTGCCTTACTCTTTCGTTTTTGTTTTGTTTCCCCCAGGGAACGGACGGTTTAAAAAAATTTTTTTAAGTTTATTTATTTTGAGAGAGAGAGAATGAGCGGGGGAGGCACAGAAAGAGAGGGAGACAGAGAATCCCAAGGAGGCTCTGGGCTGTAGCATGGAGCCTGACCCGGGGCTCGAACTCACGAACCGCGAGATCATCACCCGAGCCGACACCAAGAGTCGGAGGCTCAACCGACTGAGCCACTCAGGTGCCCTGGAACTGATGGTTTTTAAAAAATAAGCTGTTGCTTTACTCTCGCCCCCTCCAGAATCAAAACTCCACACGGACAAATATCCTCACAGCCTGACACTAGCAGGCATTCAGTGAGTGTTTGTGGAGCGAATGAAAAATGGAGAGACAAGTTCAAGCCCGGGTGGGTATACCAAGTGGCTCCTGAGAAGCTTTTAAAAAGACAGAGCCCCAGGCCTGAATCAGAATTCCCATGGGGGGGGGGGGGGAGGGGGCACGGAACCTGCATTTTCTCTCGCTTCTGGAGAGGACCCAGATAAGGTTGATCCCAGCCTGACATTGGGAAACCACTGCTCCAACAGCTGTTACCCCTCCTTTTTGCTGAGAAATCTAAATACCAGGCAAAGCCTCCTCCTCTTTCTGTCCTTCTCCCCAGAAACCCGAGCCAGGCTCTGGAGAGGAGTCCGCACAGCTGCCTGGAAAGGCGAGGCCTCCCACGACGCCAAATAGAAAAACATGGGGACACGTGGGGGTGGGTTGTGCGCCATCGCCCCTGCCACCCAGGCTTCCACAGATGGGCTCGGAGGGGGAAAGGGAGCTCGAGGACGTCAATGGACTAGGTCACAGATGACTCCAGGGGCCAGAGGGCCTGAGAAGCCAGCAGATCTGCTATGGGGGGTTGGGGGGTAGGGTGGTGCTGGGAATACAGGAGGGGAAGGGGCGTGTTCAGTTGTTTCTTTGCAGTGTTCGTTATTTGCTTACATGCTCATTCATACAGAGCCCTCCTTCCAGTTGGACTCGCCCCTAGAGCCTGCGGACACGGCGGTGAACAAGACAGCCTGTGGCCCTTCGTCCGTGTGTGACCCTGAAGAGCCCACCTGGTACCAGGCACGGTTCTAACCGCTCACATCGCACAAATCCATCTAAGACTTCCAACAACCTCCACAGGAGGTGCCGTTATCATTAGCTCCAATTTAATGGGCAAGGAGGTTGAGGCACAGAGAGGGTGAGCAAACCCGATGGAGGTCACACAGCTAAGGATTCAAACCCAGGAAATCTGGCTCCGGAGCCCGCTGTTGTAGCCACTCGCCGTGCTGGGCTCTTGTGTCTCTGCGACCCCTCTGTCACCCCACGTGGCAGACAGAGGACATGGGGAACAAAGAGCGTGTGGAATAAATCTAGGACTACGAGAGAGGGGCTGGAATGGGGGGCCTCAAGGCTGAGGACAAGGTCTGCCTGTCCCCCACATGCCCACAGGGATGGGTGCTTCCCCCGCTACGCTGAGTCTTCCGGGGCCCCTGTCCCTTCCCCGGGATGATGACACGTGCACCAGGGCTGTGGGAAGGATGTGAAAGAACACATGTGGGAGCGTTCGTGTCTCAACAGACCACCGCAGCCTGCTTTCCACCCCCAGGATAAATCAAACCCGGATGGGGAGAGGGGAAAGCTGAATTCAACACAAAGGAAAGCTGGCCAAGAAGAGAGGCCCAGCCTTGCTTCTGGACTCTATGGCCTGCCCCCCAGGGCGAGGCACGGCACGGTGGACTGGAGTCAGGGAAACCAGACTGGAGCCCCAAACCTGCCAGTAACTCCTCACAACCTCACCTGTGAACTTGTGAGGGTCTGGAGTTAGCAGGTGCCAGGGGGATGGACTTCTTGAAGATTCCCTGCCCCAATGCCTAAGAGCAAGGCAGCCGCCTAAGCCCTGGGTCCCCTGCGGGGATTGATTGGCCTCCCCACTGCTGGTCTGGAAAAGGAGTGAAGCAGTCTGGCGGCCTGTGTCTGTTCGCTGGCTCCCCACCAGGGGGCAACGCTCACAGCCCAGCCCTGCGCCTACCTTCCCACCCCCTCACCAGCTCCGAGCAACCCCCCCCCCACTGCCCCCACCAGGAGATAAGTAGCTGTGATCTGGGTGACAAAAGCCACCTTTGTTCCCACAAACTGGACTGGCAGGTTTCCACACCCAATCTGGTTAACCAGGAAAGAGTCCCCCTAGCACACCCTGGGCAGCCCAGGGACCCAGGGACGGGGCCAGGTCTGAAGAGAGGGAGGGTCCATATGAGGACCCAGGACTCCCGGGAATACCGTGGTGGGGGGCCATGCCAGGAAAGGGAAAACTTGTCAGCAGGCTCTGGATGGTGGCAGTGGACTTGAGGAGGAAGAGATCTGCTGACAAAATACAGAAGGGTACAGTGGAAGGAGGCTTGCACAGGGGTCAGGAGACCTGCCTTCCAGCTTGGCACTGACCTTGTTCCTTTGGGAGAGCCCCATGGCCCCTCTGCACTTCAGTGACCACATCCAAGTTACCACACCCAAGAGCAGGGCCACCCTACATCTCTGTCCATGGTGTCCCTGTGAGGATTCAGGATCTAGGTCAAATACTCTATAAACCGGCCAGCCCCATGCAAATTGGGGGGTTGTTTACATTTTTGTTTCTCAACTGGAAGAGGAAGTCAGGCTTGATAAAGCCTTTTCCTGCTGGAATAGTCCAATTTTCTGATTCTTGAGGACACGGAGGGCAAAGTGCAAAGCGGAGCCCCGGGCAGTGCACAGGATTGTTGAGGTGGCAACACCTGATCAGCCCTCCCTCTCGGTGACTGGTTAAAATGAAAGCGGTGGAGGCGGCTGGCCGTGGAGGTGGCCCATGGAGTCCCCACCGGTCACACACACCCCCCTCCACCATTCCCCTCCCGCCGGTACATGCCTGAGCCCTCCTTCCAGAAATCAGCAGGCCAATCACTGGCATGCCTCTCACATCCTCCAGCTCGGCCAAAGCTGTCTGGCCTCAGCATCGGAAGACACCCCCTCCCCATTCTGCTGGGCTGTTCTCAGTTTCCATTTCTGTCCCTCACATATAAAACTAAGAAAAGACAAGAGCTGGCACGGTGGCAGAGAAGGGGGCTGATGGCAGGAGAAAAGCTCTGCAGATACCATGGTGAGAAACAGTGGGGTGTTTTTGGAGTTGTGAGCCAACCCAGGAATCCTCCTACAGGACAATGGTCTCGTCTCTCCAGCAACCGAAGTCTCGCTGGAGATAGAGAAGCCTCGATTCTGGAGGAGAGGGCCAGAGGGGCGACTCCCGCCCCCCACTACACAGCCCCCCTCTTTTCTCTTTACAAACCCCCTGCTTGTGTGTCTGAATAATTCACAGGGTCTTTTGTTCCCCCTCAAACCCTTCTCTTCAGCCCACCTCTCCCGCCCTCCCCGGTCTTCCTTTTTTCCGTGGGAAAGTTGCTTGAAGAGCTCACGGACAGGGAGGGCGGAGGGAAGGGGCCATTCCACGACAGAAGGTGGACGGCAATGCCAGACAAAGGGAATAAGCACGCTAATTAAATGGCCAAGAAAGACTGGAGGAGAAAATGGTGGTGGGGGTGAGGGTGGTGGTAAGAGGTGAAAAGGGAAGGGGCTGGAAGATAGAAGGGTAGGGCGGGGCCTCCCCTGTCAGGAAAACAGAGCGGAGAAAAAAGCGTGTTTCTATAGGCCTTTTGAAACAGCACTGCCCCGGACCTCCACTCCATTCTCCACTCCATTCTCCGGCTCCGATTCCGCTGGGCTGGCGGGCAGGGGGAATAGAGTGGAGATAAAGAGCTGTCGGCTTCCTCAGTGAGGTTTAAAGTGAGCAGGGCGTCCTTGCCCCCAATTATGGCACGAGGTCACTTGGCTTTTGCCAAGGGCGCCAGAAATGAGGTGGGGCGTTAGAGGCTGCTCAGCTTTGACTTCAGTTCGACTACACAGCACACATTCAATAGATACACATTAACAACAACAATAATAGCAGCTAATACTGACCAAACTCTTACTACTGCCGAGCGTTGGGCTAAATCCACACGCTGAGCACTGCCTTTAATCCTCATGACAGCCCTGATAAGGAAGGTACTATGACTGTCCCCACTTTCCAGAGGAGCAAGCTGAAGACAGAGGGTGCAAAACTTGCCCCAAGTTGCACATGAAGGAACTTGGGTTCCAGCCCGGGGCAGTCAGGTGCTGGAGGCTGGGTTTCTCATCCAGTATATGAGCCTCCCTCTGCCGCACAAATAATTACCCTGGTACTCTGTCAGAGGCCCCCAGGACGCTGCTGTGTGGCCTTGGGGAGAAACTGAGCAGTGGTGTGGTTTAGGTGCCCATTCCCCTCTACCAAATATTCTGCCAGTTCAGAAGGAGTCATGTGAAAACCCCACACATCTGACCTGCACTTGACCATTTATAAACTGCCTTCACATACGGCGAGGAGCTGAGCTTTAGCCAAAAGGACAGAGGACTAGAGGACTAAACCCTGGGCCCCAACCCCCACTCTGTGACACATGGGCCGTGTGGCCCTCCTTGGGAAGTGAATTCTGAGCCGCGTGCCCGAGCCTGATACTGGGTGCACCAGGTCAGAGAATGAGATAATACTGGCAGGTGCATCTGGTAAATTCTCCAGGGATGCACTCCCTTAGTGGAGGTTTCCACAAGGACTCCATGGGGCAGGCAAGGCAAGCGTGAGGTTCCCCATTTCGCACACGAGGAAATTGGACCTTGCAGACTCTGGCTTAGCTTAGGCAGAGACCCAAGGGAAGGCCGGGCCTCTCCCTCCCCAGTACACCTGCCTCTCCTTGTCTCCCAGCACTGAACCTCTGTGTGCAGATGGCCTCCCCTGGGCAGCCTGAATTTCCCACTTGGGTGTACAACCTCAGTCCAAACCACCCGGACAGTCTGGGGCTCAGGGGTCACAGGCAGGGCCAGGCCCCTCTGGAGGAAAGGAAGATGGGGCTGGCGTGAGAGGCCAATCTCACAAGAAATCGGGAGCTGGCAGGCAAAGGCCGTGGGCACCATGCGGACCTGGGTCTCCCCCGTTTGACGATTAGGGGGACCAAGAAGATCATAAAAAGCAGTGATCACAGAACCGACAACACTGGGCTGTCACGGGAAGAATTGAGACAACGCACGGAAGGTGCCTGGCACACATAGTAAGTGCTTACTAAATATGGGCTCTTAGCTCCAAACTGGAGTTCCAGAGAGACCAGAGGAAAGGAGCTAAGTCTCATCCGGCACCTGCTGTATGCCGGGCATTGTGACAGAGAAGCAGGATGGCAGTCAGAAAAGAGTCTGGCTCTGGCATCAGCCTTCCTGAAGTTTGAATTTTGATCTCAGCCAATGATTAGTTCTCTGCCCTTGAGCGAGGGAACCTCTGATTTCTTCCTGGGTAAAAGGGGATCCAAATGCCTACTTCAAAGAGTTTCTGTAATCGGGACACCTGGGTGGCTCAGTCGGTTGACCATCCGACTTCAGCTCAGGTCATGATCTCACAGTCTGTGAGTTCGAGCCCCGCATCCAGCTCTGTGCTGACAGCTCAGAGTCTGGAGCCTACTTGGGATTCTCTCTCTCTCCCTCTCTCTCTCTCGGCCCTCCCCTGCTCACATTCTGTCTCTGTCTCTCAAAAATAAATACATGGTAAAAAGAAAAAAAAAAAAAAAAAAAGAGTTGCTGTAAGGATTCAATGAGGTGATAAAGCCCCCAACCTAGATCCTGGTGGGAGCCCCCTTAATACTGCCTGTTAGGACATGGTGTGCATAACCTTCAACCCTCAGCAGTGACCCTAACGGGGAGGATTATCGAAGGCATTTACGGAGGAGGAAGTTAGGACTCTGGGATGTTAGGCACGTGTCCCAAATCACACAGCTGTGGCAGCGTCTCCATTAGAAGCCAGATCCGGTGGACCCCAAAGGCCAAGCCCACCCTTACCCACCACACCGTGCTGCCTTCCACCTGCAGCCGGAGGCTCAGGACAAGAGGACAGGGAGCTTAAGTCCTGGCAGGCAGCCCCCTTTCACCTCTGGCCCAGGTCAGTCGGGTCTGTGCCCTAAACGCTCACAGGCATCAGGTGAAAGTACCTACCCAGAGGCGATCAGCACCCGGGACTGGGCGATGGCCAGTCGCTGCAGGTTGGTCCGATTTAAGGTCGCCAGGGCCACCCTTCCCGTCTTGCCGTTGGCTCCGGGGGGGCTGGCAGGAGAGCCCATGGTCACCCCAGCCGGCGTGCCGGAGGCCTGTCGCCGGATCGCCTGCGACGGGACGGGCTTCACCGGGCCTCGGATGGTGCCCGTGCTGTCCAGCGGCTTGGCCGCAGGGCCTGGTGGGGGGGGCAGCCTGGCCGCCCCAGACGGGGGCATGTGCTTGCGGGCGGCCGGGGGCTGCAGCGGCCCCGCGCTCCCCCCGTTGGCCACGGCGGCCTTGACGCTCATCACCAGGACGCACTGTGGGCAGGAGCAGGGCGGGGCCGCGGGCGAGGCGGCCGACGCGGGGCTGGCCGGCCAGGACTGGGCCTTGGGCAGGGCGCCCGTGACCATGGGGTAGACGAGATCCAGGCGCCGGCGGACGCGGCGTTGGCGCTGCGTCTGCCGGTTGATCTGGCCCATGGTGCTGAAGTCGATGACGTAGCTGAAGCCGACAGAAGTGAGGTCGATCCAGGGGTGCTGCTTCTCGTAGGCGTGCTGGATGGTGATGCCCACCTCCATGTCGTAGGGCGTCCAAGAGCCGTTGTCATTCTCCCACTCCCACACCACGCCCTTCCCGGGCGCCGAGGACGGGTCGTAGTAGTTGCGGCGAACTGGGCGCAGGGTCCCTGGCAGAGGGGGACGGAGCACAGGGTAGGGGTCAGCAGGGAATGAAACCGGATTTGGTTAGTCCCGGCGGGCACTGGGCTGCCTGTTGGGGTATCAGCTTTGAGGTGGGGTGGGAGCATCTGAGTGACAGCGTGAAGGGTGTGGGGTTAGTGTGGGGTACCAGAAAAAAGCACCTGCCGGTTTGCAGTCCCGAGACCTTGGTTTGCAGCCAAATTCATTCACTTCCCAGTTTACGTAGAAATCCCCAACATCCTTTCCTTCCCGGAGAAACAAGGACTCCTTTGCAGAGTTTTTGTGAAAATAAATGCGATCTGCTTATTCATCTAACAAACAAATATGTATTGGAATATGGATGCCACGTCCTGGATCTCTCCTGCGCCCTGCAATTTGCACTAAGGCCCATAAAGCCCTTGACACACAGTAGGCGCTCAGAAATAGCCTGTCACTTGTCCCCTACCCTGCAAATGCCCCTGCCCAGAGGGTTATGAGGAAAAGAACAAAGAGTCAGGATAGCCTAGAGGGCAGAGGAAGAAGATGAGACCCCCAGGAAGCCAGCCCAGCCTGGTGGAGTGAGAGCTCCCTCTCTGTCCCTTTAAGGGTGCAGCAAAAACAAAAATAGAAAATCAGGTTGCCAGAACTCTTACACTTTCGAGCATTAAATCTTCTATCAAAACAGTAATAATGATCATGATTATTTTCTATTTCTCTAACACTTTTCTTTCCCAAAGCTCAAGCCATCCTAAAGATAGGATTGTCTTGATTTTTAGTCTCACTGGGGGAAGGGAGAGCAGGGAAGAGGCCAGGATTATTTCAGGGAAGCAATACAGAAGAAATGAACCTACAGGTTCAAAGGGACTCGAAGGAAAAGGAAGTCTATAACTGTTGCCTCTTTCTCCCCGACCCACCCTAAGACTGAATTCAGACTCATGCCCAATCAGGGCTCATTTCATGGCTATCAACATCAAGGCCGAAGATGCCTGGGTCAAGGCAGGGTGAGGGGACCTGGGAGGGCTCCAAGAGTGCCTGAATCTCGCATCTGTCAGCTTAGGCCTTATCCATCAGTGGTGGGAAAAGGCTCCCCTTTACAGGCCTCTGACCCATCCCCTCCTCCAACCCAGAGGGAGACACCAAGGCCGGGGACAGAATTCCATTCAAGGGGGGAAGAAAAGGAACAATGTCTATTCAGTCCTTTTCCAGGGTCATAACCCGCCCCCCACCCCAACTCCAAGCCCCTTAATGACCCAAAACATCAACATTCAGAGGCAGGAGGGTGAAGAAAACAATCCCCTATTCAGCACCAGGACGCTGCTGGGGGATCTGGGGAGGGGGGAGCTGGATGGGAGGAAGAGAGGAGGAAGAAGGGGGGTGGGCAGTAGTTCCCCGGTTTGCCTCCATTTCCTTCGTAAGTAGCCAGCTCACTGGGGGACAAAGAGCACAGGCTCTGGGTCCAACAGCAGAGGCTCTGTCCCTTCCAGCTGTGCGACTGAGCCTCAGTTTCCTCGTCTGCATCTGCCTGGGTCCTGGGGAGCTACTTCAAAGGGTGGATTTGAGGATTAAAGGAAGGAATGAATAGAAGGGGTTGAAATCGCACCTGCCCCATGCCAAGAGCTCACTAAAAGTTGGTTGATTATCATTGTAATTTATTTTCTATTATATGTCCAAGCGGGATGGAGAAGTCATGGTAAGTTTAGTTCAGAGGATATCTGTGGGGTGTGGGGTGTGTGTGTGTGGGGGGGGGGGGAGTTTGCATATAACCCCTTATACAATCTTTCTTATTTAGAAAGCCCCTATCTCATCCCATATGATCAATGAAACGAAGGAGATGAAGTTTCGAGAGCTTAAATGACCCTATTCTATCTTCTCTCCAGCGAAGCGGGGGCAATTCACGTGTCCGATTCTCACAAATATGCTTAAGAGGCTTTTTTTTTACAACAGTGGTATCAATCCCAATAGCTGTGGCTCTCCCATACCCTTCCAGGTTTATGTCCCCCCACCCCCAACCGCCCCCATGCTGCTCTTTTCCTGGACTCCAGGCAGACGCATGGCCTTTTATCGTCCTGCACTCCCTCACAGGTCTCTGACCCCCCTCCCCTACTACTCCCCAGGTCCCGTGCACGGAAATGCCCTCCTTTGCCATTTCTACCTATCGAGACTGTGCTCATTTGGGTCCTGTGCCATTTGCCATCCATTTCCTGAAATGCTCTCCCAGCCCAGGCCCCCCTCAGGAGGTCTGGGGTGCAGATCTGCCTGTGCCCCATGTGGACCAGGGTCTTGGCGTTTTTTCCTACGGTGCCTCGAGTGCAGGCAGAGTCACAACCCTCCAGCTCTGCTCTGGCGCCCAAGGCGGCAGTAATGAGGACTCCACAAAGGCACGGTAGACTTCTGGCTACTTCGGCATTTAGTCATTTGTCACATGTTGCCGGGTCCCCACTGGCTGCCTTGGGGAATGCAGGCACTACTCAAACAGCTTACAGTCTAAAACTAGACAAGGGGGGCGAATGACTATTTATGAGGCCGAATATGCCCGGGAAGGGTGCCAACAAAATGCACGTGGGCTGAGGAAACCTGCCCACATCCCCACTGTGCGTGAATCCCTTCCGTGCACTCCCCTTAGGTCAAAACCTGACCCTCTCCACTCCCTCCCATCTCTGCAGCCGCCTCACACCCTAATAACTCTGCTTACATTTCTGCCACACTGGCCCTTCCAGTCCCTCCCCACTGCCATGTTTCTCCTCGTTGGGCCTTTGCACAATGCTGGACTCCCCCCCACCCCACAAGGCACTCTGGCATCCTCTTTGCTGCCCATAGTTCAGATTTCCACTCCTTTCCTCCAGGAAACTTCTCTGGACTGCCCTGACCAGATCAGATTCTCATTCTTGCCTTTTTTTTGCAGCATTTATCTTGATGTGCAGTTACACATTTGCTGGTGTGGTTAATTTGGTAAATGTCTGTATCTCTTCACCGGACTCCCAAATGCTACGAGAGTGGGCACCCAGGTGTTTGCTCGTGGTTTCACCGCCCCCCCCCCATGCCCAACATTTCCTAGGGGCTCCATAAATACCGACCGGATAAAGGAAGCAATGATGGTTCGGAGGACATTTCAAGAAATGGATGAGGCTTGAATGAGAAGGAGAATTTCAACAGGCGAAAGTGGCAAAGAAGGGCGTTTCAGTAGAAGGGACTTTGTGAATAGTTCGGGGAGGGGGTGTCAGAGAACTCTGATGCAGGAGGATAAAAGGGACATCCGTTCGTCAGGAATTGAGGAAGATACAAGGCAGAGAGGAAGATAAACCTGGAAAGTTATGTCAGAGCCAAGGCTTAGACAGTCTGGAACACCAGGCTGTGAAGGTTTTATTTGTAGGCAATGAGGAGCCAGTGAAGTCTGTGACACAGAGAAGTGACAAGACTAGAGTTGCTCTGTTAATGAGTTCCAAGTGAGAAGTAATGAGGGTATGGGCAGTGGAGATGAAAAGGAGGTGACAGACTGGAGGGACCCTGCAGAGAAGAAATGGGTAGGAAGTGACCATGAGTAGCTGAATTCAATGCTTTCCAAGAGAGTTTCCAGAATCACCGGCTTCAGAATCTCCTGGGGGTACTTAACACCTTCTAGTGTACCCACTGGCTGCCATGAGGAATCACCAGCATCTCCAGGGCCTGGGCCTGGGCATCTGCATGCAAACAACCATCCCGGATCTTCACCATGCACACTAATTTCAACAGCTGGCCACACGGTCTACGTTGCCTTACACACTGGGCACGAGAACAACACTGTGACAGAGTCAAAGAATCCTGAGGTCTCGACCACGGGCGAGGGGTAAAATGGGGACACCATTTGCCGGCAGAGGGGTTTCAAGAGGAAGAGCCAGTTTTTGGAGGGAAAGACGCTGAGTTCAGTTCAGCCCCAGCAGGTTATTTAGAGACAGAAGGCAGACTTCAGAACCAACGCCGTGGTACAAAAGAATTTCATCGCGGGATTTCGTGTCTCTGATTATTTTCAGAGTCCGCTCTGTCTGGAATGTGCTAGTCCCGGCCTCCTCTATAGTCAGGCCCACGAACTAGATGATCTGAGAAATCCATTTAGTCCTTGAGTGCAGTGACCCAAAGAAAAGGCCGCTAATGGGATAGGAATAAAGAATGTTCATAAACCAAGCGGGGAGAAAGAGAGGGAAGATCAGTTTTTCCTGGCAGCTCAGACACCTGCATTCCGAAGCACCAGAGATGTTTTGGCTCCTGGGAAAAGGGAGAAACACCTTCCAGGCATGAGCCAGTCTCGAAGGCACTTTACCCGCATCTGTACATCGCTGTGTCAGAGAGATCCCGGGCCTCTCCCACAAGCGCCCCACAGCCCCACTGGAATGTCCTGTGGGGGCAAAGCCCTGGAAGTTTCGCCATTTGCTACATCCCACATGCCTGGAACAGCGCCTGCATGAAGTAGGCGCTCCAGAAGCGTTCACTGATGACAGAGTAGAGCGTGGGACACTTCATTTGGAATCTCAGCTCTGCCATGGACTAGCCGTAAAACTCAGAGCAACTCAGTCTCTTCCAGATTGTTTCCTTTCCTATAAAATGGGGACAATAGGTCCTTCCTAAGATCACTGTGAGGATCAAACAAGACAATGTGTGTGTGCAAGGGGCCTGGGGCATCCTCCATATTGTATCACGACACCTGCCTCTTCCGCTCCGGTGCTCACACAGGGCAGAGGGTATTGTGGGGCCCAAAGAATCAGCTTCTGTCAAAACCTGTCATCTCTCTCCATCTGACCTTTGTCACCACATTAAAGACATAGAAAAGGCAAAAGTTGCAGAGAACACTCTTGAGCTGGGAAGGACACTCCCTCACACCAGGCCAGTTCCAAGCAGCATCCTCACAGGTACGGGGGCCAAACCCATTCGCCTGCCCATCTGAATGATGACAGGAAAGGAGCCAGGGGACTCTCAAGGCTGCTCTTCCTTCTACAGAGAAAAAAACGTGGACCGAGCAGCTAAGGGACTTGCTCAAGGTCACACAGAAGCCAGCGAGGCTGGGATGACAGCCTGAGTCACTCTCCCCACTCACAGCCTGGACTCCCCACGTCCTGCTGCTGGAGCCCTGGAGGTGGTGGCAATCAGGTGTCCCGGAAGATACAAGGGACGGCGATGCTGAAGGACAGCACTCCAGTCACTTGCCTGTGACAGAAAAGGTGAGCCCCATCAAGGCAAATGACCGTACAGGCACAGGGCCCAAGCAAGGCTCTGGAAGCAGCCAAGACTGTCACCTCTACCTCGCTTCATCTCCTCCCTTCTTCCAGATTTCCTAGCCGGAAACACAGAAACACGATGACCAGAGACCAGCAGAGTGCAAATAAGCTGGAACCCAGAGGCCGTGTGGGGAGGAAGGGCCCGGGGCAAACAAAGGCGGCAGAGGGCCCATGTACCCTCCCGGCCATCTCCCTGGAGACGGGGTGGGTGAGGCTGGAGCCCAGGGGAGCCGAGGGTCTGAGGCCTCACTTGCAGCAAGCCAGGCAACTTGTGAAAAAAAACAAAGCTCCCATGTCAGGAAATGTCCCCACATAGAGGAGGCAAAAAAAAAAAAAAAAAAAAAAGAGGACTCAGTCTCTAGGCAGGGGGACTTCCAGCTCTTCTTTGTTTCTGGGGATGTTTCTGGTTCCCAGCTTCAAACCGTGGCTTGGGGATGGCGGGTAATTTAATTAAACATTGCCAGGGCTTGGCTGAGGTTGCCTGGGCGCCCGCAGTATGAAGTTCCTACCCTGTCATGGCCTCATCAATGAGCTACATTGAGAGGAGCTGCGTGTCTGTTGGTGGAGAAGGGAGAGGAGGGGGTTCCAAGCCCAGAAGCCCAGAGATTCTATTCTGCTTTGACAAGCTCCTTGACAGCCCAGCATTCCTGGGAATTCAGCCCAGTGCCTTCAGCAGCCAGCGCAGGGCCTGGCACCGGGAGGAAGGCCGTCGGGATCATTCATCGACTGACCATTAGAAGCAGCCTGAGTCGTGAGCCTCTAAGACAGGCAAGAATGTAAAACACACCCCGAGGCAGTCTTTAAAATGATCCGGGCTACTAGCTCTCTGCCTCTGGTCTAAAATCTGAGAAGCCCCAGCCTCGGACTGAACTGCTAACCACCAGGCCATGGTCAGCCTGTCTTCAGGCTGGACCTGGGAGGGGGACACGGCTTCCGTCCCTTAACCCAGTTTTCTCCATAATTTCACATCTGATGGTAGAAAGGGCGTTTCAAGCCATGACTCTTCATTCCCCTCTTTAAGATACCCCTAAACACTGATTAAATTCACCCCTACCCAAATGTGGGACAGGGGCTGGGACAAGCATGTCACCAGGGTGTTTCTCTCTATGCTGCAGAGATTTAGACTGAAATAGAGAAGCTAACACCTGCCTGTTTATTCTGAGTAGGACTGGAATTCTGGGTCAGGTGTCTTAACTGCTAATCTCCCAGGTCCCACTTCCGGGGCTCAGCGCACCAACCCCCCCTCCTCCCCGCCCCCCAACAGTCGGTTGCCTCCACCCTCACTTCCACAACCTTTACCCCAATTGCCCAGTTACATTCTCTTCCCTCCCCTTGGCCACATTTAATCCTCTTTCTCAATCTCCTAACATTCCTCCCCATTCCCTCCTCCCTCCCAGTGGCTCTCAGTTCCACCTCCCTGCCTTTCCCACCACCGGGGTTTAAGCGAGCCCCTCCAGATGCTAACACTTCTGGAATCCTTTCCCCAGAAGGCTTTACTCAGTTGGCCGGTGTCTGCAAAGTCCCTGGCAAAGAAGCCATTGGGAGTTAGGACTGAAGATGGGGACGCAAGGGTGGAAAGACACCCCTTTCCCATGACAATCCTAATTAGCACACAGGATGTGGGGGCTTTCCAAGGAGGCTGGGATGCCCTGCTCAAGCAGCTGTTCTCTGATCCCCTGGGACTCCCCCCCCTCCCCATCCTCTCTAGCCCCTCCCCACCACACCTGCTTCACCAGGCTCCTGGGTCACAATCTCCGGAAAGCCGGGCCAGAATTCCAGAAACAACCTCCCACCCCCAAGAAGACAGAGGCTCCTGGAGAGGAGGCAGACTTGTCCCAGGTCCTCAGTTAAGCCTGGACACCCCGATCCGAGCAAAGTCAAGCAGCTGGGTCCTGCCCCTCCCACCACTGACCCACCACCCTGAGCCCCTCTTCTTTGCTCTGACCTGCAAAGCCTGGTCAGGGGGGAAGTGGGATTGTGGTGGCCACAGTGGCAACCTGATTCTCACGAAAAGATGGGGGGGTTAGTGCTCTGGAAGACCAGCGTGTCAGTTTCAGGAGGAAGCTTGGGGACCCTTTCTCCTTAGGAATCCACCTCCTCCTACGCGGACAAAGGGAGCGGCTTTCCTGCCAGGCATTCCGGAGCCGCGGCCCTCCCCCTCCTCTCTCCATCTGCTCTGGCCTGTTGCTTCAAGCACTTGGAGTGCACAGGCGGTACTGGCCAATGCCACAGCATCCGGGGTGTTTCATGTCCTGGAATCCCCCAGCAGCTCCAGGCTCTCCTCCCAGGGCGCCCGCCCTTCCCCTGCTAGACCACAGCGAATGCCTCCAGGGAACCCCTTCTTCCTTCCCCCCAGCCCCCCTCCCCCCCGCAGGACCCAGCTGCGGGAATGCAACCCACAGAAGGCAAGCCACACAGAAGGGGCAGAGGCAGTAAGGTGGGTGGTGAGGGGGACAGGTGGCGGCCCCGTGGGTGCCTGAGGCAAAGCAGGGTCAGCCAACGTGTGAGGATGCAGGAAACCTTTCCCAGCGGCTGGGATTGCATGTGGGCTGGGCCGGCCCTGGAATTTCTACATCGGAGGACTTGGGGCCACCAAGCGCTTAAAGGGGGGCGCGAGATGGAACGGGGGGACGGTTCTTAGGGGCTCGGTTGAAGCTCGATTTGCACAAGCAGAACACGGATACTACTTGCATGGACGTTTATTGCTGAGGCAATCTTAAGAGGATGGCGGGGAGTAAAGCGCCCCCTCCACGACCACCTCCTGGTGACACGCCGCACGGAGTTGCGGACTGGGTGGGTCCGGGTGGGCTCCCGAGGCGGGAGATCCCAGGGCAGGGAGGGGAGGTGGGCGCGGGCGGGGCAGGGGCGCCGGCTCACCGGTATCCTGGCGGAACTGGTTCATGGACTGCAGGTCGATGATGTAGGGCGCGAGACGGCTGTCCACCTGGCCCAGCACCACGCTGCCCCCGGCGCGGGGGCCGGCGCGGACCACCGCCTCGATGTGGTGGCTCACGGCCGGGCTGTAGGGACGCCAGCGGCCGTGCTCGTTCAGCCATTCCCAGACCACCACGGCCGAGGCCAGGAGCATGGCGAGCCCCGGGCCGCGGCGGCAGCGCCGCGCCGCCTGCCTCCCGGGCCCCGCGCGCCGGTCCTCCTCCGCTTCCTCCTGCGCCGCCGCCCGCGGGCCTCGGCCGCGCCCCCCGCCCCGCGCCCCGCCGCCCCGGGCAGCCTCAGCTCCGGCCCATGGGCCGCTCCCCAGCCGCGCATCCACCGGGGCCCGGGCACCCGGGCCGCCCGGCTCCGACCGCGCGCCGCCGCCGCCGCCGGGGTCCGCCGCTGCCGCCGCCGCCGCTCCGTGGGGTCGAGCGGCTTCATGCAAAGCCCCGGCCCTGCGCAGACAGGCCCCCGCCTCGCGAAGCCCCGGCGGGCGCGCGGCCGGAGCCCCGGCTGCCCGAGCTGGGCTGGCGGCGACGCGAGCCCCGGGCCCTCGCACCAGTTGCGCCTCGGGCTCTGCGGGCGGCGGGGTGGGAGCTCGCCGCGCGCTCGCGCTCGGAAAGGCACGCCGGGCTCCCCTCCCCGCGCGCCCCTCCCTGCCCACCCTCCGGCCGCGCGGACGCGGTGGCCGCCGCGGCGAGAGCTCCCCCTCCCTGCGGCTCTGCTCAGTCGCCTCCAGAATGGAGCGCCCCTCCCGAGCGGGGCGCTAAGGCAAACGCGCGCCCGCGGGGGTTTCCCGCGTCCCCAGGCGCCCCAAAGCGGCCGGCCATGACGCGGCCCCGGGACCGCAGCTGTCGCGCGCCGCCGCTCTGCAGCCTCCCTCCCAGAAACGGAATGGTCTTTCTCTCCGCGTTTAATTCAGCGCGATCGGGGTCCGCAGCGCCAGCGCCGAGACACGCGGTGTCTCCGGCTCGCGCACGCACTCACACTCACACACTCGCACACACTCGCGCGCCCGCACCCCCACGCCCTCCTTGCTCCGGCTCCTATTACCTCATCTTCGCCCGCATCCTCAGCTGTCCGTCAAGGATGCGGAGCCACGCCCCCGGCGGCCCGGGCCCCGGAGGGGGGCGCCCGCGGCTCACACGCCCCCTGCTGGCCCGGGGCGACGCGTGCGGGCCAGTGGCCACGCACGGCCGCTCGCCTCTAACCTCTGCTCCTGAGACCCGGTGCAAAGGGTTGCAGCGATTTGGAGGGTGATGGGTTTATATCGTCCGCCTAGAGGGCAAATGTGTTTTTTTCTGGTCTGGTTCAACGTTACTGTAGTCCGGGAGATACAGGCTAAATTGAGTTATTCTGCAGGGTTTCTGGGACCAAAATATTGGGAGAGTAGGACAGACACGAGCTAGACTTGGCTATTTTCGTCATCGCTCGTTAATAGGAAAATAACCCAGAAGGGCAGATTAACATCAGGATTTCACGGTAATTTTGCCAGAGAACGCAAACTTCGTTTTGCTGAGGTGGCTGGCGACCGCATACATGAATTCATATGATCAGGAAGATCCAGGATACCATACAGAAATAAAAACAGTTTGTGTTAGGGGCTGGGATTAAGAATCTCTTTGAAATAACCATTTTCTTTCATAATGTCATGAGCTTTGTCTTTTGTTTCGGAAGATTTGCTTTCCCTCTCTTGCTCCCTCTTGAATTACAGCCACCTGTTCTATCGTTAGCATTTCCCATTTCTTCTTCATCCTTCTTCCCTCGTCTCCCTGTTCACAGGGTTCTAGATAAGAAGCAAAAGAAAAAAACAATCATATATGTTCTTCGTCCAGCCTCCAAAAAGGTCTAGGATGCAGGCTGCCTCTGAGCTTCACTCTTGATGATGCCCCCGCGCCAAAATCTCCCTAGCATGACTTCTGGAGATCCGGTTAGTCTCTCCCTAAGGCCAGTCTCCCAATCCAACTCAGTCAATACCTTCATTAAGACATCAAATTTCAGGGTTTCAAGGACGAAAGAGAAAGGAGTAAAGGATATCTCAATTTATCCTACCATGAGCCATTGTTATTCCCATTTTACAAATGAGACTTAGGACATTTGAGGATTTTGACCCAGTTTACCTATATAGCCAGAAGGGAAACTGGTATTCAAAACTTAGTTGGACTCAAAAAAAAAAAGAAAAGAAAAGAAAAGAAAAGAAAAAGACAAAGAAAAAAATCCTATTGCGTCATACATGTTATGTGACCAGGGGGTAGTATATAGTAAGAATCAAGGTATGTGGCAAATAAATAAATAAATAAATAAATAAATAAAAGTGCCTCAATGTGAAAGAAGGGAAGGGAGAACACGAGGATAGGGTGTTCTGGAAGAACAAAGGTAGAGGTGAAGTAAAAGGAACCTAAAGCTTTATTGAGCTATTTTTATTTCCAATCATAAGACCAAGAGTTCGAAGACTCTGGAAACTTCCTTGTGGTCTGGGTAAGTATGGATCCAGAAACTGTCAGTAATGATCTAAGAGAATGCTGAAAGTACCAGGGAGAAAACAGCACCTGACCAGCCCAACCAGGCATTCTCAAGTGGAAAAAGCCCAAACCAGAGAAGAGGGCTATCACCAAATGTTAGACCGGCCGCTTGAAAGATGAACGGTTGTTTGAACGATGAATACGAAGTAGGAAGACACTTGCTCTTACCTATGTCCAGCTTGATCCTGTATCTGGTCTTCTTGTGTCTGTACAACAGGACAAAAAATGCCTGATGACATAAGAGAGGGTTTGTACGTAGCCTGATTCATGTGTAAGAGGAAGCCAAGATATAGATCAGCTGATGTTAGTAATCAATTACAGTTGTGTATTTTTGATAAGCTACACCCATAAGTGGCATAATAATCTCTAACCAAGTGAGGTGCCTAATTTGTGATTTGGAAGATGGCAGGTATAATAAAACCTCACCAATTGAGACTGATTGGAATGAAGCCAGTCTGAATTGTTCAAAGGTTTAATTTGATGATATTTCAAAAAAAAAAAAAAATGCCAATCATCACTTGACACCAAGGTTCAAGGGAAAAGACATACTCCTTGTCTGTGACATGTTCAGAGGCAAAGTCGTTCTTTTTTCCAGTTACCTATTGCTCTGTATCAAACATCCTAAAATTAGTGGCTGAAAACGGCAACAAGGATTTATGTTGTACATGAATCTGCAGCTTGGCGAAGGCTTGATGAGGACAGCTAGTGTCTGCTCTGGGAGGGTGAAGGATGGCTGGGGGCTGAAATCACGTGCAGGCTTGTTCATTCACTTGTCTAGTGTTTGATGCTGGCTGTCAGCTGGGAACTCAGGTAGGGCTATCCACCCACTCACCTACAAGTGGACTATGTTGTCCTACAAGTGGCACCTACAAGCACCTACAAGTGGCTTCTTCATAGCATGGAGGTTTGGTTCCAAATGTGTGTGACCCAACAGAAAGAGTCAGACAGAAGCTGCATCACCTTCTCTTTAAATTACGTTTTTTATTTTCAAATAATTGTAGGTTCACAGGTAGTTGTAAGAATCCAGAGAGATCTCCTGTACCCTTTTCCTCCATGTTACCCAATGGTAACAGCTTATAAAACTATACTTGCAAAAGTATTGTACAGTATCACTACTGACATTGACACAGTCAAAATAAGGAATAATTGTGATTCTGCTCCTTTATTGATACAGTAGCACTGTATCATATATCATACAAGATACACTTTGTATACAAGTGTAAACAACACATATTTCTATTACCACAGGTTCCACGATGTGGTCCTTTTATAGCCATAACCGATCTTTCCCCTCCCATCCTCTCCTTAACCCCTAGAAATCACTAATAGATTCTCCATATCTATAATTTTGTCATTTCAGGAATGTTATGTAAATGGAATCATAGACTACGTAACCTTTGGGGACTAGCTTTTTCTACTCAGTGTGATTCTCTAAAGATTCATCCAGATTGTTATGTATACCAAGAGTTTGTTCCTTGTATTCCACAGTACAAATGTACTGTATTGCCCACCCACTGCAGGACATAGAGTTGTTTCTAGTTTGGGCTTTTACAAATATAGCTGCTGTGAGCATTCATATACCAGTTTTTGCATGAATGTAAAGTTTCCTTTTCTTTGTGATAAATGCCCAGGAGTACAATTGTAAGGTCATACGTTTAGGTTTTTTTTTGGCATCTATATATCCTTTTTTTTTTATTCCTTAAAAATTTTTTTTCATGTTTATTTATTTTGAGAGACAGAGTGTGAGTGAGCGAGGGGCAGAGAGGAGGGAGACACAGAATCCAAAGCAGGCTTCCAGCTCCGAACTGTCTGCACAGAGC
The DNA here is from genome assembly GCF_028749965.1 of Puma concolor. NCBI lineage: Eukaryota > Metazoa > Chordata > Mammalia > Carnivora > Felidae > Puma > Puma concolor. The sequence continues at coordinate 11,914,350 of NC_141676.1, forward strand.
CTGACAGGGGGCTTGAATTCACCTAGAGATTATGACCTGAGCTGAAGCCAGATGCTTAACTGACTGAGCCACCCAGGTGACCTTCCTCCTTTCTGATCTTTATGCTTTTTATTTCCCTTTCTTGCCATAGAATAATTCTTAGAATTTCCAGTGCTGTGTTGAATATGGTAGTGAGAATGGGCATTCTTGCCTTGTTCCTGATCATAGGGAGATAGCATTTAGTCTTTCATCATTAAATATATCAGCTATAGTGGTTTATTTCAAATGTTATTTACCAAGTTCTTCTATTCCTAATTTTCTGAGACTTTTTTTGTCATGAACATTTATTTTTACCAAATGCTTTTTCTGCATTAATTGGTGTGATCATGTGATTTGTCTTCCTTAGTCTGTTAATATGGAAGATTGCATTGATTGATTTTCAAATAATGAACCAGATTTATATCCCTGAAATAAACTCCACTTAGTCATCAGGTGTAATTTTTAAAAATATTGCTGGATTCTAATTGTTAATAGTTTGAGGCTTTGGAGGTATAAAATTATGAAAGATATTGGTTTGTACTTCTCTCTCTCTCTCTCTCTCTACTATCTTTATATGGTTTTGGTATCAAAATAATACTAGCTTTATGAAATGAACTCTCTCTTATTTTCCAGAAAACATTTTGTAGTATTGATGTTAATTCTTCTTTAAATGTTTGGTAGAATTCTCCAGTTTATTAGTGAACTGTATTATGTTTTAAATTTCAAATTTCAATTTGTATAAGATGATAAGAAAGCAGGTGACTTCTGTATAGTAATTGTGTGCCCTGCAACCTGTTACAATTTCTTATTCCTTCCAGGTGGTTTGCTGTTGTTGATTCTTTGGAATTTTACACATAGTACATAGATAATCATGTCATCTGTGAATAAAGATAATGTTATATCTTTCTTCTTAATTAGTATCACTTTTGCACCTTTTTTTTTCTTTTTGTCAAATTGCATTAGCTAGGATTTTCATTATGATAGTAAATAGGTGAGAGCAGACATCCTTGCCTTGTTTCTGATCCTAGCGGGGAAGCATCCAGTTTCTCACCATGAAGTATGATATTAGCGGTAGGTTTTGTAGATATTCTTTATCAACCTGTGGAAGTTCTCCTCTATTCCTAGTTTGCTGAGAGTTTTTATAAGTGGGTGTTGGAATTTGTCGAATGCTTTTTCTGCATCTGTTGATATAATCATGTCTTTTATTCTTTACCCTGCTCATGTGTCATTACATCAATAAATTATATCAAATAATTTTTTAAGGTTGAATCAGCCTTGGATGCCTAGAATAAATCCCCTCTGCTGATTTTAATCTGTATTTTTTTCACTGTAAGAAACCAAAACCACGAACATAAGTTTTCTGACTTCTGTGAATCTTTTACAAAATTACTGAACCTGAAGGCAGTTTTTGAGACCTCCTGAACTTGTGCCCTGTAACAGTGTTGGCCAACAGGGAGCTCAGAAGCTAAAATGGCCAATTAGAGATGGCCCACCTTTGCCCTTTGCCATGTAATTTAACATACTCACAGGGTCCAGGAATTAGGATGTGGATGTCTTTGTACGGATGCAGTCCACATTGTCCATGTGACTCACTCATGATCTTTTGTCCTGCTCATACTGCCCTGGATGCATCACTTCTATAAGAGACAGTGTCTTATAAGAGACAGTGTTTGGCTGCAGCCGACATTGTGACTTCAGAAATCTGAGAGAACCCACTACATAATGGGCAGTTTTCTGGATGCATGGTCACCTGATATCTCAAGATCGGGTGTTCCATTGTTAATGGGGGCCAGTAACACACCAGGATTTGCTATGCAAAAGGCATACAACTTTGCACTGCACATGGCATGATATGGCTTCAGAACCCCAGGAGTCTGCATTGTGATTCTCTCACTTGTGTTTGCCATAAACGCCACATGGTATCTTTTTAAAAAATGTTTAATTATTTATGTATTTAGAGAGTGCATTCGAATAAGAGTGGGGGAGGGGCAGAGGGAGAGGGAGAGAAAGAATCCTAGGCAGGCTCCATGCTGAGCGTGGTCGATCCCATGACCGTGAGGTCACAACCTGAGCTGATATCAAGAGTTGGATAGCTAACCGATTGAACCGGCCAGGCACTCCAACTCCACACGGTATCTTTGCCCTCATCTGACACTTGTGATATAGAGTCAGCCAGGAGGATGCACCATCCAAGTGACAGCACTGTTTTCCTTTGTTTGCTTTTGTTTCATTTTTCCATAACCAGAGTCTACAGAACCTTTATTTATTTATTTATTTATTTATTTATTTATTTATTTATTTATTTATTTATTTAGAGAGCACATGAGAGCAAGAGCAGGGGAGGGACAGACTGAGAAGGAGAGAGAGAATCCCAAGCAGACTCCATGCTGTCAGTAAGGATCCCGACGCAGGGGATCAAACTTTGAGGGCTCAAACTCACAAACCCTGAGATCATGACTTGAGCTGAAACCAAGAGTCGGGGCACTTAACCGACCAAGCCACCTTATTTTTTTTTTTTAAGTAATCTCTACATCCAACGTGGGGCTTGAACCCACAACCCCAAGATCAAGAGTCATACACTCTACTGAATGAGCCAGCCAGGAGCCCCTGCAGAACCTTTTTGTAATCTGAGCCTGATTTAAAGCCGGCACCTGTCACCCTATAAATGGGCTAAAGCAGTATACCCAGGTATGGACCATGCTACCTTCAGAAACCAAAGAGGCAGTGTATCTCCTTCTTCATAGTGAGGAACACAGGATTCAACAGTTTATCTCTTACTTTGGGTGAGATGTCCTGGCACATCCCTGATTTAGTGGGCTGCTGATTCTTCATAGAGTCGATCTCCGTTGGCTACTTGTCGCTCCTCTGGCCTGATTAGCATGATGTCATTGACAGAGTGGATTGATGTGATGGTCAGCAGGACGCACAAACAGTCCAGACTTTTCCTATCTATATTGTATCAAACAGAGTGCTAATATAGTCTTGGGCAAAACTGAAAAAACATGCCATTGTCTAGTCCATGTGAGTTGAACGGCTTATGATGCCCTTTTCTGATAGTGGCACAAAAGAGCACATTAATCCAGTCAATGGCCGAATACCATGTACTTGGGGCAGTGCTGATTTACTCTAGCAAAGATACCACATGTGGCACTGTGGCTGCAACTGGGCCTACCACTCAACTCGGTTTGACTTGGCAGCTGTCAACTGCTGTCCTTCAGACTCACTAGCTTCCCACAGGGGTCAACTGATAAATTAAACGTATGTATGATAAGGCCTTTATTTCTATATTCTTCAGATCCTTAAGGGTCACATTTATTTATTTACTTACTTATTAAAATTTTTTTTTATTTGAGAGAGAGAGAGAGGGAGGGCACACGACCTGGGAAGAGGGGCAGAGGGAAAGAAAGAGAGAATCTTAAGCAGGCTCCATGTTCAGTGTGGAGCCCAATGCAGGCTGGATCCCACCACCCTGGGATCATGACCTGAGCCGAATTCAAGAGTCAGATGCTCAACCGACCGAGCCACCCAGGGTCCCCACGCACTAATTTATTTTCATGCCCCCTATACATCAATGAAAAATGGGGACAGGGTCCTCTAAAAACTTATAGTGCTGATGAGGTACAAGTAGGACTTCAGGATTTGATACGGGACACAGCACTAGTAAACATCCCTAGCTGCTGGCTGGGACACTCGGAGAACGTTCTGGAAGTGGTGCACACCAGAGGTAGACAGCCTTCTGTGACTCGGTCTGCAGTCACTTTTGTCCCTGACCACGTTTAGATGATCTGATTGCATTCTGTCAGAAGCTAGGGAGACCCCCTGGAGGAAAACAACAAAATCCAGGTGATACGTAGGTGATAATGCAATTTCTACTTTTTCATGTAAAATGCAAGGATGATGCCTAAGCCAGGCCGGCTAAGCTCCTGAATATACATACCATTAGTATTTGACTTCCAAGGCCTTTGGATCCTTCCTTTGTTAGTAAATGAGTCTGAGTGGAACTGCCTTAAAAAGGAGATGCCAGATGAAAAAGACCTCCTGACTCCTGAGGTCAGTTTCCATGCAGGTTGGTTTAGCAACAGGTCAATGGCAGCCTTTGTTTAGAAGGGGTGCGCTAGTGGCTGCGTCCAGCAGGTGGCGACGTTGTACCAGGAAGTGGCTTTTCTGAGTGCTCCAGTTGCCTGTTTTTAACCCAAATTGGGATTTTCCTTTCTTCTTTGGAAGTTTTATATTATTTTTGCTGGAATATTAGGAGGGGACAGGGAAGTGGTTTGGGGACAGGCTATATGTCCAACACGAAGCAGTTCCTTAACAGGAGAATCTTCCGTGGCACTTCGGAGATAGGAAGTCCATCATTCCACAACACATCAACTCTACAACAGCAATCATTGAATCCACTCAAAGTTAACCATCCACAGGATCACTTCAGCTTTCCTTCCCCACCTCAATCTTGCCTAAACCCCATTACTTGAATTAGAGTGCCTTTCTTCCCATACAAGTGCAATGAAAAGCAAAGGTTCCATGCAGGAGCCCAGGGAAGCTCAGGGTGGTGATCGGGGGTCACGCTAGGGAGGATGGGGAAGGAGGAGAGAACGAACAGCTGTCAGTCTTTTTCCCTTCTTTCTTCTCGCTCCAAAGTCAGCACCTAAACCCTGGAGCTAGGTCCTCTCCCTGTACCTCTCAGTGCCTGATAAGCATCAAGGCCCAGGGACCACTTTCTGCCCCTACGCAAGCTGCCTGAGCTCCACCAATCAGTCCTTGGGGCCTTTAATCACTCCTGTGCCCAGAACCTTTTCCTCTTCTGGGACAGGGTAGTTTGGTGATTTGGGCACCTGAGTTCAACAGGGCCATAAATTTGGGTCCTCCCTCCCGGATTCACACACGTGTATATGGACTTTGGTCCCCCTTGGGGGCGGGGTGAGCTCAGCTCCATCTCCAATGATTTCTCCAAAATCAGCTGAGGTTTTGGTAGAGAGGAAAAGCATCAGGGGTGAGGAGGGTGAGGAGAGTCACTATATGCTTCTAAATTTGTTTTCAGTAGCTGCCGGTGGTTTGGGTGGACCAAATAAACTTTTAACGTGTTAGTTGTTCCCAAAGCTAGTTGCAGTGAGCATCCTGGACAGAGTCCGGGGGTTGAGTGGACGCAGTGAAGGAACCGGAGAGCCCTGGGGGCTGGCAAACACGTGACGAAGTCGGCCCCTGCTGGGTAAGGAGTGAGGGAGGTGAAGGCAAAAGAGACACAGCTCTGAAACGGGCTGCAGCCTGGAGGGAAACTGATCGGCTGGATGCTTCTTTCCCCTCATTCCTTTGGCCCACTACCCCAACTGTCCCATCCGGGGCTTTTCAGATCAGCACGTCTTCCTTTCCTTCTTCTCCTCCACCACCTCCTGCTCCTCCTTCTTTTTCGCCCCACACAGCCTTCCTTCTGGTGTACATGAAACCTCTCTCTCCTTTCCCTTATATGGACCTCAGTCATTGGTTTTCCAGTCCACCCTAAATCCAGGATGGTCTCACCTAGAGATCCTAAAGTTACCAGCAGTTAGGAGTTGGACATATCTTTTTGGGAAACACAGTTCAAGCCACTCCAGCTTCTTTTTCTGTTATGTCACTTAAATATCAATATATTTCTTCCCACAGAGTCCTGGTTCATATTTCCCTATGTTTCTGGTCTCCTCTCTCGATTTCAGAAGTTCAGAGCTCATAAGTACTATGAGGATAATTCAGTGGCATTATTCTGCTGACAGAATCCAGACTGATACTAAAGGTACGTACAGGGGCACCTGGGTAGCTCAGTTGGTTAGGCATCCAACTTTGGCTCAGGTAACGATCTCATGATCTCACGGTTGGGGAGTTCCAGCACTGCGTGGGGCTCTGTGCAGCCTGGAGCCTGCTTGGGATTCTGTGTCTCCTCTCTCTGCCCCCCCCCCCCACTCTTGCTGTCTCTTTCTCTCTCTCTCAAAAATAAACACTATTTTTTTTTTAATTAAAAAGAAACTGATAACACAAAATGCTAGTGAGGATGTGAAGCGATGTGAACTTGCATTCACTGCCGGTGGGAATGCCAAACGGTCCGGCCACATTGGAAGATAGTTTGGCAGATACTTACAAAGTTAAACATAATTTTACCATACAGTCCAGTAATCACACTCTGAAGTATTTACCCAATGGAGTTGAGAACTTATGTTCACACAAACATTTGTACACAAATACTTACAGCAGCTTTATTCATATACACCAAACACTGAAGCAAAAGATATCTTTCAAAAGGTGAATGAATACACAACCTGTGGTATATCCATAGAACAGAATATTATCCAGTGGCAAAAAAATAAATGAGCTATCAAGCCACGAAAAGATGCAGAGGAACCTTAGTGGAATATTGTTCAGTGCAAGAAGTCAAGCTGAAAAGGCTACATACTATCTGATTCCACTTAAGTGACATTCTGGCAAAGGCAAGCCTATGAAGACAGTAAAAGGATCAGTGATCACCACTGGTTCAGGGGAGTGGCAGGGTTGAGCAGCTGAAGCAGAGGGGACTTTTAGGCTGGTAAAATGATTCCGTATAATATCATAATGCTGCATACATGACATTATGCACTTGTTAAGACCCACAGAACATACAGCATGAAGAGTGAACCTTAATGTATGCAAATTTTAAAAGTCACTTAGGTTGAGCGATGAAAGAATGGAGACTTTGACAAGAGAATCTAACTGCACTACAAATGTACAAAAACACCTCACTGAAGGGCGTGGCAGGAAAGGTGCTGACCCCAGGAACTTTGGAAGTGAGCCTGTAAGACTAAACACACACTGTACTCACTTTTTCCTGTCCTGCTGCAGGTGAACAACTCTGATACCGCCATGCATGAAAACTGAATTAAGCAATTAAGTAAATGGGTGGGGGATGGTAGGAGCCACGTTTCTCACTGTTGGACTAGGTCATTCATAGATGACCAAGGCAGGAGGCAAAAATGATCCAGGTGGTACTGGGGTTGGAGACATCGGTAAGAATGTTTAACTTACTGTACATACAGGCAGTTACATATAGAAATGTTTGTAGAAAGGCACCTGGGGGGCTCAGTTGGTTGAGCGTCTGACTTTGGCTCAGGTCATGATCTCACACGGCATGAGTTCGAGCCCCACGTTGGGCTCTGTGCTAACAACTCAGAGCCTGGAGCCTGCTTCAGATTCTGTGTCTCCTTCTCTCTCTGTGTCCCTCCCCAACTCATACTCTGTCTCTTTCTCTCAAAAATGAATAAACATTAAAAAAATTGTCTTAAAGAAATGTTTGTAGATATGCATATATGCAGTGGTTCCTCCCACCCCTCATCTGCAGGGTATATATCCCACGATCCCCTAGGGGACGGTACCAAACCCTATATAGATACGCTTTTTCCCGTACACAACTACCTATGATAAAGTTTAATTTATAAATTAGGCACAGTAAGAGATTAACAATAACTGATAATAAAATAGAATAATTATAACAATGTACTATAATAAAAGCTATGTAAAGATTGTCTATCCTTCAAAATACCTTATTGTACTGTACTCTTCCCTCTTCTCATTATGATGATGTAAAATGCCTACGTGACGAGACGAAGGGAGGTGGATGGCATAGGCATTGTGATGCAGCATTAGGCTACCATTGACCTTCTGGCGATAAGTCAGAAGGAAGATCATTGGCTTCTTTTTTTAAAAAAAATTTTTTTTTCAACGTTTATTTATTTTTGGGACAGAGAGAGACAGAGCATGAACGGGGGAGGGTCGGAGAGAGAGGGAGACACAGAATCGGAAACAGGCTCCAGGCTCTGAGCCATCAGCCCAGAGCCTGACACGGGGCTCGAACTCACGGACCGCGAGATCGTGACCTGGCTGAAGTCGGACGCTTAACCGACTGCGCCACCCAGGCGCCCCGATCATTGGCTTCTTGACTGCCGTTGACCCCAGGTAACTGAAGCCCCAGAAAGTGAAACCAAGAATAAGCTGGGGAGCCTGACTATACAGGAGTTAATATACACACACATATTCCTTTGCTTTGTCTGCTGAGCGGGCGTAGAAGAAATAATACCCCACTTGCAAAAGCATACCTAGTGCCCAGATCTTGATTTCAAATACACTTCTCCAATAAAAGTAACCAAAGGCTCCTAGGAGAAATGGCTGATGATGCAACTGGGTCAGGTAATACACAAGAGGAGCCCAGAGCATCTCGTAGGACCACAACATAAGAAAGTGCTTAGAAAACCCAGGAAACAAACACAACACACTCTTGGGAATATGTCAAAGAGGGCACCAGAGCCAAATGAAAGTGCTCCCAATGACCAAAGCAGGAACAATCTGAGAAATACAACAAAGTAATTTGGATTATAACTCAACATGTATCTATGAGTCCACACTGGTACAATAAATAGGAAAGAAGAAGCAAATCTCCCATGCTGAATAAGTTATGTAGAGACTCCAGGAGTTCCCTACATAAGGAAGAGACAAAGGATGCCCCACTCCTTAGGTGTGGGCTGTGAATAAAACTTCCTTCCAAAAAGTACATTATAGAAAGGAAGGGAAAGGAGTAAATTTACAGTAGAGAAACCTGATAAACATTATCTTGGCCAGGGTATCAAAGGCAACACCAAATCATAACTCAGGTGGATACTATGTACCCTTGATACAATATAGTGAAAAAGTACTTTGCCCCACTGGTTTTACTCTCCAAACCCCACAACCACAGCCTAATTACCAGACAAATTCCAAAAGAAGGACATCCCACAAAAATACCTGACCAGTACTCTTACTAACTGTCAAGGTCACTGGTCAAAGCCCGAGAACCTGCAACAGCCACAAGGAAGGAGCCTTAGGAGACATAACAACTAAATGCAACACACAAATGATCCTAAAACAAAAAAGGTCATTAGGTAAAAACTAAGGGCATACGAATAAAGTAATATGATCTTTCAGATAGTCTCTTTGCCCTAATAGCCTATAAAAAGAGTGGATATTACCCTGTGAGTTTCAGAACACATGTATCCTGAGTTTCAGTAATACGAGGATTTTGGAAATTCTAAAGATTTTGTTTGAAATTATTTCCAATCAAGCATTTAGTTCCTTACTTAAGATTAACAGTAGCCCTAAGTTGTGCTACTGACGGACCCACACGTTTTCTAAGCACTTACTTGCCTCTTCCAGACACTGGGGATAATGAGATGAACACTCATAATTGAATGTCCTTCCTTCAAGCAACTGAACTTACAGGAAGACACAGAAATGGGGGGGAAAACCCCACAGCAGTTACACTAGAGTTAGTGTCATAATCTCATCGTCGTTCATGTTACTTGACTTTAAAATAGGGATAATGGCCCACCTGTTAGGATTAGTCTTCACGTGCTTAGAAAAGTGGTTAAAGCTTAAACAAACTTAAAGCTAGTAAACAAACTCTCACCATCCTCAATCCTCATCGCTCACCATTTCTACATCTTGTGGACTTACGCATACTTCTGTATACCACTGTCTGTGTTTTTCCTTAATATCAAGGAGGATGGATTCCAGAGTAGAGCCAAATTCAATGACATGAGATGATAACCCAATTTCGTTATCACAAGTGAAGCCAGCAGTATGCATGGCCACCAATGAACCTTCTGAATCAAGCACTGGGGAGCCAGAAGCCCCAAAGTAAAAAGAGGTGTCATAGGTAATCACATCAGGGCTGTGAGCTATTTCCTCGAAGGTTTTTCGAGTGCACATATGGATGTATTGCATCCCATAACTACAACCCTCTCCCTTTCCAGCCTGAAGATATTCCTCATATTTCTTTTTTCGCTGACCCTGAGAGATCACTGTACAAGCATCACTAGACTTTTCCTCTCCATTTGGATGGCCAATGATGTATATCAACCCAGTAGATGGTGCACGAGCAATTCTACTATAGAGTCCCAAAGGTACTTGTTGTCCGTTTGCCTTCAGTTTCAGAACAGCATAATCAAGGGTGGCATCAGATATCTCAAACCACGGTTCAAGGAAAAAGCAGTTCTCATCTTTCTCGGGGAAGCTGTTATAACGAAATGTCACCCTTGCGCATTGACCAATCACGTCTGCCCACTTACTTGGCTCTATTCCTTTCCCCATGAAGTCACTTACTACGTGTCGACAGGTGAAAATGAACAACTCTTTGAAAACATAGCAGGTGGCACAACCCTTATTTCCATTGTTGTCCCATGACAGGTACCCCACTGAGTTACCGACAAGAGAAAGAAAGTTGTGCACTCTGATCGGGGTGGAGTTTCTCGTCATTTTCCCAAACTTTACTTTAAGTAATTTAAATAATGAGGTTTTGCTCTTTTTACTTTTCATTTCTTTCTTGAAGGTTTCTCTGATTTTTTCGCTTTCTCTTTTCAAACTGGGGTACTGAGCCACAATTTCTTCTCTCAGCACACTGGTGTTTCCTTTCTCTGATTCCGACTTTTGAGCGGCTACTGCCCTGGAGCTCATTCCTTTCTCTACCTCAACCTCAAAGAGCTTGCCTTCCAGGTCGTCCACGGTCTGTGTGCTTTCTAGAATGGAGTCCAGGTTTCTGATGAGCCTCCAATCCTCTTTCTCCAGAAAGGAGAGAAACCTGCCATCCTTGCACAGAGCATCCTTGATGGTTTCTCCTCTGAAAGCATAGACGCAGAGTTTGCACCCTTCTTTGTGAAGCTGCCTGCGTTTGACGATCCTTTTCTTTCTCTTCCCGATTGCGTGAATATAAAATTTGACACAGTCAGCGGATGCCTTTTCATGCCGGCCAAATACCTGGTTCCCTTCTTTCTGCTTACTTCTACTTCGGACAAATGTGATTTGTACATGGCAGCTCTCGGGGAAACAACTGAGGGGCATTCCAAGATTTATGTACCCTTCAATTCCTTCTTTGCCAACCGCCAGCATTTCTTTGCCCTGCTGAGTTTCTATCTCCTCCTTGACAGCCTTGAGAGTGTTGAGGGCCGCATAGAAGCTCTTCTCTTCACTATGTGTGAGCTTGTGTTTCCTGGGGTTTACAGCCAAGGTAATGTAAATTGTCTTGTTGGGGGGCACAGTCTGGTCTTTGGGTCCTAGTGCCTGGATGTTAGTTATATCTTTTGGACCTTTTTTAGAGCCCCTCTTCATTGGAGAAATATTGGAATGACTCTCTTGTTCTTTATTGACCTAAAAATAAATGTGAAATATTTTAAAACTCCGATTACAACCTTACACAAGGAGGGTTAATCAAATACCAGAAATTTAATGAAAAATTAAGAGCATTTGATTTCTGTATCTAAATGATACGTGTTCTATGCATTGGGGCCTAGGGGTCAACAGACACAAGTTTATATGGCAGCAATGCTACTTGCTGATAATGGGAATGACAATGGCAGGATTGTTGTAAAGATTCAATGTAATGTCATGTGTGACAATACCTAACACAATGACCAGCACATTAATGCGTTAACTTTTATTTTCCTTTCGTGATGCTGCTAATATTCTGGATCAGGAGAAAAAAAAAAAAAGGAACATAAGGTAATATAACTTTACGCTGCACATAACATACAAACTCTCAAAGACCATCTCTTCAGCCCCATCCTGTCGGAAACATCCTTGTCACACACCCTATGGGGACGGTGTAATGGATTTCCAAAGATTCCTGGGCAGATACAGACATTTTCAAAGAGGGAACAATGGGGTGCCTGGGTGGCTCAGTTGGTGAAGTGTCCAACTCTTGATCTCAGCTCAGGTCTTGATCTCACAGTTTTGAGGTCGAGCTGTGCGTTGGTGTGGAGCCTACTTAAAAATTTTTTTAAAAATATAAAAACGAGGGGCATCTGGGTGGCTCAGTTAAGTGTCCGACTTTGGCTCAAGTCATGGTTTCACAGGTCATGAATTCGAGTCCTGCACTGGATTCTGCTGTCAGCACTGAGTCTGCTTCAGATCCTCTGTCCCCCTCTCTCTGCCCCTCTCTAGCTCACACACTCTCTCTTTCTCTCTCAAAAAGAAACATTTAAAAAATAAATAAATAAAATAAAGAATTTAAGAAAGGGAACTGGGTAGTATGTGGCTATTAGCTCACTCTGTCATGAAGTAGAACCAAAAGAAACATAACTAGGCTTGTCTTGGCTTCCCTAGATATTTGGATATTCTAGCTACAACCAGGATAAAAGAAAACAAATGAAAGCTTTTATGTTGCATCCCCAAATTCTCAAAATTCTCAGCCTTCTTCTTGATAATTTCAAGGAGCATTTCAGACTCAGGATAGAATATGATGGTTTGATATGATCACAGAGCCCTGTTATTAGAAAGAGCCCTGACTTAATGTCAATAAATGTAAGTCCAAGTCTTCACCCCACTTCTGTCTCAAGCAAGAAGTCATTTCTCTCTCCCCATAAACATAATAAAATCCTCCCTCCCTCCCTAACAAGGTTATGATAAGCATTATTATGTTTTACTTTTTTTTTTTTTTTTTTTTTTTGAGAGAGAGAGACCATGTGAGCAAGGGAGAGAGAGAAAGAATCTCAAGCAGGCTCCAGGCCTAGCACAGAGCCCGATGCAGGGCTTGAACTCATGACTGTGAGTTCATGACCTAAGCTGAAATCACGAGTGGGATGCTCAACTGAGCCACCCAGGTGCCTGGAGGATCATTATTTTAAAATGTGTTTTGTAGACCAGAATGCACAATATAAATGTAGGTTATTGTTGTGATCAAATACATGAGCCATATTTGGGATAGCATATAGTTTCATGCTATGAAATGGTGTTAATGTTTTTATTCCATAGTTGACTATAATACATGATATTGTACTTTTTGTTGTTGTTGTTGTTCAGGAAGTGTTACAATAGTTTTTACCAAAGGCTGCTTTGATATGGCCAAGATTTATATTAAAACTGGGGTGCCTGGGTGGCTTAATAGGTTGAGCATTTGACTTTTGATTTGGGCTCAAGTCAAGCGTCTGACTCTTGATTTGGGCTCAGGTCATGATCTCAGGGTTCATGAGTTTGAGCCCCACATTAGGCTCCAGGCTAATGGTGCACAACCGGCTTGGGATTCTCTCTCTCTACCTCTCTGTCCCTCCCTCACTCACTCTCTCTCAAAATAAATAAATAAAATTTAAAAAAACTATACTAAAACTATAAAATAGAACAAATGGATAAGAAAGATTAAAAAAAATTTTTTTAATGTTTTATTTACTTTTGAGAGAGAGAGAGAGAGAGACAGAGTACGAGCAGGGCAGGGGCAGAGAGAGAGAAGGAGACACAGAATCCGAAGCAGGCTCCAGGCTCTGAGCTGTCAGCACAGAGCTGGACACGGGGCTCGAACCCACAAACCATGAGATCATGACCTGAGCTAAAGTCAGATGCTTAACCGACTGAGCCACCCAGGTGCCCCAAGAAAGATTTTAACTTAATATCCTCAACCTACCACGAGGTAATTTCTTGGAAGAGAGAACTATGGCACCCAGTGTCAAGGAGAGCTGTGTCTCGTATCGGTATATTCCGTAAATAGTATTTACAAACATACCTGATGAAAATAGTGATCAATTTTCCTATTACGCTTTTCATCAAATGCGATCTTCTGTGATCTGCGCTTTGTAGGGCTCATGGTGGCTTAAAGATGAATCGACAGTTCAGCCAAAACACTAGTTTCCCAAAGGTTCAAGAGTTGTGTCTTCAGAGCTGTGTTCATTGTATAGAGGATAATGTTAACAGGGACCCCACATCCCACGCTTCCCCCGTGGGCTCTAGCACCCTCTCTTCAAAGATGTTAACCTAGCAACAGACCCTTTACCAATGACTATAATCACCTCAACAATACAAGGTTCCTTCTATAGAGCACCGCACGTTAGATACCACACTAAATACTTTACAAAAATTATCTCTAATTGCCAATCCCCCCAGATACCGTGCAAAGCAGGTATATTTGCTTTTTGCAGATGAGGAACGTATAACTCAGATCAGGCAGGTGATCCTCAAGGCCAGAGCTACGTGGCAGAGATGCAATTCAAACGCAGGTATAAATGCCTTACAGAAGGGTAGTTCTGCAGTTTGAGAATGCAGAAGTGTGTTCTAGTTCCACTGATGTCAAAATCTGGCCCCCACTTAAGGTGGGGGTAGCACAGGGATGGTGTAATTACAGAGGAATGGATGGGAAAAGGACCATAAAGACAAAATAATCTTGGAATGAGAGTTTACCTGGGAAGAGTCAGGAAGTTTCGTTGCTGCTCGTCTGTTGGTTTTGTCTGTCTGTTTGTTTAAAGGGGTATTTTTCCTTCTATCTTTCTTCTCATGACCCCACAGAAGAGAATGAACAATGTAAATAAAACAGTGCAATTTTCATTAGTAGTAAATAGAACAAAAGCCATAGAGGGCAAAAGCCCTCTGTTTTCAGTATCCCAACATGTACCATGATGCCGGCACGTGGTGAGCTCTCAATACAGACACATTTATAAAGATCCAATGAAGGAATGGAGTCTGCACATGATATGCTATGCCCTATCCTAAGAGCTCTTTATAAATGATCTCATTTAATTCTCCCAACTCTGTGAGATAGGCATTCTTAGTTCTATTTTGTGAATAAAAATCTTGAGATCCGGAGAGACTAAACTATTTACTCAAGGTTACAAAGCTCCAGCATACTTTTGATTACGAACATTTCAAATAGGAACGACAACAAAAAAAGAGAATAGTATAATGATTGATTTGGGCTCAAGTCAAGCGTCTGACTCTTGATTTGGGCTCAGGTCATGATCTCATATGCCTAGTGATTGTTCATTTTTTGCCAAATTTGCATCATCTTTTTATTTTACTAGATTATTTTACACTTAGATACATCGTGACATTTTATCCCTAATTATCTCTTTCCAGATCTACAAATGAAGAACTTTTTCTTGTATAATTACAATACTGATTTGGTTAGACCAAGATCCAACTGGGGTACACAAGCCTGTCTTTAATTGTGTCTCTTGGGGTGCCTGGCCGGCTCAGTCAGAAAAGCATGCAACTCAATCTCGGGGTCGTAAGTTCGAGCCCCATGTTGGGTGTAGCGATTACTTAAAAATAGAAACTTAAATAAAACCCAGGCTGCCTGGGTGGCTCAGTTGGTTAAATGTCCGACTTCGGCTCAGGTCACGATCTTGTGGTTTGTGGGTTCCAGCCCAGCAATCAGGCTCTGTGCTGCCAGCTCAGCTGGGTTCCTGCTCGTTGTTTAACTTATGCTCTAGCCTGTCTGTTTCTTGTCAAGTGGAAGTTCTCAAAGACTGTGCCCTTAACCATTTCACTGTGGAGCAGGAGCCTGGGCTTCATTCTTTACTGGTAATGAGCTACCCAGGAAACTCCAGCGTCTCTGAGCCTAACTCTCCTATTTGTAAAACGAGGCCATAATTCTAAATGAGGTAAAGAATATGAAGTTGCTGCATCAATGTTAGTTTTTATAAGACCACCTGGATTCAAATATCTGGTTACCACTTACTAGCTGCATGACCTTGGGCCTACTAATTAAGCACTGTCTATCTCCTTGTCCACATCTCTAAGACGGGAGGAGTGGTGGAATCTGTCTCTCTGCTTGTGGAGATTAAAAAATACAATTCATATAAAGCCTTTAGAACAGTTCCTGGAACATAACAGGCTGCCCAGTAAATATTACTACTATCACTATTATCAATATCAATATACTTACCACAATTGTTAAACTGCAGAGAACCTGGGGAAACAGAAACAGATACATATCATGGAGCAGTGGGGCTATGTTGTAAGATCCTTGAAGGCAAGAACTTACTGCCCAATAGTTAAGAGAATCTGGGGGTTCAGTGTGCTGTTGAGGATGACCCCAACTGGCGGACTTTGAGACAGGACCCAGGTGATTTAGGAGTGATTATTACATATGGACCAAAAGAAAAAAATAAATAAATAAATAAATATATATATATATACACATATATATACACACATATGTGTATATATAAAGTGGACAGAAAGAAACGTGACTTTTGAACTATACGGGGGTGAACTGGAGCATTCACAGTGGAAAGAGACAAGAGGTTAAGAAAACACCCCAATATCCACCTCCTGCCCCCAACATCATTTCCAGTATCCAGCTGGAACCATATTACAGCAAATGTGAAGTGTCCTTAGCTAGCTCTCATACTCCAGCCCGGTCTTAGAGTTGGAGAAGGCTCTGCTGACCTGAACGACTTGCCCAATGTCCCCCAGTAAGGTGATTAAGAAAGACAGGGACATCTCCTGCCCACCCAGAGGCTCTCTCTTGGAATTCTTCCCGCACTCCTCTCTCTCTTTCGCTCTCCCTCGCTCGCCCCATCTTCCTCCCCTCTCCTCCAGCTTCCTCCCCTCCCCATCTCCTCTGTCCCCTTCACGAACTCCTCCTCCCCCCTCCCCCTTTACCCTAGAGCAAGTGCACAGATCTGAGCCAGACAAGAAGAGGGATCGATCGGGTCTCGGCTGACCCTAGGCCACCACCCCGCTCCCCGCCCCCTCCCGCACAGGGAGTGACCAGCAGCCGCCACGGAAATAAAAGCCTCCCCCGCGCTCCGCGCGTGGGCGGCTGTGTCCCGCCCAGACCTGCAGGCGCGCGTGCGCTTCCGCCTTCCTGCCCCTCCGCAGGCCTCCGGCACTCGAATCCAGCGCCCTTCCGTGATCGGTGCTTATTGGAGGAAACCAAGGCCTAGGAGCTTCGGCTGGAAGCCCTCCGGGGAGGGGCGCCAGGGATAACTCGGCGGGCTCTACCCGCGGGAGGCAGGGCTGAGGTTCTAGAACTTTTCCCGCCTTTCGCGACCCGCTGCTCCGCCCACTGCTGGGTTCTACTCTTTTATGTCCGCCCGGCTTCTAACAGCCTCTGCCTCTGCCTGCACCCACCTCTTTCCACCGCCGTCTCTGCGTCTTCGCTTCTTTGGACACCCCGGAAACGGGCCTGGCTGTTGGGGGTGGGGCCCCCAGAATAAACTATTAGAAAGCGTGTTTGTGTCAGTCCCTCCAGCCTGTAACGAAACCTTCCGAACTTCATCCCCACTGCCAGTGGAGGGGCCAGACTTAGGGGAGTCAGAGCCTATTCTCTTCCCTATGAACTTTTCTCTGACACAAGTACAGCCACAACTGACGGCGGTAGAGACCAATTGTATTGTTAATAAGGCGGATTTTCAAGCGTAGACCTTCTAAAGTTTAGGCCAGATAATCACGAGGATTCCTTAAAAGATTTCTTTACTCCCAGGGACAAAATAAACTCAGCCCTTGGGGGACCTTCAACAAAAAGCAAGCTGGGGCTGAACCTCACGCAAGATCCGCTGTTCTCACCTTTGAGTTCAGAGAGCACTGGAGAGAAAGTTAATGGGACCTCAGGACTACACGGATCCGGAGTTGTGGCAGCAGAAACTGACTAGGTGTTTGCTGGGGCTTCCAAGGATGTCAAATGCTGGCTCCCAGAAATCTCAGCAGAACTACCTGTTGATAAGACAAAGCTAAGCTTACTGCTTCTTGAGGTTTTGGGAAGAAATAGCTTCACAGAACTTTGGTAGCATTTCAGAAGGAGGAGAGCAAGGTTGGGCTATTTATTGAGATTTTGACGTCTGGCTTAAATCAGGTCTTTAATGTGGGGAATTGGTTAGGATAGAGTAAGCACTGGGTGACAGTTTAGAATTGGTGGGTAACAAAGCAAGGATTTTCAAGGTTTGGGATGCCAACTGTACTTTGATGATTTCAACTGAAGAGTGCTTGGGTCTTTGAGGAAGTTCCTGGAATAAACAATAAAGATATTTGCAAGTTTCATGTCCCTGGGCAAAACTTTGCTGGGAGAGTAAATTTATTTTGATGAAAACAGTAGATAAATCATATTAATGCAGTTGGCAAGCTATGTGAATGTAGATGGCTTCAGTGCTCTTAATGATGAACACGATGGAGAACATAATCACCACGTGTCACTTATTTTACCCTGGAAAGCAGCTCAGGTCACTCAGGAAAACACATTTGACATGGTTGTTACACACAGAATTCAGACACGGAGAGGCTGAACTTATTAGAAAACATTTTCATAACGTTAACGTTGGGTCTTATAAAACACATCAGTTTTTACAATTAGAACATGCTCTCCCCTTGGGCACTGCAGAAGAAATGCACATCTTTTTTGTTTTTTTTTTTTTTTTTAAGTTTAAGGGACAAACCTCAGTCCTTTCAGGATATGATACTATCCAGCCGTATGGGTTTTTTATGCCCCATCTCTCCCAGCCTGAAATTTTTCTGTATCGTGTCCCTGTCAGTGAATTTTCTCAAACCTCTAAATCAGCTCCATGACCAAAGGGGTGACTCACCGAATAAAAGAGTTCGTCCCAAATTCTGCCGTCAGTCACCAGTCACTCACAGGAACTTGCGACTTTGGGGTGATCTTTGCCTCCAGCCAGGAATTCCGCCTTCGGGGCAAAAATGGTCTCTGGGCAAGTGGTCTCTGCCCTTCTGGCCAATGAACAAGAGGTCCCGAGTCCCTTTGCTCTCATTGGACGGCAGCTCTCTTACTGCGGAAGCCTATTGGTCGCGCTCTAGCCTCCCCGTGGAGGGCGCGAAAGTGTGTGAACGATGCGCGGCCAATGAGCGTCCGCAAGCCCGGCAGGGGTCTGGGGCGCGGGAGTCTGCGCACCCTCCCTCCGTAAGCGTTCCTAGTCGCGGTGAGCTAGATCTGCCTCACTGCCGTCACTGCCGGCTTCATCCCCCTCCTTTCCCTAGCCCCAAATCCTCGAGACACTCCCTGGGGAGGGGAGGAGGGGCTTAAGAGGGCGCGGGGCGGGAGGCAGGACACTGGGCGCGAGCCACTGAGGCGGCCCCAGGCCTGTGCGAGGGAACCCGCAGTGGAAGTGGGTGGGTGGAAACGCGGCTTCCGGATGCACAGCTGTCCCCTCCTGCATATCCTGTTGGGGGTGGAGGCGGAGGCACTAGCCAGGGTTCTGCAGCTTGTCACAAGCTCCAGCGCGCTGGACTAGCTGCTGGTGGGTGAAGAGGCGGGGGACTTGGGCGGCTCTGGCATTCCCAGCAGACGGGACAGGTCCCAAGACTATGACAGTCAGGAAGAAGCTGCGAATGGAGTTGGAGTGAACGACTTTGTCGTAAATCAATTCTCTAAACGTCCATCCATCTATATATGCAGGAGTTTACAATCTTGATGAAGAAAACGGTATGGACTTTGGGAATATGAATCTCAGAGCTGACAGCTTCAGTAGGGTAGGGCTTGTAGACAGCCTGCTGTTTACGGATCTACCATCAAAAGCAGATGTGCACGTATTCCGTGCTGTATTTGAAAAGGAACCACGGTTACAACCGTGACAACTTTTCTGCAATTGACAGAGGAATAGATGATGTGTGCAGAAGGATAGTGTTGAAAAGTGTGTTAGTAACAACAATATATGTGATAATTTGGGGGAACTGGATTTAATGTGCATACAGTGCACCCAACGTAGCTTCAGTTACTGCTTCCTCTTCTGTGGGTTCTCTGGGGTTTGGTTGGAGTAGCTTTTTAAAAGCCAAAAAGAAACAGAAAACCCAGATTGTGCGAAAGTTTCACCACTAAATATCTTCTCCGACTCATTACAAGTTTCTATGCTCCTGAGAGTAATGCATGCAGTGATCACCAAAGAATTAACTTTGGCCGATCCTTTTTTTTTTTTTTTTTTTTTAATTCATTGTAGATTCTGAAGAAGTAAAAACTTCAGTGACAAGCAAGAGGTGATAAAAATACGGAGTTGAAATTGCCCAACCGGATCTATCCGGTTTTGGAGAGCTATCCTGGTGACTTACCAACATTGACCAGCAACCTCCTGGTCCATTATTCCAGCTGACCGGTTAGCATTTGATGGGCTTTTGAGATATTGTCTGGAAACTAAGAAAGGGATCTGAACTATGAAGAAGAGTGATGTTGTCTTTTTTGGTATTATTGAAGCCACTGTATGTGCAGATACTATTGAGTAAGAAAACCTATAACGACAGAAAAATCTAGACAGTCCACTGAGAATGTATTTATGTAGATGTGAATCATTTTCTGTCTCTTTTTCTCTTTCCTTCCATTTTTTGCCTTTTGTACATTTCAGTGTTGAAACAAAGTAGTGACTTAGTAGGCAACAGGCTTAACAACACTTTCTAAAACATGGATGTTAAGAATTCAACATTTTGTTTCTATGAAATATTAGTGCACAAGAAGATAATGAAAAGTTGAAATATAAAATATGTTCCTATCTGTGCAATATCTGTGAAACTATACCTACTATGTGGCAAGATATCTATCACTTTTTTCTTAAGTATTTCTATTATTTTGTATAGTTTTAACAGTATTTTTAAAACATTTCTGGCTTGGGAAGTTATGTGTTGGCTTCTTGGGGAAAGGGCATAAAATAACAAATATTTCCTAAACCTTAGATATATTTGCAATAAAATATATTTTGCCTTAAGGTAATAGGAAAATAAACATTTTTTGGATGAAAGATTACTGTTACATTTTTTCCCCTTCATAATCCCTACATCTTTTGGTTACTGTATTTTTTTCTTCCAATTTCAGAAAAAAATGAAGTTGTACTTTCAAAGTTACAAAATAGAGCGAGTGAGCACTAAACCAAATAAAATTCACATTGTCAAGACTAGAAACCAAAAAAAGTTTTAAAAAGCTATTTAACCATTAAACTTATTTATGAAAGTGTCCTCTTTTTTTTCTTTTGTCTGCTAAAGACCAGAGTTCTTATAATTACCAGAAAACTAAAAAAAAAAAAAAAAAAAAAAAAAAAAAAAAAAAAGCTGTATTCCTTGTCAGTGCTTAATCAAACAGGCTATTTCTTAATTCCTAGATTATAGGTACAGAGGACAACTCTTTCCCATCACTAGCCCCAAAGAGTTATTTCTTCCATAATTAACTTGCAGTCAGTACGTAGTTTGGGGGTGGGGGAAGGACCTTTCTCCTTGATGGGAAGGAATTAATTTTTACATGTGAGGTCAACTATAAAGGTAACAGAATGGAATGAGTTTTCTTCCATAAACATAAACACCATTTTATTTCTTGCCTCTTTCTTTTATGCGGCTAGTTAAGAGCAAATGGACTTAACACAGCATCATTTTTATGGTTAATTCCTGGGTGTGTTTATTCTGCTACAGAAATTAACCCTGTTATTATATTCAAAGCTTATACTACTCTGACTTTTTGGAAACATGTAAAAATAACTCTATTGTGGCTTTTCATAGGTTTGTATGGTACTGTGGTCTATAAACATTAATTTTATTTATTTATTTTTTAATTTTTTTTTTAACGTTTATTTATTTTTGAGACAGAGAGAGACAGAGCATGAATGCAGGAGGGTCAGAGAGAGGGAGACACAGAATCTGAAACAGGCTCCAGGCCCTGAGCTCTCACCACAGAGCCCAACACGGGGCTCGAACTCATGGACCGCGAGATCATGACCTGAGCTGAAGTTGGCTGCTTAACCGACTGAGCCACCCAGGTGCCCCTATAAACATTAATTTTAATAAATCACTCATATATTCTAATTTTATTATGGGAAACAGATATGAATAGATACAATAATAATATGCATGGGTATCATTATGCTGTAATAATTGGTCTGTTTGGAGAATGTTTACAGCAACTCTTGAATCCTTACTAGAAAATCTTAATTAGATAATGTTCCTATTAAGGTATTACATAAAACCTGTAAAAGTATAACTTCATCTGCAGTTTTGGTTATTAATTTTTTTTGCAAGGTCTCCTTGTAGGAAAAGATTATATCATACATGAAGTTGCCTTGTTTTCCATTTTTCCCTCAGGATTTATTTTAAAAGCCTTGGCTGCTCCACAAAACACAAACAAAAACCAAAAAAGTAAATAAACAAAAATTCCAGGCTCGTCCTAGTGGATACAAGTTTTTTTTGTTTGTTGCCCTAACTCATTCTTTATTATTGAAGGCACTGTAAATAAATACCTGTTTCAATAATCCAAGATATGTGATCAAGTTAAAAATAAATTGTTGGTGGTGTATACAATTTTGTTGTAATTACTTTTGTAGTAATTTGTAAACTGAGAGAGGGGTGTGGAATTCCTTGGCAAAGGTCAGCCAGGCTGTTTGCTTTGGCTGATGGGCTACACTTATGTCTGCCCATGGAAGGGGTCAAGAGGGTGTACAGGCAAACAAAATCTGCTGGGCGACTGGTCTGAGCTCCTACTCTCTGCCTGACACATGCATTTGCTTGTTTCAATTAATATGCTCAATAACCCTGTACGGAAGATGTGGTCATCTTCCTGGATTCACAAATCAAATGTTTAGCAAGTATTTGCCCAGAAACATCCTTGTAAGGATTTGAAACTAAGGCTAAACTCTTCCTGTTGAACTATGGTTGTCTTTAGTATTTAAAGGCCAAGGGCACAGCGGTTCACCTCTTCCTGTGTATTTTTTTCATTTATGCAAGCCTTTCTTCAACACATAAATTTCCAGTTACAAGTTATAAGACCCAATTCTGGATTCTATAAAGGGTGAAATGTTGAGAAGAGTCCTGCCCTCAAATTGGGAAGAAGGAAAATGTACACACGTAATAGGATTTCCAACATGGTTTCATTCATTTAAAACACATGTAGATGGGAATGCAAGCTGGTGTAGCCACCCTGGAAAACAGTATGGAGGTTCCTCAAAAAACTAAAAATAGAACTACCCTACGACCCAACAATTGCACTCCTAGGCATTTATCCACGGGATACAGGTGTGCTGTTTCAAAGGGACATATGCACCCCCATGTTTATAGCAGCACTATCATAGCCAAAGTATGGAAAGAGCCCAAGTGTCCATCGATGGATGAATGGATAAAGATGTGGTACACACACACACACACACACACACACACACACACACACACACACACAATGGAGTATTCCTTGGCAATCAAAAAGAATGAAATCTTGCCATTTGCAACTACGTGGATGGAACCAGAGGGTATTACGCTAAGCGAAATTAGTCAGTCAGAGGAAGACAAAAATTATATGACTTCACTCATATGAGGACTTTAAGAGACAAAACAGATGAACATAAGGGAAGGGCAACAAAAAGAATATAAAAACAGGGAGGGGGACAAAACAGAAGAGACTCATAAATACGGAGAATAAGCTGAGGGTTGCTGGAGGGGTTGTGGGAGAGGGGATGGGCTAAATGGGTAAAGGGCACTAAGGAATCTACTCCTGAAATCATTGTTGCACCATATATGCTAATTAATTTGGATATAAATCTAAAAATAAAAAAAAAATTTTAATGTAGATTTCCTGTTTCCAGATATTGTACTGGCTGTTAGGGATACAGAGTTGAATGAATACGTTGCTCACATTCATGGACTCCGAGCACTTTATTTATTTTTTTATGTTTATTTATTTAATTTTGAGAGAGAGGGAGGGGCAGTGGAGATTGAGGAGAGAGAGAATCCCAAACAGGCTTCTTGCTATCAGTGCAGAGCCTAACACGGGGCTCAAACTCACAAACCCACAAACCCATGAGATCATGACCTGAGCCAAAACTAAGAGTTCGCTGGCCGCTTAATGAACTGAGCCACCAGGTGCCCTAAGAGCAGTTCAATACAATATAGTTCTAAGCACGGTACTTTTCCAGGACGCACTATACGTGTTTGCTGTTTAAAGTGTTGTAAAGCTTTCTGTAATTTTGCCTTGGAAAACATTTATTTTGATTTTCTGGGAATTAGGGGAGCCCTAATTCTATTTTGAAAAGTCCTTGGAGAACTGGAAGAACCAGATGTGCGGGGTGTGAGAAATTGTTGTCAAATCTTCGCCCTTCCCTGTATACACACCTTTCGCCCTGTGACTTTGCAGTCCCTCCCATCTCATTAATGTCAGGCTTAGCCACCTGATTTGCTTTAGACAGCAGAACGTGTGCAGAACCAAAACTTGCTGAGCTTGGCCTTGGGTGTCACTGGGTCTTTCTTTGATTTCTGCCATCCTGATAGTACTGCCTCGTGAAGTGGCCAGGCTTCAGCGAGGCAGCGCATGTAATGGCTGTCCAAACACACCAGGCACAAATGCTCCGTAAACGATAGTCGCTGTCTTTGTTACTTCTTTTATTGCCATTATGTTACTGTTTGCTGTATGCCTGTCTAGAAGGCCGTGTGCACTAGGTCAAAAGTTGCACATGATTTCTTCGTTTGGGGGAATACTGACAAATTACTATACAGAAAGGATGTACCAAATTACTCTTCCACCAGCAGGACGAAGTGATATTCATTTCATCTTGAGGTCCTAAGTGTTGAGCGACCGGGATTCCTAACGTCAGAGCCAGATCACAGAAACTCCGGATCCGCCCAAGACCAGGAGGTAACACTCTCATCAGGAGCCTCTGCTTAGACTTTTAGGAGGGTGCCTGCACCTCCCGACGGCAGAGACACCAGGAGGAGGCTACCTGTACGCTGGGTTCTTCCTCTCTCCAGGAAGAGGGATATCTGCGCCGCGCGCGGCACAGTCCTGGCGCGGCGACGCGCAGGGACGCGCGGGCTGGAGTGGCTTCTGCCCCTCCTCCTACGGAGCGGTGTAGAGACCCGGTGCGGGTTTCTCCTGCCGTACCAGCAGCTCCCGACCTGGCTGGGCTGGACTGAGCCCCAACAGCACGTCTTGGACATGCCAGTCACAGGAGGAGGTACTGGGGAAGGTGGTAAGGAAACGCCCATCCTTGGGGCATCCTGGCTGGGACCGTCCTTTGCACCTCATAAAATCGGGTGGGGTAGGGTGGAACTCTCACGTTCATTTATCACTTGTCACCCGTTAGGGTTGTGCTTGGCGCACCTGGGTCTTATTTAATCCTCACATCCCCCTTTTTGGCAGTGGGTGTGACTTTGCCCCCATTTCACAGCTTAGAAACAGTAAATTTGCTAGGGGCCACGTAACCAGTTGGACGGAAAGAGGGCTGTATGGTAGGATTTTAGTCTTAGGGCCTTACAGCCTTTTAGGGCTCTGCAGAGACTCTGGGCACTTCCCAGTTCATTCATTTGCAAGTCAAAGAGGTTGGCCCAGATGAGTGATCCCCCAACTTTAGTGTCTAGAAGAAATATTTGGGGCAGTCTTTTAAAAATGCAGATTCTTGGAGCCAGCCCAATATGTTATGGTTCATCAGATCCGGAGCGAGTGGACTCAGTCAGCTGCCTCTTTACAAAATCACGCTGGTGAGAGACTTTGGCTTAGATGATCTTTAAAGCCGATTGTTAATTAACAAACATCGCACACTCTGGGCCTGGCAAAGTGTTCTACGCACTTTACAAATGTTAAGTCATCACAACACCTCTGCGAAATGGGCACAGTTTTTATCACCTCATTTTGAAGAGGAGAAAGCTGGTTCCAAGACTTTAGGCTCTAGGATTTGCTTCCTTTCCATTGTTAGATGGGTCTCCGTGACTCCACTTCCCCACCCCAGCTCTTTCCCGCCGGGCTCTCCCCGCGTCCCGCCGCCCCCACCTGTTCCTCCAGGACCCTCTCGCGGCTCCCGCGGTGCTCTTAGACTCGGCGCTCCGCGGCCTGAGATCGGCGCCGGCAGCCCCCTTCCCTGGACAGTACCTGCAGAGCAAGCGAAGTCCTTAAGCACCCAGTCCAGCAAGGGCGTTACCTCACCGCGAACGGAGTCCCGGGCGCCGCCTGCAGGTGGCGCCAGAGCAGGAGCCTGCGGGAAAGAGGAAGTGGGTGGAGCCGGGGCGAAGTGGGTGGAGCCGGGACGATAATTGACATCCCTTCTGCCCAATGGCAGCACAATACGGAGGCGGTTTACCAAACCCTCAGTTCCCTGGGGCAGTGCTTGAGGTTTTTCGGAAGCTGCTTTTCCTTCGCAGAACGCTGGACCAGCCGGGGAGGTTAGCGGACAGTTGCGAAGCTGGGGAGCTGGACGTCTTCTCACGTGCTCCTCCTAGATCCCTCTGTTGGCCTAACGGTGCCAGAACTGAAGTCGGCTTGGCCTGTTGGGGCTGCCTCGCCGCGTCTTTAGTTTACTATTGACCGTCTTCACCTTGCTGGGAAACAAGTGCCGTTTTCTCCATCACTCATGATACCCTGGATGTATTGCAAACATGTAAAGGGATTCTTGGCGCAGGGCTAAGGAGTCTGTTTTAATTAAATTAGCTGCCAGGTATTTCTGGCCCTGAAAAAAGGAGAAAGCAGGCCGGATTTAAAACTATATTTTACATTATAGGGGCACCTGGGTGGCTCAGTCGGTTAAGAGTGGGACTTTGGCTCAGGTCACGATCTGGTGGTTTGTGGGTTCGAGCCCCGCGTGGGGCTCTTTGCTGACAGCTCAGGGCCTGGAGCCTGCTTCGGATTCTGTATCTCCCTCTCTCTCTCTGCCCCTCCCCTGCTCACACTGTCTCTCTCCCTCTCTCAAAAATAAACATTAAAATTAAAAAAAAAAAAGATTTTAAAAATATATTTACGTTATATATTTTTCTTGGGTTAAGCGATATATAACATATTAGGAAGTTTAATTCCTCAACCTGAGGTTTCTTCCCTAGCCTTTTTATAGCAGCAGCAACGACAACAAAAACACTCTGTAATTCACATTGCCACATTGCAGCAGCTTTCTGTTTCCTGGTAAACAATTAATTTATGTACCTGTCCTCACCTCCTTTGCTGGCAACTAGGAAAGTGGTTGGACAACATGATAAGACTGACCACAAGTAGCACTAATCAGATTTCCTCTTGAGTGGTTGGTTGGGTTTTGTTTGTTTGTTTGTTTTCTTTTTTTTTTTAGTTCCACTTTAATTGTATACCTGACCTTCACGATAAACAAGAACAAAAGAAATCCAGGCCACAGCCAACGTTCTATGGGGATAGATCCACCAGTCACCTCCCCATGGAGGTGTGGACCAGCCTCCGATTTTCTCTTCTTCGCTGCCCTTTGCAAGGTTGGGTGAAGCCGGTGAGGACCTAGCAGCAAAGTCAGAAATGCTGGATGAGTGGGACCCTTGGAGCCTCATTGTTAACTGATTTGTGTGGTTCGAGGACAAATATCTGTTGGGGTAGAAGTTCCATGAGTACCCTCTATGGGACAGTCTTCACTAATCTCTCATTGACCTGTCAAAGAAACATAAATCTAAACCCATCTTTTTAAAAAATGTATTCACTCTTTTTGGAGGAACTGGAGCTTTATGTGTGTGCCAAAAAATAGTGTTAAGCACTGTGGATACAAAGAGGAATGTAACATTGTCCTAATCACTAAATGAGCTGCAATCTAGTAGGTGAAAGACAGGTAAGAAAAGGGTTACAACTCATGTGCTATAAATACAGAAATGAGGAGGAGGTGTGGTGTCACCGGAGGCTTCGGGGATGGTAGCACAGAGGCGGTCACATTTGAGCTGTAGATTCCACATTCAGAGATGCTTGTTGTGGCACAATCCCAGGGTTTGTGCGTCTGACTCTTGCACATCCCAGTGATGAGCTTTAAGGAAAATATTGGTGGAAAATGCATGTTTACTATAAGCACTTGGAACCACCACTTGCTGGGCATCTGGTTGGACCCATATTTGGTTCAGAGGGACGGAGCAGAGATCGAGCGGCAGGCAAGCTCAAGCAGTGGCCTGTGGTTAGGCTCTCAGGATTGGCACTGACAGGGGCAGGCTTCCCTGCGGGCTAAGGGTCTACATTCCCCCAGTTAGGAGCTGCCATGAAGACATTTCAGGGGACATTTAGTCACAGCAGCAGGTGTGTGGTGAAGCAGGAGGAGTCCTGGGCTCCCAGGATCTGACAAGAGGGCCCACAGCTTTGTGAACGTGTCTAAAGTTGTATTTTTGGTCATGGTGATACCTCACCTTTTGTTGCAGGACTCCATCTTCTAGTTTCGGTAAATAAACAGGAAATGTTAGTCCCCGTGGTCTGGTAGGGAAGTGAGAGTCAAATGCTGACAGTAGAACTTACTTCCCCATTATTCGGGTAGTAATCAAGAAAGAAGTTCTGTCTCTCGAATAATCACCTTGTCCCTTCAGTTGGCGTATAACTAAATAATCATAATGCAGTATACATTTCTCATGTTACTATTGGATACAATACAGCCACATCCTTCTCATTCGGGCTACCTCTCCGCCATTTCTCTTAATCTATCTCACCAATATGAGTCTCTTACCTTGTTTTTAAAAGTCTACGATTTCATTTTGATGTCACAAATTTTGTCTTGTAGAAGACATATGAGGTTCAAGGAGGATAGGAAAGGACTTTACAGTTCATCCTGGGAGGTGGCTGGGCTGGTGTCACTAGCAATCCCAGAACACCTTAACCTAATTTGTGTTGAGGTGATTTCAAACTGCCTTGTGTCCCTGTGAAAGCTGAGGTATTTCCCGGACAAAATTATTTATGGGTGCAACGCTTTGTTTGCATTCAAAATCCTGTGTTTACTAGAACTCCTACTACTTTTTAAAATTAAATTTAATTTTTTTAAATTTACATCCAAATTAGTTAGCATATAGTGCAACAATTATTTCAGGAGTAGATTCCTTACCCCATCCCCCTCCCACAACCCCTCCAGTAACCCTCTGTTTGTTCTCCATATTTATGAGTCTCTTCTGTTTTGTCCCCCTCCCTGTTTTTATATTCTTTTTGTTTCCCTTCCCTTATGTTCATCGGTTTTGTTTCTTAAAGTCTTCATATGAGTGAAGTCATATGATCTTTGGCTTTCTCTGACTAATTTCACTTAGCATAATACCCTCTAGTTCCATCCATGTAGTTACAAATGGCAAGATTTCATTCTTTTTGATTGCCAAATAATACTCCATTGTATATATATCCCACATCTTCTTCATCCATTCATCCATCGATGGACATTTGGGCTCTTTCCATACTTTGGCTATTGTTGATAGTGCTGCTATAAACATGGGGGTGCGTGTGTCCCTCCAAAACAGCACACCTGTATCCCTTGGATAAAAACCTAGTAGTGCAATTGCTGGGTCACAGGGTAGTTCTATTTTTGGTTTTTTGAGGAACCTCCATACTGTTTTCCAGAGTGGCTGCACTAGCTTGCATTCCCACCAGCAGCGCAAAAGAGATCCTCTTTCTTTTCATCCTCGCCAACATCTGTTGTTGCCTGAGTTGTTAATGTTAGCCATTCTGACAGGTGTAAGGTGGTATCTCATGGTGGTTTTGATTTGTATTTCCCTGATGATGAGTGATGTTGAGCATTATTTCATGTGTCAGTTGGCCATCTGGATGTCTTCTTTGGAGAAGTGTCTATTCATGTCTTTTGCCCATTTCTTCACTGGATGATTTGTTTTTTGGGTGTTGAGTTTGATAAGTTCTTTATAGATTTTGGATACTAACCCTTTATCTGATATGTCATTTGCAAACATCTTCTCCCATTCTGTCAGTTGCCTTTCAGTTTTGTCGATTGTTTCCTTCGTTGTGCAGGAGCTTTTCATTTTGATGAGGTCCCTGTAGTTCATTTTTGCTTTTGTTTCCCTTGCCTCTGGAGATGCGTTGAGTAAGAAGTTGCTGGGGCCAAGGTCAAAGAGGTTTTTGCATGCTTTCTCCTTGAGGATTTTGATAGCTTCCTGTCTTATGTTTAGGTCTTTCATCCATTTTGAGATTATTTTTTTGTCTGGTGTAAGAAAGTGGTCTAGGTTCATTCTTCTGCATGTCGCTGTCCAGTTTTCCCAGCACCACTTGTTGAAGAGACTGTCTTTATTCCATTGGATATTCTTTCCTGCTTTGTCAAAGATTAGTTGGCCATACGTTTGTGGGTCCATTTCTGTAACCCCTACTACTTGATAGGCCTTCAGCTCTAACTCTTGTGCCTCGTCAGCTTCATGATTCTCTTCAAGTGTCTGGTCAGCCACTCAGCCTCTCATCTCCTCCAGAATTGGCAGGTGCCTATGAGGTAAAAGCAGCACTACTTACAGAGCTGACCCCTTTGGGCTTCCCTCCTCACTGGGATACTGGCCCAGTACTTCCTAGCTGCTTTGGTAGCGTTTTGATACCTTCACACAGGTGTTTCCTGTTTTTCATCTAGATTTTCTGGTTGTTCAGTGTGCCTTTGTGTGTGTGTGTGGGGTGTGGGATGGGAGGGAAGGTTTGGTCTGAAATACCCATCCCATCATTACAGAACTCTGAGATTGATTTTTTTAATGTTACTAAGTTCCAATGGCAATTGCATTCACAAATTTTCCTGTCCTGTTTGTGAAATTTAAGACATTTATTTACAAACGGTAAGTTTCTTAGAATTGGAGTTATGCTATTTGGGAGACTTCTAAGACATGGAAAGTATCAACCCCTAAACTTGAATGACGTATTCTCTTTGCTGCTTCTCTTTTGTCTTCTGGTAGGAGAAAGATAAAACATTTCCCTCACGCACAATGCTTCGCTATAGTGGTCCTGACATCCTATGTATTAGGGTTCTTTTAAAACAATACCCATAAATATACATAAGACAATATAATTTAACTTATTGTAGGTAATGGGTTCATGTGATTAAGGGTGCTGGAAAGTCCCTAGATCTGCAGGGTGAGTCAGTAAGCTGGAGCCCCAGAAGAGCTGAGGGTGAAGTTCTAGTTGGAGTCAGAAAGTCTGAGGACCCAGCAGGCTCGAGACCCCAGAAAGAGCCAATGTTTCAGTTCAAGTATGAAGGCAGGACAGAGTCAATGTCCCAGTTCAAAGACAGTCATACAGGAAGCATACTTTGTTACCTGAGGCCTCCCAAAGTAAATCTTTTTGTTCTCTTTGGGCTTTCAACTGACTACATGAGGCCCACCCACATTAGGGTGAGCAAACTGCAGTATTTAGTCTACCAACTTAAATGTTAATCTCATCCAAAAACACCCTCACAGAAACACCTAAAATAATGTTTGACCAAGTATCTGGTCACCCTGGGGCTGGGCCACATTGACACATGACACTAAGCTTCACATCAGATTTAAACTTACTGTGATGATCTGACGGGCGATTTGCAGAATGTGTGGGAAAGAAGTTTCATGCAAAGAGAACTTTCTGAAGTTCTAGACCTTGACATCAAAACCCAGGGAATATTTGTGGGAGTGGAGTTTAAAGGTTCTTAATAAAAGAAGATGGGAAATTATTTTGGCTTAGTTCTTTGAAGTGGTGAACTCTCCAGAGATTCTCATTCAACAACACTCCATTTTAGGAAGCCAGTGAGTTTTACCCTAAATTTCATGACACTAGTGAAAACAAGGCTCAGATATTAGCCCACGGTAAGTGCAACTGGATGGCCAGACATCCCAAGGCACCACCTAGGAAGTCTTCTTGGAAAAAGCCTAAACTGAGAATAATCAAGTCTTTAGATGTAACCACCCATTTATAGGACATACAGGGGTCCATATTCAATGACACTGCCAAGATAGAATTGCAAAGAACAGAATGTAGAATTCTCTGCCGGACAATTAGGATCCACTTTCTTCAATAAATACATGCCAGGGAAAAGATAAAGGGGGAATTTACACATTAAAAGGGACTGAAGAGTCTCCTACAACCCAACACAATGTATAGCCTTTGTTTGGATTCTGATCTGAATGTTCCAGATGCAAAATAAAAAAACATTAACAGCAAGTATATCATCTCGCCCTGGAGGATGCTTCAGATTGCTCCTCTGAAAGGACAGCAAGTTCAGAAGTTAGGGAAAGCTATACACTGACTAAAATTATCATTAAATTTCTGTAAGTGTGCTGACTGCACTGTATATTTTATAAAAAGTGTTGCTTCCCTTTTTTTGATTGTGGTAGTAGTTACTCTGGTATGTGTGTTTGTCAGAATTCATAGACCTGTATACCAAAAAGGATGTATTTCACTAAACATAAATCCTAACTTACAGAAGGGAAATGGCCATAGAAAACAATGGACAGAAAAGAACACCCTGAAGGTCAAAATCTGAGGTTTTGAAGGACAATGGTCAAAGCATTTCCAACTGCCATGAGCAGTGAGTGACGGACAGCTGCAGTGGGCTAACCCACGATTGTGCTCCCTGCAGAGCTGGGCATGCTGGCACTTCCTGCACAACAGAATTTGATCACTGCTATGGAACAATGACTGTTGTATCTTCCATTGCCTCTTCTGAATACGAGTTTAAGTGGTTGGATTCTGGCCATACTCCATAGGATGTATTGGGTGTGTAAGTAGGGTGAAAGGAACAGGCAGACACATCTCTGGGCCATGAAAGCTACATCCAAACGTGATAAAGACACTTGCACAACACCCAGAATTCTGGACTGTCTTGGGGAGTGGGTTAAGTATGCTTCGTGTGTGGAAACTAGAGTGTATTTGGACACTATAGAGGCTATATGAGTGGGACTGTGGTTGAAATGACTAGTTCATCCAATATCATTTTCCCTTTTTTCCAAAGTAATAGAATTTAGGCTGGGCATCTATGGTCATCCAAAATAAACACTACATTCACAGCCTGATTTTCAGTTAAGTGAGCTACGAGACCAAGTTGTAGACAGTGGGTACCAGCAACTGTGATATATGCAGTTTCTAGATGGGGTTCTTTTTTAAATGTTTATTTATTTATTTTGAGAGAGGGAGAAAGGGAGAGAGAGAGAGAAAAATTGAAAGAGAAGCCATGTGAACAGGGGAGGGGCGGAGAGAGAGAAGGTGAGAGAGAATCCCAAGCAGGTTCCATGCTGAGTGTGGTGCCTGACTTGGGGCTTGATCCCATGACCCTGAGATCATGACTTGAGCCAAAACCAAGAGTCAGACATTCAACCAACTGAGCCACTCAGGCACCCCTTAGATGGTGTTAAGAAGAGGTGTACACCTCTTTTGCACATTTTTCTCTTGGCCCTGACTGTGGTGTAGGTGCATGGGCTAGAAGTTTAGTAACCACCTTGGACCTGACTGAGAAAACCTAATACCATGACACCCTGAACTCCCACAACCACAGAGGGCTGTACATTTAGATATTACATGAGAAAGAAATAACTTCCCCTCATTCACACTGCTACTTTATTTTTGGAATTTAGCAGTTGTTCCTAATAGACATACATGTCTAGAGTTTCTGAACCAACAATTTCTCTGGGTGAGATTTATGGCTTTTGCACAACTGAGAGATGATCACATATTTGATCAATCCGATCAACTGCTAGTTGGTAAGGAGGGTATTCCATGCAGGTAAAAGAGATTCAGTGGAGGGGATTAAGTGCCAGAACATCTTTAGGATGATAGAAGCAATGGGAGGGATTCAAAGGGCCAATATTGCAGTTGAGTTCAAGAACACACCCTCTCAGAGGCAAACCATAAGAGACTCTTAAATACAGAGAACAGAGGGTTGATGGGGGAGGTGGGGAGAAGGGGAAAATGGGTGATGGGCATTGAGGAGGGCACTTGTTGGGATGAGCACTGGGTGTTGTATGTAAGCGATGAGTTATGGGAATCTACTCCCAAAGCCAAGAGCACACTGCATACACTGTGTGTTAGCCAACTTGACAATATTTATATTTATATATATTTAAAAAATAATAAATAAACATACATACATACATATATTGGGTCAATTTAGACATTTTTAAAATGAAAAAAAAAAACACACACCTGTTCAGCTGCAAACCAGGAATCAGGAAGCTGGATGAGGAAGCTGTTACAAATGCCTCTTGACATTATCAAAGCAGATGACTAGGCCCTGCAATGCAGATTTTGGCTGCTATTGCTTGCAATCACCTCTCCATCCACATGAAGCTAAAGACTAGATGTGACTCTAGACACTCATTTTTCTTTTCCTTTTTTTTTGTTTTATTTATTCTTAGGCATCCAATTATTTTTTAAAAATTTTACCAAAGTTTACTATTTTATTTTTTAATATGAAATTTATTGTCAAATTGGTTTCCATACAACACCCAGTGCTCATCCCAACAGGTGCCCTCCTCAATGCCCATCACCCACTTTCCCCCCCCCCCCCCCCATCAACCCTCAATTTATTCTCAGTGTTTAAGCATTTTCCAGGAGCAGAAGAAAGATGGTCTCCACCTTATTTCTATCTTCCAAATAACAGGCAAGTGAATCTATTTTGAGGCATCTGATTTATACCGATTCTTAGTTGCAAACTAGACAGAGATACGCCTTTAGCTTTCTAGACTCTGGATATAAGAGGGTGGGGATAGGGACTAAGTCATGCTTCTATCTTTCACAGAAGGGCAGAACTAGTGGAAAGAACAGAAAAGTTGGACTTTTCTTTTGTCATTTGCAATAAGGGCTGATGTTACAGGGGGCACAAAAGGGAAAAATTAAGATAACCAAATAATTTTTTAAAAATGTTTATTTATTTACTTTGAGAGGGGGAGGCAGAGAGAGAGAGAGAGAGAGAGAGAGAGAGAGAATCCCAGGCAGGCTTTCCACTGTCAGTGCAGAGCTCGATGCATGGCTTGATCCCATGAACCATGAGATCATGACCTGAGCTGAAATCAAGAGTCAGAAGCTTAACAACTGAGCCACCCAGGGGCCCCAACAACCAAAGAATTTTGAGTTTTAGAGGAACATCTTATTTTGTTCACTCTAAAAGTGCATTTCCCCATTATTTTGTTATTCAGAGAACAGGGGTCACCTCACCAGTTAGGAAGATGGGATAGATGTATCATCCGATGTACTTAGAATGGCAAATACCAAATTTGTTGTATGTATAGAATAGAGCTAAGTATTTTAAGTGAGGTTTGAGATTGTTTCAAATAAGAAAAAAGCCAATGACCAAAAAAAATCAGAATTTATTTGAACTCTTATATTTTTTTTGAACATCCATATCATTTTCTAATTAAAAAAAGACTATTCATTATAGTTTATGGAAACAGCCCTGAATACTCTAAATTATTAGCATATTTTCTTGAAAACATCTTTTTCCTAATGTTCCATGGGTTCAATCTGATGATCTTGAAATGACTTGTTATTTTGGTCTTCATCATGGTTCTCGTTTTTCTCTTCGTTTAATAATTTATATAAACTCTCATTTTTCTGTTTAACATCACAAAGAATTGACTCCATAGAATAGCCAAATTCAATAAGGGCATATACTTTATCTCCACGTTTATAAAAATGCCCAATGGTATGCATAGCAACCAACTTGCCAGATGCATTAAACACTGGGGAGCCAGAGGACCCGCTGGAAAAACAAGTATCATAGCTAAGTGTATCTGTGCTCCAAACCTCTGATAGGAAACTTCGTTGGGTAAACATAGAAAAAGCATTATAAGTGGCAGCATGGGGACCTACCACCCCATCTTGATGATGCTCTGGGTACCTCTCTAACCGCTGATTTGGAGGAATCACAGCACAGCCATCTATTTTCTTGACCTGGCCTTCTGGGTGACCAATTAAATAAATCAAACCACTAGATGGTGGAGAGGGAATCTGTCCAAACAGGCCTGGAGGAAATCCATTTACGTTTTTTCTTAACTTTAAAATGGCGTAATCTAGAGTTCCATCAGACACCTCAAACCACGGCTCAATGGAAAACCAATCAACATCCATAGGACAGAACTTTTTATAAGCAAAAGTTACCTTTGCACATTTGCTTATTATATCTGGCCACAAACTTGGATCTGTGCCTTCTCCCACCATAAGATGTATTACATGTCGACAGGTGAAAATATAACCATGATTGAAGACAAAGCAAGTAGCGTTGCCTGTGTTTCCATTATTGTCCCATTTCATGAACCCAACTGACTTACTAAGATGAATAAGATCTTCACAGATTGCAACTGAAGTAGAATTTTCAGTCACTTTTCCAAAGTACTTTTTATAAATGTTGAATTGTTGAAATGGTAGCAGTTTGGTTTTCTTCTGTTCATCCTGAAAATACTTTCTCATCCAGAGAGTCTCTTCCTTAAAATTCGGATACTGATCCATTATCACTTTGTTCAACCTTTGGAAATTCTTCAGCCAGAGGTTAATTGCCGTCCTTTGGATATATTGATTAACATGTTCCATACCTGGATGGGGCCTTTGCCTAACCTGTGAGTTGTTTCTCCTGTATTTTCTGTTGAAACTATTATTGTAATACTTACTAATTCTGGAAATTGTCCGTTGTTTTTTACTTTCAATATCATGCCCTAGATTCCGAGCTGGGAGAATTTTTTCTCTGTTGTATTCTACATCTTCAGTCTCCTCATCTTCCTCTGGTTCGTGTTCCCTGATCTCAGACTGTATCAGATCCCAGGGACAGATTTCTTCAGTGGTATTTTCATTCTCCTGTTTAATTTT
This sequence comes from Puma concolor, assembly GCF_028749965.1. Taxonomy (NCBI): domain Eukaryota; kingdom Metazoa; phylum Chordata; class Mammalia; order Carnivora; family Felidae; genus Puma; species Puma concolor. The sequence continues at coordinate 11,950,525 of NC_141676.1, forward strand.
CTTATGGGTACCTTTCCTGGCAAGGTTTTTCTTAAAAATGTCCATTTCTAAGGTTTTTCCAGACACATCATCCACCAGGGAATGCTTTCCATGAATTATCTTATGATCTTCTATTATTTTCCATTTAAATTCATCCAGGTCAGACCGAAATCGGCCATCCTTGCTTAGAGCTTCTTCGATAGTCTCACCCTTTAGGGCATAGATACAAAGTGTAGTTCCTCTTTCATGAAGTTCCTTGATCTTAAGAATCTTCTTTATCCTCTTCCCAACAGCAACAATGTGAAAAAGAACGCATTCCATGTATGGATTTTCACACTGGCGCAAGATCTGATCACCTTCCTGGTTACCCTTTCTTTGACTAAATTTTATTTTGAAGTGGGACCCTATAGGTAGGCACTTGAGAGGCATTCCTAAATTTATATATCCTTCTATTGTTTTTTCTTCAAAAACAAGAATGTGCTTATTCAAATGATTCTCCATCCTTTCACTGAAATTGTCATTAGCTCTCAGAGCTGAGTAGATACTCTCATGGGGTTTACCATATGCTTTAAACATACTACGGTCAGATTTCCTCGAGTTTTCATTCAAAGTAAAAGTAAAATAACATTTTTTATGGGTGTCCCAGTCTGGGTTCTGGATTTCCACAGATGCTTCATGCTTGACTTCACTTTTAAGCTTACTGGTCCCACCACACTCGTTTATGTCAGGTAGAAGATGAATAGCAAGTCTTCTAGGGCAGGTCTGCTTGATGGCCATATCCTTAGAAAAAAGGAAAGATTAAAAACATAATGAGAATCTCCTTTAATAATAATATTTCATGTTTGTCTAATTATAAAACTAGTATATATTCTGAATAAAAATTGAGTACTATACTGGATAATGAATAGTGGAGAAAAATTACCCATCATTATTCCATCACCAGAGATAACCATCCTACATTTTGTTTTATTCATTTCTTTTACTTTACGTGCAGATACAAACCTTAGGTTTCTGAAGTTGTGCTAAGCTGCATGAGTTTATTCTTCGCCAAGCAATCTGCCATTGGATGACATGTCATTAAACATTTAAATTTAATGACATTACATGCCATCAAACAACCTTTGGAACACAATTTTGGGGGCCACAGGGTATAGTTCACTGTACAATAATTTCTAACTCATTCTTCTGTAGCTGGATACTTAGACTGTCTCAAATTTTTATAGGACAAACATTTCTATACGTAAAACATTTTGGCTGAACATCTGGATATTTCCTTAGGCCAGATTCCCAGCTGTAGAAATACAGACACTAAGGTTATAAATGTACGTCACAACATATATGCTGCCCAGCTGCTTTCCAGAAAAATTGTGTCAACTCATGCTGCTCCTTTTCCCCTTGATGCCCAGAGACCAACCGTATGGTTGGCTCCTTCAGAGATTTCAGTACTGTTATTTTAAATGTCTTCCAACTGATAGATGAAATGCCATTTAATTTGACTGCTTTTGTAAATTTGCATTACTTACTTACTAGTAGAGCTGTACTTAGATCTGTGAGTTCGAGCCCTGAGTCAGGCTCTGTGCTGACAGCTCAGAGCCTGGAGCCTGCTTTGGATTCTGTCTCCCTCTCTCTCTACCCCTCCCCCACTCATGTTCTGTCTCTGTCTCTCTCAAAAATAAACAAACATCAAAAAATTTAAAAAAATAAACATTAGAAAAAAAAAAAGAACAGTGAATCTGGAAGACAGATCCAATCAAGTTTTGCTCAATTTTTAACAAAGGTATAAAGGCAATTCAGTGGAGAAAGGGTAGATGTTTCAACAAACTGTGCCAGATGCCATATACAAAATGAACAAACAAATGAACTAAGTAATTAACCACTGTTTCCTATTACTATTTTATGATCCACATACTTCACCATACACACAAAATTAGTGCAAAATGGGTCACAGACAAACCTAAAACTGTAAGGGTTCTTGATGAAAACTCACAAGAAAATTTTGGTGATCTTAGGTTTGGAAAGAGTTCTCTGATGATACAACCAAAAGCATAATCCAAAAAAGAAAAAAATGTTAAAATGCACTTCTTTAAAGTCAGTAACTGCCCCCCACCAAAAGATAGTATTCAGCAAATAAAAAGATAAGCCACAAACTGAGATAAATTATCCACAAAGATTACAAGAAAAGCAATCTGACAAAGGGCTCATTTCCAAAATATATAAAACACTCCCAAAACTCAACAACAAAAAACCAGAAAGACCAATATAAAAACAGGCCAAAGATTTTAACAGACACCTCACTGAAGAAGATACATAAATGCTATATAGAACATGAAAAGAAATGCAATATCATTAGTCATTAGTGAAATGCATTTATACTACAAGGTGAGACCATTACATATTTCTCTATTACACACTTATTCGAATGAGTAAAATCAGGAAAACTTTCAAAACTGTATGTTGGCAAGAATGTGAAGCAGCTGGGACTCATACATTGGTGGTGAGGATACAAAATGATAGAGCCATTTTGAAAATATTTTGGCAATTTCCTATAAAGCTAAACATAGACTTACCCTATAACTTGGCAATTCTACCTATAGGCAAGAACTCAAAAGCAATGAAAATGATATTCATACAAAAACTTGTATACAAATCCTCAAGGCAGCTTTACTTATACAAGACACAAATGGGTGGCTCAGCTGGTTGATCGTCTCTGGCTCTTGGTTTTGGCTTGGGTCATGATCTCACTGCTAGTGAGTTCGAGCCCAATGTCTGGCTCTGTGCTGAAAGTGTGCAGCCTATTTGGGATTTTCTCTCTCCCTCTCTCTTGTTCTCTCTCTCAAAATAAATATATATAAAAAAAAAGCCAAAACTGGGGAAAAAACCCAAACATCCTTCAATGGGTGAATGGATAAACTCTCATATATTCGTACTGTGGAATACTACCCAGCAATAAGAAGAAAAAGCTACTGACACATCTAACCACCTGGATGAATCTCAAATGCCACGTTATATGTGAAAGAAGCCAGACCCAAAAGGTTTGATTCAGCATATGATTCTATTTACATGATTCTTTCAGCTCTGCACTCCCCTGTTTATAGAGTCTTAATGGTATTTAAACCCTATCCTTTTTCTTCTTTCTCCCTTTCTTGTTAAGTCCCTTATGGGTGTTTCCATTCTTTCTCTCCATCCTCTCTCTGCAAAACAGCTTCCTACCCTCCGTGGCTTCTCTCTCCCACAGTTCACCTCTCCGCGCTGCATACCTGCTGAGTTCTGCAGTTCAAGTTGTGCAGATTGTTGTGTTAATCCTCAGATCAGTTTTCTAGGTGTGTAAGATGGTTTGGTGTTGATCTAGCTGCATTCAAGAACTAGAGAAGCAAAAAGCTTCCATGCTGCTCTGCCATCTTGGCCCCTCTCTATTTACATGACATTCTGGAAAAGGCAACGCTTGGAGAACACATTGTTGATCACCAGGGGGTCAAGGTGAGTGTCCCCCTTGACACACACAAGGGAATTATTTAAGCTGATGGAACTCTATTGCATCTTGATTCTGGTCATGATTACAAGACCACAGGTAACTGTCATAGGCCAGAGAACTATATGTGGAAAAGATTTAATTTTACTGCATATGTAATAAATAGGTTGAAAGTAGTGATAAAAGTTAAAGTCTTTCACACAACCAGTAAGATAACCAATCTTTTTTTATTCATTTGTTATCTTTTTAGTTATTTTCTCCTTTTCCAGCTTTTCCCAGATTTACTTATATTCTCCTTCTCTCTTGTCTTCTTTTAGATTTTTTCCCCCTCCGCCTTTCACTTTCCCTCCAAATAGTTTGGAAACTTTACATTGTAGTTTTGTTGTAGAAGTGGATGCCTTAGACTAGTGCTGTTCAGTGGAACGTTCTGCAGTGATGGAGATCTCCAACATCTATCCTTCAGGATACGGCAGCCTCAGGGGAAGTATGCTTAGTGTGAGCAAGGGTCGGAATTCTTCACTTTCTTCATTATTTAACTTTAGATAAGTTGAATGTAAATTTAGATAGCCACATGCGGCTAGTGGCTACCATAGTGAACAGTGTAGCCCTTTAATGTGAATATTTAGCTTAGAGTTTAAATTAAATCTCCTCCTTAAAGATACAAGGATAAAGCCTGTATATAACTTCTCCTTCACTTACAGAATGAAACCCAAATACTTAAGCATGGGGTTCAAAGAAGAGGAAGATACCGCAGCTCTTTTCCAGAAAGCCACTGCACCTCTCTCCCGTTTTGTCGCAGCCATACGTGTGTACAAAAGTGAATTTGCACCAGCTCAGGGACAGGCCTCGCTTGCCGGAAGTGCCTCCTCAATCACACGGTTTTGTGCAGGAATGGCTGAGCTATGTAGCCTGGGAGGGTTAGATGCAAAAGGAAGTCTTTTCAGGGTACCAGGATGGACTCATTATCTGAATGGTAGCCAATGCAGGTATGCACTCTAAACTTACTGGAGTTCTGTCGTCACTATGCAGAAGGCCAGACAGAGGCCAACAACAAAGAGCAGAGCCCAGAAATTGGAAACAAAGGAGTCCCTTGAAGCCAGGTGTACTGCTGCATTAAAGCTTTGCTGAACTCTGCACTTGTCAGACAGATGAACCAATGAATCCGTTTTATTTTCTCCCAGGGCTAAACATTTCCTCTTTTGAAACGATACTGTACAAGCGAAGTAAATATTAGCAAATAATGCTAATAACAATGATAGATTTCACCGTACCGAATCTTCAGGGTATCTCAGATCAGTATTTCTCAAATTTTAACGTGCCTAAGAATCACCCGGGGGGGTCTTGTGAAAATGCAGATCACAGAGAGGTCTCAGGAGATAGCAATGCTGTTGCTGCTGTGTGTGGACCACACCTGGAACAGCAAGGCCACAGAGGTCCCTAATCTAGAACAGCACTGTCCAATGGAACTTTCTGCAATGATGAAAATGTTCTATATCTGCTTGTCTAGTACGGCAGCCATTACCCACATATGGCTACTGGGCCCTTGAAATGTGGCTAGTGAACAGAGGAAATTAATTTTAAATTTTATTTAATTTTAATCCAATGAAACCATTTTATTATTTCACAAGTAGAGGATTCTTTTTGACAAAATAAAAGTTCTAATGGAAATAAAGCCTACTATAATCTTCTACCAAAATACCTCTCCAGCTCTATTAGCCGACATTCTCGAATTCTTACATACGATCAAATCTGACTATGCTGCTCCCAAATATGTTTTTATGTGTATATGACTTTACTCACACTCTTCCCTCACGCAGGATACACTTACCTGGTGAAATTCTATTCACTAAGAGCAAGTCTCATATGATCCTGCCTTAATTTCTTGAGTGTGAATTAAGCACTCTTCTCTCCGCACTCCAAAAGCACTTGTTTATATCTTGATTTGGTATTAACGATTTGCATATTTTGTGTTGGTCAAAAACTGGCTGTGAAGTCTGAACACCCGGATTCAAATCCTTGCCGTAGCGTTCATTATTTTTGCAACTTTAAGAAAGTTGGGTTTCAGTTTCTTCATTTTTAAAATAGGGATGAGAGGGGTGCCTGGGTGGCTCAGTCGGCTGAATCTTACTTTGGCTCAGGTCATGATCTCAAGGGTTTGTGGGTTTGAGCCCTTCATTGGGCTTGCTGCTGCCAGCATGGAGCCCACTTTGGATCCTCTATCTTCCTCTCTCTCTGCACTTCCCCCACGCATTCTCTCTCTCTCTCTCTCAAAAATAAATAAATCTTTAAAAAGTTAAATAGGGCTGATAACACCACGTATTGTTTTATTAAATGTCAAATGAGATAATCCATAGGAAGTGACAAAAATAATTCCAGGTACACACTAATTTCTCAGTAAGCATGAACTGTATTTCTTGTTTTTTGCCTGTCCTTCTGATATCAAGTGTCTACACTGTTGGTCAGTGATCCTGTTGTCTAAAACGGCACACTTTGCATTGTTGATTCATACACTATCATTTGGCTTTACACAAACACTTATATGTGTGTCTCCCCAAATATATTTTTCACAACACGGAAGAAGGGTTTATAACTGCCATCCTCTATGAGCGTATCCCCTTCCAGAATCCTGATAGCATGCTATGGTTAGGTATGCTGCTCTAGCAAAGAGTTGTTAAAAAGTGGACATACCTTTGAAACTTTACTGGTACTCTGGCCATTTTCTGTAGCACTGGATGACTGGTTCTCTTCAGGCTTCATGGAATTCATGACGCGTTCACAGAAAATATGACTCACTTCTGCTTCCGGCCAAGTTACAGAAACAAGGACTGGATTTACCTTCCCACTTACAATGACTAAAAAAAAAAAACAAAGAATACAGTATGTGAAACAACTTTCAAACACTGGGCACCAGGCAGTGCAGAACAGTGATTTCCCATCCTTCAGAGAGAGAAACCAAATGAGGTAATCCTTATGGCCGTCTAGCTTTCCACCTGGGGGGTGTTTCCAGACCATCTCTCAGGGAAGGGACACACAATGGAGCCTGGCAGTTTCCCTTGAGTTGAGAAGACAAACTCAGGGTCATGGGAGGCCTATGTGGCTGGAGTTTGTGGGGCAGCGTACTAGAGAGAAGAGAGCGACAGCTACCCAGAGAATCCGAGATCTGCAGTGGGTACCCCTTGACATTTCAGCCAAATAAATATCAGTCAGTGCATACGTGCTGATGAAGCTTTTGGAAGCCAGGGGAAGAATCACCTAAAGGGAAAAGATGGAATAATTCTGACCTCCTGTAACTGAGGACATTGACAAATACAGTACACCCTAGGATTACTGCGGCTGACTGCTTGAGAGATCTCAGGCCAGGGTGCAGGGGACGGTGCAAAAGGCAGAGCCAGGTGTAATCCCTGATATGAGGGAGAGAGAGAGAGAGGAAGTTGGCACGTGTTCACGTTCACAGGACACAGAAGGGAAAGACCCACACAGACAGAACTCTGGATACAGGAAGAGGGTTCCCCTCAGGCATTCGGGTGAGAACTGATCAGAGCAGCAATGGAAGAAACCAGGTAAGGCCAGGAAAGAACCACCCCAAAACGTCAAACCCTCTCCCTACACCCCTCCTGGGGATCTCGGTTTCCTCGTTTGTAAATTAAGGAATCTGGTGTAAACCAAACTTTTATTGTTCCTGTGAATTACCCCCTCTGGTCTTGTTAAAAAGGAAGATACCACATCCCACCCTCAAAGATCAGGATTCAGTACCTCTGGACTGCAGTTACAGAATCTGCGCTTTAACACCGCCCTCCCCCAACACCCCCGCACAACACTCGGTGGCGGAAGCAGCTTCCTAGCTGATCTCAATGTGTCTTTCCAGGAGTAAAACTCTTGACCTCTGAAGCTGGGGGACGGAAAGTGGGTTCCCACAATGGGAGGCTGCCTATCCCCCCACCCTCAAAACCTCTTTGGCTCCGGATCAAGGTCCTTCTGCCTAGTGCCCTTGACAACCACCCCCTAAGGGCTCCACGTCCGACTCAGGAGCAGAGCGCTACTCACGGATGCGAAGAATCTGTCCAACGGTGCGGGTACCGCTGTCTGGGATTCGCAAGAGCTACAAAGCACTGGGCTCAGGGGCCTCTCTTCCGGACCTCTTCCCTCCGGGAAGTGCAAGTCCGCCCTCCTGCGCTCTGCGCCCAGCCACCAGGAGGCTAGGGGGCGGAGGCTGCCTGTGCTCATTCATTGGCCGGTAACTCATTCACTTCGGGAACCGATTGGCCGAGTCCGGCCACCCAGCGGGCGGGCGGGAAAGGCTGGGCTTTGACCCAGTCCAGAGGGCTGGCGAGTCCCAAGGCGGGATTCTCCGAATGTGCCCGCGTGCGCGCCATCCCGGAGCTGGTGATGCGGCTCAGTCCCTCCCAGGCACGTACTCCCCACCCTGGCCGACGGTCAGCATCTTGTTCCGGGACCCACTGCGCAGTCTCCTCCCGCCCTCCCTCCCTAGAGCCTCGGCGCCGCGGCCGTCGGGGGGGTAGTGCCTGGAGCCAGCACGGGAGTGGGAGGAGCCGGAGGTTGGTGCTCTCGCGGGGCTGGAGCTGCGCGCCCAGCGTCGGGAGCAGCGGGACAAACGGCCTTCCTGCCAGGTGGGCGGCGGCGGCGACGGCGCGAGGAGCATCCCGGGCGCGACGCGGCGGCCGCTGCAGAGCTGGCCGGGATCGGGCAGAGGCCCCGCCAACACCCGCGGGCGTCCGGGCGGGCGCCGCACCGGCTTCCAGGGGACGAAAGGGCCCAAAGCGGGCAGCGGCGCTCCTGCTTCCGGTCTAGCGGGACTTGGCGCCCCCAGCAAATGAGCCAACCTCGCCGAGAGACTAATGCACACACTCAGACCAAACCAAGAAGCCCAGAGATCGAACCCTCTCCCCCAGTCCCCTCCCCTGTGACTCGCGGTTCCGAAGAGCCCGATTTCATCCCTCTTAGAGGGAAATCCGCCCGGCGGGGTCCCAGGGGCCTGTAGGCATTTCCCGCTCTGCGCCTGGAGATGGATGTACACTTTAGTTCAGCCCCTATTCCCAGTGGGGTGGTGTTTGGTAGTAGACTTATTTGGGTCTCATTTGATCTTCGCAGTCACCTCTTGAGTTAGGTGCGAGTTTTGCACCCATTTCACGGGATAGTTTGCGCAAGACCACGGGACTAGTTGGGGGCAGCGGTGTCCGCGAGTAGTTTTAACCTTAGAGCCTCACAGCTTCTTGCAGGGAGACAGGGAAGTTCACTCCCCTCACGGGGGTCTTGATTACCAATTTGTAACTTAAACGGATCTGGCCATTTGTGATTCACCGTCCATTCGTGTCCAAACATCACTTGGGTAGCTTTAAAACCCGCGGACACCCAGACCAGTGCTTCGCAAAGTTGATGATGCATCAGGATCCTCTGGTGAGCTTGTCGAAATACATTTCTGAGCTCCCTCTGTTAGAGATCCTGACTCGGTAAGGCTGGAGTGTGGCCCGGTAATTTGCATTTCTCAAAAGGTACTGTCAGTGCTGCTGGTGGCCATCTTTAAGTCCAATTGTTAATTTCATTGACCAAAAAGTACTCTGAGCATTTACAAACGTTAACTAGTTTTATCCTCTAACAACCATAGGAAGCAGCTGCCGTTATCACCATTTCAAAAGAAATTGTGGCCACAGAGAGACAGCAAGCAATTGGCCTGAAGACAAACAGCTATCGGCAAGGCTAGGATTACGACCCAAACAGGCAGGCAAGGTGTCCTGAACCACTACCCATTGCTTCTCCACTGTTGTTCCAATCAGTCTCCACGACCCCAGCACACTCCAGCCCTTTCCAGCCCCGCTCCCCTCCAGTTGCGCTCCCCACCGCCCTTACCAGTACCTCTGTGTCCCTCCCTCTGCGCTCCAGGGCTTTCTTACACGCAGCTCTTGGGAATGGGGTCAGTACGGACAGTCCCCTGGCAGGATCGCCCAGGCAGGTGAACAGAGCCACTAGGAACAGCCCAGTCTTCTAGAACAGCGGATACTCGCTGCGGGCAAAGGATCTTCCACGGCGGACGGAGTTCCGCGCGCGGCCTGCAGATGGCGCCAGAGGACGTGCCTGATGGAAAAGGGAGGGAAAAGGAGGCGGGGAAAGGGAGTGAGGATTGACACTCATTATGGCCAAAGGCAGCGCGATGTTGGTTTGCCCACTCTTCCGTTTTCTGGCGCCCAAGATCTTCCCACTCCTTTAAGGGGTGCATTTGTGGGACCGAACAGACAGGTGGGAGTGGCCTATGCCGCGTCACGTGCTCCCTGAAGGTACACGTGTACGTCCAAGGTTGCTCTAACTCAGGCTGGCTTAACCCCTTTTTTCCAATTTACCTTGCTCTCAGTTAACTAAGGCCCACTTAACCTGTCTCTCCGTGCATTTGTCTGTCCATCACTCTTGGGTCCTTGGAGTTTTTGTAACAGTCATCAAGGGGGCAAAGCCAGCATGGTGCCTCATTGCCTTAGCAAATAAGTATTTCCGGGTGCTGATAATGGGCAGTGGGCCGAGTGGGAGTGGGGGTCAGGAGAGCAGAGTGGAGAAAACAGTTGGGAAGCCTCCACTGAACATCGGGCGCTGTGTTTTTGAAATTGTCTGGAGGATTGTCTCATTTCATCTTTCTATTTAATTCATTTTCAATTTCACAGGTTAGAAAACGAGGTAAATAAATCATCCAAGAGTAGTCCTTGAATGATTTTAACTCGTGTCAGACGCCAAAGCTGAGGTCCTTTATTGTGCCCAGGCTGCCTTTGTGGCATTTCAATGCACGAAGGTCCAGTGAATCACCGCTCCACCCTCATTCATCTTTCTATCCATTTATTCATCTATTCATTTATTAGGGACCCATCTGCACGCCATGGGTTTAGTTGCTATTGAAAATACAGAGGAATAGGAACTGTGCTGTAAATTACAAGAAAAAGAGATATACACAGCATGTTGATACCTGTTTTGTTCCAAATAATATGAGGGAGAAAATCTACCCTGGTGTTCCAGATCATTGCCTTAGGCTGTAGTAATCTTTGAACTTTTATTTTCCCGTTCCTGTAATTTTTAAAAATTGAGTATTCGCCCCATCTATTTTTATTTACCTTATATATTTTATTTAATTTTATAAATTTATTTATTTGAGAGCAAGAGAGAGGGGGGTGAGGGGCAAAAAGGGAGAGAGAGAATCCCAAGCAGGATCGTCACTGTCAATGCAGAGCCAGACTCCGGGATAAATCTCATGAACCGTGAGATCATGACCTGAGCCAAGATCAAGAGTCAGATACTTAACCCACTGGGCCACCCAGCCCCCTAATATATTTTAATAATTAACATTAAATGTTAGGCACATGTGATTTTTATGTTTTAGGTAAAAATATAAATGGAGGTTCAAATAGATTCTTCATTCACCCCAAAGGACCATCTCGGTCACATCCTGAAGTGCTTCCTCAGTCTGGAAACTTCTACCCTGATTATGTGCCTGGCTGTCTTCTTTCTTCAGAACACCACCAGGTTTTCAGGGTGTCCTTCTCTGACTACTTCCTATAGAATATGACCTTCTCCCCCTCTGTTTTTTTCTGTCCCCTTATTCTGCTTTATTTTTTCATATACTATATCTCGATGTATAATAGACAGGATTACTTTGCTTGGTTAGTTTTGCCTCCTTGCATCAGAATCTAGCTTCTAGAAGAACAAGAAGGAGTCCTCAGTGCTGGTGACTGTGGGAGGAAAGCAACAGAGCAGAAGGGTGGGAGGTGGAGGTTCCAGAAACCCTGGGGCTGAGGCGGGAGAACAGGGAAGATGGGAGACTCTTCGTTCATGCCCCCTTTGGCTCCTCCATTCTTGCAATTGTCAGGGCCAGGGGCACCTACCTCTTCCCTCTGGCCCCGTTAACAGCAGTCTCTTCCTCTTCTCTCTGATTTTTCAGCCCCTACTCCACAGTAGGAAATGTGGATGCCCCATACACAGGTACCTCCAGGAAGATTCAGTTATAGTTCCAAGAAAAATTCTGTTGTTGTCTCTCTCAGCATCTTCTGTGTTAAGGTGCTTGAACAAAGTGTTCTGGGATGGGAGCCGGAAGATGTAATCTCTGCCCAGATTTGCCCCTGAAGAAAGAAAGATTACACAGCGTGATTGAATAGCCTGTCCTCACATTAGCTGACCTACTCCCTATACAGGAGCCAAGGACATCTGAGAGTTGACCCTGAATTGAACTTCTTACCCAAACTGTGTCCTGAACTAATGATGAACGAATCTTGCGAGTGTGCTGGTTTCAGTGCAATGTATGGAGAACATCCTGAGAAATCTACACAGGGTATAGAGGTTATTATATGATTTATAATCAGTGGGAACCAGTCATACATCCCTGAAGAGCTAGCATAGCTAGCCAGGGAAAAAGTTGAGCACAGATATACACTGGCTCCTCTGTGACATAGCACCTCTTGCTGTGGGTGGGCCTAGAAGCTTCCCCCACACCCCTGAGGTCATCGCAGCACCGCTGAAGAGGGATACGTTCTGTCGCCTCTGTCCAGGCTTACATCACCATAAAGTCAATATTTGGCTAAGCCCTACTTGATCTTGTGCTTTTGACTTTTAATCACAGTCCGAAACTCCCCATTATTAGTCATCTACTTCTTATTAGCTGAATGACCTTGAAGAAGTTACCTTCTTTCTTTGAGCCTCAGGTTCGTCACGTCTAAGAAGGAAGAAATACAATGTCATCAGCCTCACACGTGGGGTCCCAGGGTGTCAGTCCTCTGAGGATCAGAGAAAGATATTTGTGGTTTTGGGAGACTTCAGAAATCCTATTACTGACATACTCGTGTAGAAAATACTGGAGGAAGAATTGTAACCTAACAGTAAGTAAATAGGAACACAGACCTCAGACAGGAGCAGATAACAAAGACAGGAAACAGTGGTGAGCAAAAAAGTTCTGGCCAATTTTATTTTATTTTTGTTTTATTTTTTTATGTTTTATTTATTGAGAGAGAGACAGAGACAGAGCATAAACGGGGGAGGGGCAGAGAGAGAGGGAGACACAGAATCCAAAGCAGGCTCCAAACTGTCAGCATAGAGCCTAACGCGGGGCTCAAACTCACAAACCACAAGATCATGACCTGAGCTGAAGTTGGACGCTTAACCGACTGAGCCACCCAGGTGGCCAATTTTATGTAGATGGTTAAATCTCACTGACCATGTTAGACTCTCTGGAAATGACTAACAACAAGAGAGGTCTACCATATCTTGCCTGAGCCACCCAGAGTTGTGCTCTGGGCCAGAAGGGCTGGAGGAGTGAGGTGTTTGGTCTCAGCCATCTCACTCACTCCTCTGGGTGTGATGAAGAAGGAGGATAGGGAATGAATCTTCCTGAAAGACACCATCTTATTGGGGTCCGTGGGAAGCCCTGGTACTTTGTTTCCTACAGTAGAAGAGAAATTTGCATTCAGTTATGATACTAGGAAAAATATTAGTGATCAATACAAAGTTAAAAAGGGACTATGATGATAAGTAAATTAAGATTCTTTAGTGGAGGCAATATCACCTTTGAAAAATGTTATCTTTTGAATACTACAGGGTATACTTTTTAAAAGAAAAAAAAAACCTCTACAAGGGAAATAAATTTTCATCCCATTCTCTAGATGCTCTACCTTTACAGAGATAATCTGTGATGGCACAAGCATAAGAACTCATTTTCAATGTATTTTCACAGCAACAAAGAAGCTCAGTGTTCATGCATAAGAAAACTGGTGGATCTGGCTTGAAGTGAAAAATTTATCTGAGATACATTTCTCATGGATAGCTTTTGAAAGGTCTGTGAGGATGCTCAAAAGGGGGTTCACGAGTGTTCTACAGCACATGGGTTTGGGGAACAGGAAGATAAAGATTTGGATTAAATCTAGATGAAATCAGGGGCCAAAGAGGATGGTAGAGGGGTCTGTGTGTGTGTGTGTTGGAATGGAGGGACAAATGGAAGCCCGAGGGTGGCAAGGGAGGTGCTATGGTCTCCAGATCTGGTGTAGGACCTTGGAAAGACAAAGTGGTCTGAAGGGTTGGTGCCTTTACTGTTTTTTAAATATTTTTATTCTCACTCCTGGGCATTACTGTTAAATTAAAAAATTTTTTTTTCTAAGTTTATTTATTTTTATAGGTGGAGGGAGAGGCAGAGAGAGGAGAGAGAGAGAATCCCAAGCAGGCTCTGTGCTGTCAGCACAGAGCCCAACGCAGGGCTTGAACTCACGAACTGTGAGATCATGACCTGAGCCAAAACCAAGAGTTGAACGCTTAGCTGACTAAGCCACCCAGGAGCCCCATCGCTGTAAAAATCTCACCCTTGAGCACACAGGCTACTTTTCCCATGATGACAAGGCAAGGCTTGGTTGCCAGGGGCTTCTGCTGGAATCCCTAGGTTTTTCCTGTGAGAAGAGGGCTCCTTCAGGTAAGGAAGGGTGGGGGGAGAAATGGTCCCTCCTCACCTACTGCCTCTCCTCTGTACCCTAAACACAGCACAGCAAGTTTACCTTCAGGGACAGCCCACTGGGATCAATGGTAGGGCTGCCCCTGTTCCTGAAGCCAGGCCTCCACGAAGGTAAGAGAAAAAATGGCTTGCTGTGTCAAGGGAAGACTCAGATGCAAAGCCTGAGACTCGGGTAGTATTTCAGGGGAGTTTAGTGTCCACGGGAAAGCAGGATGCGCCCAGGTTCATGGGCCGGCAAGGGCAACTACTTGAGGTACACATGAGGGCGCTGGTGCGACGTGGGGACTGGGGTCTGCCTGGGAGAAGGGGTGAGGACAGCGTCCCAGGTGGAGAGGGGAATCAAGGTGGTGAACCAAGTTACACGTGCTTGTCTTCTTCATACCAATAGCTGTATTCGATCATGGAAAAAATAAAAAGAAATAAAGCCAGAATAAATCTGCAACAGCAGAGCAAAGGAAAACAAAATGTGCTGTCACTGGGCCAGAGATTTTGAGTAGACAGATGAACCTGCAGGAAAACCCCAGGTCAAAACACGTGAGGGGGCAGACCTGCTGTGGAGAAAGAAACTGTAAAAAAACTTTCAAAGGCAAACCATGAGAGACTCTTAAATACAGAGAACAAACTGAGGGTTGATGGGGCAGGGGAGAGGGGAAATGGGTGATGGGCATTGAGGAGGGTACTTGTTGGGATGTGCACTGGGTGTTGTATGTGAGCAATGAATAATGGGAATTTACCCCCCAAACCAAGAGCACACTGTATACACTGTATGTTAGCCAACTTGACAATAAATTATATTAAAAAAAAAATTCAAGTTCGGGGATGGGGATACAGCACATCTGTATCCCTTGGATAACTACCTAGTAGTGCAATTGCTTGGACATAGGGTAGTTATATTCTTAGTTTTTTGAGGAAACTCCATACTGTTTTCCAGAGTGGCTGCATCAGCTTGCATTAGCACCAATAATGCAAAAGAGATCCTCTTTCTCCACATCCTTGCCAACATGTTGTTGCCTGAGTTGTTAATATTAGCCATTCTGACAGGTGTGAGGTGGTATCTCATTGTGGTTTTGATTTGTAGTTCCCTGATGATGAATGATGTGGAGCATTTTTTATGTGTCGGTTTGCCATCTGGATGTCTTCTTTGGAGAAGTGTCTATTCATGTCTTTTGCCCATTTCTTCACTGGATGATTTGTTTTTTGGGTGTTGAGTTTGATAAGTTCTGTATAGGTTTTGGATACTAACCCTTTATCTGATATGTCATTTACAAATATCTTCTCCAAATCTGTCAGTTGCCTTTTAGTTTTGCTGATTGTTTCCTTTGCTGTGCAGGAGCTTTTTATTTTGATGAGGTCCCAGTAGTTCATTTTTGCTTTTGTTTCCCTTGCCTCCAGAGACGTATTGAGTAAGAAGTGGCTGGGGCCAAGATCAAAGAGGTTTTTGCCTGCTTTCTCCTCGAGGATTTTGATGGCTTCCTGTCTTACATTGAGGTCTTTCATCCATTTTGAGTTTATTTTTGTGTCTGGTGTAAGAAAGTGGTCCAGGTTCATTCTTCTGCATGTCACTGTCCAGGTTTCCCAGCACCACTTGCTGAAGAGACTGTCTTTATTCCATTGGATATTCTTTCCTGCTTTGTCAAAGATTAGTTGGCCATACGTTTCTGGGTTCTTTATTCTGTTCCATTGATCTGAGTGTCTGTTCTTGTGCCAGTACCATTCTGTCTTGATGATTACAACTTTGTAGTATAGCTTGAAGTCTGGGGCTGTGATGCCTCCTGCTTTGGTTTTCTTTTTCAAGATTGTTTTGGCTATTCGGGGTCTTTTTTGGTTCCATACAAATTTTCCTGTATGGAAAAATCCATACAGGATTATTTGTTCTAGCACTGTGTAGAATGCTGGTGTTATTTTGATAGGGATTTCATTCAATATGTAGATTGCTTTGGGTAGTATCGACATTTTAACAATATTTGTTCTTCCTATCCAGAAGCATGGAATCTTTTTCCATTTTTTGGTGTATTCTTCAATTTCTTTCATAAGCTTCCTATAGTTTTCCGTGTATAGATATTTCACCTCTTTGGTTAGATTTATTCCTAGGTATTTTATGGTTTTTGGTGCAATTATAAATGGGATCAATTCCCTGATTTCTCTTTCTGTTGCTTCATTGTTGGTGTATAGGAATTCAACCAATTTCCGTGTGTTGATTTTATATCCTGCACCTTTGCTGAATTCATGTATCAGTTATAGCAATTTTTTGGTGGTATCTTTAGGGTTTTCCATATAGAGTATCATGTCATCTGTGAAGAGTGGAAGTTTGACCTCCTCCTGGACGATTTGGATGCCTTTTACTTCCTTGTGTTGTCTGATTGCAGAGGCTAAGACTCCCAATACTATGTTGAATAACAGTGGCAAGAGTGGACATCCCTGTCTTGTTCCTGACCTTAGGGGGAAAGCTCTCAGTTTTTCCCCATTGAGGATGATATTACGTTGGGTCGTTCATATATGGCTTTTATGATCTTGAGGTATGCTCCTTCTATCCCTACTTTCTTGAGGGTTTTTATCAAGAAAGGATGCTGTATTTTGTCAAATGCTTTCTCTGCATCTATCGAGAGGATCATATGGTTCTTGTCCTTTCTTTTATTGATGTGATGAATCATGTTAATTGTTTTGTGGATGTTGAACTAGCCCTGCATCCCAGGTATAAATTCCACTAGGTCGTGGTGAATAACTTTTAATGTATTGTTGGATCCGGTTGGCTAATATCTTGTTGAGGATTTTTGCATCCATGTTCATTAGAGAAATTGGTCTATAGTTCTCCTTTTTAGTGGGGTCTCTGTCTGGTTTTGGAATCAAGGTAATGTTGGCTTCACAGAATGAGTTTGAAAGTTTTCTTACCATTTCTATTTTTTGGAACAGCTTCAAGAGAATAGGTGTTAACTCTTCCTTAAATGTTTGGTAGAATTCCCCTGGAAAGCCATCTGGCCCTGGTCTCTTGTTTTTTGGGAGATTTTTGATTACTAATTCAATTAGAAAAAGAAATTTTCTATTTCTTCCTGTTTCAGTTTTGGTAGTGTATATGTTTCTAGCAATTTGTCCATTTTTTCCAGATTGCCCATTTTATTGGCATATAATTGCTCATAATATTCTCTTATTATTATTTTTATTTCTGTTGTGTTGGTTGTGATATCTCCTCTTTCATTCTTGATTTTATTTATTTGGGTCCTTTCCGTTTTCTTCTTGATCAAACTGGCTAGTGGTTTATCAATTTTGTTAATTCTTTCAAAGAACCAGCTTTTGGTTTCATTGATCTGTTCTGGTTTTCTTTGTTTCAACAGTATTAATTTCTGCTCTAACCTTTATTATTTCCTGTCTTCTGCTGGTTTGGGGTTTTATTTGCTGTTCTTTTTCCAGCTCTTTAAGGCATAAGGTTAAGTTGTGTATCTGAGATCTTTCTTCCTTCTTTAGGAAGGCCTGGATTGCTATATAGTTTTCTCTTATGACCGCCTTTGCTGTGTCCCAGAGGTTTTGGGTTGTGGTGTTATCATTTTCATTGACTTCCATATACGTTTTAATTTCCTCTTTAACTTTTTGGTTAGTCCATTCATTCTTTAGTAGGATGTCCTTCAGTCTCCAAGTATTTGCTACCTTTCCAAATTTTTTCTTGTGGTTGATTTCGAGTTTCATAGCATTGTGGTCTGAAAATATGCACGGTATGATCTTGGTGTTTTTGTACTTGCTGAGAGCTGATTTGTATCTCAGTATGTGGTCTATTGTGGAGAACGTTCCATGTGCCCTGGATAAGAATATATATTCTACTGCTTTAGGATGAAATGTTCTGAACATATCTGTTAAGTGCATCTGGTCCAGTGTGTCACTCAAAGCCATTGTTTCCTTGTTGATTTTTTGAGTAGATGATCTGTCCATTGCTGTGAGTGGGTTGTTGAAGTCTCCTACTATTATGGTATTACTATCAATGAGTTTCTTTATGTTTGTGATTAAGTGATTTATGTATTTGTGTGCTTTCACATTTGAAGCATAAATGTTTACAATTGTTAGGTCTTCTTGGTGGATAGACCCCTTAATTATGATATAATGCCTTTCTTCATCTCTTGATACAGTCTTTATTTTAAAGTCTAGATTGTCTGATTTAAGTATGGCTACTCTGGCTTTCTTTTGTTGACCATTAGCATGATAGATGGTTCTCCCTCCCCTTACTTTCAATCTGAAGGTGTCTTTAGGTATAAAGTGGGTCTCTGGTAAACAGCATATAGATGGGTGTTGTTTTCTTATCCATTCTGTTACCCTATGTCTTTTGATTGGAGCATTGAGTCCATTGACGTTTACAACAAGTACTGAAAGATATGAATTTATTGCCATTATGATGCTTGTAGAGTTGGAGTTTCTGGTGGTGTTCTCTGGTCCTTTCTAATATTTGTTGCTTTTGGTCTTTATTTATTCATTTATTTATATTTTCATCTTTTCTCACCTCAGAGAGTCCTGCTTCAAGTTTCTTGCAGGGATGGTTTAGTGATCACAAACTCCTTTAATTTTTGTTTGTCTGGGAAACTTTTTATCTCTCCTTCTATTTTGAATGACAGCCTTGCTGGATAAAGAATTCTTGGCTGCATATTTTTCTGATTCAGCACATTGAATATATTCTGCCACTTCTTTCTGGCCTGTCAAGTTTCTGTGGATAGGTCTGCTGCAAACCTGATCTGTCTTCCCTTGTCGGTTAAGGACCTTTTTTTTCTCCTTGATGCTTTCATGATTCTCTCCTTGCCTGAGTATTTTATGAATTTGACTATGATATGCCTTGTTGATGGTCGGTTTTTGTTGAATCTAATGGGAGTCCTGTGTGCTTGCTGGATTTTGATGTCTGTGTCTTTCCCTAGGTTAGGAAAGTTTTTCCACTATGATTTGCTCACATAACCCTTTTACCCCTATTTCTCTCTTTTCCTCTTCTGGGACCCCTATGATTCTGATGTTGTTCCGTTTTAATGAGTCACTGATTTCTCTAATTCTTAAATCATGCTCTTTTGCCTTAATCTCCCTCTTTTTTCCTGCTTCATTATTCTCCAAAAGTTTCTCCTCTATATCACTGATTCTCTGTTGTGCCTCATCCATCCTTGACGCTTCGGCATCCATGTGATTGCAGCTCAGTTATAACATTTTTTATTTCATCCTGACTAGTTTTTACTTCTTTTATCTCCGCAGAAAGTATTCTAATCTATTTTCAATTTCAGCTAATATTCTTGTTATCATGATTCTAAATTCTGGTTCAGACATCTTGCTTGTTTCTGTGTTGGTTAAGTCCCTGGCTGTCGTTTCTTCCTGCCCTTTCTTTTGGGGTGAACTCCTTCATTTCGTCCTTTTGAAGGGAGAAAAGGAATTAATGAGCTAGAAAAAATTAAAATAAAAAAACATTAAAATTAAAAAATTAAACACACACACACACACACACACACACACACACACACACACAAATCGAATAAATGATGCTAGATCCTAAATGTGTTTTGGTCTGGGTGTTGAAAGTGTCTTGACAGACTAGAGAAAAAAGGGGAAAGAAGAGAAAAAAAAAGGAAACCATTTGAAAATTTGAAAAAATGAATACACTGAAGTAGACTAAAATGAAATGATGGAAGTAAGCTAGAATTTGAAAAAATTCACACAAAAATAAAAAATATAGTAAAAAATTAAAGAAAAATATTTTTAATAAAAACTGAAAATAAAAATGAATTTTTCTCTTCTGTATTCAAGAAAAAGAAAATAAGTGAAAAAGAAAAAAAAAAAAAAAGAAAAACTATTGAATAGATGGACTTGCTACCAGACTGAAATATGACTGAAATTACTTTGTTTTCCCCTAGGAGTCAGACTATGAAGCGCTTTATAGTCCATAAACTAAGTAGGCAGTTAGACTTGTGTTCTTGAAGAGCGCGGTTGGCCCAGTTGGGTGGGGCCTAGTGTCACAGCTCTGTTCTCCACTAGATGGCGCTGCTAGCCTACTGGGATGGATTGTTGTGGCGCTTGTAGGTGCTTATGCACATGAGGGGGAGTGGTGAAAATAGCAGCACTCAGCTACCCAGTCTCTAGTATTCAGACTCTGTTCTCCCCAATCAGCAATCACACATCCATCCTTTGTATTCAGCTTTTGTCCGCTCCCTGCTTTTACACTGTCCATGACCAGGCCCCAGGCAGTACCTCTCTCCCGAGTTTTGTCTCAGATGCGGCTGTTTTCCCCAGCCTCTTACTTCTGAGGGACTGCGGCTTTGACCTGTTCCACCCTTGTGCCGAGGGTCTCACCAAGCAATGGCCGAATGCCAGCCATACTCAGGAAGGTTCAAGGGACCGTGCTGCTGCTGATGCCCAGAGACTGTGGCCAGGTGACAGCCTGCCCCAGAAAAAGTTCGTGAGATAGTGTAGCAGCAGCGTTTCAGGGATTATGGAAAATCACAACACATACCTGGCACCAGGCTTCACTCTTAATGACCTTGTTCCAGCACCAGCGAATAGGGCCGTTCTCTGGGGTCTGCTGGGCCCAGGTTGCCTCACAGCCTCTATCAAGTATCCTTCCAGCAGTGGAACCACTTCTCCCGGTATGGCCCAAGAACTCCCGGACCCCACTCTGCTCCTGGGGATTTGCCCTTCCCACCAGAGCACTGCCAGGTATCGAGCTGTGGAGTTGCAGACTCTCTGCATTCCCCCTGTTTATAGTCTTAATGGAATTTAAACCCTCTCCTTTCTCCCTTTTTAGTTCAGTCTCTGCAGCTGTTTCCAATTTTCCACTTTCTCTCCAGCTGCTTTTGGGGAGGGGTGCTTTTTCTGTATTCTCCACCCACCCCAGCCCCTGCTGTCTCTGTTCTCTCTCTGCCTGCAAAAGTGGCTTCCTGCCCTCCACAGCTACTCTCTCTCCAAGTTCACCTCTCCATGCCACATACCTGCTGAATTCTGTGGTTCAGGTTGTGCATATTGTTGTGTTAATCCTCAGATCAGTTTTCTAGGTGTGCAGGATAGTTTAGTGTTGTATTTCATGGATGTGAGACACACAAAAAACTTCCATGCTGTTACACCATCTTGGCTCCCTCCTGTTGGTTGGTTTTGGTTGGCACCAGTATTTATTTCCAGGGGAGGGGCTTGAAGGTCAAATCTGTCCTGTGGGGTCTTGGGGCCTTGTGTCTAGCAAAGACAGCCTTGTCCCCAAGAGCCTCCTCAATCTACATGAGCTGGTTGTATTTGACCAGGTGCTCTGAGCAGCAGGAGGCATCATCAGTCTTCATCTATCCCATGCAGAGCCCTACCATGAGGTCAACAATGAATGCATCCTCAGTCTCCCCGGAGTGGTGGCTCACCATCACCCCTGCCATTAGATTAGGCCAGTTTGCAGGCCTGGATGGACTCGGTCACTGAGCCAATCTGGTTGACCTTCAGCAGCACCAGTTGCAGGCCTTTTTCTCAATGGCTTGGGCAATCCTCTTGGGGTTGGTGACTATGAGGTCATCCCCAATGATCTGGATGTCAATCACCAAGAGGAATGAGATACAGGTGACCCAGTCAACCTAGCTAAAGGGGTCCTTGATGAAGACCACAGGGTGATTCTTGATGAAACTCTTATACTGCTCCCCCAGCATCTCCCCAGTGGTGTGCAGTGCAGTCATCAGGTGACTTGAAGTCAAAATCGTACTTCCCGTTGCAATAGAACTCAGATGCTGTCCCATCCATGCCAATCACCACCTTGTCTGGGTAACCAGCTTCCTGGATGGCTGTCTTCAGTAGCTCCAGGGCTTCACTGTTCTCCAGGATGTTGGGTGCAAAGCTGCTCTCATTGCCCAGATTGGTGGCATCCTTCCCATTCTTGGCCTTGATGACTGCCTTGAGGTGGTGGTAGACCTCAGTGCCAATGTGCATGGCTTCTTTGAAGGAACTGGCTCCCATGGGCAGAAAAATGAACTCCTGTGTGGCCAGCTTGTTTCCAACATGGGAGCCCCTACTGATCACATCAAAGGCAGGGACTGGGAGGACCAAGTCTGGGTTCCCAGCGAGGTCTGTTATGTGCCAGTAGAGCATGACCCCCTTCTTGGCTGCACCAGCCTTGCACACGGCCACGGATACACCCAGGATGGCAGTGACCCCAAACATGGACATATTCTCAGTCTCATCCAGCTCAATCATATATTTGTCAACTTTTTCTTGATCCCCAATGCTTAGTTTATTTTACAGCAGAGTGGGGCCCAGGGTCTTATTGATGTGTCCCACAGCCTTCAGAATCCCTTTCCTGAGGGAGCAGGATTTGTCTCCATCTCTCAGTTTCAGAGTTTCATAGATACCTGTGGAAGCTCTTCTGGGCACAGCTGCTTGGAATTGGTCCCTGGCCATGTGTAGGACCACATCTACCATGGGGTTGTCCCTGGAGTCCAGGATTTCCCAGGTAAAGATTTTCTGCATGGCCATAGCTGGGATGTCTTCACTGGGGGGTTAGGGTGAGCTCTGAGTCTAGATGGCAGCTGGAACAGTGTCCTTCACTGTCATTGACTTTGATAATATAACAGTTCTTGTCTCCTCACCCAAACTTTCCTGACAACCTGGGAAGAAAGGTAAGAAAGCAGCCCTGTCAGTGATTCAGAGCTCTCTGCTTCTTCAGCTTCCACCTGTTTAGTAACTCACTACAGGTGCTTGGTAGCTCTCAATCTTGAGCTTGTATCAGGATCCACTGGAGCACTCCCTATACCAAAGATTACGGTTCCCCTTCTGGTTCCCAGGGTTTCTGATTCAGGAAGCCTGAGAATTGGCATTTTTAAACAAGATCGCAGGTGCTGCTGATGTTGTTTCTTGGGAACCCACTTTGGGTCACCAATGCAGATACCCATTGCCTCTGACTAGTTGCCATGGCTTTGGAGCATCTTCGGGCTGATGACTTCATAATTTTTCAGAACTTCTTATAATTATTGAGGCTCTTTGGAGAACATGAAGTATCTATGTCAGCTCTTGTATGGGATGGTGAAAGGTCAGTTCATGACCTTGAACTTTTTCTTCAGCTTTCATGTACTGAGAATCTACAGTGTCTAAAGCATGGGCAAGATGCTCTAGTGAAAATAAACCTGAATGAGACATTACTCTTGCCCAAAGACATCACTCTGGCCCAGAGTCAAAGAAAGGACTATCAACCTATGAAAACAGGAACACCTCATTCAAAGCCAGAAGTAGAGGAATAAGGTCATCAGGAGTTTTGGTAGCACTCTAGGTGGTTTGCTGTCATATTTTCTCATGGACTTGGAAGAGAGAGACTTGGAATCCCATTCTTGCAAGCCACAGCTTCCATGGAAAGATAATATTTGTTTCTGAAAGTAAATATCAACAGTAAGGCTGAGAGTTTCAGCTGGAAGTATATTTTGTTGAAAAGTATATTGCTGAAAACTGAAACATAAAGTAGTGTAACTAATTTTAAAGAATCATTCAAGGGGTGCCTGGGTGGCTCAGTCAGCTAAGCGTCCAATTCTTGATTTTGTCTCAGGTCATCAGGTCATGATCTCACGGTTCGTGAGTTCAAGTCCCGTGTCTGGCTCTGTGCTGACAGCATGGAGCCTGCTTGGGATTCTCTGTCTCCCTCTCTCCA
Source organism: Puma concolor (assembly GCF_028749965.1). Lineage (NCBI taxonomy): Eukaryota > Metazoa > Chordata > Mammalia > Carnivora > Felidae > Puma > Puma concolor. The sequence continues at coordinate 11,974,054 of NC_141676.1, forward strand.
TTCCCTTCCCCCTGCTATTGTGCTCCCTCCCTCTCTCTCTCTCTCTCTCTCTCTCTCTCTCAAAAATAAATAAACATTAAAAAATAATCCTTCAAGAATTGGGGGGTGCTAGTAGAAATAAATGCAGATTCCTCAGTGTGGCTCAAAGCAAAACCTTGATGTATTCAGAATAGTAGATGTGTTAAGAAACCTCATTTTGAAAGAATGACTGGAGATAGACAAAGTATTCAAGGGATTGTAAAGAGAATATCAAAGTGAACCAGAAGAAAGCAAAGGGAGCAGTTCATAAAAATCAAAGCTGAAAATAATGAAGTGGAAAATGAGACATAGAACAAAGAATAGACAAAACCATAAACTCCTTTTTAAGTGGCAAAAAAAGACATTTTAAGGAAAAAACAAGAGAAGCAAAAGCAAAAAGCAGACAGTACTAGAGATGAGGAAGGAGATAGCAAAGGGAACAAGAGAAATATAAAAGAAGTTTAGATGTGACTCTAGGCAACATGTTTACCAATAAAAGAAATAGATAATTTCCCTCCATGTTCAAAACTGATCTTCAAAGAAATAAATAACCTCAGCTGACTGATAGAAATAACTGGAAATGTTTACCATTTAAAAAGTGGCCCAAATCAGATTCTTTTACATTTAACTTCTACCTAAACCAAAAATTAACACACAATTTAAATATTAAGCCATGGTAACAGCTGGAAAGACCCCCCCCCCCGCCCGAATCCAAAATCTGATTTAAAAAAAAAAAAAGGAATAAAAGATATTTATTGAACCTTTTCACTTATGAATACAGATGCAAGCATTCTGAATAAAATATCCAGGAGTAAATCAGAAGAATAGTAGATAGGAGCAAATAGAGTTTATTTTAGAAAGGCAAGAATGGCGAAGACTCAGAAGGTCTTTCAGTGTAGTCTAAGTTAAAGGATGAAAAATTGTGTGAGTGTATCAATTGCCAAAAAGAAACTTTCTCATAGAAAGAAACATATACAAAAATACCCATAAAATTTCAGTCGCTATTCCAAATATAAATTCTAAGAAAATAAGAATAGTAGGAAAATACTCTAACCATGTAAAGACAGACCAAATATAATTACAAATGTGAATTATTAAAGCCATCACATTAAAGCCAGGAAAGAGACAAGGATGGAGATATTGCTGCTCTTAATTGGTATTATTTTGCTAGGTTCTGCACATGTAATAATTAGGCAAGAAACTAGAAAACCAATACTATATAGGAAAAGGGAAGCAAATAATCTGTATTTGCATATTACAGTATTATGTCTTTACAAAGTCCAAGAGACTCCAACCAAAAACAAATAAACAGGATCTTAAAGAATCTTGTGAGGCATGTTTAGAAATTAAGAACAGAAATAAAAATCAATCGCAAAGTAATAGTACTCAGAAATGGAAAAGGCAAATAATTCCACCAACAGTTGTGACAAGCATAAAATACCCAAGAGTAAACTGAATGTGTTTTTTTTTTAATGTTTATTTATTTTTGAGAGGGAGAGAGCGACAGAACATGAGCAGGGGAGGGGCAGAGACAGGGAGACACAGAATCTGAAGCAGTCTCAGTCTCTGAGCTGTCAGCGAAGAGCCCAGTGCCGGGGCTCAAACTGACCACCTGTGAGATCATGACCTGAGCTGAAGTTGGATGCTTAACCGACTGAGCCACCCAGGTGCCCCGAATGGGTTTTATTTCATTTGGCTTACTGTAGGAAAACACTAAATTTTGCCAAATGGTATTAAAACAGAAACAGAAAATTGAAATACATATCATGTTTCTAGATGAAAAGATTTAGTGTCATGAAAATCTGAATCCTCCCAAAATTATTTTAACAAATGAGTCCAGTGCCAATGACAATTGCAGTAGGTAGTTGGAATAGTTGGTGGGAAACTGGAAAACTCAATTTAAGTTCACACAGAACATAAATCCATAAGAAAAAAAAAGAAAATAAAGGAAAAGAATGGTGAAAAGTGATGTCCTTGATGAGATATTACAACTTACCATAAAGCCACTGACACAGCATAACAAAAGATTAAACTCCAGTACAGGAATAGATACAAAATATACAAATCTGTTATAGGGAAAAAGAGATATTTAAGTTTCAGTGGGATGATTTATTTAATACATAGTACTAGCATCATTAGTTAGCCATATGGAAGAAAGATGTAGCAGAAACTTAATTAATGCTATTCAAAAATATATTCTGGATGAAATAAAGATTGGAACATAAGATGTAAAAAGAAGCCTACAGTAAGAAAAACATTAGAGTAGGAAAAACCTTTTCACTAAAAAAAAAATACCTCTTGGGGCGCCTGGGTGGCTCAGTCGGTTGGCCGTCCGACTTCAGCTCAGGTCATGATCTCGCGGTCCGCGAGTTCGAGCCCTGCGTCGGGCTCTGGGCTGATGGCTCGGAGCCTGGAGCCTGCTTCTGATTCTGTGTTTCCCTCTCTCTCTGCCCCTCCCCCGTTCATGCTGTGTCTCTCTCTGTCTCAAAAATAAATAAACGTTAAAAAAAAAATTTAAAAAAAAAAACCTCAGAACTCATAGCGAAAGGAAAGTGTATTTGATGACATGAAAATTCACAAAGTTTGGAATGAAAAGCCTCATTGATAAAATAAAAATAATGATACATTGGGAAATAATTTGTGGCATACACCGTTAAATGTTAGTACCCTTAACTTTTAAAAATTCTTACAGAATTTTAAGAAAGACACAAAAACTCAGTGTAAAAGTGCTCAAAAGATATGAACAGACAATTCAGAAGTAACCCCCAAATGACTGATAAACATATGAGAATATGTCCGATCTCATTAGGGAAATGCAAATTAAGTCTATGATAACACACTATTTTTCATCCACGAATTTGGCCTAAATTAAGAAGAGGGTAATATCCTGTGCTGGGGAAACAGTTCTTCTAGTCACGGTTAACAAAATTAAAGAGCAGCAATCTTTTGGGAAAGTAATCAGGAAGCACTTACTAGACTTTGAAATACACATACCTTTTGACCACTTTCAGGAATCAGTTCTACTGAGGAAATGATTTTCAGGATGTAAAGATACAGGTACAAGGATGTTTGTTGAAACACAGTTTGTAGTGGCAAAGAATCATGAGCAATTTGAAGCAATAGGATGGCTGACTTAATGACAGTGCATTCACTCTTCAGAATATTACATAGTTATTGAAAAGAATTACTGTTGCACTGATTGACTTGGAGGGATGTGCATGCTGAGTTATATACAAACCAGAAAGTTTTGGCAGAAGGGATAACAATACCCCATGTGTGCTGGAATGAGGTAGGGCACTGATTACCTCAGGGCGTAGGACAGGAGGGGAAGAGAAGAGGTCAGAGTAGCTTCTTAAAGCAACACAGGATTGTCCCTCTTGTATAATCAGCATATATTATCTTTGTGATTAAAGATTAACAAAAGTGGGGCACCTGGGTGGGTCAGTGGGTTAAGCACGTGACTCTAGATTTCGGCTCAGGTCATGATTTCACGGTTTGTGAGACTGAGCCCTGCATCCAGGTTTGCAATGACAGCATGGAACCTGCTTGGGATTCTCTCTCTCTCTCTCTCTCTCTCTCTCTCTCTCTCTCTCTCTCTCCCTCTCTCCCTCCCTGTCCCTCTCTCTCTCAGAATAAATAAATAAACTTTAAAAAAAGATTAACAAAGGAAAAATTGGAACCTTATCTACATGAAATTCTGCTGCATCCCGCCTCTCTAAAGCTTCTCAGTCATTACATCTGGGGAAGACTTCAAAACCTGTAGCTTAAATTAGCATCTCACTGGATTCAGATGTGGCGAGGACCCCCTGTTTTTCAAATGAAAGACTGAAGGAAGGTCAGTAACAAGATTGTGTAGTGGAAAGATTCCCAGGGTCAACTAGTAAGTGAGGGGCCAACTTAGAGGGAGGACTGGCCCAGGGTTAGTTCCGCTCTTCTGGCTACTGTTCCGAAGTGGTGAGGAAGTTAACAGATTTTTTGGTTCTTTTATTTAATTTTTTTTTTTTTTTTACATTTTGTAATCGAAAATGTGGAAGTGAGACAAAAATAAAAAAGTGTAATAAACCCCCATGAACCCATGACCCAGCTTCAGTGATTAGCAACCTAGGACCAACCTTGTTTCATCTGGACCCTCCAATGGATGATTTCATCCTTAAGTACTTCAGTGTTTAACAGGATTTTGATCTTCTTTTGGATAACACCACTAACATTTGTGGGACATGTCCTCTGATAGTCTGAGTAAAGTATCTGCATGTAATTTTTTTTCAATGTTTATTTATTTTTGAGAGAGAGAGAGACAGAGAGACAGAGTATGATCAGGGGAGGGGCACAGAGAGAGAGGGAGACACAGAATCCGAAGCAGGCTCCAGGCTCTGAGTGTCAGCACAGAGCCTGACGCGGGGCTCAAACTCACGGACCGCGAGATCATGACCTGAGCCGAAGTCTGATGCTTAACCGACTGAGCCACCCAGGCGCCTCTGCATGTAAATTTGAATTTTTAGAACACCATAAAGTAAAAGGAATTTGGCCCAGGGAATAAAGAAAGATGGTCTTGGGGCACCTGGGTGGCTCAGTCAGTTAAGCATTCGACTTCGGCTCCAGTCAGGTCATGATCTCTGGTTCATGAGTTCGAGCCCCGCGTCGGGCTCTGCGCTGACAGCTCAGAGCCTGGAGCCTGCTTGGGATTCTGTGTCTCCCTCTCTCTCTGTCCCTCCCCCACTCACACTCTGTCTCTCGCTCTCAAAAAATAAATAAAACATTTTAAAAAATAATAAATAAAAATAAAAAATTGGTCATAATCTCATGACAATTGGGTTGACTTTTAATACCAAAAGGAACATCATATGTCATGGAATTAGGCTAGGCAAATGGATTTCAAAATAAATTATATTGTCTTAGAATCTTCCCAATTTTTGTCACATATGTGTATCATGGCACTTGCACATATTCAGTATTGTTATTTATTGACTCACTTTTTAAAAACTGGCCTCGCTCAAAGCAACGTAGATGTGAAAGCATGGGTTTGATGCCATAGTTCTATTGCTCTAATACACATCCCAAATATGAAATTATTGAAATAAAAATGAATAGGAGCCCTTCACACTCTGAAGGAATTGGGCTATGGAATGTACTAAACTGAGTGTCAGTCTCCAAACCCATACTATCAGGAAGCAGGAGACCAAAGGCACAGCGCTAGGGAAAGAAGTAGCAAAGAGGATGTGGAGAACACCTGATCCAGTCTGCTTCCCTGGTGTCCTCAAGCTGGGACAGTTTCATTGCCTTCGGCATCCCAGGCCCAACCTGGTTTGCAAGGTCAGCTCGACCTGGCTTAGATTATTAATATTTGGGGGCCCAACTTCTGCACCCACAATAAAGTCAGCTGGCCTTGAAGTGTCAGTTCACTGACTGCATGTCTGGCAAAGTTCAGAGGCTTTCAGACAAAAGCCGATGTAGGTTTGCACATCAGTGTAATGATTTGCTCCTTGTGGGTCCTCAGCCAGTACCAATAATAATATTTACCAGCATATGCTATAGACTTAAGTTTTTGATATATGGTCTCTCACTTAAACTAGTCAATTCTGTGAAGAAATTACTATCTCCATTTTATAGAGGATGAAATTGAGGCTCAGAAAAATTTGCACCTGTGGTGGCAGACCTAGTAAAATCGGCATGCAAATTTGAATTCAGGTCACACTAGACAAAGCCGAAGACCATGCTTTAACACATGGTCTCCCGCAGCCATGTGACTTGACACCCCCAACCATGGCATTGTTTTCCCTTTCTAAATTAGAGATATTAAGGCTCACTTTCCAAGGTTGTCCTGAGGATGACACCCACTAACACGAGAAGTGACATAGTTGACAGCAGTCATTATGAGTCTTGTCTCTGGCTTCTGAGAGACAGTTTTTAGTAGTGGACTTCTGCCTGGTGTTTGTTTCCAAGTCACTGTTCTGATATCCTGGACATCCACCTTTCCCTTTAGATTGGCCTTGTCTCAGCCCCTGTCACTGACACCTGCTACTCAGTTAGTCTCAAATTTCCATCAGATTAGAGGTGACCTTCCAGTGCCGGTCTCCTCCTCCTCCTCCTCCTCCTTCTCTTCCTCCTTCTTCTCCTCACATCCTACCGTTGCCTAGATGAGTTCTATGCCATGACAGGAAGCGTGGGGATGTGGCACTCATCCAAGGTACCAAGCATTGATGAAGTGTCTTTAAGACACTCCAACTTCTCTTCAATGCTACAAGCAGCCATGGTGAGTCTGAACTGGGGTTGGCTCTTCCAGCCTTTTGATGCTGACCAGTCCCCACCTGTCCTGGTTGGTGCATCTACCTGTTTCTGAGGCTGGATGATGACCATCTGATACTCAGGCCAGGAGTCCACCAGCACATCCAAGTTGAAGGGATTTCCATGGCTGATGTGATAAACAGAGCCATATGCCTGGAGGAGCAGAAGGGATTAGGAGGGGTTGGGAAGGTAGCACTGGCATCCTCAGACATGGGGGCCTGGATGTGATGAGTGAGGGAGACACAGAGGTCAGGAGAGGGTCCTGGGACCAAGTCAGTGACAGGACAGATGAGCCGTGTCTCCAGGACCACACTGATGGAAGTGAAGTTACCAGAAAGCAGGTGGAAGAACTCACAGGCATCTTCATGATCATGAACAGCCAGTGTGCACTGAGTAGGCACTTGCTAGCCTCTTAGTACTTATATCCTACAGACTGTAGTGCTTGTAACAACTTTAAGAGGAAGGTGCTAATTTTATTCCCATTTCACATGGGAAGAGAGCAAGGCACAGGAAGGTAAAGTAACACACCCAAAAACACCCAATCGGAAAGTGGATGCATATCCATTCAGTCTGGCTCCAAAACCCATGCCCTTAGCCGTCATCCTCTGCTGCCTCCCCAGGTGAATGACAGAACTGGCAGAATGCGCTGAGAAGCAACATTAGGTCTAGATGGGCCTCCCCCTCCATCCTCTTAGCAGCTCCAACCCTCTGCAGAAAGGCAGTGGGGAAGGACCAGAATTACAAGCCTGCTACTTTCTGACCCCCTCAATATCGCACTTCAACACCCCAACCTCCCACCACTGCCTCACCTTTGGGGACTATGGGATGCTTCTGGCCAGGAATCTGCATGAGGTCAGCACCTTCTGGGAATCATGCAGCAGAAGCACTTTGTGGGATGGATGCTTCAGTCTGACCTCTTCGAGGCGAAGCTCTGACAAGGTAAGTAAAGGGAGAGTGTTCAGGGACTGAAGACTGCACTTGACACATACCCACCAAGTAACCCTCATGAGGCTGTTATCATCCTCATTTTGAAGACACCACAGCTCAGAGATACCGAGCAACTTCCTTCAGTTCATCCAGAAAGAAGGGGCAGAGGCAGATTTTGAGACCATGTATGAATGACTGAAACCCACACTCTTCCTCCCTAAAGGAGTGAATGTTAAAAGGGAACATTAAATGTTCTATGAGGCTCCCAAAAGCCCAAAACAGAACCCTCTGCCACCTCCATAACCCCTTTCCTACAACTTGGTTCCTGATGTCTAACAAGCCTTCTTTTATTGGGAATAGAGAATGTCAGCTTTCCATGGGCAGGTGAGAAAGGAAAACTTAGGGTTAGCAAACATTTGCTGAAAGGTCCAGCTAGTAAATATTTAAGGCCTAGTGGCCATTTCAGAAGTTGCCTGTTCCATGACAATATTTTACATACAAGGACAAATTTTGACCCTTATCCATGAAGTTCGGTTGAAATGACATTCACAGTTGTCGGAAACATGCCAACAATTTAGTAATTACTTGGAGAAGGCCACTGGCGTAACTGAGGGTGGTTCAAGATGGGTTCAGATTTTGTTGCCTAACCAATCAGAGTCTCAAAATGTTTTCTAATCAGTAAACCAGAAATGAGAGTGCAGACTTTTCAGAAGTATGGTATTACACGATGCAGCGCATGTAAAATGCTTAGCATTATGCCTGGTAACTAACATATGTTAGATCGTTGCATTGATTACATCATCAACATGCTAATTTATAGAGTCAGCATTTATATTCAGTGATGCGAAGAATTGTTAAAAATGTGAGAAACTTACTAAGTTACTCAACATAAGAGAAAGAGCCCAGGGACCAGATATGTAGAGTAATCACTAGCCAACTAGCTAATATAGATGTTTAAAAATGTTTCAGTCCTGGAGGTGAAATAGTTAACAAATATGTGTTAAGAGACCAGCAAGATTAAATATACCTTGCCTCCCCTGGGGCTAAGGTTGTGGTATACGCTGTGGCTTGATGAAGCAATCTCTAAACAAACACATCCTGTTGCTGGACCTCAGAATTTCAGAAGGCTTGAACCAAATTTCCTACGCTGTTCTTGTAGCTGTTGGAAAAAGCTACTTTATTTTCCACCACCATGAACTTTTCTCGCTCCCTGTTTCCCCCTCAATTTATCTAAAATTGCCCAGTCCCATGTCTTTCGCTATTAGTTTCTCCTTCTAACTTTCGGTTAAGGTTTTAGAAGTTTTAATTCCAGGTCCATCATGCTTGTGCAGCCTGCAAAAAGAACTTGTGGTTCCAATTGTGCCGAGAACACGGTGGCTCTGGCTGACGCTGGAGAACAGAGCGTTATTCCCCACACAGATCTGTCAGCAGTTATGTCCTCCTCCACGATGCCCTGCATACCCTCTCCTTCCGTCACACTCTGTCCTGGCTGGCCTCAGTCCAGAGCCTTCTCCTTACATCAGTTATACCCTTTACCTCCTCACATTGGTTCTGCCTCCAACATTTACCCAAATACAAGTTTTCTCGAGCTTCACCATCAGATTTTTCTTTCTAAATAAGAAAACTGCTGAAAAATCTGAGTAGACCCTTTTCTTTTCTTTTTAATGTTTTAAACATTTATTTATTTTTGAGAGAGAGAGAGAGAGAGAGAGGGCAAACAGGAGGCACAGAGAGAGGAAGACACAGAATCCAAAGCAGGTTCCAGGCTCTGAGCTGTCAGCACAGACCCTGATGTGGGGCTTGAACCCACGAACCGTGAGATCATGACCTGAGCTGAAGTTGGACACTTAACTGATTGAGCCACCCGGGGACCCCTGAGTAGACCCTTTTCTAAACTCTCTATTTTTATTGTGGTAAAATATACCTAATATAAAAGTCATCTCTTTAACAAGTTTTAAGGATATATTATAGTTCAGCCATGTTAAGGACATTGACAGTGTGGTACAACCACATCATGACTATCCATTTCCAGAATTTTTGCATCATCCCAAAAAGAAACTCTGTGCCCATTCAGCAATAATTCCCATTCCTCCTCCCCCCAGCCTCTGGTAAGCTCTCTTCTATTTCAGTCTCCATGCACTTGCTTACTCTCCATACCTCATATAACTGCAAGCATGTAGCATTTATCCTTTTGTGTCTGGCTTATCTCACTTAGCATAATGCTCTCAAAATTCACCCATGTTTTAATTTCAAAATTTCATTCAAGATTTTATTTCTTTTTAAGGTGGAGAAAAGTCCCATTGTGTATGTGTGTATATGAATACACACACACACATTTATTTTACCATTCACCTCTTGATGGACATTGGGTTACTACCACCTTTTGCCTATTATAAAGAGTGCTGTTAGGAATATTGATGTACAAGTATGTATTTGAGTCCCTGCTATCAATTCTTTTGGGTATATACCTAGGAGTAGAATTGCTGGATCATATGGTCATTCTACTTTAAAGGTTTCAAGAAGCCACCATACTGTTTTGCACAATGGCCATGTGACCTCTTGAGTGTCAAATTCCTCACACAATATGGGACCAATACACCGCTCCCAGCTACCAATACACAGCCCCACTATCTAGAGAGAGCTACTGCGAACACTGTAATGTACGTTATTCCAGTGTTATTGTCCATGATTGATACTTTAGTTATGAAGGTATATTTGTCAAGATAGGGGAGAGACATTTTATTTAACAGTTTTCAGGGTTTTTCTGTAGCCCTGTTTTGTGCCGGTATCAGCCTATCAATAACCAATATTGTGGTTGGATCGGCCTTTGTGGTTCCTATTATGAATCCAAGATGCCCTCAGCCATAACCATCAGGGAACTTTGAAAAAAGTAGAGTCTTATTATTCGCGGACCTGGGAATTACACACTGGGGGCCACACCTTGAGGTCAAGGTGGAGAGAGAGAGAGAGAGAGAGAGAGAGAGAGAGAGAGAGAGAACAGATGCCTGGGGTTCTGCTTTTTTGGGGGGTTAAGGTTTGGGGGCTTGGGAATTAAGGATCTCACTCTTCATTGGTGAATTGATAATGTAAGAGCAGGAATTTTTTTTCTGTAAATGTATTTTCTTTGTGATCTTTCTTAATAGCATTTTACTTTCTCTAGTCTACTTTATTGTAAAAATACAATATACATTACACATATCATGCAATAAAATATCTATTAATTGTTTGTATTATTGGTAAGGCTTCCAGTCAATAGTAGGCTATTAGTTAAGTTTTTGGGGAAGAGCAGGAATTTAAAGCACAAGAAGAGAAAAAGCAAGTGGCTCAATAGGTCAGTTATCAAAATCAACCAGGATCTCTAAAATGAAGGAAATGCAGTGAGGGGAGGTGGCCTGGCTCTTTATCTAGATGTGTGGCAGGGCAATGTGTATATTCAAAATAGCCTTCTTTCAAGTGGATGCCTCTTTGAAATGGATGCCTCAGCAATCAAAGCTTAGGCCAGACACTTGCATTACAAAAAAGAAAATAAAACTGTCAAGGTTGACACTAAGAGCCTGAATATTTAGAGTACCTTACATGGTATCTATATTTGCACCTATATTTTTGTCCTGAGTGCCACAAATGTTAGGGTGGTCCTGTCCTCCAGTGGGAGACACGGACTTGTCCACAGATCGATCTCAGCAATAGGACAGAGGTGTGCCCAGGAAGCATATGTACTTGTGGGGTCCAGATGTGTCTGGGCAGCCTCCTAACTTTGGTAGAGGGGCAATGTGTTGGGCTTGGGACAGGATCCAGACAGGGGTCCTTGGAGAGAATCAAAACTCACATAGGTAACATTTTTGTAAGAATGATATGCTCTCCATATTGTTTTGCAGTCTGCTTTCTTCGTTTAACAGTATTTTCAAAAACATAGGCTCTTGACATCGAGCACTTTTTACTTAATACTACTGATGAGTACAACAAAACTTATTTGACCACCTCCGCATGGTTGGGCATTTAAATATTTTTCTGGGTTTTTGCTTTCCCAAATATCTCTGTAATTAATCTTCCATACTTCCAAATCTTTGTAAATAGCCACAGTTATTTCCTTAGATTACATTTCAAGAATGAAAATTGGGAATCACGAATGGTTAATATTTTGTTCTAGAAACATGTAAGAGCCAGCCTTTATTCAGCCTCTGCTATGTGTTAGTAACCTTTGCATACAATATCTTCTTTAATATTCTTTATAGTTCAAGTTATTCTCATTTTACAGATGAGAAAACCAAAGCTCAAACGGTGAATTATTCAAGGTCATTTGATTAAGACAGTGGTGGTAACAAGATCTGCACCTTCTTGTGTATTTCCAACCCCAGCATTAGCTCCTATCTGCCTCAAGGCTGCCTGAGTTTCTTGAATACAATATCTCAGGCACTTGGCCAGGAGAATAACTTCCTTATGGGCTCCCATACTGTTTGCAGGGCTGCAGAATTTTCCAGTTCCTTAGACCAGTCTTCTTTGCACTAGCCCTTACAATCATCTCTGGAGTCTCTGGAGCTCAGCCTAGGCTTATGGGGTACAGAGGGCTAGGGCTCCTAGATCCTTATGCTTCTTTTCTTCAGAACATCTACTATCTCATAGAAAGTAGTCTCTTTGAAGGACTTCAAATCAACTTCTCTGATGCATCTAGCTTGCAAATCAAAACAGAAAGCTTATCCAATCCATGAGCATGGAATGTTTTTCCATTGCTTTGTGTCTTCTTCAATTTCTTTCATAAGCTTTCCGTAGTTTTCAGTGTACAGATCTTTTACGTCTTTCGTTAGGTTTATTCCTAGGTATCTTACGGTGCAATTGTAATTAGGATCAATTCTTTGATTTCTCTTTCTGGTGCTTCATTATTGGTTTATAGAAATGCAACTGATTTCTGTGCATTGATTTTATATCCTATGACTTTGCTGAATTCACATATCAGTTCTAGCAGTTTTTTGGTGGAATCTTTCAGGTTTTCCATGTAGAGTACCATGTCATCTGTAAACAGTGGAAGTTTGATTTCTTTCTTGCCAATTTGTATGTCTTTAATTTCCTTTTGTTGTCTGATTGCCACGGCCGATTTCTAGTACTATATTGAGCAACCGTGGTGAGAGTGGACATCCCTGTCATGTTCCTGACCTTAGGGGGAAAGCTCCCAGGTTTTCCCTATTGAGGATGATATTAGCTGTGGGTCTTTTGTATATGGCTTTTATGATGTTGATATATGTTCCTTCTATCCCTACTTTGTTGAGAGTTTTTATCAAGAAAGGATGCTGTATTCTTTCAAATGCTTTTTCTGCATCTATTGAGAGGATCACATGGTTCTTATCCTTTCTTTTATTAATGTGATGTATCACATTGATTGATTTGCAAATATTGAACCAGCCCTGCAGCCACTTGACCATGGTGAATAATTCTTTTAATGTATTGTTGGATTCAATTTGCTAGTATCCTGTTGAGAATTTTTGTATCCATGTTCATCAGGGAAATGGGTCTGTAATTCTCCTTTTTAGGGTGTCTTTGGTTTTGCAATCAAGGTAATGTTGGCCTTGTAGAATGAGTTTGGAAGTTGTTCTATTTATATTTTTTGGAACAGTTTCAAAAGAATAGGTATTAACTCTTCTTTAAATGTTTGGTAGAATTCCCCTGGGAAGCCACCTGGCCCTGGACTCTTGTTTGTTGGGGGATTTTTGATTACTGATTAAATTTCCTTACTGCTTATGGGTCCATTCACATTTTCTGTTTCTTCCTGTTTCAGTTTTGGTAGTTTGTATGTTTCTAGGAATTTGTCCATTTTTTCCAGATTGCCCAATTTGTTGGCATAAAATTGCTCATACTATTGTCTTGTTATTGTTTGTATTTCTGCAGTGTTGGTTGTGATCTCTCCTCTTTGTGATTCGTGTTGTTGTTGTTGCTGTTGTTGTTGTTTTAATTTGGGTACTTTCCTCTTGTTTTTTGATAAATCTGGCTAGGGGTTTATCAATTTTGTTAGTTCTTTCAAAGAACCAGCTCCTAGTCTCGTTGATCTGCTCCACTGTTTTTTTGTTTTTGTTTTTCTTTTTTATATAATTGATTTCTGCTCTAATCTTTATTTCCTTTCTTTTGCTGGTTTTGGGCTTTACCTACTGTTCTTTTTCCAGCGACTTTAGGTATAAGGTTAGGTTGTCAGTCTCTAATTTTTAGGTATAAGGTTAGGTTATTCAGTCTCTAATTTTTTTCAACTCTTCCTGAAATTTTACAAGATGCTGTCTCAGTGTACAGGAGGAGGAGAGTAGCTTTTTGCAACTTAAGACAGAGTTTTTCGGCTGGCAGTTTCATGATTTTCTAGACCCCATCTGTCTGGTAGCTTCTTTCCCTTCTGGCATTACTATATGGGGAACTGGTAGGCCATTATTTGACTCATGCAATGCTCCTTGGGAATACTGGCAACCTCCTTCTTACTGATTAGGTGCCTCCTGCATCATCTGCTTGGCTGCAGACCCTATAGTTGCCCCTATGTCCTTCTTCTACCTGCTCTTACCTAGAAGACCCCACCAGTCCTGTCCTAATCAACTCAGTATCCCTGCTGTGCAAAAACTGAACACCACTGGGGAGGGGTAAGCTTCAAGCAGGCACACCCCCACCTTTATAGGACTGAGGGCAAGGGGACAGATGGAGGACCACCTGCCTAAATGTGTAAATATGTATGTCTATGTCTAAATATTTATATTTTATAAGTCAGTAATCAAACTATTAAGTAACATTTTGTGCTCCCACCTTGACAAATATACTTGCATAATGACACAATAAAAAGAGCCCTAGTAAATACATTTTAAGATGACTAAAAGTTGACAATGTATCAAAGATACCTGGATTTGTTTACATTGGATATCTTTGGGTGTCCTGTATCATGGAGTAGTGATATTTAAGTGATTGATACAATAAGGAGCTATATGATTTATAAGTTACTACAAACTTATTCAATAAAATTTATTTTCCTTACTTTCATTTAATCAAAATTACAAAATATGTTTTACGAACAATTTTCACATAATTTTTGCTCTTTTGACAATTGATAAATTAGATAAGGTTTCTTGAATCATTATAGCTCCGAGATTTGTTTTTATCAATCAAACCTTGCCCTGCTGAGGCAATAGCAACTGGTATTAAAATTCTTAAAGTAGTTCCTAAATTCAGAAATAAACCATGAATTTTATATATTATGTTCAGATTCTGTAATAAGGTAGTCATGTAAGATATTATTATTGTAGAAATACTCCAAATTATTTTAATTTCAGTGTGTATATATATATATATATATCTCCCAATCACTTACATAATTATTTTATATACAATTTCAGTGTGTATATATATATATATATATATATATATATATATCTCCCAATCACTTACATAATTATTTTTATCATCTCTTAAAGCAACACCTGGATCCTTAAAACAATATGAAGAATTGATGTCACAATTCATGCATATTATTTCTACATTGACATGAATACAAATTGAAGAGCAATATTAATTACTTAATATTGCAAAATATCCCTTATCTCCTTTATGCAACTATTATAAATACTTAACTAATGCATTAGAACCTATAGACCCATGACTTGGAGTGCAAAGAAAATGGGCAACAGGGGCTACCTTATGTCATCATATATTGTATTTAGGCTCTTTTAGAAGAGGACTTGGTAAGTTAAGTAATAAGCAATGTAAATTAAGTCATTTTTCTTGTAATGTTTCAGTAACAGCACAACCTACTATCCTTCATGGCATTTGGATTGGTAGCCTTTTGTTCTAGAAATGCAGAGAAGCATTTCCCCAGGGACTGAATAGTGTTAGTCACAAGGACAAGTGTTTAAATTTATAGGGGGAAATATGTCAGCACTCAGACCTGGATTCCAAGTAGTGAAGGAACCTATGTGTTCTTGAGTAAACTAATTTTTTTGTGAATGGTGGTGATATGCTGGTCTCTCTAAATGAAGTATGGTGCCCAGGCCAGGGGCTTCTTTTGTGCAGATACAATTAGCTTCAAGGCCTCCCTGTGATTTTGATGCAACACCAACTGCACTGTCATGGTCTGTTCCCAAGGTTGTACAGGGAATCGCACAACGTGACCTTCCCAGGTACCAACCGTGGAAGTGGAGCCAAGAATCCCTCACCTGTGATATTATCCTTCCTCCTCAACACCCCCTGTCCCTCCTCCAAAGCAAAAGCCCGTTAGGGAAAATATCACAGGTCTGATGGCTGGCTTCCCCCTGCACCTCATTCTTCCTTTATTCTCACAGTCCTGGCGGGCCCAGAGGTGTCTTCATTGTCATCCTATTTTCTCCCACAGGGCAGCACATCATAGGATTTGATGCCGTAAACAGAACGGAAGATGTCTCTGAGGAGTCTTTCAGCTTGATTTTTGAGATGATAAAGAGGGGGGAAAGAAAAAAAGCTTTGCTACATAGTCCTATGCTTGAGAAAAAGAAACTAAACATTAATTCTTTCTTCTTCATGGCATTGTTTTTCTAAAAAAAAAAAAAAAAAAAAAAAAAGACTTTTCTCTCCCAAACGTATGGAAGCTCAAGTTAATACTATTGTCATGGTATTTAAAAAATTACATATATTCATATAGCTGGAAATCCTGCAAGCAACCATTCAGGGCTGGTCTAATTATCCATATTTTAGAGAAAGAAGCTGAGATTTAGGTTACTTTGCCTGGAGCCACACAGCTCAGTAAATGGCAGAGCTAAAACTGGGTTTGAGTAAATGACGACATGAGTGGAATTCTTGAAAACATATACAAATCATGCTGAATCAAATGAATGTATAACATATGAATGAATATCAAATGTACCAGTATCACATACAGGTGCCTCATCATAAGGGTTATTGGTTACAAGCTAACAAGGAATTCATTGTGGTGGAAGAGACCTTAGAACCAGCCTTAGGAATAGAGAGTAACTAAGGAAAGTTCTGGAGGCCCAGGAAGAAAGAAGTACAGCAGCATTCTCCCACAAGCAGCCCTTTGATTAGCATGTATTTGCCTTGCACCATCCACTCAGGATTCAACATCCCCAGTGAAAGTACCTGGGATGCTGACATTGCATCCATACCAGGGGCTCGGAGGAACAGAATGTTTTCTTGAATTAAGAATGTGACATTATTAGGAAAAGAGGATGGGCACTAGGCAACCAGATAAAACCATAAATACCAGGACACTGGCATCATGGGGGAGATAACCATGATTTAAAAACACGCAGTAGGGGGGCGCCTGGGTGGCGCAGTCGGTTAAGCGTCCGACTTCAGCCAGGTCACGATCTCGCGGTCCGCGAGTTCGAGCCCCGCGTCGGGCTCTGGGCTGATGGCTCAGAGCCTGGAGCCTGTTTCCGATTCTGTGTCTCCCTCTCTCTCTCTGCCCCTCCCCCGTTCATGCTCTGTCTCTCTCTGTCCCAAAAATAAATAAAAATGTTGAAAAAAAAAAATTTAAAAAAAAACACGCAGTAGGTTCCAGAAAGTGAGCTTAGTGCACCCCATGAATTATTTTATCATCAATAACTCTGTGAGGTAGATAGTATCATTGTTTAAATGTCACTGCTCTGTACATTGAGGCTGTGGGAGTTTAAATGTCTTGCTTAAAGTCACATAGATGCTAAGTTGCAGGATCTGCTTGAGAACCTAGGCCCAATGACCAAAAACTCCCAGTTTTAACTGTTATTTTGTATTGCATCTCTACCAATAGCGGGTGGGGGAGACTCAAAGGAAAAGGAGGATACAGTAGCCTCTGGCCCAAGTTCCTTCTGGCTTACTTGCCAATATCCCCCAAATACTCACCCCTGAACATTGTGGACCTTGATACCTTTACTCTAACCTACTTTGATCTGAGAATATTCTTGAGACAAGTGCTGTCTTATCCCTTTGGCAATTCACTTTCAATAAGACTAGTCAAACAAACAAATCTCTCAATAGTTATTTATCTATTTTTACCTTTTTGATGCCTTTCTGGAAATCTGTGCCTTTTCCACATCCCTGACGAAACTGGCAGGTAATGTGGTCTCAAATAGCTGGTGGCAATCAGAAGCACAATAATGAGGTTTACCTCCACATCTCATTGGAGGCTGTTAGCAAAGGTTTTGGGGTGTTAGGCTCTGGAACCAAACTATCTAGATCTGAGTTCTGGCTCAGCTATTTCCATTCTGTGTGATAGTAAAATTAGTAATGCTTACCTCATAGGTGAGGATCAAATAAAACAGTATGTTAATCAGTTAGAATGTGCTTGGTATTTTGTTAATTGATCAATGTTAACCATTATTATTCTAAACCTACAGTCCTGGCAATTCCTGGAAACTCTTGAACATCTTTAAAGTTATGTTGTTTACATTCTCACTGTTCTCTAATGGAATGTCCATAAGCAGACTTAAAAGTTTCCCTTGGTAAATGGCAAATCCTTCCTCATGAAGCATGATGGGAGGGTGGATAGGTGGCTGGGCATCTGATAACCTCCACTGCAGAATTTGTTGTGGAGAAACGTGTGGTCTCATGGAAAGAATGGGGTGGAGGAAACTGGATTTAGAAGGTTTGAGACTGTGAAAGCCCTATCCAAAGTAAAGACATTCATAAATACAGAGAAAGATTTGTTTTTATAGTTGTTCAAAAACCATAATACAGAGTTCAAGTGAAGTAAGATTGTTTCTTACTCACATATTTTTCCTTTAAAATAATTAAGATTATTGATGCTTCCATTAGATCAGTCCACAGATCCTTCTGTCATCTTTTGCTTCTTTCTCCTTCTCAATCAGTCACTAAATACTGTTAGTTTTACATTTGAATTATCTCAAAACAACCTACCTCTTTCCATGACAATGGCTAGTGTACCAGCTCAGGTGGCCATCACCTCTGTGCGCATCCCACCAATAGACATCCCCCTCCCAGCCATGTTTCTCCGGTCTTGACTTTCCAATGGCCTTCCATCACCTTTGGGATGAATTAGAAAGTCCTTAACAGGGCTGATTAGTGCCTTTCCCTCTGGCACTCTCTTTCACCCTCCCATCTGTGCTCCAGTCTTACCTGAGTTCTTCAAGTACATCTTCCAAAGTGCTCTATTCTCTCTTGCTCTGAGAAGTCACAGATACTGTCCCTCTATCTGGAGTATGGTCTTCATCAACTTCAACATCCCTACTCTCCTTCACTTGGCTGGCTGTCTTGAACCTCACAGTCTAGGACAGTGTAACAGAGTAGGTATTCAACTAGTATTTGTGATAAGTAAAGGAATGGCAAGTGAATGGTTTGTTGTATCTAGCCATGTTCACTAAAGGACTTAAGGCAGTTATTTCTATCTGCCTTTCCCTGGACAGAATCACTACTTCTTTCCTTCCCATTTTCCCTAAGATAGCATCACTGAAGTCTGTTGTAGGGAACACATATTTCCTTGTGTTTGGTTTTCCATCCATGCACCAACGCCTTTCTGATTTTAGGATTTGGAAGATGTTGATTGCCTTCTCCACTGGGCTTCTTGATTCATTTCCCAGCTTCCTTCCTTATCACAATGGGTTATTTTCCTTTATGGTGGCAGGTTCTGCATGTGCTCATCAATACCGTATTCTCTCTTTTTTATCTTGAGACAACAGCTAGAGAGTATTGTCCAATATCAGTTGTAGCTAAGTATAGTCGTGTGCCTGAATTATGGCTAGTGAAATTTTAGTGAAGTGATGGCACCATTTCTGTGGCTGGTCCTTCCTCTCTTTCACTATGAGCTGACCAGAGAGAACTCTGAGGTCTTAGAGGAAGACAGAATAACAATATGGAAAAAAGCCTGCATCCTAAAGAAAGTGAGGCAAACCAAGAAACAGACTCTTAACTGCAGAGAACAAACTGATCCTTACCAGATGGGAGGGGGTAGAGGGATGGGTTAAATCGGTGAAAGGGATTAGGGAGGGCATTTGTTGTGATGAGCACAGGGCAATGTATGAATCACTATATTGTACACCTGAAACTAAAAATACACTGTATGTTAACTAACTGGAATTAAAAAAAAAATTTAAAAGCCTGCGTGCTGATAGGACTGTGTGGGACAGGGTAACCTCATATGGCACTGTGATGTGGGGAAGAAGTAAAACTTTTCTTTACTTGTATGTTAAGTCACTGAAATTTTGGAGTGGCCTGCCCTGACTGATACACTTATCTTTTCAATATCTCAATGACAAGATCTCTCATTATACTACTCTACCATCTGGCTTCCCCCCTTTCTGTTTTCAACTTTCTTTCTCTACACATTTACAGGTGACTGACAATTTGCATATAAAAGATCCCAAAGTGTCCAGGTTGCGTAAAGGCACAAGTAATAACAGTGATTCTATTTGGGGTAGGAATATTTGGTAGAACAAACAATAAGAAAGAAAAAGTGACTGTCCATACAGTTCTATAGAAGTAAGGAGAGGGCATCTAGGAACCTAATGTTAGTAATTATGTCTCCTACATACTGAGTTTCTAGGAGAGTCCAAATATCATGAAATAAAATTCTTTCTTAAGTGGGCAATTCAATTGTGCAACCATTATAAACTATCTTTAGAAAAAAATTTTAATGGCTTGAGAAATCACTTATGTGATACTCAGTGTGGGACATAAAAATTGTATGATCTCAACTATCCACAATATGATCTCAACTATCAAAGAAAGTATACTTTTATTGGCAGGAAATAGGTCAACATATGTAAAAAAGAGGATGAATCAACATATTGTAACTAATGTAATTTTGTGAACAAATTAATCATAAAACACTACAAGTATGTCAAATTTTTTTGGTTCAAAAAATGGAATTACTAAAACTTTAAGGCCTTATATAACAAGCACATGCATAGTGCTAAATCCTCATCTGTGGGATTTAAAATGTTATCTAAATGAATGAAGTAGGTTTGTAAGAAGACAGAAACTGGCCAAGGGTAAGGAATGACTCATTGAAGAATCATGGTGTCATTAAAAGAATCTGGTCTTTGGCTTCAGTTGAGGCATTGCTGTTGGCTAGTTTTGTGACTGTGGAAGGCATTCATTCTCTCTCAACACCATCTTCCTGATTAGTGTGAAAATACCTCTTGCTTTTCTCACTTCATGAATGATTAAAATTTTTGAAGTTGTTCCACACCGTTTCAGAAAGTGGGTAAAATTTTGAAAGGTTTTTTACCCTCTCCTCTCTATGTTTCCAAATGTTAATGCAGACCAGAATCTTTTAGGTAGCTTATTATAAAATACAGACTCCCAAGTGTTCTGGGAGGCCATGATTCAACTGATTTGGAAAAGTTCCTGTATTTTTAACAAGCAAGCACAGATGATCTTGATGGTGTGAGGAGAGCACTTTGAGAAACCATTTTACCACCGTTCTTCTCCAAAATGAATTCCAGCCCCATCCATGCTTCTGTCTGGTAGCTGTTTATTCTTCTTGTGTTACTATACCCCCCTCACTTGTCCTTTTCACTGTAAACAATACAAAGGACAAGGTGTATGAGCTCAGTTCTTATACTAACAGCAAATGCCCAGGGGTATTCTAGCTTTTCCAGGTTGAAGACATTAAACCAGGAGGTTTGCAGTGAAGCCAAATTTTCTACATCTTTTGTTTGCCCTAATGATACTACCTGAATAATGCTGGAGCTGAGTCATTTCTGCTAACTCTAAAGTTGCCTCATTATTATTGCTTGGAAATAGCCAATCAGCTATAAGTGATAGCATATAAATCAAAAACTTCAGCAGGAAACTTCTTACAATCATAGAAATTGCTCATACAGAACATATTCCTGGTCTTCCTCTGGTCCACACAAAGCGTCTTACTTCATGTCAAAGAACAGAACCTCCAGTGTGCTTTATTGGAACCCACAGCTTCTTGGAGCTTTATGCTGACCAGTGACAACATGAGTCAGTTCAAGTTTTAGTGTGGATGACTGTAAGTTAGTAGCTACGGAAGCCTCTCCACTGCCACACTAAGCAACGACACAAGGTGGTGTGTATACACGTTTACAAAGAAACTTCAGGTAAGCAGAATTATTTTGGACAGCCAAAGTCTTTTTTCTAAGCCTTTCAATTAATCAGAATCCTGGTTCTAAATAATTAGTATTTTGTTAATTGACTCCCCCCTGCCCCCCGCCACATGCAAATCCTTGGAAGGAGCGCTCACAAGTCCCAATGTTGAGAACCAAATCCTGAAAATATTGTAGGTCTCTGAACCTGGAAAATACCTTAAGAAAATCTGCCATGCTAGTGTTGCGTTATTTTGAACAGGTAAGCCGTAGAAATGCTTTCCTTGAACCATAAATTACTGATACATGTGCCTGTCCCTGCACCCTCCAGACATCCACAAAAATACCATGCTAACAACAAGAATCAGCATTCTCCTGGCCTCTAACCCATCTTCTAAAGTGTTACTTGTCCATTTGAATAGAAAAACCTTTGAGGGCTGTGCCAGATGGCTAAGATGAAGTCTTCCTCTTTCCTGTTGCTTTCTGTCAAATTTCTCTCCATTCATGGATGCATTTAACATCTGACTTTTCTCTCATCAAACTCCTGCCACATCATGGTGATGCCTATCATACATGATACTCCTAGTCCCTTACTGGCTCCTACTCAATTGACTTGAAGTTGAAGCCAACAGCCATATATCCAGAACTAATCTACCTCTGAAATCCTAACCTCTGACAGCCTAATTTCTGACTCTGCTCTCATGTAGTCTGCATACATTTTCCCTGTCACCATTGCTATTCTTTGACCTTATAAAGTGTGCTCTCTCCATCTTGTCCCACTTGATTGGTCTCTATCCTACCTTCTTTCCTTCCTTCTCTCTTCTAAATCCTACAATTTAAATTTATTTCCTTGTTCTCAAATATTTCGCCTCCTTTATTTATTTATTTATTTATTTATTTATTTATTTTCTGCTCTAGCCTGGTTCATTTCAATTTGTTTTCTCTGCTTCTACTCTCTGGGTGGTGAGCTCATAAGTGTGGATGAATATCACTCCCAAATAGTGGTTTTCCCTCTGCACCTAGTCCAAAGCAATGCCTGGAGATCCCTGTATGTATTCATTGTCTGTGCTTTCTCCTGCTAACATCAGATGCCATTCAATCCCTAATCATTTCCCATAAAAACTTACTATTTTTTCTCTATGCTTTCCTGGCACACTCTCCCACCTTACTCACTTCCAAAGAAAGACTTGTCATTCTATTTCTTCCAGAAGATGGACAAAGATAACTTGTCACCTTCCTGCTCTTTTGTCTCGCCCCAAGTACATGCATACACATGCATGTGCATACGCCTGAACTAAAAGCTTTCTCTTCCACCTCAGTGGAAGAGGTATTCTTCCCACCCAAAACTAATCCCAACACCTACTCTTAGAGATAAGGTTACAAATTAGATGAACTAATAAACACAAAGGATTTGGAACAGTGCCTGGTCAGTGGATTTAGCTATTTTTCTTTCCTCTTTCCACCTCTTGTTTTATCCATGGGCCTATCCAGTTACTCTCCATCATACCTGGATTTCTGTAGTTAGCATAAATATGCTTACCACTCTCATCTAATAAGAAATGTCTTCCTTTGAGCTCCCACAGTCTCCTTCCTCCCTCTATACTCCTGTGTTCTTCTCCTTCCTTTTGTGGCCAAGCTCTTTAAAGACTTATCTTCACTTCCTCATGGTTCATTTAGTCTCTAATTCTCTTCACCTGATTTCTTCTCCATCATTTCCTGGTCTATCTCTCTCCAGATCAGTAATCAATTCCCAACTCCATATTGCAGTGGCATTTTTAGTACTCATCTCTTAGTTTCCCAGCAGCATTTGACTCTTCTAATCACTCCCACCTTTAAATAAATTTTCTCCTATTTTGACTTCTGAGATGCCGCTCATCTTATTTTTCACACTCTTCTTTGGCCACTTTCCCCCAATATCCTCTGTTGGAACCTTCCTAATTTCATTAAACATCTATGTTCTTCTACATATTTTTATGGATGATCATAACAGAGTGTCTATTGGATTAGGTTAAGTCAGAAGGATTTTATCACCTGGAGGCCCCAGAGTGAATTGGAAGTAGATGTCTCCAACTGGTGGGAGCCAAGCAAGGGTCTTGCCCTGAAGGGCACTTGGCTGTAACATGGCACAGAAATGGGAGAGCATGTGCTGTGAATGATGGGATGTGGCAGCAGGGAACAGAAGTTATGCACAACTATTCTCCCATCCCTTCTTAATGCATCCCCCTACATCTTATATATCTGACATAAGGTACTAAAACCAACTCATCATTGAACATTTTCTTCTTTATTTGAAAGCTTCCATTAGCAGCCACATTGTCTTCAGAGCTGGAGTTGAAAGCTTGGAGAGTGAAGAAAATTGTTGCTCAGTCTTCCCCAAAAAATATCCCAAGAGTCCCCTCTCTATGCCTCACTGATTCCATTCATTCACTGAACAAAAAGTTCATTGGTGGCTATACTATGCCAAGTGCTGTGTTTGATGCTTGAACTGTAAGGAAGAATAAGAGATGGTCCTACTTTCCAAGGAGATTACACTCTTCTGGGGAAATTTGCTACAAAAGGCCTGAAGAATGAGCAGAATAATCTGCCATTTGGTTAGTATGTCCATTGTCCTAGACAGGGCCAGAAATATACTGGCTTGTTCTAGAGCTGTGATTTGCCTCAAGATGTCTTTTGTTTTGTTTTTGTGCTAACAGATTTACTTAGACAACTTATATTTAGTGCCATATTTGAAGCTTTGTTTGGTTATGCTCCTGTCCAATAGAATGGTCCCCTTGATTGGGTTGGCAGGTCTTCACAATTTCCCTCAGAAGCACATGTGTACACCATCCAACAGAACACTAAGCCCTTCATATACATATACATTTCACGATGTCATCCTTAGGACAACCCACAAAGTAGGTATGATTATCCCCATTTTATAGATGAAGAAAGTAAATCTCAGAGAGTTTCAAGCAAAGTAATCTACCTAAAGTGACCCAGCTAGTAAGTAGAAGAGCCAAGGTTTGGGTCCTGGTCTGTTTGACTCCAAAGACCATGTTCTTAATCGCTGTACTTCCTTTTGGTTTGATTTTGGCTACCTACACCAATACCATATGACAGGTGCTAGATTTTCCAGGATAGTTATGATTTAAAAAAAAAATGATGGCTCCTCTATCAGCCATCAAAATTTCTCTGAGTTTCTTGTTTTTGTTAGTTTTTAGAAAATATGGTTACTCTTATAAATGTCTTTAAGTATCATATATACTTCAATCGGGTATATGTAATATAAATATATATACATATTCATGGGTATAAGAATGGAAAAAAATTCCTATGTGTATCTTATTTATATACTACTTTATTTCAGAAAGACTTCGAGGTGAATATACACACACATACACATACATGGCTAACCATTTTACCTATCCATCTTTATATTACCCACATGGTATTATATTAGATATTTTCCTGACTTTCTAACACAGACTTTTTCCTCTGTCATTAAACACACTTTGTAGACATTACTTTCATGTCTGTCCAGTGATCCATAATTTAGATATGCCATTGTTAACTTAAGCATTCCTCTATAATGGATTTGGATCATTTCTATTTTTTAAAGTTTTACTTATTTAAGTAATCTCTACACCCAACATGGGGTATGAACTCATGATTCCGAGATCAACAGTCACATGTTTTTCTGAGACAGAAAACACCCCATTTTGGGATAATTTCTAAATTTATAGTATCATAATACTGCAGTGAATTTCCTTATATTTACATATCTATAGATATCTATTATCGCTTCCTTGGGATGAGTTTCTAAAAGCAGAATTGTTGAATAAAAGGGTTTGCTCTATTTTTAAGATTGCTAGGGTATAATTCAAGTTTCTAGATTTTGCCAGTTTATACTTGGGTAATTTCATTCCTGATCAACAATTTTTTCCTTCCTATGATTTTGTTCCGTAGGAAAAAGTGACTATACTCAATATAGTCTCTAGGACCTTTCCCGGAAGATTGCATTCTTTCATGATGTCTGAAAATACTACTGATCCTATGACAACATTTGCACAAGTGTTTCAATGCCCAGGAATCTCAGGGTCCCTTGAGATAGTTTTTCTGAAAAGATTCATTGTTCTTCATTTGTATCTGGACAGCTGAAGACATTTGCTCCTCAGATTCTTGGCCTGATTTGAATCAAATCAAATAAAATCAAATCTCTCTCAAATCATATTTGTTTCACCAAATATGTTATGGTACTTTCCATGGAATTGTAGAAAGATCACCAATGAACCCTGAGTCTAGCTGCAGTTCCAGGCTTTAGTTTCTCACTTGCAAAATGAAAGGTTTGGACTTGAAAATTTCTAAAGCCCTTTATTTTTGGCAGTGTATGATGTCCTAGGTGATTTTTCCTTTCTCCTCTTGCTGGACACCTGTCTCATCTTTCCAGGTATTTTTGTTTGTATGTTTCCTTAGGTCATCTTCCTGGGAGAAGGAGGCTCAGGTGCTATACAATATGTTTGTGCTTCATGAATCCCAGAAGCTGCATATTCTGTATGAATCCCTGGAAAAGAGCATCCCTGAGTCCTTGAAGGTGAGAGAGTAGGAAGAAATCTGGAAGAGAGGGGTAAAGTGTGGGAATATAGGTTCAGGGCTCAGAACCTTCCAGGCAGATGGAAATACAAGTCTAAAGTCAGACTCCTTTGGCAAGGATGATCTTAATACCCATATCCAGACACCTACTTTACTCCTCCTTCTCCTCTTTTATACATTGTTTGAATCCATTCTACTGCTATCTCTAGTGGAATTCCTTATCTGCTCCAGGCTATTACAATATCTGCCTTTCTACAATATTACTAGCTTACCTACACTTGGTAACCGGAGTCATCTATCTGACCCAAATATGATCATACCACTCCCTTGTTTTAAACTTTCAGTAGTGGTCCATGTCCAAGGCACAAAAGTCCACACTCCTTAATTCTGAGGTTTATCATAAAATGTCCCAGCCTCTTCCGCTTAATCTCCCAACATGTCTCTTCCATATACCACATGCTACAATCACCGAGCCCTCAAAGCTCATCAGGGATGATATAATCTGCCACAACTTCAAGCACTCATGCATGCTTTTTCTCTCACCTGGAATTACTTGCCTTTCTTCTCTGCTTTGCCAGGAAAATATTTTACTTATCTCTGAAGACCGAATTCAAATATTACCTTATGTGTAAGTTTCCTACCACTCCTAGAGAGGTAGTGACTTTCTTCTCTGAGATCCCACACAACCATATGCATGCATCTATCAGAATATGTGTCTTATTATGATCAAACTATATACTTCCCCATCCTTGTAAACTTGAAGGCAGTGGCCATATCATACTCACCTTTGGATTTTCCACACTTGACACAAATCTGACACATAATATGTGCCAAAAATGGTATAGTATGAAATGAAAAAGATGGTATGAATTAAAAAAAATTTTTTTTTCAACGTTTATTTATTTTTGGGACAGAGAGAGACAGAGCATGAACGGGGGAGGGGCAGAGAGAGAGGGAGACACAGAATCGGAAACAGGCTCCAGGCTCTGAGCCATCAGCCCAGAGCCCGACGTGGGGCTCGAACTCACAGACCGCGAGATCGTGACCTGGCTGAAGTCGGACGCTTAACCGACTGCGCCACCCAGACGCCCCTGAATTTTAAAAAAATGAATGAAAAAATGTCAGACGAACCATTTCCTAATGATTCACTGATTAACTTAGATTTTTGTGGACCTTTCCTGGGCTTTTTTGCAGCATACTTCCTGATGGATAGTTCAGTGAGCCATCCCGAAAGCACTGGATTGATCTTGTCAAGTTCTCCTGTCTCCTGGCTTTATTGCCCATACCACCTACAAGACCCTACCTCAGAGAAAAACTTCATCTCCTCCTGTTTTGATCTGTTGCTCTTGTAGGTATATGGTGCCGTTTTCAACATTAAAAATAAAAATCCATTCAACATGGAGGTGCTGGTGGATGCCTGGCCAGATTATCAGATAGTCATTACTCGGCCTCAGCGAGAGGTGAGAGCATTAGTTACTGAATGCCAAGCCAGTATTGTTCAGGATGTTCTCTGTGTGTAAATGAGGGGACTGAAGCTGAGAACCTTGGCATCCCCGATACATATAGATTTTGGAATGGCTGCTTGGATGGGAGAGGGGGCAGTGAAATAAGGCATGGGTGTAAACCAAATGGCCAGTGATGCAGGGCTTATTAATAACATTGGGATCCCATTTGGTCAATTATTATATTATATTATATTATATTATATTATATTATATTATATTATATTATTTAGAGTGAGTGAGCACATGGGAGAAGGGCAGAGGGAGAGAGAGAGACAGAGAGACAGAGAGAGGGAAGAGAGAGTTCTAAAGCAGGCTCCACACTCATAGAGGTGCCAGACTTGGGGCTCAGTCTTGCAAAGTGTGAGATCATGACTTGAGCTGAAATCAAGAGTTGGTCGCTCAACCAACTGAGCCATGCAGGTGCCCCTGGTCAATTCTTTTCCATTGAGATTCTAATCACAGGCATATACCTCAAGATGTTTGTGGCTGGAAATGGTTAGGAAATGTTTTGTTTTCCTTGGATCTGAATGAACATAATCCAATAACATTTGAATCAGTACTGGGTTTGAGATCTAAATCTGTCAAGTTGTGTGAGCGTGGAAAGACTGCTGCTTTCTTCACTATAAAAAGTGAAGTTGACAGAAATTACTATGTCAGAGTATTGTTAAACTACAGATACATCATGTACAGTTGACCCTTGAACAATGCAGATGTTAGGGGCGCCAGCCCCCACTCAGTCAAAAATCTGCATATATTTCTTGACTTCCTCTAAAACTTAACTACTAATAGACTACTGTTGACTAGAAGACTTTATGATAGCATAGTCTATTAACACATATTTCGTATGTTACATGTATTATATACTGTATTGTTACAACAAAGTAAGCTAGACAAAAGAAAATGTCCTTAAAATCATAAGGAAAATACACTTATCGAATTAAAAAAAAAATTGCAGTTCAAACCTGTGTTGTAGAGCCAACTGTCTATTTAATAAAAATGTCTTTCCCATCTTTCAGATTTGGGGAGTATAAGTATTGAATCCCTTCCATCCCAGAGTTAAAATATCCCAGATAGGGGCGCCTGGGTGGCTCAGTCGGTTAAGCATCCAACTTCGGCTCAGGTCGTGATCTCGCAGTCTGTGAATTCGAGCCCCGTGTGGGGCTCTGTGCTGACAGCTTGGAGCCTGGAGCCTGCTTCAGATTCTGTGTCTCCCTCTCTCTGACCCTCCCCCGTTCATGCTCTGTCTTTCTGTGTCTCAAAAATAAACATTAAAAAAAATTTTAGCGGCGCCTGGGGGGCTCAGTCAGTTGGGCATCCAACTTCAGCTCAGGTCATGATCTCACAGTTCATGGGTTCAAGCCCTGTGTCAGGCTCTGTGCTGACAGCTCAGAGCCTGGAGCCTGTTTCAGATTCTGTGTCTCCCTCTCTCTCTGCCTCTGCCCCGCTCAAGTTCTATCACTGTCTCTCTCAAAAAAAATTTTTTTTAAAAATTTAAAAATTAAAAAAAAATATCCCAGATATTTTAACCACTCCTCCCACACTTCTCCATTTACATAGTTATCAGGAGAATTAGAACCCAACCTTACCTGTAAAAACCCCCAGGGGAGTATCTGCTGCAGAAGGTGAGCAAGAATGCAGGGCAGTGAGAGACTGGGCTCTCCCCTCCAGGTGTCGCTGTGAACCCGCTGTGATGGCTCTTTCTAAAAGTCCTCTCTGTTCACTTGCACAGCAAGGGCCAGTCACCATGCTAGCACCAGAGTGCTGAGTCAGAATTAGCCTAGGCATGGCTTTCTCACAGACCCACAGTCTTGACTCCAACCCTGTTCCCATTATTTCTCCCTATAAGGTAGACACTCTCTCTTTTAGACCCTTAACACACCCTGCTGGTGCACCTCCCATCCCAGGCAAGAAAAGTCCTTAAGCACCGTCCCAAGAGCAGATGCCTTCAGGGTACCATCCAAAAGCGACCAGCATAAATCTGTGAATAGTGATTTATTTCTCAAGGGATTCCAAGGCCATTTTCTGCCCACACCTCTGGGAAAAACAGAGGGTATCAAACAACGGAGTCTGCAGCGCTCCAGGCATATGCAAGAGCATTTTGTAAATTGTACTGCTGTGTAAATAAGGTTGACCGTTTGTTGTATCAGGAGATGAAGGATGACCTGGATCATTATACTAACACTTACCAAATCTTCACCAAAGCTACTGACAAGTTAGAGGAAGTCCTGGCACAGCCCCAGCTTATCAATTGGGACCAAGTCTTCCAGATCCAAGGTAACTGATCTGAGTTAAGAAGCAAAGACCTCTGGTTCATTCACAGCAGATGTGGAAGGGGGCAGACAGTGGCTGTCTTTCTCTT
Organism: Puma concolor; assembly: GCF_028749965.1. Taxonomy (NCBI): domain Eukaryota; kingdom Metazoa; phylum Chordata; class Mammalia; order Carnivora; family Felidae; genus Puma; species Puma concolor. Next base: position 12,003,708 of record NC_141676.1, read on the forward strand.
CTCTCCAGGTTGCCAAGAGAGCTTTCAAGAGGCAATAAGAAAGATTTCGGCTTCAAAATCAGTGCGGGTGGATTACGTGAAGACGATACTCATTATGACAGAAATGCCGGTGGAACCCAATGATGACCAGGTGGATGTGATGGAGTCATTTAAAATGCCCAAAGTGGATGACGATACCAAGTGAGATTTTGCCTTTTGCTTCCCAAATTCCTGATAAGAAATCATTGAGTTGTCGTAAGGGCCAGACTTGGAAAAGCAAGATTTGAGACTAAATTATGGGGTACACAGTTGTAGGGGTAAAGGGAGGGAACTATATTAGCTGAGGTTTGCTGAGCATGGGCAGGGTCTTCATTAGATGAGGTTATTTCCATATATATATTTAACTCACTTGGAGCCTTCCTGGGAGGGTACAGGACATCATGGTGACATAGAGAATCTTTACTGAGATTATTTTCAATTTCTTGCAAAAATACTACATGCTAGGGGTGCCTGGATGGCTCAGTCAGTTAGGCATCAGACTTTGGTTCAGGTTCATGGGTTCAAGCCCAGTGTTGGGCTGTGTGCTGACAGCTTGGAGCCTGGAGCCTGCTTCAGATTCTGTGTCTCCCTTTCTCTGCCCCTCCCCCGCTTGTGCTCTGTCTCTCTGTCTCTGTCTCTCTCCCTCTCTCAAAAATAATAAACATTAAAAACATACTGCATGCTATACCAAGTATACAAGCATTCAAAGTAAAAAGCGAAAGTTTGCCCACTTAGATTCTCCGCAATCTTTCTTTCAGGTGTAAATTTTTTCTTTAAGTTTATTTATTTATTTTGAGAGAGTGAGCAAGAACAGGGGATGGGCAGAGAGAGAGGTAAAGAGAGAGAATTCCAAGCAGGCTCTGCAGTGTCAGTGCAGAGCCCAACATGGGACTTGAACTCATGAACTATGAGATCATGACCTGAGCCGAAGTCAGATGCTTAACTGACTGAGCCACCCAGGCGCCCCCAAGTGTAAATATTCTTTTTTTTTTTCAACGTTTTTTTTAATTTATTTTTTTGGGGACAGAGAGAGACAGAGCATGAACGGAGGAGGGGCAGAGAGAGAGGGAGACACAGAATCGGAAACAGGCTCCAGGCTCTGAGCCATCAGCCCAGAGCCTGACGCGGGGCTCGAACTCACGGACCGCGAGATCGTGACCTGGCTGAAGTCGGACGCTTAACCGACTGCACCACCCAGGTGCCCCAAGTGTAAATATTCTTAATATTAGTGTGTATGCTTTTAGTACTTTGTGTGTATGAATTGGTTTTGTTGTTTTCCTTTTTCTTTTGTTTTTACAACATAGGAAATTATTGTACTGCAACCTTTCTCATTCAATATGTTATATAAACCTTTCAGGTAAGCTCATGTGGGTATCTTCATGTATTTTGGCAGCTGCATAGATTTCCATAAGAGGGAGATGCACAATTATGTATTCCCATATTAACACACTTTTGATTTATCTCCAGTTCTTCCTAATAACAAAAATTCTACAAGAAATGTCTTCGTAAACAGATCATTGCACAAGTTTTATAAATATTTCTGAAACATAAATCCTGGAGTTGGAATTGTTGGGTAACATAATATGTATATTAAATGGAAGATATTCTCAAATTGGATTTTAAGACTTTGATACATTTATTTAAAAATTTTTTTAATGTTTATTCATTTTGAGAGCCAGGGAGAGTGTGAGCAGGGGAGGGGCAGAGAGAGAGAGGGAGACAGAATCCGAAGCAGGCTCCAGGCTCTGAGCTGTCAGCACAGAGCCCAATGCAGGGCTTGAACTCATGAACCTGAGAGGTGATGACCTGAGCTGAAATCGGATGCTTAACTGACTGAGCCATGCAGGTGCCCCAAGACTTTGATAAAATCAATATGTGATAGCATAACGTAGAAACAACCAAAGTGTCCATCAATAGGAATGCAGGTCAATTCCTTATGGTATAATCCAGACAAAGGAATAATATGCAGCCATTAACAAGAAGGAATCAGCTCTATAGGAACTAATATGGAAAGAATTCCAAAATATAATGCTAAGTAAAAAACACAACAAATAAAATAGAATAATATATACAGTATGCTATCATAGTATGTAAACATCTTAAATTGCATCAAACACCTCTGGAAGGTTACATAAATATATTGCATTCCTGGTAGACTTTAGAGAAGGTAACTGGATAATAGGAGATCAAAGAAAAAAGAAAGAATTATTTTTCATTAATATCCATTTATGCTCTATAATTATATTGCTAATTCAAAAAATAAAATAAAATAAAAACATATGCTCACACATGCAACTAATTTAGCCAGGAGAGCCAACAATATTCAAATCTTGCTGTGGCCCAGCTGTGTTCCCATGAGAATCTTAGAAGAAACGTATGCATACGGAAAAGTGGTAAATGGGGATTCAATAATACTATAACTCTGAAAATCTGGAATGGAGTACCTGCCCTAAGGTGATCTTTCTTTCCTCTAAACCCAAATGCATATCTTGATATCTTGCCAGCCTCAGTTTGGCTCTGCCACAAGACAAGGTCAGGTGAGATGCTTGAGATCTCTGAAGAAGCAGGGCCAGGAAAGGTCAGGCAGGCAGAGAGAAAAGAAGGCCCCACCCATGTGTGGACAATTTAGTGTGCAGCAACCCCACTTACTGGCAGACATAAAGTGACCTTAAAACTGATGAATTCCTGAAAACTCTTTCTCCCGGGGGCAGATAGTTGAAACTTCTTTGGGCTCTTCCATCTGTCCCAACCTCCCCTACCCACAGAGGATGTGATTCTGATTTTGCAGATGAGAAGACTCAGTCTCAGATAACTTGTCCAGTGAGAGAATCAGGATGAAATCCTATTGTTATCACCAAAAAATCTGATATTCTTTTCCTGTATTGGTGCTTGTTAAATTTCATTTTTGGTACTTTCCTAGAGGTATGTGGTGATGGGCTTTGGGACACATGAAGCTTAAGATCAACATGGCTCTCATCTTCCGGTGATACACGTTTTTTGGAAATATCTGTTGAAAGAAGTATTACCTTGTGTCTTTAGATATTTTGTGGGAGAGAATTCAAACTACATATTTCACACATGCATCTTCGAACAAAATTGAGGACTGCTCTGGTGTATCTATAGCCTTCCTCTTTTAAGACATATGCTTATCTTCTTCCTTGGGATAAATGGTTAGACTTTTCTGAGATGTACTGTACTATATGATGCTAACTCTCTGTTATGAAATGTATCATTAAGTACATAGGGTGATAGCCCTCTTAATTATTTGGGAACATGTTCAAGGGGACAAAGAATTAGTTTTTTGTCCACCTGTTCCCTCTTCTAGGCTGTGGGATCCTCAAGGAAAGGATTGGTGTCATATTCATTTTCTACAATCCTGGTGTTTTGTAAATGTTGGCTGAATAAATGCACATTTTTTTTTCTTGACAGGAAAGGAAGCTTTCAGAACATTTCCTTGGATCCCTCCCATGCAGGGCTTGTGAATGAACAGTGGACATTTGGGAAAAATGATAGGAGCTTGAAATATATTGAACGCTGCCTCCAGAATTTTCCAGGATTCGGTGTGCTGGGTCCAGAGGGGCGCCTTATCTCTTGGATTGTGATGGAACAGTCCTGTGAGATGAGAATGGGCTACACTGTCCCCAAATACCAAAAGCACGGCTATATGAAGAAAACCAGTGTTCACCTTATGAATTATGTTATTCAGAAAAAAGTGCCATGTTATTTTCATGTGTCAGAACATAAAGAAGAATCCAATCAGGCACTGAGGGATCTGAAGTTTAAGGCTGCTTCTTGTGGTTGGCATCAGTGGAAATGCAGTCCTGAGAAATATTGTTGATTAGTGCCATTTTCTATTGCAAGCCTTCCTCATCAGTGGAAAAAAGTATCAGTTCACATACAATCATGATAATTTGTATTAGCACAAAAACATCCAATTATTTTGGTTCCGTGCATTACTTAACCCATGCTTGTACAACATTTTTGTCTTCCTCCACATTACAGAGAACTAGAAGCTTGAACTTTCGGTGTTAGGTTTTTCCTTTATGGTGACAGACATTTCAGAATTAAAATCATCCAATGTCAATCATTAGTGCCAAGATAACCCTTTCAGAGCAACATTTTCCTCTTTGAAGTCTTCTTTCATGAAAGTCTACTACTTTTTCATGCTTCTATGTTTAAGAATAAAAAGACTGTTTTGAGAAGTGTCTCCTCTGGTATTCTCTCCTTCCTCTGACAAAATTTTCCAAAGGACCCTTGAAAAGCCCTCAGCTTTTGATCCTGCATGCCCTCTCAAGAGTTTTGAGATATTTTACTGAATTAAATTATGTAGCCATCAGTGAACATTTGGTTTTTTTTTTTTTTTCAACGTTTATTTATTTTTGGGACAGAGAGAGACAGAGTATGAACGGGGGAGGGGCAGAGAGAGAGGGAGACACAGAATCGGAAACAGGCTCCAGGCTCTGAGCCATCAGCCCAGAGCCTGACGCGGGGCTCGAACTCATGGACCGCGAGATCGTGACCTGGCTGAAGTCGGACGCTTAACCGACTGCGCCACCCAGGCGCCCCGAACATTTGGTTTTCTGATTGGCTTTTAATCACAGGGGCTGGGTAGGTTGACTTGTGTGTCTTAACTTCATATTTTCAATACGACTTTTCTGTCCTGTATTGGTTTCCTATTGTTGTTGGGAAATCGAAGTGTCAGCAAGGTCAGTACCTTCTGGAGTTTGGAGGGGAGAATCCATTTTCTGGTCTTTTCCAGCTTGAATAAGCTGCCCTCATGCCTTGGCTGTGGTCCGGCATCCCTTTGCTCCCACTATTTCTGTTTTCCCCCTGTACCCTTCATCTCTTTCCATGTCCCTCTCACAGGGACACTTGTCAGTAAACTCAGAACCCACTTGGGTAAGTCAGGATAGTCTTCCCATCTTAAGATCTTTATTTGATCACATCAGCAAAGTCCTTATTACAATATAATTTAACATTTGAAGCTTCTAGGCATTAGGAGCTGCTATCATTGGGGGTCATTATCCAGTCTACCATATATGAGTGTCAGGTTTATGTTACTCTATGAGCAAAGTCACCACATACGTTCAGAACTCATATGTTCTCAGTCAGAGACTGACTAGCATTTGTATATCTTAGGTCCATATTCATGGGAGAACTTACTCTAGTTTGAACCCTGTGTCTATCAAAAATTCTATCAACTATGACTTAGAGGTCAAGGCCATGTACAAACATTGATATGCAGGGCCCATTCATATAAGGGATTTGGGGACGAAGGCACCACAGATAATGTTTACTTAAATCTAAGTAAAAAAGAACCAACATCTTCATCTTGAAAATGCCCTTAGTGCTTGAAAATAGATGCCCACCCAGGTTGGTAAAAAATGATAGAGTCACACATTAACAATAGACAAAGGCCTTAACAGCCCTGTGACTCCATGAGCAGCATTCTCTGAGCAGAGATAGGCTTCCAGCCACCCTACCTATACACTAAGGTAACACCTTAGGAATTCTGATTCCTTCTGGACACCACTTTTCCTGCCCTAATTTACACTCCAGGACTGACTGGGTCCTTCCTTGTAATCGATCTCTGTGGCAGCCACAACTCATCTTGGCTGTAGAACAGAAAGTAGAAAGCTCTTATTCAAGACAGTGTCAAAGGAATCAGAGACACAATAAAATGAGGGAGAAAGGGCACATGCTAATAATAGCTTATATCTAGATCCTACTTAACAGGTTCCAGGCTGCATTCTACGTGCTTGGCACACTTTAACTCATTTGGCGCTCACAACTGCTCTGAGAGGCAGGCATGGTTACTGCAGAAGAGAAAAGCAGGGGGCGCCTGGGTGGCTCAGTTGGTTAAGTGTTCGCAGTTCACGTGATCAAGCCCCACGTTGGGCTCTGCACTGACAGCATGGAGCCTGCTTGGGATTCTCTCTCTCTCCCTCTCTCTCTCTCTGCCCCTCCCCCCCCTCTCAAAACTAAAAAAAAAATTTTTTTTAAAGCAGAAGAAGAGAAAACCACACTAGAGAGTGTTACATCTTTGTCTAAGGCCCAGGCCACCCAACTATAATAGCCAACTCAGGAACTGAATTGAGTTTGTGTGGCTCCCAAGCTGGTACTCTTAACCTCTGGGCTATCACCTATGACAAATGGCTAAGGCTTATAAACACTGACAAATAAGCTGACATATAGATTCCTGTCCGCTGTCTGTTTTCTTATCTGTAATTGGAAAGTATGCAGTGGCCTTAAATATAGTCACAATGTTAACCATCACCACTACCTACACCAAAATTTTTCATCATCTTCATCACGAGCTCTGGACCCATTAAACAATAACATCCCATTTCCTTGTCCCCCAGCTCCTGCTAAACTTTATTCTACTTTCAGTCTTTATTAATTTGCCTGTTCTAGATACCACATATAAGTGGAATTGTACAACATCTGTCCTTCCGTGTCTGGCTTATTGTACTTAACAATGCTCTCAAAGTCTATCCATTTTGTAGCATCCATCAAAACTTCATTCCTTTTATGGCTATATGATATTCCATTGTATGTATATACCACATTTTGTTTATCATTCATCTGTTGATGGTTATTTATTTGGGTTGTTTGCACCTTTTGGCCATTGTGACTCATGCTGCTATGAACATGGGTGTTACAAATTATCTGTTTGAATTCCTGCTTTCAGTTCTTTGGGGTATATAACAAATGGCTAAGACTTAATAAACACTGACAAATGAGCTGAGGTATGGGTTCATACTAGAAGTGAAACTGCTGGATCTTCAGTAGCTCTGTTTAACTTTTTTCCCCTAGTTTTTTTGAGATATAATTAACTCACAGTACCACATAAGTTTAGGGTGTGTAGAAAATGAATGGCTTACCTATATTGTGAAATGATTACCACAGTAAGTTTTATTAACATCCATCATCTCACAGAGATACAAAAAGAAAAAGGTAAAGAAAAGGATGTAATTTTTCTTGTGATGAGAAATTTTAGGGTTTACTATCTTAACAACTTTCTCCTATACCATACAGTGGTGTTAGCTATAGTTTTAGTGAAAATCTCTATCACAATTTATGTGATGGCCAAGCTCCAAAGCCCTTGCACACAGTGAAAATGACCCATTATTAAAAATCCCCTTGAATGGACAAACCCAGGGTTAAGGCATTTATAGAAAAGTTTCAGGAAATTCAACATTACTTGGAAATTAGAAAATAGTTAGAGGAAAAGATGTTGGGAAACAGGCAACCATGAGAGAAGAGATGATTCTCATGGAAAGAATGGAACGAGTTTGTTTCAAGAGATGGAAGGAAATCAGCTCCCAGAGCTGACATGGAAATAGCAGTATTGAGGAGAGTTCTAGTCAGACCAGTGGGTTTTAGACATATTTACAAGCCCTGGGCTAGTACTTTAAATCCCTTCTGTGTCTCAATTTTCTCAGATGTGAAATGGGAATCAGCCTCCCCCAGACATTGTTTGCTCAGCACAGTGCCTAGTACATAACAAGCACTCAATGCACTATTATTAGTGCAAATGTTTCAAGTTTTTTTTTAAAACAAATACCTGTTGCATGCCTACTATGTGCCAAGCAGTGTTTTAGGGTCTCTGGACATAAGAGTGGACACACTGCCTCCATGGACAGAGCCTTTTCTCTTTAATCTCCTCACATTCATTTTGTTTGAAATCCTGGCTCTGTGACCTAATGGACAAGGACAGGTCTGGATCCATAGATGTGGAGTGAGGGAGAAGTGACAGTTACTTCACACCTCCCCTGCTCTATTCTCCACATCATACAGGAGATGACAGATCATTTAAATTTCTACACCAACACCTACCACATCTTCATCAGGGCACCCTGGAAACTCCAGGAAATCCTGGATTCTCACAGGGTCGTCATCTGAAACAAGCTTCCAAATGCAGGGTAACCAGATGGATGGATGAAGAAGAGTCCTCCAGCTCCATCTTGGGGTTTTCTCAAATTGTGGATTGTGAGTGGATTGCCACCTGCCATAGACTGTAAAGGCTGACAGTGTGTGGAGCTTAATGTTGAGATATAACTACAACAAAAAAGTAGGACATGCATTTTAAAGTATGTATGTTGCTTATTAAATTGCACAGTAATTTGGCATAAACATTAATTTGTATACATGAAAATAGTGAGGATTATGTCAGTAGAGCAGACCAACCACTTGTGGGCCAAGGTTTCAGAAAGTGTATGCTGGGCGGGACACCTGGGTGGCTCAGTCAGTTAAGCATCCGACTCTTGGTTTCTGCTCAGGTCATGATCTCAGAGGTTTGTGGGTTCAAGCCCTGTATCAGGTCCACACTGACAGCACAGAACCTGCTTGGGATTCTCTCTCTCCTTCTCCCTCTCTCTACCCCTACACCACTTGCTCATTCTGTCTCTTTCTCTCAAAACAAATAAATAAAAACTTAAAAAAAAAAGTGTATGCTGGGAGATGGGAGAAGTTGAGGCCCCTCAAGAAGCCTCCTCCTCTTTCCTACTAGTTTTGTTTTACAAGCTGGCCAGAGGGACCTAATATTCAAAAGCACAAAATGACTGAGAGTATAGGGACTCCAGGAAGAAAATCAAAATGGATAGGTTTTGTGGGTTTGCTGTGTCTGATCATCTCTTTCTCTAATAACAGAAGCCAAATGAAACCAACAAACCAACAAAGCAACAAAATCTGCCCCAAAGAACATTGAAAGCCATAGTTAAAAGTGGCAGCTGGTGAGAAGAGAAGGAATGGGGGGAGAGGTGCAGGTGAGTCAATTAGTGAAATACAAACAGCTGGTCTGTATCTCAGTCTGCTGTAAGAGCGTGATGTATATAGCTTGCATTCCTAACACCTAGCACAAAAGGGATTTGAGATAAGTAGGAAACACTTGGAATATGGACACAGTGCACCATGAGGGAATAGACAGAAATTATTTCTGAGAAAGTAGCAGGAGAAAGGGAGAGGATGGTTTCCCAGAGGATGAGTTAGGAGAAGAGCACTGAAAGGGATAATACCAAAGAAAACGAAAATATTTTGAATTTTTGCCACTACTAGTCTTGTCTTAGTGTACTGAACACCTTTCCACCTACACACATACTTAACTGTCTTTATTAAGACAAGAAGAGAGGCAAAGAACAAATAGATGTGCATTTGAGGTGTGATGGATAGTCGTAAGCAGTTATAGTAAGTTGGCAGAATTGGACTGAACTTTGTCTTTAAGTTTCTTTTTTTTTTTTTTCAACGTTTATTTATTTTTGGGACAGAGAGAGACAGAGCATGAACGGGTGAGGGGCAGAGAGAGAGGGAGACACAGAATCAGAAACAGGCTCCAGGCTCTGAGCCATCAGCCCAGAGCCCGATGCGGGGCTCGAACTCACGGACCGCGAGATCGTGACCTGGCTGAAGTCGGACGCTTAACCGACTGTGCCACCCAGGCGCCCCTTTAAGTTTCAAGATAGGCTAAAACTAAACTCTTGGCCCATTAAAAGATGTATGGGTATGTGGGATAGGAGACAGAGAAGGACCTGAAATTAATGCCTAGCCTACATTTCTTCTCTTTTTGAGGGTCAGTATGGCAGGGATTAAGATCCAGTGTATTACATGCAGGACATCTGGCAGAATGAGCCAGAATCCAAGTGTTCTTTCTTCATGTCTGTATGATATGGTTCTCATTTGAAAATTTTTCTTTGCAGAGCAGACATGGACTTCAAAATGTCTTTGCTAATGGTCTCCCATGCAGGGTTGGTGAATAGTAACTGAAAATTTGGTCAGAATGAATGGAGTCTGAGTATTTAACTAGTGCTGAATCCAGTGCTTTCTGTTCTACTAAGAGATACGCATCTCCTGGAGTGCAACACAGCAGTCCTGAGAAGGGAGAATGGCTTTTACCCATCCAGTATCCAGCTTCATAGTTTCTCAGGGCAGGTCACAGGACACATGGTGAAACACTTCATTCAGCAAGGCATCCCATTTTATGGACATGAGGCAGAGGAAGTTGAACAAACCCTAAGGATCGTAAAACACTCAGGTTTCTGAATTGCTTCCCAAGCCTGGCATCAGTGGAAATGTGCCCCTGCTTAGGTCGTCCCAACTGGTGGACCCAAAGCATCCTAATCTTTTGGAATTAAAAAATATTTATTACATACCTTGATCACATCTTCCCCTTCCTTTTGTCTACTAAGTTAATGAGACCTATTATGTGCAGGTCAGAGCTTAGAAATGATTAAGACACATCATTGGATGTTTGCACTGGGAACAGACCTCAGAAACTATCTGCTCCAATCCCCTTAGGTTTTTCCTCTGGTTCTCTAAAACTGCTATTACCCAATCCCTGAAAAGCCCCTGTGCAGCCTTCAGATATGGATTTATGGGTGACTTCCAGAGGGAAGTTTCCCATGACTCACCCACCATTAATAGCCCACCTAGATCCATTCTCCCCGATGCATGTTCTCTTAGAACCCTGTAGTTCTCCTTCTATAACTTGTCCCAAATGCAATTAAATACTCGTACAATTATGTGTTAAATGCTTGCTCTCTCCTCAACACTGGAAAGAAAAATTCGAGGCTGCAAAAATATATTGAAACTTTAGCTCAAAGACCTAGCCAGGAACTTATCAGTTAATACCTGCTGAACAAATGGATAATGAATGAATATATATAATAAATTAATAAATAAAAATAAATGAATTAATGAAACTTCATGGGGTAGTTGTTAAGATGAAATAAGAAAGGATATATGTTAGCCAAACATGCACAATGCCTAATGACATATATTAGAAGCTTATGAAATAATATTAGATTCCTTGGTTTCTCAAACCCTCAGAAGAAAAGTATTAACATTTTATTTTCAACTTTTTAATACTTCTTGTTGCAACTTATATATTTTTCATATTATTTAAGTCTTTTGATAAGCGCAGTTCAAATGACTCCATGATATTGTCACATCATATATTAATTTAGATGCTTTTGGCTTCAAGCAAGGAAAAAAAAAACACAACCCTGATTCAAAATGGCTTTAGTCATGAGAAAATTTGTTATCCCACAAAACTGAGAGTCCAAATTCAGTCCAAATCTGGTTTAAAGCTCAATGGTGTTATCGGAGCTGGGTTCTTTCTCTTTATCTGATTACCATGGCTTTCATCCTAGGGTTGTTTCTCCTTATGATTGTGATTTGGCTGCCAGTGGAGGGCCTTGTTAACATGCAGCAAGAGAGACACAGAAAGGGAAAATCCCATTAGACGTGTACTTTCCAGGGGAAAGTCATGCTCTCGTGGCTTAAACGAGTGGCTCTCTAATAATTATGAATATGCATCCCCAACTTATCACATTTTTTCACTTGAGTTAATGTTACACCACTTCACATACGATGCCTGAATTTAAAAACAGTATAATTCCATTTGTCCCCACTGGTGCCATTGTTAAATATTTTACGCTGTTATTATACAGTTATTATGTCTGAATTAAAAATACTGAATTGTTTTTAAGGAATTTAAGAAAAGAAAGAAACACAGGTTTTAAGTCATGGAATATTTTCAGTGCTCTCCCTTCCTAACTGTAGTTCCAAAAATGTTGTGGAAGTTCATTTCCTTCTAGCCTACAGACTTTCTCTTTTGTTTGGCAGCTCTGCCTCATTTATCTGAAAATGTTTATATTTTGACTTCATTTTGAAAGGATGTTTTGTTTGATATGGAATTTTAGGTTGAGAGTTATTTTTCTTTCATATTATGCATCTTCCAAAACTCAGCTGTTATTTGTAATTTTATTGCCCTATGTGTAATACATCTTTTTTTTTCTCTGGTTGCTTTTAAGGTTGTCTCTTTATACGGGGTTTTCAGTAGTTTAATCATCATGTGTCTGGGTGTTTTTCTTTCTGTTTATCTTGCTTGACTTTCACTGAGCTTATTCTAAAAGGGGAGCATCCTAAATCCTTTAGTCTTTCCAAATAAGGAATTTCTTTATTTACAGTTAAGAACTCTGATTCTATACATCAACTCTGAACAATAGCAGTCTCATCTTGTTGGTGCTTGTGAAAGGGGAGGGAAGGAAAGAGTTATTTCTTACAGAGGTCCACCTACTTCCCTGTGTTTAGCCAGCTGGTTTCATGGCTCTGAGTGACAGGAACTTTACCACCAGAAAGCAGTTGAGCTTTCTGGGGAAAGAGCCTCAGGAGGCATACTGCCAACCTATCAACATTAGGGAGCCGCCTCTCTGAACATGAGAGAAGGACTGCATTTCATACCCTGTTGCCAGAAGTTTGTACAGATAGTATATTTCATCTTCTAGAATAGCCTACAGACTCCTGTCTTTTCTTTGGGATCTCTCCAGAGACTAAGATTGACAGCTTGCAGGTAAGAAAGAGGAGAATCATTGCTCTGGGACCCCTCATCTCCTTTTGCTTCCCCACAGAAGTAGAACGAATCAAAATGCTACTGTTGGATGTAAATAAGAATTTCTCAACTTGTTTGTGTTGAGAATTATGCCAGACAAAAAAGAAGCTCTTTCATTTCAGAAACGTGTATCAGGCACCTACTGTGCATAGGGCAATATCCTACTTCTGAGAGAAATTCTTCACAGGGTAAAACCAGGTTCTTGTTTTGAATTGGTAAATAAATGTGAAGAGATCTGGGAGCTTGCTCTTGGTAGAGGGATGACAGAAAATCTAACAGCCTTTAGAAGGAATCTGCTGGTTTGGATGACATATAACACAATTTATAGATGTGCTATGTAAACATTATCCTATTTAACCCCCTAGTAACATTGTAAGGTAGTCAAATTTTTTGCCTTGGATAAATGATGACCAAGGAAATTAAGTGCCTTGCTTAGAGGTGCAAAGGGACAAGGTAGATTGTAGTAAGGGGACTGTAATACAGATGAGATTAATTGTACATTTAAAACCATAAAAAATGTAATTTAAAAAAAGTCTCAGCTGTAACACTCCTATGATATTATTTGGTGTTTCCATCTATATTTTCATATTATATATGTGACTTATATAAACACACACATAAAAAGACTTTACATATCTGATTAGAATTTATATATTGTCAGTTTCTGCCTTTTTTGTGTTCGTCTTAAGTCTTCATATAGCAGCATATATATCATAACTTCCATGTTAATGGGTCTTAAGAGTAGTAAAGTAATAACAGACAATTATTTATGTAAATTGTCTGAGATTGTGTCTGGTACTTCTCCACAAGTTGGTATGGCTTTAGAAAATTTTTGATAGGGAATTTTTCTTCATTTGAGTTGTTTTCTTTGGATAAATTCCAAATATTGGAATGGTTTCATCAAAGGTTTCAAAGTGTCCTTTATAGGACTTTGTCCATTATCAGTGCTGGCAACCACTAAAATGTGCCAGTGCCCTTGAATCTCCTCAGTTTCAGTCAAATGCATTTGTTGCACATCATATGTGTTTTTAGTGTGTGTGTGTGTGTGTGTGTGTGTGTGTGTGTGTGTGTGCTGAAGGTTGTCACAAAAGTATTGGGCATTAATATTATATCCTCAGTAATCTGGCATCAAATTCAACTTGGCTTCGTAGTGACATGTGATCTTTTTGTGAGCCGCTTCTTTAAAAAAATTTTTTTTTAAATGTTTATTTATTTTGAAAGAGAGAGAGAACATGAGCTGGTAGGGGCAGAAAGAGAGGGAGAGAGAGAATCCCAAGCAGGCTCCATGCCCTCAGCACAGACCCGATGCAGGGTTCAAGCCCACAAACTATGAGATTATGACCTGAGCCGAAATCAAGAGCCATCCACTTAACTGACTGAGCCTCCCAGGTGCCCCTTGTGAGCTGCTTCTATCTAGCGTCAGATTAATCTTCAGAAATGTTATATTTCTACTGCCTTGATAGCTTCCAAGATACGGCATGGCTGCATCTATTCTGGCCTGAGGCTTTTTTCAAAGAAGCATCTGGTACAAGCTTGCATGCCCAGAACATAGTAGGCCGTCTATAGGTACCTGTTGAATGAATAAATGAGTCTTTGCCCCTGGTAAGTGGAGAGACTAATTAGATGGTTATGTTGACATAAATACTTCATACACTCAATCATTCAACAGACATTTACTGAGTCCTTACTATGTCTCAGATGTTGTAAAAACACTATGGAAAACAGTATGCAGGTTCCTCAAAAAATCAAAAATAGAACTACCGTATATGATCCAGCAAACCCACTTCTGGGTACATATCTGAAGGTGATGAAATCACAACATCAAAGAGATATCTGTACCCACATGTTTACTGCAGCATTATAGACAATAACCAAAATGTGGAAACAGCCTAAGTGTCCAGAGATAGATGAATGGATACAGAAAATGTGGTATACACTGACAATGGAATATTATCCAGGTATGAGAAAGAAGGAAATCTTGCCATTTGTGACAACATGGATGGACTTTGAGGGCATTATGCTAAGTGAGATAAGTCAGATAGAGAAAGACACTGTACGATCTCACTAATGTGTAGAATCTAAAAAAAGCCAAAATGAAAGAAACAGAATAGAATAGTGGTTGCCAGGACTGAGGGTTGGAGGTAATGGGAAGATGTTGGTCAAATGGTACGGACTTCCAGTTGTAAGATAGGGGCACCCGGGTGGCTCAGTCGGTTGAGTGTCTGACTCTTGGTTTCTGCTCAGGTCATGATCTCATGGTTTGTGAGATAAAGCCCTGAGTCAGGCTCTGCACTGACAGTGTGGGGCCTGCTTAGGATTCTCTCTCTCCCTCTCTGTCACATGAAGTCCCTCCCCTGCTCACATGAACTCTCTCACTCTTTCTCTCAAAACAAATAAATAAACAAAAACAAAATTAGAAAAAGATAAATAAGTTCTGGGGATCTAATGTGCAGTATGGGGACTATAACTAATATTGTATTATATACTTGAAAGTTGTTAATAAAGTGGATCTTAAATGTCCTTACAACAAAAAGAGAGGTAATTAGGTGATATAATGGAGGTGTTAACCAACATTATTGTGGTAATCATTTCACAAGTTATCTGTGTATCAAATAATCACATTGCACACATTAAATGTACACAATGTTAGTGTCAATTATATTTCAGTAAAGCTGAGGGAAAAAAAAGAAAAAACAAAGATACAACCACTGCCTTAGTGGTTCTGGTCAAGACTCTCCCTTCAAATCACAAAAGGAATTCTTTAAGTTAAGTGAAAGGACTGTTTCACTGGCAAAAATCCAAATAGCTGACAAGAATCTGGGGAAAAGGAGCACATATGAAAAAACCAAAACGTTATTTCTCACCATGTTAAAGCTGAAGCTCAGAGGGACAGGAATCTTATTAGTTCTTGCCGACTCTGGCCTTGGTAGATTGAATGTCCTGAAGGACAGATTCCTTCATTAGGAAGCTAAACACCCTGGCCCAGATGACAGAGAAACTGAAGGTAAACCCAGGGGACAGTGAAACATTTGCCAGCCCAGCTGCAGCCTCATGTCATGAAGTTAGCAACTAAATGCCCGATGCTTCAATTCTGCCCTACAAATCTCCCCTAGGAACTCTCATGTGGCCCACTCTAGAGGGCAATATGCAAGGCAGGGAATTCCAGGAAAGGCAGTTCAGCCTAGGTCAGGCGACTGCCTTACAAAGCCACTAGAGTGAGCTTTTGATCAAGATTTAACGAATAAATCTTGAATAAATGAATGGATGAATAATAGATCAATTTGAACAGGGAGAATCCTCAGGCCATAATATCTACAAACGGATGAAAGGTCAAGCAGAGAAGGGATTTTCTTTTATAGAGAGGAGTAAGCAAAGTTCATGGAGTGTTTTTCTGCAAGCAGATGATGGCTCAGGCTGAGGGTGGGTCAAAGTCCAGATTCCTATGTTAAGGGAAGAAGCTTAACTGAAGTTTAGTCAACTGTTCTGAAGGATTAGTAGGGATAAACAGTCAACCTAACCATTTATGAAGAGTAAACAGGGCAGGAGAAAATCCAATCTGGGGAAGAGGGATGTAGAAGAGGCAGGACCAATATAGCTCAGAGAATGTTTTACACTGAGTTCAGCCTATTCTTTGTAGGGGCTGTTAAGAAGGGGTTACATATTGACTCAGCCTACAGGAAGAAGAGAAGTTTAACCAACATTTGGCTTGTTTTGATTTATCAGTGGGGATTCAGAATTCAGCTAATCCTTTACAGAGCAAATACTGGGAATTTGGAGGGTCAGTGTCTGGCTTTGTCATAGGTAAACAAGTGGGGTATCGATCCATGTTATTAAAGCAGATGGGAGGAAGGAAGATTCCTTGCAGTTAGCCATTCCAGGAACACAAAGTAGGTGGAAGGATTTCTTCAGCTGTTGCTGTTTTCCAGTAAAACAAGGACTTGGGTAAAACTCCATTTTGTAAGTCCCTCAGAGATTTGTATTTATTGAAATACATTTTGATCTCAGTCTTTTGGCCTGCCTTGAGAATTACCTCTACACATCTTCTTGCTTTACACACTTGAAGGGTATTATGTGTGTGTGTTCAAGTTTTTATTTAAATTCCAGTTAGTTAAGGGGTGCCTGGGTGGCTCAGTCTGTTGAGCGTCCGACTTTGGCTCAAGTCATGATCTTGCAGTTGACGAGTTCGAGCCCCACCTTGGGCTCTGTGCTGACAGCTCACAGCCTGGAGCCTGCTTCTGATTCTGTGTCTCCCTCTCTCTCCGCCTCTCCCCGCTCAAGCTCTGTATCTCTTTGTCTCAAAAATAAAGATAAACATTAAAAACAATATTTTAATTCCAGTTAGTTAACATACACTGTAATATTAGTTTCAGTTGTACAATATAGGGATTCAACAGTTCCATACGACAGCCAGTGCTCATAACAATAATGCATTCCTTAATCCCCAACACCTATTTCACCCATCATCCCCCACCCCCACACCTCCCTCCTGGTAACCATCAGTTTGTTCTCTACAGTTAAGAGTCTGTTTCTTGATTTTTCTTTCACTCCCTCTTTTCCCCCTTTTGCTCATTTGTTTTGTTTCTTAAATTTCACGAGTGAAATCATATGGCATTTGTGTTTCTTTGATTGACTTATTTCACTTAGCATAATACTCTCTAGTTCCATCTACATTGTTGCAAATGACAAGATTTCATTCTTTTTTATGGCTGATTAATGTTCCATTACATATATATATATATATATATATATATATGTATATATATATATACACACACACACACACACACACACACACACACACCACCTCTTCTTTATCCATTCAACAGTCAATGGACATTTGGGCTGTTTCCATAATTTGGCTATTGTAGACAATGTTGTTATAAACATCGGGATACATATATCACTTTGAATTATTATTTTTGTTTTCTTTGGTAAATATCTAGTAGTGCAATTAATGGATTATAGGGTAGTTCTATTTTTAACTTTTTGAGTAACCTCCATACTGCTTTCCAGAGTGGCTGCACCAGTTTGCATTCCTAGCAACAGTGCAAGAGGGTTCCTCTTTGTCCACAGCCTCACCAGAACCTGTTGTTTCTTGTGTTGTTTAGTTTAGTCATTCTGACAGTTGTGAGGTGAAATCTCATTATGGTTTTGATTTTCATTTCCCTGATAATTAGTGATAGTTGAGCATCTTTTCATGTATCTGTTGGCCATCTGTATGTCTTCTTTGGAAGAATGTCTATTCATATCTTCTGCCCATTTTTTTAATAGGATTTTTCATTGTCTGGATTTTGAGTTTTATAAGTTCTGTATATATTTTGAATATTAACCCTTTATCAGATACGTAATTTGCAAATATCTTCTCCCAGGGTGCTTGGGTGGCTCAGTTAGTTAAGTGTCCAACTTCAGCTCAGGTCACAACCTCACAGCATGTGGGTTCGAGTCTTGTGTCGAGCTCCAACAGCTCAGAGCCAGGAGCCTGCTTCTGATTCTGTCTCCCTGTATCTGCCCCTCCCCCACTCATGCTCTGTCTCTCTCTTTCTCTCTCAAAAATAAATATGAAATATCTTTTTCTATTCCATAAACTGTCTTTTAGTTTTGTTGATTGTTTCCTTCACCGTGCAAAAGCTTTTTATGTTGGTGAAATCCCAATTGTTTATTTTTGCTTTTGTTTCCCTTGGCTAAGGAGACCTATCTAGAAAGAAACTGCTATGGCTGATATCAAAGATGTTACTGCCTGTATTCTCCTCTAGGATTTTTATGGGTTCAAAAGGTCTTTTTAAGTCTTTCATCCACTTTGAATTTATTTTTGTGTGTAGTGTAAGAAAGTGGTCCAGTTTCATTCTTCTGCATGTTGCTGTCCAGTTTTCCCAACACACATTTGTTGAAGAGACTGTCTTTTTCCCATTGGATATTCTTTCCTGCTTTGTTGAAGATGAACTGACTATACAGTTGTGGATTTGTTTCTGTGTTTTCTATTCTGGTTATTGATCTATGTGTCTATTTTTATTTCAGGACCATACTGTCATCATCACTACAGCTTTGTAATATAACCTGAAGTCCAGAATTGTGATGCCTCCAGCTTTACATTGGCTATTCAGGGTCTTTTGTAGTTCTGTACAAATTTTAGAATTGTTTGTTCTAGATCTGTGAAAAATGCTGGTGGTATTTTGGTAGAGACTGCATTAAGTATGCAGATTACCTTGGGTACTATAAACATTTTAACAATATTTGTTCTTCCTATCCATGAGTCTGGAATGTTTTTCCATTTCTTTGTGTCATCTTCAATTTCTTTCATTAGTGTTTTATTGTTTTCAGAGTACAGGTCTTTCACCTCTTTGGTTATGTTTATTCCTAGATATCTTATTGTTTTTGGTGCAATTGTAAATGGGACTGATTCCTTAATTTCTCTTTCTACTGCTTAATTATTGGTGTACAGAAGTGCAACAGACTTCCGTACAATGATTTTGTATCCTGCAACTTTACTAACTTCATGTATTAGTTCCAGCAGTTTTTTTGGTGGAATCTTTTGGATTTTCTACATAGAGTATCATGTCATCTGCAAAGATAAACAAAGTTTTACTTCTTTCTTGCTGATTTGGATGCCTTTAATTTCTTTTTGTCATTTTATTTCTGTAGCTAGGACTTCCAGTACTATGTTAAATAACAATGGTGAGAGTGGACATCTCTGTCTTATTCCTGACTGTAGAGTAATGCTCTCAGATTTTCCCCACTGATGATATTAGCTGTGGGTTTTCCATGTATGGCCTTTATTATGTTGAGGTAATGCTCCCTCTAAACCTACTTTATTGAGAGTTTTTATCATGAATGGATGCTGTACTTTGTCAAATGTTCTTTCTGCATCCATGGAGAGGATGATATGGTTCTTATCCTTTCTTTTATTAATGTGCTGTATCATGTTGATTGATTTGTGAATGTTGAACCACCCGTGCAGCCCAGGAATAAATCCCACTTGATCATGGTGAATGATTTTTTAAAAATGTGTTGTGGAGGGGCGCCTGGGTGGCGCAGTCGGTTAAGCGTCCGTCTTCAGCCAGGTCACGATCTCGCGGTCCCTGAGTTCGAGCCCCGCGTCAGGCTCTGGGCTGATGGCTCGGAGCCTGGAGCCTGTTTCCGATTCTGTGTCTCCCTCTCTCTCTGCCCTTCCCCCGTTCATGCTCTGTCTCTCTCTGTCCCAAAAATAAATAAAAAACGTTGAAAAAAAAATGTGTTGTGGATTTGGTGTGCTAGTATTTTACTGAGAATTTCTGCTTCCATGTTTATCTGAGATATTGGCCTGTAGTTCTCTTATTTACTGCAGTCTTTATCTGGTTTTGGTATCATAGTAATGCCGGCCTCATAGAATGAATTTGGAAGTCTTTCTTCCTTTTCTTTTTTTTTTTGGAATAGTTTGAGAAAAATAGATATTAACTCTTCTTTAAGGGGCGCCTGGGTGGCTCAGTCAGTTGAGTATCCAACTTCAGCTCAGGTAATGAGCCCATGGTTCATGAGTTTGAGCCCCACATCAGGCTCTATGCTGACAGCTCAAAGCCTGGAGCCTGCTTCAGATTCTGTCTCCCTCTCTCTCTGCCCCTCCCTCACTCACATTCTGTCTTTCTTCCAAAATAAATAAACATTAACAAATATTTTTAAATAAATATTTGGTAGGGTCACCTGGGTGGCTCAGTTGGTTAAGCATCTTACTTTTGATTTTGGTTCATGTCTTGATGTCATGATTCTGAGATCAAGCCCTCCATGGGGCTCCCCACTGGGTGTGGAGCCTGCTTGGGATTCTCACTCTCCCTCTCCCTCTGCACCACTCATGCTGAATGAATGAATGAATGAATGAATGAATGAATAAATAAATAAATAAATAAATAAATAAATAAATAAATAAATAAATATTTGGTAGAATTTACCTGTGAAGCCATCTGGCCCTGGACTTTTTGTGTTGGGAGTTTACAGATTGGATTGTTTACTGATTCAATTTCTTATTAGTTTGTTCAAGTTTTCTGTTTCCTTCTGTTTCAGTTTTGGTAATTTATATGTTTGTAGAAATTTATCAATTTCCTCCAGGTTGTCAAATTTGTTGGCATATCATTTTTCATAATATTCTCTTATAATTTTTTGTATTTCTGTGCTTTTGGTTGTTATTTCTTCTCTCCCATTTGTGGTTTTATATTATTTGGATCCTTTCTCTTCTCTTTTTGATAAGTCTGGTAGAGGTCTATCAATTTTATTGATGTTTAAAAAGAACCTGCTCCACTTCATTTATATGTTCTATTTTTTCTTTTTTTTAGTTTCTGTATCATTTATTTATACTCTAATCTATATTATTTCCCTCCTTCTTCTGAATTAGGCTTCGTTTGTTCTTTTTCTAGCTCCCTAGGTGTAATGTCAGGTTGTTTATTTAACATTTTTGTTGCTTCCTGCGGTAAGCCTGTATATACTTTCCTCTTAGGACTGCTTTTGCTGCATCCCAATGGTGTTGGACCATCGTGTTTCATTTATATTATTTCCATGTATTTTTAAATTTCTTCTTTGATTTCCCAATCCCATTCTTTGTTTAGTAGCATGTTGTTTAGTCTCTCTTCTTCCTCCTCCTCCTCTTCCTCCTCCTCTTCTCCTTCTTCTTGGACTCCTATAATACCAATGTTATTACATTTGATGGAGTTGTTGAATTCCCTAAGTCTACTCTCATGTTCCATAATTCTTCTTTCTCTCTGTTGTTCAGTTTCATTATTTTTTATTATTTTGTCTTCTATACCACAAATTCATTCCTCTGCTTCTTCCAGCCTGCTGTTCATTGCATTAAGCCTGCTTCCAATCTCATTTATTGCATTCTTCACCTCTAATTGATTCTTTTTAACTCTTTTACCTCTGAGGGAAGAGTCTCCCTGATGTCTTCTATTGCTGTCTCAAGCCCAGTGAGTATCTTTACAATTGTTGCCTTAAATTCTCCATCACCATATTACTTATATCTGCTTCACTGAGATCCCTGGCTGTAGCCATATCTTATTCTTTCATTTGGAATAAATTCCTCCATCTTGGCATTTTGTCTAAGTCTCTCTGAGTTCTTCTGTGTGTTAGAAAAACCAGCAATTTCTCCTGATTCTGAAAGTAATGGCCTTATGAAGAAGAGATCATGTAGTGCCCAGGGCCTGGAAGTTCAGGGTATGACTCTGGTGTGTGCTGAGTGTGCTCTGCTGTCGTGTTGTGGCTGCTTTATTCTTATGACCAGTCATCTGCAGGTGCTCTCCTTGCCTGCAGTGAGCAGTGTTTGATCTCTTGCTGAAATGTGGTGAGTTTTAACTAGGTGTGCTCTGGTCCACTTGTGAAATGAGACCCCACACCAACTCTACCAAAACTGAGACCCTGCAGGACTCTCTGGTTGGGAGACGTGGTGTGCGAGGGGGTTTGTGCTGGTCTTTTGTGGGAGAGAACTGTCACCCTGGGATGAGGCAAGCTTGACTGAGAAAGGCAGACCCGTGAGAGCATAGGAGGGAGGAGCTTGGTGTTAGGCAGGTTAGGCAGCTACTGTCTGTGCTGAGCTGCTTTCTGCAGGTAGGTCTGTGTTTATGCATGGGGGATGGAAATGGTGTCTGCCAAGCCTGCTGATCTTTAAAACTCCAAGTTTTAAGTGCTGCTAGTTGCAAGAATTCACAAAAATCAGCCCCTCTCATTTTGCAAGCCAATGGCTTTGGGGAAATGTTCTCCTTGTACATTCCCCTGTGTGTTCCTCCCTCTCTTGCCTTTGTCCATGACCAAGGCTCCCTCTCTTCTGCTGCACCCACTATTCATTTTTCCCCCAAACCATGTCTCTGCACTTCCTACCTTCCTTGATGTGGCCTCTTCTCTCCCCTAGTTGTGGAGTTTGTTCTGCTAGTCTTCGGGTAGATTTCTGGGGTATTTAGGATGATTGAATACTTATTTAGTTGTGTTTGTGGGATGAAAGAAGCCTAGAGTCCTCCTACTCTGCCATCATCTTCCTCTCTCTGACCCCTGAAGGATATTGTTGAGAACTTACCCTATAAAACTGTTACCTATTATAGCAATGATTTCTAAATGTGGCTGCATAAGAAAATCATCTGGAGAAGTGTTGGAGGGAATGAAGAGAAATTGGAACTCATACACTGTTAAGGGAATATAAAATAGTTCAGCCACTTTGGAAAGATGTCGGAAGCACTTGATAAAGTTAAACACACGCTTACTATATGACCATGCAAGTGCACTTCCACATGTTTACTCAAGAGAAATAAAAGCATTTGTTCAAACACACTGGTCTAAGTAGCTTACCTGTACTGATTTATATAATTGTCACAACCACTTTATGGGACAGGCACTATGGTCACTGCCATTTTATAGATGAGAAAATGAAGACACGGACAAGTAACTTGCCTAACATCATACAGCTTCTAAATGGCAACCTCAGGTGTGTCATGGATGGAAACTTAATCTCAAAGATGCTCATGCATGTTTAGATAATATATATGGTAATCTTAGTGCATCCTTAACTATTGGTATTCTGGGTGATATGAAAATTAAAATAACGATATCATAAAGAGGGATGCCTGGGTGGCTCAGTCGGTTAAACGTCTGACTTTGGCTCAGGTCATGATCTCGTGGTTTGTGAGTTTGAGCCCTGTGTCGGGGTCTGTGCTGACAGCTCGGAGCCTGGAGCCTGCTTCAGATTCTGTGTCTCCTTCTGTCTCTGCCCTTCCCCCACTTGCACGGTCTCTGTCTACCAAAAATAAATAAATGTAAAAAAATTAAAAAACTATATCATAAAGATTTTTTAAAGTTTAGAAAATATTGAAAAATAACTTCAGAAAGAGGGATCTGTGTTTTCTGTCAGTCTTATTCTTCCTAGGAGTCAATGAAGAATTCAGTGAATGGGACACTAATAAAACAGCAGGAATGAAGGCCTGGCCATTAGCTAGAACAGCCTTTTGTGTCTGTTTTGTGTCTTTGTATGTCTGCTATCACTTCTCATTCCTTGATATTTCCTCAACCTCTCTTTAGGGTAAGGCCAAGATGTACCACTTACAAGGCCCCCAAGTGCTGCAGATGCTAAAGAAATCCTTGAGGAAGAGCCTCCCTGAGTCCTTAAAGGTGAGAGTAAAACACATGGGGAGAAAAAAAAAAGGACTAGCAATGACCTATGAAAGAGGTAGGAGGGAGAATCAGTATTCTTTGAGCACCTACTCTGTGCCAGGCACTCACTCATCTTGCATCTCATTTAGTTTACATCACTTCACTGCAAGGCAAGTCTTTCATATCCATGTAACCAAAGAGGAAATGCAAGCTCAGCTGTAGGACTTGACCAAGGTCACGCCACTAGTGAGTGGCAATCCTGTGATTTAAATCCACTATGATCTTTGCTGTGTGATAAACCAAAAACATCCCTTTGTCCCATTCCATGTGCCATTATATAACATTGGAAGATTTCCCAGAAATGCACAATTGGCTGAACACGTTAATGTTTGATTTATTCTTTCTAAATAATCAAGTGCCTGAAAAAGTTAACCAGTATGATTCTCCTTTGAAATTAAGAGGCCAAATTCTATTTTGTCAAACCCCAAATGATTACGTTTAATTTGGGATGAGACAGAAATTTCATTTTAGAAATAGATCAGTGATCGTGTACATAAAGAGGTAGGGTCTTTTTCTGGGGGGGCAATAACATGTTGCAAAGGGACTAGAATATTACTGGGGATAAAGGTGCCATTGCACTATGATAAAGGTATCAATTCACCAAGAAGACATGAAAAATGCTGAAACGTATATACCTAACAACAGAGGTTCAAAGAACACGGGACAAAAACTGATAGAACTGAAAGAATAAATAGGTAAACCCATAGGTGTAATTAAAGATTTTGACATTAGGGGCGTCTGGGTGGCTCAGTCGGTTGGGCGTCCGACTTCGGTTCAGGTCATGATCTCGCGGTCCGTGAGTTCGAGCCCCGCATGGGGTTCTGTGCTGACAGCTCAGAGCCTGGAGCCTGTTTCAGATTCTGTGTCTCCCTCTCTCTGACCTTCCCCCATTCATGCTCTGTCTCTCTCTGTTTCAAAAATGAATAAACATTAAAAAAAATTAAAAAAAAACAAAAAACAAAACAAAAAAAAAGATTTTGACATTAAAGATTCTATGAGTAATTTATAGAATAGGCAGAAAGTCTATAACCTATATACAAGATCTGGAAAGTACTATGAACCAATTTAATTGATATTTACAGAGTACATCCCTCAACAATAGAAGAATACACATTCTTTTCAAGTGCACATGGAACATGTACAAAGATAGATCATGTTTTTAAGACCTTTGAAAGAATTGAAATAATACCATGTGTGTCCTCTCATCTTAAGTTTAATATGGTATTAAATATGCCAGGAGTAGGGAAGTACAGGGTGAGGTGTGGTCCTTTGTCATGGAACTTATCATTTCATTGGTCCTTGGTCTTTAGCATCTTTCCATACAATCTGCTGAAGCATCATGTTTCCAACTGCACTTAGCTCCCAAGGTCCACACTGGTATGCATTGCTGTATTTCCTTCCCTCACAACCACAGGTACCCTTCCAGTTTGGAGGATTTCTCTTTCTCAGACTCTACAATGTCCTTCTTGATAGCACTGGTGTTCCAATAAATGCTTGTGGAAAAGATTAAAAAACAGATTGCTGAATATGTGATATTCACAGACTTTGGTCAGCAAAACTCAGGTTCTTAGCACTGTTCTGTCTTTACTTATTAAATAGGTCAGAACTCACCCTTTCTGGAAAGCAATTTGGAGATATGTGTAAGAACAAAAAAGTCTTTAAACAGCAATTGACCTTTGACCCAGAAATCGCCCTTCTAATATTTCTAATAATAGACATATTTGCAAAGATTTATACAAAAAATTCCTTGAAGAATAAACTGTTAAACTAAAAAATTCAAAAAAGCTGAAATGACCAGCAATAGGAGATAGGAAAATTGAATTGGAGTTCTTTCATATGATGGATATTATGCAGTCATTAAAAATGGTTATGTAGATTTGTGTTTATTGATATGGAAATATACCCATAGTATAGTGTGTGACAGCTCGGAGCCTAGAGCCTGCTTCAAATTCTGTGTCTCTGTCTCTCTCTACTCCTCTCCTGTTTGCACTCTGTCTCTCTTGCTCTCAAAAATTAACATTAAAAATTTTATGTGGATGGAGAGGGAAGATGGCGGCGTAGGAGGACGCTGGGCTCACCGCGCGTCCTGCTGATCACTTAGATTCCACCTACACCTGCCTAAATAACCCAGAAAACCACCAGAGGATTAGCAGAACGGAGTCGCCGGAGCCAAGCGCAGACGAGAGGCCCACGGAAGAGGGTAGGAAGGGCGGCGAGGCGGTGCGCGCTCCACGGACTGGCGGGAGGGAGCCGGGGCGGAGGGGCGGCTCGCCGGCCAAGCAGAGCCCCCGAGTCTGGCTTGCAAAAAGCGGAGGGGCCTGACGGACTGTGTTCCGACAGCAAGCGCAACTTAGCGTCTGGGAAGTCATAAGTTAACAGCTCTGCTCAGAAAGCGGGAAGGCTGGAGGACAAAGGGAAGGAGAGCTGCTGAGCCCCCGGACGACAGAGCTCAGTTTGGTGGGGAACAAAGGCGCTCGCCAGCGCCATCTCCCTCGCCCATCCCCCAGCCAAAATCCCAAAGAGAACCAGTTCCTGCCAGGGAACTTGCTCCCTCCGCGCAAACACCCAACTCTGCGCTTCTGCGGAGCCAAACCTCCGGCAGCGGATCTGACTCCCTCCTGCTGCCACAGGGCCCCTCCTGAAGAGGATCACCTAAGGAGAAGCAAGCTAAGCCTGCCCCTCCTGCCCCTGTGCACCTTGCCTACCCACCCCAGCTAAGACACCAGATCCCCAGCATCACAAGCCTGGCAGTGTGCAAGTAGCCCAGACAGGCCACCCCACCCCACAGTGAATCCCGCCCATAGGAGAGGGGAAGAGAAGGCACGCACCAGTCTGACTGTGGACACAGCGGTGGGCTGGGGGCAGACATCAGGTCTGACTGCAGCTCCGCCCACGAACTCCAGTTATACACCACAGCACAGGGGAAGTGCCCTGCAGGTCCTCACCACGCCAGGGACTATCCAAAATGACCAAGCGGAAGAATTCCCCTCAGAAGAATCTCCAGGAAATAACAACAGCTAATGAGCTGATCAAAAAGGATTTAAATAATATAACAGAAAGTGAATTTAGAATAATAGTCATAAAATTAATCGCTGGGCTTGAAAACAGTATAGCTGACAGCAGAGAATCTCTTGCTACAGAGATCAAGGGACTAAGGAACAGTCACGAGGAGCTGAAAAACGCTTTAAACGAAATGCATAACAAAATGGAAACCACCACGGCTCGGATTGAAGAGGCAGAGGAGAGAATAGGTGAACTAGAAGATAAAGTTATGGAAAAAGAGGAAGCTGAGAAAAAGAGAGATAAAAAAATCCAGGAGTACGAGGGGAAAATTAGAGAACTAAGTGATACACTAAAAAGAAATAATATACGCATTATTGGTATCCCAGAGGAGGAAGAGAGAGGGAAAGGTGCTGAAGGGGTACTTGAAGAAATAATAGCTGAGAACTTCCCTGAACTGGGGAAGGAAAAAGGCATTGAAATCCAAGAGGCACAGAGAACTCCCTTCAGACGTAACTTGAATCGATCTTCTGCACGACATATCATAGTGAAACTGGCAAAATACAAGGATAAAGAGAAAATTCTGAAAGCAGCAAGGGGTAAACGTGCCCTCACATATAAAGGGAGACCTATAAGACTCGTGACTGATCTCTCTTTTGAAACTTGGCAGGCCAGAAAGAATTGGCACGAGATTTTCAGTGTGCTAGACAGAAAAAATATGCAGCCAAGAATCCTTTATCCAGCAAGTCTGTCATTTAGAATAGAAGGAGAGATAAAGGTCTTCCCAAACAAACAAAAACTGAAGGAATTTGTCACCACTAAACCAGCCCTACAAGAGATCCTAAGGGGGACCCTGTGAGACAAAGTACCAGAGACATCACTACAAGCATAAAACATACAGACATCACAATGACTCTAAACCCATACCTTTCTATAATAACACTGAATGTAAATGGATTAAATGCACCAACCAAAAGACTTAGGGTATCAGAATGGATAAAAAAACAAGACCCATCTATTTGCTGTCTACAAGAGACTCCTTTTAGACCTGAGGACACCTTTAGATTGAGAGTGAGGGGATGGAGATCTATTTATCATGCTACTGGAAGCCAAAAGAAAGCTGGAGTAGCCATCCTTATATCAGACAAACTAGACTTTAAATTAAAGGCTGTAACAAGAGATGAAGAAGGACATTATATAATAGTGACAGGGTCTATCCATCAGGAAGAGCTAACAATTATAAATGTCTATGCGCCGAATACCGGAGCGCCCAAATATATAAAACAATTACTCATAAACATAAGCAACCTTATTGATAAGAATGTGGTAATTGCAGGGGACTTTAACACCCCACTTACAGAAATGGATAGATCAACTAGACACACGGTCAATAAAGAAACAAGGGCCCTGAATGAGACATTGGATCAGATGGACTTGACAGATATATTTAGAACTCTGCATCCCAAAGTAACAGAATATACTTTCTTCTCGAGTGCACATGGAACATTCTCCAAGATAGATCATATACTGGGTCACAAAACAGCCCTTCATAAGTTTACAAGAATTGAAATCATACCATGCATACTTTCAGACCACAATGCTATGAAGCTTGAAATCAACCACAGAAAAAAGTCTGGAAAACCTCCAAAAGCATGGAGGTTAAAGAACACCCTACTAACGAATGAGTGGGTCAACCAGGCAATTAGAGAAGAAATTAAAAAATATATGGAAACAAACGAAAATGAAAATACAACAATCCAAACCCTTTGGGATGCAGCGAAGGCAGTCCTGAGAGGAAAATACATTGCAATCCAGGCCTATCTCAAGAAACAAGAAAAATCCCAAATACAAAATCTAACAGCACACCTAAAGGAAATAGAAGCAGAACAGCAAAGGCAGCCTAAACCCAGCAGAAGAAGAGAAATAATAAAGATCAGAGCAGAAATAAACAATATAGAATCTAAAAAAACTGTAGAGCAGATCAACGAAACCAAGAGTTGGTTTTTTGAAAAAATAAACAAAATTGACAAACCTCTAGCCAGGCTTCTCAAAAAGAAAAGGGAGATGACCCAAATAAATAAAATCATGAATGAAAATGGAATTATTACAACCAATCCCTCAGAGATACAAACAATTATCAGGGAATACTATGAAAAATTATATGCCAACAAATTGGACAACCTGGAAGAAATGGACAAATTCCTGAACACCCACACTCTTCCAAAACTCAATCAGGAGGAAATAGAAAGCTTGAACAGACCCATCACCAGCGAAGAAATTGAATCGGTTATCAAAAATCTCCCAACAAATAAGAGTCCAGGACCAGATGGCTTCCCAGGGGAGTTCTACCAGACGTTTAAAGCAGAGATAATACCTATCCTTCTCAAGCTATTCCAAGAAATAGAAAGGGAAGGAAAACTTCCAGACTCATTCTATGAAGCCAGTATTACTTTGATTCCCAAACCAGACAGAGACCCAGTAAAAAAAGAGAACTACAGGCCAATATCCCTGATGAATATGGATGCAAAAATTCTCAATAAGATTCTAGCAAATCGAATTCAACGGCATATAAAAAGAATTATTCACCATGATCAAGTGGGATTCATTCCTGGGATGCAGGGCTGGTTCAACATTCGCAAATCAATCAACGTGATACATCACATTAACAAAAAAAAGGAGAAAAACCATATGATCCTGTCAATCGATGCAGAAAAGGCCTTCGACAAAATCCAGCACCCTTTCTTAATAAAAACTCTTGAGAAAGTCGGGATAGAAGGAACATACTTAAAGATCATAAAAGCCATTTATGAAAAGCCCACAGCTAACATCATCCTCAACGGGGAAAAACTGAGAGCTTTTTCCCTGAGATCAGGAACACGACAGGGATGCCCACTCTCACCGCTGTTATTTAACATAGTGCTGGAAGTTCTAGCAACAGCAATCAGACAACAAAAGGAAATCAAAGGCGTCAAAATTGGCAAAGATGAAGTCAAGCTTTCGCTCTTTGCAGATGACATGATATTATACATGGAAAATCCGATAGACTCCACCAAAAGTCTGCTAGAACTGATACATGAATTCAGCAAAGTTGCAGGATACAAAATCAATGTACAGAAATCAGTTGCATTCTTATACACTAACAATGAAGCAACAGAAAGACAAATAAAGAAACTGATCCCATTCACAATTGCACCAAGAAGCATAAAATACCTAGGAATAAATCTAACCAAAGATGTAAAGGATCTGTATGCTGAAAACTATAGAAAGCTTATGAAGGTAATTGAAGAAGATTTAAAGAAATGGAAAGACATTCCCTGCTCATGGATTGGAAGAATAAATATTATCAAAATGTCAATACTACCCAAAGCTATCTACACATTCAATGCAATCCCAATCAAAATTGCACCAGCATTCTTCTCGAAACTAGAACAAGCAATCCTAAAATTCATATGGAACCACAAAAGGCCCCGAATAGCCAAAGTAATTTTGAAGAAGAAGACCAAAGCAGGAGGCATCACAATCCCAGACTTTAGCCTCTACTACAAAGCTGTCATCATCAAGACAGCATGGTATTGGCAGAAAAACAGACACATAGACCAATGGAATAGAATAGAAACCCCAGAACTAGACCCACAAACGTATGGCCAACTCATCTTTGACAAAGCGGGAAAGAACATCCAATGGAAAAAAGACAGTCTCTTTAACAAATGGTGCTGGGAGAACTGGACAGCAACATGCAGAAAGTTGAAACTAGACCACTTTCTCACACCATTCACAAAAATAAACTCAAAATGGATAAAGGACCTGAATGTGAGACAGGAAACCATCAAAACCTTAGAGGAGAAAGCAGGAAAAGACCTCTCTGACCTCAGCCGTAGCAATCTCTTGCTCGACACATCCCCAAAGGCAAGGGAATTAAAAGCAAAAGTGAATTCCGGGGACCTTATGAAGATAAAAAGCTTCTGCACAGCAAAGGAAACAACCAACAAAACTAAAAGGCAACCAACGGAATGGGAAAAGATATTTGCAAATGACATATCGGACAAAGGGCTAGTATCCAAAATCTATAAAGAGCTCACCAAACTCCACACCCGAAAAGCAAATAACCCAGTGAAGAAATGGGCAGAAAACATGAATAGACACTTCTCTAAAGAAGATATCCGGATGGCCAACAGGCACATGAAAAGATGTTCAGCGTCGCTCCTTATCAGGGAAATACAAATCAAAACCACACTCAGATATCACCTCACGCCAGTCAGAGTGGCCAAAATGAACAAATCAGGAGACTATAGATGCTGGAGAGGATGTGGAGAAACGGGAACCCTCTTGCACTGTTGGTGGGAATGCAAATTGGTGCAGCCGCTCTGGAAAGCAGTGTGGAGGTTCCTCAGAAAATTAAAAATAGACCTACCCTATGACCCAGCAATAGCACTGCTAGGAATTTATCCAAGGGACACAGGAGTACTGATGCATAGGGGCACTTGTACCCCAATGTTCATAGCAGCACTCTCAACAATAGCCAAATTATGGAAAGAGCCTAAATGTCCATCAACTGATGAATGGATAAAGAAATTGTGGTTTATATACACAATGGAGTACTACGTGGCAATGAGAAAAAATGAAATATGGCCTTTTGTAGCAACGTGGATGGAACTGGAGAGTGTGATGCTAAGTGAAATAAGCCATACAGAGAAAGACAGATACCATATGGTTTCACTCTTATGTGGATCCTGAGAAACTTAAGAGAAACCCATGGGGGAGGGGAACAAAAAAAAAAAAAAAAAAAAAGAGGTTAGAGTGGGAGAGAGCCAAAGCATAAGAGACTGTTGAGAACTGAGAACAAACTAAGGGTTGATGGGGGGTGGGAGGGAGGAGAAGGTGGGTGATGGGTACTGAGGAGGGCACCTTTTGGGATGAGCACTGGGTGTTGTATGGAAACCAATTTGACAATAAATTTCATATAAAAAAAAAGAAAAAAAATATGTGTATTTGTAAATAAATGAAATTAAATGGAAAGCTATAACACTAAGTTCTACAATGTGATAGTGGATGATTTTTTTTTAATTTTAGGAGAGTGTGAGTCAGGGAGAGGGGCAGAGAGAGGGAGAGGGAGAGGGAGAGAGAGAGAGAGAGAGAGAGAGAGAGAGAGAGAGAGAGAAAATTAAGCTGAGCATGGAGCCTGCTGCTGGTATTGATCTCACAACCCTGGGATCATGATTAAGCCCAAATCAAGAGTCAGATGTTCAACTGACTTGAGCCAACCAGACACCCCTGATTTTTAATTAATCAATTTATTTACCTGGATATTTAACTATATTCATAATATTCTCATGGTTTGACTCCCAACCCTATTTCTACTTGGAGTAATGAAGTGGAATCTGAAGGTGGTTTCAACCATATGCCTTATAAGTTATCACCCTGATTTTGCAGAAATAATCCTTGTCCTGATCAAACAAGGCACTTCACCAGCCCTTCTTAATAAGCTGACCCTCTGAGTTTTTTGGGTTGCTACAGGTTTATACAACTGTCTTCCACATGAACCAGGGAAACCCGTTCAAGTTAAAGGCCGTGGTGGACAAATGGCCTGATTTTACAACAGTGGTTATCCGCCCTCAGGAGCAGGTAAGGTGCCAGATGTGGAATGAATATGCTTTTGTGTTCATATTTGCTACTTGCCTACCATGCACCTGGCAATGTGGCAGACACAGGGGATATAGAAATGAATTGCATAATGGTGAAAAAGTCCTTGTTCTCAAGAAACTCACGGCTTGGAGGAAAAGACAGATAAGCAAATAAATTACAACATGGGGTGAAAATTGTACAAAAACATACAACATACAAGATACACACAGCAGCACTATCCAAGAGATGATTAAATCACCGAAGTCAGGGTATACAAGGAGAGGATCAGAGCAACTTCCTAGTAGACATTTCACCAAAACTGGATTTTGAAGATCAATAGGTGTTTGACAGGCTGACAAGACTAGAGGGGCATTCTAAGCAGAAAAATGACACCTAAAAATATGTAAAGGTAAATATGAAGACTTTTAAGGAAATGTAAACAACAAATTGCAATGCCTATATTTGGGAATACATTTTCAGTGCCAACTTATCACTCACACTAAGTGGTTAATACATTTCAAATACAAATCTGTTATAAGCATATTGGAAAATATAAAGTACAAATTTATGCATGCAAAATATGCAACCATATAATGTCATTTTAACATAAATTTTTTCAAATAAAATTTAAATGTATAGTGCTGTTTAAAAATACTGAACTAAACAGAATACAAAAATGAAGACATTTACATTAATTATTGAAATAATAAATGAAATTATTAGTGCATTTCTGTGCAACACCTTCTACCTTATTCTACCCCCTTGTTGGGCGGTTGTTTTCTGATCCCTTCCTTCATCTTCAAATAACCTAATCTTTCATTTGTTAAATTTCAGAGGATCTCTTTGAACAAATTTTGTGTTCAAATTTCATTTTTTTGAGGAATGTAAATTATTTTTTTAAATAATAGTGCATGTGGTTTACATTTTAAAGACATCATGTGTCCAATAAGAGGTTAACATCCAAAATATATGAAGAACTTCTACAACTCAACACTAAAAAAACAAATAACTCAATTAAAAAATTAGCAAAGGATCTGAATAGACATTTATTCAAAGAAGACATATAGATGGCCAATCGACACATGGAAAGATGCTCAATATTACTAATCATCAGGGAAATGCAAATTAGAACCAAAATGAGATGTCACTTTATACTTGTCAGAATGGTTAAAATAAAAGGCACAAGAAGCAAGTGTTGGAGAGGATGTGGAGCAAAAGGAACCTTCATACACTGTTGGTGGGAATGTATATTAGTGCAGTCTCTATGGAAAACAGTATGGAGGTTCTTCAAAAAAT
Organism: Puma concolor; assembly: GCF_028749965.1. Taxonomy (NCBI): domain Eukaryota; kingdom Metazoa; phylum Chordata; class Mammalia; order Carnivora; family Felidae; genus Puma; species Puma concolor. The sequence continues at coordinate 12,037,186 of NC_141676.1, forward strand.
TAAAAATAAAATTAGCATATGATCCAATAATTCTACTATTGGGTATTTACCCAAAGAAAATGAAAACATAAATTTGGAAAGATATATGCATCCCTATGTTTATTGTGGGATTATTTACAATAACCAAGATATGGAAGCAACTCAAGTGTCCATCAATAGATGAATGGATAAAGATGTGGTATATATATGTAATGGAATACTATTCAGCCATCAAAAAGAATGAAATCTTGTCATTTACAACAACATGGATGGGCTTAGAGGGTATAATGATAAATGAAATGAGTCAGAGAAAGACAAATACCATATGATTTCACTCATATGTGTTAAGAAACAAAACAAATGAACAAACAAAGAAAAAAGGGACAAACAAAAAGCAGACTCTTAAATACAGAGGACAGCAGGGGCGCCTGGTGGCGCATTCGGTTAAGCGTCCGACTTCGGCCAGGTCACGATCTCGCGGTCTGTGAGTTCGAGCCCCGCGTCAGGCTCTGGGCTGATGGCTCGGAGCCTGGAGCCTGTTTCCGATTCTGTGTCTCCCTCTCTCTCTGCCCCTCCCCTGTTCATGCTCTGTCTCTCTCTGTCCCAAAAATAAATAAACGTTGAAAAAAAAAATACAGAGGACAGCAAATGGTATCCAGAGGGAGGTGGGGGAGAGGATAGGCGAAAGAGGTGAAGGGGATTAAGAGTACACTTATCATTATGAGCACTGGGAAATGTATAGAATTGTTGAATCAATATATTGCATACCTGAAACTAATGTAATGTTGTATATTAATTATACTTTGAATTTAAAACATTTTAATGAAAAAATAAAGACACCATGTGTCTTTATTTTGTGTAGCTATATCATATATAAGTGAAAATTGTAATACAAGGTTACTTGTGTCAATTTCAACATTGTTACATTTATAATCCAATTTTTCTGAGATTCTTTTATTTATTTCTTTTTTTGAGACTCCTTTAAAGAGAGTAAGATTTACTCTTGCAACAGAACCTTGGCTTTGACAATAATACTTTCTTTCTCCTGAGGATTACAGAATTATAGAAGAATGCTTTCTAAACAGTGCACATTTGATTGATTTGAAATTGTAAAGCAACATATAAATATCTAGTTCAGTATATTTTTCTTAATCATAGGTTGAGTAATTGATTAAATCCTTGACTTGTTTACATGATATAAATGATTCAGGAATAATGACTATATCAAGAAAAACATCACTATTTATAAGTTTATAATTTTTTTTTGCACTTATTTATTTTTGAGAGACAGAGAGACAGAGCACAAGTGCAGGAAGGGCAGAGAGAAAAGGAGACACAGAGTCCGAAGCAGGCTCCAGGCTCTGAGTTGTCGGCACAGAGCCTGAGGTGGGGCTTGAACTCACGAACCATGAGATCATGACCTGAGCCAAAGTCAGATGCTTAACTGACTGAGCCACTCAGGCACCCCCATAAGTTTATAAAATAGCACAGTATAATGAACTAAAGCCAAGTGTTCCAATCACTGGGTATAGATCAATTTGATTTATTCCACATTACCTAACCAAACAGGAAATGACAGATGATTTCGATCACTACACCAACACCTACCAAATCTATTATAAGAATCCCACAAACTGCCAAGAATTCCTTGGTGCATCAGATGTCATCAATTGGAAGCAACATTTGCAGATCCAAAGTAAGTAAGGGATCTAGGAGGTATGCTGGCTTCTGTGACTGTTCATGTTTACATCTGCAGGGTCACTTTTCATCCTGAGCACATTCCCTTACAGCCTTTACTTTCTCTTCCAAACCCCAGACACTCAGCTTGATGTTTATTCCTTGCATCAGCTGCTACCACCTCTTTAGTGGAGTAGAATTCAAACACTGCAAACTATGGAGTTGATACAAGGAACTGTGAGCAATGGAATTTATTGTTAGCTGAGCATTCATAATATATTTTGCTGACATATTCAGGGTCCCTTACCATGATTAGGTGTGAGAGTAGAACTCCCCATCTGGCCATCCATTACTAGAAGAAGAATGACAGTTCCTTGTGCCACAGAGGACCCTCAGATCACACGGATAACTACCATGGTTATGAGTGTGCCTTACAGAGTCAGATTCTCTAGAATGGCATTCTTGCTCTGCCTGTTACTTGCTTTGTAATTTGAGCAAGTGATGTAACTTATCTGTTACTCAGTTTCCTTACATGTAGAAAGTGAGGATAGTATAACAGAAATACCCAAAACATAGGGTCAATGGAAGAATTAAATGTGGTATTAGACCAATACGTTGGCATGAAGCATGTGCACACTCAAGGTTGGCTACTGCTTTTAAATACCATTGTCCCATTGATTTCACAATGATAAAGTCAGGATCTCTACTACTATCTGTCTTACATAAGAGGAAGTTGCTCAAGGAGTGACTTGGCTATGGTCACGTGGTTAATGGCAACACCAGAAGCAACACTGTCCGACTTTAAACTCTGCATACTTCCACCAGGAAGCTTCTTCAGTGTCTACAGGGGGAATTACTTCTCACCTTACCTTACCCTTTTCTAGGTTCACAGTCCAGCCTGAATGAGGTGATACAAAATATTGCAGCTGCTAAATTGGTCAAGGTCAAGCAAGATCAAGCCATTATGTATATGCTGTCTGAGACAGCAAGTAAACTGATCCCTTCCCTGCTGGAGGCAAAGAACTTACCTCCTAAATCTGGCAGACCCAAGGCCATGTGAGTTTGAAAAAAGATGCTCTGCATTACTCTCATCTTTCTGTATGGAAGTGGCCTCCCAACTTCTCTCCCTATGTTCACTCTTGCCTCCCTACAATCCATTTCCAGGGTGATCCTTTTGGTATGTGACAAGGACTATGTCAATTCATCCGCTTAAAAGCCATCAGTGTTTTTCGGTTCACATACCCATTATGGACCTTCAGGGTCCTGTAAAACCTGTAATCCACCACCTCTTGGATTTCACCTTGTTTCTCTTGCTCACTCCCACCAGTAGCTCTGGCCTTCTTTCTGAGACTTGTTCTCATACACTCACCCATGCCTTTGGACCATTGCATTTGCTTAAAATGTCCTTTCCTCTCATCTTTACATATCTGCTTCTTTCTTGCCATTCACTCTCTCAAAACTCATTTCCTTAGAGAGTTCTCTGCAGAACAACCTAAAACTACCCTTTCCTGTAATTCTTCATCACAAAACCCAAGTTTTATTTTCCTCGGTGCACTTACCATTATCCAAAATCAGCTTCTTTGTGTTTTATTGACCTGTTTGCTATTTGATCCTCCCCTGCAACATTTCAAACTCCACTATTTATGGAGGGACACTATTTATGTTGTTCACCAATAAGTTTTCAGTGGCCAGAACAGAACAGAAAACACTGCTTCGTAAATATGCATTCAATGAATTTGCTTCTCAGAGCAAAAGTTTTCCAATATGGAGAACTTAAACATATTATATATTTCCTTCCACTGATGCCTGAATAGAATTAAAACTGATATAGGGATTTGATCTGCAGATGTCCAATCCTGTGGCCCTGTGTGTGTTAATATGTCTGGAAAAGCTGTATTCATACTGTATTGCACCTAACACCTGAAAGACACCTCTAAATCTACAATCTCATTTGATTCTCTTGTCTATCCCATGAGATAAACAAGGTAGAAGACATTATCCCCATTTTCCTGACAGAAGATAGGTTCAGTTAATGAAATAGCTTGTTCAGGTACTGTGGATGGTTAAGGGCATAACTGGAGCTCACTGGTAGATCTCATTCCACCTTGTGGGATCTTTCCAGGACACCTCCCAAAGCCCTTTCACCCCACTGCAGCAGCCTTCAGACTTCAGTGTTCTGTAACATGCGGCTTGCCTTCACTTCACACCATTGCCTCTCTCTGGACTTCAGCTTTCCCACAGTGGCTAAGGATTCTGTGACACCAACATTCCAAGATCCCAAGATTCTAAGCTCTGGCTTTGCAGCTTGCTAGCATATGCTTTGGGGGCACTTGTTTATTTTCTGCTTACCTATTCTTATGTGTAGAACAGGGATGTTATCAATTCTCTCATCTTAAGTGGAGAATCACAACAGTGACTAATGCTTAGTGACACAGCATTAATTAATGCTTAATTTTTGTGTAATTCTTATTTTTTGCGTGGCACAGGTCCTAGGTACTTATCATGCAATAGCTCTTATATTATTTGACAGAGGTGCTATTAATCCCCCACTTATGTTAATGTCTCATTTTATAAAAAAGATTATTATTTCAGGCAATCTGGTTGCAGAATCTATACCTTTATCTGTGTTCTTTTCCCTTGTTCTCAATAGTAACCAAGAGATGTTTAAACTCTCCTCCCTGGATGTTACCCACACTGCCTTGGTGGATAAATTCTGGCGTTTTGGTGGGAATGAGAGGAGCCAGAGATTCATTGAGCGCTGTATCCGGACCTTCCCCACCTTCTGCCTTCTGGGGCCTGAGGGGACCCCTGTATCCTGGAGCCTGATGGATCAGACAGGAGAGATACGGATGGGGGGTACTGTGCCTGAGTACCGGGCCCAGGGTCTCTCCACCTATGTCATAGATGCTCACATCCGCACTATGGACAAACTTGACTACCCTACATATTACCATACACTTATAACCAACAAAATCACACAGAAAATAAGTCACCGTCTGCGCCATATCATCATGCCCTGTGACTGGAACCAGTGGCACTGTGAGCCTCTGTGACGCAGTCCTGAACACAAGACAGTGTTGGATGGGCTGATGTGGCAGGAGGAGTGTATGGGTGGATGGAGAGAAATAATAAATTGTAACTAGCTTTAAAGTAGTGTGTGTTGTCTAGGCTCTGGAAAACAGTGTGAATGGTCAACAGAACCACCACAGTCCTTGCTCTCAAACCACTCATGGACTCCCCTTTGGGTCCAGCAGACCTGCCATGGCCAGACCCTCCTATAGTGGACCCTGCTTTTGTTTAGTTTCCTGCACCTCTGGGTACCAGTGACACTCTTTATTCATTTGCATGCTGCCCTAATGCTTCTCCTATCTTACAAGTGGATAATTGCTAATGAGCATATCTTGCCCCTTTTGCCAAGATGTGGTATTACCTTAAGTGTAGTCTAATTATCCTCTTTTTTGCTTTACCCTCCCTCTCTCTGTCCCCCACCCCCAGCCAGCTTCACTGAGGTATAATTGACAAATAAAATTGTAATATCTTTAAAGTATGAAACATGGTGATACACACACACACACACACACACACACACACACACACACACACACACACGTTGTGGAAGGATTCCCACAACTATGGGAAATAAGCTTAGGAATTCCCTGAGCTTGCACCGATGGGTTAATAAGGCATAAAGAATTAGAAAGCCATAGGATGAACACACCCAAGTTTGGGTAAACAAGATTAGGTAAATGGGGTAAAGACCCCCAGTATAGGACAAAGATATAGGAACAGGAAACCTCTGGATGAAAACATCAAAGATTAGGTAAATAAGATTAGGTAAACAGGGCAAAGGCCCCAGTATAGGACAAAGGTTTGGGACAATAGCAGAAAGTTGCTTCCAAGGGAAGGAAGGACCAAATTAAGTAAACAGGTAAATGGGGCTATAGACCACAGCGGGCAAAGTTGCCTATAGTGGAGCTAAGTAGCAAAAGAAAGATGCCTTGTTGACCCTGAGGTGGCATGCTCTTTCTTGTCCCCTAGGCCAGTTTAGGTAAACACAGGTGGGGCTTCATGTCTGCTGTAAACAACCATCCGCCCAGCACCAGGATTTTGTTTTATATTGACCCAAACTCCTAACACTGCATATCTTCAAAACCCCCTCTCCCCCACGCCCATAAGTTAATTCACAGTTTCATTGTCTCTTTGTGCACATCCATCACGCTTGTAAGCCTTCTGATCTTAATTAAAATGTAGCAAGGACCCTTATTCAGGGCTCTTGTCTCCTCCTGGACATTAGCCTCTCTTGCGTTTTCATTTCCTGCATCCTGCTCTCTTGCTGGACAAGAGAGAACTCCAGACCCAGAGTCTACAACACACAACCAAGTTGATGAATACTTCCATTACTTTATATATTTACCGTGTGTGTGTGTGTGTGTGTGTGTGTGTGTGTGTGTGTGTGTGAGAGAGAGAGAGAGAGAGAGAGAGAGAACACATAATATCTAATCTTTTAGCAAATTTCAATGACACATTAAAGAATTTTCAACAATAGTCACCATCCTATACATTACATCCTTAGAACAATTCATCTTAAAATTGAAAATTTGAACCCTTTTATGAGCCTCTCCATAGTTCCTCCACATCCCAGCCCCTGGCAACCATCATTCTACTGTTTATATGATTTCTAAAAGTTTCAAAAATCCTGTTTTTGTTTGTGTTTTTAGATTCCACACATAAGTAATACCATGCAGTATTTGTCTTTATCTGTCTCATTTCACTAGCATAATGTCCTTCAGAATCATCCATGTTATCACAAATGGCAGGACATCCTTCTTATTTTATAGTTTAACAATATTCCTCTCTCTCTCTCTCTCTCTCTCTCTCTCTCTGTGTGTGTGTGTGTGTGTGTGCGTGTGTATCACATCTTCTTTATTCATTCAACTAAATGGACACTTAGCTTGTTTGCATGACTTTACTATTGTGAACAATGCTGCAGTGAACATGGGAATGTAGAAATCTCTCCTAGATAGTGATTTCATTTCCTTTCTATATAATACCCAGAAGTAGGATTTCTGAATAATATGAAGGTCTATTTTTAATTTTTTGAAGAACCTCCCCTCTGTTTTCCATAGAGGCTGTAACACTTCACATTCCCACCAACAGTACACAAGGGTTCCATTTTCTGCAAATCCTTGCCAGTCTCTGTTATTTCTGGATAACAGAAACCTGACAGGTGTGAGGTAATATCTCGCTGTGGTTTTGATTTGCCTATCCTGATGATTAGTGAGGAGCATCTTTTCACGTACATGTTGGCCATCTGTGTATCTTCTTTGGAAAAATGTCTTTTCCAGTCCTCTGCTCATTTTTTCGTTGGGTTATATGGGGTTTTGTTTTGTTTTGCCCTTGAGTTGTATAAGTTCATTATTTATTTTGGATATTAACCTCTTACTAGATATATAGTTTGCAAATATTTTCTCCCATTTCATACCATGCCTTTTATTTTGTTGATGGTTTCCTTTGCTGTGCAGAAACTTTTTAGCTTGATATAATCCCACTTATTCATATTTGTTTTTATTGTGTTTTTGGTGTCAAATCCAAAAAACTGCTGCCAATACCAATGTGAAGGAGTTTTTTTCCCCTATGTCTTCTAGTTTTATGGTTTCAGATCTTATGTGTAGGTCTTTAATTCATTTTGAGTTGATTTTTTGTATATAGTGTAAAATAGTGGTCCAATTTCTTTCTTCCTTCCTTCCTTCCTTCCTTCCTTCCTTCCTTCCTTCCTTCCTTCCTTCCTTCCTTCCTTCCTTCCTTCCTTCCTTCCTTCTTCTTTCTTTCTTTTTTTTTGCATGTGGATATCCAGTTTTCTCAACATTGTATATTGAAGAGACTGTCCTTTCTCTATTATATATTCTTGACAATTTTGTTAACAATTACCTGACCATACCTACATGAGTTTATTTCTGGGCTCTCTATTCTGTTCCCCTAATCTATGTGTCTGTTTTTATGCCAATACTATACTGCTTTGTTATTATAGTTTTATAACATAGTTAGAAGTCAGAAAGTGCAATATCTTCTGCTTTGTTCTTCTTTCTCAGCATCTTTTTTGGCTATTTGGCTTTTGTGGTTCCATACACATTTTAGGATTGTTTTTTTTTCTATTTCTATTGGAATTTTGATAAAGATTGTATTGATAAAGATTGCTTTTGGTAGAATGGAGGACATCTGTATAATAACAATTTTTCCAGTCCATGAACACAGAATCACTTTCCATTTATTTGCATCTTCTTAAATTTCTTTCATTAATCTTTTAATAGTTTTCAGTGTACAGATCTTTGACCTTTTTAATTAAAACTCTTCTAAGCATTTCTTTTTTTTTTTTTTTTTTGCTATTGTAAATTGGATTTATTTTTTAAAGTTTATTTATTTTTGATAGAGAGAGGGAGAATGCAAGCCAGGGAGGGCAGAGAGAGAGGGAAACACAGAATCCGAAGCAGGCTCCAGGCTGTGAGCTGTCAGCACAGAGCCCGACATGGGGCTCGAACTCAGGAACTGTGAGATCATGACCTGAGCGAAAGTCGGACACTTAACTGACTGAGCCACCTAGGAGCCCCTGTAAATGGAATTTTCTTAATTTCTCTTTCTTATAATTCATTGTTAATGTATGGAAATGCAACTCAGTTTTGTATACTGACTTGGTATCCTGCCACTCTACTGATTTCTTGGTTCTAACAGTTTTTTGGTAGAATCTTTAATGTTTTCTATACATAAAATAATGTCGCCAGTACAATTTTACTTATTCCTTTCTAACCTGTGCCTTTTGTCTCCTTTACCTGCTATGTTGAAGATAAGTGGCAAGAGTAGGCATCCCTGTCTTTTTTCTAATCTTAAAGGAAAAGTTTTGAGTTCTTCACCATTGAGTATGATGTTAGCTGTGGGCTAATATCCAGGGATAAAACCCCATTGCTCATGTTTTATCATCCTTCTAATGTGTTGTTGAATGTGGCTTGTATTTTGTTGAGGAGTTTTCCATCTTTGTTTTCAGAGCTATTGGTCTTTAGCTTTCTTTTCTTGGATTCTTGTCTAGCTTTGGTATCAGGGTAATTTTGGCCACATAAAATGGGTTTAGAAGTATTCCCTCCTCTTCAATTTTTTGGAAGGGTTTGAGAAAGATTTGCATTAATTCTTTAAATGTTTGGTAGAATTCACCAGTGAAGTCTTCTGGTCCTGAGCTTTTATTTATTGGGAGTTCTTGATTATTCAACTTCTTTACTAGTAATTGGTTTGATCAGATCTTACACTTCTTTATAATTTAGTTTTGATAGGTTGTATGTTTCTAGGAATTTATCAGTCTCTTTTAGGTTATCCAATTTGTTGGTGGATGATTGTTCATAGTGGTTTCTTATTATCTTTTTCATTTTGTGTCATCATTTGTAATGTCTCCTCTTTCTTGTCTGGCCTTATTTATTTAAGTGTTCTCTCTTTTGCCTTAGTTGGTCTAGCTAAAAGTTAATGAATTTTGTTTATCTTCCAAAAAAACTTCTTAGTTTCACTTATCTTTCTATTAGTTTTCTAGTCTCTATTTTACTTATTTATGCTCTGATCATTTTCTTCTTTCTACTAACCTTGTACTTATTTCTTCTTTTTCCATTTTTTTGAGGTGTGAGATTAGATTGTATATTTGAGATCTTTTTTCTTAACTTAACCATTTGTCATCATAAACTTTTCTCTTTGAAATACTTTTGCTGTATCACGTAAGTTTCGGTATATGGTATTTCCTTTTACATTTGTCTGAAAAAATTTTTTAATTTCTTTAAACAATTTTTCGAGTCATTTTTCTTCAGGAACATATTGTTTAATTTTCACATATTTGTGTATTTTCCAGTTTTCATCTTTGTTATTGATTTCTAGTTGTATGACATTGTGGTGAGGAAAGGTGCTTGGTATGATTCCAATTGTTTTAAATTTGTTAAGACTTGTCTTGTGGCCTAACATATAATCTGTCCTGAAGAATGTTCCATGTGCACTTAAGAAAAATGTGTACTCATCTGCTGTATGATGGAATGTGTGTATGTATCTGTTAGGTCCTTTTGGTCTACTATGTAGCCCCAATCCAGTGTTTCCTTACTGATTGTCTGCCTGGATGATCTATCCATTGTTGAAAGTGGAGTACTGAAGTTCCCTACTATTACTGTATTGTTTTCTATCTCTCCCTTCAGATCTGTCAATATCTGCTTTATATATTTAAGTGCTCCATCATTTGGTACATAGACATTTACAATTGTTACATTATTTGAATACACTGACCCTTTTATCATTATGAATGACCTTTTTTCTTTCTTACTACAGTTTTTTTTACGTAAAGTCTATTTTGCTTGATTAAGTGTAGCTACTCCTACTTTCTTTTGGTTTACATTTGTATGGAATATCTTTCAACTTGAAATTCCTTTTAACATTTCTTGTAAGGCTGCTCTAGTGACGACGAACTCTTCAGCTTTCGTCTGTCTGGTAAGACCTATCTCCCTTCAATTCTGAAGGAAACTTTCATGGGTAAAGAATTCTTGGCTGTCAGCTGTTTTTTCTTTTGGCACTTTGAATGTATCATTCCACTCCCTTCAAGTATGCAAGCTTTCTGCTGAAAAAAATCTGCTTATAGTCTTATGAGGGTTTCTTTGTATGTAAAAAAAATTCCTTTTTTTAAACCTTTTTAAAAGTGTTTATTGATTTTTTGAGGCGGGGGAGAGGGAGAGAGATCAAGAGAGGGGCAGAGAGAGAGACGGAGGGAGACAGAGAATCCAAAGCAGGCTCTGTGCTGTCAGCTTGAATTCATGAACTGTGAGATCGTGACCTGAGCTGAAGTTGGACACTTAACCAATTGAGCCACAGGGGTGCCCCCAAAATCACTTTTCTTTTGTTGCTTTTAAGATTCTTTGTCTTTAGTTTTTATCAATTAAATTATAATGTGTCTTGGTGTGGGCCTCTTTGGATTAATATTTTTGGTCCCTTTTGGGTTTCTTGGATTTCAGTGTCTGTTTCTTTCCCCAGCTTTGGGAAGATTTTAGCCATTATTTTTTTGAACACATTTCTGCACCGTTCTCTCTCTTTTTCCTTCTGGGACATCTATAATGGGTATATTGGTCCACTGTATTGTGTTCCATAAGTTTCTGAAGCTATTTTCACTCTTTTATTTTTTTTATTTTTGCTCCTCTGATTAGATGATTTTCATTGACCTGTCTTTGAGTTTGCTGATCCTTTTCCTCATCTGATCTAGTCTGCTGCTGAACCCCTCTATTGAATTTTCCAGTTTATTATGTTCTTCAGCTCAATGATTTATTTGCTACTTTTAAAATATTTTCTGTCTCGGGGCGCCTGGGTGACTCAGTCTGTTAAGCCTCCGACTTCAGCTCAGGTCACGATCTCGCGGTCCGTGAGTTCGAGCCCCGCGTCGGGTTCTGTGCTGACAGCTCAGAGCCTGGAGCCTGCTTCCGATTCTGTGTCTCCCTCTCTCTGCCCCTCCCCCGTTCATGCTCTGTCTCTCTCTGTCTCAAAAATAAATTAAAAAAAAAAGTTTTAAAAAATTAAAAAAAAAATCTTCTGTCTCAAGGTGCCTGGGTGGCTCAGTAAGTTAAGCATTCAGCTCTTGGTTTTGGCTCAGGTCATGATCCCAGAGTTGTGGGATTGAGCCCCATGTCAGGCTCTGTGCTGACAGCATGGAGCCTGCCTGGGATTCTCTCTCTCTTTCTGTCCCTACCCCGCTCTCACTGTCTCAAAATAAATAAACATTAAAAAAATAAAAATATCTTCTCTTTGTTGAAATGTTCACTTTGTTCATGCATTGCTCTCCTGACCTTGGTAAGCATCTTTATGACTGTTATTTGGAACTCTCTTTCAGAGAGTTACTTATCCCTGTTTCATTAAGATTGGTTTCTGGAGATTTATCTTGTTTGTGTGTGTGTGTGTGTGTGTGTGTGTGTGTGTGTGTGTGAGTGTGAGAGAGAGTTTGCTTATTTGTTTGGAACATATTTTTCTGTTTATTTTCCTTGACTCTCTGTATTGGTTTTTATAGATTAGATAAAACAGCCACCTATCCCAGTCTTAACTGACTGGTCTCGTATAGGAAATAAACTTTGTCAATAAGCTTGACCTGAGTATTTATTTTCCTCAAGCCTCTGTGTTTTTGTAAACCACTGCCTTTGCTCTTAGTGATTCCCAGGAGACTAGGGTGTCCAAGACCTGTTGGTATCCCAACAGCATGGGAATTGCACACATGCCTGTTTAGGCTCCCAGAGAACTATTAGCCAGCTCCTTCAGTTTCCAATGCAAGCTAATTTGAAGCCCAATCTCCAGACAGCACTTGGGCAAGTCAAAATATTAGATATGATGCAATCAGGAATAAACTGGGAGCCGGTTGTTTTTGTCTATGTATTCTGTGCTTAGCCAGAGAGGATAGCCTCTGGGAATGCATTTGTACCCATTTAGAGCCACCTCTCTTTTTTTAATGGTTTATTTTAGAGAGAGAAAGAGCATTGGGGGGCAGGCAGAGAGAGAGAGAAACAGAGAGAGACAGAATCTGAAGCAGGCTCCAGCTCTGAGCGGTCAGCACAGAGTCTGACACAGGCTCAGACTTGCAAACCACAAGATCATGAGTTGAAGTCAGACACTTGACTAACTGAGCCACCCAGGCACCCCAAGCCACCTTTTTTTTTTCTCAAGTTTTTACTTAAATTCTAGTTAATTAACATAAATGGTAACATTGGTTTCAGGTGTAGAATTTAGTGATTCATCACTTACATGTAACACCCAGTGCTCATCACAAGTGTCCTCCTTAATACACATCACTCATTTGGCCCCTCCCTCACCCACTTCCCTCCATCAACCCTCAGTTTGTTCTCTATAGTTAAGTCTCTTATGGTTAGCTTCCCTCTCTCTTTTTTCCCCTTCCCCTGTGTTCATCTGTTTTGTTTCTTAAATTCCACCTATGAGTGAAGTCATATGGTATTTGTCTTTCTCTGACTTATTTCACTTATCACAATACACTCTACCTTCATCCATATTATTGCAAATGTAGAGCCACCTCTTTATTTTGTGTGTTCCTGGAAGGATTCATTAATACTGAGCCTTGCCAGCTCCCAGAGCTAGGTGATTTAGAAGCCAGTCCCTCCCTGGCAGCCTTAGAAGACGAGGTGTTAGATTTGTAGACAAACTCTTTTTAGGGAGAAGCTGGACACTTGGCTTTATTAGTGGGGTTACCTGAGGAGAGAAGGCAAAGGATGTCTCCACTAGCTCTTTTAGGCTTCTGGGAAGATCCCAGTGAGCTCCCATATATGGGTTGATTAGAAGCCAGAACCTCAGGTAGCAGCTGGGAAAGTATGCAGTCAAAGCCTTCCAGGGAGACTGGGTGATGGGCATTTTGCCTGCTCCTTCTGTGCTGAGCCTGGAAGAGATAGCTACAAGAAATGCCCATGCACCCATTTTAAAAACTGCTTCTTTGTTTGATGCGGCCCTGTAAGATTCATGGATGCCAAGCCACAATGGCTCTCAGAGCGAGGTGATTCACGGGTCTATCCCTTGGGTGGCAGCTTTAAAAATGGGGCACTAGGGGCGCCTGGGTGGCGCAGTCGGTTAAGCGTCCGACTTCAGCCAGGTCACGATCTCGCGGTCCGTGAGTTCGAGCCCCGCGTCAGGCTCTGGGCTGATGGCTCGGAGCCTGGAGCCTGTTTCCGATTCTGTGTCTCCCTCTCTCTCTGCCCCTCCCCCGTTCATGCTCTGTCTCTCTCTGTCCCAAAAATAAATAAACGTTGAAAAAAAAATTAAAAAAAAAATGGGGCACTAGATGTGTGGTCCAAATCTTTCGCTTCTCAGGAAGAAACTGAGAGTTAGGGATTCCCTCCTGATTGTAAGGGGCTGTGCTGAGGGTAGGGTTTATTGCAAGTGTATCTCAGCCCTTCCTACCCATTTCAGTGTGGCTCTTTTTTAGTTCACGTAATGTGTAGAGATTGCTTGGCCAGTTTCTGGATTTCTCAGAGGTAATTGCCCCCTCTGAATGTGTCCTTAGGAACAGAGAAAGTCAAGAGCTTCCCATCCCACCATCTTGGTAACATCACTTGTGACCCCATGTAATTTAGGGACCAAAGTGAATTGATTCTTTGACCAGTAGCCCTTTGGTCTTTGTTTCACGATCATGTTAAGAGAGGAGTTAAGATGGCAGAGAAGTAGGGGAACCCTGGTCTTTCCTCATCCCTCAAACACAGCTATATTGAGGCCAGTTCACTTGGAATACCCAGGAAATCAATCTGAGGGCTGACAGAAGGATCTCCACATTTGGGAGGAGACAACATGGCAGGTGAAAGGAGCATGGAAGTGAATCTGGGGGAGGGAAAAACAGCAGTGCTGCAGAAGGGAGGGAACGCTTTCTCTGGAGACACAAAAGGGAGAGGAAGAGAGAGGGGTTGCGAGTATGGTGGGAGGTTTGCACAAGAGGAAAGCCTCTCCAGACCAAGGACTGGGGAGCCAGAGGTACTGAGTGTCGCAGGTATTTTGCAAACTTGTGGAGTTCAAAATCTGAGGTTTTGGAAGTGTGCAACTTTGGAGTGAAGCTGTGGCATGCACTTCTGGGGAGAAGAAGGGCACTGGCCCCAGAGTGCATAGCATGGCGTAGGGATCTCTTGGGTCGCAGTGGGAAAGAACATTCCCCTTCCTGGAGTACATTTGAAGAAGGTGTATTGCTTCCCCAAGGACAAAACACCCTGCAAGCTCCACCAAAGGCCTTTCATAGGCAGGGGACAGAAGCACACACAGAGGGCATGTTACCTGGTTACCGCTTATCATGGTGTTAGGCCACAGATTGTGTAGAGTGCCCAAGAATGGGGCTGCTTTTCTAGGACAAAGAACATCAGACACAGCGGAAAGGCTCTCCTCCAGAGGAGGTGGGAGGGTCCATGCTATGCTGGGTCCTTTAAGATTTCAAGTTTGGAATCCCACCTGGGTGCCAAAGACAAAAAGGCAAGAGAGCTGTGGAGCAGGGCACACTGACTGCCCTCACTATTTTGTGAGGGCTTCCAGAACAGTGGGGGGTGTGAGATCCTCTGTCTGAGGTTGAGAAAGTGGAGGGGCACCATTTCCCCCATCCATGCCAACACGATGGGACTTTAGAAAGCAACACAGTAGCCCCCAGTGGAGGCAGGACCTGTGTGCACCAAACCCCACCTCTCTGTGCCTGGCAACTGCCTATTTATGGGGGCAGGACTGACTCTGAGTCAACACAGTGGGCGTCTCCTCTAGAAGACCAAAATAGGCATCACCCTGCAAACACCAAGTCGATTATCATAGAGTGCTTCAAAGTGTCACCTACAATTCTGGTAAAAATAGGACCGGGTTTACTTTTTTTTTTTCCCCCTTCTTTTTCTCCCTTTTAAATCAGGCTAATAGTCTGTTGTTTGTGTTTTCATTTCCTTCTCCCTCCTTCTCCCTCTCTCTCTCTCTCTCTCTTTCAGAATCAGGCTTCTTTTTTTCTTTTTCTATCATTTTTCCTTTTTTCCTTGGAATCAGGCTTATGGTTTTTTGTTTTTTTGTTTTTTTTAGGCTTATGGTTTTTTGATGTCTGCTTGGTTTTCTTTGTTCCTCTTCTTTTTCTCTTTTTTGTTTTGGTGGGGGGGTGGGAATCGGGCTTTTTTTTCCTTTTTTTTTTTTTCCAGGCTTATTTTAACAAACAAATCAAAGCACACCTAGTTAAAGATCCAAACACTCCCCACTGCAACAAGGAGGAGCCCTGCAGAAGACTGACTAGTGGGAAAAAGCAGCCAAAACACAACAGCAGAGTACACACAGCATACACCTGGGGTTGAGCCTCATGTTGGGTTCTGTGCTGATGGTGCAGAGCTTACTTAAGATTCTCTCTCTCCCTCTTGCTCTGCCCCTCCCCTGCTTGCATTCATGCTCTCTCTCTCTGTCTCTCAAAACAAATAAATAACTTAAAAAAAATCACAGCCAGGGACTTGCTCAAAACAGATATAAGCAACATATCTGAAGAATAATTAATTTTTTAAAAATGTTTATTTATTTTGAGAGAGAGAGATAGAGCGAGCAGGGGAGGCACAGAAAGAGAGAGAGACAGAATCCCAAGCAGGCTCTGCACCATCAGCGTGGGGCCCAATGTGGAGCTCAAACACATGACATGTGAGATAATGACCTGAGCCAAAATCAAGAGTCAGGTGCTTAACCAACAAAGCTACCCAGGTGCCCCTGAATAAGAATTTAGAGCAACAGTCATAAGACTATTGGCTGGGCTTCAAAAACAAAACAAAACAAAACAAATCAACAACAACAACAACAAACGGAGGCCCCAGAGAAACCCTCACTACAGAGATCAAGGACCAAAAATTAGTCAGGCTGAAATAAAAAATGCCATAAGTGAGATGCAAAACTGACTGGATAAAATCACAATGAGGATGGAGAAGCAGAGGGGAGAATAGGTGACATAAAAGATAAAATTATGGAAAATAATGGTGCTGAAGCTGAAAAGAAGACGGAAAGAATACTATTAGATCATGAATACTATTAGATCATTACAGAACTCAGCAACTCCATAAAGTGAAACAATATCCATATCCTAGGAATCCCAGAAGCACAGGAAAAGGGGGCAGAAGGATCATTTGAATAAATATTAGCTGAGAACTTGCCTAATCTGGGGAAGGAAACAGGCATTCAAGTCCAAAAGGCACAGAAAACTCCCCTCAAAATCAACAAAAACAGATCAATGCCACAACATATCACAGTGAAACTTGCAAAATACAAAGATAAAGAGAGAATTGTGAAAGCAGTTAGGGATAAAAGGTCCTTAACCTACAAATGTAGACACATAAGGTTAGCAGCAGACCTGTCCACTGAAATTTGTCAGGCCAGAAAGGAGTGAGAAGAAACAGTCACTGTGCTGAATGGGAAAAATATGAAGCCAAGAATACTTGATCCAGCAAGGCTGTCATTCAGAATAGAAGGAGAGATAAAGAGTTTCCCAAACAAAAACTAAAGGAGTTTGTGAATACTAAACAAGCTCTGCAAGAAATTTAAGGAGGACTCCTTGAAGAAGAAAAAAAAAGCAAGAGAAACAAAGACTAGAAAGGACCAGAGAACATGACTAAAAAAACCAACTTTACAGGCAACACAATGGTACTTAAATCTTTCAATAATCACTCTGAATGCAAATGGACTAAATGCTCCAATCAAAAGATATAGGGTATCAGAATGGATAAAAAAACAAGATCCATCTATATGCTGCCTACAAGAGACTCATTTTAGACCTAGAGATACCTGCAGATTGAAAGTTAAGGGTAAAAAAAGCACCTATCATGCTAATGGATATCAAAAGAAAGCCAAAATAGCCATTCTTATATCAGAAAACTAGATTTTAAACCAAAGACTGTAACAAAAGATGAAGAAGGGCATTATATCATAATTAAGGGGTCCATCCATCAAGAAGATGTAAATATTTATGCTCCCAACTTGGAAAAACCCAAATATATAACTCAATTGATAACAAACATAAAGAAACTCGTTGGTAATAATACAATAATAGTAGGGGACTTCAACATCTCACTTCCAACAATGGACAGATCATCAAAGCAGAAGATCAGGAAGGAAACCATGACTTTGAATGACACACTTGACCAGATGGACTGAACAGATATATTCAGAACATTTCATCCTAAAGCAGCAGAGTACACATTCTTCTCGAGGGTGCATGGAACATTCTCCAGAACAGATCATATACTGGGTCACAAATCAGCCCTCAACAAGTACAAAAAGATCAAGATCATACCTGCATATTTTCAGATCACAATGCTATGAAACTTGAAGTCAACCACAAGAAAAAATTTGGAAAGCCCTCAAATATATGGAGGTTAGAGAACATCATAATAAAGAATGAATGAGTTGACCAGGAAGTTAAAGAAGAAATTAAAAAACACATGGAAGTAAATGAAAATGAAAACATAACAGTCCAAACCCCTTGGGATGCAGCAAGCGCAGTCCTAAGAGAGAAGTATATTGCAATTCAGACCTATCTCAAAAGGCAAGAAAGGTCCCAAATATACAACCTGACCTTACAATTAAAAGAGCTAGAAAAGGAACAGCAAATAAAAACTAAAGCCAGCAGAAGAATTAAAGATTAGTAATAAAGAGGTGCCTGGGTGGCTCAGTTGGTTAAGCGTCCAACTATGGCTCAGGTCATGATCTCACGGTTTGTGGGTTCGAGCCCCGCGTCGGGCTCTGTGCTGACAGCTCAGAGCCTGGAGCCTGTTCTGGATTCTGTCTCCCTTTCTCTCTGCCCCTCCCCTGCTCACACTCTGTCTCTGTCTCTCTCAAAAATAAACATTAAAATTTTTTTTTAAAGATTAGAGCAGAAATAAATGAAATAGAAACAACAACAATGACAACAACAGATCAACAAAACAAAGAGCCCATTCTTTGAAAGAATAAACAAAATTGGTAAGCACTTACCAAGACTTATCAAAAGTAAAAAAAGGACCCAAAGAAAATAAATCACAGATGAAAGAGGAGAGATCACAACCAACACCACAGAAATACAAACATTTGTAAGAATACTATGAAAAATTTCATGCCAACAAACTGGGCAATCTGGAAGATATGGACAAATTCCTAGAAACCCAAAAACTAACAAGACTGAAATAGGAATAGAAAATTTGAATAGATCCATAACCAGCAAGAAATTGAATCAGTATTCAAAAATCTCCTAACAAACAAGAGTCCTGGGCCAGATGCCTTCCTAGCAGAATTCTACCTAGCAGAATTCTACCCAGACATTTAAGAAAAGTTAATACCTATTCTTCTCAAATTGTTAGAAAGAAAGAAAGAAAGAAAGAAAGAAAGAAAGAAAGAAAGAAAGAAGAAAGAGAGAGAGAGAGAGAGGAGGAAAACTTCCAAAGTCACTCTATGAGGCCAGCATTACCTTGATTCCAAAACCATACAAAGACCTCACTAAAGAGGAGAATTACAGGCCAATACCCTGATGAAGATGGATGCAAAAATTCTCAACAAGATATTAGCAAATAAAATCCAATAGTACATGAAAAGAATTATTCACCATGATCAAGTGGGATTTATTCCTGGCTTGCAGGTCTGGTTCAATATTTGCAAATCAATCACTGTGATAACTACATTAATAAAAGGAAGGATAAGAACCATATGATCCTGTCAATAGATACAAAAAAAGCATCTGACAAAATGCAGCATGCATTCTTGATAAAAAGCCTCAACAAAGTAGGGATAGAGGGAGCACACCTCAACATCATAAATGCCATATACAAAAGACCCACAGCTAATATCACCCTCAGTAGGGAAAAACTGAGAGCCTTTCCCCTACTGCCAGGAACAAGACAAGGATTTCCACTTTCACCATTACTATTTAACATAGTTTTGGAAGTCTTAACCTCAGCAATCAGACAACAAAAAGAAATAAAGGGCATACAAATCAGCAAGGAAGAAGTCAAACTTTCCTATTTGCAGACAACATAACACTCTATGTAGAAAACCCAAAAGACTCCACCAAAAAGCTGCTAGAATTGATACATGAATTCAGCAAAGTCGCAGGATACTAAAGTCAATGTGCAGAAATCTGTTGCATTTCTATGCACTAGTAATGAAGTAGCAGGAAAAGAAATCAAGGAATTAATCCCATTTGCAACGGCACCAAAAACAGTAAGACACCTAGGAATAAACCTAACTAAAGAGGTAAAAGAGCTGTACTCTGAAAACTATAGAACACTTTGAAAGAAACTGAAGAGGACACAAAGAAATGCAAAAGCATTCCTGGATTGGAAGAACAAACATTGTCAAAATGTCTATAATAGCCAAAGCAATCTATGCATTTAATGCAAACCCTGTCAAAATACCATCAGCATTTTTCACAGAGGCAGAACAAACAATCCTAAAACATTTATGGAACCACAAAAGGCCCCGAATAGCCAAAGCAATCCTGAAAAAGACAACAAAGCTAGAGGCACCATGAGTCTCCATTTCAAGCTGTATTACAAAGCTGTAGTCATCAAGACAGCATGGTATTGGCACAAAAACAGACACTCAGATCAATGGAACAAAACTGAAAACCCAGAGATGAACCCACAACTATATGGTCAACTAATCTTCAACAAAGCAGGAAAGAATATCCAATGGAAAAAAGACCATCTCTTCAGCAAATGATGTTGGGAAAACTGGATGGCAACATGCAGAAGAATGAGACAAAACAAATTCACAAATGGGTGAAACACAAAAACAAATTCAAAATGGGTGAAAACTCTAAATATGAGACAGAAAACCACCAAAATCCTAGAGGAGAACACAGGCAGCAACCTCTTTGACCTCAGCCAGAGAAACTTCTTACTAGACACATGGCAGAAGGCAAGGGAAACAAAAGCAAACATGAACTACTGGGACTTCACCAAGATAAAAAGTTTCTACACAGTGAAGGAAACAATCAACAAGACTAAGAGGCAGCCTACAGAATGGGAAAGGTATTTGCAAACGACATATCTGATAAAGGGTTAGTATCTAAAATCTATGAAGAACTTATAAAACTCAACACCCAAAACAACAAATAAGCCAGTTAAGAAATGGGCAGGAGACATGAAGAGATGGTTTCCAAAGAAGATATCCAGATGGCTAACAGACACATTAAAAGATGCTCAACATCACTCATCCTCAGGGAAATACAAAGCAAAACCATGATGAGATACCACCTCACACCTGTCAGAATGGCTAAAATTAATAACACAATAACAGCAGATGTTGGTGAGGATGCAAAGAAAGGGGAGCCCTCTAACACTATTGGTGGGAATGCAAACTGGTGCAGTCACTTTGGAGAACAGTATAGAGGTTCCTCAAAAAACTAAAAATAGAACTACCCTAGTATCCAGCAATTGCACTATTAGGTATTTACCCAAAGGATACAAAAATATGTATTTTAAGGGGTACATGCACCCCGATGTTTATAGCAGCACTATCAACAATAGATAAACTATGGAGAGAGTCCAAATGTCCATCAACTGATGAATGAATAAAATACACACACACACACACACACACACACACACACACACACACACACACGTTGGAATATTACTCAGCCATCAAAAAGAATGAAATCTTGCCACTTGCGACAATGTGGATGGAGCTAGAATGTATTATGATAAGCAAAGTAAGTCAATCAGAGAAAGACAAATACTATATGATTTCACTCATATGTGGAATTGAAGAAATGAAACAGATGAACATAGGGGAAGGAGGCTAGAGAAGAGAGGGAAGCAAACCACAAGAGACTCTTAATGATACAGAACAAACTGAGGGTTGATGGAGGGAGATAGGTGGGAGATGGGCTAGATGGGTGATTGGTACTAATGAGGGAACTTGTTAGAATGACCACTGGGTGTTGTATGTAAGTGATGAATCATTGAGTTCTACTCCTGAAACCAATTTTGTACTGAATATTAACTAAGATTTAAAAAATCATGTTAACGCATTAGGCACATGAATACTTGACACTAAGTGCATATGATCTGGGGGAGTTCTTAGGAGAAAGACTGACTAGTGGTAGCATTTTTCCTCATAGAAACCCCAAGAAAGTGAGAACAGTGTTATCTTTCTTGAAATGGGTCAGTTTCTACCCCTATAATCACCCTGCCATAAACAAATTTTGTGTTTGATTGTAGAAGTTAAACTAGAGGGTCCATCAGTTGGAAGACATTGAGAGGAGATAGTGGGGGCACCCACTCTATTTCCTACTCTTCCTTCTTTCCTTTATTCTTTTCTTACCTCTTAAAAAAATTATTTTCCTTGGGGAAAATTCCAGAATGGGATGTAGTGATGTCCAAACGAGCAAAGATTCTCCTGCCTTTTCATATGAACTTCTCATGCTCCTTCTCCATGCTGGTAGCACAAAACATGTGTTAAACCCTCCACAATCTTCTCATTTTAACAACAGCAATATATATTAACTGATCACCTACTATGTGTCAGGGACTGTTCTAGGAATTTGGTCAAATATTGAATAAAACACAGATCCCTTGGTGAGCCTACATTTCAATGATTACTTATTAATATAAAATAAAGCACATCCATAATGCTAGAAACACTATGGGGTAGGGCAGTGTAGTGCATTCTCATATATACGGTGGAGCTGTACTCTCTGAATGAAAATCCCAGATATGCTTTTTGTCAGCTCTGTAAAGTGGAGAAAATGATTTGACCTCTCTGTGCCACAGAATCCTTATCTCTAAAATGAGGGAAAATGACAGTTCCCAAACTACAGATTTATTTCAAGAATCAAATGAATGAGAAAATCTAAATGAACAACTTGGAAAAATATCTGGCACATATTAAGCATTCCAAAAATATTAGTTGTAATTTTTGGTATTAAGTACCAGGAACAGGTACAATCTGGACTAAAGATTATTATTACATGGGAGGGGGCAGGGAATGGTTAGCAAATTGGGTGGGACTGAGCTATAAGTTTTCCAGAGTATAATTTACAAATTGGACTCATAATAATTGGGTACAATCTAGCATCTACCCCTTATATATGTGCAGTGGTTCTTGTATCAAAAATTTCAGTGGCAAGAAAAGGAAATATACATTTCTATTGGTGAGAGTCCCAATATGGACGTCAGTTGAAACCCTTCCATTGGATTACCTGGTAGGCAGATACAAATTACCCTTTTCACATTCCCCATTAAACATGCTGACTATAGAAAGCAGAAATGGTTTATAGTA
This sequence comes from Puma concolor, assembly GCF_028749965.1. Taxonomy (NCBI): domain Eukaryota; kingdom Metazoa; phylum Chordata; class Mammalia; order Carnivora; family Felidae; genus Puma; species Puma concolor. The sequence goes on from NC_141676.1 coordinate 12,059,611, forward strand.
AGGGAAACAATATTTCCACTAAATACCTGTACATGCATAATGCATTGTATTCGATAATTCTTTATTTAATTAAACATTTATATATGCTTACCATGTACGAGGAGCTTGTCTAAACAATTACTGTCTAAGCCATTATAATTATTATGTATATCTAAATTAAGAAAATATATGGTCTCATTTCTGCTTCTAAGTTAGGTTTAGAAAGCTGTAAAAAAGCACTGATCCCACACTAATGATCAGAAAAGGCTAGATAAACTACAACTCACACATTTTCCTGGAACTCATTAAGGACCTGCAGGCACAGGGCAACCCATGAGCCTGGATGGGAACTTCTTCAGCAAAAAGGGACACATGGATTGGGTCACTTGTGGCAGAGCAGGGCGGGGGGAGAACTTAATATTCCTCTAAACCCTACAGAGTAAGTGCCATTATTTACTCCTCTTTCTAGACAGAAGAACAGAGGCATGGAAAGAGGAAATAATTTGTCCAAGGTCACACAGTAGGTATGTGGGGTCAGTCAAGATCTCAACCATGTTAGTTTGGCCCCATCGTCCTCCCTCTGAGCTACTATGCAATGCTGCTTCTATCATCATCGTCTGGGCTTGCACCCAGCACCCAGAGGAAAACACATAAATACACTGAGGGCCAGTGCTCCTGAATCTTTCTCCTTGTATCCGGTCCCAAAGTATGTGAGAAGATTTGTATGTATTATTTCATATAACAGAGCAAGGATAACCACCACAGAATCAAGGAAGAGCATGAAAAATTCTTGGTTACCTAATACAACAACACTTTTGGCAGCTGGGGAACCAATCTAGCGAGATTAAGAGACTAGTTTAAGATACAAGGGTGGTAGAGACCCAAATCTTGACTGACTGTTAGTGCTGAAGGAGATAGAGGTCTATAGAGGAGATAGAGGTTTTCTGGGACTGGGGCACAGGGGACACTACTCTTTTGTAATAGCCAGCCTTTATGAGACTCTACAGGGACCCAGGGGTCCACTCTGCTGACTGTCCAGGGACAGAGCAGCTTCAGTGGCCTTTGGCTTTGGAGAAAGAATAAGGAATGATTATAATGACTTCAACACCAGGAGATAAAATTGAGAATTAGTATTCTAGGAATCAAGTCTCCTAGAAAGGACAGGGAGAAATATGTGCTCTGCTGGCCCATGGACTGAAGAAGCACACAGGATTTTTCTACTTTTTCTCTAGACACTAGCCACCCCTGTCTCTGCTCCTCTGATGGGAATGACCCTTCTTTCTTTCATAATGAAATCAACTACTTATGGTGAAGAAGGACGAGGGTGATGAAGGCAAGGACCAGACAGTGTCAAACTTCCCTCCTTGGTAGTTTCACACAGAGGAGCTGTGGCTCAAAATATCTTTTCTATGAATCCTCCTTCCTTTCCTGAGAATGGTAGAGCAAATGCTAATGTGGAGTAGTGGATACTTCAGAGTGAGAAGGCTCTGGGTTTAAATTCCATCTAATTCAGGCACACTGAGCCTCCGTGTCCTCCTCCATAACAGTGAGACTAAGAAGTGTGTACGCTGAATCATTGGGATGTTTAACTGCAGACTCACAATAGGCAGGGAAGAGGGCACAGCTTATCGTTAAAAAAAAAAAAAAAAAGGAGGATCCTAAAGGCTTTAGTCACTCCACGCAAATATTTTCTGTTCTGCATACGTGTAAGGAAAGAGACCAGATTCTGCAAATCAGACCTTATCCCTATCTTTCCTATTGCCTTGCTCTGATTGCATTTTGTTAAGAATGGGAAGGGGAGGTAGACAGTATGGTTTATGCAACATGACCCCCCTTCTGACACCTGGCCTGTTGGGTTCACACAGCTTTGGATTCCAGAGTCATGGCCAGGCTGGTGGGAGCAAAGAGCAACCTGGTGTTTTGCAAAGAGAAGCTCAGGTGACACACTCCCAGCCCCTGAATTTGCATAAAGAGCTCCCACAACATGAGTCCCAGAGAGGAAGATTGGATTTCACAAGAGCTGACACCTAGAATTGTTTGCTTATGTGCAAGGTCCACATTTTGAGCCTCAGCTCAGCAATCTCTGGAGGAGACAGACCTAAACTCAGTCTGAGAGATCTTGCCGAACTGACACCATCAGAGGGAAATTTCATAGCCTGGAAGTCTGCTCTTCATTTGTTCCTGGGGACACCTGCAAAGATTGGTGTGGAGACAGCTTTCCAGGTGGGGGCTCATACCAAAAAAAAAAAAAAAAAAAAAAAAAAAAGATAGTCATTGCTTTGTGACATCATCTCCACTTACATGAGACAAATCAAAATGCCCATACTGTGTTACATCAGAATATGATGGCAAACATACTTAAGGGAAAGAAATAACTTTAACTTAAGAAACCTATATCTAGCACTTACTCTGTGAAGGCTAACTTGCTAGGTACTATGAAAAGTTCTTACAGGTCTCTGATTTGAACTAATAAATGAATGAGGAGAGATTTGGATGCTTTCTGGAAGCGGCGGGGTGGGGGTGAATGGAGTCTTTAATGTGTGGAGACACTGCACATATTACCATATTTAATCCTTCTGGTTGTATTACCAGGTAGGCAGTTTTGTTCCCTGCCTGTGATTCCTAAGAAGGTTGCCGTACTTAAAGTTAGAAAAGAAATAAGTGGATGAATACAAGTGAACCTTGTCTGATCAAGCTTCACCTTGTTGTGCTTTGCAGATAGTGTGTTTTTTCAAACTGGAGATTTGTGGTGACCCTGCATCAAGCAAGTCTATTGGCACCATTTTCCAATAGCATTTGCTTCTTTTGTGTCTCTAGGTCACAGTTTGCTAATTCTCACCAATATTTCAAACTTTTCCATTATTATTATATTTGTTGCATTGCTCTGTGATCAGTGATCTTTGGTGTTACATTTCTAATTGTTTGGGAGGTGCCACCAACTGTGTGCCTATAAGATGACAAACTTCATCAATAAATGCTGTGTGTGTTCTGACGGCCCTTAAATTGTCTCTCTCCTCCTCCTTGGGCCTCCCTATTTCCTGAGACAAACAATATTGAAATTAGGACAAGAAATCACCCAACAATGGCCTCTAAGGGTCAAAGATAAAGGAAGAGTCACATGTCTTTCACTGTGAATCAAAAGCTAGAAAAGATTAAGCTTACTGAAGAAGGCTTACCGAAAGCCAAGACAGGCCAAAAGCGAAGCCTCTTCCACCAAAGAGTTAGCCAAGTCGTAAATGCAAAGGAAAAGTTCTTGAAGGAAATAAAAAATGCTACTCAGTGAACACATGAATAATAAGAAAGCAAAACACCCTTATTGCTGATATGAAGAAAGTTTTAGTTATCTGGGTAGACAATCAAATCAGCCAAAATATTTCCTTATGTCAAAGCCTAATGCAGAGCAAGGCCCTGGGTCTCTTCAATTCTATGAAGGCTGAGAGAGTTAAAGCTGCAGAAGAAAAGTCTGAAGCTAGCAGAGGTTGGTTCATGAGGTTTAAGGAAAGATGTCTTCACAACATCAAAGTGTAATGGGAAGCAGCAAGTGGTGATACAGAAGCTGCAGCAAGTTATCCACAAGATCTAGCCAAGATATTAATGAAGGCAGCTACCCTAAACATCAGATTTTCAATGTAGATGAAATAGCCTTCTGTTGGCATAAGATGCCCTCCTGGGACTTTCCTAGCTACAGAGAAGAAGTCAATGCCTGGCTTCAAAGTTTCAAAGGATGGGTCGTCTGTCTTGTTAGGGGCTAATACAACTGGTGACTTTAATTTTTTTTAACGTTTATTTATTTTTGAGACAGAGAGAGACAGAGCATGAACGCGGGAGGGTCAGAGAGAGGGAGACACAGAATCTGAAACAGGCTCCAGGCTCCAAGCTGTCAGCACAGAGCCCAACGCAGGGCTCAAACTCACAGACCACAAGATCAAGACCTGAGCCAAAGTCAGATGCTTAACAGACTGAGCCACCCAGTTGCCCCACAACTTGTGACTTTAAATTAAAACCCATGCTCATTTACATTCTGAAAATCCTAGGGCCCTTAAGAATTATGGTAAACTTATTCTGCCTGTGCTCTAGAAATGGCACAAAACAGCCTGGATTACAGCACATCTGTGCACAGTTTGCTGAATATTTTAAGTCACTGTTCAGACCTACTGCTCAGAAAGGAAGATTCTTTTCAAAATATGACTTCTCACAGACAATGCACCCACTCCCCCAAGAGCTCTGATGGACATGTGCAATGAGATTAAAGTTATTTTCATGCCTGCTAACACAACATCCATTCTGAAGCCCATAAGTCAGGGACTAATTTTGACTTTCAAGTCTCATTCTTGTTATTTAAGATATAAATTTCATAAGGCTATAGCTTCCACATAAGGCTACAGTGATTCCTCTGATGGATCCTAGCAAAGTAAATTGAAGACCTTCTGGAAAAAATTCACCATTCTGGACGCCACTAAGAATATTCGTGATTCATGGGAAGCGGTCAAAATATCAACGTTAATAGGAATTCAGAAGAAGTTGCTTCCAATCCTCATGGATGACTTTGAGAGATGTTCAAGACTTCAGTGGAGGAAGTAGCTGCAGGTGTAGTGGAAAGAGCAAGAGAACTAGAATCAGAACTAGAGCCTGAAGATGGGACTGAACTGCTGCAGTCTCATAATAAAACTTCAATGGATAAAGAACTGCTTCTATGGATGAACAAAGACAGTGGTTTCTTGAGCTGGAATCTACTATTGACGAAGATGTTGTGAAGACTGTTGAAATGACAACAAAGAGTCTACACTATTACATAAACTTAATTGCTGAAACAGAGGCAGGGTTTGAGGGATTGACTCCAATTTTGAAAGAAGTTCAGGGACATGTGAGTGGCTCAGTGGGTTAAGCATCCGATTCTTGATTTCAGCTCAGGTCATGATCTCATGGTTCAGGAGATTGAGCCCCACATCAAGCTCCTCGCTGACAGTGCAGAGCCTGCTCAGGATTCTCTTTCTCCCTCTCTCTCTCTGTCCCTCATCTGCTCACATGCATGCATGCACACTCTCTTTCTCGGTCTCTCTCCCTCAAAATAAATAAACAAACTTAAAAAAATAAATAAAGAAGCTCTACTGTGGGTAAATGCCATCAAACAGCATCACATGCTACAGAAATCATTCACAAAACAAGAGGTCAATCGATGTGGTAAAATTCACGGTTGTCTTTTTTTAAGAAATTGCCACAGTCACTCAACCTTCAGCAACCGCCACTCTGATCAGTCAACAGCCATCAATGTCAAGGCAAAAAAAAGATTATGACTCACTGAAAGCTGAGATAATGGTTAGCATTTTAAAATTAAGGTTATGTACATAGGTTTTTTTTTTTGCAGCATAATGCTATTTCACATTTATCACATAATGCCATTTCATCATTTTGTTTTCTTCAAATGATTGACAGGGACTTGGAAGGAGACAGAGGACACACACATAGAAAAATCAGGAACATTTGACGATCTACACATTACCCAACATGTTAAAGCAACCAAAACATAGTGAAATCTTTGTAACCTAGATATGTTTTTCCATAGAAACAAACTAATATTGGTTCCACTTTTGCAAAACCAAATCTTTCATGACCACCCTGAAAAACTAGTAGTCTGAGGAGCTAAGCTGAAAAGGAGAAGTCTCTGAGTCCTAGGAAGTCAAAGCAAACAGTGAACAATCCAGTAGGAACAAATGCCTCAGAGCTAAATATTTAAATAAGTGTCAATAACTTTTTTTTTTAATTTAAATTTTAGTTAACATACAGTGCAATATTGGTTTCAGGGGTAGAATTCAATGATTCATCACTTACATACAACACCCAGTGTTCATCATGACAAGTGCCCTCCTTAATACCCCTCACTCATCTAACCCATCCCACCAACCTCCCTCCATCAACCCTCAGTTTGTTCTCTATTGTTAAGAGTCTCTTGTGGTTTCTTTCCCTCTCTTCTTCCCCTCCCTTCCCATATGTTCATCTGTTTTGTTTCTTAAATTCTACATATGAGTGAAATCATATGGTATTGTCTTTCTCTGACCTATTTTGCTTAGCATAATACACTGTAGCTCCATCTACATCATTACAAATAACAAGATTTCATTCTTCTTGATGGCTGTGTAATATTCCAGTGTGTGTGTTTCTGTGTATCTGTGTGTGTGTGTGTGTGTGTGTGTGTGTGTGTGTGTGTGTGTGTACCACATCTTTATTCGTTCAGCAGTCAATACACATATGCGCCCTCTCCATAGTTTGGCTATTGTTGATAATGCTGCTATAAACATTATCAATAACTTCTAGTCAAAGGCCATGTAGAACACACCTGTAACCCAGCAAAGTTGGGATTTATTATCTGTTGCAACAAAAGGGAGAGCACACTATAAGGAAGGAAATGTGGTACACCTCAGTAACAGTGTCAGGAGGGACTTGACACACGATTTGGGGAAGGATTCAAGGAAGCATGGATTTGCTCTGCCTTGAATATTGTCAGAAAACACTGCAATTGTATGGAAGACTTTTGTCCATGAAGCAGGAAGAAAGATTAGGGGTAAAGAAGTGGCAGCCACTTGTTACCTGGGGAGAGTATTTGGCTGTTTTTGCAGATAAGACTGCCTTCTTGTTTTGTCCATGCTCAAACATGATTGTGGAATGATCTCGTTTTTGTCCCCTTCCATCAAGGCCATTGAATGACCTTGCCAGGTTCTGCTGTTCTGTGAAAATGTTATGTTTTGGGTGCTGCTTTTTTTCTTTCTCAAATTCATAAAACACCCTAAATGGAATGGGGATCTATTTTTAGATAAATGACCTGGGGAGCAGAAAGTAGCAGAGGGACAAGTAAGTATAGACAAGAGTGACTTTCTTCTAACGTCTACATTTAGAAATTTACAACTACTGAGTCTATCAAGAAGTAATCTTGACTGTTTAAAAATAATCAGCACCATTTATTGAAAAGAATATCCTATCTCCCATTTGTCTGGATATTTTTGTAGCAAATCAATTGACCACAAATGTCTATCAATTTCTCTATTCTGTTTCATTGGTTTGTCTATCTTTATTCCAAGACCACTCCATGATGATTACCATAGCTCTTTAGTAAGCCTTGATATCATGTAAATTTTAGAATCTGTGATTTCTACAAATAAAACTTGAAACGTTTTATGGCTAATTTGAAATTGTAGATCAATTTGGGGGATAAATGGTGACATACTAGCAATAATAAGTCTTCTGATCCTTCTTGTTTTTTGCTCCATGCATCATTGTTGATAGTTTCAATTGCTGCATCTTCAATCTCACTGATCTTTTCTTTTGGAATGTCTAATCTAGTGCTAATCACATCCACTGTATTTTTTATTCTAAATGCTGTATATATTCATTTCTATAAGTTCAATATGCATCTTTTGTAGCTTCCATTTCTCTTATCATGATGTGTCCCTCTATCTTCTTAAACATGAAGAGCAGCATTATTACAGCTTTTTAATGGCTTTGCCTGCTTGTTGCAATATATCTGCATCTACTCATTTTTATTTATTCAGGTAAAGAGAAACCTTATTTGCAAATGTTGCAAGAAGGTGAGAGAAGGACTATTGCATCATGGAGAAGCACTGTTGCAACAGAAAAAAACATTTTGATTGTAGGTCTGACAGTGTCTCCTCTGGGCCTGTCTTTACTGATTTGTGTTTGTCTTCTGCTTCTGAATCATATTTTACTGCTTCTTTCCATCGTATCAGTTTTTATTGGAGGTGAGACAATATGAATTATATACTGTTAGTTGATAGATTTTGTTGTACTTGCATTTTTAAGTACGTTTTGTTCTGGTGCACAATTAAGTTATTGGAATCAGATGGATCATTTCAAGACTTTCTTTTAATCAGTGCAGGGTGAATTTAGAACAGACAAGTCTGAATTTAACCCCCTTGTTGAGCTTCTTACTCAATGCCCTTATGCTACAAGGTCTTTTCACTTCAGTGTGTCAGAACATAAACTATTCCCAGACTTGTGTCAGCTATAAGAATTTTTCCACCTGATCTTTTCCAGTGGTTCTCTCCCTAGGCCAAAGCCCAAGGTAGTTTCCCCTTATACAGTTCAGTGATGAGCCAAAGACTCTAGGAGACTGCTCTTTCCCAAAGATCTCCAGAACTCTCTCTCATTCTCCCTCTCTCTCCCTCATTTTCCCTCTCTCATGCATTCTCTCTCCTTCTCGTTCTCCCTCTCTCTCTTTCTCCCTCTCTGCTTTGTCTCTTTCTCAAGTTCCACACTGGCCTCTACTTCTATATGCTCAAGTCATTGAGACCCCAGTGATCTGGTCAGGCTCCATTTCCCTGAGCTGCAGTCTTCCAACAATAAGCTATGCAATCATTAAACTCACCTTTTCTTTTTTCCTTTTCTTGGGGATAGTGGCTCTGCTCTGTGCAATGCTGTTTCATTTACTGTTTAGTTTTGTCTTTTTTTTTTTTTTTCAGGTGAGGAGGTAAATCCAGATCCTGTTATGCTCTCTTGGCCAGAAGTAGAAGCCTCCTCCGTGCTGTTGTAAAATCAGCTACCCAGTTCCGACCTGGAGCATGGAATCTCACACACAGCCAGTTTTAATGCAACATCCTCTCTGAACACTTCTTTGGTTCCTTCACTTAGAAGTGATGTATTCCTCCAGGGATCCTGGTTCCAAAATAGAACGCTGTGACACAGCCCTTTCTGCTTTTTCATGTAGTTGGGGTTTTATAGAATGTTTTGGTAAATCCCAATTTCACGCAGTGAATCAAATATGTAAAAATGCTATTTTTATTCCACCTCGTAATCCGTACAATATGCAAGACACATGCAAGAGTGAGATACAGTAAGACTAAAAAAAAAATAGGGTGAAAATACCAGCTTGGAATATAGCTTGGAAATTTTTTAAAAGGTTGTTTATATTTTAGACCATGTCCAAATGCCCACATTAAAAAGATTGCAGCAAAATGTACTGCAGTAAACAGCACTTTAACTCAGGTGGCAAGGAGGAGGAGGAAGAAAAGGAGGGGATGAAAAAGGACAGGAAGGAAGAGGAGAGGGAGGAGGAATAATAAAATAACATGTTCAGTGCTTTTATACAAGAGATACTCTTTTTCTTTTTAGTGGGCTCCATGCCCAACATGGAGCTTGAACTCATGATCCCAAGATCAAGAGTCACATGCTGTACTGACAGCCAGCCAGGAGCCCCTGACAGATACTATTCCAAGCACTTATTGACTCCTTTAATGTAATAACTCAGTTAACCCTAAAAAAAAGTCTGTAAGTTAGATGGTGCTGTTATCCCATCCACCTTCGAAGTGTGAAAATCAATAAAAGGAATCCTCTGGAATGGAGTCAGGAAGCCAGCAGCGGGGAGCTCTTGCCATACAACTCCTGCTTGCATTCACCGCAGACCCAACAGGAATAGAGCGCCTTCCAAATTCCATTTTATTTATAATTATTTTTTTAATATAATTTATTGTCAAGTTAGCTAACATACAGTGTACACAGTGTGCTCTTGGTTGGGGGGGGGGGGTAGATTCCTATGATTCATTGCTTCCAAATTCCATTTTACTCTAGCTACTACTTTCCTACTGAGCAGACAGGTTTCCTCCTCCCTTCAGCAACAGCCCAGCCAATGAGAGAGTCACCACTCAGCCAAGAAAAAGCCCTGATACTGGGAACTCCACCTTTCTACCAATGGACTTTTTGTTTATAACAGTCCTCTTCCTCTCCTTTTTATAAAAGAATGTTCCTCTTTTTTGTTCTCCAGACTTGCTTATAATTTTCTATAGCTTCATTATCTGGTATTGCAGTTCCCTGCTATTTCCAAATAAACCATTTTTGATGGTAAGATAGTTTTATTTTTGAGGTTAACAGAGGCAAGCAAGGCACAGAAAGAGTAAATAACTTCCACAATGTTATACGGCTTATTACTGGTGGTGTCACGAGAATCACTAATGGCAACTAAATTTCAAAAGATGTTATATGTACTTAAAAATGCGCTTGTTAACCTAAAATGAAACAGATGGCTGGAATGCATTGAAATGTAAGGAAGTGAATTTAAAAATGTATAAATCCTCCCACCCCCCATGCGTTCTACCAGTCTTGTCCTTCCTTAGAGTTGGTGAGAGCTAGTGAAGACTTTACTGAAGGTGACACAGATGAAGAGACACTGAAGGGGGACCTCGCCATTAGAAAAGAACTTCCTACTCATATTTCTGAATCTCTTCCAGCTTCTTCTCATTCCTAGCTGTTTCCTGTTTCTCTATTTAGGCTAAGGTACCTTCCATGATGTTCCCACTGCAAGGTGCCCAAATGCTGCAGTCACTGGAGAGGTCCTTGAGGAAGAGCCTTCCTGAATCCTTAAAGGTGACAATGGAAAATTCTGGGTGGAGAGTAAGGAATAGAAACCCCATGAGTCAAGAAGAAAAGAGACTAACATTGAGCCTCTGTCCTGTGTCCAGCATTAGTCCATGTTTTCTCTAGCTTAGTTTGCATTACCTCTCTAGAAGATATTTGCTACTATGTCTGTGTTACTGATGAGAAGATGGATCTCAGTTAGGGTGATTTAGCCAATATCACACAAATAGTGAGTTGCAATGCCATGGCATGAACACAGGTATGCCTGGGACTTCACCAGCTTTTGCTCTGTCATTCATAAAGTGTTCCCTTTCTCCTTTCCAAAAAACATTCCATAATAACATTGGTGTTTTCCTCAAAAGTTGGCTGAGGGTTTTCCTCAAAAGTTGGCTGAGACGACGTATTAGTGTTAAAATTGTTCTTCTTAAAAGAACACTTGCTAGGTGAGAGGTTAACCATCAGGAGTCTTCTCTAAAATTAATAAGGAGTCAATTCCAATTTTGACTTAAATTTCCCAATTTCCCTGAGCTGACTGCATATCAGGCTATTTTATGGTGTCTCCTTTAACCTAGTACAACTAGGTGTCTCCTTTAACCTAGTACAACTGATTAGAAATCTCAGAATTAACTAAGATGTACATGTAAATACTTACATCCAGAACTGTGCAAGAGCAACTCTAGTGATAGGCTATGGTACTTGCTTGTGTTTTTTTTTTTTTTAGCAACCAAAGGCATAGGGTCCGTGTGTGTGTGTGAGTGTGAGTGTGTGTGTGTGTGTGTTAGAGGACAGTTACTTTTCCCTAAAAAAACCTCTGTAGACATAGAAATTAGATTTTTACTATTTTATAAGACATTCCTATAAGATGCATACAATTTAGATAAGATAAATGCATTTGCCTCCTTTACTCCCTTATAGCTCTGCTACTCCCTTCTTTCAGTATAAGGAGAAAAATATTAGCATTATTTTATTTGTAGATCACAAGGCTTAATTTTCTTTTATTTATTTATTTTTTAAGGCTTAATTTTCAATTATTAGAAACAGACTAATGAAATAACTGTTCTTTAGTTCCTACTAAAAAAAATGACTTCTACCACAGCTAACCCTTAAATATGTGAGTTCACTTATATTCACTTGGATTTTTTTCAACAAATATAGCACAGAACTGTAAATGGATTTTCTCTTCTTTGTAATCTGATTAATAACATCTTCTTATGTCTAGCTTACTTTATTGTAAGAATAGAGTATATAACATACTGTACATCTTAATCAGCTGTTTAAATCATTGGTAAGGCTTCTGGTCAATTGTAGGTGATTCGTAGTTAAGTTTGGGGGTAATCAAAAATTCTAGACAGATTTTCCACTGCAAGTGGGGGATCAGTGCCCCCCAACCCCCATGTTGTTCAAGGGTCAACTGTGATCTAAAACTAAAGTTAACCACGTTAGTAGATTCCTACTACCATTAATCTCTACCACCCACTATTTAACTCCTTTCACTTAATAATCCTTAAGATCCAGGCAACCTTACAATCAATTCTGCGGGGTTGGGAGGGAGGTTACATCAGTTAGAAACTCTATAAACAGTTGCCTAAGATATTTTTATGGTGAATAGTTATTTTTAACAATTCTTCAGGCCAAAGTTTTTTTTTCCCCATGAATTTAGTGTAGAATTTTGTCACTTAAATTTCTCTTTACTGCTTATGTTAAGTTGAGCCCAAATATTTTGAGAAAATGGTGCATTCCAAGTGTCCTTTCTTGGAAGATCTCTGTGGTAAGATAAGGTGGCCCTAACAGCACCTTCAATTTTTGGTTGCATATTAAAGACATACATTGCCCCCTAATTAAAATCCAGAATATGTGTAGTACTTGTAATGGATGTATAACCTAAAATTCAATACTTATTTGAGTCTCAGTTGAGAAAAAGCCCAGCCATTCCTCTTAGTGCTAGATATTAAATACATTTTAGTGCGTGTATCAACTCCAGTTGAGTCAACTTAGAGTAGCTGGCTGGTATGTTCTGAACTGAGCAGGAAAAAAGAAATTTTTTTAATTAATTAGGCCATGGGAATAACAAAGAGTAACAGTTCTACGTATTTTCAGATCCTATAATGGATAATAGTATAGTGTAAATCAGTTTTACAGGGCCCAAATGCAAATATGTAAAAAGATAATGTCTCTATTTTCCCAAATTATGCTGAATTCTATATCAAGCCTCCACTCATGGCTGAAAACAAAATAAATTCAGATAAATTCAGTCAACTGAGCTTTTTTCCCCCTTCTGTCTAACATCAATAGTTTATGTGGGGTGGAGAGTGGCAGGGGGAAAGATACAGGCATAGTTCTTAGTCATCATGTATCCAAGGTGGAAATATTAATGCATATACCATCTTTTTGACCTCAGGTCATTGGCATGCTTCCACGCTGGTATCTGCAGAGGCTTCATGTTCACAGTTGCCCATGCTAGTATCTGCTGCTGCATTCCAATCCCCCAAACCACAAAAACACAAGACTTGTTCTCATTCATTCTCTCCCCATCTTCCTGTCTCTCAACAGCCTGCACAACACAAATGGGGGTAGGGGGATCCAAGACTGGACTTGGACCCCAGGCCATGGGACCACACAGCACATTCTGTTGAGCACTACGCTGTAGCCTGTTTGTTGGTGGAAGTTCATTTAATCCTTCCAGAGAATAACGTGGTCATTTATGTTAAGAAGTTTTAAACATGTGCATAACATTTGAGCCAGCAACTACTCTTCTGAATATTCTAAGAAAATATCAGGAGCCCATGCAAATTTTCTGTCAAGCATGCTCTATGAAGAATTATTTGTCAAAGTGAAAAGCTGGAAACAGCTGAAATGACTATCAATAAGCAAATAAATGAACTGTGATATATCCATACGATGGAATCCTATGCAGCCATCATAAAACAATTGAAAATGTTTGTGTTTATGAACATAAAAATATGCTCACAATGCATTCTGGGGGAGGGAACATGTATCAGATCATTTAATTTTTGTAAAATTGTGTCTATGTGTATGAGTAGAAGAAAATCTTGAAGGAGAAAATTTTAAATCCTAAAATGAAGAATGGTATTCTTAAAATCAAATTTTATCTGGCCAAACATTTTACTATATGCATGTATGATTCATATCGGGTGGGGAGAAAAAGCTCTTCTCGTTTGAGGTTAAAAAAAAATGTAGTACATGGAGACTGTTTGACCTAGATGCCCTACTTGGCCCTTTTCCAACATAAAATTTCATGATAGAAATGATCCTTGTCCTGACCAAACAAGGCACTTTACCAGTCCTTCCTAACAAGCTGACCCTCTCCCTTTCTTGGGATGCTGCAGGTTTATGGGACTGTCTTCCACATGAACCAGGGAAACCCATTCAAGCTGAAGGCTCTAGTGGACAAGTGGCCTGATTTTAACACAGTGGTTATCCGCCCTCAGGAGCAGGTAAGGTGCCAGACGTGGAATGAATATGCCTCTGTTCATTTTTGCAGTGTACCTGCCATGTGCTTGACAATATGGCAGCCCAGGGATACAGAAATGAATTGTGTGACGGAAAGTAAGTCCCTCTCTTCAAAGAGCTCAGAGCCTTGGAAGAAAAGATCAATAAGCAAATAAATTCCAATATAGAGTGAAGTGTGTGGGAAGAGAAGATGTACAACACAGAAATAGCGAAAGCTGATTCAACAACGGAGGCTGGAGATGAAGGTTAAGGTCTGAGACACTTCCCGATGGGAGGTTTCACCTGCACTGGATCTTGTACATATTTTGTAGATACTGTTAGGCTGACAAAAAAAAAAGAGGACATTCCAACAGAGAAAACACAAGGGGTAAAGATAGGAAGGTGTGAGACAGTACAGTGAGTTAGGGCAATTATAAAAAGCAAACTTATAATACTATAATCGCCATATGCATTTTGAGGAAACATTTAAAAACTAGCAAAACTAAACAGTAAACACATTTCAAAGACAAAAATTCACAAGCTTATTTTTAAACATTCAGTAAAATTATAAATTTATAAAAATACAAATATTATACCTTTCATAGAAATAAAAATTTATTTGAAAACCACTAAGTTAAACAATATATAAAGAAATCTGTATTAGTAGTAACAACTGACCTGAAATAAAATTATTTGATCTTTTATCTTAAATGTGATCTTAAGTAATAAAATGTATTAGTGGATATCCTTGCTGACTTGTCAGTGTATTTTTGGGCAACATTTTCCAACCATTTTTTAACGTTTATTTATTTTTGGGAGAGAGACAGAGCATGAACGGGGGAGGGGCAGAGAGAGAGGGAGACACAGAATCGGAAACAGGCTCCAGGCTCTGAGCCATCAGCCCAGAGCCCGACGCGGGGCTCGAACTCACGGACCGCGGCTCGAACTCACGGACCGCGAGATCGTGACCTGGCTGAAGTCGGACGCTTAACCGACTGCGCCACCCAGGCGCCCCTCCAACCATTTTTTAAAAAGCTTTTGAATTCTGCACTGAGTTGTGGTAATATTTTCTTGTGCCTCCCACTTCCCAATAATCTCATCTGTTTAGTAAGTTGAGAGGGTCTTCTTAAATAAGTACTCTCTTTATTTTTCTGGAACTACCGTTTGTTTAACTATAGCATTGTTTTAAGGAAGCATTTCTAATTGGTTTTCATCTTCTTTGGCTTCATTAAGTATAGATGGAGATTTTAATCCAGAAATATCTATAACTAAATTTAATACTGTGATGTTCATGGTTGGCATGTTCTGCAACTATCTGAACTGTTTACTACATGGATTCTTGCAACAGAAGTTTTGCTTTTCCTTGTCAAATGTTTTTCTCTTCTTCCCACTGAGAATAATAGAAGTATAGAAGAATGCTTCCTAATAATTGTGTCTTTGTTTGATTTGTTCCAGTTCTGTGAAAAATGCTATTGGTATTTTGATTTGGATTGCACTGAGTCTATACACTGCTTTGGGTAGTATGGACATTCTGACAATATTAATTTCTCTGCCCCATGAACGTGGAATATCTTTTCCTTTGTGTCATCTTCAATTTCTTTCATCAATATTTCATAATTTTCACAGTACAGGTCTTTCACTTCCTAAGTTTATTCCTAGGTATTTTCTTTCTTTCTGATGCAATTGTAAATGGAATTGTTTTCTTAATTTCTCTATTACCTAATTGTTAGTGTATAGAAACACAACCAATTTCTGTGAATTCTGTATCCTGGAACTTTAATGAATTCATTTATTACTTTTAATAGTTTGTGGGTGAAGTCTTAGGGTTTTCTTTGTATAGGATTATATCACCTGTAAATAGTGACAGTTTAACTTCTTCTTTACCAATTTGGATGCCTTTTCTTTTTTTTCTTGCTGGATTGCTGTGGTTAAAACTTCCAGTATTTTGTTGAATAAAAGTGGCAAGAGTGTAAATCCTTGTCTTCTTCCTGACCTTACAGGAAAAGTTCTCAGTTTTTTACCATAAGGAGTTAATATCCAAAATACATAAAGAACTTTTAACTAAACACCAAAACCTAAAGAATCCAATTTAAAAATAGGCATAAATACATGAAAGACCCAATGGTAATACCATCCTCAATGGGGAAAAATTGAAAGCTTTCCCCCTAAGGTCAGGAATAAGACAGGGATGTCCACTCTTGCCACTGTTATTCAACATACTATTGGAAGTCTTAGCCTCAGCAATCAGACAACACAAAGAAATAAATGGCATCCAAATCGGCCAGGAGGAGGTCAAACTTTCACTCTTCGCAAATAACATAATATTCTATATGGAAAACCCAAAAGATTCTACCAATAAACTGCTATAACTGACCCATGAATTCATCAGCAAAGTGGCAGGATATAAAATCAATGCACAGAAACCGGTTGCATTCCTATACACCAACAATGAAGCAACAGAAAGAGAAATCAAGGAATCAATCCCATTTACAATTGCACCAAAAACCATAAAATACCTAGGAAACTCTAACTAAAGAGGTGAAAAATCTATACACCAAAAACTATAGAAAGTTTATGAAAGAAATTGAAGAAGACACACAAAAAATGGAAAAACATTCCATGCTCCTGGATAGGAAGAACAAATATTGTTAAAATGTTGATACTACCCAAAGCAATCTACATATTCAATTCTATACCTATCAAATAACACCAGCATTCTTCACAGAGCTAGAACAAACAATCCTAAAATTTGTATGGAACCACAAAAGCAATCTTGAAAAAGAAAACCATAGCAGGAGGCATCACAATCCTGGATTTCAAGCTGTAATACCAAGCTGTAATTTTCAAGATAGTATGGCAATGGCACAAAAACAGACACTCAGATCAATGGAACAGAATAAAAAACCCAGAAATGGACCCACAAATGTATGGCCAACTAATCTTTGACAAAGCAGGAAAGAATATCCAATGGAATAAGGACAGTCTCTTCAGCAAGTGGTGCTGGGAAAACTGGACAGTGACATGCAGAAGAATGAACCTGGACCACTTTCTTACACCATACCATACACAAAAATAAACTCAAAATGGATGAAAGACCAAAATGTAAGACAGGAAGCCATCAAAATCCTAGAGGAGAAAGCAGGCAAAAACCTCTTTGACCTTGGCCACAGCAACTTCTTACTCAATACATCTCCAGAGGCAAGGGAAACAAAAGCAAAAATGAACTATTGAGACCACATAAAAATAAAAAGTCTGCACAGCGAAGGGAACTTCAGCAAAACTAAAAGGCAACCAATGGAATGGGAGGAGATATTTGCAAATGACATATCAGATAAAGGGTTAGTATCCAAAATCTATAAAGAACTTAATCAAACTCAACATCCAAAAAACAAATAATCCAGTGAAGAAATGGGCAAAAGACATGAATAGACACTTCTTCAAAGAAGACATCCAGATGGCCAACTGACACATAAAAAATGTTCCACATCACTCATCATCAGGGAAACACAAATCAAAACCACAATGAGATACCACCTCACACCTGTCAGAATGGCTAACATTAACAACTCAGGCAACAACAGATGTTGGTGAGGATACAGAGAAAGAGGATCTCTTTTGCATTATTGGTGGTAATGCAAGCTGATGCAGCCACTCTGGAAAACAGTATGGAGGTGCCTCAAAAAATTAAAATTCTAACTACCCTATGACCCAGCAATTGCACTACTAGATATTTACCCAAAGGATACAGGTGTGCTATATCAAAGGGGCACATGCACCCCAATGTTTATAGCAGCACCATCAACAATAGCCGAAGTATAGAAAGACCCCAAATGTCCATCAATGGATGAATGGATTAAGAAGATGTGGGGTATATATATACTCATATATATATACACACACATATATATGATATATATATATATATATATATATATTTATAGTTATTTATGTTTATACACACACACACACACACACACACACACACACTGGAGTATTACTCAGCAATCAAAAAGAATGAAATCTTGCCATTTGCAACTACATGCATGGAACTAGAGGGTATTATACTATGCGAAATTAGTCAGAGAAAGACAAATATCATATGACTTCACTCATATGAGGACTTTAAGACACAGATGAACATAAGGGAAGGGAAGCAAAAATAATATAAAAACAGCGAGGGAGACAAAAATATGAGACTCTTAAATATGGAGAACAAACAGAGGGTTACTGGAGGGGATGTGGGAGTAGTGATAGGCTAAATGGGTAAAGGGCATTAAGGAATCTACTCCTGAAATCATTGTTGCACTATAAACTAACTAACTTGGATGTAAATTTAAAAAATAAATTAAATACAATTTAAAAAAGAAAAGAAAAAAATAGGACAACATGAATTAGATATTTTCCCAAAAAAGACATACACATAGCCCAGAAACATGAAGGATCCTCAACATTACTAATCACCAGGGAAATACAAATCAAAACCATAATGAGGTATCACCTTACAGCTGTCAGAATGGCTATAGTCAAAAAGACAAAAAACAAGTGTCGGTGAGGATGTGGAGAAAAAGGAACCCTTGTGCACTGTTGGTGGAAATGTAAATTGGTATAGTCACTGTGGAAAACAGTAAGGATGTTTTTCAAAAAAAATTAAAAATAGAGGGGCATGTGGGTGGTTCAGTCAGATGAGGGTTTGACTCTTGATTTCAGTTGAGGTCAAGATCCCAGGGTCGTGGGATCGAGTCCCACATGGGGCTCCATGCTCAGCATGGAGCCTGCTCAGGATTCTCTCTCTCCCTCTGCCCCTTTCCCCTGCTTGTGCTCTCTCTCTAAAAGAAAAAAAAATAGAAAAAAAATTAAAACTAGAAATACCATACGACCCAATAGTTCTACTACCGGGTATTTGCCCAAAGAAAACAAAAACACAAATTTGAAAAAATATATGCACCCCTATGTTTATAGCATTATTTACAATAGCCAAGATGTGGAAGCAACCCAAATGTCCACCAATAGAAAAATGGATAAAGAAGATGTAGTGTGTACACACTCACACACACACACACACACACAATGGAGTATTACTCAGCCGTAAAAAGAATGAGATCTTGCCATCTATGACAACATGGATGGACCTAGAGGGTGTTATGCAAAGTAAAATAAGTCAGACAGAGAAAGACAAATACTGTATGATTTCCCTCATATGTGGAATCTAAGAAACAAATGAACAAACAAAAATCAGAAACAGACCCATAAATACACAGAACAAACTGGTGGTTGCCAGAAGGAAGAGGGCAGAGGGATGGGCAAAATGGGTGAAGGGTAGTGGGAGATACAGGCTTCCTGTTACAGCATGAATAACTCATGCTATAAAAGGTAGAGCATAGGGAATATAGTCAGTGGTGGTGTAATAGTGTTATATGGTGACAGATGGTAGCTATAATTGTGAGCACAGCATAAAGTATAGACTTGTTGAATCCCTATATTGTACACCTGAAACTATTGTAACATTGTGTGTCAACAATATTTCAATGTTAAAAACTCACAGTATAGTGGAATTTAGAAAAAGTATTGCAATAGTGAAATATAAGTAATTTGTTTTATCTCCCTTTTCCCAATGATCATAGGAGATGACAGATGATCTTGATCACTACACCAATACTTACCAAATCTACTCCAAGGACCTCAAGAACTGTCAGAAATGTCTTGTCTCACCAGAAGTCATCAACTGGAAACAGCATTTGCAGATCCAAAGTAAGAGAAATGGGATGGGTGCGGACTCACTTCTCTGTCCTGAACAATTTTCCCTATGACTCATATCTCCTGCCCCCAAGCTCCAGACCCTCAGCCTGCTGCCAATTTTTTAACTCCCTCATAAAGGGAGAAAAAAACACCTTCAAAGCTTGCAAAAAATGGGCTTCATATAGGGGAACATAATATAATTCCTGGAGAGCCAACGATTTATGGCATATTTTGTAGACATATGCAGGATCCCTTAGGGTAACTGGGTACCAAAGGAGGGCTTCACCCAAGGTCTTCCATTCCTGGAATGAGAATGATGACTTGTGCCATAAAGCACCTCCCAGATCATAAAGGACAACTGTCATGGTGTGGATATGCCCCCTGCCCCGAGTCAGACTCCCTAGGATGGCATCTGCCTGTTACTTGCTATGTGATCCTAGCCACATGACTTATCCTCTTGGAGACCATGACTTTCATATACATAAATGAGGATAACAATAGTTCCTAGAACACAGGGGCATTGAAAAGATTAAATTAAATCTTGAATAGGGATTTCTTACTATAATACCTGGATGTGTAGTTGACTTTTGCTGCATAATTCTGTGAATCTACAGTTTGTATTAGGCTTTGCAAGGCAGTTCTGCTGGTGTCTCTTGGGCTTACTCATGCAATTGCCATCAGTTGATGGGTGGACTATGGCCTGATTGCTCTAACATGGCCTCAGTCACATGTCTGAATGATGGTTCTGGCTGTCAGCGTTGGCTGCCATGGTGATGGAATGATAGGAGCACCTGACCTCAGCAGGCTAGCCTAGGCCTATTTGTATGGTATTGGTTTAAAAGTAATTGAGATCACAAGGAGAGGGCAAACCCCGATGTGCAAGCACTTTTAAGCTTCTCTCTGCATCAAGTTCATTCTTCCCCATTGCCAAAGCAAATCATATGGCCAAGGTCAGATGCAGTGCAGACGAGGACTACCCCAAGGAATGGATACAAGGAGATGTGGGCAAATATAGGCCATTACTGCAACAATCTACTACACTGGGAACATAGTAAATACACAATGGATATTGTCTACTACTTTTTAAAAAAAACTTCTCTCCTTTAATTATCAAAACTACATGATTATGTAGCCCAGAAAACCTGGTTCCAGTCTCGCTTTGCCACCAATGGCTTAATGAATTTCTGGGCATGTTTTCCCTTACATAAAACAGGGAAAATTGCACAAATCCTGACTACTTGACTCTGGTTACACAGCAGCAGCACTGAGCCCAGAACCTAGGTTCTCTGACTGTAAATCCCAGACACTTCCTACTCCAATGGGGAGCTTCTCCACAGCATATACTTATTAAATCATTGTCTCTCCTCATAATCCCATCTAGGTTCACAGCCCAGCCTGAATGAGGTGATACAAAATCTTGCAGCTACTAAATCCTTCCAAGTCAAGCAAACACATTGCATTCTCTATATGATGGCTGAGACGATAAAGAAACTAGTTCCTTCCCTGCTGGAGGGAAAGAACTTATCACCCAACAGTGGCAAACCCGAGGCCATGTGAGTTGGATACAAATCACTCTGCATCACTTACTGCTCTCAGTACTGAGACAGCCTCCAATTTTCCCACCCTGCTTTCACTCTGGCCCATCTGCTGTCAATATTCTTCAAAACAGTCAGAGTAATCTTTTCTTAAGATGTAATTCATACCATATTCCTCCTTTGCTTAAAATACTCCACCATTTCTTTTCTCATCTGGAATATATCTGATTTCTGCCAGCTTCTTCGACCTATCCTGTTCTTCCTGCTCACTCATTCCAACAACAGTGGACTTTTCCATCCCTTTGTCATCACAAACTCACCTACACTCCAGGGCTTTGTGTTTCTTATTTCCTCTACCTACTCTGCCTCTCAAAACAGTAGAGGGAAGAACAAATAAAAACCTCCATACTCACAGACTTTGCTTTTCCTCCATAGCTGCCAAGAGATGTTTAAACCCTCCTCCCTGGATGTTACCCACGCTGCCTTGGTGAATAAATTCTGGCATTTTGGCGGCAATGAGAGGAGCCAGAGATTCATCGAGCGCTGTATCCAGAACTTCCCCACCTTCTGCCTGCTGGGGCCTGAGAGGACGCCTGTATCCTGGAACCTGATGGACCAGACAGGAGAGTTACGGATGGCGGGTACCCTGCCTGAGTACCGGGCCCACGGCCTTATCACCCAAGTCATCTATTCCCATAGTCACTATCTAAACAAACTTGGCTTCCCCATATATTCTCACGTTGACAAGAGTAACACAACTATGCAGAAAGTTTGTAAGAAACTTGACCATATCACCATACCCTGTGGCTGGAACCAGTGGCACTGTGTGCCCCTGTGAAGCAGCCCTGCACAGAAGACCATGTCAGATAGGCCTGGGAAGACACAAAGAATAAGTTATAACTGTGATCATCAGTAAAGGAATGGCACTGTTTGGGCTCCAGGGAAGCAGTGTGATTGGTCAGCAAGACCACCCCAGTCCCTGCACTCGAACTGCAGATGGGATTCCTTTAGATTTATCACTATGAAGCAGCCCAGGTACTCCTTCACTGGGCCCCACAGAATTTAGCCTCCCATACTTCTGGGATCTCTGTGATGCTCCTTCATCAGCTACCTGGTGCCCCAAATAGCTTCTCCTAGAACTCCCAGTACACGGATTGGTAGAGCCCTGCCAAATCTTCCAGGAAACGGTAATATTTCCTGGGCACTATAACTTATTCCTCTTTCTTTCTATGGCCTTTTCCTTAGTACTCAGCAAGCATATTCTGCTCATTAGGTCTGTAGAGATTATCTTTTCCTCTGATTACTGCTTTAGAGGTACACTAAATATATACAAGTACATAGGAGAAATTAGGTTAAATGTGATACACATGATATAGCAGAAAGGGTTAATAAGACAAAGACTTAATGGTAGCCTGTCTGTCCCCTCCTCACACTCACACCAGGGAAAATGGTTCAATATTGTTTCTAAAATTTTTTTCATGTTTGTTTGTTCTTGAGAGAGACAGACAGACAGAGCACAAGTGGGGAGGGGCAGAGAGAGAGACCTAGAATTCGAAGCAGGATCCAAGCTCTGAGATGTCAGCACCAAGCCCAACGCCGGGGCTCGAACTCACAAACTGTGAGATCATGACTTGAGCCAAAGTTGGATGCTTAACCAACTGAGCCACACAGGTGCCCTGGCTCAATATTGTTTCTAAAAGCAGACCTTCCTAAACCCACCTGAAACCCCAGACAATAAAAAGATTTTGTGTTTCACTGTATAGGTTGAAACAAAGTGATTCATAATGGAGAGTGCATGGGTGAGTTTATGGAGAGAGAGAAGTAGGAGTGCCAAGACCTAGGGAGTGGATATTAACTGAGAGAGACAGAAGGTGATGGGGAGGGCATGGTTACCCATTGCCCCCACTTGCCCTGGGCACGTTATTTCAGGATGCCTGGATTCTGTGAAGTTCTGATAATTGTCTCATGGGAGAGTCTAGTTGGGAGTGTGGAGGGATATTCTTCCTGGTGGTGACAGGTGAGCTGGGAGGGGTCCTTGCCCCAACAGTTCAAAAGAAATAGCAAAGAGAACACTGGAATGAAGGTAATCACCTGGATTAAGAACCTGTTGGGGCGCCTGGGTGGCGCAGTCGGTTAAGCGTCCGACTTCAGCCAGGTCACGATCTCGCAGTCCGTGAGTTCGAGCCCCGCGTCGGCTCTGGGCTGATGGCTCGGAGCCTGGAGCCTGTTTCCGATTCTGTGTCTCCCTCTCTCTCTGCCCCTCCCCCGTTCATGCTCTGTCTCTCTCTGTCCCAAAAATAAATAAACGTTGAAAAAAAAAATTAAAAAAAAAAAAAAAAAAAAGAACCTGTTTCCTTCTGGTCCACCTAAGCCTGGCATTAGGCTACAGATTGAGAATGAAGTCCCTCCAACCCTCAGAAACTGACTGAGGTTTAATTTCTTGGCGAGTTAGGGTTTCTCAACCTTGGCACAATGGACATTTTAGGCTGGACAATTCTTTGTTGTGGGGTGAGGGCTGTCTTGTGCATTTTTAGAATACTTAGTAGCACCCCTGGCATCCATCCACTAGATGCCAGTAGCACCTTCTGTCCCAGTTATGACAACTAAAAATGTCTGCAGATATTGATAAAT
Source organism: Puma concolor (assembly GCF_028749965.1). Classification (NCBI taxonomy): domain Eukaryota; kingdom Metazoa; phylum Chordata; class Mammalia; order Carnivora; family Felidae; genus Puma; species Puma concolor. The sequence goes on from NC_141676.1 coordinate 12,083,301, forward strand.
GTGCCTTGAAGGCAAAGTCACCTGTGACTGAGAGCCAGTGGTCTAGAGGAAGGATTCTCAAATTTGAGCCTGCATCAGAATCACAGACTGTGATTTAACTGTCAGACCTGTTAAAACACAGACTGTGAGGCCTATCTCCTAAGTTTCTGATTCAGTAGATTTTGGGTAGAGCCCCAGAATTTAAATTTCTAACACCTTTCCAAGTGATCCTGATACTGGCATTGGTCCACGAATCGGGCTTTGAAAACCATTGGTTTAGAGAAATAATTGAACATATTTTATGTCCTAGAACAATAGATGAAAATTCATATTGCACACTACTTAGGTATATCATTTTACTTTTGTAATTATAATTTCCATTGTGCTTTAATTGATTGATAATATTACTTCATTACAAATTCTTAAAGCTTCTATAAACGTTGTCATTAAAGAGTGCATTAGGCAGACATCAAACTACACTTTCACTACTTCTTCATAAAACGTGGTCACTAGAAAATAGCATAGATTAATTTTTAATAAAGCAAAATAATATCTTCAGCTGTTGAGAATTGTGCCATGGAAAAACAAGATCTTTCAGTGCTATGAGTTGGAAATGTGACCTGAAGGATCTTTTGTATTCAGAGTAACATCTTTACTGTCTTCCATGGCTTCAATTCAAGGCCACATTCTCCATCTACACTGCTCAGCACCAGCTCAGCTTCCCAGTCCCTTGTCTTGAAGGTCCTTCACACCACTCCATGATCAGTCATATCTACAATCTGGCATTCCTCAAAGTTCCTTGAGAACTAATTGGGTTTAGTGTTTTCACATGCAAAACTATAAACTTGGAGAACTTTTTGGATCTGAAGGGAACCACTGAGGGATGCTTGTATTCTTTTGTACTTAGGACATCACAACTCCTAAGGATATCTTTTAAAAAATCTCTAAAATTTGGATATTTCATATGGCTTTGGAGATTTCAAATACAACATATGAGTTTTTTAAAGTGCCTCCTTAACCAGGTGAACAAAATTTAATATCATCAACCGTAGGACCTATCATGGGTCTCTGGATGTGATTCACCAGTGAAGAAATAATAATGTTAATATATTACCATCTAAAATGCATAACCTGAAAAAAATAAAATTTATAACCTGAATATGGTCAATAGGAAAAAATTAAATACCTCAGAAAAGAATACAAGAGCCAAAATTAAAGGACATTCTATAATACAACTGACATGTACATGTAAAAATGCTAAATATCATGAAAGAAGAAGGAAGGTGGAAGAAGTGTTCCAGAGAAAATGAATCTAAAAAACACAACATCTAAAAGCAATCTGAGGTTCAGGATTGGATACTGGATCAGAAAAAAAAATTCCATAAAGGATACTATTGCCATAATTGGCAAAAATTGTACATGGTCCGTGTATTAGTTACTAGTAGTAGAGAAATATTAAGTTTTATGAATTTGATCATTATACTATGGTTATATAAGAGAATATCCCTATACTTCCATGATACATGCTAAAATATTTGGAATAAATTGTCATAATGTCTGTAGCCTACATAAGAATTTAAAAGACTTATACAGAAAATATGGCAAACTCTAATTGGTGAATAGAGGTGAAGAGTATGTGTGTGTTTAATGTAATGCTTTTGCAATTTTTCTGAGTTTTTTTTTTAACAAAATAAAAGTTCAAATAGAAAAGAAAATGCTGGGACATACAGAAAAGGAGTTAAGATGGTGGAGCAGTAGGGGGTCCTATGCTTTCCTTGTCCCTCAAACACAGCTATATAAATGCCAAATCACTCCAAACACCCAAGAAATTTATCTGAATGCTGAGAGAACAAACTGCAGAACCAGAGGGAGAAAAGAAGCCACACTGTGGAAGATAAAAGTTGTGGAGATATGACTGGGGAGAAAAGAACTGTGGGTGTTGCAGAGGGGAGGGAGCCTTGATCTTGGAGAGAGGAGAAAGAGAGAGAGAAACAGAGAGAAGGTGACACACAGGAAATTGCACAAGAGAAACATTCCCCCAAAACCATTGACTAGGAAAAGTAGAGAGGCTGATTATCACAAGTTTTTACAAGCAGGGAAGCTCAAAGTCTGAAGTTTTAGGAGTCTGCACCACCCCCAGGTAAAGCCTGGCAGCAATAGTGGTACTCCTGTGGGGAAGGAGCCAGAGGCCCCGGAGTGGACAGTGTGGTTTGAGATCCTTTGGATTGCACTGGAAAAGACAGTTCCCCTCTTGGAATGCATTTGGGAGATGTGGTACAGCCTCTCAGGAGGCAAAAATGCTGGCAGGCACCAATGTGCTGCCCTGTTCATTAACATAGGAGCAGAGACATCAGATGAGAGTAGCAAACCTTGGTGCTGTCTTCTTTCGGTGCTTTACCATGTAGTCTGAGCCCTTGTGTGATTGTGCAACTGCTTTTCTGGGACAAACTAGCACCAGCCACAGCATGGTAAGACCCTCCCCCAGATGATCAGTGTGAGTCCACAATGTGCCAGTCCCCAAAATTTGGAGTTTTGAAACCTAGCATGCACCTGAGGTATAACACAGGACTGGCTTGGACACAGGATGAAGGCAGGGATCTAATAGAAGCCAGGGACACAAAGGGGAGATTCTTCACTCTTCTGTGAGGGCTTCCTGAACAGCAGCAGGCATGAGTGCTCCTCTCCAGGGATGAGAAAGCCAGGGAAATAATATTTTCCCCCTCTCCCATCAGCACTGCTGACAGACTTCCATGAGCAACACAGCACCCCAGTGGAGGCTGGAGCCATTTATACCATGCCCTGCACCCTGTGCTCTGCAGATGCTTCTGGACTAGGGCAAGTGTGCCTGAGAACCAGTGCAGCAGGCTCCTACCCTAGACGACCAGCACAAACCCTTGCACACACCAAGTCTACTGTTCATAGAGTGCTGAAAAGCTTCAGCTCTAGTGCATATAGGATCAGACTTATTTTAACAATGAGACCAAAGCATAACTAGTTAAAATGCCACACACTGGACAAAGTCCAAACACCCCACTGCAGGCAAGGAGAAACTCTGCAGAGGATCAACTGAGGGTAAGAGCAGCCAAAACACAAAAGCAGAGTACACACTCCGAAACACTTCCTGAAGCATCAGCCCTGGACAGTATAGGACCTCTTCTTAACATAGCCGTTACTCTCAGGAGAAGGAAATAAAACAGGCTTTCCTAACACACACACACACACACACACACACACACACACACACACACACAGTGACCTAGAAAAAATAAGATGGAGGAATTCACTCCAAAAGAAGAACAAGAAGAGGTCACAGCCAGTGATTTAATCAAAACATGTATGTAATATGCCTGAACCAGAATTTAAAACAACAATCTTAAAGATACTAGCGGGGCTTGAGAAAGGCATATAAGACACTACAGAGTCCCTTACTGCAGAGATAAAAGAACTAAAAACTAGTCAGGCAAAAATTTTAAAATACCATAACTGAGATGCAAAACTGATAGGATGTAATGACAACAAGGTTGGAAGAAGCAGAGGAATGAATAAGTGATAAAGAAGATAAAATTAGGGGAAATACTGAAGCTGAAAGAAGAGGGAAAGGAAAGTATCAGATCACAAATGTAGACTTAGAGAACTCTGTGACTACATGAAGCATAATAACATGAGTATCATAGGAGTCCCCAAAAAAGAGAGGAAAAGGGGAGCAAAAAGTTTATTTTAGCAAATTATAGCTGAAAATTTCCTTAATCTGGGGAAGGAAACAGACATCAAAATCCTGGAGGCACAGAAAAGTCTCATAAAAATCGACAAAAGCTGGCCAACACCAAGACATATTGTGCTAAATTTTACAAAATACACAGACAAGGAAAGAAGGCTGAAAGCAGTAGGGGAAAAAAGTCCTTAACCTATAAAGGAAGACAAACCAGGTTCACAGCAGAGCTCTCCACAGAAACCTGGCAGGCAAGAAAGGATTGGCATGATATATTCAAAGTACTGAATGGGATGGGGCACCTGGGTGGCTCAATCAGTTAAGCATCTAACTTCGGCTGAGGTCACACTGGACAAGACAGACTTAACAGATATATACAGAACATTTCACCCTAAAGCAGCAAAGTACACATTATTTTCTAGTGCACATGGAACATTCTCCAGAACAGATCACATACTGGTCACAAATCAGGCCTCAACAAGTACAAAAAGATTGAGATCATACCGTGCTTATTTTCAGACCACAACTCCAAGAAACTTGAAGTCAACCACAGGAAAAATATCAGAAAGAACCACAAATACATGTAGGTTAAAGAACATACTACTAAAGAATTAATGGGTTAACCAGGAAATTAAAGAAGAGATCTAAAATATAAGGAAGCAAATGAAAATGAAAACATGACAGTCCAAACACTTTGGGATGCAGCAAATGCAGTCCTAAGAGGGAAGTATGTAGCAATATAGACCTACATCAAGAAGCAAGAAAAGTCTCAAATACACAACCTAATCTTCCACCAAAAGGAGCTAGAAAAGGAACCTCAAATAAAGCCTAAAGCCAGCAGAAGAAGGTAAATAATAAATATTAAAACAGTAATAAATAATATAGAAACAAACAAAACCACACTATAACAGATCAATGAAACTAAGAGATGGTTCTTTGAAAGAATTAATAAAATTGATAAACCCCCAGCCAAACCTATCAAAAAGAAAAGAGAAAGGACGCAAATAAATAAAATCACAAATAAAAGAGGAAAGATGACAACCAATACCACAAAAATACAAATAATCATGAGAATATTATAAAAAATTATATGCCAAAAAACTGGGCAATCTGGAAAAAATGGACAAATTCCTAAAAACATATAAACCGCCAAACTGAAACAGGAAGAAATAGAAAAAAATTTTTGTTTAATTTTTACAACAATTTTCTTTTTAATATAATTTATTGTCAAGTTGTCTAACATACAGTGTATATAGTGTGCTCTTGGTTTTGAGGGTAGATTACCATGATTCATCGCTTACATACAACACCCAGTGTTCATCCCAATAAGTACCCTCCTCAATGTCCATCACCCATTTTCCCCTCTCCCCTGAAGAATTAGAAAATTTGAACTGACCCTTAACCAGCAAAGTAATTGAATAAGTAATCAAATATCTCCCAAGAAACAAAAGTCCAGGGCCAGATGGCTTCCCAGCAGAATTCTACCAGACATTTAAAGAAGAGTTGATACCTATTCCTCTCAAACTGTTCAAAAAATAGAAATGTAAGGAAAACTTCCAAATTCATTCTATGAGGCCAGAATTACTTTCATTCCAAAACCAAAGACCTCACTAAAAAGGAGAATTATAGGCCAATATCCCTGATGAACATGGATGCAAAAATTCTCAACAAGATACTAGCAAATTGAATCCAACAGTACATGAAAAGAATGATTCACCATGGTCAAGTGGGATTTATTCCTGGCCTGCAGGGGTGGCTCAATATCCACAAATCAATCAAGGTGATACACCACATTAATTAAAGATAAGAACCATATAATTCTGTCAATAGATGCAGAAAAAGCATTTAACAAAATTCAGCATCCATTCTTGATAAAAACCCTCAACAGAGTAGGGACAGACGGAACATGCCTCAACATCATAAAGGCCATATATGAAAGACCTACAGCTAATATCATCCTCAATGGAGCAAACTGGTAGCTTCACCTCTACAGTCAGGAAAAAGACAGGGATGTTCACCCTCACCATTGTTATTTAACATAGTACTGGAAGTCCTGGCCTCAGCAAACAGACAACAAAAAGAAATAAAAGGCATCCAAACTGGCAAAGAAGTCAAACTTTCACTATTTTCAGATGACATACTTTACATAGAACACCCAAAATACTCCACCAAACAATTGCTAGAAATGGGGTGTGTGAGTGGCTCAGTCAGTTAGGCATCCGACTCCTGGTTTCAGCTCAGGTCATGATTTCACAGTTTGTGGGATCAAGACCTATGCTGACAATATGGAGCCTGCCTATAATTCTCTCTTCCTCTCTCTCTCTCTCTCTCTCTCTCTCTCTCTCTCTTTCTCTCTCTCTCTCTGCCCCTCCCCTGCGCATGCTCTCTCTCTCTCTCAAAATAAATAAAAAAACTTTTTTAAAAACCCAAAACAAAAAATTACTATAACTGATAAATGAATTCAGCAAAGTCCCAGGATATAAAATCAATGTACAGATATCTGTTGTATTTCTATATACGAATGATGAAGCATCAGAAAGAGAAATCGAGGAATCAATCCCATTTATAATTGTACCAAAACCGTAAGATACTTAGGAATAAACCTAACCAAAGATGCGAAAGATCTGTACTCTGAAAACTATAAAACACTGATAAAGGAAACTGAATAAGACTCAAAGAAATAGAAATATATTCCATGCTAATGGACTGGAAGAACAATTGTTAAAATGTCTATACAGTTCAAAGCAATCTCGGGGCGCCTGGGTGGCGCAGTCGGTTAAGCGTCCGACTTCAGCCAGGTCACGATCTCACAGTCTGTGAGTTCGAGCCCCGCGTCAGGCGCTGGGCTGATGGCTCAGAGCCTGGAGCCTGTTTCCGATTCTGTGTCTCCCTCTCTCTGCCCCCTCCCCCATTCATGCTCTGTCTCTCTCTGTCCCAAAAATAAATAAACGTTGAAAAAAAAAATTAAAAAAAAAAAATAAAGCAATCTACACATTTAATGCAATCCTTACCAAAATACCAACAGCATTTTTCACAGAGCTAGAACAAATAACCCTCAAATTTGTATGGAACCACAAAAGACCCTAAACAGCCAAAGCAATACTGAAAAAGAAAAACAAAACTGGAGGTATCACAATTCCAGATTTCAAGCGATATTACAAAACTATAGTCATCAATACAGTATGCTACTGGCATAAAAACAGACATATAGATCAAAGGAACAGAGTAGAAAACCCAGAAATGGACCCACAACTCTATGGTCAACTAATTTTCAACAAAGCAGGAAATAATATCCAATAGAAAAAAGACAATCCCTTCAACAAATGGTGCTGAGAAAACTGGACAACATGCAGAAGAATGAAACTGGACAACTTTATTACCTACACAAAAATAAATTCAAAATGGATGTAAGACCTAAATGTGAGACAGGAAACCATCAAAATCCCACAGGAGAACACAGGCAGCAACCTCTTTGACATCAGCCATAGCAACTTCTCTCTAGATATGTCTCCTGAGGAAAGGGAAACAAAAGCAAAAATGAACCATTGGGACTTCATCAAGATAAAGAGTTTCTACACATCAAAGGAAACAATCAACAAAACTGAAAGACAGCTTATGGAATTGGAGAAGATATTTTCAAATGACATATCTGATCAAGGATTAGTATCCAAAGTCTATAAAGAACTTATCAAACTTAACACCCAAAAATAAATAATCCAGTTAAGAAACGAGCAGAAGACATGAACAGACATTTTTCCAAAGAAGACATACAGGTGGCTAATAGACACATGAAAAGATGTTCAACATCACTCATCATCAGGGAAATACAAATCAAAACCACCATGACATATCACCTCACACCTGCCAGAATGACTAAAATTAACAACTCAGGAAACAATAGATGTTAGGGAGGATGTGGAGAAAGGGAAACCCTAGTGCACTGTTGGTGGGAATGCAAACTGGTGCAGCTACTCTAGAGAACAGTATAGAGCTTCCTCAAAAACTTAAAATAGAACTTAAAATATTTCCTTAAAATTAGAACTACCTTGAGATCCAGCGATTGCACTACTAGATATTTACCCAAAGGACACAAAACTAGAAATTCAAAGGGCCACGTGCACCCCAAAGTTTATAGGACATTATCAACAATAACTAAACTACAGAAAGAGCCCAAATGTCCATCGAGCGATGAATGGATAAAGAAGTGGTGTTAAAGGGGCGCCTGGGTGGCTCAGTCGGTTAAGTGTCCGACTTGGGCTCAGGTCATGATCTCACAGTTTGTGGGTTCAAGCCCTGCTTTGGGCTCTGTGCTGACAACTCAGAGCCTGGAGCCTGCTTCGGAATCTATGTTTCCTTCTCTTTCTGCCCCTCCCCCGATCATGCGCTCATGCTCTTTCTCTCTCTCTCTGTCTCTCAAAAATAAAATAAATGTTAAAAAATTTTTAAAAAAGAAGGTGGTATACACACACACACACACACAATGGAATACTACTCAATGACAAAAAAGAATGAAATCTTAACATTTGCAACCATATGGATGGAACTAGAGTGTATTATGCTAAGTGAAATAAGTCAAGAGAAAGACAAATATATGATTTCACTCATATGTGGAATTTAAGAAACAAAACAGATAAACATAGGGGAAGGGAAAAAAAAGGTAAGCAAACCAAACTGACTTTTAATGATAGGGAACAAATTAGGGTTGATGGAGGGAGGTGCATGGGGGATGGGTTGAATAGGTGATGAGGATTAAAGAGGGCACTTGTGATGAGCACTGGGTGTTATATGTATGTGATGAGTCACTAAATTCTACACCTGAAACCAATATTACATCATATCTGAACTAACTAGAACTTAAATAAAAACTCGAAAAAAAAGAAAAGAAAATACTGTCTGTTGTAGTTAAGATTAATTTTCACATTTTTCAATGATTCAATAGGTAAATAATATCACACTTTTTGAGACTTTGTCAGTTTTCCCTGAGTATCTTTTTGTGTGTCACACAGACTCAATTTTCAGATTCAGTGTATTTGAACCTCAGTCATAACTCTCCATTATTACAGCTTCAGCCTGTAGAACATCCTGTTCGTCTGGTCTTTAATTCCTAATTCTTTGGACATGGCCTCATTAATGTTTGAAAGCTTTCTTGCTTTCTGACACATAAAATGGCTCAATGTACTTCGCATTTCTATACAGGTAAACATAGAATCAATCACTCAGTCAAGAGGTCTTGGTTCTGAGCACCTGGATGGCTCAGTCAGTTGAGCATCCAACTTCGGCTCAGGTCATGATCTCATGGCCCATGGGTTCAAGCCCCATATCAGGCTCCCTGCTGTCAGTGCAGAGCCTGCTTCAGATCATCTGTCTCCCTTTCTCTGCCCCTCCATCCCTCTCTCTCTCAAAAATAAATAAACAAGAAAGAAAGAGAAAGAAAGAAAGAAAGAAAGAAAGAAAGAAAGAAAGAAAGAAAGAGGGAGGGAGGGAGGGAGGGAGGGAGGGAGGGAGGGAGGAAGGAAGGAAGGAAGGAAGGAAGGAAGGAAGGAAGGAAGGAAGGAAGGAAGGAAGGAAAGCATAAGAGGCACATTCAGTCCAGAGTCAATAGGCATACAGGTTTTAGCAAACACAGCTCAGGGCTATTATTTATCAGAGCTAGATGATGCAATGCTTTGCTGGTTGACCCTTGATTCTATACTGATTTTTTGCTAAGTGTATTGCCAGTGTGAGGACTACTGCAACACGAGGCAGTTAGGAAGGGTACTGGGGACTGAGAGCAACCGTAGCTGACTCTTGGAAGAGCAGAGGGCCTCACACAAAGATGGCAAACTTTAGTCACATTTTGTAACATGTCCCATCCCACCCCACCCCCCCATGCCAGGACAGGCAACAGTAATGTCCTTTTTAAAAGTGTGAAGAGGAACTCTCAAACTCAAAGATGAAAAGAAAACCAGGAATAACTAAAGACATGACAACCAGAGAGAGGAATGAAACACCTGTAGATGAAGTCACACCTGCTAAGAGAGAAACAGAGCAATTAGAAGACCTCAAATAAGCGTAACTGTGCTATTTGTTGCGTGCATAAAAAAGAATCACGTATAGATTTTGGAAATGAAATACTGGAACTCTGAATAAAAAATCTCAATAGAGGGAGTGAACAGCAAAGTGGCAAAGTGGATACAATTGACAATCACAAAGCTGGAAGATCTAGAAGATTCTCTCAGAACACAACCTGAAAATGAAGACGAGATGGAAAACACGAAAGAAAAGAGAAGCGAACAACGCTGACAAGTCTTAACATCCATCCAAATGGAATTCCAAAAAATGAGAACAGAGCAAATGGGGTGATATAAACAATTTAAAAGGAAAAAGAGGAAAGAGGTAGCAGAAGCAGCAGATTTTCAAAAAATGAAGAATGCCTTCAGATTGAAAGAACTCACTTAAAAGCTGAGTGTGAAAAGAACTCATTAGATATATTACTATGGAATTTCCAGCATCAATGATGCTGACAAGATATGATAAGCCTCCAGAAAGAGGGAAGAGGCTGGTTATGTTCAGAAGAATAACAATCACACTGACTTCAGGGTCCTCATGAGCAGCCCCAGATACTTACCAGAGAAGTGATAACATTTAAGTTCTCAGGAAAGGTTCAGCTCTAATTATAAGGTTTAATTTAAGGCCAACTACAGACATAAAGACAGGCAAAACACTTAATTAGAAGGACGGATTAAAATAATTTTTGCACATACAGTAACTTGGAAAGCTTAACACAGAGAGTCTTTTAAAATGAGGTATAATTGGGGCGCCTGGGTGGCACAGTCGGTTAAGCGTCCGACTTCAGCCGGGTCACGATCTCGCGGTCCATGAGTTCGAGCCCCGCGTCAGGCTCTGGGCTGATGGCTCAGAGCCTGGAGCCTGTTTCCGATTCTGTGTCTCCCTCTCTCTCTGCCCCTCCCCCGTTCATGCTCTGTCTCTCTCTGTCCCAAAAATAAATAAACGTTGAAAAAAATTTTTTTTAAATAAAAAATAAATAAATAAATAAAATGAGGTATAATTTACAAACACACAGATCTTAGGTTATAGTTCAGAGAGTTGAAACAAGCTTACACTCTTGAAACCCGCATCCCTTCCAAAAAATAGAACAATTCTATCACCTCTGAAAGTTCTTTTATGCCCCCTTGCCAGTCAATTCACAGCCTTACTAGACACAACCATGGTTAAGATTTCCTTAGTGATTCGTTTTTCAAGTTCTTGAACTTCATAAAATTAGCACCACATACTGGGTACCATTTTATGCCTGAGATTTCCATTCACCAAAATGCTTGTGAGACACATCAGTGCTATTGCACATCTCAGTATTTCACTTGGTGTATTGCTGATAATGTCCCATTATATCCCATCATCTATGGGTATGATCTGTTCACCCACAGGCCCATGTCACAACGGATAGCTCCATCAAACTGGATTGCAATATTTTGCATTCTAAACTAGATAAATATTGGAAAAGACAAGTCCAGTTAATTCTGTACTATTTTCAGTAGGGATAGCCTACCTTTCCTCAGCAACCATATGATCAGTCCCCACATGATTGTTTAGGGGCGCCTGGATGGCTCAGTCAGTGAAGCGACCAACTTCAGCTCAGCTCATGATCTCACGGTTCATGAGTTTGAGCCCTGTGTAGGGCTCTGTGCTGACAGCTCAGAACCTGGAACCTACTTCAGATTCTGTGTCTCCCTCTCTCTCTGCCCCTTCCCCACATGTGTTCTTGCACACTCTCTCAAAAATAAACAAACATTAAAAAATAAGCATTTGAAAAGAGTTTATTGGGTAACGGAGTAGGGAGAGGAAGACACAGGAAGACCCACTGCTCCCCCTCTCAATTCAGAGTCCCCTGAGCTGTGAAGGGGACTGGTTTTTTTTTCTTACACGGCTCTGGTAGGAGGTCCGTGACAGAACTCCGTACAAGTGGGGCCACATCTGGGCCTGGCTGTGTGGGGCTGGCTGTATAAAGATGGCCAGCCTACTTTCAGTTACTTGGTGTGACCCTGAAGACAGGAGATGGATGGCCGAGTTGTGGATCTGGGTCAGGGGTTCTTGTGAAACACTGGTTCCAGCTCCTCTACAAGCTCCCCAGGGGGCATACTGGCAGCCACCTGCAAGGACTGGAGGCTGTCCACCTGCAGTGGTAGGGCAAAGTTGATGGCAGGGTTGATGGCCAGGCTCAAGGGTGAATGCGGACCTCGCTGGACCAGTTCTGTCCCCAAGTCCTTCCAGTAGCTTCTGGCAGCGGGCCAGCTGGGCCTTAAGTCAGTCTTCACGTTGACATAAATGTCACTGGGCCTCCGGGGCAGTCAGTGGGGGAACTGCTTCCGAAGAGTGTGCTCCACCAGGTCCAGTTCTGTCTCAAGGGTCCCACGGGGCTCTCAGTTTCCTGCCATGCTGGGTGCCTCTCTCCAGTCCACGTGCCTTGTCCTCCACATTCACGCAGCCCACTCACCCCTTCCCACAACTGGCCACTCAGCGTGGTGTGCATGACCCCGGGACCCCAGGAGGGGAAAAGAAGGAAAGAAAGCACGTAATGGGAAGCCCTGGGCTCTAGAGCCAGCTGCCGGGAGTGTGCACAAATTGGATGGATTCTTAAGAAATGCAAATATAGAAGACCTCCCTCTGTAGCTAATGTTTCATTCTCTCCTAGTCTTAGGAGCATACAACTACTGAGGATATTTAAAATGAACAGAATTTTGGACATTTCACAAGGCTTTATCAGTGTCATTCTACCGCCACCTCTCCTTGCGTCAGAAAACACAATCTCGTGAGGTGGACACCACTAGCCAAGCCATCAAAGTCACCAACATCCTGTGCTTTGATGCGATGCATGGAGAAAAACACAATCTTGAGTTTGTACATCAAGTACGTCCCGCATAACTTGAATCGATTAATGAGTGAACATTCAAACCCAAATTGGGGGTATTCTGAAAAACACTGGCCTACACTTTTCAAAAACATCAACATCATGAATGAAAATGAAAATGTGAAAAACAGTCTCAGGTTAGAGAGGGCTAAAGTGATTGCAGTTAAGTGCAAAGTGTGTCAACAGATAAGAAGCTGCCAGAAAAATAAATTGCTATAAAGGGCATTATTGAGATAAATTAGAAAAATTTTAATATGGACTATGTATTAATAATATTGTTAATTATATTGTATTAAAGCCAAGTTTTCTGATTAAAGCCAACTGTTTTGCGGTTATATAAGAAAATATCACTGTATTTATACACTAGTTAGGGGCTAAAGGATCATGACGCCTAAAAATGTGCCAAATGTTGATGATTTTGAATCCAAATGAAGAGTACCAGGCTGTTCAATTTACAACTCATGGACTTCATTAGGTCTGAAATTCTTCAAACATACAATCGTAACAACAACAAAAAAGCTATTTAGCATTAGAAATTTTCTGATTTTTAAAAATGAAATAAACGAACCAACAATACTCATCAACTTTTTTTAGACCCATTCATGTTTTCTTTCTGTAACTTTCTGTGGATCATTGTGGGCTCAGATTGAACACCCCCCTACATTCTACAATCATTACTCTCCTTTCTGAGCTCAAATTGTGACAACTTTGGTCAGTGGTTTCCCTTTTAGGTCAGCTGCTGTGTTCATTTGACATGACCTCATTAATTTTAAGACATTTTATTGCATTGTAGAATGAAAAACTTCCTAGAACTTACCAAAAAAAGTTGGTCTTATAAAAATCTGCCTTATCCAAATGTGAAATCAGCTATTTTTCCAACAACTTTTTCAGTGTGAATATGGTTTTAGAGACCATAATCTCTATGGAGCCACATAGAGATTAATCTCTGTGGAGCACACTGTCATCTGCAGAATCTGAAGAAATAGCGCACATATCTCACTCAATTGCTATAAATACTAAATGAGGTAATTTATATATAAAGTACTGAGCAGTGTCTGAATTTTAGTAAATACTCAACATCTGCTTTCCCTTCCCCTTTCCTTTTTCCTCCTCTCACTTCCTCTTTCACTAGAATAGAAGAATTCAGGGAACCCTTCAAGACAAGTGTGTCCATCAAGGAAAAAGAAATATACAAATCCTACTGATGGGTCCAATAAAATGAGAACTGATTGTTGACCACTGGGTATATGAAGGTGGAAGTTACCGGTAAACTCTGATGATGCCCCTCCATAAACTGAAGGGGACTGAAGCCTGACTGGAGCTGTTCAAAGAGACAACTGTAGAAGAGGAAACGGAGACACCAAATACAGACAAATAGGAGCAAAGGAATGAAGTGTAAATGACTCGAGAAGTTATTTCTTTTATGACAGGAAAAATCACAGTCTTGTATGCTGGAGGTAATGACCCAATAAGAGCATGAAAAATCAATGATTCTGGGAAAAGGGGGAAATGGCTAAAGTGATATTCTTGAGAAGGCAAGTGGGGGTGGCTTTAGCAGAAAGGAAGTAAGGTTCACTTGTATTAATGGGTAGCTTGGAAGAGGATGTGCGGCAGATGGTGGGGTGTTAGACCGCCATCTTGTGTTAATTCATGGAAGTTCTCTTTAAGCAGGAAATGAATAGAAAATGGGTGAACAACCTGAATCTCCCTCTAGTTGGGCTGGAATGTCTCTTAGCATATAGCCTAAATGCTATTTAGTCTGCAATCATCTCCCTAATCGTGTTGCAGGTGCCCTGTGGAAGCCCCATTGTTACTGTGCCCAGACGCCTCTGATCAAGAATATTAAGTGTTGCCACTAGAACTGCTTGCTGATACTCCCAAGTCCCTGGCCACCAGGCTGCTTATCCAAAGTCAAGGAACAGCGCATATAATTGGTAGAGTCTGTGTCTGGTGCCTGTGTCCTAGCTATAAATGAGGCTGGGAGCCCCTGTAGTCAGCATTTTCAACACCTTCAATATTGGGAGACTGGCTTTGCCTTGGAGGGTGGGAACATGCTCCAAATATTTTTTAAAAGGCTTTTGAATTTTGAGTATCCATGATAGAATGGCAAACACAAAAGACAGTAAACCTTCCCGCAATACATACCATCAAGTATGGATTATTTTGAAACAAATTCCAGATACCATATCATAGTACCTGCAGATACTTCATTATGTATCTGTAAAAGATGACTTTTGAAAATATACCCAATGCAATTAACATGGATAAAATAATTAATAATCTCTTGCTGTTACAGAACATCCTGTCAGGGTTTAATATGCCTGTAAGCACCTCTTTACGGTTGATTTGTTTGAATCAAAATTCAAACAAGATTTCTCACTCGTGTTCTTATCTTCATTCAAATTATTTGTTGAAAAAATTTGTCCAATAGACGTTCCCCCATTCTGGATTTGTGTAACCTGTTTTTCTGAAGCCAATGTGTTGTTTAACCTGTTTTTCTGCAATTTGTATTTCCTGCAAACTTGCAATTAGATGGAGAATCTTAATCAGGATCGGGTTTAAATCTATAACAAGAACACTGCCTGACTGTGGTTGTGAACTTCCTAGTGCATCTCATTAGGGTACACATAAAGTGTGACCATCTCTATTTTTGTGATGGTCAGTACTGATCCGTGGGTCCTGACTTTTCATCAGACTTTTCCAACCATTACAAAGTTCCCCGCTGGCTATTCACCTATCAGTTTTAGGAGCCACTGATGACATTTGCTGGAGTGCATTAACAATTGGTGTTTTGTTTTGTTTAGATTGATAGGCTTTATTTTTTAGAGTATTCTTGGGAGTCTAAGAATTCCCAGGTAATGTCGATGATGCTGTCTGAGGGACCAACCTTTGCAAAGCACCGCTCCAAATCAAAGTCTGTGTCCACTCTCAGCAGCACCTTCTGGCCTCATGGTGAGCTGGACCATCCATGGTGTTTCCTTCAAAACCATGCTCCAGAGAGGTGCCGTCCAACAGCCATAGAACACAAACCAATGTGTGTGATATTCTAATTCTGTTATTCCTTCTGCATTCACCAGCTAGAATTCTCCTCTAGAGAACTGTCCCATAATACTTATTTGGCGAGACAGCATTAATTAGGACAGGAAAAGCAGAATCAATTCTTAACTCTTTTCCTTTACTTAGCAGCTTTCAGAACAATGAGTTGGTTAGCAAAGATCTTTATATTTGTGGTATCATTATGAACCCTTGGGTTTTGTCATCTTCGAAAAGTTTCTGTCCATTGAGTTCTTGGTCAGTGGGACTCCCTTCATGTTAGCTTCTGAGCCCTTTGACACGATTCCACTATTCTTTGACAACTTCCTTTCCTTCAGCTTCAAAAAGGTCTTCCAGGCTTATCTTGTTAATTCCCTTTCTCAGACCTGCAATCAACCATTTCTTCAAGGGCAATGGTTTCTTCCACTGGGAAATTATCTTAAGAGATCATAACCTGGGTTGGTCATGGTTTCTGGGTTTTTTCCAGCCTGGACATGAAAAATATGTGTGATCTGAAAACATGCATTTGCACTTTATTTTTCCTAAGGGTAAAATTCATCATGAGTTCACACTGATCTTTTCCAATGCAAATTTCAGATTACATGGTTTTTATTTAATGTCTTTGTTTTTATCTGTAATTCTTCCCTCTTACAGTGACAATCTTGGATCCTAATGACATTAGTAGAATTATTTAGATTGCTAACATAATTGTTTACTTAACTGCCTAATCATGTATAAGTGTGTGTATATATATATATAGCAACTTCAGAACAACAATGTTGATAGCATTACTAATAACGTTATCACTGAAAATTTTATAAACTGTTATTGCAATTCTATTTATTTTTATCCTCGGGGTATATCATGCTAAAGCCATATAATAAACTGCTGTGCTTTAAAGTCAGTTGCAGTAATTTTTCTCTGCATGGTTCAGCTGTCAGAAAACAGTTTGGTTTTGTTCAACTCCCATCTGCAGTGACTTGGTTCAGAAACATGGAGATTCTCCTCTGCAAGGACCCAGGCAGCCTCACTGTACATTTGCTGGGACCAGCTCAGAGATGCTGCTGGGACCAGTGGCTCTTAGCCCCGCTATCTCCACCCCATCCACAGTAAAGGACACGTAATCAGAACACAAGATGCAGAGCCTGGCAGCCAAGAGGGTAGGTCAAGGCTCTCCACCAAGCTATAGCTCAGGAAGAAAGAGCCTGGGGCTCAGCAAGAAATCTTTTTTTTTCCTAAATGTTTATTTTTTTTGAGGGGAGGCAGAGGGGCAGAGAGAGAGAGAGAGAGGGAGACAGAATCTGAAGCAGTCTCCAGGCTCCCAGCTGTCAGCACAGAGCCTGATGTGGAGCTCCAACTCACAAACAATGAGATCATGACCTGAGCTGAAGTCAGATGCTCAACCAACTGAGCCACCCAGGTGCCCTTCCTTTTCTTTTTTTTTAAAAAATTTTATTTTTAAGTAATCTCTACACCCAATGTGGGGTTCAAACTCCCAACCCTGAGATCAAGAGTCACATGCTCCTCCAATTGAGCCAGGCAGGCACCCCAAGAGATCTTTTTCTGAGGGATTTCTCAGAAAACTTCTTATAGACCTCAAGTCTAATATCTAATTTCGTTTTTCTTTCTTTTTCTAAACCATTTTTGGATGCTGTTAACCCTCAGTTGCTTTACATCGTTGCCTTTTATTGTGTATTTTTTACTTTTATCTTAAACATAACTGAGCAGTGAGGATTAACTCAACAGGCTTGGGTTGCTAGTACCCTGCACATTCCCAAACCAGCAGCTCCTGGCAGATAACCTCTGAGCCCTTGGACTATCCAGCCTGATAAGGATGTCTTTGTATATCTGAGACAGTGGCCTCTGCTAGATAATTTCTGCTAACAATGTGATTTATGATTAATCCTTCTTTTCATTCACCTGAAGTCTTGAGCCACACTGTCTCAGTCTGACCTCTGGGGCTGGCCTCCATGCCTATATGACTGAATCCAAAAAAAAAACTCTGACACCAAGACTCAGGTGAGTTTCCCAGGTTGGCCGTTGTACATGCCGTCACACATCACTGGTAGTACATCACTGTCTGTACAACTCCATTGGGAGAGAACAGCTAGAAGGTCATGCCTGCTTTCACCTGGACTCTACCCTATGTGCCTTTTTCTCTTTGCTGATTTTAATCTGTATCCTTTTACTGTAATAAATCAACCATGAAGAAAAGTTTTTCTGAGCTCTGGAAGTCTGTCCAACAAATCACTGAACCTGAGAGTGGTTTTGGGAACCGATGACACAATACTTCTCTTAATTTTGCTTTGCTTTGTGACATAAGAAGAAATGTATATATTTGGTCTGTCCCCAGTTCCTGGCACTGAGCTCCTAAAGCCCTTGGAATTTCTTAAGCAATGGGATAACAGGAGAATCTTTTATTTAGTTACCAATGGTCAATGATTTAATCAGTCATGCCTATGTATTGGAACCTCCATAAAAATCCTTAAATGAGGGGCTCCTGGGTGGCTCAGTCAGTTGAGCATTGACTTTGGCTCAGGTCATGATCTCATGGTTCATGACTTCGAGCCCCACATGGAGTTCTCTGCTATCAGTGCAGAGCCTGCTTTGTATCCTCTGTCTCCTCCCTCTCTCTGCCCCTCCCCTGCTCACTCTCTCAAAAATAAACATTAAAAAAAAAAAAACGTAAATGATAGGACTTGGAGAATTTCCTGTTTGGTGAGCATATTCACATGACTCGTCCCAACACCACAGGGACTGGAGCTTCTGCACAGATGTTTCTGGAACTCTCTGTATATGCCTTCATCTGGCTGTTGATTTGTATCCTTCCTAATAAATCAGTAAACATAAACAGAGTGCCTTCCTGAGTTCTGTGAGCCAACTGGCAAATTATCAAGGCTGAGGAGGGGGTCATGGGAAGATCGGATATAGAGCCGATCTGCCAGGAGTACAGGTGCCCAGGACTTAAGACGGACATCTGAAGTGGGGACTGTCCAGTGGAACTGAGTCCTTAACCTGTGCATCTGTGCCAACTCTGGGTAGTGACAGAATTGCTGGACATCCAGTTGGCATCAGAGAATCCAAGAAGTGGTGTTGGAAAAGACACTATGTAGTTGGTGTTAGGAGGAAAAGAAAAGCACTCTCATTTGATGTCAGAAGTAATGTGAATAGGGGGCTTCTAGGTGGTTCAGTTGGTTGAGCTTCCTACTCTTTGATTTCTGCTCAGGTCACAATCCCAGGGTCATGGGTTCAAGGCCCCGTATCCAGTTCCATGCTGAGTGTGGAGTCTGCTTGGAATTCTCTCTTTCTTCCTCTGCCTCCCTCCCCTACTCATGCTCTCTCTCTCAAAAGAAAAAACAAAAGTAGTAATGTGAATGAAAACAGCTGAAGCTTTTCATCCAATTTTGAGTGTAGGCTTTGCAATCAGACTTCCTGGGTTGGAATCCCATCTTTGCCGCTCCCTAACTGACCCTGAAAAAGTTGTTTTATCTGTCAGGCCTCCGGGTGATTATCTTTTCAGTGGGAATAACTACTGTTATTCTTGGATAGTTCTTGTGAGGAGCGTGTGAGACCCATGAAGTGCTTAGACAGTGCCTCATGTACAACTACAGAAACGTTTTTGGCTATTGATAGCTATTGTTATGAATATTATTTTCCTTTATTCAATCTTATTATTGATGAATTTTATTTAAATTTTGCTCTCACTAAAAATGTTCTCTCTTCCTGTTTTTGGATGCTTAGACTTTTAATACCATCTTTTTAATTTATTCTTTGCTATTTTATACCAATTTCTTTTTTTTTTTTTTAATTTTTTTTTCAACGTTTTTATTTATTTTTGGGACAGAGAGAGACAGAGCATGAACAGGGGAGGGGCAGAGAGAGAGGGAGACACAGAATCGGAAACAGGCTCCAGGCTCTGAGCCATCAGCCCAGAGCCCGACGCGGGGCTCGAACTCACGGACTGTGAGATCGTGACCTGGCTGAAGTCGGACGCTTAACCGACTGCGCCACCCAGGCGCCCCTATACCAATTTCTAACGTTAAGCCTGCCCTAACTTGGCATGACTATTCTCTTCTGTTCTCTTGGTTGATGGGTTGTTTTTTTTTTTTTTTTTTTTTTTTTTTAGCCCTTTTTGTGTTTGGCCTCTATAACGGTTGCCAGAATATGAGTATAAGGAGAAGTAAACAGTAGAGCATTCACATTATAAAAGTGGTTTAAAATGAAACAGAAAGAGAAAGGAAGAGAGAGAGAGTAGGGAAGAAGCTCCTCCTTAAACCCCTCCTGTCTCTGAAACAGATGTCTTACACCAAAGTTCCCAGCCTATTTCAAAATGTGTTATCAAAGAACCCCTGTTCCAGGAAATGAAGGGGCATGAGCACACACTCCCCAAGTCCCCTGGCCATTGCACATTTGGTCAGTTGGGAAGGAGATGTTTACAGCCCTTTTGCTAACAACTCATGCTGCCCAGTGCTCGTCCAGTCACTGGATTCCAGGCAAAAATGGATGAACTACAATGTCACTGACCAGGAGGGGTGCCTTGGAGCAGAGCTACAAGCTCCCAGCCCGCCTGTGATAGGGAACCACATGGAATCAGGCTTCCTAGAGACAGGCCTGGAGCATGTCTGTCCCGGAGCATGTACTGGGGCCAGGCATGTGGCTCTTCTTTTATTTATCCCACTCCATTTCCAGCATGTCCTGGCAAGTTTCCCCACACTGACAGAGGCAAAGGTGGATGCTCGAAGGTGTGGCACTGCTGAGCCACCCTCACTCCTGGAGTTTCTTTGAAAATGCAGGAATGTTTGGGTGCAACACCTTGTTTGCAGTTTTCCAAGACTTCAGCTCCTGTACCAGGCAATTTAGGCCTGAGAGAGAAAGACACATCACATGGGGGACAAGCCAAGCTCCTATGTTAACTTTATATCCACACTTGCCTTCCTGCCTTCCCATCGTACTCCTCCAGAAGGACACACCAGAAGCTGGACTCCGGAGGCAGTGTGCCAGCCTTGCCAAGTGGAAAAGGTTGCAGTGGTGAAGATGCTGTCCACACAGCCCAACCTTGGCAGCCCTGGTATGAATTTATTTCAAGATTTATTCACATGCTCCCATGTCTGGAGTCTCCCTCTTATTTGGGCTGCTACAGGTTTATGCTGCAATCTTCCATGTAAACCAGAGGGGGTCACTGGAGTTTCAGGTGCTGGCAGATGGGTGGCCTAAGTTAACACAGTCATCCTCTGCCCACAAGAGCAGGCAGGAATGGCTGGGGTTTTTTTTGTTTTTTTTTTTACTTCTGACATTTTATTAATTTATTAATAAAAATATATATACTTTTTTAAGAATAGAATTTAGTGGTTCATCACTTACATATAACACCCAGTGCTCATCCTCACAAGTGTCCTCCTTAATGTCCATCACCCATTTAGGCCATCCCCCCACCAACCTCCCCTCCAGCAGCCCTCGGTTTTTTCTCTGTATTTAAGAGTCTCTTATGGTTTGTCTCCCTCTCTGTTTTTATCTTCTTTTTCCTTCCATTCCCTTACGTTCATCTGCTTTGTATCTTAAATTCCACATATGAATGAAATCATATGATATTTGTCTTTCTCTGACTTATTTTGCTTAGTTTAGCATAGTTCCATCCACCTTGTTGCAAATGGTAAGATTTCACTCTTTTTGATCCCTGAGTAATATTCCATTGAGTATACATACCACTCTTCTTTATCCATTCATCAGTTGATGGACATTTGGGCTCTTTCCATACTTTGGCTATTGTTTATAGTGCTGCTATAAACATTGGGGTGCATGTGCCTTTTGGATCAGCATTTCTATATCCTTTGGGTAAATTCCTAGTAGTGTAATTGCTGGTTGTGGGGTAGGTTTTTTTTTTTTTTAATTTTCTGAGGCACCTTCATACTGTTTTCCAGAGTGGCTGCATCAGTTTGCATTCCCACCAGCAGTGCAAAAGCCTTCCCCTTTCTCCTCATCCTTGCCAACATCTGTTGTTGCCTGATTTGTTAATGTTATGTTAATTTTAGCCATTCTGACTGGTGTGAGGTGGCATCTCATTGTGGTTTTGATATGTATTTCCTTGATGATGAGTGATGCTGAGCATTTTTTCATGTGTTTGTTAGTCATCTGGATGTCTTCTTTGGAGAAGTGTCTATTCATGTCTTTTGCCCATTTCTTCACTGGATTCTTTGTTTTTTGGGCGTTGAGTTTGATAAGTTCTTTATAGATTTTGGATACTTACCCTTTATCTGATATGTCATTTGCAAATATCTTCTCCCATTCTGTCTATTGTCTTTTAGTTTTGCTGATTTCCTTTGCTGTGCAGATTTTTATTTTGATAAGATCCCAATAGTTCATTTTTGCTTTTGTTTCCCTTGCCTCTGGAGACATGTCAGTAAGAAGTTGCTGCAGCCAAGGTCAAAGAGGTTGTTGCCTATTTTCTCCTCTAGGATTTTGATGGCTTCCTGTCTTACGTTTAGGTCTTTCATCCATTTTGAGTTTATTTTTGTGTATGGTGTAAGAAAGTGGTCCAGCTTCATTTTTCTGCATGTCACAGTCCAGTTTTCCCAGCACCACTTTCTGAACAGACTTTTTTCCATTGGTTATTCTTTCCTGCTTTGTCAAAGATTAGTTGGCCATATGTTTGTGGGTCCATTTCTGGGTTCTCTATTCTGTTCCATTGATCTGAGTGTCTGTTTTTGTGCCAGTACCATACTGTCTTGATGATTACAGCTTTGTAATATAGCTTGAAGTCCAGAATTGTGATGTCTCCAGCTTTGGTTTTCTTTTTCAGGATTGCTTTGGCTATTCAGGATCTTTTCTGGTTCCATACAAATTTTAGGATTGCTTGTTCTAGCTCTGTGAAGAATGCTGGTGTTATTTTGATAGGGATTGCAGGAGTGGCTGTTCTCTTATTGGAATCTGAGCTTATTCCTCTATGATATTTACACCAGAGATGAAATGAACACATTTTGTGTTTGCATAGATTCTCCCAGTGTTCCAAAGTCCATTCTACTTCCTTTTCTGTTTCTAACTCACCTAGGAGATGACATATGACCTTGATCACTACACCAACACTTAGCAAGTCTATTTTAAAGATCCAGGGGTTTTACAAGAGATCCCTGGCTGGCCAGGAATCATTCACTGGAAGCAGCATTTGCAGATTCAAGGGGAGGGCATGTTCAGGGCCATTGTGAGAACAAGATTGGTCCAGTGGGAGCACAAACCGTGGCAACCAAGGTGGAGGGGTGAAATTCTGCTACTAGGCTGACTAATGAATTAACTTTTCTGCTAGAACACCCTTCTATCTGCTGTTTGAGTAAATTCTGTTCATCCTTCAGGGTTTAGCTTAAAGCCCACCTGCTAAGGGACATCTCTTCCAATTGCCTACAAGAATATAGACTTGGCCCAAATGTGGGTCAGATCCCAAATGGGCAGCAGCTGGAGGCTGTGAGCTCACCACCAGCCTCACAGCACATTCCCTCTTGCAGGGAGAGGTGAGCTGCACCTCACCACTGATGCCACTCTCAATGTTTTGAATGTGAATTCTTTTTTCTTCCTTGAGTCATTTCTTTTAATCGGATCCCCAGATGTGGAAACACCGAGTTACAAGGGGCATATGAACAACATCCTGTCTTATGCATACAGCCAAGACGCCCTTCGCAGGGGCTGCCTGCTGAATGGGTGTGCTGATTTCCTGCTCCTTTCCCATCCTTCAGTTAACCCCACAGGTCCAGTGAATGCATGGATGTGGCTCACACAGGCAGAAGTTGAAGGAAGACACTGATGCCCCCACTTCCAAATACATGACGTACCAAGAAGTGTGCAAATCGAAGAAGAGGAGATTTGCGCCATCTGCATATTGTGCAAAAGGCAAAACTAATCATTCCAAGAGGGAAGTTAAAGTCCAACGCATACCACAGCATGGATGCACCTTGAAAGACATTATGTTAAGAGAAGCCAGCCAAACACAGACAAGCTCTGGATGATTTCACTTATCTGAGCTTTCTAGAGCATTCAAATTGCCAGAAACAGAAAGTAGAATGGTGGCTTGCCAGGGGGTACACAGAGGAGAAAATGGGGAGTTGTCCTGGTCCCGATCTATGGCCTTCAGTTTTGTAAGATAAAAAAGTCCTGGAGACTGTTTGCACAACAATGTGAAGATACTTAACGCTAAGGAACAAAGGAACTACACAATTAGAAGTGGTTACAACGGTAAATTTTATGTTATGCGTTTTTACCACAATTCGGATAACAAATTTTAAAAAGTCGCTCCATCACACCAAACCACCTGCAGTGATGTCACTGTCTGTACTGCCCTCTGCTGGTCAGTGAAGCTGATGCAGTGAGGAAAATCCCGGGCTTCTATAACAAAATTGAACCCTCACCGCTCCACAAGTCTTTTATTTTATCGTCACTCGTGGCTTTTAAAGCAGGCAAAAAGTATGCTCATGGTGTAAAAACTCAGTCAAAAGCTTGCCCCATAAACTGAAAAGGTTGAAAGCCACCCCACTCTTCACTTTTTCCTCTTATACTTGCCCCTGTGATTATACCTCCATATCCCTCAACAGTCATCCCAGCCTCTACCACACAAACCATAGGACTTTTAAAATGAAACTTACTGGGGCGCCTCGGTGGCTCAGTTGGTTAGGTGCCCAACTTTGCATTTTGGCTCAGTTTGTGAGTTTGAGCCCTGCATCTGGGTCTGCACTGACAGTGAGGAGCCTGCTTGGGATTCCCTCTCTCATATTCTCTCTCTCTCTCTCTCCCCCCACCCCCCAGCCTTTCCCTGCTCATGCTGGCTCTCTCTCTCTTTCAAAATAAATAAACTTTTGGGGCACCTGGGTGGCTCAGTCGGTTAAGCGTCCGACTTCAGCTCGGGTCACGATCTCGCGGTCTGTGGGTTCGAGCCCCGCGTCGGGCTCTGGGCTGATGGCTCAGAGCCTGGAGCCTGCTTCTGATTCTGTGTCTCCCTCTCTCTCTGCCCCTCCCCCATTCATGCTCTGTCTCTGTCTCAAAAATAAATAAAACGTTAAAAAAATTTTTTAAATAAAAAACAAAATAAATAAGCTTTTAAGAAATGTTATAAGGAATGAAACTTATTTAGGGGTTCAACCCAGAATCACCATCAGCTTTAATTCAGGATGAGAAGAGCCTTAAGACCCCATCTGGAATTCGGGCCCCCTGGACCACCCCTGACTGAACTACATATGAGCCCCCCAGACTGAAAGTCCCCCAGACCTCTCAGCCTATCTGACACTTAGCTGATGTAATCTTGGTTAAATTACTTTGTTCCTTTCCTCCCCGTCACATTCATAGATGTTTACAGAAAGGAAGTTCAAGGAGATTAAGTCACTTGCCCAAGGTCACAGAGCCACTGAGTGCAAACCTATATCCCAAATGCAGTTCTGGCAAACTCTTCCTATTTATTTCCTTTTTCATTATTGCCTCTTCCTCTCTCACGAGAAGCATGCTTTTCTCAAGCAACATGATCTCCCTTGTTCTTATTTTTAAAAACAGACAGCGAGGAGATCCAACATGGCAGAGAAGTAGGGGGGCCCAAAGTTCCCTTGCCCCTCAAACACAGCCGTGTTGAAGCCAAAGGACTTTGAATTCCAAGAGTCCGGGCTGCAGAGTGACAGAGACGTCTCCAGGGACCCACCGGGACAACCTGGTGGGTCTTAGGTGCGTGATGGCGAACTGGGAGAGATAAACCAAGTCGAGTAGGCACAGAGGGGAGGGATCCCCTTCTGCAGAGAGACAAAGGGAGGAGAAAGAGAAGCTGCAAAAATGTAGGACTGAATCTGGACAAGAGAAAAACCACGGACCAGGATGGAGAAAGATCCAATCTCTAACTGCGGAGCTTTCTCTGGACTGGGGCTGACTTCCCAGTTCTCATACCTGGGGAGGAAGGGAGCCAGCCCATGGCTCAGTAACTAGCTCAGAAGCACAGTCCGCAATGGGAGAAAGCGATCCACTCCCTGAAGTGCTGTGGGAAGAAGGTATACAACCATTCAAAGGACAAAGACCGTCTGCACCCACCAGCCAGAGGTCATACAACGGCTGCACACAGCAGCGCTTCCCCGAAACCTGGGCGCACGGAGTGGGACCCTTTAAGACATTGGGGTTTAAATCCCAGCCGAGCGCCAGGGAGGAGCGGGATTCGGCGGAGCGGGACAGACCGCTTCCTTCGCACCTGCGGTACAGACTGCTTTGGGACACCCGGTCGGTGGAGGAGAGACTGGGGTGTCGCCATTCTTCTCCCCATCACCAACAAGGTGGGGCCTCAGGGAAAGGTCAGCGGGCCCACAGTGGAGGCGGGCCCCGCCCACACCAAGCCACGCCCCTCCGCACCTGGTAACTGCGGATCCGCCAGAGCCAGAGAGGGACTGACGCTGACCAACCAGACAGCCCCTCCTCCAGCCCAGCGCTGCCACGGCTTCCTACCAGTTTTGCATTTCCTGATTTAATTCTTGAATAATTCCTATTATATGTATATATTTCTTTTTCTTCCTTTTCTCCTTATTTCTTCCCTCCTCTAGTCTGGTTATTCTGGTTGTTGGTTTGTTTAAGCAGACATATTTAATCTATTCTCTCTATACCTGTTCTATATCTCCTTCGTTATTTTCCTCTCTCTCTCTCTCTCTCTCTGGACCAAGCCATATAGTTTCTCTGCCTGGTCAATTTTCTTTTCTTTTCTTTTTCCCCACCCCTGTCATTTCTCTCTTTGTATGGGATAAGGCCTCTTACATTAACACCATCCCCATCTCATTGTTTTTTTGTTGCTGGTGTTTTGTTGTTGGTGTTGGGGGCGGGGGGGGGGGGTTGTTTGTTTTTTGTGGGGTTTTTGTTTGTTTTCTTTTCCAGGGATACTTCAACGAACAAATCAAAGCACATCTGACAAAGCACAGAGTTACAACAACAGAGAGCAAGTAACACACTTCAAAAAACAGCTCCTGAAGGGACAGGCCGTGGATAGTGTATGACCCCTTTTTAACATAGTAGTGCTCACAGGTGCAGGACACATAACAAGCTTTTAAAACACATAAGACACAGAAAACTAGTCAAAATGATGAAACAGAAGAATTCTCCTCAAAAGAAATTCCAGGAAGAAATGCCAGCTAAAGAATTGATAAATACAGGGGCGCCTGGGTGGCTCAGTCGGTTAAGCGGCCGACTTCGGCTCAGGTCATGATCTCGCCGTCCGTGAGTTCGAGCCCCGCGTCGGGCTCTGTGCTGACAGCTCAGAGCCTGGAGCCTGTTTCAGATTCTGTGTCTCCCTCTCTCTGACCCTCCCCCATTCATACTCTGTCTCTCTCTGTCTCAAAAATAAATAAACGTTAAAAAAAATTAAAAAAAAAAAAAGAATTGATAAATACAGATATAAACAATAAAACTGATCAAGAATTTAGAATAATAGTCATAAGATTAATCGCTGGGCTCAAAAAAAGCATAGAAGACAGCAAAGAATCTACTGCTGCAGAGATCAAGGAACTAAAAACTAGTCATTATGAATTAAAAAACGTTGTAAATGAGATGCAAAATAAACTAGAGGCAGTGACAGTGAGGACTGAAGAGGCAGAGGGGAGAATAAGTGAAATAGAAGATAAAATTATGGGAAAAAACGAAGCTAAGAAAAAGAGAGAAAAAAATTCTAGACCATGAAGGGAGAATTAAAGAACTAAGTGATTCAATGAAATGTAATAATATCTGTATCATAGGAGTTCCAGAAGAAGAAGAGAGAGAAAGGGGTAGAAGGTGTACCTGAAAAAAATCATAGCTGAGAACTTCCTCAATCTGGGGAAGGAAACAGACATTGAAATCCAGGAGGCACAGAGAACTCCGTTCAGATGTAACAGGAATCGATCTTCTGCATGATATATCATAGTACAACTGGCAAAATACAAAGATAAAGAGGGAATTCTGAAAGCAGCTAGGGACAAATAGGTCTTAACCTACAAGGGTAGACACATAACGGTAGTAGCAGATCTATCTATTGAAACTTGGCAGGCCAGAAGGGAGTGGCAGGAAATCTTCAATGTGCTGAATAGGAAAAATATGCAGCCAAGAATCCTTTATCCAGCAAGCCTGTCATTCAGAATAGGAGAGATAAAGGTTTTCTTAGACAAACAAAAACTGAAGGAGTTCATCACCACTAAACCAGCCCTAAAAGAGATCCTAAGGGGGGACTCTGTGAGTGGAATGTTGCAAAGGCTACAAAGGACTAGAGACATCACTACAAGCATGAAACCTACAGATAACACAATGACTCTAAATCCATATCTTTCAATAATAACACTGAATGTAAATGGACTAAATGCTCCAACCAAAAGACATAGGGTATCAGAACGGATAAAAAAAAAACAAGACCTATCTATTTGCCATCTACAAGAGACTCATTTTAGACCTGAGGACACCTTCAGATTGAAAGTGAGGGGATGGAGAACTATCTATCATGCTACTGGAAGTCAAAAGAAAGCTGGAGTAGCCATACTTATAGCAGACAAACTAGACTTTAAACTAAAGGCTGTAACAAGATATAAAGAAGGGCATTCTATAAAAATTACAGGGTCTATCCATCAGGAAGAGCTAACAATTATAAATGTTTATGCACCCAACTCGAACACCAAATATATAAAACAATTAATCACAAACATAAGCAATCTTATTGATAAGAATGTGGTAATTGCAGGGGACTTTAATACTTTACTTACAGCAAGGGACAGGTCATCTAGGCAGAAAATCATAAAGAAACAATAGCCTTGAATGATACACTGGACCAGATGGACTTGACCGATATATTCAGAACTTTTCATCCTAAAGCAGCAGAATACACATTCTTCTCGAGCGCACATGGAACATTCTCCAAGATAGATCACATACTGGGTCACAAAACAGCCCTCGATAAATAGAAAAGAATTGAGATCATACCATGCACATTTTCAGATCACAATGCTATGAAACTTGAAATCAACCACAGGAAAAAGTCTGGAAAACCTCCAAATGCATGGAGGTTAAAAAACAGCCTAATAAAGAATGAATGAGTTAGTCATGAAATTAAAGAAGAAATTAAAAAATACATGGAAACAAATGAAAATGAAAACACGGCAGTCCAAACCCCTTGGGATGCAGCAAAGGCAGTCCTAAGAGGAAAATACACTGCAATCCAGGCCTATCTCAAGAAACAAGAAAAATCATAAATACAAAATCTAACAGCACACCTGAAGAAACTAGAAGCAGAACAGCAAAGAAACCCCAAGGCCAGCAGAAGAGAAATAATAAAGATCAGAGCAGAAATAAATAATATAGAATAAAAAAAAAAAACAGTAAAATAGATCAATGAAACTAAGAGCTGCTTTTTGAAAAAAATAAACAAAATTGATAACCCCCTAGCCAGACTTCTCAAAAAGAAAAGAGAGAGAACCCAAATAGATAAAATCACAAATGAAAATGGACTTATCACAACAGATCCCTCAGAAATACAAACAATTATCAGAGAATACTATGAAAAATTATATGCCAACAAACTGGACAACCTGGAAGAAATGGACAAATTCCTAGCATTTTCTTTCTTCCTCTGTGGTGTTATTTAAGACCATTTTGCATCTTTCTTCCTTTCTCCCCACCTTCCTCTCTCCTTCTCTCCCTCCCTCCATTCCTGTATCCCCTTCCCAACTATGCATTGAGACACAGGTACAGTGTGAAATTAGACCCCTACATGCAGGGCCAATATCCAGCCAGTAAACTCAGGAAGGCCATTTGCAACCAGTGTGGGTTCTGATGGGCTGGGAGTGCATCATGCAGGGTGTTAAATATTTGGACTATTTCCTCTGCTTATCCACAAGGGTAACTGTATGGGTGTCCCCTAGAGTGCTCTACTGGACTATGCTGGGCCCTGAGGCTGTGAGGCAGGGCTGGGCGTGGCCTGAGCCTGGGACCTGGAGTCAAAAGGCAGGGACTTAGATGCAGCCCTGCTACAATCTACCTTTTGTGTGACCTTGTGCACACCACTTTCTCTGGGAATCAGTTTCTCTGTGGGTAAAGCGAAAGTGTGTAAGGCCTGTACCATTTTTGTAAAAGAAAACACTGTGTGTAAATGTGCCTGGTGCACACACAGAAACATGTGTGAAAGGAGATACACCCACCAGTTCACAGTGGGTCTCTCTGGGGAGGAGAACTGGCTGAAGGAGGTCTTTTTAACTTTATCTAATCTTTTTACTCTTTTAATTTTTCATAACAAGCATTTGTTGTAATTTTTTTAAATGCTTATTTATTTTTGAAAGAGAGACAGAGTGTGAGCAGGGGAGGGGCAGAGAAAGAGAGAGAGACAGAGAGAGAAAGAGAGAGAAAGAGGGAGGGAGGGAGACATCTGAGGCAAGCTCCAAGCTGTCAGCACTGAGCCTGACGCAGAGCTTGAACTTGTAAACTGTGAGATCATGACCTGAGCTGAAGTCAGACGTTTAACCCACTTAAACAATTGAGCCACCCAGGCACAGCCATTTGTTGTAATTTTTGAAGTTAATAGCAAAGAAAGTCCTATTTGTTCCTGTTTTGCAGGAAATCACACTTCTTATCTGAGGTCACAGGGCCTTGGCATCTAACCCAAGGCTGTCCTGCCTATATGTTCTGTATGCTGCCTCTAAACAATTAGGGGATGTGAGTTCTGGGCACTATCTGACCCCCTAATCCCTGGGCCTCAGCAAATGCTGCCCAGGGCTGGTAACAAAACATCTGCAAAGTTTTCCTTGCCCTTCTCCTGCTTGCATCTGACCCCCATAGCAAATGCTTACCCACCACCCAGCGTTTATCTTCTCTAGTGTCCACTGCTATAAAATGCCCAAACCTTCCCCAGGTCCTGGGAAAGAGCTATCACCAAACATGATGAATTTCCAAACTCTTGGATTTACAATGACACAGGTGTTTGTTCTTAAGTCACACGCCCAAAGGACTGAGTGGGATGTGGGAAAGCAGCATGATTACTTGTCCTTGTCATAGGAAGACACACCAACAGGGGAACAAGGCATTACTGTCTCCCCAAGATAACAGTCTTCTCTCTAGCAAATAATCCACCCCAAATTACCTTATGAGAAATCAATTACACTTTTTAATAACAGAATGCCAAAATAGAGAGTGGAAGGAACCACATGTAGGTAGAAAGAGCACTAGGCTTTGGACTCAGACCAACCTGGGTGCAAATCCAAACCCTGAACAAGTCACTTAACCCACTTTACTAAATGGGCACCTTATTTTGTGCCAGGCACTCTGCTGGGCATTTTACACTAACAGCTCAAGCCTGAAGAGGTTTGTATTGTTCTCAACGTGTAACAAATGAGAGAAGTGGGACTCTGGGAAGAAAGCCACAATGTGGGAGGGCTCAGCTGATGAAATTGCTAGGGCCCAGATTCCAACTCATATCGGGAAGTCAAGGCCAGCAGCCATTCCTCTGGCTGGTGCCCCCTCTCCCACACATGATGCAGGAGGTGGGGCGGGGGGGGGGGGGCAGGGTAAATTTGCTCCAAGCACACTGTGGAAACCAAGTCTAACCAGGAGTGCTACCACTGGGTTAAGCGCTCCCCAAATCCAGACCCTGACTTTGAATAGGAAGGCAGGCACAGATCAGTGGATGGAAACTGTGCTTTGGCATTCGATGCACCTAGATTTCTATGTTGGCTCCACTGCGTACTGAACTGTAACCCTGGTACTTTACCTGACTTCTCTGGGCCTCAGATTCTTCAAATGTAAAAGGCAACTGGTGACAGGTTAAACTAGGATTATACAACATCTCAGCCAGAGTCACATTTAGAAGAGCTGCTGATCTTAGGGAGAGGAGATGGAGACCTCCAAATTGGAAAAGAAGGATGAAAGTTCTTGGACCCTGGACTATTCAGAAGCAGCCTTTAGAAGTTCAGTCCTGCCTATACACCAGGGCTCTGAAGCAATGATGCAGTGCCCCCCCCCCCCCCCCCCCCCCCCCCCCCCACTTCTTAGAGCTACTGAGAGCCTGCCCCAGCCAGAAAGGAGCTCCTTTCTGGAACATCTGCTAAAGGCCCACAAGGAAATCAGCCTGCAGTAAATGTGACCTCCCAGCCACAGTGCCTCACACACGAGCTGCCTGGTCAATGGGCAAAAGACCCAATTTTCCAGGCTTTGCCCCTAACCCACTTCCTCATTCAGTGCAGTAGCAGGACCCTACCTGCACCCCGTGGCCAGAAGCCAGTGAGAGACTAAAATAGTGGGTGCTCAATTAGATTTGATTTGCTTCACAGAGGTCAATTGGGAGGGCCCTGGGGCAGCCTGCTCTCCACCATCCTGGTCCACCTGTCCCTGGGCCTATGCCTAGTTTCACTCCCCTTGGTGCTTCTGATCAGGAACATGCTTTCCTCTGAAGATGTCAAGGGGGGCAGCCTGAGAAGGGACTACTCACTGGGGAGGGGCCTAAGTCTTGCTGAGTCACTGTCCCGTGATTGGACATACTTCGGCTCCCGGGGCCATGTAGTTGCTGAAGGGCTGCAGGCTGCCAAGGTAAAGCTCTCCAGCTTCTGCCCCTGCCTCAGGCCCTGCTTTTGGGGCAGGAGGGGGTGGGGAATGGTGGCCCGGAGCACAGGGCCGCAAGCAGGCTCTGGCCTTGGGCTTGCCTGGAGCGCTGTGGGGTGGGGGGGTGGGGACAACTTGCGCAACCTGGAGCCTGGGGCCTCTGCACCACGGAAGCAGCGAGAACCTCACCCCAGACCACGTGCACGTGGGGCGTGGCGGGAGGGCGGCGGGAGACCCGTGTCCGAGCTCACTGCCCACAGACTCGGCTGCACCGACACCTGACATCTGGGAGGACACCGTCAATATCCCACGCTCCTTCCTCCCCAGCCTCCACGGCGCGTTCTCCGTCCGATGCCGGGACGTCGAGTGGTACAGCCTGGGCCCAGGGGCGTGTGGCGCACCTATTCGGGGAGGGCTCCGAGCCCGTCCCCCTTCTTCCAGCCCGCCATCCCGCAGCACCTGCTGACCCTGCGCGCGTAGGTGACCAACGAGGCCGAGAGGCCAAGCCTCTAACAGGGACGCCGTGCCGAGGCCCGCGCGCGCGCGCGCGTACTCACCCCCGCGGACGCCGAGAGGCTGGAGCCGCACGGCCCGCGGGTAGAGCGACGTCACATGCGCCGCCTCCGCCGCGTTTGCCCACGCGGTCGGGGCAGGCGCAGAGCCGGCACCTGCGCGAGCACCGCGGCCTCCGGTAGGCGCAGCCTCGGCCGGTCGGGCCTGCACCTGCACGCGCTTCTCCGCCCCCCCCCCCCCCCCCCGCCCCGCCCCGCGCCACTCCGCGGGCCACGCGCTCCCTGGCTGCTTGAGGCGCAGGGCGGCAGCCGAGCCAACTGACGCCTGGAGGCGACTTCCAGGGGGGGGGGGGGGGGCGGGGGCGCACCCTGAGCCCGCTCCGCCGCGACACCTCTTGCCCCGGCCAACCCGGCCCAGCGAGCTGAAGACGGGCCTGTCCCCACCCCCATCCCCCCCTCCCCGAGTGCCGGCTCTTCCCGGGCTGCCGGGCCTGCGCCCCGCCGCCAGCAGCACAGCCTGGGGTGCCTGGCCATACCCCCTTCGTCCCCGTTGCGCCTCGCAGGCCTCCCTGCCCGCCACTTCGGACATCTTCTCCAGAGACCTCTACAGTCCTCAACCCAAACCGGCTCACCAGGGCCCAGGCCTGCACCTGCTACTTCCACCCACGAGCGCTCTTTGGTGACCTCAAGGTGGTCAGCAGCGGCTCAGAGCTGTCTCCTTTGGGGGTGTCTTTAGCTGCTATGCGGGACACCCCTTGGTGGGCCTTGTGAGGGACCAGAGCCCTGGGCCCCTGAGGGAGATGCTCTACCAGGACAGCCCACAGACCACCCCGTGAAGTGCCTCACAGGGTACGGCCAACTTGGGGGTTGCCTCAGCCATGACTGCCAAATCCTCTACTGCCTCAGGACTGGGCCCCTCTTGGGCCAGCAGCGGACAGCTGTCCGGATCCCCCCATTTCTTCCCAGGCCCCCCTTGCATGACAGCAGCAACACCCACAGGCTCTCTGTCCTGGTTGAGTCCAGTGGTCAGCAATCAGGGTGAGGCTGCAAAACCAGTAACAGGCCAGCATCAGTGACCCATCCCTGCCGGTCAAGCTCTTGAGCTGGCCAGGCTCCTGGGTGGGCACCATTGTGGCTATGGTGGCTCTTGCTCTGGGCAGAAGCTATGGCTTCAGTTGCTTCGAGAAAGGGGGCTACAGGAGACTGTGGGGAGGCATCCTGACAGAGGAACAGAGGGCCTATGGGGTCACCCAAGCGACTGCAGAGCCCAGTTCAGTCTGAATACATAGATGATGACAAGAATTCTGTCCAAACTTAAAGATAACCGAACAGGACTGCTGACTCATTACTAATTAAGGCTTTAGCCCCCTCTCTTCCTTCTACCACCTAGATAAAAAGTTACCCAAACATAGAATTGGCTGCACTTTCAGAAGGTACCAGTGTAGAAGTAAACCATGCTTCCTCAGACCCTCCTCCAAATCACCCAACATAGACTCAAGACATGTCAATCCCTTGCCCTGATACCCTCCTGCTGAGAAGCCCCACCGTTCTGTGGGGCAGGTTCACATGTTGCCCAGCCTGTCTTTTGCAAGGAGCCAATAAGCCCAACTTTGTTCAAATACAGGTGTGTTCCTGATGGACTTTGGTAGGAAGGAATCAACAGGGAAGGTAGAATTGGCCTTGACCCTAGGACATACAATATAACTGAGGTTGGAATTTTTTCCCTAATTGTTATAAAATTCAATCTGTTTTCCCAGAATCATTGTCTTGTACCCAAGGACCCAAAAGTTCTCTCTCATCATCTAAAAGGTTGTTTCGTTTGTTTTTTTCCAAATAGGGCCTGACCTATTTGTGGATCATGAAATAAATTAGGTTATGATCAGCATTTTAAAAAATGAAATAGAATAAAAAAATACAGTGCATTCCATGAAATAAATACAGGAGTTGCTTTTGGGAAATTTTGTTTTAGTTATGAAGTTGAAAATTGCCCATATCCAATCTTTTTTGACTCACAAAAAAATGGCAGTTTTTTAGGATTTAAACTAAAATATGTGGGGGCGCCCAGGTGGCTCAGTCAGTTAAATGTCTGACTTTGGCTCAGGTCATGATCTCACAGTTCGTGAGTTTGAGCCCCACATTGAGCTCTGTGCTGACAGTTCAGAGCCTGGAGCCTGTTTTGGATTCTGTATCTCCCTCTCTGCTCCTCTCCCTGCCGCCCCCCACTCACACTCTGTCTCTCTCTCCCTCTCAAAAATGAGTAAACGGTAAAAAAAAAATTACAAAAATAAAAAATAAACCAAAATATGCGTATCAGTATACAGTGTCACAATGTAAAAGACATTTCAAACTGTGAGCACAGTCAAAACAGTTGAAAGCCACTGTTTTTAATGCTTGTTCTGTGGAGCTTAGCTTTGGAAAACTTACATGTATCCCCCAAATCTATCTCACTCCCAACCATCCCTATTGGAAAGCCTTCCCTTCGGAGTTCCTGTTTAGCTCAGGTATGCCAGAGAAAATTGCCGTTCTGTAACCCAAGACAGCAATCTCTTAGGGATGCAGTTCAATTTTATAATGTTCTTAGACCACAGGCCTTATCACAATGGTTGTCTTTGGTTGTCACAAGAACAAACTGAGGGTGTCCCATTAAACCCACAACCTTAGAACCACAGGGCATGCAGAAATCTAGTTCAAATGGCTCCTTGGGATGTGAATTTTTAGAGCCAATTCTGAAGGCACATGGAGAGACTCCCGGTGCTGGTAGTCGGGAAGTATGGCCTCGCCCGGTTGGCAAGACCCCACTTCCCTGACTTGGGTAACCCTAAGAGAGTCATTTTACTTCTTGGTATTTCAACTGCTCAAGCTACAAATGGAAAGCTATCTGGATACTGATGAGATAGTATTGGTGTAGACCCCAAATCCTAAGAGGAAGAAGCAACTGAAATCCAAATAACACTGGGGATTTTAAGATCATCTCTCCTGTTGGCCTGGTGTGTGCACATTGGAGGTGACAGCTAAGGACTGACTTACTGTTGCCTCTCCTGTGCCTTCTCTGGACTTGTGATCACTACCATTTTTAAAGATTTTCTCTATGTGAAAAGTACCTTTCTAATAGCATTTCACTTTATCTTCACAAACCCTAAGGTTGGTAAGTAATTCTCATATGAGGAGACTGGGACTCAGAGAAGTTAAGTGACTTGCCCAAAGTCCTGTGACTCCAATACCTCAAATGCTAATGCCCTGTACCTACTGAGTATTTAGACTTTACCCTTTGTAACGGTTATTTCATTTAATTCCTTGAAAAATGACTTTAGGTAAGCACTGGGAATATCCCTATTTTACCGGAGAGGAAACTGAGGCTCAGAGAAGTTAAGTAGATTTTATAGGAAACTGCAGCTGAGTATAGCAGTAAAGCTACGGGTTTGGTCTGGTTCAAATATCAGCTCCTAGTAATTCCTCTGTGCCTCAGTTTGGTCCTCCATAAAATGGAGTTAGCACATTAAATTCCCATGTTACTTGAAAAGTCTAAATGAGCTAGTGAATACAAAGCATTATGGAATAGCCCAGGCTTTCTAAATTTAAATCTATGACACTGGGGCACCTGGGTGGCTCAGTTAAGTGTCTGACTCTTGATTTTGGCTCAGGTCATGGTCCCACAGTTCGTGAGTTGGAGCCCTCCATTGGGCTCTGTGCTGACAGCAAGGAACCTGCTTGGGATTCTCTCTCAATCTCTCTCTCTCTCTCTCTCTCTCTCTCTCTGCCCCTCCCCCACTCATGCACATGCACATGCTCTCTCAAAATAAACAAATCAATCAATCAATCAATCTATGGCACGAACACTATGGGGTCTGATTTGCCACCGCTTTAAAAGTGGAGCCCCACAACCAAATCAGACAGACATGAGTTCAAGTCCCACTGCTCCTGCTTATGAGCATGGCCAAATTGTCTCACCTCTCTGAGAACTAATCCTATCTATAAAATGGGGATCATTCTGAAACTGATATCATAAATTGTTATATGGATTAAACAAGATAATGCAAGGAAATCCCTTAGTACAGTCACCCTGGCATGTCACCCTGAGCTGTCACACAACATGCAGATAATTCTGATGGTGATGTGCGGAGGTGAGCAGGGGTGAGCTGGACAGACACTATCACCAGGGCTCACAGCTGAGTGGAACAGACACCCACACAACCGAAATTACTCATTGTGGAAATGTCATAGAGCTTCCAACAAAACATCATGGGAAAGTGAAAGAGGGACACAAATTCTGAGTGGGAGGGGGCTGGCAAGGCTCCTGGGATGAGACAGGACTCTTGGTCTCAGCCAGGCACATTTTCACATGTGTTCAGTTCCGTGGGCCTGGGAGGATTCAACAGCAACTGAATGCTCCTTTCTGATGTTCTCAATCCATTTCCTCGAATAGGCCTCCCCACCCCCCACTGAGCTCCCAAAGTGAGCCTCTCCACAATGAGGTATGAGCTGGGGATCAGGGCATAATGGAAGTTTTGGGCCTGAGAGAAAAAAGAAGGGGGGCAGAATAGACCACCCTGTGTGTAGGGTGACCATAGAATTCATCATCCAAATCTGGATTCTTGTTGAGGCTCAGAGGAGGTGCTATTAAGTAATTACATGGGACATGTTTACCTAAGCATATGTCATTCCACTTTAACAGGTGACGGTTTGCCATTGGACCCTGACCTATCTTGTCACCCTGATGTCCAGCTAGCCTTTCCCCATGTTATACACCCATTGCTACACACATTGATCCCCACCTCATGTTAATTCCTGGCTGTGCCTTTGCCTGATGAATTCATACTCATCCATCAAGACTGTGTTCAAATGTCACCTCCCCTGACAATACACTTCTGTTTGTCCCTTCCTCCCGTACCTCATACACTCCTTCAATCTCCCAGGAGGAATCATCTCTTACTCTGCTTAACCTCTTTAGCAGCATTTTACTGTGAGTTTGTCACTTTGCACGAGTTCTTTATCCAAACTGACTATGAGCTCTTTGGATGGGGGGAGGGAGAGTGTGCTCACTGTAGTTACTTCCAGAGCTCAGCATCAGCCAGGACACCCAGGTAGGTTCTCTACAAATTTGCTGAATGAAAGAAAACAAGAAGTGGTCCTGTGAGGCCCCGAGTGATAAGAGCCACCCATCAAATCCTTTTAAGTTGCCTGCCCCTCTTAGATTCTTAAATGTATTATTTCATTAACAAAGCAGTTTTAAGCCCCTTTTTGACCATTATAAGTGTTTGAATAACAATGGGCATGGGATCAAACATGAATAAAGCTCACACTTCACTGTCTCAAAATATCCTAGGCATGTAGGCAAAAAATAGAACTAAAAGGAATGAGTGCAGGGGAGGTGGCAACCTGGTGCAACCATTTGGCGTCCGAGGCCCTTTTGGGACTCTGGGTAACAGTGGAGAGGCTGCC
This sequence comes from Puma concolor, assembly GCF_028749965.1. Taxonomy (NCBI): domain Eukaryota; kingdom Metazoa; phylum Chordata; class Mammalia; order Carnivora; family Felidae; genus Puma; species Puma concolor. Next base: position 12,121,414 of record NC_141676.1, read on the forward strand.
ACAGTCCCATCCCAGCCCATGACAGAATGGAGACGGCTAGGCGACTGTTAGGAAGTTGTTCCTTGGACACTGTACAATGTTTTCTCCTGGAGCAGGCTCCTCTTGGACAACTGAGTTGTTGCTACCTTTTTTTTTTTTTTTTTTTTTTAACGTTTATTCATTTTTGACAGACAGAGACAGAGCCAGAGGGGGCAGGGCAGAGAGAGAGGGAGACACAGACTCTGAAGCAGGCTCCAGGCTCTGAGCTGTCAGCACAGAACCTGATGCGGCGCTTGAACCCACGAACTGTGAGATCATGGCCTGAGCCGAAGTCGGATGCCCACCTGACTGAGCCACCCAGGCACCCCTGGGTTGTTGCCATCTTAAGGACACTTCAGGTCATGTAAAACAAAGAGGTCTCTGTCCTTATTTTGACTTTTAGATAGCTTAAAACCAAATTTTGGCCTTTTCTATACTTTTTTTTTGCTAAATTCAATCTTAGTTCCAACCTGGCTATAATGAAAACCTTCTTGGGAGATGCGAATTTGCCCAAGTTGGGAGGTGGAGAGCAGAGCGATTTCTTTATATGTCTTAGAACGACAAAAGCTCTGGGGACTGTCAGAATCACAGGAGGGTTGGGGGGGGGGGCTTGCTCTGCATTTGGATTTGGACAAGGGGACCCTGTCAGTTCCCTATAGAACTAAGGCAGAAGAACTGACCTATCTCCTGGTGGGTTTTCCTTATCTTTCCTTCCTTCGGGTCTTGGGTCTTCTGTTATGCTGACTTTGAGGATCACTGATATAAAACCTTGAATGATTCCTCATTGCCTATGGGATAAATCTAAATACCTTAGCATGATGTTCAAGGGCCTTATGGTTGAGCCCTAACCTTCCTATCCACTTCATTCCCAGGTGCTCACCTCCCGACTCCTTCTTCCATGATTGCTATGCTCCACATTCAACTCAACATATTTAAAAACCAGACTGTGTTCTCCTATGCTACCTCCAATACCTGTCCTCCGTCCGTGTTTCTTGCCTATTCACTCTCCTCTTGGTTGCAGGGGGTATTCTTTGCTTCTTTCCTCTTCCTAAAGCTCAGAGTCCTTCTCTCCAGCTTCCCATGCTAACTTCTCTGCCATGATCATCAGAGTTGTCCCCTTTTCTCCATCCACTGTCACATTTTTTTACATTTATTTATTTATCTTATATTTATATCCAAGTTAGTTAGCATATAATGCAATAATGATTCTAAGAGTAGATTCCAGTGGTTCATCCCCTATATATAACACCCAGTGCTTATCCCAATAAGTGTCTTCCTTAATGCCCCTTACCCATTTAGCCCCTCCCCTGACCCCTAACGTCTCCAGCAACCCTCAGTTTATTCTCTGTATTTAAGGGTCTCTTATGTTTTGTCCCTCTCCTTGTTTTTATATTATTTTGCTTCCCTTCCCTTATGTTCATCTGTTTAGTATCTTAAATTCTTCATGTGAGTGAAGTCATGTATTTGTCTTTCTCCGACTAATTTCCCTTAGCATAATACCCTCTAGTTCCATCCACGTAGTTGCAAATGGCAAGATGTCATTCTTTTTGATTGCTGAGTAATACTCCATTGTATGTGTATATATATGTGTGTGTATGTGTGTGTATATATATATGTGTATATACATACACACACACACACACACACACACACACACACACACACATATATATACATACACACACATAATCTTTATCCATTCATCCATCGATGGACATTTGGGCTTTTCCCATACTTTGGCTATTGTCAATAGTGCTGCTATAAACATTGGGGTGCATGTGCCCCTTTGATATAGCACACCTGTATCCTTTCAGTAAATATCTAGTAGGGCAATTGCTGGGTCATAGGGTAGCTCTATTTTTAATTTTTTGAGGCACTTCCATACTGTTTTCCAGAGTGGCTGCACCAGTTTGCATTCCCACCAGCTGTGCAAAGAAGATCCTCTTTTTCCACATCCTCATGAACATCTGTGTTTGCCTGAGTTGTTAATTTTAGCCACTCTGGTGTCCATCAACTGTCACTTTTAATTCAGGTTCTCCATCATTTGTGGATTTATTTATTTATTTATTTATTTATTTATTTATTTATTTATTTATTTATTTATTTATTTATTTATTGCTTGCACTCTTGCCCCTATAAACTCACCTGCTCACAGGGACTCTTGAGTACTCATTTAAAAAATGTAAATCCTATCACGTCACTTTTCTGCTTGAAAATTTCCAATGGTTTCTCTCTGTAGTGTCAATACCCTTTAGCCAAAGACCCCTAGGACAACACCTGTAGTCCAAGTTGGGTTTATTGGCTTGTTGCAATGAGGGAGACAACACATCATGGGGGACTTTGGGACACCTCAATAAGGGAATGTTAGCAAGGATTTGTGTTAGGCTTCAGACTCAGGTTAGTTAGTTTGGGAAAGGGTAAAATGTAGTTTTGCTCTGAATTGGATGCTGTCAGAAAGCAAGGGTAATTCTATGATTGGGGTCATTTTTATCTAGGAGGAGATGCTGTCTGTTGTCTATGTGGAAATACTAACCACACACGGACTTCTGTCAGAGTTGGTTATACACCTGCTGTGTTCCAAATCCCTTTCCACACTTACTCTCACTGCTAGTGAGAGAGAAAACTCGTAGCCCCTGATGCACAGCATTGATCTGACATTCACAGCTGGATCTCAGTGTATCACAGGCTGGTCTGAGGCTCACAGCCAGTGAGCCTAACTGATTGAAACAAACTCATAGAAGAATAACTTCGCACAAAGCTCCCGGAGATCGTGATAAGGAAACAAAGCCACTTCATACTTTTGTCTAATCACAGACAAAATGAAGCTGCCACCCACAAAATACCCAATCATAGAATTGCCCTCACTTTCTGATAGCATCCAAGCTAGAGCCAACCTCTCTGCTTTCTCAGGCCCTTCTTTCTTTCTTTTTTTTTTTTTCTTTCTTTTTTTTCTTTCTTTTTTTTTCTTTCCTTTTTTTTTTTTTTTTTAATTTTTTTTCAACGTTTATTTATTTTTGGGACAGAGAGAGACAGGGCATGAACAGGGGAGGGGCAGAGAGAGAGGGAGACACAGAATCAGAAACAGGCTCCAGGCTCTGAGCCATCAGCCCAGAGCCCGACGCGGGGCTCGAACTCCCGGACCGCGAGATCGTGACCTGGCTGAAGTCGGACGCTTAACCGACTGCGCCACCCAGGCGCCCCTCTCAGGCCCTTCTTTCAATCACACAACCAAAGCCTAAATCCTACCATAAGAGCTAACACCGTCTTACCAAGATACCCCATAGCTTCCCATGGTGTCCATTCTTCCTCGCTGTTACAGGTAATAAAGCCACCCGTGTAACCACAGGTTTGTTTCTCCTGGTCTTTGGCTGAGGGCCTGCACACTGGCATTGCTCCCTTGCCCTCCTGGTTTCAGCCACATTGGCCTCCTTTCAGTTCCAAGAAAATGGGAAGCTCATTCCTGCCTAGGGGCTTTGCACTCAGTAGTTCCCTGTGACCCTGGTACTTCCTCTCAGGTCGCTTGGTGGTTGGCTGTCATCATTCAGATTTCCAGGAAAATAACTCCTTGGGAAGTTCTGTCATGGCCTCCTCTCTAATTTTATACCACTTTTTGATTTCCTATATAATTCTCATCCCTCTCTAAATTATATTAGCCGTTTCCTCTCTTCCTCAACCAGAGTGCAAATTTTAAAAGATCAGGGGTTGTGTTGTGTTCACCTCTGTACCCTGGTGCCTTTAACATTTCCACGAATAACCAAAAACACATCTTACCTTGAGAACAACAGCGTCTTCTTAATGGATCCCTCTGCCCCAGGCCACTTCCACACCCAGGACAGCTCTCACAGAGCCCTCTGAATTGTTTTTCTAAAACAAAGGGTAGATGCTAGCACCATCCCTCTTGAAGAACCTTCCAGAGAATCTCTCCTGAAGGTGCCAGCACCTCATTCATCCAGTCTCATCTCCTACTGTGGTTCTTGGAGAACCCTGAGCTCAGTCCTGGTAAACATTTCCAAGCATGCTACATACCTTCCGGCAGCCAAGCCTTGACTAGTGCTTCTCCCTTCTCTCCAGAATGTTCTTACCTACTTCTCCTTACTTTTTCCTGAGGCCAAAATCCTAGTCATTTTTCAAAGCCTAGCTCCCAAAACACCATTTTTGGAGCAGTTCTCTACATTCCTTCCTTCCTTGGGGCTCCTACAGCTCTTCTTTTCTACTCAGGGTGCTACTAACCACACCTTGACTTCTGTGCCCATTGGCTGTCTGCCTGCTTTCTTAGGACATCATGAGTGTCTGCAAGGCAGGGAACCATCTGCTGTCTGTGCCTGTTCCTGTGGTTGTAAAATAAAAATCTTTGTACTGTAGGGGAAGAAAACTTCTTCCCTCTAGATTCGTTGGCTGGTCTAATAATTGACAAAAGACGGATTCACGGGAGAAAGACAAACTTAATTTCGTACATACGCATATAAAAATATGAGACTCAAAGAAGTGACCAGAGCAGGCAGCTTTTATACCTTTTAGACAAACTTGTGAAGAATTGACAAGATCAAGGGGTTTGGGCTTGGGGTAGTAAATTAGTGAAGAAGGAACATGGTTTGTGTATACAGACTTCTCAGCCCTCAATTCCTTCTCTCTGGTGATGAGCATATATCTCTCTCCTGGTACAGGGAGAGTCCTTCCTTTCCCAGATTTATTTTCTGCTTTCTGGAGACAAAAGAGGGTCAGAATGTCCTTGCACAGGCTGTTTAAGTGACTTTAAAATAACCAGTATGCCAAAGCGGCACATTTTGGGGTGGCCGGCTCAAAGACTTTTTGTGAGGGATAAATGAGTTAATGCACGTAAAGCAGTTAGAATGATGACTGGCAGAGTAAATAAATACTGAATAAATGTCTGCTACTACCACTAACATTTCTTTCTGTATCCTTATTACTGGTCCAAAGTAGGCATCAATAAGCATTTCGTGGGAATGGGACAGGAAACTGCTGGAAGACTGAGCTTTGGAGCTTAGAACCAGGTTGGTAATTTTTTTAGCGACCTACTGAGTTGTCTGTGTAACTTCCAACTCTCTCCCCACCCCAAGCTTTGGGGATAAGGAGCCAGGGATAATTAAGCAAGAGAAGAGGAAGTCATCTTAAACCTTTTACCTAGTGGTGTGGCATCAGGTTGGTCTGACCTAAAGACATCTGCCTCAGAAATGTATTTATTTAAAAAACTCTTAAAAAAAGTGTATTTTTATTTGAGAGAGAGAAAGAGAGCAAGCAGGGGAGGGGCCGGTCCGAAGCAGGCTCCAGACTCCGAGCTGTCAGCATAGAGCCTGATGCAGGGCTCAGACTCACAAACCGTGAGATCACAACATGAGACGAAACCAAGAGTCAGATGCTTAACTGACGGAGCCACCCAGGTGCCCTGGGAATTTATTTTGAAAAAGCCTCCCTGGGTCCCTTGTTCAGACGACGCTCATCCTGCAAGGAATAACATATTTAACCACTACCTCAGACTGGGTCCCACTTTCCTTGTCAGGGGAGGGATGGCATATAGGGTCACAAGAGAAGTCTGGGCTAGGAGTTACTGTTCCCAGAGTTTCCGAAGGCTTGTGAGAGGAAGGGTTGCCAGAGTGCTGGATGCAAGAGAAGGACGCAGAGGCACCAGATGCCTCCCAAGATGAGGTTGGTCTGGTGCAGAAGCATGACGGGGCGGTGGGAAATTCCCCCCTCGGCCGTAGCTCTAATTCTTCTGCTTTCCTCCTGCGACACCGGGGCACGTTACTGAACCTCTGGCCCCGTGGTGCTGTCCGGTGGAGAAGTTTTGAGTTCCTTTCCGTGTCAAGAGGAGGTGCTGGCATGTAGCAGGTGACTGTCTAAATGGATGCTTTAACGCATCCTGGGCAGTGTCTGCCAGGCTGCTCCGGAGCTTGCCTGACCCCGTCTCCTCTGAAAGCCACCTTCTGGGTGTGGAGAACAGCCAGTCTGGGCTCTCAGGGAGGTAGGTGCGGGATTCCTGGCTGCCGGGTCAGCCTCTACTGGCCAAAGGCTCACAGGCACAACAGGGGGACATGTAGGCTGTGACCAGATGGGATCCTGGGGAACAACTGGTGTCTCTCTGAGATGCTTAACAGACCTCTCTCCTCAGCTGAAGGTCTCACACGAACCCAAGCTATGTGACACATGAAATATACTTGATGTGTGTATGTCATTCACAAGTACTTGCAGACACTCATTTGTCTAAACCATTTACCAAGCTGTGAAGTTAGTGGCCACTTCCATTTCTTAAATGAGAAAACTCAGAAAAAGTGACTTGTCTCAAAGTTTGGAAACTTACCAGGGTTTGGCACAGGTTTGTGCTGGCTTTATCTGAAATCCAGAGATGGAGGAGGATTTCAACATAAAATGGCCTCGATTTTTAGGTGGCCATGGCAGTGATAGAGTGAGTCTTGGAGCCAGAACTAAAACTCCACACCGGTCAGGTACTAGGGGAGGGACCTGGGCAAGTTAGTGCTCATTCTCATTTCCTTCATTTGTGAGATCTCAGAGGATTAACTGCCTGGCACGAGTAAATGAGGCAGTATTCACACTGCCTTGAACATGTAGATAAAAATGCAGCATCTCTTAGTTAAGTCTCATATTCTGCCCTATGCGATTTTTCCCAGCTTAAGTGTCTACCTTCAAACTGGACTAGAAACGGGCCAATCAGGGTTCTTCTCTGTCCTTCAAAGGTTTTGACTGGGGTTCAGAGTTGAAATTAAACCATTCGAAAGGAAATCTTCCCCGTCTGCAGGCTAGCTGATAGGTGTGGGGCAATCTGCCTTTTCTAGGCTGACTGGCCTCGGGAGTTTTTCCCGGTGGCCTGGCATCACGGAGATTTACCCGGCACGCTCGACGGAGCCTGGCCCTTGCTGGGAGGATTAAATTTCATCCAATGTTGAAACCACTTGAAATTCCTCTTGCTCATCCAAAGATACAGAAATAAAAGAAGCGACTCGTGGTCCTGCTGAGGCGAGATCTTTATTGTTAGCCGCTCTTGCATCTTTTACTTTCTATCTGCCAAAAATAGATGGATCCAAGTAACAGGAGAATCACATGCACATGGATGTTACTGCACACCCCGCACATTTCATCAAAAGATCAAATTGTATTTTTTACTGTGTTTATCTGTAGACTTCAGGGCTCTACAGAAGCTTCTGAGTGGAAAGACGACAGTTTTACCCCTTTCACTTTTTCAGTGTCCCCGACATCCGGAGGTTTGTTCTTGGGTGGGCTGAGGCAGGAGGCCACACCATTCTTCTTAAATGCCCTGGCCTAAACACTGCCTAGTAACTAACACTCGTGCACATACCATAAATCGACCGAAGTTGATACCCAAATTGGACTTATTTTTCCTCTTCACCAATCACTTTATCGCCCTGGTGGAAGCCCCTTTGCTTCCTGCATTTCTGTGTTACTCCTTAGTATTAAGAGAGTAGGTGTTCAGCCACTTTATGAAGAGCTGAGGATTCATAGTCATTCTAAACCACTTTGGAACTATGTAGGTCTCCCTGAAACATTTACTTGTCCTCTGCCTGTTTGACCAGTGGTCACAAGAATGAGTCATCCACTGGGCTTTAATCCACATGAGCCTGAAAAAACAGCAATACCAAGGCGATGACTTTATTAAAACCTTCACTTCCCTCAAACCTGATCATTTCAAAGCTAATTTTATTTGATGGTTGGCCTGTGAGTTTGTGCCAATTTGCAAGTGTTTTCCAAATCACCTTCTTAAACCAATGCAAAGTTTACCAGTTCTCATACATGTAATTCCTTACCGATTCAGAAAAACAGAATCTCTCTCCTAACAAAGGACTTTTCTAGAGGCTGTGGGATAGAAGGACTCCTCTTTACAAAATATGAGTTAGGGGTTAGGAACTAAACTCATGCTTAAAAAAAAAAAAAATTATATATATATATATATATATATATACACACACACACACACACAAATGCCTTTACATATATATATAATTACATTATACATTTTATATAAATCTTATAGTTGCATATTATATAACTATAGATAGTTTATATGTCTATAAAAATATGATTCCCTAGAGATCCTATCCATATATAGATCTAAGAAACAAGGGAACTAAAACCTAAAGGCCAAAAATCTCTTTTGGGTTCTGGACTCTTAAAAAAAACCATACTTCCACAGTGTTGCCATCATTCCTATCTGTATTTTGAGACACACCCCTGGAACACGGCCTGTTGTCAGTCCCTTCTTCAATGTTGCGTCCATTTCAGAGAAGCAAGATGCACAGTTGACACGTTCAGATCCACACTTTTGCGACTTTGTTATTAGAGCTGAGTGCTCATTTCTCCCTTATTCTGTCTACATTTTTCTAGGGATTTTCCCCATACTTCTTTCTTTTTAAAAAACAAAAATTTTTTTTTAACATTTATTTATTATTGAGAGAGAGAGAGAGAGAGAGAAGAGACAGAGCATGAGCAGGGAAGGGGCAGAGAGAGGGGAGACAGAGAATCCGAAGCCAGCTCCAGGCTCCGAGCTGTCAGCACAGAGCCCGACGCAAGGCTCGAACTCACAAACTGTGAGATCATGACCTGAGCCGAAGTCGATCGCTCAACCAACTGAGCCACCCAGGCGCCCCTCCCCATAATTCTTTTGAGGCAAGTTTTTTTTGAAGAAACTGATACAGAACTCTTATCACAATGTTGGGCGTACACTCAGGGGGACTTGGCTGCTTACTAATCAAGACTCACACGGCTTCCTATTTTTCTCCTATTCAGTAGTTAGTACTTGTACCTTTCCTGGACCCTCTGCCACTTCAAATGTGCCTCTTACAGATAAATATTTCTACACATGTAACTCAACAAAGCTTAAGTCATGCTTCCTTGATTTCCAAAACTTCTGCCAACGTCTGCTCTACCTCATCTGCTGAATATAAAAACAAAACACTTGGGAGCCACTTCTTTCAGATTCAGGTTTGTGTTCAGTTACTCCCCAGTAAGAAACTGTATTCCCATCTTTATCCATTAAACAGAAAGCGCCTAAAATACTTCATAGGTAAATCTACGAGCTTCACATTAATAAACAGGTACTTTATCCATTAGAAATACTGCTCTTAAGCAGAAGAAAAAGTTCAAATCAGAGAAAGCTTAAATGAAGTAAGCCTCTATGCTTTTACTGAGACAGTATCTACCTATACACCAAAATTACAAATGAAATAAAACCAAACATTAACCTCGAGTGGCAGCTGAACCCAAATGTTTATTACTGCCTCACTTTCTTCTAACCAGCCAACTCTTCCTCTTCTCATGATTTCTCTTTATTTGGTACCCAGCCACCCTCTGAGATACAACCAAACTCCTCCCTCCTCCAGAAAATGATTTCTGGCCCTCGTTGAGCTCCTCCCTAGAACTCCCTAACCCTAACCTCATGCCTCACAATTCCAACCAGAACCGATGTCTTCTACACATACAAGGCCATTTCCACAGATGTATATTGCAGAGCAGGGCCTTCCTTGCCCTGTATCGCCACAGTGCCTCTCCCAGAGTCCTCATAACACTGACCTCGTGGAGTTGTGGACACAAACCCTTGTGGGAAAAAGTTGAAAGCTAAGTCACCCCATCCCAATCTCATGCAACTTATGCGGTTAGCCCTCTCTGACTCATGGTTCACTTAAGAGCACAGTAAGTAAACTAAATTGATTTGGGTCCCCTATCCACGATGGTGACTTTAACTGGTAGCATAAAATAACGTCACACCTGAGAACTTCTGGGTTTACACTGCAGCACTGGTTCGTACGCCTGACCGCAAATGACCTTTTCCATTAACGCCCACAATTACTAGTTGGGGTCTTTCATACAGTGTTTCTCTCAAGAACATTGAACACAATGCCCTGCCCCTTTCTTGTGAAGCATGGAGGCTTGGCTGTATATTGCTTCAGTATCGCTGGCATTCCCACTTGGAACAGAGTGGGCCTCACCCTCTCCTCATGACTAAGTCCAGAGAATGTGTGGTAAAAGGAGTTTTGTGACATTTTAACCTGAGTAGTATTCCAACCATTGTGCATGAATGCTTGGCTTACAGTGCCTATGTCACCACATTGCTGATTACAATAAATGTGAGGTAACCTAGTACGAGTTGTGCCCAATCCAAAACTCAAAAACATTTGTGGGCACTCTAAAGCAGCCTGGAGCTTCCTAATTTCACAAGTCTGGTGGGCCTAATCTTTTCCCCAAACCGAATCTTAACATCTCCAGTGCTCTCTTCTTAGCTAGGCATGGGCAACAAATACTGCCCTTCATGCAAATTTTGTTCTAGTAACATATCAGGACACATAATGGGGATTGTTTTTCCAGTGCTAGGGATAGACTACATGGGTCAATTTTCCAACCCTCTGTGACACAGAGGTGCAGTGAAAGAAGTTCATAATTAGGCCTCTACAGTGAAGGGCACATAGGCTTTAGAGTGAGAAAGATCTGAGTTCAAACTGAAGCGTGCCATTTGCTAGGTGGGTAACCTTGAACAAGTTGTAATTTCTGTGACCCTGTTTTCTCATCTGCCAAGAGGGGAGAACACTACCTCCCTCAACAGAGTTGTGGAAATTACACACAGAGCCCCTGGCGTACTGCTACAATACAGTACATACTCCATAAACGTTAGTTACTATTTTTATTATCTGTGAGTTTGAATTGGCTAGTAGAGTCCATGATTTTTCATTCACTGTTTCAGTCTTCTCAGAAAAGTCATCTAGGACTAAAGTTAAACATACATTTATCCTGTGAGACTGTTAAATACTTGTAAGGTTAACTTAGCGGGTAGAAAAGGTTAGAGCACTAAAGTGGAAGGATGTTGCCCTTGTCCCCACTCCCTTATGGTCCAAAACACACACACACACACACACACACACACACACACACACACACACACACACTCTCTCTCTCTCTCTCTCTCTCTCTCTCTCTCTCCACAATAAACCTTATGCCCATTTGTCCATGTCTCCAACCATACTTGATGAAAATGCCTGTGGTCTTAAAAGGTTAGAAAACTTTCAAAACTTAAGAATGGGAAAGTGAGGCCTCAGGGAACTGTGTATATTCCACTAGAAAAGGAAGGGGGAGAGAAGAGGGAAAACTGCTATATTTTCTTGTCATTAGTAATATAATGGCTCCCGTGTGCTGGAATCCCAGTCTGATGAGAAGAAATGACTCGAAGGTCACGAATGGATCTAACCGTCCACTGTGAAAGCTCTCGCAACACCTTCAGGCCCCACAGCTTCTTCTCAAAGAGACCACCATCTCCAACAACGGTAGGCATCCCATCAGCCTCATTGGGGGGGATCTTGTGTTCCAGGAGCATCATTAATTCCTCCAGTTGGTAAGCAAAGGCAGCAACTTGGAGTAGAAGGGTATGTATTGCTTGATGGAAGTCCCCTTCAGCTGGAGTAAAATGTACCTGTTGGTCTTCTAAAAGCCTGGCCAACATAACATGGAAGGCACGATAAGCTTGGAGGTTGTCTTGGAGTCGTTCTGCCTCAGTCAGCTCACTCCATCGATCAGTGCTTGCCACTGGCACACCATCCACAGAGTCCAGGTTTATGTTCTCGTTCAGGCCCTGATGTTTCATCTGGCCAAGGATACATAAAAACATCAGATCTTCTGTAATTATCCCAACATTTTTATTTCATCCCTAAATCTCATGTAAAATCTTTTTCATCTTCCTGGTCAAAAAGGATCCAGATTGTAAAGAAAATAACAAATCTACAAAAGGAACTCTTTATTTGAGATCCAATGATGGGACTTTAGGAAGACCTTATTGTCTCTGAAATTATACATACTGTTTTGACTACCTGTTCAGTTTTTGTGGGAGAATCTGCAGTTTTCATTGGGTTCTAAAGGTTGAAAACCACTGGTCTAGAATGCTTCCTTCCCACTTCAAACTGCCTCCTGGAAACTGAAGTATTTTAAATCATATTGGAGATTTAAGTAATTTAAACATACTTAAAAACACTGGGTACATCTATGAAGCCCTAGAATTAACCCACTGCAGAATTCTTTTAACCCCGTCTCTTCCATTGTCCACTCTCAATGGTGAGGACAATCCTTTAAGAGAATTCAGTGGGAATTCGTTTAAAAAAAAAAAAAATCAGACTCTTTGGTATCTCAAAGAGTCTGATTTCTAACTGGTGAGGCTGTACGAATCTATATTCAGAACTCTCACAGGGCCTTCAGTGTTCCTATAGGCCTTAGATGGACACCGATGGGGGATCTCCTTCTATCAGAAAACCAGTCTGGAACTCCCAGTGAATTTTCTAGGGGATCCTTTTGACAGTGTAGGTGACTATTCTATTTAGACACAGGGAGACTTGGTATAAATTATGAAAAAGTGGGTGGCTAGGAGAAATTCTTTGGATCTGTGCTGCTCTTCTCTCAATCCTATACACCTCACTCTTTACACAGTGCAAAAATTCAGAACGATGTATACGAAGAACCCATACTTAGAGGGCCCACAGCTAATCTATTCTGGTAGAATTCAGACTGTAGGCGATCAAATTAGGAACAGCCTCCAAGACATACAGCCAATCCTACCCAGAACCCCATGTATATTTTCTTATTCAAAGAGCATGTCTCCTAAATAGCCTAGAGAAGAAAATAAGGTCACAGGAGTTTCCTTAAGGGAAGGAACCATGAAGAACCATGTCAAATGACGGGCCCAATCTATGAATGACTATATGAGGAGGGCCTTCACGATTGGCAATGGGGGCTGGGACAGACATGGTGGTAACGGGATCCATCAGAGGAGATGAAGTGAAAACAGACAACAGCAAAATAGGCAACTTACATAAGATTCCATAAGAGCAGTCAGATCTGAACGAATCTTCCTTGCTAGCCAGATAGAGCGGCTACAGAGGTCCCGGCGGTGAGGGGTCAGCGATGAGTGCTCTGCGAAAGCCATCCCCTAACTCAAATGTCCCAGGAAACAAGTGAGCTGGGTTTGCTTCTGTCTACACTGGTCCAAATAAGAAATGTGACTCTCAGACTAAATCCACTGGGCATTCTGTACTAATGGGATTGTGCACCCCACCCCCACCCCCTGCCTGACTCAGAGGTGGCAGCAAATTCCTGGCTGTGGATTTTTGTGCCTGTGGAATCAAAGGCCCCTTTTTAATCAGCTTTTTTTCCTGCAGTGTCTGCCTCCATCTCTCTCCTCCACTCAGTGCCTAGCCTACTTGTTTTTATGTCATTGTTTTGCTTTTGCACTTAGCAACAAGGTCACTATCACACTAATCCTCATGACACCCCTGCCTAATGTGATCTGTATTATATACATATAATCATTTAATTTTATTATTACCCTCCTTTGTATTCCCCATGTCCTCCTCTTTCTTTCCTTTTTTTGGCCTGGTAAAGTGTTCAAGAATATTAAGTTATTACTATAAATACAACCGCCACTGATTAAGCAGCTACTCTGGACCAGACACTGTGCTAAAGGCTTTAAAGCCTTTATTCGACCTATGGAATAATTCTAGGAGATAAATATTAATTTCCCCATTTTACATACGAAATTGAGGCTTAAAGAAAGTAAATAATGTACACAAAACCCAGAAAGCAGGCACAAAATTTCAATATAGGTCTCTGATTTTACAGCTGTTTCTCTCATTGACTTTCCAATTTCATTCTTTAGGTTTTTCACATTTGTTAAGAAACAAAGTTTATGTGAAACAGGTCCCTTAAAAATACAGCATCTTTTCATTTGTATCACTTCATTATGTATCTAAAGTTAGTTTAATTTACACTAAAAAATCAGCAAAGTAAGCATCTCTAACCTCGATCATGGTGCCTTCCTCATAGCTACAGGATGAGGAAGGTACTGTTTAGGCCTGTTTTCTTCCAAAGGACAGGAAACACCCAACCCTGACCGGGTAACATTTCTAAGGCAGTCTCAAGTGACAACAGGCTTTTCTTTTTCTTCCTTAGCCCAGTCACACCACACTGCTTCTCAACAAGATAAGAGAATGAGCTGGGCTTTGAAATGAGGGCAAAAGAGTTTAACAGCATGTGCAGAGTTGTTCTTCTATTGCATTTAACTCCGTAGGTTAGAGGATGATACTTACTGACCCAAGAACTGCAAGTGTCATCCCTGAATCAATCAATTAGCTCCCACTGTTTCATAGCATAGACGTTGCCTCTACACTGAAACCCACACCTCAGGTGCAAACTTCCATAAGTAAACAATAAGCGAGAGTAAGAAGGGAGAAAAGTGAGAAGTGGGTGCTGTCACAGTAGGCCTTTTAAGAATGTAGGAGGATTCTAGTTCTTTAAGTTAGTACTTGCGTGGACACGGAGTTTTCTGAAAAAGCACCGATACTGAATGCCACCAAGGTTTTGTCACTTATCAGACTAACATAAACTTCACAGCATCCTTAACGTTCTCTCTACTAGACTAATAAGGCCACCTTTTCTACAAGTCTGCCAAAACATGGGAGGGATTTCCAAGTTTGCCAGATGATCACAGAATCCTATGGCAACTCAGCATTAGAAATCAAGAACTAAAATGAGTCAGATGCTAACTGTCTGATTCTCAATGAGAGCAAACAGCATCTGCCACATAAAACCTGCTCTGAGGGCACTTGTTTCTCACTGAACGGCATCAATGGTCTTCATCCTTTGGAGAACTGTAATCATTACAATCAAGGAAGACAAGTTGCTTCCAAGAAGACAACTTTTATTGTTCTTCTTTACATATTTATTTTGGATATGCCTTAACTAGATTAAGAGAAAACAAGGATTTGAAAAGCAGAGTATCCCTTTTATTATAATTTCTTTTTACATAACCTTTTCAACCTAGATTCAGGTAACTACCTGTCTCTCCCATCAAAGGAGAAGGGTCCTGCACATTACAACAGGCAAAAAAGGCTTTCAGGAAATAAAATATTTTAAATTGATCCATTACAATTTTTCAAATTTCTTGAGTACATTGGAAAGTGGGAAAAAGAAGGAGGGAAAAATGGTACTTCAAACAACCAGACCGTGATAACCTTAGCTGGCTTTAGTACACTTTTTAGATTTTTTTCCAACAGGTACAAAGGAGGTTCAAGTGCTCTATGTAGATGCTTTTCCATACCTGATTTCTTTTTTTTTTTTTAACTCCCAGTAATCCTGGCCAGTGTGTATCCAAACTCTCTGAAGCACAGTAAGTCTCAATTATGCAGAATAACCACAGGCAACCAGAGATTAGGGGGAAGCGCATCTCCCAGAAAGAATACTTGTATCTGAGTTACATTTTCAGAATTTAGAATCGCCAATTCAAGATGGAGAATATGCAATGGGAAGAGTTATTAAAAAGGTAACACAATTTGACTATGAGTAGGCAACGTGGAATTTTAAGGTTAGGAGAGCTCCTTGGAAGGACATAGAAGTAAACAGTGTGATAAGCAGACAGGGAAAGGGAAGAGGGCCTAGTAGAAGCCAGCTTACTTGCACCACTTTTTATTGTGCTAGCATCCCTTTCTCAAAAGGAAAAAAGATAAAGTCTCTGGAGAATATTTTAAAATTGATTGCATACTGATAATAATAACTTATTGAAGCAAACTGTTGGCAAATGGTACCTATAAAGAGGTCAAGAAACAAAAGGAGAAACAGAAAGTTCCTAATTATTAGAACTAACTTGTTGCTTTTGATGGGGAGGAGTTTTATATAGAGAAAAACATATTTTCCCTTTCTCTCATCAAGTTTTTTATGCAGTTTGCTTTTGTGTAGGTGGTTAAAATATCTGATGACTAACCACTGCAAGCACAACTTACAGGGACAAAGAAGATAAATGTGACGACGACAGAAGTTAAGTGTGGAGTCCAGATGCGAGCCAGTGAAACAATATAAAAAGGACTTATAAGGGAAGTGGAATGACTTTGTTGTAAACGCACCCAATCAATCTGATAATATTTTCAAATGTACTCAACATACCAGAGTCCATTCCAAATCCTTACTGTGGGCAGGAAAGCATATTCTACATCCCTTCTATCCTTATTCCATTTTCTACCCCCACACTGGAGGGACGGCAAATCTGCAACACTCTGAAAAGAAACAATGGTGCATTTAAGTCTGTTCACTGTAGGTGTCTGACTCCCTATCCCTGGCATCCCAACCACTGACACTAGTGGGTGTAAAGTAAGCCTCTTTCAGAGATGACATTTTGTTACCCCTCTTTTTGGAAAAAAATAAATCAAAGAGAAAATTAATAAACTTTGTCGTTTTAGTGTTTGTGAAAAACAAGCCGTTCCTTATTTTGCTCCCAGCAAAACTTCATTCTTTCCAATAGCCATCACACATTTCTGACAATGAATAGGACAAGCCTTTAACTCCGGCTTGTGAGGTACACAGAAGGATAGAAACTGCCCTTCTAATTCTCTAAAAATCCCCTAATAGGTTTTTAGTCTTCTGGGAGTTATAAACTTGTAAAAAAAAAAACACCACCTGCCTCTCCCATGGACAGGAATAAGCAGTCTACCCCATTCTATCTCAATGGAAGTGGTAATTCCCAGAATTTTAGGTGAAAGCCAAGGTGATTATTATACAGATTATTAACTTCGTCTATGGAAGTCTTTCCTTTTCTGAAGTGTTCTTAGAAGGAAAACAAAACAGAGCAATTTTCCTTGACTTAAAACTGTACGAGTCATAGACCTCTTCACTGATGGCAGTGTCCTTCACTAATTGGGAGCTGGAATGAACCAATGATAAAGCAAAAACCAAAACAAAGCAAGGGGCCACAGTTGGGCCAACAGGAAGGTGTGCAGGAAGAAATGAAGGGGACAAAAAAAGAAAATAAATGCATAAGAGAAAATGTTGTATCTGTAATTCAGACCCTGAACAATCCTTCTCATCCTCTCAAAATTCCTAAATTTCAATGCTCTAAAAACTCAAAGAGCACTAAATACTGAAAACCTAACAACCTTCCCTAAATAGGCTTCTGAAAAAGCATTAGGCTACTGTATGCTACTGTAGTGATTTTGTTAGTGCTGAGGACCAGCTTTCTTTAAAGGCCACTGGAGAGCTATGATTTAGAGGCTGGCTGTGCTTCTTCAACCCTATATCTTGCCTTCAAAAGTACTTCTTATGGAAAGGACCCCATGTCAGAACAATCTAATCTCTCCCAGCCCCACAAAATATAGCAACAAAGATCCAAAAAAAAAAAAAAAAAAAAAAAAGAAAAGAAAATCAGACTTTCCATTAATAAATAAGGAATCTCAGGTTCCACAACACAAAAACACACATGTTCAAAGTGCAAATTTCTGCCATTAGTCTGGGACTTTTCTCACTGATACAGAGCCCTGTCTTATGGTCAGAGAAACCATGTAGAGGGCAGCCCCCCTCCCTGATGGGAGCCTGCTTCCAAGCTAATGAGCACCACTGAGAACCAGATGGAGGTGTTGGGAGGGGACTGAAGTGCTGGGGTCACAGAGGAGGGAGGTGGTCCCCATGAATCCTTCCTTTCCTAAACCCAGCAGGGAATGGAGGAGAAGGGGGTGAGTGAGAGAGGTGGGCTGTTTTAACAGCTCACCCTGCCAGGGGGCCTAAAGTGCCAAGTCAAGCTGCCAGCCTCCAGAGATTAGAACTGTATGATGCTTTGGGGGTAAGTGTGCCGCGGTGGGTAGAAGCCAGAACCATAGGGCAGCAGTGAAGGAGAAGGGGCTTAGAGGACAGTAATATACTATCAAGAGTTAAAAGCTGATCCAGAGCACATCAGAGTTACAGGTTTAAGAAGGGATCTGCCGGTGAGCACGAAGTCTGCCTGGCTGGAACGGAGTAGGAGGATAACCCTCACTTTAAGAGCTTCTTCTTTTTTGCCTACCTTTTTGGTAAAGGCAACATCAATTTTATAAAGGGGACAATAGAGGGAGAAGAAGGTGGGTGTAGATGTGTGTGCTGTGATCCACAATGGAAAGAGCAGGCCCTTCAGTTATTTTACTAGATTTTAAATGCTTTAAATTTTTTTTTGTCCTTTTTATCTTTTAAATACAAAGTCTGAGCTGTCCCAGTGCCCAAAGTCTTCCCTTCCACTAAGGTCCAGTAGAGTCTGAATCTTCAATCAGAACCTCTGTGGTAGCACCGAGTATATCCGAGTTCATGACCAGCCCTTCAGTGCCCCCACTGCTGCCACTTCCCACAAAGATCTTCCCATCAGCCATCAGGCTCACCCGCTCTGTCCCACTACAGTATGACTTTGACATCCCTTCGGCTTCTAGCAGGAGGCACTCTCCAGAGGTGGAGTTTCCCAATGGCTCAGGAAGAAGAGGAAGACCCTGCCCATCTGCAGGTTGTGTCAGGGACTCTGGGTTAGTGCCCAAGATATCTGTGCTGGTGATGAGGGCGCCTGCATTGGCAGCCAGAGCTTCGGCAATCAGCACCTCGGGGTGGCTTTTTGCTTTGTGTGCCACTACGCTGTCCTTCTTCTCAAATTTTTTGCCACAGATATTGCAAGAGAACTGGTAGAAGGAATCTGCATCATGCTTCTTCATGTGCCAATTAAGGGATGCCTTTTGCCGACAAGTAAATCCACAGATCTCGCATCTAAGAGAGCGGAAGAGGAAATGGCTGATCAAACAGAGAAATGAAAAGGGCTCTTACTCAGGGTCAGGGCAAGAACTTAGAGGTCACATATACAAGCAATAGACACTAACATATACTTGTGAAAAATTAGGAAAAGTTAACTAGATGGAAAACTAATCTGTTTTTTTCTTTTGTTTAAAAACCAGAGGAAACAAGGAAAAGTTCACTAAGTAACTTGCATCCGCAATCAATCCTCTGATTTGGTAAAAGTAAACAGCAGTGGCAACTGAAATGTCTGTACAGGGGCTAACCCACGAGCAGGGCATGTATGCGCTTCTCCCCCAGATGTTCACCAGTAAATAAACACTCACTGTAACGGCTTCTCGCCAGTGTGAATCATCCGGTGCACTGCCAGATTGTGAGAGCTCTTGAAGGCCCTGGCACAATATTCACAGATATAATCCCTTTGATCTAAGAAGAAAAATAATGTGGTCAGTGTTCCATTTCGAATCCCTCTTAAGTATTTTTTCCCAGTTTACAGTAAGTAAGCAGATGATCAGTTAGTAAGAGCAATATTGTTTTCAATGTATAAAATACACTTTGGATAAACAAAATTTTAAAAAGATATATACCATTTTCTTTTTTCATGTTTGTTTTTGAGAGGAAGAGAGAGAGACAGAGAGACAGACAGACAGACAAGACTGTGAGCATGGGAGGGGCAGAGAGAGAGGGAGACACAGAATCCAAAGCAGGCTGCAGGCTGGACACGGGGCTCGAACTCACGGACCATGAGATCATGACCTGAGCAAGTCAGAGGCTTAACCGACTCAGCCACCCAGGCACCCAGGACTTGTTTTAGAAAACTAAACAAAGCAAAACAAAAACAACCTAATGGAAATAGGAGAATTGGAACCCTAATCTCAATCTTACCAATAATCCAGATCTTGGATAAATTGCTTAGTAAGTAAACAACTACATTTTCCCTGGATTTTATTCTTTAGAACAGTTTTTCCAGACTGTGGAAGCTGAATGCTTACATATGAAGAATTTGGCACTCAAACACCAAAATCAACAATAACAACAGAATTTGGCATCTCCTAGAAGAAAAGTGATCCACAATTAAAGTGGTAATCATGTCTTCTGTTTCAGGTTTAAAAAATGTTACCCAAGATAAACAATTTAAATTTCTCTCAAAAAGGTTCAAGTTGCTGTCATCATACATGTGCAAACAGTACCTGTATTCTTTACCTTATTCTCCTACCCCACATCTTCTGCACCATTCAACCCCCGCCTCTGTCATTTCACAATCCCCCCAAATTTCACAGGATTTTTGATGAACTTGGTAACATGGTGTAAAATCTATGGGTCAAAGGAGCACTGCACTTAATTATTTCTTTATCACTTGGTTTTGGAGAGAAGTGGACAAGGAGATGCTCTGTATCTCTTGAATAAATGACCACTATGTTTTCTGGGCCTTTCTCTTAAAATTGCTACACATAGTCACAGTGAAAACACGAGGATAAGTTAAAAGGCAAACAATATCCAATTTAATTCTATGCCCCATCCCAAACAGTTCTAAAGCCAAGTGTGGGAGAAGAGCCAGGTTTTTCTCAAGCTTGAATATATTTGGGAATCATCTAGGGATATTAGTAAATGCAGATGCTAGTTGAGCGGGTCTGAGATTCTGTAAGTAACTCGCTCAAGTGACATCGATTCCTGTTGGGCTATTTTCTACATGATGAATAGGCAAGGTCTAAAAATGCACTTTTAACCCAGAGACAACTCTTCAGTTTGTCTCCCAGGTCTTGCCTACCTTTCTAGTTTCATTGTAACATGCAAACCTGGGTGGGGCATCCACTTGCTCAAATAAATTACATTTTTAAACAATGTTTATTTTAAGAGAGAGAGAGAGAGAGAGAGAGAGAGAGAGAGAGAGAGAGATTGAGAAAATGTACGAGTCGGGGAGGGGCCGAGAGAGATGGTAAGAGAGTTCCAAGCAGGCTCCACACCATCAGCACAAGCCCCACATACAGCTCAATCCCACAAACCATAAGATCATGACCTGAGCCAAAATCAAGAGTCAAACACTTAACCGACTGAGACATCCAGGTGCCCCAAATAAATTACATTTTCAAAGGGAGTCTGTACATACAAATTTGGAAAAAGAAAAACTGCAATGACATCATAAAATTGTATTAACCAAATACAAATAATTGAAATGGAGTGAATTTCTAAAGGAGTCAGTTTGTCATAGTAGTTACTTGATACTTATAGCTAATACCCTAAACTGGTTGTCAGAAACTACTTTTGTAGAGAATAAAACTGTATTAACAGGGAGAAGGAGCAGAGATATGGCAGCATCTAGCAAGGAATAGAGTGGAGACAACATTCTCCCTGAAGCAGCATGGTATCATGGGAAGACTGCAGACTTTGCAGTGAGTCAGACCTGAGCTCAAACCCTGGGGCTCTGAGAAGTCTGTGTGCCAGGCCCTGTGCAGTAAACAGCACTATGGATGTGATCTTATTTCATCCTTATAATAATTCCATGATATCTGTGACATTATTATCACTATTTTTCAGATGAGGAAAGGCGAAAGTTAAGCAACTTGTCTAAGTCACACATACAGTAAAAGACTGAAAGGGTACATATATCAGTATAACCCTGGGTAGGAGACAACTAGAATTCCTAGTTGTACTAGTTGTACCCTCCACAACTACTGAAAAGATAGTAGGTAATAATCCAGTGCCTGGCACCTGCTCAATTAACTCTAATACCCAGCCTAATTTGTTCCTATTAACTGAATGGCTTTGAGATTGTCAGTGGCTAAAAATGAGTGAAATCTGAATCCATTCTGTATTATGTATTACGAAGGCATTTGGTTTCTCTTTTTAAAAGAAAAGCTCCTACAGGAGATTTCATGGGAACTTAATAGCTAGCCTTCACAATTTCAACAGCACCAGAATTGCCAGGAGCTAGTGAGTAGTTAGCATAAACCAGAGGCAAGCCTCTTTACCATCCAGGCTTTCTCTTCATACTCCTCATTTCTAGTCCATAAGAGCTACTACAAAGTATCTACCAGAAAGGGAGTTAGAAAATCTTGGTTCTGTTAAAAACTAGTGATGTCACCAAGGCCAAGTTAATGTGCAAAGCCTCTGGTTTCTCAGCTGTAAAACAAGCATAATATAAGCAAACTTGGTGATGTTGAATGATGATGATAACATGTAAAGTTTCTAGTCCACAGGTGATATAGAATATGTGCTCAATAAAAAAACTGTCCTGGTCATAAAAGTTCTTAAAAAAGTCAAAGGATAAAAGCGAAAAAGCCCTAGTTTGTTCATCTTTTATAAAATTTATGTTTTATTACAGTTTATTTTCATACCTTTCTCTCACACTTGACTGTAGACTTTTTAAGATTTACATTAGAAAAAAGTATCATTACCAATCTACATACTTAAAAGTAGAATGCACTTAACACTTGATAAAACATTTTATTTAAAAAAGTACCTGTATGATGTTTGGCATGTCGTAGAAGTTGCTTCTGGAGCCTGAAGAGTCGCCCACAGGAGGGATGAGGACATACATATTTCTTCTTCAGCAAATGCTGATACTTAATGTGGTGCTAAAACAGTAAGAGAATAGAAAGAGGGATAAAAATTAAGGCTTCTTGAAAGCTTGTTCCTTTGCTAAGTCAAAAGTGCTAAAGAAAAACCAAATACTCTGCATATGGATGGGGGGAGGGAGCAGTATAATAAAATAGTTAAGAACATAGGCTATGGAAACAGATCTGGATTCCAATCTGGGTCCATCATTCATGAGCAGTGTGACCTTAGGAAGTGTACTTAAATACTGTAAGCTACAGTTCTCACTGGCAAAATGGAGACAGTTACTGCCCTAACAATACCAATTGCATTATCATGAGAATATAGAGATCATGTATTATATAACGCTGAATGCAGTAAATGGCCTATAGCAAAAGAATAGTACCAAACATTACTATAACAGAACCAGAATCAGAAAGTGAGGGCTTAGTCTCTCTTGCATTATATTTGCTGCTAAACTAAAAATCAAACAGGCCATTTGTCCTTTTTTTACAATGTTTATTTATTTGAGAGACAGAGTGAGAGTGAGTGTGAGCACAAGTGAACAAGCAGGAGGGGGCAGAGAGAGCAGGAGAGAGAAATCTCAAGCAGGTCCCGTGCTGGCACTGTCAGCGCAGAGCCCGACATGGGACTGGATCCCACAAACCGTGATGACCTGAGCCGAAATCAAGAGATGAACACTCAACCGACTGAACTACCCAGGTGCCCCCAAAGAGGCATTTCTTAAGGTTTAGTAATAAACATTTCACTTTCATGTCCTCTGCTAGACCTAAATATAAGCTGAATCTTTAATTCATTTTTAAAACTCTACTAAAAAAAAAACAAAACCCTAAAAATTTATTTTAATTAATAGATTTTATTTTAAGAAATCACTGATTTGAGTTGCTAATTTTATTTTTAAAAATACACATTAAAATAAAGTCTGTTCATCTGTGTCTCTGGTATGTTGGTAAAATCATCTATCAGAAGTATTTACACCACAATAGGAAACACGGGACTATTTCAAGGAAATCCTTTTTTTGTGCTATGTTTTTAGACATTTTTCTTTTTTTTTTAATGTTTATTTATTTTTGAGAGAACAAGAGCATGCATGAGTGGGGGAGGGGCAGAGAGAGGGGGGACGGAGGACCCGAAGTGCACTCTGTGCTGACAGCAGAGGGCTCGATGGGGCCTGAGCCCACGAACCGGGAGATCACGACCTGAGCTAAAGCCAGACGTTTAACCAACTGAGTCACCCAGGCGCCCCTAGACACTTTTCTTGACATTGTACGTCAATGATAAAGCCTGCACAAGTTCACAAATTATAATATCTCATGAAATATGAGAACTAGTAATGGAACCTAACCTGAAAGGCTGCCTTATGTAACAACTTACTGACCTGCAAATAGCGAGGGTGAGCAAGAACGGTTCCACATCCTTCCATCTCACAACGGACATACTGGATTGGAGGCTTTTTTCTATGATCAGTATGTAGGAGATATGTTAGCAAACAGAAAAGAGGCACTCTGCACAGTGACTTAATTCAGTGCACTATAGGGGACAGCAATTTTACAGCACAAAGAATTAAAATCTCTTTACTAGTATACAGCTTGCACAGAATTTATGTTAGAAACAACCAGAAACGGCCAAATGTTTTGTAAAGAGTTTAAAAAAAATTGGACAAAATAAATTAGAACTCCCCAAAAGGTAAAGAAGCATTAAGATTTTTTAAGACCCTGCAATGGAAATAAAAACACAGTAACTTTGCATCAAGGACATTAATAAAGTTGCATTTGAGAAATTTTTAAATAGCCATTCCTGCAAGGTAATTGTGAGTAATTATGTGAGTAAAGTGCTTACCATCAGGAATAAGGAACACAGTAAGGGTATAAATTACTTACCTCCGTTTGGGTAATCGTGGACTTTTGTCATCTTTTCGCCTTCTTCCTCTCCTGTAATTAAACAACAGAGTAACTACCCACATATTCCAGATTGAAGCTTGGAGTGAAGGATGGCTGAAGACATGTACTCAAGACCACAGAGAAGGTGGCAGAAACAAAGGATACCCCATAACAGACAGAACCAAAGACATATCTGACAAGCCAAACAAATAGGTTATTCTAAAATAATTTCACTTAAATAAATCTGCACAAGTTAAATACATACTTTTCATTAACTATACATTACCATGGAAGATTTGGATAAACCTCAAGGTTACTACTTGAAGAGTTGTTTCAGTAAAAAGTCTATCACCTAAATTTAATCAATTTAAAAAGTAGAATCGAAAGAGTCCATTATCTAAAACCCTGAGAATATAAACTCTACTCTCCTTATACAGAACCAAAAGCCTAAACACTTAAAAAAACAAAATCTTATTTCTGCAACAGGCAATGATGGCTGGACAGGAAGTCAAGATTCTTAAATCACTTGCCTTACTTAATTTGCCCTTCTTTTGAGGCTCCACATTTGCCATACTTGTTTTGCTCTTACCCTGCCTCCCAATAGCTCCCGTCTTACCCACTCATTTAGATCTCTTTAAGTACTGATTTGAATTAAATTTAAACTTTTCAAGCTTTTGAGTCTCTCGAATGAAACTGTCAGCTGCTTGAGGCAGCAATATGTACCTGTCAATAACCCTCCTCACACTCCCACCCTTTTTTTCCCACTAGTGGCTTCAAAATCTGTTAGGTTTCCATTTTTAGTAGTAATTGCCTACTCACTTCCTAGGAGGTTCCTCATCCTCTCTAATTTCATTCTCTTCTTCTTTCACCTCTACCTCCACTTCCACTTTAATTTCTTTCTTCTCTTTTTCTTCTTTTACCTTCCCCGATTTTCTCCGTGGTTTTGGGGTTTCCCTGAAAACACAAATGCATTTCAACACTGGTATCCAGCAAATGATCTTTTCAAGGGGACCTGTGACAACGGGGTAAAATCTGTGATTATCATTGGTTTACTATAAAATTATGATCCTCAGCTCATGAAATATGATTTACAGTCAATTGTTCCTCACATGCATGGTAATGATACATACTTAAAGTCGCTTAGGCTAACAATACCCTAGAATCAAAATTCACTATAGTTATACACAGAAAGACAAAAGTAAAAAATTTTAAGTATTCAGACAATTATTGTATCTTGTTAAGATAAACATGCAGACATCCAATAATTTGGATATGATCAATATAAAGTTCTATATAAACAGAAGAGAGGGCTGTGTGAAGGAGTTAGAAGATCATGTTCAATTTGCAAAACAAGTACATAATTGCTCATTTAAAATGAAGTCCATACCCATTAGTTTAGTAACAAGGCAAAATAAAAGCACACAATAGTGCTTTCCTAACTTATTTTTCATCGACATGTCTGGAGTAAAATCTGAGACGTGCCTTTCTAAGTGGGGTTTGTAGGTCTCGTCTCTTGGGTCGTCTTTGAATGGTATTTCCTCTTCACTGATTAGCATCTCTTCTTCTTCCTCCTCTTCCTCATCACTACTAAAAAGAAGCAAAAAGAGATTAGAAATTCTAGTTGTAAGGATTATATCTGACTGGATTTTATTTGCTAATTTATTTAGAGGTACCAGAAAGTCACAGTAAGTTATTTAGAATTTTCATCCTTACACTCTAACTGGATGCAATCTAGCTACTTTATCCTCACAATAATAATTAGAACTAAAAATACATTACTTCATTAAATCAAGGTAAAGTGATGACTGCTCAACAGCACTAAGAGTTAAAGAACAACTGACTTTATCATACTGTGTGTAGTCATCTGACGATCTGCTCTATCAAAGGAGATCAACCAAAAAAAAAAATAATTCACATGACTTTATCATGGAATATAAATTTCAAAAACCCTAGTTAGTCAAAACATCTACATTTCCCATTAGTGGCTAGCACAAAATAAGCCAGAATACAGAAGGTACTCAAGACATGCTTTCCAAACTGGATAAGTAAAGATTACATGGTTAAAGCTTTAATTAAGAACAAAGTGGCATCTAAATACCAAAACTGAAGTTAATTTTTTGTAACAGTTCCACATTCTTTCAAGTAGAAAACAACTTCTGTATGTGCTATATGTCCCCAAGGGTTTAAATATGACATATGAAATTTCTTACCTAATGCCACCTGGAGACTGGTGTTCTTCTGCACCATCTGGAGAAAGCAAGCAAAACAGAACTTTATGGATATTGATATTTTGTCTCTGCAGCCAAGAGACTCAAACCAAATTACTGCCTGGAAGAACTATACAAAAGAAGAGTATCTGCAAATTGTCTAAAAGGAGCCCTATGTCATCAGACCTACCCTTGACAGTTGTTCAACATTACATTTAAAATCAATAGGCAACTGGTTATTAGATCAGCACACTCTACTTGTACTGTACCATAGTCAAGTTGATCTGTATTTGGTTCTGACTTGCAGATGAGCTGCAATGAACCAGTCTTCGACCTAGAGCTTCGGGTGTTCTCTGTGTCATGATGCCGAGAAACTGATGTCCTGCTACTACTGCGCCAGCCCCGGCTAGGCCTAGTTGCAGCAACGGAAACTTCTTGAGGGAGAGCAGAATCTCCTTCTTCCTCTTTCTCTTCCTTAGGATCTAGATGAGAATATATACCATTACTTATGGTTAACTAATAACCATCTCAGTATATCTACTATTGTAAATACAGTTAATAAAAAAGAAAGTAAATTTTTTTTTCAGGAGAAAAGCCCCTCAGATTTTTGCTGAAATAAGAGAAACATGAGAGGAAAATTAGATGAAACTTCTCCTTATTGTCATCACTCTAAAAAGAAAAAAAAATTCATGTCATAAAGTAGTAGTCTTATATCATATCTAGAAAAAAATGGAACACTAAGACAAGTATGCAAAATATACCAAAGTAATTCAACTAGAATTCTAGCCTTTACATCCAAGATAAAAGAAACTAAATTAAGTGAGTGGTCCCAGAAAGATGGCTGGAACTTCTTACAGAAGCACAAGAAAGAATCACAGGTCTAGATGTGTTAACAACCAAACAACGCTGGAAGAAATTGCTGAAGAGAAATTCCATAAGAAAAATGCCGTCCCTTGACTCTTTTCAATAACTTAGAACCAAACCATGAATTTCAATTAATCTATAGCATCAATGGGGCACCTGGGTGGCTCAGTCGGTTAAGTGTCTGACTCTTGATTTCAGCTCAGGTCATGATCTCATAGTTCATGAGTTCGAGCCCTCCATTGGGATCTGCATTGACAGTGCAGAGCCTGCTTGGGATTCTCTGTCTCCCTCTCTCTCTGCCCCTGTCCTCCATGTGCACTCGCTCTCTCTCACAAAAATAAACAAATACTAAAAAAAAAAAATCTACAGGGCCTATCATGACAA
This sequence comes from Puma concolor, assembly GCF_028749965.1. NCBI lineage: Eukaryota > Metazoa > Chordata > Mammalia > Carnivora > Felidae > Puma > Puma concolor. The sequence continues at coordinate 12,148,904 of NC_141676.1, forward strand.
AGTCCAGCTCCAGTGTTGCTCTGCTTCAGTTTTCCTGAGATGCTGTGTACAGATATACACACAATGTTACTGTTACCCTAGATTTTCTTCATGCTTTAAAGGTGAATGAGGTGATGTAAGACCATTCCCTCCTGAGCAATAAAAAAAAACAAATAAAAAGCTTAGTATTAGAAACTGGCTTTCGGGGCGCCTGGGTGGCGCAGTCGGTTAAGCGGCCGACTTCAGCCAGGTCACGATCTCGCGGTCCGTGAGTTCGAGCCCCGCGTCGGGCTCTGGGCTGATGGCTCGGAGCCTGGAGCCTGTTTCCGATTCTGTGTCTCCCTCTCTCTCTGCCCCTCCCCCGTTCATGCTCTGTCTCTCTCTGTCCCAAAAATAAATAAAAAACGTTGAAAAAAAAAATTAAAAAAAAAAAAAAAAAAAAAAAGAAACTGGCTTTCATCCCTAGAGTAGCTTATTACTATGTTAGCATATTAAAAGTGAGCACATTTTGACTATGCTTTATAATAGAAAAGGCCTTTCTAAGAACAACACAAAATTTTAGTAACAGTTGTACCTAGGACTATGTAAACATAAAAATTTTCTGCATGGCAAATTCCACTAAAAGCAAAGTCTAACAGCCCAACAGAAAAAAGCCAACAAAAACATGTGGCTTTCACACAAACAGGTCAATCCTCTCAGGAGAAACTCAAATGAAAACAATTAGTGTGGTACCATTGTTCCCGTCATACTGGCAACGATCCAAATGTTTGACAACAGAGTATTGGCAAGGCTGCAGGAGACAGTAACACAGATGACAGCATGTGCACTGGCAAATCTCTATGAAGGACACTTTGGCAGGATCTACTGAAATTATAAATGCACATCCTTTCACATTAACTTCAACTAGGAATTTATCCTACAGAATTGCAATCACATTTATGAAATGACTTGTGTATAGTCATCAAAGCACTGTTTTTAGTAGTAAAAGAGTAGCAAACAGCAGGAGGGGCTTGGTTATATGAATTATGATACATCTAGTCATTAGGCAACTGCATGGAAATACTTCCATGACACTTCATTATGCAAAAAAACCCCATATCCATGTAATATCCAAGTATTATACAGGTATACATTTGTTTTTATATAGAAATAAATATACATGCAAGATATGTATCTTATATATGATAATAACACTTCTGGAAGGACATACAAGAAATTGATAAATACTGGTCACTTCCAGAGAAGGTACAAAATTATGTCCAGTAATTCTAAGTATCTACCTGGGAAAATAAACTGGCAGCGGACATTCACTGTAGCATATTTGTAACAGCTAAAGAATGGAAACGACCCATCCCTTCAAGATGATGACCCATACTGAGTAAGAGAATATTCAAATAAACTATGGTTTATTACTAAGATGGGATATTATATAGAGGTATCTGTAAAGAATGACATGGAATTATTGGTAAAAATACTGTTAAATAGAAATTAAGCAAAATGTAAGACACAAAACTATATCTAACATGTTTTTTAAGATATGAAAAATATAGTTTCCTCTACTGTGGAACAAGGTGGTGACTGGAGGCTATTTCAGCTTTAACATACTCTGAAAATTTTATGAGAATATATTAAGGAAATGGAGTAAAATTAGTTTGAATTGTAGAGAATAGCAGTGGGAACTCCTAAAAACCTGACATAATTTTTATATCAGAAATGCATTTCCTTTCAGTTTTCTTTCCCACTCATTATTGCCTTTCTCACTCTTCTCATATCTGAACTATTTTAAGTATCAAAATATGAAATAATAATAAAAAAGGGTTACATTTTAAAATATCTTCAACTATCTACAATCCAATGGGTTTTATCCATAAGTAACTGGAAGGTCAAAGACAACTTGTTTAAAATCACAAAGCTAGATAAGCAGACCCAGATATAAAAATCATGTCTTGAGACTTCTCCATCTAGGTCATGAGTGCTTTTAAGATAAGATACAGGGGTGCCTGGGTGGCGCAGTCGGTTAAGCGTCCGACTTCAGCCAGGTCACGATCTCGCGGTCCGTGAGTTCGAGCCCCGCGTCAGGCTCTGGGCTGATGGCTCAGAGCCTGGAGCCTGTTTCCGATTCTGTGTCTCCCTCTCTCTCTGCCCCTCCCCCGTTCATGCTCTGTCTCTCTCTGTCCCAAAAATAAATAAACGTTGAAAAAAAAAATTAAAAAAAAAAAAAAAGATAAGATACATCAATTTCTTCAAAGAAAGCAATTCAACATCCTCCATAAAGTATTATAAGAATAATGGAGGGGTGCCTGGGTGGCTCATTTGGTTAAATGTCTGACTCTCGATGTTGGCTCAGGTCATGATCTCACAGTTTGAGTGCTGTGTTGGGCTCTGTGCTGAGTGTAAAGCCTGCTTGGGATTCTCTCTTTCCCTTTCTCTCTGACCCTCCCCTACTTGCTCATGCACCTGTTCTTTCTCAAAAAAAAAAAAAAAAAAAAAAAAAAAGTAAATAAATATATATGTATTTACTCAACCCAATGACACTAACTTGGACTTTAAACCCATTTCACTTCCTGTAAAGCTTTTTTCCTTCAGTATGAAGGATTGTATGGCCATATCTTCTCATGCTATTCCTCTTATGCATGAGAGAATTGCTTATTCTTATAAATAAAGCATAATAGCCTGGTTTGTGGAATACCACCCCATTCCCCCTAAACTCTATAAGAAAGAAAAGAAACATTATCAGAGTACTGTTAGCAAAAATGTACCTCATCAGAAACACACACACACACACACACACACACACTGCCAGAATCAACTTTGTACAAACTCTGGAAAATACTCAAACATGTTACAGCAAACACGTGAACACTAAATTAAATAAAAAAAAACAAAAAACAGAAACAGATGAGTTATACAAGACATTTAAGGAAATCTTGATCAAATTACTTATTGAACATAAGCTAAAGGAAACAGCCTTTAAAGATGACAAGACAAAGAATACAGTGTTTAAAAATATGGTCAAAAAGCTAAAGGGTTTAAACCATTGACAAATAACTAACAACAATCAGGAGAATAATATGTCAACAAATAAAGAATGCCGATAAAGAAGTAGTAATTCTAAAAAAAAAAAATCAAATTCTGTAGCTGAAAGTGTAACAACTGAAATGAAAAACTCACTAGGGGATTTCATTAAACGGATCTGAGGAAAGATGAATCAGCAAACTGTAAGGTCAAATAAGAGTATCCAATTCAAAGAACAGAAAGAAAAGTAAACAGAGCCTCCTAAGATACCCATGGGACCATTAAGCATACTGACTTAAGCATACACACGAGAGTCCTAGAAAGAGAGGAGAGAGTGGAGCAGAAAGAATATTTGAGGAAATAAAAGCCATCAGTTTTCAAAATCAGTAAAACATGAATGTACACAAAACAGACATTCCATGAACTCCAAGTAGGACAAATTCTGTGGAACTGAATAAAGGAAACATTTACAGGGGGAGCTGGCTGACCCAAGCCATACCACTCTGTTGCAACCCTTTGCAGACCCAAGAGAAAGAGATGTACCAAGCATTCCCAACAGAAAGAAGCCTAGTCTACTACCTAGCAAGAGGAAGATTTTTCCTTGCCAGGCAAGGAGACACAGTCACAACTCAGCCAATGAAAAACTATTATATTTCAAACTCCCAGTTTACTCCATTGGACTCTGGCCCCCCAGCCCCCACCTCCACCCCTGCCCAGAAGTTTGTCTCCTTTGTTTGAAGGACTTGCCTATCACTTGTTATTGCTTGCTTGTCCAGAATTGTAAATCCTCTGCTATTCCTGAGTAAACCCATTTTCCTGGTAAAACAGTTGGGTGTTATAGTTTTTTTTTTTTTTTTTAAGTTTATTTATTTATTTGTTTATTTAGAGGGGGAGAGAGAGAATCTCTCTGACAGGCTCTGCACTATCAGCATGGAGCCTGATGCGGGGCTTGAACTCATGAACTGTGAGATCATGACCTGAGCCAAACACCAAGAGTCAGTCGCTTAACTAACTGGGCCACCCAGGCACCCCTTGGCTGTTTTACTTTTAAGGTCAACAACTCAAGAGATCCAAGCCAAGACACATTACAATCAAACTGTCAAAAGCCAAAAGACAAAGAGAGACTCCCGAAAACAAAACAGTGTTAAGAGGAGTGACTCATCAGGTATAAGAAATGCTCAATAACATTAATAGCCTATTTCTCACCAGAAACCATGGAGACCAGAAGGCAGAGATACCATATTTAAAGTGATAATGTCAAGCAAGAATTCTATATGTGGCAAACTATCCTTTCAAAATGGAGATCTTCTCATATAAACAAAAGCGAAGTTTGTAGCTAATAGACGTGCCCTGCAAGAAATGCTACATAGGGTGTCTTCCAGGCTGAAACGAAAGGACACCAGGAAATAATTCACAGCCATATGAGGAAATAAAAACACCGTAATTACATAAATAAATATAAAACAGTATTATTATACTTTTGGTTTATAACTCCTCATTTTCCTCCTACTTAAAAGTGTATAAAACAATAATTAAAAACCTGTGTTAATAGGCACACAATATAGAAAGATTCCAAGTACTGATTTCTTTTTGCTTAATAGTTCATTCCTTAATTTATCTCTTTTCTCTCACTTTTTAGTATGGAGCAGTAAGAAGAAACCAGACTGCACTTTCCACGCTTTGCTTGGAAATCTTCTCAGCTAAATATACAAGTTCCTCACTTAGAAGTTCTACATTCTACCCAACAGAACATAATTCAGCTAAATTATCTGCCACTTTATAACAAGGATCACTTCTCTCCCACTGCCCATTAATATGTTCATCATTTTTTTCTAAGGCTTCCTCAGATTGCCTTTAACTTCTCTATTTCTCCCAACTTCTTTAAGGCAATACAGGCTGCTTTTTTGATTAACTGCCTCAGAATTTCCCCAGCTACTACCCATTAACCAAAACCACGTGTACATTTTAAGATATTTTGCTACAGCAACACCCCACACTTCCAGTATCAAACTCTGTTATTTGTTTTCTAGGGCTTCCATAACAAATTACCACAAAAGACCCATTTATCTGCAAAGATCCTATTTCCAAATACATTACATTCACAGGTATTCAACATCTTTTGGGAGGAAACAATTCAACCCATAGCAAGTGGCTCCACTAATAGGAGACAAACTAGACTTCAAGTCAAAAACCGTTACGAGACAAAGAATACCCACTGTGTATTAATAAAAGGGTCAATCAAGAAGATATAATGATTATAAACCTATACAAACCCAATATATGAAGTAAAAAATGACAGAATTAAAGGGAGAACTAGCCAGTACTAAAATAAGATAGAGACTTCAATACCTTACTTTCAGTAACAGATAGAGTAGTCAGAAGTTCAATTAGGAAACAGAGGACTTAAGCAACACTATAAAAAAAATAATTAGACCTAACAGACATATAAAAAATCCTTCACACAAAAACAGAATATACAGTCTTCTCAAGTACACACAGAAGATTCTCCAGGGTAGACCATATGTTAGTCCAAAAACAAGCCTCAAGAAATTTTAAAAGACTGACATCATAGAAAGAATGTTTTCTGATCACAATGGAATAAAACTAGAAATCAGTATCAGAAAAAAAACCTAGAAAACTCAGACATATGTGGAAACAACACACTCTTCAAACAACAAAAAGGTTAAAGAAGAAACCACAAAGGAAATTAGAAAATACTTAAAGATGAGTGAAAATGAAAACACAACATAGTGTAACTTATGGGCTGTAGCAAAAGCAGTGCATGGAGGGAAATTTAGATATAAATGTCTACATTAAAATAGAAAAAAAAAAACCCCACATGTCTAATCAATAATCTAACTACACCTTAAAGGAAAGGGGGAAAAAAGAAGCCAAAGCTAGCAGAAGGAAGGAAATAAAGATTAGAGCAGAGATAAATAAGAAAATAGAAACCGATAGAGAATGGAACCAATGGAACTAGAAGTTGGCTCTTTGAAAAGATCAAAGAAATTGACAACCTTTAGTTAGACTAAGAAAAAAAGACTCATATTACTAAAATTGGAAATTAAAGTGGACATTATTTCTGACCTTACAGAAATAAAAAGGATTATGAGAACACAATTAACAACTACATATAAACAAATTAGATAAACTACATGAAATAAACAAACATCTAGATACACATATACTAAAACTAACTCAAGAAGAAACAGAAAATCTTAACACACAAGTGAAGACAAAAAGTAATCAAAAACTTCCCAATGGAAAAAAAAAAAAAAGGCCAGGAGCAGATGGTTTCACTGATGGATTCTTCTACTAATCATTTAAAGAATTAACACTATCCTTCTCAAACTATTCCAAAAAAGTAAAAGAGGAGGGAACACTTCTCAATTCATTCTGTAAGGCCATCATTACTGACACCAAAGACAAAGACACCATAGGAAAATTATAGACCAATATCCCTTGCAAACCAAAGTCAGCAGCAGCAGCACATTAAGACTATGAAGCAAGTTAACACTAAGATCAAATGGTACGTATCCCAGGATTATGAGGGTGGTTCAATATATGAAAATCAATTAGTGTACTATACCACATTAAAGAGAATGAAGGGGAAAAAAACCCCACACAATCATCTCAAATGATGTAGAAAAGCATTTGACAAAATTCACTTTCATGGTAAGAACACACAGAAAACTAGAAACAGTGAAACTTCAATCTGATAGAGGGCATTTATCAAAACCCCAGAGCTAACATACTCAAATGCAAAAGACTAAAAACTCTCCCTAAGATCACAACAAGATAAGGATGCCCTCTTTCTCCATTTATTTTCAAAGTTGTACGGACAGTTCTAGCCAGAGAGGTTAGCCAAGGTGGGGGAAAAAGGCACCAAACTGCAAAGAAAGAAGCAAAACTATCTCTATTTGTGGATGAAATGACCTTATTTCTGAAGAAAATTCTATAGATTCTGCAAAACAACTACTACAGGTAACAAATTTAGCCAAGTTGTAGAATACACATCAACACACAACAATTAGTTGTTTTAAATATACCAGCAATGAGTAATCCAAAAAGGGGAATAAGGAAACAATTCCACTTACAATCCAATTAAAAACAATAAAATACTTGAACACAAATATAGCTAAGATGTTAATAGTCCCCAAATTGATCTATGGATTAAATATAATCCCTATCAAAATCCCAGCTTCCTTTTTTGTAGAAATTGACAACTTGATCCTAAAATTCATATGAAAATGTAGGGGATCTAGATTATCCAAAACAATCTTGAAAAAGAACACAGTTACAGGACTCACTTTGTTCTTCCCAGTCTTATAACTTATTACAAAGCTGCAGTAATCCATCAGTGCCACTGTGTGGCACTGGCAAAAGGACAGACGGAATTACCAATGAAACTAACTTGAGAGTCTCAATATGAACCCATACATCTATAGTCAACTGATTTTCAAGTTTGCTGAGACCAGTAATGGGGAAAGAGCAGTCTCATCAACAAAGAGAGCTGAGACAACTAGATATCCACATGCAAAGAATGCAGTTGAACCCTTACCTTATACCATATATAAAAATGAACTCAAAATGGATCAAAGACCTAAATATAAGAGCTAACACTAAAAAATCTTAGAAGAAAACCTACAGAATGGGAGAAAAGTATGTACAGGTATTAATTCTGATAAGAGCCTAGTATTCAGAATATAGAAAGATCTTTCACTTGATCAAAAAGACAAACCAACTAAAAAAATGGGCAAAGGACTTTAATAGACATTTCTCCAAAGAAAATATACAAATGGCCACACACACACACACACACACACACACAGATGTTCAATATAAGTCATTTATGAGATGCAAATAAAAACCACAGTGATATTATATTACTACTTCACATACCACTAGGATAGCTTTAATAATAACTTAAAAAGAAAACAACCCAGGGGCACCTGGGTGGCTCAGTCAGTTAAGCGTCCGACTTCAGCTCAAGTCATGATCTCACGGTTTGTGGGTCCGAGCCCCAAGCTGGGCTCTGTACTGACAGCTCAGAGCCTGAAGCCTGCTTTGGATTCTGTGTCTCCCTCTCTCTCTGCCCTTCCCCTGCTCGCACTCTCTCCCTCTCAAAAAACAAACATTAAAAAAAATTAAAAACAAAACAACAACAAAAAGCTCCCAGAAAAAACAGATGTTGGAGGGATGTGGAGAGACTGTAACTCTTGTACATTGTTGGGGGGAATGCAAAATGGTGCAGCCACTGTGGAAAGCAGGTGGCAGTTCCTCAAAAACAAACAAAACTACCATATGACCCAGCAATGCCACTCCTAGGTACAGTCCCCCCAAATTGAAAACCAAACAAATACTTGTACATGAATGTTCATTGCTGTACAATTCAAAACAGCCAAAATGCGGAAGCAATTGAAATGACCATCAAACACTGACTGAATGGATAAAGAAAAGGAAGTATATCCATACAACAGCATATTACTCTTGAAACACTAATACATACTAACACCTGCTACAACACGGATGAACAATGAAAATATTATGCTGTACAACAGGAGACATGAAAGTCGAATATTGTATGATTCCACTTACACAAAATATTCAGAATAGGTAAATTCAGATTAATGTTTTAAGGTAGTGAGGTAAAAGCAGATTAATCTTTTTGTAAGAGGCTAGGGAGAGGGGTGTTGGGGAATGACTATTATTTTTAAAAATTTTTTAACGTTTATTTATTTTTGAGAGAAAGGGAGAGACAGAGTGTGAGCATAGGAGGGGCAGAGAGAGAGGGAAACAAAGAATCCAAAGCAGGCTCCAGACTCTGAGCTGTCAGCACAGAGCCCAACGTGGGACTCAAACTCACTAACTCTGAAATCATGACCTGAGCTGAAGTCGATGATTAACCCACTGAGCCGCCCAGGCTCCCTGGGGAATGACTATTTTTAATGGGTACGGGGTCTTGTTTGGTAGGGATGAAAATATCTGGAATTTGATAGAGATGACGTTGCACAACATTATAATGTACTAAATGTCACTAAACTGTGTGCTTTAAAATGGTTAATTTTGTTGGGTGAATTTAACCTCAAAAAACCCCTAAACAAAAGGCATTGTCAGGTTTCCAGAGTAGAAACTGACAACCAAAGGATAACCCACACATATGGATGAACAATCATGACCAGATAGAAAAGAACCAGGTTTCTTTTGTGTAGTAATTCAAAGATAATTTCTAGCTGTTTCTTATAGTAGCAGTTGACTTTGAAGAGGCTTCTTAACATATAATAAGAAAGAAGGAAAAAAAACCCCACAGTAGCCTAAGACACAACCACATTCCTGAAAGAGGAAGAAAGGACAAAAGAAAAATGGTTGATACTATGAACTGAGACGAAATCATACTACTGGCAGGAATGTTTCTTCTAATTCTTCTAGGTAGCAAAAGATGAAATGTAACAGTGATTTATCTCAGTCCTATAGCAACAGATAATTCTTTCAAGTAAACTAACTCATCAAATTCCAAAAGATGATAGCCACTTCATCATGATAAAACACTTCTAGTCAGAAAGGCTATCCCAATATGATCTGGTTCTCCTTCAGGTTGCCCTATTTTTCGAACTGAAGCTTAGAGAATTAAATCTTGACTTGTTCAAGATTACAAAGCTAATATTGATTGGGGGGTGAAACAGGGAATGGTTAGTTGGTAAGCTGGGAAGAAAGCACAGTCAAGGTCTTCTCATTTCTTTTTAAATATTTACTTTTTTTGTTTTCTGGAAAACTAACAAAGTTAAATATTTGACAAGCATTAAGTACCTGACAGTATAATTTTTTCAAATTTAACCTTATACTCTGCCAAGTAATTTTTATTCTTGTTTTTATAGATGGGGAAAGCAAGTGACTAACTTTCCCAGACTCAAAAATTAAGCTGTGGAGCTGGAATTTGAACTCAGGTACATCTAAGTCCAAAGTCTATACTCTTTCTACTGAATTATTCCATGAAAGTGAATTTTTAATCTAAAACTGCACATGGCATTTGTTTCAAAATAGAGGAATAGAGGGAATTGTTTGATTAAATACCAGAACAAAGCTGAAAGATTTTCAAGCTTCAATTAAGAAATTAAATGATTAGTATATTTCTTTTAATGTTTACTTATTTTTGAGAGCGAGCGAGCGCAAATGGGGGAGGGACAGAGAGAGAGGGAGACTCAGAATCCGAAGCAGGCTACCAGGTTCTGAGCTGTCAGCACAGAGCCTAATGCGGGGCTTGAATTCATGAACTATGAGATCATGACCTGAGCTGAAGTCAGACACTTAACCGACTGAGTCACCCAGGCACCCCTGGTTCACTCATTTAAATCAATGCAAATGTTTGTGTGTATATATGTGTTAGTAGTTAGATTTTTCTTTAAAACAACCAACCAACCAACCAAACAAAAAACGCAAACGTTTATTTATTTTGAGTGGGGGAAGGGCAGAGAGAAAAACAGAAAATCCCAAGCAGGCTCTGTGCTGTCAGCACATAGCCCCATGCAGGGCTCGATCCCACAAACCATGAGATCATGACCTGAGCTGAAATCAAGAGTTGGATGCTCAACCAACTGAGCCACCCAGGTGCCCCTTGAATTAGATTTTCCTTTCTTGTTCTAGTCATGTTCTTCACTGCTTATTACATCTATGGTTTTATTTTTTTACCTATTCCAGGGCAGTTATCAGCCCATGGAGCACTGAGAGAAAGAAAATAAAGGATAAAAAATACTAATGAGCATTCATAAAATTTATACAGATATTAAAATTTTAGGGGGCGCCTGGATGGCTCAGTCACTTGAGCATCCGACTCTTTATTTCTGCTTAGGTCATGATCCCCAGGTCGTGGGATGGAGCCCCATGTCAGGCTTTGTGCTGAGAGTGGAACCTGCTTAAGATTCTCCTCTCTCTTCCCCTGGCCCTCTCCCTAGCTTGTGCTATCTCTTAAAAAAACAAACAAACAAACAAACAAAAATTAGGTCAAAAATGCTAGAATCCCAAACTAAGCTATTAATTTTCAAAGTACAGTCATCAGGTGAGTTAGTTCTGTCTCTTAAAAATGTTAAGAAGCTTTGCTTAGACAGAGGTTTGAGAAAGTGAAAGGATACATTCTCCTTGAAACTGTAGCTCTGAAAACTAGTGTTCATTAACTGGACAGTCTCCATAGCTCAAAATTTAACATTTAAGTCTGAATAGATCTGCCTGGACTCTAAAGGATGAGTAAGTGCTAGCTACGTGATAGAGGGGAAGTGGGAAGGAGGAGCACGTGCAAATGTCATGAGATGCTCAGTGATATGTCATGAGATGTCCATGCTCAGTGTGGAGGCTGCTTGGGATTCTCTCTCTCTCCCTCTGCCCCTCTCCCCTATTCACATGCTCTCTCTGTAAAATAAAAAATAATAGTAATAAAAAAAAGGTCCTTGGAGGATTTTGGATTTTATCCTAATAGCCACAGAAAGGCAGTGGAAGATTTTAAGTTGGAATGTGGCATGATGAGATTTGTAGTTTTTGTGTTCATTCTGGTTGCAAGCTAGAGAACGACTTATGTTGGGCTAAGAGTGAATTCCAGGAGACCTAGCTAAAAGTCTACTGCAATACACTAGGCAACAAATAATAGCTTGAAAAAGAGTAATAGCACTGGAGATGGAAAGAATTGGAGATCTGCAAAAACACTTAGAGGAGACAGGCCTCTAAGGATAGACGGGGATAGAGAGAGGTATCATGGATTTAGTTTCTAGATTTATGACCTGGACAACTGAATAGATGGTGAAAGTATTCACAGAAAAAGATCAGGTGTCTTTTACTGTTTTGAGGAGACAGTAGGGAGAATATATGTTCCATTTTGGATAAATTAAATTTGAAATGTCCGCAGAGTGAAAAAAATCAGTGAGCCCAAAGTTCAGAGGAAGGAGTCTGGGCTACTTACCTACAACTGGGAATTGCCATTACCATGGTTGATTACAGTGCTATGATCCAGATTTAGCAAGGTCCACATAAAATGATCATTTTCAACTTTTAGAAAATGTTATTTTTAGCTATTCCCAACATTTGGCTTATTCACTGGTTTCTCTGTTCCAGAAGTAGTTTCATATGGTAAAATCTATTTAAAAAAAATTAACCATAGAACGATTTTGCTTTGTTCAGTCTTTCAATCCATTCTCTCCTAAGTACTCTTTCATATTTTGATGGTAAAATGTAGTGCAGCAGAGTATCTGGGCATGTAAAGAAAGTTATACTAAAGTATGGGTGTAACATTGACACTGAGGATAAGAAAAGGGAAAAAGCACAACAGTGCTGCAGAAACAGAAAAGCTCAGAGTTATGGGGGCACAGAAATATTACAGGGAGAAATTTGGTCCACCTAAGGAACACTGTGAGCAACAAAGCTGAGAAAGTATAATTCATCTACATTGTAGAGGCTCTGGATCCAAGCCTAAGAAATCTGTAGTTAGACAGGTAATAGAGAATCTCTGAAGGTTACAGAGTTAAGAGCTACATGACCTGAATGGAGACCAATCTGGCACACAATGGATTCATAAAGAGACGTGGTTTGAGAGTTGCAATTTAAGGAGATCGGCTGGGATGCAATTGTATATTTAATTTTAATAAGGACTTTAATTAAAAATGCTAATGGAAAAAGGTTGATAGGTTGAAGTGGGAATGGGGTAGGGAGAGGCACAAAATGAGCAGACCTTGAGCAGGGTAAGATGTAGAGGTAACGAAGAAAGGCATCATGGATTACTTGGCATCTGCCCCTGTTATTCTACTGAAACTGCTATTGTTAAGGTTTCCAATGTCTTCCATGTAGTTAAGTCTAATTGACATTTTTCAGTTCCCATCTTATCTTCTGACAGTTGGTTTTCACGGTATCACACTTTCTTGGTCTTTTTCCTACTTTCCTAGTTTCTTGTCCCCAGTCTTTCCTGGTAGCTTCTCCTCCTCCTCCAACTGTCCTTTAGATTTAAATGCCACAGCTTAATCCTAGCATCTCACCTTATTGTACATTCATTCTCTGTAATCTACTCTTGCCTGTATCCATCATAAGTAGTCACCTTCCTTGGGTTTAAAAAAAAAATTTTTTTTTTAACATTTATTCATTTTTGAGAGTGAGAGAGAGAGACAGAGCATGAGTGGGGGAGGGGCAGAGAGAGAGGAAGACAGAATCAGAAGCAGGCTCCAGGCTCCGAGCTGTCAGCACCGAGCCCGATATGGAGTGCAAACTCACAGACCGCGAGATCATGACCTGAGCCAAAGTCAGGCGCTCAACGGACTGAGCCACCCGGGCACCCTCCTCGGGGTTTTAATATGTACTCAGTATAGTGAATGAGAGCTGATGGTGGTGCTTTAACAGGGAGGCACTGTCCACGCACAATAAAAGGGTTGCCTTTTATAATTAAACTACAAATCAATACACAATGAAAATGCAGCACTACACAAAGTCACCTAAAAATGGATCTAGCACTTGGGCCAATCTAATTAATGACCAATAATAAGGAATATTATCATGTGGCTGCCACTGTTCTAAGTAGTTCATGTATATCATCTCACAATGAATTCTCAAAATACTCCATTAAGTACTTCTTACATACTTTCTTAATTTTACAGACAAGGAAACGGAGACATGGAAAAGTTAAGAAAACTCCCCAAAGTCACATGGTAAATTCCCAACAAAGCAGAGTTCAAGTTCAGGTTGTCTGATTTTGAAGACTGTGCTCTTCAGTCATGATGCTCTTACACTAAAGAAACCCTGAACTCACTTCTGTCCTTTGCACGCACTTAATCATCACACTATGCATCATCGTCTTTGTATAATAAGTAATATACACCTCTATATAATATCACTTTGGTTGTGATGTTACCGTTCCTTTAAAATTGCTTTTGCCAAGGCCAACAATGCTGAGAGGGGCTCTTACCTTTGTGTGCCATGGACTCCTCTGGGGATGTGGTAAAACATATATGCCTCAGGATTATTGGTTTTAAGTGTATAAAATAAAATAGGATTTTAAAAGACGGCTTACAAAGAAAACTGTAATGGAATATAGCTAATCCACAGACCCCTCGAGCTAAAGCTAATGGATACTTTGTTTTTAATCATGGGCAACCTTTCAGTAGCACTTGCCACTACCCTTCCAGCTACCTTCTTCTAAATGAGTTTTTTAATGCTTTTTATTTTGAGAGAGAGAGAGAGAGAGAGAAAGAGAGAGAAAGAGAGAGAAAGAGAGAGAGAGAGAGAGAGAGAGAGAGAGAGAGAGAGAGAGAGAGAGGAGACCACACAAGTCGGGGAGGGGCAGAGAGAGAGGGAGAGCGAGAGAATCTCAAGTAGGCTCCATGCTCAGTGCAGAGCCGAAAGAAGGGCTCGATCTCAAGACCCTGAGATCGAAGTCAAAGAGTCAGACCCTTAACTGCCTGAGCTACCCAGGCGCCCCTACCCCCTTCTAAAAGTTAAAACTCTTTGCCTTTCCTTCACTTCCACCACTTTTTTTCCTTCTTGGACTTTTCATCCTTCTCAGTCTCATCTGGGCTCTCCATACCTTACTTGAAATGGTGTTTACTGGCCTGCTTCTCTTCTCACTGAAAACACCTACACAATCTCATCCATTCCCAGAGTTCAATTAGTATCTAAAAGTTAAGACTTTTATAACCAACTACCTATTGGTCACCTCCTCTTTAATTTCAAGACTTGTGAGACCCTCAGTAGAGGACATAGCTAAGCTGTGTCCAGACTCCTGACAGAGGGAAACTAAGAGATGATAAATGGGTGTTGCTCTCAACTTGTCATAATGTGTTTGAAAACAAATACAGTGGTCAAACACCATGGTTCTGCCTACACCTATAGGAAAGGATGCATGAGCTATCAAGTAACCTGATGCTAGGAAATGCTGGCATCATAGAATTCTCCTTCTCACAGAATCTCTTTTTTAATACTATGTCCACCAAGCAACTCTGTAATCACTTGGTCTTATGGCACAGTGCAAGATTTTTAGTGACACAGAAAGGTCCAAAACAACTGAATATAAAGAGAGTTTTGGTGATGATACAGAAGATGCAAATTTGACACAAGCAGAGGTCTGACAGGCACTTTTGCAAGTGAGGTCTTCCCTTCTGTAAAGCTGCCCAGAGGCTGCCATATTATTAAGAACTTGCCCAGTGGAGGATGAGAGACCATGAGGAGGAAAACCATGCTGCTGGCCCACAGCCAGCACGACTGCTTCACACGCCAGTGTGGCCATCTTGCCTCGTCAGGCCCTTTCAGCTGTTCTCTGACCGCAGCTGCCCGACTAGCCCAGGAGAACAGCAGAAGCATCCAGCCAACTGGAAAACAACATGGGATAATAAACTATTCTTTAAGACACCAATTCAGGGCAATGTGTTCTAAAGCAAAAGACGTAACTATGAGTCTCCATTTTCTCATCTATAAAATGAAGGATCAGAGATGATCCCTAAGATCGTCTCCAACATAAACGTAAGAGTTCACTCTTTCACTCTTCACATTCGAGGATGCAAGAAACAAAACAACAGAAACAAATTTAGTGGGATGAATGTAATTAACATAGAGAGGGAATAAAAGGAATATTAGAATTAACTACGGTTTTAAGTTTTAAATAGTGTGCAGGGGACTTCTAGTTAAACAGCAGATTGAATATATTTTTTTGGTCTGCTTCCTTCTAAAATGTCACTAAAATGACAGAGAAGAACTAAAAATGACTAAGAATCACAAAGTTAAAGGAACACAAAAGGAGACAACAGCCCTATGATTTCATTTCAACAAAATTTTAGAAGACCTGAACCAGAATAGTGATAAAGACTTTCACATCAAATAGAGTTTAAACTTACACTAGGAGGCTGGGAAACAAATCATAAGTTAACACACACACACTTAGCCACTTCAGAAAGAAATAGGAATCAGAGTCACAAGATGCCTCTGAAAGAGGGGATGCTGAGTAAGACTGAAAAGAGAGCAGGTGGAAGGTTTTAAAAGTTAGTTTCAACAAGCGGTCCCTTTTACCCTTTGCTGCCATCAACCACCCCTCTGAGCATAGGTTTACTATTTAGGAAAAGGTGAACTAGACAGGCCCTGGCATCAACAGTTTCAGGTAAGGGCAGAGTTGAAGTATTATTAGAGAACAGTGGTAATTAAATGGAACCAAAAATAATAAATGTTGAGGACCCTCCTCACTGACCTCCCACCCAACACTATAACCAGAGATACAGAACTTCTCTCTGATGAAAATGAAATGGCCCATAGAAAGACTATGCCCACATCATCTCTTTACAGGGGACAGGAAGTCTAATCCGTGCACAGACTTCCCGATCACAGACTTTACTCTAAAAATCAAAAGAAAGTTAGGGAACACCAAAAACTTGACAAAAATCTCTTGAGAGGCTAAATAAACAAATGGGAAAAACAACTTGAAAGAAATGGCAATTCAGGGAACAGAAAAAAATACATATACACAGAAACATACTTGTATATTGACAGGAAGCAAGTATGTCATTAAAGAATAGTAATACATGAAGAAAAAAGCTCTTGGAAAATTAAAACTATGATAGCAAGAATTAAAACCTTTAAGAAAAGGTATTAAGCTGAGAAAATAAAAGTAGAAAGGGTTAAGAAGAGGGAAAAAAGAACAAATTAAACAGAGAAAGCAAAAGCAACAGTTAAAGAAATAAGAACATAAAATCTGCTATAAATTGAAGACATGCATTGTAACTTAATTTAACATCATTTATGTGTTAATTTCATTTATCAACTAGGCTAGTGTGATGCTGTGATCTATAAGAAAAGTATGTATGGTCTTCATCCACAAGCTCCTAACTCAGAGTTGCCCAAACCCTTCAAAATTCCTAAGTGTTAAAAGTGTTTCTGGTTATGTTAATAACGTTACTTTTGGATACTACCTAAGGAAGGGGGCTGGCTGCCAGAAGGTTGAACTTTTAGTCTCCCTCCCCACTTCTGGAAGCCGAATGGAACACCAATGGACAATGATTTAATCAATCACAGGAATTATGAAAGCTCTATAAAAACCCAAGGCAGGGTCCAAAGAGCTTCTGGGCTGGTGAACACGTGGGGATCTGGGGAGAATGGCATGCTCTGAGAGGGGAGGGAAGGGAAGTGTCACCAGATAGACCCTAAGACCTGCCCACTGGCTCCTACTCTTTGACCTCTGTCTAGCATTTTTTCCTTAAGCTCTCCTTTCTAGCTTATCTCCTAACTCAAATGGAAACTGAAACCACCGCTCAAGCAATAGTAAGTGCCCTGATAGACCTCCAGCCAGCCCAGACCACCCAAGCCATTTGAGTGTAACTCCCTCTTGTAACAGACTAGCACCTGTGCACATGGACCATGGAGTAACCTCAAGAATGACCAACAACTATTGTTACCTAATTATAAAACTAAAATCTCCACCCAAGGAGAAGCCAAGCCTCATTTACATAACATACAATGTATGTACAGACATGTTCCCTTAAGGCATATATGTGACCTTATACCCGTCTCTACATATGACAAGGCTTCTCTATCTAAATATTCATCCTAACCCTAAATAAAAGGAACGCATCTTGGAGAGTCATGGCTTTGGAAGTTATTCCCTGTGATCACCTTATTTGTTGCAAATAAAGTTTCCTTTGCGCAACAACTTATGTGGTGTAGTTTCTATCTGTGACTCACCAAGGAATAAACTCATGTTGATTCGGTTGCAGAAGCTTCTCACCCCTTCCTTCACATCTTGCCCTATAGATCACTCTCACCTAGCTGTTTCTGAGTTATAATACACCAGTGATCTAGTAAGTAAAATGTTTCTGAGTTCTGTGAGCTGCTCTAACAAATTAACTGAATACAAGGAGGGGGTCACGGGAACTTGTGATTTATAGTTCAGAACAGGTAACAACCTGGACCTACTACTGGCATGTGAATGGAAGTGTGAGGGAATAGTCTTGTAGGACTGAGCCCTTAACCTACCGAATTTGATGCTATTTCCTTATAGACAGTAACAGAATTGAGTTGAATCCTTGGAATATCCTGCTGGTATCTGAGAATTGCTTGGTTGCTGTGTGGGAAACCCTCTTCTCCCCACCCCCACTATAGTGCCTAGTTGTTTGGTCAAACAGCCTAAATGTCACTGTGAAGGTCCTTCTGAGATATGATTAACATGTAAATCAGTAGATTCTGAGTAAACTACCCTCCATAATGTGGGTGGGCCTCATCCAATCAGTTGAAGGCCTCAGAGCAAAGACTGATTTCATGGAGTTTGGCTTCAAGATTACAACACCACCTCTTATCTGAATTTCTAGTCTGCTGGTTTGCCCTGTGGATTTTGAACGTGATAGCCACAATCACTTAAGCTTAAGGAATTTAAGCTAATTCCTTAAAATAAATCTCTCTCTCTCTCTCTCTCTCTATATATATATTCTATTGGTTCTGCTTCACTTGAGGAGCCACAATACAGACTCTGGTACGGAAAGGGGTTCTAGAGGAAGAGAATGTTTTTTTAATATAGTGATTCAACAATTCTATCCATTATTCAGTGCTCACCACAGTAAGTATACTCTCAATCTTTTCACCTATTTTACTCATCCCTGCACCCACCTCCCCTCTGTTAACCATCAGGTTTTTCTTTCTTATGTATTTTTTAAAGATTCATTTTATTATTTAATTTTTTTTTATTTTTTTATTTTTGAGAGAGAGATACAGTGTGCAAATGGGGAAGGGGCAGAGAGAAGGAGGGAGGCACAGAATCTGAAGCAGGCTCCAGGCTGTCAGCATGGAGCCTGAACTTGAATGCAGGGCTCGAACTCATGAACCAGGAGATCATGACCTGAGCCAAAGCCTGCCACTTAACTGACTGAGCCACCCAGGTGCCCCTAGGGTTTTCTGCACATAGTATTACGTCACTGGCAAACAGTCCAAGTTTCAATTCTTCCTTACCAGTTTAGATGCCTTTTCTTTTCCATGTCTGAGTGCTGTGGCTAGGATTTCCAGGACTATGTTGAATAAAAGTGGTGAGAGTAGGCACCCTTATCTTTTTCCTGATCTTAGGGGGGAAAAGTGCTTGGTTTTTCACAATTGAGTATGATGTTAGCTGTGCATTTTTCATGTATGGCCTTTATTCTGTTGAAGTGTGTTCCCTCTAAACTTACTTTGTTGAGGGTTTTCCTCATGAATAGATGCTGTACTTAGTCACGTGCTTTTCCTGCATCTATTGAAATGATCATATGGTTTTTATCCTTTCTCTTATTGATATGACCTATCATGCTGATTGATTTGTGAATCCTGAACCACCCTTCTGTCCCAGGAAAAAAATTCCACTTGATCACGAACAATTTTTCAAATGTATTGCTGGATTTAGTTTGCTAACATTTTGTTGAGGATTTTTGCATCCATGTTCACCAGATAAACCAGCCTGTAGTTCTTTTTTTGTGATGTCTTTATCTGGTGTTGGTATCAAGGTAATGCTGGCTTCACAGAATGAATTTAGCAGCTTTCCCTCCTTTTTTAGTTTTTGGAATAGTTTAAGAATAGGTATTAACTCTTCTTTAAATGTTTGGTAGAATTCACTTGTGAGGCCATTTGGTCCTAGACTTCTGTTGGGAGTTTTTTGATTACTGATTCAATTTCATTACTCATCATCAGTCCATAAACATTTTCTATTTCTTCTGATTCAGTTTTAGGAGGTTATGTGTTTCTAGGAATTTATCTATTTCTTATAGGTTGTCCAATTTTTTGACACATAACTTATCATAATATTCTCTTATAATCCTTTGTATCTTGTGGTGTTGGTTTTTATTTCTCCTCTTTCATTTCTGATTTTGCTTGAGTTCTCTCTCTTTAATGAGTCTGGCTAAAGGTTTATCAATTTTGTTGATTTCTCAAAGAAATAGCTCCTGGTTTTATTGATCTTTTTTTTTTTTTAAGTTTCTATTTTGCTTATTTCTGCTCTAATCTTTATTATTTCCTTCCTACTACTGGGTTTGGGTTTTGTTTGTTCTTATCTTTCTATCTCCTTTAGGTGTAACGTTAGGTTGTTTGAGATTTTTCTTGCTTCTTGAGGAAGGCCTATATTGCTATAAACTTCCTAGAAGAACAGAATCTTAAGGATGAGCTTTCTGAATTACTTCTGTGGTTTCTGGAATCGTTTCTTTAATTGATTTAAAGGCCCTAATGACTCTATTTTTGGTAGTAAAGAGAACACTGAAAGTCTATGGCAAAAAATCACCAATGGATACTCCTGATCAAATATTTCTTTAATAACAGACAAAGTTCTGGGGCGCCTGGGTGGCGCAGTCGGTTGAGCGTCCGACTTCAGCCAGGTCACGATCTCACGGTCCGTGAGTTCGAGCCCCGCGTCGGGCTCTGGGCTGATGGCTCAGAGCCTGGAGCCTGTTTCTGATTCTGTGTCTCCCTCTCTCTCTGCCCCTCCCCCGTTCATGCTCTGTCTCTCTGTCCCAAAAATAAATAAACGTTGAAAAAAAAAAAAATAACAGACAAAGTTCTGGCCATTATGTAGTCAATACTTTAGAATATTTCAAGTTAAATGAGCAGAAAATTGGCTAGTTGTTTCTAATGACACTAGACGAAGTTGGAAAAGATAGGGATGTGCTTAGGGATTTAAATTCCTAGCTCAAGTACCATATAAATGACCTGAAAGTTTCTATGCCTGTGCTGAAAGAAATCCCGATCTCCTACAGCTACAGAGCTGAGATTGCTGGAAACCAAACCCAGAGTCTCACCAAGGCCAAATGGGTATAGATACTTCTGAGTACCACTGCTAGCAGTAGAGACCAACACTGAGTCCCTGATATGGCACCATTCCCTAGGGTTATCATCCAGCTACTTAATGGCAGGTTCATTATAATGGACCACCCACACCATGGAAGTGGCAATGTTTTGTTCTTTGTGGAATCGACATCTGGTTAAGGATTTGCCTTCCCTGCATATAGTGCTTCTGTGAAAAATACCATTTGTGGACTTACATAATGTCTTATCCCAGTCATGGTTTTCCACACAGCATTTCTTCTGAACAAGGAACTCACTTCTCAGCAAATGAAATGCAGCAATGGACCTATGGCTCATGGAATTCACTGCCCTTACCATGTGCCCCACAATCCTAAAGCAGCTGACTTAACAGAAGAGTGGAATGAAAGTAACAAACACCGGTGAGGTTGTGGAGCAAAAGAAATCCTCATCTATCACTAGAGAACATAAATGTCATAGCCACTATGGAAAACTCTTTGCCAGGCTCTTAAACATACATTTATCAGTTACAATGTAAAAATTCTACTCCTAGATATCGACCTAAAATAAAAACATTCATCCATTCAAAAACTTGCCCATCAATATTCAGAGTATCATTACTCATGGTAGCAAAAAAGTGGATCAACTGATAAATGGATAAATCAAATAGAATATTTCCATACAAAGAAGTACTACACAAAGGAATGAAAATATCGATACGTGCTATAATATGGATTAACCTCAAAATTATGCAAAGTGAAAGAAGCCAAACGCAAAAACACATATTCTATACACAAGTCTGTTTATAAAGTGCCCAGAAAAGGAAAACCTATGTAGACAGAATTATACACTTGAAATAGGTGTATTTTATGATATATAAGTTGTGTCTCAGTAAAATCTTATTAATAATATGCATCACAGCACTAGACATAAAGGCCAATAACTAAAAGCTACCCAAATGCCAATCAACAGTAAAATGAATAAACCATGAGACAATCTCACAGGGGAACACTGTACGACAATGAAAATGAACAATCTATATAACACACACAACCTAGAGAAACCTTACATAATGGAAAGCAAAGAAGCCCTACACAAGAGTACATGCTGTATTACTCCACTTATACAGAATCCAAAAAATGGCAAAACAAATTTGCGCTGTTCAAAGTCAGAATGGTGGTTACACTTGGGGGTAGGGATCAGGTTCTATTACTTGACCTGGGTAATGACTACATGACTGGGCTTGCCTTGTGAATATTCACAAAGCCATACATTTATGGTAAGTAAGCCCGTGCATATGTATGGCATATCTTAACCGACTTTCAAAAAGATCACCTGTAATCCTAGGAAAAAAGAACAGAAATATCAAGTGTCCTTCAATAAGGTAATTTATTTATTCTGTAAATAAATTACAGAATATACATTCTGTATATTTATACATATCTGTATATTTATAATCAGGTAATTTATTTATTCTGTAAATAAATTACAGAATATACATGTGTAGTAGCCATGGTTGGATGCCCACCAAGCATCTATTTGCCTCCTCTTTCCTGAAAGACTCGATCCCACTCTTAGACACATGGTGGGATTCCTGATCAGTGTAAGCTAAAGGCTTTCAAAGTATAGTCTGTGAATTCCTAAAGGTTACCAAGACCTTCTCAAGAGGTTTACAAGGTTGAAACTCTCCAAAACAACCTGTATTGGAATTTGGATTACATTTCATTTGTAGATCAGTATGGAGAGAAATGACATCTTAACAATATTGAGCTTTCAAACCCATGAACAAGGTACATCATTCATTCCATTTATTTAAGTCATTAATTTCATTCAAGTGTTTTGCACTTTCCAATGTTTAAGTCTTTCATGTCTTGTAAGATTTATCCCTAACACCTATTTTTTGATGCTCCTGTAAATGGTATAATTTTATAATTTCAACATTTTTGTTACTAACATACAGGAATACAACTGATTTTTGTATGTTGATCTTGTATTATGTGAGGCAGCATCAAGATGCCTTGCAGATTTTGCCTTCAATCTTTTTGCAAACTGCTCTGAGGCCACCACAACCCGAAAATGTCTAGACTGAAAGACCAAAGAGGGAACAGCCCAACTGAGAAACAACAAGTTTCTGTATTTTAAACTATTGAACTTTTGGAAGGTTACATGGCAATAGATAAGTGATACAAGAGTTTAGGGAGAGTCACAGTAAAGAAAATAGGGTTTAGAAATTCTCAAAAGAGGCAAAATTACAAAGAAGCTAGGATACAAGTTGGGAGATTAACTGGGATCAAAACAGCAATGAGGTAGGCAGGCAGAGGACAGAACCACAGTTACCTCTAAGAATTACTTGCACTGAAGCTAAAGGGGGCTTTGCCTTGATGTAGTTAGATCAATCTGGCTAGTTTTAATTCAGAGGAGCTTGATCCTTCTTGGACTTAAAAGGTCAGGGGCATGAAATCATAGCTAACTCCTTTTTGTCAGAGGATCTTGTCCACTCATGCTTCAGTTTGCTTCCACCAGGGCATTCTGCTGCATCTCTCAAGTGGTTGTGGCAGGAATTGGATCTCAACACAAAATAACTACTCTACGTTACAAAATTAACTTATAAGTGTTGTCAGAGATGGTTTCTATGTAAGTTGAATCATAATGGGCAAACTGTTACAAAGTTATTTCTTTGTATGTAAGGGAAAGACTCGTTTATCTGATAAAACATCCCACAACTGAAATGAGTTGATAAGCCCATGGGCTTTCTGAGCCCATGTCACAATCCCCACACGAGGTATGTCTGCACTTCTAGAAAACTAGAACAGAGAGCAAGAACCACAGGAGGTCTAGGTATTTGAACAAGAAAAATAGTTTAAAGGATATGGGGCATTCCCAATGAGGAACTGGATGTCTGAGTAGATCATTCTCCTACTGAGAGAAATAATATAGCTCCTGTTACCTTAAGATAAAAAGCCAGGAACAAAATAGGACAGATAAAATGCTATGTACTGTCAGCCATTTGAGACATGAACATTATCGTAACAGTCAGAAACTTGAGTTTCTGAAACCTGATCAGACTACTCTGTATATTTCTATAATTAGCTCTTTGTTTCTCATAAATAATTAGTAAAGTCCATTTTGAAATATTCCAGCGTCAGCAGTATTAAGAGAAATCAAGGAAAGCAAGGCTCTTTTTTAAACTTATATTTAAGCCAACTTTAGAAGAGTATTATTGAATTTGTGAAGAATGCTTCCGTTAAAAGTGATCATATATTTGAGAGTTAAGACTGAAACTAAGTATATGCCCCCCCCCCCTTTTTTTTTTGCCTAGTGATTCTCCTTTCAGAGCTCTTTCCTATTCAAAACCAGTAAGATTTTAACTAGGGACACCAGGTTATCAGCCAGGAGACTCAAAATATTTCAAAGAATTGTGAAGACAATGTCCTAAGTAACTTCTCACATCATCCTTTGTACAAAAACTCAAATGGAAAAATTAAAGTTAGATTTTTCTCAATGGGAGTAGGTAAAACAGGTGGGAAGCCTGTTCTATATAGTTAAGAATAACACAAACATTGTTTAAGGGTACTGGAAATGACAGGATAAGAAATAATCCAAGGTATTCCAACATAGGAAAAATGAAATAGTCTGATGAAATTAAAACTATAAAAATTGCTAAAAATAAATTCCAATTTTTAAAAGAAAGGAATACAGAGCTATAACATATAAATTAGATCAATGAACACAAAAATGGAGGATGTGATCCAGGAAAGAAATAACAAAACAAGCTAATATTTTAGTAATAATTCCAGATATTATGTTGATTATAAATTAGATAAGGCAAATAATCAAAGCTCTTAACAATTTAAGTAAATTCCCAGATCTGTAATGAACTTATTTGATGACTGTCTAGGTAATGTTTTCTAAACGTTACTACCCTGTAACAAGAAGAGTAACTGAAAACAGTAAAAGAATTCTGAATAAAAGGTGAGACCCAGAGTTTAATACAATCAAATTTTTAAGCACTCAGTGCTCCGAAGTGTTTTCCACAAATTCTAATTTTATGAGCTACCCCTTAAAAAAAGCGGGGGGGGGGGGGGGGGTATTATAGTCAATTAAGTTAGGGAGTTACTGCACATTTTGGTATTTTTATTGCTCACTACTCAACAAACAAAATCTGAGAGGCCCTGCAATAAAAAAAAAAAAAAAAAAAACTAACACACTGATGACTCAAACACCTAGCACATTTGACTCTGTAAATACTTATTATTCTACGAAACACTTGAAACTGACTTTAGTAAACATTAAGATATTATAGTCTCCTTTTTTTTTTTTTATAAGGTTTCATCTTGGGCAGTTTTAGTTGGAGGTTTGAAAGTAAAGAAATTAAAATTAGTGGATAAAGTAACACTGGAATTACTAATAAACTACATTGCATTGCGGCAAACTATCACTATACTTATTACCATAAGAATAACATTAGTTGAAAACAGAGAACAGAATGAAAACAGAGAGCAAAGTTAAAAAGGAACCTGCTAGGCTCCATCCCTCAAAATTTCTGCTAACACTCTTGGAAGCTGGCAATGGTAAACTAACTTTCATGTTTCAAGTTTTTCCCTTTTTGCTTCTTCTGTGTGGAACGCTCTTCAGCTATCTACATGCACACTCAGGTCTCAGTTACAAAGTCACCTCAAAAGGGGTCTTCCCATGACATCGTAACTTCATCAAACTCTGAACCACATTATTTTAATCAAATGTTTCATTGCACTGATTTGATTACCAGCACAACCTAGTACCTAGAATGCTGCTGGACACATAATGCGATGCTCAACAACTACTTGTTCAATGAATTAATAAACACTATCTTTGCAAATCTCCATTTGTTTTTATATATTTTCATTTTCCATTTGTTTTACATATACCTATCTGGGTTAAATAAATACAAGAACAGGAACCAATACAAATATGTTTCTTTACGATTTCAAGTGTAAAACAATCAACATGGCACTTTGCAACTTCATAATTTTAAAACAAGCTGTTTTTTGTGTGTATGCAACATTATTTGTTCAAACATGTCCAAGGTTCTTATCTTTGACTGAAGGAAAGGATATAGTTTCACGCTGTTTGGAGTAAATAAGAGTTAAAAACAATCCTGAAAACATCTTGTCAATATTAAGGAAACAGAATTAGTAGTACCTCTAGAAAATATCAAAAACCTGCTCAAAATTTTGAAGAACTTTGGAATGAGTTGAGTTACTTCAGTTAAAATGCAGCCAACTGAACATGAAAACCACTCCAGAGTAACA
Organism: Puma concolor; assembly: GCF_028749965.1. Lineage (NCBI taxonomy): Eukaryota > Metazoa > Chordata > Mammalia > Carnivora > Felidae > Puma > Puma concolor. The sequence continues at coordinate 12,174,937 of NC_141676.1, forward strand.
GAACAACTTTCTGAGAAGTTAAATGACAAGAAAAAGGGTAAGAATCGAGGTGAATTTAAAAGCATAGGGAAAAGTGACCACCATAGCCTCCACTTCTGTATTCCCTGGTCTATTGTTTAAATGTACGTAAGATACAGTTTTCTTATGTTCCTATATACTGTTCAGAGTTGAACAGCCACAATGAAGAGATGAAAATGAGGGCTGGAGAGTATCTATTTCTTCAAAATTTTACAGTTACCTTTTACTGAATGGATTTTCAGGTATTGATATTATTTGCAATAAAAGGCAGAACTTGAATTCAAGTGCTGAGCTCTAACTAGAGATTCGGAGCATTTAACTAATGAATTGAGTGAACTGATGGAGACTGAGCTACCCAGAATGCAGTTTAATCTCTCCACAGCTGCACGGCTATGTAACAAGCCAATTTCTGGTTTAAGACATCTATGCAAAGAGCAATTAATTTATCTCCAACAGAGATTCAAAATTACCACCACATCCTCCAAGTTCTCCTCAAGGCAACCCAAAATAATTTCTTTATACATACTCTTTAGACACATCAAACAACTTTAGCTCTAATAAAGGCAAACTGAGGATTTTGTCTTTTGTTTTAATAAAAACTGCTCTGGTACTTGATTGCCACCTGTCTATGTTTTCTTCACAATATAACATTTCAAAATGATCTCTGAATAAGGAACGTCAGACCTTCCATTCTTGGCAGACTCTATTTTCCAAGTAAGAGCAGCAAACTGGTCATGCAAAGTTTTCTACACAAAAAAATTTGCCTAGAATAAATATTTCTGCCTGATATGAAATACTAGCCTCAGGTTCTAAAATTCAGAGGAAAAAAAAACCTGGTAACTGGTATCTAATTATTTACAAAGCAGCCACCAATTTAAGTCACTGGTTCCTAATCACACTGTCATTCTTCTACATGGCATTAAAATCCAGGTTTTAAACTTGCCTTATACATGTTACATTTTCTCAAAGCATTCTTTATGAAGAGAAAAATCTTAATACATACGAACATATGTATGTATATAAACACATACATACATACATAAACACATGTACATACATAATTGGCCAAGCCTCAGTTAGTAGATTTGTCAGACACAATAAATGAAATGCACTTAAAAGTATACTTGTTCCAGTCTTAAAACGGATGCTGCATATTTGATTTGGCATCAAGAAATGCAGGCAATAACTAGAAAAAATATATACATATAATGACTGAGCAACTGGCCCAGCATGTTAGGGGCTATTTTAATAATCCAATCTGCAAAGCCAGAATAAAGTCTTTAAAAAAAAAAGTTGTTTTTTGTTTTTAAAAAGGTGGACATTAGCTTTCTTTCATAATCCAGATAAGCAGAAGACTACATTTAATACCTATATTTGGTTTGGTAAAACTCTTTTAAAGAGAAACAGTCTAATGATCCCATTTAATGATTCATCAGGCTGAATGAAATCTTAGAACACTTTTCTTCTCACATTCTTCAAACTGCATTTATAATTTGAGTCTCTACAGGCACCAAGATTTTGTCTATACTCTGTATATTGTGTATCATTTCTGTTACTTTACTAAAAAACCATATAGCTAAAAACAAATTGCAATAAACTGAAATGAGATAATCTGATTTCACACTGATTAGGTTTCCAAATAATGCCAAAATGTTCCACTTGCCCAAACCTAGTATCTAAATAGGTTCTAATCACACCAATAATTTTTTACTGAATAAAAGTCACTTTTAAATGAGAACAATCTGAATCATTAGGCTGCAGTTTATTCTATTTTCTATCAGATTATAAAACAACCAGTGTAATGTACATGACAGATAAGAATGATCAAGTCTTACCTTTGTCAGTTGTTACTTTGTCCACGCATCTGAAAGAAATGAGAATCAACTATTAAAAGAACAATCTTGCACACTTTCTTAAAACACAGATATTTATCTCTTTCAGGTTCATCTCCAGAGTGATGCAGAAAGCACCTAGAGTAGTGTGGTCAATAGAACTTTCTGCAATGATGAAAATACTATATATCTGCACTTTCCAATATGATAGTCACATGTGGCTACTGAGTGCTTGGAACAGCTTAAGTAATTGAGGAAGTGAATTTTTAATTTTGATTAATGTAAATTTAAATAGCTATCATATCTGATAGCACACAGCTACAGTATTCTTCAAGACAGTTTCTAACTATAAAAAGATTAATACAAAGGAAATATTGCTGATTATATTAAGTGGTTATGTAAGAAAATGTCCTTATTTTACTAAATGCAGTAACTAGGGGTGAAATAAAACGTTTGAGATTTTCTCTAAGGTATGTCTGTCAAAAAAAGCGGGGAGGAGAAGGGAGATAGAGGTAACGAGCAAAATCTTGACAACTATGGAGATTTCACTGTACTGTTTTCTCTATTTTGTGTATACTTGACAATTTTCATAAGAAAAATTTAATGTACCTAACAGAAAACCCCAAATTATTCATTTGTTATACCCAAGTCAAAATCTATTTCTACAAAGGCAAAAGACTGGATCTTAGAAATAAATATAATTTGTACTTTACAAATTAGATAGCAACAGCAAAGAGTTTTATGTGTTATAAATGGATTTTTAAAAATGTTACTATCTTGTCTTAAATTTGTTAACATTTCTATCATTCATAACTGTTGAGTGTGGTAAAATGAACCCCTGCCCCTGGAGTCATTACCCAAATTCAAAAGTCCTCAGGTCTTGGATCTGTATTGTAAAGATGTCACACAGTATTTCTGAAGCAGTACAAAGTTGGTTTGGTTTTTTTTTTATTTTTTGAAAGTAACCCTGATATAAATGAAAATCTTATGTAATAAAAGAATGTCCAAATACAGAAGCCATAGCATAATACAAAAATCTGTTCTCCTTAGAAAGAACAGCTATCATTTTCTCATCCCACTTTTTTTTTTAAAGCTTGGTATTATAACTTTATTTTAAATTATATTATCAACATCCCAGTTAATAATTAACATAAGATAACTGCTAATCATCCTAACTCTAAAGGAGAAGTACAGATTTAATTGCTAAATTTTGAAACTATGCAATAAACTTTCCAAAAACCGTTTGGAATGCTAACATGTTTCTATTACCATATTGATCACCATAAGAGGAAGGCTCAGAATTTTAAACTTCTACAACTGGAGCTTTCTCCAAAGAGTCTCAAAAGCTGTTTCAATTCAGAATATTACTGCCTTTTCATTCCCATTATCATGACACCTTACAAAAGGAAATAGCAAGAAAGTGTCACCCAAAGGTTTACTACCATTTTACTTTAAGCAAGAAAATACACCAAAAATGGAATGCCATGTACCAGAAAATAGAGCAATATTTGTTTCCTTCATTTATAACCTCCCCCGAAACCTGTAGTAGTCCCTCTAAGAATACTCCATTTTAGCCAATAGGGTTACTCAATAGCTATAAGTTTAAAAAAGTATTTATTGAAGTTTTACACGAAGTGCATTGGCTAAACACAGGCCTTATGATCATGGTAGAACAAAAAGAAGCCTTTTTTGCAATCTAACCTACTTTTAGTTTAAGAATTAGCTTCCGTATTAGTAAAAAGCAGATGTTTTAACTTGATGAGTTCAGAAAAAAAATGGTAGAAATGTACATACAGTTTTTTTAAAAAATATTTTTGAGAGAGAGAGAGAGAGAGAGAGAGAGAGCGAGAGCATGGGAGAGTGGCGGGGAGAGGCAGAGAGAAGGGAACAGAGGATCTGAAGTGGGATCTGCACTGACAGCAGTGAGCCCCATGCATGGCTAGAACTCACAAACCATGAGATCATAACCTGAGCAGAAGTCAGACACTTAACCAACTGAACCACCCAGGCACCCCGAGAAATGTACATATACTTTAAAATGAGACGTGGATTAGGAGTGCCTGGGTGACTCGGTCGATTAAGCGTCCAACTTTGGCTCAGGTCATGATCTCACGGTTTGTGGGTCTGAGCCCCACATCAGGCTCTATGCTGACAGCTTAGAGCCTGGAGCCTGCTTCAGATTCTGGGTCTCCCTCTCTCTCTCTCTGCCCCATCCCTTGCTCACACTGTGTCTATCTCTCTCAAAAATAAACATTTAAAAAATGTTATTAATAAAATAAAAATTAGACATGTATATAAACATCTGCAATTAAAATGTAAGAATCTGAACTCTTAAGCTTATTGGCCAAAATACAGCAAATGATGAACCAAATTCTTCAATAGTACTGATATAAAAACCTTTCTTCATATTTGGTTTATCTTTTCTTGTAATTAGCCTTCAAGTTTTATTTTAAAATGTTTCTAGCATTTAACTTTATGCCTTTCTTTTGAGCAAATTCACTGAAAAATCATTTCCTTCCATAAGGATTTCCTGTTCATTAACTTTTGAATGTTTCAATGTAAACGAAAACATTGTTACAAGCATAAATGTATATTAAAAACTGTAACCTAGTTATCACTTAATTATAAAGCTAACTGCACAAGTCATAAATTGTCAGTTATTGATGAAGACACTAATTTAAAGAGCTTAAGTAACTTGCCCAAGGTCACTTAGTGAGTAGTAGAAAGCTGGGAGCAGAAACTATCTAGTCCAATCTTTTTCTACTTCATTACTTTGCCTTCTAAGAAAAAAAGAGGTTTCAAACAATCCAAATCCCTGTAGCTATTAACCTTTTAAACTACTGTACACTTTGCTGTCTCTTCAATCAAGAGAAACAAATGTAGGTGAAACAGCTATTACTGAGAATTTATAGGAGGAAACGTTGGAATATGTAAAAGAACCTGAAAAGAACAAGTAATTAAGACAGAGATTAAATCTCTTCCTTCTTTTTAAAAAATTGCCATACGTTGTTAGGAAAATAGAGAAGAAGGTCAGAGAATACTTGACCAGGGTTCAGTAAACTGATACTCAAAACCTCACGAGAGATGCCTGGGTGGCTCAGTGGGTAATGTGGTTAAGCATCCAACTCTTGATTTAAGCTCAGGTCATGATCCCATGCTTTGCGAGACTGAGCCCCAAGACTGAGCCCTGTGTCAGGCTCTGCACTGACACCATTGAGCCTGCACGAGATTATCTCTCCCCCTCTCTCTCTGTCCCTCCCTCCTGACCCCACCTCTCTCTCAAAATAAACAAACATGAAAAAAAAAAAAAAGAAAGAAAAAAACCTTTTGAAATATCTTGAACGGTTAAATAATTTTAACTGATTAGTTTTAAAGTTTACTTTATCACTCTGAAAATCCGTAAACCATGCATACATGTTTCACAAACCTGCACTAATCACTGCATCTTCCCTTCAGACTGCAAAGTCCTTCAAGACCAGGACAATGTCTCATTTACCTTTATAAAGCCTCGCCCAACAGGGTACCGGGCCCAGTTACTGCTCAATCATGGTTTAGTTAACTGAAATGCTTTAGAACTCCTTTGATTTCTAGGGCATGCAGTAAATTATTACTAGGAAAATTTATTTTAACAATCTGATCAAAATTGCGTAACTTTAAGAGACAGTTCTGAGGCTAAGAGAAGGTAAAAGAACACTACTATCTTTTACAATACTGGATAAAAGGGAAGGACACTAAGAATTAAGGCTCTATCTTTCTCCCCCCAGGGAATAATATGGAGGAAAAAAACTGAAGGGATTTAATTAAGTCATCTTCATCCAAGTTCAACTGTTTTAAAGTAAAAAGACTCGTAAGTACTTTTTTTGCCAAGAGTTAGGGGGAAAAAACCAAAGAAATGGAAAAAAAAACTATTGCACTGGGTGTCATCAGGTTGAGACATCATTTCTGTAAGTAAAACTGGTAGGAAAGTGGGAGGGAAATTAGCAAAGGAAGTTTAGGTATATTTTACTCAGATGGGTAGGTGAGAATGGAAGGGCATTTAAAAATGTATTATGAGGTTATTAACTTTCCCAGGTGTGGCAAAAGAAGGAAATGGAAAAAAAAATCCCAACTTTGCAGAGCTCACATAAAACCACCACGCACCGCTTACCTCTCTGGTATGCTACCACCACTCAAAACTAACTTTTAGCAAAGGCTGCATGTAGTACGTACTAGGCTTTGTGTTAAGTGCTTCACGTGCTGTACTTAATTCTAATTCATCTCATAAGGATTAACATTAGCTCCTATGAACAATGAAACTAAAGCACACGCAGTTGAAGAAATTTGTCCAAGGAACTTAATCCAAGTAAGGGTAATGATAGCTCTTTTCAAACTGGTGAGATTAAATACACAATCTTAAAAGTTTTTGTGACTGTAATTAATCTACAGGAATTAGAATCCCAATCGCAGCCAAATGATTTGTATGTACAGATCTTTGTTCACAGAATTGCAGTTTACACAATAAATTCTCTGGATTATGTTAAATAACATTCAAAAATTTGAAGTACATCTAACACCTCTGAATTTTATCTCTTTCTGAGGGGCTTCTAACACAAGAATGCAAGTCAGAGACTTAAGTTTTAATTTTGGAAGAGGTGTTTTCAAGTTTTAAATTTGGGATAAGCCAAATCTTGCCACACTATCTTTGGGAGGGGGCACTTAAAACTGTAATTCCCCCACTCCAATTTTCCCTTTTACCCATTTTTTTTCACCTGAAAGTCGAAAGATAAAAATGTTTTCAGCGACGAATTCAATGGCTAATATGATTAATTTCTACAATTTACAAACACACGTACTCAGTATTTCCGACATAGAAACATCTTTAACTATTTGTTCCTGGTCCCTCCATTATCCCTAGGTGATAACAGAATTCCTTGAAGAATTGTCTTTTAAGGATGAAGTTCCTACGTTGGAGCATAAGCACAAGCAGAGAAGCGAAAACTAAAAATAAATAAATAAATAAATAAATAAATAAATAAATAAATAAATAAATAAATAAATAATAAATAAAATAAAATAAAATAAAAGGAAACCCACTAAAAGATACCCATCTGATTCTGCTGTGTGAAAGACTACACTTAAAATTGGCAGAGCCACGTTTCACCCTCCTTAGCACCAGATTCCTCAAACAAGTGAAACGTGATGTGAAAATTCAGCAGAGTGGAACAAACTACATAAAGCTGCTCATACAACTGGCTCTCGAGCTAATTAATGGGAAGGGGGGGTGGGGGCCACACACTTTAGAAGCCAAGACCGTGCTGTTGATTTCCTAATGGGGATGTGATGTAATACTGGAGGGCCGCCTTACGAGGGGAAGGGACAGGCTGACAAAGGGAGTGCAGATGCCAGAGTGCGGGCGAAGCCTGCGGCGGCGGGGAAGAGGAGGGCCGCTAAAGGCGCAGGAAAGGTGTATCCCACAAAGGACGACCTCGGGGAGAGGGGAAGTGGCCCCGCGGACGGAGGGCACGGGGGAGGGCCAGAGAGGAGCGACGGGACAGCTAGCAGGGAGGCGGCGTGACATCTGGCGCGCGAGCCGGCAGGGGGCAGAGCAGGCAGGATGTCACGTGGAGTGGGCGCTACGGGAGCCGAGAAGGTTGCGTGCGGACAGAGGGGGGTCTTTCCCACCGCCTGAAAGACTGCGTTACTCACAGGAGTCGCGGACTCTTCTTGCCCTGAGCTGGAGACGGGGGCTTCGCGGCCTGGGACTGCTGCCCTGGGGCGTCGGGAGGCCTGGCGCTGGGGCTGCTCCTCCGCCGGCGGGGATACTCGGCCTTCCTCCGGCGAGACACAGCGGCGGCGGCGGCGGCCGCAGCGGCCCGGCCCCGGTCCCGACCTCCCCTCAGCACGCGGCTGCTAGTGGTCCCTGCAGGCGCCGCCGCCGCCGTCGCCTCAGGGGGCTGTTGTTGGGGCTCCTCCGGAGCCGCCTTGGCCGCCGCCGCCTCTCCCCCTTCCTGGTCCTGCTGCTCCGGGGGTCTCGGCTCTTCCGTCTCCCCCGGCATCGGGGCTCGTCCGTCCCCCACCCCCTCGTCCCAGGCGGCGGAGGCGGAGGCGGCGGCGGCCGCGGCGCTGCTCCCCCCGCCCCCTTCGCCTCCCGGAGCGTCCGGCTCAATCTCACTCAGCGCTCCTCTTTCCCCCCTCCCCTCCGCCCGGCTCCGAGGGCGCCCCCCCCACCCCCTGCCACTCAAGGCCCGCTACCGCTGGCGGCGCGCGCGCCCGCCACAGACGTGCAGCGGACCAATCGGAGAGGAGGGACGGCTTCTTCGCCCTGCCCCTCGCGGCCTCTCACGCAGCGACGTACCAGGTTCCCTCCCCCACCCCTTCCTTCAACCAATCAGGAAACGGCTCTAAGGGAGCGCGCGAGGTTTCCTTCCCCGCGCACCCGTTCTCACCGTTAAACGGCTGCGTCTCGCGACAATCCTAAAGTGACCTTCCTCCCCCCCCTCCCCCGCCCCACGAGCTCAACGCGCGCTAGGGGCAGTGGGAGGAGCAGGTCCCGCGAGGAGATTGGTGGGAGGAAAACGCACCTTTTTCCCCGCCTCGCGCGCACCCTGGACTGGCTGCGCGCGCACCTGCCTCCCTAAGGAGCCGCTAATGCCACAGGGCTCTTTCTATCCTTCTTCCTTAAGCCGTGGAAGTAGCCTTGGCGTTCTTCTGCCTCCACCCCGACCCCACTTTCCTGTCTGTGGCCTTTCTGTCCCCAGCGCCGCCAGGTCTTGCGGAAAGAAGGGGAAAATTTTTTGAGTTGTCGCTTCTCCTTTAAGAAAAAAAACGCCGTCGGCTGCCGGATGAAAGTCTCTGAAAAAATGGCGGCGGTAGAACAGAGGCGGGGTCGTGAGGGCAAGGAGGGCCCGCCTCTTGGCGCATGCGCAGGGTCAACTTGTCAAAAGGCATCCTGGGAGATGAAGTCCTGAATATCCTGAGCTTTAGGAAAAGACGACAGGCAACCGGAGGCGTAGAGGATGCTGGGAGGTTTTGAGTGATGCACGATGGGAAAGGTAGTTTACTCGTTCTGCAGTGGGCGTTTGTTCTTTCAAGGAGGTAGTATTTCCGGGTTAGGCCGCGAAACTTGCACAGATCCCAGCTGGGTTGTCGGGGCAGTTGCTGGTTGGGATAGCTTAGGACTGTTTTCCCGACTTTGGAATCGGTGTTGGCGACACATTTCTTGGGTGGCCACGTTCACAGTGGCCTGGGTTGGTTACTTTGCACCTCCTAGCGTTCATGTTTGCAGTATACGCCTCGTCATCTTATGTGTGACCCGTGAGCTCCTAGAGGTCAGGCACTGAATCTGGATCCGTCGGGTGCTTGGCGCATAGCACAAACCCACCACTCATTTGGTTCTTAATGAAAGTCTGTGGAGGGGCGCCTGGGTGGCTCAGTCCATTAAGCCTGGGACTTCAGCTCGGGTCATGATCTCACAGCTGGTGGGTTCCAGCCCCACGTGGGGCTCTGTGCTGACAGCTCAGAACCTGGACCCTGCTTTGGATTCTGTGTCTTCCTCTCTCTCTGTCTCTACCCCACTCGCACTCTGTCTCTCTGTGTCTATTAAAAATAAACGGTAAAAAAAAAAAATTTTTTTTTAAATAAAAGTTTGCGGAAAGGATTCTAGAGTTGCTGTTTTACCAGATGTTGGTGCCAAGGAGCTGGCGTCAGCTGCCTAACTTGGCTGTGGTCCCTGGGCTGCAGGGAAGGGGGTAGGGTGAAGGGTTGTTATCATGATTCTGTGACCTACTCAGAGAAACCCAAGGCCTCTTTCATGCTCCCTCCCTCAAAGCCACTTGGCTTCTGTGGTTTTGAATGTTTCTGCTGCACAAGAAGCACGGTCAGAATAGCAGCTTTGTCAGAAATTACCTGTCTGTTCACTAGCGTATGCAACTATATTATCCTAATGCGTCAAATGGGAGTTTCCATTTGTTTTCCAAGTTGCAGTCAGTGACTCCTGCATTCCTTCCTTACTGCTTTTCATGAACTATACCCAGGAAGCGATGTGAGAGAATGGTTCTTACCCCTAGAAAATAAAACATCCAGGGTTAAAACCCCCCAGAGAAAGCAGTTGGAAACAAGATCTGGGGATCCAATTCTAAATTTCACATAAATCATTAAGTTAAACTGCAGATGGAGTCTAATATTTGCAAGCCAAGTGCTGAAGTGCATTTTTCCTCGGTGTCTTGGCTTAGTTACCAGTTCAGATGAGGCAAATGGCATATTTGCTGTCGAGTGTTCTGCACTTTCATAGGACTAGTGACATTTCAGTTGTAAAAACTACAGATTAGTGTGGATGGGAATTTTTTCAAACCCATCTGGACTTTTGGAACAGCACTGACATCCAATGGCTGCTCAAAGTAATGCAGAGTGGGAATCTTTTGATTAAAAAAAAAAAATCTTTGTGTCAGGAGGGAATGAAAGAATCAATAATTCCTTTAGATCAACCAAAAAAAAAAAAAAAAAGACCACTGGATTGCAGAGGAAAGATCACAGGCATTGAAACTAAATCTGGATTGGGGCGCCTGGGTGACTCGGTTGGTTGAGCATCTGACTTCAGCTCAGGTCACGATCTCACAATTCATGGGTTGCAATCTCACAGTTCGTGGGTTGGTGGGTTTGAGCCCTACCTCGGGTTTTGCACTGACAGTGAGAAGCCTGCTTTAGATTCTCTCTCTCTGGATTATAGTAAATAGTAAAGCTACCTATAATTCTGTTAATTTCCTCAAGTTACCATTCCTTGAATTTATTTCACTACTGGTAGAGATGGAGATAATAATATCTGTTTCACAGGGCCATAATTATAGTTCTTCACACACTGCCTTCTCATAGGAGGCCTTTTGTAAATGTTCTATTTCATTCAAGGTGAGTAAAATCAGAGTGGTAAAAGATGAAAGTTAATCTCAGTGTCCTTTTTCAGAGAAATTGCTAGAAAGCAACATAGCTAAGCAGAAATTGTGCTTCACTGAGACATCTGCAGCTTAACGCCTTGTGTCTTGTCTTCCCATTTCATTCTTCATGACTGCTATAGTTGGTTGTGTTTTGGACCACAGACGTAGCCAGGCCCTGAAAATCTAAATGTGACTACTACTCTGCCCTGCTTTTAATGGATTTACAGTCTATTCAGGAAAGCAGGGAAGCATAGTTTCAGGATAATTAAGTGAATGAAGACAGCAAAACGAATTGGGTGCTGGTTAACTGATGGAAATTTTATGAAGGAAACTGCCTTTGTGGTCCCCAGCTTTATGTGCACACACACGCATACACATACTCACATACACTCACACACAGCAGGTTTTCTGATGCTCCAGCCACACTGGAGGAAACGTACAAATCTGCCACTCCCATGAATTCAAGATGAATCCTGGCACATAGTAGGAGTTCAATTTTTTCAAAGTTAATTTTGAATCTTTATCACCCTGTCCAATGCACTAACAGAACTCAAATCCTACTACCCATCTTTCTATGTCCCATTTTTAGAACCCTAACTTTTCAAAAAGAAAAGAAAAAAAAAAACTCACCAAATCAAAAGAGAGGAAGTGCTACGCAAATACAGGAACCAAAAAGGGTTATAGAGGCTGCTTCATGCTGTTTCGTTCAGTTCCTTTGCAGTCCTCTTCAGCACATGCTAAAACAGTTCCTCACAACCTGTGTGGGACCAGCGCATCTTGGGGTGCGTGACAATGGAAGAGTTAGGTGAGTGAGGACCTTCCTGGAGGGGAAACTGAAGGAATGAAGACTTGGCTACCATCTCTGTGTGGTGGGATGTACTTCTAGCCAGGGGGAGGGTGCTGCTGGAAGATTTTGTTTCCACTTCTCTCTTGACCTCAGCCCAACCAAGAGTGAAGCGTGAGGAACTAGGATTGTTCTTGGGGAACTCCGGGTGCACTCTTTTAGTGGCACAAACAGGCAGAGTTTGGTGCTTAGCGGAGTAAACCATGCACAAATACTTTTGGACTGAATTGTTTATTATGAGTATTTGCCCCTTGGCGACTATTGGAGGTCACAGGGTGGTCACACAGTTGGCACCTGCAGAGATATGATTTAGGAAGAAAAAAAAAGGGGGAGGGATAGATGGTGTTGGTGAGGAGAAGAAATGGAAGAGCAAGAATGAGACATCTGTAAAGGTTGGAGAAAGGCCAGGGTGGTTTCATTTGTTCCATGGTTTAGTATTAAACCAAGGAGAATTAGCACAATAACTCCAGCAATTCTGTTGCTAAGCTCTTTATTTGGAGGAATTCTCAAGGAACAGATTACTACGGACTGCAAATATGATACTCTTTCCACTTCAAACAATTAAAACCAGCAGTGAAACAATTGGCCACATGGCTCAGAGAGATCGCTGACTTCAAATCTTTGGAGTAATGGAAGCTTTGTCATTCTTGGGATTCATTCTTTATCCTCGGCTGACCTTTGTTGCTGGCATCCTTCCTAACACTGAGTCACTAACCTTTACTCGCTTTCCAAGCTGTATTAATTCCATAGTGTTCCGGTTTTTTTTATGTCTGGGGTATGTCAAAAGTGTGAACAACAACAACAACAACAACAACAAAACGTATCTCGCATATTGTCTTTTGTTGCTGTTGTTAATTATTGGGAGTGTTAGTTATTGGGAGTGTAATTTGAGAGCGCGAGGAGCAGAGAAAGGAAGAAAGGCAAATTATAGGAGGAAAGAGATGTTAATGAAGAGGGAAAGGTGGTATTTAATAGACACAAAACTGTTTTGAAGGTGAAGTCTCTTTTGCTGCTTGGGGTAGAACATGTTTTGGACTTGGACTAGAATCCACCTTCTTATTCTGTGTGAGAATTGGGGAAGTTCACGTTTCTAAGTTCAAAGTCCAGCTCACTAGAATCTAGCCCTTCTTTCATATTTTAGCAACACCTAATGGGTTTCACGCAGGTAATTCAAAAGGGAACTAATAAGTATTCAGCGAGTTAAGCTAAAACCTAACGTTTTTACAGATATTAATCATGTTAGTGTCTGAAGCAACTCTCTGAAATAGGTATTATCCACTTTTTATTTCCAATGAGAGAACTAAGAAAAATAATAAACTTGTTCAGTATCACTCTCAGGAACCCCTAACACCAAAACTGATTAATCTACAAGGTGTTCTATTGTTTTTTTTTTTTAATGTTTATTTGTTTATTTATTGAGATGGAGAGAGAGAGAGAGAGAGAGAGAATGAGCCAGGGAAGGGCAGAGAGTGAGGGAGAGAGAATCCCAAGCAGACTCCACGCTGTCGGCACAGAGCCTGATGCAGGGCTCAAACTCAACCAACTGTGAGATCATGACCTGAGCCAAAATCAAGAATCAGACACTCAAACAACTGAGCCACCCAGGCATCCCTCTCCTGTTTTAGAAGTGTGTTCCAGCCAGTAGAACAACCCAGATACTTAAAAAATTACAAATTAGATTTGTACAGTTTTGCCCTAGTTGAGCAGGATGAAATGGTAGAGAAACCTGGTCCAGAAATGGAGAAAGGGGGAAAGTACCAAACCTCCTAACAGGTGACAGGTCAGCAAAGGCAGGCAGATATTTTCTTTTTGCAGTATCTCCTCCAAGGTCGGTAGTTTGCAGCCACCAGCTTTTACCTGAAGCTTCATTACTCAGGGAGGCCAGCTAATGGGGAACCAGGAGCAGCCTCTGGCTCTGAATGAAAGCTTTACAATCCAGTGAGATCCCCCAAGAGACCTCACCTTACTCCTTTCATGTTAATGTTGACATGATTGGATTTCCACAGATGAAGCACCACAGAGAAGGACTGTGGAGTTTTCAGCGTACTACCACCCCCCACCCCTTGTAACCCTGCATTTGTCATACTAAAGTTAGTCATCTTCAAATTACGGAATCTGGCAGAAAGCAAGATAATCTCGGGTGTTGGTGTATGTGCATTCATAGGAAATGGGAAGAGGGAGGCCTGTTAACTCATGACCCAGCGGGGAGAGTTTCACTAACTTTGGTGTGTAACCTACTCCTAGAGATGTTGTGTGTGCCTCATGGAGGGTCTCCTCTCTCCCCTAATCTTTATTGTAAATGCTCTTTTATTTTGAATCCAAGGAGATGTATGACTTCTGGTTGGAGTGAAGCTTAGAAAATAGAAAAGAAAAGGGAGGGGGCTACGTCTTAATGGAGGGGCACCGAATAAAACTTTGGAACTCAGTTTGGCATTCATTCTGGCTAGTAAGGTTATTAGAAAAAAGTTTTGCTTTCTCTTTCTACTTTAGTTTTCCTTTTCTTTTTTGTTCATTTAAAAAAATCTTTTATTATCAGCAATTTTAAAATATACGAAGTAAAGAAAATAGTTTAATGAAGTCTAGTATACCTATCAACCAGCGTAAACAATCATCAGCTCTTGGCCAATCTTATTTCATTAATACACCCATCCATTCCTTTCACTCCTGGATTATTTTATTTTATTTTTTTAATGTTTATTTTTGAAGGAGAGAGAGACAGAGTGTGAGTGGGGGAGGGGCAGAGAGAGAGAGGGAGACACAGAATCTGAAGTAGGCTCCAGGCTCTGGGCTGTCAGCACAGAGCCCGATGCAGGGCTTGAACTCACAAGCTATGAGATCATGACCTGAGCTGAAGTCAGACGCCCAACCAACTGAGCTACCCAGGTGCCCCTAATGTTTATTTATTTTTGAGAGAGAGAGAGAGAGAGAGAGAGAGAGAGAAAGCATGCACGTGGTGGGGAGGGGCAGAGGGAAAGGGAGGCAGAGAATCTGAAGCAGGATCCTTGCTGGCAGCTGTGAGCTCAAAGCCCCATGTGCCCGACGTGAATGGTGAGATCATGACCTGAGCCAAAGTCCAACACTTGTCCGACTGAGCCACCCAGGCGCCCCACTCTTGGATTATGTTAAAGTGATAATCGGATATTACATTCATGTCATTGGTAAATAATTCAGTATTAATCTCTAAAATAAATATATACATATACAAATAACCATAATAGCATTATCATGAACAAAATTCATAATCGTTCTTTAATATCATGAAACACGTAAAATGTTAACAGACATTACTTAATATTATCAAATGTCTTTTTACATCTAATATAAGTTAACAGTGCTTATTTAAAGTATTGAATATTCAGTGTTCAATATTCCTCCTTGTTTTCTTTTTATTGAAGTTTACACATCGAAATTAGTTGTTTCTTAAATCTCTTTTAATCTGTTTCCCCTTCATCTCTTTTTTTCCACTGCCGTTAGTTTTTGAAGGGTAGTTTGCCTTGAAGAGTTTAGCTCAGCTTGCTCATCTCTAAAATGATGCATAAACTTCAATATTTTTATGAGATGGGTGACTAAGAAAGATCTGTAGAGGGGCGCCTGGGTGGCGCAGTCGGTTAAGCGTCCGACTTCAGCCAGGTCACGATCTCGCAGTCCATGAGTTCGAGCCCCGCGTCGGGCTCTGGGCTGATGGCTCAGAGCCTGGAGCCTGTTTCCGATTCTGTGTCTCCCTCTCTCTCTGCCCCTCCCCCGTTCATGCTCTGTCTCTCTCTGTCCCAAAAATAAATAAACGTTGAAAAAAAAATTAAAAAAAAAAAAAGATCTGTAGAAAATTTCACTTGCAAGAAATTACTAGATTTTTAAAAAAAATTCCAGCTAGTTAATATGCAGTGTAATATTAGTTTCAGGTGTCCCATATAGTGATTTGACACTTACATATATCACCTGGGGCTCGTCACAACAAGTGCGCTCCTTACTCCCCTTCACCTATTTCACTCACACCCCCACCCACCTCCTCTCTGATAACCATCAGTTTGTTCTGTATAGTTAAGAGTCTGGTTCTTGGTTTTCCTCTCTCTTTCCCTCCCCTCCCCCACCCCCACCACAATCATCTATTTTGTTTCTTAAATTCCACATATGAGTGAAATCATATGGTATTTGTCTTTCTCTGACTTATTTCACTTAGCGTGATACTCTCTAGCTCCATCCACATCTTTGAAAATGGCAAGATTTCATTCTTTTTTTATGGCTGAATAATATTGCATTGTATATACATACACCACATCTTCTTTATCTGTTCATCAGTTGATGGACTTTGGGGCAGAAATGACTAAGTCTTTTCTTATGCCGTTAATAAATACCCATCCCCCCTGATATCTAAAATAAATGAAAATCTGTTTTTTTAATGACCTGTGTAAAGTTCATTTTCCTCATCTGAGGACTTCAGACCTAGGCAGATCCTTAGAAATAATATAATCCACTGTTTTGCTAACTTAAAGAAAACATGACCTGTGGTAAGAAATCCACCACAGATCCACTAATGGATCTCAACCCACAATTTGAGAAAACGTGTAATAAAATGATTTCATTATGGGGATGAGGAAGTGACTTCGGAGAAGTCATGCCAAGATGGCCCGGAGAATCCGCGTGAGGATGGGGACTGGAATTTTTGACTTGAAGTTAGTGCAGGGTCTGGGATCAGATAGTCCAGGATCAGTCAGACAAGGCTGCATCAGGAGTAGCTGATTTACAAAGTAAGGATGATAATATCACCTGCCTTAAAGCATTAGGATGACTAAATGAAATATATAAGTTCCTGAGCATAGTGCCTGTAATGTGTTGATTTTTATTAATTATTATTAATTTCATCATAACAGAAAAGTGGTAGTGTGCTACTTGTAAAGTGCATTGGTTTTTCTGAAAAAAACTACAAGGGAAACAAGTCTCAAGTATTTGGATTGCAACATCTTGCTTGATTTTGCAATAGCTGTTTTCTCCATGATCCCTTTTTTCCCCCTATAGTCTAAAAGAATACTTCTACTTGGTTTTGACAGTTTTATCATGTGCTTGGTATGTAAGAAAAAAAAATAATCAGAGTTAAGAATGAGTGTTACTGTCTTGGTATATTTATTTTTTTTTAAGTTTATTTATTTTTTGAGAGAGAGAGAGAGAGAGAGAGCATAAATGGGGGAGGAGCAGAGAGAAGGAGAGACAGAATTCCAAGCAGGCTCCACGCCATCAGCACAGAGCCCTATGTGGGGCTCGAACTCACCAACTGTGAGATCATGACCTGAGCCAAGACTAAGAGTTGGACGCTTAACCAACTGCATCACCCAGGTGCCCCACTGTCTTGGTATATTTAGAAAAAATGTAATATAATTACTTCTATTTTTCTGATAGGAAAAATATATAGGGATTTACTTTTTTCTTATTGGGGATCTTTGTAGGCAATCCACCCAAAATGAATGATAAGTGTTAATACGCTGCATTATAAGAAGTCAAATTCTTTTTTTTTTTAATTTTTTTTCAACGTTTTTATTTATTTTTGGGACAGAGAGAGACAGAGCATGAACGGGGGAGGGGCAGAGAGAGAGGGAGACACAGAATCGGAAACAGGCTCCAGGCTCCGAGCCATCAGCCCAGAGCCTGACGCGGGGCTCGAACTCATGGACCGCGAGATCGTGACCTGGCTGAAGTCGGACGCTTAACCGACTGCGCCACCCAGGCGCCCCTTGGAAGTCAAATTCTTGAGTGATGCTGTGAAATTGAATGCAACCATAGGAAATAGGTCACAGTATGTGGAGGCATTAAACATCTTCTGGTAGAATAGACCACAGTCTTGAAGTAAAATATGGAATAAGAGAAGATATTTGAAAATAGCCCTAACCCAAAAGAAGAAGATGAATGGAGGCACAGTGGGGATAATTAAGGAGGAAAATTATCCCAGAAGACTTCCATATTCTGTATTATGCTTCTCTTGTATCTTATAATATAGATGCCTTATTGGAGGAACTGGAACGCTCCACTCTCCAGGACAGTGATGAATCCTCCAGCTCAGCTCCTCTTTCCCTGGATCAGCATTCCAGAAAGGAGACTGACCTTGCTGAGACTTCGGGTGTCCCTTCTGTTCAGAATGATACAAGTCCCTTGCTGGTAACTTTCATTTATTGGAGTACCTTGAATATAAATGTTTGAGTGCATTTCTGAAAATTAATTGTATCTTATGTAGAGTGATGTGAGAGAATCATATATCCAAGAAAAATCCCTCAATGATAACTTAAAGGTGGTTGTTTTTGGAAAGGAGGAGAATTGAGAAAATCATCATGGAAGAATAAATCTTTGAGAATTAAATTTTTTTCTAGTGAGGGCATGGTAACAGAGTCTTCCCTAATTTACTTGGAGAATTCTGATATTGCTGTCTGAGCATCAGAGATGCATGTTGCAGTATGTCTGGAATTAACACTCCAGAAGACCAGGGATTACCTGGGCAAGGCCAGGTGGGAGCTCAGACAAGTCTTTTCAGGGTGACCTCTAAGGCCACAACTTTCCACGTCTTATTTTCTGTTAAATGTATTAGGATATTCAATTATTAGTATACCTAGAGATGATGACACTCTAGGGGACCAACAGAAACAAATTAAACTCAGATGATATTTTTAAAAAAATCCAGAAATCCAATTTATCATTGTCTGGTTAGAGACAGTCTAACCATCAAATAGAATAATAGATACTAGTATTTGCTATATACATATATATGTATATATATATATTTCCTTCCTATATGTAAGTCTACATGAATCTATGTTGTACTTAGGAGGTTGCTTGATGAGAATAGAATTAGTGTAGAAGAGGAATTAAGTAGTTTTCACATGTGGTGTTTTGAACTATGATATTCTGATTCGTCCTTGTACACTTGGTATGAAATCACAGGTTGCACAGACATGAAATCTGAGCCTGTGGTTCCTTCCCCCTTTAATTGTTCCTCCCTCCAGCTATATACATACAGTTTTAAGGATGAACATTTATTTCTCTCCTAGGGAGCTACTGTCTCTTTTCCTCAATGCAAAATCATAGCCATAGGCTCCTAACTGGTCTGCTACCCTTGCCCCCAGTATTTTATTTTCAGAGTAGCAGCCAGAGTGATTCCGTAAAACTTAAATCAGATGATGTCATTCCTTTACTCGGAACCCCACAGTGAATTTCTATCTCCATTTGAAGCAAAAGCCACCATCTTTACGCTGACCTTAGTGGGGTGACTATATGCTCGGTTCACTTGGACGAGCCCTGAGTTTATGCTTGTTTTCTTGACATCCTATTATTGGCTTTGGCATTTACCCTAAGTCTCACATATCTTAGGAAGTTTTCTTATTAGTGTTTTCTTATTAGTATTTACACTAAACCAGCGTGGGTTCATAGACCTCCATTTGGTTCTTCTGGCTTCTTCTAACGCCTCATCTAGTAGCATGTGAAATACATTCAGTGAACAGAATTCGAACTGTATTATGGCTGAATCCTAAAGATGGCTAATGACAACTCATCTCTCTTTCCCTGATCCTGTTCAGACACATCCTAACTGGCAAGCTCCTTTTCAGGGATAACATGCAGGGTGCGGGCTCTTAAAGCTAAAAGCTTAGGCACCGTCAGGGACAGCTAACACCTCTGGTTGCAGGTGATGGCAGGGGAACTTTGGAAGCTTTTTCCCCAGCCGGTCACCCTGTATAGCACCACTCATGCTCATGAGAAGCATGGACCTCCTCAGGGTCAGAAAAAATATGGGAAACTGTGGCTTAATATCATACAAATTACGTGCAGGAAATAGAGGCCAAGCATTCTCACCGCTGAGTGTAGTGTATTCTAAATGTTCTCATTAAAGCAGCTTTGTCCTTAATTGTGTATGTACAGCCATAGCTATTTGTTTTATTATTTGGCAATGCTTTTATTTTTGCAGCAGATGCTTTTAGCAGCATTTGGCTCACAACAAAACCAAACCCAGAATTACATGTTTAATTTTCTCAAGGAATTGATGATGAATGTGTAATCTGCACAAAATATTTGCCAACATTTCCTGTCCACCCCCGGTGGCAAGTAGAGATGTTAGTGCCCCTTAGAAGACAGGAAGACACAGCCATAGGGAAGAAACATCAGCATCTACTTCATAAGTTGCTCATGTAAAAAGAACGTGCCTGATGGTTTAGCATGTGCAGCTGCAGGAGGCGTGTCTAACATGTCACAGTGAAGCACACCTTTACATCTGCATCAAGTGTCGCTTCTAAACTGGTTTTGTTTGGTATCAGCTTCAAGTTTTCTTGTGCTTCTAACTGAAGTAAATGTGACGATTGAGTTGACTCCCTTTGCAAACCGTCAAATAATGTCAATTTTATATCTGTGCCACCAGAGACCTCAGTTAGAAAATTTGTTAATTCCAAAATGCTTTGATTTTTTTTTCCCCTCTAATTGAAAGGATCAAAATTCAGTATTTGGAAATTCATTCTTCCCTCAAAAGCAGAACATCTGACATTGTTAATGCCATTGTAAATTTAGTTGGGAAGTTCAACATTGAAGACAAAGTGGGTTATTGTGAGTGTGTGATCATATGAATACAAATTTTGATGGAGAACAGAATTGCCGTTAAAAAAAAAAAGTTCCATATTAAAAAACCTATGCAGCAGAAATGTGCTTGAATTGGTTGTGATGTGCACAAAATTCCTGACTGCATCCAAGCTCCAGGATTCTACCAATCAAAATAGAAACTGCAAATGTCAAAATTTACAGATATATATTTCCACCATCAGAGTATATATGTATCTAACTCATCTACAAAACTTCTGTGACAGAAGCTGATGTTGAATACGGAAGCAACATTTCAGCATGGCTGCATGCATTTTCTCTCTGTATTGCCTGTCATCAATCGGATTTTAGAAATGCCTGAGCCTCTGAAAATAACATTTTGTAAAGCAACTTAAATATAGGTTGCATTATGTGGAAAATCAGTCAGAAATATTTAATCGAATTATTCAGTGAATGTAGCATGAAAATTCAGCTTTTGAAGCTTTCAGCAAGTTGCAATTATGTAAAACAAAGCTTGTAAAAAGGAAGGAGCTCAAATTTCTCTCTACAAAAGCTGGGGAGGAATTGAACAACTTAACAGATGAGAGCTCAAATGGTTTAATTACCTAATTTGAAAATTGTGCTTTGGAAAAAATCTTGTCTTTGATGGAGTTTCTAATTTTAATTGGATAAATTTATATTCTCCACCAGAATGGGATGAAATTGTGAAGGCCTATGATTTTGCAGTATCTACATTTGGCAAAATGTTGAAAAGAATCACAAAGAGACGACTTAGGAGCTCTGTCTTGTAAAAATATTATTGAAGAAAGGTGCTCTGGATGGAGGTAGAAATACAGCACCTGTGAAAATACTGGGGCAGAAATATTTATACATTTTAATATGAGAAACATTTGAGAATATCCTCCATTTAGCAGAATTTGCCCTGAACTTATAGGCTCATCAACATCCAGAGTGGGAATATTTTCTCAATTAATTCTCAATATTATGGTCTACAGAGAAGCATCAGTTAAAAGTATCAATAACTTCAAAATATATTTATATATTATATATAAAATGCATATATATAAAATGCAGCTCCTTAACTAGTTTGCAATACTAAAAGATATGAAAATAATAAGATCATATTTTATTAAAAAAATTTATTAGTTTATTTTGAGAGAGAGAGAGCAGAGGAGGAGCAGAGAGAGAGGAAGGGAGAATCTGAAGCAGGCTCCATGCTGTCAGCACAGAGCCCAATGCAGGGCTTGAACTCACAAACCTTGAGATCATGACCTCCTGAACCAAAATCAAAAGTTGGACACTTAATTGAGTCACCTGGGTGCCCTAATAAGATCATATTTTAAAAAAAGACATCTTTCAGAAAAATTTCCACATCACAGTGTTAGAGATAACAATGGCTAGGTAACCAATTAAGGTATATGAATCTATATCAAGAAAAATTATTTACTGTGCTGTTTAAAAATGTTCAAATAATCAATATACAAGCTTTTTTTTTTTTTTTTTTTTTTTAACTTAATGTTTAGAGATGCCTGGGTGGCTCAGTCAGGTGAGTGACTGACTCTTGATTTGAGCTCAAGTCATGATCTCACGGTGTGTGAGGTTGAGCCCCACATCAGGCTCTGTGCTGACAGGGCTGAGCCTGCTTGGGATTCTCTCTCTCCCTCTCTCTCTGCCCCTCCCCCATTTGTGCTCTCTCTCAAAATAAATAAACATAAAAAAAAATAATGTTTATAGCTATGTCATCTAAAAACATTCTAGAGAATTTTATTTTTTTAAGTTTATTTATTTTGAGAGAGAGGCAGAGAAAAAGGAGAGAGAGAATACCGAGCAGGTTCCTTGCTGTGAGCGCAGAGCCTGACGCAGGGCTTGAACTCACGAACCATGAGATCAGGAGCTGAGCCAAAATCAAAAGTTGGACACTTAACTGACTGAGCCACCCAGGCACCCCTAGACAATTTTATTTCGAAAATAAGTTTTCAAGAGAATTATTTTGTAGGGGCGCCTGGGTGGCTCAGTTGGTTAAGTGTCGGACTTTGGCTCGGGTCATGACCTCACAGTTCGTGAGTTCAAGCCCCGCGTTGGGCTCTGAGATGACAGCTCGGAGCCCGGAGCCTGCTTCAGATTCTACGTCTCCCTCTCTCTCTGCCCCTCCCCCACTCACACTCCATCTCTGTCTCTCTCGAGAATAAACATTAATAAAAAAGAATTATTTTGTAGGTCCATCAATATAATAAAACCCAAGTTTTAGTCAAGAAATACATATTTTTAAAGTTATATAGTATTAATTATTTTTGGTACCTACCCCTCTTTCGCTTTTAAGAACATCCCAGTTTGAACCATTATATGGTCACCCTACTTGCTTGATCTGGCCCTTTTTACTCCCTGTCCCTGTCTTGCCAGTTCACTGTGCTGCCCTGGACGCCTTTCTGTTACATGGATGCTCCAGGGTTCCCCCCAATCTCCTTACTTCTCTCACCTTCTGTGAGTCCTCACTCAAGTGGCGCCTCCTCAGTGAGTCCTTCCCTGATCGACAGATATATTTTCCATTGCCATCTTTCTCCCATTTCTCATGCCCTCCCCCCTAATTAGTTTTACACGTTACTGAATTTATTCTATTTTCTTATTAATTTGTTCATTATCTGCTCTCACCACCATAATGTCAGAGGCAGAGGAGACAATTTTTGTTCGTTCGTTTCATTTTCTGTTTTCATTGCTGCATCCCTGGCCCCGGCACATGACAGGCACCCAATAAGTATTTGTTCAATAAATAAACGAGTTGCTGGTCAACTACCCTTTAGAGACACACATATTTTATTTTTTTGTATGTCAGAGTTAGCCATGATATAGTCTTCCCCTAGACAACATCCTGTCTAGGTAAAGGAATTGCTCTGATTCTTTTCGTCGGTTTTATGGTTCCTATCTGAGTACGATCAACTTCTCTATTTCAGTGCTTTTTAGGGCAGGGCGGGGGACGCTGTTACTTGTTCACATGCTGGCTGCTTCGAATTTGGCCTTCTGTTGTGGGATGGCTGGTTTTGCTCTGCCTTGGGAAAGAAAATCTCAGAGATACGCTAGTTATCAGTCCTATTTAGAAGCTAACAACATCCTCTAATTCTGGGCACAGATGAGTGACAACATTCTCCCAGCAGAAACTCATTGTTTGCTTTCTTCTCTGTCACTTATATGTCTTAGGTACAGCTCGTGTATACGACCCATATCCAGGAGCCCAATATCTACAGGTATGTTTTTTATTCAGTACTTTAAAATATTAAAGATATTAGATGATTGTTATCAATCTGGGTCTGGACAACAAGTTGCTTTGCATGCGTTCATTATTAGAACTCCGGCGACTTCCCTCCTCCCCTTTCCATAGTGTTTCAGCAGAGGTGGAGTTCTGCCAAGCTCACTTGGCAGTTTCTTAGGGTGCCTGCCTTCTAGACGGGCCGTCCAGGCTAGGGTGAGCCACTATTTCCTTCACCACCTGGAAAGGTGTAAATCGTTCGAGTCACCACACGTTTCGGCTGGGCTACTCCAAATATCACGCTCCAGTTCGCGGAAGAGGAAACACCTACAGAAATTTCAGCAAGACGCCAACAAAACCAGAGCTAAGATCAGGGTCGACGTGAGACAAGAGGGTCTCCGCAGCAGACTGACGAATATATACTTCTAATGAATCTGTACTTCTTCTTTCTATAGTTGTTCAAGATTTATTTAGCTGGCGGGCGGGGGGTGGAGGGGGGGTGGATTTCCTTTTAAAAACATTACATATTCAAACAGATCCACTTACTAAACCATTTCGACTGACCAAAGCAGAATCAACAGTCTGAGAAAATGAAAAAGGCTGTTTTTCTCATTCTCTCTTCAGGTAGTGCTTCACAGTTTGAAAAATCAGACAGCTTTCTGGGAAACAAATTGAAGGACTTCACAAATTAAAAGGGAAACGAGATAGCAAAGGCTCATGCTTGGTAGAGTACCACACCATACCTTATTTGGTTCTAGAATCGCAGCCGGTCAATAGTGCACACCCATGATGCCAAATAAGGGAAGGACCTGTGTTACTATGAAGTCTTTTTGTAACTTCCCACCTGAGAACACTTTCTACTTGGATGGGAGTAAGGCCAATTTATATTAATGTAATTGCCAATTGGTTCCAGTTCCAGGAGACTGCCTGGTGGGTTGCCCCCTAGACCACCCTATCCCTCCTTCTTGTAAAAAAAAAAAAAAAAAAAAAGAAGCAAAACAACAATGAAACCATGCCTGGCACACATAGGCTTTCAGTAAATGTTTGCTTTTTAAAAATCTAGGAAACCAAGACTTTGATAGAAATATTAATGAAAACAGGAACATAGAACAGAAAAACCAGCACAACCAACAGCCAGTTTCCTGTGTATCTGGCATTTCGATCAATTGATGGCATGCCAATGGAGAAGACTCACATCATTTTCCCCTCAGACCTATTTCTCTTCTCTTGCTCCGCTCTGTATTCCGGGGGCGCTGACCCCTGTAGGCTGGGTTTTCCAGGCTCCAGGATCAGTTGGCTTTCGCTGGAGGGTGAAAGGCAGGGAAATTCAGGGTATTTCCTCCCCTAATCTCTCTCCACAGTGTTGGGGTCAGCAGTTACATGTCCTTTCTGGCTTCAGCTGGAGCAAGACAGGTCTACTGTGGTTCCATTCCAGCTTGTACCTTGGCCTCTGGCTCTTAGTAACTCCCCACCCCCTTGCTTAATGGCTTTCTGCTGTGGCTAATCTTTTGCGTTACCTCAGTATCTTCTGTTTGCCTCTTTAGTTATCCCATCACCTGTGTAATCAAATTTCTGGATTAAATTCCTTTGGCTTACTCCCAGAGTGCTTGTATTTTCCCGAGTGGGCCTTGACTGATACATTTTCCCCAGTACCGAATGACACTTGCTGTGTCGATCGGTATGGGAGACTGATATGAAATCCAGGTGGCCTAGTAAATAAGCAATAGCCTGGTACACATCCCTAAGGCTGGTATAACTCGGAGCTGATAAGGCTCGCAGGTGTGAACAGAGCGTGAGACTCAGAAACTAGATGCCTGCATTCTGCTTCCACCATTTCCTCTGGCTTGCTTAAATGAACCAAACGCTGCTTTCAACCTTGAGACTGTATTCAATACTAGTGGCATGTGTAGCCATGTAGTAATATTTCTACTGTAGTTATATATCAAAGCAATATGAAGGATAATTTAGAAACATATACACGAACAAAAATAATTTTGGTAAGAAGGAGAAACACCAATCATAAAAACATCGCAGAGGAATGAATAGGGGAAGATTCCAGCGAACGAAGCCCCTCACGTGAGGAATCTGTATTCTTTTGACAGCACAGAGCCTGCTTGGGATCCCCTCTCTCTCTCTGCCCCTCCCCTGCTCTCTCTCTCTCTTCAAACAAACAAACAAACAAACAAACAAACAAACAAACATTTTAAAACAAACACCACACCTCTTGTATTTGTATATTATTAAAACCTCTAACTCACGAATTAAACTGTTGCCCATGACACAGCAAAGCCCTTTTACCACCTTCAGGAAGTGAGGGGACCCATCAAAGGAGCTCTCATTTTGAGCTTCCTCTCTTTTTAGGCACACTTCCTGTACTGATGGAATCACCAACTCTTTTGACCTTTCCATTCTTATTTAGAACATTATGTTGTTGATCCAGTTACTCTTAAGGTATCACAACAAGGGTTTCTCTTTCCATACGGCACCAGAAGTCTTGCTAAAAACCAGTAAGAAGTGTTTTGGATAGGGGCGCCTGGGTGGCGCAGTCGGTTAAGCGTCCGACTTCAGCCAGGTCACGATCTCGTGGTCCGTGAGTTCGAGCCCCGCGTCGGGCTCTGGGCTGATGGCTCAGAGCCTGGAGCCTGTTTCCGATTCTGTGTCTCCCTCTCTCTCTGCCCCTCCCCCGTTCATGCTCTGTCTCTCTCTGTCCCAAAAATAAATAAAAAACGTTTGGAAAAAAAAAAATTAAAAAAAAAAAAAGAAGTGTTTTGGATAAGCACCAGTGTGCGCCGACTGTGAGGTGGACAGGTTTTTAGGATTATACAGACCCACATAAGAAACTACATTTTTTCTACACTGGGAAACAGGGCCGAGAATGTGCGGACAGCCTGGCTGCCTTTTGCCCACAAGACACACGCCTGTGGCAGCAATGACGAAGGGGTCATGACCCCAAAGTGACCTGAGGCTGAGCCTCTCTGTGCTTCCTTGGAAGCCTCTAAGGATTGAATCAAGCACTTGTCTACTTGACCATTTTTGTTCCTCAGTTAAAAAAACAAAAAACAAAAAACAAAATTATGCCTGGCAGGAGGCCCTGTTGTACCTAAAAGACAAAATCTTTTCTCTTCAGAGGGGGAGACATCCACTTCCTCCTCCATTTTTCTTATTGTTAAATACTCAAACGGAAGTAGGTCAGTAGTGGGACATGTTGTACCCAAAAGACAGTCTTTTTTCCTTAAGAGAGGAATGTTATCAATCACATTATTAATCTATCAAATTTTTGGCTAAGGGATAAAAACTGGAATCTCACTGTTGAATTTGCATGGTAAAGATCTAGATCAGCATATCTTTATACAGTAATAAGCATTCAAATTTCCTTTTCTGAAACTTGCTTTTTTAAAAAATCCTTAGCTCATTTTTCTATTAGCTTGTCTTACTGATTTGCAGACTTTAATATTTGAATATTATTTATGTTTTAAGTATTTATGTATGTTGAATTTTTTTTTGAAATTAGCTCTGTTGATGTTTTGTTTTCTTTTTTGCTTTCACTTTACAGTTTCATGCCTTTCTTAGGAAAGCCTTCATTACCCCAAATTATAAAAAAAATCTTCCATTTTCTTTTACTCCTTTTATGTTTAAATGTATTTATGTCTTTAACTCATTTAAAACTTACTCACGTGCAAAGTTTGTTAAGGATCTAAATTTATTGTTTCAAATAGGCTGTCGTGCATTTTGTGTCTACTACTTTGTTTTTGAGGATTTGAAAGGCCACAATTACCATATGCAAAGTTCTCATGGTTCAGGAGTCTGTTTCTGGGCTCTGTCTGCTCCAGTCCTCTGATTTGTTGGCTGATCTGTTTCTTTTCCAACATCACACACATTTTATTGTCACTTTATCGGACAGCACATCTATTGAGACATCTTCCCTCCTCACCTCTTTTTACAAAATTATCTTGAGTGTTCTGGCCCATGAATCTCAGCATCAGCTTATTAATGAACTTGAATAATTCTCTTAAGATTTCTTTATGAATTACATTGAATTTGTAGTTTAATGGGAGAAACTGACATCGTATTATGCATCATTACTTATGCATGTCTTGTATGTCTGCCAGTGTTTTTTCTTCACAGAAGCCTTGCACAGTTCTTGTTAGAGTTATTCTTTAATATTTTATATGTTTTTTTGGTGGTGTTGTGAACATGTGCTTTTTCCCCAACGGACTCTCAAATTGGCTACTGCTGTCTATAGGAAAGAGACTAATTATTTCACCATATTCCTGTACCCAGTAACCATCCTGATATTTTTGATACCTTCTAATAGTTGTCCAATCATTTATCTTACATTTTCCAGGTAAGTGATTATATCATCTATTTAAAAAAGAAAATAAATGAGTGCCTGGGTGGCTCAGTTGGTTAAGCATCCAACTTCAGCTCAGGTCATGATCTCACTATTCATGGGTTTGAGCCCCACGTAAGGCTCTGTGCTGACAGTTTAGAGCCTGGAGCCTGCTTCGGATTCTGAGTCTCTCTCTCTCTGTCCCTCCCCTGCTCGTGTTCTTTCTCTCTCTTTCTCTCTCAAAAATAAATAAACATTAAAAAAAAATTTAAATAAAAAATAAAATAGGAATGAGAAGGCTTTGCCTTTTTCTTTCCAATATATAAGTCTCTTATTTTTACTTTTGAATGCATTTGGTAATGCAATCTGGAATAATATTGCAGACCAGCAGTGATAGTAGGATCCTTGTCCTCCTCTTCTCTTAATTAGAAATGTGTTTAGTATTTGACCATTAAATATAAGGTTCACTATAGATTTCTTGTATTTTATCAGGTTATAAAACTTCTTTTCCTCCATCTTCAACAACAGGAATGGTGGTGGATTGTGTGGTTCAGCACCTATCAATATGTTTATAAAGCTTTTTCTATTTTTTAGTATAATGAATTACATTAATCCTTTTTCTAATGTTGAAGCATGCTTAAAAGACTGGCATAACACTATCTAGCCAGGATGTTTTTAAAACATATTTCTGCTGTCTTTATTAAGCTGCCCCCACCACCCCATCCCACATACACACATTACACACACACACTGTTCTCTCTTTGTCTGGTTCTAGTATTGTATTTCTGTGATATTTATAGACCTTATTTGGTGATTTTCCATATTTTTCTATGAACTTGGAAATTTACACAGTGCTCCAAAAAACCCAGTTTTTGTTTGTTTTCTTTTTCAGTAATTCATGCTTTTACTCCTTCTGTTTAGTTATTTTAGTTTTGGTGGGTTTCTTTTTTTTTTTTTTTTTTTGAGATTCTTGAGTTGGGTGTTCTGTTTATTGGTTTCTGGTCTTTCTTATTTTTCAATATCGCACTTCAGTCCATTATATCTTTTTCTTTTTATTTCTTTAAAAATTTTTTTTTACATTTATTTATTTTTGAGAGACAGAAAGAGACAGAGCACAAAAGAGAGAGAGAGAGAGAGACGCAGAATCTGAAGTGGGCTCCAGGCTCCGAGCTGTCAGCACAGAGCCCGACAACCGGGCTCGAACCCACGAACCGTGAGATCATGACCTGAGCTGAAGTCAGACGCCCAACCGACTGAGCCACCCAGGCACCCCTCCTTTTATTTTTTATTTTTAATTATTTTAAATTTTATTTTAGAGAGAGAGAGAGAGAGAGAGAGAGAGAGTGCACGACTGAGGGAGAGGGGCAGAGAGAGGGAGATAGAATCCCAAGCAGGCTTCACACTCAGCACAGAGCACACATGGGGTGCAATCCCACAACCCTGGGATCGTGACCTGAACGGAAATCAAAACTTGGAAGCTCAGCCAACCGAGGCACCCAGGTGCCCCTATATTTTTTCCTTTTGATAACATACTGCTTTTGACTCTGAAGGGTGTTTGTGTGTGTGTGTACGTGCTTCCGTTGCGATTTCTAGATAGGTTGAAAATTCAGTTTATTTTCTTTCTTCATCACAAGAATTGTTGGAGGTGTTTTATTTTTTTCTTAGGTGGGTAGATTTCTTATGATTAATCTGTACTTTTATTAAAGCAATAGAAGAATATGGTCTGTATTACTTACTTCTTAGAATTTATTGAGCCTTATTCTGTGTTCTTGTACACAGTTAATTTTACTAACAACTCGGCAAATATTTGAATAGACTGTATTCAGTTTCTTGGGTCCAAATTGTATTCATCAATAATTTACTCCCAATTATATGGATGTGAAACCAGTATTATGTACATTGTCTAAACTCGATCAGTGATCTTTTTTCTGTAAAAGGCGGACAGTAAATATTTTAGGCTTTGTAGACCACAAGGTCTCTGTTGGAACTATCCAACTGTGTAAGAAAGCAGCAGTCAACAGTGTGCAAATGAAAGTCATGGCCAAATTTGGCCCTTGGACCTTAGTTTGCTGTTGCTTGCTCTTTATTCTTATTTAGTGTTTGTCTTTCGCCTGACAGTAAGTGAGAGAAGGTGTAATAATTTATAATTTAAAAAAGAATGCTTTGGTAATAAAAAATATATATTGGGCCAGTATCTTCAAGCCGTTTTTAGAAGCTGCTTTGCACCTGACTGTTGGGGGAGAATGTCCTGCCAGCTACATGTCCAGAGCATTTCTTCATGGACTTGAGAACAATGGTCAGCTTTTGAGATGACCAGAGGAGGACACGGAGACAAAAATGCAGGGAGACCGTGTTGAGATTTTTAGCCCACTACCTACTTTTTAAATACTCTCTCTAGTTTTACTCACACTGAAGGGTTTAGTAATTAAAATTGCATTTTCTGGTATTTTATGTGTGGCTTAACATTTATCTGAGTGTTGATGTGTTAGGATTTGTTTTTTTTTTCTCTCTCTCTACAGTGAGGCCCAAGAGCCAAACAAAGCACGGCTGCCTCCTAAAACCTCAGCAGCTGCCCAGCTGGATGAGCTTATGGCCCATCTGTGTGACATGCAAACCCAGGTGAGCATAGTTCCTGGGTGCATCTCTGTGGCCCTCAGCTCCGCATCCCCCTTCGGAACTCTCAGTTGTCATTCATTTTCCCAGACTAAATTTAATTCAACCGTGAATTTAACTTTGTGGGATGTATTATCTGGGCACAAAAGATAATATGATACAGGCTCTGATCTCAAGGAGTGTGGAATGTGCTTGGTAAAGGGAAGCATAAGCCTGTGCAACATTTATAGAATAAAACACAGATGGGTTATCAAAATATACACAGCAAACGTTAGGAAGGTAGAGAGGTCAAGGAGATTTTATCAGAGGTGGGGATGGGGTGTGGGATGGACTCTGAAGAATGGAAACAGTTTGGACACAGATGAGAGAGGAGGCCCTTCCAGTTGGGCATGAGCCTATGAGGGTGCAGGCATCTGAGGCTGGATGGAATGTGACAGGACCTTCAGAGACCCGCCTGAGTGGGACCACGGAGGGCAAGCTGCAGCAGAGCCAGGGAGATCAGAGTGTGGCTTTGAAAGTAGGGAGGAGGAGGAGTCCTGAGCCCCATACTCTGATAAAATCTGCCACCTCCTTCTGGCCTGTAGAGAGTGAGTGGTGAGCTCATGTGGCCTGGCAGGGGATGGGAATCAGAGAAGTGGACTTTAAGAATTTACTAAGGGAAGGGGCACCCGGGTGGCTCATTTGGTTAAGTGTCAGACTTCAGCTCAGGTCATGATCTTGCAGTTTGTGACTCTGAGGCCTGCAGTCGGGCTCTGTGCTGACAGCTCAGAGCCCAGAGCCTGCTTCAGATTCTGTCTCCCTCTCTCTCTCTGCCCCTCCCCTGTTCATACTCTGTCTCTCTTTCTCAAAAGTAAATGAACATTAAAAAAAAATTAAGAATTTATTTAAGGAAATATCTAGAATTCTTTCTTTCTTTTTATTCTTATTTATTTTTGAAAGAGAGAGAGAGTGAGCGAGCATGAGCGGGAGGGAGGGGCAGAGAGAGAGGAGACAGAATCCCAAGAAGGCTCCGTGCTGTCAGCACAGAGCCCAACGTGGAGCTCGAACTCCTGAACCGAGAGATCATGACCTGAGCCAAAATCAAGGAGTTGGACGCTTAACCAACTGAGCCATCCAGACACCCCTCATCTAGAATTCTTAAGGTAGAGAATCCAGCCCCTCTAAATTGGTTGGAAGCTTCGATATGCCCACATGAAGTGACTAAGACAAGGCAGTATATAAAAAGGTGTGTGACTGGGGAGGTCAGGAACCTTATCTTTGTGGCTCACCTTTGGACTCCCAATGCCTGCACAGTTCCTGACACATTGCAGGAACAGATGAATGAACATCAGAAACAAATTTTCTTCCATGCCTGGGTACATTCAAAACTGGGTACATTCCTCAGTTCATTGTACCGCTGTAAGTGCTAGGACAAAAAAAAAAAAAAAAATCTACACTAGGAGTTTTAATTATGTTGTGTTTTCTAATTGATTTAGCATGTGTCATGGTTTATTTACATTTAAAAAAATATCTGCTCAACTGGGTGTTGTATGGAAACCAATTTGACAATAAATTTAATATTAAAAAAATTAAAAAATAAAAGAGATCTGCTCATTTCTTGAATGGGCCATACATTCACGTTGTACAAAAGTCAAAGGTGGAAAAGTTTGCAGTGAGCTATTTCCCTCTCAGCCATGTCCCCAGCCATCCAGTTCTGCCCGTTTCTTACATCCTCATTCGGAAGTGTTCTGGAATATATAAGCAAGTAGACGTGGGTGTGGATAGACATATATGCATGGATATGTATATACATATACAATTGTGGTTTTTTTACCTACTTAATAGGGATGGCCCTTTTGGGCCTTCTAGACATTAACCTTTTGAACACTAATCTCTTCAACATTAAGTAACATTCTATAATAGAGGAGGGAGGAAATCTGTCAGATGATAAGTTTCTTGAAGGGAAATGAGCATTTTGGATTAGTGAGATAATGTGAAGTTATTCCTGGCAGTAAAAATAGGATACGAAGGCAGACAGTAACAGATCGTATATATTCAGGAGACTGCAGGGAGCCTGGCTGGCCTTAGACAATGGAGGCTTTTAGTGACTAATGAAAGATGAGATTGGAAAGGTAAAGTGAGGGCAGCGGATGGGAGGCTTTGAAGGTCTGTCTAGTGCATGCAAATCTGATGCCATGGAGGCCGTAGGAAGAGCACCTGTTTCCTGATCAGGAAGTATTAGGTGATGGTGGTAGTAGCTCGGTCGGAAAGGAGTAGAGAGAGACAGAATCAGGACACGGAGTGATGAAGGACGAGCTGGGCATCTTTTTTTGTAATTTGAGGCTTTTCCTTTGAATGGATTATAATAACTACCTTGGGGTTTTGCTTAAGTAAATCCAATCCATCAGCAAGTCTCATATGACAGCTTCTCACCACCTTCTCCCCTAACACGGGACCAAGTCATTCTTTCTGGTTTGAACTGTTAACGATAATCTCCTTCCTAGCTGGTGCCTCTCCACTCTTGCTTGTCTACACTTAATCCCTCCCTCAGCTACCATGGGGATCCTGTAGATCAGATTCTTTCACTCTCATGCTTGAACTCCTCCAGAGGCTCCATCACCCTTGGGATAAAACCTGAGTTTACCATGAGGGCCCAACGTGATCTTCGCCTCTCTGTCCATTGTCTTCTGCTGCCACACTTACTCTTACTCCCTCTACTCCAGCTCCCCTGACCTTCTGACTTTTCCCCTAACTTTTTTCCTCCTCTGGGCCTTCCTTCCTTCTGGAATGCTTTTCCCATGAATAGCAATATTTCTGGGCCCTTCCGTACATCATGAAATACCTGTGCAAATGTTACCTTCCTTAGACAGTCTTCTCTGATCACCTTCATCTACATCAATTCTCTCTCACCGCCCCACCCTCTGTTACTTCTGTGTGGGTGTAGAACTTAGGTCTTATCCCTACCTGATGTTACATCATATACTTATTTCATTGTTTATCGTCTATCACCTAGAGAATATAAACTCCATGTGGGCAGAGTCTAGGTCGCCTTGGGCATTGCTCTATGCCAAGAGCCTGGGGCTGTGACCAGCACAAACTAGGTGCTCAAAAAACATTGGAGAACAAATGGGTAAAAAGAAGATATGATTAATTGTTGACCTATGGTCATTGTAGGAGTGAGGAAAAGTGTCATCTTCGTACACTCGATTTCCCACGGTCAGAAAAGATTTACACATGAAGGATGATTACTCCTATTTCATCTGGCCTGAGGAGTTTAGGATAAAAGGGAGATGAAAGCATTTTTATTGGTGTTACAATGTTGACTCTTCCAGTGCCTTGGAGGGAGGTTAGGTACGGAAGAAAGGATCCGTCAGCAGAGGTGAGCTTACAGGTCATGCAGAAGATGCCAAGGAAGGGAAATGTACATGACACTGATTCTTTTCGTGGTTCTCTCCTGGGTGCCAGGTTGCAGCGAAAGCAGATGCCAGCAAGAAGCACTTAGCAAACAAGCAGGATCAGAAAGCCTCCCTGGACTCAATGCTGGGGGGTTTGGAGCAGGACCTGCAGGACCTTGGAATTGCCACAGTGCCCAAGGGCCACTGTGCTTCCTGTCAGAAGCCGATTGCTGGCAAGGTGGGATGGGCCAAGAAGTTGGTCCTACAGCCATCTGTCTGTGTGTGTCTGTGTCTGCCTCACCAAAGATTGCTCTATGGCCTTCTATTCTACGACATTTTAGTAACAGTTAATAACTACCCATCCCTTACAGTGCTCCGGGCACTGAGTTAAGCACTTTGCAAGTATTTCCTCATTTACCGGTCACATCAGCCCTTCAAGGGACACTCTATTATTGTTCCTTTGGAAAGATGAGGGAAACAAGGGCTCTGGGATGTTAACTGGCATGTATGTCCAAGGTCTAGAAAGAAGAGGAGGTAAGATTTGAAGCCCAGGAGAGCCTCCCTGCCGTGTGTGACTCTGAACCACTGTTCTGTCCTGCCTGTCCTGGGAGGGAGTCTCCCCCTGCTCCCTCTGTGCCAACTTCCCGCTCAAGTTGATTGATTATGATTCCCGCTGACTCAGCTCCAAATCGTGGCCGCAGCCTCCTGCTGTGTCATCCTTCACCAAAACCCACAGCAAAGGGCTTTGGTGTGGGGCGTGAGATGAGGTGTTCAGACCAGAGGAACAAAAACCCTCATCTGGCCTTTTCCTCTTCCAGGGATCCCTTCCAGGCCACGGTAGTCATCCCTGTCTGTCACTGCTGTGCTCGATTTTGGTTCCCCCACCCTCCGGAGCTGTGTAGCGGCAACCAACAGCTAACAGACTTTTATCAGCAAGATTGGTCAGGAAACTGGGCACCCTCTGGCTCTCCATAATGCAGGGGCAACAGACCCCGTAGGTGGGACCTGGGTCTAGGCCTCTGTGTTGCGTAACCCCAGGGGGGCACCGTTTACAGGAAATACCGTGCGCCAAGTGCTGTTCAGAGCTGTGCAACCTAGGGCACCCTAGGGCACCTGGCTGCAGTCTCACGGTGGCCCACCTTCATTTCCTCCCCAGGCGATCCATGCTCTGGGGCAAGCGTGGCACCCGGAGCACTTCGTCTGCGCTCACTGCAAAGAGGAGATTGGCTGCAGCCCCTTCTTCGAGCGCAGTGGCTTGGCCTACTGCCCCAAGGACTACCACCACCTTTTCTCCCCGCGCTGTGCTTACTGCGCCGCTCCCATCCTGGACGTGAGTCATCCTCCTTCTCCTGCCGGGGCTCGTGGGTGATAGAGTTGCAGCCCTCTGACGTCTGTGTGTGCTCCTTTTCCAGAAAGTGCTGACGGCAATGAACCAGACCTGGCATCCGGAGCACTTCTTCTGCTCGCACTGCGGAGAGGTGTTCGGGGCGGAAGGTATTGCTCTTCCTTGGTCGGTTGTGGTCGTCGTGGTTCCGGCCGCTGGCAGCAAGCGCCTGTTTCAGTACTCTATGCCGTCCTTCCCTGCCTTTCCCCAGCATTTATAAATTCTGTTTGAATTGGTTTAAAAAAAATTTTTTTTTTAATTTTTTTTTTCAACGTTTTTTATTTATTTTTGGGACAGAGAGAGACAGAGCGTGAACGGGGGAGGGGCAGAGAGAGAGTGAGACACAGAATCGGAAACAGGCTCCAGGTTCCGAGCCATCAGCCCAGAGCCTGACGCGGGGCTCGAACTCACAGACCGCAAGATCGTGACCTGGCTGAAGTCGGACGCTTAACCGACTGCGCCACCCAGGCGCCCCTAAAAAATTTTTTTTAATGTTTGTTTATTTCGGAGAGAGACACAGAGTGTGAGCGGGGGAGGGGCAGAGAGAGAGAGACACTGAATCGGAAGCAGGCTCCAGGTTCCGAGCTGTCAGCACAGAGCCCCAGGCGGGGCTCGAACTCAGCCTGAGATCCTGACAAGAGCTGAAGTGGGGCGCTTAACAGACTGAGCCACCCAGGCGCCACTAAATTGGTTTTTTAAATCAAAGAAATACTAATGCAAAACCTCAAATATCGGAGCGCCTGCGTGGCTTAGTTAAGTATCTGACTTCAGCTTAGGTCATGATCTCATGGTTGGTGAGTTCCAGTCCCACACATCAGGTGAGCTCGAGCACCCCTTTGGGTGAGCCCCGCTTCTCTCTCTCTCTTTCTCTCTAGCTCTCTCTCCACCCCCTGCCTCTGCCCATCCTGGGATTTTCTCTGCCCCTTGCTCACCTGCGCCCCACACCCCACTCGAAAAAAAAAAAGGCTCAAATATTACATTAAGGATAATCCTGAAAAAGATCAATCCCTCGCTTTTCCTTTCTCCACCCCCAGATCCAGTTATCGTCTCCAAATGTTTTCAGCTTTTTTTCTTCTGTTTTGTACTTGTGTATTTTAAGGAATATACTTCTATTACCATACATTGATTTTTTTTTTTCCTTAATTTTAACCATTACGTATTAAGTTTCTACCGGGGAAGATGAGAATTTACTATCCCACCTTACCCTCAACACACTTCCCCTCCCCCATTCTCTCAATGTAAAATCAGGTCATAATTACAGGTCAGACCAGTATTCAGTGTGCACATATTGACAAGCATGGAAATATTGTTCATTGTTAAGCCTTGTAGCAAACTATGGTCAGAGCAGAGCACAGATTTTAAAACTGCTGTTTTTATATTTTAATGTTTATTTTTGAGAGAGAGCGAGCGCGCGCGCAGGCGGGGGAGGGGCGGAGAGAGGAGACAGAATCCGAAAAAGGCTCCAGCCTCTGAGCTGTCGGTGCGAGCTAGATGTGCGGCTCAAACTCACAAACTGAGATCATGACCTGAGCTGAAGTCAGCTGCTTAACCCACTGAGCCACCCAGGTGCCACGGAGCAGAGCACAGATTTTAGTGTCAGACTGCCCAAGTTCGAATCTGGGCTGCGGTATTTATTAGCTATATGATATCATTCAAGTCATTTAACACTCTGTATCTCGTTTTCTTCATCATGGGCCCAGTACTAATTACCTCACAGGGTAATTATGAGGACTTTGAGATGCAGTGGCAGTTTTGTGTTTAGAACAGTGCCCACCACTTGGAGACACAGTAAAAATTAGTTTTACTATCATGGTATCCTTTTCATATAAATTAGTTTTCTCCCTGAAGTTAATATTTAGAGTTCTTTTTCACTGGCTCAATTTCCATTGTACCTAGCTCTAATTTATCTGACAGAGTCGTGGAATCATTCTCAAAATGGTCAGCCACATCTGGTAGTCAGTCAGTTCCACTCATTTTGCTTTGGGGACGTCTGCCCTCCCACCGCAGCCTGAAATGCTTCCTCTTCAGGCCTGCTGTGAAGCACTTATTCTGGGTCATTATCCTGGGAATTTCTTTTACTCCTTTACTACCTTTTTTGTTGGATCCTCTGTTTCCTGGATCCCCGGTCTTTTACTGCCTTTACGTTGGTGGAACAGCTCCTAGGAAAGGAGGAGTAAGAGGTAAAACTCTTGAGACCTTGAATATCTGAAAATACTGTTATTCTGTGGTCTACCTTGAGTTGCCTGGACATAGAATTCTAGGTGAAAGGATTTCCCCCTCGAATTCTCAACACACTGCTTCCCTGTCTTCCAGCTTCCATGGTTGAGATGTCTTTATTAAGCTTCTGTTCTTATTCCTGATACTTACTGTGTGATCTGTTTTTCTCTCTTTGCAAGTTTTCTTTTTCTCCTTTCTTCTGAATTATCTTGATTTTTTTTCCCTGACTTCTTCTTTTTATGTTTGTTTTGAACTAGTATGACTCACACATGGAATCAGAAGGTTTCTTTCTTTTGTTTGTGTTTTTTTTCCTGTCTTTTTAGAATTACCTCAGTGGGAAAACAATGCAGCTGTCTCCTAAATAAAAATTTGGGCAGTCCCATGTCATTTCCAATGACTCTTAATGAACAGTTATTTTTTTTTTT
Source organism: Puma concolor (assembly GCF_028749965.1). Classification (NCBI taxonomy): domain Eukaryota; kingdom Metazoa; phylum Chordata; class Mammalia; order Carnivora; family Felidae; genus Puma; species Puma concolor. Next base: position 12,212,680 of record NC_141676.1, read on the forward strand.
AAGTTTATTTATTGGGGCACCTTGGTGGCTCAGTCGGTTAAGCATCCAACTTCGGCTCAGGTCATGGTCTCACAGTTCGTGAGTTTGAGCCCCACATCAAGTTCTCTGTTGTCAGTGCAAAGCTTGCTTTGGATCCTCTGTCTCCTTCTCTCTCTGCCCCTTCCCCAATCATTCTCTCTCTCTTTCAAAAATAGGTCAACATTAGAAAAATAACATTTATTTATTTATTTATTTATTTATTTATTTATTTATATTTATTTATTTAGAGAGCACATGTGTGCATAAGCAGGGGAGGGAGAGAATCCTAAGCAGGCTCTGCACTGTCAGAGTGGAGCCTAATGTGGGGCTCAAACTCCTGAACTGTGAGCTCAAATCAAGAACTGGAGGCTTAACCTACTAAGCCACCCAGGCACTCCCTTAATAAACAGTTATAAATAGAAAATCAGTTTAAAACACAAAACACATGGGGTGCCTGGGTGGCTCGGTCAGTCAAGTGTGGGACTTTGGCTCAGGTCATAATTTCATGGTTCTTAGGTTTGAGCCCCATGTTGGGCTCTCTGCTGTTAGCACAGAGCCTGCTTTGGGATCCTCTGTCCCCCTCTCTGCTCCTCCCCCACTTGCATGCTCTCTCTCTCTCTCTCTTTCTCAAAAATAAACAAACTTTTAAAAACTTAGAAAAAAACCCCATAAAACATACAACTAAGTCCTCGGGTAATTCCATCTGTGTAATAGCTAAAGCATCCAACTTTAAGTGATGACTACTGTCCCCTGGTTGGCTCTTTAAGCTGTGGGAGACCAGGGAAGGGGGTTCTAGCCCTTCCTCTGTCCTTTCCTACCTTTAGCATCCACCCCCTCACCCCTGTTGCTGATATCTGACCCCTCCACAGTTTAAACAGTGGAGGAGGAAGATAAGCCTGGAGGAAAATACTAACTTTCCTAGTACTGCCATAAATTTGCATCATGCTCTCTGGATCTGGCATATGTTTAACTAACTTTCTTTCTTTTTTTTTTTTTTCCCTTGGATGCTCTTGTGGATTCAGTACAGGTTCAATTTCAAACTCTTGATTACCCTTCGCTTATCTTAGCTAGCTGTTTTCTGCTTGGTACATTTCTTGAAGGACTCATTCCGCACAGATTATTTCTGTAGGGTTTCCATTGTTCCCTCCTGGTGATCTCTTAGAAGTGATTACAGTGGTTGCACGTGTCTCTGTCACTCACACTTTTGTACACAGACCATGGGGGACAGGCATGTTTTTCTTACAGTCAGTGGGTTTGCAATTAGTTATCAGCTGTGTCTCTGTATTCAGCCAGATTCACTCGTGGACATTTCCCAGGGGTGAGTTAAATACTATCAACTGTATCGCATTGATGGCTGGGGACACATATCCGGCTCTCTGAGTGGCCCTATCGAAGTCTCTCTCTTGACTTGAGGTTACCTGGAAGCATACCTCATCCCTCTTGGTGGTGGTGGCGATGAAGCACCCATAGCAGTTTTTTTCCAAAGAAGTCCCTCTCTCAGTTTTCCTTTCTTTTGACCTGTTTTAGATCCTCAGTGTGAGTGAGGAGTTCAAGAATTGTGTAAACAGCCCATGGCTCTCTACTTTGAGGGATGTCCTAAATGTCACTTTGAAATCTGACATCTATTACTGGGGCGCCTGGGTGGCTCAGTCGGTTAAGCATCCGACTTTGGCTCAGGTCGTAATCTCACAGTTTGTGGGTTCGAGCCAGGGTCGGGCTCTGTACTGAAGGCTCAGAGCCTGGAGCCTGCTTCAGATTCTGTCTGTCTGTGTGTCTGTCTCTCTCTCTCTGCCCCTCCCCCACTTGTGCTCTGTCTGTTAAAAAGAAAAAGAAATTTGACATCTATTACATGGCTTGTGCCTTACATCTTGTTACACTGGTCTTTGTCAAATGCTGCTGATCTTTGGTTGTCCATTTCCTGTTTAAGAATGAGACACTAAAAGGTTAACTGGGAGCTCTGTGGTACAAGCAGAACTTGTTGACTGGTGGACTCAGCTGTGTGATACTCAGGTAGCATGCTGTAGGCATTTTGCTGGGAAACCCCTGTATATTATTATTTTAGGTCTTTTAGGGCTTGACACTCTCTGGTTTGATATTTCCAGAATTAATCACTACATTTTGTGGCAGGGTGGGGGATCTGATCTAACAGCTCTTCAGACTTCCAGCCAATCTTGTTTCCAGACTTGAAAACTATCTTGTACATTCGCTTTCTGAGCCCCTCTGATGCTGTGGAACCCCAGCTTGCATTGCCTTGGTACCTCCCCTTTGCAGAAACGCAGGCTTCATTTTCTTGTTTCCTGCCAAGCTAGTTGCCACTCTTATACCTACTTAAAGTTTTGCAAAATTGTATTGATATCTCCTCTGTGGCATCTCCTCTCCTTTTCTCTTATTCCTTATGGGTGTTTCTAATGTAAATCATTCTTTATCATGTTGGTGGTGTTTCAAGAGAGAATGAAAATAGTCCCATGTATCCTGCCCTTCACTGACATAGAGACTCACGTAAATGTCAGGCATGTTATTATGTATATTCCTAACTGTGAATCATTTAACCCCCACTGCAGTCTTGTAAGAATATTTTTATCCTACACGTAATCTAATTATAAATGGAAACACTGAGCCCCGGGAGGGAAAGTAATTTTCTTAAAGTTATACAGCTAGAGCCAAAGAGATGGAATTGAAACTCAGGTCCCATTTGTGCAGGTTCCATGCTTTTTCTACATCATCACAACTGCCGCGTGACATAGACTCGATTCTTCTTCTGCTGTTGGATATCTTCACTTTCTTGGCACCCACAAGGTTCACTTTGTTTGACAATAGACCCAGATACAGTAGCACTGACATAATGCACTAGCAAAGTGCTTTGTAGTAATTTGCTTGTTCACTGAAGCTTGTTCAATGCTCTTCACAAATCATTAGGTATTTCGTTTCCAGGTTGCACTTTAGTTAAGCAGGATTTTTTTTTTTTATTGAGATTTAATCTGAATCATATGAAAGTGTGTCGTGGTAAATTTGTATTGTACTGGTAGCCATAGAGGTATTAGAGTTAGTTGAGTAGAACAGTTAGCAAGTGAGTGCTGCCCACGGATGATTATGATATGGATGGGACACCTGGGTGGCTCAGTCGGTTGAGCATCTGACTTTGGCTCAGGTCATGATCCCACAGTTTGTGGATTTGAACCCCACATTGGGTTCCGTGCTGACAGCTTGGAGCCTGGAGCCTGCTTTGGATTCTGTGTCTCCCTCTCTCTCTCTCTCTGCCCCTCCCCTGTTCATGGTCTATCTCGCTCTGTCTCAAAAATAAATATTAAAAAAACTTAAGATTATGATATGGAGGTTGCCTGAGAGCAGAACAATAGAACACAGGCATATTTCAAGAAGAGACAGAAGTTAGATCCAAGAGAAAATTATCCTATCCATAGGATGACCAGAAAGCACCATGAGGGTAGCTAATAATCACTGTTCTTGACTCCCGCCCCCTCTTAACAGACGAGGTAGATTGGGCTATTTATGACCTTATATATTCACCAGACCACACTTAAAACATTTATTGATACACCTGACAAAAGAAGGCCATTTATTAATCAGATGCTCCTCCTAGCTTATATTTTTGTTTTTATCTTTTGCTTTCTGCAAATGGGTCTCCTGCCATATGGTTGGTCCGTTAATTAGGTGGCATCCGCCTCACCTCGAGTCACATAGTCATACAGAGTTTCTATAATGACAGCTTAACCACTGAGCCTTCCGGGAAATTAAATTCATCTGCATTTTTGTTTCAGTTCAGAAAGTTCCTCTTTAAGGCTCAACTTTCTAAGCTATCAGGCCTTAGCATCCTCCCGTGGGGACCAGATCCTCAGTGCCTGTGTCTTTCTTTTTTAATTGTTCATTATCCAGGCCATGCAGGTGCTCCCTAATTTCCCCTGTGGTTAAGAGCCTCACCAGAGTATAGACACCTCTCTCTCTCTCTGTGACACTTTTAATTGTTAGTGTTTCTCATCCGTCCTCCAGAGGTAATTGGCCCCAGAGAGAGCCTCCAGGAAAGTGACTGCTGAAACTTTCTCAGTTTATTGGATCACTAAATGCGGGGGCATCACAGCAACTTTGGCTGATTGCTTTTGATTCCTCTCCTGAGATTCACCAGAGGCGGTTCCTTCCCTGCTGTGTCATTCTGGAGACCAGCTACCCTGCAAATGCCTAGATGAGGGTCATTCCTAGGTCAGTTGGCATGTCTTAACGATTTTCTCAAGTAACACCCATTTACAGGCAAGTTCAGTTTTGTGTCGCTTGCTTTATGGAGCATCACTGCAAATTCTTGGGCCCCCACCCCAGATCTGCTGAACCAGAAACTTTGGTGGGGGGGGGGGGGGGTGGGGGGGGGTAGGGCCAAGCAAATCTGCATATTGACAAGCTCTCCAGGTGTTGGATGCATGCTGAAGTTTGACAAATACCATGCCACACAAAAGCAAGGATTGCGGGTGCTGGTTTGTTTTCCTTAAATGGTAGGCCTTCCTGCATGCTATTGTCCTTGATCAGACCTAGACATTCTTTGACAAAGTGGGGGGTGGAGGGGAGTAAGCTCTTCTTTGTCTCAGGGCCTTAGAAGAACACAGAACAGCTTATAAAATTATTAGTTTAGATTTTTAGATCTGTAGGCCTCAGAAGTCCATTCAATTGTCCGTACTTCAAAGATAGTATAGCTGAACAAAGCAAGGGATATCAAAAAGTGACCAGAGATAATAGGAAGACTGAAGTTGCATGATTTGGGTCCCAACCCCTGGCTCCTCCTCCTGCCTTTTTGGATCTGGCTGCTAGTAATCAAAATGGGTTCCTAGCAACCGTGTTTCATGGGTGGGCCGCTTTTCAATGCCCTTGCGTACTTTGCTTACCTGTTCTTTTGGCGGGAGTACAGGTAGAGCCCTCATATTTACAAAGCTATTGGGTTATGATATTTGGGCTCAGCTGATACTATCAGTCCCCACACAGAGGTCAAGACTAGGGTGCAGCTAGGGGTGCGACACTGAAGTTAGGCTTTGAAATTAGGCCTAGATTTGGACCTTAGGTCCTCTACTGGCTAGTTCGTTATGTGTGATTTCTCTGAGCTTCCCTTTTCTCACTTGTAAGATGGGAGGGTTGCTGCGAAGACTTTAATTTCAATTAGTACCGTAGGCAGAGCCTTCGGTTGGAACCAGGACAAAGCAGGTGCTGCATAAACAGAGTTGCCAACAGTCACCTTCGTTTTAGGCAGACTCTCCTGATAAATGGTAAGGAGAGCTCCTTTCAGAAAAGTCCACCTATTTATACATAATCTAGTTAGTCCTGGAGAGGCTCTAAATGACACATATTCTGGAGCTGATGGTGTCAATAGTGTAATATCGTTCACATGTCTGCTCATTCAATAAACATTTATTAAGCCACTGCCCTGTGTGTGTCAGGCACTGTTCTAGGTCCTAGGGATACAGTGACAAAAAACACGGTTCCTGCCCTCACGGTGCAGGTGCTCTAGCGAGAGAGACAGACAATAATCAAACTAGCCAACTAATTAACTAACTAACTCTACTTATAAGTCACTTATAACTTTACACGTTAGGACAGTGATAGGGTGCTGTTTGAGATAGGGTACTTGGGTCAGTTGCTCTTTTAAGCAGGTCCCCCCCCCCCTCAGTTAAGTGAAGGCCCAAGCCCTCTGGGAATCTTGGGGAGGTGATTTTCCAAGCAGAGGGAACATATTACTTAAATAGGTGCTTGAAGATGAATTAGTTTGTTATATTTTTCTTTTTTTAATGTAAAGACAGTAAAAAGACAGTGCAGAAATCTTCACTTATAACCGATTACCTTGTTTACCTCATGCAACATAAAAACTAATATTTTTCTTCATTTGTTAATATTTATGCATACATAAGTTAAGTGTACCTAAAATTCCTTCTTTTTCACTTAAGCGTTTCCTCACATGGTTTCATACTTTTATAATAATAAATTTTAATAATATCAATTATTCCATTCAGGCTTTATGTAAACAAATTATAAAAGATTATGTGCTTAAAGATGTTTATTGAAGCTTTATTTGTAGTACCAAATATTGTAAACAACTATGTTCATAATAGTAGGTTACCTCTTGTGTATTAGTAAGGCTGCTATGAATTTCTTTAAACATAACATTTTCTTCTTTTGAATATTTGTATGGATTAATTCCCAGGAGAAAGATATCTATATCTTTTTTTTTTTAAATTCTTGATACGCATTACCAAATATTTTCCCAAAAGAATACTAACATTTAACTTTCTCACCAGGAATATATAAATATGTGACTCACTCCATGTATTTTCCAGTATTGGGTAGACTTACTTAACACTGTTTTTACTACTTAGCTAAAATTAGAAACTAAACTACTAATTAGAAAAAATTAGAACTTTACTTTTTTCTTCTGAATTTCATGGCTTACTAATGTTGAATATATTACTACTAAAAGTGTTTCTTCTTGTGCTATTTGTCTCTTTGTGAGGAGGACTTATTTTATTTTTTATTTATTTATTTATTTAAAATTTTTTTTAACGTTTATTTATTTTTGAGACAGAGAGAGAGACAGAGCATGAACGGGGAGGAGCAGAGAGAGAGGGAGACACAGAATCGGAAGCAGGCTCCAGGCTCTGAGCCATCAGCCCAGAGCCCGACGCGGGGCTCGGACTCACGGACCGCGAGATCGCGAGATCGTGAGATCGTGACCTGAGCTGAAGTCGGACGCTTAACTGGCTGAGCCACCCAGGCGCCCCAAGGAGGACTTATTTTAAGGGGTTTAAAAAAATTAATCACTTTGGGTTTCTCATCCTTCTTTATCCAGACATAGGATGTATAAGACTCAAGCCCAGGGTTTTCCAGCATGAGCCCAACAGTGAAAATGTCCAGTATTAAAGAGAAAGCTCTTACATTTCAACAAATTGATTAAATTTTTTTGTTATGGAAATTGCTTGCTGCCTGGCTTCACCAAGTGTCCGTGTTTCACTGAACTAAAATCCTCTACCCTCTACCCACCTATCTACCCCATTTTCTTGCTGGAATATTTAAAAGCAAATTGTAGAAATCTTGTCACCTCACCATTAAATACTTCAGCATGCATCTGAGAAGGACAGAAGGACTTTTTTTTTTTTTAAACATAACTACTTTTACACTTGATGAAGTTATTAATTCCTCATTATCATTTAAAACCCATATCTAAATTTCTCAGGTTTCTTTTTTTAAATTAATTTATTTAAATTCAAGTTAGTTAATATACAGTGTAGAATTGGCTTCAGGAATAGAGCCTAGTGATTAATCATCACTTATATATAACACCCAGTGCTCATCCTAACAAGTGCCCTCCTTAATGCCCATCACCCATTCAGCCCATTCCCCTCCCCCGCCATCCACCTCCCCTCCAGCAACCCTCAGTTGGTTCTCTGTATTTAAGAGTTTCTTATGGTTAGCCTCTCCCTCTGTTTTTGTCTTATTTTTCCTTCCCTTCCCCTATGATCATCTGTTTTGCTCCTTAAATTTCACATATGAGAGAAATCATATATTTGTCTTTCTCTGACTGACGGATTTCACTTAGCATAATACGCTCTAGTTCTGTCCATGTTGTTGCAGATGGCAAGATTTCATTCTTTCTGATCGCTGAGTAGTATTCCATTGTGGAGATACACACACACACACACACACACACACACACACACACACACACACACATACATATATATAACACATCTTCTTTATCCATTCATCGTTTGATGGGCATTTGGGCTCTTTCCATAATCCAGCTATTGTTGATAGCGCTGCTATAAACATGGGGGTGCATGTGCCCCCTTGAATCAGCATTTTTGTGTCCTTTGGATAAATATCCAGTAGTGCTGGGTCGTAGGATAGTTCTGTTTTTAATATTTTGAGGAATCTCCACACTATTTTCCAGAGTGGCTGTACCAGTTTGCATTTCCACCAATAATGCAAGAGGGTTCCCCTTTCTCCACATCCGTGCCAACATCTGTTGTTCTTGTGTTTTTAATTTTAGCCATTCTGACAGGTGTGAGGTAATAGCCCATTATGATTTTGATTTGTATTTCCCTGATGGTGAGCAATGTTGAGCATCTTTTCACATGTCTGTTAGCCATCTGATGTCTTCTTTGGAAAAGTGTCTATTCATGTCTTCTGCCCATTTCTTCACTGGATTATGTGTTTTTCAGCTGTTGAGTTTGGTAAGTTCTTTATAGATTCTGGATATTAACCCTTTATCCAACATGTTATTTCCAAATATCTTCTCTCATTCCATCCACTGCCTTTCAGTTTTGTTGATTGTTTCCTTTGCTGTGCAGAAGATTTTATCTTGAAATCCCAATAGTTCATTTTTGCTTTTGTTTCTCTTTCCTCTAGTTACTTGTCTCATAAGAAGTTGCTGTGACTGAGGTCTAAGAGGTTGCTGCCCATTTTCTCCCCTAGGATTTTGATGGTTTCCTTTCTCACATTTAGGTCTTTCATCCATTCTGAGTTTATTTTTGTGTATGGTGTAAGAAAGTGGTCCAGTTTCATTCTTCTGCATGTTGCTGTTCTAGATTTCCCAGCACCATTGGCTGAAGAGACTGTCTTTTTTCTGTTGGATACCCTTTCCTACTTCGTAAAGATGAGTTGGCCATACATTTGTGGGTCCACTTCTGTTCCATTAATCTATGAGTCTTTTTTTAAAAGTACCAGTATCTTACTGTCTTGAAGATTACAGCTTTGTAATACAGCTTAAAGTCCAGAATTGTGATGCCTCTAGCTTTGGTTTTCTTTTTCAACATTACTTTGGCTATTTGGGGTCTTTTTTGGTTACCTACACATTTTAGAATAGTTTGTTCTAGCTCTGTGAAGAATGCTGGTGTTATTTTGATAGGGATTGCATTGAACATGTAGATTGCCTTGGGTAGTATAGACATTTTATCAATATTTATTCTTCCAATCCATGAGCGTGGAATGTTTTTCCATTTCTTTGTGCCTTATTCAATTTCTTTCATAAGGTTTCTATAGTTTTCAGCGTACAGATCTTTTATGTTAGATTTCTAAAACACTTCATTTACTTTGTTTATTTGAATCAGTTGGGTCCAAGGAAAGTGTATGCATTGCACTTGATGGTTTTATCTCTCAGAATAAAAATCCTGTAATGATCTTCTCTTCCCTTTTTTATTTTATTTTATTTTTAAATTTTTTTTTCAACATTTATTTATTTTTGGGACAGAGAGAGACAGAGCATGAACGGGGAAGGGGCAGAGAGAGAGGGAGACACGGAATCGGAAACAGGCTCCAGGCTCTGAGCCATCAGCCCAGAGCCTGACGCGGGGCTCGAACTCACGGACCGCGAGATCGTGACCTGGCTGAAGTCAGACGCTTAACCGACTGCGCCACCCAGGCGCCCCTCTTCCCTTTTTTAAATACCACTGGTTTCTTAAGAAACAGGAACCTATGTCTTATTAAATGTTCTTGATTTGACTGGCTGCTTCCTCACAATGTTGTTTAACTTATTTGCTTTTGTCCACCCTCCGCCTATTCTTTTGAGATATATTTGGCAAACATTTTCTTCAGTTTATCCTGTGTTGGCTTTGCCTATGGTACTTCTGGTCATGCACAAGTCATTGATATGGTATTTTTAATGGAGCTAAATTTATTGATGTTTAACTTGCTTTTGATATTTGAGCCATTTTTACCACAGTTTTCTCATTCCTGGTTTAAAGAGGAACCCACTCATTTTTGCTTAAGTCTTTATATTATTACATCTAGAACCTTGCATCCATTTGGAAGTTATTATTTCGTATTACCTTCTTTTTAAATATTAGGCACTTTTCTTCAGGGCCTGTTTTAGGTACTAGAGGGACTTAATGGGACAAGACCAGGGATATCTCATTTCAGAGCTAATGCTCCAACAATGGAGGACAGACCACAAAGATAGTTTCAGATCGTGCTAAATACTAGAAAGATGATTTTTAAAAGAGATGAAGTGAGGGTGCCTGGGTGGCTCAGTCAGTTAAGCTTCTGACTTCAGCTCAGGTCATGATCTCGCAGTTCGTGGGTTCGAGCCCCACGTTGGGCTCTGTGCTGACAGCTCAGAGCCTGGAGCCTGCTTCAGATTCTATGTCTCCCTGTCTCTCTGCCCCTCCCCCACTCATGCTCTGTCTCTTTCTCAAAAAATGAATAAACATTTAAAATAAAAATTTTAAAAATTAAAAAAATGAAGTGATGGATATGGGCTGATGAGAGGCCTCTGTGATAAGGTGGTATCTGAGCTGATTGCTGAATCATAAGGTGAGATGGGCCATGCCAAGTCCTGGGTAGTAAAGGCACGGAGGAGGAATAGACTCTAATACTAACTACTAGGGATAAGCCAGGCACAGCACTAACGCACTCGTCCCCCATTATCTCCTGTATTCTTATAATAAGCCATTGAGGTCAGTATCGATTATTGGCCCCGCTTTGAATATGAGGACACTGGGTTCAGGAAAGCCAAAATCATTGGCTTCTTCTCAGCCTCCCACTTGGCGGAAGGTATCACCCTGCACCTTGATTTTGCCCCTCCAGGCTTTCACGAGAAGGACAAGAAGCCGTACTGCCGGAAGGATTTCTTAGCCATGTTCTCACCCAAGTGTGGTGGCTGCAACCGCCCAGTGTTGGAAAACTACCTTTCAGCCATGGACACCGTCTGGCACCCGGAATGCTTTGTTTGTGGGGTCTGTATACTCACTCACCTGTCGGATTTAGGGAAAGTCGGGAGTCCTCCTCTCTGAGAGGCCAGGACGCCAGCTGGTAAGAGGGTTCACAGCTCGGGGTGAGGGTTTGATGTGAAGCTCAAGGAGGCACAAAACACAGCGCCCCCCGTGGGCGTGTTTGCTCGCGTGCTTTGCAAGCGGGTAATATCCTCGCCTCCATCCACCAGATAGATAACTGGCAGGAATTTTAAGGCTGCGGTTTCACTTTGCTGATGTTCTGTTTCTTGACATCTGCATCCCTTTTCTTTCTCTTCCCCCCCCCCACCCCCACCCCAGGACTGCTTCAGCAGTTTTTCTGCTGGATCCTTCTTTGAACTGGACGGACGTCCCTACTGTGAGCTGCATTACCACCAGCGCCAAGGAACACTGTGCCGCGGGTGCGGGCAGCCCATCACCGGCCGCTGCATCAGTGCCATGGGCCACAAGTTCCATCCTGAGCACTTTGTCTGTGCTTTCTGCCTGACACAGTTGTCAAAGGGTGTCTTCAGGGAGCAGGATGACAAGACCTACTGTCAACCCTGCTTCCACAAACTCTTCCCACTGTAATCTCAGCTGACCCCACGGTCCCCGCAGATGCCCTGTAAAGTTTAAACCAGGAGAGCAAAGAGTGCTCTGTTGTTACCGCTCTTCTCAGTGGGCATAGAGAGAAAGTAAATAGATCTAGAAAGAACCTTCTAGATGTTACATGGCTAGGCTTGCAGTCTTAGGTTTTAGATTTCTAGTCTTTTTTTTTTTTTTTTAAATCGGGTACTTGGATCTAGATCTAAGTCCTGCTGTTAGTGCCTCTGCAGATGCGTCTTCCACATGCACACATTTATTTCACCGCTGGTTTTCTCCCATTCTCACCCCGGGGACGACCCTGCCCATGTCTTCTCTCCTGTGGCCCTCATAACTGGGCCCTTTCACACCTCCCTGGTTTCCCTCTGGGACTCACTTTCCTTTGACCGCTGCATTATCCTTGCTGTCAGCAGTCCTGAGGTCCCTCCCAAGTTCCCTTCATCTCTCTTCAGTATATTTCTCTTTTTCAAGAGGATGTCGGTTTTAACTGGACTACTTTGAGTACCAACATCACTGATAAATAAAACGGCTTTTAGTTTTAATGTCTTGCTGTCATGTTTAGAGATAAACTTCCGCTTCCTGGGTTATATACTAGGTACTATGTGCAATTAAATTCACATCATATCTCTTGTTTACTTCCACACAATAGGCACTTTGTTTTAATCAAAAGAAATTGAAAGGAGGGATTCCTGTTCACTAAGTTTTCTCTTAATCTGGGCCCTTAACATTCATTTCATCTTAGTTTTTGCATTGAGGTGATTGAATCATCTTAAAAGATGGCAAAGCTCCTTAAAATTGTTTTTGTCACTTTGTTCTTGCGGTTTGTGGGTTCAAGCCCCAAGTTGGTCTCTGTGCTCACAGCTCAGAGCCTGGAGCCTGCTTCTCCCTCCCTTTGTTTACCTAAAGTGAAAAAACAGATCTCCACTAGACACTTGAAAATTCTTATTTGCCTATGTATGCATTGCTACAAACTCATAAAATTGTATGTATTAAATACATCCATTTTTTATATCAATTATATCTCAATAAAGCTTTTTTTTTTAAATGAAACATCTTCCTCAACTTCACAGTTCTCTCAAAAAGACAAGATAGCTGTTTTCTCTCTCAAGGAAGTTGCTATGAACGATCTTAGATATTTTCCAGTTTGGATTAGGAAATCCAAGCCCCAAAGACAATCTCCATTTAGTTATTTGTTCCTCTGCAAACTATCATAAGTAAATTTGTGAAAAAGCTTGTCAGCTCTTAAAGAAATCTGACTTTCTCATGCCCTATTTCAAGTAAACTTCAGAATGAGTCCTTCCTCAAAGGAGATATTGATAAGATCTGTACTATGTCTTTCTTACCATGGTCTTAAAATAATTGTGTAATTATTTGAAAAAACAGCAACAATAACAACAACAACCCGGAGTTTAAGTTACTGAGGAAAATTCCTTTATCAGAGGTATTTTTAAAAATAGGACCAATTTATGGGGCCCCTGGGTGGCTCAGTCAGTTAAGTGTCTGACTTCGCCTCAGGTCATGATCTCACGGTCTGTGAGTTCGAGCCCCATGTCTGCCTCTGTGCTGACAGCTCAGAGCCTGGAGCCTGCTTCAGATTCTGTGTCTCCCTCTCTCTCTGCCCCTCCCCTGCTCATGCTCTGTCTCTGTCTCTCAAAAAATAAATAAACATTAAAATTAAAAAAAAAAATAGGACCAATTTAAGGGTCTTTAGACCAATATGGGAAACGACTTCTTAGAGAATGATTCTTGTTAAACTTGATCACATCTGTCTCCTTTGAGGAAATGGATCATCAGGGGGTTTTTGAGAATTAAAAGGAAGTGGTAACGGTTAATAAAATAGGAACTTCAACACATCCATGCTATGTGGGAGGTCATGCAGGGAGCCATCGGGCCTCCTGCCCTGTTTGGTTGAGTACCAGACTAAACAAAGTATTCATTCTCCTTTTAAACATCTTCTTTATAATGTCTGCACCCTATGATGTCACATGCAGGTGTCAATATGACAGTGCTCATGGTTGCCTTGGCAATTTGACAAAATGCACTTGAGGTTTTATCCTTTAAGAAAGAATGTTCAGGTGCTAACACTTTTTTTTTTTTTTTAAGGATTAGCTATTTTGAGATATCAGTAGAATCTGCTATTTAACAACGTCAGAGAACATCCAGTGTTTGCCAGGTGCAATTATGAAATGGACATTTTTGGGGCTCCTGGGTGGCTCAGTTGGTTGGCTGTCCAACTTCAGCTCAGGTCATGGTCTTGTGGTTTGTGCGTTCAAGCCCCAAGTCGGGCTCTGCACTCACAGCTCAGAGCCTGGAGCCTGTTTGGATTCTCTGTCTGCCTCTCTTTCTGCCCCTCCCCTGCTCACACTCTGTCTCTCTCTCTCAAAAATAAATAAATATTTAAAAAAGAGAAATGGACACTTTTTTTTCCTCCTTATCGTGAATATAAGTGGTCATATTTGCTCCAAGAAGAGATGCTGCCTTCAGGGCCAGTGTTTTAGCAGCAAGGAAACCATTCACAAGAAATTTCCCTTAAAAAAAAAAACACACACAAGAGAAATACTATTACTCAAACTGATTCCCTATCTGTTTACTCTTGGTTCTGAGTAACTGCTAGCTTTGAAAAAATAGAATCTGAGGAATAGAGCTTTTCCATCAGTAAGCTCTCTCTCTCTCCATATATATATATATATATATATATATATATATATATATATATACACACACACACACACACATATACATATATATATATATATATATATATATATATATATATATATATACATATACACACACACACACACACACATACATACACACACACATATGAATGAGTGACTGGGAACTCTATTCTCAAAGAGAAATTTCTCAATTTGTTTGGCCAATTATTCTTTGGAATAAGTAATAAAGTCCTCCAAAGTGGAGAACAACAATGATTTTTCCATACAAGTTCCGGCAGTTACTTCAATCTGTGTAGGATGGCCTCCAGCCACATGCTCCCTTTGTCATGACCAGTAGAGGGAGTGAGAGCACTTTTCTCCGACTTTGCGAGTGAAAGTCCTGAGATTCATCCTAACTTGGAGAAGTTTTGGTCATTACTCAGTAATTTTTACTGGAAGAATAGATGATGCAGCTTGGCTTAAGGCAAACCAGATCATTCCTAGAGCTAAGGGCAGGGCTAAAAACACAAGGGCAGTGTGGAAGAGATGTGAATACTTTAAAAGTCTGGGTACCGGTAAGAAGGGGGTGATGAATCTCAAATTTGTAGGACTATACATTCAAAAACAAAAATATTAAAGCATTTCTGACTTTCAAGTGATACAGAAGGGAGGCAAGCAGGTATTTCTAGTGCCCAAAGCAACATGTCTGAGAACTTAACAGAATTCCAAAGGAGAGGAGAGTCAGGAATGATGGGATCATGAGGAACAGGGGACAGAGGCATTGGTTTTCACTGGGCCCCTACAGACACAGCATTAAGAAGCATCAAAAGCAGCCTCAGTCTGGTGATCTTAAAGGTGAGCTCTTCCAGGGGCGCCTGGGTGGCTCAGTCGGTTGAGCGTCCGGCTTTGGCTCAGGTTATGATCTCACAGTTCGTGGGTTCAAGCCCCTCATCGGGCTCTGTGTTGACCGCGTGCTCAGAGCCTGGAGCCTGCTTTGGATTTTGTGTCTCTTTCTCTCTCTGCCCCTCCCCTGCTCATGCTTTGTCTCACTCTGTTTCTCAAAAATAAATAAATGTAAAAAAGAATTTTTAAAAAAACAACATCAAGGGAGCTCTTCCAGCTGAAATAAAGATGAGAAGGAGTGACAGTTTTCTTTAGGGGCAAGTGTCTTGGACATGAACTGGTCCTTACTAAGGGCGGTGGTGGCAGCCACTCACACATGGGGCTGAAAAAGTGACCACCTACCCCCTACACACTTGGGAACAGTGTTGCTAGATGGAACCTGCCATCAGGGCATCAGGTGAGCACTGAGAACCCAGAGGTCGAAGGAGAAATGGAAATCCACTGGGCCCCACTGGATGAGAAAGAAAGACATCTCAGAGAAGAGCTGGGGCTTGAGTTGTCCTTATTGCAAATTTATAACTGCTGGGAGGTGGCAATGTCTCAAATTTATTCTGTAAGAAATGAGACAGTGTATATAAGAGGTTTCTCCTTCCTGGATATGGTAAACCCACAGTACCTAAATTCATTTCCTGTGGGAAGCTATGTCTTAACTGCATTTAGGTTCACAGATCATGGATTCTGGACAATGGCACACACTTCCTGGCACCCTGCTGAGAGATCCTTCTTCCCTCCTATTTTGGATATCACCAAATCTCAACAAACACTGTATTCTAGGAGTAACATTCTTGCCTGGGATAACTACCCTTCTTCCACTGAGAAGATATCTCAGGTCACAAGTGTTGATGGAAAAACTCCTATAGCTCAGCATGAGCAGACCAAGAAATCAAAGAGGACTTTACTTCCTTTGAACTTGACTTAAAGTATATCAACTTAAATGAACTTAATTAAGCCTAAGTTATGTCCTATGACTAGACATAATTGGGAATGTGAAATAGAATGGGAGCACCACACTGTTCTCATCTTTGGTCCAGGTGGTTAGGTGGGGCTGACTTTACCCTTAGCCCCTGGGAGGACACACATCTCAGGCCTGACCAATAAACGTGCTTTGTTCTCCTGGACCAAGGTGATTGGATCAAGAATAGTCATGTGACCCGAGCAAAGCCAATTAGATTTCTCCCCAGGACCTTAGCTGGATTTTTTGTGGGGGAGAAAGGTATTCTCCTTTTGTTGAGAGTCTAGCTGTGAGGATAATAAAAACCCACTGCTGCTGGGAAATATCTTTATGGTCACTTATGAGGAGCCTGCCTGAGAGAAAGAAGCCAACACAGAGGAAAGAATTGCTGAGTCATGAAGAGATAGAGTCTTCTTTTTTTGAGCCACTCAATCCTACAATATTAACACCTTCACCCCAGACTGAGAAGTTATGTGAGCAAATAAAACCTCTTTTTTTTGCTTCAACTGATTTGAGTTGGAATTATGTCACTGAAGAATTGTGTAAGAAGAACAGGCATATTCTCTCCTTTATAGACTTACAGTATTGTGAAATAATAAATGAATGAACAAATAAACTCAGCAGTGGCCCATTATTTACCACAGTAAAACTACTAGACAAAAATCTGGTATTCCCAATGCTTTTTACATTAGAGCACCATGAAACACTTTGCATTTTAAGTCTGAGGCATCCTGTAGATAGCTCATATACTTAAAATACAAACTTTTTGTTCCTGTAACAATTTGTTAATAAAGTTGAGGTGTATGTGTCAATATCTCTAAGGGAGAGGAGAGAGAGGAGGGTGCTGTCACTCTTTAAGATGAAAAAATGTGTTGGAAATCACGTTAAATGTGCTGCTTTATCTAATGCTCATCCACAGAGAACTATTACATCTTTAATGTTATTGTAATGCTGTGTATTTGTAAGGAAACATAGTTTCAGAAAAAATCTTGCTGTTTTACTTGCAAACAAAGAAAAACATTTAGAAAATTTTAAGACAATTGGATTTACCTGCATCGTGAAAGTTGGTCCTTGAAAAAAAATTGGGTTTACAAGAGCCTGAGGAAGAGAAAGAAAACACTTATAGTGATTCTGAGAGAAGATCTTAGGGACGCCTTTCAGTGCTTTGGAGGTTGAGGGTGATGAGTTTCATTATGTGCAATGAAACTTGGAAAATAGGACTTGCCCGCTCCAGGTGCTCTTGCATTTTTCAGACATGAGTTAAGAAATATTAGAGGCTCAAAATGAAGTGAGGAGCTTGGAAGGAGAGGTTTTCCTAAAATAATCTGAAAAAATTTGAAAGGCAGGGAAAGTGGGAGGGGAGAAAATGATAAGATATGTGAGAGAACTCTTGAGTTAGGCAAGGTGAAATTTCCAGAGCCTCCAGCAAAGGAAGAAAGATGGGTGAGAAGAAGGTGATATACAACACTCTCTGTGAGGACAAGAAAGGCAGTGGGGATTGGGGTGGGGAGTCTGCCACTCAGCTCCAGGGGAAGCTATTGCTTATCTTGGAGTGTCTCTGAGCTTGGGTTTTGCTAGAAGTGGACCCCGAGACCAGGATTTGTGTGCAATAGTCTATTTAGGAGGGGACCTCTGGATGTACAGGTAGGAGAATGGAAAAAAGGGGAGAGCAAAGGGAAGCAGGCCTGTTCAGTGTGCATTGACGAATAGGTTACTCTGTTGGAAGATGGAGCTCAGCGTTCTTGAGGATGTCTGGAATTTATGGGAGGACATATGGGATGTCAGTCAATAAATACCCCGGCCCCACCTCTGCCTCCTTTAGCCTGCCCTGTTTGCAAGCAGGACATGCTTCTGTGGCCAAAGAAAACCCTTCGTCTAAGTCACAGGTGCTTGAAAGCTTTCAGGAAGCATCAGCGTGTGCCTAGCAGCCAGTGCCAACAGTAGGGCTGGGTAACTCACAACATCTCTTGGGGAAAGTTATGGAGGGGTTAGTATATAAGCAAAAAGTCATTAGAAAGTTCTTCCAGTCACTGCTAATCATAATACATTGAAGCAACACATTTGTTTGCAATGCTTTAAAATATTCCCTGCTCTGGGAAGCTTAATGCATTTCACCTATTGGGTGATTGAGGGGATTGAGGAAGAGAGTGGACGATGATTATTATTTCCACTTTACCTGTGGGAAAAATGATCAATTTACATGAATAGGCCAAGATCACTCAATTTTAGTGATAACACTAGTACCAGACTAAAGTTTGCCTCATCTCTGCCTGGGACGCTGTCTTTTAGGCTCGACACCAACAATGTAAAGCCTATCTCAGAAGTGTGGCCCAGGTGGTAAATTTTCAAGTGACAAGTAAGGGCACCGGGGCAGGAAAGTTGTCCACTGCTGTAGCCTAGGCTGTTTGTGATTAGAGGATCAAGAACAGCCTTCGCACCAGACAAATCAAAGTTCAAATGTTGATTCTTCCACTTACAAAGTGTGTAAACCTTGGTTAAGCCACTTATCGTCTCCAAACCTGTTTCATAATAGGCCTAATTAGGTAATAATACCTCCCACATGAGTTTGCCATGAGGATTAACCAAGATAATAAGTGAGAAAGGCTTTGTAAGGCTCCCAAAACCGAACATAAAAGGCACTGACAAAATAGTCCGGGAGATATGTGAAGAAGTCAACATGGCTTCCGTCTCTAACATTGCCATGGAGACTGTGAAACTGTAGCAGGCTCTTAGTTGTTTTTGTATGATTTTAGAAATCTTTTTTAAGGCTCAGGATGAAATCGATGGAACTGAAAATGCTGGGAGATTAGAAGAGCTTGAATTGGAGCCCATAATCTTCCTTTGCAGCAACATATTGGCAAAGCAATGCTCACAAGTGAGTGAGCGTGGCACAGGAAATCCATCCAGTTAGCTGCCTGCCACAGATAGGAAACAGCTAACCTGGGTTAAGGAAGCAGAGCCACAGAGAGGAAGCTCAGGAACCTTCCAATGTTATGATTTTCACTGCCTGTCAATGGCCTAATCATCAGTCAAGGGAAATTCCCAGGAAAATCCTTATCATCATTATTACTTGTATCGGTCTGCTAGGGCTACCATAACAAAACACCAGACCGGGTGACTTAAACAATAGAAATGTATTTTCTCACAGTTCTGGGGGCTAGAACTCCAAGATCAAGGGGTCAGTAGGTTTGGTTTCTCCCGAGGCCTCCTCTCTCTTTGGCTTTCAGATGGCCACTTTCTCACTGTGTCCTCACATCGCCTTTTTTCTTCGTGCCTCCCTACTATTTCTTCCTCTTCTTATAAGTCCTACTGGATTGGATTCCCCACCCTCTGACCTTATTTAACCTTAATTACCTCTTTAAAGACTGAATCTCCAAACACAGACACAGTGGGGATTAGAGCTTTAACAAAAGAATTTTATGGGGACATAACTCAGCCCAAAACATTACTTAAAAGAACACAGTGGCAAAGATACAATTCTACATGCTTTCTGATGGCCAAACTCTGTTAGCTAATTGCAAACTCACCGATGGGCAAATTTTGGTCTTCTTTTCTTTTTCTTTTTTTCAATAGGCACTTGATTACATCCCCAGGTGATAAAATTCCAGAGCCACGGGTACACATGTAAATACAGACCTAAATTTTTAATACTATCAAGCTTGTGTGATTCAAGCATGGTTTTGAGGCCAGTGACCTCAGGGTCTATCGTCCTGTCTATCTGGATGAGGGGCCTGATCTCGCTTGGCGTGAAATGCCACCATTTCTGTCCTCACTCTAGAAGCTTCCTTTCATTCAACGAATATAATTCTTTTACTCTGCTTCTTTCTAGACTGACGTCAAATTTGCTATCCTATTCAGATTCTGGTCGCTTCAGCCATCGTTCTTTTAACACATGCAATTCCAGTTTTATTTTCTCACTTTCTGCTCTGAGGGATGAAAATTCATTCTTCTCCAAAACAACCATTCACTTTTCCACATTAGCAATCGGAGATGTTATTTGCTGGAGAGAGATCTTGGCTGCATCCTGGTGACCAACCTTTGAAATGATATTCATGTCGACCTCCATGGTCTTAACCAACTCATTTATAGAATATAGTGATTTCTGCTTGTTGTGTGGTAATCCCATTTTCTTTGAGTTAACACACTAAGTCATGCTTCACTTGGACTGATGTATTTGAGTTGTAGGCAAGAGCGGGGGAAGGCTTTGTGATGTGGGTCTTGACTTCGGGTGTGGGTTTCCATCCCAGAGCTGCTCGCTCGTTCTGTTACCTCGTGCAGCATCACTTGATTTTTTATCATTTGTTCATTCATTCCATCAACATGAACATCTCTTTTGAGATTCTTATTTATTTATTTATTTATTTATTTATTTATTAAAAAAATTTTTTTAACGTTTATTTTTGAGAAGAGAGAGACAGAGCATGAGTGAGGGAGAGAGAGAAAGAGGGAGACACAGAATATGAAACAGGATCCAGGTTCTGAGCTGTCAGCACAGAGCCCGACGCGGGGCTCGAACTCATGGACCGCCAGATCATGACCTGAGCTGAAGTCGGATGCTTAACCGACCGAGCCACCCAGGCACCCAGAGATTCTTTTTTAGAGTAAATAATTTATTTATTTAAATTCGAGTCTGTTAACGTACTGTGTAGTCTTGACTTCAGGAGTGGAACCCAGTGATTAATTCATCACTTACATGTAACACGCAGTGCTCATCCCCACAAGTGCCCTCCTTAATGCCCATTACCAATTTAGCCCATCCCCTCCACTCCCCTCCCCTCCGGTATTTATCCAAAGGATACAAAAATGCTGATTTGAAGGGGGCACATGCACCCCAATGATTATAGCAGCACTATCAACAATAGCCAAATTTGGGAAAGAACCCAAATTTCCATCAACTGATAAATGGATAAAGAAGATGTGGCATATACGGAATATGGAATATTACTTGGTGATCAAAAAGAATGAAATCTTGCCATTTGCAGCAATGTGGATGGAACTAGGGTGTCTTATGCTAAGGAAAATAAGTCGGTCAGAGAAAGACAAGTATCTTATGATCTCGCTTATATGTGGGATTTAAGAAACAAAACAGATGAACATAGGGGAAGGGAAGGAACAGTAAGATAAAAACAGAGAGAGAGGCAATACATAAGAGATTTTTAAATACAGAGATCTTCTGAGATGTTTTGTGGAAAGGAAAGGTGCGTGAAAGGTAGCTCTAAGAGTGACCTGAGTAGAGAAGTATTTTCTAGATGTTTGTGTGCTGAGAGGAAGAGGACCACAGCAATGGGGATGCTGGAGCTTAAGGTGAAGATTAAGAGGAATACGAAGATTTAAGATGAAAACTTGATTAAATAAACCAGGTTCTGTAAGAGACAGATGAGGTGGGGGCAAGAGCCCAGATGAGAGTGTTACCCTTAGGAATGAGGATTGCCCCTCTTCTATGTGTTTATATATGCAAATATGCTGTGATACAGGAGATGGATGTTGGTTTTCTTTTCAGGGGTGGGAGATACATTTCAACTTAAACTCTTTCTTTTTATTTTTCATTAAAAAATAAGCCTCTAGGGTTTATAAACTTACAAATCAATAATTTTCCATTTATTCCTAATTAGAAGCATACGGTC
The DNA here is from genome assembly GCF_028749965.1 of Puma concolor. Taxonomy (NCBI): domain Eukaryota; kingdom Metazoa; phylum Chordata; class Mammalia; order Carnivora; family Felidae; genus Puma; species Puma concolor. The sequence continues at coordinate 12,234,149 of NC_141676.1, forward strand.
CTTTTTTTTTTTTTTTTAAATACTACCACAACTGCTGAGTTAAGGATGTTTCCCTTAAGTGAGCTCCTCAAGTGACATCTTTGTGCCTAGACCTCTGTGCCTCGTCCAATTTACTAAATAGAGAATCAGATAGGATTTGCATAATTCAGTAGGCCCTTGCCATCTACAGGCACTGTTCTAGCTTCTGGGAGGCAGCCTAAGAGGAGTAAGACACATGCACTGTCCTCAAGGAGTTTATAGTCTAGGAAGGGTCACACATTCCATCCTAATATGAGCTTAGCTACACAGGATGATTTCTTCCTTGGCAGCAGAGGACAAGGTAATGAAAGACATAGGGACATCTGGTGGGAGAAGCAAAAGTAGCGATCTTCCTTGACTTACAATGGGGTTACATCTGGATAAACCCCAAATTGAAAATATAGTAATTATATGTAATATACCTAACCTACAGAAGATCGCAGCTTAGCCTAACCTACCTTAAATGTGCTCAGGCACTGACATTAGCTCCCAGTTGGCCCCATCTTTTCAAACAAAGCCAACTTTATAATAAAGTGGTGCCTATCTCATGTAATTTATTGGATTCTGCATTAACAGTGAAAGGCGGATGGTTGTGTGGGTAGAGAATGGTTGCGGGTGAGTGAGTGATTGGCGTTCGTGATCGTGGGGCTGACTGGGAGCTGTGGCTCACTGCCCCCTCCCAGCATCACGAGAGAGGCTTGTACCGCAGGTCACTAGCCTGGGAGAAGACCAACACTTAAAATTCGGGGAAAGCTTTCTACTGAACGCACGTTGCTTCGGCACCATAATAAAGTAAAAAAATCATTAGGTTGAACCGTCATAAGTTGGGGACCGTCTGCACTAATTTCTGGGAAAAGAAACAGAAGGAGCCAGAAAATGTGCAGGACTGAACATGAGAAGGCACTTTGGAAAAGTGTCACCAATGGAAGGACACACACGTTTTCCATAACCTCCAAGAAAAATGTCATGGTGGAGACGGCTTTACTTGGAATCCACAAGTGAGAGAGAGAAAACCAGGCCTTCCAGCTGGAGGGTAAAGCATGAAGTAAGGCAAATGGGAAAGCGTGCATGGGAAATAGTTGGAGGGAGGAGCTCGTCTATCGAGGATCTCCTCTAGTGAGGCCACACACTGCGGTACATGAGCATAAAAGGGGGAGTGCACGGTGGTGATGAAGGGAAATAAAACCGGAAAGGTTGGTTGGGTCTAGTTTGCTTTGAACGTCAGGAGGCACATTATCCTGTGGGCAGGAAGTGGCCATCCGGGTTTTGAACAGGGTGGATTGAAGAATGGGAGGCAGTGGGGAAGGCATGACCATGCGTGGGCTGAGATTCCAAGCTTCCCATGCATGCTCCATCGTCCCACTGGATTTTACCTACAAAGCACAGATTCAAAGAGGAAATTATTAATAATCTGAAGATGCAAACTGCAGAGCATTAAACTCCCAAGTAGGGCCCTTGTTAGTAGAGGGCCCCCTGTGACTATGCTGGATGTGTGTCTGTGAGGCCGGCTCTTGAGTAACCTTTAAGAATAGTGTTTTAGGGGCGCCTGGGTGGCGCAGTCGGTTAAGCGTCCGACTTCAGCCAGGTCACGATCTCGCGGTCCGTGAGTTCGAGCCCCGCGTCAGGCTCTGGGCTGATGGCTCAGAGCCTGGAGCCTGTTTCCGATTCTGTGTCTCCCCCTCTTTCTGCCCCTCCCCCGTTCATGCTCTGTCTCTCTCTGTCCCAAAAATAAATAAACGTTAAAAAAAAAAAAATTAAAAAAAAAAAAAAAAAAAAAGAAAAAAGAATAGTGTTTCAGGGGCACCTGGGTGGCTCAGTTGGTTAAGTGTCCAACTTCGGCTCAGGTCATGATCTTGCAGTTCATGAGTTGGAGGCCCACATCGAGCTCTGTGCTGCAGCTCAGAGCCTGGGGCCTGCTTTGGATTCTGTGTTTCCCTCTCTCTGCCCCGTCCCCTCCCTTATGCTCTGTCTCTCTCTCTGTCTCTCAAATATAAGTAAACATTAAAAATAGAAGCAGAAGAAGAACAGTGTTTCAGAGGCACCTGGGTAGCTCAGTCGGTTAAATCTCTTGGGCTGAGGTCATGTTCCCACGGTGGTTGATGAGTTCGAGCCCCAAGTCCAGCTTGGTGTTGAGCGTGCAGAGCCTGCTTGGGATTCTCTCTCCCTCTCTGCCCCTCCCCTGCTGGTGCGTGTGCACGCTCTCTTTCAAAATAAATAAATAAACTTGAAAAAAAAAAGACTATTGTTTCAGTGGAAGGGGGTTGGGGGTAGGATGGAAAGAGATGAGGCTCCAGCGCAGTGGAATGAGGATAGGGTGAAAGATGAGGTAGACGGCCCTTGATAATTTTGATGGTAGAGGCACTGGGATAGCACAAGGGTGTTGGGGTGGGATAAAGCCTTTAAAAAAAAAAGTTTATTTATTTATTTTGAGAGAGTGCAAGCAGGGGGAGGGGCAGAGAGAGAATTCCAAGCAGGCTCCACTCTGCCAGAGCAGATCCCCAGGAGGGGCTTGAACTCACCACCCTGAGATCATGACCTGAGCTGAAATCAAGAGTCAGGTGCAGGGGGTGGGGGGTGGTTGTGAGAGAAAACCTTTTGAGAGTTTTGGGAGAAGGGATGGGTAACTTAGGCGTGTTTGTGGACAAATGGGGGTAGGAGTGAGTAAGGGAGGGTGTAAGGGATGGGCAGTAATTCCTACAGTAAGATCTCACAAAAGTCGAGATAGGATCCACAGTAATGGAACTGAAGGGCAAGCTGAGAAAAGAGGAGGGAAGTTCTGAGATAAGAAGGAGGAAGCAGACTGGATGGGCTGAGGAAGAGTTAACATTAGATGGCCTCGCTCTTAGCAAAGGAGAGGAAGATGTCATCCTCAGAGAATGCAAGTACCTGGGTGGGGGTGCTGAGGAGTCAACAGAAGCTCAGGAAATTCTGGGGAAATCAATGCATAGGAACAAGCATGGAATCTCAGAGCCATGGGTTTCAATTATGCTGCTAATCAGCGGCGTGGATTTAGGCAGATCGCTTCACCTCTATGAGTCTGTTTATTCCTTGAGGAAATTAGATATTTACAAAATGGCACACATTTATACGGTGCTTAGTATTCTAAGTACTTTACACCCATTAACTTAATTAATTCTTACACCAATCCTGTAATGAGAAAGCGAGGAATGGACAGGCTGGCTTTATGAGTCTTCTAGGCACTGGTGAGGAGAGCTGGGCTTTGAACCCATGCACGTGCTCTGTGCTATGGTGTCTTGTGGTACCATAACACTCAGTGATCTCTTAGTTCGTACAAGGTGCTGACATATAATGTGTCCGTGAAATTAACTTTTTAGACAGATGAGTAGCTTCTGGATTCTGCCTGTAAGTCCCAAGCATGTTTCCTCCATGAACTTAATGAAGACTGGCTCTCCTTCCCAGTCAGCACCGCTGGGAATGGCTCATCATATGAAAAGCTTGAAATGGCCTCAAGGTGGCAGCATTAACTCAAAGATGGATAGAGACACCACTGTCTGGGCTTGAACTAGCCCCCAAGTCAGAATTGGCCCCTGTCTTGCCCCTCATTTTTCTGAAACCCCCAGGGATAACTATTTGAATGGGAAGCCACTATTTAATCTTATGGGGAGACCAACTGTTGAAGGAGCCAGAGAAGTTAAAGCAGAAGTGTTCCCCGGGGAATTAAGAGCCTTCTTGAGGAAAAAGGAGGAAGACACATTCAGTGCTGTGAGAAACTGATGAGACTCAGAGATTCATAATTTATCTGAGTTATTCATTCAGTAAGCAGCACATTCTCGCTCATCACAACCCGGGACCATTCCGTTTTACCATGTAAATAGTCTTTGTTTTCAGCTGTGTAATTTTTTAGACTATTAAGCACTGGTAAAGGAGACTACTAAATTATTTTATCTTCTTCCCCTTCTTTTCCCCCTTCCTCCTCCTCCTCCTCCTTCACCTCCTCCTACTTCTCTGTCTCCTCCTCCTTCTTCTCCTTCTCTGCCTTCTTCACCTCTTCTGCCTCCTGCTTCTCCTTCTCCTCATTCGCCTCCTTGTTCTTCCTCTCCTTCTCTTTCTTCTTCTTGCTCTTCTCTCTTCTCTTTCTTTTTTCATCTCTCTCTCTTATTCTCTCCCTCTTGTTCTCTCCATTTTCCCCTTGGCTGCTGTATTGATCAACTAAAATAATGCGGAGGACGCCTGGTCTTCAGAGTTGAGTGTGTGGGTCAGGAGATTTGATGCTATGAAATTCCAAGAGTGGTGCAAAAACTCCTTGGCCTCATTTGACCTAACCTTGCCACCTGCTTGGCCCCTTCTTACTTCTTTTTCTATCAAAAATTTCTAAATTTGTTCTAACTGGAAATTTTTCCATGAAAACATTTGCATGAAAAAAAAATTAAGTAAGTAGCCTTCACCCATGTAGCCGACTTTACTGGAACACGCATTTGTGAAACCTTATGAGAAATAGGACGCTTTTCTAGATTCTGAGAACATCCTCACTCTTCCACATTGACTCCCAAAGGAGCAGTACAGCGTTGTGTAAAAGTACATGGACTTTGAGTCCGATGGACAAGCATGTCCCCACTTTCTGGAACTATAAGATGCTCAGTGTTTGTCTGCTATATCCCCTGTTCTCATTCTAAAACCAATCATTTCTCCAAGGAGCCCTGGTTCCTTCTATTGAAGCCGAGATCTAGGTGCCAGGTATACAGTGAAGTTTTCACATCTATAAAATTGGAAAGGTAATACATTTCTTGTAGAGTTATGTGAACTTTAAGTGAAATAACATACACGTACTTAAACAAGGGCCTGAACCATAGGAAGCACCCACTATCTGACAATTCAGTAGAGGCTGAAATAGAATTCTCTCCTTTCTATAAGCTCCATGTTAAAGCTCATTTGAAACCAGATTGATTGGGGGAAAAATTTTCCTGAAAGTGTTTTGATCCCCAAAACTCCCTGGAACTTGGGGTTCTTCAGTCTGAGCTGAGTTTAGGGAAAATGGAGATTCTGATGTTTATCATCTGTATTTGGCATTTAAAAAGTTCTCCCCATTTAGTAGAGAAAGAGCCAAATCTCAGTACTCGTAAGAAATCTGTGGGCTGAGGAGGGACAGTTGGACCTTCCATCTCCTTTGAAGACATTTTTGATGGAACTTGAGATCATTTTAACCTGTGCTTGTAGAACTGGGGCTCCCCCTGGGCCTAAAACCTCTTCAGTATCCCCTCAATGTTTCATTCCCTCGGGAAAAAGTGGTGTTTTGATTGCCTGTTTGCTTGACACTGAGCCCCGAGTTGCGATTGAGACCTTAGGGTATGTCCCTCCAGAGGATCCCAAATCTGTATGACTACCAGTTCCTGGCTGGCCCCAGCCCCCTCCCACTTTGGTATGACTCACTTGGGCTCTGAAACAAACTATAAAAGTAGCCGAACTGGCTTTACACTTTTGCTACACAGCCTGAGGAAATCTTTTACTATTTGAAGTCTGAGGTTCTCCTGGACTAAACAGCTTTGCTTTTCTTTTTCAGACTCAAAAAGTCTGGTAGTTGAAGGCAGTTCTGAATTGAGATCTCATAATTCCCCAGGAACCAGGTATATTTTCCCTGAACTTTTCCAAAACACCGTTCTTCACACTGTGGGTGAAAATAATGGGTCTGTCTAGGAGAAAGGGGCTCAGAAATGGTATAAAACATGACTCTGAAGTCTATTTTCTTCATTCTCCTCTGCCACATCTCATAAAAAATGGAAACACAGTGAGCCTCCCATAGGTAATTTTGGCTCACCTTTCTTAAATAGAAACTGACATAGTCATTGCCAGATAGGATACTGATACCAACTGGTGTTAATAAAACCCAGCAGCCATGTTCAGATGATCGACCAATAGCTTAATAGAAAAAGAAATAAATTAGGTTGTATTGAGCACCCACCACAGACCACAGAGTGGCTGGATTTTTCCATATCTTATCTTACTTAATCCTCTACTGATAGAGGGAAATTGACTTGCCTCCAGTTGCACAGCTAGTAAGCATTAAAAACTATTATGCTAACTCAATTGTTGTGCTTCTAGTCTGCTCATTCATTCAACAAATATAAATAAGTAATATTGTGCCATGTGCCTGGCACCCGTCTAGGCGGTGAATAATGATACAGAAAACCATGACAGACTTTATCTCTTTCTTTATGAAATCCAGTCTAGTAATTTTCCATTGAGAATCTTCTTTGAAACTCCCCAAATGGGGTGTGATGGCCAGGGGTGAGTCTTCAAACCCCTTTAGAAACAATTGTGATGAAACTTTGATTTCCAGACTATCTATCTTGGTGGTTTAAGCTCCTAAAAATTCTTTAAGTTTGAATGTTTTTCAGTTTTCAGCACACTTCCTTATTCATTATTTATTAAATGAAGTGGTCTATTCTATATTACCTTCAAATATTTAAAAATGTCTTTATTCTTGCAAGGACACTTCTGATATTTATTTTAGACCTTTCAGGGCTTGGGTAAGAGAAATACAATGGCAGGAGCAGCGATGGGCTTTGGATTCAGGCCTTGCAACCCTTCAGGGAGTGCTCTGGGCAAAAGACGCTTCCAGATTTCTCTTTGCTGCTGCGGATTCAGACACATTTGTCAACAGTGACTGCAATGCAGAATGGAAAGAGTTGTCCATCTTGAGAACATAGAAAATGCCTTGAATATTAATTGCTAACATATGAAGATGGCATTCTGGGGCAGTTCAGTATAAGGAGCATGTGATAACTGGTAGAAATTATACCTGTAGCTTGGGTGGATATAATTGAGTGGTCGGTTCTAACCAAGGACATTGATCAAGCAAACGTTTTCAGAAGGTGCTTTGGAACAGAATTCAGCATCCACACTGAGTCAGCTGCCTTTCATTCTTGGAGTTTTTCCAGGTTGTTTGTCCTCTCGTGGTTGGGGGCAGAAGTTGGTTTATGAGAGAGGAATACCTTGTTAGTCAAAGGATCACAGTACTTGGTAAGCAGTTTTCCCTTCCTGCTCTCCCCCATGCCCCCACCAACGAGAGCAATATTTGGCTGGATCTCCCAACCTTGAACTAGTTACTTCATGCCTCTAAGTCTTAGTTTCTTCATGTATATACCTGTACATGAATATGGTTATATTAAACATTATATAGGTATGTTATATATATTATATATTTATTATATAACATATATTATAAGATGTATAATATACATGGCTGATGGAATTGTAATTAAATGAAGGCATGAACACAAATAGAGTTTTATAAACTCTAGAAGACTGGTTCTCAACTGGGGACAGTGTTGCCCCCCCACCCCCCAGGGAACATGTGGGACATTTGGGAGTGACTGGAGGCATTGTTGGTTGTCACAACCGGGGAAGGGGGTGTGTTACTGGCATCTAGTGAGTAGAGGCCAGAGATACTGCTCAACATCCTACACTTCACAGGACAGCCTGCTCCTTGCCCCCTCCTCCCACCTGCAACCAAAGAACTGTTCAGCCCATAATGTCAATAGCGCTGAGAGTGAGAAATCCTGCTCTGGAGCATTGCATAGATATTGCAATTAAGTTACTGTGTGATCTCGAGGGGGCACCACATACCTCAGTTTTTAACATACAAGGTCGAGAAATTGCCTATCCCAGATTATAGGATATTATGATCGCTGAATTCTAGAGAGGAAGCACATGGCAAAAGTCAAAAGGAAAAAAACAATCACAGATTTTTTTGGATGAATATAGTGGAAAGTGCTACTGGTTGGAAAGTTAGCTGGTACATTACTGGATGGGAATCCATCAATAAGCAAAAGCAGATGAAAAATATACAACTCTAGGATTTATCCTAAAGAACAAGAAAGTCATGAGGAGCCGTGTGCAGGGGTATTCACTGGAACGTTGTTTATAAAGGGGACACACGGCAGAGCAAGGAGTGGATGCTGTGCAACAGCATTTCACCTGCTGCACAGCACTGGCGTGTGTAACACTCGCCCAAACAGGACAGGCTAGGCTGTCTCCTTGTTTGTTGGTGGAAAAAAGGCTCCTGGTGGTGAGCATAGCATGATGCATAGAATTGTTGACTCACTGTGTGGCACACCTGAAACGAATGTAACATTGTGTATTAACTCTACTAAAAAATAAATGAAAATAAATAAAATAAAATAAAGGCTCCTCAAGCTGAAGACTGCAGCCACTTTCCAAGGTAAGCCAAGGTCAAGCAGAGCTGAGGCGTTTTCCCCTCCTCATCCCTCGTTTCGCCCTTCCTCTCCTTCCACACTTGGTTTTCTCTCCCTTGTCTGAGCTCTTCCTCTGCTCGGCTTCCAGGGGTAGGGAAAGCCCGGAAACACTTCAGGCTGAGGGGGAACAACAGGAAAAAGAGACCGTGCACCGGAATCAAGACACAAGCCCTTCGCCAGGTCTGCCGGCTCCATTTGCCTGTTATTTCTGCACATTGTTCACAGCACAGGTCTGAGCTAATATTCTGGCGGGAAACATGGGTCCAGCTAGACAGAACAGCAAGCTGTGTGTTGCGGAGTTAGATAGCGTGAAAAATCTTTGAAGACTTTGCTGATGATTTCCTTTCATCAAATATTTATTTATGTATGCCAAGGGGCCTTGGTAGGCTGGGTGGGCCAGAGGCGATGAGGACAAGGGTTTCAAGAGGCTTATGGCTACTTGTGGAGCTGGGTGGCTGCCCAAGTAATTGTGTGCTAATCAAGCCTGAGAGCCGAGACCTGGAGGACTTGATTGTAACCCGGATCAATAACAGAGGTTTCTGAAGGGAGGTGAAGACATCCGCATTTCCATGGAAATGCGTAAATGTCAACTGAATTACTGTGGAAGAATAAACTCATAAAGACACTAAGGGTTGTAGTTAAGGCCTCTGGACTTAACAGGCCAGGTTTTTCATTCTGTTTCCAACACTCACTAGTTTTGTGACTTTGGACCGTAGTTACTATCATTATTATTATTGCTGTCCAATCCCATCTAAAAGCTACTGGATTTTAGGAGCAGATAGTAGCCAGAAAAGGGAGCCCAAGCATGAGAAATACTGCCAGCTGGAGCTAATCTAAGAAAGAGGGCGAAATGCTCTATCGTGGAGCATTGTTCATAAAGGTGAAAAATGGGAAATGAGGGACTGGGGTTGTCATTCGGCAGTTTCTCCTTGTGTAAAAGGAGGAAAATAACAGGGTCAAACCCAAAGAGTTGGTGTGAGGACTAAATGAGTTAACTATGAGTAATGCAGCATAGAGTAAGCCATTATTCTGATTTCTGCGATTACTTCCATTACTTCCATACTTCCATCATATGTGCACAGACAATGTTAAGAAATCTCCATGGCGTCTGTATTCTTGGGAGTGGAATAAGAAGTCAAGATATGAGGGATTTAGACTTTTTACTTCATACTGTTCTCTTTTTAATTAAAAAAAATTTTTTTAACGTTTTATTTATTTTTGAGACAGGGAGAGACAGCATGAACAGGGGAGGGTCAGAGAGAGGGAGACACAGAATCTGAAACAGGCTCCAGGCTCCGAGCTGTCAGCACAGAGCCCGACGCGGGGCTCGAACTCACGGACCGCGAGTCATGACCTGAGCCCAAGTCGGCCGCCTAACCGACTGAGCCACCCAGGCGCCCCGACTCTTTTTTATTTTTAAAAAGAGATTTTAAATAAGATCTTAAAACTGTGTTACTGTGTTACAGAATTTGTTTTATACGATATAAACAGGTAGAACAATTCAAGCTCTGAGTGTATGGGACTTCAGGTTCAGAAATATAAAGGTGTGACCTTTGATTCTGAAATTGGGTTATTTGGGTTGATATTAAACTCTTCTAGCCTTAACTTTCTGTAAAATGGGTATAGTAGCACCTACCTCATAGGATTAAATGCTATCATACGATGGAAGGGTCCTGCATGTGCCTGACACCTCATCCATTCTCAACACATGTTAGTTTACTATTTTAATTTTTTAAAAATTTTTTTAAATGTTTTTATTTATTTTTGAGATAGGGAGAGACAGAGCATGATCAGGGGAGGGTCAGAGAGAGAGGGAGACACAGAATCCGAAGCGGGCTCCAGGCTCTGAGCTGTCAGCACAGAGCCCGACGTGGGGCTCAAACTCACGGACCGTGAGATCCTGACCTGAGCCGAAGTCGGACTTTCAACCTACTGAGCCACCCAGGCGCCCCAGTTTACTAGTTTTATACCATCCCATCCTCTCTCCTATCCTTTCTTCTCATTTTCATCGCCTCTTCCTTAATCACCAGGTGAAATTCAAGTTGGCCCTTATGGAGAATGGCACAGAAGCAACAGAGTTCATCCTCTTGGGATTAACAGACGACCCTCATCTTCAGGTCCCCCTCCTCCTGGTATTTTTATTCATCTACCTCATCACTCTGGTTGGGAATGGGGGGATGATGGCAATCATCCGCGCAGACCCCCACCTCCACACTCCAATGTATTTTTTCCTCAGTAACCTCTCCTTCGTAGACTTGGGCTACTCGTCAGCGGTAGCTCCTAAGATGGTGGCCGCACTGCATTCAGGGAGCAAAGTCATCACCCACAATGGATGTGCTGCTCAGTTCTTCTTCTTTGTGGGTTTTGCCACTGTCGAGTGCTACCTCCTGGCCTCCATGGCCTACGACCGCCATGCAGCTGTGTGTAGGCCACTCCATTACTCCACCACCATGACGGCAGGTGTGTGTGCCCTCCTGACTGCTGGCTCCTATGTCTGTGGCTTCCTCAATGCCTCCATTCACACGGCAAACACCTTTAGACTCTCATTCTGTGGCTCTCACGAAGTAAATCATTTCTTCTGCGACATTCCGCCACTCTTAACTCTCTCGTGTTCTGACACTCGCATCAGCAGCTTGGCTGTCTTCTGTGTCGTGGGCTTCAACGTCTTCTTCACCCTCCTGGTCATCCTCATCTCTTACTTCTTCATATACATCGCCATTCAAAGGATGCGTTCTGTGGAAGGACGGAAGAAAGCCTTCTCTACCTGTGCCTCCCACCTCACTGCTGTCACCATCTTCTATGGAACCATCATCTTCATGTACTTACAGCCCAGCTCCAGCAAGTCAATGGACACGGACAAAATTGCTTCTGTGTTTTACTCGGTGGTGATTCCCATGCTGAACCCCTTGATCTACAGCCTTAGGAACAAAGAGGTAAAAAATGCTCTCTGGAAAATACGCAACCAACTTTATCCTCCGTCGTTAAGTGTGAGTAGGAAGTAGACAGGTAACTGGGGGGGATACACCTTCCCTCAGACCTAGATGCCATTGAACTCTGAGGTTTGGCAAATTTCAGCTCTTTTTTTCTCCAAGAACAGTGGTTACTCCTGCCACTTGGGGAAATCACAAAAGCAGCACTTTAAAAAAATTTTTTTAATGTTTATTTACTTTTGAAACAGAGGGAGACAGAGCACGAGTGGGGGAGGAACAGAGAGAGAGGGAGACATGGAATCTGAAGCAGGCTCCAGGCTCTGAGCTGTCAGCACAGAGCCCGATTCGGGGCTCGAACCCACCAACCGTGAGATGATGACCTGAGCCGAAGTCAGATGCTTAACCGACTGAGCCACCCAAGCGCCCCACAAAAGCAGCACTTTAAAATGTCTCACTCGGGGAGATAATCTATTTAGTGGATAACAACATGGGACATTTAAACCCTTCTTGCACTAGTTTCTTGATGTGATTCAAAGCAGAAGATCAAAGCCTAAACTCAATGCACTGGATTTCCCCTTCCTTATTTTTAATTAGAAATTTCCATTCACTATTAAAATTTGGTGTCAGGATCACATCTTCGTTGTGGAATATTTATCATTTGAAATGCACTGCATTATGCTTTTCATCTTTGGTCCATGGGTTTGAAAGTTAAAGCTTCTACTGCAGACAAAGGATGTTTTTATTAATTTTAATAATGCCTCGGAAAAAGTTTTCGCTCAAAGGACAGGGCACTGGACCCAGAGTCAGATGCCCCAGCTGTCAGTCCTTCCAGCCGCACCCAGCGCCCCCCCTTCCCTCCCCCTCCACACACACATTCCTGTTCACTCATTGGTGGAGCACATTGTATTCTCAGTCTCCTTCTGCTAATGTGTTGGGACAGCTTTGGTAAAAAAACAAAAAAACAAAAAACCCCCAGTGAGCCACCTTTGTATGTAACAGTTTCAGATAAGCTGTTTAAACTTTAACCCAAATAAACATATCTTTCTTGAGAGAGTTTGCACTCTGTTCTATGCTCTTGGCCTTTGTCTAACATAATTACCAAAGCTTGTGGAAGGTTTGGAGGAAAAAGCATTTTTTTTCCCCAAGGGCTATGAAAGAGGAGATTTGTCTTCTGGATTAAACGCTTGCATTTTTAGCACCTTTAAGTTCGGTGAATCTATGATGAATACACATAATAGCTTTCTGTGCCCTCTTGACTTCTGTTTTTTCAATAATTCAGTTCACCTCTGGATCCCTGTTGCATTCCGATGTTCTTTAATTAGCTCCTACAAGAATAAAGAAGCCTGTAGAAATTTACCTACCTCCTAAATGTGAATGGCACAGTGACGGACAGCCCAAGTCCACCTTTGGGTCTTATTTTGTATGCGGGATGGTATCAGCAAATGTGTGTGTGGGAGGCGGTGATTAATTTTACTTCTCACATATCAACGGCTTCGTGGTGTTTATAGCCACAATTAGTCTAAGTCACTACATATTTCATGATGTCAACATCTCAAAAACAATGAAAAAATAATTTCTGTTTTAAATGTGAAAACCAGAAATCTTGGTGGGCTAAAGCAGGGAGCTTAGAAAGCCAAATTCGTTTTGAAATTACCAAACTCATTCTGCGCAGGGCAACCTCTAACTGAGGAGAGGCGATCGTGGGTCTGGTGGAGAGAAGAGCAAAGAGGAAGTTTTGGAAATGAGGTTGACCTTTAGGAGAAACTTCCCCTGGCACACGGCCACCGCCACCTGAAGAGACCAGGAGATTCTCCTGGATCCAAGACCTTGACTCCCTGGACCTGCCTCCTCTATCCTCCACCCCCCCCACCCCCCCCCCCCACCCCCAGAAGAGTGGCCTACTGAGCAATAAACCTAGGAGAACAGTCTTTAGAAGCCAACATCCACTTCACATAGGAGTGGTCACTTCTCGGTGACTTACAGAAGTCACGGAGCTCAAGGGTGCCCAGATTGGGAAGTGAGTCTGGGAGGAGTTATCTGAGTGCCTTTTGGTCTGAGCTCAGCTTCTTTTCCTATTCGATCAATATAATTGGGTTCTTTTCCTCTTCTTTCTTTTTTTTTTTTTTAAGTTTATTTATTTTTAAAATTTTTTTTCAACGTTTATTTATTTTTGGGATAGAGAGAGACAGAGCATGAACGGGGGAGGGGCAGAGAGAGAGGGAGACACAGAATCGGAAACAGGCTCCAGGCTCTGAGCCATCAGCCCAGAGCCTGACGCGGGGCTCGAACTCACGGACCGCGAGATCGTGACCTGGCTGAAGTCGGACGCTTAACCGACTGCGCCACCCAGGCGCCCCAAGTTTATTTATTTTTAAAAGAGACAGAGAGAGAGCAGAGGTGCGGCAGAGAGAAAAGGAGAGACAGAATCCCAGGCAGGCTCTGCACCATCAGAGAGGAGCCCAACACAGGGCTTGAACTTGTGAATTGTGAGATCATGAACTGAGCTGAAACCAAGAGTCAGACACTTAACTGACTGAGCCACCCAGGTGCCCCTCTCTTCTTTCTGTTCCTCTTCTACCTCCCTTTTCCCCTTCTTCTTTTTCTCTTCTCCTTTATTTTCTTCTCAACCCCTTTCTATCCTCAACCCAACCAATAACTCTCCTCACCATAGGGGCCATTAGGCTTCTATGAAAAATCAAATTCTAGGGTTTGTATATCATAGCTGTTACAGTACCCAGTAAGATGTATTTCTGGGTGTGTTTCTTGTCCTTCCACACCTCAATTTAGGCAGAAAAGTATGAGTGAAAGGTCTAATGCCTATATATTTCTCTTGCCTGTGGAAGCCTTCCCAAACTAGAGTTACAGTTGACTGCAGATGGGTATAAGGGAATACCAGTTCTAGGGACAAGAGCTAGATAAAAATCCTTACTCTTCTTATCAGGTGTATGACCTCAAGAAAGTCATTTAATCTCTTTGAACCCAACATGCAGGGTCAATTGTTCAGATGACATGAGATAAAGTCTGTGGATGTGCCAAGCATGATGAATGCATATTTGATGCAGCAGATTCCTGTGCAAGCTGTCACCCGGCTATCCTGTGCTCCCCGCTTCTGGCTTCTTTTTTTTTTTTTTTTTAATGTTTCTTTTTGAGACAGAGAGCACAAGCAGGGGAGGGGCAGAGAGAAAGAGAGATACAGAATCTGAAGCAGGCTCCAGGCTTTCAGCACAGAGCCCGACGGGGCTCAAATCCACAAATTGTGAGAGCATGACCTGAGCTGAAGTTGGACACTTAACCAACTGAGCCGTCCAGGTGCACCCCACCCCCCCAACCCCAGTCTCGGCTTTTGGCTTCTGAGCTCCCTCCCTCTCTGCCCCATCCAAATCCAAGCTTTTATTTCCATCCAGTGCCTAATTTCCTTTGTTCCAAGCTCCCAATTCCACATCACACACATTTCAAGCTGATATCACATGAGTATTCATTTCCAGAAGGTACTCAGAAGGAGACAGCTTGTCGCCAGCAAGACATTAATTTACAGAATCCACATTCCTGTGGGGAGCTTTTCACTTCCACATGGGAAATCCGTCAAACGGAGACTAAATGCCCATTTGGTTATTAACAACACCCACCCTCTCCCTGCGGGGATGGTCTGATGAATGTGGAAGCACTGAGTAAGGCTTGTAGCTCAGGAGAGTAAAGGCACGGGAAGACTTCCCTTCTCGAAGTGGCCAAAAACAGAAAGTGAAAACACATCAATCAAGACGATTATTTATATCAGGATACATTACCCCTTTGGAAAAGGATTCATGATTGCGTTATTCTAACTATGAGGCTCCCTTTGTATATTAGATGGTTTGTTTAGTTTTAGGTGTGGGGAAAGGAAAATTAAAATATTAGGAGTCTTTGACCATTGAAGCTAATATTACAAAGTCATAACTCTTTAGCCTTCAAAGAGTCTTTAAAAATAACCTAGACCAACCCTCTCATTTTACAGTTGACAACCCCGATTCCCACAGTTTAACATGCTTCAACTCATAGGGAACCAAGTCTTACCAGACTTATTCATCCTTTATATTCTATAAAGTTTTTGAAGTGTCAGAAGACATTTTTACACTTTAACTTTCATTGTTCACCACCAGGTAGATTTTTGTGCTTCAGTTTTGCAGCTGAGGACACCAGAACTCTGAGAAGTTAGCTTACCTGCCTACTGTTCATAAGAGGAGCCAAGATTTGAACATGAGTCTTGCCTTCCCTGCCCAATTCTCTGAGAAAGAACAAGTGACCTTATATTTTAGTAAGTTTCAACAAAGGACTTATTTCATGTATAAATCATTTACAGACAGTCTTTCGTGATAAGTCCCTGCCATGTGGAAAGGCACTGTGGAGAATACAAACAAATGTAAGACGGTAAGATATAATTCCTACTCCAACAAAGCAAATCTTCCTGCATACGTGGGCACTGGTGCAATGTGCTTTGAGATTAATGACTCAGGATTCAATAACTTTGTTGGCAGGAATTTTTCCTATACTCCACGGAACACGAATGGATCAGAGCACATTTGTTTTCAGCTTTGAGAGTTGGAGTTGACACTTTGAATGCTACAGCCCACAGAGCGAGCCAGCCTCAGCCAATGTTTACTGGGCCCTGCTGCACGAAAGGCATGGTGTGAGGTCTCTGAAGGAACCTGGCCACAGACAACACCATTCTTGCTTTGGAAATGGTTGCAGCTTGCAAATCATGCAGGTAAAACAAGACATGTACTACAAGGTAGATGGCAATTCAAGGCATTTGCGGTCATTGTCGAGTGGGTAGCATGGAAAAGAATAATTAGAACTCTTCAGAGACGAGACAGAATCCTGTGAGCAAGGAAAACTCCTTGGAGGAAGGGGAACTTGAGCCAAGCTCTGAAGGAGTGATGTAGAAGGAGCCCAGAATTCCAACATAGGAGACTTAGCTTCTGGTCAAAACCCTACCACTTACTAGCTGTGAAACTGGCAAAGTCACTTATCTCTGAGCCAATTCCTTCCACGTCAAAGTGGAGATAGTAGCAGGCTACATCTTCCTCAAAGATGTCATAGGGTCAAAGTAGATAATGGACAGGAGAGCATTTTTAGAGTTGTTACCCTCTTGCTAATAGTATTGCTGCTGACAACAAAATCATTAGCAGAGCTGAATGGGGAGTTTTTGACCACCAGGGACCCACCTGAACCCAGGAATAGAGATGGGATGGCACATGGCAGGAGCTTCTGTTGGCAGAGGCTTGTAGGAAAAGTAAACCACTCAGATTTCAAGTAGATGGGCCACCAGCTCCTCAGTCCATTACTTCTGCAGGCAATTAGGATTTGCTCCCATCTGACCGGTTGAAGAACCTGGACCTGTGAGAGCCATTGTGTCCTTACAGAGAAATCAGTTTCATAGCAAAACTTCTGTAGGATTCCACCACTCAGATACCCAGATCCAAGCCCAAGAACCTCACCTCCTATTCATGACATGAGATTTCTCAGTTGTTGGTCTGTGATTATTTCATAAGGGGTGTGTGTGTGTGGGGGGGTGGGGTGTGTGTGGGGGTATAAGTTTTTGTAGCATGCTTAACCAGCAAAAAGTTAGCATCTACACATACATACAAAGTCAGCGTATGCATGCATATACCCATATATTAAAGCTCCCTACAAATCAGCGGGAAAAAGATAGATAGCCCAATAGAAAAACACAAAATTGAGTTATTCAGTCTATTGTTCATGTCTTACCTCCAGTCTGGGGTAATGATGAACAGCGCTGATACGAACTTTTTGTCATGTGTCTCAGTGCACATGTGCATTCAGTTCTGTAGGGTATATACTTCTGAACGTGGAATTACTGAATCAGAGGTAAACAAGGGGACACTATTTTCTAAAGTAGTTGTATCAATTTCTACTCCCATCCACAGTGTGAGAATTCCCACTGCCAACACTTGGGATTACTGGGTTCTTAAATTATGCCAATTTGATGAGAGGTTAATGGTTTTTATTGTTGTTCAATTTGTATTTTTTGATTGCTGATGATGTTAAACATACTTTTGTGGGATATTTTTCAATTCTTTCTGCCATTTTCAATTGTTGTGTAAAAATAAACTACAAACAGATACAAACAGAATGCATGGAATGGATACATATAGGCTTCTGCTCTATTCCTGACTTGGATGATGTCTATATTGGTGTTTGTAACTATTACTAAACTCAACCTACATGTTTTATGCACTTTTTTGTGTATGTGTGTGTGTGTGTGTGGGTGTGTGTGTGAATACACATATATGCATGTAATCAGAGTAAAAATGTTAAAAAAGGAAAATGAAACATAGTTCATATTCATTCCTATATTTCAAAACAGAAATTTATGTACTTTTCTGTTATGTGTCATGTTATGTACTTTTCTGTATAAGATGCATTTCATAATACTAATAAACAACATTAAAAAAGATACATCTGACAGAGTTCCTATATTTAGGAACTTTATAGCATAAACTAAAGTGGAGACAGCACCTACATATAGGTAACTTTAATTCTATGTAGCAAATGATAAAAAACAAGAGGTACACATAAATTGCTATAGTAGAATGAAGAAAGAAAAGATCCCTGGCCCAGGTGGGGAGGGCTGGATGTGGGGGGGGGGGCACTAAAAAATGAAAACATTTGCTCTGGAAAAGACACAGCAAAATGAGAATGAAACTATGCAGATGTATTCAGCAAAGTGTTGTGTTTGTCTGGAACGTAATATTCATGAAGAGAAGTAATGGAAAATAAGTTTGGAATGATGTAAGCTGGTGCCCAACTGTGAAGAATATTCTCTTTTAAGTTAAGATGTTCCAATTTAAACTACAGATTCAAACTCAACTATGGAAAGTCTAGATATCATGCACGTATCAGGACTAAAGGTGGAATCCTAACTCCTGTAGACCATTTAGAACAGTTTTGCACATGCATCTGTGTTGAGTCAAAGCATTTTATGTACTTCAGGTAAATTGTTCAGCATTTTTTGTGTGAACACATATCCACCCAAAAATTTATTTCAACTTTTGTTGGAGCAGACATTGGTCATGTTTTGAAGTATCTGGAATCCATTTTCCTTCTTAAAAACATTGTGACTTCCTTGGAGAATGATCTCACCATCACTGGGTTGTTGGGAGAATCCCCTGTGTCTGCCCGAGTCTATGGGGGAGGCGAAGCAAGGAGGCCTTTCCTTCCCTGGCCCCTAGAGAGAGATTCTTACAGAGAAGTGCATGGAGGTGTACAGAGGGCAGGTATGAGTTCTAAGCTCAGCCAATTAGAAGTCCTCACTCTTCCAAATTTGAACCTGTGGCAAGAGATAATGCACAGCAGGAAGGCTTGGGGTTCATTTGCCCCAGTGGTGGGATTCAGGTGGGGCCATTCCAGACAGGACATAGTTTCTTTATTGCTGACTTCTGTCCCTTCGTCTTCCAAAATGCCCTTGGTTCCTGCCTTTTGCCCAGTTGCCCACAGATTCTGTGAACTTCATGATATCCTTTCAAAATTACTTCCTTTTTTTTTCTGCATGTTAGCCTGAGTCGGCCCGTAATAAAACATAACTGATACATCTAGCATGTGAGAGACACTCCGCCAGGGATTATATAGCGAACAAGAGACCAGATCCCAGCCTCAAGAAATTGAGAAATAGAGTGGAAATGTAACATTTTAAAAAGAGGGAGAAATAAAAGCCGCAATAATACAAGAGGAATCTGTCAGCATTCTAACTAGTGAGTCAGTGGGAAAATGAATAATGCAGAGAAAGCATTGCCACAAAATTTATCTTAGCAGCAGAAAGCAAAGTAATTACCAAGCCATCCATTTTGTCATCGCGTTTTCTTGCTAACAATGCTGATTAAGATCCAGAGTTATTGCTATGGAGATGAAAGAGGCCTTGGGCTACTTCTGTCCCACCATCATGTTTCAGATGAGGAAGCTGAGGCCCGGGGAAGTGGTCTGGTGTCCAGGAAGCGGCCGAACCCGCTCTCGTGCCATGATCCACCCCTGCAGACCCTCACGCACGTCACAGCTACGCTGGCCGGTGGCCAGTCCCATACCATGCTTGCAAACACCCACTTTTACTTCTCCTTGGATATTTCTGATAGAATCACTCTTTGTCCTTATGAACACGTAATTGGTTCTCTCTTCTGATAATGGCCACTTTATACCTAAGTGACACTTGGGCCTGGCTACAGCTGGAAAGAATGTGCTATCTAAGAGGCAACATGTTGTCTTTCTAGCAGCAACTTCTCTTTAGGACCCCATTTACCTTCCCTTCACGTTTCCTCTCTTCAATCCCAGGCAACTCTTATGCCAGTAATAGTGTCTCCCGTGGTGATGCCACGGGGAGCTGCCTGGGCCTCAGAGTCGCACTCCCTCCAGGAACTGCCTTCAGGGAGCTACCTGTCCCAAGGTAACCTGCAACCAAGACTGCGCAGTGAAGGACACAAAGGCCTGCCCCCCTTGTCTTGTTCCTTTGAGATGGCTTCTGAGGGCCATCCTAGCTCCAGAGAGCGCCAAAGGATAGGCTGAGGCCCTGTGTCTGGGCCTGTCGCCATCTGTCCCTGACAGGTGCCATTCCCAAGAGCATCCCCCAGTGAGCCACCTGCATGCAAATCTCAGTCTCAGAGCCTGTTTCCCAGAAAATATGATCTAAGAAATCTCCTCACCCTCTCTCAATTCTGAGAGCTTCTCACCGTCAAATAATATTGTTTTTCTTTTTCAGGAAGGTGAGCTTTGTGGTCTCAGAGATAAAATCCTACATCTCCAGACTTGTTTTCTGAAGTAAACAGAAAATAATAGCCCTGAGTTTCAAGCACACGACTTTCACGTTCCCTGGAGAGGTAAAGAGCCTTAGGGGCCATCACCTCCCTTCCCCAAGGATTTCCTGAGGGTTTCCTGTGTGCCAGGAGGCTCGGCTGGGCACTGTCACTTTTATTTCTCACACTTATTCTGTTAGCATTGAATTCATTATCCTAATATGATGCTCTATAGAAGCTCAGAGAAGTGAGGTGACCTCACTGAAGGTCACCCAGCTGGAGAAACGTACCCTACTAAACGATAAGGGGTTGGTCATCTTCTCCTTTGGGTCCTTAGCACCTGGCTTACTACCTGGCACCTAGCAGGTGTTCAAGGATTCGTCTTACTGAATGGATGGATGATTGGATCTTCAAGGAAAAGGAATTATAATTTTACTGAGCACCTGTACCCTGCCAGATTTGTTTTTCTGTATTTCAATGTACGTTATCTCCTTAAATTTCACAACAAATGGGTGAGGGATGAATTAAATTTCCCATTTCACAGATGGCAAAACCGAGGCTCAGATACACAGGCACTAAGTGCTAGAACCAGGATTCTAATCCACTCTGTTTTTTGGGGGCTGTACATGCCTTCCTCTGTACCTAGACCCCCACACGCTCTCCCATTTCTCAGATAAGGAAAGAGAAGCACAGAAGCCTTAAGCGGCTCTACCTAAGTCGTGTTGCTAAAGTGGCAATGGCAAGACTAGACCTAGATTTTCCGTCTCTTCCTCCACAACACCAACTAGTTGTCTTGCTACGTGCGCTCGGAATCCGTAGGGCTGTGGCTGCCTTTTCGAAACATGGTCGGTAGGATGTCATTCTCACTTAGATCGCAAAACTCCTCACCAAATGTAAAACGGAAAATGTAGGCCACCTGCCCATGTGATTGTGTTTCATAACTCAGAGCTAAAAATAGCTCTGGGCTTGCTTGGCCTGTTTATAAGATATTAAAAGCTCATATTTAAATTCACTCGCCTTCTGGATTAATGTCAAGATTATGGCTTTTCCAGATTCCTTTCTCTCCCTGTCTCTATCTCATCCAACAGGGAGTGGATTAGGCTTGTCCACATTGTTTTCCACATGAATTACTAAGCGTTTATTTTCAAAGATGAATTTCACGGCCTTATTCTCTTTTCTGTACCTGCAGAATTCATTTTTGAAGGCAGAATAGAAAAACGGTTAAGGACACGGGCCCTAGAGCCAGATGGGGGTTAAGGCCGTCTATTCTTGGGCAAAGCATGAAAGCTTTGTCTTCGTTTCCTCGTCAGTGAAATGAAGACGAAACAATACCTATTTCCTAGGATTGTTTTGAGGGTTAAACAAATGAATTCATGGCCAGTGTTTAACTCAATTCCCAGCACACGCAGGGAGTGCACAAATAAGATAACGAAAAATAAAAATCAACACAACAAGAAGTCACCGCCACCTGGCATATGACCAGTTTGTCCCCGTTTGCCTGGGACTTTCTGGATTTAGCACTGAAAGTCCCAAGCGCCAGGGAACCCCTCCGTCCTGGAAGCAAACAAAAGTTTCTGAACTACTCATTAATTCCCCAAATATATATTGATAACTAATACATTCCAGATGTGTTGATGGTGTTTGAAAGGTAAACATGACAAAACGAATCCTCCCAGGATGCTCAAGCTAATGAGACAGAGTCATGAAAGAGGCATATTATATGTGGCTGTCCTGAGGCTGGCATGAAATGTTCGGAGTAGAACTCTGAACTACCTTGTTCCCAGGGGACAGTTTGTAGGGATTTCACGGGTGACACGCTTCTAAGAGGGAATTTTTTCCCCTGAATGCTAACTAACACTATGAGGAGTTAACAGGTTTACCTAGCAAAATGCATTTCTATAAGAACTAAGTTCAACAGCTTTCTTAGCTACAATACTTCTCAGCAGTGACTTTAATAGGCTAATGGGTGTTGGACTCTGTAGGATGGGGGTATTTAAGTTTTCTTTCCAACTTTTAAAATTGCTTGATAGCACAGAATTTTTGTGGGGGACTTGTGGAATGATACCAGTGTTGCATAGAGCTTGACAGAAAGAAAATCTAGATGAGGTCTGGAATTGAATATAGAAATCTCAGAATAAAGGGGCACCTGAGTGGCTCAGTTGGTTAAGTGTTCAGCTCAGGTCATGATCTCACGGTTCATGGGTTCAAGCCCCGCGTCGGAATCTGTGCTGACAGCTAGGAGCCTATAGCCTGCTTCAGATTCTGTGTCTGCCTCTCTTTCTGCCCCTGCCCCGCTCATGCTCTGTCTGTCTGTTTCTCTCTCTCAAAAATAAATAAATATTTAAACAAATTTTTAAAAAGAAATCTCAGGGTAGGAGAAAGGCTGCAAACCTCAGCTCCTCATAAATGGTGCAGTCCTGCTTAGTTGTGACAGTCTGAGCTGTGGTTCTTAACCTTTTTTAGTTCACGAGTCTCCAATTTGATGAACACATAATGCACAGAGGATAAAAGGCCTCAATTCAGAGGCTTGAACTTTGCAAGAACATACCGGAGAGATGCTGTGTCTCCTTAGGAACTGAAAAATCTGGTTCTCCAAGAGAATTCTGAGCTGTCATATCAGCAGGGATGGGGGAAAAAAAAGCCTGCAAAGTCAGATGAATTCTGACCCAAGAAATTCTGAATTGTAGAGTAGCATAAAGAATCGTGGGGATGCACAAAAGTAGTACATGCACAAAATAATACTAATCCTGTCGATACATCAAGTGCTGGCTATTATGTGCGTTACTTTAATCAGGAGGTAATTTCTCATGGTAGTTTATGCCGTGGCTTCTGATATCAGAGTCCCAGTTCGGAAGATTGTTTTTGCTGTTTGCTGGCAATGCAACCCTGGGGAAATTATTAACATCTCTCTTAGGCCTAGAATTCCCATCTATAAAGTGGTGATCATAACAGAATCTTGTTTGTAAGGCTTGGTGGAGGTCACATGACATAATTTTTGCAGCCTTGTGACTACTCGTCGTAAAGCTCAGGAAACACTAGGTATTATTATCAATATTATTAGTTGGATAATATTAATTATCTTTATTTCACAGAGGAAGCAACTGAGGACAAGAGTGGCCTGTAACAGATTAACCCTATCAACCACATTCACCTCTGAGATAGCCATCATTCATTGATGATGAGGAACTGAAAAGCAATATCATATTTTTAAAGCATATTTTAAGCAGTGCCTCATCTTTGCAGAAGACATATTTAAATAAAACAAAATAATGCACTTGGACCTTTTCTAAATTATATTTATCCTAATCACCACTTACTTATGTGAATCATATTTATATCTTTGTGAATCACATATTTATCTATATGAATCCTATCCAGACTTCTGTGGGTTCTCTCTGTGGGTCAGAAGCTCCCTGAGGGGGCGCCTGGGTGGCGCAGTCGGTTAATCGTCCGACTTCAGCCAGGTCACGATCTCGCGGTCCGGGAGTTCGAGCCCCGCGTCAGGCTCTGGGCTGACGGCTCAGAGCCTGGAGCCTGTTTCCGATTCTGTGTCTCCCTCTCTCTCTGCCCCTCCCCCGTTCATGCTCTGTCTCTCTCTGTCCCAAAAATAAATAAACGTTGAAAAAAAAATTAAAAAAAAAAAAAAAGAAGCTCCCTGAGGGTGTCTCTACATTTTGGGGACACCCAGAATTGTTCTTAACAAGAATTATATAAACTCAAAGTACTCTTTTCTTTTTTCTTTTTTAATGTTTATTTATTTTGAGAGACAGAGAGAGAGAGTGAACTAGCAGGGGAGGGGCAGAGAGAGAAAGAGAGAGGAAGAGAGAGAACCCCAAGCATAGAGCCTGATCCAGAGCTCGAACTCACGAACTGTGAGATCATGACCTGAACCAAAGTCAAAAGTCAGACACTTAGCCACCACAGCCACCCGGGTGCCCCTAAGTTACTCTTTTCTGATTTAAGAAACATTCTCATATGTCTAGGATCTGATGCTGATATCATTCTGCTTCAATGTCCTCCGGTCTCTCCTCTGTTCAGCTATATGGAAGAGAGAGAGAGAGAAACAGAGACAGAGACCGAGGGAGGGAGAGAGAGGGGCAGGGAGCCAGTTGGAAGTATGTCTTTATCTACCTACTTTCTTTCCTTCTTTCCTCCCTCTCTCCCTCCCTCCCTCCCTTCATTCATTCCTTCCTTCCTTTTTCCCTCTCTCCCTTCCTTCCTTCCTTCCTTCCTTCCTTCCTTCCTTCCTTCCTTCCTTCCTTCCTTCTTCCCTCTCTTCCTTCCTTCCTTCCTTCCTTCCTTCCTTTCTTCCTTCCTTCCTTCCTTCCTTCCCCCCTCTCCTTCCTTCCTTCCTTCCTTCCTTCTTTCCTTCCTCCCTCCCTCCCTTCTTTCCTTCCTTCCTTCCTTCCTTCCTTCCTTTTTTTTTCCTGTGGTGGTAGGAACACTAACACGAGATCTATCCTCTTAACTTTTTCAGTGCACAATACTGTATTGTTACCTATAGGCACTGTGTTGTACAGCACATCTCTAGAACTTACTCATGTTGTATGACTAAAATTTCATACTCATTAAGTGGCAACTCCCCATTTCAACCCTTCCCTCCAGCCCCTGGCAACCACCATTCTACTCAATTTCTATGAGTTTTACTATTTTAGATACTGTATGTAAGTGGAATTACGCAGTATTTGTCTTGTGACTGGCTTATTTCACTTAACATAATGTCCTCCAAGTTCTTTCATGTTGTTACACATGGTAGGAATTTCATTCTTTTTTGAGGCTCAATAATACCCCCTTGTATGTATATACCACATTTTCTTTTTTTTTAAACTAAATTCTAGTTAGTTAACGTATAGTGTAATGTTGGTTTCAGGAGTAGAATTGAATGATTCGTCACCTAAATATAACATCCAGTGCCCATCGAAACAAGTGCCCTCCTTAATACCCATCCCTCACCCACCTCCCTCCATCAACCCTCAGATTGTTCTCTATAGCTAAGACTCTCTTATGGTTGGCTTCCCTCTCTTTTTCCCCCTTACCCTGTGTTCATTGATTTGTTTCTTAAATTCTACATATAAGTGAAATCATATGGTGTTTGTCTTTCTCTGACTGACTTATTTTGCTTAGCATAATATACTCTAGCTCCATCCAGTCATTACAAGTGGCAAGATTTCATTCTTTTTTGATGGCTGAGTAATATTTCATTATATATATATATATATATATGTGTATATATATGTATGTATGTCTATATATGTGTGTGTGTATACATATATATACATATATGTATATATGTATATATACATATATGTATATATGTATATACATATATGTATACACATATATATGTATACACACACCACTTTTTCTTCTTTGTCCATTCATCAGCTGATAGACATTTGGGCTGTCTCCATAATTTGGCTATCATAGATAATGTTGCTATAAACATCAGGGTACACGTGCCCCCTCAAATCAGTACTTTTGTATCCTTTGGATAAATACCCAGTAACACAATTACTAGGTTGTAGGGCAGTTCTGTTTTTAACTTTTTGGGGAAACTCCATATTCTTTTCCAGAGTGGCTGCACCAGTTTGCATTCCCACCAGCATTTTCTTTATCATTCATCTGTTGGTGGGCACTTAAGTTTTTTCAGTATCTTGGCTACTGTGAACAACGAGGCAATGAACATGGGAGTGCAGATATCTTGAGATCCTAGTTTCAATTCCTCTAATTATATACCCAGAAAAATGGGTTGCTTGATCATATGGTAGTTTTAATTTTAATTTTTTAAAAATAAATTCCATATAGTTTTCCATAGTGGCTGCACCATTCTATATTCCCACCAACAGTGTATTAGGATTCCAATTTCTCCACAACCTTACCAATACTTCGTATCTTGTGTGTGTGTGTGTGTGTGTGTGTGTGTGTGTGTTTTCTTTTTTAATCATCCTAACATATATGGTTTTGATCTGCATTTCCTTGCTGATTAGTGATGTTGCATAAAGCTGGTGGCCATTTGTATGTTTTCTTTGGAGGAATGTCTATTCATATCTTTGCCCATTTATAAATCTGGTTATTTGTGTGTGTTTTTGCTATGGTGTTGTAGGTTTTTATATATTTTGGCTATTAACCTCTTTTTAGATGTTTGCAAATATTTTCTCCCATTCCATTGGATGCCTTTTCAATTTTTTTTTATTGTTTCCTTTGCTGTGCAGGAGCTTTTTAGTTTGATACAGTCCCATGTTTCTATTTTTTTTTGTTTTGTTGCCTATGCTTTTGATGACAAATCCAAGAAATTATTTCCCAGACTAATATCAAGAAGTTTTCCCTTTATGTTTTCTGCAAGGAATTTGGAAACTGGGAATAGAATAGTGATTACCAGTGACTGGGAGAAGGGCAGGTGGCAAATGGGAAATTGCTCTTTCTTTCTTTCTTTCTTTCTTTCTTTCTTTCTTTCTTTCTTGTTTATTTATTTTGAGAGATGAGAGAGAGAGAGAGAGAGAGAGAGAGAGAGTATGTAATCAGGGGAGAGGCAGAGAGAGGGAGAGAATCCCAAGCAGGCTTCACACTGTCAGCTCGGAGCCCTATGTGAGGTTCACACTCACAAATGGTGAGATCTTGACCTGAGCTGAAATCAAGAGTCATATGCTCAACTGACTGAGCCACCCAGGAGCCCCACAAATTGCTTTGCAATAGGTACAAATTTTCTTTTATGCAAGATGAATAAGTTCTAAAGATCTGCTATACAACATAGTACCTGTAGTTAGCAGGATGCTATTGTGCACCTTAAAATCTAAGAGAAAAGATCTCATTTTCAGTATTCTTCAAATGAAACAAAACAAAACAAACTACAAAAGAACACAAGAACATTTTTGTAAGTGATGAATGTATTTAGTACCTTAGCTGTAGTGAAGTTATCATGGGTGTTTGCAATGTTCAAACCCCTCAAGAGGTATACATTCAATGCGTACAGCATTCGTATCTCAATTCCATCTGATCTTAAAAAAGATCAGGGAAGGAACCTCACATTTGTCAAGTATTGCCTCCTACTAGGCATCACTCTTGGTGCTTTACATTTTTGGTTTCATTTGATTTTCAGAAAATCTCTATCAAACGTACGCTATAATTCCTATTATATGAGTGGGCAAAATAAGATTTAAAGGCACTAAATGACTTGCTAAGCAGCTGGTAGAGGCAGAGCCAGCATTCACACTAGCTGTCTGACCCCAAAGCTTGTGTTCCTTGAAAAGCGTATTCTTCGTTTCTTCTGAATGGCCCCTGCCAGATGAAGGTGTATGTTCCTTGGCATTGGGGAGCTGTTCAATCTATCTCTGCAGCTCTAGCATCTAGCCCCGTTGAAGGAGATGGTCAGGAAGTGCTGTAATGAATAGTGCAGTCACATGCCAGTCTGGAAAGTATCCATTTTCTGTTGAAATGCTACGGAGCGTTCCCTTTGCCTGTTGTCCCGATCTGTAAATTTCTTCCAAGACATGTATGTGTGACTGTGTCTGCTGGCATATTTTAATAGTAGAAATAAACCTCAATTTAGAAAATGCCTGGGAGATGAAGAAAACTCCACCAGTATTTGTTAGTTGTTGGCTTTTTCTTCCTCTGGACGTCATGGATAAACTTCATGGGACTATCATAACTGCCCGGCTGAGTGGATCTTGTGTTAAGATATTTCTTTTTAGGTCCACTCTCTGACTTATGTTGGACTAACTTAGTTCATTGTAGGGGGAAAAAAGTTGCTGCTTCTGCCTTTTCTGTCATCTGAGTTACACTCTGCAAATCATTCCATCTTTTTTTTTTCTGAGAGAGACAGAAATGCTTTTTACTCAAAGAATTATATTGTGTGGGTGCTCGTGTATTAAGTGTCAAACATTGTGGTACAAAAGTACGCACTGAACAACTTTTGATGGTAAATATCACCATTGATTGCTTGTCTTTTTCACGTTCAGCAGTGTAATGACAATTCAGAGATGAAGCTAATCTAGGAGATGGTGCAATTGAAGTGGTCTTCTACATGGGCTCCTTTTTTTGTGGGAATGGGGGAAGTAGGTTCATAAATTTGAGTTAATCCTCCTCCCCAGTTCATCGCAATCTGTCTTAATTGGTCTTTGCAAGTCCCTCTATCCTATTATTTTACTTCCTTCCTCCTTAATTTCCACTCTTTCCCCCCATTATCTTTACAGCAAGGCACTAACACTAATGTATTTAGATATACGCCTTTTCTTGAAAATGGTGTAATGTTATTGTACCTGTACGCTTTAACTATACAAAAGGGGTATGCTAGAGATCTCATTTTTTCATAGTTAAAAAAATTGATATATCATTGGCATACAACATTGTGTAAGTTCAAGGTGTACAAAGTGCTGATTTGACATATGTATTTATTGCAATATTATTACAATTGTAGTGTTAGCCAATACCTCTATCACAGCACATAGTTATCATTTCCTTTTTTGCGATTAAAACAATTTAGACTTTGTCTCTTAGCAACTTTGATGTTTATAATATAGTATGAAGAAGAAGAAGAAGAAGAAGAAGAAGAAGAAGGAGGAGGAGGAGGAGGAGTTGATTGGGATTGGATTGGAGTACTTCTCTCCACCTGTTTGGTAACCTGTATGATATTTCAGCCTCCCTTACAATCAGACTGATAAATGTTCTAACTGATGCTTACTTTTGGATTGTGGCAGAGACCAAGTGCATGCTTGCTATATAATTGTTCTTTTCAGGCACAGAGAAATTCCCTTGCAAATACGCTAGGATGTATGGATTGGTTCCAACTGGTATGCACATCCCATGCTTTTATATCCACATCTCTTTTCTAACATACAGAAACCTTTGGAGTCACTTGTGGAAGAGGCCAGTATTACCAGGTGTAAGAAGTCCTGGTCTCTCTTTACTACTTAGGAATGAACAGCTTGGAAAGCCACACAGCCTACATGTAATTGTAAGAAGGCCAAGAAATAAAATTTCACTTGAAGTTGTGCAACATGCATAAAAGGAAATAAAGATTAGTATTCGTGGACAATAAAGTTGGGATACCAGCCATTTGCTAGATTTTTGTCCCAGTATGTGATGTGGCTTCAGAAGTCGAGGAGCGTAATAGACACAGGGATATTTACTGCCAAAGGGAAAGAGTGGAAGAAAAATCTCCACATGACTTATGGAAGCATGGTTATCAGAAGTCGTGACTGGTTGAGTGCCCCCAGCCTCTGTGTCTTTTCCTGCTCTGATGTCCACATCATCTTCTGCCAAGAACGTTGATGGCCCCTTTTTCCTTATTTCCAAGAACAGATGGGTATATTAGAGAAGAAATAACAGCTCACACACCCATGAATTTCCTTAGCAAGTTCCCTCATATCTTGGTCCCTACAGGCAAGATTTTAATTAAAATGTTCAGTACCTGAGGCATGGACGCGTGGGTATACTCACGGGAGAACTTGATCACTAGGGGCTCCACGTCGGTATAATCCCCTTCAACACATCAGTCACTAGATCCTTCAGTCCCAATCTGGCTTTGGAAGTCCCAATCTGCTCTTCTGGGGGTGTTGTCCCCTGGGGTTTCCATGAGTGTAGAACTCCTTCCTGGTTCCCAGCCTTAAATCCAGCAAGCCATGAAAACAGACGGAGGAATGCATTTGGAAAAAGCTACATACTGTCTGATTCCGGCTGTACGATCTTCTGGAAAAGGCACAGCTATGGCTACTACTATGTTTTCCAGGAGTTGGCTGGAGGGAGGGATGAGTAGATGGAGCACAGAGAATTTTAGGGCAATAAAAATGGGCCATATGATATTACAATGATGGATTATAATGATGGATGTATAACATACTTTTATCCAAATCCACAGAATGCATAACATCAAGAGTGAGTTCTTTATTTAAATTTATTTTTGAAAGAGACAGAGACAGTGCGAGTAGGGGAAGAGCAGAGAGAGAGAGGAGAGAGAGAGAGAGAGAGAGAGAGAGAGAGAGAGAGAGAATCCCAAGCAGGCTCCATGCTGCCAGTTCAGAGACTGATGTGGGGCTTGAATTCACCAAACTGCAAGATCATGACCTGAGCCGAAACCAGAGTCAGACGCTTAACCAACTGAGCCACCCAGGTACCCCAATGTGAATCTTAATGTAAACTATGCACTTTGGGTGATCATGATGTGTCAGTGTAAGCTGATCATTAGTAACCAATGTACTACTCTGGCGAGGGACTTGATGGTGGGGGAAGCTATGCATGTGTGAGGCTGGGGGTAAGGGAAACTCTGTACCTTCCTCTTAATATTACTATGAACCTAAAACTGCTCTAAAAAAATAAAATCTATTAAAAAATTCAAGTCAGAGATACATAAAATGTTCATGTAACATATATGTTCCATGAATTTTATCTATATACACACATAAGGTTATATATATAACAATATACATATTAATTTGTAAGTTATGTATACTATCTCTGTGTATGTATATATGTATACATTTGTGTATGTATGAAAAACCTTGTCTATAAATTCATAGCCTATATAGCCTACATATATACATATATACATATATAGCCTATATGTGTATATATAGTCTCTATAAATGTGTGTGTATATATATATATATATATATATATATATATATATAGTCTCTCTCTCTCTCTCTCTCTCTATATATATATATATATATATATTTATGTGTGTGTGTGTGTATGTAGAGAACCATCAGAAATAGAATGATAATAGTGCATTAATATCAAAACTTTCCCTGATTCCATCATGCTTCTTCACCATGAAGTAAATACTATTTATAATTACCTGCCTAGTCTATACATAATTACATATATGTGGCATTTCATTCTACATGCAGTTCTATGCTTCTTAGAGTGTTCACTCATTTAGTGTCTGTCTTCTTCATTAGACTTAAGCACCATGAGTGTAGGAATGATGCTTATTTTGCATAGGTCTCTATTCCCATGGCTCATCATTATGGCAGAAACACATTTGGGATCAATAAACAGTTGAATCCATTGATATTTCTTCTCAATGGTACAAACATTTATGGTGAATGGATTCCTGGGGTCCACTTTTCTTGTTTAGGACATTGTCTCTATCCTCCAACATTTATGTAAATTGCAGCCTTGGAGGTCATGGTATGACTTGATTTCTGCATTATCGAAGAGAATTACTGAAAATAATGTGAATACACTGATGATCTCCCTGAGCAAGCAGAGCTGGGTCTCCGTAGACGCTTTAATCACTTGTTCTCTAGTTAGGTGAGATAAAGAGTTTTGGAGCCTCAGAGGGTATTTGTTCCCTGAGAGTTCCATGATTATATAACTCCTTCCTGGTTCTCATTATTTAAACTTTCAAGTTCCCACATGACTCCATCTGGCTTCGTTTCAGAGGGAGCAGCCCCAGATCCAGACTTACTTTGGCCCTTCATTTCTTCATCTGATTTCTTGATAGTTGTCTAGCAGCAACAATGACCTTGCCCCGGACTGGTCTTACTAACAGCATGTGGCAACGTCCAGGGAAAACAAACCCAAATAATAATGATGTTCGCTGTGATTGTGATGATCACCCCTTAAAAGTATAAGGCATTTTGGAGATTGTCTTATTTTCTTATCATAGCAGAAGTCTTCAGGGAGAATGGCATTGGGGCTACCACCATGTAATAAGTGAAGATATCAAAGCTCAAAGAGGTTAAGTGATTTATTTATCTAAGAAGTGTGAGCATCAGATCCAGAACTAGAATGCTTGTCAGCTTATTCCAAGGCCAATAGCATTTTTGTCTTCACTGGTTCTCCCTGCCTGTAGACAAATTTAAACATTTTGGCCAAACATTAAAGAAAAATATTGTAAGAAGGTGTTCACTCAGCCTGAGTTTCTGATTTGAGATCCACTCACATACGAAGGCGCCGGACTCGCATGTTCAGGGAATAAGGTGAACCTATAAATCTACTAGATCAAATCTGTCTGCACAAATTTGCATGCATAGAAGTAAACAGGAAAATGCATCAAGGAAGTGATTTCTCCTTTGATTTATTCAGAGCTTGGGCATGAATGTTTCGAATACTTCTTGTATCTGCTTCGCACAATCAGCGATTATATGTCTAAACACTACAGAGGTCCTATTGAACACGTATATTTATCATGTGACAAGAAGACTAATCATAAGCTTGTTCAACTTTGAACACATTATTTTTTTTTTAATTTTTTTTTTTTTAACGTTTACTTATTTTTTTGGGACAGAGAGAGACAGAGCATGAACAGGGGAGGGGCAGAGAGAGAGGGAGACACAGAATCAGAAACAGGCTCCAGGCTCTGAGCCATCAGCCCAGAGCCCGACGCGGGGCTCGAACTCACGGACCGCGAGATCGTGACCTGGCTGAAGTCGGACGCTTAACCGACTGCGCCACCCAGGCGCCCCTGAACACATTATTTAAAGTATTTTAATCTTAGTTTTCTCTTTCAGGAAATATAATATTAGTTACTTTGACTAATTTCAGAGCTGTTAAGAGGATCAAATGGGTATCAATATAAAATGTTATTGTCTTCTGGGACCTCATATGATATCTAAGAAGAGAAAGAGAATGAACGTAGGATAATAATGAAGGAAAAATCAGGGTTAATAACCAGCCACAAAATCCACCAAAACGGAGATGTGTAAAATCACGCAAGACATATTATGGACATAAATAGATCTAATCTCAAATTCTAATTCTGCCACTAAAGACTTCTCTGGTGTTGGGCACTCAGTGTGTTAACTGTTACATGGATTGACTGATGACTGTAGTATAAACAAGGTCAGCCACCATCACAGAGTTCTGAGCAAATGAGAAAACAGTGCCCCTTCTTGGGGTGGAGAAAGAGAACAGCCCATCATATTCATCAGTTTATATATGTGTCTCAGAGCACTAGGTATCCTGAGGTCAGGGAATGTATCTTGTTCATCACTGGAAGCCTGGAAATTAGCACACGCCCTGGTGCACCATATGGGCTTGTATAGAGAATGAAGGAATGAATAGCATCCAGCATTCCATGTGGCTTATTGGTTCGTATTAGTAAAGAGTCACGCTCCTTCTTAGTGATGCGAGTTCTTGAGGGGTTGAAGTAGGTCGCAAACATTTGTGGGTCCATTTCTTGTTATTCAGTTAAGATACAGAAAGGTGAGGTATTTGCCCAAAGTTCACACAAACTGGTAGATATATTTGATTCCCAAGTTTGTGCTTTTTAATGATCCCCATTGACGTCCAATGATAGACTTAATCACTCAACCAGCCAGTCATCAGCCAGTCAACTCAATGTGTCACTTTGTGCCCAGTTTGGGTTAAATGTTAAAAAATTAAAAGACTATCTCATCATGATAAAGAGCTAAAATTTTGATTCAGAATAACTTGGCTCCAAGTCCCAGCCCTGCTAACTTTCTCCAGCTGCAAGCAAATAACTGGATGTTAGAATTCTTCAGCTTCCACGCCTGTGGAGTGGGGATAATCTCTCCATGATGTGTGAGCATTAAGTGAGGTAAAAAGTAGCACTTGGTGATGGGAACATAGCAGATGATCGATAAACCATATCTGTAACAGTGTAAGTCATTATGAATCATGATTTCCACTTATACAAAATGATAAATTATGATAAAAATAAAAATATTTTTAGGGTAACAAAGTAATGAATTCTGATCATAGTGACATAGTCGTGTCTGAAGAGGAAGGAGCTGGGGAACACTTCAGCAAAGCTTTGGAACTTGTGTTATTCTTTAAAGACTACATGAGATTTTATATTGGGGGTGGGATGCTTTGTCAGGATGATTGCCTTTTTTCAGTTTGTACTGAGCACCAGCTATATAATGATCCATTCCATCAGAAGTTTCCATCTGTGGAGCAAAGTATGACAATAGGTCAACAAATGCCTCAAAGAATCATTGTAGTTCTTAATTTCTTTCCAATACAATACAACCAGGTTTAGCTTTCTTTTTCCTCCAGAAAGGTGTTGGATTAAAACCTAAGATTTCACATATAGAAAAGAAAGTTAGTGAAAAGTTTTGAAATGATTCCTTAGCGTACTGTTGTTTTTCCAGAATTCGGTAAATCTGTATCTGCGCTAATGATTCAAGTGAGTGTTTTTTTAATGTTTTATTTATTTTTGAGAGACTACAAGTGGGGGAGGGGGAGAGAGAGAGGGGGACAGAGGATCTGAAGTGGGCTCTTCACTGACAGCAGTGAGCCTGGTGTGAGGCTGGAACTCATGGACCACGAGATCATGACCTGAGCTGAAGTCAGACGCTCAACTGATTGAGCCACCCAGGTGCCCCCAAGTGAGCAGTTTTTTAAGGAACCAAGAAGATATCCTGTTACCCTGCTCTGTATAAGTGGCCCTGTCATCATTAGTAGCGGGAGTGAACTCTGCCTGTCTTGACTCTGACCTGTCAAAATCACCTTCCTGGGGGTGCCTGGGTGGCTTAGTGGGTTGAGTGTCCAACTTTGGTTTCAGCTCAGGTCATGGGATTGAGCCCTGCATTGGGCTCATGCTGACAGTGTGGAGTCTGCTTGGGATTCTCTCTCACCTCTCTCTGTTCCTTCCCTACTTGCACCTGCTCTCTGTCTCTCTCAAAATAAATAAATAAGCTTAAAAAAAAAAAAGTCTTCCCAACCCCTTCCCTACCTTGAGAACCATCAGACGAATCTCATTATTTTATTTAGCCATGTCACTCATCACAAAGCTGAGGATTGTCATATAAACCCTCAATTCCTACAAAATAATGTCCATACATCTCTGCATATTCCCTTGGCTCCTACTCCTGCCCAACTCCTGAAATCATTACACTGTGCCCTCTGGCATTTATAGTCAGTCTTCAACACAACCCAATACATTCTTAACCTCTCCCCTGAAAGTCTCTTTGCCTACTTGGTCTGACCAAAACCAGTGTCCTGGGGCAGTTGTTTTCTCTCCCATATCCCTTTACCACTGAATCTCGCAATCTTTTCAACCTTGTAAACATTAGAACACTCTAATTTCTGTCTAAACTCTTTTCTTTGATGATGTGCACTTAACATCTGCATGTTGAACCATTAAAGATTACCAGCATCGTTCAAATTAATATAATCTGAGACAGCCAGTCCTCTCCTCTAAGCTCTGGATTACATATCCAATTATTTATGCAACACTCTACTTGGATGGCCAAAAGGTATTTCAGACTCAATGAAATCATCTATTTCCCTCTTTCCCCAAACACGTGTTTCCTTTACCCTATTTTGTGTATCACTATACAAAACTTGGGAATCAGTGTTGACCCCTCTCTTTCTCTCATGTCCCTTTCTCAATTTATCAGGAAATTCAGTCAGCTGTACTTTTGAAATATATGCCAAAGTGGATAATTTCTCATTATCTCTCTCACTACCATCTTGGTTCAGACAAATCATCATCTTTTACCTATGATATTACAATGGCCTCCTAATTTTTCCAGCACCTTTCATCCTTATCCTGCTAAATTCAATTACCAACAGGTCTACTAGAGTGACCTTTTTAAAAAAGAAGTCAGATTATGCCTCCCTTTTCTCTAAATCCTGTAATGTTTTCCAATCTCACTCAAAATAAAAGCTTAATAACTTAATGCATTGTATGAGGTCATTATGGCTCCTCCCCACTGTACTTCTCTCACCCCAAATTTCCTTCCCACTGCAACCTTATTGGTTTTGTTGCTGCCCCTGGAACAATCTTGGCATGTTCAATTCTTCATACATGTATTTGCAACAGCAAATGTTAATGCTCTTTCCCCAAATATACTCAGGACTTGGTCCCCCGCTTCCTTCAATGTATTTGCTCAAAGATATCATTTTATGGGTGAGGATCTCTCAGACCATCATATTTAAAATTGTACCCACCTATTTCTAACTTTACCTATCCCCACTCCATTTTTTTTTGATTCCACACCTACTATATATTTTCCCCTATTCATTTTATTTTATATCTGCCTCACTTTCCAAAATAGAAATTGCTATTTTCACATTTATTTCCAGTATTTTTGACAGTCTCTTGCTTAGGGAAGCCATTCAACAAAAATTATTGAATAAAATGCATCACTGGATCAAATATCTAATTGCTGCAATAGGAATTAATCTCTTAAGGATTTTTCATCTCTAAACTCTTTCGCTGAAATTTTTGAATGGGTGAAATTTTCAGACTCCATTTTGGAAGGATTCTGGATTTAGAAAAATAAGTGGAGATTCAAGTATTAGATTTTATGTGGGCTTCAGAATGCACTTTCACAGTTCATAACAGTGACAATGTATCAAGATTTGTATTGTTCTTATTGGTGATGGCTGCCTCCAAGCGTTTTCAGGTGGTGAGAAGGGAACAAAAGGAAAATTCACCTACACCTTGAATTTTCCAAGAATGGCTACATTTATTGAATGCTTATTAAGTGGCAGACAATATTATTAGCCCTATTTTATAGATGGGGAAACTAAGACCTGGACACATTAGTTAATACTCAAGGTGACTCAGGAAATAAGTAGATTCTTATCTACTGGAACAGCTGGAACAGCCACTCGGAAATAGATATCTTGGCGTGAAAAATTGGAGGTGGGTATATGACAGGAGAATAGAAGGAGTTTGGGAGGAAAGCAAATGACCTAAGTGATTATATCAAGCTTTTGATTTCACCCTTCTCTGTAAGCCCCATATTATATTATCTACTTCTCCATACAGACATAAGATCAAGCACTCTGTCCAAATCAGGACATCTAACAACTTACATTGTTCCATTTTGCATTATCAGCCCATTTTGATAACCAATATCCAGCGATGTTGTACACTATCCAAGTTCAGAAATTCTCCACATGGTAGAGGTGGGATTTGCAACCTTTTAGCATGGTCTTAACATGGCCCCATATCAGGGATATCCGAACGCAAAAGTTAAAAACATTATTAATGTAATGAAAGTTAAAAACTTATTTTCTAGATGTTTTTAACGCTATTTATTTATTTATTTATTTATTTATTTATTTTAGAGACAGAGAGAGAGAGCAAGTGTGAGCAGCAAAGGGGCTGAGGGAGAGAGAATCTTAAGTAGGCTCTATGCCCAGCACAGAGCTTGATGCAGTGCTTGATCTCACTACCATGAGATCATGACCTGAGCTGAAATCAAGAATTGGACACTCAACTGATTGAGCCACCCAGGTGCTCCTAGATGTTTTTAATTCCTTGTACATAAATTTTGACTCTCTTTCCACCACGTGGTGAATTATACATAATGTGTACTATACTGTACGAAGTCCATTTTCGACTAAGGGTATGTTTTATTGAACTATCTTTTACTATCCTATCACAGTGCTCTTGACCCAATGGACAAGGCAAAAAAGGTTATTTGAAGTAAAATTAACTCAATTTCACATTAATTTTCCTAAGCTATTCTAGTTTAATACAAAGAAAATTTGTGTTTGTTTTGTAAGCTTTGACTTGGGAGTCTGTGTTGTTCCATTTAGCAATAAATCCGGTGGCATTGTATATGCCCTTTCTTTTCTTCTTTTTACCTTAATTCAGTTCTCTATGAAGAGATTGGGATGCGTTATCTCCAAATCCTTTCTCTGACATCTTGTATAATAATTTAAGATTGCATTTTG
Organism: Puma concolor; assembly: GCF_028749965.1. Lineage (NCBI taxonomy): Eukaryota > Metazoa > Chordata > Mammalia > Carnivora > Felidae > Puma > Puma concolor. The sequence goes on from NC_141676.1 coordinate 12,271,688, forward strand.
GGGGCGCCTGGGTGGCTCAGTTGTTAAGCGTCCGATTTCAGCTCAGGTCACAATGTCACGGTTTGTGGGTTCGAGCCCCACATAGGGCTCTGTGCTGACAGCTCAGAGCCTGGAGCCTGCCTCTGATTCTGTGTCTCCCTCCCTCTCTCTGCCCCTCCCCCGCTCATGCTCTCTCTCTCTCTCTCTCTGTCTCTCTCTCTCTCTGTCTCAAAAATAAATAAATGTTAAAAAATTGGAAAAAAAAGATTGCATTTTGTTGTCACAACCATGCTTTAGTTTTAGAGAGTCTTGGAAGCAAGTTCTTGCAATACTGAAATAAGGCACAGAGTGAACATGCTGACTGATTTCATCGGAGTCCTCTCCATTTATAATTCTGATTCGATTTTTCTCCTTGCTACAGGGCAGCCATATAATTCCCAACTGATGCCCATGGAGAACAGCACTGAGGTGACTGAGTTCATTCTTGTGGGGTTAACCAATGACCCGAAACTGCAGATTCCTCTCTTCTTAATCTTCGCCCTCATTTATCTTGTCACTCTGATGGGGAACCTGGGGATGATGGTGCTGATTCTCTTGGACTCTCGTCTCCATACTCCCATGTACTTTTTCCTCAGTCACCTGTCTCTGGTGGACTTTGGTTACTCTACTGCTATCACTCCCAAGGTCATGGCTGGATCACTTACAGGAGACGGGGTCATCTCCTATGATGCTTGTGTCACCCAGTTCTTTTTCTTTGTAGCCTTTATCACTGTAGAAAGTTTCCTCTTGGCCTCAATGGCCTATGACCGCTACGTAGCAGTGTGCAGACCCCTGCATTACACCACCACCATGACGACAGTTATGTGTGCTAGTCTGGTCATGGGCTGCTACATTTGTGGTTTCCTGAATGCGTCCATCCACACTGGGAATATTTTCAGGCTCTCCTTCTGTAGAGCCAGTGTGGTTGATCACTTTTTCTGTGATGCTCCTCCTCTTCTGGCTCTCTCATGTTCAGACAACTACATCAGTGAGATGGTTATTTTTTTGGTGGTGGGCATGAATAATCTCTTTTCTGTTTTGGTCATCTTGATCTCCTACCTGTTTATATTTATCACTATTCTGAGGATGCGCTCATCTGAAGGACGCCAGAAGGCCTTTTCCACCTGCACCTCCCACCTCACTACACTGTCCATCTTCTACGGGACCGGCACCTTCATGTACTTACAGCCCAGCGCCAACCATTCCATGGACACAGACAAAGTGGCATCCGTGTTCTATACCATGGTCATCCCCATGCTAAATCCTGTGGTCTACAGCTTGAGGAACAAAGAGGTCAAGAGTGCCTTTAAAAAGGCCATAGGGAAGGCAAAGTCTTCTATAGGATTCATATTTTAAGTATAAAGAATCAACAATAAGGCACTTTCATCCACCTCAGATCTATTTAGAGAAAATGCTTGTCCAGCACACAAATTTCTAATTTGTTATAGTAATTTTCCAAGCTATTGATTGAGTTTACAAAGCCAAAGTCTTAAAAAATATAATACCTAACAATAGGTTAAGAAGAATTACCAATAAATGTTATTATTTTAAAAATTCTTCTTTTTTTTTCTTTTTTAAAAATTTATTTTGAGAGACAGAGAGAGAGAGCAAGCTGGGAAGGGGCAGAGAGAGAGGGAAAGAGAGAATCCCAAGCAGGTTCCACACTGTCAGTGCAGAGCCCAATGCAGGGCTCGAACTTACAGACTGCGAGATCATGACCTGACCTGAAGTCAAGAGTCAGACACTTAACCACCCAGGCACTCCTAAAAATTCTTCTTAATAAGCATATTCATCCACACTCCCACATGAACATGTATACTCACATGTATGTATAAGCACAGGCATACACATAAATAATTCATGAGAAACTCATGAAATCCACACACCCACAGAAGGAGAAATTATTTAAGACATACATGAGATAAGTCTATTGGCATAGTAGAATTTAAAGCAATTATTTTGGTGTCTCAGAACACATTCTTAACATAAATAGTTCACTTAATGGAAATATGGGTGGGTGTGTGTGTGTGTGTACATGTATATATATGCTTGGTTTTTAAAAATTATTTTTACTTTATCTTTCTACACATGAAAAAGCAGTATGTTTTATATTTGAAAAAAGTAAACTGTATGAAAATACTTCCAAAGTTCCTTGAATGTAGAATTATTATCGATTCTTTGTTTGTTCTTGTTTCTAATGAAAATATATACCTTCACATGGGCATTTATTTTCCTAGCCAAATTTCCATATTAATGAGTCCTATCTAAAAATAATACATTTTTATGGTGGTTTAATAGAGAAAACACATAACAATACAGTAAAAAGAAAAGGATGACAAGGCATATTTTTATTCACTTAAATAAAAATATAATATTTGATATTTAAAATTTAAGCACCAAGAATTACAATAGTATTAATAACTTATTTGTGTGTAATGCTATGAATTTGTTAATATACAAATCTGCTAAAATTTTGAGTCTCACTATGTCAAAAATTCTGAATCTATATGTACGTCCATTCCTTTCCACAGATTTGGGGAGTTTTGGCCCATTGTTTTTTAAAATATTCTTTCTGCTCCTGTCTCTCCTTTTGAGTGTCTCAGTTGGCAAATGTTGGTACACTGGCAGTATCCCACTGTTCTTTGGGACTGTTTATTTTTTCTTCATTAAAAAAAATTTCTGGGGGTGCTTGTGTGACTCTATTGCTTGGGCATCTGGCTTTGGCTCAGGTCATGATCTTGAGGTTTGTGGGTTCAAGCCCACACTGGGCTCTGTGCTGATGGCTCAGAGCCTGGAGCCTGCTTCAGATTCTGTGTCTCTTTTTTTCTATGCCCATCCCGCTCATACTCTGTCTGTCTCTCTCTCAAAAATAAATAAACTTAAGAAAAAAATGTTTTAAAAAATTTCTGTTTTTCAAGTTGGAGTGCTCAACTGATCTGTCTTAAAGTTTACTGATCTTTTTTTTTCTGCCAGTTCCCATCTGCTGCTGATCCATTTATTGAACTTTATAGTTTATTTATCTTTCTTTTCAACTCAAGAATTTCTATTTGTGTTATTAAAAGTAGTTTCTATATCTGTATTGATACTCCGTATTTGGTGAGACATTGTTCTCATACTTTTCTTAATTCTTTTAACGTCGTTTCCTTTAGTTCTTTGGCCACATTTATAATATCTCATTTAAATCTTTTTCTATTAAGTCCAACGTTGGTATTAGTCATGCTTCCCTCTTCGTGTGATACATTTTTTTTTTTTTTTTTGCTATTAAAATATGGGCATTTTAAGTACTAAAATGTAGAATGTTCTCAAAATCAGGTCTCCCCACTGCCACCCTCTAGGACTTATTGTTTTTGGTAATGCTGTTTGTTTGTTTCGTGATTTTCCTAGATTGCTTATGTTAATTCTGTACTTTTTGTTGTGCATAGCCACTGGAGTTTCTCCTCACTTAGCTGAGTGGTCAACTAATGATTGGACAGATTTTTCCATTAATTCTTCCAAACCTTGAACAGGGGTTCTGTATGTTTGTGTTGGAGCATCTTTTCAATGCTCTGGTGATTTAAAAATCTGCCTTAATTTGCACTTCTTCCTGTGCAGAATCTCCAGTGAAAGATTATGTCTTTCTCAGGTCTTTCTGTGCCTGCAAACAGTCTTGCACATGTACATGATATTTTGTGATCCCCACACATATACTGGAGTATTTCAAAGCCCACTATGGATTTCTCATTTCCCCAAAAATCACTATTCTTTTTTAATGTTTGTTTTTGAGAGGGTGTAAGTGGGGGAGGGGCAGAGAGAGAGGGAGACAGAGGATCTGAAGCCGGCTCAGTGCTGACAGCAGAGAGCCCGGTGTGGGGCTGGAACGCATGAACTACAAGATCATGACTGAGCCAAAGTCAGACTGTTAACCAATTGAGCCACCCAGGCGCCCTTCCCCAAAAATCTGTTTTAAGAGTATGGTCAGGTGATTGCTTGGCCTCAAACGGTGCTGCCATCTTAAGAAATTATATTGGTGAACAATCGCTTCTCAATGTTTTTACAAACGCTCTAGGAATAAGGCTTTTCTTACAGGGTGAACTGTGTCAGGTGAAATAAAGATTAAAATTGTGAATGCAGGGGCGCCTGGGTGGCTCAGACGGTTAAGCTGCCGACTTCGGCTCGGGTCGTGATCTCGCGGTCCGAGAGCTTGAGCCCCGCTTCAGGCTCTGTGCTGACAGCTCGGAGCCTGGAGCCTGTTTCGGATTCTGTGTCTCCCTCTCTCTGACCCTCCCATGCTCTGTCTCTCCCTGTCTCAAAAATAAATAAAACGTTAAAAAAAAATAAAAAAAAATTGTGAATGGAGCTTTTCTAGAAAGCTGCCAGACAGGTGAAAATAGTGACATTTCTTGAGTTTGGGGGGCCACTGTAATTTAATAGTGACATTTCTTGGGGTTTGGGGCCATTTAAGGGACTCCAGACACATTCTTCTTTCTCCAATTGCTGTCAGGCTGATGTTTTTCTCAGCTCCTGTGGGTCTGCTGGTTTTCAAAGCTAACACAGAATTGGGAAGTAGGGCAGTGAAGATGCCAGAAAGCTCACTATTATTATCTAGACTCAACCATTTTTCTTGAGTACACACGCTTTGGATTGTTGCAAGCCTTTGGTTTATTTCTAGAGCTTTGAAAGTTTTGGGAAACCTCTTGCCTGTGTTGTCTTTGCTTTTATGAAGGGGCAGATTTTCAGAGGCCCTCCCTCTACCATTCTGGAAGTGTCTCTCCAGCCCTATTTAACATCAGCTTCCTTTCTTATGCCCTCTCTGTGTACATTGGTCTATATTTTCAGAATACATATTAAAATCTGTAATTATATATTTCTCTGTGAGTTTGATGTCTCTCCCCCATCCAACCAAAATGTACTCATGCAGAAACCATATCTCTTTTGTTCTTCTGTGTATAATCAGAATCTAACACAGAGGCTGAGTTGTGTCTTATTGAGTTGGAATTCAATAAATACTTTGTTGACTTAATATATTCATTAACAGATGAATGAATATGAATGAATATGTCTTTTCAATATCATTATAATTGAGAATAATTGTTGAAAGCAATGTTGCGTGAGACTTCTTGAAGGCTTTATTGAAGGATTTCTTGAAGGATTTATTGTTCTTTCTGTATTGGTGACCATGTAGAATTACTAAGGAAGGTAATGCCAAGTTTTGATTATTCTTAAAGATGTCCTACATTATCAAGAAGTGAATTTTGAGCACTGACCTAGAATGCATCAATCTGGAATCAGCATTAGTAACATCCTTACAAAAAATAACCAGGCTTTCTGCAATTTTATGCTTTTTATTAAACTCATTAGAGAGCTGAGCTCACAAGGCAGCTATCTAATGCCAAATATAATCAAAGATAGGCAAAGAGATGGGATGAGAGTACTAGCCTACCTGTGACAGATGCTCTTAGGTTCTATAGTTACTGATAGAAGGATCCATCAAAAATTTAAAATTAATAACCAAAGATTTGCACTCATGTACATGCCCTGCTCTACAGACCTCTCTCAGTGTTTACAAGAAAGACTGGGGGCAGGGTGAGATTTCTGAGAGCACTGCTCTCTTGGGGCTGGCCCAGGAGAAAGGAACAGCAGCCATCACAGAAAAAAGTCCACCCAGATTCCTCTTCCTTACCGTTCTACAGAATAACAGCTTAAGTCACTGCTGTCCTTAGATGCTGATAAAATTCACGGGAACTGATATAAGAAAAGAGAATAAAACCCTCTACTCATGGGAGTGGATCAGGACAATGTCCTGGGATGAGATCACAAGGGGTGTACTATACCTAGTGTAGGTCAGGATCGCCACAAAGGGTGCCGTCTCTGAGAACTAGGGACAATGTTTCTGTGAAAAATAAAGGCTGTGTCAGCACAGTAAAGAAGGGCAGTAATATCCACAGCAACACTAACCAACATTGAGTAAGAGGTAAACATTCTCTACTGCTAGGAGGGGAAGCAAGAGCATGGAGATCCTTTCTGAGGTACAGGTGCATGGCAGTGGGGGTTGGCCGCAGTGGTCTAGTCTGGTGTCTCTCACTCTTGCAGATGCACAGACCTGGGCTGGCTGCTGATGTGGATCCCAGACTTGAGTGCAGGGCAGGGATAGAGGGAAGAGGGAAGGATTTAGGCAGCTGGCTTATATGAACACAAATACCTGTGGGGTAGAACTGGTGAAATCTGTAGAAGGTCCACCGCAACTCTGCTGGCAGTTGGTTTCTGCCTCATTGTGGTTTTTTGCATTTCCCTGTTGATGAGTGATGTTGAACATATTTTCATGTGTCTGTTGGCCATCTGGATGTGTTCTTTGGAAAAATGTCTGTTCATGTCTTCTGTTCGATGTCTTGACTGGATCATTTATTTTTTGGGTGTTGAGTTTGATAGGTTCTTTATAGATTTTGGATGCTAGCCCTTTATCAGATAAAAGTAATTTTTTTAAATGGTTCCAGCAGAAGATACATCACCATCATCACAGATCTAGAGCCAGAAGGAAATGTTTATATTCTAACACCCTGCCCATGCTAAGTGTCAGCATGACCATCTTAGCACATTCAAGCACAGTCTTACGCATACTGTGAGTATGAGTACCTCCAAATGTGTCGAGGCAGAAAAGGAAACAATGCACATTCCCACCGGGAATTTTATTATCGAATTGATCTCTCCTAAGGATCAAAATAAAACACAAGAACACTGTGATGCTAGGATATTTAATGTAGATTGGGCTTACTATCCATAAGTACTGTTATGTTTCCATTCTCTATGGATAGTTAGAATCATTGGAATTGACTGCATAGCCAGTGTGTATACAGTGATTTTCCAAACTGGATGAGATATTAAACTTTAAAATAGTTTTGTACTTTATGTCCTTTTATGATTTACTAAATAGAATCTATTTGATGTGCTATTTACTAATCAGTGAGACGTCGTTCCTATGGAATGACAGTGTAGTTTCCAGAAAATCATTGTAACCATAAATGAGGATTAAAAGCACTGAGTGAGAATGTAAATAAAAATATTTCAGCCAAAAAGAACACTAGTCATGACTCTAAATGTTCTATAATTCTATGTAGATGGTTTATTTTATGAATGATGAATTATAAATATTCATGATCCAAATATCCAATATATTGATATGATTGAACTTAAAGCTTCATTTATCATTCATTCATTTAACAAATATTTACTGACATTTCCTATGATCCAGAAACTCATTAAGCTATGGAGGGTAGAGTTATGAACAAAGCAGACAAAGCTACTGCTTACACGGAGTTTATGTTTTAATTTGGAGACACATATAATAAATGCTTTTTTGTGTGTGTCCATAGGATTCCTGGAGCTGGGCTGTATATGCATGAAGGTGACTGTACCATTGAAGATGGACACTAGAGAGGTGGGAAACGTAGGTGGACAAAGCCTTTTGATACCCCGGAACTGATTGCATCTTCAAGATGGTGATAAATATAAACAGATAGAAAATAAAGATAACCATGAGAGAAAAAAAAGGAAGCCAGTTATATAGACAAAAACCAACTCACTGATGTACTTATCAGCGCAAGACAGAACTGTTGACTGCTGAAATATTGCAGAAAAAAATGACGAACCACATTGGACATATGGAAAGAGAGACTGGAGGTATCTCCAATATTTACAGAGGCATTTAGAACACCACAGACATAGCAGCCTGTGGCCAGACAAGCACTCACATCAGTGAGTAGTCATGGTGGTGATGTGATGGCAGGGATTTGCACACTGCAGCGTAGCGGTCATAGGCCATTGAAGCCAAGAGGTAACTTCCCACAGTGGCGAAGACTGCAAAAAAAGGACATCTGAGTAGCACATGCATTGCAGGAGATGACTTTGTTTCCCATAAGAAATCCTGCCATGACCTTGGGTCTGTAACAAAAATCCCTGAGAGACAGGTCACTGAGGAAAAAGCACATGAGAGTGTGGAGACAAGAGCCCAACAGAATCAGCACAGTCCCTCGCCCCCGCCCCCCCCACCCCCCGATTTCCAACTAGAGTGAAGAGGTAGATGAGGGGGAATGTCATAAAGACATTCTGGAGCATCTGTACATCCTAGAAGGATGAACTCAGTCACTTCTGTGTTGTGCCCCATGAACGTCGGTGGGGAATCACAGGATGCCCTGTAGTGATGAGAAGTAAAGGAACAGAGTGTTAAATGGAAAAGAGAGTAGAGTGAGGTGGAAATGTGTAAATGGCTCTGCGGATTGTTTCAATGATGGCAATCTTGTGTTCTTCAAACCTGAAGCGCACGCAAGACAAAACAATTAGCCTTCATGCTCATTTCTTTTATGAGGTAACTTAGGCTCAACAAGGTTGTGTAATTTGCCCAAGTTTACCCAAATGTTGACTGGCAGAGTCAAGCTTCATCCCAGGCAGACTAATTCTGAAATCCCACGAGGGTAACTGAAACTTGAATTGAATTGAGTTAATTCTATTCACAGTCAGCCCTCGAATCCATCGGACCCATCTTAATGGGTTGTTAGGAGTAATGAAATGGCTACGATACTATTCTTAGATGTGGGACTCCCAATGGGGTCACAGGGGCATACAGGGAAAGTAGAACTGCGACTGCAGACATGTACCACCAGGAAGGCAATCCTGAAGAGAAGGAAATGCATTGAGTGGAAGACTCAAGCTCTGGGACGAGGTGCATATGGTTCAGATTGTACCCTAACACACACTATCTGGGAGACACTTCCCTAACCTAAGTTCTTTGAGCCTCATTCTTTTTCATCTCTAAAACTGAAGATGTAATGCGAAGGGGCAATTGTGAAAGTTCATAAAATAATCATGAAAAACGGTTAAGTAGAGTTAGCTCTGATGTTATTCGTAGGATGAAATCCCGATCTCTATCTTGCCTTGGTAAAGGTGGGAAGCAATATCTATCTAGTCTCTAGATTACGGATTAGTTTTAAAGTCTGATAGCCTCACTCTCTGATTTGTCTTTCCTCACATACTATGCCCACTCAGTTCTGATCGCCCCGTGTGTCTCACCCCGCCTTTCCTCTGACCATATCATTGGCTGCACAAGCCATTCACTCAGTTTTTTCATTGAGATCCATATTTTACTTTGGGTTGGGACAGTTTTCTTATATTTGGAACTCATTCTTACTCTCATTACTCAGGCCCTCGAAGCTTGGATGACAAAAATCCAGGGTTGAAATGTCATGTCCATGGGTTTTATTATGGCTTCCAGATCTGCCTTTGAGGTGAGCTCCATTCTGTAACTTTTCTTATTTAAATTGAATGCAGCCTATGCCACAGCTTTCACTCATTGGTAACTACTCTTCTCTACTGACTGAAGGGCTTCATGACTTCCCCTTTCACAACCGAGTTCCTAAGGACATTTGTGTTTGCTCACCTTTGACAAACATAAATTCTTTTTAGCATATACTGTGTTCTATAACCTCCACTAAGAGCATTCCGTGTGTGTGTGTGTGTGTATGTGTGTGTGCATTCTTTCTTCCTCCTCACAACTTTATACGGTAGGTAGTGTAATCTTTATGCTACAGCTTTATAAGGATAGCTTATAAATTAACAACAATAATTTTAAAAGTTATAGCATCCCACAAGTTTACCCTATGATGTTATAAGATACAGAGTATTATCACCCACATTTGTGGTTAAGGAATTGAGGGTTGGAGAGGTCATGTGACTTTACAGACGTCTACACGTATGTAGCAAGAAATAAACTCAAGATTCGTATCCAGATCAGACAGATTGTAAACCTGTGCCTTCAGCCACCAGACTTTCTGGCGTTTAAGTGAGCTAGTAGTAATATGGGGAAGATAAGAGGAAAAGAAGGTTGAAATAGAGTAAGGAGCTTTATAATTCATGCTGGTCCTCTTGGAGTCTAAAGAAGTTTCATTTCACCCCATTATACTTACCTTTCCTTCCGTAACAGACCTACGGTTAGGAAGCAGAATGAAATTACTACCTAATCAATCAGAGCATAATCTAGCCTCTGTTTCTTATTGCTGTTGCTTTTATCCTCTTTAGGAAAACACTATGTTGCCTCCTAAGTATTACTAAACTGCCTATTTGTTGAATGATGACGTACATTTGGATATTTAAGACCAGCTCTACCTCACTGTTTCAGAAGAAACGTTCACGGCATCCATTACTTTGCCAAAGTAAGTCACAGTACACACAGCCTCCCTACTGTTTTTGCATGAATTACACGTCTCACTAAAAATGTATAGAATGTGTAGAACCTTACCTTGCTCCTTGACAAGAAGGGAAAGGCAGCCATGAATTGTGTCTCTGATACCAGAACCTCAACCACAGTAGAATGAGTATATCCTACTGAAGAGGCTCTCTCCGGTACTGGTGAAAAGGCTTCAAGGTCTCTGAAGCATGGAGGAATGGAGGAAAAAAATCATTGACGTGGAGCTAGGAAGACAGTTCAGGTCCTACATCTCCTATGCATTCTTTATGATCCTTGGAAGAGTCATTTACCCCTGTCAAATTCAGTTTCCTGATTTGTGAAGTGGAAATAATAAAATTGCATCTCCCGCCCACCCTACAGAATTCTGTCTGTGAAGAACAAATGAAGGAAGGTCTATAAACCAACTTGGTAAGGGGATTCTCATATTAACCTGAATCAGTATAGTTCTTATCTCAGAGTGGGTTTTTTGGGCAGCTCCGAAGAAAATTCTTTTTGGAGGAAGATGGCGTCTGTACCAGGAACAACTAACATTCGGATGAATAAACAGAGGAGCAGAAGGGTTCTGCACCCAGATGGGTCCTCTAAAATGATGTTAAATGGAGTGATTTGGGGATTCCCAAGGCTAATGAGTGGGAACCAGGAGAAAGTTACAGGGACGCAGAGTTCTCAGGGGAGCCGGAGCCCTATGGGAATAACCACAGTTCCCCTCACTTATTTAGGAAAGACGCAATTAAACTGTCTGTGGGGAACTGAAGTGTCTGTTGAGTAAGCACACCTACCTATTTGGATTATTTGTCTTTTTTTTCCTTCTTCTAATTGAGGTATAATTTACATACAGTTATATCCACACTTTTCAATGTATTGTTCTAAGTGTTTGTACCAATGTAAGTGGCCCTATAACCACCATCACATCAGGATATAGAACAGTTTATTACCCCCCCTAAATTTCCTACAACTCTTTGTAATTGACCCCTTTTTCCACCTCCTAGCAACCACTAATTTGTTTTCAGTCCCTATAGTTTTTGCTTGTAAGAATGTCATAAAAAAAGAATCATGCAGTAGGTTATCTCGAGTCATGCTTCTCTCCCTTAGCATAATGCATTTGAAATTTATGGAGATGTACTTGTTCTGTAATTGGTTCCTTCTTATTACTAAGATGCATTCTATGTATTCAGATTGTTTATCCATTCTTCAGTTGAAGGAAACTTGGGTTGTTTCCAGTTTTAGCTAATACAAATAAAGATCCTACAAACATTCACATACAGGATTTTATGTGGCCATGTGCTTTTATTTCACTTGCGTAGATTGTTAGAAGTGAGATTTCTAGGTCATGTGACAGTTGCCAACCTGTTTTCGACAATGGCGTACTACTTTGTATTCCCATCAGCAACGTATGAGAGTTCCAACTGCTTCACATCCTTGATGGTACTCTATATTTACAGGTGGGCTTTTGTGGCATTAGTTATTCTAATAAGTTTGTAGTGTATCTCCTTATTGTTTTAGTTTGCATTTTTCTTTTTTTTTTTAAATTTTTTTTTTCAACGTTTTTTATTTATTTTTGGGACAGAGAGAAACAGAGCATGAACGGGGGAGGGGCAGAGAGAGAGGGAGACACAGCATCGGAAACAGGCTCCAGGCTCCGAGCCATCAGCCCAGAGCCTGACGCGGGGCTCGAACTCACGAACCGTGAGATCGTGACCTGGCTGAAGTCGGAGGCTTAACCGACTGCGCCACCCAGGCGCCCCTAGTTTGCATTTTTCTAACAACTAATGCTGTTGAGCATCTTTTTATGTGCTTATTTGCCATTCTAATTATCCTCTTTTGTGAAAAGTCTGTTAAAATCTTTTGCCCATTTTTGATACATGCACCCTGATGTTTATAGCAGCACAATCTATAATAGCCAAATTGTGGAAACAGCCCAAGTGTCCATCCACTGATGAATGGATAAAGAAGGTGTAGTACACACACACACACACACACACACACACACACACACACACACACTGGAATACTACTCAGCCATCAAAAAGGATGACGTCTTGCCATTTGCAATCACGTGGATAGAGCTAGAGAGTACAGTGCTAAGCAAAATAAGGCAGCCAGAGAAAGACAAATACAAATACCATATGATTTAACTCATATGTGGAATTTAAGAAAAAACGAGCAAAGGAAAAAAAGAGAGAGAGAGAGAGAGAGAGAGAGAGAGAGAGAGAGGCAAACCAAGAGCCAGACTCTTGATTATAGAGAACAAACTGATGGTTACCAGAGGGGAGGTGGGTGGGAGGATGGGTCAAATAGGTCATGGGGATTTAGGAGTGCACTTGTTGTGATGAACATTGGGTGTTGTACGAAAGTGTTGAATCACTACATTGTACACCTGAAACTAATATTACATTGTATGTTAACTTACTTGAATATAAAAATTTTTTAATAAAGATTTTGAAAAAGTAAAAAGTACTTTTGATAAACGCTTTTGGAATACTTTTGGGCTTACAAAAAAAGTGCAAAGACAGGGTAAGTGTTCCCGTACACCCTTCGCCCAGTTTACCCCAGAGTTATCATCTTACAGTACCTTGGTACACGTGTCAGTACAAATCCAACATTCACACATTGCTATTAACTGAATCCCATACCTTATTCAGATTTCACTAGCTTTACCTTCTGATGTCCTGTTACAGTATCCTATCCATGATACCACGTAAAGAAATAAAAAGGGTTATTGTTTGGGGCACCTGGATGGCTCAGTCGGTTAAGCGTGACTTCAGCTCAGGTCGCGATCTCATGGTCTGTGAGTTGGAGTGACACATTGGGCTCTGACAGCTCAGAGCCTGGAGACTGCTTTGGACTCTGTGTCTCCCTCCCTCCCTGCCCCTCCCCTGCTTGCTCTTCCTCTCTCTCTCTCTCAAAAATAAAGAAACATTAAACATTTTTTTAAAAATTTTTTTTTTCAATGTTTATTTATTTTTGGGACAGAGAGAGACAGAGCATGAACGGGCGAGGGGCAGAGAGAGAAGGAGACACAGAATCGGAAACAGGCTCCAGGCTCTGAGCCATCAGCCCAGAGCCCGACGCGGGGCTCGAACTCACGGACCGTGAGATCGTGACCTGGTTGAAGTCGGACGCTTAACCGACTGCGCCACCCAGGCGCCCGAAACATTAAACATTTTTAAATGGTTATTGTTTTACCATTATGGTAAACCATTGGAGATGGTGACCAATATTGGATCTAGTAGTAGAAATTGATGGGCGCCTGGGTGGCGCAGTCGGTTAAGTGTCCGACTTCAGCCAGGTCATGATCTCGCGGTCCGTGAGTTCGAGCCCCGCGTCAGGCTCTGGGCTGATGGTTCGGAGCCTGGAGCCTGTTTCCGATTCTGTGTCTCCCTCTCTCTCTGCCCCTCCCCCGTTCATGCTCTGTCTCTCTCTGTCCCAAAAATAAATAAAAACGTTGAAAAAATAATTAAAAAAAAAAAGAAATTGAAAACACATTATCAAGTTATTGAGGGAATCGCATTGGCAAGAAAGCCGTGAGCCGTGATTTTAACATTCTTTGGCTGAGCATTAAAACAACTCTAGAAATTTAAAATTGTGTGTGTGGAAATAAGCTGCAAAACCTGAATATACCTCAAAGATCTCATAATCCTTAACACACACTTAAAACTGCCTGATGTGGCCATCAGCGTCACATAAAAACATCACACAAAACAGCACTCAACATAAATCCACTTGTTCCTGGACATGGCCAGACACTAATATCCCATGTCCCTAGCGTTGAACAGTCCTTTCTCTTTTGAAATATCCCAGAGCTTTTCAGTTGAACCCTGCAACTAACTAAGACCCATCAAAAGTTCTTGAAAACCAATTAGAAAGTCTCTTCTAAAAATCCCATCTTAATAAAATGCTTGTCAATTTTATACCATCTCAGTGTTTCTTCTTTTTAATCTATAAAATGTACTCTCCTTTACAACATCTTTAAACCCCTGCTAAAACACAAGTAATAGCAGATAGCTTCCCTTGCTAAAGCAAAACAAAACAAAACAAAACAAAACCAGCCTCTGTTAATTTTGTCTCTGATTTCATTTTGTCTTTGATACACTTCAGAAATGATCTTAAGGAATAATGGATGAGGGGGAAAGCCCCACACATCTAACAGGACTAGGGGCCAGGAAAAACAATGGAAAATGGAGTTCTCCCAGAAAGAAAAACAGAATCTCATAAAGAAATATCTCCATGGTCAAGTTTGAGGGGCCTTCGTAATGCTAACTCAGCAAGATTTCCAAAGTGACCCTTGTATCTCCATTCTTTACTTTCCTAGAAGAGAATTTTTTTCCACTTCTCTTCATTCTGTTTGTATATCATACATTGAGTATGATGTGGGATAAGCTGTTTGTTTTTTGTCTGTTTGTTTATTTAGTTCATACGTTCCTGGACCACAAGGAACCACCTTCGGACTGAATGGAGGGAAACATTTAACCCCTTTGATTTGGACATTGAAACTTTATAGGGATTAGTTGGAATTTAGGATGTCTCCCTAGCGACAGTAGATAATATGTTCCATGGGGGCGGAGGGAGTGAAATGGATATTTGATGATCGTAAACATTACAGTGGGAGAAACTTGTTCTTTCTGCGCCAAACCATTTTCTTTTTCCTCTTGAGCACATAACTGTACTAATTTCTCAACCCACATGCAATTAGTTGAAGTCACGTCATTGTATTCTTGTCAATGAAAGTGAGCATAAGTCACATGTGTCAATTCCAAGTCTGGCCCGAGAAACCTCCCAGGTGACCGTCTGCTTATTCTCTCTTCCATCATCACCTGCTGGATAGAGGATCCAGGCCATAGGGGTGTGGAGCCACTAAATGAAAAGAGCTGGATTGCTGAATCACTGTATAAGATCCCATAGAACAACTAACTGAACAGAATACGAGCAAGAAAAATCTCTATGTTTAAGTCACTGTGATTTCTGCAGTTTCCTTGTATAGCAGCGGCGTTATTTATACAAACCAATATAAAAAGATTCCCATAAGACAATCTGCAGGCTGTTTGGCGAGAAGAAGGGGGACATATGACAAGAAATACTGTCAAATGTCTACAAGACAATTTAGTTCCACAAATATTTAACATTAATCCCCACTCAGCTTCTAAACATAACTACCGTGGCTAGGACAATTAACATTAGCATAAGTTCTGGAGAAAAAGAGAAAAGCCTGTTCCAACCAAATTTGCTGATCTAAGAAAACTTACTAAAATCCTCTGAGCTTCTCCTGAAGGTAAATAATGCCTATTTTGCTGGGTGAGAGAGCAGAGAGCACTTAGCACAGCGCATGACAGAGAATAGCTATTCAATAAATATGTTCTTTTTCTTCTCTTCCTCTTCCCACTCCTTCTTCCTCTTCCTTTTCTGTATTGTCATCCTCCTTTATCTACCCAAACACGTATTAAGTATATATTTAATGTATAAACATATTTATCAGCTGCATCATTAACTATTAATAAATTGGAATATATCCAGTTATATATTTTTATAAATATTAATACTTGTTATGTATATTTAATATGTTATATATTATATAGATATACGTTTACATTTATAAGCATAGCTGTACTGTTTAACTGTGAACTCTTTGAGGACAAAGGTGCTATCACATTTAGTTCTGTATTCTCAGAACCGGTCTGATGTCGGTGAAATAAAAGACAAGTTTTCAGTTGTCACTGGAACAAAGGATGGTGGTGAGGAGCTGACGGGCCATCGATGTCCTGTGGCGGCTGGGCAGCAGTGTGTAAACCTCCACACTGTACCCCGCCAGGACAGCCCACGTGCTTGGTCATCTGGCCACAGACTGCGGAGGTCTGTGGGTTTCCTGAAGGCCAGAATTCACCCTAAATCTTTCTTTTTGTGAGTCTGATATGGCTCATCACTTCTTCTGAGAAAGCAAGCAGTCAGTCATGGCCCCCTGTTGCTTTCATAAACCGACCAGTGAGCTGGTTCTTGCTTCTGTGCAGGCAAGGCTTCGATGTCTTTTTTTGTTCTGGTTACCTCGTTTTTCGGCTGGCTCAGAATTAGCACCGTTTTGAGTATGCTCTCCTCTAGGGGGCGCCAGCACACCTTTTCCACCTGAGCTTCCCTCATCTCTGCAGTGTCATCTTCTTTTCATTTATATTTTTTACTTTATTTTTAAATGTTATTATTTATTTATTTATTTATTTATTTATTTATTTATTTATTATTTTATTTAAATCCAAGGTAGTTAACATATAGTGTAATAATGGTTTCAGGAGTAGAATTTAGTGATTCATCACTTACATATAACACCTAGTGCTCATCTCAACAAGTGCCCTCCTTAAAGCCCATCACCCATTTAGCCCATTGCCCCAGCCAATACGCCTCCAGCAACCATCAGTTTGTTCTCTGTATTTGAGAGTCTCTTATGTTTGCCTCCCTCTCTGTTTTTATCTTATTTTTCCTTCTCTTCCCGTGTGTTCATCTGTTTTGTTTCTTAAATCCCACATATGAGTGAAGTCATATGATATTTGTCTTTTTATGACGGACTTATTTCGCTCAGCGTAATACACTCTAGTTCCATCCAAATTGTTATAAATGGCAAGATTTCATTCTTTTTCATGGCTGAGTAGTGTTCCATTGTACCTATATGCCACATCTTCTTTATCCATTCATCAGTCGATGGACATTTGGGCTCTTTCCATACTTTGGCTATTGTTGATGGCGTTACTATAGACATTGGGGGGTGCATGTGCCGCTTTGAAACAGCACACCTGTATCCCGTGGATTAATGCCTTGTAGTGCAATTGCTGGGTCATAGGGTAGCTCGATCTTTAAGTTTTGAGGAACCTCCATACTGTTTTCCAGAGTGGCTGCACCAGTTTGCATTCCCACCAACAGTGCAAAAGTATTCCTCTTTCTCCACATCCTCACCGACATCTGTTGTTTCCTGCGTTATTAATTTTAGCCATTCTAACAGGTGTGAGGTGGTAGCTCATTGTGGTTTTGATTTGTATTTCCCTGGTGATGAGTGATGCTGAGCATCTTTTCATGTGTCTGTTAGCCATCGGAATGTCTTCTTTTGAAAATGTCTGTTCCTGTCTTTTTCCCATTTCTTCACTGGATTACTTGATTTTTGGGTGTTGAGTTTGATAAGTTCTTTATAGATTTTGGATACTAATTGTTTATTTATTTTTTTTAGAAAGAGAGAGAAAGACAGACAGGAAGAGAGAGAGACAGAAAGAGCACGTGTGACAGGAGGGGCAGAGAGAGGGATATGAAGCGAGCTCCCCACCGACAGCAGAGAGCCTAATGCAGGACTTGAACTCCCAAACTGTGAGATCATGACCTGAGCTGAAGGCCCACACTTAGCCAACTGAGCCACCCAGGCACCCTGCAGTGCACCGTGCAGTGTCATCTTCTACAGGACAGTCATCTTCACATAACTTATAGTCAACCTCCAGGCATCCCATAGACACAGACAAGACAAAACTGCCTCCAGTGTTAGTGTTTTAATGATGTAGGATCCACAATAACCCGGCTTAAGTTCCTTTTTTAAAAAAAAAAAGTAAATATTTACTTTTGAAAGAGGGAGAGAGAAAGAGCGTGAGCAGAGGAGGGGCAGAGAGAGATGGAGACAGGGGATCTGAAGCAGGCTCTGTGCTGACAGCAGACAGCCTGATGCAGGGTTTGAATTCATGAACCATAGGATCATGGCCTGAGCCAAAGTTTGATGCTTAGCCTACTGACCCATCCAGGCGCCCCCATCCTCCCACCCTCCCCGCTAGTTTAACCTTCTTAGATCCTCCTGGCACAGTGTTCCCTGTCATGGGTCACACTGTACTTTATTTCCTAGAGTGATGTCTGCATCTCTTCAAAAGTATATTTTTGATTAAAGAGTAAATATTGTTAACATGAATGTAATAGCTTAACTGTAAGAGCTCACAGTGAGCTTAGATATTTGGAAGACGTCATTTACAAATCAGTATTTTTTCTTTTTCAATAGTACTTTGGCTGTTCAGGGTCTTTTATGGTTTATATATACAATGGAATACTACTTGGCAATGAGAAAGGATGAATCATGCCATTTGCAGCAATGTGGATGGAACTGGAAGGTATTATGCTAAGTGAAGTAAGTCAGCCAGAGAAAGATATCAAATGTTTTCACTCATATGTGGATCTTGAGAAACTTAACAGAAGACCATGGGGGAAGGAAAGGAAAAATAGTTACAGAGAGGGAAGGAAGCAAACCATGAGACTCTTAAATACAGAGAAGAAACTGAGGGTTGATAGGGGGGTGGTGGAGGAGAAGGGAAAATGAATGACGGGCACTGAAGAGGGCACTTGTTGGGATGGGCACTGGATGTTGTATGTCAGTGATGAACCACGGGAATCTATCCCAAAAACCAAGAGCACGTTTTACACACTGTATGTTAGCCAATTTGACAATAAATTATATTAAAATAAATAAATAAATAAATAAATAAATAAATAAATAAAATACACAAATAAATAAAAGTTACAAAACAGAAAAAAATGAAGAAAATTAATGAAACCGAAAGTAATAAATAAATAAATAAATAAATAAATAAATAAATAAATAAAATAAAATAAGTATTAATCAGATATGTCATCTGCAAATATCCTTTCCCATTCTGTAGGCTGCCTTTTAGTTTTGTTGATTGTTTCCTTCACTGTGCAGAAGCTTTTTATCTTGATGAGGTCCCAAGAGTTCACATTTGTTTTTGTGTCCTTGCCTCCGGCGATGTGTCTAATAAGGAGATGCTACAGCCAATGTCAAAGAGGTTGCTGCCTGTATTCTCTTCCAGGATTTTGATGGTTTCCTGTCTCACATTTAGGTCTTTCACCCATTTTGAATTTATTTTTGTGAATGGTGTAAGAAAGTGGTCTACTTTCATTCTTCTGCATGTCACTGTCCAGTTTTCCCAACACCATTTGTTGAAGAGACTTTTTTTCCACTGGATATTCTTTCTTGCTTTGTTAAAGATGAGTTGACCATGTAGTTGTGGGTCCATTTCTGGATTTTCTATCTGTTCCATTGATCAATGTGTCTGTTTATGTGCTAGTACCATCATGTCTTGATGACTACAGCTTTGCAATATAACTTGAAGTCTGGAATTGTGATGCCTTCAGCTTTGCTTTTCTTTTTCTGGATTGCTTTGGCTATTCAGGGTCTTTCGTGGTTCCATACAATTTTTAGAATTGTTTGTTCTAGATCTGTGAAATATGCTGGTGTTATTTGATGGGGATTGCATTAAATGTGCAGATTTCTTTGAGTAATATAGACATTTTAACAATATTTCTTCTTCCAATCCATAAGCATGGAATGCTTTTCCATTTCTTTGTGTCTTCTTCAATTTCTTTCATAAGCTTTCTGTAGTTTTCAGTGTACAGATCTTTTACCTCTTTGGTTAGGTTTATTCCTCGGCATCTTATGGTTAATCACATTTGATTCATTCATATGTTCCATGTGCATTATATAAACCTACATGCAACATAAACCTACATGAGAATGGGGGTGTACACAAGCCTGTGAATAAAAGTAACACAAGAGTTCCATTTACACACCTGCATGTGGGAGGAGGAAATTTGTCAAAGAAGTATATATAGTGTGGCTAATGTTTGATGAAAAAAATAATCTAAAAAATCAATTGAGGTATCAGCATATAAATTTATATCAAATCATATTATTTATTGGCTTGAAAAATTGTTCTAAGAGTCCCAAATGCAGAAAAAAGTACTCTAGTAGTTTTTCAAATGAAGGTATGTATTTTTTAAGGCATTACATTTTATGGAAAGCTCCATAAGTATAGCATGTAAATGAATTGATATTTTCACCTTGACCGAGTCATTATGTAGAAACAGCATGTTCATATGATAATTTTCAAAAAGATAAATTGATCAGAGGAGAAGAACACTGAAGAGATAATACAGGTCTTGTTCCACTTATGTGTATATGACTACCAACTCCTCACATGTAATAAAAATAATGCACTAAGAATAACAAATCACACCTTCTCTGTAAATGCTTTGAAATGGTTATGGTCCTTCATTCATTTAGACTTTAGTTGATCTGTACCATCTGGTATCACTCTCCCACTCATGGACTCCACATCATTAACACTGATTTTCTTGTTACTCCTTAACAACTCCACGCATGCTCCTACTTCAGGACCTTTGTGCTTGCTGTTTCCTTTGCTTGGAAGGTTCCCTTGCTTCCTTCAGGCCTCTCCTTAAACGTTACCTATCCTATGGGCATGACTCCCTTTATAAAACGGCCACTTGGCTCCTTATGGACCTCACCTCAGCCTCGTCTCTTCTTCATAGTTCTTATTAACACTAATTTTTATCTGTTTGCCTGTTCATCTATATATATCTGCTAACTAAACTGTAAACTCCCCAAGAGTTCTGGTTTCATCTACTATGTTCACAGCTCTATCCCTGGTACCTATTAATGTGTCTGGCTCAAGATGTTTTTGCGAAATGGATGAACTAATTCTGTTGTGAGTACATTATGTCAATATGTTGGATCTTTGAGCCACTGATAATTATATCACATCACAAATAAATAATCATTCTAAGTATCATTTAGAACGCTTCAAGAGACATGGCTGCTTTCCTGCTGTGTGGAATATTTTTACCTATAATCTCACTCAGTGCTTGGACTCCCAATTTTGGATGTAAGGATGTTTTGGAACCCATTGCCATCCGAAACCATCTCATATTTTTCCCTTAGGAATTGTCTTATTAAGTGGCAGGTAACACAATAAAACAAATTCTATTTAGTAAACTGTAAAAAGACCTAAAATAAGAAACTATTAAAATTTTAATATCTGATCTGATTTGGAAGATTACTTCACATATGCTGAATGTACAATTAACTCCAATGATTGTAAACATCTATTTTGAATGTAAACATAACCTGCATTCCATATCCCAGTGTGAAATGTAATTATTTGATTTTGGTTCTCCAGTTAGCTATAACAAAGTTACCCAAGGGTATTTGCATCTGTGTCTTCTCTTTCCATCTCTATGTAATCGGAAGCATTCAACATCTCAAGATTTATAAAACTGTGCTTGAATGCCTTAAGGTAATCATGCAGATAATAGTGGTATACTAATATACATTCCCTTCTGGGTCTGAGGGCTATGAAAACAGTAATGTGTCTCCTGCTGAAACCATTTTATTATTTTTTTTTATTTTGAAATTTTTTTTGAATTCTAGAATATTCTAAATTTTCAAAAACTTAGACATATTCCTGTCAGTTCCTGTATACCCCATATACCCCTGCTCTAGTTTTGTCTATTAATGTCTTGCTTTAGCCTGGTACTTTTTATCAAAACTAAGCAGCCAACCTGGGCATCACTGTTATCTAAACTTCAGATTTTACTTGGGTTTTACCATTTTTGTTTTTTCCAGTAACGTCCTTTTCTCTTCCAGGCTGTTATTCAGGATCCACATTGAATTGAGTTGTCATGGCTCCTTAGCTTCCTCTGGCCTGTGACAGCGTCTCAGTCTTCCCTCACCTCTCATGACTTGGACTGTTTTGAGGGGTACTAGTCAGATAATTTGTAGAGTGGCTTTCAATGTGCAGTTGTTTGGTTTTGGGTGTTTTGGGTCATGGTTAGGTAAGGAATATGGATTTTACGTCAAAATAGGACTTTCCCTTTCATCACGTTACGTCAGGGCTACGTGTTCACACCATGACTTGGCACACTGCGATTTATTACCTTCAATCACCTGGCCAAGAGAGTTTTGTCACGTTGCCAGCGTGAAGCCACTTTCTCCCTTTTTCATATTCTATTTCTTGTAAGTCATGAAGACTACTTTAGACCCCAGCCAGTGGGGGGCTAAAGTTCACCTCCAGGAGTAGAGGGGAATATATAAATAAATTCTTTCAAACTCTTTGAAGGGAAAATCTGTCTCTCTTTTATCATTTATTTCAATCATTTGTGTATGTCAGTATGGGATCACATCTTTCTTGTATACTTTGGGTTATAATTCAATGTTATGTTATTTTTTTTTTTTTTGCTCAAATTGTTCCCTGTTTGGTCATTTGTCTTGTTTCCTTTCGACATGCCCCCATCCTTTTAGTTTTGAATACCTCTTTGTGTTGGAGCATTGCAAGATGCTCAGATTCCTCTTGCATTGACCCTGATCCAGTCATAGAATCAGTTATTTCTCCAAAGAGCCCTGCTTCCATTTATTAGAGAATAATATTTAGAAAATAAGATCCAGGAGCTGGGTAGGCTCATTGCTACTGAGATAGCTCTTCTAGGTGATCTTAGAAGACAAAACCAGGATATATACACATATATGAATTTAGGTTTATTTACATATCTATATCCATTTATACCTGTAAGGAGATAAATATGTCTGACTCTAATTTGGTTCTTTCCAGTCTTTCCCACTTGCTATGCGTGATTTGTTTTTCTTTATTCCTAGTTCACTGACAATTTTCATCATGAATGGATGTTGGATTTTGTCAGCTGCTTTTTCTGCAGCAATTGATATGATCATGTTTAATTTTATTCATTGGCATATTGATACGGTTGATTACATCAATTGATTTTCAAATGTTGGCTCAGCCTTGCATACCTGAAGTAATCACCAGTTAGTCATTGTGTATAATTCTTTTTATACACTGCTGGATTCAGCTTGGCAATATTTTGTTGAGGAATTTTGTATCTATGTTCATGAGAAATGTTTGTTTGTAGCGTTCCTTGGTGGTAATGAATTTATCTGGTGTTAGGATTAGGGTACTCTCCCTACCTCTGCTTATATTTTTTGTCATTTGCTGGTAAAATAACCTATTATAAGTTGTGTTTACATTTTGCTGAGTTGGGAAACCTGAGAACTGATCCAAATATGCTCCTCCTTCATGGCATTTATTTTTATTTTCACTCCCAGCCAAATGAGTTGGAATATTCCTCTGCTAGAACGAAGTTGATACAACACTGTTGAGTAAGTAGGCCAAGATAATAAGAGTAAGGAGAGACAAAGAAGCATGTCAGCTATTCCCATTAGTTAACATATAACATCTGTAATTTAAGATTCTTGATGTTTGCCATGTTGTGTCAAGGGGTCTCATCATGGTCCAGTTGGGAGTTAAAAGGTAAGACAATACAACTCAGGAGCTTGAACAAAAGTGGTAGTGGCTATCTGCTTTTCCTGGTTAGACTCCCTCCACGGTGACCATCCCTGACTATCACATAAATATGGGTCATATGTGGGGGAGAGAGGTGATCTTGGATGTACACAATAGAAATCAACTCTGGTTCACTTAAGTATTAAAAAGATTTATTAGAAGAATAAAGGTGTGCTCACAAAACCAAGGGGGAGTATTGGATAATTTAAGTCAAGAAAATCAGTGTTAAACATAGAAATCCAGAAGGCAGGAAACACAGGCAAGAAAAGACCCCTGGAACAGTTTCGTGAACATAGTTCCTCTCGTGCATCCACCCTTTCTGCCCTAGACACTACTCTCGATGGCTGCCATTATCACAACTGTTGAGCCCTTGCTAATGTCACATGCTACAACACCTACTGTAAATAAATTCTAACTATGCTAACTTCTTTCTGTACATTATTCATTGCATCCCTTTGGCTGAAATAAGTTCTTTTGCTACTGGCTGAGCTGTGAGCATGGTAAGTGAAATGACAATAACAGCTCTCAAATATACAGCTTACAAGCCCATTGACAGTGCTCTTAGTGCTTGGCTTATCTTAACAAATTTAAACCTCATGACAACTTGATAAGTAGGTACTAGTGTTATTCTCATATTACTTATGAGGACACTGATGCTTAGGGACATTACTTAACTTGCCCAAGTTCCAGGAAAGTTCGGGCAGAACCAGGATTTGCACGCATACCACCTTCGGAGTCTTCTCTAGAAAGTCTCGTGAACATAGTGCTGTATAGTTTCCCACCACGTTTCACGTTGTGGGCAATTACCAAAAAATAGGAAGGTTTTGGGTAAAGGGCATCCAGGAAAATATCATATCTCAGCTTCCAGTGGCCATGTTATAGTTTCTATGTAGAAAGAGATCTGGTATTTTTTTGTTGAGTCCCAGGTTATTCAACTTTGTCTGAAGTCAGTAGCCAAACTGAATATGCTACAGATGAATTCTTTGTTACCCTGCTTTGTCAGTTTAAGCAGCTATTTGAATTCCTCTATGTCTGACTTCTCAGTTTGCTAATTATTTACACACACTTCAATCCCACTGTGGTAGTGTCTTTGGAATGAACTCACAGTGACTCCTAAGGCCTGTAAGGGATAAATTATGTCTTTTAGAGACAACGGATACTTTCAGAAATGAATGGAGGTTCCCTCACAAAAAAGTAAGACTTCGCAATTATTTTTTATAGTGTTTGGTGACGGTTTACTATGTACCAGGCTTTGTTTTTAAAACATGTAAATATTAATTTATATGCTTCTCATAACAAGTGTATGAAGTAGGCACTATTATCTCCATTATTTTTTATATTTTTATTTTTGTTTTTTAAATATTTATTTACTTTTGAGAGAGAGAGTGTGTGTGTGTGAGTGGGGGAGGGGCAGAGAGAGAGGGGGACAGAGGATCCAAAGTGGGTTCTGCGCTGACAGCAGTGAGCTGATTCGTGGCTCCAACTCACCAACTGTGAGATCATTACCTGAGCCTAAGTTGGACGCTCAACCGACGGAGTCACCCAGGCGCCCCCTTTGTCTCCATTTTATAAATGATGGAACTGAAGTGCAGAGGATTATATAACCTGTAATCCTCCTCACATGAATTTTAGGAAGTTGTGTGGCTCTGGGACAACAAAAGCCCTGTAAGGCCCCAGCCTGGTTTCCATGACCTCTCTCGTGAATCTGTCTGATTGCCATCAGGAAAGTTACTTCTGAATTCTCTTCTGAAGATGTTTGCACTATCAAAAAGAAACAATCCCAAGTAATGTAAATACATATGCCTTAACAAAGTAGGCTGGGTCTCTAATTGCTTCTTCTCCACATGAATTGAGTCAGAGGCTGTGTTTTCTCCCTTGGGTACCTACTCTCCTGAGAATTTCATGTATGTATAAATCCTTCTCGTTCTCCATCATTGGCTTCTAACATCCCAACATTGCTCTATTGGCATCATTTTATTTTATTTTAAAAGCTTTTTTATTTATTTTGAGAGAGAGAGAGAGAAAGAGAGAGAGAGAGAGAGAGAGAGAGAGTACGTTCAGGGGAGGGACAGAGAGAGAGGGGAGAGAGAATCCCAAGCTGGCTCCACACTCGCTGCTGAGCCCAACATGGGGCTCGATCCTACAACAGTGAGATCATGACCTGAGCCAAAATCAAGAGTTGGCTGCTCAACCCACTGAGCTACCCAGGCATCCCAACACCATTTTAGAGGGAACCGTCTATGTGCCAAAGGCTCTTTGATGCTCTTTTTATGAATCTGAATGTCAAAGTTTGTCCAAGTAAACTAAGTGGCCTTATTTCTCGGGCACATCACTCTGAGCCTGCAACAATGAGCAGGGATAACCCCCAAGCTAAAATGTTGTCTACAGTGGGTATGATGATTCTTTCTTGGAGTTGCTCAGTACTTGGTAGAGTCCGTTCAGAGACTTTCTCCTATTTTTCCTCATGGCAGCCTCCCTATGTGACAGGTTGGAGAATATTTTGTAATCCTCACCTTGTAATTACCTGTTCTTTATATATCTCCCTGCCTCTAGAGAAATTCAATCTTTGTAACCAGACATTAAGAAAGGAGATCAACAAGATGCTTTCTTTCTTTTTGAGTGGCACTAGCAATGTGAAGATCATAAGTGAAGTTGTGTCACCTTCCTTGAAGGGCAAGGTAAGTATTTAGCTCCATTCTCTGGTCTGCTTAGATTGTGGTATTAGAAGACTTGCTACATAAAGTTACAAGGACAACACCTTCCCATGGATTTTTCAGAGTTTAACATCCCAGGTTTTAATATTCTCACACTTCCAGGCTGCTCATCTGGAGGCTAGATGTTACAACAACCTTCAGTGATTAGGAAAATGGCGATTTTTGCCAAATAGTAGCAGATGGTATTTTTCTCATCATTTAACATCCCTGCTCTTAGGAGAGCACTTAGACACTGGTGGACACTCAGTACGTGTTTGTTGAGGGGATAGGTGAAAAGATTAATAAATGAATACAAGGATAAATGAGTGAATCTCAGAATGAACTGTTTACTGAGGCAGTTAACTATGCACGTATGTGGTACCTAGTCCTGTGCTCTTAAAACACAGTCTCACGTGCAACTTTGCACAGGTTATTTAGAGACCCTTGATCAAAAGTTTTAGACTTTTGTGGGCAAGTAGTGGTAGTGCCTGGCTACTCATTATTGCTGACATTATTGTTGTTAGCATTAAAAAGACATGGCCTATAGGACACATTTGCTATCTAATTGAAAAGACAAAATTTCAGCATCCTTTAGTATCTACTCCTTGGCTCTCATTTCCTTTCATCTCCTACATCTGCATCTCACCTCAGATTTCTTCTTCTTGGGGCGCCTGGGTGGCGCAGTCGGTTAAGTGTCCAACTTCAGCCAGGTCACGATCTCGCGGTCCGTGAGTTCGAGCCCCGCATCGGGCTCTGGGCTGATGGCTCAGAGCCTGGAGCCTGTTTCCGATTCTGTGTCTCCCTCTCTCTCTGACCCTCCCCCGTTCATGCTCTGTCTCTCTCTGTCCCAAAAATAAATAAAGGTTGAAAAAAAAAATTAAAAAAAAAAGATTTCTTCTTCTTACCTTTCCCAGTGACCCACTGTGGGCCTGAGTTCTTAGCACACATGACCTAAATGATGGAGTGGCCTAGAGCAGGTGCATGGGAGATGGTGACAAGCACATGAATTAGGGATATATTTTGAAGGTAGAGATAACCAGTTGTGCTCATGGTCTACATGTGGAGTGTGAGGGAAAGAGAGCCAGGGCTGAATAATTCTGGCATTAAGGGATTCTTTGTCAAAGACTTTATCAGGGTTGACCAGATAGATAGCTTGGATTCTGAGCATTGTGGAGCCGGTTTTATGATGAAATTATCCAGTTGGCTGAAATAATTGGTACAACCTTCAGTAGATGCCTCTTGCAGAAGTCACGCCATGAAAGATGGCATCTCAACATTTGTACCTCTTATCAATCCTCATGGTCAGTCCCCAGTTTTTTGTTTTTAATATTTAAATTTTTTAATGTTTATTTATTTTGAGAAAGAGAGACAGAGCTTGAGATGGGAAGGGCCAGAGAGAGAGGGAGACACAGAATCTGAAGCAGGCTCCAGGCTCCAAGCTGTCAGCACAGAGCCTGATGCGGGGCTCGAACTCACGAACCACGAGATCATGACCTGAGCTGAAGTCAGACGCTTAACAGACTGAGCCACCCAGGTACCCCTGTTTTTAATATTTAAAAAAATGGTATGTTTGTTTAAATAGATTTGAATTTAAGATATGAGGTCACTTACCCACATGTTTCTTTAGTAGTGTGATTCCAATATTTCTGTTATTTTTTCAACAGTCTTATATACATATTGCTAATAATATTATTTATTTAATAATGGTAAAACTTATGATGTATTGCACACTATTAGGCGGTATTTTGGGTAATTCAAACATGTCAACTTGTTCAATTGTCCAAACAACCTTGTGAAGTACTGTTATTGTCACTTTTGTTTGAAACTGACGTACGGAAAGGCCATGACTTGCCCCGGGTTACCCGGCTGGCAAGTGGAAATGCCAGGATTTGAATACAAGACAGGTAACCCAGAGACCACGTTCTTCACCAGCCCAATATGCTGCCTCTTGAAATACTTGTGTTGTTTTCTTTTTTTTTTTTTTTTTTAATTTTTTTTTTCAACGTTTATTTATTTTTGGGACAGAGAGAGACAGAGCATGAACGGGGGAGGGGCAGAGAGAGAGGGAGACACAGAATCGGAAACAGGCTCCAGGCTCCGAGCCATCAGCCCAGAGCCTGACGCGGGGCTCGAACTCACGGACCGTGAGATCGTGACCTGGCCAAAGTCGGACGCTCAACCGACTGCGCCACCCAGGCGCCCCTACTTGTGTTGTTTTCAAACTACCATTTTAAAAGAATCTTGTAATATAGTACAAGTTGGAAACACCATGCCCACTTAACTTTTTCAGATGAAGAAAATGAAGCTCAGAAACATTGATGTTGCCTTTCCAATGGGTAGAATGAGGGTCACAAAAGCCTTCAACCCACGTGAAAATAAGCAATGGCCATTTTGAAGATAACTGACTGGTTATTTGGAATATCTCAGTGGGGGTCAAGAGCTGATGAATATGTGTGTACCCTTACATATTGAAAGGTGGAGGTCGGAATATGCCAGTCTTGTGGTTGCTGGGAAGTCTGCACTGGTAATGGTATCATGGTCTGCTCATGTCATTTGGGTGACATGGGAGAGCTGTGAGCCATTTTCCATGCATAAGTATTTTATCCATCTTGCCTTCTTGTTTTCATAGGTGAACCACAATGTCAAAATAGTATCCATGGAGAACAGCACCAAGGTGAATGAGTTTAGACTCTTGGGACTGACTGACAACCCAGAACTGCAAATCTTTCTCTTCATAACATTTACTCTCATTTATCTCACCACTCTCATTGGAAATCTTGGGATGATCATGTTGATTCTGTTGGACTCCTGTCTCCACACTCCCATGTATATTTTTCTCAGTAACCTCTCTCTGGTAGACTGTGTTTACTCCTCAGCTGTTACTCCCAAGGTGATGGCTGTGTTTCTAACAGGGGATAAAATCATCTCCTATGGTGGATGTGCTGCTCAGATGTTCTTCTTTGTGGGTTTTGCCAGCGTAGACTGTTTCCTGCTAGCTGTCATGGCTTATGATCGGCATGCAGCGGTATGTAAGCCCTTACATTATACCACCACTGTGACCACCAGCTTGTGTGCTCAAATGGCAGTAGGCTGCTATGTCTGGGGTTTTATTGAATCTGCCATCCACACTGGATTCACCTTCAGCCTCTCCTTCTGCCATTCCAATGTGGTCCATCACTTTTTCTGTGATATCCCTCCAATCCTGGCGCTTTCCTGCTCTGATACCTACACAAATGAGATTGTGCTCTTTATCTTAGCAGCTTTCAATGTCTGTTTTGCCCTGATAGTAATCTTGACCTCTTATCTGTTAATATTCATTGCCATCCTGAGGATGTGCTCAGCCGAGGGACGGAAGAAAGCCTTCTCCACCTGTGCCTCACACCTCACTGCAGTCACCCTCTTCTATGGAGCTGTCATGTTCATGTACTTACAACCCAGTTCTAGTCATTCTATGGACAATGACCAAATGGCATCTGTGTTCTATACAATAATAGTCCCCATGTTGAACCCTATTGTCTACAGTCTAAGGAATAAAGAGGTAAATAATGCTTTCAGGAAAGTCACTAAGAAAATGAAGATTCTGTTCAACCCATAGACTAATTAGAAAGATTATAAAAACTGAATAGTTAATCAGTTATCTATTGTTGTGTAGCAAAAATATTATAATGCCTAGTGGCTTAAAACAACAGTTTATTATTATGTCTCATAATGCTGTAGTTGGTGAGACAGTTCTTTGCTGCTTTCACACAGGCTCATTCGTGAAGTTACAGGTCTTCTGGATGGTCAGCTGAGCTGAAATGTTCAAAGATGACCTTACTCAAATGTTTCTAACTGTTGCTTCTAGTTACTTTCTTCTCCTCATGCTCTTTCAGGATGTGAAAGCAGGATGGACCAGCTTTCTTAAATAATATTTTCAGTGTAAAAATAAAGCTGAATGACTTCTTGAAGATCAGACTCCTAACTCACTCATTTTCTCTACATTATCCTAATCAATGATGTCAAGGTTGGCCCCAATGCAAGCATGAAGAAAGACTCCACCTCTTGAAGAAAACAGCTGCAAAGAATTTGTGCCCAGAGTTAATCTACCACAACTAGAAATTAGGTTAAACTGCTACATCAAAATTTAGTGGCTTAAATACAATAGGAATTTATTCTCAAATAGTAATTTATTTGGAAGCTAATGTAGCAGGTTGAAAATGAATCATCTGGACATGTTGCGTCTGGCTCATCTGGGACCAAGTTCAGTCCACATAACCCTACTGTCTTCTAGAGTGTTCAAAGTCTGCCCTCATCACAACTATTTTATCTGCAGGAAAGGGGGAAGATATAAGTTGAAGGAAAAATAATTTATTTTCAAGAAAGTGATATAGTAGGTGCCTGCATTATTTCTGAGTACATTCCATTCGCAAAGATTCAGTCATGAGGCCACAAAAACGACCAGCGAAGCCAACTTCAAAATTTAATCTATAGCTGAAACTTAATGAGCTTAGCTGAAATCCCAATACTCTGGAAGAAGAAAAAATGTTTTTTGAGGAAAACCAACATTCCATCATGCACATGTACTTGAATCTGAATGGCTAGTTTTATCTTCCTTAAGAGTCCTTTTCTTTTAAAAAAATTTTTTTTAACATTTTATTTATTCTTGAGACACAGAGAGACAGAGCATGAATGGGGGAGGGTCAGAGAGAGAGGGAGACACAGAATCTGAAACTGGCTCCAGGCTCTGAGCTGTTAACACAGAGCCCGACGTGGGACTCGAACACACGGACTGTGAGATCATGACCTGAGCCAAAGTCGGATGCTCAACTGACTGAGCCACCCAGGTGCTCCCTTAAGAGTCCCTTTCTTGACCACACCATCTAAAATAGTTTATCTATTATCTGCTCTCGTCTTCTCCATAGATTTAAATAAATCTCTGAAATTATATTCTATTTGTTTAATTGCCTGTTTTTTTCCTCCTAATAATACATTGTATTATATTCTTCCAAGTTGCCCAGATTGTTTGTATTATGTTTGAAATAATGAGATGACATGATATGATGATGTGTTGGATGTGGAGGGTGAGAAAAATGGTAGCCTAGCTGCCTAAGCAACTAGAAAGATAGGATGACTACCATGTAAGGTATGGAAAGCATGATAGCAGGAGGTTTGGATGAGAAGAGAGCATGAATTTCACTTGGGGCATAGAAAGCTTGAGATGCCTCTCAGATATCACCAGAAAGGCTTAGCACTGGAACGGAGATATAAATTTGAGTTTTTATCATGTGGATGGCATTTAGGCCGTAAGAATGAGAACATAGGTAAGAGAATGTAGGTAGAGAGAAGCAAAGTGTTTCAAGGACCAACACCTGGAACTTTCTCAATGAAAGGCCAAAGAGATGAGGAGCCAACAAAGGTGAGTGGTGTCCTGGAAACCAAGTGATGAGAAATGCATCAGTAGGGCACAGACGTGTCAAATCTGCTGGTAGATTAAACAATGTCAAGACTTAGAACTGGCAATACGTCATAGTGATATGAAGTTGGTGGATGACTTTGAGTGGTTTTGGTTGGATGGTGGGGTGACAAATCTCATAACGGTATACTCTACAATCTAGTCCATGATTTTTCTTTGCTTTACATAGTTTCTAAGTATTGTCCCAACCTGTATGATGGAGTAAATGCATATTGTCTTTTCCCAGAGCAGCTAGACAGATAAGCCTTTGACCTCTCAAATTTGAGAAGACAGAAGACGGACAGAGCTTAACAAGATGGCGGGAAGCCAAGGTTTTAGGAGAGAGTTGACTGGGAGATGTTTGACAGTAGATGATGCTTTATGAACTGGAGGGTCAGTTATATCAAATCCTTACTTTGCAGCAGTTCATCATTCTGGGCTTCACTTCCCCTCCATGTTGTCTGAGTACAAGGTTACTGTGTATTTGGTTCTCTGGAAGAATGAAGGAGAATGAGTGGTGTATGTCACCTTGGGGAAAAGCAGTGTAGACACAGGAGGAGAGGAGGCATAGAAGGAGGTGTAGTGCTTGAAGTGTTGTAAACAAGTGAGACAAAGGCAAGGACTTGGAACAAGAACTGAGAGAAACAAAGAAAACTTATGCGCACATAATCCCTACTCAAATATGCCTCAAAAATGTCTAGGAAGGTCCTCAGCCCCCTGCAGCTAGTTGTTATTTCATTTTCCAGTTAAAAGAAAGAAGGCTGGAGGATTTAGGGTCACTTGAGCTTCGATGGAGAGTGAGCTGGACTCTTTGAAGAAAGAGCTGATGACTGGGTTAGGACTGGACTAGCACAAGAGGATCCTGGAGTGCCTTGTAGTTCCCGAAGCTAAGAAGGAGCTCAGAAAATAGAAGATTGAGCATCTCACAAGGAAACAAGAGTAAAACTGGAAGTGCCCCCAATGGCCAAAGATGCAGCGATCTGAATAATGAAATAAATAATACAGTACAAATTGTACACCAAAGCACAAAGCAGGTATATGTAAAGTCCATGCTGATGTATACAAACAACCAAATCTTTCTCATAAAAATAATCCCGAATAATATGGTCAGCCTTCCCCTAAGAGGTGGAGTGTAGTCCCTTCTGTCATGAGTGTGGCCTGAACTTAGTGACTTGTTTCTAAAATATACAGAATGCAGGAGGAGAAAGGTAGCATTATACTGAAAAACCTGGCCAACATATCTTGTCTCAGTGACTAAAGTTAAGAACTCAGTGACAAGTCATGTTGGTAATATGTGTCCCTTGATAGGATGTGATAAGAACGGCACTTCTTACTTTCTCAAACGCTGACCCTCTGTGTAACCATGACCCAAAAATCAGACAAACATAAATTGAAAGATCTACAAAATCCCTGAGCAATACTCAAACCTATTAAGGTTGTGAAAATCCAGGAAAGACTGAGACACTGTCACAGATCAGAGGAGACTAAGGGGACAGGACAATATATGCAATGTTATAGCCTGGATCAGACCCTGTAAGAGCAAAGTGACACTAGTTGAAAAGCAATAATCTAAATAAATCCTTGAATTTTAGATAATATAATATATAAATGCTGGTTTCTTAGTTTTGACAAACGTATTAAGATAAAATAAGATGTTACCAATGGGAGAAACTGGGTGAGAGGTATATGGGACTTGTCTATAATATCTCAGCAAATATTTTGAAATCTAAAATCATTTTTGAAGTTGAAGATATTTACGTGGCACTTGCCAATCCCTCCAACCTCAAGGGATTTGGGCAGCTCCCCAGGCCTTTGTGGGAAGCCTAGGTTTGGCTCTTTTATATGCTAATTGCTCCTTTAAAAGAAGCTTTTTAATGGTGGGAATGCAAACTGGTGTAGCCACTCTGGAAAACAGTGTGGAGGTTTCTCAAAAAGTTAAAAATAGAGCTATCCTATGACCCAGCAATAGCACTACTAGGAATTTATCCAAATGATACAGGAGTGCTGCTTCATAGGGGCACATGTACCCCAATGTTTATAGCAGCACTCTCAACAATAGCCAAGTTATGGAAAGAGCCCTAATGTCCATCAGCCAATGAATGGATAAAGAAGATGTAGTTTATATATGCAATGGAATATTACTTGGCAACGAGAAAGAATGAAATCTTGCCATTTGCAACAACGTGGATGGAACTGGAGGGTATTATGCTAAGTGAAATAAGTCGGTCAGAGAAAGACAGATATCATATGATTTCACTCTTATGTGGAATTTGAGAAACTTAACAGAAGACCATGGGGGAAGGGAAGGGGAAGAAATAGTTTCAAGCAGAGAAGGAGGCAAACCATAAGAGAGTCTTAAATACAGAGAACAAACTGAGGGTTGACGGGGGAGGGGAGGGGGAAAATGGGTGATGGGCATTGAGGAGGCCACTTGTTGGGATGAGCACTGGGTGTTGTATGTAAGTGATGAATCATGAGAATCCACTCCCGAAGCCAAGAGCACACTATATACACTGTATATTAGCTACCTTGACAATAAATTGTATATTAAAAAAAAAAAATGAAAGCTGCTTTTTTTTCTGTGCCCAGGCATCCGGGCTGGTGTGGGCTCAGGTCCCGCTGAGGGGCAGTCCTGCTATGGTATCAGGACCCCGCTCTTGTCTGCGGTCTGAACTCGTGCTCACCAGCCTGTCTGACCAAGAGTTCCAGCAGCTCCCTTGCTATTTGGCAGGGCACTACAGCTAGAACGTCCATATTCTAGTTGCCCTTTTAAAGCACAGCTTTTTTTTTAAGCTCCAGGGCTAATAAATATTCTCCTGGTCCCTCAGTGCCATCACTCCAAACCCCCACAGCAGTTCAAAGAATTGGGGTTGGGGGTTCTCTTCTTTACCATGTGATCCAATAATCCCACTACTAAGGATTTACCCCCAATAAATGGAAACACTAATTAGAAAAGATCTATGCACCCCTATGTTAAATGCGGCATTATTTACAATAACCAAGAAATGAAAGCAACCCAAGCATCTATGATAGAGAAATGGATAAAGAAGGTGTTGTATGTCCATACAATGGAGTATTATTCCCCCATAAAAAAGAATGAGATCTTACCACCTTTTTTAATTTTATCTTTTTTTAAGTTTACATCCAAATTAGCATATAGTATAGCAATGATTTCGGGAGTAGATTGCTTAATGCCCCTTACCCATTTAGCTCATCCCCCTTCACACCCCCTCTGGTAACCCTCTGTTTGCTCTCCATGTTTATGAGTCTTTTATGTTTTGTCCCCCTCCCTGTTTTTATATTATTTTTGCTTCCCTTCCCTTCTTCTTCAAAGGCTCATCTGTTTTGTCTCTTAAAGTATTCATATGAGTGAAGTCATCTGATATTTGTCTTTCTCTGACTGACAAATTTCGCTTAGCATAATACCCTCCAGTTCCATCCACATAGTTGCAAATGGCAAGATTTCATTTTTTTTTTTTGATTGCTGAATAATACTCCATCGTATATATATACCACATCTTCTTTATCTATTCATCCACCAATGGACATTTGGGCTCTTTCCATACTTCGGCTATTGTTGATAGTGCTGCTATAAACATGGGGGTGCATGTGCCCCTTCGAAACAGCACACTTGTATCCCGTGGATAAATACCTAGTAGTGCAATTGCTGGATCATAGGGTAGTTCTATTTTTAGTTTTTTGAGGCACCTCCATACTGTTTTCCAGAGTCGCTGCACCAGCTTGCATTCCCAGAGATCTTACCACTTGTGACAACATGGATGGACCCAGAGGGTAGTATGTTAAGTGAAATAAGTTAAATAGAGAAAGATAAATGTTATAAGATTTCACTTATATGTGGAATATGAAAAGCAAAACAAATCAATAAACAAACAAAAAGCAGAATCAAACTTAACAAATACAAAGAACAATCCGATGGTCGCCATAGGAAAGGAGGACGGGAGGGATGGGCAAACGGGTGGAGGGGAGTGGGAGATGCAGACTTCCACTTACAGGATGAATAAGTCATGGGAATAAAAGGTACAGCATGGGACATACAGTCAATAGTATCATAAGAGCATTGCATGGTGACAGAATGTAGGTACACTTGTGAGCACAGCATAACATATGTAGTGGTTGAATCACTGTGTTGTACACCTGAAACAAATGTAACAATGTGTATCAACTATGCTCAAATAACATACAGCAAAAGAAAAAAAAAATACATTTCAAGTAACAATTGAGAAATGTCTCCAGAAGAGAAATCACCATTTTCATAGACTTTAGGGCCAGATATTTGTGAGACACTACTCTGTCCCACTAACACCAGCATGATCCTCGTAGAACACTCAGACATGGTTTTGCAAGTCTTGAGAAGTTAAACACTTCTAATTATATAATGATAGGGTAGGCTTACAAGGATAAAAATTCCTTTGGGTACCTTTATAATAAAATCGAGCTCAACAGAAAGCCAAATAAAATACATAATTATTAGCATATTGAGGTAGTTTACATTTATTGTTGTAAAACATCTTTCTTACATTTTCAGTTGATGTTTCGAATCACTGGAGTTAGATGAATAATCATTATTTATTAAAGAATTTTTCAAATTGAACCAGGAAACTTCTTAAAAGGGTGCCTGGGTGGCTCAGTTGGTTAAGTGTCTGACTTTGGCTCAGGTCATGATCCCATGGTTCATGGGTTCGAACCCCATGTCGGGCTCTGTGCTGACAGTTTGGAGGCTGGAGCCTGCTTCAGATTCTGTGTCTACCTCTACCTCTGCCTCTCCCCTGCTCATATGCTCTCTCTCTCTCAAAAATAAAGATTAAAAAAAAAAGGACACTTCCATAGTCTCATCTTTTGTCTTTTTATGATGTACTAACTAGGTTTATTTCATGTGTTATTTTCCATTTGATGAGAAATTCCTAACAGAAAAGAATTAAGATGGTTTGATGTGATCCACCTGATAGTGTAATTTTTAAAAATTAATTTTTCCTGAAGTGTGAAATGCAGATATTGAGTGAAAGAATATAGGGGGAAAAAGCCACATCTCATGAAATGCTCTAAAATTGCCTTCTAAAGAATTATCTAATGGGCAATAAACTATAATTATCAATGGTTCAAGTATATTTACTGTCAAATTCAAACAATTGTTTGTTTTTTATTGCTTATTAATTTAACAAATGTTTTTTTGAGAAAGAACGAACCAGGCCATAATTTATGTATTGGGGATGAAGTTGTTAGTACAGAAGACAAAGCTGCTCTTTTTGTGCAACATAACCTTCTAGTAGATAGGTAAATGAATAAACAAATACACAAACAAATAAATAAATAGAAATCGTTGAGTACTGATGAGAACCATGAAGAATAAAGTGAGTCGGAAACCATGTCCGTGAGGGGTGGGGTGACAATGATATGGTAACATTTAAGCAAAGACCTGAGGGAAGTAGGAAGCTTTTGGACCATTGGCAACAGCTAGTACAAAGGCCCTGAGGTAGGAATGAGCTTGGTTTGTCCAGAGACATCAGGGAACTCAGTGTGAGGGAAGGGGAGGGAGCAAGTAAGAGTGCCGCAGGACATGACATCGCTCATCTGAAAGTATCCTGGCGCGAGGGACACTAGTCATTTCATAGTATTTCCAGAGAGAAAAATAGCTCACATCATCATTACTCAGTGCGTTTATCTTAGGCAGTTGAAAAGCTGGTAGTCCTACGCAGAAACATTGAGAAATTGCTTTATTGTCAATTGGTCCCCTTTTCTTATATCTGGTCTTCTCACTTTAAAAGTTCCCACGTGGGGCGCCTGGGTGGCGCAGTCGGTTAAGCGTCCGACTTCAGCCAGGTCACGATCTCGCGGTCCGTGAGTTCGAGCCCCGCGTCAGGCTCTGGGCTGATGGCTCAGAGCTTGGAGCCTGTTTCCGATTCTGTGTCTCCCTCTCTCTCTGCCCCTCGCCCGTTCATGCTCTGTCTCTCTCTGTCCCAAAAATAAATAAACGTTGAAAAAAACAATTTAAAAAAAAAAAAAAAAAAGTTACCACGTGATAGGGGCCTGTGGGTGGCTCAGTCGGTTAAGTGTCTGACTTCAGCTCAGGTCACGATCTCGCGGTCCGGGAGTTCGAGCCCCGCGTCGGGCTCTGTGCTGACAGCTCAGAGCCTGGAGCCTGTTTCCGATTCTGTGTCTCCCTCTCTCTCTGACCCTCCCCCATTCATGCTCTGTCTCTCTCTGTCTCAAAAATAAATAAAAACATAAAAAAATTTTTTTTAAGTTACCACATAATCATAGTTTTTTGTACCAAACGACTTATTCAAGACATAAATATTAGCACCTTTAGGATGTTATATGGCTCTGAAAAAAGTACGCCAAGAAAAACCAAATATCTTTATTCAAAAGCTTTTCTTTTTCTTTCCTTTAATGTTTTTCTTCATTTTGGACCTTTAGAATGTTTTTTAAACTAGAGAAATAAAAACATGTTGGACAACAATTTATATTCTGATCCACAATTATTTTACCTTTTAAGTTAAAAACTAGCCATGCTCTAGGTACCTCCTTCAACAGATTTCCTGCTCTTATGTATATGTACACACAGGGGACCCTTACATGCACTTCACGGGTTTGAGCCACGTTTTACGGACACCCTTGCATTGGTGTATGGTGGAAAAAATGCAAACCTATGAAAAAATCACATATAATTAATAGGGTTCACGGCATGCATGATCATTACATATTTAATGTCCTCGGGGCTATTCTCATCCAGATATTATACAACTGAAGCAACTGGGCATACTATCGTCTTTTTTAGTGACAGTTTTGAAGAGGAAAGTATCACAGCAGTAACTACAGTGTGGGCTGCAAACTGTGAGTTAATGCTGGGAGAAGGTCTGACAGGAGCGGATGACCATAGTATAGAGTGCAGATGGGATTTTGTCTGTGTCCATAGAATGATTGGACGTTGGGCTGGGAGTACCTGAAAGGCGACCATCCCACAGAAGATGGAGATGGTAGGGGCGCCTGGGTGGCTCAGTTGGTTAAGCGACCAGCTCTTGATTTTGGCTCAGGTCATGATCTTGTGGTTTGTGGGATCGTGCCCTGTATCAGGCTCTGCGCTGACAGCTTGGAGCCTGTTTGAGATTCTCTCTCTCCCTCTCTCTCTGCCCCTCCCCCGCTCATGCGCGCGCACTCTCACTCCCTCTCATTCTCTCTCAAAATAAATAAACTTTAAAAAAAGAAGACCGAGACTGTAGTGAGGTGAGAAGCACAGGTGGATACAGCCTTCAGGTGTCCCTCCGTTGAGGGGATCTTCAGGATAGTGATAAATATGAACAGGTAAGAAATCAAGAAAACCAGGAGAGCAAAAAGGATGTTGACGCTTACTACAAAGATAAGAGTCAACTCATTGACGTGTCTATCAGAGCAAGAGAGAGTCATGGCTACAGGAATAGCATAAAAAAGTGATGGATCAGAGGGCGCACTTACAGACAGAAAATAGAACATGCCTCCAACGTCAAAAGAAGCATTCATAAAACTACAGATGTAGTAGTTGTGGCCAGAAAAGCACACACACCTGTTATCAAGGTAGTGATGTAATGGAGGGATTGTACACTGCTGTATAGGGGTCATAGGCCATTGAGGCCAAGAGGTCATTTTACACAGTAAGAAAGACTGCAAAAAAGAACATCTGGGCAGCACACGCATCATAGAGGACCTTGTCTTCCATAGAAGCCTAGCCATGACCTTGGGAGTGACTGTGGAGGGATAACAAAAGTCCACCAGAGGCAGATTACTGAGGAAAAAGTACATGGGAATGTGGAGACAAGAGTCCAACAGGATCAATATGATCATCCCCAGATCCCAGTCAGAGTGATGAGGTAAACGAGGGTTAAGAGAAAGAGAGGAACCTGCAGTACTGGGTTATTGGTT
Organism: Puma concolor; assembly: GCF_028749965.1. Taxonomy (NCBI): domain Eukaryota; kingdom Metazoa; phylum Chordata; class Mammalia; order Carnivora; family Felidae; genus Puma; species Puma concolor. The sequence continues at coordinate 12,311,126 of NC_141676.1, forward strand.
CGTCCCAGGTGGATGAAATGAGTCACCTCTGTATTATTCTTCATGGATGTGATTTGAGAATCATGAGCTGCTCTGCGGCAACAAGAGACTGACGAACAGAACGATCAACAAAGATAAGTTGCACAGAAATTGAAATGCATAAACATCATTTTATTAGAACTGTAACTTATTTTTGAATATTGTCCATTTCTTAGCATGGGAATGACAATGCAATTTAGTGATAACTTATCCGTACAAGAATAAACTTTTGTACAGGAAGGTTTACCACAGATCATCTTCCCAACTTCTTATTTTTGTATATGAGTACATTGAGTCACAGGAAGTGGTAAAGAGCTGTCCAAGGTCACATGCCAGGAATGGACTGAACTCCCAAATCAGACCTTTTGGGTCCACTAATAACTTCCACTTCAATAGTGTTTATGTGTATTCAATCCTCATTGATTGGTTGTTTTGTCCATATATATCACAGGTATTTTGGCAACAAAGAGATTGAGTATTCAAGTTTACATGGTTATTGACAGAGTCATGTTTAGACACATGCGGAATGGCTCCTCAGCTAAATGTCATCAATGAATTTGAATTTATTTTAATCTCATTCAATATACAGTTAATTATGGTGTCCATTCTTCCAAGCTTAATGCTTGGGACTGCACAGTAGAGCAATCCACAAATACACGTGTATATATGCAGGGAGGTTAATGCAATAATAGAGACACACACAATAAACAAAGGCAAGAGAAGATACAGGATTGGGTGTAAAATATTGGGTTCTGGGCTCATGTGTATATGCATTCACACAGAAGAACTCCCACTTACCACCTGGGAGACGTTGGCCCTAAACCAAATTTCCCGAGCCTCATTTTAGCCACCAGTAAAGTGAAGGTGGTATTGGAACCTACCTCTGTGCTCCTGTGAGTGTTAGATGAAATAATCAGGACAAACAGTTCTCACGATATGGGTTCACACGATATCAGCACCATCCCGGTGAGTTCTATCCATAATATTATAATTAAGATGGAACAATGGGTATCTGTCGGTTTAGGAAGTTTGGTGGCAACGTGTGGGGCTTCAAAGTGCAAGTGGGTTTTGACAGCTGGCAGATTTACTCTGATTTGTATTTTCTCACGTGCTATGTCTACTCAGATCTTTTGTTTCTTCTAGTACTTCTCACTCTGTCCTACGTCTCTCATATAGGTGGCTTTCTCACCCATTCTGTGTGAGAACACTTACACAGATCTCTTTTGCTTAATTTCTTCCTTTCAATCCACATTTTAGCTTGGGTCAAAAGATTCCTATTTTATCTTAGACTCATTCTTATTGTCATTATTGTCAGCTGTAGCTGGGTCGTAAATACTGAAGATTGAAAACCCATGTCTTGCGGGGTTGACCCTAGTCTGTAGATTGTATTTGAGGAAGCTCAATGTTTTAAATCTTTTTGTTTATATTTGAAGTCTTTGGAGGAATATCCACCATCTTCCTCTTGGGCCCTCCACACATTGCCATGTCTGGAGTTTATAATATTTTTGCTTGCAAACCCACAACTCGATAATAGTATAAGCCATAGTTTCTTGTTTAGCATTTGTTATGATTTGTGATGACTGGAATGTTCTTACTGGGCCCATGTAGATAATCCAGTATAAAATTTTTATCTCAAAATCCTTAACTTAGTACATACACAATACTTTTTACTATGTAAAAGAACATAATCCCAGATTCCAGGATTAGGATGTGGACGTACTGGGGAGCATTATTTTGACTGCCACAATGGGGATTAAAATAATATATAATAGGTAAATTGTCTAGAAAGTTAAAGATCGTTGAATCTGAGGGACCTTCACATATCTCGTGGCCAATTTTCTGATTAAGTATAATGATCAGCAGAAGAGCAGAAAGAGTCATTACCTTGTCCAAGGTTACATATCTGGAATAAATCCATTTCCAAATCAGATTTCCAGGGTATAGCGACAGCCATAACACAGTGCTAAGGTGCTAGTTTATCTCATACATTGAGAGCAATCAGAAAAGACAACAGACAAAAAGGCAGGCAGACAGACATCACAGACAGAAAGATAGAAGGTAGATGGATAACGAATGGAAGGAGGAATGAATGGGTAGATGGATAGATAGATAGTAAGGCAGACAGATATATATCAGAGGATAGAGGAAGAGAGAGTATGTATACACACGAGCACACACACACACACACACACACACAAATACCAGTTACAGTTAAGAAAATAGAGAATTCAAGAGGTTGTATGCTTTCCTCTTATTGTACACCTAGCATGGGATCGATTCAGATTCAAACCCATGTCTAACTTATTCCAATATCTATAGCTTTAGTCACTGCACTTGTCAGATTTTCCAGATGAGCAAGTCATGAGAGGGTAGGTTGTGGGAAAGTGATAGTGAAAATGGACTAGGAATCTTGGTAGCTTCTTGAAGATCCTTCTAGAATCTAAAGAAGTATCATTTCACCCTGTTTGGTTAGCTATCCCTTAAAGGACAAGTAAACACATAGTAAACAGGAGGAATTTACCACCTCCTCAATGAGAGTATCATCTATCATCAGGGTACTGTAAGCTCTGACAGTTGGTCTTTCTTTTTTTGTAACGCAAGGGCCTGATTTAGGCTTTGAGGCATCCACTTCAAAGACAGCTATCTCAATAAGCACATTGCCAGCCACTAGATAAAGAGCCAGCCTTCACCACCTCCCTGGCTCCTTGTTTTAAACATCTTGGTTGATTTAGATAAGCTACCAGTTGGAATTGGAAAAATAATTGTATTTTTCTCTTCCCATGATCTAAATTCCCTCTCTCATAGTTTAAAAGAGTGAACGTGGAGAGGTGCCTAGGTGCCTCAGTCGGTTAAACGTCCAGCTGTTGACTTTGGCTCAGGTTATGATCTCAGGTTCATGGGTTTGAGCCCCACATTGGGCTTTGTGCTGGCAGTGCAGAGTCTGCGAGGGATTCTCTCCCGCCCTCTCTCCCTGCTCTTCCCCTGCTCACATGCTCTGTCTGTCTCTCAAAATAAATAAATAAACTTTAAAAAAATTATAGAAGAGTGAGTGAATCCAGGAAACCCAGGTTTCTACCCTCAACCACAATAAAAGCAGAACCCAGGTCTGCTCTCTCTCATTGTCTGTGACCCTGCTGTGTGGCCCCAGGTGTGCCATGTGATTTCCAGGACTTGTGAGTAATAAACCTTGTTTTTTATAGTTTCCTGAAGGTTACTGCTGAGCACATCTTGCAATCATTTGAAGAACCACAAGGGTCCATCCAGCCACAACATTGGTTATCAATAGCCTGCGACCATCACAAAACAATGGATTTTTGCTGTCCTTTTAGGGAAAGCAGCATGACATTTTATACATACTATACTCTCTGCTGATTAAAATCTTTTTGCATTTGAATCCTATACTTAAGCCAATGTTTCAGAAAAATTGTCCAAATAACTAGATACTCATGGAAGAGGTAGCTGCCATGCTGCTTCGGCATCAATTACATTTTTCAGTAAAAGTATATATTAAATAGAGAAGCCTATCTTGTTCTTGAAAGGAAAGATACAACGATCCTGAACTGTGAATCTGAAATCAGAAATTCAGACCTAGAAGAATGTGTAAACAATTTTGAAGCATATCTCAAGTATCGGTCAAACATTCCAAGGTACATGGAGAGATGAAGAAGGATCATGAACATGGAGCTAGGAAGCCTAAGTTCAAGTCCTACATCTACCATGGATTTTTCTGTGTGTTTATAAGAGTCATTTACCTTACCCTGAACTCAGATTCCTTATTTGTGTATAGATAATAATAAAATTATTTCTCCCACAACTTCAGGGAATTTTGTCTGTAAATAGTAAATGGAGATGGGTCTACAAAGACCTTAGTAAGCATTATCCTTTCAACATAAAATAACATAATTATTATCTTAGGGTGCTTCCCCTGACTGTGGTTGCAGGGTCACTGCCAACACTCAGTTTGGGGAAAGACTGGTGTGTGTACTAAAAAACATTAGCATTCATTTTGCTAAATAGTGACCAAATCAGGGTCTGGTTCCTTTTACAATATTGTCATGTGGAGTCATGATATGATTTCAGACCCTAATTAATGGGAACCAGGAGAAAATTTGTAGGTGTGAAATTCCTAGGGGACAGGCCTGTATGAGGGCAATCACTTCTATCTAGGGAAGAAGCAATTAAACACAACATATAGTTTCTTCTGTTGAGTAACAAATAGTGCATTTGTGGTGATTTTTTTCTTCCCTCAACTTTATTAAGTTGTTATTCAGTACATGAGTAGTGGGTTCAATGCATTTATGTTTTCGTATTATTTACACTTGTCATATATTCTAAAAACATTTTCTTTTCTGTCTGCTATGATTATGCTCATTTCACTTTTCTCTTTTCTGTTCTTTTATTTCTGATAGTTAATTTAAGGCTACTGTATTTTTAGAGATTGATAAATAAAATCCTTGTTTTTCCTTCTTGTTCTTACAACAAGCTGACAGTATGACACATAGGTCAGAAATATGGAGAGTAAAACGGACTTATTACTAACAACTCAATTCAAAAATTTGATTCTGATCTGTAGGCAGAGAGACCTCTTTTCTAACCTATATTACTCTTTTCTGGCAACTATTTTTGGTGCTGTATCCACATCCCCTTGGCACTCATCATCTATGTTCAGGCCAATCCTTATTATGAAAAAAATCAGCATCTCTTAGACTAAAGGCTTATTTTACTGCAAAAGCATGTTCAACCTGTGTGGGGAACATTTAATTTTTCTAGTGTCAATGATCAATAACTGACACAGAAACAGAGTGATAAATACTCGATTCCTCATCTTTCATGTAGTATAACTCTGACGTAAGCTGTTTACAGTCTTCCAGTGGTTTCTAGTAGATCAAGCCTCTTCCACAGGTATCACCTATTGACTAATGAAGGTCTCTTCTTTCATCCATCCCTGACTCACTTTCCTACTACTTTATCAGTGCTTTCTGCTATTAACTCCCAAATAAACTATTTGAACTTAAATCACTGATTGTGGATCTTCTTCTGGGGAAGTTAATCTCATATGCATCTCAAGATTATAGGTATTTCTTACGAATGCTATTGCATTGTCTTTACCACGTCAACAGAGCAGGAGAGGACAGAAGGTGTCTGTCATGTGGATAAGCCAGTTCAAAAGAGAAAGCAAAAAGAACAAAACATGTTCTATTCCATTTTCCAAATTCCTTAATCAAGATAAATACTGCTGAAATGCTTTCACTATACAACTGCACATATATTTTTGTATATATACTAATGTCTGATTTTGCCATTAAACTCAAATGATAGTTCATCGAGGTATAAAAATCTGGACTCATATTTTTCCCTTGGCGTTTTGAAGCTATTAGTCCACTGTTTGCTAACTTTTGTTTCTTTCTGATGAGAAAATTGGTATCAATATTATTATTACTTTGTATGCTTATCTCTCTGGCATCTGAAATGTTTTTCTTGTCCTTGTTTTTCTGCATAATAAAAGAATCGACAAAATGAAAAAGGAGCCTATAGAATGGGACAAACCATTTGCAAACTACATACCTGATAATGAGTTGGTATCCAAAATATATAAAGAACTCATAACAACTCAATAGGAAAAAATATATAATTTTCCAATTAAAATATGGTGAAGGAGCTAGACAACATTTTTCTAAAGAAAATATTAGAATGGTCAGTAGGTACACGAAAGTGTGGTCGACACAACTAATATAAAGAAAATGCAAATAAAAAACTCATGAGATATCACTTCACACCTGTCAGGATGGCTATTACGATAAAGAAAAGAGATGACAAATATTGATGAGGACCTAAACAAAAAGGGAACACTTGTGCACTATTGCTGGTAATGTATTGGTACAGCCACAGTGGAAAACACTGTGGAAGTTTCTCAAAAAATTAAAAATAAAACTACCACATGATCCAATAATTCCCACTCTGGGTATATATTGAGAGGAAATGGATTCACTGTCTCATAGAGATGTCTGCATCGCCATGCTCACTCAGTATTATTTACAACAGCAAAAAAATAGGGTCATGGAAACAACTAAGTGTCCTATGATGGATGAATGGATAAAGAAAATGTAGTATATATTTACTCAGTGGAATAGTATTCAGCCATAAAAAAGAAAAGAAATCCTGCCATTTGCAACAACATGCATGAAACTGGAAGGCATAATGTTAAGTGAAATATGTCACATAGAGAAAAACAAATACTGTATATCTGATTTATATGTGGAATCCAAGAAAACGGAACTCATAGAACATAATAGATTGGTGGTTCCAGAGGTGGAGGTTGGGGAAGTCAGATGAATCCATGAAGGTTGTCAAAGGTACAAATATCCAGTTATAAGATAAATAAGTACTAGGGATGTCATTTTCACTATGATAACTACAATTAACAATACTGTATTGAATATTTGAAGGTTTCTAAGACATTAGAACTTAAAAGTTCTCATCACATGAAAAGAAATTTGTAACTATTTAAGGTGGTGGTTGTTAACCAAAATTATTGTGGCAATCATGCCCAATAATTATGTTGTAAAATATAAACTTATATAATATGTCAATTGTATCTAAATAAACTGGAAAAAACTGAAATCAGTCAAGGTAGTTAATCACTTAAATAGAACAGAGGGAAAAAAACCACATAATTATCTGATTTATTAATTCAGAAAAAGTATTTGACAAAAATCTCCAATGCCATCACCATAAAAACAACCAGAAATCTAATAATAGAAGTGAATGTCCTCAAAATTATAAAGAGAGTTAATGAAAAACCCACTGCTAACATCATATGCAAATGTGAAACAGTGAAATCTTTCCCTGTAAGATCACATACTAGACAAGTATGCCTGCTTTCACCACTTGTATTAAAAGTTGTGCTGAAAGTTCTATCTAAAGCAATTACATAAGAATAAAAGAATTACATGATAAATGAATTGGAAAGGAAGAAGTAAAACCATGTAATTTTCAGATGTCATGATCTTACATAGAGAAAATCCTAAAAAATGTACAAGAAATTATTAGTCAATAAACTTATTCACTAAACAAGAATAAGTTGTGCTTACATACACTAGCAATAAATAATACCAGAAGAAAATTAAGGACAAAATTCCACTTACAATAGCATCCTTATGTTAAAATAAAAAGAAATTTAACCAAGGGTGAAAGTGTTGTACACTGAAACTATGAAATGAATTGCTAAAATTCAAGGAGCCCTAAATAAATGGAAAGACATTCTGTGTTCATGAATTGGGTGATATGATACTGTTTACTGGCAATGCTTTCCAAAGTGATCTATAGCTTTGATGCAATCCCTGTCATAATTCTAATGAACACAAAGAGAAAGGCTATTACGAAAATTCAAATGGAATTTTAAAGGACCATCAACAGCCAAAACAATATTGAGAAGAATGAACAAAGTGGGAGGACTCACCCTTCTGGATTTCAAAACAAATACAAATCTAAATTAATCAAAACAATTTGATACTGCCTCAAGGATGGAGACATAGATCAACTGAATAGAATTGAAAGACAAGATATAAACTCATATATCTATTGCTAATTGATTTTTAACAAAGGTGTCAAGTTCATTCAATGGGAAAAGAAATCTTCAACAAATGGGCTGGGACAGCTGGTTATCCACATGCAAGACTGAAGTTGAGCTTCTTCTCACAGCATATACGAAACTCAACACAAAATGGTTGATGACTGAAATATGAGCATTAACAACATAAAACCATTAGAAAATGTGAGAAAAATTCCAGACCTTGGATTGGGCAATGGTTTCTTATGTATTACATCAAAAACACAAGCAACAAAAGAAAAAAGAGATGAGTTGAACTTCTTCCAAATTACACATTTTTGTATATCAAAGTACACTTTCAAGAAAATGAAAAGAAAAGCTTAAGAATGGGAGAAAAATATTTGCAAATCACATTTCTGATAAGGGCGTAATATGCAGGCTATATAAAGGACTCTTACAACTCAACAACAGAGAAACCCATAGACTCATTGAAAAATGGGTAAAGTACTTGAACAGACATTTCTCCAAAGACGATTTACTCAAAACCAATAAGCACATGGAAGTATGCTCAAAATCATTAGGCATTAGGGAAAAATAAATCAAAACCATGAGATACCATTTCACACCCATTAGGATGGTGAAAACTAACAAATTGTGGCTAGAATGTGGATAAACGGGAACCCTTGCACATTACTGGTGGGAATGAAAAATGGAACATTTATGAAAAACAGTTTGATGTTCTTTAGGGTGCCTGGGTGGCTCAGTCGGTTAAGCGGCTTACTTTGGCTCAGGTCATGAACTCACAGTTCCTGGTTTCAAGCTCCACGTCGGGTTCTGTATTGACAGCCTTTGTCTTGACAGCTCAGAGCCTGGAGCCTGCTTCAGATTCTGTGTTTCCCTCTCTCTCTGCCCCTCTCCCACTCATTCTCTCTCTCTCTCTCTCTCTCTCTCTCTCTCTCTCTCTCTCTCAAAAATAAGTAAAAACATAAGAAAAATTTAAAAAAGAAGTCAGACATAAAAGATCACTTACCATATGATTCTATTTACATGAGATATCCATAATAGGTAAATTCATAGGTTATTGGTTCCCAGGGACAGGGATCCTTCAAGGGTACAGGATCTTCTTTGCAAATAAAAAAAATTCTTTTGGAATTAAATTGAGGTGATGGTTGCAGAATATTGTTAATGTGCTAAATACTACCGAGTTGCACAACTTAAAACACTAGATTTTGTTATGCTAATCTCACATACATTAAAAAAGGCCAGGCAGAGGGAAATTAAACAGACAATAGGAGGAGAAAATAATGTGATCACAAAGGCAGAAACTGATGGAAATACCACTGAGGAATGCTGGCGGTCACCTGCAGATGAAATACACCAGGGACGGAGTCTCCCCTAGAGACTCCCAAGACTGAGATCTTTGTTTCATCCCAGTGAAACTGATTTCCAACAACTGGCCTCCAGAACTGTGAGAAAACAAATGTGTGTGGTTTTAAGGTCCCAGAGTGTGGTCATTTGTTACAGCAACCATAGGAAACTAACATAAAATCTTTATTATCTTTGCTGTGTTCAACCACTGGGTTTTCAATTTAACGTGTTCCTGCAGCATGAGCTAGCATGCTTTGTTGTGTGTGTTCTGTTTTTACAAACAGATGATGAGTTTTTCTGTCCGGTGTCAGTTCCTCTTCTCATGCAGTTATTCATTCCTTAAAATCTTTTACTGAGCCTCAGCTCTGAGCTCTCAAGAGTCTTTGTTAGTGAGCAAATCAGAAATTGTTCCCGGCTGCATAGAACTTTTATTCTAATAGAGAAAACAAATAAAATGAGTAAACACACAAAAAATGAATAAACAATATTTTGACCACTGTTATGAAGAAGATGATAGAGATAAATATTTGTGACCTTTTTTCCCTATGTACATTTGTTCCTATACAGAATCACATTTCATTAGCTACTTTTGGGCTCTATGGAATAAACATTAGACTCTGAGAATACATATCTAAATGAGATAACATCTGTGGGCTCAAAAGTCTTGCAATTCAGTGCTACAACTAAACCTATAAAAACAAAGCAATATAATTCGTAACTGTTTTAGTAGTTCTATGGAGAAGGTTGGCATATTAGATGATTGAAAGAGAGATAAGAAAAGGAGCAGAAGGGAAAGGATGCTGACATATTTTGAGCAGCTACTCTGTTCCAGGCACTGTGCTACAGTCTGGCTCGTTCAGTACCCATTTAATAGAAGTCTGTGAGAGAGGCAGTAGTTTCCCCATTAGAAACTCAGAACACTTACATAACTTGCCCTACATCACAAAGTTTGGTTTGGAATGGAATTCACATTGGATTTGTTCTCTCTCCAAAACGTATGCTAAGTCGGCACTAGCCATTTTGGTTATGGTTTGGAGGCTGGTGAGGATTCAAAAGAAATCATTGTAGCATCAGGATATGCTGGAGAAATTTGATAGTTTTCCCAGCATTAATCCTCCCCACCCCCACAACATCCTCCAGATCTTATGGGAAGCTCTCTGAATCTGTTAGGGTCAATAATACTAGCTGCCGAGCAAGCAAACTGCAAACAGCAGTGACATGACCATAGATGTCTTTCGTGCTTGCATATTGTTCCATTAGTTGTTCTGGGGGAACTTATACAGAGATCCAATTGACCTAGATTCTTTCCATTAGTGGTTTTGTCATTCTTGTGGTCTGAATCCTCTCCATCCAACTGGTAACAAAGAAAAAGAATGAACAGGACATCACCTGGGAAGTTTCATAGTCCAAACTTGGAATTAGCATATATGACCTGTACTTACATTCTATAGTTAAGAACACAAGCACATGGTCACTACTAATTGTAGGAAGGCAGAGGAATAAAGCCTATGCATTTTTCCAGGAGTAAAAAGGAAATAGTTTGGGAAAATAACTAACCAGTCTTTTCCACTGTAATGCTTATGATTATCAAATATCCATCTTATACTTCCTTCCACACAGGAAATTTATTATTCACCTCCACTAGGGAGATAACCTAATCCCAACCAACCAATATAGAAGCACAATGTCCAAGAAGTTCAATCATTTTCTCTATCCAGTCCATGTGTGGCTCCTTGTTGCCTAGCAACTTATGCACTAAAAAGAAAACTTAGCTTGTTCCACATTCATACCCAATAAATAATGTTGGGTCTGAGTAAAGATAACCAGGGGAAAAGAAGCCTCCATTCAGAACATGCAGTAATGGAAGACCAATAGGATTTCAGTTTAGAAACCTTATGGAATTGACATTACCAAGGCCCCTGATCCTGGTGATGGGATTTATTTCTCTGTGAGACCCTGATTTTTTTTTTTTTCTGGAGGAAACTCCATTATCCACTGTTTTCCTCAATACCTGGTCCAATATCTTAAGTGTTTTTTTTTTTTCTTTTCCATTATTTTTTCTTACCATTTCTGAAGTACATCAAGGAAAAAAAAAGTATGTCCAATGCAATACTAACAAAGAAGTTTTCTTCATAAACTGCTTTGGTTAAAAAGAATTATCATATTTTTTTCTGTATTTTGGATACCTGGATCTGTTACAAAATTAAAGAGATAAATAATATTAGAGTAAATTTTATGTTTTAATACCCTATATGGCCATGAACATTGAGTTATGGCATAGAGTAGATCTAAGTGGGATAAAGTAACTTTTGTGGATTCTACATCACTAAAAGACTAAACCTAGAGAATATTTTGCCCTCTCAACAACCTTCTTGATAGCATTCTTGACCTCTTTGTTCCTCAAGCTGTAGACCACAGGGTTCAGCATGGGGATGACCATAGTATAGAACACAGATGCGATTTTGTCTGTATCCATGGAATGACTTGAACTTGGCTGTACATACATGATGATGACTGTCCCATAAAATATGGAAACTGCAACAAGATGAGAAGCACAGGTAGATAAAGCCTTTTGGTATCCCTCACCTGACTGTATCTTCAAAACGGTAATAAATATGAACATGTAGGAAATCAAGATAACTAGAACTGCAAAAAAGATATTAAAGCTTGAAATAAGAACAAGAATCAGCTCATTAGTGTCTTTATCTGAGCAAGCCAGGGTCATGACTGCTGGAATATCACAGAAAAAGTGATGGACTACATTGGACATACAGAAAGAGAGATAGAATGTGTCTCCAATGTCAATAGCAGCAGTTAGAAAAGCAAAGACATAGGAGCCTATGGCCAGACGAGCACACACACTCATTGTCATGGTGGTGGTGTAATGCAGGGGTTTGCACACTGCTGCGTAGCGATCATAGGCCATTGAAGCTAAGAGGTAACTTTCCACAGTCGCAAAGAGAACAAAAAAGAACATCTGGGCGGCACACGCATTGTAGGAGATGACCTTGTCTCCTATAAGTAATCCAGCCATGACCTTAGGAGTGATTGTTGAGGAGTAACAAAAGTCTACCAGGGACAGGTTACTGAGAAAGAAGTACATGGGAATGTGGAGACGAGAGTCGAACAGGATCAGCACGATCATCCCCAGGTTCCCAATCAGAGTGACGAGGTAGATGAGGGTGAACATTAGAAAGAGAGGAACTTGCAGCTCTGTGTTATTGGTTAGTCCCAGCAGGACGAATCCTTTCACCTCTGTATTATTCTTCATGGATGTGATTTGCATATCACAAGATGCTCTGTGGCTCTGTGGCAAAGAAAAGTAAAGGAACACAGTGATGAACAAAAACCAGTTGCACAATAATCGAAATGTACAAGCATTTTTTTTTATTAGAGCAATATTTTTGTTCTTCAACATTCTTCATTTCTAAAGCATGGGCATGGCAACACAATTTAGTGATAACTTATCTCTAGAGTAATACACTTTTGGATAGGATGGGTCCTTACAGATCATCTCCAACTTCTAGATTTTATAGATGAGTAAACTAAGTTACAGGAAAGGCTAACGAGTTGTCAAAGTTCATATGCCTGGAATCTCCTATTTCATATCTTTTAAAAAATGTTTAGGGGCGCCTGGGTGGCGCAGTCGGTTAAGCGTCTGACTTCAGCCAGGTCACGATCTTGCGGTCCGTGAGTTCAAGCCCCGCGTCAGGCTCTGGGCTGATGGCTCAGAGCCTGGAGCCTGTTTCCGATTCTGTGTCTCCCTCTCTCTCTGCCCCTCCCCCGTTCATGCTCTGTCTCTCTCTGTCTCAAAAATAAATGAACGTTGAAAAAAAAATAAAAAAAAAATGTTTAATGTTTATTCAATTTTGACAGAGAATGAGAGAGAGCAAGTGGGGGAGGGACAGAGAGAGGGGGACAAAGGATCCAAAGTGGGCTCTGTGCTGACAGCAGCGAACCTGACCTGGGGCTTGAACTCACAAACCACGAGATCATGACCTGAGCTGAAGTTGCATAATTCACAAATAAATACATAGTAACACAGTGGACTAAATACAGCATTAGAAGCATGTACAGTCAACAAAGCCAATTCTGAACAGAAGGTATAGCATTGGATGTAAAGTATTCGACTCTGAGAAGCATGTGTGTGCAATCACATATCACCTCTACCATTTACTGGGAGACATTTGTCCTAACTTAACTTTTCTAAATCTCTGTCCACCAGCAAAATGGCATTGGTAACCGCCTCAAGGGATTATTGTAAGAGTTAAAAGAAATGATGTATAAACAGAGTTAGCACAATGTGGGTGCTCAAGCCTGATGAGTACTAGCTATAATATTAGCATAGAACAATCATCTCCATGTTGGTTTAGGAAAGTCAAGTGGCAGATGTCGGGGCTGGGTTTTAAAATCTGGTGGCCTTAACCTTTGATTTGCCATTTTTGCACATTCTGTCTATGAAAATATTTTGTTTCCTCCACATTTCTCACTCCGTGCTCATGGCTGGGTCAATCATTTTGTGTGAGAACCTGGGGATCTTCAAGTTTTCTTTTTCTTAATGTCTTTCTTGAGATCCACGTTTTACCTTGTGGTGAAGTACTCCCCTTTAACTTAGACTCATTCTTACCATCATTACTATCAACACTTAGCTGGATCACAGACACGGAAGGGTGAAAATTCGTGGCACGGGGGTTAATACTAATCTGTAGATCTATTCATGAAGAAGCACAAATCTTTGTATTTTTAGTTGCAGCTTTGTGAAAGACATTCATTCTTTGGTAACCACTATTCTCTACCATCTTCCTCGTGGCTCCTAAACATATTCTTTTACAGATCTTCACCTTAAAGTATTTGTGTTTGTCAACACCTCATCCACATAGTAATATAATAGATTGTCATGATATCACACCTATATCTGTGGTCTATGATGACTAATAGTTCTCCTGAGGTTAGTAACAGCTTAAATTTCCCGCTTACATGTAGTGTATCTCATAGATCAAGAGACAAATATATGGATAATAGATGATACTGATGATGATGATGATGATGATGATAGGAAAATAGAAATAGAAGAAGAGGAAGGGATATAATCGTGTAGGCATACTCACACACCATATACCTATAACTTTACATTTAAGAAAATGGAAGATTCAAGAAGTCATGTGTCTTCTTAAAATTCTACAGCTAGTATGCGATATTTAAGATACAGACCCATGTCTAACTGATCTTAATGCCGGTAGCTTTCACCGCTGCCTTGTCAGATTTTCTAGATGAACAAATAGTAACAGAGTAAGTTGTAGGGAAATAATAGTGAAGAATGTGTAAGGGTTTTGGTAGCTTCCTGATGATCTTTCTGGAGTCTAAAGAAGTATCATTTCACCTTATCTGGTTAGTTATCCCTTCAGTGACAAGTCAACACATTACCACCTACTCAATCAGAATACCATCTATCACAGTTTTTTGCTATCCTCTTAAGAAATTACAATGCTGATGACAATGTTTTGCCTTTGATGCCTACACTTATGCCAATGTTCAGAAATAGTGTCCAAGCAACCAGATAAGAGATCAATAACTCACAGAAGATGTAGCCACCCTGCTATTTCTGCATCAATCACATATTTCACTGCAAATGTATATTGAATCTAGAAGCTTACCTTGCTCTTGAAAAGAAGGGAAAGACAGTTCTGAATTGTGAGTCTGCAATCAGGAACTCAGCCCTAGAAGAATGTTATAAATAATGTAGGAGAAATTCTGTCTCATGTTCTGGTGAAGACATTCCAAGTTTCCTGAAGCATGAAGACATGCAGAAAGGATCATTAATGTGAGTCTCCTAGGAAGCCTGCATTTAACAATTGCATTTACCATGGATTTCTCTGGGTATGTGGAAATTATTTACCTTCTGCTCATCTCAGTTTCCTTCTTTATGATAAAGAGATAATAAAGTGATCTCTCCCACATACTTTACAGAATTGTATCTGTGACCAGCAAGTGAGGGTGGGTGCATGAAAGACCTTAGTAAAGGCTTAACTTTTCAACATGAATCAATTTTGTTTTTATTTCAGGGTGTTCTCCCTGTCTGTCATTGCAGACTCACTGAAACTACCCAGTTGGGGCAGAAGCTGGTATCGCCAACAGTTGTAGCTTTCAGTTCAATAAATTATGACCAAGTAGGCTCTGCTCAGAATCTGGTCCTTTTAAATAAGGGCTGGCAGAATCATGATGGGATTCCAGCATCTAATGAACAAGAACAAGTAGAAAATTATACAGGGATGGAACTCTTGGGGGAACAGAATCCCCATGAGGGCAATCACTTCTTTTCATTGTTCTTACTAAGGAGGAAACAACTGAACTGTGTGTAGGGACATAATTTGATATGTTGAGTAGCATATATGTTTATTGGCAGTCTTGCTGCCCTTTCTTCCTCTACCCCATTTAAAAAATTCAAGTGCCTTTTACACACGTCGAGTAGCTTTGTTTAATCCATTTATAATTATTTTGATTTTTGATGTTTGACATGTATTTTTTTATTGAAGTATAATTGATAGACAATGTTAATTAGTTTCAGGTATACAACATAATGATTAACAACCCTACACATTATACTATGCTCACCACAAGTGTAGCTACAATGTGTCACCATACAACTATTACGAAACCATCAACTACATTTCCTCTGATGTACCTTTTATCCCCTTTTCTGAAAATTACTTTTGTTTTTTATCTGCCACATTTTGTATTATGTTTTTCGCCTTTCTGTTTTTGAGATGCGACAACTAAGTCTTAGAAATTGTAAATATTGATAAATAGCATCCAGGTTTTGTCCTTCTTGAGTTCACAAGGAACAAATATGGCACATGGGTCAAAGAGATGGAGATTAAATTCTGCCTTAATTCTGGGTGGTCAATTTGAAAGTTTGGTTCAAACCTGTAGGAAGATGGGTTGCTCTTCTCCAATTTACCCTTCTGTAGTCAGTGCTGATGGTGCTCTGCCCACATACCCTTGGTGCTCCTCACCGCTGTACAGGCCAACACTTACTGTGGGAAAAAAATGAATCTGACACTTGTATCTTTTTAAAGATTTATTTATTTAAATTCAAGTTAGTTAACATACAATGTAGTATTGGTTTGAGGAGTAGAACCCAATGATTCATACTTACATATAACACCCAGTGCTCATCCCAACAAGTGCCCTCCTTAATGCCTATCACCCAGTTAGCCCATAACCCTACTCATCTGCCCTCCAGAAACCCTCAGTTTGTTCTCTGCATTTAAGAGTCTCTTCTGGTTTGCCTCCCTCTCTGTTTTTATCTTATTTTTCATTCCCTTCCCCCATGTTCATCTGTTTTATTTCTTAAATTCCACATATGAGTAAATTCATTTGATATTTGTGTTTCCCTGACTGACTTATTTTGCTTAGTATAATACACTCTAGTTCCATCCACATTGTTGTCAATTGTAAGATTTCATTCCTTTAGATTGCTAAGTAGCATTCCACAGTATATATACACCACATCTTCTTTGTTCACTTGTCAGTCAATGGACATTTGGGCTTTTTCCATAATTTAGCTATCATGATAGCACTGCTATAAACATTGGGGTTCAGGGGCCACCTGGGTGGCTCAGTTGGTTGAGCATCCTGCTTTGGTTCAGGTCATGATCTCGTGGTTCACGAGTTTGAGCCCCACATCTGGCTCACTGCTGTCAGCCTGTCAGTGCAGAGCCCACTTCAGATCCTCTGTCTTCCTCTCTCTGCCCCCCCCCCCCCACTTGCACTTGCCCCAAAATAAGTAAATAAATACAAATTTAAGAAAAACATTGGGGTGCATGTGCCCCTTCAAATCAGCGGTCTTGTATTCTTTGGATAAAAACCTACTAGTGCAATTGCTGGGTCATAGGGTAGTTCTATTTTTAATTTTTCGAGGATCATCCATAACTGTTTTCCAGAGTAGTTGCACCAGTTTGTATTCCCACCAGCAATGCAGAAGGGTCTTTTACTGCATCCTCACCAACATCTATTGTTGCCTGAGTTGTTAACTTTAGCCATTCTGACAGGTGTGAGGTGATATCTCATTTTGGTTTTGATTTGTATTTCCCTGATAAGGAGTGAAGTTGGGCATTTTTGCATGTGCCAGTTAGCTATCTGGATGTCTTCTTTGGAGAAGTGTCTATTCATGTCTTTTGCCCATT
Source organism: Puma concolor (assembly GCF_028749965.1). Classification (NCBI taxonomy): domain Eukaryota; kingdom Metazoa; phylum Chordata; class Mammalia; order Carnivora; family Felidae; genus Puma; species Puma concolor. Next base: position 12,328,247 of record NC_141676.1, read on the forward strand.
CTTCACTGGATTATTTGTTTTTTGGGTGTTGAGTTTGATAAGGTCTTTATAGATTTTGGATACTAACCCTTTATCTGAAATGTCACTTGCAAATATCTTCTCCCATTCTGTCAGTTGCCTTTTAGTTTTGTTGATTGTTTCTTTTGCTGTGCAGATGCTTTTTATCTTGATGAGGCCCCAACAGTTCATTTTTGCTTTTGTTTTCCTTGCCTCTGGATACATGTCTAGTAAGAGGTTGCTGTGGCTGAGGTCAAAAGGTTGCTGCCTGTTTTCTCTGTAGGATTTGGATAGTTTCCTGTCTCACATTTAGGTCTTTCATCCATTTTGAATTTATATTTGTGTATGGTATAAGTAAGTGATCCAGTTTCATTCATCTAAATGTTGCTGTCCAGTTTTCCCAGCACAATTTGCTTACATGACTCTTTTTTCCATTGGATCCTTTTTCCTGCTTTGTCGAAGATTAGTTGGCCATACGTTTATGGGTCCATTTCTGGGTTTTGTATTCTATTCCATTGATGTTTCTTTTTGTACTGGTACCATACTGTCTAGATGATTACAGCTTTGTAGTATACATACCTTGAAGTCTGAAACTGTGGTGCCTCCAACTTTGGTTTTCTTTTTCAACATTACTTTGGCTATTCAGGGTCTCTTGTGGTTCCATACATTTTTTAGAATAGTTTGTTCTAGCTCTGAGAAGAATGCTGGTGTTATTTTGATAGGGATTGCATTGAATGTGTAGATTGCTTTGAGTAGTATCAATAAGAATAATATTTATTCTTCCAATCCATGAACATGGAATATTTTTCCATTTCTTTGTGTCTTCTTCAATTTCTTTCATAAGGTTTCTATATTTTTCAGTGTACAGAACTTTTACCTCTTCGGTTAGGTTTATTCCTAGGTATCTTATGGGGTTTGGTGCAATTATAAATGGGATTGATTCCTTGATTTCTCTTTCTGCTGCTTCATTATTGGTATACAGAAATGCAACCAATTTCTGTATGTTGATTTTTATATTCTGCGACTTTGCTGAATTCCCATATCAGTTCTAGCAGTTTTCTGGTCGAGTCTTTCCAGTTTTCCATGTAGAGTATCATATCATCTGTGAAGAGTGAAAGTTTGACTTCTTTGCCAATTTATATGCCTTTTATCTCTTTTTGTTGTCTGATTGCTGAGGCTAGGACTTCCAGTACTATGTTGAACAACAGGGGTGAGAGTGGACATCCTTGTCATTCTCCTGAACTTAGGGGGAAAGCTTTCAGTTTTTCCCCATCAGGATGATATTAGCTGTGGACCTTTCATATACGGCCTTTATGATGTTGAGGTAGGTACATTTGTCCCTACTTTGTTGAGAGTTTTTATCAAGAATGGATGCTGTATTTTGTCAAATGCTTTTTCTGCATCTATTGAGAGGATCATGTGGTTCTTATCCTTTCTTTTATTAATGTGGCGTATCACATTGATTGATTTGCAAATATTGAACCAGACCTGCATCCCAGGCATAAATCCCACTTGATTGTGGAGAATAATTCTTTTAATATACTGTTGAAATCAATTTGCTAGTATCTGGTTGAGAATTTTTGCATCAGTGTTCATCAGGGATATTGGCCTGTAATTCTCCTTTGGTCTTGGAATCAAGGTAATGCTGGCTTTGTAGAATGAGTTTGGAAGCTTTCCTTTCATTTCTATTTTTTGGAACAATTTGAGGAGAATAGGTATTAGCACTTCTTTAAATGTCTAGTTGAATTCCCCTGGGAAGCCATCTAACCCAGGTCTCTAGTTTGCTGGGAGATTTTAGATTACTGATTCAATTTCTTTGCTGGTTATGGGCCTATTCAAAATTTCTATTTCTTACTGTTTCAGTTTTGGCAGTGCATGAATTTCTAGGAATTTGTCCATTTCTTTCAGATTTCCCAGTTTGTCAGCATATAATTTTTCATAGTACTCTCTTATAATTGTTTATATTTCTGTGGTGTTGGTTGTGATATGTTCTCTTTCATTCATAATTTTATCTATTTGGGTCCTCTCCCTTGTCTTTTTGATAAGTCTGACAAAAGGGTTTATTGGTTTTGTTTATTCTTTCAGAGAAGCAGCACTTAGTTTCATTGATCTGTTCTACTGGGTTTTTTGTTTGTTTGTTTCTATATCATTTATTTCTGCTCTAATTCTGATCTAATCTTTATTATTTCCCTTCCCTTATTATTATTTGCTGTTCCTTTTCTAGCTCCTTTATGTTAGGTTGTACATTTGAGACCTTTCTTACTTCTGGAGATAGGACTGAATTGCAATACACTTTCCTCTTAGGATTGCCTTTGCTGCATTCCAAAGGGTTTGGACTGCCTTTTTTTCTTTCATTTTCCTTTGCTTCCATATATATATTTTTAAGTTTATTTATTTATTTTGGAGAGAAAGATAGACACCTCACAGGAATGGCACAGAGAGAGAGAGAGAGAGAGAGAGAGGAGACTGATGTGGGGTAGAACTCCCAAACTGTGAGATCACGACATGAGCTGAAATCAAAAGCTGGATACTTAACTGACTGAGCCACCCAGGCACCCTGACTAATATTTCTTTGTCTGGTGTACCAGTTTAATAACCATTCATCCAATGAAGGACATCTTCATCACTTCAAGACTTACCCATTATGAATAAAGCAGCTATAAATATCTATGTGCAGATTTTGAGTAGATGGAAGTTTTCAGCTCTTTTGACTAAAGAACAAAGAGAAATTGCAAGATAATATGGTAAAAGTATGTTTACTGTTTTTTAAAATGTTTATTTTTTATTTTTGAGAGACAGCAAGAGAGACTGTGGGAGGTGCGGGGGGCGGGGGGGAGGGGACAGAGTATCCAAAGCGGGCTCTGTGCTGACAACAGAGAGCCCGATGCAGGGCTCGAATTCACAAACTGTGATATAATGACCTGAGCCAAAGTCAGACACTTAACCGGCTGAGCTACCCAGGGGTCTCATATGTCTGGTTTTGTAAGAAACTGACAAACAGTCTTCCAAAGTAGCTGTACCATTTTGCTTTCCCACCAGCAGTGAATAAGAGTTTCTGTTGCTCTATATCCTCCCCAGCATTTGGTATTGTCAGGGTTCCAGATTCGGGCCATTCTGATAGGTGTGTGGTGGTATTTCACTGATTTTTTTTTTAATGAGGTATAATTCACATACAACTTTAGCTTTAGGCATAGAACCTAATGATTCGATATCTGCATACATTGTAAAATGAGCATTACTAAAAATCTAGTGAACCTCCATCATTAAACACAGTTACAGATTTTTTTTCTTGTTTTAAGTTATATTCCCTCATGACATATGCTGTGGATCATCTTCCCATATGCTTATTTGTCTTCTGTATGTCTTGTTTGGTGAGGTGTTTGTTACGGTCTTTGTCTTTTAATCAGCTTGTGTTTTTTTGTTTTGTTTTTTTTTACTTATTGTTAAGTTTTAAGAGTTCTTTGTATGTGTGGGTAACAGTCTTTTATCAGATGTGGTTTTTGCAAATATTTCCCCCAGTCTGTGGTTTGTCTTGTCATTCTCTTGAAGATATCTTTCATAAGCAGAAGTTTTAAATTTTTATGAAGTCCAGGTACTCAATTGTTTTCGTTCATGGATCATGCCTTTGGTGTCATCTCTAAAAAGTCATTGCCAAACCCAAGGTCATCTAGGCTTTCTTCTGTTATCTTTCAGGAGTTTTAAAATTTTGTATTTTATATTCAGGTCTATGATCCATTTTGAGTTAATTTTTGTGTAGGAGGTAAGATTTGTGTGTAGATTCACGTTTTTCCATGAGGATGTCCAGTTATTCCAGCATCATTTGTTGAAAACGTTATCTTTGCTCTTCATTGGATTGCCTTTGTTCCTTTATTACAAATTAGTTGAATATATTTATGTAAGTCTATTTCTGGGCTCTCTATTTTGTTCCACTGATCTATTAGTCTATTCTTTTGCCGATACCTCACTGTCTTTTTTTTTTTTTTTTAATCATGATAAGTGTACTGTTTAATCCCCATCACCTATTTCACCCACTCTCCCCCCAACCTCATCTCTGGTAACCATCAGTTTGTTCTCTGTACTTAAGTGTCTGTTTCTTGGTTTGTTTCTCTACCTTTTTTCCCTTTGCTCATTTGTTTTGTTTCTTAAATTGCACATAAGAGTAAAAGCATATATTTGTTTTTCTCTGACTGACTTATTTCACTTAGCATAATACTTTTTAACTCCATACATGTTGTTGCAAGTGGGAAGTTTTCATTCTTTTCTATGGCTGAATATATATATATATATATATATGTATATATATATACCACTTTGTTGTTAACCACTCATCAGTCAATGAACATTTGGGTTGTTTCTATAATTTGGCTATTGTAAATAAAGCTGTAATACCTCATCATCTTGATTATTAAAATTTTATAGTAAGTCTTGAAATTCAGTAGTGTCAATTTCTAATTTTGTTCTTTCCCTTTAATGTTGTGTTAGCTCTTCTGGGTCTCTTACCTTTCTCTATAAACATTAGAATCAATTTGTTGATATTCACAAAATAACTTACTGGGATTTTGTTTGAGACTGCAATGAATCTATAGATAATATTGGGAGAAATGACATCTTGACAATGTTGTGTCTTCTTATCCATGAAAATGGAATATCTTTCCATTTACTTAGTTATTCTTTGGATTTACTCAACAACATCAGAGTTTCGTAGTTTTCTTCATTAGATTATGCATATATTTTCTGAGATTTATAACTAAGTATATCCTTTTTGGGGTGCTAATATAAAAGGTTTTGTATTTTTTATTTCAACTTCTGCTTGTTCCTTGTCAGTATATAGGAAAGTGATAGAATTTTGGGTATTAACTTGGCAGCATACAACCCTGCTATAATCAATTAGTACCAAGAGGGTTTTTTATTTGTCTATTATTTCAGATTTTTCTGCATAGACAATCATATCACCTGTGAACAAAGACAATATTTATTTCTTCCTTCCCAAAGCCTCCATATTGTGTGATTCCATCCATATAACATAGGGTTGGAAAACAAAAAAGCTCAGTGATTTCCAAGGGTTGGAGGAGTAAGAGTGGCTGTCTATAAAAGGAATGGAAATGGAAATTTTAGGATGATAATATATTCTTTAGGGTACTGAGCTGATGAACACATGACTCTGTACTTGTTAAAACTCATAGAACTGTACATAGCAAAGGTAAAATTTAATATATGTAAATCAAGAGAATCAGCCAGGAGCACAGGAGAATCCCAGAAGTGAATATAGACTGTGAAAAAAAAATCTAAATGTACTACAAATGTATGAGTTAACCTCACTGAAGGGAGACAAGGAAAGAAATGCATTAACTTAAGTAATGCTGGAAATCAGTGTGCTGATCAGAAACTGCAAGGCTAAAAATAAAAGAAACTATTTTAAAATGTTGTACTTTACTTACTATTGTATATGTGCATTTAGTAAAGTATATGTTTCTCATGGGGGGGGATGGGTTAACAATTATGGAACTGCTCTACTTGTTAATTTGTCACACAAATAAATGGATAATGAGATTGTTGAGACCCAAGTTTCTCACTATTATAAATGGAAATTATAGATAATACAGGGGGAATGTTGGATAAACAGATTAGAATCAGAGGCATCAGTATGCACTAATGTTCAGTTTAATATAGATACGAATGATAGGTAGGGGAAATAGTATAATTATGAATGTATACAGACTAATATGCTGCCTACTTCTGTCAACAAAAAGACCTAGAAGAAGTGGAACTCCAGTATCAGCAAGCACACTCAGCATCCAAGTCTTGGCTTTTAAATACCATTCTCTAGTAAAATAATTAAGGGGTCTTAATAGAAATCGTCAATTCTGTGTTAGGGGCAGAGAAAATACAAGATGAGCACAGAGCATCATGTAATACCATAAAGTAAAGACGTGCTCAAAACACAAAAGAATGAACCAATGTCAAAGGGACACAGGAGTTAACTGAAAGAGTCTTGGATGGTGAAAGTGGAACAATTTGAACAAAAATAAGTAACCTTGTATTGGTTGTTATGTAACATATAAAGCCAATAAATGAGCACACATTCAGATAAATAAATGATTGGGTAAGTAAATAATTGAGGGAAAAGAAGCAAATATTGTTTTTTTTTTAATTTTTAAAAAATGTTTATTTATTTTTGAGACAGAGAGACAGAGCATGAATGGGGGAGGGCCAGAGAGAGAGGGAAACACAGAATCCGAAACAGGCTCCAGGCTCTGAGCTGTCAGCACAGAGCCTGACGAGGGGCTCAAACTCACAGACCATGAGATCATGACCTGAGCTGAAGTCGGACGCCCAACCGACTGAGCCACCCAGGGACCCTGCAAATATTGTTAACAGAAGAACTTCAAATAAGTTATTTAAATATTGCCCTCTCCAGAATGTGGAGCTTGCTTCTCCAACACCTGGAGTGTGAGCTGAACTTTGTGACTTATTTCTTTAAAATAGACCTCAGAAAAAGGGAGGAAAAGTAACTCCACAAAGGAGAAACCTTGCAATCTTCATGGATGACATGTGATCAAGGTTAATGTTATCAGGGATAAATAATCTTGATAGCATGTACCCTTGATACGATGTGATGAGAAGAACATTTCACCTTAGTGGTAGTACTCTATGAAAACTATAATCCCGATCTCATCATGAGAAAACATCAGAAAATCACTACTGAAGGACATTTTATGATATACCTGATGAGTACTCTTCAAAGCTGTCAAAACCATCGAAAACAGGGACAGAGAGTTTGTCATAGACCAGAAGAGACTAACGAGGTATGACAGCTAAATATAAGAAGAGGAAAAGGATGCTACTAATGAAATCTGAATAAAGTCTGAAATTTCAAAAATAATATGGTGTCATGCTTGGTTTCCTAGTTTTACAAATTTTCCAGGTAATATAAGATTACATTGCAGGGGAAACCAGCCAAGAGCTGTATTAGTTGCCTATGGTTGCTATAACAAATGACTGCAAACTTGGAGGCTTAAATAATATGTATTCATTCTTTCACAGTCTAGAATCCAGAAATCCAAAACCAGTTTTCCTGGACAAAAGTCAGTGTATTAGAAGAGCCATGCTCCCTCCATAGGCTCTAAGACAAAATCTAGTTCTTGCGTCTCCCATTTTCTGGGGACCACTGTCGTCCACGGTTTGTGGTCACATTACTTCAATCTGTTTTCAAGGTCACATTGTCTACTCCTCTTTTACCTGTGGTCACATCTCTCTGACTCCCTACATATACATGGCATTTCCTCTATGGTCCACACAGAAAATCTGGGATAAAATCCTTAAGTTAACCACATATGCACAGTCCTTTTAGAGCATATAAGGTAACTTTTGGAAGGTTCTAGGAATTAGGTTGTGAAATGTCTTTGCAGGCCATTATCCAGACTGTCACAGAGTTATACTGAACATTCTACACTGTTTTGAAAAATTTCTGTAACTCTGAAATAGTTCTAAAATTAAATAATTATTCAAAATAATAATTAGAAATGTTTTCAATAGGAGAAGCCTCACCATAAACATAGAAGTGAATGTTTGTGTTATACTACACTGCCCCCCCCATAGTAGCTTGAGAATATTAGTATATTCAAGCACAGTCTTACAAATACCAAAATAATAAAGCTTCCTAGGAGTCTTAGAGCATAATTCAAACAAAGAGGTGAAAAATATTGGACATAAATTTCTATTCTAATACATAAATTAAAATTTTAAATCATTATTATTAAAACCTAGCAACATTCCATTTAATTCTGGGAAATTTCCTACTCCAATGTGTGTGTATCCTCATGGGCACATGCATGCACTTCTGTTCATGGTCTCATTTGTGCCCCTATTTTATGTGTTTCTGCATTAATGTGGTAGAAAAAAAATGCATGTAGAGTAAATGAATAAACCCATATCTTTACTAAGTTTTTGACAAGGAGGCCCCAAGGCATCTTAACCATTCTTGTTCAGTATTGTATTTCTGTATATATATTTTCTTTTTTCAGGACAAGAGATATTGAATAAGTAAGGATACAATTTCAGACTCTTAATTTCACTGTGGTCTTAACAAAACTAGATTCATTTACATTGTACAATGTTAAAAATCACAATCCTAAAGATAATTTTGCCTCTGAAACGACCTTCATGAATGCATTCTTAACCTCTTTGTTCCTCAGGCTATAGACCACAGGGTTCAGCATGGGGATGACCATGGTGTAGAACACAGATGCCATTTTGTCTGTGTCCATGGAATGGCTGGAACTGGGCTGTAAGTACATAAAAATGAGTGTCCCATAGAAGATGGAGACTGCAGAGAGGTGAGAAGCACAGGTAGATAAAGCCTTCTGATATCCTGTAGATGAGTGCATCTTTAGGATGGTGATAAATATGAATATGTAGGAAATCAAGATGACCGTGAGAGCAAAAAAGCTGTTGAAGCCCACTACATAAACAAGAACCAGCTCACTGACACGTCTATCAGAGCAAGAAAGAACCATGACTGCAGGAACATCACAGAAAAAATGATGAATCACATTGGACATACAAAAGGAGAGTCTGAACGTGTCTCCAGTGTGGATAGAGGCATTCAGGAAACCACAGGTGTAGGAACCTATGGCCAGACATGCACACACACCTGTCGTCATGGTGGTGGTGTAATGGAGGGGTTTGCACACTGCTGCATAGCGGTCATAGGCCATTGAAGCCAACAGGTAACTCTCCACAGTGGCAAAGGCTGCAAAAAAGAACATCTGAGCAGCACACGCACTGTAGGAGATGACCTTGTCTCTTATAAGTAATCCAGCCATGACCTTGGGAGTGACAGCTGTAGAGTAACAAAGGTCCACCAGAGACAGGTTACTGAGGAAAAAGTACATGGGAGTGTGGAGACGAGAGTCCAACAGAATCAACACTATTATCCCCAGGTTTCCAACCAGAGTGATGAGGTAGATGAGGGTGAACACGATAAAGAGGGGAACCTGCAGTTCTGGATCACTGCTTAGTCCCAGCAAGATGAACTGCATCACTTCTGTCCTGTTATCCATCAGTATTGAGAACCACAAATGCTATGACAACGAGAAGAAAGAAATGAGTGATAAACCAAGGACTTATATTGAAAAGTGTATACATACAGTATGTGTTATTTCATTAGAGCAGTAGCTTGTATATCAAGTTTCTCCAGATAAAAAAAAATTAGCTTGACAACAAAAGTTAGCGCATTAATGATGTGTAGATTTGCAAACTGTTGAATCTGAAGTATGGAGCATCTCCTCAATTCTAAAGTTTTAGAAATCTGTAAACTGAGACGTAGAGAATTAAATAACTTGATCAAGATGGCTCGTCCAGAAGGAATGTCTGGCCGTTCACTTCCCCCAAGCCTAGTGAAAGCAGGTACTTGCCCATGACTCACCCACCAGGAACTGCTGCAGACTCTGTAGAGGTACAGACGGTCCCCAACCTACGATGATTCGATTTAATGATTCTTCCACTTTACGATGGTGAAACAGTGACACACGTGCGATAGAAGCCATACTTCAGATGGTTATTTTTCCAGGTTAGCGATACCTGGTACAATCTCTCCTGGCATAGGGTAGGGGCAGTGAGCCAAGCTCCAGGTCGGCCAGGCAATCATGAGGGTCAACAACTGATGCATCTCCAACCATCCTGTACCGACACAGGCATTCCGTGTTTCACTTTCAGTACCGTATTCAATAAATTACACGAGATATTCAATGCTTCATTATTCAATAGGCTTTGTGTGAGATCATTTTTGCCCATCGGTGCACTAATGCAAGTGCCAGGAACATGTTTAAGGTAGAAAAGGCTAAGCTATAATGTTCAGTGGGTCAGATGTAGTAAATGAATTTTCTCTCTTTTTTTTTAAAGGACTAAGTGTTGTGTGATCCCATCTTTTTAGTTTTATCTATTTAAGTAATCTCCACACCCAACATGGGAACTCACAATCCCGAGATCAGGAATCTCATGGTCTTACAACCGAGCCTTCCAGGCGCCCCAGTGAATTTTCATCTTATGATATTTTCAATGTGCACTGGGTTTATTGGCATATCAGCAATTGGGACATAACGCCATTGTAAGTACAAGAAGTTCTGTGTATTCATTACATCTTCTCAAGAACATTATGAGTTTTATTTGTTATTTCTTGCATTTGACTTATGATACACAGAGGGGTGTCTGGCCGGCTCAGTCAGTAGAGCCTGTGACTCTTTCTCTCAGGGAGTAAGTTCGAGCCCCTGGGTGTAGAGACTATTTAAAAAAAAATCTTAAAACAAGTGGAAGGAAAGTAAATTATGATGCACAGAGGTTGAGTAACTTTTTATATTTAAAATGAGTATTAATTGACAAGCCGTGCTTTGGACCCCAGCCAATTTTTGAACCCACACTATTCTTGAGGTGATAGTCTAAATCATGTTTAAATCAAGTTGAATTGAACTCAATGCAATTGCTCATTGTCTCCATTCGTCCAAATTCATTGTTTGAGGTTCCCCAGTGAAGTATCAAGAGACACATGCATAGTGCATGAGGTGGTCTACCTGCAGCCCGAAGGGCCAGGACAGCCATCAGAGGCAACCTGAGGGGAAGGCACAGAATCACATGGACCTTGGGCTCTAGGATGAGGTGCATATCAGCCCTTGTCAAACTTACTGACTCATGACTCCCAACTTACCTGAGCCTCCTATTTCCACCTGCAAACAAATAAGACAATAATGAGACCACATTATAAGAATTAGGAGCATTAATCCTTATGAGAATTAAATGAGGTAATGCCTAAAAATAGAGTGAAATCAGGCATGCATGATGTAAGAAGTCTCTTCAATTTGCCTTTTCTCACACATGAGGGCCTCGAAGATTTTCTGCGATCTCCAGGGTTTCTGTCTTTCCTTCATCCATGTGATTGGCTGCCCCAACAGTTCCACGCAAACCTTCTCGTGCCTCATCTCTTCCTTGAGATCCATACAGTACCTTGGATGAGAGTCCCTGCGTCTGTCACTCCGTCTCTCATGCCTGCCATCTCATAGCAGAATCAGAGATCAAGGGTTAGTGGTTCCTTGTTTGTGGTCTCTCTTCAACCTGCAGATCTGTTTTGGTGGCAAGTACCACGTTGTAAAATATTTCATTTGAATCTGTTCTTCCATAAGAACAGTACTGTAAATCTGTTCACTTGACTTTGAAGCCTTGAAAGGGCGTCTCTCCTCTGCTAACTATTAACATCTTCCTCCTAAACTTTGGCAATTTCCCTGTACAAGCCTGTGTCATGTGGACATCGTTTGCCAACCTTAACACACGTACCTACTTGGAGCCTGTACTACATTCTATAAGCAATAATAAAGGCTTTATATGTCAGATGTGTGTGCATACAGGAGGTAGTATTATTATGCCTCCTTCACCATTGTGGAGCGTGAGGATTTGAGAAGTTATGCGATGCTCTAAAATACACAGCTAGCATGGGAAAGAGTCAAGATTCGAGAGTTAAATCCACTTTCTGTGTAATCAAAAGGCTCTGCTTTTAGCCATTCGCTGTCAACATCTGTGGTTGTACTGCTGACGATAAGCTTGAAATTATAGGGGAAAGTTATAGGGAAATTATCGGGGATCTTGTTAATTCATATGAGGGATTTTGTAGTTTAAAGGTTATTTCACTCTTGCTCTTCCTTGTTTGTGTCCAATGAGAGGCCAGCATTGAGTGACCAGGATGAAATCACCACTCGATCAATTAGAGAATCATCTGTGGCTGTTTTGTTCATATCTTTAGCAAAGCAGGACAATGTTCCTTAAGTATCAATAAACTCCCTTCTGAAGGAAGTTTTGACATGTATATGCCAGTCTCACCTCCGTAGTTTGGAAAAACATTGAAAAGATCGATTTCTGTTCTCAAATAACTCGAAATAAGCAGAGCTGCCCTACTGCTTTGCATGGATTACACTTCTCATTAAAAATGTTTACGGGGGGGCGCCTGGGTGGCGCAGTCGGTTAAGCGTCCGACTTCAGCCAGGTCACGATCTCGCGGTCCGTGAGTTCGAGCCCCGTGTCGGGCTCTGGGCTGATGGCTCAGAGCCTGGAGCCTGTTTCCGATTCTGTGTCTCCCTCTCTCTCTGCCCCTCCCCCGTTCATGCTCTGTCTCTCTCTGTCCCAAAAATAAATAAACGTTGAAAAAAAAAAATGTTTACGGAATATGGATGCTTGCCGTGAGCAGGAAGAGCCAATGTTGCATAGTGGGTCTGAATCAGAATCTCAGCTGTAGAATAATGCATAAATCCTACTACAGGAGCTCTCTCAGGACATGGTCACAAGGCTCCAAGGTCTCCGAGGCAGGGAAAAATGGAGGAAAGCATATTAATATGGTTCAATTTCTGAACCTACCATGCATTCCTTCTGTGTCCTTAGAGGAATCACTGGCTTCCTCCTTATTTGTAAAATAAAGATGATATGATTCCCTCTGACATAATTCAGACTTATGTCTGTAAATAACAAGCAGGGAGGGTCTGTAAAGCTTCTGAGTAAGAAATTATCATTATTAAAGTCAATCGATGTGATTTTTCTCTTGGGGTGTTTCCCCTGAATGTGGTTGCAGGCTGATAGAGAATCCACGATAAGACTTCTGTGCACTAGCAAGTTTAACATTCACATGAATAAATGATCACCAAATGGGTTCAGCATGCAGACTGGTGCCTCTACAATGATGTCATGTGGAGTCATCTTGGGATTTCATTGGCTGATGCATGGGGACATGGAAAGAATTATAGAGACACAGGGACTTCTGGGAATTTCCCCTGGGAGAACATTTCTGGCACCTCATCCCGCTTTCCCAGGACAGAAGTAATTCAACTGCCTGTGGGGGCCATGCAGGTAATTTTCACTGAACACACATATTTTTGTATTACTTGGTAGTCCCTATTATTTTTGTCAGTTTATAATTATGTATTATTTTTCATGCAATAATATCCATAATCCCAGTGGGTAGTTGTAAGATCCTGTCAAATTTACAAGTGAGCACTAGCACCTAAAGAAATTCATAGGAACTGCTTTTGGTAAGCCCATTCTCCTATCCACTGTCCCAGGCAACCTATAAACTGTTTTGTCTAAATAAATTTGCCTTGGCAAGAGTATCCTAACTGTAATTCTAAACTATGTACTCTTTGAGTCTATAATCCTTCACTTAGCATTTGAGACCCATCTACATTGCTACCTGTGACAAAGGGCAATATTTTTACTGTAGAGTAGTATTTAACTGTACGGTCATTACCGATTGTTTATCCCTCTCTTCAACTGAGGAACATCTGTGTTGTTTCTAGTGTTTGGTGATTATGAATAAAGACGATCTCTGAGTAGGCATTTTTCCAAAGAAGACCCATAGATGGCCAACAGACACAGGAGAAGATGTTCAACGTCACTTTTCATCAGGGAAACACAAGTCAAAACCACAAGGAGATACCACCTCACACCCGTCAGAATGGCTAAAAGTGACGACACAGAAAACAACAGGTGTTAGAGAGGATGCAGAGAAAGGGAAACCCTCTTACACTGCTGGTGGGAAGGCAAACTGGCTCAGCCACTCTGGAAAACATTAGGGAGTTTCCTCAAAAAGTTAAAAAATAGAACTACCCTATGATTCAGCAATTGTACTACTAGACACTTACCCAAAGATTACAAAGATACGGACTCGAAGGGGCACAGGCACACCAATGTTTACAGCAGCCTTATCAACAATAGCCAAATTATGAAAAGAGCCCAAATGTCCATCGACTGGTGAATGGATAAAGAAGATGTGGCACATATATACGATAGGACATTGCTCAGCCGCGTCAAAAAGAATGAAATCTTGCCATTTTCAATGATGTGGGTGGAGCTGGAGCGTATTAGGCTAAGCGAAATAAGTCAGAGAAAGACAAATACCGTACGATTTCATTTATATGTGGAACTTAAGAAACAAAATATATGAACATAGGAGAAAAAAAGAGAGAGACAAACCATAAAACAGATTCTTAACGCTAGAGAACAACCGGGGGCTGCCGGAGGGAGGTGGGTGAGGGATGGGCTGAACGGGTGATGGGTATTAAGGAGGGCACGTGTTGGGATGAGCCCTGGATGTTCTATACAAGTGACGAATCACTAAATCCTACTCCTGAAACTAATATCACACTGTAGGTGAACTAACTGGAATTTAAATAACTACTCAAAACAAAAACAAACAAGAAACATGATCTAAACCTTTACCTAACGTTTTTTTCTTTCAATGAAGAAACACTCGTTTTATTTTTTATTGAAGCATAGGTGGTACCCAATGATACACTGGTTTCAGACCTACAATATTGTGATTTGACTGTTGTACACGTTATGCTCTGCCACAACTCTAGCTCCCATCCATCACCACGCCACCCTTGTAACACTGTTTACAATACCACTGACTGTATTCCCTACGTTGTAGCTTCCTTCTCCTGGTTTATTCATTTCCTAAGTGGAAGTCTATATCTCCCATTTCCCCTTTGCTCACTTTGCCCTTCCCCCACATGTGTCCCCCGCAGGCAACCACCGGTGTGTTCTCTGGATTTATGGGCCTGTTTCAGCTTTTTGTTTGTATGTAACCTCTCTCTGGTGGACCCCATTTACTTCCTAACTGTTACTACCAAGGTGACGGCTGGGTTTCTCACAGAGGACAAAGTCAACTCCTCTGGTGACTGTGTTGCTCATGTGTTCTTCTGTGCGGCTTTTGCCAGTGTAGAGTGTTTCTTGCTAGCGGTCATGACTTTCGATCGGCCTGCAGCGGTATGTAAGCCCTTACATTATACCACCGCTGTGACCACCAGCTTGTGTGCTCAAATGGCAGTAGGCTGCTATGTCTGGGGTCACCCACTCTGGATTCACCTTCTGCCTCTTCTGCCATTCCAATGTGGTCCATCAATTTTTCTGTGATATCGCCCCAATCTAGGCTCCTTCCTGTTGTGACAACTACATAAATGAGATCGTGCTCTTTATCTTAGTAGATTTCTAAGTTTGTTTTGCCCTGATAGTAATCTTGACCTCCTATCTGTTCATATTCATTGCCCTCCTGCGGATGCGCTCAGCCAACGGACAGAAGAAAGCCTTCTCCACCTGTGCCTCACACCTCACTGCAGTCACCCTCTTCTATGGAACTGTCACGTTCGTGTACTTACAACCCAGTTCTAGTGATTCCACAGACAATGACCAAATGGCATTTGTGTTCTGTGTAATTAGAGTCCTCATGTTGAGCCCTACTGTCTACAATCTAAGGAATAAAGAAGTGAATAATGCTTTCAGGAAATCCACTAAGAAGATGAAGATTCCATTCAGCCCACAGATTAATTAGAGAGATTATAAAACTGAATAGATAACCAGTTCTCTATTGTTGTGTAGCAAAATATCACAATGCCTAGTGACTTAAAACAACAGTTTATTATTTCTCATAATTCTGTGGTTGGCAGGGCAGTTCCTTTGCTGCTTCCACACAGGCTCATTCACGTCTTCTGCATAGTCAGCTGGGCTGAAAGGTTCAAGATGGCCTTCCTCACGTTTCTAACTGTTGATTCTGGTTATGCCCTACCTCTTCTCCACAGAAGGATGGACATTTCTTTCATCCTCCAGAGGATGCACCAGCTTTCTTACATAATATTCTCATTGTAAAAATAAAAGAGAATGTTTCTCAAAACACAGACTCCTCTATCATATTATACTAATTAATGGTATCAAAATGTTGGCCCCAATGCAAGCATGAAGAAAGACTACACTTCTAGAAGAAAACAGCTGCAAAGGATTTGTGCCCAGAGTTAACCTACCACAATTAAAAATTAGGCTAAAGTACTGTAACAAAGAAAGCCAAACTACAGTGGCTTAAATACAAGAGCAACTTATTCTCAACTAGTGGATGAGAATTCAGCAGGATATATATGAATTATCTGGACATGATGTGTCTTGATCATTCTGGGGCCAAGTTCAGTCCACATAGTCTCTATCTACCATCTCCCAGAATATTGAAAGTCTTTCCTCATCATAACTATTTTATCTGCAGGAAAAGAGGAAGAGACGGATTGAAGGAAAAACAATTTCTTTTCAAGAAAGTGATATCGTAGCTGTATGCAATACTTCTGAGTACATCCCATTGGCAAGAATTCAGTCATAAGGCCACAAAAATGACCTGGAAAGCTAACTTCAAAATTTAATCTTTAGCTGAAAGTTAATGTACTTAGCTGAAATTCCCATACTTTTGAAGAAGAAAAGAATGTTTTTGGAGGAAAACCAGCATCCCACCACACAACTTGTACCTGAATCTGAATGGCTAGCCTTGTCTCCAAAATTGGGTCTCTGGCTTGTGTTTGCCCTTAGTGAAAGGTCTTTTCCTAGACCTCACATTGCTTTATCAAGAGCCCTTTTCTTGACCACACCATCTAAGATAGCTTTTTATCTCTTATCGACTCTTACGTTTTTCATAATTTAAAATAAGTCTATGAAATTAATATTTTATTTGTTTGATGGCTTTTTTTTGTTTCTTCCAAATCACATAAGGTATTTTATATTGATCCAAGCTGGCCGGGTTGTTTTTATTATGTTTAAAATAATGAGATGACATGATATGATGGTGTACTGGATGTGGAGTGGGAGGAAAATGGTGGCCTAGCTACCTAAGCGCTAGAAGGACTACTATGTGAGGTGTGCCAGGCATGAAAGCAAGAAGTTTGGGTGAGAAGAGGGCATGGATTTCACTTGGGGCATACAAGACTTGAGATGCCTCTCAGATACCACAGGGAAGGTTTGGGACTGGAATCGTATAAATTTAGAGTTTTCAGCATGAGAATGAGAGCATAGGTAAGAGAATGTAGGTAGAGAGAAGCTAAATGTTTTCAAGGACTGGCATCTGGAACTTTCTTAAAATATCACCAAGATGAGGAGCCAGTGGAGGTGTCCTGGGAACCTAGTGGTGGGAAAAGCATCAAGAGGGAACGGCTGTGTCAAAGCTGTTGGTAGGTCAAGCAATATCAACACTTAGAACTGGCAATATGTCATAGTGATATGAAGTTGGTGGATGACTTTGAGTGGTTTTGGTGGGATGGTGGGGTTACAAATCTCATAAATGTTTACTCAACAATCTATTCCATGATTATTCTTTGCTTTACATAGTTTCTAAGTATTTTCCCAACCTGAATGATGGAGGAAATGTATGTTGTCTTTTCCCAGAGCATCTAGAAAGACAGGGTCTTGAGACTTTAAACTTTGAGAAGAGAGAAGATGGGTGGAACCTAACAACATGGTGGGAACAGAGGGTTTTAGGAGAGAGCTGGCTGGGAAGAGATGTTTGACAGTAGATGATGCTTCATGAACCTGAGGCTAAGTTATATCAAATTCTTACTTTGCATCAATTCATCATTCTGGGCTTCACTTCCTGTCCATTTTGTCTGAGTACCAGGTTACTGTGTATTTTGTTCTCTGGAAGAATTAAGGAGAGTGGGTGGTTTATGTCACCCTGGGAAAAACAGTGTAGAGACAGGGAGAGAGGAGGCACAAGAAGTGGTGTCGTGCTTGAAGTGAGGAACAAGTGAGACAAAGGCAAGGACTTGGAACAGGAACTGAGAGACTAAAAGAGAACTTATGTGCACACAGTCTCTACTCACAGATGCTTCAAAAACCATTTAGGAAGGTCCTCAGCCTCCTGTAGCTAGTTGTTATTTCATTTACCAGTTATAGGAAAGAAGGCTGGAGGGTTTGGGGTCATTTGAGTTCCAATGGAGAGTGAACTGGGCTCTTTGGAGAAAGGGCTGATGACTGGGTTGGGACCGGAATAGCACAACAGGAGCCCGGAGTGCCTTACAGTTCCAGCAAGTAAGGAGGAGTTCAGAAAACAGAAGGGTTGAGCATCTCACAAGGAAATGAAAGTAAAACTGGAAGAGCCCCCAATGGCCAAAGACGGAGCGATCTGAACAATAAAATAAATAATACAGTACAAATTGTACCCCAAAGCACAAAGCAGGTATATGTAAGTCCACATAGATGTAAATAATAAACAAACAAAAAATTTTTTTTCTTATAGAAAAATTCTAAATTACATGTTGAGGCTTCCCCTAAGAGATGGGCAATCCACATTGATTGTGGCCTGAACTTAGTGACGTGATTCTAAAGTATAGAACTTGCTGGTGGAAAACGATAGCATTATACTGAAGAACCTGGAAAACATATCTTGTTTTGGTGATTAAGGTTACTATCCCCAGTGACAAGTCACAGTAATATGTGTCCCCTGATAAGGTGTGATGACAATGGCAATTCTTATTTTTCTGAAAACCTATAATCCTGACCACACACACACAAAAATCAGACAAACACCAATTGGAAAACCTTCTAAAAAACAAACATTGGAAGACCTTCTACTTCTGAGCTGTTAAGGTCGTGAAAATCCAAGAAGGACTGAGACACTGTGACCAATCAAAGGAGATTAAGGAAATGGGACAATATATTCAGTGCTGTACTCTGAATCTGTAAGAGTAAAATGACATGAGTTGAAAAATAATAATCTCAATGAATTTTTTAAGTTTAGATAACAGAACTGTATCAATGTTGGTTTCTTAGTTTTGACTAATGTATTATGATAAAATAAGATGTTAACAATAGGAGAAACTGGGTGAGAGGTATAAAGGACATATATTATACAATACCCCAGCTAATATTTTGAAATCTAAAATCATTTTCAAATTTCAGATATATTTAAAGTAATTATTAAGAAATGGTTCCAATGGGGCGCCTGGGTGGCTCAGTCGGTTGAGCGTCCGACTTTGGCTCTCGCGATTTGTGAGTTGGGGCCCTGCATGGGGCTCTGTGCTGACAGCTCAGAGCCTGCAGCCTGCTTGAAATTCTTTGTCTCCCTCTCTCTCTGCCCCTCCCCTGCTCATACTCTGTCTCTCTCTGTCTCTCAAAATTAAATAAATGTTTAAAAGAAAAATTTTTAAAGAAATGGTTCCAGAAGAGAAACTATTTTCATAGACTTCAGAGCAGATACTTGTGTTGCCCCGCACAGACCCCACTAATGTCAACATATCCCTCTTCGGACATTTATGCACCGTTTTGCAAATCTTGGGAAGTTGGATGCTTTTAAAATTATAGAGATGGGAAAGGAAGATGGGTAAAAATTCCTTTGGAAGGCTTTATTATAAAATTCAGCTCACTTCTAATTCAAATAAAATATGCACTGACCATAGATTATATTAGCATATTGAGGTAGGTTATGTTAATTGTAAAATATTGTCATGCTTACATTTTCTATGGATGTTTAGAATCATTGGAGTTGATTGAGTAATCATTATTTATGAAGGAATTTTACAAATTGAACAGTTAGGAAACTTTGCAGACTCATATTTTGTGTTATTATAATTTATTAAAAACAATTTATTTCATGCATTTTCATTTAATGAGAAACTCCTAATAGAAAAGAATTAAAGTAGTTTTATATGATCTATTTGATAATGTGGTTTTCAAAAGGTTATTTGTGCAAAAGAGTGAAATGCAAATAGTCAGTGAAAGAATATAGAAAAAAAAAAAAAGCAAGCACATCTCCTAAAATGCTCTCAAATTCTTTTTTAAAGAATTACATAATGCATTATCAAGCTAAAATTAACAATTCAGGGAACAACAGATGCTGACAAGGATGTGGAGAAACAGGAACCCTCTTGCACTGCTGGTGGGAATGCAAACTGGTGCAGCCACTCTGGAAAACAGTGTGGAGTTTCCTCAAAAAATTAAAAATAGAACTACCCTATGACCCAGCAATTATACAACTAGGAAATTATCCAAAGGATATAGGAGTGCTGATTCATAGAGGCACTTGTACCCCAATGTTTATAGCAGCACTTTCAACAATAGCCAAATTATGGAAAGAGCCTAAAGGTCCATCAACTGATGAATGGATAAAGAAGATGTGGTTTTCATATACAATGGAATACTACTTGGCAATGAGAAAGAATGAAATCTGGCCATTTGTAGCAACGTGGATGGAACTGGAAGGTATTATGCTAAAGGAAATAGGTCAGTCAGAGAAAGACAAATAACATATGTTTTCACTCATATGTGGAACTTGAGAAACTTAACAGAAGACCATGGGGTAAAGGAAAGGGAAAAAAATAGTTACAAACAGAGAGGGAGTGAGGCAAACTATAAGAGACTCTTAAATACAGAGAATAAACTGAGGGTTGATGGGGTGGGAGGAGAAAAGGGGAAAAAGGATGATGGACATTGAGGGCACTTGGAATGAGCACTGGGTGTTGTATGTAAGTGATATATCATGGGAATCTACCCACCAAAACCAAGAGCACACTGTATACACTGTATTTTAGCCAACTTGACAATAAATTATATTTAAAAAAGAATTACATAATGTATTTTTATCTATAATTATCAGTGGCTCAACTATATTGATTTCTGGGCTCAAAGCTTAATTAATTTATTTATTCATTAATTTAACAAATGTTTACTGAGAAATTATTATGACCAATTTAAGTATTGGGGATAACGTTGTTAATAAAGAAGATTCGCTGTCTTGTGTGGTGTGTGTCCTAGCTGGACCAGTAAACAAGTAAACAAGCTAACAAACAAATAAATAGAAATTGTTGTATGGAAACCAATTTGACAATAAATTTCATATATTTCAAAAAAAAAAAAAGAAATTGTTGAGTACTGATCGGGACTATGAAGAATAGAGCAAGTTGAGAACAGTGTCCATAGGAGGTGGGAGGGCTGTGATATGCTAATATTTAAACAAAGACCTGAGGGAAGTGAGGAAGCTTTTTGAACCTCAGCAAGTATAGCAAATACAAAGGCCCTGAGGCAGGAGGGAGGTTGGGTTTTCCAGGAACAGCAGGGAACTCAGTGTGAGGGGAGAGGAGGCAGGGTATAGGAGAGGGGCAAGACATGACGTAGCTCATCTGAAACTAAAGTATCCCTGCCTGAGTGTCATTAGCCATCTCATAGTATTTTCAGCAGGAAGATAGATAACATTATCCTTACTCAGTGCCTTTATTGTTTTACAAAATATAAGAAAAGATAAACAGAAAAATTGGAAAAATCTCTTGTAATATACAGACTGACTTTTCTTTTTCTGGCCTTCTTGCTTTTGAAAATTGCCCTGTGACAAATCTGTTTCTAACAAACACTAAAGACAGAAGTATTGATTCCTTTAAAATAGTGTATGCATGTAGCTCTGAATAAAATGTGCCACAAAAGTATATATTTTTATTTAAAAATTTATGTCATGTCTTACTTCATTTGGGACCTCTGTTTTGCCACCTTCGGTCATTTTTCTTCTTATTCAAGTATAATTAACATACAGTGTTATATTAGTTTCAAGTGTACAATGTAATGATTTGACACTTTTATACATTTCTCGGTGCTCATCAAGGTAAGTGTACTCTTAATCCCCATTTTGGACTCTTGAAAAAATTTCAACTACAGAAATAAATAACGTCAGACATAAATTCATATTCTAATATTTAAATTGACTATTTTAACTTTTCTATTAAAAACTAGCTACACTACATTTAACTCCTTTAACTAATTCCCCACTCCTGTGTGCATCTGCACATATGGGATTCTTCCATATGCTTCTATTCATGGATTTTTGTGTGCCATGGTTTACATATAGAGATGCATTGTTATATGGTAAGGAAAATAATGAACATATAATTAATAAGTTTTACTACAAGCAGGGCCCCCAAAATTTTAAGGTTCCCATTGGCCATCCTCATTTGGATATCGTGTATTTGGACATACACTTCTTTTTCCAGATGATAGACTTTTGAACAAGAGATCGTATTGCCTCAGTAATTTAGGTGGAGTGGGGGGCATTAAAATGTGACTAACTGCATGTTGGAAATCTGAGAGGATTTACACAGATCATTGTGCATGCTATGACTTTAGTAGAAAGCCTAGAGACAGTTTTGCCTTCTCACCCACCTTCTTGAAAGCAGTTTTAACCTCCTTGTTTCTTAAGCTATAGACCAGGGGGTTCAGCATGGGAATAACCATAGTGTAGAACATGGATGCGATTTTGTCTGAGTCCATGGAATGGCTGGAGGTGGGCCGGGAGTACATAAATATGGCTGTCCCATAGAAGATGGAGACTGTAGTGAGGTGGGAAGTGCACGTGGATAAAGCCTTCTGATAACCCTGAGTTGAGTGCATCTTCAGGATGGTGATAAATATGAGCAGGTAGGAAATCAAGATAACAAAGACAGCAAAAAAGATGTTGAAGCTTGCTACCACAATAAGAATAAGTTCACTGACATGTCTATCAGAACAAGATAGAGCCATGACAGCTGGAACATCACAGAAAAAGTGATGGATCAGATTGGACTTGCAGAATGAGAGACTGAACGTGTTCTGAATGTGGATGGAAGCATTCAAGAAACCATAGATGTAGGAACCTATCGCCAGACATGCACACACCCTTGTCGTCATGGTGGTGGTGTAATGGAGGGGTTTGCACACTGCTGTGTAGCGGTCATAGGCCATTGAGGCCAAAAGGAAATTTTCCACAGTGGCCAAGGCTCCAAAAAAGAACATCTGGGCAGCACATGCATTGTAAGAGATGACTTTGTCTCCCATAAGGAGCCCAGCCATAACTTTGGGAGTGACAGCTGTAGAGTAACCAAAGTCCACCAGAGACAGGTTACTGAGGAAAAAGTACATGGGAGTGTGGAGATGAGAGTCTAAGAGAATCAAAACAATCATCCCCATGTTTCCAAACAGCGTGATGAGGTAAATGAGGGTGAACATGATAAATAGAAGGATCTGTAGCTTTGGGTCATTGGTTAGTCCCAGCAGGATGAATTCAGCCACTTCCGTGTTGTTCTTCATGATGTTGTTTGGGAACTGCAATATGCCCTGTAGTGATGAAAATAAAGGGAGAGTCATAAACAACAAAGCAAGTGAAGTGAAATTGAAACAGATACATAGAAAGATAGATACACAGAAAGATAGATAATAGATGATAGATAGATAATCTAGATAGATATCTCAATGATAGATTGGTAGGTAGATAGATGATAGATAGATGTGCATTATTTCTTTTTTTTTTTTTTTTTTTTAAATTTTTTTCAACGTTTATTTATTTTTGGGACAGAGAGAGACAGAGCATGAACGGGGGAGGGGCAGAGAGAGAGGGAGACACAGAATCGGAAACAGGCTCCAGGCTCCGAGCCATCAGCCCAGAGCCTGACGCGGGGCTCGAACTCCCGGACCGCGAGATCGTGACCTGGCTGAAGTCGGACACTCAACCGACTGCGCCACCCAGGCGCCCCTAGATGTGCATTATTTCTTTACAGCAGTAATTCTTCATATTATTCAGATCTCAGGTGTGAGCTTGACAATGAAATGTAATGCATGAATTCTCTATACAGTCACACATTGCTAAAACTGAAGGATCTTCATGGATCAAGTTTCATTTTCTAAATTTTGTAAATTTGTTAACTGAGATGTGAAGAGTAATGTCTTGATCAAGATGGCAAGTCTGAAATCAAATATATCTGTCATTTCAGTTCCATGGATCATTAAATGTTTATACTTGTATGTTGGTCTAGAAAGAAACTACTCTAGACACTTTGTGTGTATTCATTCATGTTTTTCAACAACCCTATGGGATTGACTAGTTCTTTATTACCCCCATTTAACTTGTGAAGCACAGAGATTAAATCACGTATTTAAGTTTACAAAATTATTACTGCCAAAGCCAAGTTTTGCACCCACGACTGGTTCTTCAGTCCACTGGTCTTAATTTAAGTAAAATTGAACTTAACTCAATTTACACATACTCATTGACTTCATTGTTCCAAACTCAGTGTTCGTGGCTTTCTACTTAAGTAACTGAGACATACAAGCATTATGGATGTAGTGGGATAACTTGAGCAGTAGGGCATGTATAGCCAGAAGAGGCAATTCTGAGGGCAAGGCACAATGTCAGGTGTAGAGCTGAGGCTCTAGGAAGTGGTGCCTATCAACCCTATCATTTACCACCCAAGAAACATTGATTCCAACCTCAGTACCAGGACCTGATTTCTTCCATACACACAGTGCAGATTGTAACGAGATCTACTCCAAGATATTGTTGAGTGATACAAATGAGATAGTGCATTATAAACAAGGGGTAAAATGTTGGATGTTTAGCATGGCCTGACCAATGTTACTGTAGTAATATTTCTAGGACGGAATGATAACCTTTCTGTTTGGGAAAGGTGGGTGGTGATTTGAGGGATTCAGGTGTGGATGAGTTCTGAGGCCTTGTAGCCTCTCCTTGGTTTCCTTTTTCTCACACACTTGGTCCACTGATTATTTTGTTCCTTCCAGTGTTCCTCAGTCTGTCCTCTGCCAGCTCAAGTTCTGTTCTAGTCATTCCAAATGAGCCATTCTTTTGCTTAATTTCTTTCTTAAAATCCATATTTTAGCAAGAGTCAAAAGAGTGTCTTTTCTTGAACTCACTCTTCCTTCCATTACTATCATCTCATAGTTGAATCACCAAGATCAAGGGTTGAAAGGTCCCAGTTTTTGACTGCCTTGAGCCTGCAGGTCTGTTTTGGTGGGGCGCTCCACGTTTTTAATTTATGTGATATGTTCTTGTGTAGGAACTGTCTCTTAAATCTTTTAACTTTGAATTTGAAGCCTTTAGAAAGACATCTGTCCTCAACTAATCACTCTCTACCATGCCCTCCTGATTCTGTCACATCCTCCCTCACCAAACCTAGACCCTGAGGTCGTTGTGTCTTACAAGCTTTGACAATCATAACATCTCAGAATAAGACATGTTCTACAAACAGTAAGAGCTATATACATATACATTTCTATTCATGCATGTGGACATATATTTATGCATGTGTTTGTATATATGTGTAAAAATGTATCATTACATTTAAATTCACTGAGATGTTGTGAGGTCAGTGTAATTGTTATTCCCCCTTTATCGTTTGAGAGGTTATGTAAAGCTCTACAATTACATAGCTTGAATGAGGAAGATTCAAGATTCAAATGACCCTGTGACCAAGTCAAAAGCCTGTGCTTTTAGCGACCTTATCATTGGCCTCTGTAGATGTGCTAGCAATATTAATAAGGACCAGATAATGCTGGAGAGATTACAGTGGAGTACTAATCTTGTTAATTGAATTATAACACTTTGTAGTTTATAGAGAGGTTATTTCACTGTCTTCTGTTTTTTTTTAACCTCCAGTGACAGGACAGAGATAGTAAATAAGATGAATTTAAAAGTTACTGAATCAGGGCATCACTTAACTTTTTTGTTTGGCTGATCTTTTTAAAGAAAGCAGTTGATGTTATTCCATAGACATCACTAAACTCGCCATTGATGGAAATTTTGATACTAAAATCCCAGCCTCAGCTCACTGCTTTAGGAGTAATGTTCAAATCATCTATTTCGGTGCTCAAATATAACTCATAGTAGGTAGAGCACCCCGTGGATTTTGCATGAATTATACTTCTTACTAAAAAAAAAAAAATACACGCAACATAGAAGCTTACCTCGCTGGCAGAAAAGAAGAGAGAGGCAATCCTGAATAGTGAGTCTGAAATCAGACTTTTTGCTATGAAATAATGCATATATCCTGTTGGAGATGTTCTCTATCAGGTACTAGTGAAAATTCCAAGACTTCTAAGACAGGTAAAATTAGAAGAAAGATCCCAACATGGAGTCACAAACATGATCCAAGTCCTAAACCCACCCTTAGTTCTGACTACGCTTTTGGAGTAGCCGCTTGTTTTCTCCCTATTTGTAAAATAAAGGAAAAAATCACCTCTCCTACACAATTCACAGAATTGTGTCGTGATGAGCAAAGGAGAGAAGCTCTAGAAAACACCTTGCTGAGGGGTTCTCATCTGGAACTCAATCAATATTTCCATGTGGAGATGTTTTCCCTGGCCATGATCGCAGGCTGGAAACAAATTCTCAGGTCCAAGGTCAGGGAGGAAGGTCTGCATGTACCAGCAACGATAGCAGTCAGCTGAATAAATGATGGCCAGAGGGGCGTGGCACATGGCCTGGTCCCTCTGAAATGATGTCATGTTGAGTCCTACTGGGATTTCAGGGGCTATCTCATGGAATCAGGAGGGAGATAGACACGGAGTTCTCTCCTGCATGTCCCCCAGGAGGGCATCTGTAGCTCTCATCCATCTTCTCAGGGAGAAGCAGTTAAACAGCCTGTGGGGACCTAACTGGATCTGATCAGGGTGCACACATGGTTTTATATCACATGTTCTTTCTTATATTTCACCCATTTTCTAACTGAAGTAGAATTTAGAAACAACAATGATACCCCTAGGTTTGATTGTATAAATCTAAGAGTTTGGCCATATTTACAAGGTCACATAGCCACCAGCACCATTGTGATATAGAAGAGTTCCATTGTCTA
Organism: Puma concolor; assembly: GCF_028749965.1. NCBI lineage: Eukaryota > Metazoa > Chordata > Mammalia > Carnivora > Felidae > Puma > Puma concolor. The sequence goes on from NC_141676.1 coordinate 12,354,679, forward strand.
CACCAAACCCCAAGCTTCTTTGTGCTCAACCCCTTCTCCCACCGGCTGTCCCTAGAAACCACGTAACGGCTTTTGTCCATGTAATTTTGCCTTTGCAATAATGTCCTGTAAGTTGAGTCCTAGTGTGTGTAGCCTTTGTGTCTGGATTCCTTCACGTAAGATGTATCTGAGATTCATCCATATTGTTGCCTATATTAATTTCCTAAGACTGCTCTTAAAAACTACCACAAAGAAGGTGGCATTAACAGAAATGTATCGTCTCACATTTCTGGATACTAGAAATCTGAGGTCCATGTGTCGATGGGGTTGGTTCCGTTGGTTACTTGTGAGTTCTGTAAGGGAGAATTTGTCTCATATCTGTCCCCGAGCATCAGGGTGATGTCCTGGCGTTCGTTTTCATTCCTTGGTCTGCTGACCATTCTGACCTCTGTCTTCCTCTTTACTTGGTGTTCCCCCCCTTTTGCCTGCATCTGTCTAAATATTCCATTTTTTAAAGGGGCACGAGTCCTATTAGATTTGGGGCCTACTTTACCCCAGTGGGACCTCATCTTAAGTATGTAAATCTGCAACAATCCTATTTCTATACAAGATCACATTTCGGAGTACTGAAGGTTAGGAATTCAACAGATGAGACACTGAACTGGACTTCGGACTTCTCAGAAGGGTATTTTGTTACTTAAATTGTTAAACCTATGTTTCTATCAGGGGATGTAGATTTGGACTTTCTATTCCTTCTTCCTGCTAATCTTACTCTGCTCATTTATTTTTTGTATTTTGTTCATAAATACAGTAGATACTTGGTTTGTGAGTATAATTCGTTCCAGAAACATGCTTGTAATCCAAAGCACTTGTCTGTCAAAGCAAATTTCCCCATAGGTAATAATGGAAACTCAGATAATTAGTTCTACAACCCAAAAATATTCACGTAAAACTGATTACTATACCATAATATAATACAAAATAATTTTAAAAAATACAAAATACAAGGATAAATAAACAAATTAACCTGTGCTTACCTTTGAAAACCTTCGTGGCTGAGGGAGACATGAACGAGGAGGATTATTGTATAGGACGACTTTCACTATCACTAACTGATGTTGACTACAGTACAGTATTAATAAACTCTTGTCATATACTGTATTTAATATAACTGGCAATAAGACAGCAGAGGAAAGGGTTTATACCTTCAAGCAGCCTGACCAAAACCAAGCAAAGCATTCCTAAGCTTACTCTTGTATGGAAAATCAAAGAACTGTCCATAGGTGCTTTGAAGCGACAAAAATTACATCAGTTTGGGGCACCTTCCAAAGTTCTGAAAAATAAATAATTTTTGCCAAACACCACAGCATGGGACCCAGCATCCAAGCATGAGAGACGATAACTCACAATCTCACAGCGGCGAGCGAGAGAGAGAGAGAGAAGAATCATTGGCTCGGTTGTGATCATGACGTCATTCATTTATCAAGTTAAAATTTATTAGAAATGTTTGCTCGTCTTGCAGAACACTTGGAGAACAAGTTACTTGCAATCCAAGGTTTTACTGTAGTATACTTTTTTACACCGAACAATAGTTGACACACAATGTTACACTAGTTTCAGGCATGCAACCAAGTGACTAGAAAAGTCTGTATGTTATGTGCTCATCACGAGTGTAGCTACCATCTGACCCCATACAATTCTATCACAACACCTTTGACTATATTCCCTATGCTGTAACTTTATTCCTTATGCTGTACCTTTTATACATTCCATAACTGGAAGCCTATATCTCCCACTCCCCCTCACCCCTTTTTCCCATCCTTGCCTACCCCTTCCTTCTGGAAACCGTCTATTTGTTTCTTGTATTTATGGGTCTGCTTCTTTTTTTGTTTGTTCATTTGTTTCTTTAGATTTCACATATAAGTGAAATTGTATGGTATTTGTCTTTCTTTGACTAACTTATTTCACTGAGTGTAATACCCTCTAGGTCAATCCATGTTGTCACAATGGCGAGATCCCATCTTTTTTTATGGATGAATAATATATATATATATATATATATATATATATATATATATACACATATATACAGATATATATATATATCACTTCTTCTTTATCCATTACTCTATCAGTGGACACCTGGATTGCTTTCAGATCTTGGCTATCATAAGCAATGCCACAACAAACATTTTTTTGAGGAAGTGCTATAGTTCCTGGAAGTGGGTGCACTAATTTACATTCCCACAAATGGTATATGAGGGTCCTTTATCTCCACATTCTTGCCAATACTTATTTCCTGTCTTTTTTTTTAAATGAAAAATATTATTTATTGAGTTATAAAGGGCATATAATATATTAGTTTCAGGTGTATAACATAGTGACTTGACATTTGTATATATTGCAAACTGATTGCCACAATAAGGCTAGATATTGTCTGTCACCATACAACGCTAATACAATATTATTGACTATATCCCCCATGTTGTAAATTATATTCCTATGACCTATTTATTTTATAACTGGAAATTGTTTTTCTTGATCCCCTTCACCCTTTCCCCACTGATGCCCCCTAAGTCTTCTTTCTCTCTGTCATCCCCAATGTATTCTCTGTATGAGTCTGGGTTTTTTGTTGTTGTTTTACTTGTTTTGTTTTTAAAATTCCACATATAGGAGGATCCTGGGAAGATGGTGACGTAGGAGGACGCTGGGCTCACCACATCCTGCTGATCACGTAGATTCCACCCACATCTGCCTAACTAACCCAGAAAACTGCCAGAAGACTAGCAGAATGGAGTCTCTGGAGCCAAGCACAGACGAGAGGCCCACGGAAGAGGGTAGGAAGGGCGGCGAGGCGGTGCGCGCTCCACGGACTGGCGGGAGGGAGCCAGGGCGGAGGGGCAGCCTGCTGGCCAAGCAGAGCCTCTGAGTCTGGCTTGCAAAAGCGGAGGGGCTGGATGGAGTGTGTTCCGACAGCAAGAGGGACTTGACATCTGGAAGGTTATAAGCTAACCACTCTGCTCAGAGAGTGGGAGGGCTGGAGGACAACGGGAGAGAGAGTTGTTGAGCCCCGGATGACAGAGCTCAGCTTGGCGGGGAACACAGACGCTCGCCAGCGCCATCTCCCTCTCCCATCCCCCAGCCAAAATCCCAAAGGGAACCGGTTCCTGCCAGGGAACTTGCTTGAACCGCGCAAACACCCAAGGCAGTGCTTCTGCGGATCCATCCCTCCAGCGGGTCTGACTCCCTCCCGGTGCCGCAGGGCCCCTCCCCAAGCGGATCACTGAAGGAAAAGCGAGCTGAGCCTACTCCTCCCACCGCCGTGCACCTTGCCCATCCACCCCAGCTAATATGCCAGATCCCCAGCACCACAAGTGTGGCAGTGTGCAAGTACCCCAGATGGGCCACGCCACCCCACAGTGAATCCTGCCCCTAGGAGAGGGGAAGAGAAGGCACACACCAGTCTGACTGTGGCCCCAGCGGTGGGCTGGGGGCAGACATCAGGTCTGACTGCGCCCCGCCCACCAACATCAGTTATACACCACAGCACAGGGGAAGTGCCCCGCAGTCCCGCACCACTCCAGGGACTATCCAAAATGACCAAACGGAAGAATTCCCCTCAAAAAAACCTCCAGGAAATAACGACAGCTAACGAACTGATCAAAAACGATTTAAACAATATAACAGAAAGTGAATTTAGAATAATAGTCACAAAATTAATCGCTGGGCTTGAAAACAGTATAAAGGACAGCAGAGAATCTATAGCTACAGAGATCAAGGGACTAAGGAACAGCCAGGAGGAGCTAAAAAATGCTATCAATGAGCTGCAAAATAAAATGGAGACAACCACAGCTTGGATTGAAGAGGCAGAGGAGAGAATAGGTGAACTAGAAGATAAAATTATGGAAAAAGAAGAAGCTGAGAAAAAAAGAGATAAAAAAATCCAGAAGTATGAGGGGAAAATTAGAGAACTAAGTGATGCACTAAAGAAAAATAATATATGCATAATTGGTATTCCAGAGGAGGAAGAGAGAGGGAAAGGTGCTGAAGGTGTACTTGAAGAAATAATAGCTGAGAACTTCCCTGATCTGGGGAAGGAAAAAAGCATTGAAATCCAAGAGGCACAGAGAACTCCCTTCAGATGTAACTTGAATCGATCTTCTGCATGACATATCATAGTGAAACTGGCAAAATACAAGGATAAAGAGAAAATTCTGAAAGCAGCTAGAGATAAACGTGCTCTAACATATAAAGGGAGACCTATAAGACTCGTGACCGATCTCTCTACTGAAACTTGGCAGGCCAGAAAGGAATGGCAGGAGATCTTCAATGTGATGAACAGAAAAAATATGCAGCTGAGAATCCTTTATCCAGCAAGTCTGTCATTTAGAATAGAAGGAGATATAAAGGTCTTCCCAAACAAACAAAAACTGAAGGAATTCGTCACCACTAAACCAGCCCTACAAGAGATCCTAAGGGGGATCCTGTGAGACAAAGTACCAGAGACATCACTACAAGCATGAAACCTATGGACATCACAATGACTCTAAACCCATATCTTTCAATAATAACACTGAATGTAAATGTACTAAATGCGCCAACCAAAAGACATAGGGTATCAGAATGGATAAAAAACAAGACCCATCTATTTGCTCTCTACAAGAGGCTCATTTTAGACCTGAGGACACCTTCAGATTGAGAGTGAGGGGATGGAGAACTATTTATCATGCCACTGGAAGTCAAAAGAAAGCTGGAGTAGCCATACTTATATCAGACAAACTAACTTTAAATTAAAGGCTGTAACAAGAGATGAAGAAGGGCATTATATAATAATTACAGGGTCTATCCATCAGGAAGAGCTAACAATTATAAATGTCTATGTGCCGAATACGGGAGCCCCCAAATATATAAAACAATTACTCACAAATATAAGCAACCTTATTGATAAGAATGTGGTAATTGCAGGGGACTTTAACACTCCACTTACAGAAATGGATAGATCATCTAGACACATGGTCAATAAAGAAACAAGGGCCCCGAATGATACATTGGATCAGATGGACTTGACAGATATATTTAGAACTCTGCATCCCAAAGCAACAGAATATACTTTCTTCTCGAGTGCACATGGAACATTCTCCAAGATAGATCATATACTGGTCACAAAACAGCCCTTCATAAGTTTACAACAATTGAAATTATACCATGCATACTTTCAGACCACAATGCTATGAAGCTTGAAATCAACCACAGGAAAAAGTCTGGAAAACCTCAAAAAGCATGGAGGTTAAAGAACACCCTACTAAAGAATGAATGGGTCAACTAGGCAATTAGAGAAGAAACTAAGAAATATATGGAAACAAATGAAAATGAAAATAGAACAGTCCAAAAGCTTTGGGATGCAGCAAAGACAGTCCTGAGAGGAAAATACATTGTAATCCAGGCCTATCTCAAGAAACAAGAAAAATCCCAAATACAAAATCTAACAGCACACCTAAAGGAAATAGAAGCAGAACAGCAAAGACAGCCTAAACCCAGCAGAAGAAGAGAAATAATAAAGATCAGAGCAGAAATAAACAATATAGAATCTAAAAAAACTGTAGAGGAGATCAACAAAACCAAGAGTTGGTTTTTTGAAAAAATAAACAAAATTGATAAACCTATAGCCAGGCTTCTCAAAAAGAAAAGGGAGATGACCCAAAGAGATAAAATCATGAATGAAAATGGAATTATTACAACCAATCCCTCAGAGATACAAGCAATTATCAGGGAATACTCTGAAAAATTATATGCCAACAAACTGGACAACCTGGAAGCAATGGACAAATTTGTAAACACCCACACGCTTCCAAAACTCAATCAGGAGGAAATAGAAAGCTTGAACAGACCCATAACCAGCGAAGAAATTGAATCAGTTATTCAAAGATCTCCCAACAAATAAGAGTCCAGGACCAGATGGCTTCCCAGGGGAGTTCTACCAGACATTTAAAGCAGAGATAATATGTATCCTTCTCAAGCTATTCCAAAAAATAGAAAGGGGAGGAAAGCTTCCAGACTCATTCTATGAAGCCAGTATTACTTTGATTCCTAAACCAGACAGAGACCCAGTAAAAAAAGAGAACTACAGGCCAATATCCCTGATTAATATGGATGCAAAAATTCTCAATAAGATACTAGCAAATCGAATTCAACAGCATATAAAAAGAATTATTCACCATGATCAAGTGGGATTCATTCCTGGGATGCAGGGCTGGTTCAACATTCGCAAATCAATCAACGTGATACATCACATTAATAAAAGAAAATATAAGAACCATATGATCCTGTCAATCGATGCAGAAAAGGCATTTGACAAAATTCAGCAATGTTTCTTAACAAAAACCCTCGAGAAAGTCGGGATAGAAGGAACATACTTAAACATCATAAAAGCCATTTATGAAAAGCCCACAGCTAACATCATCCTCAATGGGGAAAAACTGAGAGCTTTTTCCCTGAGATCAGGAACACGACAGGGATGTCCACTCTCACCGCTGCTTTTTAACATAGTGTTGGAAGTTCTAGCATCAGCAATCAGACAACAAAAGGAAATCAAAGGCATCAAAATTGGCAAAGATGAAGTTAAGCTTTCACTTTTTGCAGATGACATATTATACATGGAAAATCCGATAGACTCCACCAGAAGTCTGCTAGAACTGATATATGAATTTAGCAAAGTTGCAGGATACAAAATCAATGTACAGAAATCAGTTTCATTCTTATACACTAACAATGAAGCAACAGAAAGACAAATAAAGAAACTGATCCCATTCACAATTGCACCAAGAAGCATAAAATACCTAGGAATAAATCTAACCAAAGATGTAAAAGATCTGTATGCTGAAAACTATAGAAAGCTTATGAAGGAAATTGAAGAAGATATAAAGAAATGGAAAGACACTCCCTGCTCATGGATTGGAAGAATAAATATTGTCAAATGTCAATACTACACATTCAATGCAATCCCAATCATAATTGCACCAGCATTCTTCTCGAAGCTAGAACAAGCAATCCTAAAATTCATATGGAACCACAAAAGGCCCCGAATAACCAAATTTTGAAGAAGAAGAGCAAAGCAGGAGGCATCACAATCCCAGACTTTAGCCTCTACTACAAAGCTCTAATCATCAAGACAGCATGGTCTCGGCACAAAAACAGACACATAGACCAATGGAACAGAATAGAAACCCCACAACTAGACCCACAAACATATGGCCAACTAATCTTGACAAAGTAGGAAAAAATATCCAATGGAAAAAAGACAGTCTCTTTAACAAATGGTGTTCGGAGAACTGGACAGCAACATGCAGAAGATTGAAACTAGACCACTTTCTCACACCATTCACAAAAATAAGCTCAAAATGGATAAAGGACCTGAATCTGAGATAGGAAACCATCAAAACCCTAGAGGAGAAAGCAGGAAAAGACCTCTCTGACCTCAGCCGTAGCAATTTCTTACTTGACACATCCCCAAAGGCAAGGGAATTAAAAGCAAAAATGAACTACTGGGACCTTCTGAAGATAAAAAGCTTCTGCACAGCAAAGGAAACAACCAACAAAACTAAAAGGCAACCAACGGAATGGGAAAAGATATTTGCAAATGACATATCGGACAAAGGGCTAGTATCCAAAATCTATAAAGAGCTCACCAAACTCCACACCCGAAAAACAAATAACCTAGTGAAGAAATGGGCAGAAAACATGAATAGACACTTCTCTAAAGAAGACATCCGGATGGCCAACAGGCACATGAAAAGATGCTCAACGTCGCTCCTCATCAGGGAAATACAAATCAAAAGCACACTCAGATATCACCTCACGCCAGTCAGAGTGGCCAAAATGAACAAATCAGGAGACTATAGATGCTGCAGAGGATGTGGAGAAACAGGAACCCTCTTACACTGTTGGTGGGAATGCAAACTGGTGCAGCCACTCTGGAAAACAGTGTGGAGCTTCCTCAAAAAATTAAAAATAGACCTACCTTATGACCCAGCAATAGCACTGCTAGGAATTTACCTAAGGGATACAGGAGTACTGATGCATAGGGGCACTTGTACCCCAATGTTTATAGCAGCACTCTCAACAATAGCCAAATTATGTAAAGAGCCTAAATGTCCATCAACTGATGAATGGATAAAGAAATTGTGGTTTATATACACAATGGAATACTACATGGCAATGAGAAAGAATGAAATATGGCCCTTTGTAGCAGCATGGATGGAACTGGAGAGTGTGATGCTAAGTGAAATAAGCCATACAGAGAAAGACAGATACCATATGGTTTCACTCTTATGTAGATCCTGAGAAACTTAACAGAAACCCATGGGGGAGGGGAAGGAAAAAAAAAAGGAGGTTAGAGTGGGAGAAAGCAAAAGCATAAGAGACTCTTAAAAACAGAACAAACTGAGGGTTTATGGGGGGTGGGAAGGAGGGGAGGATGGGTTATGGGTATTGAGTAGGGCACCTTTTGGGATGAGCACTGGGTGTTGTATGGAAACCAATTTGACAATAAACTTCATATATTGGGAAAAAATTCCATATATAAATAAAATCATACAGTATTTGTCTTTATCTGACTTATTTCACTTAGAATAATACCCGCAAGGTCTATCCATATTGTTGCAAATGGCAAAATTTCATGCTTTTTAATGGCTGAATAGTATTCCATTATATGTAAATTACATATCATCCATACACATCTATACACACACACCCCACACACATCTTTACCTATTTATCCATTGGTGAACACTTAGGTTGTTTCCATATCTTGGCTATTGTAAATAACGCTGTTATGAAAAGATTTTTTTCAGGATAGTGTTTTTGTTTTGTTAGGATAAATAACCAGTAGTGGGATTCTGGGATCATATGGTAGTTCTATTTTTAGTTTGTTGAAGAACTTCCATACTTTTTTCCATAGTAGCTGCACCGATTTACGTTCCCGTAAACAATACACAAGGTTCACTTTTTTCCATACCCTCACCTACATGTGTTGTTTCTTGTCTTTTTGATAAATAAAGCCAATTTAACAGCTAAATATGTTATTTAATTGTGGTTTTGGTTTGCTTTTCCCTGAAGATTGTGATGTTGAGCATCATTTTATGTGCCTGTTGGCCATCTGTATGTCTTCTTTGGAAAAATGGCTGTTAAAATCTTCTGCCCATTTTTTGATTGAATTGTTTATTTTTTGTCATTGAATTGCATAAGTTCTTTATGTACTTTGGATATTAAGCTTTTGTCAGATATATAATTTGTAAATATCTTCTCTCATTCAGTACATTGGCTTTTTGCTTTGTTGATGGTTTCTTTCACTTTTCAGAGCTTTTTAGTTTGGTATATTTTCTGTTTGTTTATTTTTACTTTTGTTCCCCTTCCCTTTGGATTCAGATCCAAAGGAACATCACTAAGACTGATGTCAAGGAGCTTACTGCTTATGTTTTCTTTCTTTCTTTTTTTTTAAAGGATAAAAGCACATTTATTCATAACATTATTTTAAAATATTTTGGAGTTCTTGATATGGGGCCTGATTAATATTTATGATTTAAAAGTTGTATTTTATAGTGGGGAGCAAACCTGGAGTGAGCAGAATGTTCTCCAAGTCAAATTCTTGGATAACTAGAGAATTCTAATATATTGATGTACATGCAAGTATATTTATTGAAAACTAATCATACCGTAGCTCTTGTCTTTGAGGCTCTAGTACATTTCTTTTTATAAAATTTTATTTCTTATTTTTAAAAATTTACATCCAAATTAGCATATAGTGAAACAATTATTTCAGGATTAGATTACTTAGTGCCCCTTACCCATTTAGCCCATCCCCCCTCCACACCCCCTCCAGTAACCCTCCGTTTGTTCTCCATATTTATGAGTCTCTTCTGTTTTGTCCCCCTCCCTGTTTTTATATTCTTTTTGTTTCCCTTCCTTTATGTTCATCTGTTTTGTCTCTTAAAGTCCTCATATGAGTGAAGTCATATGATTTTTGTCTTTCTCTGCCTGACTAATTTCACTTAGCATAATACCCTCCAGTTTCATCCACGTAGTTGCAAATGGCAAGATTTCATTCTTTTTGATTGCTGAGTAATACTCCATTGTAAGATGTGTATTATACACATCTTCTTTATCCATTCATCCACTGATGGACAGTTGGGCTCTTTCCATACTTTGGCTATTGTGGATAGTGTTGCTATAAACATGGGGGTGCATGTGCCCCTTCGAAACAGCACACCTGTATCCCGTGGATAAATACCTAGTAGTGCAAATGCTGGGTCATAGGGTAGTTCTATTTTTAGTTTTTTGAGGCACCTCCATACTGTTTTACAGAGTGGCTGCACCAGCTTGCATTCCCATCCTGTCTTTTTTGCTTTGAAAATATAGTTTTCAGCAAATAGTGCTGGAACAACTTGACAACCACATGCAAAACTGAATCTAGAAACCTACTTTACTTACACCCCACACAAAAATTAAGTCAAAATGGATCACAGGCCAAAATGCAAAATGTGAAACTAAAATTCCTAGAAGAAAACATAGGGGAAAAAACCTAGATGTCCTTGGGTATGGTGAGTACTCTGTAGATACAACAATAAAGTCATAATTCATAAAAGAAATAATTAGTGCTCACTTTGGAAGCACATATAAGAAAAGAAATAATTAATATACTGGACTTCACCAATGTTAAAAACTTTTGCTCTGTGATGAACAATGTCAAGAGAATGGGAGAACAATCTACAAACTGGGAGAAAATACTTGCAAAGGACACATCTGGTAAAGGACTATTATGCCAAATATAAAAGGGACTCTTAAGACTTAATAAGAAAACAAACAACTGGATTTTTAAATGGGCCAAAGCTTTAACAGACACTTCAACAAAGAAGATATACAGATGGTAAAGAAGCATTTTAAGAGATGATCCACATCATATGTCATCAGAGAAATGCAAATTAAAACACCAATAGATTTCACTATACACCTATTAAAAATGGCCAAAATCCAGAACACCAAAAACATCAGTGGCGGCGGAGCAAAAGGAACTTTCATTCATTGCTGGTCAAAATGAAAAGTGGGACAGCCACTTTGGAGGACAGTGTGGACATTTGTTAAAAACCTAAACATACTCTCACCATATGATGCAGCAATCATCGTTATTGGTATTTACCCAAACGAGTTGAAAACTTATGTTCACACAACAACTTGCACGTGAATGTTTACAGCACCTTCATTCATGATTGCCCAAACTGGCAGCAACCAAGATGTCTTTCATTAGGTTAATGGATAAATGAAAGGAAAGACATGGAGGAATTTTAAATGCATACTACCGCATGAAAGAAGCCAATCTGAGAAGGCTGGTTTCCAACTATATGATTCCAACTATATTAAACTCTGGTAAAGGCAGAACCATGGAGACACCTGAAAGATCAGTAGTTGCCAGTGGTTTGGGGGTGGGGGTGGGGAGGATGACTAGGCAGAGAACAGGTGATTTTTAGAGCAGTGAAAACACCCTGTATGATGCTACAATGACAGATTCAATTCTTTATACATTTGCCCAAAGCCATAGCGTATATACCACCAAGACAGAACCCTAAGATAAGTTATAGAATTTAGGTGATTCTTTTGTCTTTTTGAAAATTATAATGTGAACGTGTTGATTCTGCAAAATGACTCAGTCAAGACAGAGATTCATTTAGATTTGATATGTATGTACCTCCCAATGAAATGTGCCAAAACAGTACATACTTTCATTTAAAAGTACATGATTCTGCTTCTACTCAGAATCTTAAAACAGTTGTTCAATAAAAGAAATAATTACAATTAAATATGACTTTATATTTAATACCTCAATTAACTACTTAAATTATTTTTATTCAAAACTTGTCACACTCCATTTACCTCTGACAAAATTTCTACTCCAATGTGTATGTGCCTACATGGGGCATATACATGTGCTTTGTTCCTGGGCTTGTTTTGACCCCTACTTAACATGTATGTTTGCGTTGGGTAGAAAAAAATATAAGTGCAACAAGCGAATAATTCAAATATCATTAGTCAAGTTTGACAAGTGGGTCCCCAAATTTTTAATGCTTCTTATTAACATCCCCATTCAGGAATTACATTTCTGAACATGTTTTTTTAAAGTTTATTTATTTATTTTGAGAGAGAGAGACTGCCTGAGAGAGAGAGAGAGAGAGAGAGAGAGAGAGCCAGCAGGGGAAGGGCAGAGAGAGAGAGAGGGAGAAGAGTGAGAAACACAAACAGGCTCTGTGCTGACAGCAGAGGGCCTGAGACAGGTCTCAAACTCACAAACCGTGAGATGATCACCTGAGCCAAAGTCAAACACTTAACCAACTGAGCCATCTGGCGCCCCTGAATATGTTTTCTTTTTGCCAAACAATAGACTTTTGAAGAGAGAAGGATGTCGCTTCAGAAGTTTAAATGCAGCATGGGTCTTAAAAAGTAGCTCATTGCATGGGGAAAGTCTGAGTGGAATTAAACAAGATTATGCACACTGTAATGTTAAATTCCTAATCCTGTAGAAAAATTTGCCTTCTCCACCACCTTCTTGAATGCACACTTGACCTCTTTGTTTCTCAGGCTATAGACCACAGGATTCAGCATGGGGATGACCATAGAATAGAACACGGAAGCCATTTTGTCTGTGTCCATGGAATGGCTGGAACTGGGCTGTAAATACATAAAGATGACTGTCCCATAGAAGATGGAGACTGTAGTGAGGTGGGAAGCACAGGTGGACAAAGCCTTTCGGTGCCCCTGAGCTGACTGCATCTTCAAGATGGATATAAATATGAATAGGTAGGAAACCAATATAACCAGAAGAGCAAAAAGGGCATTAAAGCTTGACATAAAAACAAGAACCAGTTCACTAACGTGTTTATCAAAGCAAGAGAGAGCCATGACAGCTGGAACATCACAGAAAAAGTGATGGATCAGATTGGACTTACATAAAGACAGACTGAATATGTCCCCAACATGGAAAGAGGCATTCAGAAAACCACAGATGTAGGAGCCTATAGCTAGAGAAGCACACACACCTGTGGTCAAGGTGGTGGTATAATGGAGGGGCTTGCACACTGCTGTGTAGCGGTCATAGGCCATTGAGGCCAAGAGGTAATTTTCCACAGTGGCAAATGCTACAAAAAAGAACATCTGAGCAGCACACGCATTGTACAAGATGACCTTGTCTCCCATAAGTAATCCAGCCAGGACCTTGGGAGTGACAGCTGTAGAGTAACAAAGATCCACCAGAGACAGGTTACTGAGGAAAAAGTACATGGGAGTGTGGAGACGGGAGTCCAAGAGAATCAGCGCCATCATCCCCAGGTTCCCAACCACATTGATGAGGTAGATGAGGGTGAACATGATAAAAAGGGGGATCAGCAGTTCTGGGTCACTGGTTAGTCCCACCAGGATGAATTGTGTCTCTTCTGTCCTGTTATCCATCAATGTGATCAGGGAATTATGAGATGTCCTGTTAAAGAGAAATAAAGGAGAAAACAAAAAGAAATTCTAATGACATTGAAATATATAAATACCACGTGCATTATTTCATTAATAATTTGTACTTCAGAATGATCCTGGTCTAATGTTAAGGGCTTTACATATAAATATGTGTGTTAGAGTGTGTGTGTGTGTACAATGGATAGTATTATTTTAATTTTACCATTGAAGGAATTAGGGATTTGAGGAATTATGTGATATTTTACAGTGATATCACTAGTATGAAAAAGATTCAAGTTTGAAACTCAGTTTTGACCTAACCAGAATCTGTGCACTTTTAACTCCTTCACTCGGAATATTTAAAGGTGCCAATAACAATAAGGATGAGATTAGGGAGAAAAGGTTACACTGCAGTTTGATCTTACTAAATCACTCAATTCCCTTTGTAGCTTAAAGAAGAGTCACTTCACACTTTCTTTCACCTCCAATGAGAGACCTTCTGATAGTGAACAAAATGAAATTACCATATACTCAACTAGAGCATCAACTATCTTATTTTTTTAAGGGAAGCCACAGGGTATTTTATAAGTATCATTAAATCTCCTGCTAATGGAATTTTGAATTTATACTCCAGCTTCAACTTACTATTTTAGAAAAAAATGTTTCAAAACATCAATTTCTCTACTCAAACAACTCATAGCATGTTTAGCTTTCATACTCCTTTTGAGTGAATTACACTTTTCAGTAATAATGTATATGGAATATAGTGGCTTACCTTGCTCCTTGAAGAGAAGAGACAGTCAGTCCTCAACAGTGAGTGTGAAATTCATGAGAAAATCATCCAAGAAATAACCCACACAAACTGTAGAGAAGCTATATGTTCGGTAGTGGTCAAAAGTTTCCAAGTTCACCAAGGCAGCAAAAAACGAACGGAAACACACCAACAAGGACCCAGGAACCTGGGCTCGGATTCTGAGTCTACCATTAATTCATGCTGTGCCCTTGGAGAAGTCACTTACCTTCTCCTTATTTGTAAAATAAACATAGTAAAAATACTTCTCCCACATATTTTACAGAATTGTGTCTGTAAATAGCAAATAAGGGAAGGTCTATAAAATAACTCAGTAAGGGGTTACCATTTTAAAGCCACTCAATACAACTTTTGTCTCGAGGTGCGTTCCTTGGTCATGGTTGCAGGCTGACAGCAACTCTTCAGGGAAGGAGAAAGCCTGAGGGCAATGGTGCCCACTGACATTCAGATGAATGTAGGATGATCATGGAGCCCAGTGTGCAATCTGATCTCTCTAGAATGATGCTATGTGGACTGTTGTTGCTATTTCAGAGGCTGATATAAGGGCACCAAAAATGAGTTATTAAGATATGGGGCTCAGGGGAAGCTCTTTCAAGAGCATCTATGGCTTTTCATCCCACCTTTCTACGGAAGAAGCAATTAAACTACCTACGGGGACCTCCTACATGTATTGAGTGGGTATGCACAGTTGTCATTACTTGGTATTTCTTTTTTTCCCTGAATGTATGATTTAGCTATTTTCAGCCTACAATGGGTCATATGGGAACATTCCACACCATCTTTGAAGACTTTCTGTAACTCTAAAAAAATTATACATTCAAATAATTAGATTTCAACAAGAGAAACATCCCTATAAAGGAAAAAAGTGAGTCTTGTAATAGGCTACACTGTCCCACAAGTAGTAGCATGACATTTCTGTACATTGAAGAAAAATTTTACAAATATGGAGATGTTGCAGCCTGTAATTAGACAGAGACCAAAAAATGGAGCCATGAGTGCACATTCCCAGAGGTAGCTTCAGTATAGAATGGGGCTCCCTGCGGGGCAAATTAAATGCATAAATGTTGCGCATTACTTTGGGACTTTGAAAGTACGCTATGTTTATTACTGACAGTTATTTTCTGGTTTATCTTCTATATGGATATTTTGAACCATTTCAGTTAGGTGTATGTTCCAGAGTGCATGAAGTAATTTTCCAAATTAAATCATATAGCAAATACTAAATAGCATTTATCTTGTGCTTCCTTGACACCTTGCAAGCCATACTTCTGAGTAAAAATTATAAAATGGTTTGAGGTCACACAGCCGTTGAGATTTCCAGGCAATCATGCCAAAAGTGACGGCTGCAAGCACTGAGTGAGAACGTAGATGAAAATATTTCAGCAAAGTGGAAAATAAGCTATAATACAGGAAATGCTCTAGGAGCATATCTAGATAGTTGCTACAGAGAATTCCCAAAGACTCAAGGACCTAACATATGGTCCAATTGGACTCAATTTATTCATTTGTTAGATAATTATTTATTGAGAATCTACAATGAATCACATACTCATTTTAGTGTTGGTGATCATGTGGTAAATACAACGGATAAAGTCACTGTTCTTATGGAGTTAGTTCTAGTTAGGAGAGAGTTCACAAAGCAAAAGGCCAATAAATATACAACAGGCGAGTGTTTGTAAGGATGACAAAGAATAATGCAGGGTGAGAAGTTGGTGTATGCAGGAAGGAGAAAGTGACGAATTTTTAAAGGTAGGCAGAGAAGGTCTCTAAGATTAAGGAGACCCTGAATGGACTAAGAGAAGATTTCTTTCAGAAGGAACAGCAAGTACAAAGACCCTGAGGTGGAAGTGTATTTGAGTTGTCCAGAAAAACCAAGGAAATCACTGTGGATGAAGCGAGGGAGAAGTCCGGGAGAGGGACAAGAGATGACCTAACAACACTGCAGTATGAAAAATAGGAAACATTAGCCATTTCAAAGCATTTTTAGACAGAAAAGTGTGCATTCTTGATAGTCTCTGTTCATTTTTTAAGCATTATGAGAGTTTGAGGTTGCATGTGAATAACGGAAAATGTGTTTATTTCCCTCCATTTTGTGTGTGTGTAGTCTGGATCTTTTGTCCTTTTAAAAAGTGTAATGTGAATATGTTGACTCTACAGAATGACTCAGTCAAGACAGAAATATAACTCTTTTTATTCTTTTAAAATTGTTAACATTTTTATTTGTTTTCGAGAGGCAGAGAGAGACAGAGCATGGGCAGGGGAGGGGCAGAGAGAGAGGGAGACACAGAATCCGAAGCAGGCTCCCGGCTCAGCTGTCAGCACAGAACCTGATGCAGGGCTCAAACCCATCAACTGTGAGATCATGACCCGAGCTGAAGTTGGACATTTAACTGACTGAGCCACCCAGGCGCCCCAATACGACTCCATTTACATGCAATATCTATGTGTCTTTCAATAAAATGTGCCAACAAAGAAAATACTTCTATTTAGAATTACGTACTTTTTCTTCAGTTAAGATTTTACAACAGGAATTCAGCAAAAGAAACAAATATTATTAGACACAAATTTATATTCTAACCCCCAAATTATTTAAAATCATTTTACTCAAAACCACTGACACTTCGTTTACCTCTGCCAAATTTACCACTGCCATGTGTATATGTCCTCAGAGTCATTGAGGATGTGTGTATGTGTCTCTGCTCATAGACTCGTTTTTCCCACTGATTTACATGTATGTTTACGCAGGCATGTGGTAGAGAAAATGCATGTGGAACAAGCGAATAAAACAAATGCCATTAGTAAGTGTTTTGAGAAGCAGGACCCCTGGCTTTTCATGGCTTTCTTTGAGCCATCCTAGTTCAAGTATTATATTTTAGATATACTTTATTTTTACAAGACAGCAGACTTTTCAAGTGTTAGGGATATAACTTGAGGAATTAAATGCAGGGTAAGTCTTAAAAATATGAATGGGATAAACCGAGAGAAATGAAACTAGATTATTGTGCATAATATAATATTAAAATCCAAGGACGAGAGATGATTTTGCCTTTTCCAAAACTTTCTTGAAAGCATTCTTGACCTCTTTGTTCCTCAGGCTGTAGACCACAGGGTTCAGCATGGGGATGAGCACAGTGTAGAACATGGATGCCGTTTTGTCTGTGTCCATGGAATGGCTGGAACTGGGCTGTAAATACATAAAGATGACTGTCCCATAAAAGATGTAGACTGAAGTGCAGGTGGACAAAGCCTTTTGGTGCCCCTGAGCTGACTGCATCTTCAAGCTGGTTATAAATATGAATAGGTAGGATAGGATTATAACGAGAAGAGCAAAAAAGACATTAAAGCTTGACACATACACAAGAACCACCTTACTAATGTGTTTATCAAAGCAAGAGAGAGCCATGACTGCTGGAATATCACAGGAAAAAGTGAAGGACCACATTGGACTTACAGAAAGAAAGACTGAACGTATTCCCAACCTGAATGGATGCATTCAGGAGACTACAGATGTAGCAACCCATGGCCAGAAGAGCACACACGCTCATCGTCATGGTGGTGGTGGGATGGAGGGGCTTCACACTGCTGTGTAGAGGTCACGGGCTGCTGAGAATAAGAGATAACGTTCCACAGTTGCAAAGGCTGCAGAAGAGAACGTTTGAGCAGCACACGCATTATAGGAGATGACCTGGTCTCCTATAAGGAATCCAGCCGTGACCCTGGGAGTGCCAGCTGCAGAGTAACCAAAGTCCACCAGAGACAGGTTACTGAGGAAAAAGTACATGAGAGAGTGGCAATGGGAGTCCAGTAGGATCAGTATGATCATCCCCAGGTTCCCCCAAACACTGATGAAGTAAATGAGGGGTGAACACAATAAAAAGTGGAATCTGAAGTTCTAGAGTATTGGTCAGATCCATCAGGATGAAATCTGTCACTTCTGTATTAGCGTCCATGGGAATTACTAAATTCTTTGTAGTAATGAGAAAGAAAGGAATATTTGGTGAACAGAAAATAGATGGCACTGAAATTTATTTATTTACTTATTTTATTTATTTATTTATTTATTTATTTATTTATTTATTTATTTATTCATAAGTATGTTTATTTATTTGAGAGAGACAGAAACAGCACAAGCAGGGAAAGAGGCAGAGAGACAAGGAAAGAGAATCCCAAGCAGGCTCTAAGCTGCTGGCACAGAGCCCTACACAGGGCTCAAACTCAGAAAACTGTCAGAGCATGACCTGAGCTGAAACCAAGTCAGATGCTTAACCAACTGAGCCACCCAGGCCCCCCTGCACTGAAATTTAAATATATAAATACCTCATTTACTTCACCATTTAATTATGGCAATAATTTATTCTTCATGATTCTCTGATATAAAGCATAGATTTGAACAAAAAACTTAGGACTTAGATAAATGATCTATATGGTTACATACTATTGAAGCCAAAAGATCCTTACAAGTCCCATAGCCAACTTCTTACTTGTGCCAATGCACAAAGAGAGGCACAGAAAGAGGTTACGATTTATCCAAGGTCACATATTTGCTGTACTTACATTTCCTAAGTCAGATTTCCTGAGTTTATTGACAGCTAAAGTTTATACAGTGCTCACATCAAGTACACGCTTATGTCTAATGTTGACATATGCTTAATCCTCTCAACAAACCCACAAATGACTGTTTGTGCAAGTCTACATCAGTATCAACCAATAGAGTCAAGCCTTGGACCCAGGCAAAGTGATTTCCTAGGCCCAGGCTCTTAACTGAAGTTTAATTGAATTTATTTTAACTGAGTTCACATTTATTCATTGTGTCCATTAGGCCAAACTCAGTACTTGTAGGTGTTAAGTAGAATAGCTATGTATATACAAACTAGATGTACTGGGATAACAGCACAACTACAGTAGAGGCATGTACAACCAAGAATTCCAGTTGAATTCAATTCTGAAGAAGGTATGGCATTGGGTGTTAGAGCTTGGGCTCTGAGAAGAGGTTCATAAGCATTCAGAAAGCAGCCCTACCATTTTCAACCAAGGAGACATTGGTCCTAACATAACTTCCTTGAGCCTCATTTTCTTTATAAAATGAAGATGGTGGGGCACCTGCGTGGTTCAGTTGGTTAAGCCTCCAGCTCTTGATCTCAGCTCAGGTCTTGATCTCAGGATGGTGAGTTCAAGCCACGCTGGGCGTGGAGCCCCCTTAAAAAAATAAATAAATAAAGATGGTAATGGGATGATTCAAAAGGGATTTTTTACAAAATCTAAATGAGGTAATTCATTTTTAAAAAGCACAATGTGGGCATTCATCACAATCCTGATGAGTTACTACGTTATTATTAGGATGGAATGATGGTCTCCATCTTGGTTAAGGACAGGTGGGGGTGGGATGCAGGGCTTCACGATGTGGAGGCAGTGTGAAGTCTGGTAGCCCCCAGCCTCTTGTACAGTCACAGAGATGGAGAGTTGAAGGGTCATGGACCAGGAATTTCATTCTAGTCTGCAGATCTGTTATGTGGTCACCTCCATGGTTTTGCTTTTTAATTTTTAATTTGACCTTGGAGCTTTTGGTAGCATGTCCATTCTCTGGTAACTACTTTTCTCTATCTCCTCTCTACCTTCTATTTCCTCCTGGCCATTTTGCAACTTCACTTTACATTCCTGTCCCTAAAGGCACTTGTGTGTTTATAAATTTCTAACATACATGATAATATAACCTACAACTTTTAAAGCAAATAGAATGTGCTGCATTCTATGACCACTAATAAGGGAATGACATATTCAGATATAGATATGTTTCACTTTAATCTTCATGATAACATTAAACGTCAGTCGGCACTAGTATCCCTATTTTACAAATAAGAAAAGAGGATTTGAGAAGTTACTTCCTAAAATTACATGTCTAAGAGGAAGCAGCTCTGAGAATCAAATGTATCTATGATCTATTTTACAACCTACGCACTGAATGACTGCTCTGTCGACTTTTCTAGACGTCAGGAAAAGGGTGAGCTTCGGGGGTAAAGAATATTAAAGTGGAGTACAGATCTAAATAACCTCATGAAGATCTTCCTGGCGTCTAAAGAACTGTCCAATCAAACTTTGCTTGTGAGCCTCCCCTACAATGACAGGAAAAGATAGAAAATGGGAGGAAATTACCTCCTGTTCAATCAGAGTATCATCCACCTTCCGTCTTGGCCCATCCTCTTTAGCAACATAACAACGTTTCATAAGTGCCACTGAGCTTCCTACTAACAGAAGTGGTTTTTAATTGGACATAAAGTCCCAAGCGTTTCAGAAAAGATGTTCATGGTATTCTATTTTGAGCTCAAATAACTCATAACATCAGCTTCATTACTACTTTTACATGTATTACACTTCTCACTAAAAATGTGTGTGAAATACAAAAGGTTACTTACCTGGTCTTGGAAAACAGGCGATGGAAATCCTGAATGTTTAGTCATTGATCCGAAACTCTGCGGGGGAAGAATGTAGCAATCCCATCAACAAAGCTCCCTCCCAGGAGCGAATCAAAAGGTGCCCTTAGAGTTGTCCCTTACCTGATGTCAAACTTAGTTTCTTTATTTGTGAAATAGAGTGTTATTAACACATGGGCATGATTCGCAGGACTGTGGCTGTGAATAGCAAATAAAAAGGCTATAAAACAACTCAGTAAAGGGTTATCACTTGGACTGCATTCAGTATAATTTTCATGCTAGGGGTTTTCCTGACGATGGTTGCAGACTCACAGAAATTCCACAATTTGGGGGAAGATCAGCATGTGTACTAACAACCATTCGCATTCACACGAGTAAATAAATTACCCAGATGCCTTGGTATATCGTTTGTTCCGTTCAAAATGATGTCAGGCAGAAGAACCATGTTGGGATTCTAAAAGATAATAATGAATAAGAACCAGAAACCTGGAGATCTCAGGGGAACAGGCCCTTGTGAGGGCAGCTCTAGGACTTTCTCCTACTACTTAAGGGAGAGGCAATTAAACCATCTGTGAATACCTAGCTTAATGTGTTGAGTGAACACACAGATGCATTTACATTTTTTTTGCCATTTCTTCCTTATTCTCAGTTTAGCATAATTCATTTATAGCAAATTTCATGCATTTTAGTGTATAGTCCTGAAAATTGGTTAAATGCATATGATCGTGAGCCACCAACACAATCAAAACAAAGACTAGTACCATCTGTCCTCCAAAGTCCCTGTGTTCCTTTGTGGTGAAGCCCTCCTGCCGCCCTCAGATCCTGAAACTGATTTTGTTCTTGAGACTTTTCCTCTGGAAGAAATGTCATATAAATGAGGTCATACACTATCTAATTTGTTGAGTCTGGCTTGTTTCACTCAGCATAAGCTGTATATGAGATTCATCCATTTCTTGCACGTATCAGTGGTTTGTTCCTTTTTATTGTTGAGTAGTATTCTATTATGTGGACCTAACCACACCGTTTATTTCTAGATTGTATTGATTACAGTTACATCAGCTATAAACATTTGCATACAGAACTATTGTATAAACATAGGTTTGAGTAAATACCTTGAAGTGAGATTGTTAGCAGATATGGTAGATTTATGTTTAACCTTATCAGACATTGCCAAATGATTTTTTAAAGTTTATTTTTATTTTTGACAGAGAGAGAAAGTGCGGGGTGGGGGGGGGGGAGAGCACACAAGTGGGGGAGGGGCAGAGAGCGAAAGAGAGAGACACAGAATCTGAAGCAGGATCCAGGCTCTGAGCAGTCAGCACAAAGTCTAGCATGGGGCTCAAGCCCATGAACCATGAGATCATGCCTGAGCAGAACTCAGACGCTTAATCTACTGAGCCACCCAGGCGCCCAGCCGAACAATTTTTTTGAGTAATGCGCCATTTTGTATTTCCATTGGTAGTCCATGATAATCTCAATTTCCTCATGTCATTGCTAAACCTTAGTACTGTCTACCCCAAGGTAGAGTATTCCTGACAGAACAAAGAGCCTGAATGAAAATTCTAAGGCTGTGAGAAATTATGTTGGTTATGGAGCAAGAGAAGTCCATTAGCCCCACAACAGCATGTGGCAGAACTATTGCAGAAGGGCAAATCACAGCTGCCAGGAGCTGTGATACTGTTTGGGGAAAATAAGGGACAAGTCAAACATTAAAAAGGGATATTCAGGAAATGATACAGGGGCTTTGAAAAGCTCTGACATATTTCTGGGTATGCACACGTAGTATGCAGGTAAAAACAGATCTGATGCCAGTTACTTATTCCTGGCTGATCTTATGGTTCCCCGCCAAGAAGAAAGCAAAAACCAGAGAAGATTTGTCAACTGCCCAAACTTTGAATAAATTCCCCAAACCATTCCCAGAACCTTCCTTCAAAATGGGTCTAAGAAAAACTTCCGGCACATCATTCGCTGACCACTGATACAGTGGCTACCCATAAGAGCACAGGCTTATAAATAAGAACAAGAGTTGAAAAGATTGGGTTGAAACTTCAAAGGCTACACACAGAAGGGAAACAGACTCTAAAATCAGTGTAGTTCGATCAATGAAACAAGAATGAGTATCAAACAACAACTCTGGGGATGGTCAGCATTCAAAGTTTCTATACTATGTGATCTGAAGGGCCCATTTTTTCAGCCAAAAAAAAAAAAAAATTGTAAGGCATGAAAATAAGGAGAAAAATGTGGTCCAAACAAAGGGGAGAACAGTCAATAGAAACTCTCTGAGGGAGGTCAGATATATTCAAAGAACTGAAGAAAACAAGGAGAGGAAAATATGATGCCAGTGATTCATCTAATAAAGAATAGCAATAAACAAGATGAAAGTTATAAAAAAGGAAGAAGCTGTAATTTTGGAGTCCAAATTTTAACTGCATCAAAATTCAATTGTTTTTCCATATCAAGCAATGCCATGAATACAATTTTTAAAAAGACAAATCACAAATTGGAAGAAAGTGTTTGCAAATACAATAGCTGATTTAAAAGTTCATTTTGAGACTGTAGACATCTTGCAACTCAATTATGAGAAAACAAACATTTCGATTAAAAAGGGGGGAAAGGTTTGAAGAGATGTGCTAACAAAGAAAGCGTATGAGTGCTAAGAAGCACATGAAAAGATACAAAATATCAATAACCAGAAATACTAAAACCAGAAGGAGACACCAGTTCACACACATTTGTATGGCTGCCATTGAGTAAACAGATAATAACAGATGCTTGTACAGCTGTGGTAAAGGAGAGTCCACTTACCTCACTGGTAGTATTTGAAGTTGGGGTTACTGGAGAGGCTGGAGAATTGGGACAAACTCTTGGTAGAATAAAGAGGTCGAATAAAATCCTCTGCGGTCTCATTATACAAAAAAAGCAAATAACTACTGGAGGAAGGAAGTCTGTTTCAGGCACAAAGACAATATCACTCACAAGATATATCTGTCTTTAGAAGGTCAAGGAGTGAGGTGCTAGGGGACTGCTCTGGAAACTTCTGAAGACATTAAGGACAGAAGACTTTTTATTTTAGTTTTTGTATATTTTTAGTGTTTACTTATTTTGAGGGAGAGAGAGAGAGAGAGTACAAGCAGGAGAAAGGCAGAAAGAGAGGGAGAGAGAGGATCCCAAGCAGGCTCCACACTGTCAGCACAGAGTCTGATGTGGGGCTCAAACTCACTACCCACGAGATCATGACCTAAGCCAAAATCAAGAGTCAGATGCTTAACGGACTGAGCCACCCAGGCACCCCCATAAAGACTTTTTAGAGTTCCAATCAAAATTCCTGGGAGGAAGCAGCTGAAATTCCAGTGATTATAACAACTCTAGAAGCTCCGTGTATCTAAGGGATAAATTTATCCTCTCCATCCACTGCAAGTGTGGGTCCTTTCAATCCAATAGCTTATGAACTAAGAAGAAAAGTTAGCTCATCCCGTATACACATCCAGTATATAATATTGAACTAGGGTAAAGATAATAAGGAAAAAGCCACCAGCTCATTCATAAAAGTGAACAAAGGAAGACAAAGTTAATTCCAGAATTTTGCTGAGTTGACAAAGGCCCTTCCACCATGAGGATGATAGATAATTCTTCATTATATCTTGATTTTATTTTTGTGACTAACTCTATTTGCCATTCTTTTTCTTAGGACCTTGTTCAGCTTTTTGGAAATTGTTTTCTTACCCATTATTCTCTATTTACAACTTGTGAAATGATTTTGAAGGGTCTGTTCTCCTTGAGGAACATCATTTGTCAGACTTCCACCCATGCATTTTTTAATTTCCACAGGTGGTTTAAGACTTTTTCAATGAAGGCATAACCTTCTTAGAGATGCAGCTCCTTAAAAAACCTGGATGTTTCTTATCAGTTTGCTCCCATATTCTAGTCACCACACCCCAAATTATTTTCTAGATATAACTCTCTAGATTATTTTATTTATTTTCCTCCTTACTCCTATATCTTTCTCTCTTATCTTAATAATGCCTGTGATTTTAAAGGACACATGGATGCTGATGTTTATAGCAGTGCTATCAATAATAGCCAAATTATGGAAAGAGCCCGAATGTCCATTGACTGATGAATGGATAAAGAAGTTGTGGTGTTTATAATACCATGGAATATTATTCAGCCACAAAAAAGAATGAAATTTTGCCATTGGCAATGACATGGATGGAGCTAGAGAGTATTATCCTAAACAATATAAGTCAGTCAGAGAAAGACAAATACCATATGATTTCTCTCATATGTGGGACTTAAGAAACAAAACATGAACATAACGGGGAAAAAGAGAGAGGCAAACCATAAAACAGACTCTTAACTAAAGATTACAAGCTGAGGATTGCTGGAGGGGGGGCAGGGAATGGGTTAAATGGGTGATGGGTATTAAGGGAACTTGTTGTGATGAGCACTGGGTGTTATATAGAAGTGATGAATCTCTAAATTCTACTCCTGAATCTAATATTACGCTATATTTTAACCAACTGGAATGTAAATAAAAACCCAAAACTACTAAAAATACTATAAAGAAAGGAAGAAAGAAGGAAAGACTATGACTGACATATTGTTGGTGACTAATAGATTGTGGTTTAAAATTACAATGATTTTTACTTGCTTATGTGGTATCCAAGATTGGATCCTGACCAAAGGGGAGAAAGAAAGGACGTTATGGGAAAAAGAGGTAAAGTTTGAATAAACTCTGGACTTCACTTAACAGTAAAGTACCAATGTTGGATTCTTTGCCTTGAAAAATGCAACATGATAATGTAAGACAATAAAACTTTAGGTGCAAAGTTTTGAGGGAAACTAGGTGAGTGGATATCCAGGAGTTCTTGGTGCTACCTGTGAAACTTTTGTGTAAATCCAAAACAATTCCAACATTAAAAGTTTATGAGAAATAATTTAAACAGTGGGCTCTCTAGATGGCATAGAAAGGGCTCAACAGAACTTCTCTTCAGTGAAACAACATTATCACTGGTGGAAAATTTTTTTTAACCCCAACAATATGAAATCCTTTGAACTTGTCTTAAGGACATACAGCAAATGGAGAAACATGTGCTTGAGGAGATCTACGCAGTCTCCTAAGAACAGCATTGTGGCATTTAGGCCATGACCCACTTCCATCACCTTCCCCAGCTCTGTGCGGTAGAAGTTATGTTACAGGAAAATGTGTTCAAGAAGGCAGGGGTACTTTCTAATTCCAGGTTCCATTGTGGACTACAGTATCATTCTCTGCAGGGCGGGACACAGGCATCTCTCTTTCTCTCCACGTCCATATTGCAGAAGCATTATTCCCAATGAGCAAGGCTGGGAGCAGGGGACAGAGGCTGTCATCTCCCATCCAGTTAATAGGGTAAAAGCTTTGCCCAACATACAGAAGGCTGAGAGTTTAGGGACCCAATGGCCTCTGCCTCAATTTGTTTGTTGGGTAGTGATTTCACATTGGGAAGGACAGGCCAAGAAACCTAGGACTATGGTCTTCCCCCTAGCACTTGCTTAAAGAAGAAGAGTATCATTCTGGGAGAGCTGGATCCTGTCTCCTCCTCCAGGACTAGTACAATGGCACAGAGTTTCTATCCAAAGAGTAGGCAGTCCATGAAGACAAGAATTCTGAAGCTTTACCTGAGGTGAATGACTTTATTTAGAGCAGGTGAGAAGTTCATGCCTAAGAGTATTATGGAAAACCATGGAGCATTTGGTGATAAGCAATTAAAAGAGGGTTGGAAAATTTCATGATACTGGTAGCAAAACATAAAACGGCAGAGCATCCAGTAGATTTCAAGAGAGAACAGGAGCAAGAGATAGTCAAGAAAAGTCCTCCTAAAATCATACTCATGCCTAAGGGTCCTGAGGGCTGAATACATACCTTACATTGCATCCACTTAAGAGTCATGAAAGCAGGATGTGGAGAAAATGCAAAAGCTTTACCAAACCACACAGTGATCCATAAGCAAAGAGCCTTGAACCCTTAGCACACTTGAGCACAACCTTTGACTAAACACTGGATGAAGAATAAACTACTCTAATCCAGGTATAACTCTAAAGGAGTAGTGTCTGAAAAAAGTCATGCTTATCCCTGTTGATCTGGAAGACGTTGTGCATTCCCAAGGTCACACTCCCTGGAGAGTCATAGGAAGGAAAACTTCTAGTCCCTGGATGAACGTAGGGCAAAATTATAATGTCGCTGAACTGTGAAAGCCATATCCAACACACAGAAACATCCAATGGTAAAATGTGAAAATTGGTGTCTACCTGATTCGGGAGATTTAAGAACAATTTTTTATGTGGAAATGGTGCATGAGTCCCAAGAGTAATCCATTGGCAGGCAGGCTAAAAGATAAATAGGGGAAAAGGTAGGGTCAAGGACATCAGAACCCGCATACTTCAGGGGAAATAGATACACTTTGCTGAATTAGTTCTGCAAGTCATTAGCCACATAAATAAATGACTGGAGAGTGAGATTAGCAGGACAGAGGGATAGGAAATCAATATCCATGTTCCCTGACAGAAAAACAAATTTAAGACTATAAGTAACGAAACACCCTTATGAGAAGTGCAAAGTCCAGTTCGATGTCTTGTGTGTTGAAATCTCAACCCTGAGTACTTCAAAGTGTGTTCTTATTTGGAAATAAGATTGTTGCAGATTTACTTATTTAAGATGAGGTTCCACTGGGGTAGGGTGGGCCCCAAATCTTATAGGATTAATCTAATCTAATAGGACTCCCTTTAAAAAGGGAAAATTTAGACAGATGCAATCACAGGGAATAATACCATGTGAAGAGGAAGACAGAGGTCAGAATGGTCAGCAGACCAAGGAATGCAAACGAACACCAGCACATCACCCTGATGCTCAGAGACAGATATGAGACAATTTCTCCCTTACCGAATTCACAAGCAACCAACGGAACCAACCCCATCGACACATGGACCTCAGATTTCTAGCATCCAGAAATGTGAGACGATACATTTCTGTTAATGCCACCTTCTTTGTGGTACTTTTTAAGAGCAGTCTTAGGAAATTAATATAGTCAACAATATGGATGAATCTCAGATACAGCTTATGTGAAGGAATCCAGACACAAAGGCTACACACACTAGGACTCAACTTACAGGACATTATTGCAAAGGCAAAATTACATGGACAAAAGCTGTAACGTGGTTTCCAGGGACAGCAGGTGGGAGAAGGGGTGAAATATAAGAACATGTGACACAAAACCATGCGTGCACCCTGATCAGATCCAGTTAGGTCCCCACAGGCTGTTTAATTGCTTCTCCCTAAGAAGGTGGATGAGAGCTACAGATGCCCTCCTGGGGGACATGCAGGAGAGAACTCCGTGTCTATCTCACTCCCTCCTGATTCCATGAGATAGCCCCTGAAATCCCAGTAGGACTCAACATGACATCATTTCAGAGGGACCAGGCCATGTGCCACGCCCCTCTGGCCATCATTTATTCAGCTGACTGCTATCGTTGCTGGTACATGCAGACCTTCCTCCCTGACCTTGGACCTGAGAATTTGTTTCCAGCCTGCAATCGTGGCCAGGGAAAACATCTCCACATGGAAATGAATATTGATTGAGTTCCAGGTGAGAACCCCTCAGCAAGGTGTTTTCTAGAGCTTCTCTCCTTTGCTCATCACGACACAATTCTGTGAATTATGTAGGAGAGGTGATTTTATCCTTTATTTTACAAATAGGGAGAAAAGCGGCTGCTCCAAAAGCGTAGTCAGAACTAAAGGTGGGTTTAGGACTTGGATCATGTTTGTGACTCCATGTTGGGATCTTTCCTCTAATTTTACCTGTCTTAGAAGTCTTGGAATTTTCACTAGTACCTGATAAAGAACATCTCCAACAGGATATATGCATTATTTCATAGCAAAAAGTCTGATTTCAGACTCACTATTCAGGATTGCCTGTCTCTTCTTTTCCGCCAGCAAGGTAAGCTTCTATGTTGCATGTATTTTTTTTTTTTTAGTAAGAAGTATAATTCATGCAAAATCCACGGGGCGCTCTACCTACTATGAGTCATTTGAGCACCAAAATAGATGATTTGAACATTACTCCTAAAGCAGTGAGCTGAGGCTGGGATTTTACTATCAAAATTTCCATCAATGGGGAGTTTAGTGATATCTATGGAATAACATCAACTGCTTTCTTTAAAAAGATCAGCCAAATTATATACCTTCTCATATCCTCAGGTGTCTTAATGGTAAAGTGGGAATAATCAAAATTCTACTTACCTCAGAATGAATTTAAATGAAATGGTATATTTTATACATGTATATTAACACATGCATAAATATATGTACACATGCATACATAGAAATATATATGCATGTAGTTCTTACTCTTTGCAGGACGTTCCATATTCTGAGATGTTATGACTGTCTCTGGTTGACAGACCTAATGACTTCAGGGGCTAGGCTTGGAGAATGAGGATGTGAAAGAATCAGGAGAACAATGGTAGATAATGATTTGTGAGGATAGTTGTCTTTCTAAAGGACCTCAGATTATAATTAAGATTTAAGACACTGTTCCTACACAAGAACATATCACATAAAAATTTTTAAACATGGAGCTCTCCACCAAAACAGACCTGAAGACTCAAGCGAGCCAACAAACCAGGACTTTTCAACTCTTGATCTTGGTGATTCAACTATGAGATGATAGTAATGGGAGGAAGAATGAGTTTAAGAAAGGACACTCTTTTGACTCATGCTAAAATAAGGATTTTAATTTCTGTGATGTTGGCTGTGATCTGTCTTCTTTCATTTGTGAGTTTTGTCTATTTGGGTCCTTTCTCTTTTCTTTTTGATAAGTTGGCTAGGGATTTATCAATTTTGTTTATTCTTTCAGAGAACCAGATCTTAGTTTCATTCATCTGTTCTGTGATTTTTTTTTGTTTCTATATTATTCATTTCTGCTCTAATCTTTATTATTTCCCTTCTTCTGCTGGCTTTGGGCTTTGTTTGCTGCTCCTTTCTGCCACCTTTAGGTTTAAGGTTGGGCTGTGTATTTGAGACCTTTCATACTTCTTCAGATAGGCCTGAATTGCAATATACTTCCCTCGTAGGACTGTCTTTGCTATATCCCAAAGGTTTTGGACTGTTGTACTTTCATTTTCATTTGCTCCCAGGTATTTTTTTAGTTTCTTCTTTAATTTACTCATTAACCCATTCATTATTTAATAGGATGTTCTTTAACCTCCATGTATTTGAGGGCTTTCCAATTTTTTTCTTGTGATTGATTTTAAGTTTCATAGCATTGTGATCTGAAAATATGTATGGCGTGATCTCGATCTTTTTGAACTTGGTGGGGCATATTTGTGACCCAGTATGTGATCTGTTCTGGAGAATGTCCCATGTACCCTCAAGAAGAATGTGTAGTCTGCTGCTTTAGGATAAAATGTTCTGAATATATCTGGTAAGTCCATCCAGTCCAGTGTGTCATTCAAAGCCATTGTTTCCCTATTGATTTTCTGCTTGGATGATCTGTCCATTGATGTAAGGGGGATGTTAAAGTTCCCCACTATTATTGTATTATTATCAATGAGTTTCTTTTTTTATTTTTAGAAGAAGTTTACTTTTTAATGTTTATTTATTTTTGAGAAACAGAGAGAGAGAGACAGAGTGTGAGGTGGGAAGGGACAGAGAGAGAGAGAGAGAGAGAGAGAGAGAGAATCCAAAGCAGACTCCAGGCTTTGAGCTGTCAGCAAAGAGCCCAACACAGGGCTCGAACTCATAGACTGTGAGATCATGACCTGAGCTGGTGTTGGGTGCTTAACCGACTGAGCCACCCAGGCGCCCCATCAATGCGTTTCTTTATGTTTGTTATTAATTGATTTATATACTTGGGTGGTTCCAAGATGTGGGGATAAATATTTACAATAGTTAGGTCTTCTTTTTGGATAGATCCCTTAATTATGATACAATGCCCTTCTTCATCTTTTATTACAGTCTGTTTTAAAGTCTGGTTTGTCTGACATAAGTATGGCTACTCCAGCTTTCTTTTGGCATCCATTAGTATGATAGATAGTTTTCCATCTCCTCACTTTCAATCTGCAGGTGTCTTTAGGTCTAAAAGGAGTCTCTTGAAGACAGCATATAGATGGGTCTTGTTTT
The DNA here is from genome assembly GCF_028749965.1 of Puma concolor. Lineage (NCBI taxonomy): Eukaryota > Metazoa > Chordata > Mammalia > Carnivora > Felidae > Puma > Puma concolor. The sequence goes on from NC_141676.1 coordinate 12,385,541, forward strand.
TTTTTTTTTTTTATCCATTCTGATACCCTATGTCTTTTGATTAGAACATTTAGTCCATTTACATTCAGAGTTATTATTGAAAGATATGGATTTAGTGCACATCCTGAAGATGTGCTCAGGTGAGGGATATCAGAAGGCTTTGTCCACCTGCACTTCCCACCTCTCTACAGTCTCCATCTTCTATGGGACAGTCCTCTTCATGTACGCCCAGCCCAGCTCCAGCCCTTCCATGGACTCAGATAAAATTGCATCCGTGTTCTACACTGTGGTAATTCCCATGCTAAACCCCCTGGTGTATAGCCTAAGGAACAAAGAGGTGAAAAACGCATTCAAGAAGGTGGTTGAGAAGGCAAAGTTGTCTCTAAGCGTTGCCTCTTAAAGTTATAAGATCCACAGTGACCTGTGTTGTTCTTCTCAGATCCCCAATAGGCAATGATTCACATTTTTAAAAATCAAAGTATAATTAACATATAATGTTATATTAGTGCTGGTGTACAACATAATGATTCAACAATTATATGCTACTTAGTGCTCACCACAATAATTGTAGCCACCATCTGTCACCAAACAACATTATTACCATCTTATTGGCTGACTATATTCCCTATGCGGTAGTTTTCGTTTCCATGACTTACTTATTTTGTAAGTTTATTTTGAACGTTATTTATTTGTTTTGGAAGTTTATTTATTTTGGAAGTTTAACTCTTTTTTTAAACGTTTATTTACTTTTGAGAGAGAGGTAGAGTGCAAGTGGGGGAGGGGCAGAGAGAGAGGGAGACGCAGAATCCAAAGCAGGCTCCAGGCTCTGAGCTGTCAGAGCAGAGCCTGACGCGAGACTAGAACTCACAAGCTGTGAGATCCTGACCTGAGCCGAAGTCGGAGGCCCAACCAACTGAGCCACCGAGGTGCCCCTGGAAGCTTAACTCTTAATCTCCTTTATCCCTTCCATCCATCCTCCTATCCACCTCCTCTCTTGGCAACCACCAGATCCCTACATTTGAGTAAGCTTTTTTTTGTCGCTTCTTGTCTCTTTTTTTTTATCCTTTGTTTTGTTTCTCAAATTCCACATATGACTGAATCCACACATGACATATTATTGTCCATACTGCACCTAAATTACTGGAGTGATGTCATTTCTTATTCAAACGTCTCTCATCTGGAAAAGAAAGTGGTATGTTCACATATGTGATACCTGAACAAGGATGGCCAAAGGGGCCTTAAAATTTTGGAGCGCTGTTTTTAATCAACCTTATAACTTTATGTCTTATTTAGTCTACCATGTGGCAATGCATACCTCTATGTAAACCGTGGCACACATAAGCTCATGAAGAGAAGCATATGCAAGAATCCCATATGTGCACAGACACAAAGGAATGGGGAATTTGCTAAAGGTGTTGGATGCAGTGTTTTCTAATTTTAAAAAGTTTGAGTAGTAAATTTAGATATCAGAATATAAATTTGTGTCCGACACTATTTTTTTCTCTAGGTGAAAAACTATTGGGACACCAGGCAGCTCAGTTGGTTAAGTTTCCATCTCTTGATTTTGGCTCAAGTCATGATCTTATGGTTCGTGAGCTCAAGCCCTGCATTGGTCTCAGCCCTGACAGTGTGCATTTTTCTTGGGATTCTCTCTCTCTTCCTCTCTCTCTTCCCCTCCACTGCTCGTGGGCGCGCACGCTCTCTCTCACAAAGTAAATAAATAAACTGGAAAATAAAGAAAAACAATTTCAAGACCAAAATCAAGAAAAACATGACAAAAATTTTAATTTAAATCCAAATTAGTTAACATATAGTGTAATAATGATTTCAGGAATAGAATTTAGTGATTCATCATTTACCTATAACACCCCAATGCTCATCCCAACAAGTGCCCATCACCCATTTAGCCCATCCCCCCACCCGACACCTTTTGAGCAACCCTGAGTTTGTTCTCTGTATTTAAGAGTTTCTTATGGTTTGTCCCCCTCTCTATTTTTTATCTTATTTTTACTTCCCTTCCCCTACGTTAATCTGTTTTATTTCTTAAATTCCACGTATGAGTGAAAGCATATGATGTTTGTTTTTCTCTGACTGATTTATTTCACTTAGCGTAATACACTAACTCTAGTTCCATCCATGTTGTTGCAAATGGCAAGATTTCATTCTCTTTCATCGCTGAGTAGTATACCACATCTTTTTTTTATCCATTCATCTGCCGATGGACATTGGGGCTCTTTCCAATTTGGCTATTGTCAATAGTACTGCGATAAACATTGGGGTGCAATAACATAGTTTTTTAAATAAAGTTATATGCTTTGGGGGGCATGTTTATTCAGATCTATAAACATACAACATATCAAAGGAATTAATTTTTCTATCTTCAGGAGCGTGTGGTAGAAACAGGATGGTCACAGGATCATTTTCAAAAGCAAGAAGACCAAAATACAAGGGAAGAAAATGGTCAGTGGATAGTAAAGACATTTAAAAAAATTTTCCGTATAGGGCTACCAACTTTTCAACTTTGTAAGATAAATACACTGAGTATGATAGTGTTATCTATTTTTCTGTCTGGAAATACTATGAGATGGCTAGTGTCCCTCCGTTAGTTTCATATGAGCTACATCGTGTCTTCTGCTCCCCTACTCGCTCCCTCCTCTTCACTCACACTGAGTTCTCTACTGTTGTCAACGCTCAGAAAGCCCCCTCACTTCCCTCGAGTCTTTGCTTAAATGTTACTGTATCCTAGTCACCCCACCCCCATGGACACTGTGCCCAATTTACTTTATTCTTCATGGCTGTGATCAACTATTTCTATTTATTTCTTTGTTTATTCATTTTCATTTCTCTATCTACCTAGAATGTACATTGCATGAGAAGAGTGGATTTGTGTCCCTTACTAACAACTTCATCCCCAATAATTGAGTTATGGCCAGGTTTGTACTAATTTCTCAACAAACATTGGTTAAATTAATGAATAAACTACTCGTTGGAGTCCAGCAGTAACTATGTCTGAACCATGGATAATTATAGTTGCTTACCCATTATATAGTTCTTTAGAAAGGAATTTTAGAGCATTTCAAAAGATGCCGTTTTCTTTTTTCTTTTTTTAACATTCTCTCATTCTCTATTTACATTTCCCACTTTTGGACAAATAACTTTTTGGAAACCACACTGTCAAACAGATCATATAAAAACCATTTTAATTCTTTTCTATGAGGAATTTCTCACTAGATGAAAAATAACACATGAAATAAATTACATTTAGTGAAGTGTAATAACAAAATCTGATACTGCAAAAAGTTTCTTAACTGACTCAATTTGTAAAATTTCTTGATAAATGATGATTATTCAATCAACACCAATGATTCTAAACATCCATAGAAAATGTTAGTATGGAAATTCTTTACAACAATATTACATATCCTACCTTAATGTGCTAATATAATAGATAATAATGGTGTATTTTATTGGCTTTTAGGAGAGGTATTTTTATAAGAAACCTACCAAAAGGAATATATACCCACCTTCCTTTTCTATGTCTATAATTTTAGAAACACTCAACTTCTCAAGATTTGTGAAACTGCTTGAATGTCCTAAGATGTCTGTGTGGTGCAACAAAAATATCTAGCTCTGCTCTCACCGCTGTTGTTTCACACAGTGTTGGAAGTTCTTGCATCGGCAATCAGACAACAAAGTGAAATCAAATGCAACAAAATTGGCAAAGATGAAGTCAAACCTTCGCTTTTTGCAGATGACATGATACTCTACATGGAAAACCTGGCAAACTCCACCAAAAGTCTGCTAGAACCGATACAGGAATTCAGCAAAGTCACAGGGTACAAAATTAATGTACAGAAATCAGTTGCATTCTTATACACTAATAATGAAGCAACAGAAAGTCAAAGAAACTGATCCCATTCACAATTTCACCAAGAGTCATAAAATACCTAGGAATGAACCTAACCAAAGACGTAAAAGATCTGTATGTTGAAAACTATAGAAAGCTTATGAAGGAAATTGAAGAAGATACAAAGAAATGGAAAAACATTCCGTGCTCATGGGTTGGAAGAATAAATATTGTTAAAATGTCAATACTACCTGAAGCAATCTACACATTCAATGCAACCCTAATCAAAATTGTACCAGCATTCTTCTCGAAGCTGGAACAAGCAATCCTAAAATTTGTATGGAACCACAAAAGATCCCGAATAGCCAAGGTAATATTGAAGAAGGAAACCAAAGCATGAGGCATCACAATCTCAGACTTTAGCCTCTACTACCAAGCTGTAATCATCAAGACAGTATGGTATTGGCACAAAAACAGGCACATAGACCAATGGAATAGAATAGAGACTCCAGAGTTGAACCCACAAATATATGGCCAACTCATCTTTGACAAAGCAGGAAAGAACATCCAATGGAAAAAAGACAGCCTCTTTAACAAATGGTGCTGGAGAACTGGACAGCAACATGCAGAAGAATGAAACTAGACCACTTTCTTATACCATTCACAAAGGTAAACTCAAAATGGATGAAGGACCTGAATGTGAGACAGGAAACCATTAAACCCTAAAGGAGAAAGCAGGAAAAAAACCTCTCTGACCTCAGCTGCAGCAATTTCTTACTTGACACATCTCCAAAGGCAAGGGAATTAAAAGCAAAAATGAACTATTGGGACCTCATCAAGATAAAAATCTTCTTCATTGCAAAGGAAACAATCAACAAAACTAAAAGGCAACCGATGGAATGGGGAAGATATTTGCAAATGACATATTGGACAAAGGGCTAGTATCCAAAATCTATAAAGAACTCACCACACTCCACACCCAAAAGCCAAATAATCAGTGAAGAAATGGGCAGAAGACATGAATAGACACTTCTCTAAAGAAGACATCCAGATGGCCCACAGACACATGAAAAGATGTTCAATGTCACTCCTCATCAGGGAAATCCAAATCAAAACCACACTAAGATACCACCTCACATGGGTCAGAGTGGCCAAAATGAACAAATCAGGAGACTATAGATGCTGGAGAGGATGTGGAGCAATGGGAACCCTCTTGCACTGTTGGTAGGAATGCAAACTGGTGCAGCCACTCTGGAAAACAGTGTGGAGGTTCCTCAAAAAATTAAAAATAGACCTACCCTATGAGCCAGCAATAGCACTGCTAGGAATTTACCCAAGGGATACAGGAGTGCTGATGCATAGGGGCACTTGTACCTCAAAGTTTATAGCAGCATTTTCAACAATAGCCAAATTATGAAAAAAACCTAAAGGTTCATCAACTGATGAATGGATAAAGAAGATGTGGTTCATATATACAATGGAATACTACTTGGCAATGAGAAAGAATGAAATCTGGCCATTTGTAGCAATGTGGATGGAACTGGAGGGTATTATGCTAAGTGAAATAAGTCAGGCAGAGAAAGACAGATACCATATGTTTTCACTCATATGTGGATCTTGAGAAACAACAGAAGATCATGGGAGGGGGAAGGGGGAAAATAAAAGTTACAGAGAGGGAGGGAGGCAAACCATAAGAAACTCTTAAATACTGAGAAGAAACTGAGGGTTGATGGGGGGGTGGGGGAGAAGGGAAAGTGGGTGATGGGCATTGAGGAGGATACCTGTTGGGGTGAGCACTGGGTGTTGTATGGAAACCAATTTGACAATAAATTATGATATATATATATATGTATACACACACACACACACACACACACACACACACACACACATCAGTCAGTGCTACAGAAGCTAAACATGAGAGAGGCATGGTCTGCCTGGGGTCAGGGATCATCTGTGACTTATTTACTAGGTGGCCTTTTTTTTAAAGGACTTTTGTTTAGTAAATAAACTAAGGTTGGCAAATAAATAAATGAATAAATAAATAAATAAATAAATAAATTTTAAGTTCTCTGAAAGAATACACTCAGATTGGTTTTATTTCTTTCTTACGTGTTTGTAGAATTTACTGGTAAAGATATCTATACTTAGAATTTTTTTGGAGAGAAAGTTTGAATTTCAGATCCAATTAAAAAAATACAGGGTGGGCGCCTGGGAGGCGCAGTCGGTTAAGCGTCCGACTTCAGCCAGGTCACGATCTCGCGGTCTGTGAGTTCGAGCCCCGCGTCGGGCTCTGGGCTGATGGTTCAGAGCCTGGAGCCTGTTTCAGATTCTGTGTCTCCCTCTCTCTCTGCCCCTCCCCCGTTCATGCTCTGTCTCTCTCTGTCCCAAAAATAAATAAACGTTGAAAAAAAAAAAATTTAAAAAAATTTAAAAAAAAAAATTAAAAAAAAAATACAGGGCTACTCAGATTTAAAAAAAAAAAAAAATATATATATATATATATATATATATATATATATATATGGATATATCTGGGTCTGAAGTCTATAAAAATGGTAGGTCCTTTTCTGGAACCATTTCTTAATAATTACTTTAAATATATCATTACATTTAAAAAGGATTTTATTTTATTTATTTATTTATTTTTCAACGTTTATTTATTTTTGGGACAGAGAGAGACAGAGCATGAACGGGGGAGGGGCAGAGAGAGAGGAAGACAGAATCGGAAACAGGCTCCAGGCTCTGAGCCATCAGCCCAGAGCCTGACGCGGGGCTCGAACTCACGGACCGCGAGATCGTGACCTGGCTGAAGTCGGACACTTAACCGACTGCGCCACCCAGGCGCCCTAAAAAGGATTTTAAAGTTTCAAAAAAGTTTCTGAGATATTACAGACAAGTCCCACATATCTCTCACCCAGATTCCCCTAATGGTAGCATCTTCCCTTATCATAATACATTAGTCAAAACTAAGAAGCCATCATTGATACACTACTATTCTCTAAAATTCAAGAATTTACTTAGATTATTATTTTTTAACTAATATCATTGTGCTCTTACAGGGTCCGACCCTGGATATAACACTGCATATATTGTCCTGTCTCGTTAGTCTCCTCTGATCTGTGACAGTGTCTCAGTTCTTCCTGGATTTTTCACTACATTAATAGCTTTGAGAAGTACTACTCAGGTATTTTGTAGAAAGTCTTTCAATTTGCGTTCACCTGATCTTTTTGTCATGGTTACAAGGAGGTTTGGTCTTTGAGAAAGAGTGACAAGTCCCATTCTTATCACCTCCTATCAGGGGACATATATTACCTACATGACTTGTCACTGAGGATCTTAATCTTGGTCATCTAAACAAGATATGTTTTCTGGGTGCTTCAGATAATGCTACCTTTCTCCCCCTGCAAATTCTACACTTTAGAAACATGTCACTAAGTTCAGGTCACGGTCATGGTGGAAGGGACTACACTCCACCTCCTAGGGGAAACTTAAATATATTATTTAGGGTTTTTCTATAAGAAAACTTTATTTATTTACTTACTTAATTTCTTACTTACGTCAGTATGTACTTACATTGATCTGCTTTAAAATTTGGGGTACAGTTTGTACTATATTATTTATTTTATTGTTCAGATCACTCCATCTTTGACCATTGGGGTCACTTGCAGTTTTACTCTTGTTTCCTTGTGAGCTGCTCAATCTTTCTGTTTTTTGAACTCCTCCTTACTTTCTGGAACTATAAAACATTCCAGGCTCCTGTTGTGCTATTCCGGTCCCAATCCAGTCATCAGCTCTCTCTCCAAAGAGTCCAGCTCACTCTCCATTGAAACTCAAATGAACCCAAACCCTCCAGCCTTCTTTCCTTTAACTGGAAAATGAAATAACAACTAGCTACAAGAGGCTAAGGACCTTCCTAAATTTTCTGAGGCATCTTGGGGTAGGGATTGTGTGCATATAAGTTCTCTTTTAGTCTCTCGGTTCCTGTTCTAAGTCCCTGCCTTTTTCTTACTTGTTCATCACTTCAAGAACCACACCTCCTCCTGAGCCTTTTTTTCCCCTGTGACTACACTGCTTTTCCCCAAGGTGACATAAACTACTCATTCTCCTTCATTCTTCCTGAGAACCAAATAAACAGTAACCTTGTACTCAGACAGAATGGAGGGGAAGTGAAGCCCAGATCGATGAACTGCTGCAAAGTAAATATTTGATATAAAACTGACCTTCAGGTTCATGAAGCATCATCTACTGTCAAACATCTCCTCCCAGTCAACTCTCTCCTAAAACCTTGGCTTCCCACCATGTTGTTAGCCTCTGTCCATCTTCTCTCTTCTCAGAGTTGAAAGTCTCAAAGCCCTATCTCTCTCGCTTCTATGGGAAAAGACAATATGCATTTACTCCATCATACAGGTTGGGACAATACTTAGAAACTATGTAAAGCAAAGAAAAATCATGGACTAGATTGTAGAGTACACCGTTATGAGATTTGTCACCCCACCATCCAACCAAAACCACTCAAAGTCATCCACCAACTTCATATCACTATGACGTATTGCCAGTTCTAAGTCTTGACATTGTTTAATCTACCAGCAGATTTGACACGTCTGTTTCCTACTGATGCATTTCTCATCACTTGGTTTCCAGGACACCACTCACCTTTGTTGGCTCCTCATCTCTTTGACCTTTCATTGAGAAAGTTCCAGGTGTCGGTCCTTGAAACACTTTGCTTCTCTCTACCTACATTCTCTTACCTATGTTCTCATTCTCACGGTTTAAATACCATCTACATGCTGAAAATTCCAAATTTGTACCTCTGCTCCAGTGCTAAAACTTTCCTGGTGGTATCCAAGAGGCATCTCAAGCTTTGTATGCTCCAGTGAAATTCAAGCCCCCTTCTGACTCAAATCTCCTGTTATCATGCCTGCCATACCTCACATAGTAGCCATCTTATCCTTCTAGTTGCTTAGGCAGCTAGGCTACCATTTTTTTTTCACATTCCACGTCCAATACATCATCATATCATGTCATTGCATTATTTCAAACATAGTAAAAAACAATCCGGCCAACTTGGAAGAATATAATACTATGTATGATTTGGAAGAAACCAAAATAAGCAATTAAACAAATAAAATGTAATTTAAGAGATTTATTTAAATGTCTGAAGAAGATAAGAGCAGATAAGAGATAAAAAGCTATTTTAGATGGTGTGATTGAGAAAAGGGCTCTTAATGAAGTGGTGTGAGATCTAGGAAAAGGACTTTCCACTAGGGCAAAAACAAGCCAGAGACACAGTTTTGGAGGCAGAGTAGAAGTTCAGATTCAGTTCCTAATTGTGTGGCAGTATACTGGCTTTCCTCAAGGAACATTTTGTTTTAATTCCAGACTATTGAGATTTCAGCTAAGCACATTGCCTTTCAGGCAGAAGTAAAATTTTGTGGTTGGTTTATCATTGATTTTTTTGTGGTCTTATGACTGAACTCTTGACAGTGGAATGTACTCAGAGGTAATGTGAACAGCTATTATATCACTTTCTTGAAAAGAAATTATATTTCCTTCAACCCATCCCTTTCTCCTTTCCTGCAGGTAGAATAGTTATGATAAGGACAGAATTTCAACACTCTGCAAGATGACAGACAGAGGCTGTGTGGACTGAACTTGGCCCAGAATGACCGATGGGTGCCATGTCCAGAGAGTTCATATTTATCCTACCACAGGTATCCACCATTTGAAATGAATTGGTATTGTATTTAAGCCACTATGTTTTGGCTTTCTTCGTTATAGCAGTTTGATCTAATTTCCAATTGTGATAGATGAACTATGGACACAAATTCTTTGCAGCTGTTTTCCTCAAGAGATGGAGTCTTCCATGCCCGATCCATGCTTGCATCGGGGCCAGCCCTTTGACATCATGGATTAGGATAATGTGGCAGAGAAAATCTTGTGTGAGTTTGGAGTCCAGACTCCAAGAAACCCTTCGGTTTTACTTTCACACTGAAAATATTATGTAAGAAAGCAGGTCCAACCTTTGGAAGATGAAAGAGCATGTGGAGAAAAGGGAGAGAATAACCAGAATCAACGGTCAGAAACGTGAGTAATGCCATGTTGAGCCTTTCAGCCCGGCTGACTGTGCAGCAGATATGCAACCACATGAGTGAGCCCACGTGCAAGTAGCAAAGTCACTGTCCCTATGCTGAGAGCATCCTCAGGATGGCAAGAAATGTGAACAGATAGGAGGTCAAGATAACTATAAGGGCAAAACGGATTTAGAAATCCACTAATTAAAGAGCACAATCTCATTTACGTAGATGTCACAGCAGGAAAGAGCCAGGATTGAGGGGCTATCACAGAAAAAGTAATGGACCACATCGGAATGGCGAAGAGATTGGCGAAGAATGGCGAAGAAAGAGAGGCCGAAGGTGACTCCAGTGTGGATGGCAAATTCAGCAAGCCCCAAACATACCAGCCTACCGCCATTTGAGCACACACATGATGGTGGTCAGAGCGGCGGGTGTCAAGTAAGCGCTGACCCTCTACACATGACAGCTACCAGGAAGCAGTCTACGGTGGCAAAAGCCAGAAGGAAGAACCTCTGAGCACCACATACGTCGTAGGAGATGACTTCCTCCTCTGTGAGAAAACCTCCATCACCGTACGAGTGACAGCGGAAGACCTAACACATTCCACCAGACAGAGGTTACGTAGGAACAAAAAGCTAAAAGAGACCCATGTATACAGAGAACAAACTGGTGGTTGCCAGTGGAGAGCCATGTGGGGGAAGGGCAAAATAGGTGAAGAGGAGTGGGAGATTCAGTCTTCCAGGAATGGAACGAATATGTCACAAGGATAGAAGGTGCAGCCCAGGGAATACAGTCAATGGTATTGTAATGGTGCTGCATGGGGACAGACGGTAGCTACAATTGTGAGCAGAGCATAATGCATAGAGTTGTCGAATCACTGTGGTGTATGCTTGAAACTAATGTAACATTTTGTGCTAGCTACATTTCCATTAAAAAATAAGAATTTTTGCCATGAAAACAAACAAACAAAAAAACTTGAGGCAGATGTTTAAATCAGCTTTATTTGTAATCACAAAACACTAGCACCAACACAAATGTTCTTCAACTAAGAATAAGATAAACCATCAGTAACAACCAGATAGTAAAACTCTACTCCGCAGTAAAAATATTCTCCTTTGATACAGGAAACGATACAGATGGGCCTCAAATGCTAAGTGAAAAATTATAGACCTACGCTGTACATGTTCTAAGATTACAGGTAAGGACACTCTAGAAAAGGTGACTTTATTTGGGCAAAAGAGTTTATGGGTTTCCAGGGGCAGTGAGTGGGAGAACGGGTTTACACAGAGAGGTTTGTATGAATTTTTTTAGGTGATAGTGCTTACTTGACATGAATCTGACAATATTCCTAAAACTATATGCTAAGATTGTGGATGTTACTGTATGGAAATCATGCATTAATTATAAACTGACAAAAATAACAAGTAATACAAAACGTGTGTGTTCAATGAAAATAACCAGAGTGGCTCCCACAGGCTGTTTAATTGCTTCCATCCTGAGAAGGTGGGATGAGGTGCCGGAAATGTTCTCCCAGGGGAAATTCCCAGAGAAGGTCTGTGTCTCTATAATTCTCTCCACATCCCCATGCATTAGCCAATGAAATCCCAAGATAACTCCACATGACATCATTGTAGAGGCACCAGTCTACATGCTGAACCCATTTGGTGATCATTTATTCATATGAATGTTAAACTTGCTAGTGCACAGAAGTCTTATCGTGGATTCTCTATCAGCCTGCAACCACATTCAGGGGAAACACCCCAAGAGAAAAATCACATTGACTTCAAAAATGATAATTTCTTACTGAGATGTTTTACAGACCCTCCCTGCTTGTTATTTACAGACACGAGTCTGTGAATTATGTAAGAGGTAATCTTATCATCTTTATTTTACAAATAAGGAGGAAGCCAGTGATTCCTCTAAGGACACAGAAGGAATGCATGGTAGGTTCAGAAATTGAACCATATTAATATGCTTTCCTCCATTTTTCCCTGCGTCAGAGACCTTGGAGCCTTATGACCATGTCCTGAGAGAGCTCCTGTAGTAAGATTTATGCATTATCCTATGACTGAGATTCTGATTCAGACCCGCTACTCAGCATTGGCTCTTCCTGTTCACCCAGAAGACAGGTAAGCATCCATATTCCGTAAACATTTTTAACGACAAGTGTCATCTATGCAAAAGCAGTAGGGCAGCTCTGCTTACTTCGAGTTATTCGAGAACAGAAATCGATGTCTTCAATGTTTTTCCAAACTATGGAGGTTAGACTGGCGTATACATGTCAAAATTTCCTTCAGAAGGGAGTTTATTGATACTTAAGGAACATTGTCCTGCTTTGCTAAAGATATGAACAAAACAGCCACAGATGATTCTCTAATTGATCAAGTGGTGATTTCATCCTGGCCACTCAATGCTGGCCTCTCATTGGACACAAACAAGCAAGAGCAAGAGTGAAATAACCTTTAAACTACAAAATCCCTCATATGAATTAACAAGATCCCCGATAATTTCCCTATAACTTTCCCCTATAATTTCAAGCTTATCGTCAGCAGTACAACCACAGATGTTGACAGCGAATGGCTAAAAGCAGAGCCTTTTGATTACACAGAAAGTGGATTTAACTCTCGAATCTTGACTCTTTCCCATGCTAGCTGTGTATTTTAGAGCATCGCATAACTTCTCAAATCCTCACGCTCCACAATGGTGAAGGAGGCATAATAATACTACCTCCTGTATGCACACATATAAAGCCTTTATTATTGCTCATAGAATGTAGTACAGGCTCCAAGTAGGTACGTGTGTTAAGGTTGGCAAACAATGTCCACAATGTCTGATGTTGGCAAGTAATTCCCCTATTGTACGGGAAATTGTCAAAGTGTAGGAGGAAGATGTGAGTAGTTAGCAGAAGAGGGATGCCCTTCCAAGGCTTCAAGTTTAAGTGAACAGATTTATAGTACTCTTCCTCTGGAGGAGTACTGACTATCCAAGCTCCTCAGGCTCCAGGCAGCCCACCATGTGCACCATGCACGTGTCTCTCAGACACTTCAGTGGGAAACCACAAACTGATTTTGGACCAGTAGAGACAATGAGCAATCGTAAGTTGAGTTCAATTCAATTTCATTTCAATACATTTTAGACTGTCATCTTAGGAACCATTCAGTGTGGGTTCAAAAGTTGGTTCAAAGCATGGCTTGTCAACTAATATTCATTTAAATATAAAAAATCGGGGCCTGTGGGTGGGTCAGTCTGTTAAACCTCCAACTTCGGCTCAGGTCATGATCCCATGGTGCACGGGTTCGAGCTCCGCCTTTGGGCTCTGTGCTGACAGCTCAGAGCCTGGAACCTGCTTCGGATTCTGTGTCTCCCTCTCTCTCTGCCCCTCACTTGCTCACACTCTCTCTCTCTCTCAAAAACAAATAAACATTAGACATTTTTTCAAAAAATAAATATAAAAAATTACTCAATGTCCTGTGCATATTTATTTATTAGAGAGAGAGAGAGCACAAGCAGGCGAGGGGCAGAGAGACAGGAAGAGAATCAGCGTGGAGCCTGATGCAAGGGCTCAATCTCATGACCAGAGCGAAAATCGAGAGTCAGACACTCAAGTGACAGCCACCCAGGAACCCCTTGTGCATCATAATTTAAATGACCATAATAACAAATTAAACTCATGATGTTCTTGAGAGGATGTAAGGAATATACAGATTTTCCAGGACTTACAATGAGCTTATGTTTCAATAACTCCATGGTAAGTTGAAAATATGGTAAGTTGAAAATTTACTTAATACACCTGACTTACTGAACATCATAGCTTAGCCTCTCCTACCTCAAACATACTCTGAGCACTTATATAAGCCTACAGTTGGACAAAATCATCTCACACAAAGTCTGTTTTCTAATAAATATCTCATGTAATGTACTGAAAGTGAACCACAGAGTGGTTGCCAGTGTCTGGGTTGTTGACCCTCATGATTGCATGGCTGACTGGGGGCTGTGGCCGGTGCCAATGCCTAGCATCATGAGAGTCAAGCCTCACATCAGTAGGCTGGGAAAAGGTCAAAATTCAAAAGTCACAGTTTGATTTGCATCGAATGTGTGTCACTGTTGCACCATCGTAAAGTGGAAAAATCATTAAATCGAATCATCGTAGGTTGGGGACCATCTGTACCTCTACAGGGTCTGCAGCAGTTCCTGGTGGGTGAGTCATGGGCAAGTACCTGCTTTCACTAGGCTTGGGGGAAGTGAATGGCCAGACATTCCTTCTGGACGAGCCATCTTGATCAAGTTATTTAATTCTCTACGTCTCAGTTTACAGATTTCTAAAACTTTAGAATTGAGGAGATGCTCCATACTTCAGATTCAACAGTTTGCAAATCTACACATCATTAATGCGCTAACTTTTGTTGTCAAGCTAATTTTTTTTTTATCTGGAGAAACTTGATATACAAGCTACTGCTCTAATGAAATAACACATACTGTATGTATACACTTTTCAATATAAGTCTCTTGGTTTATCACCCATTTCTTTCTTCTCATTGCCATAGTGTTTGTGGTTCTCAATACTGATGGATAACAGGACAGAAGTGATGCAGTTCATCTTGCTGGGACTAAGCGGTGATCCAGAACTGCAGGTTCCCCTCTTTATCGTGTTCACCCTCATCTACCTCATCACTCTGGTTGGAAACCTGGGGATAATAGTGTTGATTCTGTTGGACTCTCGTCTCCACACTCCCATGTACTTTTTCCTCAGTAACCTGTCTCTGGTGGACCTTTGTTACTCTACAGCTGTCACTCCCAAGGTCATGGCTGGATTACTTATAAGAGACAAGGTCATCTCCTACAGTGCGTGTGCTGCTCAGATGTTCTTTTTTGCAGCCTTTGCCACTGTGGAGAGTTACCTGTTGGCTTCAATGGCCTATGACCGCTATGCAGCAGTGTGCAAACCCCTCCATTACACCACCACCATGACGACAGGTGTGTGTGCACGTCTGGCCATAGGTTGCTACACCTGTGGTTTCCTGAATGCCTCTATCCACACTGGAGAAACGTTCAGACTCTCCTTTTGTATGTCCAATGTGATTCATCATTTTTTCTGTGATGTGCCTGCAGTCATGGTTCTTTCTTGCTCTGATAGACGTGTCAGTGAGCTGGTTCTTGTTTATGTAGTGAGCTTCAACAGCTTTTTTGCTCTCATGGTCATCTTGATTTCCTACATATTCATATTTATCACCATCCTAAAGATGCACTCATCTACAGGATATCAGAAGGCTTTATCTACCTGTGCTTCTCACCTCTCTGCAGTCTCCATCTTCTATGGGACAGTCATTTTTATGTACTTACAGCCCAGTTCCAGCCATTCCATGGACACAGACAAAATGGCATCTGTGTTCTACACCATGGTCATCCCCATGCTGAACCCTGTGGTCTATAGCCTGAGGAACAAAGAGGTTAAGAATGCATTCATGAAGGTCGTTTCAGAGGCAAAATTATCTTTAAGATTGTGATTTTTTAACATTGTACAATGTACACTAATCTAGTTTCATTAAGACCACTGTGAAATTAAGTTTCTGGAGTGATATCTTTGCTTATTCAATGCCTCTTATCCTGAAGGAAAAGAACATATGTCTGGAAATGTAATAACCTGAACAAGAATGATTAAGATGTCTAAGTGCCTGGGTGCCTGGGTGGCTCAGGCATTAAGCATGTGACTTCTGCTTAGGTCATGATCTCAGGGTTCTTGAGTTGGAGTCCCAGATCGGGTGAGCTGGAGCCACGTCTTGGGTGAGCTTGAGCCCCACTTAAGTGAGCTCTGCTTCTCTTTCTCTGCCCTTTGCTCACTGGCTCCCCATCTCTCTCTGTCAAAAAAAAATCGCCTGGGGCCTACTTGTAAAAGCAGGTATTGATTTATTCATTTATTCTACATGAATTTGTTTCTACCACATCAATGCAGAAACACATAAAATAGGGACACAAATGAGACCATGAACAGAAGGGCACATATCCTTATGTGCCCATGAAGATACATACACATTGGAGTAGGGAATTTCCCAGAGTTAACTGGAATGTTGTTAGTTTTTAATAATAATAATTTAAATATTTAATTCATGTATTAGAATAGAAATTTATGTCCAATATTTTTATTTCGTTAGTTGAATGCTGTTCGAAGAGTCCTAACTTAAGAATAACCTTGAGAATATACTTAAAGTAATATGCTACTAAATGAGTGTATCTACCTTAAGGGGGCACAGCTTGTTTTCTGCTTTGCTGAAATATTTTTATCTCACTCAGTGTTTGTACTCCAAAGTTTGGGCACAATGATTTCCTGGATCCCATAATCAAGTGAATCATCTGAAACAATTCTATAATTTTTACTTTGAAGTGATGCCTCATTAAATGGGAAGTAACGTATCAAATAAATACTCTTTAGTAAATCATAAAAAGACATTAAATTTAAAATTATTTGAAGTGTTGGAACACCTGGGTGGCTCAATCGGTTCAGTGTCCAACTCTTGATATCGGCGCAGGTCATGATCCTGGGTCATGGGATCAAGCCCTTCATTGGGTTCCACACAGAATGTGGAGCCTGTTTGAAATTCTCTCTCTCTCTCTCTCTCTCTCTCTCTCTCAAAAAAATTATTTAAAGGTTAGTATCCCATTATATTTGAAAATTACTTCATATGTATGAAATATAATTAACTGAAATGATTCTAGATATCTACATAGAAATATATATGACAATATCTGTCAATAATAAAGATAATGTACATTCAATATGCTAGTATAATGCACAATATTTATGTTTTTAATTTTGATCCTCAGAAAGCTTTATACTATAAAAATCTACCCGCATAAATATGTACCCTCAACTGATTTGTTACCTCTAGATAATAAGAGGCTTTGATATTTCAGTATTTGTAAGACTGTGCTTGAATATACTAGCATTTTCATCCTACTATTTGGGGGCAGTGTAATATAACACAAACATTCACTTCTACGTTTATGGTAATATTTCTCCTGTCAAAAATATTATTACCTAAATTTTTATAATTATCTTAAATAATTGTTTCATTTTAGAAGTATTTTAGAGTTACAGAAAATTTTCAGAACAGTGCAGAATGTTCAATGTAACCTTGTGGCAATCTGAATAATGACTTGATCCACATCCTAATTTCTGGAATCTTCCAAGGTTACCTTATATGGCCTAAAAGGACTATGTAGAGTTGATTAACTTAAAGATTATATCCCATATTTTCTGTGTGGACCAGGAAGGAAATCCCACGTATAATTATAAGAAGTTTGACCACAGATAAAAGAGTAGACAATGTGACATTGGAAGTAGATGAAGTGATGTGACCACAAATCATGGATGACAACAGCCATCAGCAAATGGAAGAGGAGAGGCGCCTGGGTGGCTCAGTCGGTTAAGTGTCCAACTTCGGCTCAGGTCATGGTCTCATGGTCTGTGGGTTCGAGCCCCACGTTGGGCTCTGTGCTGACAGCTCAGAGCCTGGAGCCTGTTTCAGATTCTATGTCTCCCTCTCCCTTGACCCTTCGCTGTTCATGCTCTCTTTCTCTCTGTCTCAAAAATAAATAAATTAAAAAAAAATAAAAATAAAAAATAAATAAATAAATAAATAAATAAATAAATAAATAAATAAATAAGAAAATGGAAGAGGAGAGAAATGGATTTTGTCTTAGAGCCTATGGAGGGAGCGTGGCTCTTCTAATACACTGACTTTTGTCCAGAGAACCCAATTTGGACTTTTGGATTCTAGACTGTGAAGGAATTAATACGTGTTGCGTAAGCTTCTAGGTTTGTGGTCATTTGTTATAACAGCCATAGAAAATGAAGACAACTCTCACCTAGTCTCCTCTAAAAAGGAATTTTATATTACCATGGGGCATTTGTAACACTAGGAACCCAAGCTTTGTATATATTAATTTTACTCTGCCATGTAGGGTTTTAAGGGTTTTAACAAATGCAGAGCATTGTGTTCACTAGCACTGCACTATCACTTCTCAGCCTTTTGGCTAAGATCAAGTGTCATTACCAGCACTGTACCAGGGAGAATACATTATAATTCTAATATTTCCCTTTCCATTTCTGTTATAGACTGCCAGTCCCTACTCCTTCATCTGTGGAAATCACTGAGCTTTCCTCCATCCCTACGGTACATGAATGGAATCTCATGACGCAGAGACTTGGGAAGGAATAAATAAAAACTGTTTTTTGTTCACAGGTGACATGAATGCCTACGTAAAAAATAGGGAAAAATAGGAGAAAAGAACCCTCCCGGGACTAATAAGTGATTATAGAATGATTGTCGGATGCAAGGCTAATATACTAAATTTGATCACTTTCTTATATACTGAAATGAACAAACAGGAACTGAAATTAAAAACATGAGGCCTTTCCTATTAGCAGCCCCCAAATCAAATAGTTATAAATCTAACAAGATAACTAAATAAAAAACTACCAAACTTTAGGGCATCTGGGTGGCTCAGTCAGTTGACCAACCGACTCTTGATTTCAGCTCAGGTCATGATCTCACAGTTTGTGAGTATGAGCCCCGCAACCAGGCTCCATGCTGAAGACACCAAGACTGCTTGGATTCTCTCTCTCCCTCTCTCTCTGAGCCCCCACCCTGCTCATGCTCTCTCTCAAAATAAAGAAATAAACTTAAAAAAAAAAAACTACCAAACTGTGATGCTGATGTTGTTGTTTGTTAATATGGCAATGGACATAGCTATTTCTCTGATATATTTCAAAAGAGGTTAAAAAAATAATGTATTAAAAAAAACATTTAAGAGATTGGACCGGGTACTAAGGAAACTAATAGAAAATGGGAATTTTTTCCAAAAAGAAAAATCAGGGTCTTATAAAGAAATATACCCCATCACCAGGGTTGAGGGGCCTTCAAAATGTCGATTCCATAAGATTTCTTTTTTTTTTCCCAACATTTATTTATTTTTGGGACAGAGAGAGACAGAGCATGAACGGGGGAGGGGCAGAGAGAGAGGGAGACACAGAATCGGAAACAGGCTCCAGGCTCTGAGCCATCAGCCCAGAGCCTGACGCGGGGGTCGAGCTCACGGACCGTGAGATGGTGACCTGGCTGAAGTCGGACGCTTAACCGACTGCGCCACCCAGGCGCCCCGAAGATTTCTAAATTGAAATCTGTGCGCCTTCCATTACTATCTATTCTGAATGGGAGCTCCCTTTTTTCCCATTATCTTTACTCTAGTCCAATTTTATTTATTGGGAATGAATGTGGAAGAAGATAAGTTTTCCTTTTAGTGCATAAGTTACTAGGCAACAAGGAGCCACACAAGGACTGGGTGGAGAAGACCTTTTAACCTCTCAAATAGCCTGGACATTGTGCTTCTATATTAATTAGTTGGGATTTAGGTTGTCTCCCTGGTGGAGGTGAATAAGAAATTTTCTGTAGGAAAGGAAGTATAAGATGAATATTTGATGATCATAAGCATTACAATGGAAAAGACTGGTTAGTTATTTTCCCAAACTATTTCTTTTTTACTCCTGGAAAAAACATAGGCTCTGTTCCTCTGCCTTCATACAAATAATTTTGACCATATGTTTGTGTTCTTAGCCATGGAATGTGAGTACAGATCATACATGCTGCTTCCGAGTCTGGACCACGAAACTCTCCAGGTGATGTCCTGTTCATTCTTTTTCTTTGTCACCAGCTGGGTGGAGAGGATTCAGACCACAAGAGATGACAAAATTACTAATGGAAAGAATCAGGGTCAACTGAATCTCTGTAGAGATTCCCCCAGAACAACTAATGGAACAATATGCAAGCACGAAAGACATCTATGGTCATGTCACTGCTGTTTGCAGTTTGCTTGCTCGGCAGCTAGTATTATTGACCCTAACAGATTCAGAGAGCTTCCCATAAGATCATCTGGAGGATGTTGTGGGGGTGGGGAGGATTTATGCTGAGAGAACTATCAAATTTCTCCAACATAACTTGATTCTACAATGATTTCTTTTGAAAACTCACCAGCCTCCAAATCATAACCAAAATGGCTAGCGCCAACTTAGCACACGTTTTGGAGAGAGAACAAATCCAATGTGAATTCCATTCCAAACCAAACTTTGTGATGTAGGGCAAGTTATGTAAGTGTTCTGAGTTTCTAATGGGGAAACTACTGCCTCTCTCACAGACTTCTATTAAACGGGCACTGAATGAGCCAGACTGTAGCACAGTGCCTGGAACAGAGTAGCTGCTCAAAACATGTCAACATCCTTTCCCTTCTGTTCCTTTTCTTATCTCTCTTTCAATCATCTAATATGCCAACCTTCTCCATAGAACTACTAAAACTTATATTATATTATATTGCTTTGTTTTTATAGGTTTAGTTGTAGCACTGAATTGCAAGACTTTTGAGCCCACAAATGTTATCTCATTTAGATATGTATTCTCAGAGTCTAGACTAATGTTTATTCCATAGAGCTCAAGAGTAGCTAATGAAATGTGATTCTGTATAGGAACAAATTTACATGGGAAAAAAAGGGCACAAATATTTATCTCTATCTTCTTCAAAACAGTGGTCAAAATATTGCTTATTCATTTTTGTGTGTTTACTCCTTTCATTTGTTTTCTCTATTAGAATAAAAGTTCTATGCAGCCGGGAACAATTTCTGATTTGTTCACTAACAAAGACTCTTGAGAGCTCAGAGCTGAGGCTCAGTAAAAGATTTTAAGGAATGAATAACTGCATGAGAAGAGGAACTGACACCGGACAGAAAAACTCATCATCTGTTTGTAAAAACAGAACACACACAACAAAGCATGCTAGCTCATGCTGAAGGAACACGTTAAATTGAAAACCCAGTGGTTGAACACAGCAAAGATAATAAAGATTTTATGTTAGTTTCCTATGGTTGCTGTAACAAATGACCACACTCTGGGACCTTAAAACCACACACATTTGTTTTCTTGCAGTTCTGGAGGCCAGTTGTTGGAAATCAGTTTCACTGGGATGAAACAAAGATCTCAGTCTTGGGAGTCTCTAGGGGAGACTCCGTCCCTGGTGTATTTCATCTGCAGGTGACCGCCAGCATTCCTCAGTGGTATTTCCATCAGTTTCTGCCTTTGTGATCACATTATTTTCTCCTCCTATTGTCTGTTTAATTTCCCTCTGCCTGGCCTTTTTTAATGTATGGGAGATTAGCATAAAAAATCTACTGTTTCAAATTGTGCAACTCAGTAGTATTTAGCACATTAACAATGTTCTGCAACCATCACCTCGATTTAATTCCAAAAGACTTTTTTTATTCACAAAGAAGATCCCATACCCATGAAGGCCCCCTGTCCCTGGGAACCAATAACCTATGGATTTACCTATTATGGATATCTCATGTAAACAGAATCATATAATAAGTGATCTTTTATGTCTGACTTCTTTTACTCAATTCATTGTTTTTGAGGCTTATCTGTGTTGTAGCATGTATCAATGCTTCATTTCTTTTTATGGCTGAACAATACCCCAGTGTACATATATACCACATCTTTTCATCCATTCTCAATTGGTAGACATTTGGATGGTTTTCACCTATCGGCAATTGTTAATAATGCAGCAGAAATATTTGTATTCATGCACAAGTGTTATTTGAGGACCTGTTTTCATTCTTGGGTGATATTACTAGGAACAGAATGGCTGGTTTATACGGTAATTCTATGCTTACCTTTTGAAGACCATGGAACTGTTTTTCACAGCAAATGTTCCATTTTTCTTTCCCACCAGCAATGTACAAGGGCTCCTATTTACCCACATTCTTGCTACAATTTGTTAGTTTCCATTTTCTTTTACACACCATCCTAATGGGTGTGAAATGGTATCTCATGGTTTGGATTTACTTTTCCCTAATGCCTAATGATTTTGAGCATACTTCCATGAGCTTATTGGCTTTGAGTAAATCTTCTTTGGAGAAATGTCTGTTCAAGGACTTTGCCAAGTTTTCAACGGGTCTATTGGTTTCTCTGTTGTTGAGTTGTAAGAGTCCTTTATGTAGCCTGCATATTACAGCCTTATTAGTAATGTGATTTGCAAATTTTTTTCTCCCATTCTTAAGCCATTCTTTTCATTTTCTTGAAAATATACTTTGATATACAAAGGTTTGTAATTTTGAAGAAGTTCATCTTATCTCTTTTTTCTTTTGTTGCTTGTGTTTTTTGATGTAATACATAAGAAACCATTGCCCAATCCAAGGTCTGGAACTTTTCTCACATTTTCTAATGGTTTTATGTTTTTAGCTCTCATATTTCAGTCATCAACCATTTTGTGTTGAGTTTTATATATGCTGTGAGAAGGGATTCAACTTCACTCTTACATGTGGATATCCAGTTGTCCCAGCCCTTTGTTGAAGATTTCTTTTGCCACTGAATGAACTTAGCATTTTTGTCAAAAATCAACTGGCAATAGACACATGGGTTTATTTCTCGTCTCTCAATTCTATTCACTTGACCGACGTCACTATCCTTGAGGCAATATCAAATTGCTTTGATTAATTTAGATTTGTATTAGTTTCGAAATCCAGAAGGGTGAGTCCTCCCGCTTTGTTCTTCCTTCTCAATATTGTTTTGGCTGTTGATGGTCCCTCAAAATTCCATTTGAATTTTCGCAATAGCCTCTCTCTTGTGGTCATTAGAATTATGAGAGGGATTACATCAAAACTGTAGATCACTTTGGAAAGTATTGCCAGTAAACAGTATCATATGACCCAATCCGTGAACACAGAATGTCTTTCCACCTATTTAGGCCTTCCTGAATTTCAACAATTTATTCTGTAGTCTCAGTGTACAACACTTTCACCCTTGGTTAAGATTATTCCTCTGTATTTTAACATAAGGAGGCTATTGTAAGTGGAATTTTTTCCTTCATTTTCTTCTGGGATTGTTTATTGCTAGTGTATGTAAGCACTACATATTTTTGTTCGGTGAATAAGTTTGTTAGCTAATAGTTTCTTGTACATTCTTTTGGATTTTCTCTATGTGAGGTAGCATCTGAAAATCATACTGCTTTTCTTCTTCCTTCCCAATTTATATGCCTTCTAACTCTTATTTTCTTATGTAATTACTCTAGATAGAACTTTCAGTACAACTTTGAATGTAAGTAGTGAAAGAAGGCATCCTTGCTTAATATGTGATGTTACAGGGAAGGATTTCACTCTTTCACATTTGAGTATGATGTTAGTTGTGGGCTTTTCATTAGTACTCTTTCTACTTTTGAGGAAGTTCACTTCTATCAGATTTCTGGTTGCTTTTATCACGAAGGCACTGGAGATTTTGTTAAACGCTTTTTCTGAATTAATAAATCAGATAATTTAATGTGTTCTTTCTCCTCAATCTATTGAAGTGGTTAGTTACCTTGAGTGATTTCAAATTTTGCTTTTTCCAGCTTTTTAAGATATAATTGATAAATCACATTATATAAGTTTAAGATATATAACATAATTATTTGAAATGATGGCAACGATGTTTGACTGACATCTGTGACATCCCATAGTTACAACATTTTATCCTGAGATGAGCACGTTTAAGATCTAACATCTTAGAAACTTTCAAGTGTACGTATTAGTGTTGTTAATTATAGTAATCGTGGTGTGTGTCACATCCCTAGTACTTATTTATCTTATAACTAGATATTTGTACCTTTAGCCACCTTCACCTGTTTTCTCGATTGCTCAACTTTTACCTCTGGAGCCACATGAGTGCCTAGGGGATTTGGATAGAACATCAGCTGCATTGGCTACAACAGAGTAATTCAGGATGGAAAAGAAACCCATCTGACTACATACCAGAATCAAATTTTTGAATGGCCTTAGTAGTATTAAAGCTGAACGTACTCTCCATATTTTTGGCCTATGTGTAATATTTTTGCTTTGTTGTAAACCCAAGAAGGAAAACAGGATTTCATTTATCAATCTCTAAAAATCCAACAGTCTACAATTTAATTACAACAAGTAAATGAATGGAAAGGAAAAAAATAAAATCAAATAGATGGCATACAAGAAACAAAGTAAGTTTTTACAATCTAATATAAATATCAATAATATAAAAATGTGAATGTATTAAACCCACTAGTTATGGACCGAGTAACAGCTTAATAAAATTTGGGGAAGGAAAGGAAATTACCACAAATGCATCTATGTGCTACTCAGCAGAAGAAATTATATCCCTGTATACAATTTAATTGCTTCTTCCCTAGATAGAAGTGATTGCCCTCATACGGGACTGTCCCCTAGGAATTTCACACCTACAAATTTTCTCCTGGTTCCCATTCATTAGGGCCTGAAATCATATCGTGACTCCACATGACAATATTGTAAAGGGACCAGACTCCGTGTAGACCCTTTTGGTCACCATTTATCTAAATGAATGTTAATGTTTTTTAGTACACACACCAGTGTTTTCCCAAACTGAGTGTTGGCAGTGACCCTGCAACCACAGCCAGGGGAAACACCCTAAGATAATAATTATATTATTTTATGTTGAAAGGATAACCCTTACTAAGGTCCTTAAAGACCCACCCTCATTCACAGACAAAATTCTGTGAAATTGGGGGACAAGTAATTTTATTATGTCTATACCACAAATAAGGAAACTGAGCTCTGTGTAAGGTAAATGACTCTTCTAAATACACAGAAAAATCCACGGTAGATGCAAGACTTGAGCCTGGGCTTCCTAACTCCATGTTTATGATCCTTTCTTCATCTCTCCATGTACCTTGGAACTTTGGGACCAATACCTGAGATATGCTCCAAAATTGTTTATACATTCTTCTAGGTCTGAATTTCTGATTTCAGACTCAGTTCAGGATTGTCTTTTATTTTTTTCCAAGAGCAAGGTAAGCTTCTCTGTTTAATATACGCTTTTAGTGAAAAATGTAATTGATGCAGAAGCAGCGAGGCAGCTACCTCTTCTAGGAGTTTTTGAGCTCCTATCTAGTTGTTTGCACACTTTTTTCTGAAACCTTGACTTAAGTATAGGATTCAAATGCAAAAAAAAAAAAAAAAAAAACCCACAACATTCTAATCCTCAGAGAGTAGGATAGTATTTACGAAATTTCGTGCTGCTTTCCTTAAGAAGTTAGCAAAAATCTATTGTTTTGTGCTGGTCCAAGTCTGTTGGCAACCAGACTTGTGGCTGAACTGACTCTTGAGGTTCTCGTTATGACTGCAAGACCTGCTCAGCCATAACCATCAGGAGACCTGAAAGAGATAAAGTTTATTATTCACAGATCCTGGAAACCACATGGCATCCCTGGGGCCACACAGCAAGGTCATGGATAGGGAGGGAGAGCAGGTCTGGGTTCTGCTTTTGTTGGTGTGGTGGATGGACACCTAAGGTATCTGGGGTTCACACTTGAGTGGTGAATTTAAAGCATAAAAGAGGGAATTTAAAGCATTGTGAGAGAAAAACAAGTGGCCTGGGATGGTAGGTTATTGAAATCCACCAAGATCTCTAAAACCAAGGAGTCTGGGAGGTGAGAAGCTAACTCTTTATCTAGTGGCTGGCAATGTGTTTATTCAAGATAGACATCACCTGATTGGCTCAGTCGGTAGAACATGTGAGATAAACATTTTTTTTCTGAGATAGACATCTTTGAAGTGGGTGTCTCTCTGCATGGCTACCTAGGCAATCAAACCATAAATCAGGCACTTGCATTAGAAAAAAGAAAACCTTCTGTCGAGGCTTACAGTGCAACTATGATAGATGGTAAGATTGGGTAGGTGGTAAATTTTTGACTTGTTATTGAAGAGATAACTAACCAAACAGGGCGAAATGACACTCCTTCAGACTCCAGAAGGATCATCATAAAGCTACCAAGATCCTTACTCCAGTTTTACTGTAATTTCCCTACAACCTGCCCTTTTATTACTGGATCATCTAGAAAATCTAACAATGCAATGATTCAAGCCACAGGCATTAAAATCAGTGATATATGGGTTTTTATCTTAACTCGGACTAGATGTAGAATTTTAAGAAGGCATGTAACTTCCAAATCCTTCATTTTCTTAACTGTAAATTAGGGTGTGTGTGTGTGTGTGTGTGTGTGTGTGTGTGTACACAATTTATACCTTTCCTCTTCTATATCCATCCACCCATCCATCCATCCATCCATCCATCTATCCCTTCTTGATCCATCCTCTATATGCCTGTCTTTGGTGTCTCTGCCGGCCTACTTGTCTGTCGTTTCTGATTTCTGTTTATCTGTGAGATATACTGGCACATAAACACTGGGTTAAAGTTGTTACTAATTCCCAGAAATATGAACTGGGAATGGATTTATTCCAGATATGTGACCCTGAATAAGTTAATACCTCTTTCTGTTGATAATTATACACAATCAGAAAGTTGGCCACAAGATCTGTGAAGGTGTCTCAGCTTCAACAGTGTCTAACTCCCTAGATAATTTACCTATTATGTATTCTTTTCATCCCCACTGTGGCAGTCAGAATAATGCTCCCCTGTATGCCCACATCCTAGTCCTGGAATCTGTGCTTATGTTCTCTTACATGGTAAAAGGTATTGTGCACACATGAGTAAAGTTAAGGATTTTGAGATAACAATTTTATACTGGATTATCCATGTGGGCCCAATAAGAGCATTCCAGTCATCATAAAACATGACAAATGTTAAACAAGAAATTGTAACTTGATACTATTATTGAGTGGTGGGTTCACAAACACAAATTCTTTAAATTCCAGACATGCAATGTGTAGAGGGGCCAGAAAGAAGATGGTGGAAAATAGTAGTTACCAGAAAATGGATGTCCCTCAACACTTCAAGTATAAATAAAAGGATTTAAACCATTGTGCTTGCTCAAAAACAATCTACAGACTAGAGTCAGCTTCACATATATGGGTTTTCACCCCTCAGTATATATGATCCAGCTACATGCTGACACTAATGACTGTAAGAATATGTCTAGGATAAAATAGGAGTCTTTCAACCCAAACTAAAATGTGGACCAAAAGGAAGAAATTAAACAAAAGAGGTCTGTGTGAGGGTTTTCACACAGAATGCGTGACAAAGCCACGAACACGGGGGATATAGGACAGAGTGAGAAATACTGGAAGACACAAAAATATCTAAGTAGGCATAGCGTGTCAGAAAACTCACATCAGAGTAAAGCTGCCGGATGTCAAAACCCACTGGCACCTTGTTCCATCCTAATTATGAGATTATGAATAGAACACATCGGGATGGTGCTGAATACCCACATTGCGTGAACTGTGTGTCCTGATTATTTCATCTAACACTCACAGGAACACAGAGGTAGGTTCCAGTATCACCTTCGTTTTACTGATGGATAAAATGAGGCTCAGGAAACTTCATTTAGGACCAATATCTCCCAGGTGGTAAATGGATTTCTTCTGTGTGAATGCATGTACACATAAGCCCAGAGGCCAATATTTTACACCCAATTCTGTACCTTCTTTTGCCTTTGTTGACTGTATGTGTCTCTAATGTTGCACTAATCTCACTGCATATATTTACATATATTTGTGGATTGCACTGCTGTGCAACCCCAAGCATTAAGTTTGGAAGAATGGATACCATGATTAAGTGTAAATTGAATGAGATTAAAATCAATTCAAATTCACTGATGACATTTAGTTTGGGAGCCGTTCTGAATGTGTCTAAAGAACAGCTCTGTAAGTAACCAGGTAAACTTGAATACTCAATCTCTTTGTTGCCAAGTTACTTATGATATATATGAGCATAATAACTAATCAATCTAATGGGGATATGGAGAGTAATGAATAAATACACATAAACACTATTGAAGTGGAAATGATTAGTGAACCCAAAAGATCTGATTTGGGAGTTCAAACATTTCTTGGCATGTGGCCTTAGACAGCTCATTACCCTTTCCTGTGACTCAATTTTCTCATATACAAAAATAAGTTGGGAAGACGATCTGTGACTAACCTTCCTGTACAAAAGTCTATTCTTTTATGGATAAGTTATCACTAAATTTCATTTGTCATTCCCATGCTTAGAAATGGAGAATATTCACAAATAAAGTATGGCCATAATAAAATAACGCTCATGCTTTTCAATTTCCGTGCAACTTTTTTTTATTGATCATTCTTTGCCACAGAGCGTCTCGTGATTCTCAAATCACATCCATGAAGAATCATACAGACGTGACCGATTTCATCCTGCTGGGACTAACCGATAACCCAGAACTGCAGTTTCCTCTCTTTATAATGTTCACGCTCATCTACCTCGTCACTCTGATTGGAAACCTGGGGATGATCGTGCTGATCTTGCTGGACTCTCGTCTCCACACTCCTATGTATTTCTTCCTCAGTAACCTGTCTCTGGTTGACTTTTGTTACTCCTCAACAGTCACTCCCAAGGTCATGGCTGGGCTCCTAATGGGAGACAAGGTCATCTCCTACAATGCATGTGCTGCCCAGATGTTCTTTTTTGCAGCCTTTGCCACTGTGGAAAATTACCTCTTGGCCTCAATGGCCTATGACCGCTATGCAGCAGTGTGCAGACCCCTCCATTACACCACCACCATGACGACAGGTGTGTGTGCTCGTCTGGCCATAGGCTCCTATGCCTGTGGTGTCTTAAATGCCTCTATAAACATTGGAGACACCTTTAGTCTCTCTTTCTGTGTGTCCAGTGTGGTTCATCACTTTTTCTGTGATATTCCAGCTGTCATGACTTTGACGTGCTCTGATAAACACAAAAGTGAGCTGATTCTTGTTTTTATCTCAAGCTTCAATGTCTTTTTTGCACTTTTTGTTATCTTTATTTCCTACCTGTTCATATTTACTACCATTCTGAAGATACACTCAGGTGAGGGATACCAGAAAGCTTTATCCACCTGTGTGTCTCACCTCATTACAGTTTCCATATTTTATGGGACAGTCATCATCATGTACTTACAGCCAAGCTCCAGCCATTCCATGGACACAGACAAAATCGCATCCGTGTTCTACACTGTGCTCATCCCCATGCTGAACCCTGTGGTCTATAGCCTGAGGAACAAAGAGGTCAAGAATGCATTCAAAAAGGTTGTTAAAAAGGCAAATTTTTCTCTAGGTTTTGTCTTAATGAAGTAGAATTCACAGAAAGCTATTAAATCCTTATTAGATTTACTCCATGCCACAACTCAAATGTTAAGGACATTTGGGGTATTAGAAAAAATCTTGGTCTAATATTATTTATTTTTGTTGAGGAATAAGTCCAACCCTCTACAATGCAAAAAAAAAGTAATGGTTTTTAATAAAGTTTATTTTATGATGAAGTATGTGCTTTTGTTGGCACATTCCATCCAGAGGCGAATAATGATAGCAACTCAACAAATTAAAGCTTCAGTCATTACTGAGTGATTTGGAAAGAAAAAAGTATATTCACGTGGAAGTTTGCCAAAGAAAATAAACATGTTAGAATAAAAGGAGATGTAATTACATTATTTTTACCTTTATCTTTTGAGTACCAACTCTTCACATTTTGTCTTAAAAATTACGTTAAAGGGGCATCTGGGTGGCCAAGCATCCGACTTCGGCTCAGGTCATAAACTCGTATTTCGTGAGTTTCAGCCTTGCTGTCAGCACGGAGCCCACTTCGGATCCTCTGTCTCCCTCTGTTTCTGCCCCTCCCCCGCATGCTCTCTCTCCCTCTCAAAAATAAACATGCAGAACTAAAATTAAAAATGCATTCAAAAATAATAATGGTGCTTGGGGTTTTTTGGTAATGAATGCTTTGAAATGGTTAATGCCACTCATTAATTTGTACTTTAGCGGAGTAATTGCTCATCCACCTCATTCACCCTTGTACTGGAAATACTGGACAGCCCCAATCTTGCCTTGTCTCGGTATTAGCTATTTTCTCCATGGGCTATTTCTTCACTTATTTCAGAGTTCTAGTTAAATGTTACCCACTCAAGGAGTCCGTAGACGCCTGCCACGAGAACTTTACAAGATAGTGACTCCTTTTCCATGGACTTTTTCCCTAAGCCTGCTCTATTTTTCATAGGCATTATCAACATTCAGCTCTTACATTTATTTATTTCATTTATTTCCCTCGAGTGCATGGAAAGTCCTTTTAAGCAATAGCTTAATATGGTTATTTCACTGAAAATGAAGCTTTGAGCCTTATTTAAAAATAACTTTTCTGAGCATCAAAACAACTCCAGAAATTCCAAGTTATATAGGTGAAAGCGAGTTACAAAAACTCACTTCAAGGGGGGAACACCACCAATATCAACCTGATAATGATCTCAGCTCTTGTAGAAAATTAGCAGTCTCAAAAACTCGCCACCTCTAACAGAGAATAATTCTTCCTCTTTTTAAATTTCCCTAACTGTTCACTTGCCCACTTGCAGCCAACCAATCAGTGACAAATGTACCTGAAGACCAGTTAGAACATCTCCCCCACTTCCAAAAGCCATATCTTAACAAAGCACCTGCCAAATATACACTGGTTCAGTATTTCTTCATTTCGCTCAATGAATTTACTCTTTACTAACACCCTTGAACTCCTGCTGAAATGAAATTTACTGGAAATGGGTTTTTTTTTTGATGCAAGTTCACGAATAAACTACTTCTGTTAGTGTTGTGTGCGACATAGTTTCGTGTTTGATACGTTTCAGAAGTGGCAATAAAGAATAATGGGTAAGAAAAAAAACATTCAAGTGGTTGGAACAAGGAACCAAGGAAAACAGTGAAAAATCGAATTATGCCTAGAGAAAAAAAAATCAAGTCTCATAAAGAAATATTTCCCATCACCAGGGCTTTGTAATGTCAATTCAGCAAGATTTGTGAACTGTCTGGTATGTCTTCCATTACTCTCTGTTATGAATGGGAGGGTTTTTTTTTTTTAACCTGGTCTAACATTATTTGCCGGGTATGACTATAGAATGAGGTCAATTTTCTTTTTATTTTGTAAGTTGTCAGACCATAAGGAGCCATTTCTAGACTCGATGGAGAGGCAATTTAATCAATTCGTTAGGCTGGATGTGGAACTTCTCTGGCGATTTTAGGGTCTATGGATTTTAGGTTGTCTCCCTGGTGCAGGTGCATAAAGTGTCCTCTGGATGGAGGAAATGGAAAACGGACATTTGCCGATCAAAACATTATAATGGAAAATACAATTAATTGTTTTCCCAGCAATTTCTCTTTCATTCTTGAGCATGTAGCTAGTAGGCTCCATTTTCCAGCTCTCAAGAAACTGAGTTCCTGGGATTGTGTTCCCGTGACTGAAACATGAGCGTGAGTCACATGCTACTTTCAAGTTAGCCTCCTGAAACTTTCCGTGTGATCTTCTGCTCACTGTCAGTCTTTGTAATCGGCTGATAGAATTCATACTGCAAGACATGGGAAAACCACTAAGCTGAGAGACTCTGGGTCACTGAACCACAGGATGATTTCCCATAGAACAACGAACTGAACAGTATGTAAGCAAAAACGTCTATGACCATGGCACTGAAATACTGGAATCTGCTTGTATGGCAGCTGGCATTATTCCCACTAATACAGAACATTTCCTGTAAGTCAATCTACATGCTGTTTGAAGTAAGTCAGAAGTGAGAGGCTATATAATGAGGAAAACTGTCAAACTGTTCTAACACAATTTAATGCCAAAATTATTTATTTGTGAGCCCTCACTCAACTCAATCTCCAAATCAAAACAAAAATGGCTAGCACACATAAAATTAGCACAGGTGTTAGACAGAAAATAGCTCAACATGAACCTCATTCTAACAAGCTTTTCTTATTTATTTATTCATTTACTTTTAATATGAAATTTATTGTCAAATTGGTTTCCATACAACACCTAGTGCTCATCCTAACAGGTGCCCTCCCCAACAAGCTTTTCAATATAGGACAAGCTAATCAAATGTTCTGAGCTTCCGTTGGGGCAAATAATGCCTGCCTCACACAATTATATACTGATTAATCTAGAACATAGCGCAATGTCATAAACAGAACAAAATGTTCAAGAAATGTTTCCTTTCCTTTCCGTTCCATTCCCTGCCTTTTTAAATTTCCTCCTCTATATTGTCAATCCTTTCCATATAACTATTGAGACACCTATTAATCGTATTGCTTTGTACTTACAATTACTGACTTTTGTCTGTTCCACCTATGTGATGTATTGCACTTATTAATTCGCATATGTTGAACCATCCTTGAATCCTAGGGATAAATCCCACTTGATCATGGTTTATGATTCTTTTCATGTGCTGTTGAATTAGGTTTACTAGTATTTTATTGAGAATTTTTGCCACTACATTCATCAGGGATAGTGACCTGTAGTTTTCTTTTTTTGTAGAATGCATATCTGGCTTTGGCAGCAGGATAATGCTGGCCCTGTGAAATTTGGGAGTGTTCCTTCCTCTTCAATTTTTGGGATGAAGCTGAGAAATACTGGTGTTAATTTTTCTTTAAATGTTTAGCAGAAATCACCCATGAAGCCATCTGTTCCTGAGATTTTCATTCTTAGCAAAGTTTTGATTACTGGTTCTTACTTGTTAATGATCTGTTCTAATTTAAAAATCGTTTTTTGGGGGCACCTGGGTGGCTCAGTCAGTTGAGCGTCTGACTTCGGCTCGGGTCATGATCTCACAGTCCGTGAGTTAGAGCCCCACGTCGGGCTCTGTGCTGACAGCTCAGAGCCTGGAGCCTGTTTCAGATTCTGTGTCTCCATCCCTCTCTGAACCTCCCCCGTTCATGCTCTCTCTCTCTGTCTCAAAAATCAATAAAGGTTAAAAAATTAAAAAAAATTGTTTTTTTATCATTTAGCCTTGGAAGTTCATATGTTTCTAGGAATGTACCCATTACATCTAGGTTGTCCAATTTGTTGGCATATAGTTGTTCATAGTAGTCTTTTATTAGCCTTCGTATTTCTATAACATCAGTTATAATGTCATTTACAAATTTATTAACTTGACTCTTTCTCTTCTTTTCTTGGTAAGTCTAGCTAAAGGTTTGGTATTTTTGAGTATCTTTTCAAAAAACCAACCTTGTAATTACATAGATTTTTTTTCTATTATTTTCCTTTTATCTATTTCATTGTTTCTGCTCTGATCTGTTATTTCCTTTATTCTGCTAACTTTGGGCTTAGTTTGTTCTTGGTTTTCTATTTCCTTGAGGTATAAAGTTATGTTGTTTATTTGAAATTTTTAAAACATCAGTATGCATTGCTATAAATTCCCTCTTAGAATAACTTTTGCTGTGATCCATACATTTTAGTATATTGTGTTTCCATTTTCACATTTTCAAGATATTTTTTGATTTCCCATTTTATTTCATCGTTGGCCCATTAAATGTTCGGGACTGCGTTGTTTAATTTCTACATTTGTGAATTATCCAGTTTTCTTCCTGTTATTGATACCTAGTTTCATGCCACTGTGGTTGAAAAGATTTTTGATCTGATTTAAATCTTTTTGACTTGCTAAACCTTGTTTGCGACCTAAGATAGCATCTATCCTGGAGAATATTCAATATGTACTTGAGAAGAAGGTATATTCTCTTCCTGTGGGATGTGGTGCATTGTATATGCCCATTAGGTCCATTTGATCTAAAATATAGTTCAAATCCAAAATTTCCATATTGATTTTGTCTTGATATTTATTCAATTGTTGAAAGTGGGATACTGGAGTCCTTTACCATCATTGTATTGTTGTTTATTACTCCCTTCAGATTTGTTAGTATTTGTTATGTTTCCTTAATATATTTAGGTGCTCTGAGGTTGGATATGTGTGCGTGTGTGTGTGTGTGTGTGTGTGTGTGTACAATCATTATATCCTCTTGATGAATTGATGGTTTTATAATTATGTAATGATTATTGGTTTCTTATTACTGTTTTTGACATAAAACCTATTTTGTCTGATATAAGTATAGTTACCTCTGCTCTCTTTAGTCTCCATTTGCCTGGAATATCTTTTTGCATCCCTTCTCTTTGAACTTATGTGTGTCTTTGAAACTGATATGAGTCTCTTGTAGATAGAATATGCTTGGGTCTTGTAGGGTTTTTTATTCATTCAGACATACTATATCTTCTGATTAGAGAATTTAATGCATTTATATTTAAAGGTAAGGACTTACTATTGCCATCTTGTTATTTGCTGAATGTTTTGTAATTCCTTTGTTTCTTTCTTCCTCTTGCTGTCTTCCTTTGTGAACTGATAATATTTCTGTTGTGATATATTTTGATCCTTTGTTCTTTTTCTCATTTGTTTCTACTATAGGTTTTTGTTTTGTGGTTATTCTGATGCTGACTAGAACACTCTATAGGTACAACACTCTATTTTAAGCTGGTTACAATTTAACTTCAATTGCACACAAAAAGTCTACTCTTTAATTCTCCTTTCCCATTTTATGTTTTTGATATCTCTCTTTACATCTTATATCGTGTGCCTATTAAGAAATTATCATAGCAACAGCTATTTTCATACTCTTATTTAAAAAGTTAAGGGGCACCTGAGTGGCTCAATTGGTTAAGCATTTGACTCTTGGTTTCTGCTCAGGTCATGATCTCACCGTTCGTGAGTTTAAGCCCCATATCAGGCTCTGTGCTGACAGTGAGGAGCCTACTTGGGATTCTCTTTGTCTCTCTCTCTCTCTCTCTCTGTCTCTCTCTCCCTCCCTCCCTCTCTCCCTGCCCCTCCCATGTTTGTGCTCTCTCTCTCTCCAAATAAATAAACTTAAAAAATTTTTAAAAAGTAATTTAAAGAGTTAAGTAGTTTACCAATCACCACATTACAGTATTTGAATATTCTGAATCTGACCATGCACTTGCCTTTACCAGTGCATCATTTCTTTTTATCTGCTTTCATGTTACTAATTAACACCTTTTTATTCCAGCTTGATGGATTCCTTTCAGTATTCCCTGTAAGGCAGTTCTTGTGACTTTGTTTGGGGAAGACCTTATCTCACCTTCATTTCTGAAGGACAACTTTGTTGGGTAAAGTATTGTTGGTCAGCTATTTCTTCTTTCAACACTTTGAATATATTATCCCACTCTCTCCTGGCCTGCCAGGTCTCTGCTGAGAATACCCTGATAGCCTTGTGGGGATTCCCTTGTATGAGATCATTTTTTTCTCTTGCTGCTTTAAACATTCTTTCTTTGTGATTTTAGACAGGCTTATAAACATATGCTTGGAGAAGGCTACTTTTGTTTGAAAATTTGAGGTGATCTATAGCATTGGAGGTCAGTGGCAGGAATTGGGTTCTATGCACTATGCAGGTGCACAGCTTGAGGGGGCTCAAGGTCATGAGCTCACAGTTCATGGGTTTGAGCCCCGCATCAGGCTCTGTGCTGACAGCTCAGAGCCTGGAGCTTCCTTCGGACTCTGTGTCTCCCTCTCTCTCTGCCTTCACCCACTCATGCTCGCTCTCTCTCTCTCTCTCTCTCTTTCTCTCAGTAATAAATAAACATTTAAAAAAATTTTAAAGATATTATTTTTTCTTTTTCATTTTGGATTCCTTTTCTCTTTCTTTCTTTCTTTCTTTCTTTCTTTCTTTCTTTCTTATTTCTTCCTTCCTTCCTTCCTTTCTTCTTTCCTTCTTTCTTTCTTTCTTTCTTTCTTTCTTTCTTTCTTTCGCCTTAATTGCTCTGGTTAGACCTACCAGTGCAATTTTGAATGGAAGTGGTGAAATCAATATCTTTATTTTGCACTTTAACTTAGGGGAAAGAATTCTACCTTCCATTTTTGAATAATAATGTGGTTTCCTTCATAAGTGCCCTTCATCAAGTTGAGGAATTTTCACATTATTCTAGATTTCTGCATTTTTCTTTTTATAATAAAAGTATGTAAGAGTTTGTAAAAAGCTTTTTTTAAAGTTTATTTATTTATTTTGAAAGAGAGGGAGAAAGTGGGAGAAAGAGGGAGAAAGTGGGAAAGGTGAAGAGAGACAGAATCCCAAGCAGGCTCCACAATGACGGTGTGGAACCAGCATGGGGCTCAAACTCACAAACCCATGAGATCATGACCTGAGCTGAAATCAAGACTCAAAGGCTTAACCCACTGAGCCACTCAGGAGCCCCTGTCAAAGACTTTTTATAAATCAATGAGATGATCATATTTTTTTTAACGTTTATTCATATTTTGAAAGACAGAGATAGAGCGTGAACAGGGGAGGGGCAGAGAGAGAGGGAGACACAGAATCCGAAGCAGGCTCCAGGCTCTGAACTGACAGCACAGAGCTTGACCGGGGCTCGAACTCACAAACTGCGAGATCATGACCTAAGCCAAAGTCGGATGCTTAACTGACTGAGCCACCCAGGCACCCCGAGATGACCATATTCTTTTCCTTGATTCTGTTTAAGTGGCTTATGACATTGGTTGCTTTTTGCATATTGAACCATCCTTGTATTCCTAGGATAAATCCTATTAAGTCCTGCTATACAATTATATTATTAGGTAGCTGGATTTGGTTTACTGACATTTTGTTGGTTATTGTTGCATCTATATTCATAAGAAATGTTGGCCTGTAGCTTTCATTTCTTGTAATGTCTTTATCTGGCTTTCTTATTGAGGTAATATTGACCTCACAGAATGCGGTTGTGATATCCTACTTGCTGTTTCATGGGCTACTTCAATGTAAAGATACATTTTAAAAATCCAATTTGGGGAAATTCTAGCCTTTATTTCTTCAAATACTCTTTCTGCCTCTTCTTTCTTCTCTCCCTCTGGAACTGTCATTATGCAAATGTTGGTACACTTGATGGTGATCCACAGGTCTCTTAAGCTCTGTTCGGCTTGTCTTCATTCTTTTTTTTTCTGTTCCTCACACTGATTAACTCATTTGAAATATTTTGAAATTTGCTAATTATTCTTTCTTCCTAATCAAATAATGATCAAACCCTCTAGTAAATTTTTCATTTCAGTTGTATTTTCAGCCCCAGAACTTATATGTAGTTCTTTTATGATCATTTCTGTATCATTGTTGATATTCTCTAAAGCTGAGACATAATTATCCTGGATTCCTTTAGCTCCTTCATTATATTGAAGACAGTTGATTTAAAAATCTGTGTCCAGTACAATTTTTACTGTGTCCAATAAGTGTAATGTCATGCTTCTTCAGGAAGTTTCTGTTAATTTCTTTTTTTTTCCCCCTGTGGATGGGATATACTTTCTTGTTTCTCTTCACATGTCAATTTTTGTTGAAAACTGAATATTGTGAATATATAGTGTGCTAACCTTGGGAATTCAGATCCGTCCAACTCAGGTTTTTGCTTTTATTGTTTTGTTTGTCGTAGATTGTATTTGTTTGTTTCATGAGTTTTCTAAACTATTATTATTGACTATATGCTTTGCGTGTGGTGTCTCATGCCTCTGTTGTAGCTTGAGGTCACTTACCTGCTTGTCACCTACTTGTTTCCATAAACACTATAGATGAGTCATTTTCATGATTTGACATTTACTTGGTTGTTATACGTTTTGGTATTTTCCATACATCTGAAACCAAGTTTCTTCTGATAGTTTGGCTTATTTTTTGTTTTTGTTTTGTTTAGCTAGCGTTTCTGTGGAGTTACAGACCCTTGGAATCCTTACTCTTCCATTTTTTGGGCCTTTCTCTCATAAAGACACTGGATATTGCCTTTAGGGTCCGAAAATGAACCCATGATAATCTACCAAGTTTATGCCCTTAAGTTAACCATAATTGCAAAGTCTTTGCTATATGGAAAGCGTAACACATTCCGGTTGACAAGATCTCATATTTGGCAGTGATTATTCAGTGTACTACAGATTTGTTTCCCACATATGATAGTACAAGTTCATAACACAGGTTGTCTGGGAAGGGGTAGGTTCTCTCCATGTCAACACTCAAAGAGACAGGTAGTTTCTACTTAATTAAATGTATACTTACTATCTGACCCAGCAATCTAACTCAGAGATAATTACCCAAATGAAATTAAAATCTAGTTCATGAAAAAATAGGCAAATGTTTAGATATACTTTATTCCTAATTCTGAGATACTAGATGGGACACTAGTGTCCCCCAACTTGGAAACACATAAATAACCTGTAATGTCCATATAATGGAATATAACCAGCAATGAAAAAAAAATTACTACTGATATATTATGGGTCAAATTGTGTCTCCTAAATTTTATATGTTGAAGTCCTAACTCCTAGTACCTCAGAAGATGATCTTGCTCAAAAATAGGGTCACTACAGATGTAATAATTAAGATAAGGTCCTACTGGAACAGAATGGGCTTCCAAGTCATTATGACTGGTGTCTTTATAAAAATGGAAAACTTGGGGAGACATACACACAAGGACAACACCATGTGAAGATGAACACAGAGATCAGGATGTGATAGCAGAAGACAAGGGATGCCAAAGATGGCCAGCAAACTACCCAGAAGCTAAGAGAAATGTATGAAACAGATACTCCCTTACAGCTTTCAGAGAGAACCAGCAGAACCACATTGCTAGCAGCTTGATCTTAGATTTCTAGCCTCCAGATGTGAGATAATAAGTTTCTGTTATGTAGGACATCCAGTTTGTGGTAATTTTTTATGACAGCTCTAGGAAATTAATATAGCTAATATGGATGGGTCTCAAATGCACCATGCTAACTGGGAGAAGCCAGAATCAGAGGCTACATGTGCTAAGATTCTCTTTAAATGACCTTCCTACAAAAGCAAAGCAATATGGACAGAAAATGGTTTAGTAATCACCTGAGGGCAGGAAGAGGGTTGATGGCAAAGAAGCTCAGAGATTTTGTTCAGATGATGGAACTCTTCTATATTGTGTTTCTGTTAGTGGTGGTGTGACTGGATAAATTTGACCCAGTTTGAACAGTTGTTCAATAACTACAATACTGAAAACTATAAATTTTACTGTTTGTAAATTACACTTTAATTAGAAAGCAGGGGGACGCCTGGGTGGCTCAGTCGGTTGAGCATCCGACTTCGGCTCAGGTCACGATCTCACAGTTCGTGTGTTCAAGCCCCGCGTCGGGCTCTGTGCTGACAGCTCAGAGCCTGGAGCCTGCTTCTGATTCTGTGTCTCCCTCTCTCTCTGCCCCTCCCCTGCTCATGCTCTGTCTCTCTGTCTCAAAAATTAGAAAGCAGGGAGAAAGAGAAAACAAGTAATATAAAAACATGTGTGCACCCTCAACATGTCCAATCAAGTCCCCATAGGAAAGCTAATTGATACTTTCCTAGAAAAGTGAGGTAAGAGCTACAGATGCCCTCCTGAGGGACATCCCCAGAGACCTTATGTCTCTGTAATTCCCTCCTAATCCCCATGAAATAGCTTTTAAAACTCCCCGTATGTCTCAATGTGATCTCATTTCAAAAGGAGCAGACATGTGCTGAACCCCTTTGGCCATCATATATTTGTCTGAATGTTAGTAGTCATTAGTACATACCCTTTCCTCCCACCGCCAAATCCTCACCTGAGGATTTGTCATGAACTTCCAATGATGGCCAGGGAACACGCCCCAAGATGAGAATTATATTCGTTGACTTTAGAATGATAACCCCTGGGACAGGCATGTCATAGAGCCTGTTTCACAGACAAATTTCTCGAATCATGCGGGAGAAGCAATTTTCTGCTTCATTTTAGAGATAAGAAGGTACACAAAGATTGCATCGTGGATTCGGCACTTCAACATAGGTTCCTGGCTCCATGTTGCATTCTTCCCTTCATCTTTATTTACCTTATAAATATGTTGGAACTACTTGACTAGTACCTGATAAAGACTATCTCTCTCAGTATGTGGGCATCATCCCATGGCTGAATTTCTGATTCCAAGCTAACTCTTCAGGATTGACTGTTCCTTCTTTCCCAGCAGCAAGGTAAGCTTCTATGTCCTATATACACTTTCAGTGAGAAATGTAATTCAAGCAAAACCAACAGGGCATCTACACATACTATGAATTATTTAAGCACAGAAATAAATTTCTTTTTTTTTAATATGAAATTTATTGTCAAATTGGTTTCCATACAACACCCAGTGCTCATCCCAACAGATGCCCTACTCAATACCCATCACCCACCCTCCCCTCCCTCCCACCCCCCATCAACCCTCAGAATATTCTCAGTTTTTAAGAGTCTCTTATGGTTTGGCTCCTTCTGTCTCTAACTTTTTTTTCCCCTTCCCCTCCCCCATGGTCTTCTGTTAAGTTTCTCAGGATCCACATAAGAGTGAAAACATATGGTATCTGTCTTTCTCTGTATGACTTATTTCACTTAGCATAACACTCTCCAGTTCCATCCACGTTGCTACAAAAGACCATATTTCATTTTTTCTCATTGGCACGTCTAAAGCAGTGGTTTGAGGCTAGACACATGTATCAAGACTTCCATCCGTGGGGAGTTTACTGATCATTGTGAAACATTATCATGCTGCTCTCCTAAAAGAGATTTTAAAAATAGATGGATAGGTGTGCTCTGATTGAGTAGCTGTTAATTTTATCTTGTTCACTATCTGTTGAAAGAATTAAGGAGGACAGCAGTGAACCAATGATTAGCAAGGGACAAATGTCCTTCTAAAGGCATCCAAGTCAAATGAAAAGATTAAAAATACGATTCCTACACAAGATGACATTCAAGTAAACAATTTTAAAACATGTAATTGGCCAAAACACAGATCTTCAGGCTAAAGACCAACAAACTAGGAACTTCTACCCAGTGATCCCTGCGATTCGACTGTGGGATAAAAATAAAGAGAGAAAGAATGAGTTTAAGAAAGGGGACACTTTCAACACAAACTAAAACATGGATCTGAAGAAAGAAATGAAGCAAAAGAATGGCTCCCATGCGGTAGCTGAAACAGCCACTCATGTAGGCAGAGGACAGACAGACTGAGAAACACTGAAGACACAGAAGAGCCCAGGAGACCAACTGAGTCTATGATATAAAGCATATTGAAGAGGGATGCCAGCAGACCAAACACTCAACCACACTGAGCTTGTGTGTCACCCCAGACCTTTCTAAAGCCAACAGAGAGGCTATCATCCCATCCTACTAAGAATACTATCCCTTACACTAATCAGGTTCTACTAAATACTCCTCATTTTGCTCACTTTGATTTTTATATTATTATATACTACCTCATTTAATTCTTACAGTGGTCTTACAATAATACCTTGAGTGAAGTCTCATTACTATTTTCATTTTGTAGATGAAGAAAACAGGGAGTTAGGTTCGGACTAAAGACTCCTCAGTGGTGAATGCTAAGACTGACATGAACCTGGTCCCAGAGCCCAAGCTTTATACTCAATGCCATGCCCTCCCCAGACTGCCTCTGCTGGTTGTCTGAGTCCCTACTGCTACAGTGATTATACCACATGCACCATGGACGTATCTCTTGGTTACGTCACTGTGAAACCCCAAACACTGAGTTTATGACATGGGAGAAAGACTGATCATGAATTAAGTTAAATTCAATGTGATTTAAATTCAGGTGAGACCAGTGGACTTGGGAATCACTCTACCCGAGCACTAAGTTTGGCTTTGGCGATAATAATTTTGTAA
Organism: Puma concolor; assembly: GCF_028749965.1. Lineage (NCBI taxonomy): Eukaryota > Metazoa > Chordata > Mammalia > Carnivora > Felidae > Puma > Puma concolor. Next base: position 12,426,943 of record NC_141676.1, read on the forward strand.
ACTTAAATATACATTACTCAAGCTCTGTGCTTCACACGTTAAATGGGGGTAACAAGTAATCAATCTCATAGATTTGTTGAGAATAATAACTGAATATTCATACAAAGTGTCTAGAGCTTTTTCCGGCACATAAGGACCATAGATATAAGCATTTGCTAGGCTGAGAAAAACTGAATTGATATATAGATTCATTCAAGATGATTCATCATAATCAAGAAACTACATTTTCTACACCACTGTTTACAAATTCACAGAATTGAAAAGTTGGAAAATAATTCATGGATATCTTTCAGTTTTAACAGTGTCAAACTCTACAGATAATTTGTGCCTTAACTTTTACTGTCTAGTCCATACTTTAAATCTGGAGAAACCTGTGAGTAAAAATTATTGCTATCATGAAATATTGTGTACATATGTGTGTGTATACACAAACAATATGGAATGAATTTCACTTCAATCTCTCATTTGTTTATGACTTTGTTTCTGTATTTCTTATCACTACAGGGCATCTTGTGATTCCCAAAGAACACCATGAAGAACAACACAGAAGTGACTGAATTCATCTTGCTGGGACTAACCAGTGACCCAGAGATGCTGGCCCCCCTCTTTATCATGTTCACCCTCATCTACCTCATCAATGTGGTTGGAAACCTGGGGATGATGGCGCTGATTCTCTTGGACTCCCGTCTCCACACTCCCATGTACTTTTTCCTCAGTAACCTGTCTCTGGTGGACTTTGGTTACTCTACAGCTGTCACTCCCAAGGTCCTGGCTGGATTACTTATAAGAGACAAGGTCATCTCCTACAATGCATGTGCTGCTCAGATGTTCTTTTTTGCAGCCTTTGCCACGGTGGAGAGTTACCTCTTGGCCTCAATGGCCTATGACCGCTATGCAGCGGTGTGCAAACCCCTCCATTACACCACCACCATGACAACAGGTGTGTGTGCTCGTTTGGCTATAGGCTCCTATGTTTTTGGTTTTCTGAATGCTTCTGTGGATGTTGGAAACACATTCCACCTCTCCTTCTGTAAGTCCAATGTGATCCATCACTTTTTCTGTGATATTCCTGCAGTTGTCTCTCTCTCTTGTTCTGATAGACATGTCAGTGAGCTGGTTCTTGTTTTGGTAGCAAGCTTCCACATCTTGTTTGGTCTTTTGGTTATTTTGATTTCCTACCTGTTCATATTTACCACCATCTTGAAAATGCCCTCAATAGAGGGATACCTGAAAGCTATATCCACTTGTGCTTCTCACCTCACTGCAGTCTCCATCTTCTATGGGACAGTCATGTTTATGTACTCCCAGCCAACCTCCAGCCATTCCATGGACACGGACAAAATTGTGTCTGTGTTCTATACTATGGTCATTCCCATGCTAAATCCTGCGGTGTATAGCCTGAGGAACAAAGAGGTCAAGAATGCTTTCAAGAAGGTTGTTGAGAAGGCAAACCTGTCTCTAAGCTTCACCTCCTAGGGTTGTAGAATCCATGGTGACCTACCTTCATTCCTGTCAGATCTTCTCCCTGCATTAACTTGCAGTTTACAGCCCACATTGCACTTAAATTACTGCTGTGATACTTTCCTCTTCAAAAGTCTCTCACTAAAAAAGAAGATAAAAAAGAAGATAATCCAGTTGTGTAATATCTGGATGAGAATAGCCATGAAGACCTTAAAGTGTTTAGAGCACTCTTGTCATGAACCTTAATTATATGTGATTTATTCACCTGTTCACATTTTTTTCCACCACACGCCAATGCAAGTGTGTGTGTAAAACGCAGCTCAAACCCATGAAGGGAAGTGCATGCAAGGGTCCTCTATGTGCACATACACTCAAGAGGGGAAATTTGTTAAAAGAGTATGGCTAGTTTTTAATAAGAAAGTCAAAATAACTGTAGATCAGAGTATAAATTAATGTTCAGCATTTAAAATTTTTTTTCTAGTTTAAAAAAACAATTCTAAGAGTCCAAAATGAAGAAAACCATGACATGGACTTTTTAATAAAAGTATGTGCTTTTTTGTTGGAACAATTTTTTTTTTCAGAGCTATATATCTGTAAAATCTTGAAGGAGTTCATCTTTATGTCTTCAGAAAGTCGTTTGGTAGAAGTATGGTGACATGATAACTTTCAAATGCAAGAAGACCAGAGTACCAGAAAAGGGGATCGAATGATAATAGAGCAGTTTCTCAATTTTTCTGTAAGAACCCCAACTGTGTAAGATACATGCACTGAGTAGTGATAATTGTAGCTATTTTTCTCTCTGGAAATACTATGAAATGGCTCGTGTCTCTCACACAGGGATACTTTAGTTTCCTATGAGCTACGTCATGTCCTGCTGCTTTCCTACTTCCTCCGTCCTCCTCCCTCACACTGAGCTCCCTACCGTCCCCGGACAATCCAAACTCATTCCTGCCTCAGGGCCTTTGTACATGCTGTCGCCAATGCTCAGAAAGCTCCCTCACTTCCCTCAGGTCTTTCCTTAAATTTTACTGTACCATAGTCACCCCACTCCTATGGACATTGTTCCCAACTTACTTAATCCATCATAGTTCTAATCAGTACTCAGCTATTTCTATTTATTTGTCCCTTTTTTATTCACTTACCTTTCTAGAATGTACACTGCATAAGAAGGGTACCTTTGTCTTCACTACTAACAACTTCATCCTCAACATACAGCCTGTTTCACACTAATTTCTCAGTAAACATTTGTTAAATTACTCAATCAATTAATTAAACTATGAGCCCAACAGTTGATATATTTGATAATATGGCTCATTACCTATTATATAATTCTTTAGAAAAGAATTTTAGAACATTTTATGAGACATAACTAGTTTTTCTTCTATTTTCTTGCTCACTACTTATATTCCCCACTTTTGGAAAAAGTCATGTTTTCAAAACTATATTGCCAAATGGATAATATATAACATCTTTTAAATTAAAATTATCTCATGAAATGGCAAAGAATACATGAAATTAATTCTACCTACTAAATCACACAAAGTATATATACTTTCTCAATAGAGCTTTAGAGTAAGTCATGAAATCAGGTAAGGTGTATATTTCAACTTTATTCTTTTTAAATACTACTTTAAGTATTCTAGTAGATTTACCTCTTTCTATAATTTTTTCAATCAGCTTACTAATATTTCCAAAATTCTTCTTCACATTTTGATTGAGATTAAGTTGAATCTGTAAATCAGCATGAGGAAATTGGCATATTAAAGTCTCCTAACCCATGAACATGACCTTCCTCTCCTCCCGTATAGCCTTTACTTGATTCTTTTCATTGGCATTTTTCATTTTCTACATTCTAGTATTGCACATATTAAGTTAGATTATACCTAATTGCAAATTAATGACCAAAGGGGCTCTGCACACAGTCCAGTCCCTCTACAGTGATATCATGTGGGACCATGTTGGGATTTCAGAGGCTAATGACTGAGTAGAGACTTTTAGAGACCTAGAGTTCTCAGAGGAACAGGACCCCTTTGGGGACATCCAGAGGTCCTCATCCAATCTATCTACAGAAGAAACTTAACTGAGTCTCAGGACTTTGCTTGAGTTGTTAAATGAGCACACAGATACATTTGGCTTACATTGTCATAAGTTCTATAAAATAAAGTTCATACATTTCAGTATGTTCGTTCCTGAGAGTTTGGATAAACATATACAGTACATCACCCAGATCAGTATACAAAACAGTCCCATTCATCCGAAATTGTGTCCTGCTTCCTTTATGGTTAACCCCTCTCATCCCCCAGCTTCTCATAACCTCTGATCTGCTGACCCCTCCATATAGTTTTGCTTTTCAAATACAACATGCAACTTCTTGAGTCTGGCCTCTTTCACTTAGCATAATGCATGCATTTCCTTGCCTGTATCAGTAGTAGGTTCCTTGTAAAGTTCTTTATTGAGATGTAACTTACATACCACAAAATGTACCAAAGTATGCAATGCGCTGGTGTTTAGTACTTTTACAGACTTGTCCAATCGTCACCCTGGTTAATTGTTGAAGACTTCTGTCACCTCACAAAGAAACTACATACCCAACCATCAGTCAAGGTCCATTGTTCTGCAACCTCCCACCAGCCCTAGGAAACCACCAATTTACTTTCTGTCTCTGTACTAGTCTGTATATTCCCATCATCCATTACATCGTAATGGGATCATTTTTGACCGACCTCTTCCACTTGTCATGATGGTTTTGAGGTTTATTCATATTGTAGCAAGTACTGGTACTTCATTCCTTTTTGTTGCCTAGAAATACTCCTTTGCAAGCATAAACCACACTTCGCTTATTCACTCACTTGATGGACCTTTGGGTACAGGTAGTGCTGGTGTTTTAGGTATGGGTGCTCATAGAACAGCCTTGCGGCTGGTGTGTGAGGAAGGCATGAACATAGATCTGGGGTCAGGTGTGTGGGCATTCCCATGACAAGGGAGGCTCCAGGATCTCAGCTGCAGGTGCTTGTGCACTGTCCGTGCAGTTGAAGTAACTATCAAATAATGCAGAACGAAATTGAACAAGACCCAAATAAGTTGAAAGATATCCCACGTTCATGAGAAGGAAACTTCAGTTTTAGTTTACGACATCACTGCGACCCAAAGTGATCCAGAAATTACACAGAATTCCTTTCAAAATTCCAGTAGCCTTTTTTGGCCAACACTAAACTGCCAATCTTAAAATTCATGCGGAATTGGAAGGGGCTCAAAATTGCCAAAGCAATCTTGGAAAACGAAGTCAGAGAAATCACACCTCTTGATTTTAAAACTTACTACAAATTTATAGTGATAAAAACAGCGTGGTACTGATGTAAGTGATGGGTCACTGGGTTCCACTCCTGAAACCAATACTGCACTGTATGTTCACTAACTTGAATTTAAAAAAATTAGTTAAAAAAAGATAGACTAACCAATCAATGGAGTAGAATTGAGAGTTCAGAAATATACCCATATATATGCAGCCAATTGATTTTTGCCGGGATGACAAGCCCATTGAAGGTGGAAGGAAGAGCCTTTCAGCAAATGATATGAGACAACTTGATTTTCATACATAAAAAATAAAAGTTGTATCCTTACTTCACATTATATACAAAAAGGGAACTCAAAATGGATCAATGACCTAATATAAAAGCTAACCCATACATTTTTAAAGGAAAACATAGGGTTAAATTTTCACGACTTTAGATTTAACTACAGGTTTTTAAATATGACATCAAAAGCTTAAGCAATAAGAACAAATAAAGTAATAAAATGTCATCAAAATAAAAAAAACGTTGAATATCAAAAACACCAAGAAAGTGAGAAAACAATCCACAGGATGGGAAATATATTTGCAAATCACACGTCAGATAAAGATTTGATATTTAGAATGTATAAAGAGCTCATACGACTCAATAATGAAAAAACAAAGAACACAATTTAAAAATAGATAAAAGACTTTAATATACATTTCTCAAAAAAAGATACACAAATAATCAATAAGCACATGAAGAGATGTTCAAAATCATTAAGATTGATATTTAAATACATTAATTTAAGAAATGTAAATTTTTAAAAAAGAAATGTAAATCAAAATCACAGTGAGATACTACCTTACACACGCTAGAAAGGCTATGTTTTTTAAGACCATATATATATTTTTAATTTTTTAATGTTTATTTTTGAGAAAGACAGAGTGTGAGTGGGGGAAGGGCAGAGAGCGAGGGAGACACAACCCGAAGCAGGCTCCAGGCCCAAGCTGTCAGCGCAGAGCCCGATGCAGGGCTTGAACTGGCGAACCACAAGATCGTGATCTGAGTTGAAGTCAGACGTTTCACCGACTGAGCCACCCAGGTGCCCCAAGGCTATATATTTTTTAAAGAAAACAATAAGTGTTGAGGATGTGGAGAAGTTGGAACAGTCACTGTGGAAAACCATTTGATATGTCCTCAAAATATAAAACATACAAATACTATGACTTAGAAATTCTATTCATAGGCATATATTCCCCAAAATTGAAAACAGGTACTCAGATACTTGTATTCCAAAGTTCATTGCAACATTAATCACAACAGCCAAAAAATGGAAACAATGCAACTGTCCATCAGGAGATGAATGCATAAATAAAATATATCCTGGGTGGCTCAGTCAATTAAGTGTCCAACTCGATTTCAGCTCAGGTCATGAGCTCACAGTTCGTAGGTTCGAGCCCCATGTTGGGCTCTGTGCTAAGCATGAAGTTTACTTGAGATTCTCTCCCCTCTCTCTCTCTCTCTCTCTCTCTGCCCCACCCCAACTCACATGTTCATTATCTCTCTCAAAATAAATGAATAAACATTTAAAAAGGAGGTAATAAATGATAAGGGGACTAGTATTCAAGGATCTATTAAAAAGAAAGACACGTAGACAACAAAACACGAATAGTTTATTATATGTTGTGTTAGGCAGGATAGACCATGTGACGTGCGGTAGAAAATCGGCCCCCAAGTCAAGCGATTTAACACAGCAAAGATTTATTTCTTACTTCTGCTATTACGCGTGCGTCACAGGTTATCCAGAAAAGAAGTCTCTCTGCATGTGTTCATTCAAACACCCGGGCCAATGGAGGCTTTGCCATCTGTAGCTACCGTCTCTGGAACATGCTGCCTCCTCGGCCACCATGGTAGGTGGGAGGCATTACATACTTGTGCACTGGCTTGTCTATACTTCAACCCAGAAATGACACACATCATACTTCTTCTCCAGCCCATTATGTAGAACTAGCTCGTGGCTCCACCTAGCTGCAGGGGGGGCAAGGAAGTGTGGGGAACAGACGTAATGTTTGTGTACTGCTAATTTCGTGCCACGGAATGTATCATTGCTTACTGATGATAAAATAGTAACACTTAAATTAATTGATCTCTTTTTTTTTTTTTAACGTTTATTATTTTTGGGACAGAGAGAGACAGAGCATGAACGGGGGAGGGGCAGAGAGAGAGGGAGACACAGAATCGGAAACAGGCTCCAGGCTCTGAGCCATCAGCCCAGAGCCTGACGCGGGGCTCGAATTCACCGACCGCGAGATCGTGACCTGGCTGAAGTCGGACGCTTAACCGACTGCGCCACCCAGGCGCCCCAATTGATCTCTTTTTTTAATGTTTTTTAAGTTTGTTTACTTATTTTGAGAGAGAGAGAGAAAACAGGGGAGGGGCAGAGAGAGAAGGAGAGAGATAGAATCCCAAGCAGGTTTCCTCACTGTCAGCACAGAGCCCAAGGTGGGGCTTGAACTCACAAACCAGGAGATCATGACCTGAGCTGAAACCAAAAGTTGGACGCTTAACTGACTGAGCCACCCAGGAACCCTAAATTGATCTCTTGATATGTGCTAGACATCTCATTTAATCTTTAGGACTGTCCTATGAGGGATGTATAGTATTATCCTTGTTTTTATAGGTGATACTTTGAAGCTTTGAAAGACTGAATACCTTGGCCAAGGTCACCCTGCAACCGAACCAGAACTTGAAGACAAGCCCCATGACTGCTCAGCTCAAACTTGGCAGCAGCTAAACTGGACTGCATTGATAAAGGAGAGATAATTCCGCCTGGTGTTTGTGGTTACAGATGACTATGTGGGGGAAAGAATGGATCCATATCCTTAGTTCTAAACATAGGGAGGGAAATCCCCCTAAATATCCCCAAAGCAGCTCTGCACTGGTAAGAAAAACAGGTATTTTGTTTAAAAAAAAAAAAAATTCTTAGGGACGATTGTAGGCCTTTCAGAAAAATGTAGCTATTGGTATGCCTGGGTGGCTCAGTTGGTTAAGTGTCTGACTTCAGATCAGGTTATGAGTTCACAGTCCGTGTGTTTGAGCCCCAAGTCAGGCTGTGCTCAGACAGTGCAAAGCCTGCTTGGGATTCTCTCTCTCCCCTCTCTTTCTGCCCCTCCCTCACTCACACTTTCTCTCTCTCAAAAATAAATAAACTTAAAAACCAAAGATGTAGCTATGAGAAAGCTTGAGTGAGAGTCCTGACATCACCTAAGCCAAGATTTTAGTGAGGTTTTTATTTTTGTTGCCTGGCGTGGCTGTGGCACCGCTGATTTGCTGACTGGGGGCTCCTCTCCTTAAGCTTTCATTCCCCCGTGTCTTCAAAAGCACTCTCAGCTCAAAAACACACAGGCATTATCTGATGGCTCCTATTAGGTTCAGGACCAACCCTGGATCTGGAGCCTCCTGAGATATCCACTCTCATGACACTAAATGTCCCCCCTGTGATTTATGGGGTGAAAAGGTCATTGACTTGGTCCTGGTATTTGTAGGAGCACAAGCCCAAGTGATGTTCTAGAACACAGCGCTCCACAGGTAGGGAAGGAGCTTCTCCAGCGTGATGCTTTCCTGGATGTGGACTTCTGGTCAAGAGTGTGGCCACGAAGGTTTTCCATACTCCCTGCCTTGCACCCTCCTTTGTCTGTTCCCAGAGCAAAAGTAAGTAACAAGAAAACACACAACCATAACCAATTAGAATGAAAAGGGGCTGTAGGAGATCCCATCGTGTTAATTTCACAAATGAGTAAAACAAAGCCCAAAGAGGTGAAATGGCTCGATCATAGACCCCTTGTTAGCTATAGCTCACCATTCTTTCCACTGATTGCAATCGGATATCTTGAATGAATGATTGAGGTCATAGAGTCATAAAGGGAGACCGTGCCTCCTGATCTTTTTTATTTAGAACATGCTAGAAGAGTAGCAGTGCAAATATCATAGCTCCCTTTCTGAATCTCAGGGGTTGTAGAATTTCAACATCTGTTTGGGCATCTCGAGTGAAGAGTCATTTCTTTCAGTGTCAAAGTTGGAACTTTCAATATTATTGGCTGAATTTCCCTCAGGAACTGAGAGATGAGATAGACAATGGAAAGTAATGACTCAGATGGCTTGACTGAAATGTTAGCATCTTTTATGCTTTTCAAAAAACTTCCGTGTTTCCTGTCACATCAGAGCAGGAGAGTAGCCTGCAAGGGAGAGGCACAGGGTTTTGCATCTTGTGAATTAAGAAGATACAGCCAGCAGCAGATCTATACCCAACTGATTTTCAACAGAACTAGAATCAGAATTGGGCTTGTATTTGTGGTACAATCATACCCACACCCCTACACCTCAAACTCCCGGATCAAAAAGAGCTGTTTTGTGTTCTATTTGTACCTACAGACAGTATAGATACGGAATTTGCTCAAGATGTTGGCCATTCTTGGTACATCAATGGGATACAGAAATTAACTTTTTTCAAGATAAATGTAATCGGATTCCCATGTTTGTGCATTTGGGCCAAATCTGGCAACTCTAACAAGCACAGACATTGAGAAATTGAGGAACCATTCTTGGGAGCAAGTAACTTCATCATCAGTAGGGTGTTCTGGCATATTCTGGGCACTTCCATGATCATTCTGTCATACTTTGTACACACTTTTATAAAAGCACTTGTCACTTTTGGGGGATAATTTCCAGAGCCGGCTGACTCTGTGCCTTTAAAAAGTCAGGAATCGAGTCATTCATTTTGTAATACCAGCTGCTGGTACAGAGGTGGCTTCTGTGCAAAGCCAGCTTTTGGGGGGGAGGGAGAACAAAAGGGAATTAACACTGTATACTTGGCATGAGCCAGGCATCATGTTAGTAGGGCTCCCTAAATCACTTAATTTCATCTTTTCAGCTGTATAAAATAGATACATTGGGAACTACATGAACTGGGTGTTTCACAGAAAATGAACTGAGGTTTGCAGAATATAAGTAATGTTCCCAAGGTCACATCCCATCCAGGGTGCTAATCACTGAGTAACATTTTATCTATTCTACTTGGTGTAAATAGTCACCTTAGGCTCTTCTTCTTAAGGGTTGTAATATGTCTATAACCTAACACATTTTTCCCTCTCTTTCCTTTAGAGTTCTACCAATTACTTTTTTTTAAATATGAAATTTATTGTCAAATTGGTTTCCATACAACACCCAGTGCTCATCCCAAAAGGTGCCCTCCTCAATGCCCATCACCCACCCTCCCCTCCCTCCCACCCCCCATCAACCCTCAGTTTGTTCTCAGTTTTTAAGAGTCTCTTACGCTTTGGCTCCCTCCCTCTCTAACCTCTTTTTTTTTTCTACCAATTACTTTTGCACATCAATCCCTAATTGAGATTTTGATTGTGCCATGGATTTTGCTAATTACTAAGACCTATCTGCTTATAATTGTCTATTTATACTATTGAGCTTACCAATTCATACTTTTGTCCATGATGTTTCTTCTGCCTGGTATACTAATAGTGGAGGAGACAGCTTGAATTACTTGAGTTTTTGCTGTGTAACTGACGTTATTTTAAGTGTTTTTGCATGATCTAAGTAATTCTATTCATCTGCCTCAAAGGATGAAAATTGTTATCATTCCCACCTGAAAGATCAGGAACCTGAAATACAGGAAGTTTGATTAACTCGACCCACTATTTTGAAAAAGTTGCTTAATGTTATGGATTTTAGACAATATTGCCTGAGTTCAAATCCCCAAGCATACTACCAGATTTGCTGCTTAGGCAAGTAACTTACTTCTTTAAGCCTCAGTTCCTTTTGAAGTACAAAGCGAGTAATAATAGAGCTTGCCTCCCAGAGTTGCTAAATGTACTCAATGGGTTAATATATGTGAACGGCTTAGAACGGTTTCTGACACAAAGTAAGTACTACAGAAGTATTGCTATTATACTAACTAATAATTCTCATATGTCTGGAATCTCCAAAACCACAACTCAGGTGTAATCATCTCCAGAGAGGTTTCCTGAGAGTCTGTGTTGGGCTTACCATATATCTTGGAAGTATATCTACTTCCAAAGTGCCCTGGGCATACATAACCTCTACTTTAGAAATACGTTCTGATGAACATATCTTTGGGATAATAGATCTCTCCCACTAGAGTATTCTTAAAGACGGGGCTGTATCATGTCCTTCCTTCAATATGAAGGATTTTTAATCTAGGAGAAATGTATGTGATGGATTCCAGAGTCAGAAGGGTCTCTTGGGTTGAGAGGGCTTCTCATACTGTAACCATGGCAACCACAGTAAGCTGTTAGCTAAACTGCCACTGGAGGTGAGGACAACCAGACACACAGATAACATGGATGGACACCCACGGCTTGGTCAACGGTACAAAGTCCCTAGGCAAAAATGAAAGTAACACTTTCACCTCCCCCACACTCTCCCTTCCACGAATAAAGCAAAGACATCAATGGTGGTCAGAGATGGAAAACATCAACCTAGGAGAAAAATAAGGACCGTGACATAGAGAGAAAACAACGAAAGTTTTGCTTCAACCTTTTGAAAAACTGTTACTTCTTTTTTAGAGTTACTGAAAGACACCAATATCACTAAGCATGTGCCAGAAATCATGACGTTTCCTTCAGGGGCCAACGGTTGAAGTGGAGCAGCCAAGTGAGGACCCTCATGAATTAGAAAGTGAAGAGTGGGTGTCCCTAAAGCAGGATCCCAAATCACTGTACATCTTCAGCTATTATGAACAAGTCAGTGAAGGATCCCGCAGAGAGAAGTGTGTTTGATGAGGCTTGCCATTGCATATACCAGTGACTGACAAAATGTTTCTTTTCTCTTCCTTTTTGTTGATTAAGCTTTCACGAACTTGGAATAAGAGTGCTTGCAAGATACGGCAAGTAGTGAGAGTCTTGTTGGTTTAGTGTAATAGAGGATGCCGTACAACAGACAAGCTGAAATGTGCCTCCAGAGTCATAACACCGTCCCCTGTGGCGGCCATCAGCAAGGACATGTCAGTGTCCTTCCACATAACTTCTAGATGAACGGCTTCGCTCAACTTACCCCCACCCAGTGTTCAGTCCAGCTTGCTGCCTGTGGGTTCCTGCCTTTGACAGAAAGCTGACACACATGGGCCAGAGACACCATTCACAGTCAGTGAATGACCGACAGCCATTATCTTGTGTTTGCTCATTAGCATTACCTTGTGTTTGCTCATCTTGTCATAGACGCCTCTCGTGATTCCCAAAGGACTTTCATGGAGAACATTTCAGAGGTGGTGGAATTCATTCTTGTGGGGCTCACAGATGCCCTGGAGATGCAGGTCCCTTTGTTTACCATCTTCACTATCATTTACCTCATCATTCTGGTTGGGAACATTGGAATGATTGTGTTGATTCTGTTGGACTCTCATCTCCACACTCCCATGTACTTCTTCCTCAGCAACCTCTCCCTCGTGGACTGCGTTTATGCCTCGGCTGTCACTCCCAAGGTAATGGTGGGGTTTCTCACAGGAGATAAGATCATATCCTACAATGCATGTGCTGCGCAGATGTTCTTCTTCTCAGCCTTTGCCACTGTTGAAAGTTTCCTTCTGGCCTCAATGGCCTTTGACCGCCATGCAGCTGTGTGCAAACCCTTGCGTTACACCACCACCATGACAAGTGCTATGTGTACCTTACTGGCCACTGGATCCTACATCTGTGGACTCTTGCAGTCTTCCATCCATGTTGCCTTCACTTTCCACCTCTCTTTCTGTCATTCCAATGTAATTAATCACTTTTTCTGTGACATTCCCCCAATGCTGTCTCTCTCTTGCTCTGATATCTACATGAATGAGATTGTGCTCTTCACATTGGCAGCGTTCAATGTCTTTTTCACCCTCTTGGTTATCTTGAACTCTTATCTATTCATTTTTATTGCTATCCTGAGGATGCGCTCAGTTCAGGTGCAGAAGAAGGCTTTCTCCACCTGTGCATCCCACCTTACCACTGTTTCCATCTTCTACGGGACAATCATCTTCACGTACTTACAGCCAAGTTCTAGTCATTCCATGGACACAGACAAAATGGCATCCGTGTTCTACACCATGGTCATCCCCATGCTGAACCCTTTGGTCTACAGCCTAAGGAACAAAGAGGTCAAGGGTGCATTTCAGAAGGTGGTTGGAAAAGCAAAGTCTTCATTGGGTTTAGCCTACTAACTAGAAATAGCATGCAAACCATATGACATTTCTCTTGGACTTCTAGTATCTAAGAATATATTTTTTATTTTATTTCTTTCTTGTCTTTCATTTCTCTGAGTAGTTCCCTCCCAAATGAGACTGGTTTTGTTCATGCTTTGGGATTGTGATTGCATAGGACAAAAATTGGATATCTTTTACCAGAAAGAGGATGGTGCTTCTATCTTAAAACAAAGATTACAAGCCTAGATACTTTGAGATCCCACACTACATTGGTCTAAAGTGATTTGCAGGTGAATCTCCTAAGTGTGTGATACGAGAATTACATTTGTAATTAATAAAACTCAAAATAACTCTATGATTTTTGTACATAGTATAGAGATATGGTTCTTGGACATTCATTCTCTTAAGAATTACCTTGAGGGTTGCCTGGGTGGCTCAGTCACTTAAGCGTATGATTTCAGCTTAGGTCATGGTCTCACAGTCCGTGAGATCCATGAGGTCTGTGAGTTCAAACCCCACATCAGGTTCTGTGCTGACAGTTCAGAGCCTGGAGCCTGCTTCTGATTCTGTGTCTCCCTCTCTCTCTGCCACTCCCTCACTCACCCTCTGTCTCTGTCTCTCTCAAAAATAAATAAACATTAAAAAAAAAAAAAGAATTACCTTGAGAGGGGCTCCTGAGTGGCTCGGTTGGTTGAGCATCCCACCTCAGCTCAGGTCACGATCTCATGGTTTGTGGGTTCAAGCCCCACATCAGGCTCTGTGCTGACAGCTAAGAGCCTGTAACCTGTTTTGGATTCTGTCTCTCTCTCTCCCTCTCTCTCTCTCTCTCTCTCTCTCTCTGCCCCTCGCCTGCTTGTGAGTTCTCCCTCCCTCTCACTCGCACACACTGTTTCTCTCTCAAAAATAAATAAATAAAACATTAAAAAAAAAGAGTTACCTTGAGAGATGTTGAAATGCAGAATTCCAGGAGTTAATTCCAGATAATCTAATTTAGTATATTTCTGGTAGAGCCCAGAAATCTGTATAATTATCCACCATTATCCACATATACCTGGATCCTGAACTTAGCACAAATGCCAGTGGTGAGTATAGATAATGAGGGATACTATGTGAGTTTAATCTATTTAGTTCCTGAATTTCAGAGAGAAAAACAGAGTTCAGAGGGTGAAAATATACCCATCCCTATTCCTTACCTGTGTTCTAATAAAGCTCATATAAGGGAGTCTGGATAGGAAAGTCTGCCTACATTCTTAACAAGCTTCCCCTTTATTTCAGAAGACGATGGTGTGCAGGTTGCACTTTGAGAACTGTTTCCTGAGACCAGTGGTTCAAAAGCATCATTACAAGGCGAGCAGCATCAGCTTCACCTAGCACTTTTTAGAAGGTGCCAATTATAGAAACCCCCACCCCAGACCGACAGAACCAGAAACTCTAGGACTATAAGCCAGCTATTTGCATCTTAGCCAGTCCTTCTGGTGATTCCAAAGCATACTTAGGTTTGAAAACCATTGGATGCAACCCAGAAACAGTAACCTAGAACAGTAGTTCTCAACCTTGACTGCACATAACACTAATCTAGAGGAGATTTTTTAAAATACTGCTGTCTGGATCCCAGCTCCAGAGTGTAGGATTTAATGCATCTAGGGATAAGACCTGAGCACCAGGAAATTGTCAAATGCAACCACTTCCCCAGAGCCTGATACAAAGAGGGGATTGAGACTCCCCCCCAAAAAAAAGATGATATTTATTTATCATCTAGTGTCGACGCATTATTTGCATATGTGAGCTCATTCAGATCCCACACTACCTCTGAGGTGATCAGCCAGGTAGAGAGGAGGAAATGGAGGCTAAGACACAGGCAGATGGTGGCAAAGTGAGGACTTTGAACCCAAGTCTGTGGGACTCCAAAGCACACTCTTTCCTGTTTAGTTCCGCTAACAATCGTTTAACACCATAACACCATGTAGAGGGCATAAGGAATACTAAGATGAAGAATCATTCTCTTTTATCAAGGACCACGAGTCTTCTCAGTATAATACAATTATCTTTGTAATAAATCACTAGGACTCAAAGGGACATGAAGAGTCACAATAATATTGAGCCAGCATCTCCCTGAAACTGTTTAAATATCCTTTAATGTGGACATTCTGAAGACCCCAAATCCCCACTGCTCATCCAAGCTCTAAGTAGGAGGGTATTAAGCAACATAGGTTCTTGAGGTCATCAGACATACATAAAGAGGACAAGAGCCCATGAGCTCCATCCATGCGTTGCTGCTACTTACACTAAAGCCCTTGCTATCTGGGAAGCCCTGTTATCCCTGTTTTCCAGAAGCTTCGTGCTACACATTCAGTTGGATAAAGACACGCCGCTGGGAATCCTGCGTGCTCCAGTGAACATCTTCGTTTAAGAAGGTGGAAGACCATGAACCTTAACATCCGATGTGCTCACCTTCATCAAACCCCAAGTGTCCCATCGCTTTCCTGGGAAGAAATAGGAAAAAGGCAGTAAGGGGCGAATGTGTGCACAGAAAGCCTTCATGCCCTGACCTTTGAAGTCCTGGAGGGCTGGTGTGGGGGATTAGTCACAAGAGCTGTGCAGCACATTCAGCAGGCAGGTTTAGATGGTGATTTAACCACATCTAACACCCCGTGGTGGACAGCAATGGGATAATGTAGCAACTCATCTCCCAAATATGCTTCCGTAACCTTTTAATAGAAACATGTAATAAATTTATACAATCAAAAGTTTCTGTCAGATTATTTCTGGGGATGGCAGCTGCTATAGACTGAATGTGTGCTCCCAAATCTCATATATTAAATGCTAGCACCCCATGTGATAGTAGTAAGAGATGGGTCTTTCAAAGGGGGCAGATTAGTCATCTAATGCATGTGATTAATGCTGTTAAAAAAGAAATCCCAGAGAGGTCTCTTGCCCCTTCAACCATGTGATGAAATAGCAAGACAGCTCTCTGTGACCCAGGAAGCAGGCTCTCATCAGACACGGAATCTGCCAGAGCACTGACCTGAAACTTCCAGCCTCCAGAACTGTGAAAAATAAATTTGTTCTGCATAAGCCACCCCGTCTATGATATTTTGTTACAGCAGCCTGAGCAAACTAAGACATAAGCATGAGGAACACATGAGTGAACTCAAGCCCTTCCCCAAAGTATTAACCGTGACTTTGACTTTAACAAGACACTAAACTTCAAGATCAACAGTGAGGGGAAATTTTTTTAGGTGAGCCACAGAAGAGTGAAATAATATCCTCAGCCACTCCGGTT
Source organism: Puma concolor (assembly GCF_028749965.1). Classification (NCBI taxonomy): domain Eukaryota; kingdom Metazoa; phylum Chordata; class Mammalia; order Carnivora; family Felidae; genus Puma; species Puma concolor. Next base: position 12,443,165 of record NC_141676.1, read on the forward strand.
CAATGAGGCCAAAATGTAGTTTTCTTTTTATTTATTTATTTATTTTTTTTTTAAATTTTTTTTTTCAACGTTTATTTATTTTTGGGACAGAGAGAGACAGAGCATGAACGGGGGAGGGGCAGAGAGAGAGGGAGACACAGAATCGGAAACAGGCTCCAGGCTCTGAGCCATCAGCCCAGAGCCTGACGCGGGGCTCGAACTCACGGACCACGAGATCGTGACCTGGCTGAAGTCGGACGCTTAACCGACTGCGCCACCCAGGCGCCCCCAAAATGTAGTTTTCTACAAGTTCAAAGATATCCCTGGACCTGGCATCTAATGGGAACTATATTCTCCTGATGACTGCTCTTAGCTCATACATCAGCCCTCTCTCCTCTACCAGGCTTGGTTTTTACTAGGAATCATTAGATTTAATGAGAAATTAAATTAATGACTGAAGAAATATGTGAATGGATGGCTACATGAGTGAATAAATACATGAGTGAATGAACTGAGATTGAGCAAATGAGTCAGTACCAAGCTGGGTCCCTAATGGATTCAAGATGTGCTCATTTTATGAGCCCAAATAGAGGACATATCTCAGGTCACCCCTCAGGATGACCTGAGATATGTCATCCCTCATTCCATGAAAGTACAAACCATTTTCACTAACTAAACTCAATGCTTATATCTGTGGGTCCACGGGTCACCCTTTGAGCTTTTGAGGCATTCCAGATGATCATGAAATTCAAGATTTTAAAAATGATTAATTTGAGCCTAACATAAGGAAATAATAAATAACAGGTTCCAACCCTTGTAAGAAAATTTCTACTGGCAAATATGGAACAGCAAAAAACAATGGCCCAATTTTTTCTACCCCCTGGATCAATAGACAGAAAGAAAAGCAGAGGGGATAAGAACTGGCACCAACTGAAGGCTCTCACTGCGATAGTGTTAGATTTGTTCTCTCTCTAGATGACAGTGAAAGCTTATATTCCTCATGGGGGCCTCATAGCTTGAGTTGTCACTCCTTGCAAGGCCAGACTGCAAGAACAAGACTGCTATTTTTTTCTCTCTAAAGAATTCTGATTAGGCCGTTACTCTGAGGAGAGAACAGTCGGTAGAGGGGTGCAAAAATGCAGAGCAATAAAACCTTTAACTTGGAGAAGCAAAACCATACTCCAAGGAAGCATCATCAGCATCACCACCAGCAGCACCACCAACAGCAACAGCAACAGCCACCACCGCCACCAATACCTGCAAATGGGCAACAAGCCAGCAGCCAAAATGAAGGCTTGACTATTGACCTGAAGAATTTTAGGAAACCAGGAGAGAAGACCTTCACCCAACGTAGCCGGCTCTTTGTGGGCAATCTTCCTCCTGACATCACTGAAGAAGAGATGAGGAAACTATTTGAGAAATACGGGAAGACAGGCGAAGTCTTCATTCATAAGGATAAGGGCTTTGGCTTTATCCGCTTAGAAACACGAACCCTAGCAGAGATTGCCAAAGTAGAGCTGGACAACATGCCACTTCGTGGAAAGCAGCTGCGTGTGCGCTTTGCCTGCCATAGTGCATCGCTCGCGGTCCGAAACCTTCCTCAGTATGTTTCTAACGAACTGCTGGAGGAAGCTTTTTCTGTGTTTGGCCAAGTGGAAAGGGCTGTAGTCATCGTGGATGATAGAGGAAGGCCCTCAGGAAAAGGCATTGTTGAATTCTCAGGGAAGCCAGCTGCTCGGAAAGCTCTGGACAGGTGCAGTGAAGGCTCCTTCCTGTTAACCACATTTCCTCGGCCTGTGACTGTGGAGCCCATGGACCAGTTGGATGATGAAGAGGGACTTCCAGAGAAGCTGGTTATAAAGAACCAGCAATTTCATAAGGAACGAGAACAGCCACCCAGATTTGCACAGCCTGGCTCCTTTGAGTATGAGTATGCCATGCGCTGGAAGGCACTCATTGAGATGGAGAAGCAGCAGCAGGACCCAGTGGACCGCAACATCAAGGAAGCTCGTGAGAAGCTGGAGATGGAGATGGAGGCTGCTCGCCATGAGCACCAAGTCATGTTAATGAGACAGGATTTGATGAGGCGTCAAGGAGAACTCCGGAGGATGGAAGAGCTGCACAACCAAGAGGTGCAAAAACGAAAGCAACTGGAGCTCAGGCGGGAGGAAGAGCGCAGGCGCCGTGAAGAAGAGATGCGGCGGCAACAGGAAGAAATGATGCGGCGACAGCAGGAAGGATTCAAGGGAACATTCCCTGATGCGAGAGACCAGGAGATACGGATGGGCCAGATGGCCATGGGAGGTGCTATGGGCATAAACAACAGAGGCGCCATGCCCCCCTGCTCCAGTGCCAGCTGGTACCCCAGCTCCTCCAGGACCTGCCACTATGATGCCAGATGGAACCTTGGGATTGACCCCACCAACAACTGAACGCTTTGGCCAGGCTGCTACCATGGAAGGAATTGGGGCCATTGGTGGAACCCCTCCTGCGTTCAACCGTGCAGCTCCTGGAGCTGAATTTGCTCCAAACAAACGTCGCCGATACTAATAAAAATTTCAGTGTCTAGTTTCCCAAAAACCCTTAAAAGAAAGACCCTTTTTGGACTAGCCAGAATTCTTCCCTGGAAAAAGTGTTAGGGATTCCTCCCAATAGTTAGGTCTTCCTTGCCTATACTACTCTAAGGGAGTATGCTGGAGGCTGAGGGCAAGGGAGGGGCGATAAAATTTAACAAATCAGTTCTGTGTGGTATATCGTCTAACTAATTGATTCTGTGTGGTGCATTCCTGAAGTCTCCTGTGATTGTTGAGGGCCTGGGGGGGGGGACCATGACAAAATGGATCCAGTTAGACCCCCTGTTAGTCTTGATCATTCCATTCTTTGTCCATCCTGTTCTATTTGCTTTCTCATTCTTAAACCCTCCAACGCCAGAGACACTGCCACATACACCACAAAAACAAACATCCCCCAATGACCTTAGCCCCATTGCTCCACTTGGCAGGTGGGAATTCAGGCAAATGTCCACAGAGGTCACAGACCACATACATACGGTTCTGTTATATCCCATATATTACCCCTTCGTGTCCTAAGGAAGACATTTTCTCTTAGAGATTTTCATTTTAGTGTATCTTTAAGAAAAATCTTGTGTTAAGTTGCCTCCATCTTTTTTCTTGGGTAAGGGTAACCCAGGAATGGCCCTTTTGTGTCTATGATGTTGCTGTTCACAGCTTTTCTTGATAGGCTAGTACAATCTTGGGAACAGAGTTGCTGTATGCTGAAGGTCGGACAGTAGCTCTTAGCCTTGCCTATCTTAGGTAGTTACGCTGTGCATTTTTTTATTGGTGTACCATGTTTGATTTGTCCCTGATATCTTTGGAGTTTTTCTGAGAAATGGAGCAGTAATGCAGCATCAACTTATTAAAATACATTTTAAGCCTTTAAAAATAAATAAATAAAAATAAAGAATTCTGATTAGAAAGACAAGCATCCAGAAAAGAAGTCACTAATGGCCTTACAACCATAAGAAAATTGTTTCACAAACTCTCCATTCTGAAGGAGTGTTTTTAAATTGTACTAGTAGTTGGAAAGAAAGAAAGAAGAAAGGGAGGAAGGAAGGAAGAAAGAGAAAGAAAGAAGAAATGAAGGAAGGAAAGAAGGAAGGGAGAAAGAGAGAGGAAGGAAGGAAGGAAGGAAGGAAGGAAGAGGGAAGGAAGGAAGGAAGAAAGGAGGGAGGGAGGAAGGAAGGAAGACAGAGAAAGAAAGAAGGAAGAAAGGAAGGAAGGAAGGGAGAAAGAGAGAAAGAAAGAAAGAAAGAAAGAAAGAAAGAAAGAAAGAAAGAGAAAGAAAGAAAGAAAGAAAGAGAAAGAAAGAAAGAAAGAAAAAGAAAGAGTACTAATGCAATGGTTAAATCAAAAGTCTTTGATGGGAGACAATCTGGACTCAAACTATGTTAATAGTGCCTGGTGCATAACAATAGTAACTACTTCAGAGAGTTGGGGTAAGATTTAATGAGATAATACATTTTATGTACTCAGTACGGTGTTTGGCATGCTGTAAAGAAACAAATTTTAAAATTATTTTTATTATACCTTTAGCAAAAGTATAGAGAATATCACATCTCTCTGCCCCGCACCCCCCCCCCCACTTCATAACCATCTGACCTTATTTCTCCACTCCTGAAGGTTTTTTAATTTTCTGACCCAGACCTGTGTTTATATCCTATATCCACCTGAGGACATCTCCCTGGGGCCAAGGACCATACTGGGAAACCACAACAAAGACCAATTTCTCTGTCTAACTCTGTTTAACCAACCGGTCAAGATAGGTTTAATATTGTGACCCCAGCTGCAGAATGGTCTGGTTCTTTTCTCTTTGGAGCGTCCAGGAGATGTTGAAAATGCAGGACTTTAATGTCCTTCTCATCATCAGTACTAACATATAAATTTTAAAATGTCAAAGAATATGGAGATTAGTGCTATTCTTGCAACACGTGTACCCAAAACACATGTACACACTGCAAATCTTTTTAGTTCTCAAAGTTTTCCGTGAGTACTTCATAAAACTAACATTTCTAATGTTCTAGTGAGAGAGAGGCACATGTGCTTTGTGATAGCATGTGTGTATTTTCTTGACGGCTTCCCCGAGAGGGTGCTATTTGCTGAGAATGGGGCTAGAGGGTGAAAAGAAGAGGGAGGGTGAGACAGAGAAGATACTGAGCATGTGTGGATGTGAGGGAGTAATTGAGTCACATCCTGTCGGGAAAGGAGTTGCTCCTTGGCATTGTGTGAAAACCCTTCCATACAAGGGTTGATGAATCCATCAAGAATAATTTATTCCAACTCCAAATTCTACCATGCGTGTGAATGTCAGCACCGTTATGCAGGCAAACACTTCTAACTTGTTGATTGGGATAAACCTTACCGATCTGAGGTTAGGACATTTGGAACCCATTGAAGGTTATTTGCTACATGATAGTCAATGTTCCTCCTTACGGGCCGAGTGAAATTTCATCTGTAATCATTCATTTAACATCTGAGGAGAAAGTAATGAGAAAAATCTCCTTCCACAACTGTAACTACATAGAAATTCTACACCATGTATTTTAAAATACATACTTTTGGGGTGCCTGGGTGGCTCAGTAAGTTAAGCATCAGTGATTTCGACGCAGGTCAGGATCTCACGGTTCATGAGATCGAGCCCCACATCAGGCTTGCACTGACAATGTGGATCCTGCTTGGGATTCTCGCTCGCTCGCTCTTGCTCTCTCTCTGTACCTCCCCTGCTAGCGCTCTCTCTGTCTCTCAAAATAAATGAATAGACCTTAAAAAAAATAATAAAGTACATACTTTTGCTCTAAGATATGACTGGGACTTATAACCTGACCACGATAGGCTGAAAGTAGTCTGGCAACTTAGTTGGGTGAAGGCCAGAATAACGCGCCTGCTCGTGGCAAAGGCATTCACATACACAATAGCTAAGTCAAGCCACCCATTTGCTTCGGGCATCAGATTATAAACATAAGAACAAACATGATATCTCATTATAAATACAATGACCAAATAAGTTATTATCATGGAAATGTGTGGGAATGGGGCAGAGCTCAGCAGAGAGAAATATGCTATGATTGACAGGGGAAATGAGGAAGCTACGAACGATAGCGGGCTGCTGTTCTCCCATATGTTCTCTGTTCCTTGAGAGAGAAGCAGAAATTGTAGACTTTTGAGGTGAGAGGGGACCATAGACATCACCTGGTTCAACCATGCATAATATAGATGAGGAATTTCGAATATAAAAATCTTCAAAATTTGCCTGAGTTGACTTAGCATTTAAGTGGCAAAGCTCAGCCTAAAATTCACATTTCCAGTTGTCCGTGTGAGGATAATTTTAATGTAGTCTACTGCTTTGGGGAACCTGAGCTGGCACGAATGTTTCCCATAGATTGAATTTGCCAGAATACCCATCCTTATGTTCCTATGGGTTGGGTTTAGGTTCGAATGAGGACACCACCCTGCGGTCCCCGGACAACAGTTGTCTGTGACTACCAAGGTGCCCGTTAACTTTGTCACAGTTGATCAATGCAGGAAATTTCCTCCCAATATTTTTTAGTTTAATTTGGTTTAAGTAAGGCCACTGGGGAAATTCCTCCTCTTTGGGACCCATTATTTTAAGACATCCTATAGAGCACTGAATTATGTGGCTAAATCAGGCAAAATGGACTCTGAGTAAAGAGGAGAATGCAGAAAAGGAGTCTGGTCCTTCCATGAACTCTGGCTTAGAATAATTCCAAAGTATACCCACTTTCCTTATGTTCCTCTTTATCTTTCCCTATTCCAAGAATGGCTTTCTAAAACCTGAACACCAGTACACTCTTTGCCATGCACATCTAGATATTACAAAGACATCACCTACTGGTTACTTTTCATTTCCAGGGGATTATACACATCTGGATCCCATGTATTCATATTTCATTTCATTCTCAAAGAACAGAATACATAGGGTCAGGAAGCATTCTGAAAGAAGTGCCTTAATCATCTATAGACAGAAACAAAAAAATTTTTGCCTTTATGAATGTTCTTTGGTGGCTGACGGAATGAAGTGAATTGCAAGGAGGTAAGGAAACATCTTAAGAGACTTTACTTTTTAAAAACTAATGGTTATTTTTTTCCCTAATTGATCTTAACCTGCTGCATATAATACTTCAGGGCAAGGATAGGCAAACTAGGCTATAAACCAAATTCAGCCTCTTTTTGTGCAGCCCTTGAGCTAGGAGTATGTTTTGTACTTTAAGAGAAAAGAATAAAAAAGAGAGAGAGAGGAGATTGGGAAGGAGGGAGGCAGAAAGAGAGAGAGAAGAAGAGAAGGACAGGAAGGAGGGAAGGAAGGAATGAAGGAGGAAGGGAAGGAAAAAAGGAAGGAAGGAAGGAGGGAAGGGGCAAGGAGGGAGGGAGATACATAATACACAAGGACCCCATGTAGCCTACAATGCCTAAAATATTTTCTATCTTGTCCTTTATAGAAAAAGTTTGCTAATCCCTACTTTAGAGTACAGGGAGAAATTTCAAAGTACATGTAAGAAGGGTTAAATAAATCAAATAGCTTAGTGGTTTGGATGTAATTCTCCACACTCCCCAGATGAGGACAATGAGGCTTACTTAGATTGTGGTTTGTCCAAAATCACGTAACTCAGAAGTGGTGAAGCCAGGGCCCAAACTTAGGTCTTTCTTTTCCAGATCCAAAATGCTTGGGCTTAAATCACAACTCCACCATGGACCAGCTGTTGAATCTCAGACTATTTAATCTTTCTCAGTTCTTGATCTGTAAAATACGCATAAAATATGACCCAGCTCATGGTGTAGTTGCGAGGTGCGTCTGAATTAATACATGTGGAGAGTTTACCAGAGTGCCTTCACATTGTGACATGAGCCATTATTATTATGTTTGAATATGCTGCCAAGGCACCTAAAGGAGCTTTTGTGAAACGCCAGAGAAATAAATGTTGAAAAGTTAAATTTATAGTTACTTCTGCACATCAGGATTCTAAAAGCCTTTCAATGCTTATCTCCTCTGCAGGTCACAAAGAGACTATTTAGTTTTTCCCAAATGTGCTTGACTATGTATATATGTATCCATGTACCTATTTATCTATTCATTTATAAATGTATGTATGTATCTATCTATCCATCCATCCATCCATCCATCATCTTTCTATGTAGGAGGAGAGGTCTTTTATAGCTTTGATATTCTAGGAAGGTTACATAGGAAACTCTCACTTAGAAGAGTTTTTCCCAAATTCTGTTAAACATCGGGTCTCCCTTACATGATTAAAGACACACATCATTTTTCATATTTTTTAAAATGGTTTCCCCAGAGCTGAGACTAAGATTTCAGTAGGCGTCAGGTGCTCAATAAATGCTAGCTAGCTTTCTTGCTTGCTTGACGGTGCTTAGTCTGATGCAGGCACAGCAGTCTTGGAACTGAGACAGTTTTGCAGCAGTTCATACAAACAGCACCTTACCCAGAGGTGCAGAGAGAAGGAGAATCAGGAATTCTTCCTGGATAATTGCTTCCTGAGCAGAAACCTGTAGAAATTAGCTAGAAAGAAAGGAAGGAAAAGTCACCCAGGCTGACAGACTTCCAGCCATTTCAGGAGAGAAACAAGATAGTAGTCAAGGGATTAGAGAGGGTGAGCACTGGGAAGAGATAGGCCCCTCTTAAAAGCTAGACACACGAAGTGAAATAAGCCGGTCACAAAGAGACATACTGTAGGGTCCCACTTATATGAGGAAACCAGAGTAGTCAAAGTCACTGACACAGAGGGGGTGGTTCAGTAGTTAAGGGTCCGATTTGCTGAGGTCCTGTTCTCATGGTTCCTGAGTTTGAGCCCTGCATCAGGCTCTCTGCTGTCAGCACAGAGCCTGCTTAGGATTCTCCGTCCCCCACTCTCTCTGCCCCACCCCCTGCTCGTGAGCTTTCTCTCTCTCTCTCAAAAATAAATAAACATTAAGAAAAAAATCATAGTCACAGAGAGTAGAATTGCAGTTGCCAGGGGCTGGGAAGGAAGAGAGATGGGGAGTTGTTTAATGGTATAGAGTTTCACTCTTGCAAGATGAAAAGATTTCTGTCGATAATGGCATTGATAGTTGCACAAAAATCTGAATATACTTAACACCATTGAACTATACACTTAAAAGCGATTAAAATGGTAAATATTGTGTTATATAGATCTTACAATAGGAAATGTTTGGGAGGGGGAAGAGCTGGGCAACGCACAAGGCACTGTGTGTATATTTTTACTAACATGAACACGAACGCTGCAGATTGTCAGCTAAGGAAACTGAGCTTTGTAGGTTTACTTATTAAGTAAATTTTCAAGGCCAGAGAGCTGGTGTGTGGCAGAACCTGGATTCAAATGCAGGCAAAAGGACCTTAGAGCCTGTGTGTTTTCACACAGGAATAATTAACTCAAGAATTTCCTTCACAGTGGTCAGGGGACAATATGGTGGGGACAGTATGGAGTAGCAGGGCTTTTTCTCAGGCTTCTCTAATCATACTTTGTAGGAGACTGCCTCCCTCTCTACATGTATGGATTCAGAGATTGAATATTTGTATTCGACTCTCCAATGGAATTGTTCCAACAAATCTGTCTTTTCTGTGTAGGTCTTTGGGACGTCTTGTCAAAGTTACCAAGTAATTGATAACAGATTAAAAGAATGAAATCCAAGAACCAAAGAGTGTAGGGGAGACTCTACCTTCTCATAACTAGATCTTGCTGGCTCAGGATCTTAGTTTTGTCCTCACCTATATGATTTCTTTATGATTTCCTTTTTGATTCTGCTTTTTAAGAATATGCTTTCTGGCCATCCAAAAATAAATGTCAGCATATGATAATTTTTAAAAATTCATATCAAAATGAATATTGGTCCATTATTCCATACTGTAGTTATTTGAAAAATAGTTTGATTTAACATTTAGTGAATGTTTATAGGGACAGATGCCATATTAAGTGCTTTTAATTTATTTTCATTATATTGTCCAAGTGTCTTTATTGTCATTCCCATGTTATGGATTTTAAAAATTGAAGTATATGGATTTTATGTAAAGTGCCCATGATTCCTTTGAACCCAAGGAGTCTGATGGCAGAAAACATGCACTTAGCCAATCTGCTATGCTGCCATACCTTTATCATGAATTGGAGACTCACATATTTATGAGTATTTTCTGTCTTACTGAGCTCTCTATTCCTGCATGTATTTTTAATTGATTTAATTTTGATATACAACATGTTATTATTTAATGCTACAATTTAATAGTTAATGCAAGCCTCACCCTCACTCTTTTTTGAACATCCATTCTCACTTGGCTGTTCTTCCAAATAAACTTTAAAATCACATTATGAAATACATGCACACGCACACAAAAGTGTGCACATATACAAACTCAAATTATCTTGGGATCTGTATCAGACTCATACCAACTACATGCATTATTTTTAAGATACATAATATTGCTAAAATGTTGAGTTTTTCCATACAAAAAAGCTCTACTAGCTGCCTTAAATTTGTCTTATGATTACATTACAGTGTTTGACACTTTATATTTGTGAGGCTATTGGGATTAGAATGTTCTAAGTACTTATTGCTGGTACAGAGAAAAACTTTTGTGCTTTCTGTAAAGTAAAAGCTCTTTCATCCAATGCAATCAGAGCCAGAAATTGATCAGATCGTTGAAAAGGCAATTACGAAAAAAATTAAATTTATTATCATTTTTACATTATTTATTTATTTTTATTTTTGAGAGAGAGTACGAACAGGGGAGGGGCAGAGAGAGAAGGAGACACAGAATTCAAGGCAGGCTCTAGGCTCTGAGCTGTCAGCACAGAACCCAACTGGGAACTTGAACCCCGAGACCACGAGAACATGACCTGAGCCAAAGTTGGATGATCAACTGACTGAGCCACCCACACACCTGCGCAAAAAATCAATTTTTTTTTTTTAATTTTTTTTTTCAACGTTTATTTATTTTTGGGACAGAGAGAGACAGAGCACGAACGGGGGAGGGGCAGAGAGAGAGGGAGACACAGAATCGGAAACAGGCTCCAGGCTCTGAGCCATCAGCCCAGAGCCTGACGCGGGGCTCGAACTCACGGACCGCGAGATCGTGACCTGGCTGAAGTCGGACGCTTAACCGACTGCGCCACCCAGGCGCCCCAAAAAATCAATTTTAAAATGTATGCATTCCTTAAAATCTTTAACATATAATTGCATAAGCATATTTAAAACACATAACTGCACGTTTTTACCCCCATTTCTGTATCCATTTTGTTCTTTTTTTCTTTTGAATAATAGCTTCCTTCTTTAATTTTTCTCTTTAACTTTGGAAAAAGACGTATATGTTTATATTATGTAGATTTGGAAAAATACATTCTCTTTGTGTTTAATATTAAAGTGATCAATATTAAATATTGAAGAATTGGGCACCTGGGTGGCTCAGTCAGTTAAGCACCCAACTCTTGATTTCCACTCAGGTCATGGTCTCAAGGTTCGTGAGATCGAGCCTTGCGTCAGGCTCTGTGCTGACAGCACAGAACCTGCTTGGGCTTCTCTCTCTCCCGTTCTCTCTGCCCCTCCCTCCCCCTCCCTCTCTCAAAATAAATAAAAAACATTTTATGAATAAATAAATAAATAAATATTAAAGAATGTATAAAGAATAAACTTTTCTCTAACCACCCACATCTCAATAAAGTTTATACTTTAATCATATAAAGTCTATATATGTCACTCTTTACACAGTGTGAGAAAATTAACAGTTTCCCTCTCTCTCCTTTCTCCTATCCATTTTTCATATTTTTCATATCAGTTGAGAGGTTTTAGGTCTGGAGTACTCTTAAAAATTATTTTTCATAATAAACTTCTTAAGAATTATATTGGTCATTGAAGAGGGCATCTTTTGGGATGAGCACTGGGTGTTGTATGGAAACCAATTTGACAATAAATTTCATATATTAAAAAAAATTATATTGGAAACTTCCGTTCTTTATAAAACAATACTTGGAATAATTATTTAGACATAGCAGGGTTTTACTGTTTTACTTCTCACGACATTTATATCACACAACACCCAACACTTCGCTTTCGTTTGGTTTTTTTTAACAAACTAGATGATTTGAGGAATTGAGTTATTTTTTTTCTGCACGAAACGTGCCTTTATTCTAACTCGGACAATAAAACAACTCAGCGAAGAAAGATCCGGCCCTTTCTGTCTCTCTCTTGCAGGGGACATGTTTGCCAGGAGCCCCGTCCTCAACCAATCCGGCCCCACCGAGTTCGTGTTCCGCGCGTTCACCACCGTCCCCGAATTCCAGGCCCTTCTCTTCCTCCTCTTCCTCCTGCTCTACTTGATGATCCTTTGTGGCAACGCGGCCATCGTCTGGGCGGTGCGCACGCACAGCTCGCTGCACACCCCCATGTACTTCTTCCTGTGCAACCTGTCTTTCGTAGAGATCAGCTACACCACAGTGGTGGTGCCTCTGATGCTTGCCAACCTTTGGGGCGCCCAGAAACCCATTCCGCTGGCTGGCTGTGGGGCCCAAATGTTCTTTTTTCTCACGCTTGGCGGCGCTGACTGCTTCCTCTTGGCAATCATGGCATACGATCGCTACGTGGCCATCTGCCACCCGCTGCGCTACACCCTCATCATGACCCAGAAGCTGTGCGTCCGGATGGTGCTGTGCGCCCTGGGCCTGGCCCTCCTCCTCTCCCTGCAGCTCGCCTGCTTGATCTTCACCTTGCCCTTCTGCGGGCACCGCCGGGAAATCAACCACTTCCTGTGCGACGTGCCTCCCGTCCTGCGGCTGGCCTGCGCCGACATCCGCGTGCACCAGGCGGTGCTCTACGTGGTGGGCATCCTGGTGCTGACCGTCCCCTTCCTGCTTATCTGTGTGTCCTATGTGTTCATTGCCTCCGCCATCCTGCGCATCCGCTCCGCCGAGGGCCGCCGCCGGGCCTTCTCCACCTGCTCGTCGCACCTCACCGTGGTCTTGCTGCAGTATGGCTTCTGTGCCTTGGTCTACCTGCGTCCCCAATCGAGCTCGTCGGTGGATGAGGACCGCCAGTTTGCCCTAGTCTACACCTTCATCACCCCCCTACTCAACCCGCTGATTTACACCCTTAGGAACAAGGATGTCAAAGGTGCCCTGAAAAAGGCCATCAGTAGCAAAGGAACAGGTGAAGCTCTCTGAAGTTTCAGGGGGACTTGAAACAGGTCCCTGAGCATAGGACAACAGTGAAACCCTTACCACAAATGCCAGATTTATATTTATTTCTCCAAAGTTTGGATTTTCATTTCTTCTGTCCCTAACATGCTTGTTTGCTACAGTTCACTTTCATGTTTTTAAAGTTCTCTGAACCTTTAAAACTGAAAATTGACAAGATTTCTGTAGGCTATTATTCACTTAGCCACGGATTAAAAGTCTATATTTATTCTGAAGCAATGTTATTATCTTTGAAGCTTCCTCTTGAGAAGCAATGGTATTAGCTGATTGCTTGGAAAATGTTCATAAGGATATCTCACCTAAAATGCCTTATTCTTGTTTTGTGTTTAGAGTATGACAGAGTTGCCTGGGTGGCTCAGTCGGTGAAGTGACCTGCTCTTGATTTCGGCTCAGGTCATGATCTCACGGTTCATGGGTTTGAGCCTCGCATTGGGCTGTGAACTGACAGAGTGGAGCCTTCTTGGGATTCTCTCTCTCCCTGTCTCTCTCTGCCCCTCCCCTGCTCACACTCTCTATTTCTCTCAAATAAATAAATAAGCTTAAAAAAAACCTTTAAAGTATGACAAATAATAACCTGGTTAATGCACCTATTTCCTTCATTAAGCCTCTTTTGTACATTACAAGGTCCTGTGGTTGGGTCTAACCTATGCTCCCACATTCAATCCAGGAATGTACAAGTAAGTTAGGAAAGGTGGTGCAGAATCAGTTTGCTCTGAGAGTTAACATGTGTTGAGAATAACTTATGCCAACATAAGACCCCCTAAGTTCTGGGAAAGCAAGAGTGGGTCATCAAGTATCATGGTCAAACTCTCCAGCGGTCATCCTCTGTATTGGTCAACATTCTCCAGAGAAACAGAACAAACAGGATAGAGAAAGAGGTGTTTGCAAGCAATTGGCTCATACAGTTGTGAAGTTTGGCAAATCCAAAATGTTCGGCCGAGGCCAACAGGCTGAAAGTTCCAGCAGGCATCAGTTGCCATCTTGAGTTTGAAAGCAATGGAAAAAGAATCCCTTCCTTTTCTGGCTGTCTCAGCCTTTTCTCTCAAGACCTTTAAGAGATTAGATGAGGTCCATCCACATTATGGAGGGTAAGCTGCTCTACACAAAGTCTACTTATTTACATGTTCAGCACATCTGAAAAACACCTTCATGGCAGCATCTTGACTGGTGTTTGACTAAACAACCGAGTACCATAGCCTAGCCATTTGACTCATAAAAGTAATCATCACTATCCACCCCCTGTCCACTTGGCGTTCATACTCATCTCCTTAGACCATACTTGACCTCCAAATAAAGACAATAACAGCCACATTTCTACCCAACCTGATAAAAATTATCGTGTCTATAACCAAAAATGTACTTTTCCCCCCCAAGAGAATGCAAAGTCTTTGGGTGATGTTCACCCTTGTCCTTTATACTCTGTAACTTAAATACTATGATGTAAAGTTAATACATTTTATGTTATGTTTTAATGGGATAAGAGAGGGAAGAAAATACACATATACATACACACAAACATATTCCTTAAAAAAAAAATAAAGAAGAAACACACCTAACAATTGCAGTCTTCATTTCTGCAAATGGTTATGTGCTCAAAACTGATGTTTATAAATCCCTTCTTTCAATACCCATTCCGTAGTCCCTTTCTCCTTAGAAAGTATCCCAGCTTGCCATGGTTCTTTATGTAGTGGAGTGACTCAAACTTTCCTTCCCAAAAGGTCTGGGACTTTTACAGTCTTCCTTGAATTGAATTGTTGTAGTGGCCCATCCATTTTAACCACAGGGCGTAGTAGTACTAAGACATGCCCTAAAGGATCTCCTGTTTGAAAGACACTCTTCAGTACCTCTATTATGAAGCAACAGTCCAATTTCCCCTTCGTAATCAGGATGTTACCCCAGTCAGTACAGTAATACCTTGTTTACCTGTTGATTCAGGGTCATGAATAGCCCAAAGTGGCCAGGTGACAGTCTTAACTTCCAGTTCAATAGAATCATTGTTGTGTTTCATGGTGGAATCATTCCTCCCATTGGTACAGAGACCTCTTCACCAGCAAAGCATAATGTCATGGGGACAGAAAAGAATAATTTTGCTGGTGGATGACCAGAATCCATTCCCATTTCCACCCACTGATTTGCAAGTCCTGGCTATGGGAGAAATAATACTATATTTCTGGCTATGGGAGGTATGAGTCTTGGCTACGGGAGAAATAATACTATATGCTGATTTAGAGCACATAAAGCCTCCTGGAGAAACTTGCCTCAGCCCTGAAAGGTACTGTCAGCCAGCTGGTGCTGTAATTATCTTCAAAAGGTCATTCACTACTCTACCGAGCCAGATGCTTCAGGATGGTGGGAAACACGGTAAGACCAGTGAGTTCCATGAACATGGGCCCATTATCACTTCATTTACTAGAAAGTGATTTCCTTGAGCAAAAAACTATGCCGCATGAAATGCCGTGACTGTAAATAAAGAATTCTGTAAGTATGTAGTTTTGGCAGAAGCATTGTATGCAGAGAAGCCAAATCTTCCTGAAAGTAAGCATCCCAAACTGGGGGGGAAATACAGGATGGGTTTAGGGACCCACTGGACCCACTGTGAGATGAACCTGAGCTAAAAAGTCCTTTGATCCCCTGGTCTCCATAAGCACCTACTCTGACTAGGGACTACGGTGACTTCTGGGTGTCCTGGAATTAGTGTCAGTTCATGGCCATTGTATAGTAGACCTGAAAATTCTGATTATTTCCTTTCCCCCAATGTAGTCATGTTGCTGAAAGTGTTTAGGTCCCTTTCGGGAAGACTGAGCAAAAGATTAACAGCATACATACATTTTTGGAAGCATAGTAGGGTCCTTCCCCATGAAGACACAGCCTCCCCCTTCAGTCAAGGGGTTCTAGGTCTGCAAACTAGCTCAAGTCTGGGAATTGACTCTCTGTTTTATGATTCAAGTAACACTTTTGTTCACTTGATCCGGAACTCTTCCACTCATACATATCAAGTAAGAATGTAGTAGACTTCTCATCCTTTCACTTCTGGGAGCACTGTGATCAACTAGCCAAGGCCGTAAGTCTCTGTGAAGTAGACTATTCTGATTACTGCTTCGACTCTGTGCAGTGTAATAACCACACCCACCCTACCTTTGACAAGTAAGTACCGTCACTTGGCCTTGGCCACCCTGGGGTCCAAGTATTTCCATTGCATTTAGGTTTCCCAATTTAGAGGCAGCAGATCTCACTGAAATTTCTGACAGGGAGAAAAGCAATCACACAGCCTTCAAAAATGTTGGGGGCTCCCCTTATAAATTTGTTTCCCACAATCATGGGGAAAGTTGTGTCTTCTGGACTTTCTTGGGATAAGTAAGCGGGTCTTAAGTGACAAATCCACTCTAACTTCTAATCTCCTGAAGCTTTTCAATTGTTTTCTCTACAGTAGACCAAAGCAGGACGCGTATTTCAACTTATTTTGGTGTAGCCCCCCACTGGCCCATGTTTCAACCAAACAATCAAATCATTAAGAGCCCTAACACCCCAAGCTGCAAAGTTAATTGAGAATCTATGCTTTGTGGACCCATGTCGATAAATTCAGCCTGATCCAACTTTGTGTTCCTCCCATCATTAACCCATAGATTTAATATCCATTTCTACGCACATTCCCCAGAATTTTGTTTGTTATAAATTAGAAAAAATCATGTATTTCTTTTACAATGTAATGCACCTCTTCATATGATAGACTTTGTAGGGGCGCCTGGGTGGCTCAGTCGGTTAAGCGTCCAACTTCGGCTCAGGTCATGATCTTGTGGTTTGTGAGATCAAGCCCTGCGTCGGGCTCTGTGCTGATAGCTCAGAGCCCGGAGCCTGCTTCAGTTCTGTGTCTCCTTCTCTCTCTGCCCCTCCCCGACTTGTGCTCTGTCTCTCTCTGTCTATCAAAAATAAATAAGTGTAAAAAAAATTTTTTTAAATGATAGACTTTGTACCCCATCTTTCAGGGCCTGCTGGGACTTGAGCCTAGTTATAGGTCAAGAAGCAAAGGGGGGTGATGGGAGTGGATCCTATGGAGAACCAGCAGTGTTTCACAAGGCAAATCGCTCAGGGGAGGCCATTATAGGTAAGGCAGGATTAATCTCCTCAGTGGGAGTGGTATGCCTTGTTCTACTGCCAAAGAAGACTCATCAGAATTTAGGGGTTCTATGCCCCCAGAATCATCAGGAATTATCCTGTATATCCTCATTCCAATTTTCAGGATCCCATTCCTTCCCAGCTAATGTCTTCAAACATCAGGAGGAAACCTTGAGAGGCCAAGAATCCAACTTACATTGTAAATCAGCCACTCACAGAATGAGATTCTGGGTCTGTTTTTCAGCAACCTCAGCTCACAACTACAGAATACACTGGTCTCTTTCAGGCAGGCATGGAAGTTTTCAGGTCATTTATGAAATAGTAGAGCTGAGACTTTGAGTCACCAGGCTCAACCTTTTCTTTCCCACTTACTCTAGTGCATTTAGAAGCAAACAGCCAATCTCATTATAGTCATCACTTGGACAAAAATATCTGAAGGTATCATGTGCATGGTCACCCAAAACCTGGCTTCCGTAAGTACTGACTTAGCTGTACCCAGTGGTGATATTTTGCATATCTCTGTTGCTGCATCACACTGTAGACTCAGTGTTCCCTTTACAACTTGAAGTGGAGTCTTCAGTGCCTTTAACTCTTATCAGATCAGTGAGCCAATTCCACAAACCCCAGAACCAATTCTGAAAACTCATCCTTAATATTCTGTTCCTCTAGAACCACTCTTGGGATAAAAAACTGTATTAATCAGGGTTCTCCAGGGAGCAGAACCAATAGGTTGCATGGAGGGGTGGGCGGGAGGAAAAGCTTGTTTTATGGAATTGGCTCATGCAGTTGTGGGTCTAGTGAGTTCAAACTCTGCAGGGTAGGCCAGCAGGCTGAAGACCAAGGGAAGAGTTGATGTCTCAGCTTGAATGTGAAGGCAGTCTAGAAGCAGAATCCCTCTTATTCAGGGCACCTCAGTCTTCTTTCCTCTTAAAGCTTTCAACTGATTAGATGTGACCCACCCACATAACAGATAATAGTCTGCTTTACTCAAATCCTACTCATTAAATTGTTAACTCACCTAAAAATATCTTCACAACATCTAGACTGGTGTTTGACCAAATATTTAGGGACTCTGGCCTAGCCGAGATAATACATTAAAATGACCACAACAGCCTAGGAAATGACAAAGAAAGGCTCTGATGCAACTTCTAATCTCAGTGGTATTATTTACATTTCTATATTAGAAAAATGTGAGGAAATCCTTTTAACAACATTTTATTCACTAGAAACTCATCATACAAAGTATTACTTCAAAATATGCAATCATTTAGTTCTTAGAAATATATTCAATCTCAAAAAATTCTCACTCTGATTAGTTTTCATCTTTAGAAAAAGATTAAATCCTTGGCCTAAGGAGTTATTGAAAGCAGTGTGCTGATCTTTTAAAAATAGATATTTATTCTCTACTCACTTCCCTTGGGATCCTGAAGAGCCACCTGGTTTTAATGTTCAATAGTCAGCGGACATTATTAGATGAAATCAGAAGAACCAAGTTAGTCCCGTTTTTGCCACTGACTTTTTGGACGCTATACAAATCAGGCCACTTCTCCACGTCTCATTTTCTCAATGAAGGTCTCTGAATGATAGGATTTCCAATATCCATATGCCTGGATATGCTTAAATTTCAATATTTTTTTATTTTAGCCATGTTGCGTTTTTTTTTTTTTTCCCAGCTTTGAGTTCTTTACTACCTTCAACTGTATTTCCCTCTGTTTGAATTTTTTTTTTTAATCCCATATTTCATGGATTGCTTCTTCTCATCATTCATGTTTTAGGTCAAACATCACCTCCTTAAAGAAGAGTCTTCTGATCATCCTCTTCCAGCTGATGGAAGCTGTTCAACCTGTTAGATTTTCGTCATGGGGTTCATCAATATCTGATACTAACTGACTTATTTACCATGTGTATTGTCTGTTTCACTAGCGACAGCATAAGCCCGTGACAGCAGGAAGCTTGTTTGTCTTATCCATCTTGGTGCCCAGACTTAGACCAGTGATGGGCAGATCATATTAAATAAATATTTGTTTAATTAGTCAACCAATGATGAACCAAACTTTAAATGAGTGAACCCTAAGTCTGTGTTATTATCGGGTATCAAAAAGAACATATCAAAAGTATGTTCCACTGTGAAAGAACTAGGAGATCAATGGAGATGAGGGAGAGAAAGGCAATAAGGGGAAAGATATTAAAAATTAGCAAGTTTAATATGGCAAAGTAATATCTGAGCAGGGACATGATCAAACCTACAAGCCTGTATGGTACACTGAGTGAAAATGTATGGTTTCTTCAAATTCTGGAAGACCACAGTAAGGGAATTATTTAAGAAGTGACAGAGGAGGGGTGCCTAGGTGGCTCAGTTAGTTAAGTGTCCGACTTCGGCTCAGGTCATGATCTCGCTGTCCGTGAGTTTGAGCCCCGCATCAAGCTCTGTGCTGACAGCTCGGAGCCTGAAGCCTGCTTCAGATTCTGTGTCTCCCTCTCTCTCTGTCCCTCCCTTGTTCATGCTCTGTCTCTCTCTCTCACAAAAATAAACAAACATTAAAAAAAGATATCATTAATAAGTGACAGAGGAAAGTTAAATGTCTGTCTAGTATTTCCCCTCAATTCATTCCTTTATATATAACCAAGGTTACCAGGTCCCCCTTTTTCATAGAAAATATAATTTTTTTAACATTTATTCATTTTTGAGAGAGACAGAGAGACAGAGTGTGAGTGGGGGATGGAAAGAGAGAGGGAGACATAGAATCTGAAGCAGGCTCCAGGAGCTGAGCTGTCAGCACAGAGCCCCATGTGGGGATCGAACCCTTGAACCATGAGGTCATGACCTGAGCTGAAGTCAGACGCTTAACCGACTGAGCCACCCAGACACCCCTAAAATACAAAATATGGTCTCAGTTCCCCAGGGCAATAATAACTTGGGACTTGGGCTGACCCAGCTATGACAATCTGGTGGGAGTCAACTACTTGAAAGAGGAAGCACAAATGACCTTGATTAGGGACTGTCTTATTTCTCAGGAAATTACATGGGACGCTGAGAGTGTTGATAAATGGTTTAATACTGGTCTTCACTTTGACAAGCTCACTGCAGATCTTCCATTGATGGGAGCTCCCAAGTGCAGGGACAGTTTTGGCTTCGGCTCATTATCTGGTCACAGGAGAGATCAACAGTCATCAAACCACCTCCTGGGAGAGACAGAATTTATGGACTAAGGCCCTACAGAGCAGAGCAATTTATTCCTTCCACAAATTTCCTTGGGAAGGTTACTAAAGCTTCCATCCCACGGGGCCAACTTTCTGGCCTCATGGTCCTCTCTCCACCAGAGCAAACAGCCCTCACCTGCTGTCTTCCATCTCTTACGACTAGACCTGAGGAGACCGGCTCGGTACACCCCTCCTCCTTCTCATGATAAAGGTAAGAAGAAGTCTTTTTCTGTCTCCTTCTAGATTTACAACATACCAGGTACCCACTGACACCAGGCTAGAAAAGCAAGTAACGGCTCTACAAGTAGAGACTCCAGGATTTTAGAGCTCATTCAGCCCACGGCTTATCGTGTTCCTCTAAATTCACTTGGAAGGCCTATTCTTCTGATTAAAATGGTAATAACTAATCTTAGACTAAAAAATATTGAAGGGATGGCTAATGTAAGTTTGGAGAAGGTTTAAGGAATTAATAAAAGTCCTTTTCTTGTAAGGTACCTCATTTAATCCTCTGCTATGAAGCAGGTATTATTAATATCCTTTTAACAGATCCGAAGAAAGGAGAGAAGAATTAACATTTATTATGCAACTTAATAGGTTTCACGCATCAAACCAAGGGTTCTAAATACTTTATCCCATTTAATTCCATCACAACACCATTAGGTGAGTATTATTATTTATGTTTTCGGAACATGAGGAGACAGACATTAATGTGAGTTGATCTGCCCCAGTGACATCGCTATTAATAATAGCTTGAGATTCTGCCTGGGGTATGATATCACCAAATCTGCTAACCCCCTTGTTTTGCACAATGCTAACTCCACAATTTGAGAGCCACTGCCGTCTGGACATCTTGTATTTCCAGAATGCACACGGGCAAGGTTTCTCAGACACTCTTGCCACATGGGGCTGGCCTGGCTGGAGAGGTAAGAAGGAAGATGTAGATATGATGTGGGTTGTGACTTGCAGCCACCGAGATAGGTGTGGATTCACGAACAGATGCCAGCCTGGGCAGATTTCTGGGTACGATGCTGGAGTGCTGTCTCTACTCTTGCCTCTGTCCTATGCCACATGTTTAGTAACAACTTGGAAAAACAAGTTGATGACATGCGGTTACAATAAGTTTCACTCTCTTTGAACATTAAATCTACTTTTTCATCTGTCCGGAATATGGACCCCATTATTCTGCCTGTCGTTCTTCTCCTGATTAATTCTATTTTTCAGATTTAAGCTTGAATATTACTCCTCTAGGAAGCCTTTCCGAATCCCCTAATCACAAACTATGTCAGAGACATATGTTGTTTAATCTTATGACACACTTCTTTATAGCATTGAATCAGACTTTTATGTACATAAATTTTTATGGCATACATAAAAAATATATTTAATATATTTATATTATATTATTATATATTATATTAATTATATTATATAACATATAATTATAGTTATATAATATAATTAATTAATTACATTAATTAATATCTATTAAATACATAATATATTTAATATAAATATAAGTATAAACATGATGAACATGTTTTGCTTCTCTGAAAATGAAAAAATAATGTTTAGGGTTTTAGCATCCTGGGAGCTACCTCAGTCCATGTCTGAGGAGACTATCAAAACGATGAAACACAAACAACTGGATGAATCTAATTTTGGTTAGTCTGAAGCAATAGACTGCCAATGGACAGATACTGATACCCAGATCTCTTGACCATCCTTGTGACCATCCTTGTGATCTGTCCCATGCAGTATACTTCTAAGTAAGTTATTTAAAATTATAACATTTCCAGGGAGCCTGGGTGGCTCCATCGGTTGAGCATCTGACTCTTGATTTCGGCTCAGGTCATGATCCCAGTGTCATGGGATTGAGCCCTGTGTCAGGCTCCAGGCTGAGTGTGAAGACTGCTTAAGATTCTCTCTCTCTCTCTCTCTCTCTCTCTCTCTCTCTCTCTCTCCCCCTCTGCCCCTCCTCCGCTCATGCTTCCTCTCTCTCAAACACAAAACAGAACGCAACAACAAAAATGAAAGCATTTCCAGAGCTGAAACTGAGACGTAACAAAACTATGTCGTTCAAGGAATACCAAAAGGAAAATGGGAGAAAATTTAGGGCTGCATGATAAAAGCTCTTAGTTCCAGAAGTGTTTCATGAAACAATGGCCCCATGCCATAGAACAGAATGGAATGTAGAGGTTACTGAGGCAGGTTTCAGCCATTACAAGAAAAGAATTTTAGGGAATTATGCTATCCAACAACAAAGCAACCAAATTAGGAAGTAATGACATTCCCCAGGCTTTGAAGTGGACCCGATGTTCAGGTATTGTATGGAAAATTCAAGCATCTGACAGAGGACTGAACTAGGTAATTTCTGAAGTCCTCTCCAGCACTAAAAATTAATGACCTATAGATAACTTTTTTATAAATATTTTATTATAGATCTTGGAGAGCACTATTAAAATGACAGAAGTGTGGCTATCATAAAATTCTCTAAAGTCATCATTATCACACAGGTTCCAAAGCCCTCTATCAAATATAAGTGGGAAACTAGCCCTCAATGTGTTTGTTATAGCCTTCAACTTGTTATGCTCCCTAGTGACAGGGTATTTTCCACAGTGCAGCCCTAATGTTGGTTACCAAGTTGTTTTCCGTGCGGGCTCTTAAACGGATGATTTGATCATGAAATCACCTTAAAAGTGAAAGAGAAAGTGAAAAAAAAAAAGTATAAATGACATACTTTTCATAGTATATTTATCCATACAACATGTATTTATCAAGTGCCTATAATTTGTACATTAGGCTTGGTGATATGGGAGATGAAAATGTAAATAAGGACAGATGTCTGCCCTTGAACTTATGGATAATAATGATGGTTATCTGTCATCGAGCTGCTCTTGTGATGAACTATGCATTGTGGTAGATACTTTACATAATGAACTCTTTTAATCCAAACAAAAACCCTCAGAACTAAGTATAATTATTATCCCCATTTGTCAAGTAAAGAAACTAAGACTCAGAGAAATTATATATCGCCCAGCATCACAGAGACAGGACGTGAGATTTTTCAAACCACATCATTTAATTCAAAACTGATTTCACACGGATGCACTGCCCCTACTCCTCATATTTTAATAAAATATTGAATAGGACAGGTAATATTAGAAATCATTCAGAGCATGACCAAAGTTCAGAAGAAGAAAAGAGAATTGATAGGAACTGGATACTACTCATCAGCTGTTGGAGAAACAACAGAGTCATTTGTGCCCCGGGTGCTCTGAATATCTGTGACAGTCTAGTCACATTTCTCCCTATGCTTGTGACACGGAGCTGGGTCTATGTGGACAATTTGTACTAGTGTGGTGCTTCTGGCTTAAGATTTTTCTTCAAAGCTCATCATAAATAATTAATGTTGAAAATGGGAAGGTTGAGGAGCACCTGGGTGGCTTAGTCGGTTGAGTGTCCGACTCTTGATTTCGACTCAGGTCAAGATCTCACGGTTCATGGAATGGAGCCCCATATTGGGCTTTGTGCTGATGGCACGGAGCATGCTTGGGAGGAGCCCTATGATAAATTTCCCTGTTTTCTTCAAGTCCTACACTTCTCTTGATTGGGTATGAATTGAGAAACCAGGAGCGGGAGGCTCATCCCTGACCCTGTCCATCTCAGACCTGTGTGAGCTCTCCATGAGCATTGTTTACTTTCTTCAATTTCCATCTTATGATTGGATTTTCAGTGTTACATCCATATATTCCTGAGTCAATCCCTCAGGAGGCACTGGGTGTAAATAAATATGTGAATGAATGAGTGAATGAATGAATAGCTTCCCGCCCTCATCTTAATGACTGACCCCTGCTTTCAAGAATTCCTTGACACTTTCTTATGAATTTACTGAAAGAATTAATCTGCATTCCCCTTTTCCTAAAAATTGTTGAGAATGCCACAAACTTCCTCTGCCTCTTTTTCTTAAAAAAAAAAAATCTTATACAATTCAGGCCAACTCTTGGCACTTAGAAATTAAGTTATAGAGCTGTAGATATTTATGTGAAGAGACTTGGTAAAAGAAGAGGGAAAGAGAGAATTAGTCTCAATTCGAAGTTTCTAACTCCAGACCTGATCAGATTAGAACATGGCTCAGAGTGTGAACTAAATATATCATTGGTCTTATTTTCCCTCCTGCTTTGTAACTCTCAGCAGAGATCCTCTCTCTTAGCTCAATGACCTGGGGAAATCACTCACTGTTGATGGAATTTGTGTTCCTGGCCTATCCATCTCCCCCAGAGCTCCGGGTCTTGTTTTTCCTTGGAGTCAGCCTGGTTTATATCTTGATCATCGGTGGGAATGTCTTCATTGTGGTGGCCATCCATACAGAAGCACGCCTGCACACAGCCATGTACTACTTCCTGGGCAGCCTCTCGGGAATAGAACTATGCTACACTGCTGTGGTGGTGCCCCACATCCTGACCAACATCCTCCAGTCAGAGAAGACCATCACCCTCCTGGGCTGTGCCACTCAGATGATCTTCTTCATTGGGCTTGGTAGCGCTGACTGCTTCCTCTTGGCTGCCATGGCCTATGACCGGTATGTTGCTATTTGCTCCCCCTTGCAGTACCCGCTCACTGTGACTTTAACTCTCTGTGTCCACTTGGTCGTGGCCTCTGTGGTCATTGGCTTGTTCCTGTCCACACAACTGGTGGCCTTCATCTTCTCGCTGCCATTCTGCCGGGCGCGGACTATCGAGCACTTCTTTTGCGATGTGCCACCGGTGATGCGTCTTGTTTGCACCAACAGCCACATCCATGAGCGGGCAGTGCTGGTGGAGGCGACATTGGCCATTGCCATGCCTTTCTTCTTCATCGCCACCTCCTACGCCTTCATTGTGGCTGCTGTGCTCAAGATCCACTCGGCAGCTGGCCGCCACCGGGCCTTCTCCACCTGCTCCTCACACCTCTCTGTGGTCCTGCTGCAGTATGGCTGTTGTGCCTTCATGTACCTGCGCCCCAACTCCAGCTACTACCCCAAGCAAGATCAGTTCATTTCACTGGTGTACACATTGGGAACCCCACTGCTCAACCCACTTATCTACACCCTGAGGAACCGTGAAATGAAGGGGACCCTGGGGAGAGTTCTTGCCAGGAATTGCCTCTCCCAGAACAACTAGGGGAGGGTACAACCTTCAGGCAAGGATTTGGTTCCAGCTCATGCCAATCTCCATGCAACTGGAATTTCTCCTAGTTAATAAGTCATCTTTAAAAAATGATATAAATTATCTGGATATTATTTAGCTATGTGTGCCAGAGACCTCTAAAATTTGTCTACTATTTTACTCACTAATTCTCTTCTAGAAAGGAAATTAACAAATGTGCATAACAACAGAAAGTGACAAGTATAATACTGCCTCTCAGTTATCGGCTGGAAAGAGAGGGCTCATTCAATAGATTTTAACTGAAAAAATAATAATAATAAAAAGATTACATATCGAAGTAAAGGAACCAATAAGAGTGGCAACACACACCAGTCTAGCAATAGAAAGAAGCCACGATCGCCCCTGGACCTCACAGACAGAAGGTGGTACAGTATTATCAGAGACCAGTAAAAGCTAGATTCATTGAGAGAAAACACTTGGTAGAAACTGTACCTTCAGGGCTTTAGGGGGGGAAAGGCAACAACTGACAGGACTCCAGCCACGCAAGGAGAGAGCAGGGAGATAAATAGCCCCGCCTCTCTCTGCTTGCACCCTCCCAACCCAACCCTTGCCCTGTCTCCCATTGGCCAAACCCAACTGGAAGCAAGAGGGCAGTGTAGACTGAATGATTCGGTTCTCAGAAACTAGACTTGTAGAGCAAGACAGGGCAGAAAAGGATCCTGAGAGTTAGGGACAAACAGAGAACAATCAGAAAAGGATTGTTTATTATATAGTATTTTATGGAGAAATGAAAATATGTTAACGGCCCAATTTCCCCTTAATAAAGTATTGGCTAGACAATTATTGTATGAAAGAATATTGTTTATACCCTCTACCTCACAATGCACGTCCTCCAAATAAGCTTTATTTTCTGGGAAAAGTAACAGTAGCTTCCATGCTCATTTGCCTTAGTGAATTCCTGTCTTCCTTCCAGTTATATTCTGATAATACTTTGTTATCTTTTCACCTGTCTGGGACTTTTAAGAAGACGATTTTTGTGTCTTTTTAAATATTCTCGATAGCCCCTAGAATTTTAGGTAGTAATTAACTTCTTAGTGACACGTTCATTTATCAGTGGCATTCTACAGTCAATAATCCCTAATTAGTTACATAATTAAAGAAGTGGTTATCTGGAAGTTTACCGAGAGGCAATGAAGAAGATTTGTGGCACAGCACAGGCCCCGGAGCCACGATACCTGGGTTTGCCTCTTTCTACATGTGTGACAAGGAAAGAATCACTTAAGGCCTCTGTGCTTTGATTTTATTTTTAATCAAATGGAGATTACAATAAACGTAGCTGAAAGAATCATTTAAGGATTAAATGAATTCCGGCAGGTTTTACAATAAGCCCTATAAGCATGATATCAACCATTGTTGTATTATTATTGCTCCTATCATTATCATCGTTATTTGGGGGTCCCAGAAGGAAAATAAAGGAAGAGAACTGGAGGGGCTATTTTCCCAAGAGACGTTATGAGAGGTTCTTCCAGCAACTTCTCCACACTTCCTTCCTTGGGGTGTTCTGCTGACTCATCAAATAGATTCAAGCTTGAGGGGATCAGCAGCAACAATGAAAGGGTAAATTTACCTGAGAGAATTCCTTCTTTTTGAGATTCAGCCATTTAAGATCTGTAGAGGTGAGAGAAGTGTGTTTAGTTTATAGTATTTGTTAGTAGTAATGAGTGTAATGATTTTAAAGGAAACCTTTCCCATTCTACCTAAACCTACCGAAATGATTAACAGAGCATATATGTTTTAGTTGGCATGGGCTGCTGTAACAAAACACCGCAGGCTGAGTGGCTTAAACAGCCGAAATGTATCCCTCAAAGTTCTGGAAGCTGTAAGTCCGAGATCAATCAATGTGCCAGCGTCTAGTGAGGACACCCTTCCTGGTTTCCTGTCTTCTCGTTGTCACCTCATATTGTGGAGAGAGAGAGAATTCTAGTCTCTTTCTATTTTTAAATGTTCTCTTTACTTTTGAGAAAGAGAGACAGAGAGAGGCAGAGAGTG
Source organism: Puma concolor (assembly GCF_028749965.1). Lineage (NCBI taxonomy): Eukaryota > Metazoa > Chordata > Mammalia > Carnivora > Felidae > Puma > Puma concolor. Next base: position 12,470,420 of record NC_141676.1, read on the forward strand.
GGGGGGGGGGGGGAGGGCAGAGAGAGAGGGAGACAGAATCCGAAGCAGACTCCACCTCTGAGCCGTCAGCACAGAGCCCGACGCGGGGGTCGAACCCAGAAGCTGTGAGATCGTGACCAGAGCTGAAGTCGGACGCTTAACCGACTGAGCCACCCACGCGCCCCTAAGTAAATAAACTTAAAAAAAGAAAAGAAAAAAAGAAACTTAAACCTATAAACTTCTTGTGGATATGCTGTCAAGTCCTAGTCCTTCTTTTCTGCTTCATGGATGATGACGGTGATGATGATGATGATGATGACGATGATGATGATAGCTGACCCCTTCGTGATCACTTGGTTTTATTCAAATGGTTTTATTCATTTATCCTTTCCAAAACTTTAGAAGAGGCATATCATTATTATCCCCAATTCATAGATTTGGAAACGGATGCACAGAAAGGTTAAATTACTATACAAGGTTTAAAAAAAAATGGTGAGAAGCATAACCAGAGATCAAACCCAGGAAACAGAGCATCTGAGTCCACCCACTTAATCAATATGCTCTATTACTCTTTCCAGAACAAAGTGCCCAATGCCCGGTGAGCCAAACAGCAAGGAGGCTGTTTTACTCTAGACACAGGGTGAAGCAGAAAGCAACAGACGGTGGTATGGTAGGAGATAAGATATGAAAGGAGATAAGAAATTACACAAAGTCAGAATCGTGAAGCAATGTATAGACCATAGTAAGAGCTTCGACTTCACCCTAAGTAAGGTACAAGGCCACGGGAGAGATTTGAGTGGAGTGGGAGCATTATCAGGCTTACATTTTAAGTAAATCACTCTGCTTGTGGAGTAGAAAATACGCTATTTGAGAGAAAACAGGGGACCAGAGTCTTGCTAGGCATCTGTTGTAACAATCTAGGCAAGGAATCACATTTCTGATGTCTTTGGAAGGTAAAGCCAATAGAATTTTGTACAGACGGGATGTGGGGTGTGAGTGAAAGAGGGGAGTCAAGGAAGACTTCATTTTTTTTTTTTTTTGACTTCTAAAAGTGGAATGAGATGCCATCTACTAAAACTGAGACTCCTAGGAGAAAGTAAAATTTAGTGAGGAAAATCAAGAATTGTGTTTTGGGTATGTGGCACTTAAAATATATTTTGGATGTTGAAAAGGTTCTATTCAAAGCCTGCTCCCCAGTCAAGCTTCCAGACAAAGCTCACAGGCATCTGTACTTGGCCCCAACTCTTTGTTTTTCTGCATTATGGTGCTCCCGGTCTCAGAAAATAGACCACAACTACAAAACATATTCTTTTCTAGCTGGACCACAACCCACATCGCAGACGAGCCCCATATGGAGGCCCCCCATGGAACTGGTCACCTCCTGCTCTACTTGGCCAATAGTGGATCCCTCCACTCACTTTCCCACATGGGCACAGCTGCAACCCTCTTACATCCTTAAAACCCCTTAAAAGGCCTAGTCTAGGGGTGCCTGGATGGCTCAGTCGGTTGACATCCAACGCTTAATTTTGGCTCTGGTCATGATCCAGAGTTGTGGGATCAAGCCCCATGTCAGGCACCACACTGAGCAGGGATTCTCTCTCTCTCTATCTCTCTCTCTCTTACCCTCTGCCCCTCTCCCCTGCTCATGCTCTCTCTCTCTCTCTCTCTCTCTCTCTCTCTCTCAAATTAAAAAAATTAAAAAAAAAAAACGTTGAGGGGCTCCTGGGTGGCTCAGTCAGTTAAACGTCCGACTTCAGCTCAGGTCATGATCTCACCGCTTGTGAGTTCGAGCCCCACGTCGGGCTCTGTGCTGACAGCTCGGAGCCTGGAGCCTGCTTTGGATTCTCTGTCTCCCTCTCTCTCTGCCCCTCCCCTGCTCACATTCTGTCTCTCTCTCTCTCTCTAAAAATAAATAAACATTAAAAAAATTTTTTTAGAAAACGTTTAAAGGCCCAGCCTAACAGAAACTCGGGGTCTATATTCCTCTTGATGTCTGGCCCCTCTCCTCCCTTGCAGAGTGAATAAACTCTGTTCTGCTCATTGCTCTACTCTTGGTGCAATTCCTTGCCACCTGCATCACCAGCCACCCCCTCAGATACCCAGATCAGAAGAAATGTGGTTGTTGCAATCATAAATTCACAATGATGGGCATGTGGATGGTACTTCATTAAACCTCCCTGTCCTTATATTCATCCTCCTCTTTGTCCTTGGCTGGACTCTCTTTATTGTCCTGACATTCAAATGTTGGTGCTCAGTCCTTGGCCTTCTTTCTGATTTCCCTCCCCTCCTAAAGTAATCTCACTTGGTACCATGGTTTTTAACGTATTCATGTATTTACATATATTTAAAATTAGTACAATTGCCTGGCATAGAGAAAACATTCAGAAAATATTAGCAGTGTTATGAGCCATTACTCCTGCATCGGAACCACGGACGCTGCAAGGTTCCTGCTGCTAAGCTTGGACCAGTTTGTCGTTGCAATTGCTGTGGAGTGTGCTTGATTATGTAGTATTGAACTTGTTGTGGCTGATTCTACCAAACTCCGGGAGCTGGGAGTTTATCAAGGAGTGCCCATAAAAGGAAAATAAGTCTATCAAGATCATGTATATTTTATTTATCATAATTGAGTTAATTAGATGCCATCGGCAAATATAAAGCATGAACTTTTCAAAGTAAAGCTTTTCCTGATGTTTTCAAAACACTCTTGCTGCCCTTTAAAAAAATGTCTTGTGATTCTAAAAACTAAAAACAAAAAAAATTATTGTGGTAAGAACACAACATGAGATTTATCCTCTTAACAAATGTGAAGTGTATCATACGTCATAATTACCTTCTAAATCATATAAAAATATACATGTAAATTAACCATAGGGGCAATAAGAAAGTTTATAGGATGACTAAAGGAATCAAATGGTCTATATTAGCTATATATTTATCTGAAGTAGTAAAAAATAAAAATTAAAACACCCTAAATGTCCAGTATTAGGGAATGGTTTAATAAATTGTGGAACATCAATACTGTTAAGTAGTCACAAAAAGTATAAGTATGAACATGACCTTTATTTTTTTTTAAATTTTTTTTTTCAACGTTTTTTAATTTATTTTTGGGACAGAGAGAGACAGAGCATGAACAGGGGAGGGGCAGAGAGAGAGGGAGACATAGAATCGGAAACAGGCTCCAGGCTCTGAGCCATCAGCCCAGAGCCCGACGCGGGGCTCGAACTCACAGACCGCGAGATCGTGACCTGGCTGAAGTCGGACGCTTAACCGACTGCGCCACCCAGGCGCCCCTGAACATGACCTTTAAAAAGAAAAATGTTGGGACGCCTGGGTAGCTTAGTCAGTTCAGTGTCTGACTTCGGCTTAGGTCATGATCTCACAGTTCATGGGTTGGAGCCCTGCCTCCGGCTCTGTGCTGACAGCTCAGGGCCTGGCACCTGCTTCGGAGTCTGTGTCTCCCTCTCTCTGTGCCCCTCCCCCACTCGCGCTCGGTTTCTTTCTCTCAAAAATAAAAGGAAATGTTACAAAAAAAATTTTTTAAAGAAAAACGTTTATAACCTAATTATGTGGAAACTATGGCAAGGATGTAAAAGATGTTTGTAGGAATGAGGTCATCTGAACAAATAAATGTATCTGTGTGGGACAGAAAGGAAAATGGGTCTGAGTACAGCCCCCATATGCACTTACCCACCCATTCAGTCATAAGAACCAGCACAGATTTACTTGGCCATTGCCACGAATATAAAAGGCAAGCTGTCTTCACTCACATAGATTTTAGATAGCTTGGACCTTTATGGAAAAACCTGATTTGCTTATTTTGGCTTCAGAGAAGACCTTTCCACGTGAAGTTGCCTCTGCCCTAAGCCTTTTTTTCCCTTCCTGTGGCTGGCACATCATTTCGTAGATCTGTTCATTGCCTTGCAGAAGCCTTCCTGGAACGCAGAATAGCCCTCTGCACCCGTCTTGCCTAGAACATCACTCTCTTCTGCTCTCTCTCCCATTACCCTTACCCCATTCTGCTTCTTCTCTATAGCACCCACCCCTCTGGCATGCTATTAAATGTGCGTATTCTTGGGGCGCCTGGGTGGCTCAGTCTGCTAAGCCTCCGACATCAGCTCAGGTCATGATCTCACGGTTCGTGGGTTTGAGCCTCATGTCGAGCTCTGTGCTGACAGCTCAGAGCCTGGAGCCTGCTTCAGATTCTGTGTCTCCCTCCCTCTCTGCCTCTCCCCTGCCCGCACTCTGTTTCTCTCTAAAATAAATAAACATTAAGAAAAATTTAGCATGCGAATTTTTCTAATGTTTATTTATTTTTGAGAGAGAGACAGAGCATCAGCAGGGGAGGGCAGAGAGAGAGGAAGACACAGAATCCGAAGCAGGCTCCATCCAGTCTCTGAGCTGCCAGCACAGAGCCCGCCGTGGGGCTGGAACCCACCAACCGTGAGATCGTGACCTGAGCCTAAGTCGGACGCTCAACCAACTGAGCCACCTGGGCGCCGCAAATGTGCGTGTTCTTATTTATTGCTTGTGATCTGTTCTCCCCTCTCCAAGAACACAATCTCTGTGAGGACAAAATAGTTGTCTATTTTGTACACTGAAGTATCCGGAGAGTTGGAAGAAGGGCCTACCTCACAGCAGGAATTCAATAAATATTTGTTACATATTGACTAAAAATGTATTGTTGATAATGGACATGAGACAAGGAGGCAGAACGTGGCTAAAAATAAATGGCAGCAATGATGAGAAGGTATGTGATTTTAAGTCCATGAAGTCTGGAGGGAGGTGGGAAGGCAGAAACAAATAAGAAAAACATGGCAAGGCAGAGTTGGAAACGTAACTATAATTACAAAACAAAACAAAGCACCACCTTTTAATGACTAAGAAAGTATCAGCAGAGAAAAAAGTTAATCAAGAAACAAAAACAAGTAAGGTAAGAGGAAATGAGGCCATAGACCAGAAGGAATGATTATGGAAAAATCCTTCATAAATTTTCTGCTTCTCAAGAAAAAGGCACCCACCGTTCATAGAAGTTTAGAGCTGAAAGGATCCATGATAACTATTAATCAATGACCTCACACCCCACATGAGGAGCCCATGTTAGAGCTTCAGTATTTGCCAAAGATGAAGGAGCCCCGTGGCAGAGCTGTAACTATACTCTAGATCCCCAGATGCCTAGGCTAGTGCTGAATTAGTGCATCGCACATACGCCGTGAGTTCAGGCTGAAATGAACGTGGGCATTCAACAATGCTCACTGGGAAACTGTCTGGAACACAATGTCAGAAGGTTCCCTGGCGGGTACAGGAAAGGAATGAGGAGACCCTCATGGAATTTTTGGATAGTAAATGTCTACAGTGGCCACACAGAAGAGTTGCCCATTGGCAACTGGCTGAGTTCGTCAACTCAGAAAATAATTTCCCTCAAATACTTTTCTCTAGCTGGGTTCAGTTTGAGGGGAAACCATTGGGGAAATTCCTCCTCTTTGGGGACTCATTAATTTTAAAGACCTTTTACAAAGGACACTAAATGATCTGACTAGATCAGACAAGACTGGACTCTGAGTGGCTGTACCAGAATTTATTTCCTATGGTTAAGGAAGAGACTAGCCTTCTAATTCCAAACTTGAATTAGGATTATTCGACAGGATCATCCTTCCAAAGGATATCTCTCTTACCCTACTTCACCTTGACCATAAATTTCTAAGAGGTGTCTCTTCTCCTGAATATTAGCATGTAGAGGAAACTTCTCTGTTTTTACCTGGATATTGTAGGTATCACATAGCATCTACTTCTCCTCTCCAGGACATATTGCACCATGCAAAGTTCATGGATCCTCACTGCATTTTATCCTGTAAAAGTCAGTGAACTCTGAGAGAGAGCTCCTTTATCCTACAGGGTGGGAACTGAGCAACTCAGAAAAAAAAAGGGAAAAGGGAAAAAAAAGGTAACCTTCTCTTTAGTGAATTTTCTTAGAAGGCTGATGGAATGAAGCAAATTTCAAAATGGTAAGAGAGCATCTCAAGAGACTTAATTCCTTTGATTGATTTGATTTAGATTTTATTTTTAAAAATAATAATAGAGACACAAATTCCTATAATGTTTACTATTGGGGAAAAATACTCATGTATATCAATATTAAATTGTGGAAAACCAATGAATTATCAGAGTGTGTGTTACTATCCACTTTCACAGATACAGAAAAGGAAACTCTGATAAGTGATTGAATTGCTCAGTTTCATATACCTTATAAGTATAAAGCCAGTATGAAACACGTCTTTTGCCTTTTCTTTCACTATTTCCTCCTTGGGACCATCCTAAAGAGTATAGCATGAAACTCACTTTTTTCCAGTAACGTTATTAAATCATAAGCAATTTAATGGCGCTATGTGAAAACCAAAGTATTCCATGGTGAAAATAGTTGGAAATTTTTCAGGTAAAATTAAGCTATTCGCTTTACAATAGGACCTCACAGAACTTTATTGTACTAATATGCATCGTGAACCTTGAGGAAGAGTGTGAATGTTTTCAATGTCATCAAACTCATTCCTGAAGCCTCGCCAACAGCTCATGTTCTAAGGAACACAGTTTCAAAACTGGTTCCTCAGAAGATGTTTAAATTCTCTTCTCAGGTGCTTTGTTTCCTTATAAGGCTGAATTTGGCAATTAAGTCGTAATTTTCTTAGATCCCTCTACATAGCTGAGCCCAAGACTTGAGTTCATAACAGACACTCAATAAATGTTCACTTGATTTATTTATGGGTAAGGTACCATGCATGACCTTAGAGTTGAGATGAAGGGGTTTTCTGGAAGTTCACAGAGGGAGCACCTATCTCTAGAGTTGGGGGAAAATGAGAATCAGGAAAAGTTTTCTGGGGAAGAACTGAACTGAGCTCTGAAAGAGGAGTAGGATGTATCTAAGGGAAATAGTTTGGGGGGCAGGAGATGTATTAAAGAGCTCTCAAAATATTTGGCAAAAGATGTGGCCTCCCTTACCTGTGTGCACAGTAGTAGTCTGAGTCTGGGCATGTTTTTTAGCAACACTACCAGAGTCATACCAAGTATCCTGTTTTGCCTAGATGTTTGCAGTCTCTAGGTAAGTTAAGCAGCCTTTGATATTGGTGAAAAGTGAGGTATTGATATACATAGACTCTACTCTCTGCTAACTAATACATCCAATGTGGATTCTGGCCTCAGGTTTGCCCATAACCAGCCACATGCCTTTGGACAAGGCTTCATCTTGGTGGACCTCAGTTTTTGCATGTAGGATACAAGAGGATAGAACTGATGTCTCTTGAGTCCCCTTACAGTTCCCAGATATAAGGATTCGACTTTCTGTATGTTTTATTTTTTTTAATGTTTATTTATTTTTGAGAGAGAGAGAGAGAGAGAGCTTGTGTGAGCAGGGGAGGGACAGAAAGAGAGGGAGACACGGAATCCAAAGCAGGCTCCAGGTTCTGAACTCTCAGCACAGAGCCTGATGTGGGGCTGAAACTCACAAACCGTGAGATAATGACCTGAGCCAAAGTCAGATGCTTAACTGACTGAACCAACCAGGTGCCCCTGCATATTTTCTAAAAGAGCACACGTTTGACCTATGGCGGGACCTGGCCGTGGTTTCATGGTTCCCTGACATTTTCAAAAGTGTTTCTGTGTTACATGCACACTGTTTGTGCGTTGCCAGGATGCAATACATTACAAACTCCAATACTGCTTCGTTGGCTATTGAGGAATAATCATTACCTGAGTTTCCCAACATTCTCAAACTTACTGGCTCAACACGTACATCAGTGCTTCCCACTACTCATCCACTGAATCTATCCCACCCGAGACCTGCTTTATGCCCTGTAGCAGACAAACAAACTAAATAACCACTGGACTGAGGAAGTCCCAGTCAAGGTGGAGCTGGAGGAATTGCAGGCTAACTGGGCTGTAGAAGGAGCCACCCGACGTTGGCTTTTAAAGGAAGTTTAAAGGGCACGAAATTTAACCACAAAATAATCCGATTTAGTTTGAATCAAATCAATGGCCATAGGGATACACTGATGAACAAGAGAGACATTCTTGCCCTTAAATATCGCTTAAATGTAGCCCTGACTGAAATGTTTATCAGACAGGCACTACCAGAGTTGAGTGCTTTAAGCATGAACTCTCCAGGGAAGGAATACAAGTAGCTGGAAATCAAGTGAATTCACAGGTAGTGATGATAACAGGGTTGGGAGGTTCTTTGAGAATAGCAGAGTGAAAAACCTTTGAAAATGAACCCTGAAGAGGAAACCCCTATTTTGTAAACACAAACTCTGTTGCATCTGGTTTTTCAATAGGCTAGGTAGACCCACCTTGGATATGTGTGCAAGTTGCTCCTTGAAATCACCTTGTAGTGACTTGTCCTGGCAGACATCAGGTTCCAATACTACATGTCTTACTTTATCCCCGGATTATGTCTTGTACCAAATCTCGCATGTTCTCATGAGGTACAGTGCTACACATTCAATGCCCATGTCTTAATCCAATGGAATCATTTTGAAATGTTTTCTTGAATCCAGATCTCTTATGTGGTTTTCACCACACATAATTATAATTATTTTACTGAAATCTCACTTCCACTTTGTTTTACTCTTCCTTATTTTCTGTTACTCTTATTATTATTCAAGGTTTATGAGAGCAACTGTACAACCTGGAAGGATTCAGCTGTAGAGGAAGCTCTTCCACTCTGGAAGAGACAAGAATGAAGGGTAAATATCCAAAGGAAACCCACCACCGTGAGAAAAGAGAGGGGAGGGCAGTTGGATGCTTGTTATGCCCCAGACACACTATTTTTTGAAATATTTAATCTTCATAAATTCCCTATTAGGCACCAGATTCACTTCCTCCATCATACATTAGAGAACCAAGGCTTACCAAGCAACATAATTAATGTGAAAATTAAATTAGAAAATATAAGGGGACTAGATTTCAAAACCAGATCTCATTGACTACAAAAATCCGTGTGACTGACATTCTACCAGCTCTCCTTCCCAACACCATGTTGAAACACCAATGCACAGAGGAAAAATTTTAATTTGCTATATGATTGCCAAATTGTGTATGTTCATTATAAAATTTGTAAAGACAGAGAAGTGTAAGTCATAAAGAAAAAGATTCTCAATCCCACTCACCCATCAATATCTATTATTAACATTTTTAAAAATGTTCTTTCAATTTATGAGCAGATATAATTGTTTTTTAAATGGAATCATGATGTAATGCTTTTTTATAATCTGCTTCTTCATGAGCCTTCTAGATCTTATTAAATAATTTTCTGCAACATCGCTTTTTTTTCAGGAATAGAATTTAGTGATTCATCACTTACATATAACGCGCAGTGCTCATCCCAACAAGTGCTCTCCTTAATGCACATCACCCCTTTAACCCATCCCCCCACCAACCTCCCCTGCAGCAGCCCTCAGTTTGTTCTCTGTATTTAAGAGTCTCTTATGGTTTGTCTCCCTCTCTGTTTTTATATTATTTTTGATTCCCTTCCTTTATGTTCATGTGTTTTGTATCTTAATTCTCACATATGAGTGAAATCATATATTGCAAATGGCAAGATTTCATTGTTTTTTATTGCTGAGTAATATTCCATTATATATATATATATCTCATCTTCTTTATACATTTATCCGTCGATGGACATTTGGGCTCTTTCCATACTTTGGCTATTGTCAATGGTCTGCAATATCATTTTTAAATGATTACATGTTCTCTCACATGGATTAACCATTTTCTTATTACTGATATTTTGGTTGACACAGTTTTTCACTGTTATATTGAAAACTGTAATAATTTTATGCACAGACTCATAAATAGTCTATAAGAATAAATTTTTAAAAAGAATATCACTGAAGCAAAATGTATGCATTTACTCAAGTCTCCTATTACGTATCTCCAGATTATACTTCAGAAATTTTTCTAGCACCTTCTACTTCCACTAACAATAGTCCGGGATGTGTCTCTCCTTGAAACTTTAACAACAGCAGGGATTATCTTTTTTTCCACTACTGTCAGTTTATAAGCAGAAAATAGTATCTGATCTTGTTTCATTGTATATTTATGTGAGTATTAATGACATTGGATTTGCATATATTTGTTTGCGTTTGCATATTTCTTTTTTGAATTGCCTGTTCAGATCCTCTATTTGTTTTTCTATTGATGGGTTTATTTTTGGTGAATTATATAAAATTTCACCTTCTATTTAGTTTGCTTATTTTATTTTTGACCCACAGATCTTTTAAATTTTTATTCTGTCAAAATATCAATCTTCTTATGCGTGCAGCACATTTGCTTGCAAATCATCTGTACTCTTTGGACTGAAAAACGTTCATCTTCACTATCTTGTAGTTTTCTTCCTCTTTTTAAAATATTTGAATCTTAAGTCCATCAGAAATAAATGTTGATACATAATGTGTTAGGGAGTTCTTTTTTTTAAATGATTAGCCCATTGTCCTGAGTCCATATCAGGAAACTGTTGGTCCTCTCGAATTTATTTGAAATAGTGACAATAGTTCGTATCCATTGCATGTATACTCTGTGCCTGGACTGTTCTAAGTACTTTTATAAAATAATTCCTTTGACAAAGTCTGACAACAACCTACGAAGTAGATACATGTACTTTCAGATCCATTTTACAGATAATAAAACTGATGCACATAATAGACAGAAGCAATATAACACAGTGATTAAGACAAGAGACTCTGGAGCCAACTTACGTTTAAATTCCCATTCTGGCACGTCCTAGCTGTGGTGACAGCTTTGGGCAAGTTACTTAACCTCTCTGGGCCCCAGTTTTCTCATCCATACAACAGGTACAAGAGCCCTTTTTAGAGGACCGTTGTGAAATAAGCCAAGGAATGTAAACTGCATAAGTCAATGCCTGACCAAATGAATGCTATCGAACAGTCGGCTACTGTTAATGATTCTTTCTGTTCTAACGTGCTGGATCTCTGGTGCTCTACGAACGCCATTTTGATTTATGACGTAACATAGGATCTATTTTATAACATATGATCATTTGTGATATATTTTAACGTCTTGTGATGCAAATTCTGTTCTGTGATGGCACTCGTTTTTTTTTTTAACTCTCTTGTCTTTCCACCTGTTTATTCTTCTAGGGATTTTGATAGGAATTTCATAGAAATTACACATTCCTTCAGAGCCAGTTAACACTAAAATATTGGGTTTTCCATCCAGCCATGTAACAATTTTCTTCAAATAGTTCCTACTTGTTACTCCTTAGGTTTATTCCCTGGTGTCTTATTTATTATTCACTCATTCCTTTTGGTGGTTGTTTGAGGGAAGGGCACTTTCTTTTTAAAATTTTTTAAGTTTATTAATTTATTTTTGAGAGAGAGAGAAGGAGAGAGAGGGAGCAAGGGAGGAGCAGAGAGAGAGAGAGAGAGAGAGAGAGAGAGAGAGAGAATTCCAAGCAGGCTCTGTGCTGTCAGCACAGAGCCCGACACAGGGCTCAAACTCATGAAACGTGAGATCGTGACCTGAGCCGAAACCAAGAGTCCAATGCTTAACCGACTGAGCCACCCAGGCGCCCTGGGAAAGGCACTTTCTAACTAACATTGATTAAAAAACAAAACAAACAAAACCCAGAAAGCCCTAAGATCCAAAGCATGAAGTACGTACTTACCATAATCATTTACTTTAATTTAAAATAGTCAAAGGGGAACTTATTCATCAACCTTTGGATCTAAAGCTGAGGGCTTTGAGTTTGTATCACTGAAATCAAAGCCTTGATTCTCAGGATATGTTAATTCCAGTTTTAGCTTTTGTAACCATGGAGTGAACATTTAGACCCATGGCAGATATGAATACGAACTTACTGAAAATTGTATCATCTTCGCTCCCAGTCTTTCATTGTTCTGGCACACACCTTATCCCACAAAAATTTTTAGCAACCTGTAATTATCAGGTGTTTCTTAAGCAGTCCATTGTTAATTTTCATGATTTATAGCCACGTAACATCTCATCAGGTTTTGTCATACGTAATAAAATCACATAATTACAAAATGACTAGCCAGTGGACTGACTATCGGGTTGGTCCTAATTTTTCGATTGGTTCTGTTGTGTTTTCAGTTCGTGAAATCCTCTATCTCCTTTTTTCTTTTTTTTTTTTTTTTTTTTTAAATTTTTTTTTCAACGTTTATTTATTTTTGGGACAGAGAGAGACAGAGCATTAATGGGGGAGGGGTAGAGAGAGAGGGAGACATAGAATCGGAAATAGGCTCCAGGCTCTGAGCCATCAGCCCAGAGCCTGACGCGGGGCTCAAACTCACAGACCGCGAGATCGTGACCTGGCTGAAGCCGGACGCTTAACCGACTGCGCCACCCAGGCGCCCCATATCTCCTTTTTTCTGTCCCCTTGCATTGGCTCAGTCACAAAATGTCATGCTAAACCAAAGTAATGCCAGCCTTTCTAGGTCTCTGTGTGTACACTGGGTGGATGTGCCTATGATGTAAATATGAGACTCTGTCTTTAATGGAACATCAACTTCATTTAAACTTGTTTGCAGAAATTAAACATTTACTTTTCTTATTTAAGCCATTTCATCTTATATGCTTGTTCACATTTTCCTTTGTTTCAGCCTTTTGTTCTCTGCACTACATGTACTCTTTTAATCGGGTCATTTGGGATGGATATGTTGTGACTTATTCTACATATGATCATTACAGAACTATACATTTGAATAGGTATTTCTGTGATTAGTCACATCCGAATGAAATATCTCTTGAATCCTTCCTTATACAGATTGAGGATATTATTTCATTATTATTTTATTTCTCCCATCACTCCCTATCAGTTTCCCAATGATATAATTCATGGTTTTAAATGTGAGGAATTATTGGGACACCTAGGTGGCTCAGTTGGTTAAGCGTCCAACTTTGACTCAGCTCATGATCTCGCGGTAAGTTCGAGCTCCACGTCGGGCTCTGTGCTGACAGCTTGGAGCTTGAAGCCTGCTTTGTGTTCTGTGTCTCCCTCTCTCTCTGCCCCTTCCCTGCTTGCACTCTCTCTCTTTCTCAAAAATAAATAAACATAAAATTTGTTTAATATGAGGAATATTTGAATAATATTTGTATTAACCATTTAGTGTTAAATATATATATTTACTATTTGATTTTTCAAATCGAGTTTTTCCATTACAACTTCCCCAGTCCTGGATTATGTATCCTGATTAATCACCCAGCAGCACAGAGTCTTTGTTGAGAAATTATTTCAATTGTATTTAGAACGACATACTTCCTAAGCCCTTGTAAATCTGAGAGAGTCTGTCTGTTGCTTTTGAACATAAATCACTAAAGCCTGGGTACAGAATTCTTTGACACCAGTTTGTTTTTCTTAAACCTGTAGATATGACTTTATTGTCTCTTGGGTTTTTATATTAAAATCAAGTTGTAGTAGCCGAAGGTGCTTAATTTATAGGTACTTTTCCCTTCCTAAGATGCTTTTAAAGTTCTTTTCTTACTCGCCTGCGTGTTCTAATGTCTATTTCAATTCTGCTATTGCATCTTTAGTTTCCTTATTGCATTTTCTTATCTCTAGCAGTTCTACCTTCATTTTTCCTTACTCCCTACAGTCCCCTTCTAGGTGAATCTGTCCTAGCCCTAAAGTTTAGGTTCATGCCTGGAAATTTAGAAAAAAATATTTAAACGAGAGGAAATATATAAAAAGTGTATCTCAGAGGGGTGCCTGGGTGGCGCAGTCGGTTAAGCGTCCGACTTCAGCCAGGTCACGATCTCGCGGTCCGTGAGTTCGAGCCCCGCGTCAGGCTCTGGGCTGATGGCTTGGAGCCTGGAGCCTGTTTCCGATTCTGTGTCTCCCTCTCTCTCTGCCCCTCCCCCGTTCATGCTCTGTCTCTCTCTGTCCCAAAAATAAATAAACGTTGAAAAAAAAATTAAAAAAAAAAAAGTGTATCTCAGAAAGGACTGGAATAAAAGGTGTTTGCCCAGTTTTATCTGAGGCAAAATAATTGGATGAAAAGTGAACTCAAGAATAAATTGCAGTACAGCCGTAAAATGGGATACTCTAAAACAACAGAAATGATAACAAATGTTACAGGGAACAGCAGAAATAACTTTGCAGACACAATGTTGAAGCCCGTCACAAGACAGTACACGCTTCATCATCACACGTAGGAATTGAAACGTAAACTGATCTGCAGTGACCAAAGCTGAAAGGGCGGTTTACCTTTGTAAGGTAGAAAGTCAGGAGACAGGAGAGATGGGTGTAAGTTTCTGGAATTGTTCAATTTGTCCCTCTTGATAGTGGCTATACTAGTGTATTTACAGTGCAAAAAATTCAAGCCCTACGCTTAGGATTTGTGAATGCCTCTGGTTGTTACATTTCACTAAGAATGTTTACCAAAAAAAACCACATCCGTTTGTCTAATTTAAAAAACATCTACAACCGCACAACTGTTCGATGAAATGCAAGCAAAGATTTAGCCCTTCTCAAATTAGATGTAAAATACCAGTGTAAAAAAAAAAAAAAAAAAAAAAGACATTTCACCAAAGAATATCTATAAGTCTTTGGCACAAGGAACTCTACAGATTACTATCTATCCCATTTTTGAAGATTCCTTGGGAAAACACATACCGTAGCCTCTAGTGTGAATTCATCCCAAGCACTGAATTTGGAAACTGGATACTAAGTGCCAAATCAGAAATCAAATTTAAAATGTCTGCTTTTCTTCCCGGAATAAAAGAACTCAGCAAAGGAAGATCCGGCCCTTTCTGTCGCTCTCTTGCAGGGGACATGTTTGCCAGGAGCCCCGTCCTCAACCAGTCCGGCCCCACCGAGTTCGTGTTCCGCGCGTTCACCACCGTCCCCGAATTCCAGGCCCTTCTCTTCCTCCTCTTCCTCCTGCTCTACTTGATGATCCTTTGTGGCAACGCGGCCATCGTCTGGGCGGTGCGCACGCACAGCTCGCTGCACACCCCCATGTACTTCTTCCTGTGCAACCTGTCTTTCCTGGAAATCTGCTACACCTCTGTTGTGGTGCCTCTGATGCTTGCCAACCTTTGGGGCGCCCGGAAACCCATTCCGCTGGCTGGCCGTGGGGCCCAAATGTTCTTTTTCGTCGCCCTTGGCAGCGCTGACTGCTTCCTCTTGGCAATCATGGCATACGATCGCTACGTGGCCATCTGCCACCCGCTGCGCTACACCCTCATCATGACCCAGAAGCTGTGCGTCCGGATGGTGCTGTGCGCCCTGGGCCTGGCCCTCCTCCTCTCCCTGCAGCTCGCCTGCTTGATCTTCACCTTGCCCTTCTGCGGGCACCGCCGGGAAATCAACCACTTCCTGTGCGACGTGCCTCCCGTCCTGCGGCTGGCCTGCGCCGACATCCGCGTGCACCAGGCGGTGCTCTACGTGGTGGGCATCCTGGTGCTGACCGTCCCCTTCCTGCTTATCTGTGTGTCCTATGTGTTCATCGCCTCCGCCATCCTGCGCATCCGCTCCGCCGAGGGCCGCCGCCGGGCCTTCTCCACCTGCTCGTCGCACCTCACCGTGGTCCTGCTGCAGTATGGCTGTTGCAGCCTGGTCTACCTGCGTCCCCGCTCCAGCACCTCAGAGGACGAGGACCGCCAAATCGCCTTGGTCTACACCTTCGTCACCCCCTTACTCAACCCGCTGATTTACACCCTTAGGAACAAGGATGTCAAAGGTGCCCTGAGGAATGCCATCGCCAGTAAAGCAGCCTCGGACACCCGTTGAGGCTTAAGGGGCCTGGGGGTGGGTGTCTGTCAGTGGCCGTGATAATGGACTCTGAACAACGAATATGGAATTCTCATACTTACCTCCCCCACACTTTGCAGTTGACGTTTCTTTTTGCCATGTTGGCCCCATGTCCACAGTCTACTCATTTTCTTGAAGTGCTTGAATAAGATTTGAAAAATGTGGACAAAAACCTCAATGCAGGAGAGCTAGTCTGCGGGCCCTACTTTAAAGGTTCAGAGCTCAGTCGGGGCAATTGCTTCGTCAGGACCTCCCCCCCCCCCCGCCCCCCCACCATGCATGCTGGGACTAAAGCATCACAGACGTCCTGCCTGTTGAGAAGGCGATGATACTGAGGTATCCTGTGAACGACGCCTTCAGTTAGATGTGTTCCTACACACATAGATCTTACTAAGAGAAATACACTGTACTGTTGTTTTAGATACGAACGTGTGGCAAACAGAAGCTTATCTAATGCATCAATTTCCTTCCTTCCATACATCCCAATGGGTTGCCTTCATCGTTCTTCATTGTGCCAGGAAGCGGGCAGGAATTGGCATCCATTGACTGAGCAGGACGCCAGCGCTGCGGGTACAAGCCCTCCGTGCCCTTGTTGGCTTTCCTGCAGCTTTACTCTCCTTCCTCACCTCTTCCGGTGCCTTCTTAACGGCTACTGGTCGAAGACCCGCTCAGCAGTGGCGCCACTGGTCCTCCCACCGCGGCACGTCCTGCAGCCCCATGGTGGTTCCATCCTCCTGCACCTGCTCCCTGACCACAGGCAAACCCTGTAGAATTCGCTCCTCGGTGCCTTGCACAGCTGGCTTCATGCTGCCCAGCCTTCCTGAGGAACAACGAAGTAAAGAGGGATCCAAGGACAGTTCTTAACAGAAATTACCTGCTCCAGAACAGTTGGGGGCGGACACGACCTGTCAGGGAAGGGACTGGATGTTGCCCATTAGGCTGACGTCAGCTAGTGACCCCAAGAAGTAAGTGTCAGCCAGGGGATACTAAAACTCACCTAAGGACTTGGTACAACGTTTCTAAATGCCATAGGGCTAAGTTTACCAAAGGCCTGAAAATGCTTCTTTTTACTAATTCAGTAATTCTCGTTCTAAAATCATAATGTCAAATAATTAAGGCTAACGTAAGTGGAACTAGAAGCCTGTTCCTTACCTTTATAAAACGAAAAGGCATTAAAATCTCACTTCCAGTGTTGGACACATGAATATAACATACTTACAATGCATTTCAATCAATATTAAACAACAAGGGGCAATGTTTCTCATCGGAACACTAATGGTAAGAGCTAGAAACAAACCTGTATGTATAACGGGAGCCCAGTTTGGTAAACACACATGTGCAGAATAATGAATAGACACATACCAAAAAGTTAGTGGTTCTTATCTGGGCTTTGTAGAATTATGGGTAATCGTTTCTTCTTTATTCATTCATGCATGTTTCCAAGTTTTGTAAAGTGAGACTGTGTTACTCTTGTAAGCAGATAAATGACAGTTTCTGTAAACTCCTATCACAGCACAATCCACCTTTCTTATTCTTCCTAAACTGGCATATTTCTTTGTCTCAGTTACTTCTTCTCTTCAAAATGACTGCTTTCCACGCTTTTAATTGTTTTCACGCTGATGTCACATGGGGGTAAGGAGAAGGACTACAAAGTGTTAACTTTCTGGAAACAGTCATAGATTTCACAATGTATGAGAAATGCCTTTGCTTCCAGCTAAATGCTGGAGGGAAGGAACAGAACTCTGGTTGGCAAGCTGCTTATCAACCTATGCAGGCCAAGCCACATCAGGACAGAATGAATCAATTACATGTGCACACTGTGCGAGACATTGTCGAGAATGCAAACATCAGGAAAGTTTCCAACTGTGTTTCCATGCCTCCTTTTGTTTTTATTTAATGTCACAAATCATATAGAAAATTAACTTGGGGGGGTGGCGCCCGGGTGGCTCAGTCGGTTAAGCATCCGACTTCAGCTCATTTCACGATCTCACAGTTTGTGAGTTTCAGTCCCGCGTCGGGCTCTGTGCTGACAGCTGGGAGCCTGGAGCCTGCTTCAGATTCTATTTCTCCTTCTCTCTCTACCCCTCCCCGACTTGTGCTCTGTCTCTGTGTCTGTCTCTCAAAAATAAATAAATGAAAATAAAATTTTTTTAGAGAAAAAAAAAAAGAAAATTAACTCGGGACCCAAAAAGAAGGTGAACTGTTACTCTATCCAGATGAAGCTTCCAGAGCAATGATCAATCCTTTCAGCTGGATTACTGAGCTCCCCTAGTTACCTTCCTGGGCATATTTTAGCTGAATGGAAGCTCCTCCTTTTTGTCTTTTTTTCTTTTTTAAAAATTAAACATGACACTACATGCAGTACAAAATGGAAATCACTTCCATTCACTGAAATAACACTGCCTGCAAGTAACTTTGCCAGAAACATCGTTATGTCTTCTTAAACACTTTATCACTGATATGTTTGTCACACTGGATTTCTCCAAGTCCTTTCTCCTGGTTCAACGGGTGCATGAAAGGAAGGGTTAGCCATAGTGGTGAGAGTTTTGTTTCCATGTGCAAATTCCTTCCCAGCACTTCTCAAAAATAATTATTTATTTTTAAACCCAAATTCTGAGGAAAGGTATTTTGAGAAATTAGGGAAGTTGGAAAAAGCATCGTAACTCTCCCGCAAGAATTAAAGCATAATAAACAACACAGAGAGGTTACTGGTTTAGAGAATCCACGAATGTCCAGGGGAAAAGAAAGAGCAGGAAACATGACACACGGGGTCTGAGGTTAAGTTTACACGTTTGGGACCAGGAAAAGACCAGCACAAGAAGCACTGGGCAAGAAACCGTCACGACGGATCAGTCAATCTTGCCGGTAGCTGTTTCCGTGTGTGAGTTCGTGGCCCTGTCTGCTGCTAACTTTGAGTCATCCTTGTAAATAAAATAAATAGTCATAAGCCTATATGCCTGAGAAATTTTATACAAATCCTATGAATGATGTTCTAAGAAATAACACGGTTTGGAAGCAAATAAGTCCTCAGATTGGCAGTTTTGACATGCGATCCTGCACAGAACTGTTGATACTAGTGGGAGATTGGAATGTGTCTTTCCTCAAATGCCACCTGGTAAGGCTCACGGGCTTTTTCCAGCATCTGCGTATTCGCTGGTATTCACTTGGTATATAGTAATATACCTACTGTTTCTAACCATTGAACAAATTTTAGATGCCTACCATAATGAGTAAAGAGGATAAAGAATGGTGAGAATGGTTTTTGCATGGCTTAATTTTGTACATTCCTGAAAATTCCCAAGAATTCCATTTTCTCCTTTCCACAGGTTGAAGACCAAGGAAACCATATAAGGAGTGTGTTACTTGTGCCGGTCTGTTTTATCCAAGCACGACTAACGAGTGTAGACGGAGAGATGGCTAGATAAGAGAAGGCCGGAATAAGAGACATTATGTAACAACACATCCTGGGCAGACGGTTCACTTTGTGGATATTAGATGGGTCAGAAACAACCTGCAACAGCACATCATCAAACGTCACAACAGGTATTTTCACAATGATGACCACATTCCCTTTCCTTCCTCCCTCTCCCTCTCCCTCTCCCAGTAGCTACTTTGAAAACCACATTGTAAAATTATGGATTCTAGGGAAAATAATCAGAAGCTTGAAATAGGATGGTGATTATTGCTTGGACCTCTCTTTGCCCATCAGCTCTGACTTGACTTGTCTTAGTTGCTCCTTTTTGGTTTCTATCCAGCTCTCATGAGAAGGAAAAAAGTATGGTGCTCATACATGGGGGGAAAGAGGTTACTCAACAGAGATGGGCCACAGTGTTTTGTAACCATCCCCTGAGATCACAACCCACATACTTGGTGATCTTTGTAAAATTGTTTTAGAAAGGCACCTCGATGCCATAATACAACAACCCCTTCAACAAATATTAATCATGGGTGTTCATTTACTCATTTTTAAACAAATGTGTAGAAAGAATCTACTATTTTCCAAAGTCTCTGACTCTATGGGTCCCTCTCTGACTCTATGTTCCCGAGAGGGAAAGAGATAATACATCCATATGCCGGTGCTATGAAAATAAGGAGGAGAGTGGTGATGGGGGGGCCAAGGATTTGGGATACACAAGAATGTTGAGGGATGGTGACTTGGGAATGAAAAGGGGACTGTATTATGTACCTGACACTGTGCTATATGCTGGAATTCATAGACAAAACACGAGATACCTGCTTTCAAGGAGTCTACAGACTATTGGGAACATAACCACACAATTATTAGTGTCTTACACATGGTGTAAGATGTGCCTGTGTCTTCCTCAACATAAGTTTTGGTGCTTCTTATGTGTATTCTCACAGAAGGGTTTATATTTTTTCCATGTCCAAGTTGCTCTTAGAAACTCTGGCTCCAAAATGTCTCAGACTCCCTCCCCCCCATACATACGAGTCCAGAAGCCTCCAGCAAATCCTTGTGGCTGTACATAAGTGCCCACTGGCTTGTTCTATCCTGGGTCTTCTTATTTCTAAGATACCGCCACATATCTGGTCTCATCTCTCTTGTCGAGTGTGGACCAGCTTCCTGTTAGACCAAGACATCTTGGAGGTCGATATCTTCCCTTTTAATGTTACCATATGTAGAAACATCCTTGGCTTCACGCTGCCTCCCAGCTTCTGCTTCCAGAATCCCAGCAAAGCTTTAACATCTCCACCTCTGCTTCTCTGGCAGAAATGACAAGGCAAGAAAAGATTTTTCCAGGAACTCTGATGCCATCATATATTCAAATTCCCCTTGAAGCACAAAAAGGAAAATGTACTGGCCTTATTTTGGTTTTATTATATTTTAATTGAAGTGTAAGCAGCATACAATAAAATGCATAGATTTCCAATGGCTTGGTTTCATGTATTTGGGCAACTGTACTCAATAATAAGATATTTTCATCACCCCAGAAATGTCTCTTGTGCCACCTTTCCAGTCAATTCCCCTCCCTGCCGAGTCAACCACTGTTCTGACTTCTATCACTGCAGATTAGCTGTGCCCATTCAGAAATTCCATATGAATGGAACCCACACAGTTTGTATTCTTTTTGTGTCTGGCTTCCCTCGCTTAACATGATGTTTTTGAGATTCAAACAGGTGGTTATGAATTTCAGCAATTTGTTCTTTTTTATATCTGAGTAGTATCCCAGTGTATGAATATACCACAATTTGTTAATCCAATTTCTTTATCCATTGTGAGCTTGATTCTAACGTCTCATTTTTGTTTCTGGGTGTCTTATGCTTGACATGTGAAATGGGCACTTGTCATCAGATGGTTTCTCTGGCCCCCATACTCCAGTTCTCTGAACTCCCATGCCCCACTAGCCAGAGCCTAAAACACCTATGTCTCAACCAGGCTTTTCTGGAGATATTTTGTTATCTGAGCCCTTGGTGATTCTATCGGTGTTTATCTCAAACCAGCTAAGAAAAAAAGGCTGGGATTATGGAGCTTTTGAATTATACTGGACTGGAAACCACTCCATGCAGTTCTCTTTTTGGTTCTGCCCAAACTAATCAACTGATGTCAACAAGGCACCCATCCTTCTAGGGATCAATTTACTCATTTGTACAATGAGCGATGTTTTAGTTGACCTTCATGGTGCCCTCCAGCTCCAGATTCCATGACTTTGTTCGTGGAATGACTCCACACCATGTAATTTACGAGCGACTAGAAATGATTGATAAGGAATTGGTAAATGCAAAAGCAGCACCTTTCCCTGACATTAAAAGCGCTCCAAGATCAGGCCCCAAGGTACACCTTTTCAACTTTATTTCTTACTTCTTCTTAGGAACTTCAACCTTAACAACACTAGTCTCTTTACTGAACCCAGAACATGCCATGCATGGTCCCACCATGTGGCCTCTGCTCAGACCATTGCCCTGCTTCACAATCCCTCTCTGTGTCTCCCCACCCATGTACACCCTACCCATGTTAAAAGAACGACTCTGGTTCACGTCTTTCATGAGATATTTACTTACTAGCCCAGTCCACAGATAACTCTCCGTCTCCTGGATTCCTGCAGCATTTTCTCTGCCATGCTTGACAGCTGACGGCAATCACTGTACTTGTCTCCACCTGCCATTGGCAACTTCAAGTTCTTGCTTCTTTGTTCACATCTTGTATCTGCAAGTTAACCGTGAACGTCTAAGAGGGTAGAACCTGAGCGTTAACCCGCATGACTTCCCCCTAATACCTAAGCCAGAACTGGATATGGAGTAAAGTCTAAGTAATATTTTGTTAATAAACTTTGAACAGATAAAACATAGTCAGAAGCTTAGGAGATTTTCCCAAGTCCTTCTCTTTCGATAGGGCTAACCCTCAGGTTCTACCTCCAAAATTTCACAGCATGGTAGAGAAAGGGGGTTTCCAGTTCCTGAAACGTTGAACCAGGATAATTTTGAACTCTGGAGGGAAGATTATAATGAGCAACCACGACAACCAGAACCCAAAAGGTTAGGACAACTATGTATCCTTACCCCTCGGGGAAGCAGAAAACAATCCAGATCAGCCAAAGTGCGATCCCAGAGTCAGAGAGTCTGATGACAAATGAAGGAGGGGGATGAGGGACTCAGTCAGAGCCTCAGGGCCAGCTAGAAACGGGGGGACTAGGACTTGTTTTGCTAATACTCTTGCTGTAGTTTTCCAAGAGACCAACACTGGCCACCCCCTTGATGGGATCTCCACAGGGACAACATCGCCCCCACGTGGGCAAAAATCAGTACTTGGAGGTGAAAAAAATCTTAGATATTCTAATGGTTTTCTCTCCAAAGCTCACCTTTATCTGACAAAATCTTATTCCATAGTATTTAATGTCATGGGAGCTGGAGAGAATTGAAGATAAAAGATATAAAGGGTCCTTAAGAGGAGAGGGTACCTGGGCAATAATGAATACAAGGTTGAGAAATACTGCTCTGGGCTAAAGGGGCTTATCCTTCCCTTCTCAGAGTGTTTTCATTCCCTTGGAAAAATGGAAGTCCCACAGTGTGGTATGAAGTGTAGAGATGAAAGAGGCCTGAGTACATCTGAGTGGCACAGAGGAGGGTTGGATTGGATGCTAACCCTTCAAAGGACACTGCTCGCCTCCCAAACTCTGCCCTTTTTCTTAGGTCTCTCAGCCAGCAGACATCCACGTGAACCTGATTGACATCCACGTGAACCTGATTGCCAAACCTGCCCACACAAAGTCCCCCTCCTCTTCCAGACTCAGATTGATAGCCATGTTTCCGAACCTGGTTCCTGACTTCCTGTGTGGCCACGGTTAAAAAAAAAAAAAAACAACTACAGACCAAGGTGGAGTCACTTCTCCCGGTACAGTAAACCAAGACTTCACTGAAGTTTCAGCCTCTGCAGGAGTGGGGTTTTAAGCCAATCCATCTGGGATGTTCTGGTCAGCACCAGTAAGGTAATCTGTCAGAGGGGCTCTCTCTCCCCCATAGGAAGATAAGGTCATCTGCATGATGAGACCCGCCCCCCCCCCCAGCCCTTCCTCCTAAAGGAAGATGACCTTGCCTGAAACAATCCTTTTCTTTTATTAATAACTTCCTTGTCCTACCCTCCTTCTTATAAAAACCTTTCATTTTGTAAAACTCCTTAGAACCCCATTCTGTTTGCTAGTGGTATGGTGCCTGATTCATGAATCATTTAACGAAGACAATTAGTTCTTCATATTTACTTGGTTGAATTTTTAAAGTTTATTTATTTATTTTTAGAGAGAGAGAGAGAGAGCACAAGTGGGAGAGGGGCAGAGAGAGGGAGGGAGAGAGAGAATCCCGAGCTGACTCAGAGCTGTCATTGGAGAGCCTGAAGCGGGGCTCAAACCCACGAACTGCAAGATCATGGCCTGAACTGAAGTCAAGAGCCGGTCGCTTAACCAACTGAGCCAGCTACGTGCCCCAAATTTTGCTTTCTTGCACCGCGAAGGAGCCAGATGGTGCAACTGGAAGTTCAGAAGGGTCAAGTCCCCAAGGTTGACGGGAAACAAGAGATGAGAAGGAACGAGGTACAAGAGCATCCTTTCCTTTTCTCTTCTCTGAACTCCTGGCTGCAGTGGCTCCTTCCCACATGCTGAGTGAACATGTCTGATGAGTAATCTCGGCCCCTCCACGCATGTGTGCAATCCCCTTGCGGTAAAGCATCTCACCACTTTGTTTGCATCTAGCCTCGCCTCCTTCCCTCAGTTGTCCTCACCTCCCCAGGGAGATCTTCCAAATAGAATGTCAAGATCGAAATTCCTGCTTCGGAGTCTGCTTTCTAGAAGACTCATGCTAAGTTGGCAGTTGTCTTAAGCATTTCAGGCTGTGTAACAAAACATCATAAACTGGGAGTCTTACAGAGAACAGAGTTTTATTGCTCACACTTCTGGAGGCTGGAAGTCCGAGACGAAGGTGTGGGCAGTTTCCCTGTCTGGTGAGAGTCCACTTCCTGGTTCATAGATGGCCATCTTCTCCCTGTGTCCTCGAATGGTGGAAGGGGATGGGGGTCTCTCTGAGTCTCAGTTCTGAGGGCACTAATCTCATTCATGAGGGCTCCACCCTCAAGATTTAATCACCTCCCAAAGGACCCCCCCCCCCCCCGCCGCCACCTGCTAATACCATCACCTGAGAGTTAGGTCTGGACATATGAATCTGAGGGGGACACAAACATTCAGACCATAACAGTAGTAGAAGGAGCTCATAAACAT
Source organism: Puma concolor (assembly GCF_028749965.1). Classification (NCBI taxonomy): domain Eukaryota; kingdom Metazoa; phylum Chordata; class Mammalia; order Carnivora; family Felidae; genus Puma; species Puma concolor. Next base: position 12,494,897 of record NC_141676.1, read on the forward strand.
GTCAGGATTATGGTTCCACCCACATTTCCTTCCTACCTATAACTAGATAGATTGATACAACAGAACAGCTTGCCTTTTCTTTCTTCTTCGTGATGTAGTTCTTTTAAATATTAGTCCTGAGTAACTATACGGTTAGTCTATAGGTTGAATTGTTTCCTGGTGAGGAGGGTGTGAGTGTTCCTGGTTTGGGTCGGAAATACCCGCACGACATAATGAGGCGCATGTAAGCATTAGAAGGGAGATACGGATTTAGGTTGTGTCTCTGGCTATAGAGCATCGCTTGATCCTGCCCTCTCTTTCTCCTGCCTTCCCAGCAAATCTGTGAACCACCCCAAATCATTTCAGTATGTTTCTTTTGTGTATCAAAAACCCAGAGTTTATTTCATTCTTTGGCAGCTAAGAGCCCTGAGTGCTGAACCGCTGGACCCCGAGATTCCCTTCCACTGCTGACGTGCATTCACATGGCACAAAGACCATAGCCTCTCCCCTTCCGCTAGAGACAGAATCTCTTTGGAGTCCTAACCCCCTAATGCAGGAATTGCACTTATTTCTTGAGGTATTTCCTAAGTGCTCCCCCTCTACTAGGCACTAGAGAGGAAACAGAAGGAATCCAAAGTATTTACCATCTCACTGAAAACCTAAGACACACAGCAAACAATTCACTTGTGGGATGAAGAGCCTCAACCAACAAGTGGGAAGGGGCACCTGAGGGCAAACAAAGAAACAAAACAACAGAGCTGCCTGGCTCTTTCCCATTTTCCTCACCGAAGCTGGGATGTGAAAACAACCGTCTGTTTGGAGGAAAGCACTTCAGGGACACCATCCCAAATGACACTGGAAGAGCCAAATGTCCCACGAGAGCCCAGCACCATGACTTGTGCTTGGGGAAAAGAGTCTGGTTCTGAAAAATACGTAAGAGCTGCTCCCAGGCTCCCCGATGCTACCCTGCCAACAATCAGTTAAGCTGCTGGGTTCAGATTCCAGTAACTTCCTGAGCTCTTATCATCCTTCAGAGGTGAGCTGTTTAGACTGTAGCGCTGCTCTTAACCAGCGAGGCAGGTGCCTCAGGGACTCCATTTGTGTGGGACTGCTGGCAGGTGGGAGAGACAGGAGATTGTCACTCAAAACTACACGTCACCATTCTAGTCAAGCCCAAACCAGCCCAGGGCTTAGTGACCACAGGGCCTTAGAAGGCAGGTCTGTGTCTTGCCCTGAGGTTTCAATATCGATGCCTGCCAGTTCTTTATCTCATCATGGCTTTGGGTGGGAATCTCCCTTCTATAGGTAGGCTTCCCCTCTCTGATTTGTTTTATATATATATTTAAGTTTATTTATTTATTTTGAGAGAGAGAGAGTAAGGGAGGGGCCGAGAGAGAGGGGAAGAAGGAGAATCCCAAGCACTGTCAGCACAGAGTCTGAGGTGGGGCCACGAGGTCATGATCTGAGCCAAAATCAAGAGTCGGATGCTTAACCGACTGAGCCACGCAGTCACCCCCTCTCCCCTCTGACTTGTAAGCCAGCCTTCTCATGAGCAAGGAGACCTCAGATCTACTGCTCAGTCTCCACTGCCCTTCAGTTTGCCAGAATCCCAGAGGGGGAAGATTCCTGGGGTTTGGCCTCTTCGTGGAAAGAAAAGTTATTTGGGGACACAATTATCTCAAATCTTTGAGAGATGAGTGAAGGGAGAGAAAGAATAAGAGGAGGCAATACAAGCAGAGTAGAAAGACTGGGAGGAACCACATACCTCAGCCCTCGGCCCAGTGTTCTTCCCAGTCAGCTGCAAGGAAACCCAGACTTGGTTCAGTCTCCCTTCCCTGACTCTGGGCCGCACCTTGGGTGGCGCCTCTTGCTTTTCAGTCACTGTTAGTTTTAAAAGTAACTTCTACTTTGGGACTCAAGACCACTTCTAGGTTTGCAAAAGCCTGGACCAATTCAACACTTTAACTTCACACCCTTCAAAGTACTCATCCTCCCCCATGAGCTCAGGCAGCTTGGGGATATGCAGTGGGAAGGAAGAAGAAAGGGAGGGGGTAGGAGGACCAAAGTCCTCAAGTCTGCTGCCGTGGAATACGAACAGTCGGTGAGTTTCGCATGGCAGGCGTGCTCTGTCATGAGACCGGTTGGGGTTCTTCAGAGGCCTCCTTTCTGGGACTGCTTGCATCAAGGGCAATGCATTTTCTACCTGATCTTTTTATGATCCCTCTTTTGTAAGACAGCCCATCCATGACCTCGCTGCTACGGCCTCCTCTGCCCCAGCAAGATCTTTTGGGTGGAGTCCCAACACAGTGGTCTGAGTCCAACAAGATCCAGGAGCACTCACTTGGCCTCTAGATAGGAAACTCACCTACTCATGCTATGCCATGGTGAGGGTGCAGAATTGCCCCCCACCATGCTTTCTCCCCTCCCCCAGCCACAGGTGGCTAATCCAGGGAGCCTCCCATCTTTATTTATTTTTAATATATGAAATTTATTGTCAAATTGGTTTCCCAGTGCTCATCCCAAAAGATGCCCTCTTCGATACCCATCACCCACCCTCCCCACCCTCCCACCCCCCCATCAACCCTCAGTTCTCAGTTTTTAAGTCTCTTATGCTTTGTCTCTCTCTCCCACTCTAACCTCTTTTTTTTTCCCCTTCCCCTCCCCCATGGGTTTCTGTTAAGTTTCTCAGGATCCACATAAGAGTGAAAACATATGGTATCTGTCTTTCTCTGTATGGGGAGCCTCCCATCTTTAGAAGTGGCCCACAAACACAAGTCTTCAGGTTCTTACAAGTCCCCTAAACTTTCTCCGTTCACCTAACATCCATCCACGAATGAAGTGAACTTCTGGTCTCCCTTCTTGTACACGTTCCCCAAGAGTAGCTTTTCTGCATCCTCCCCCTAACGTGAGTGGGCAGGAGCACCCACACTGCAGTATATTTCAGTAAGCTCGCTTGGTTCTCCTTCCCAATCTCTTCCCTCAGTGACTCTTCCCAGTTCTGTCTTCTTCAATTTCAAAATGAAAGCGAACGCTAGGAAAGGTGTTAGGGCCATTTTCTTCATTTTTAAGTAATTCCTTCAGGGGTATCCAGCATCTTTAGAATATGGAGTACACCTCACCTATTGTCCTTAGTTTCAGACTTTTCACTGCATTTGGAACCCACTCTAACCATCACTGTCAGAGTCGTGTTCAAGTTTCAAACGTGTTCATTGAGAAATGTCTATCGTGGTGGCTCTGACTTTCCTTTTGAAGGCATTTCCTGAGTCTCTGAACCGCTGACATAGTTCCTCATTAAGTAATCTTTCTCCACCCCCCTCCAGCGGCTACAGCCAAATGTTACCACACTGGCTTTTCTTTGGGTCTGTGAAGACCTTGTGTTCCTTTCTCCAGATCAGCAGAAATATGCATCAAGGAAATCGAACCACCGTCTCTGGGTTCCTCCTTCTGGGACTCTCCAACGAGGCTGAGCAGCAGAAGGTCCTCTTTGTGCTTTTCCTGGGTATGTACCTGGTCACTGTAGTTGGGAATGGACTCATCATCCTGGCCATCGGCTTGGATTCTTACCTTCACACTCCCATGTATTTCTTCCTTGCCAATCTGTCCTTTGCTGATATTTCCTCTGTATCCACCTCAGTCCCCAAGATGCTGATGAATATTCAGACCAAGACTCAATCCATCTCCTATGAGAACTGCATCACGCAAATGTACTTTTCTATTGTGTTTGTCGTTATTGACAATTTCCTCTTGGGCGTCATGGCCTATGACCGCTTTGTGGCTATCTGCCACCCTCTGAACTACATGACCATCATGCAACCCAGGCTCTGCGTTTCACTTGCGGTCATTCCGTGGGTCCTCAGTAATGCTGTTGCCCTAATACACACTCTTCTGCTCCTTCCGTTGCTTTTCTGTGACAGCAACACTCTCCCACACTTCTTCTGTGACTTGGCGCCTCTGCTCAAGCTGTCCTGCTCAGACACAAGGATCAATGAACTCGTATTATTTATCGCGGGCTTATCGGTTGTCACCTTCCCCTTTGCCCTCATCCTCTTCTCCTACATCTGCATTGTCAGGGCTGTCCTGAGAATCTCATCCACAGAGGGAAAGTAGAAAGCCTTCTCCACCTGTGGCTCTCACCTGACAGTTGTATTGCTCTTCTATGGGACCATTGTAGGGGTTTACTTCTTCCCCTCAACCACTCACCCTGATGGCGGAGATAAGATTGGTGCAGTGCTATTCACTGTGGTGACGCCCATGATGAACCCCTTCATCTATAGCCTGAGGAACAAGGACATGAAAGGTGCCCTAAGAAAGCTCCTCAGTAGGAAAATCTTCCTCCCTTTGATGCCGTGGGCATCTGATTTATCCCCATAACCAGATGGATGATTCTGCCCAGAGTTTATGGCATAGATGTGATGGTTCAGTTTTAGATCCGCCTCCGAGGGGCTGGGGCTTTCCCACATAGCTCTGGTCTTGGAAACGAAGCCCTAACCCTGTTGGTAAGTCACAAGGAAAGCGCATTATTCTGATTCTCATCTATGTTCCTGCAAACTTGGGCACAAATCATTTATAACTTAGACAATAACAAGTGCATGTAGTACCTTTTACAGCTTTGGAGACAGTTATTTTATTTATTTATTTGTTTGTTTGTTTGTTTGTTTGAAGACAGTTATTACTAATTCCTTTATTCAATCTTGATTTCTCTAGGTCAGCTTTTCTCAAAGTCTGTTTTGCCAAAACTACTATTCGGTGAGATGTTCACAGAAGGGTCCCACATCCAAATAATGTGAGGCAACTCTGAGCTGCATGAAGTAAACGTCTTCACTAGACAACTTCTTAGAGCCTTTGGTATAGCATAAATCTCCAAGAAGGCAGTATGGTATGCAGCAATTCTCAAACGTATTCAATCATATATGAGCTTATTCAGTCGGATATGACCTGACTCATCACCAAGTAGTTCGTGGGACTAGTGTGCAAAACATAATTGGAGAAATGCATTCAATGACAAATCAGAGAGAATTTCTATAAAAGACATCAATTCTAGTCCTGACTCTGCCCCAAAGTAGTTATGAGATTTAAGGCATGTCAATTCACTTTCTTGAGTCTACTTTCTCATCTATAAAACAAGGTTATTAGTTCTAGTTGGTAAGAGCCACAGGTGGAGAAGGCTTTCCACTTTCCCTCTGTGGGTGAGATTCTCAGGACACCCCTGACAATGAAGATGTAGGAGAAGAGGATGAGGGCAAAGGGGAAGGTGACAACTGATAAGCCCGCGATAAATAATACGAGTTCATTGATCCTTGTGTCTGAGCAGGACAGTCTGAGGTGACTTCTCTCCTCAACCAGCTGCAATGGTCTTGGGTTCAGCTTGGCAATAAAGCTCACAAAATACACCAAGAATCAAGCTTTAAGAAAACTTTAAGGATACGGGACAGCCACAAAACACACACACGATGGCATCATACAGGCCTCATTTAAAAAATTTTTTTAACATTTATTAATTTTTGAGAGACAGAGAGAGAGAGAGCACGAGTGAGGGAGGAGGGTAGAGGTCTCATTTAGAAGGCACACCTTCTAAATATCCCAGTCATTCCATACTTGGAATGTGCATGGTCATGAGAGAGAGAGCACTCGTTGGGTGTGGACGACCTCAGTTCAGGAAGGCTTCAGCTCTGGGGTTCCTTAGCCATTATGCCTTGCCTCTTGATGATCCCCATAGAGATATGTGACTAGCACCCCTTTTCAGGTACAGCTGCATCTATGCAAATATAAGCTGCTCATCAATTACAAATTCCTTCATAACCAATTTTAACAAACAGATAAAAGTGGCCAAGAAGCTTCAGAGCCACTTTGGCAGGGCTGTCTTGCATCTTGGATCCAGGATCCACCTAGAAAATTCTGGACTTCATTGCAAGAGGGATTAGACCAAGGGTCAAACCTCGGACTTCCTTGAGGCTGAGAAAGGCTACAAACCAGGTTTTACTGCTTTCCTCCCAAATCCCACCTGTATCTACTAACCAAGACTCAGTGAAGGAATCAGGCACTTGTAGCCTGGAAACACCCCTCAGGTGACCCTTGTGCTAAAGAATCACTGAACCCCACAAACTCTGAGTTCCACTCCAGCTCTGGAATTTTTGCAAACCTGGGTGCCCACTGGTTGATGGAAATGTCTTTCAGACATCTACCTTAAATAGCTCCCCAGAGGAACATGTTCTTTTTCTGTGTCCAAATCCTTTTTAAAAAACACTTGCAGCTCTGGAGCAAACTTTTATTCGCTATTTAATCTGATTCCTCTAACAATTGCACTGTAGCGTGAAAAGATTTGGTTCTAAATCCTGGCTTTTCAGGAAGTTGGGATTCACCTGCGTGATCCATAGAAATTATTTAAGCATTGAAACTTGCTTTCTTCGTCTGTCAAACTGGAGTAATCATCCGAACATCCCAAAGCTGTTTGTGAGTAAATGGACATGTATGTGAGACAACCATAGATCCTCGTATATCGTAGACACTATTAAAAAAATTCCTTGTTTTGGGAACTGTCCCAGGCTCCCAACCCCAATCTACCTTCCCGGCCAAACAAAGTTTATTCAGTGCCCAATCTAAGACTTTTCTTCTTCTCTAAACTCATAAAAGCCCAACCTCCATAAGAGGAGATACGTAATCAGCCACCCGCCTTTCTCTCTGGTGTCTCTCAAACTTTTATGCTTCATTTGATTTTTGCATTATAAATTTAAAATCCACTTGCTTTTATATGACTTACCAAACTGGCCTCCAAGTCCTTGTTCCTCAAATACCTCAAAGTCCACCCTGTTCCACCCACAACTCCAACATGAACCATAGAACCCTGCTTTCACTATTCCACCGGGACAAGTAGAGAGTCCTAGATTTAGAATCAAGAGACTTGGGCTCTGCAATGAACTCACTTGTGACAAACCATGTTACCAACCTCAGTTTCTTTTTCTGTAACATAACAATTGGTCTGATATACGCAAAGAAGGTTTTACGACAGCATTATCATTATGCCCATTTACGTACAACAGCATGTGCACAAAGAGATGCCTAGGAAGAGAGTCAGCAAAATATTGAGAGTGGTTGTCTCAGATCGTGTTTTCCAAAAACAGCCAGCCACGACAATATTTCCATCTCACACGCTCTTGAAGAAGTTTGCCACTTCTTCATCAAGAGATGGAGTCAGTGTCCCTCTCCTTGAACCTGAGGGCTTTAGGGCTGCTCTGATTAATAGAGTGCCCCACAAGTGGTGCTGCACGATTTCCAAGACTCTTAGAAAAGCCAGTACGGCCTCCACCTGGCACTTTCTCCAGATGTGTTCCTCTGGAGCCCTGAATTTCCCTGTAAGAAGTCCCTCTGCTCTGAAGCCACCATGCCGGAGATTCCATGTGGCGAGGCCACAGAGAATCAGAGGCAGATGCCCAAAGAGCTCCAGCTTTTCCAGCCTTTGAATCTCGGAGTCTGCAGAAAGTGAGTGAACATTCAGCTGATCCAATGTCAGCTCGGGCTGTCGGCACATGAGACCCCAAGTGAAAACTGCCCATTGTGTCCCGTCAACTCCTAGAACTGTGAGAGACAACAATAAAATGACGGTCCTTGTTTTAAGTCCCTATATTTTGGGGTGGTTTGTTATACAACACTGTGTAACCAAAATAGTGATTTTGTTTCATAAAATGGAGGGATTTATATAATACTCTCTTATTGCTTTATCATTTTGCAGTGACTATTGCTTTAGGAAGAAAAATACTTTTTTATTTTAAGTAAGATAAAATGTCTTGTCCTATTACACCACCATGCTTAACCTGGTTCCATAATCTTCTGTTCCAGAATGTTCTGTTAAACATCGATTGGGCAGATCTGTGATTTTATCTCTTTATTTTGGTTTCATCCAGCTTATATGTGATAGGATAAGAACCAGCAGGTTTAGACCCAGGCGATTTGGTTTGAATTGGTGGTCATCCATGTGGGCCAGTCCTCTGTTACCTCCAGCTCGGATGCTCCCCAGGAGCCTGGATCCTTTCTAAGGTGCTTCATCCTCAGTGAGTAATGGGGAAGCTGATTTGGCTAAGGATGGACTTGGATGCAAGTTGGGAGTTTACCCGACGAAGTGAATTAGGATTTAGTTTAAGACACAAAAGACAATCGATTCAGGAAATAGAGAACTGCAAACTTTTATAAAAACCTTGACAGGTTTCCATGGAGGAGAGGCATACATCTGGGCCCAGATGCTTGAATTCCCTTAAAGGATCCTTGTAGCTGTCATTTCAACAAACATCTATGGCAAGCCATCAATAAGCCATCAATTTACCAGGCTCTGACTCTGACCCTGGGACTAAAGGGATGAATAATTCACAGCCCATGCCTTCGGCACCCTCACAGACCAAAGCGAGAAATTGACACGAAAATAATGTTAAGAGATTTGTAAGACCGGATAAGAAAAGACAATATTTAGTCAGTAACTGATGTCGTTAGATTTAGAATACATAAAGATTTTGTGCAAAGCACTGTCAAGTGAATGTTAATGTATTTTAGTGCTTTTGTGTTAGCCATACCTGAGGGAAACCAACTTGTGGCCTGATGAATAAATTAGCAGAGTTCCCTATCACCTAAGTGTGAGTAACACAAATGCAAGGGAAATGCCTAGAAAAACAAACTGGAAAAAAAAATTCATACATTGGCTAAACATGGCTTATAAAACCCAATGCAAAACATGCCAGCAAAGGTGCATTATTTTATTTACTAAACAAATATATTTTTTTCAATACCTAGTGAGAGCAAAAAGAAGAGATAGCACCGTTGCTTGTCTGGCTTTTCCTTCATAGAGAGGGAGACAGACAATGAAGGTGTGAATAAATAAATGATGGCTGTAATATGAACTAGCAAGAAGGCCTGGGATAAAAAGTGCACTAGGAGCAGAGAATAGACAAAGACCCAGCGTGGGATGGCTATTTGGGATGGAGAGGTGCAGGAGTTGGGGAAAGCCTTTCTTGGGTATTTGAGTAGAGAACTGAATAAAATAAGAGAGTGAGCCATGAGAAGTTCTGAGTAAACACATTCTAAGAAAAGGGGAGAGCAAGTGGAAGGATCTTGCTGCAAGAGCAGGGTGGCGCCCTCACAGAACAGGGTGGACGAGGGAGAAGGAGATGAGAAGTAAATATAGTCATGGTGGTAGTTCGGGACGCAACCTGGCTAAATCTGTCCGGCCATGGTGAAGACTTTGAATTTTATTTAAATACTCTAAGTAAGCGGTGCCTGGGTGGCTCAGTCAGTTGAGCATCCAGCTCTTGATTTTGGCTCAGGTCATGATTCCAGGGTTGTGGGATCGAGCCCCACATCGGCTCCGCACCGGGCTTGGAGACTGCTTGGGATTCTCTCTCCCTCTCTTTCTGCCCCTTTCCCCCACTCACCCTCTCTGTCTGTCTCAAATTAAAAAAAAAAATAAGTATGAATAAATACTCTAAGTAAGAACTAAATCCTTGGAACTGGATGAAATTACCTAAGGGGTAACTACAGAAAGAGAGAAAGACCTATGACCAAACCCTGTGTGGACTCTAACATTTAGAAATAAGGACCCAGCAAAGAAGTCAGAGGAGCAAGAACCAGGGAGGTAGGAAACCGAAATAAAGTAGTGTCAGGACTCCTGAGGAAGAGAGTGAAAATTCTTCCAGGAGAAAAGAGGGATCGACTGTTTCAAATACCATGGGAGGCCAGCTGTCAGCCCTTTGATCTTCCCTTGTGATCTGCTCGTGTCAACCCAGGCAGACATCATCCCCAGCGACCTCTTCACCGGTCCCGTGTCCTCAGAGTTCAGCCCACATGGAAACTGTCTCCTGCAGAACATGTTTCCCAGAAGATGAAAACATCTCAAATTTCTTCTTTGCTCCCATTTTCCTTCCATTGCTTATGCTACTGTCTATTCTCCTTTTAATAGAGGTATTTAGATGACTCAGAACTACAGTCTCCTTTTAAAACTGGCATATGGCTTTAGGCAATACCATCTGTGATCTTTTTAACCAAGCAAGAATACTGAGGAGCATCTTCTACTTTCTTTGATAATACAAGCAATACTTTACTGTAATCGAGAACAGTTTATCCGAAAGATACAAGAATTATCTAACAGTCCAAAAGCAATCAATGTAATCCACCATATTAATAAGCACAAAATAAAACTATATGCTCATCCTAGTGGACACAGAAAAATCTTCTCACAAAATCCAAAATCCATTCCTGATTAAAAAAAAACAAACAAACAAACAAAAAACAAAACAAAACAAAAAAACTCTTAGGGCACCTGGGTGGCTCAGTTGGTTGAGCATCTGACTTTGGCTCAGGTCACGATCTCTCGGTTCGGAAGTTCGAGCGCCACATCGGGCTTGCTGCTGTCAGTCTGTCAGCGCAGAGCCTGCTTCAGATCCACTGTCCCCTCTCTCCACCCCTCCCTGGCTTGCGCCCCCTCAAAAGTAAATAAACATTTAAAAAAATTGTTTAACTTAAAAATTAAAAAAAAAAACCTCTCAACAAACTAGGAATCAAAGGGAACTCCCATAAGCTAATAAAGGGCATCTATGAAAAACCCACACAGTGACTGATGAAAGAATAAATTTCTTCTGATCAAGAACAGGACAGGAACGTACACTGTCATTACTTCTATTTTTTTTAATTTTTTTTTAAGGTTTTTATATATTTTTGAGACAGAGAGAGACAGAGCATGAACAGGGGAGGGGCAGAGAGAGAGGGAGACACAGAATCGGAAGCAGGCTCCAGGCTCTGAGCCATCAGCCCAGAGCCCGACGCGGGGCTCGAACTCACGGACCGCGAGATCGTGACCTCAGCTGAAGTCGGATGCTTAACCGACTGAGCCACCCAGGCGCCCCTCATTACTTCTATTAAACATTGCACTGGAAAGGAAATAAGGCAGACAGAGAAAGACAAATACTGTATGAACTCACTTATATGTGGAATCTAAAAAAACAAACTCCTAGAAACAGAGATCATATTTGATAGATGATAATAGATAATGGATAGATTGATGATACATGGATGGATAGATAATAGATATGTAGATAGATTATAGATACATAGATACTTAGATAATAGATGGATAGATAGGTAGATAGATTACATAGATGTAGATGATAGAACAAAACAATTATATATTAAATGCTATTAAATGGTAAGAAAACAATGATCGGTGTTTGGAAAGGAACCTTGAATTCTTAGGCAATCACTGAAATTGAACAGGAAAACACGAAGGCAAGGTTGGTGACTGCCTAGAGGCACCGTACTGACGAACTGCCTATTGGAGGAACCAACTAAAACCCAGACGCTTCTGAAATGATTTGCATCTGAGACTTGGGGCCTGGGAAGGAGACAGGGGGAAATACACAGGGGGGGTGGCATTTGTGAGCAGACCTTTTCGAGTGAGAGAGGCTTGGGATCAGGTGCTCCCTGTTCTGCAACTTTCTTGCTGCAGAACTTGGACAAGTCATATCACCTCTGTGGGTCTAATATCTTCCTTTTGCAAAATGAGGTCAACCAGAATTACTTTCCACTCAAGTTGCTGGGACTAAAGTAAATCATTCGTGTAAAGCCTTTAGCCTGGTGCCTCGAATTAATTTAAGTGTGTATTTAAGCGTATATTACTTCAAGAGTTGAGTTAAAAAATTTTTAGTGAACTCCACGTCTGCAGGTGTCTGGACCCAAGGCTAATGTCAGCCCAGAAGACATTGTTCCAGTTAGAAAATGAAAAGGCCCACCGATCAGCTATGGGTCTTTATGCCCACTGGTGCTCATTGGGCTGCAGACCCTGGGACAATCACCATAATCAAATTAATTAACGTTTATAGAACTTCACCCAGCACCTTCTGTTTCTCCACATGTACAGAGTTGTCGTGAGAATAAATGTGATACACACAAAACCTGGCTGAGGGTAAATGCTCAATAAGTTTTATTTCACAGTTGAGAAAGCAGACTGACAAACCCTAACTAATCTGAAGCCATACAGCTAAGAAGTGACCGCCTGGATGCTTTGATGCCAAATCCGGAGCTCCTTCTATAACACGCTTGCTTCTGTTCCTGCCACAGAAACTGATCTGTCAGGGGAACATTTACCCGGCAGTTAATATTGGAAAAACGGGCCCCAATATGCACTCTGTGCAGTTGCTTTACCCCACCCTGCAAAATGTAAGTGACTTGTACAAAAAAAAAAAAAAAAAATGAACAAAGACTGATAAGTCTTTGGATTTTCCAAAGATATTTACTCCACTCATCAAGTGTGTGTTGTGCCTGGGATGTACAGAATTCAACAGATGCTAGCAAATAAGACAGACATGGTCCCTGCTCTTTATGCCCTGGATCCTCGAAAATCTAGTCCTATAAAGTAGGTCAACCCACTTGGCAGATATAAAAAAAAAAAACAAAAAACAAAAAAAACTGAGGACGAGGAAGTTGGAACCGAAAGGTAGACACTGGAACCAGAGATGAATGTGTTTATTTGACAAATACTTGTTGGGTGTTTTTTATTTGCTAGGTGCTTGGCGAGGCACTGACCGCACAGAAGTGGATTTCACAGATAAAAACGCCTCCTCTCGTGTAGTTTACCTTTTAGTTTGTGAGAATTAGACAATATCACATATGTAGCACATCGGGCATCGGATGGTGACAAGTATGACATAGAATAACCAATCTGAAAGTGGAGGTGGGAAGTTCGGGTGCAATTCGAAGTAGGGTTGTCTGGGAAAGTCTCCCCAGTTGGTGGAAGTTGAGGATAGACAGAAAGGACAGGGAAACTAACGAATGACGTACTTGGCAAGAGTCCCTCTAGGGCCTTCCACGAGACTTTGACCTGCTCAGGGCTTTCACAACCGCCTCCTTTACCTCCTTATTCCTCAGGCTATAGATGAAAGGGTTCAGCATGGGGGTCACCACTGTGTAGAGCACTGACACCGCTCGGTCCTCCTCTGAGGACTGGCCCGAGTTGCCTCGGAGGTACATGAAGATGAGAGTGCCAAAGAAGAGTGACACGGCCGTGAGGTGGGAGGCACACGTGGAGAAGGTCTTGGCCCGGCCCCCCGCGGAGCGGATCCTCATGATGGCCACGATGATAAACACGTAGGACACCAAGATCACCAATACACAAAGAGGCATAACAAAAATGGCAAACACAATAATGACCACCTCCTGGGTGTAGCTGTCCCCACAGGTCAGCTTTAACAGGGGAGGGAGATCACAGAAAATAAAGTCGATCTCATTGGTTCCACAGAAGGAGAGGGTGAAGGCTGTGACCGTCCGAACAAAGGCACTGGAGAAACCAGCCGCATAAGCTGCAGCCAGTAAGCCCCAGCGGGCCTTCTCGGTCATGACGGTGACATAAAGCAGGGGCCGGCACACGGCCACGTAGCGGTCATAGGCCATGATTGCCAGGAGGTAGCAGTCGATGGAAGCAAAGAAGGTGAAGAGGAAGAACTGAGCGGCACAGCGTGTGTAGGACAGAACTGCCCCGCGCTCCAGCAGCATGGCCAGCATCTGGGGGACTGTGACGGACGAGTAGCAGATGTCCACGAAGGAAAGGTGGCCAAGGAAGAAGTACATCGGGGTGTGAAGCCGGCCATCCACACGGATCAGGATGACCATTCCCGTGTTCCCCAACAGAGTGAGGAGATAGAAACTCAAAAACACGAGGAAGAGAGGGAGCCCCCACTCGGGATGCTCTGGGAACGCAGTGAGGAAGAACTCGGTCACTACAGTGTCATTCCTCCCAGCCATCCATCCGGCGGTTTACCTGCGAGGATGGACAAGAGCCAGGTGAGGGGACCCTGAAGACACGTGCAAGTCATTTCCAGCAAGAAGGCTTTAAATTGGGTGTCTGGCGGGAGGCACCGGACTTGAACAAACCTTGCAGTTTAAGTGGAAATGGACAAATACAGAGCTCATTAGAAGAGAAAACTGATGAACGCCTCTATTACACTAAGAACGGACAGCAAGTGCTTATCTGACCTTCAAGTCAGCCCTTGTATTTGCAACTCTGTCTCCAATTAGCTGTTTGATCTTATACAAGGCACTTAACCTCTCTGAACCTCAATTTCCTCCTCTGCCAGAAGGGGATCATAATATCTGCCCTACTTAAGAGATAACGTTAATGCATAGACTAAAACAGATGCGAAAGTGTACAGGAAAGCTAAAAGCACTCCACGTATATGTAGTAGCTATTTAAAATCGTAAATGAGGGGCGCCTGGGTGGCGCAGTCGGTTAAGCGTCCGACTTCAGCCAGGTCACGATCTTGTGGTCCGGGAGTTCGAGCCCCGCGTCAGGCTCTGGGCTGATGGCTCAGAGCCTGGAGCCTGTTTCTGATTCTGTGTCTCCCTCTCTCTCTGCCCCTCCCCCGTTCATGCTCTGTCTCTCTCTATCCCAAAAATAAATAAACGTTGAAAAAAATTTAAAAAAAAATAAATAAAATCGTAAATGAATGTTTTAAGGAAGGAAAATTTATATTCTATTGAACAAAGGAGCATGAACCGAAAAAAAAAAAAAAAGCATATTAGCAATCAGCAATGGACTCTGACTGTAGGAAGGAAGATTTCTATTCTCAGTCTAAAAGCAGGCATGTTTAACAAATAGCTGTTACCCTAATTAGGGTTGGCTGCCTGGCTTATTAAGGGGTTTTCATTTGTTGCTTTTTGTAAGTACTAGCAATAACCTTGGAATCAAAACAACAAACGTAAGCTCTTTTCAGCACCTAACAAAACTCCATAAGCATTGTTTGGTTGTTCACACAGTCCTGGAAAACGCAGTAGTTTGCTCATAGACAAGCATCCAAATTAGAAAGCAGAAACACTTCTGCAGTCTGGTATCTAAGCGTTGTTGGTGGGATCTCAGCTAAGGGATTTGGAATCTTTAGGGTCTAAAGCAGGGCTGTAAAGGAGGACTTCGATCCTGTTTCATTCCCCGATGCACCAGCAGCCAGGCCAATACTGAGCTGATCCATTAGGGACAATAACAAAGAACAGAAATTAGATCTGGAAGCCATGGGACCTGCCAATGCAGAAGAGACCTGTGTTCTGATTCATCCACACAAGATGCGTGACCCTACGCAAGTCATTTTTCCCCTCTGGACTTCAATTACCCTGTCTTTGTTCCCTTTCACTAAACAACAATACAGCATGAGTCCATAATCATAGCAACTCGGGGGCGGTAAGGTGGCTTCCAGACCTCTATGTCTGCTCTCACTTCATGGAGCCCCTCTCTTTCTTCTCACCTTGACAAAACAATAAATCCCTGACTCTGGAGCTTCCTGGGACTGTCTTCAGACTCGGACGGCATAGCAGGGCTAGGGCACCAGCCTCTCTCCCTGAGCTTCTGATCCACCAGTAGACCTTGGCTGACAGTGCTCCCTATATTCACTGCCCCAGCATCATGCCTGAATTGGTCCCCAAGGGGAGTCTCCAGGGAGGGGCAATTTATCTTCATGTGACTTCTAACGAGGTGTCTAATATCTTTGAGGATTTCTCTGTGATTTCAAACTCCAAAAGCCCCATCTCCTGTCCTGCCATCACTCAGCAGCATCTGACAAGGCTCGTTCCTGCTCTTGCCTCATTTCTGCCTTGTACCAAAAGGAATGTACTTTTTTGAAGTTTTCCTGTATCTCTATTGGGAATTTTGTCAGGGCCTTGCCCACTGCCACTCTAGGCAGCTCTGACCATTTTTGGAAGCACAAGCCTTTGTTCCCCGATGCCAAGACACGCTGAAATTGGCGATTCTGAAATTTCGCCGCTTGGCAGAAAGAGAATTGTGCAAATGGCGAGTCACGAGGTGTGTGTGAGTCGTGAACAGACTTCTACCAGGCAAACTGAACAAATTCTTAGTGGTGATCCATCTTTCCTCCAGAGTGCTGGTTCTCAAACTGGTTCTCCTGGTGCATAAGAATGGCCCAGGGAATTTATTTAAAACATGAGTACTATCATCCTGCCTCCAGAGATTCTGATACGGTTCTTTTGTCATGGGGTGCAGACATCTACCTTAGTTTTTTTTTTTTTTTTCCAAGTTTATTTATTTATTTATTTTGAGAGAGAGAGACGGAGAGTACATGAGCAGAGGAGGGGCAGCGAGAGGAAAAGAGACAGACTCCCAAGCAGGCTCCATCCCCTCAGGGCAGAGCCTGACGCGGGGGCTCGAACCCACGACCCGTGAGATCATGACCTGAGCAGAAATCAAGAGCCGGGCGCTTAATGGACTGAGCCCCCCAGGCGCCCCAACACCTTCCTTGTTAACAAGCTTCCCAGGTGGGTCCAAGAAGGAAAAGAGGTACACTGTTCTCACAAGTTTGGACATCACTGCATACTGGACCTTCCGTGTGGAAACTCATATCGCCTAGCAGTGTATTAAACGATCTATGAGGTCCCGTAATTAAGAGGCCTTGTCACCTTTCTTAACCCACCATTTCCCCCAGATATTTGACCACAAAACCTCTTTTTCAGTGAAAGCGGATTAGCATCCTGCAGAGTCAGAGTTCCCAGGGATGGGTGTGCCTGAGGCAGTACAGCTCTGAAAAAGCTCAGCAATTGACCAAATGCCAAACAGCCAAGCCATAATCATTCCAAGAAAAGGCATCTCCTGATGACTCACCATCTCGAAGTCTGGCTCCTTTAAGTCTGTGCAGACTGGCTTGCCCAAAAGCAATCGCTCCTACTGTGAAAGGGATTGGTAGGGGGTCAGGCAGGGAGTAAAATCCCTCCAGATCGTTCCCTCAGGAGCTTTTTTAAAAAAGACGTTTCCTTCAGTCCCGAAGAGGGTCCAGTGGCTGAGCATCTGTAGTTCTGCTTCAGAAACAATAGTGATTCCACCTCACTCCATCCCCACTGTGATGGCTGCTGAGACCATCAGAAGCCCACTTTCAGGAAGCTCTGGTAGAATTTTAAACCATTATCAGGTAATTATTCAGACAATTCGGTCATCATGAGGCCAGCCCCAGAAAGAAAGCAGAATGAGGCTCAAAAGTTATGGACCAAAATTTCACATTTGTGAGTAGTGGAGCCTATACAGCTACAGTAAAGGGAGTTTAGAGGTTTGTTTCTAGAACTACCGATTTGACCGACATTTGTTTCCCGATCTAGAGATTCAGGGCATGGCGGTGGCTAAGCCAACATGTGATAGGGATATCCAATAGAATAATAGCAAAGACCACGTAAGCTGTTTCCTATATGCCAGTTGACTCTTCTACGATGATAGAGGATGACAGATGATGATGCTCATGCTGATAGGTGATAGATAGATAGATAGATAGATAGATAGATGTATTAGTTAATTGAATCCACAAAATAACCTTATTATTGGCCCCATTTTAAGGGGATGAGAACATGTAGGCACAGACAGTTGGAGTGGATTACCAATGGTGCCAAAGTGAGGGGCAGAGCTAGGATTTGAGCCTGAGCAGCCTGGCTCCAGAATGCACAGGATGAACTCCCGTACTCTATTGCAAACCCTCGTGCGGATGTCTCTAGACCCCTATATTTGGGAATAGTTGGCGAGTTCTGCCTTCTACATCTCTGCTTTCTTTCTAACCTTTTAAAAAGAAGGGACAGGGCTTGGAGATGGGACCTACATTGCAGAGTGAGGAGACTGTGGTAGAAAATTCTTGGGGTACTTGTCCCGGCCGTTGCTCCTTCTAAAAGGTATTACTCAACAGCCACGGAGGAAGGATGGACTCAGCATTGCCCTCAGCCCCCTCTGGCCTCACCCTTGTAAGCACAGATCATTGGAGGAGGAGAAAGCTCAACCTGAGTTGATTGCCAGGGTTAACCTTCTCTTCTTCCAAAAGGCTCTTTTCTTGAACTAAAGTGGATATCTGTTCCTTGTAGCCAAGGAGTCCTGCCTCGTAGTCTGGAGGAAGCATTAGGAAGGACAGTAGGTGTTGGTGTAAGGAGGATATATCCTCAGCTCTCACCCTGGGATCTATCTCTGTTATCATCCCCCATCCATACGTGGATGGATCTCATGCCAGTTCAAGGTTGAGGACCGTCTAGGGCCCTTAAATTGGCTTTGGAAGCATTTATCCTGATGTTACAGTTCGTCATTGGTGTCCCAATCCTCCCTTTACATATTACAGAACTGCCGGATTTTTAGAGGCGCCCATAAGATGCTAGAATTACATGGGGCGCCTGGGTGGCTCAGTCGGTTAAGCAGCCGACTTCGGCTCAGGTCATGATCTCGCGGTCCGTGAGTTTGAGCCCCGCGTCGGGCTCTGTGCTGACAGCTCAGAGCCTGGAGCCTGTTTCCACTTCTGTGTCTCCCTCTCTCTGACCCTCCCCTGTTCATGCTCTGTCTCTCTCTGTCTCAAAAAAAAAAAAAAAAAAGATGCTAGAACTACAGGGGACATTAGAAGCCAAATGACTTCTTTCCAATTCACAGGCAAACAGGCCGTAGTCTCCAAATAGGAAGACAGTCGGTGGTTGGATCAGTTCACTTGATTCCCAATCCATAATTTAAGGCCACACGGGTTAACTGGCACCTTACCCAGTGGCCCCTTACTTCCCCCAAACACAGAGGAGGCCCCAAACAGAAGATGACCAGATAATCAAGTGAATGCTTCTTGATTCAGTTCTAATTCTTAAAAATGCGTATCCGCCCTTTCTCCCCGCCAAATTCTGTCAGGGGTTTGCAGCCTGAGATAAGCTTCTTCCACTGTTTCCTTTATAAGTTGTCTTGAAGTTTTCTTAGAGCTTCTATATCTGAACTTCCCCAAATGATGGAGCCAGAGGACTTTAGGGATCCAGTCCAGCTCCTCACAAGTGTGGAGAATGAAATCCTAAAACGGGAATACTTCCAGTCTCTGGAGCTTCTTGATGAGGTCTTCTTAGTCATGGGGGACAAAAGCCCAGCACCCAACGTGACTGGAACACACAGATGAATTCACCCCAAGACTCTCAAAACCTCAGGAAATGCAGGGAAGGGTGCGGCCAGAACTTAGGGACAACTGGACCTGGTAACGCTCATGACATCAGGAATTGTCCATGACTGTCCATGACTATTGTCCATGACTATCTGTGAATATCAGCTTTGGTCTTTCCACAAAGTAGAAAAACAAATGGCCTCTGGTTGTGTCCACACCTCACATGCCCCAGCCTTCCCACCACAAAAAAAGATGAAAATCACCTTTTCTCGTGCCAAGTTAAAAGAAAAATTCCAAGAAAGGTCTCGGAGGTCATATGGCCAAGGGACAAGGCGCCTACCTCAGGGCCAGTCGGTGGAGCCCAGAAAGATGCGGAAATGCCCATGTGAACTCAGGGTCAGATTCCCAGACGAGAAGGGATGCTAGTTTGGGAACACGAAAGAAGAGATTTTTACCACACTAAGATCAGGAGAACCCGAGAAATTCCTGAGGCCCCTGGACTTCGGGGGATCCCTCAGAGGTGGTGACTAAGCAGTGACTGGGGGAAGCAAGAGGCAGCGCAGCTGGAAGCAGATGTGTCCGGCGCTGGTGTATAAGCCCTCAGGTTTCCATCCTGCCTGCAGATCTAACTGCCATCAAAAAGGCATTGGAAAGACAAGTTCCGTTTGGGAATGTCTTTAAGCTTTATGGCCGACCACCTATGAGAAGTAGGGGAGATGGTTCACTTTCAGAAATACCAAATGAAAGCTGTGCTGTCTAGTTAACAGCAAGTTTGCAACCTACTGGAAATATGGATGAACCACCCTCCCCCCAACAATGGAGTCCCGGGGTGCCTGGGTGGCTCAGTTGGTTAAGCATCTGACTTCAGCTCAGGCCATGATCTCACGGTTCATGAGTTCGAGCCCCGTGTCAGGCTCTGTGCTGACAGCTCAGAGCCTGGAACCTGCTTCGGATTCTTTCCCTTCCTCTTCCTCTGCTCCTCCCCCACCCCTTCTCTGTCTCTCAAAAAAAAAATAAGTGTTAAAAAAAACTTTTTTTTAAAACCAAAAAACAAAACAAAAAAAAACAGTGGAGTCCCAAAACCCTTAGACACTTCACTTCCTGGTTCTTCTTCCCCTCTCCATTTCTCCAGCTTATTTTCATGGGCTTTGCAATGAGCACGAGCCAAAGAGCAAAGGGAAGAAGGACTGAAAGTCTCTGTGTCACCTCAGGGAATGTACGTTTGTTCCAATCAGACTACTCCTTGCCTTGTATGGGCATAGGCGATGTCCAGGTAAGGCTGTTAACTTCTGTAGTAATCAGCCAATGAGGAAACGGGGGTGGGACTTCATGCTAGGAGATAATTGTCTGCTGTAACTGCCCCAGGTGTGCCTGTCCATCAGACACCTGCTCTCACAGGAACGTTGATTAAAGCCTCACTCTACTGTACTCTGAGTTTCTGCGTCCCTCCTTCGATTGGGTCCGTGGACTCATTTCTCACACCATGTAAGCTTTATGCCTGACCACCTATGAGAAGGGAGATGATTCACTTTCAGAAATACCAGATGAGAAAGTGTTCAGAGTTCATCTCAGGCCACTCCAGCTTCCTTGACCTAAGCACTCATTCCTGTACTTCTCTGTCACCTAGACTTGGGTGCTCATTTGTCCTAACCCAGGCTGGACAAAGCGGCTGGCAACGCATAATGTGGGTCCTCTTCTCAAACAATTTACACTTTCACAGAGTTAAAGCCCAGTCATATAGAATGCCAGACCACAAAGGGGCTCTTAGAATTCTCTTATCTAGCCTTTCCCCAGGTTTTCAGGTGGAGAAACTTGAGGTACAGAATTGGGAACTCCCTTAAGGAAGGACATGCCACTGGCTAGTGTCAGTCACCACCTAGCCTTCTTTCCATCACCCAAAGGTCCCCAGAAAAGAAAGCCACACAAGGTGATTTCCAGCAAAGGAACTGAAAGCAAAGAAAGGGGTTTTGAGAGGGAATCTGGCCCCTTTTTGACACCTCACAAGTCATGCCTTATCGCTCCTGTCCTACCTGCCTCTGGAAGAGCTGTGGCCTTTCTTCCCCCACCTCCTGGACTGGGAAGTGTGGTCCCCAGGACTCCCCTTTCGGGGCTGGGGCAAAAAATGTGAAGAGTGTGTCTGGAACCCAGCAGAGAGGCCATAATACCAATAAGTCCATTCTTTGATAGCTCCTGGAAGACCTGGCTGACAGTATTAGAGTTCTCCTTGGAGGAAACTACCTGAGAAGGGTGAGGGGGAGCATCCAGCTGAGTGCCAGGCATGAGACCAGGAGCGTTTGGGTAGGGTATTATACGCACTACCCACTTCTTGAGTTGGATATCCAAGGTTATCTGCCCAGAAGACCTTTTTTTTATTCTCCTTTTAGGTATTACAGCCACATTCAAGACTGTCCCACAGATGGTGTTTTCTGGTCTAAATAGCCTAGTGTTCCCTATGCGTATTTTACCAATTAATCCTCAACTATGTATTTTCTATTAAAATGGGACTTTTAAAATTAAAATAACTAGGAGCGCTTGGGTGGCTCCGTTGGTTAAGGGGCCGACTTCGGCTCAGGTCACGGTCTCATGGTTCATGAGTTCGAGCCCCGCGTCGGGATCTCTGCTGACAGCTCAGAACCTGGAGCCTGCTTCAGATTCTGTGTCTCCCTCTCTCTGGCCCTCCCCCGCTCCTGCTTTCTCTCTTTCTCACAAAGAATAAACAAACATTAAAAAAAATTAAATAATAAAAAGAATCACAATTTGCTTTATTTTAATGACTTCCACACAAGATATAGCAAGATATAAGGAAATACTAACACTATTTACAACCAGGTAACCTTCATATTATCAACTATTCTTTAAAAATACTTAATTTGAGGTGCCTGGGTGGCTCAGTCAGTTAAGCGTCCAACTCTTGGTTTCGATTCAGGTTATAATCTCAAGGTTTCATGAGTTCGAGCCCTGCATTGGGCTCTGTGCAGTCAGCACAAAGCCTGCTTGGGATTCTCTCTCTCACCTTCTCTGTCTTCTCTTCCCCCGCTTGTGTTGTCTCTGTATCTCTCAAAATAAATAAAACTTAAAAAGATTTTTTTTAATATGTAATTTGGGATACCAGGTGGCTCAGCTGGTTAAGCATCTGACTCTTGATTTCGGCTCAGGTCATGATCTCACGGTTCATGAGATCGAGCCCCACATTGGGCTCTGTACTGACAGTGTGGAGCCTGCTTGGGATTCTCTCTTTCCCTCTGTCTCTACCCCTCCCTTGCACACACATGCTCTCTCTCTCTCTCTCTCTCTCTCTCTCTCTCAAAATAAATAAATGAACTTAAAAAAAACTAATTTAACCATGTCTGCCCTTCCATACGTAAGTGGATACCTTAGGACATTTTTCTTAACTTTCCCTGAACTCTCTCTATACAGGAAAAGTCCCATATACAACACTGGGGCTCTGTGGCCACTAGTCCCTAGAGACAGCTCAGTTGGCCCCTTCTTCTTAAACAGCAGCCTTAACTGCCTGCTTAGAATCTCATCAGAAAGAGCATAAGTTGTCTCCTTATATCTAGCAGCTCATTCTCTTAGCAGTTCCTTTCAATTCATGGTGTGCTTCCTGCCTTCTGGAAGATTCCAAGAGAGCAAACAGCTCTTTGGTGCACTGCTCTCACTCACACAGACCCAATGGTGTCTCTTCAATCAGGAGGTAACTTCACATGACCAATCGGAGATTTCTAGCTCCTTTCTTAACTTTTGCCTGTTGCCACTACCTGTAACACAGTCAACACGGGAGCTATTTATTAACTGTCCGTCTTTTGGAGCTATGCATTTTCAACCTGGGTTTTAAGAACCAGACAAGCCACTATTGAATGGATCTAGTATTTCTTATGATGATTATAATATGCATTTTAAATCATCCTGTCTTCTAGAAATACACATAATGTCTTTGGAGATTTTAATGTGTTTTATTTTACTGTAGGTGAGCTTAAATTTAGTATCCTTTGTACTCGTTCTCCCTGAATCTTTGACCGGTCCTCCAGCTGCTTCTTCTAATTTAAAATCCCATTACTGGTATTCTTCACCTTTCAAAATTTCACGTTGCCCCACTTTACTTTTATGAAAGACCTGTGTTCGCACCTGCTTTTGCTACCTAAAAGACATCCAAAGCGGATCTTCACGTTTACAAAAAAAAAAAAATGACAAAAGGTGACAATAGCATTCAGCATGCACCTCGAACATGGAGAGTGGCCCTCCCATGATCCCTCCCCAGGAACCACACTCAGCCTCTCAGCATCAAGCCGCCACAGCTCCGAACAATGTCTGTGAGCATCTGTGCTTTGTCTCGATTTATTTTGTGCATCTGTTAGCAAGATGTGTCCTAAGGTATCAGAAAAGCCCAAGAGAAGTTATTTTGGGCTTGCTGAGAATGCTGAAAAATTTTTTCCGTATAAATTAATGGTAATTTTTTTCTTTGCTTTATGCTGCTTTGGCTTAAGAAAGATTTCATAGGAAGCCTCTACTCTCGGATAGCAGGGCAAAGCCGTACTGCAATTCCGGGGGTGACACAGCATTCTGGAATCATGCCCTGTTTGTAAGATACTGTCAGCCTCCCTCTTCTCTTGCACGATGGTTTACATCATTCGTACACCTGGGATCTTGGTTTTTATTTAATCCAAGGGACAGGGAGAAAATAATTTTAATTCCAGGAATAAAGATCACATAAAAACAGAAAATGAAGGGTTGAGTGGCCTGTTCCCTTCTAGTGCCTTGCATTTGACTGAGACACCTGTAAGTTAGAGAAGTGAGGATCAAGAACCAACATCCTCTGGAAGTCTTCGGACCCAGGTTGAGCTGCTGCAGACACAGCGACCTAGTACGGGAGAACCTTCTTGCCCACCTGTGTATGGAATACAGCAAGGCTCTGCCTCCCTGAGGTCAAAAACTGTAAGAACATAGGGGGCGTCTGGGTGGCTCAGTGGGTTGAGCGTCCAGTCTCGCGGTCTGTGAGTTCGAGCCCCACGTCGGGCTCTGTGCTGACAGGTCAGAGCCTGGAGCCTGCTGCGGATTCTGGGTCTCCCTCTCTCTCTCTGCGCCTCCCCCATTCATGCTCTGTCTGTCTCTCTCTCTCTCTGTCAAAAATAAACAAACATTAAAAAAAATTTTTTTAGGGGCGCCTGGGTGGCGCAGTCGGTTAAGCGTCCGACTTCAGCCAGGTCACGATCTCGCGGTCCGGGAGTTCGAGCCCCGCGTCGGGCTCTGGGCTGATGGCTCAGAGCCTGGAGCCTATTTCCGATTCTGTGTCTCCCTCTCTCTCTGCCCCTCCCCCGTTCATGCTCTGTCTCTCTCTGTCCCAAAAATAAATAAACGTTGAAAAAAATTTTTTTAAAAATAAAAATTAAAAAAAATTAAAAAAAAATTTTTTTTAAACTGTAAGAACATAGAGTCGACATCAGTGATACAGACACGGCAGATACCATTACGAGAAGTGGGAGGGATATCAATTCACAAGTGGGTTCTCAGCACACGTTGTGAGTGTGAGGGCTGGAACAGGCGGGAAGGAAGAATGGGGTATGTTTCCAGGCAAGAGGAATGGGACAGGCATGTTATGGTGGGCATTTTCCAGTGAGTCCTGCGAGGCACCTCTGTGAACTTTTAGAGTGTGAAGAATACTTTGAGGGGGTCGGCTTTATTAATTAGACCACTGAACTATGACCTTCATGTAATCATTAGCAATAAGTGTAATCTCAATGTTGAATCCTAACTGAGGACGTAATTCTAAAGTGTTACGGGAGTGACGAGTTCTGATACTGACAGCGGCATCTCACTTCCAAATGCATCAGAAAATAAGGTGGGTCAAAGGATGACTTGATCGATGGGTAAATGAACAGATTATACATATATATGTGTATATATTATACATATACATATATATGATAAAGCAAAAATAACAAAATATTAGCAATAGCAGAATCTAAGTATTGGACATAAGGAGTTCACTGTACATTATTTTCAACATCTCTGCGCGATAGAAACCTTTCATAGAAAAGTTTGCAAAACTCATTTTGTTTCATAGTCACAGACCTGTGACCTGGGTCACGTGTGGATGATACACAGCGAGCGTGCTGGGAATAACGAGTGTCTAGAATGCTGGGGCTGCTGAAGAGGTAATTCTCAGGACTTTCCAAGTGGGAAATGGTCAGGACCACTCAGCTCATTCGAGAACTTTCCTCAGGGCTTCCTTCACTTCCTGGTTCCTCAGGCTATAGATGAGGGGGTTCAGCATGGGGATCACTGTTGTGTAGAACACAGCCACCACCCGATCTTCCTGCAAGGAGTGGCCAGAGTTGTCTCTCAGGTACATGAAGATGAGAGTGCCGAAGAAGAGTGACACGGCCGTGAGGTGGGAGGCACACGTGGAGAAGGTCTTGGCCCGGCCTCCCGAGGAGGGGATCCTCATGATGGCCATGATGATGAACAGGTAGGACACCAAGATGGCCACCATGCAGGCAGGGATGACAAATATCGCAAACACAATAATGACCACCTCCTGGGTGTAGCTGTCCCCACAGGTCAGCTTTAACAGGGGAGGGAGATCACAGAAAATAAAGTCAATCTCATTGGTTCCACAGAAGGAGAGGGTGAAAGCTGAGACTGTCCTCACGGAGGCACTGAAGAGACCAGCACCGTAAGCCCCAGCCACAAAACCCAGATGGGCCTTCTGTGTCATGACGGTAACATAAAGCAAGGGCCGGCACACGGCCACGTAGCGGTCATAGGCCATGATTGCCAGGAGGTAGCAGTCGATGGAGCCAAAGAAGGTGAAGAGGAAGAACTGAGCAGCACAGCGTGTGTAGGACAGAACTGCCCCGTGCTCCAGCAGCACGGCCAGCATCTGGGGGACTGTGACGGACGAGTAGCAGATGTCCATGAAAGAGAGGTGACTCAGGAGGAAGTACATCGGGGTGTGGAGCCGGCCATCCACACGGATCAGGATGACCATTCCTGCGTTCCCCAGCAAGGTGATGAGATAGATCAACAGAAAGAGGAGGAAGAGAGGGAGAGCCTGTTCAGGACAGTCAGTGAACGCAGTAAGGAGGAACTGGGTCGTGGAGGTGAGGTTCTTCTCTGCCATGACACCAGAGGTGCCTGAGAGTGCTAGGATGAGAAGCCAGGTAGGAAGCTGTAAACAGGACTGAACCGTATTTCTAGCTTAAGTCCACGTACTATGGACAAAACACAGCAGGTGCTGTGTGAGCTTCAGAGGTGACTGTTCTCAGCCCCTCCCTTCAAGGGAGCGCAGAGAAACAAGAACCATCTTCTATGTCCAGGAAGCCAGTGCAAGCGAACATCGCGGAATAGGATTACACATTCCCCCACCTTTCTCACAAGTTAGCTGCGTGAGCCCCCGCGAGTCAAATAACCCTTCTGAACCAAAATTCCCCTGTCATTCCAGGAGGGGTTGGTCCACGGGGTTCTGCCCACCACGGGAATGTCTGTCTCGGGACTCTGTCTCTTTCTCTGCAAGATCACACACAGCTCCTCCCTTATCTCAAACACTTGTCATCACTCGCCTGCATCAAAACAACAGCTGTCACTGACAGTTCTCCCCAGCTTCAGAAGTACTTCTTGCCAATTCTTGCTCTTTGTTGTTGCCAGAGTAATATGTCTAAGGCTTTAATCTGATCGTACCTAACTCCGCTGTTAGAATCCAGCCATGGCGTCCCGTCTAGGATAGGATATTTTGCAGACATCTCAACATGTTGGGGAGAGCCCGCCATGGGGTCCCCCCCTCCCTACTTCTCCATGTCCCTTGCTTTCTTCTCACTCTTCACACCCTCAGCCACCCTCCCCCATCACACGTCTCTCCAGCCACACGGGATCATTTGCACACCTTCTCTAATCCCCATGCATTCTCTCATTTCTGTGCCTTCCACGGGCTACCCCTTCTGACAAAGCACCTTGTCTTTCCCATCCCCATGGGGCAGATTGTACTTCTCATGGAAAAGTCTCTCTTGAGTCTGTCTTCCCTGGCAGGGATATGTGCCCTTGGAGCTCAGCACATAGGAAGGGTTTAATATGTCTTCACGGAATGAAGACAGTTACCAAATAAGATACGAAGCACTTTGCAGAGGGAAAGGTGCTGTGCAAATGTTCCAGGGATTATTTTTATTTTCTGTGAGTGTTTAAAAGCAAAAAAAAAAAAAGTCTGAAGTCTTAGAAGTCATTAAAATCAATCAACATTCACAAAGATCGGAAGCCATGCATAGGTTTCCCCTTCCATTCTCAACCCAACAAGGTGCTTCCTTAACAGAAAGCCGCTGCCTTAATTAGAGCCTCTTTGTTTACCAACAAGAGATTTCATTAAGAACAGATATTGTCTTTAATCATAGAAACGCATAGCTAGAAACTATTCTCAGTGATTTAGGTGGTAATTTATCTAATCCCCACAACCACTTTAGAAGGCAGGAACTTTTATTACCCTCATTTTACAGATGAGGAAACGGAGACAGAAAGAGCTGACGTCACACACCGAAGACTGAACTGCCAGTAAGAGGGACTGTCATTAGGAATAAAACTGCATGGGGCGCCTGGGTGGCTCAGTCGGGTAAGCATCTGACACCTGATTTTGGCTCAGGTCATGATCTCACAGTTTGTGAGATCGCGCCCCGTGTCAGGCTTTGCGCTGGCAGCACGGAGCCCGCTTGGGATTCTCCCTCTCTCTCTGCCTCTCCCCTGCTTGCATTCTCTCACTCTCTAAAGAAATAAATAAACTTAAAAAAAAAAAGGAACAAAACTGCACACAGAAGCTATTACCGGAGTTTGCATGAATTGTGTATCTACTCCTACAGCCCAACAGAACACGCATGGACACCTGCCTTGCAGTCGACTCCTCTCTGAAGGCTGATGGGGACTTTTGTGCAAAGGGACAGAAAGTCCTCTGGCAGAGTTGCGGTGCAGCAGGATCAAGTAGGTATTTGATCATCTTTATTTTTTTTTAAACATTTATTTTATTTTTGAGACAGAGAGACACAGAGCATGAACGGGGCAGGGGCAGAGAGAGAGGGAGACACAGAATCGGAAGCAGGCTCCAGGTTCTGAGCCGTCAGCCCAGAGCCCGACGCAGGGCTCGAACTCACGGACTGCGAGATCGTGACCTGAGCTGAAGTCAGATGCTTAACCGACTGAGCCACCCAGGCGCCCCTGATCATCTTTAAAGCATTAGACTTTGGCAGCTAGTTGGACTGATGTATCGGGGGGAAATTATAAATAAAAGAAATTGGATCTGGGGATCTGAATTGACCATGCACTGGATCCATTTTCTCCCCTAAATCCCACTCCACCTTCACCTGGCCAGCACACCTCTCTCTGTGTCCTACAAGGTCATTTGTCTTCCACAGCTTGAAGTGTCCTAGGGGTGCAAGGGAAAGACCACTGCTCTGGGAGCAGGAGGTCTGGGTGGGTGGTTCCTGCCCTCCTACATCTGCTCAGCTACGATGATACTGTTACTCACCCTCTTAGGGCCTCAGTGTCCTTCCCCCTCCCCCTACACTCCCCTCACACATGAAAAATAGTGAATCAACATGGAAACAGTAACGTCAGAGCTGCCTGAATGTCAGTGCCCTCACGTATCATCTCCAAGCACCTCTCAAGCTCTGGTCTGTCAAGCACTCTCTTCTCTCTGCCCTCAACCTTTCTGTCTCCTTGATCTGGGAAATGTGGCTAAAATGCACACCTCACCCTGGTTTTTGTTCAGTTGCAGGCTGGGATAGCCGAGGCTGGAGCTCAGCCTCTTCTCGTGGGTTCCTGGCTCCAACTCACCCGCCTTTAGGAGAAGACACTAAGTATAAAAGCTCCAAGTCCCCAGTCGGTGGCTAAAGTGATCTCTAAGGAAAGGCAATTATTGTTGGTGTGGATTTGTAACAGGGCACCTGGTCCCAGTCCCAGCTCCCAGAGCCCTGTGACACGCCCACTGGGTGTGGGCTAAAAGCCCTGAACCCCAGTTCTGCAAAGTCCCCTGCGGAGTGAGATGTCTCTGGCTTTAATTTCTTCAGTCAGAACGATGTCAGAAGTTGTGGCCATTGCCTCCCTCATCAGGGTGGCCATATCCTGGAAGAAGGGTGCTTTATAAACATAAGGCTTTGATCTGCATAATCCAGGAGGATAAATCTGGCAAGACCACAGCAAGACACATGGTGTCTCCTAAATTTGCCCTCCCTGGGGTTCAAACGTTTCATTAAATGTCAGTGTCCCTGTGTGTGTGTGTGTGTGTGTGTGTGTGTGTGTGTGTGTGTCTCAAAAGCAAATGAGACCATAGGGAAAACAAAAGCCTAGTATGTCGCCCAGAGGAGAAATTGGCAAGTTCTTCTTGCTGGCACGGCCAGCTCTTTGCATCTTTGACACTGTAATATTTTTTAAGCCCCAAATTCATAAGCATTTTGTTAAGTCACTGAATTTCAACATGTTTCAAATCAGAAAAGGAAATGAGAGAAGCGGGGAAGAACAAAATAATTGCTCTCTTTGACAATTAGGAAAGCCAAAAGAAAATGAAAGCACATAGTCCATTAATTCATTAAGGTGCTAAAAATTCTAAACTAAGAGCAACAGCTACAAAAGGAAACAAACCTTGCCACAGGAGAAAACACATGCCTCTCCACAAGGCATGTGCAACCTAATAGGTAAGATAATTATCCATCAGATAAGGTAACAAGTACTAAACTCTTGAGCGGGGTGGTGTATGGGGATTCAGTGTAGGTCAAGATTACCTTTAGGTGGGGTAGATCAGGGAGGACTTCCCAGAGGAGGTGACGGTTTGGGCAGAAGTAGCGGGGGCAGGGTTGATGGGCAAAACTCTTTAGGAAAGGGGACCAACGTGAGCAAATTTAGAGGCAGGACAGCCCAGAGACTACTCCCGGGACAACGGATGGGCCTTTGGCAGGAGCACAGGACAGTGCTGGACAGGTCCAGGACTCGGGTAAGGTGAGTGAGGTACTCCACCTCAGGTGCAAAACTTCAGGCGGTGAGAAAAGCGGTAAACAAGGTAAATAATAATGTGATATTATGACAAAAGCAAAATCAGAGCAAAAAAAATCTATGCTGAACAAAATTTCAAGCTTACACACACATGCACATACACACCAGAGCTCACTGGGTGAAGAGGCGAGTCCTCCAGGCTATGCTGTATTAACAAATTACCTTAAGGGACACCTGGGTGGCTCAGTGAGTTAAGTGGTCGACTCTTGATCTCAGCTCAGGTCACGATCTCATGGTTTCGGGGATCGAGCCTCACATCAGGCTCTGTGCTGATTGCACGGGACCTGCTGGGGATTCTCTTTCCCGTTCTCTCTCTCTGCCCCTTCCCAGCTCGCATGCTCTCTCTCTCTCTCTCTCTCTTTCAAAATAAATAAATAAATTTAACAAAAATAAATTACCTTAAAATCACGGTGGCTTTACACTGTTAGTTTATTTCTGTCCATAGAAAATCCACTGTGGGTCAGATAGTTCTCCATCTCATAGCCATGGCGTTTGAAACAGGTGGCCTTCAAGAATGCTAGTGCATGCTAGGAATTTTCCCGAGGGATACAGGAGTGCTGATACATAGGGGCACTCGTACCCCAATGTTTATAGCAGCACTTTCAACAATAGCCAAATTATGGAAAGAGCCTAAATGTCCATCAACTGATGAATGGATAAAGAAATTGTGGTTTATATACACAATGGAGTACTACGTGGCAATGAGAAAGAATGAAATATGGCCCTTTGTAGCAACGTGGATGGAACTGCAGAGTGTTATGCTAAGTGAAATAAGCCATACAGAGAAAGACAGATACCATATGGTTTCACTCTTATGTGGATCCTGAGAAACTTAACAGAAGACCATGGGGGAGGGGAAGGGGGGAAAAAAGAGAGGGCGAGAGCCAAACCATAAGAGACCCTTAAAAACTGAGAACAAACTGAGGGTTGGTGGGGGGTGGGAGGGAGGGGATGGTAGGTGATGGGCCTTGAGGAGGGCACCTGTTGGGATGAGCACTGGGTGTTGTATGGAAACCAATTTGACGATAAATTTCATATTTAAAAAATAAATAAATAAAAATGTATTTAATATTAAAAAAAAAGAATGCTAGTTCAGGGGAAAGGCATGGCCTTTTCCCTTATTCCTTCATTCTCTAAAGCAAAGTTAGCATGGTGTTTGAGTAACTGGGTTTATTTATATTTCTCTTCTCCTGTTCCCCAGTCTTCCGAATTCCAGGGCAATCCACTGGGAGAAGACTCAAACTTCTTTACATATCGTTATACATCATAATCAAATTTTTAATAGCAAAATGCCTACCTAATTTTTTTTGTAGTCTCAAGTTTTTATTTAAATTCCAGTTAGTTAACATATAAGGCAATATTGGTTTCAGGAGTAGAATTTAGTGATTCAGCATTTACATATAACACCCCGTGCTCATCACATGTGCCCTCCTTAATACCCATCATCATTTAGCCCATCACCCTCCCCTCCTCCCCTCCATCAACCCTCAGTTTATTCTTTATAGTTAAGAGTCCATTTTCTGGTTTGCATTTCTTTTTTTCTCCTATATTTATCTGTTTTATTTCTTAAATTCCACATATGAATGAAATCGTATGGTATTCATCCTTACTCTGACTTATTTTGCTTAGCATAATACACTCTAGCTCCATGAATGTCATTTTAAATGGCAAGATTTCATTCTTTCTGATGGCTGAGTAATATTCCACTGTGCATATATATTCCACATCTTCTTTATCCATTCAGCAGTCAATGGACACTTGGGCTCTTTCCATAATTTGGCTGTTGTTTATAATGCTGCTATGAACATCAGGGTACATATATCCCTTTGAATTAGTATTTTTGTATCCTTTGGATAAATACTAGTGCAATTGCTGGGTTTTAATTTTTGGAGGGATCTCCATAACTGTTTTCCAGAGTGGCTGCACCAGTTTGCATTCCCGTCAAAGTTGCAAGAGGGTTCCCTTTTCTCCGCATCCTCGCCAACATCTGTCATTTCCTGAGTTGTTAATTGTAGCCATTCTGACAGGTGAGAGGCGATATGTCATTGTAGTTTTGATTTGCAATAGCTTCCATTTAGATAATACATTAGAGGGGCGCCTGGCTCAGTTGGTTAGGCATTTAACTTCTGCTCAGGACATGATCTCACCGTTTGTGGGTTCGAGCCCCGTGCTGGGCTCTGTGCTGACAGCTCAGAGCCTGGAGCCTGTTTGGGATTCTGTGTCTCCCTCGCTTTCTGCCCCTCCCCTGCGCATGCTCTGTCTCTCCGTCTCTCTCAAAAATACATAAACATTAGATAATACACTAGAGATTCTTAAATTTCCTAATTAAAATGCCCTTTAAGAGGTTTTCCTCAAAAAGGGGGGAATTTCGTCTTTAATAAAAGAAAGTTCGATCAAACCCCAGCTAACATTTATTTATTTATTTATTTATTTTACTTTTAACAGACCAGAGAAGGATTCAGTGCTCAAAGATGTCTAGAAAACTTGGTTATGCGGAGTCAAACAATTGTCTTTACTAAAGGATTTCTCAGAGATCCCAGTGTGATAATACACTTTATAAATCTCTGAAATGAAGTATATATTATGCAGAAAACCTCAAAAGTACTTGCCCATGGAACATTTATTTAGCTGCTGTGGTGTGACAAACACCCACAAACTCAGTGGCACACGATAGCAAGCACTTGTTTTCACACTTACCCGTCTATGGGTCAGCCCGGATTTGGCTTATCTAGGTGGGGCTTTGCTAGCATGACCAAGCTGGGGTTTGGTTCCTGATTTGTTTTTCGTCTCTCTCAGCATCTGTGGGCCAGCAAGCCCCAGGACGTGTTCTCCTAACAACGGCAGAAGCACAGGTGGGGGTAAAGTTGTGTTGCCAAAGCACATTTCGGGTCTTTGCTTACATCAGGGGTGCTAATGCCCATCAGCCCAAAAGAAGTCACATGTTCAAGCTCAGCATCCTAGAGCAGGGGAATATATTTTACTCCCAGCGGAAGAAGAGTAGAGCAAATATTTTCTCAATAATAATCGAGTCTTCCCTATCGTCCATAAACACTCGTATTCCACCCCTCCAATCACATGCCAAGTCCACTCACCACCTCCCCAGAAGCTCTGAAAAATTACATTATTTGGATCAAAGTCTAGGTCTTGTGATGTCTACCGGTTCCAGATGCAGCTCCCCTTGGGGTAGAGAACTATGAATTAAAACACACACACACACACACACACACACACACACACACACACAACACAAGTTTTGTGCCTGCCCCACAAATGCCCAACCTATATCGGTGAGCCAGGCGGGAGAGCCACAGTAAACACACCCACTAGAAAACACTAGAAAAGGGAAGAATGGCAGGCACATAGCAGATGCTGGTCAGTAACAATTCTGAAATCCTACATGGCTTCGCCATGTCTGCCCACCCGAAGGTAGGAAATATGCCTTGTGAGACCATGAATCTGTTGCCTTGGGTGGGGGTGGGGGGAATATTTCTCATGGACTTTAGAAAATATCACGACCGGGGGCACCTGGGTGGCTCAGTTCGTTAAGCATCCGACTTCGGCTCAGGTCATGATCTCTGGTGTGTGAGTTTGAACGCTGTGCCAGGCTCTGTGCTGACAGCTCAGAGCCTGGAGCCTGCTTCAGATTCCGTGTCTCCCTCTCTCTCTCGGCCCCTTTTCCCCCTCCTTTCCTCTCTCTCTCTCTCTCTCTCTCTCAAAAATAAATAACCATTAAAAAGAAAAGAAAATATCATGACCATTAGAGCTTTTTCATGCCCCAAAGTACTTTAATCCTAAACGCAGACAGCTTCTATTTTAGTCTTTCCTCTTTGAATTAGGATTCGCTAACCACTTAGAGTTGACAAGAAAGAAGACAGTGTGCGTTCTGGTCAAGAGTATGGATTCTGGTATTAGACTACCTGCGTGTGAATCTTGGCTTCATTACTTTCTAACTGTATGAACTTGGGGAATATTCCTAATCTCGCTGTATTTCCTGTACATTGGGAATTATAGCACCAACATCATAAAGTCATAGAAAAAATCAAACAAAAGAGAAATGGGTAAGAGACCATAAAGCCAGTCTTCAGGAACATACCTCGTGCTTCACCATCAGCAGGTGTCTCCCAGACCCTTTCCCCAACCCCCCCTTTCTTCCTACTTTCTATATGAATCTTTACACATTCAATGATGTTGTAGAGTTCACACCAACTCATTATTTTAGGAGCACTGCAAAACTTTCTCTCTGCATTTTAATAAATATAGAACCCACTCATGATACTTGTGATGACCACAGAAATAGCCACTAAGTGCCCCCTATGTGCCAGGCACCATGCTGAGCACGTTCCATGTAATTTCTCACTTGAAAAATTAAAAAATGGGGATTTTTTTGAACTTTTTATTTAAATTCCGGTCAGTTAACATGGTATATAATGTTAGTTTCAGGGGTACAATATAGTGATTCAACACTTCTATACAACACCTTGTGCTCATCACAACAAAGGCACTCCTTAATCCCCCCAAAATAAAATTTTAAATCACCTAAACAAAAGGTAACATTCTTACTTATACAGGGAAATATTCTCATAGGTGATAAGGCATTCTTTCTTCCCATGAGAGTTTTCACAAATCCATTACGCAACGGCCATCTCATCATCTCCCGATCCCATTTTGCTCTTCTCTCACTCAATATTAATGTGACTGCTGACGTCCACCTGCCCTGTTGCTGCCATGACATAATTTAATTTCCAATATTTATCAATATTTCTGCCCAGTAAAAGTTGGAATTCCTTCGCTGATACTCTGCCCTTGTCTTTCATCGCATCCGCTGGAGGCAGGCTTCATGAGAAACTCCTTACTGGAAGATTCTCTGCCTCTGAGGGCCTGGTTCCATGCTTTCTCGGTTCACACGTGCGGTGAACACTTGCAAATGATAATGAGGGCCCAGATGGTTAGCACAAGAGAAGAGGCTTTTGATGAGCATTTTGCGGAGCTGTG
Organism: Puma concolor; assembly: GCF_028749965.1. NCBI lineage: Eukaryota > Metazoa > Chordata > Mammalia > Carnivora > Felidae > Puma > Puma concolor. The sequence goes on from NC_141676.1 coordinate 12,529,777, forward strand.
AAGATAATTAGTACAACTTGGCTTTATTAAGAGCTTTCCTCAGGGTCCCATTCACTTCCTTGTTCCTCAGGCTATAAAATCAGAAAGTTCAGCCGGGGGCTCACTACTCTGTAGAACGTGGTCACAGCCTTTTCCCCCTCCAGAGACTTGCCTAAATCATTGCATATGTGGACAAAAGCTTGAGTCCCAAAGATCAACCCAACTGCAGCTATATGTGAGGCAAAGGCAGAGCAGGGCTTTGCCTGGTAACCTGATTTACCCCAGTTAAGATATCCTGACTGATGAGAAAGTAAACGCACAGGATCCAGCTAATCAGGTCAGCATCATAGAGAGCAAGTCCCATAGAGTAGCAGATATCAGATAATGAGAAATCATATAGAGCAGCTCCCCACCCCCGGGTCAGTGCCAGCAGCAGTGGGAGGTCACAGAAAAGGAAACCAGTTGATGAGGGCCACAGAAGGAGAGGGAAAAGGTGACACGCATGGATAGGATTACATTTGTCAACTGCTCTCAAATATGCAGCCAGCCCTCGGGAGCTTCTGCTAGACATCTTGGGAGCCGTGATGCTGGCACAAAGCAGGGGTGAGAACGGCCACAAAATAATCATGGACGCATCTGAAAACCTAATTCATACTTCCAACGATGAGACCCTAATTTCAATCAAGTAATATTTTGAGACTCATTTCCCATCACCCAACACCCTCTGCTCGTCATGGCTCTCGCTTCACCCCCACGATTCAGGAAGTACTCATTTCTTGTCATGCGCTTTCCCTTCTGGAGCAGACCTGACACTTCCTGGACTAAAGGAAACACATGTTTAAATGGGTTTTGTGATGCATTAAAAAAAGAAAGGAAAAAAAAAAAAAAGTCTTGACACTGAAGCTTTTATTATTTTTTTTTTATTTTTTTTTTCAACGTTTTTTATTTATTTTTGGGACAGAGAGAGACAGAGCATGAACGGGGGAGGGGCAGAGAGAGGGAGACACAGAATCGGAAACAGGCTCCAGGCTCCGAGCCATCAGCCCAGAGCCTGACGCGGGGCTCGAACTCACGGACCGCGAGATCGTGACCTGGCTGAAGTCGGACGCTTAACCGACTGCGCCACCCAGGCGCCCCGACACTTAAGCTTTTAATTGCAAAGAGAGACTATGTTGACTATGAGATTTTCCTTGATATTCCCCAAAATGGAGCTTTTAATTTAAAGAGCAATCCAGGAAGACAGGAAGCAGAGGGTTTATAACATGAGCCTAAAATTCATACTGTGATAAAGAGTCATTTTCTTAAAAGAGCAAGGAAAAATGTTATCAGTAGGCAGGAGAGGAGAAAATCAGAGGGCATTCTGATTAGATTACAGACGTGTAGATTAGAGTTGTTTTTAAGGAGTCAATGCCCCAGCACCCTCCAACCCAGAATGATTCCCAGAGGGGGTCAGTAGGTGACGTAAGCCCCCATCTCATTTTGTGGAAGTCTGGAAGAGAGGACACCTGTGCCTCACTTCCTCGGGTTGTGGCAAGCCTGCTACGGAGTCTCTGTATCCAACATGGCGGCCGAGAAACATACCAACAATGGTTGCTGGACGTGTCCAGGTAGAGGGCCTGAGAACACTTTCACAGAACACTGACAGCTAAGTATAAAATGTGATGAGAGGACTGGAAAACTAAAGGACCCTTAGAGCTGTACAAAAAGAATGCAGAGTATATGTTTTAAGAGAGAAGCCATAGTGAGGACAGCGGCCCATACAAGCACATGACAATGAGAACCAGAAACGACTAGCTACTTCTGTAGAGGATAGTGACAACAAAGGGAGTTGGTTGTACTAAACTTCCTACTCCCAGTGCCAGGATGATACATAAATCCCCTGGGAATTTGGGTCATTCCCAGAAGAAAGAAAGGAATAAAGAGGAGAAAGAATTTGGAACAGAGTTTGAATTCTGAATAGGCCATGTTTATTTTTTATTTTTTTAATTTTTAAAAAATGTTTTATTTATTTTTGAGACAGAGAGAGACAGAGCATGAGCAGGGGAGGGGCAGAGAGAGAGGAAGACACAGAATCCCAAGCAGGCTCCAGGCTCTGAGCTGTCAGCACAGAGCCCTCCGCTCGCCTCGAACTCACGAGCCATGAGATCATGACCTGAGCTGAAGTCGGATGCTCAACCAACTGAGCCACCCAGGCGCCCCATGAATAGGCCATGTTTAAAACTGAATTCCCGGGGCGCCTGGGTGGCGCAGTCGGTTAGGCGTCCGACTTCAGCCAGGTCACGATCTCGCGGTCCGTGAGTTCGAGCCCCGCGTCTGGCTCTGGGCTGATGGCTCAGAGCCTGGAGCCTGTTTCTGATTCTGTGTCTCCCTCTCTCTCTTCCCCTCCCCCGTTCATGCTCTGTCTCTCTCTGTCCCAAAAATAAATAAACATTGAAAAAAAAAAATTTAAAACTGAATTCCCTTGGGGTGCCTGGCTGGTTCAGTCTGTAGAGCATCTGACTCTTAATCTTGGGATTGTGAGTTCAAAGCCCCATATTGGATGTAGAGATGATAATGTTTATTTATTTATTTTTAGAGAGAGAGAACAGGGGAAGGGCAGAGAGAGAGAGAGGGAAAGAGAGAGAGTCTCAAGCAGATTCCACGTGATCAGCTCAGAGTCTGACACGGGGCTCAATCTCACAAACCAGGAGATCATAACCCAAGATGAAATCAAGAGGTGAACGCTCAACAAACTGAGCCACCCAGGCACCGCAATAAAAATAATTTTTTTAAAGGATTTAAGAAGAATAGGAAAATGTAACAAATTAAAAACAGAAACTTAAAAAAAAAATTTTTTTTTTAAAGTAAAGCTGAGTTGCTTTGGATTGGAAAAGATTCTTTTTTTCTTTCTTTTGCTTTCAGTGGAAAAAAGGTTGAAATTAGTTAAAATGAAATTTTGAGATATTATTTTTGTTGCACACCTGTGTTGACACTATAAATTGTATAACTATTTCATCTATCAGAATATAGAGCAAAAATGTCAGCAACAGAGATAATAATCATGAAAAAAGAGGCACAAAAAACACTTACCTGTTTAACAAAAGTTCAAGGAGGGGTGCCAGGAGGGGTGGCTCAGTCAACTGAGAGTCTGACCTTTGATTTTGGCTCAGGTCATGATCCCGGGGTCATGGGATTGAGCCCTGTGTCAGGCTCTGTGCTGAGTGTGGAGCCTGCTTAAGATCCCCTCTCTCTCCCTCTGCTCATCTCCCCAATTCACGCACTCTCTCTCTCGCTCTTTCAAATAAATAAATAAATAAATAAATAAATAAATAAATAGAAATGTTTTACATTTTTAAACAAGTTCAAGGGGCACCTATGTGATTCAGTAGGTTAAGCTTCTGACTCTTGATTTTAGCTCAGGTCCTGATCTCAGAATTCATGAGTTCAAGCCCTGCACTGGGCTCTGCACTGACAGCTTGGAGCCTGCTTGGGATTCTGTGTCTCCTGCTCTCTCTGTCCCTCCTCCACTTGCATTCTCTCTCTCTCTCTCTCTCTCAAAACTAAATAAATAAACATTTAAATATATATGTATATATATATATAATAATAAACATTTAAATATATATAATAAATAAAACAAAAGTTCAAGGAGAATATACAAAGAGAATAATAAATTTTTTTAAAAAACAATAGAAGGAAATTCCCTTGAGCTTCAAAAAAATCTGAAGTCTTCAGATCCAAAGAGCTCACCAACACCCTGATACCAACATTGAGGACATATTTCTAGACTCAAGAATAAGACAAAAGGCTGGGGCGCCTGGGTGGCGCAGTCGGTTAAACGTCTGACTTCAGCTCAGGTCACGATCTCACGGTCCGTGGGTTCGAGCCCCGCGTCGGGCTCTGGGCTGATGGCTGTGTCTCCCTCTCTCTCTGACCCTCCCCTGTTCATGCTCTGCCTCTCTCTGTCTCAAAAATCAATAAACGTTAAAAAAAAAAATTAAAAAAAAAAAAAAAAAGAATAGGACAAAAGGGCCTGGCTGGCTCAGTCAGTAGAGCATGTGACTCTTGATCTCAGCGTCACGAGCCCAAGTCCCATATTGGGGGTAGTGTTTACTTAATAGAAATATTTTTTTTAATAATAGAATGATATACTGTACATTTATGTAAAAGAAAAAAACCAAAAATAAGTGATCTGTAAGGGAATTAGAAACAAATTTTTTATCTACTATACTGAACATCAGAAGTCAAAGGAAAGAAAAATGTCTATAAAGATCACAGAAAATGATTTTGAATCTAAAATTTAACTTCCAACTATTCCCTGGTCACAATGTAAATAAATTCACAAGGATCTAGCCAAAAAGAATATCAACCATTTTGGCATATTGAAATGGCCTGTTCAGGGGCGCCTGGGTGGCGCAGTTGGTTAAGCGTCCGACTTCAGCCAGGTCACGATCTCGCGGTCCGTGAGTTCGAGCCCCGCGTCGGGCTCTGGGCTGATGGCTCAGAGCCTGGAGCCTGTTTCCGATTCTGTGTCTCCCTCTCTCTCTGCCCCTCCCCCGTTCATGCTTTGTCTCTCTCTGTCCCAAAAATAAATAAACGTTGAAAAAAAAAAATTTTTTTTTGAAATGGCCTGTTCAGTGACTCTGGAGATAAAATGGAACTCATCCTGAAATTTCAAGGTTTTTAGAAATAACTGACATTGATTAGTGTATATTAAAACCTGTGAATTGTAGTAAAATGAAAAAGGGGAAAAACTAGGCTAGTAAATGCATTTATTAGAAGATATGGAAAAAGAAATAAATTAGGTATGTTGCAAGTAAATACTAAACCCCAAACACACTAACCAAAAGAAGCTACAAGAAAGTAAAAAGAGAGAAGTAGAAAGTAACAACATATAAGACAAATTTTTTTAGTGGACCTGATAAATAAAGCCAGAAGCTAACTTTTTCAAATGATCAATACAATAGAAAATATATTGCCAGATTCACAAAAAATTACATAGGGAGCTATATGTATCAATAGAGATAAATCCCAAAGCCATTGTGCTGAACAAATTCCTAAATATTTGAACATTATGAACATTATGACACCATAGATGTGGAGCTTAGAAATAAGTATAAATAAATGGTGGGTTATTAAGGAGATATAAGTAATTAGTAATAATCTAAAAGCACGTAGGGGGATGTTAACACCAAATTTAAGATAGTTGATGCCTGTCTGGATGAAGTCAGGAAAATGAGATCAGAAATGGGTACAATAAAGTTTTCAAGAATATCATTACTGTTTTGGGGTGCCTAGGTGGCTCAGTCGGTTAAGTGTCCAGCTTTGGCTCAGGTCCTGATCTCACAGTCCACAAGTTCAAGTCCGGCGTCAGGCTCTGTGCTGACAGCTCAGAGCCTAGAGCCTGCTTCAGATTGTGTGTCTCCCTCTCTCTGTCCCTCCCCTGCTCATACTCTCTCTCTCTGTCAAAAATAAATAAAAACATTAAAAATGTGTATATTAAAATAGAATATCATTAGTTTTACCTTTTAAAATATTAGACAAACAGTAAAATGTTAATATTTGTCACACCTGGATGGTGGTACATATGTTCATCAGAATATTCTCCATGTTTTTCTGGATAATTAAAATATTACACAATAAAAATTATAATAGAATACCCTAAGTTTTTATTTTTTATTGAAAAATATTTTTAAATGTTTATTTTTGAGAGAGACAGAGCACGAGCAGGGGAGGGGCAGAGAGAAAAGGAGACACAGAATCCAAAGCAGGCTCCAGGCTCTGAGCTGTCAGTACAGAGCCTGACACAGGGCTTGATCCCACAACCAAGAGATCATGACCTGAGCCAAAATCAAGAGTCTGATGCTCAACCGACTGAGCCACCCAGGCACTCCTGCAAGAAAAACATTTAAAAAAATTAATAGCTATATAACCAACTAAAATCATGCCCTTCATTATGGTGGTAGCAGCCATATGTGACTATTAAGCACTTGATATGAGGCTGGTCAGAACTAAGATGTATTCTAATATAAACCCTGGACTTTAAGGATCTACTATGGAAAAATACAGGGAAAATATCCCATTAGTAGTTTTTATAAGTTGTATGTTGAAATGATAGTATTTTAGATACACTGTGTCAAATAAAATATGCTATGAAAAATTAATTTCATCTATTAATTTTTAATGTGACTGTAAGAAAATTTTGACTATATTTGAGGTTCATACTATATTTCTATTGAACAACATTGGATCAGACAATGCAATGAAAGGGAGATTTAATTCATACCAATGACACAAACTACGATTACTACTTAGGAACCAACCTAATACACTGTGCACCACCCCATATAAAGAAAATTATAAAATCTACAGAAGGACATAATTTCATAAAATTATAAAACCAGAAGACACGTATGTATGGATGGGAAAAGATTACCATGTTGTTAGAACAGAAGACTCTGTGTTAAGAATGCCAGTTCTCACAGAATTAAATCTATTATTTTAATGTGAGTCCAATCCAATGAGCTCTTTGCTCATGCCGTTTGCTTCTTCATGATGATGGTATTGATGACCCCAATCAAGGGCGACCCTTTCACATGCCCTTTTCAGTGTGATTGAAGCTCCACCTTTTGAGAGATTGACTCAGTATCCCCACCCTTTGCATAGTTGCCTATTTTATCACTTTATTCGGCAGAACGCACCTGAAGAGACGGCGATCTAAGTTCAGCAGTGCACACATCTGCTCTCTTAGACCCTGCCACTGCCATGTGCACAAGCTTGAGCTCACCTGTTGGAGGAGGAGAGCCCGGTGGGCTGCTTACAGCCAGCTAAGGCCCAACTGTGTCAGAGAACTAGCCAAGCTGTGACCTAATCCAGATTGACCGCAGATGCGTGAGCTTCCTCAGCTAAAATCAGAAACACTAGCTAACCAACCTTTAGACTCACAGGCAATAGTAAAAGCTTATTGTCTTGGGGCATCTGGGTGGCTCAGTCAGTTAAGCCTCCGCCTCTTGATTTCAGCTCAGGTCAGGATCCCAGGGTTGTGGGTTCGAGCCCACTTTGGGCTCCACACTGACAGCATGGAGCCTGCTTGGGATTCTTTCTCTCCCTCTCTCTCTGCCCCTCCCCTGCTTGCATTCTCTCTCCCTCTCCCTCTCTCTCTCTCTCTCTCAAAGCAAACAAAAAACTTAAAAAGAAAAGCTTATTGTCTTAAGTCAATGAGTTATTATGACAGTGGGTAACTGACACACTGGTAAAATAGGGCAAGTTGATCTTAAACTTTATCTAGAACTTTAGATTGCATAACAAAAGCAAAGCAATTTCCGAAAAAGACTGAGATATTTTGCCCTAACAGATAGCAAAATAAATTCCAAATCTTCAGAAATTAAAGAAACTAAGTTAAATACTACTATAGGGTTTAAATGTATCTGGGGCTGGGGGAGGGAGGAGTAAGTACTGAAAACAAACTCAAGTACATGTGGAATATACATGAAAATGAAGTGTCAATTCAGTTATTTCTCCTCATCTTTTTCCCTTTTACTCTTCACTGTCATTCTTACACGATTTCATATTTCTTGAACATTTTCGTGTTATATATGGTGAACTCAGACTTATATGAAGTAAACTAAGATTTCTATGCTGTCGTGTCGGGTCCATGAATCAACATGTGCATGCAAACATTATCCACGGGTAATAAATGGTTTCTATTATACGTGCAACCATATATGTGTGGATATACTGTGTAGATACTCTGCTTTCTGCAAATATGTGTTACTCATCCAAGTGTTTTAGGAAGTAAACTGCAAGTCCAGGAGCCTTTTTGACTTAATATTCTTTTTTCAAAAATGATATAAACAATTCACTTTGGCAGCAACAACAACAACAAAAGAATAAAAAGAAAATGAAGTGTGGCAAATTACTGATTAAGGAAACCAATAAATAGTATCTAGACAACTGGCATACCACATCAAAAAATGAATTTTTTGTTAAACAAAATTACTTATTTTTTGTGTTTGCAAAAGTATTAAAGTTTTTTTTTTTAGTGTGTTTCACGCCCAGCATGGCACCCGGTATGGGGCTTGAACTCATGACCTTGAGATAAAGACCTGAGCTGAGATCAAGAGTCAGACGCTTGGGGCTCCTGAGTGCCTCAGTCGGTTTAGTGTCCAGCTTGGCTCAGGTCATGATCTCACGGTTTGTGAGTTCAAGCTCCGCATGGGATTCTGCATTGACAGCTCAAAGCCTGGAACCTGCTTCAGATTCTGTGTCTCCCTCTCTCTCTAACCCTCTCCCACTTGCTCTCTGTCTGTGTCTCTCAAAAATAAATAAACATTAAAGAGAGAGAGAGAGAGAGTCAGATGCTTAATCAACTGAGCCACCCAGGCACTCTGAGAGAATATTTTTATAAACTTCGGGCAGAGAAGGACAGCAGGGAAGCTGGCATCCTTTATCGTGAAAGTAAACATTGCACTTGGCCCAGGTGTTGGAGAAGCTTTAGGGGAGACCTGGAAGCAGCTGATGTGGCAGGAGTCTGGGTGTGGTCCCGCGGCAGCCAGGTGACCTGTCAGCAGGTAAGTGACAAGGCACGTAAGCTGTAACTGTCTCCCTCCTTCCAACCCCCTGGTGCTCTGCACCTGTCTTCAGAGCTAAAAGAGATACGGCTTCTACTTTATTCACCTCCTACAAAATGTCTCTTGTGGCCCACACTGAAACAAGGAAATGGGGCTCCCCTTGTCTAGCTGACACAGGACAAATCCACCAACAATTCTCTTTCTAACCACCGGTCGTAATGCCGAGCATGAGTGCATAACCATGCTCTCAAAGATATTTATTCCGATGTTGTTTGTCACTGGAAGCAATGAGGGGAATAAAGGGATAAGAATATCTCCACAGGGTGAAACTCTATACAGCCTTTTAATAAGAAGAAACCAAACCTGCAATTGACCAGTGAGTTACAAGGATCTCCACAGTAAAGTAGTAAATTGCAGCAAATGATACAAAAAAAAAGATACCATTTTTGTTTAAAATAAGCTAACAAAAGTTTGATGAGCACCAAAAGATTGATACAAAAGTAACTGCGGTTGTCTCCAGATGATGAGATTGGAGGCAGAGGGAGGAAAGCCAGTCTCTCCTTTTTACCACATGTATAGATATATTTATCCTTTAGTTTTATTAGAACAGAAAAGTATTAATTTTGTTTTAAGAAACCAAAAAGTTTTTAAAAGAGAGACTGATTTAAAAGAGAGAGAGAGAGAGAGAGACCAAATGCCTAAAAATCATAAATCACAGGAATTAGTATGAGAATCCTAGGCTCTTAAAACTATTATTGTTGTTGTTGCTGTTTAGTGGTAGTATCTGGTTAGCTCAAGGAGGCTTTTTGGTGACCCACCCTCTCTGCCTTTTTCCTGAAAGTTGAAATGTGTAAGAGAAGCAATCTTCCAATAAAGAAAAGTCTGGGTAGTATTTTCTCATCTTACTGCACTGAATAAACAGCAGAATCCCCATGTGCAACCCTGAAACCCCAGGAGGTGCATAATTTTGTAAACGTTGAATCTTCAAATGAAGGAATTTCCCTAAAGATGTATTTGCACTGAGGCACGTGAGGGGAGGAGATTTCCCTAAAGCGTTACTCAGCGGAGTGCCTGAGGTCAAGGATCTCATTCACTCTCTCCCTGGCACTGCTAACAATACCTGGCCCTCCTCTGTCAACAAATACTCATCTACTGTCTACCAAGTATCAAGCAGGGTTCTGGAAATGCGGGGGAACATCAACAAGCCAGCAAGGCTCACATGTGCCCTGCCCAAGGTCTGTTGGGGAAAAAAACTGACATTAATAAGTGCTTTGTGTATTTCAAAAGCAAGCCACGAGGGTGCCACAGGAGCAAACAACCAGCAACCTTAGTGTCTTGGGGGAATCAGGGAAAAGCTCAATAATGTTGCAAAACTTATTTGAGGGCCCTGAATGTGGCAGTCCCTTCACAAAAGCGATCTCGGAGTCACAAAGCCACGAAGCCACAGGTGGTAACAGCAAATGATCAGGATAGTTTTCAACAGAGCCCTTGGAAGAAACAAAGTTTGTCTTTTTTTCATTCCATAGACAGAGCCTGTGTTAAGAGCTGGAATTGTGATAAATGTATCCAGCCTGAAGGAATACATCCTTTTACTCATCATTTATTCCACAGATATTTGCTGGGTACTTACAAAATGCCAGGGGCTGTTTTAGCCACTGAGACATGCAGAGAACCCTGCCCTTATGAACTCACATAATTGCGAAGTGACAGAAAATAAAACAGGAAAGGAAAGCATTCACTATGTCAGATGGGATAAGTGCTATGCAGAAAAATACAGCAGAAAAGGATGTTAGGGAGGTTGTTTGCAATTTAAAATAGGGTGATCAGAGGCCTCGTCAGAAGGTAATATTTGAGCAATGATTTTAAGGAATCAAGGGAGCAAGTCATACAGCTATCTGGAAGAAGCATTCCAGTAGGGGGAATAGTGAGTGCAAAGGTCCTGAGGTGAGATCACCCCCGGTGTATTCAAGGGTCCATGAGGAATTCAGAGTCTAGTACAACAAACAATATACTGAGGTCAAAGAATATATTTACTCTCTCCCTGGCACTAACAATACCTTCAGTCAACAAATATTCATCGACTGTCTACCAAGTGTACATAAAAAGGAACTATTTTACAATGTATCATGACAAGTGATGATGCCAGGTATTTTTGCTAATTAATTAAGGGAGGTCATAGCAGAATTCTGGTGCTGGGAAGCACAGAGACTGTCTACTATTGCTAGAAGTGCCTGGGCAGCAAAGTCAATGTTAAACTGGAAAAAAAAAAAAAACAAACAAACCCACAAACCTGATTTGGCAGCATTGGGATGGGTATGGACTGGATGAACCTGATCAGTCTCCTCACCTGCAACCCACTTCACCTACCGCTGAACAGTATTTTTCCACCCTTGTTCATTGTTCTATTGTTGCTCATGACCTGCTCTTCTGCTGATTGTAATCTCAGACCGAGGGTGAAGAAAACAGTGCTGTGGGGCAGCGGGACTCCTGGGTCTTCATCCCCGTCCCCTCCCCGGCCCCCACCACCATCTCTGACTAGCTGTGGGATCCTGGGTACGAATCTCTCCATCTCTCGTTTCCACTGCCTGTTTTTTTTTTTTTTTTTACTTTTTAAAATATTCATTCATTTTTGAAAGAGAGAGAGAGAGAGACAGAGTGCAAGCAGGGGAAAGGCAGAGAGAGAGACACACACAGAATCCCAAGCAGGCTCCAGGCTCTGAGCTGTCAGCACAGAGCCCGACACGGGGCTCGAACTCAAGAACCATGAGATCATGACCTGAGCTGAAGTCGGACGCCCACCTGATTGAGCCGCCCAGGCACCCCTTATCTGTTTTTTTATAACCCCCACCCTATGACAAAAAGCTGGACAAATTCTAATTTCATCATTACCTTTTCTTCCTTTTTCCCTTTCCATAAATTCTTATATGTGGTTACCGTAGGTCCCCATCCCCCACACAAGCACAGGTAGGGTGGGGGGATATCCTCCTTCTGTGGGCTCCTGGCCCCCCACAACACTCTGCTAGTGTTGTTTCCAATCAACGGCTGACCTGCATCCCCAAGGAAAGGTCATTGCTGATACTGGGCTTCCTTGCGTGCAAGGTTTCTCTTCTACGCCCATTGCTAAAAGCCTTTGCCCTCTTGTGCCACCGTTAACAATGGTTAAGGGAGCCTCAGTTCTAGTTCTGACTTGTCCCTGAGGAGTCACCAGTCCGCCAGACTCCAGTTTCCTCTGCCGGAATAATGTCATGCATCATAAGCTCTGTCACCCTCACCAGCTGTGACCTGGGTGAAAGCCACTTTGCAAAGACAGGGCTCGCCCCACATTTTGCCCAGAGGTAATGGGAACCTATTCACCTAGGGAAAGGCAGGGCACATTGTAACCACAGGTCTGCCCCCTGGGGTCAGGTGCTTCATCAAGTTTCTCCCTTTAATCTTTAAAGCAAGAGAAACCTTGGAGGCAGGGGGTGGGGTGAGGGGGATAAGTAGGACGAGTGCATTGCCAGGAGGAGCAATTGGCAGTCTGCAGGTTGGCATGACCTTTGCCAGCTCTCTGCGGCTGAGAAATGTGGCAATTATTCTTAGCATCTGATGCACAGGCATTTTTATGAGTCTCAAAATGGTCCAGGCAAGGCAAAGAAAAGCAACATGGTCAGGGAGAAACTCCCTTGATAAAGATGGTACCAGGGAGGGTAAGGTGGGAACTACCTGAAGATCGAGCCAGGGTGTCCTTTTTCACTTGCGGAAGGTGCTCTAGAGCCCTGGACCAACAGGGCTTTCACAGAACAGACAGACACACGTGCACACATGCACAGGCGCACACACACGCACACACACATAGATACTGTCAACCTTAAAAATAGAACGTCCAGTTATTTTTACCAGCAAACAACGGGCGTATTTGGGAATAGCAGAGAATTTCAATCCAGGACAAGCAAGCTACAGCAAACCCATCGGCAAATCCAACAACAAACAAAACAGAGGAAGGTTATTTTAGGGAGAGGTCGGAGGGAGTTTGGAGGGTTGTTTTGATCACAAGAGTCAAGAGGTGAGGCAAGAGTCCAGGGTGATGACCCTTTCTTTGATTTATTAGCTACAGGGCCAGATGATTTCTTATAGGAGATGCACATACATCTTTCCCTGCTGGGGCCTGTAATTGATTATTTTTTCGTGTTGAGATGCTTCTGATCTGGAGTCTGTGATTGATCATTCCCATAATTGACACTGAGTGTAAGTAAGGCTTCTCCTACAACCTTGCCCCCTGGGCATCATCCTCAGTCCACTTTCTCGAGCTTGCCTTTTATTGATTTTCACAATACACACACCTATTTCCTGCCCTCAAGAATCGTATAAGCTTCCATGAGAGGTGGATCATACATATAATTAATCATTTCCAAACCAGGATAGAAGTCCAAGGGAGATGATTTCCAAGGAAGAAGCATTTGAGCTGAAACTTAACACAAAATTGCAAACTGCCTCTTCTCCTTGCCTTCCCTTATATTCTCTACAGGAATTATCACCTTTCTGAAATAACAGGTCATTTAGTTATTGCAATTCTTGTCTCTCACCCTCACCCCTCTGACCAAGGCTGCTCCTACACTTTTTCCCATGGCATCCCTTCTAGTAGAGAAAAATGCAAAGAAATAAAAATTGATGAGCTCTTTCCCTTGCAAAGTACCTTTGACCTTTGAGAGCGAAGTCCCACTCATTTTATCCTCCAGAGAGCTCTGGGAAGAACAGAGGTCATGTGACTTTCCCCATTCTGCTTAAGTAGTAACATAGGCTGGGGGGGTGGGGGAGGGATGGAAGGTTGCTCAAGGTCATCCACCTAACACTCACCAGCCTTATAGAGGTGTCGTTAGAATCTCTCCTGGCATATAGAAGGCACTCGAATTACAGAAATCATGATTTCATTTTTCTTATGCCATATTCTTCAGGAAAAAAAAAAACTATTAAGCTACTTTCTTAGTACTGTCAGCTGGCACTGTGAATATTTTTCTGACTCCTTTTCCTTTCCTGTCTCTTTACGGTGCCAGAAAATAATTACCCTTCACTTTAATGTCCTTGTTTCCCAAGGACCCAGGAAGGTGTTTTCCCGAAGACCAGAGGGTGGGCACAGATAGTTTCCCCAGTGCAAGACTCCTGCCTATTCCTCACTGCCAAAAAAAATTTTTTTTAATTTTTTTTAACATTTATTTATTTTTGAGACAGAGAGAGAGAGAGCATGAACAGGGGAGGGTCAGAGAAAGAGGGAGACACAGAATCTGAAATAGGCTCCAGGCTCTGAGCTGTCAGCACAGAGCCCGACGCGGGGCTCCAACCCACAGACCACGAGATCATGACCTGAGCCGAAGTCGGCCGCTTAACCGACTGAGCCACCCAGGCGCCCCTAAAACAGTTTTAATAGCATGTATCCACTGATCACGTCTTCAGTACAGTTGCGGGGTAGAGAGCGTGAGTTTTACCACCCTGACAACCCATTGTGAGAGTGATACTCTTCCTATGTATCCCTATGAAAAAACATTTAAATAGATGATATTTAATCATAACATATAATAATTAATTTATTTATTTAAATATATAATATTTAATTACGGAACACATTAAATATATAACATTTCTAAAAGATGAAAAGTTATTTTCTCCAAAAAGTTGGGACATTTTTGCTTATTATCATTTCTCATTACCGGTCACTGACGACACTAATGGCATCAGCGTGTTACACAGTTACAAAGTGGGGGGTTAAAACAATCCTCAGGAGGCTTCCTGGAGGACTCCTTCATTTTCTTGTTTCTCCAGGATTTAAATCAGAGCGTTCCATGCAGGAACCCCAAGTCCATGAGGCTCTTCATGAATGGCCTCTTGGCTGCTGCCTACAATAAGATTTGTTACAGGTGCAGGTGGGGGGAGTGGGATCTGTTCAAGATTCTTCAGTTCCCCCAAGCTATCACCGATCTAATGATTAATTTTTTGATCTGGCCTCTGTAATATCCGCTGTATATTTTCCTGGGCAACATCTGGATGAGAATTGGCTTCTATTCTGTTGTTCTCCACCAAAGGTTGCAAGGACCAGTATTCTAGTGTCCAGATACTTGGCCCATGAGACCCCTGCCACCCCCACTTCTGTGGGCCTGTGGTCTGAGCGATGAGCCACCAATCCCTTTGCCAGCACATACCAGGAAATGTCACTTTCTCATTCTAGGAGGGGGACGTCCCTGCTGTGCCTCGCATGCTTTCTCAAAGTCTGATTGTGCACGTTACTCCTGCTACTCCTGACTTTTGTACTGGTTGAGACACTTGGATGCAAGTATCAGAAACCAATTTAAATGCATTGCAGAATTGTTAAGAAAAGATTTATTGTAAGCAAGGACTGAAGGGATTCTCACAGAACCTACAGGCAGTGGTGCAGCCAGATTTAGGGAGCACATCTCCTGAAGGGCTACCAGGAACCTGGGCAGTGATGCTTTGTTGTTGTTGTTGTTGTTAATTTTTTTTAAGTTTTATTGAAGCATAGTTGACACACGATGATACATTAGTTCAGGTGAACACACATAGTGATTTGACAAGTTTCCTAAACTGTAGGAACAGCTGATGGTAAAAACCAAACAAAATAACAAAAAAGAACACTGGTAATATGGTTGGGCATAAAGAGAAAGGTAAAAACCACCTTTTCCAGGGGGGGCACTTGTTGGAATGAGCACTGGGTGTTACATGTAAGCGATGAATCACTAAATTCTACTCCTGAAACCAACACTACACTTATACGTGTTTTCTTTTAATATAATTTATTGTCAAGTTGGCTAAAATACAGTGTATACAGTGTGCTCTTGGCTTTGTGGGTAGAGTCCTGTGACTCATCACTTACACGTAATACCCAGTGCTCATCACAAGTGCCCTCCTCAATGCCCATCACTCATTTTCTCCTCTTCCCCACCCCCATCCACCCTCAGTTTGTTCTCTGTAGTTAAGACTCTCTTATGGGTTTGCCTCTCTCTCTGTTTGAAACTCTTTTTGCCCTTTCCCTTCCCCCACGGTCTTCTGTTAAGTTTCTCAAATTCCACGTATGAGATAAAACATATGATATCTGTCCTTCTCTGACTGACTTATTTCACTTAGTATAATACCCTTGAGTTCCATCCACGTTGTTGCAAATGGCAGGATTTCATTCTTACTCATTGCCTAGTAGTATTCCATTGTATTTATAAACCACATCTTCTTTATCCATTCATCAGTTGATGGACATTTGGGCTCTTTCCATAATTTGGCTATTGTTGATAGCACACTACATTATATGTTAACTAACTTGAATTTAAATTAAAAAAAAATCTTTTCTGCCCCCCCCCCATTCTGTCTCCACCCAGAGTCACCACGCAGAGACAACCACAGGAACTAGGGTAACATCTGCTCTGAGGTCTGGCTCCTCCCCCTGACTAATTACTTAACCTTTTGGAGCCTCAGTTTCCTCAACTATAAAATGGGAAGGAGAAGGAGAAGGAGGGGGAGGAAGAAGAGGAGGAAGAGGAGGAGAAGGAGGAGAAGAAGAAGGAAAAGAAGGGGCGCCTGGGTGGCTCAGTCGATTGAGCATCTGACTTCAGCTCAGGTCATGATCTCCCAGCTTGTGTGTTCAAGCTCCGAGTCGGGCTCTGTGCTGACAGCTCAGAGCCTGGAGCCTGCTTCTGATTCTGTGTCTCCCTCTCTCTCTGCCCCTCTCCTGTTCACGCTCTGTCTCTCTCTCTCAAAAATAATTAAACATTAAACAATTTTTAAAAAAAGAAGGAAAAGAAGAAGGAGAGGGAGAGGAAGAAGGAGAGTTGCCTTGTAGGGTTTTTGCAATGGCTAAATGGGCAGCATTTCATCATCTGTCATCTCTGCTGCTCTACACACCCATTTCCTATTTCTCTCTCCCTGAAGAATTGTCTCCTCTGTAACTCAGTCCACACGATAGCAAATGGCCAACCACAGTTCCCAAGCATAAGTTTTGTAGGTCCAGCTCCCTAGAACAACCAGTCTCTCATAGCTGCAATTTCAAATTCCTGCGAAAGGGTCCCAAAATAGCCAACCTGGGTCAGGCGGCCTCTCCTGTTCCAGGGAACTGCTGCCATGGAGCTGGGACCACCCTGGTTATTGAGCACCCATTTCTGTCCTTTTGGCCATCAGGTACCCAATGCTGGGAATCACGGAATAAAGCATTCGGCAGTTTTATTATAAGCCTTGTCAGTCTCTTCAAAGGCATGTGAGGCAGCGAGAACCTAGATCCTTAATGCAACTGTCTAATAGACATGATTTTGGACCGCTACCTCCAGACATGTTCTAGTTCTCCTAAAACTGTCCCTATGAAAAGTGTCTAAAGCACAGCAGACCTAGGTAGCCATGTTTACATCATATGACCCAAACCTCATCTGCACGTACAGTGAACAGCCTACCCAACAGTGCGTCCGGCCAGTTGACCCATATTCTTTCTCTAGAGAATTTCAACCAAGAAACACAGATACAGTGATCAGTTTCGTGGTAAAAACTTGAACTGATTCATCACGTGTATTTGAGGGCCGGTGGGCACGTTGAGTCCTTACAAACAGCAGAAGTTGGTTAAAAGAAGGAAATAGAAAGACTCAGAGCAAAGCAAGGATAAATCAGACCACGCACCCCTGAGAAATGAGAACACAGTTTTGGTTCCCAGCGGCTCCTGGAGTCCACTTCCCATGAGATCTGGCTGCAGTTTGGCTCCTGTGGCCATAAAAGAGCCCATTTTATCTTTACAGCAAAATCTCCCACTTCTACTGAGGTAGCATGAGGAGAGTTCCATTTGTTACCACCAGCAATCCCTGACTAAGAGAGCCCGAGAGGGTGTTGGATGGGGAGTGAGGCCTGAAGGCGGGGGGGGGGGGGGGGGGGGGGACTTCTCCTTAGCCAGTCAGCTGAAGAACTCTGAAGAGAAACAATTCATACACCTACCTCCTCGTGTCTGCAGCTCTTCTGTTTTCAGAAAAGGAAGTCCTCATGGTTCTTTAAACACCTCCAACCTGTTTTCCAAGCCTCATCAGGACCTGCCAGTGAGAGGTTACTGGACACTGAAATAGCAACACACAGTTCTTCCTGGGCAAGCTGGGCCAGCCTCGCCTGGATGACAGATGTTCCTGCAAACATTTCATAATCTTTTCCTTCTGCCTTCCTTCCTCCCTCCCCCCCTCCCTTCCCCTTCCTTCCTTCCTTTCTTCCTTCCTTCCTTCCTTCCCTCTTCCTTCCTTCCCTATTCCTTCCTCCTTTCCTTCCTTCCTTCCTTCTTTCCTTCCTTCCTTCCTTCTTCCCTCCCTCCCTCCCTCCCTTCCCCTTCCTTCCTTCCTTCCTTCCTCCCTCCCTCCATCCTTTCCTCTCTCCCTTCTTTCCTCCCTTCATCCTTCCCTCATTCCCTCCCTGCCTCCCTTCCTTCCTTCCTCTCAACCATTATTTTCATTACTAGAGGATAAAGACCCAATGATGGGCAAAAGAGACACAGCCCCTGCCCTGGTGGTGTTTATAAGCCATCTGGGGAAACAGACAGTAATTAAATATTAAATAACCACTCCAAAATGTAAAATTACACTTATGTCAAGTGCTACAAAGGAGAGATATAAGTAGCTATGAGTGCAGAAAGAGGTTCATATGATCTCATCAGGGAAGTCCTGGGAGGCTTCCTGCAGAAGTGAGCTGAGATCTGAACCTCAACGGGAGTGGTCCTGGTGAGAAGTGTATAGAAGAAGCACAGTGGATGACCTGGGCAGGTCCTGGACTGGAATTAGCCAAGGTCACGTATTTGAGTGACTAGAAGGAGCCAGTGTGACCTGGGCTCAGCTGAGGGGAGCATTGTACAAGGTGATCATGGAGGAACTGGGTAAGGCTGGATTATGTTGGATCTTGCAAGCCATGTTCAGGGTTTGATCTTCATCCTAAGAACAACTGAAACCATATGCTCCAAAGCATCAGGCTGACTCAGATTATTGGAGGGAGATGCCTCTATCTTGCAGGATATTCAACCTTCCCTGCTGTCCATCATCCACAGCCTTCCCCTCTTTCTCATGTGCTGATAGTTTAATAAGCTATTCTGCATCTAGGACTATAAGGCATTAACTCTACATCTATAGACTGCTCTGTTATCGAGGAAGTTACCCAAAAAT
The DNA here is from genome assembly GCF_028749965.1 of Puma concolor. Lineage (NCBI taxonomy): Eukaryota > Metazoa > Chordata > Mammalia > Carnivora > Felidae > Puma > Puma concolor. The sequence continues at coordinate 12,548,453 of NC_141676.1, forward strand.
TATCAAATATATATATATATATACACACACTTTATATATACAGATACATATATAATATATATACTTAATAGATATTATATATACACTATATATCTATCTACATACATATATACACACATATAGATACATACGTACATACAGAGTAAGGGAGAAACAGGGACAGACATAAAAAGAAAGTTAGGCATTCAGAAAAAGAGGGAGACAGAGGGACAATGGATTGACACAGTGGAAATCTCGGAGCATTTTCCTGGTCTCCAAAATATCTACTATTACAATATTGTCCCATTTGTTAAGGATGCTATTTATTGTTTAAAATGAAATACATGTTTAAGCCTCATGGCCATGAGTGAAAAACCTTTAATATAGCAGAGGCAGTAGATATATTTTTTGTTACTGTCACAAGATATGACTAACCAATTAAAGACTGCATTACAGCTTTCTACTTGAGCTAATTGCTAACAAAGTCAGTCTGAAGGATGTTTTAATGAATGAACACACAACTGCTCACACAGTGTAGCAGCTGATCACATGGGGTCTCCAGACACTACTTCCTGCCCATCGGTCTTCTCCCCTCTGTACTGGACTTGACGTGATTGTGACCGTTCCTTGAATTTTCCAAAATAGATTTGCTCCAGGAGTGAACACAGAATAAGATCACAATAAATGGTTTTTAAAGAATAAATTGGAATCTTTTTTCAATGATCACATCAATTATAAACGACAGAGGCTAGGAGTGCCTGGGTGGCTCAGTCGGTTAAGCATCTGACTCTTGATTTTGGCTCAGGTCATGATCTCACGGTTTGTGAGATCGAGTCCCACAACAGGCTCCGTGCTGTCAGCGCAGGATTCTCTCTCTCCCTGTCACTCCCCTGCACACGTTCTGTGTGTGTGTGTGTGTGTGTGTGTGTGTGTGTGTGTGTCTTTATCAAAATAAATAAATAAACTTTAACAGAAAGAAAAGGAAAGAAAAGAAAAGAAAAGAAAAAGAAAAGAAAAAAGAAAAGAAAAGAAAAGAAAAGAAAAGAAAAGAAAAGAAAAGAAAAGAAAAGAAAAGAAAAGAAAAGAGGCTAAGTCACCAAAAACTAACAGGAGGCCTCTCTTAAACATATCTTCTTGAGGAGGCTATTAATTTGCAGCCCTTTATGATGCCCGTATCATTTCTCTCCTTAGCAGTGTGTGCAACATTATTCTGAAGTAGTCAGTCTAAATGAAAGGGCATCCTGTTGTACTTCCTGCAGACTTTCACGCTGCCGAATCTGGTCATGCCTGGTAGGGAATTCTGCTTTACGCAATGATGGCAATGGCATCAAAATGAGAATTAACTTTAAGATCATTCTGTTGGGGCGCCTGGGTGGCGCAGTCGGTTAAGCGTCTGACTTCAGCCAGGTCACGATCTCGCGGTCCGTGAGTTCGAGCCCCGCGTCAGGCTCTGGGCTGATGGCTCAGAGCCTGGAGCCTGTTTCCGATTCGGTGTCTCCCTCTCTCTCTCTGCCCCTCCCCTGTTCATGCTCTGTCTCTCTCTGTCACAAAAATAAATAAACGTTGAAAAAAAAATTAAAAAAAAAAAAAAAATAAGATCACTCTGTTGTTCCAGTAAAGAATTTGGGATCTATTTACAGAGGCCAATTCTCTTTGCCTCGGGCTCTGTATCTATATCAATCTGCTAGGACCACCATAACAAAATACCATAGACGGATGGCTTAAATAGTAGAAAATAGATTTATTTTCTCACACTTGTAGAGGCTGGAGGCCCCAGATCAGAGCATCAGCGAGGTCAGATTCTGAGGAGAGCTCTCTTCCTGACTTGCAGATGGCCGCCTTCTTGCCGTGTCCTTACACGGTGGAGACGGCGAGCTCACCAGTGTCTCTTCTTATAAAGACACTGATCTTATCTGACTAGGGCCCCATCCTTAATTACTTCCTTACTCCAAATGCCACCACATTGGGAATTATAGCTTTAACATACAAATGGAGAGGGGGATAAAGTCAGTTCACTGCAGTATTCAATACCCATAGTCCGACCTTATCTACGTGGAAAAATTGAAATTGTAATATGGGAAAATTTGAATAATCCAGAGGATTTGAAGGGACTTACCCTTAGCTAGGCTGGAGAGTAAGAAGCTTAAAGTGAACTCTTAGAGAACTTTTCCCCCTGAATAAATATCTCCACCTTCATTTATGTTCTTGATTGCACAATTTTATCTGTATAAGCATGTGTTTGTTTTCCTGAACTAACACATGGCACTCATCAAGTTAACAGAATCTTGGTTCAAGAAACCTTTCTAGGGGTGCCTGGGTGGCTCAGTCAGTTAAGCGTCCGACTTTGGCTCAGGTCATGATCTCGCGGCTTGTGAGTTCGAGCCCTGCGTCGGGCTCTGTGCTGACAGCTCAGAGCCTGGAGCCTCTTCGGATTCTGTGTCTTTCTCTCTCTCTGCCCCTCCCCTGCTCACGCTCTGACTCTCTCTGACTTTCATTTTTTTTTTTAATTTTATTTTTTTTATTTATTTTTTTTATTTATATATGAAATTTATTGTCAAATTGGTTTCCATACAACACCCAGTGCTCATCCCAAAAGGTGCCCTCCTCAATACCCATCACCCACCCTCTCCTCCCTCCCACCCCCCATCAACCCTTAGTTTGTTCTCAGTTCTCAACAGTCTCTTATGCTTTGGCTCTCTCCCACTCTAACCTCTTTTTTTTTTTTTTCCTTCCCCTCCCCCATGGGTTCCTGTTAAGTTTCTCAGGATCCACATAAGAGTGAAACCATATGGTATCTGTCTTTCTCTGTATGGCTTATTTCACTTAGCATCACACTCTCCAGTTCCATCCACGTTGCTACAAAAGGCCATATTTCATTTTTTCTCATTGCCACGTAGTATTCCATTGTGTATATAAACCACAATTTCTTTATCCATTCATCAGTTGATGGACATTTAGGCTCTTTCCATAATTTGGCTATTGTTGAGAGTGCTGCTATGAACATTGGGGTACAAGTGCCCCTATGCATCAGTACTCCTGTGTCCCTTGGATAAATTCCTAGCAGTGCTATTGCTGGGTCATAGGGTAGGTCTATTTTTAATTTTCTGAGGAACCTCCACACTGCTTTCCAGAGCGGCTGCACCAATTTGCATTCCCACCAACAGTGCAAGAGGGTTCCCATTTCTCCACATCCTCTCCAGCATCTATAGTCTCCTGATTTGTTCATTTTGGCCACTCTGACTGGCGTGAGGTGATACCTGAGTGTGGTTTTGATTTGTATTTCCCTGATAAGGAGTGACGCTGAACATCTTTTCATGTGCCTGTTGGCCATCCGGATGCCTTCTTTAGAGAAGTGTCTATTCATGTTTTCTGCCCATTTCTTCACTGGGTTATTTGCTTTTCGGGTGTGGAGTTTGGTGAGCTCTTTATAGATTTTGGATACTAAAAATATGTCCGATATGTCATTTGCAAATATCTTTTCCCATTCCGTTGGTTGCCTTTTAGTTTTGTTGGTTGTTTCCTTTGCTGTGCAGAAGCTTTTTATCTTCGTAAGGTCCCAGTAATTCACTTTTGCTTTTAATTCCCTTGCCTTTGGGGATGTGTCGAGTAAGAGATTGCTACGGCTGAGGTCAGAGAGGTCTTTTCCTGCTTTCTCCTCTAAGGTTTTGATGGTTTCCTGTCTCACATTCAGGTCCTTTATCCATTTTGAGTTTATTTTTGTGAATGGTGTGAGAAAGTGGTCTAGTTTCAACCTTCTGCATGTTGCTGTCCAGTTCTCCCAGCACCATTTGTTAAAGAGAGTCTTTTTTCCATTGGATGTTCTTTCCTGCTTTGTCAAAGATTAGTTGGCCATACATTTGTGGGTCTAGTTCTGGGGTTTCTATTCTATTCCATTGGTCTATGTGTCTGTTTTTGTGCCAATACCATGCTGTCTTGATGATGACAGCTTTGTAGTAGAGGCTAAAGTCTGGGATTGTGATGCCTCCTGCTTTGGTCTTCTTCTTCAAAATTACTTTGGCTATTCGGGGCCTTTTGTGGTTCCATATGAATTTTAGGATTGCTTGTTCTAGTTTCTTTTTTTTTTATTTTAAAAAAATTTTTTTTCAACATTTATTTATTTTTGGGACAGAGAGAGACAGAGCATGAACGGGGGAGGGGCAGAGAGAGAGGGAGACACAGAATCGGAAACAGGCTCCAGGCTCTGAGCCATCAGCCCAGAGCCTGACGCGGGGCTCGAACTCACGGACCGCGAGATCGTGACCTGGCTGAAGTCGGACGCTCAACCGACTGCGCCACCCAGGCGCCCCTTTTTTTTTTTTTTTAATTTTTTTTTTCAACATTTATTTATTTTTGGGACAGAGAGAGACAGAGCATGAACGGGGGAGGGGCAGAGAGAGAGGGAGACACAGAATCGGAAACAGGCTCCAGGCTCTGAGCCATCAGCCCAGAGCCTGACGCGGGGCTCGAACTCACGGACCGCGAGATCGTGACCTGGCTGAAGTCGGACGCTCAACCGACTGCGCCACCCAGGCGCCCCTTTTTTTTTTTTAATTTTTTTTTTCAACATTTATTTATTTTTGGGACAGAGAGAGACAGAGCATGAACGGGGGAGGGGCAGAGAGAGAGGGAGACACAGAATCGGAAACAGGCTCCAGGCTCTGAGCCATCAGCCCAGAGCCTGCTTGTTCTAGTTTCGAGAAGAATGCTGGTGCAATTTTGATTGAGATTGCATTGAATGTGTAGATAGCTTTGGGTAGTATTGACATTTTGACAATATTTATTCTTCCAATCCATGAGCAGGGAATGTCTTTCCATTTCTTTAAATGTTCTTCAATTACCTTCATAAGCTTTTTATAGTTTTCAGCATACAGATCCTTTACATCTTTGGTTAGATTTATTCCTAGGTATTTTATGCTTCTTGGTGCAATTGTGAATGGGATCAGTTTCTTTATTTGTCTTTCTGTTGCTTCATTGTTAGTGTATAAGAATGCAACTGATTTCTGTACATTGATTTTGTATCCTGCAACTTTGCTGAATTCATGTATCAGTTCTAGCAGACTTTTGGTGGAGTCTATCGGATTTTCCATGTATAATATCATGTCATCTGCAAAAAACGAAAGCTTGACTTCATCTTTGCCAATTTTGACGCATTTGATTTCCTTTTGTTGTCTGATTGCTGATGCTAGAACTTCCAGCACTATGTTAAACAACAGCGGTGAGAGTGGGCATCCCTGTCATGTTCCTGATCTCAGGGAAAAAGCTCTCAGTTTTTCCCCGTTGAGGATGATGTTAGCTGTGGGCTTTTCATAAATGGCTTTTATGATCTTTAAGTATGTTCCTTCTATCCCGACTTTCTCAAGGGTTTTTATTAAGAAAGGGTGCTGGATTTTGTCAAAGGCCTTTTCTGCATCGATTGACAGGATCATATGGTTCTTCTCTTTTTTTTTGTTAATGTGATGTATCACGTTGATTGATTTGCGAATGTTGAACCAGCCCTGCATCCCAGGAATGAATCCCACTTGATCATGGTGAATAATTCTTTTTATATGCCGTTGAATTCGATTTGCTAGTATCTTATTGAGAATTTTTGCATCCATATTCATCAGGGATATTGGCCTGTAGTTCTCTTTTTTTACTGGGTCTCTGTCTGGTTTAGGAATCAAAGTAATACTGGCTTCATAGAATGAGTCTGGAAGTTTTCCTTCCCTTTCTATTTCTTGGAATAGCTTGAGAAGGATAGGTATTATCTCTGCTTTAAACGTCTGGTAGAACTCCCCTGGGAAGTCATCTGGTCCTGGACTCTTATTTGTTGGGAGATTTTTGATAACCGATTCAATTTCTTCGCTGGTGATGGGTCTGTTCAAGCTTTCTATTTCCTCCTGATTGAGTTTTGGAAGAGTGTGGGTGTTCAGGAATTTGTCCATTTCTTCCAGGTTGTCCAATTTGTTGGCATATAATTTTTCATAGTATTCCCTGATAATTGTTTGTATCTCTGAGGGATTGGTTGTAATAATTCCATTTTCATTCATGATTTTATCTATTTGGGTCATCTCCCTTTTCTTTTTGAGAAGCCTGGCTAGAGATTTGTCAATTTTGTTTATTTTTTCAAAAAACCAACTCTTGGTTTCGTTTATCTGCTCTACAGTTTTTTTAGATTCTATGTTGTTTATTTCTGCTCTGATCTTTATTATTTCTCTTCTTCTGCTGGGTTTAGGCTGCCTTTGCTGTTCTGCTTCTATTTCCTTTAGGTGTGCTGTTAGATTTTGTATTTGGGATTTTTCTTGTTTCTTGAGATAGGCCTGGATTGCAATGTATTTTCCTCTCAGGACTGCCTTCGCTGTCCCAAAGCGTTTGGATTGTTGTATTTTCATTTTCGTTTGTTTCCATATATTGTTTAATTTCTTCTCTAATTGCCTGGTTGACCCACTCATTCGTTAGTAGGGTGTTCTTTAACCTCCATGCTTTTGGAGGTTTTCCAGACTTTTTTCTGTGGTTGATTTCAAGCTTCATAGCATTGTGGTCTGAAAGTATGCATGGTATGATTTCAATTCTTGTAAACTTATGAAGGGCTGTTTTGTGACTCAGTATATGATCTATCTTGGAGAATGTTCCATGTGCACTCGAGAAGAAAGTATATTCTGTTGCTTTGGGATGCAGAGTTCTAAATATATCTGTCAAGTCCATCTGATCCAATGTCTCATTCAGGGCCCTTGTTTCTTTATTGACCATGTGTCTAGATGATCTATCCATTTCTGTAAGTGGGGTGTTAAAGTCCCCTGCAATTACCACATTCTTATCAATAAGGTTACTTATGTTTATGAGTAATTGTTTTATATATTTGGGTGCTCCGGTATTCGGTGCATAGACATTTATAATTGTTAGCTCTTCCTGATGGATAGACCCTGTCACTATTATATAATGTCCTTCTTCATCTCTTGTTACAGCTTTTAATTTAAAGTCTAGTTTGTCTGATAGAAGTATGGCTACTCCAGCTTTCTTTTGGCTTCCAGTAGCATGATAAATAGTTCTCCATCCCCTCACTCTCAATCTAAAGGTGTCCTCAGGTCTAAAATGAGTCTCTTGTAGACAGCAAACAGATGGGTCTTGTTTTTTTATCCATTCTGATACCCTATGTTTTTTGGTTGGCGCATTTAATCCATTTACATTCAGTGTTATTATAGAAAGATATGGGTTTAGAGTCATTGTGATGTCTGTATGTTTTATGCTTGTAGTGATGTCTCTGGTACTTTGTCTCACAGGGTCCCCCTTAGGATCTCTTGTAGGGCTGGTTTAGTGGTGACAAATTCCTTCAGTTTTTGTTTGTTTGGGAAGACCTTTATCTCTCCTTCTATTCTAAATGACAGACTTGCTGGATAAAGGATTCTCGGCTGCATATTTTTTCTGTCTAGCACACTGAAAATCTCGTGCCAATTCTTTCTGGCCTGCCAAGTTTCAAAAGAGAGATCAGTCACGAGTCTTATAGGTCTCCCTTTATATGTGAGGGCACGTTTACCCCTTGCTGCTTTCAGAATTTTCTCTTTATCCTTGTATTTTGCCAGTTTCACTATGATATGTCATGCAGAAGATCGATTCAAGTTACGTCTGAAGGGAGTTCTCTGTGCCTCTTGGATTTCAATGCCTTTTTCCTTCCCCAGTTCAGGGAAGTTCTCAGCTATTATTTCTTCAAGTACCCCTTCAGCACCTTTCCCTCTCTCTTCCCCCTCTGGGATACCAATTATGCATATATTATTTCTTTTTAGTGTATCACTTAGTTCTCTAATTTTCCCCTCATACTCCTGGATTTTTTTATCTCTTTTTTTCTCAGCTTCCTCTTTTTCCATAACTTTATCTTCTAGTTCACCTATTCTCTCCTCTGCCTCTTCAATCCGAGCCGTGGTGGTTTCCATTTTGTTATGCATTTCGTTTAAAGCGTTTTTCAGCTCCTCGTGACTGTTCCTTAGTCCCTTGATCTCTGTAGCAAGAGATTCTCTGCTGTCCGCTATACTGTTTTCAAGCCCAGCGATTAATTTTATGACTATTATTCTAAATTCACTTTCTGTTATATTATTTAAATCCTTTTTGATCAGCTCATTAGCTGTTGTTATTTCCTGGAGATTCTTCTGAGGGGAATTCTTCCGCTTGGTCATTTTGGATAGTCCCTGGCGTGGTGAGGACCTGCAGGGCACTTCCCCTGTGCTGTGGTGTATAACTGGAGTTGGTGGGCGGAGCCGCAGTCAGACCTGATGTCTGCCCCCAGCCCACCGCTGGGGCCACAGTCAGACTGGTGCGTGCCTTCTCTTCCCCTCTCCTAGGGGCGGGATTCACTGTGGGGTGGGGTGGCCTGTCTGGGCTACTTGCACACTGCCAGGCTTGTGATGCTGGGGATCTGGCGTCTTAGCTGGGGTGGGTAGGCAAGGTGCACAGGGGCAGGAGGGGCAGGCTTAGCTTGCTTCTCCTTAGGTGATCCTCTTCAGGAGGGGCCCTGTGGCAGCAGGAGGGAGTCAGATCCGCTGCTGGAGGTTTGGCTCCGCAGAAGCGCAGAGTTGGGTGTTTGTGCAGAGCAAGTTCCCTGGCAGGAACTGGTTCTCTTTGGGATTTTGGCTGGGGGATGGGCGGGGGAGATGGCGCTGGAGAGCGCCTTTGTTCCCCACCAAACTGAGCTCTGTCGTCAGGGGGCTCAGCATCTCTCCTTCCCTTTGTCCTCCAGCCTTCCCGCTTTCTGAGCAGAGCTGTTAACTTATGACCTCCCAGCCGCTAAGTCGCGCTTGCTGTCGGAACACAGTCCGTCAGGCCCCTCCGCTTTTGCCAGCCAGACTCGGGGGCTCTGCTTGGCTGGCGAGCCGCCCCTCCACCCCGGCTCCCTCCCGCCAGTCCGTGGAGCGCGCAACGCCTCGCCGCCCTTCCTACCCTCTTCGGTGGGCCTCTAGTCTGCGCTTGGCTCCGGAGACTCCGTTCTGCTAATCCTCTGGCGGTTGTCTGGGTTATTTAGGCAGGTGTAGGTGGAATCTAAGTGATCAGCAGGACGCGCGGTGAGCCCAGCGTCCTCCTACGCCGCCATCTTCCCTCTCCCCCTCCTCTCTGACTTTCAATAATAAATAAACATTAAAAAAATTTTTTTAATAAATAAATAAAAACTGGCTTCTGCCTTCATTCCTAACTGACCACAACATCTAGCACCCAGTAGAACCTCAATAAATGTTGATCCAATTGAATCACAAGAGTCATGAACAGCTGATCACATAATGCCCTCAGGAAATAGGCCAGGATGTCACAGGCACACAGAAGCTGGTGGAAGTTCCCACAGAAGTGTAGAAAAATCAGAGTTAACATCCTTTAATTAATGAATATGTTAATAGAGTGCTTACTACTTGCAGAGGTTGTATTAAGAGAAGATCAGTCCAGCCAAGGAGACAGGCTCATATTTAAAAATACTATGTAATGGGGGTGCCTGGGTGGCTCAGTCCCTTAAGTGTCTGTTGATTTTAGCTCGGGTCATGGTCCTACAGTTTGTGGGTTCAAGTCCCATGTCAGTGCAGAGCCTGCTTGGGATTCCCTCTCTCTCTCTCCCTGCCCTTCTGCATGTTCTCTCTCTCTCTCAAAATAAATAAATGAACTTTAAAAACTATACTATGTAACGTGATATGGGCCAAGATGGCGGATTGAATGGAGATCCATGGAGACATGGGGAAAGAAGGAAAGAAGTGGTCCTACTCAGCTTTAGTGCAGAGTGAGTGAAGGGAGGCTAATGGGAGGGTCAAGGAGGGAAGGGCATGGAACCCATGCACTGGGCAGACTGATTGGAATTTCTTGAGTTGAAGGAAAGGAAATGGCAGAGGTGGATAGTGGGCTGAGAGAGAATGTGCCAGAAGAGGTTCCCTACAGCAAGTGACAGATGAGCTAGACATTGATTGATGAGGGGAGTGCACTGAACAGAAAAGCCAAAGGAGTGGCCTTCCCAAACCAAGACCAGCTTGACAAGACCCTAGAGGGTATGAAAGTGTGGTTGCTTTGGGACCCAGCAGATAGACTTCAGTGCCTTTCTGCTGTCTCCCCACTTGCCGAGTCTGAAGACCCACAGGTGGTGCCCCCAAAGTATCAAGCAATTGCCAAAGCACCGCCCCACCTTGCCTCAACAATCACTGGTCTTTCCCTCCTGGAAATATGTTGAGATCCACATAATTCCTGATGTTCCCCAGCTATCATCCCCACCTTTATCAAAACCTTGCTGTCCTCTGGTCCAATAAAGGCTTTCTGTTCTCCTTAGGGACTATATGAAGTATTTCTCTTGCCTGTAAAGACATCATTGGCTCAGAGCTTTATTCTCTCTCGAAAACAAGTGAATGTCAGCCAAGGTCCTTGTGGCTGGACTCAGAGGAGCAAGTCGTTCCGTGAGAATTCCAGACACTGAGACATAGCAATGGGGACACATATTTGGAGATAGTACAACTCTCCTGCTCCTGACACATTGCAGCTCCCTGGCTCCATTTAGGGTTTTGCATAAATCAAATGCAAGCAAGAACTTCTGGGTCTCTTAACTGCACATAAATAGCTGAGAAATTTAAAATAATTGCAAGCACTTTGAGAAACTCTTTTTTATAATCAATACAGTTGGAGGGTTATAAGCACCATAGTTCCTAAATTCTGGGAAAAGAGAAGAGAAACTAAGGAGTCTGTACGAGAACTAAAGTTGGTCCAGTAGATCAGATTAACGTCAGCCAGAGCTCACAGACAACAGGAAAGGGGACAGGCCACAGAGGGGACAATGTCTGGGCTTGGCCCCTCAACACTGGGCCTCACGGGACACAAAGATGAAGGTAAACGTGTCCATTTCATATCTTCAAATTACAACAAATGCTTAAAAAAGTAACTCCTCTGTTCTAATAAAAAAAAAAAATGGCATAACGAATTGTACTATTCTCCCTCCTTGTGTCTTGAGTTGATATTGTGTTACCTCACTACATCCCTGGAGAGCAGAGTGGTGTTATTATCCCCATTCTACAGTTGAGGAAACAGAGGCTCCAAATGATTTCGGCACTTGTCTGAGATCTCAGGGGAATGACGAAGGCAAGATTCAAATCCTGATCTATCTGACTCCTGGACCATACTTCGAAAAAGGCCCAGATTAGAGACACAATCGTGGCTCCTCCGTGGACAGCAGGGCCAAGACCAGGGTGAGGCAAGGGAGGCGCCTAGAGTACAAAAGTTAAGGAGGCGCTCATTCTCGGGTTCGGGTACTCACTTTGCACTTGCATAGCCCTCAAAATGAGCACCTACTTCCGAGTCATTGCTTAGACCACACGATCTTCAAGGGACCTATGACGGTCACTTTTAAGTGTCACCTGGCTAGGGTATGACACTAGTTGCTTAGTCAAACACCAGTCTAAATGTTGCTGGGAGGGTATTTTTTAGATATGATCAAATTAACACGTTAATCAGTCGACTTTGAGAAAAGCAGACGATTCTCCATAGCGCAGGAGGGCTTCAACCAATCAGTTGAAGGCCTTAGGAGAAAACATAGGTTCCCCAAAAAAGAAGGAGCTGTGCCTCTGGACTGCCCTTCAGACTCTTAACATCAGTTCTCCCCTGGGTCTCCAGCCTGCTGGCCTGCTCTGCAGATTTTAGACTCACTCGCCCACCATCAGGTGAGCCAATTCCCTTAAAAAAAAAAAAAATTGGGTAGATGAGAGAGAAAGAGAGCGATTCTATTGCTTGTGTTTCTTTAGAGAACGCTGACTAATACTGGATCTTAAAATCACCGTCATCTAAGCAATTGAAAACGGGCACATAACAGCTCGCCCGACCCAAGAACCCAGTGCAGTGGGAAGTGAGCCTCATAACCGATAACAGTGTGGCTCTGAAGACAGACTGTCAGCGCTCAATTCGAGCTTTGCTGCTGGCTCTCTGCATGAGTTTGGGCAACTTCTTAACTTCCCTGTGCTGCCACCTTCTCATCCATAAATGGGAACTAAGACCAGCGTTTACCTCAAAGGGCTGCTGTGGAGATTCCATGCGGGCATGAATGGAAGATGCTCAGAATAACACTTGGGCCAACAGTAAGGCTCAACGGAAGTCGGTATGTATCAGTTGCTGTAACACAGGGCCCCAAACTGAGTGGCTTAGACAACAGAAGTTTATTGCCTCCCAGCTCTAGAGGCCAGAAGTCTGAAATCCAGGTGTCACCAGGATTGGTTCCTTCTGAGCGCTGTGAGGAAGGGTCTGTCCCGGGTTTGGGGACGGCCATCTTCTCCTTGTCTCTCTATCCATCGTCTTCCCTTTATGTGTGTCTGTGTCCAAATCTCCCCTTTTTATTTTATTTTTTCAAGAAGCCCTATAATGGATTCTTTTTTTTTTTTTAATTTTCTTTTTTTTTGAACGTTTATTTATTTTTGGGACAGAGAGAGACAGAGCATGAACGGGGGAGGGGCAGAGAGAGAGGGAGACACAGAATCGGAAACAGGCTCCAGGCTCTGAGCCATCAGCCCAGAGCCTGACACGGGGCTCGAACTCATGGACCGCGAGATAGTGACCTGGCTGAAGTTGGACGCTTAACCGACTGCGCCACCCAGGCGCCCCTGGATTCTTTTTTTAACGTTTATTATTTTGAGAGAGAGAATGTGTGTGAGCGAGGGAGAGGCAGACAGAGGGAGACACAGAATCCGAAGCAGGCTCCAGGCTCTGAGCCGTCAGCACAGAGCCCAACGCGGGGCTCGAACTCACAAACCGTGAGATCATGACCTGAGCTGAAGTCAGACACTTAACCAACGGAGCCACACAGGTGCCCCAAACTTCCCCATTTTATAAGGACACCAGTCATATTGGGTTAGAGATCCCTCTAATGACCTCATTTTAACTTGATTTCCTCTGTAAAGACCCTGTCTTCAAATACAGTCACACTCCGAGGTCCTGGGGGTTTGGACCTCAGCACATGAATTTGGCAGGGAACAGAATTCAATCGTTAACACAAGAATTGTAATGCCATTGGATTCACCTACACAAGTTCCTTGTTGCCTGTGGTAGATCGTGTTTCCCCCAAATCAGACCCTGAGACGGGTTCTCAAGCCAGTGGTTTATATGGGAGTTGATTTCAGGAAGTCCAGGTAGAGAAGTAGGGCAGAGAGACAGAGAAGGGGAGGAAGCCAGAGAGCAGCCTCCTGACAGTCCCTGGGGCTCAGACCTGCTGGGACCTCCGGGAGGTAGCATGGAGCACACCTCAGAGTTGGCCCATCCCAGGAACAAGGAAGTCTGGGAATTTACCTACAAGTAGTCCTGTCACTCCTTGATTGAAGACTGCCCCTAGGCCCTTAACTCCCTGGCCAGTATTTACGTTAGAAATCTCACAGGTGGTGTGGCTGGGGCCATCAGAGCTGAGGGGTATGACAGGGACCCTGACAGCATCTACCATGAAGCTACACACAGCCGCAGATCACACCAAGATGGGGTCAGACCTCACACTAGATGGAGGGTGGGTGGAGGGCCTGATTTCTCGGCCAGGATTCTTTTCGAGCATTCTCCAGAAAGGATGGTCAGGAGCTCCAGTGAGGAAATCCTCCTTTGGGCGACCATCCCTCCTTGGCTGTGCCTTCGGCCAATGTGGCAATAATGGATAAAAAGGTGCATTGTAATCGTGTTGGATTGGGAGATACTAACCATTCCCATTCCTTTTAGACTCTCTCAGCTTCATCACAGAACAACAACAACAAATCTATTGCATTGACTTTTACTGCTAAGCCACAACACTCTACCTTATTAATGAATGATGCATGAGGCAGAAGATCCTCGGTGTCCAGGCCACTGGGCTGAGTATGGAGATTTCAGCTTTTACCTTCCCCTTCTGCTTATAGGAGTTTCAGTCCCAAGTTGCTTTGCATCTTCCGTCTTCTCTGTCTCTGTCTCTCTTTCTCTCTGCTGCCTTGCCACTTCCAATATTTCCTGGCTCTTTCTATCCCCTTCAGCCTTGCTTATGTGACTTCCTCACTCTCCATTATTATCAGCAATTAATATTTATTGCCATGAAATGATGAGCGGTCGTACATAACAGACTAATTCCAGAGACCTTCTTCTTTCCATCAAATCCTAATCCTTCCTCCATCCTATCTGCTCTTCTCAGATGCTGAGTCATATTCTAGTGATATAGTGACGCTATTAATAATCCTTCACATTTATCATAGCTCAGGAAGTCAGGGAGCCAAGGTTAGAAAAGTTTCAAAAGGTCTTCTAGCCCAGAAGCTGTGCTTCTGACTATATATAATTCCCCTTTTGCGAACTGGTGGGCCACAAGAGAAATCCAGCCAACAGATATGTTTTTTTGCTGCATGCAGGATTTTAAAAATCAAGGAACTTCCCATTTAAACTATTCGATTGCAAATTTCATGGGAAAAAAAAATCTTGTTGCAACATGTGGTGACACTTGCTGGGAGGGGAGAGGGGGTCGCTCCTTTGACAGGACAGGGCCCCTGCCATCCACAAGTCCCCACCCCAATTTTCTTTAGCCCAGGGTGCTCAGTTGCTTAGCTCTTGATGTTTGAATCTTCTACAACAACCCCCCAAGAATCCCGCAAGTGTATGCTTGAGCACCCCTAAAGAAAAAAGAGTCCACCGCCTGCAAATACAACCACTCCCTCTTTGAGCAGTTCATTCCAGAGTTCCTCCTTAAATACTATTTTTATTTTTTGGTGAGCGCAAGTGGGGGAGGGGGGGGCACAAAGGATCTCCAGTGGGCTCTGAGTGGACAGGCTGACCGCAGCCAGCCCGATACGGGGCTGACACTCACAAACTGTGAGATCATGACCTGAACCGAAGTCGGACGCTCAACCAACTGAGCCACCCAGGTGCCTCTCTAGAGCTCCTCCTTAAACTCTGGAAGCCAAAGCACCCACCATTGGCCCTAGTCCATCTCCTCAACACTAGACTAAGGAAGAGTCCGCCATTGCGTCTTCTCCAAAGCAAACATCTCTGGTTCCTGGTCTAACGTGGTTCCTTTGCTAACTTGGTTTTTATTTTCTGGCCCTGCTCCACTCTGTTTTTATTCCCTTGAAAGTGTAAAATCCAGAGATGAAGATTTTCCTCTTGATGGATTCAGCTCAACCCTTTATCTTCCAGAATTCCACTCATGCCCTAATGAAAGGAGTGTTTGCTAAACACTTAGCAGGTGCCAGGCACTCTGCCAGGCCCTGGCATCACGTTGGCGAGCAGAGAAAGCTTAGCGCCTGCCTTCCTGAAGCTCACACTCCACTGGGGAGACAGTGTTACTCTGCAATCTCCCGAAGGAACGTACACTTACACTGTGATGTAGGCAAAGAAATTCCATATGATTCCAAGAATCGAGACATAAAAAGAAAATGAAATTTTAACAAATCTAGGGGAAAACATGGGTGAAGAATGTGATTATCTGAAAGAGGCCGTTCTAATCACAACAGGAATCCTCAAAGCTATAAGGAAAAAAGTGGATAAATCTTACTACATCAAATTTTAACATTTTTGCAGGCAAAAAGCATCATAAACATACTCAAAAGACAAACTTGGGAAAATATTTGCAACACGAATGACAGCCAAAGAACTGATTTCCCCCGTATGCGAATTACCCTTACAAATCAATTGAGAAAGCACATGAAAAATTTACAAAAGAAATATAAATGATTCAAGCAAATGAGACAATTCTGAACCTCATTAATAATGAAAGAAATACAAATTAAAATAATGAGATATTTTCAAAGTAAATATCGGCCATGATATTTTAGGAGTGATACTCCCTGGAGCCGTCAACGTGGAGAGAAGCTGGCTCTTCTACAGGAAACTCAGAGATGAGCTCATTTTAAACGTTCCGATTCTGTTATTTTAACTGTTCCTATTCTTTATTCTTTCATCCAACCCATCCGCCATTGCGTCATGGCTTCCAGAACTAGCTGCCACCTGCACCTTCTGGGATCCTCAAGCCAACCCCAGTGAGTCTACTCAATCTATAATTTGGGGGACTCGGGATCACTGTTCTCCTAGAGGGTTTCCCCAAGGCCCACCTCCATTCCCTTAGCTCGCCTAGGAAATTTGACAATGGCCTGGTTAACTCCGTAGTGTCCCTGCCAAGGTTTCTGACAAAGAAGAAATCTGAACTGCTCAGGAGTGTGTTTAAAACATGGTTGCTATTTAGCTGCAATCCCTGGGATCAGTTAACCATCCCCGGCTTAATTCACCCCACTGATAAAAAAGGAGCCAACGTTACATGAGAAGGCGGAAGGGTGGGCCTGAAGACGAATTGAGAGTCCTTTCCTGTCAATCCTCTGAATTTTTATACCCAGTCTTCTCTCATTATGTTAAGGGTTTCAGCAAATGATAGTTGAGTGCCTCTTTTTAGTAAATGGTGCTGGTGAACCCAGATATCCACATGCCAAAGAAAGAAGTTAGACCCTTACCTCACACCAGATACAAAAATTAACTCAAGATGAATCAAAAATCTAAACATAAGAGGTAAAACTACAAAATATAAGAAGAAAACTTAGGGGAAACTTCGCCACATTGGATTTGGCAATGACTTCTTGGATGTGGCACCAAGAACACAAATGACAGAGGAAAAAAACAGATAAATTGGACCTTATCAAATTAAAAACTTTCACGTTCAAAGGACGCTATCAAGAGTGAAAAGGCAACCCTCAGAACGGGCAAAAATATTTGGAAATTGTATATCTGATAACACATTAGTATCCATAATATCTAGAGAACGTGTACAACTCAACAACAAACTTTAAAATGAGCGAGGGACATGAATGGACATTTTTCCAAATAAGATACACAAATGACCAAAAAGATGTTCAAATTACTCATCATAGAGTAATGCAAACCAAAACCACAGCAAAATACCACTTCACACCTATTAGTATGGCTATCAAAAAACAGAATAGAGGGGCGCCTGGGTGGCTCAGTCGGTTGGGCATCCGACTTCAGCTCAGGTCATGATCTCACGGTCCATGAGTTTGAGCCCCGCATCAGGCTCTGTGCTGACAACTCAGAGCCTGGAGCCTGCTTCAAATCCTGTGTCTCCCTCTCTCTCTGCCCCTCCCCTGCTCATGCTCTGTCTCTGTCTCAAAAATAAATAAAAACATTAAAACAAAAATTTAAAAAAATAAAAATAAAAAAAACAAAATAGAAAATAACAAGTGTTAGTGAGGATGTGGAAAAATTGGAATACTTGTGCATTGCTGCTGGGGAAGGTAATATAGTGCAGCCTGTGTGAAAAGCAGCAAGTGATCCCTCAAAAGGTTAAACATAGATTCACCATATGACCCAGGAATTCCTAGGTATACCCCCAAAAGAATTGAAAACAGGGACGTGAACAAATATTTGTACATCGATATTCATGACAGCATTGTTCACGACAGCCAAGATATGGAAACAACCTAAGTGTCCATCAACAGATGAACGGGAGAAAATGTGGTATCTACATACAGTAGAATATTTCTCAGCCTTAAGAAAAGAAGGAAGTCCTGCCATTTGCAACAACATGGAAAAACCTATAGGACATTACGCTAAATGAAATAAGCCATCATGGAAGGAACAAATACTGTGTGGTTCTATGTATGTGAGGTATCTAACAGAGTCAAACTCATAGCAACAGAGAACACAATAGTGGTTTCCAGAAGACGGGGGACAGGAGCAATGAGGAGTTGTTATTTGGTGGGTATGTTTGAAATTATATTCATCCTGGAAAGGAAGTAATTACCTCCTAGCTTTCCATACAGTATCTCTGTATGACTCATGTTATAAAATCCGTATTTCCAGTGTTTCCCAAAACACTTGATACATTTTAACTCACTATTCTACTGACTTTATTATTTCCTTATTTATTATATTCGAGGTATATGGTTTATCGCCTCCATTAGGGTATAAGCTCCACAAAAGCAGAGACTTTTTGCTTATTTCCTTCCTGGATAAAGCTTCCAAACGCTAGGGCAGTGCCCAGCACACAGTAGCGCCCTAATAAACAATTTCTTGAATTAATGAATAAACTATTGTAGACTCTGTCTATAATGAAAATATAAAGCAACAGGTGTAGACAGGCTATTTTTACAATACCTTTCTGGGGGCTTTCAAAACCCAAAGAAGCAAACTTCCTAAGGCCTGAGTTAGAGTTCAGATATTCATTCCATTCCAAGAAGAAAAAAAACGCACTTTCATTACTGAGGTTGCTGTCATTTTTTAAACTTTATCTTTGCACTGTTATGCCTTAAATAAAGATAAAGTTATGTTGAGAAAAAAGCAAACGACACAATGTTCTTTTCAACAATTTTCAGAATAGTTCATGGTTTTTGAAGAAGAGACGAGTGAAAACAGCTAAGACTGTCTTTCCCAACAGGATTAAAACGATGAATCATACAGTGTCCGTGAAGCATCTTGGTCTCCATGAAAACTCTGGCAGCTGCACCACAGGGAAGCAGGGAGGCTATTTTCCTTTCAACTTCTATCAGCTTTCCCCAGGTTCTCGGGTGATTTATCCTCCTCATTCTATATCCAACTAAGATTCAAGAGAAAATACTGTTTGAGGTTTGAATTCAGCATCAGGCAAAATGAGATTTGGAGCCCAGAGTTGTCTTACCTTCTTTGAACTCCGGGACCAATGAACCCTTTCAGCCAAAATGCTTCAGCCTCTTTTTGGCCTCTGCCCCTAAGGCTACCAAAAAGATATGGGAGATCCGTGTTGGGGCTTGAGCCGCTCTGTTCTTGTGGTCGTTCGCACATGGCTGTGAGAAGGTATTTTCCCTTCCTTGTACATTAGACCAACAGGATGTGAGCAAGGGAAGCAGACTAAGAAATCTGGGAAGTATTTTATCTGCTTTCTATTGATCCTCATACCAAAATAAAAAGGGAACTTTTGGTGGTCTTTGTAGGTCTTATCTGAAGGGTTACGACTCTCCCAGAGGACAGCCACACCCATACACAAAAGTAAACATATGAATACACACTCCAACCAAAGACCCAAGATTATGGGCTATGTGGGTTATATCCCCTAATTCTACCCTACACGCATGCCCTTATGTGATCATCCAGTTCATTTGGCCTCACATCTACGTTCCTCCGTTCAGATTAATATATGTGAAAAAATAGAAATCACAGTAAAATATCGGTGTTGTCCCTACCCCCAGTTTTATCGAGATATAACTGACATGTACAACGGTGTAAGTTTAAGGTGTGCAATGTGACGATTTCATGCACACACACGCTGTGGAATGTTTCCCACAAGGAAGCTAGTTAACGCATCCTTCCTCTCACATAATTACCATCCTGTTATCGTTATTTTTATGGCGTGAACACTTAAGATCTATTCTCGTGGCAACTTTCGTGTAGAGTCACCACGCTATTCATCGGATCCAGAACTTACTCATCTTACGTTGGAAGGTTTGTACTCTTTGACCAACATCCTCCCTATTGCCCCAACACCCAGCCCCTGGTAACCATCAATCTACTCTCTCTTTCTGTGAGTTTGACTGTTTAGATTCCACATAGAAGCAAGATCATACAGTGCTTGTCTTTCTCTGTCTGACTTTCACTTAGCATAATAATACCCTCTAGGTCCGTCCATGTTGTTACAAAAAGCGAGATTTTCTTTTTTATGGCTGAATAATATGTTCCTGCACGTGCAGGAACATGGCCTCGTGTTTTCTGTCCCCATCCATCTGCCCATAGACATTTAAGTTGTTTCCATGTTTTGGCTTTTGTGAATAATGCTGCGATAAATATGGAAATGCAGATATCTCTTAAATATCCTGATTTCATTTCATTTTCTTTGGAAAAAAATACCCAGAAGTGGGATCGTTGGATCACATGGTAGTTCTATTTTTCATGTTTTGAGGACCCTCCCTACTGTTTTCCATTGTGATTGTACCAGTTTACATTCCCACCAACAGTGCACAAAGATTCCCTTTCCTCCACATCCTTACCAACATTTGTTATCTCTTGCCTTCAAGCAAGAGATATCTTCTTGCCTTCAAGCAAGAGATCTCCTCTCATTCTAGCAAGTGTGAGGCAATATCTCATTGTAGTTTTGATTTGCATTTCCCACATAGTTGGTGACGCTGGGAATCACTGTGTACCTGTTGTCCATCTGTATGTTCTCTTCAGGTCCTCTACCCATTTTTAGTTGAATTGTTTGTTTTATTGCTATTGAGTCGTATGAGTTCTTTATATATTTTGGATACTAATCCCTTATCAGGCACGTGGTTTGCAAATATTTTCTCCCCTTCATAGGTCGCCTTTTCATTTCGCTGATCATTTCATTTGCTGTGCAGAAGCTTTTCAGTTTGACGTAGGCTCACTTGTTGATTTTGCCTGTTGCATTTGCTTCTTCTGCTGTCAGAAAACCCTGCCTGCCGTCATGCACTCTTGTGGCTACCGAGTCCCTCCATGGGCATGGGCACAGTAGTGGAGGCTGGTGACAAGAGTCAGGCTATGAGCGTGTAAGTGCACAGACAGAGGGCCTAGCCTTGAGCATACGCATGACAGTGAGGGTCAGCTGCGGGGGTCTAAGCTGGAGTGTTGCACTCACACGGCCACGGAGACCTGGATTGGCCTCTGGTACAAAGGGGGCAGGGGTAAAGAAGTGGGAGGGACTCAGGAGGCTGGCATCTGCACGCACAAAAATCCATGTGGTGAAAACCAGTGAAATCTGCATGGGACCCACGACTGTGCTGGCCATTTGGTTTCTTCAGTGGTGAAAGCTTCTGGGTTCCTTGGCAGAGCTGGTCGCTGGGAACCATGGTCGCTTTCACTGTGTAGCTCAACTGTAGCCCCTGCTCATCTTCCTGGTTCATAGCTGGCTCTGGAAGGTGTAACACTGAGTGGGTCCTCTGTGCATTGCCCTGAAAGGCTGAGGACACTGTTCATTCACCCCAATCTCCCATTTCTGGGGGGGGGTTCCCTCTTAGCACTGACCAGTGCCGGCCTGGGGGATGGAATGATGCAGGCAGAATGAAACTGTTTTTCCTTCCCTATCTGTGGGATTTTTCTCAGGGTTTTTTGTTTGTTTGGTTGTTTGTTTTTGTCTTTTGTCTTTTGTTTTGTTTTGTTTCATTTTGGTTTTTTGCTCCTGTGTTGCTGAAGTCTTTCAAGTGGATTCATGAGCTATCCCAGGGATGTTTTGTTTATAGACAGCTGCCTAATTATCGATCTTTGTGGGGTCCCCTAAAATGCCATGCTGGTGACATCACTGTTTGATAATCTAAATGATAAGAAGAATATAGCACTTTGGTCTCTTGATGTATTGAGTTAAATGGAACCATTCAAAGTTTGACAGTCTGCTTTCTTCATCTTTTCCATATCATTTTTGGTAGATTGAGGCCAAAGTATTACAGCTGAAACTTATTCCAAAACCCAGTGCTTAAAAGAAATACACTTAGAAGCTGAAGGGGATAAAAAAAAAAAGAACAGAGTCCATATTACCAACTGGATTTTATTATTCAGTGTTCTCTAGAGATACAGAACCAACAGGATATATGTGTATATATATATATATATATATATATATATATATATGGAGATTTTTCTTTTTTTTTTTAGTTTTATTTATTTCTTTTGGGGGGGGGGAGCACATGAGTGAGGAAGGGGCAGGGAGAGAGAGAATCCCAAGATCTGCAGTCCATGCCAAGCCTGATACGGAGTTCAATCTCACGATCATGACCTGAGCCAAAATCAGGAGTCAGATGCTTAAACGACTGAGCCATCCAGGAGTCCCTTTATGGAGATTCTTTTAAGCCACTTCAGCCACTTCGTGGTAGTGAAAATATCACCACAATCTATATTAAAAATTTGTTAAAAGAGTTGATCTTATGTTAAGTATTTTTACCACAAAACAATAATAATCAAGAGGGTGGTAGAAAACTTTCGGAGGAGACGGATCGGTTTATGGCATTGGACATTTATTGTAAGGAACTGGCTCACACAGATTCTCATATGGAAGCTGAAACAATCCAGGAGATTCAGGAAGACAGTGGTGCAATTCGGTCTGAAGCCTGAGAACCAGGGAAGCCGATGGTGTGGATTTCCCTCCAAGTGCACCTCAGGCAGTCAGGCAGAGTAGGAGGAAAGAATTCTCCCTTCCTCTGCCTATTGCTCTATTCAAGCCTTCACTGGATTGGGTCATGTTCACCTCTATAGGGGGAGGGCAACTTGCGTCACTGGATCCACTGATTCAAATGCCAACATCATCTGGAAGCATCTTCACAGATACACCAAAAATAACGTTTGGCCAAGTATCTGGGCGCTCTCTAACTCAGCCAAAACTGACACATAAAATCAACCAGAGGATTCCATTTTCTGACAGATTATCGTAAAGTCTGTTTTCAAAGTGAGACCTATCAAGAACGAGACAAAGATGTCCACTCTTGCCACTTTTATTCAGTATAGTACTGGAAGTCCTAGCCCAGGAAAGAAAAAAGAAATACTAGGCCTCCAGACTGGTAAAGAAGAAGTAAAGCTGTCACTAATTACAAGTGACATGATACTGTACAGAGAAAACCCTAAAGACCCCCTCGCCCCCCACAACACACACTTAACGTGGTGAGCTTTGAGTAATGCATAGAACTTACGAATCACTGTATTATACACCTGAAACTGATATAACGCTGTATGTCAACTAAACTTCAATACTAAAAATAAAAAATAAAAAGGAGACCTGTCAATGAGATAAGCAAAAACTCTTGGTACCTTGCTCAACACACATTAGGTGATTTACAGACGTTTTCACTCATTGATTAAATTATGCAAGTGGAAATTCACCACAAAGGCCATTTCTTTCCGTGCCTTCGCACATTAATCGGAAAGCAATCCCCTAAAACACACTAAAGCCTCATTTTATTTTTGTCCACTTGGTGCACCCCTGAAGTAGTTGTATGTACATCAAATACTGTACCTGCATCAAAGGTCATTCATTTATAGGCAGTTTATGGCCACTCACCAAGTAGAAAGGGGGAGGAATCTTAGAAGCCCCACCACCACCACCAAAATAGCACACTCACTGTCTAGCATTTTCCCCATTTATATATCTTTTTTAAATGTTTATTTATTTTTGAGAGAGAGAGAGAGAGCACGAGGGTGGGAGGGGCAGAGGGAGAGAGAGAGAGAGAGAGAGAGAGAGAGAGACAGAGGACCTGAAGCGGGCTCTGTGCTGACAGCAGAGAGCCCGACGGGGGGCTTGAACTCACAAACTGTGAGATCATGACCTGAGCCAAAGTCAGACACTTAACCAACTGAGCCACCCAGGTGCCCTGCATTTATATATGTTTTTTAAGTTAAAGGCTTTTCCTGACTTTATGCATGTAAGAAACCCTGCAAGGAGTGATTTCTTCAGCCTACTGAAACAACCTGCCACACAGTAGGGGTTAATGAAAATGTGTTGTCCCCTTGAAAGGGAGAAGTTGATGGCCATTTCGATGTATATCTAAGGAAGGCTGCATGCAGAGAAGGAAAAGTGTACCAGTGAAAAAGTAGATGCCTCCAAAAGTGTATTTCCCAAATTTCACCATTTTCTAAGAATCAGTGTTATACCAACATCATGGTCATGCACTTGTGAGCTTTCTCTGCTCTTATATGTATATGTATTTTATTTTATTTTATTTTATTTTATTTTATTTTATTTTATTTTATTTTAATTTTAGAGAGAGAGCATGCTCAAGCAGGGAAGAGGGACAGAGAGAGAGAGAGAATCTTAAGCAGGCTCTGCGCTCAGCATGGAGCCAACGCAAGGCTCGATCCTACGATCTAGGATCATGAGCTGAGCTGACATCAAGAGTCAGACGCTCAACCAACTGAGCCACCCAGGTGCCCTGCCCTTGTACATATTTTAGAACAAAGCACACAGTATTGTGTGGAAATCAAACCGCATATCCCAGAATGCACCATTGGTTGCCTCTTAGATGAAATGGGTATGCTTCCTTCCATCTGCACCACCACAGGCCCGCCCCCCCCACCCCCCCCAGCCATCACACTGTAGCCAAAGAGATCTTTTTAAATTTTTTTTAATGTTTATTTGTTTTTGAGACAGAGAGAGACAGAGCATGAACGGGGGAGGGTCAGAGAGAGGGAGACACAGAATCCGAAGCAGGCTCCAGGGTCTGAACTGTCAGCACAGAGCCCGACGTGGGGCTCGAACTCACGGACCATGAGATCATGACCTGAGCCGAAGTCGGACGCTTAACCTACTGAGCCACCCAGGCGCCCCAAAGAGATCTTTTTAAAATTCAGACAGGACTTGGGGCGCCTGGATGGCTCAGTTGGTTGGGCATCTGACTTTGGCTCAGGTCATGATCTCACCATTTGTGGGTTCGAGCCCCGTGTCGGGCTCTGTGCTGACAGCTCGGAGCCTGGAGCCTGCTTCCGATTCTGCGTCTCACTCTCTCTCTGCCTTTCCCCTGCTCATGCTCTGTCTCTCTCTGTCGCAAAAATAAATAAAAACATTTTTAAAAAATTCAGACAGGACCATTTCAAGCCTTGCTCTTGCATTAAAGTCCAGAAGTCCCCAAGCGAGCCTGCGAGGCTCTCCGTGACCCAGTTGCTCCTGAATTCTCCAGCTGCGTGTCACACTCAGCCCCTGTCCTTATGCTGCAGCCACTCTGGCTTCCCTCAGCTCCTCAGCCCATGACTATGACAGGCTTCCCACTAAGCCTCAGCATCAATGTCAGTTCCTCAGGGAAGCCTTTGCTGACCACACCAAACTAGGTCAGAACCCGACTGTACAGTATAACAATATCCTGTGTTGCTTTTTTTCCACTTTCCAAAACCATATGAAAAACTAAATTAACTGTAATGGTTTACATATGTCTATGCGACAAGTTCTAATCCCCATGAAGGAAGAACCACGTCTATCTTATTCATTTCTGTATTCCTGAACCTAGTATTATGGCTGATACATAGTAGTCCGTAAATATTTGCTGCATTGATGAGTAGGATTGTGGAATCTCTATGGAGACATTTGCCAGATAATGTTTCTAGCCAAAGGAGATCATTAAAAAGTGGCAGTCAGATTCATGGTTATCTGCCTTCTGACAATAAAGTAAAAGTCCTACCAATGATGGAGGTACATAGTGGTTTTCATTAATGGAAACTAGAAACTACCTTGAGATGTTCTTTGAACAATCCTTCAGAAACAAAATGGAGTTTCTGACCTTTGGTGACCAAGAAGTATTTCAGAAGTTATATGTGGGGCTCAGTTCAGCTCCACATCAGATCAAATTACTTCCAATAATTAATGCAAACATTACATCTTTTATTCTACATACTTTTATTCTACAGTATCTCTGTTGTCTGTGCTATCTTGGGAAGTGGGCGAACATATTCTAGGTGAACATTTCCTTTCCCCTCTATTTTTCCTTCCTCTCTTTAACTGCTTGTATTTTTTATGACAAACACCTAAATTGGATATGATTGAATGTTGGGACAAGGTTTCTTTGGTCAAGGCTGATTTCCACCCCGCTACCCACAAGCAAAGAATGTAACTACCCTCACCATGCAAACAAGAAGCCATGGTTTTATAATTATTCAAGTGCAAAAGTTAGCTTGGCAGCTTGAATTTTTTGACCTCAAGTAGCTGAGAAAACACTCAGCAATACCCAGGACAGGTGAGAAAGTCAATTTTCAATTTTATAGCATGTTATTATTTATAAAGCCCTTTGGCATTCCGTCTCTCTTCATCCTGGCTTTAATCATAGCAAGGCAGGAATTTTTACTGATGTGAAAACTGGGGCAGAGAATTTCTGACTGAAGGTCATAGAGCTAATAAAGAAATTGCTGATACCCAAAGCTACATATTTTTTTTTTTTGCCTCAATATGTCTTTGTCATTGTGAAATCTAGTTCATGTGTTAAAGAGAGAAGCCCAAAGGATGATTTGCAGGAGCTTCTGAATTCATGGAGCTCAAGTCTTACTGTACTTGGGAAACCTTTATCGTGTTGAGAGTTTTCTTCAGAGCCTCCTTCACTTCCTTGTTTCTCAAGCTGTAGATCATTGGGTTCAGCATAGGGATGACCACCGTGTAAAATACTGACACAATCTTATCCTCCCCAAGCGATGTGCCCATGTTACCTTTCAGGTATATGAATATGAGCGTCCCAAAGAAAAGAGCCACTGCAGTCATGTGAGAAACACAGGTGGAGAAAGTCTTGGCTTTGCCACCTGCTGTACGAATCTTCAGAATAGCATGAATGATAAAAAAGTAGGATATAAGAATCACTGAAATGCTGGTCGTAATGACCAAGAAAGCTAGGAGGTAGATGACCCGTTCCCGTGGCTTGGTCTCACTACAGGCAAGCTTCAGCAGGGGTGGGAGGTCACAAAAAAAGAAGTCCACATGGTTGGACTTACAGAAGGAGATCGAAAAGGTACACCCAGTGCGGATCACAGCGTTGACCATGGCACCAGCATATGCCCCAGCCACCAGCCCTAGGCAGGTCTGTGGTGTCATGGCAGTGGAGTAGAAGAGGGGGTTACACACAGCCATATAGCGGTCATAGGCCATCACAGCCAAAAGGAAACATTCGGTGCTGGCACAGAGTGTAAAGAAGAAGAACTGGGTGGCACAGCGTTCGTAAGTGATGGCCATCTTACGGGTACCCAAGGTCTCAAGCAACTGAGGGACAATGACAGAAGAGTAGCAAATGTCCAGGAAGGAAAGGTGGCGGAGGAAGAAGTACATGGGAGTTTGGAGACGAAGGTCTCTCTGAATCAACACTATCATGCCCAGGTTGCCGCCCACGGTGACGAAATATAGGACCAGAAACACAAAGAAGAGACTCATTTGCAGCCCTGCCGACAGCTGGAATGCCATTAGAATGAATTCTGTCACCACAGTGTCATTCTCTGCCATGAATCCCAGGTCATCCACTGAAATAAAAAAATAAAATCTCATTAAAGACAAACTAAGGTGATCGATTTGATCACTCTCAGCAATGGTCATGATTTTTTAGGTTTGTAAAGCACTTTACATTTTTTCCAAACTTTACTTCATTTGATATTTTGGAAATCCTTCGAAGCATATATTGTGCCTCCCACTTTTGAGAGAAGAATATGAGGGCCAAAGAGGTGAAGTGACCAGTTCATTATTTCACAGCAGACAGGCAAAGCTGGAGCTAGAACGCAGTTCCTTAGACCTTTCCAACCTTCTGACAGGTTCCAAATTGGAAACCCTCATCAGCTTCACAACAGAGCTAGAAAGCACCACTTTGTTGGAGAAATCCTAGTGGTATAGTACTAAGTACATGGGCTTTGAAATCAGACCTAGGTTCAAATCCCTTGAGACCTTGGGCAAGTTCATGCATGTATCTGAATATCAGTCTCCTTGTTGGTGTCATAGGCATTTCAATGCCAAGGTTACTGTCGTGAAGAACATAACTGATGTACCGTTCCTAGCACATGGTCTGACTCACATGCTTAGAAGTATTTTTTCCAAACTCTACAATATCAGAGTAATACCCTCCTAGGTTCGTGGACATTTTGGCATCTTCTCATCTCCCAGTCCACAGCCCCCTGGAGTCTCAGTATCAACCATATCTCTTTTTGTGGTTGTTTTTGAGGTGCACATGAACACAACAGAACGGAATGCAAGAAGCGAGCCTTGAAGAACAAGGTTTGTTAGAACCTCTGCCACCTGTTGCCCACCAAGTCGCTTTGTCCTCTCTGTTCCTGCCAAGCAGCATGGCCTGGTTTCCAAATTCTCCTCTTATTCCAAAGGACCTGTCCCATTTTTTTAAATGCCAGATCATTATCAATCAATGAGATGCTTCAATCGAGCCATTCCAGAATTAGCCTGCCCAGCTCATTAAGGGACAAAGGCATCACACTGGGTTTAGAATTCTAATACAGTTAGAGTTCTTGCCAAGTATTGGACAATCTTGTCTCTGTACCTTTGGATGCAGATGATCTGGGGTAATGGGAATACTGAATGCAGACTTCAAAGGTAGTTATTTTTGTCTTCCTTCCATCCTTGAAATAAAAACTGAATTTGAGAGAGATCTCATAGGATTTCAGATAAATAAGAAAATGAAACTTTGATCAATGTTTGACAAAAGCTGATCTATGGATGAAATAAAGGTCAGCATCTGGTGTTTTTCCCCTGCTGAATTCCTGACAATGTGACTATTTAGGAGGGTTTTTTTTCCCCTTACAGCCCAATCTAATCTTGACCTTCAGCCAAAACAATGATTTGCTGTGTTCTAAAAGTAATTCACCCAACTCATCTTGACCAAAGGGGAAAACAGAGAGAGAGAGACAGACTATACTCATTTATTTATTCCATGAGAATCTACTGAGAACTGAGAATAGCAAGCATTCTTCTGGTTCCTCAGAACAACACAGACAAAGATCTTTGCCCTTCTAGAGCATTCTAGCAGAGAGCCAGTCATATGCAATATATTTTTTTAAAAAAAGAAGAAATATATTTTCTACCATGATAGATGATGACAAGTGCTGTTAAACACACACACACACACACACACACACACACACACACACGCGCACACACACACACACACACGCATGGTGTGGGGAATTGGAAGAGTCAAAGTAAAGAAGGGAGTATTAAACAGGACCATTAGAAGGTTCATTAGAGGGGTGCCTGGGTGGCGCAGTCGGTTAAGCGTCCGACTTCAGCCAGGTCACGATCTCGC